>NC_090447.1:957736947-960145697 GCF_031143425.1 Pleurodeles waltl | reverse complement strand
AAGCACAATTGGTGATTATTAATTTTTATAATAATGCCCCCCAACATAAAATTCTTACCCACACTTAAACTATTGCAGGAATACCTGGATTGTGTATGTAATTCCTCACATAAAGAGACCTTCATCGTGTGGGGGGGCGATTTTAATACTCATCTGTGTTCTGAAATAGACGAGAAACCCTGAATCTTTGGTACAGGCGGAAATTATGACTCATTTCATTTTACACATAACAACCATGGTAATTTGCTCAATGATGTATTATTTAAATTTGACCTCCTTTTTTGCAATGGTTTAAATGAAAGTAATTCACAGCTAAAACCTACCTTTAACGGTAGGTGTGCCAACACAACAATTGATTTTATATTAGTGTCTAATAATTTTGTTTTTTGCACATATGAGTATAAAATAAATGACATTGCGCTTAGCGATCACTATCCCCAAAGTCTAAGCCTTGCACTACCTCAAGCTATAAACAAACATAAGGGACTAGCAGAGAAGGTAGTGAACATTGAACTGGGCACAAGGAATGGTTATTTTATTCGGTGGTCACAGGAAAGCACCGCTGAACAGTCCTGAAACGCCATGTCAAAGCACCGCTGAACAGGGCAAAGACCGCCATGGCAAAGCACCGCTGAACAGTCCTGAAACAACATGGCAAAGCACCGCTGAAAAGGGCAAAGACCGCCATGGCAAAGCACCGCTGACAGTCCTGAAACGCCATGTCAAAGCACCGCTGAACAGGGCAAAGACCGCCATGGCAAAGCACCACTGAACAGGGAAAAGACCGCCATGGCAAAGCACCGCGAACAGGGCAAAGACCCCCATGGCAAAGCACCGCTGAACAGTCCTGAAACGCCATGTCAAAGCACTGCTGAACAGGGCAAAGATCGCCATGGCAAAGCACCGCTGAACAGGGCAAAGACCACCATGGCAAAGCACCGCTGAACAGGGCAAAGACCGCCATGGCAAAGCACCGCTGAACAGGGCATGCACCGTGTAGGAATGAATGGACCGCCACATCAGGCATCCTTCTCCCATGTGCAGCTGGGACAGTGACAGGACAGGTACTTTCACATGGAGACTCATCCACTCTGGGCACCAGTCCCCCTCCAGAACCAGTGGAGACCTGCATCTACCTGAGAGACTGTGGCTTCGCACTCCCCAGGATGGCACAGTGGGCAAACCACCCACTGTAGTGACTTGAGAGACTGTGGCTTTGCACTCCCCAGGATGGCACAGTGGGCAAACCACCCACTGTAGTGACTTGAGAGACTGTGGCTTTGCACTCCCCAGGATGGCACAGTGGGAAAACCACCCACTGTAGTGACTTGAGAGACTGTGGCTTTGCACTCCCCAGGATGGCTCAGTGGGCAAACCACCCACTGTAGTGACTTGAGAGACTGTGGCTTTGCACTCCCCAGGATACATCAATGGGCATGGAGCCCTGTCGTGGATCTGGCTTCGCATTCATCTGGCTGAGGTGCCCCCCCTTCCATTCCCCCTGAGGTGCCTGTAGTGTTTCTATCTGATGCCCCGGCAGTGTTCTCTCCGATTTTGGTCAGGTATCTATTATGGGCCTCGCCCATGCATTTTTGGACTGTTGGTGCACGGACATTGTTGTGTACATATCTGCACTACTTCTTGGATTGTATGTGTAAATAAGAGTGATTTTGAGATATGTATATTTGTATATTTTTGTATGACATGTATATTGGCACATTACAATGTTTGCCCGAATTTCGCTTTGTCTTTGCATTCTTCCGGGGGGATTGTGGGTTGTTACTGTGATTTTTGTGACTACATTGGTGTGTATGTTGTGATATGCGAGGGTGGGGGTGTTTGGTGGTTGTCCCCCTAACTTTTGCCTCCCCCTCCCCCATGTTGTAGGTGCAGTACTCACCGGTATCTTCTGCAGTTGGTCGTAAAGGAGCAGAAAAACAAGGGCAGGTAGGATTTGTAATTCGGGCTCCATGGTGTCCTCCTTCCTCGTTGGATGTGTTCAGGTGAGCGTTTCCCCATAGCAAAAGCTGTTTCCGCCGTGTTTTTATCCGCGGTGCATCCACCTCGGAAAAGGTGGCGGATTGGCGGGTTGTAATAGTGTGGGCGGTACATTGTCTCCCGCCTGTCTGTTGGCAGTAACCGCCGCGCTGCTTGTCTGTACTGCCGTGGCGGTCGGAGTGTTAAAGTGGCTGTCTTTGTTGGCGGTTTCCTCCACGGTCATAATTCCTTTTATTTTTTTCGCCGGCCTGTTTGCGGTGTTACCGCTGCTTTAACACCGTCCGCCAGGGTTGTAATGACCCCCTTTGTCTTTTATTTCAGTTTCTGTGCCAACTTTTTCCTATATGGTCTGAGGACTTTGTACAGAGAAGGGCGAACCCCTTGCGCTAGTAGGCCTTGCTGAGGCTTACTTCGACAATCCTGCCAAGGATTGGGTCAGTGGATGCCTTACTGCACTGGTTCTGGAGGGGGCTTTGTGCCCAGTGTCCTTCATCCTGTCAAGGATTGGGTGAGTGGATACATATCTCCAATGGTTCTGGAGGGGGCTTTGTGTCCAGTGTGCTTCATCCTGCCAAGGATTGGGTGAGTGGATGCCTTTCCCCACTGGTTCTGGAGGGGGCCTTGTGCCCAGTGTGCTTCATCCTGCAAGGATTGGGTGAGTGGATGGCTTCTTCTACTGGTCCTGGAGGGGGGATTGTGCCCTGTGGTGCAGATCTTGCAGAGTGCAAGGTCACAGTCTCTCACCTGGGTGTCAGATCCACATGCTTTTCAGGGGCCGGGACGCACAACAGCCCATGGAGGCAGGACTACACACTGTCTGCCGGCGGTGATGGCTGCTCAGTGGTGGCAGAAGCGGTGCTGGTGTTGGTGCTGGCAGTGGTGGGGGGAGGCTCCATCCCATCCTCTACAGCCTCGGACGGCCGCCCACTGGGGTTGCTGGTGCTGGTAGGTGTGCTACTGTCAGTGGTGCAGGTGGCGGTGCTTGTCGCGGGGCTGCTGGTGGGGCTGGCTGTGGTGCAGGTGCCGGTGCTGCCAGTGGTGGAGGGAGGCTCCAGCCCTTCTCCTTCAGCCTCGGACGGCTGCCCACTGGGGATGCTGCTGCTGACAATAGTGGTGGCAGCGGTGGTGCAGGTAGAGATGCAGGTGGCGGTGCTTGCGGCGGGGCTGCTGGCGGTGCAGGTGGCGGGGCTGGCGGTTCTGCTGGTGGGCATCAGGGCTTCACCTGCATCCTCCGTCAGCTGAAGTGCCTTGCTTTCAGTTTTCTGCCCCCTCCTCATCTTGGCTGATGCTGTTTTGCCCTTGGCTTTGCCACCTGGAGGTTTGGAGGAGGCCTTGATGAGTGGGTCATCATCCATGCCCCTGCTGCATGCTGGCCCCTGCTTCACCTTGGCAGGTGGTGGTATGGTTTGGTCCTTTGCAGGGGCTGGTGGTACACTGGCTTTCCTGATGGTTGCCCCCTTTGAGCCTCTGGGAGCTGCAGGGTCCACATTGGACGGCGACTTGGTGGCTGAGGTGCTGGTCTGGGTTCTGGACACCCTGGTCCAAGGGGAATGATGGGGGGACGGGTAGAGAACAGGTCAATGTTAGCTAGGAAAAGTTTTTTAGACACACTGGGGCGGGACGAGGGAGAGAGTTTGGGAGTGGAGGAAGAGGAGGGGTTGCAGGAGGTGTCTGCTGAGTCTGGGTGAAGGTGCATGTGCTGGATGCTATTGTGAGGTGGATGGCTGTTGGGTGGGTGTGTGCTTGCATTTGTGTACTTTGGGAGGAGGGGTTACAGACACAGTGGGAGAGGACACAGGGGACGTGTTTATGGTTGTAGGTGTGGTGACTGCTCGTGAGGGGTGTGTTGTTATGGGCATGCTGGTGATGGAGGTAGTGGATGAGGATGTTGTGCATGCAGGTGTGAGTGGAGACAATACTGGGAGGGAGGTGAACAACGAGGAGGGGGACACAGTGGAGGCAGTGGATGTTGGTGTGTCTGCATGTGGATGGTGGTTGTGTGAGTGCTTGTGGGACGATGAGTGGTGCTTGGGTTTGCCTGAACCACTCCTGTGTATTGTCTTGTGTGCATGCTGGTCTGAAGATATGCTTTGGATAGGCTGGGGTTGAGGGGATTGGGACTGGGTAGAGGAAGTTGGAGGGGGAGGCTAGACACAGGGACAATGGCTGCCATCAGTGCTGAGGCCAGAGCCTGAACTGCTCTCTGGTGGGCTACCACGCTGGTGTGAATGCCCTGCAGGTATGCATTTGTTTGTTGCAAATGCCTCTTGACACCTTGGATGGCATTCAGAATGGTTCACTGCCCAACAGTGAGGGATCTCAGGAGGGCAATAGCCTCCTCACTGAGGGAAGCAGGGCTGACAGGGGCAGGGCCTGAGGTGCCTGGGGCGAAGGAGATGCCCATCCTCCTGGGTGAGCGAGCACGGGAAACACGCTGAGGGGCTGCTGGGAGGGCAGTGCTGGAAGGGCGGGTGGCGGCTGCACATGTTGTTGGGGTGGGAACAGAGATGTCCGCCACCGCCAGGGATCTTCCATCGGAGGAGATGTCGCTGTCTGTGGTCTCCCCTCCTGTCCCCGTTATGGTACTCGCCCCACCCTCCGTCCCACTGGTGCCCTCACGCTCGGTGGATTGGGCCTCCGGGCCCATGTGGGGTGCAGCTCCCTCTGTCGTTGGTGCCTCTGCTCCTCTACTGCCAGATGATGCTAAAGCACAGAAGGACAGGGTGACAAAACAAAAAGGGGGGAGAGACAGAGGATACACTTGGTCAATGCCAGCAACAACACCACTGTTGGCGGACATATAACTCAGGGAGCAGCCCTATACACTAGGCCATGCCCAACCAGTTACTAAGATAGTCACCAGCCCATGGGGTAAAATGCCTAATGCCATCAGCTGCACCCCAGAAACCCAAAGGACCCTGCCCAGTACTAGATGCCCACTAACACTATTGGTGTTGGTGTGCCTCAGAGCCTTTCTAACAAGGGACCTACCCTGCCATCTTCACCCTGGCCTAGGGGCACCCATAGCCCCCACCCAGGTAACTCTTAACATGCGCACAACAGGAGTCAGATTCAGTACTCACCACCTTGTGGCTGCTGTGATGCCTTCAAGCGCCCATCCAACTCCGGATAGGCCACCTCCAGGATGCGGAACATCAGGGGGGTCATGGTGTGATGGTGCGATGGGCACCCCTTCCTCGTCTTCTTTGCCCAGCTACGCAGGTCCTCCCACCTCTTTCAGCAATGGGTGCACTGGCTGTCAAAGTCCCCCACGGTCCGCACCTCCTTGGCGATGGCACACCAAATAAATTTTTTCTGGTGGGCGCTGACCTGCAGGGAAAAGACAGCAGAAAAGGGAATTAGTAATCCATCCGGACCTTTCACACTCATTGCCCACCAGATCCTACCCATCACATACACTGACCACCTTATATGCTGCACTCTGGCCAGGACCCGTCAGCCCCCCCAACATGTGGCTTTCACACACAGCACTCCAGACATTCATGGCCCACGCATCATGCTCACAGTTTACTCACCTGTTTTTCTGGAGGACCGTAGAGTAACGTGTACTGGGGTAGGACCCCATCCACCAGTTTCTCCAACTCCTCCACAGTGAAAGGAGGGGCCCTTTACCCAGACACTTGAGCCATTGTTGCTTCCAAGTCACATCAGCACTTGCAGTGTAGGTCCTCTCTTGTTGATGGCCAGGTAACAGGTGAGTAGATAGATGGAAAATGGCAGTGACGTCAGCAGCCTACCACGATGGCCATGCGACGGCGCACAACGCCAGCACAATTACCTCATTTCCACTTGTCCATCCTCACTGGTCAGGCATCCCGCCATTTCAGGGGGCCACAGGGCATGGCACCGAACTGTGTCACAGCAGACATTGGCACGGCAAATGATTTTAGGATTCAATTTTTGTTTCTGTGAAGTAAAAAAAACAGCATTAGTGCAATAGATGTGGGAATGTGACCCTCCGCTCACCATTCTCTTCCATAGGCTCCAACCGCTGAGGCTGCATATGAGATGGCGGCATCCTCTGGTATACAGACCCCTGGTGGACCTTGCAACAATGGAGGGCAGACAATTTATCATTACCTACAGACTTGATTGTGCCACAATCCAGGAACTGTGTGCCCAATTGGAGCCAGACCTGATGTCAGCTATCTGGCAGCCCACAGGTATCCTCCCTCCAGTGCAAGTCCTGTCAGTGCTCTATTTCCTCGCAAGTGGTTCCTTCCAAATCAACAGTGGCCATGGCATCAGGGGCGTCTCAGCCAATGTTCTCTAACGTGTTGACCAGAGTGTTGTCAGCACTGCTGAAACACATGCACAGCTACAATGTGTTCCCTGAGGTGGAGGATTTGGCCACAGTCAAAGCTGACTTTTATGCCCTGCGACATATCCCCAACATTGTAGGTGCCATTGATGGTAAACATATGGCATTTGTCCCCCCCCCGAGAAATGAGCAAGATTTCAGGAATAGAAAAAGCTATCACTCTATGAATGTGCAGATGATGTTTTTGGTGGACCAGTACATCTCCCATGTGAATGCCAAATATCCTGGCTCTGTGCATGATGCCATTATCTTGAGGAATAGCAGCATCCCATATGTGATGGGCCAACTCCAGAGGCACCGGGTGTGGCTAATAGGTGAGCCCAAGGTCCCCACACAGTATGAATATGTGTCTGGGTATGGGGGTTGTCCCCAACAGGTATCCCTCGATATTTGCAGGTGACTCTGGTTACCCCAACCTCTCATGGCTACTGACCCCAGTGAGGAATGCCAGGACAAGGGCAGAGGAACAATTCAATGAGGCACATGGGCGTACAAGGAGGATTATAGAACGGACCTTTGGCCTCCTGACTGGTGGATCCCTGTACTACTCACCCAAGAAGGTGTGCCAGATCATCGTTGCCTGTTGCATGTTACACAATCTGGCCTTGAGATGCCAGGTGCCTTTTATGTAGGAGGATGAGCCTGGAGATGGTTTTGTTGTAGCAGTGGAGCCTGTAGACAGTGAGGAAGAGGAGGCAGAGGAAGAAGATGTTGACAACAGGAGCAACATTATTCTGCAATACTTCCAGTGACACACAGGTAAGACATTGTACATTCATATTACATTTCAGTTAACTATTGGACATTGTACAAGACAGCCTCTTATTCTATGTCTCTGGCCTCTGACATTACCCTGTACCATCTCTATTTTCAGATCCCTGTGCCCCACTGTGGCTCCTGCTATGTGTACTGCTGCCCAATACAGGTGATACCAATGTATAAATAACTGGACATATGGAATGAAATGTTTACAGCTTGTTACCCTAACCCATATTGCAATCAATTGACAGATTGCGGGCAGGATAAGGCCCATATTGATGAGCACTGCACCTGATCTATTGAAGGGTGGTGACAGCCTGGTGGGGAGTATAGGAGACAAAAGGATGGTAATGGAAAAATTACCTAGACAGGATGCTATCGATTAAACTCCAATAGGTGGAGTTCCTGTACACTTGACCATTTCTACATCAACTCCCATGCCTCACATAGAGATGGAGACTAACATCTCCACATCAACAAGGAAAGTAACACAACATGTACTTGCGGGATTGGGCCTAAACACATTGGGAGACAATATTTTATTCTGGAACGTGGTGGGTCTGCGTACTAAAATCAAGAATGAGGACTGGCTAGAATTTATTAGATCCTTTACTTGTGTATGTTTACGAGAGACTTGGTCCATGGATTCTATTCACATAAATGGTTTTAGGACATTTCATACCCCTGCAGCTCCTTGTTTACGGGGGAGGGCGAAAGGTGGATTGTGCACATTTATCTCCAATAAGTTCGACTTGATAAAGGTTATCAATTCAATTTCTAACACGTTCTATCAATTGATACTATGTGAATTAAAAAATAAAGCACAATTGGTGATTATTAATTTTTATAATAATGCCCCCCAACATAAAATTCTTACCCACACTTAAACTATTGCAGGAATACCTGGATTGTGTATGTAATTCCTCAGATAAAGAGACCTTCATCGTGTGGGGGGGCGATTTTAATACTCATCTGTGTTCTGAAATAGACGAGAAACCCTGAACCTTTGGTACAGGCGGAAATTATGACTCATTTCATTTTACACATAACAACCATGGTAATTTGCTCAATGATGTATTATTTAAATTTGACCTCCTTTTTTGCAATGGTTTAAATGAAAGTAATTCACAGCTAAAACCTACCTTTAACGGTAGGTGTGCCAACACAACAATTGATTTTATATTAGTGTCTAATAATTTTGTTTTTTGCACATATGAGTATAAAATAAATGACATTGCGCTTAGCGATCACTATCCCCAAAGTCTAAGCCTTGCACTACCTCAAGCTATAAACAAACATAGGGGACTAGCAGAGAAGGTAGTGAACATTGAACTGGGCACAAGGAATGGTTATTTTATTCGGTGGTCACAGGAAAGCACCGCTGAACAGTCCTGAAACGCCATGTCAAAGCACCGCTGAACAGGGCAAAGACCGCCATGGCAAAGCACCGCTGAACAGTCCTGAAACAACATGGCAAAGCACCGCTGAAAAGGGCAAAGACCGCCATGGCAAAGCACCGCTGACAGTCCTGAAACGCCATGTCAAAGCACCACTGAACAGGGCAAAGACCGCCATGGCAAAGCACCACTGAACAGGGCAAAGACCGCCATGGCAAAGCACCGCGAACAGGGCAAAGACCGCCATGGCAAAGCACCGCTGAACAGTCCTGAAACGCCATGTCAAAGCACCGCTGAAGAGGGCAAAGACCGCCATGGCAAAGCACCGCTGAACAGGGCAAAGACCGCCATGGCAAAGCACCGCTGAACAGGGCAAAGACCGCCATGGCAAAGCACCGCTGAACAGGGCATGCACCGTGTAGGAATGAATGGACCGCCACATCAGGCATCCTTCTCCCATGTGCAGCTGGGACAGTGACGGGACAGGTACTTTCACATGGAGACTCATCCACTCTGGGCACCAGTCCCCCTCCAGAACCAGTGGAGACCTGCATCTACCTGAGAGACTGTGGCTTCGCACTCCCCAGGATGGCACAGTGGGCAAACCACCCACTGTAGTGACTTGAGAGACTGTGGCTTTGCACTCCCCAGGATGGCACAGTGGGAAAACCACCCACTGTAGTGACTTGAGAGACTGTGGCTTTGCACTCCCCAGGATGGCACAGTGGGAAAACCACCCACTGTAGTGACTTGAGAGACTGTGGCTTTGCACTCCCCAGGATGGCTCAGTGGGCAAACCATCCACTGTAGTGACTTGAGAGACTGTGGCTTTGCACTCCCCAGGATACATCAATGGGCATGGAGCCCTGTCGTGGATCTGGCTTTGCATTCATCTGGCTGAGGTGCCCCCCCTTCCATTCCCCCTGAGGTGCCTGTAGTGTTTCTATCTGATGCCCCGGCAGTGTTCTCTCCGATTTTGGTCAGGTATCTATTATGGGCCTCGCCCATGCATTTTTGGACTGTTGGTGCACGGACATTGTTGTGTACATATCTGCACTACTTCTCGGATTGTATGTGTAAATAAGAGTGATTTTGAGATATGTATATTTGTATATTTTTGTATGACATGTATATTGGCACATTACAATGTTTGCCCGAATTTCGCTTTGTCTTTGCATTCTTCCGGGGGGATTGTGGGTTGTTACTGTGATTTTTGTGACTACATTGGTGTGTATGTTGTGATATGCGAGGGTGGGGGTGGGGGTGTTTGGTGGTTGTCCCCCTAACTTTTGCCTCCCCCTCCCCCATGTCGTAGGTGCAGTACTCACCGGTATCTTCTGCAGTTGGTCGTAAAGGAGCAGAAAAACAAGGGCAGGTAGGATTTGTAATTCGGGCTCCATGGTGTCCTCCTTCCTCGTGGGATGTGTTCAGGTGAGCGTTTTCCCATAGCAAAAGCTGTTTCCGCTGTGTTTTTATCCGCGGTGCATCCACCCCGGAAAAGGTGGCGGATTGGCGGGTTGTAATAGTGTGGGCGGTACATTGTCTCTTGCCTGTCTCTTGGCAGTAACCGCCGCCCTGCTTGTCTGTACCGCCGTGGCGGTCGGAGTGTTAAAGTGGCTGTCTTTGTTGGCGGTTTCCACCACGGTCATAATTCCTTTTATTTTTTTCGCCAGCCTGTTTGCGGTATTACCGCTGCTTTAACACCGTCCGCCAGGGTTGTAATGACCCCCTTTGTCTTTTATTTCAGTTTCTGTGCCAACTTTTTCCTATATGGTCTGAGGACTTTGTACAGAGAAGGGCAAACCCCTTGCGCTAGTAGGCCTTGCTGAGGCTTACTTCGACAATCCTGCCAAGGATTGGGTCAGTGGATGCCTTACTGCACTGGTTCTGGAGGGGGCTTTGTGTCCAGTGTGCTTCATCCTGCCAAGGATTGGGTGAGTGGATGCCTTTCCCCACTGGTTCTGGAGGGGGCCTTGTGCCCAGTGTGCTTCATCCTGCAAGGATTGGGTGAGTGGATGGCTTCTTCTACTGGTCCTGGAGGGGGGATTGTGCCCTGTGGTGCAGATCTTGCAGAGTGCAAGGTCACAGTCTCTCACCTGGGTGTCAGATCCACATGCTTTTCAGGGGCTGGGACGCACAACAGCCCATGGAGGCAGGACTACACACTGTCTGCCGGCGGTGATGGCTGCTCAGTGGTGGCAGAAGCGGTGCTGGTGTTGGTGCTGGCAGTGGTGGGGGGAGGCTCCATTCCATCCTCTACAGCCTCGGACGGCCGCCCACTGGGGTTGCTGGTGCTGGTAGGTGTGCTACTGTCAGTGGTGCAGGTGGCGGTGCTTGTCGCGGGGCTGCTGGTGGGGCTGGCTGTGGTGCAGGTGCCGGTGCTGCCAGTGGTGGAGGGAGGCTCCAGCCCTTCTCCTTCAGCCTCGGACGGCTGCCCACTGGGGATGCTGCTGCTGACAATAGTGGTGGCAGCGGTGGTGCAGGTAGAGATGCAGGTGGCGGTGCTTGCGGCGGGGCTGCTGGCGGTGCAGGTGGCGGGGCTGGCGGTTCTGCTGGTGGGCATCAGGGCTTCACCTGCATCCTCCGTCAGCTGAAGTGCCTTGCCTTCAGTTTTCTGCCCCCTCCTCATCTTGGCTGATGCTGTTTTGCCCTTGGCTTTGCCACCTATAGGTTTGGAGGAGGCCTTGATGAGTGGGTCATCATCCATGCCCCTGCTGCATGCTGATCCCTGCTTCACCTTGGCAGGTGGTGGTATGGTTTGGTCCTTTGCAGGGGCTGGTGGTACACTGGCTTTCCTGATGGGTGCCCCCTTTGAGCCTCTGGGAGCTGCAGGGTCCACGTTGGACGGCGACTTGGTGGCTGAGGTGCTGGTCTGGGTTCTGGACACCCTGGTCCAAGGGGAATGATGGGGGGAGGGGTAGAGAGCAGGTCAATGTTAGCTAGGAAAAGTTTTTTAGACACACTGGGGCGGGACGAGGGAGAGAGTTTGGGAGTGGAGGAAGAGGAAGGGGTTGCAGGAGGTTTCTGCTGAGTCTGGGTGAAGGTGCATGTGCTGGATGCTATTGTGAGGTGGATGGCTGTTGGGTGGGTGTGTGCTTGCATTTGTGTACTTTGGGAGGAGGGGTTACAGACACAGTGGGAGAGGACACAGGGGACGTGTGTATGGTTGTAGGGGTGGTGACTGCTCGTGAGGGGTGTGTTGTTATGGGCGTGCTGGTGATGGAGGTAGTGGATGAGGATGTTGTGCATGCAGGTGTGAGTGGAGACAATACTGGGAGGGAGGTGAATAACGAGGAGGGGGACACAGTGGAGGCAGTGGATGTTGGTGTGTCTGCATGGGGATGGTGGTTGTGTGAGTGCTTGTGGGACGATGAGTGGTGCTTGGGTTTGCCTGAACCACTCCTGTGTGTTGTCTTGTGTGCATGCTGGTCTGAAGATATGCTTTGGATAGGCTGGGGTTGAGGGGATTGGGACTGGGTAGAGGAAGTTGGAGGGGGAGGCTAGACACAGGGACAATGGCTGCCATCAGTGCTGAGGCCAGAGCCTGAACTGCTCTCTGGTGGGCTACCACACTGGAGTGAATGCCCTGCAGGTATGCATTTGTTTGTTGCAAATGCCTCTTGACATCTTGGATGGCATTCAGAATGGTTCACTGCCCAACAGTGAGGGATTTCAGGAGGTCAATAGCCTCCTCACTGAGGGCAGCAGGGCTGACAGGGGCAGGGCCTGAGGTGCCTGGGGCGAAGGAGATGCCCACCCTCCTGGGTGAGCGGGCACGGGAAACACGCTGAGGGGCTGCTGGGAGGGCAGTGCTGGAAGGGCGGGTGGAGGCTGCACATGTTGTTGGGATGGGAACAGAGATGTCCGCCACCGCCAGGGATCTTCCATCGGAGGAGATGTCGCTGTCTGTGGTCTCCCCTCCTGTCCCCGTCATGGTACTCGCCCCACCCTCCGTCCCACTGGTGCCCTCACGCTCGGTGGATTGGGCCTCCGGGCCCATGTGGGGTGCAGCTCCCTCTGTCGTTGGTGCCTCTGCTCCTCTACTGCCAGATGATGCTAATGCACAGAAGGAGAGGGTGACAAAACAAAAAGGGGTGGAGAGACAGAGGATACACTTGGTCAATGCCAGCAATAACACCACCGTTGGCGGACATATAACTCAGGGAGCAGCCCTATACACTAGGCCATGCCCAACCAGTTACTAAGATAGTCACCAGCCCATGGGGTACAATGCCTAATGCCATCAGCTGCACCCCAGAAACCCAAAGGACCCTGCCCAGTACTAGATGCCCACTAACACTATTGGTGTTGGTGTGCCTCAGAGCCTTTCTAACAAGGGACCTACCCTGCCATCTTCACCCTGGCCTAGGGGCACCCATAGCCCCCACCTCCCACCCAGGTAACTCTTAACATGCGCACAACAGGAGTCAGATTCAGTACTCACCACCTTGTGGCTGCTGTGATGCCTTCAAGCGCCCATCCAACTCCGGATAGGCCACCGCCAGGATGCGGAACATCAGGGGGGTCATGGTGTGATGGTGCGATGGGCACCCCTTCCTCGTCTTCTTTGCCCAGCTACGCAGGTCCTCCCACCTCTTTCAGCAATGGGTGCACTGGCTGTCAAAGACCCCCACGGTCCGCACCTCCTTGGCGATGGCACACCAAATACATTTTTTCTGGTGGGCGCTGACCTGCAGGGAAAAGACAGCAGAAAAGGGAATTAGTCACCCATCCGGACCTTTCACACTCATTTCCCACCAGATCCCACCCATCACATACACTGACCACCTTATATGCTGCACTCTGGCCAGGAACCGTCAGCCCCCCCAAGATGTGGATTTCACACACAGCACTCCAGACATTCATGGCCCACGCATCATGCTCACAGTTTACTCACCTGTTTCTCTGGAGGACCGTAGAGTAACGTGTACTGGGGTAGGACCCCATCCACCAGTTTCTCCAACTCCTCCACAGTGAAAGGAGGGGCC
This sequence comes from Pleurodeles waltl, assembly GCF_031143425.1. Classification (NCBI taxonomy): domain Eukaryota; kingdom Metazoa; phylum Chordata; class Amphibia; order Caudata; family Salamandridae; genus Pleurodeles; species Pleurodeles waltl. The sequence continues at coordinate 960,132,213 of NC_090447.1, read as the reverse complement.
CTTTACCCAGACACTTGAGCCATTGTTGCTTCCAAGTCACATCAGCACTTGCAGTGTAGGTCCTCTCTTGTTGATGGCCAGGTAACAGGTGAGTAGATAGATGGAAAATGGCAGTGACGTCAGCAGCCTACCACGACGGCCATGCGACGGCGCACAACGCCAGCACAATTACCTCATTTCCACTTGTCCATCCTCACAGGTCAGGCATCCTGCCATTTCAGGGGGCCACAGGGCATGGCACCGAACTGTGTCACAGCAGACATTGGCACGGCAACTGATTTTAGGATTCAATTTTTGTTTCTGTGAAGTAAAAAAAACAGCATTAGTGCAATAGATGTGGGAATGTGACCCTCCGCTCACCATTCTCTTCCATAGGCTCCAACCGCTGAGGCTGCATATGAGATGGCGGCATCCTCTGGTATACAGACCCCTGGTGGACCTTGCAACAATGGAGGGCAGACAATTTATCATTACCTACAGACTTGATTGTGCCACAATCCAGGAACTGTGTGCCCAATTGGAGCCAGACCTGATGTCAGTTATCTGGCAGCCCACAGGTATCCTCCCTCCAGTGCAAGTCCTGTCAGTGCTCTATTTCCTCGCAAGTGGTTCCTTCCAAATCAACAGTGGCCATGGCATCAGGGGCGTATCAGCCAATGTTCTCTAACGTGTTGACCAGAGTGTTGTCAGCCCTGCTGAAACACATGCACAGCAACATCGTGTTCCCTGAGGTGGAGGATTTGGCCACAGTCAAAGCTGACTTTTATGCCCTGGGACATATCCCCAACATTGTTGGTGCCATTGATGGTAAACATATGGCATTTGTCCCCCCCCCCGAGAAATGAGCAAGATTTCAGGAATAGAAAAAGCTATCACTCTATGAATGTGCAGATGATGTGTTTGGTGGACCAGTACATCTCCCATGTGAATGCCAAATATCCTGGCTCTGTACATGATGCCATTATCTTGAGGAATAGCAGCATCCCATATGTGATGGGCCAACTCCAGAGGCACCGGGTGTGGCTAATAGGTGAGCCCAAGGTCCCTTCACAGTATGAGTATGTGTCTGGGTATGGGGGTTGTCCCTAACAGGTATCCCTCGATATTTTCAGGTGACTCTGGTTACCCCAACCTCTCATGGCTACTGACCCCAGTGAGGAATGCCAGGACAAGGGCAGAGGAACAATTCAATGAGGCACATGGGCATACAAGGAGGATTATAGAACGGACCTTTGGCCTCCTGACTGGTGGATCCCTGTACTACTCACCCAAGAAGGTGTGCCAGATCATCGTTGCCTGTTGCATGTTGCATGTTGCACAATCTGGCCTTGAGATGCCAGGTGCTTTTTCTGTAGGAGGATGAGCCTGGAGATGGTCTTGTTGCAGCAGTGGAGCCTGTAGACAGTGAGGAAGAGGAGGCAGAGGAAGAAGATGTTGACAACAGGAGCAACATTATTCTGCAATACTTCCAGTGACACACAGGTAAGGCATTGTACATTCATATTACATTTCAGTTAACTATTGGACATTGTACAAGACAGCCTCTTATTCTATGTCTCTGGCCTCTGACATTACCCTTTACCATCTCTATTTTCAGATCCCTGTGCCCCACTGTGGCTTCTGCTATGTGTACTGCTGCCCAATACAGGTGATACCAATGTATAAATAACTGGACATATGGATTGAAATGTTTACAGCTTGTTACCCTAATCCATATTGCAATCAATTGACAGATTGCGGGCAGGATAAGGTCCATATTGATGAGCACTGCACCTGATCTATTGAAGGGTGGTGACAGCCTGGTGGGGAGTATAGGAGACAAAAGGATGGTAATGGAAAAATTACCTAGACAGGATGCTATCGATTAAACTCCAATAGGTGGAGTTCCTGTACACTTGACCATTTCTACATCAACTCCCATGCCTCACATAGAGATGGAGACTAACATCTCCACATCAACAAGGAAAGTAACACAACATGTACTTGCGGGATAGGGCCTAAACACATTGGGAGACAATATTTTATTCTGGAACGTGGTGGGTCTGCGTACTAAAATCAAGAATGAGGACTGGCTAGAATTTATTAGATCCTTTACTTGTGTATGTTTACGAGAGACTTGGTCCATGGATTCTATTCACATAAATGGTTTTAGGACATTTCATACCCCTGCAGCTCCTTGTTTACGGGGGAGGGCGAAAGGTGGATTGTGCACATTTATCTCCAATAAGTTCGACTTGATAAAGGTTATCAATTCAATTTCTAACACGTTCTATCAATTGATACTATGTGAATTAAAAAATAAAGCACAATTGGTGATTATTAATTTTTATAATAATGCCCCCCAACAAAAATTCTCACCCACACTTAAACTATTGCAGGAATACCTGGATTGTGTATGTAATTCCTCACATAAAGAGACCTTCACCGTGTGGGGGGGCGATTTTAATACTCATCTGTGTTCTGAAATAGACGAGAAACCCTGAACCTTTGGTACAGGCGGAAATTATGACTCATTTCATTTTACACATAACAACCATGGTAATTTGCTCAATGATGTATAATTTAAATTTGACCTCCTTTTTTGCAATGGTTTAAGTGAAATAATTCACAGCTAAAACCTACCTTTAACGGTAGGTGTGCCAACACAACAATTGATTTTATATTAGTGTCTAATAATTTTGTTTTTTGCACATATGAGTATAAAATAAATGACCTTGCGCTTAGCGATCACTATCCCCAAAGTCTAAGCCTTGCACTACCTCAAGCTATAAACAAACATAAGGGACTAGCAGAGAAGGTAGTGAACATTGAACTGGGCACAAGGAATGGTTATTTTATTCGGTGGTCACAGATTGAACCAATAGGTTTTATGAAACAGCTGTTGAGCAACTACACTAATGAGTTTGAAATTTGCCTGTCACATAACACCAGTTCAAAGGAGTGTATTAAAGCATTCACTGCAATCACTACTGGAATCCAACAGTCCCTCACAGTAAGCACAGGTAAATCTAGATCACGGGGAGACAAAGGGTGGTTTGATACCGAATGCACACAGGCCCATAAGAGACTTAAACAGTACCTACACAGTCAAAACCCTGATAAGCATGAAATTACTACTATCAGACATGAGTATAAAAAGGCTATAAAAAATAGGAAACAGAACTTAAAAAATGAGGCGTGGCATTCTCTTCAAGACGCAAGTCTCCAGAACAACAACAACAAATTTTGGCAGATAGTGAACCCCCCCTCCTGTGTGATGGAATGCTACCAACTATTGAAATAACCATCACGGAAGAGGAGTGGGTTACCTATTTTTCCAGAATATACTCCTAAAAAAACCTAGTCCTATATTCAAACGTCCATAGATTGGATTTTCAGCCTATTACTTCACCATTCAGTTTAAATGAGGTCATTGATGCTATCAATGCCAGTAAGAGTGGGAAAGCACCAGGCCCAGATGGAGTCCCAATCGACATTTATGAGTCCAATGTTTTATTATGGGGCCCTTTATTGACACAGGTCCTACGAGCCTGTTGTGCCACAGCCTTTATCCCAACCTGGGCAGAGTCCATTATTGTCCTAATATTTAAAAAAGGAGATTGTCAAAATCCAGCATGTTATCGACCAATTTCACTGCTTGACACCCTTGCGAAGATTGCTGGACGAATTGTCCTAAACAGGTTGCGGGAATGGACGGAAGCTAATAATATTCTTTCGGACCTACAATATGGCTTCAGGGCTGGGATAGGGACTGTGGAACAGGCCCTGAACTTAGATATTATAATTGGTAAATACACGAAGGCCAAGTCAGGAGCTTTACATCTTGTATTTGTGGAGTTGACTTCGCCGTTTGACTGTGTAGTCCACAGCAAACTTTGGTCCATCTTACTGGATATGGGGGTAGAAACTATAATAGTTCATTTAATCAGCAAATTATACTCTGGAGCCAATGCTAGGGTGCGTTATGGGTCTCAGGGGGAGTGCACTTCAGCCTTTCCCATAAAGCGGGGGGTACGTCAAGGCTGTGTTTTAGCTCCTCTATTGTTTGCCTTATATATTAATAAATTCGAGGATGTTCTATCTACTGCTTGTAGAGATCTCCCACAAGTTGGTTCCCGAAAGATTCCAACACGTATGTATGCGGACGATGCTGTTTTGATGGCACGTACCCTAGTAGCCTTGCAGCGACTGTTAACAACTTTTGATAATTACATGGAAGACTTAGGTCTTAGAATTAATCACTCTAAAACCTTCTCAATGACCTGTGGCACACAATCTGTGAAAAAATCCAAAGTCATTCTAAAAGGTGTCAAACTAGATGACATAGAAATCTTTTCATATCTAGGCATTATGTTTGATTAAAAAGGTACTTGGCTGCAAGCCATTACGTCCAGGAAATTACTAATGAAAACTATTATGGCTGTAAAAGAAATTTCCAAAAAGGTTGGTAGGGCCACCCCTAAAGGCATGATGGCAATTTATAATGCAAAATGTGTTTCTGTTGCATTGTACGGGGCAGGCCTCTGGGGATATAGAAAATGTAATACCCTACAGCTAGCCGAAAATTATTTTCTAAAGTCCATCTTAAGTGTGCCAAAATCTACTTCAACCTTGGTGTGCCATTCAGAAATGGGGGTAACATACATTACAGACATACAATCAATTTTACTTTGGCACAAAGTATGGACCTCTGATTTTGCTAGCTTGAATAGGGCTATTATAGAAGATACTCAGTTATTAAGCCATTCGCTGCAAATTCCATGGATGAATTATTTAAAGAACTTTCTTACGGACCTGGGCCACCCTGAGCTATATTTCACTCCAGAAAAAATGGAAACATTCTCTAGGAAAGATTTGAAAAACATTTGTCCTACCTACCTAGCTGACTCGAGGTGGGCCACTGAGTCAAAGAAATCTAGTGTAAGGAGGGACCTCCTGTTTCAGCAATTAGATGGCAAGGAACCATATTTAAAATATGTATTGAACCCGAGGCATCAATATGTCCTCAAACACCTAAGACTAGAGACGTTTAATCGTCTCATCAGCTTTCTGCTTACCAACGACTGGACTCCAGTTCTGGAAAAATGCCCTTGTACTTCAGCGTCAGACCAAAGTACAATGGATATAGGTTTTTTTTGCTAATTTTATTCTGATTTAAGGAAAGTGTTTGTGACTCCACTTTTAAGTTCAATGCACTTTAAACAATGCCGCCCAGCATTTATTTATCTGCTGTCCCTTCCATCAATCATAATATGTAATGGATTAGCTTCATATTTAGGTGCAGTAATTAAGGCTAGATCATATTTTTAGGCAAATCATGGAGGTCTTTTACTTTTATGTGTTTCTAGTCTGGATAACAGTTCCTGCTTTTTAAATACATTGTTTTATTGATTTTATATTGTTTTCCAGAAGAATAACTGGACTTAGTTTCTCGATGTGAATTTTAACATATGGTGTCAATTGTTGCATGTCTTGATTCATTTTAGCTATTTATTTTATGTGGTTGTTGATTGGTGTTATTTTGTTTCCATTACCTGCTTTTATGATTGTGAGATACAATCGAATAAAGTATTTTGATGATGATGATGACAGACTCCATACTTGTATTTGTTCCAAGGGTGTTTATTTACGCGCTCATAAGTAGAGGGGGATGTGCAATGGGCAGGGGTGATGTTGAGGAAAGTCCAGTTAGAGTCCAGTCTCTTGGTATCACAGGTGCATTGTCCAAGGGGGCATAGGAAGGGGAGTAAAGGCAGTTCAAGGTGGACAGGGTGACAATCAGGAGAGTCTTATTTCCTGGCAGGGGTCTTGGCAATGTTCTCTGCCTGGATCGCAGGGACCGTTTGCGGGGTGGTTCTCCTTCTGCAGGGGGTGGGGTGCTGATGGTCTGTTGGTCCTATGGCGGTGCCTCCTGTCCACTAGTGCCGGCGAAGGTGGAGGGCTGTTCATTAGTGTGGCTAGTGTCAGGGGCCCATTGTTGTGCCACTCCCTCCCTCATGGTCTTAGCCATGTCACCTAGCACCCTTGCAGTGATGACCAGGATGGTGTAGATGTTTGTTAGGTTATCCCTGATCCCTAGGTACTGTCCCTCCTGCAGCTGCTGGGTCTCCTGCAGCTTGGCCAGTATCTGCCCCTGGTCTCCTGGGGATGGTGGTATGCTCCCAGGATGTTGGAGATTGTCTCGTGGAGAGGGGGTTCTCTGGGCCTGTCCTCCCCCTGTCGCACAGCAGTCCTCCCAGCTAACCTGTTGTCCTGTGCCTCTGTCCCCTGAACCGTGTGCCCACTGCCACTGACCCCAGGTCCCTGTTCGTCCTGTGTTTGTGGGGTTGCCTGGGGGCCATGTAGTGGTGGACACACTGCTGATTGACGTGTCCTGGGGACAGTGGCATGGGACCTCTGGGTGGGTGCTATGCTGGTGTTTCCTGAGGGGGAGGCTCTGTGGTGGTTTGGGACTGTGGCAGGGGAACCGATTGTCCAGAGGTCCCTGATGGGCCAGGCTGGTCATCCTGATCCAGGCGTGCAGAGCTGCTGTCATCACTGTGGGCCTCTTCAGGGGGTGGACTGGTTGTAGCTGGCACCTCCTCTCTGGTGACGTTGAGTAGGGGTCCTGTGGGGATGCAAATGCAGTGTTAATGTATCTGCGTCTGCCATTTTGTGCATGAGTGTGTTTCCCTGTATGATTGTGATTTCCCTGTCAGCATGGCCTTGTGTTTGTGGTGGTTTTGTGGGCAGGGTGAATCTCTGTGATGGGCGTTCTGTGGTGATGGATGTCCATTCAGGTCTGTGATGGGTGTCCATGCAGAGGTGTTGCATGCAGGGCTTGGTATTAGGATGGGTGGGTTATGATAGTGGGGTATATGTTCGGGCGGTGGAGTGATGGGGGTGAGGCTAAGAGCAGGAATTTGTGATGGCATGCGGGTAGGGTGGGGGATATAGTAGTACAGATTTGACGTACCAGAGTCCAGTCCTCCTGCTACTCTTGCGAGGCCCTCAGGATGCATGATAACCAAGACTTGCTCCTCCCATGTTGTTAGTTGTGTTGGAGGAGGTGGGGGCCCACCACCAGTCCTCTGTACGGCTACCTGGGGTCTAGCAACCACGGAACACACCTTCCCCATGTCATCCCTTGTTCTTGGGTGCTGTCCCACAGCGTTGACCCTGTCCACGATCCTCTGCCATAGCTCCATCTTCCTTGCAATGGATGTCTGCTGCACCTGTGATCCAAATAGCTGTGGATCTACCCAGATGATTTCCTCCACCATGACCCTTAGCTCCTCCTCGGAAAACCTGGGGTGTCTTTGTGGTGCCATGGATGTGGTGTGATTGATATGTGTGGGGTGATGTGTGGGGTGATGTGTTGGGGTGTATGCTGTGATGTGCGTGGATGGTGTATGGGTGATGGTGCTCTGTGCCTCTGATTGAGTGGGTGCTCCTGCCTTTTGTCTCTCTCTGTTTGTTATCTTTTTTTCATTGAAAAGGTTGTGGGTAATGTGTGTGTATGTTTTATAGTGGTGTGGGTGTGTGGTGTGTGTATGTGTGTCAGATGTGTGTAGTTTGAATTGTCCAATGTGGTAGTGTTTTGTGAGTGTGTGCGTGTTTTGAGCTCGGCAGTGTGTACTGCCAATGGTTTACCACGGTTGAAAGACCACCGAGGTGATTCGTGGATAGTGATACTGTGGGCGTGTTCCTGTTGGTGTAATGGTGAGTGTTTTGCTATCACCAGTTTATCACGGGTGTGGCGGACTTGTGTGGGTGTCTGTATAGTGGCGGATTTCTCTGTGTGAGTCTTAATACCCATAGCGGATTACCGCAGCGGTCATGGTATGTTGGCGGCCGTCAGCACGGTGGTAGGTGGCATTTACTGCCAGGTTTGTAATAAGGGCCATAGTCACAACCAGTATATAGGCAAATTACCTGCCCAGTCACAGTGTGGGGAAGTCATCCTTTTAGCATGTTCACCCAAATCTTGTATGACTGATACTGGTGGTGTCTAACTCTGGCTGTACCGTGGTTCTGCTATCCAGGCACAGCGCCACTCCTCTAAATAGAAGGTATATAATAAAGTGGTAAAATCACAATCGCCACTGACAGACTCCTGTAAGCCCCTATTAGATAATAGAGCAAGGGTGAATCAAACTACCTCTATGTCCCTGGTACATTATAGGGCAGGTACCTTTAGAGGCCCAATAGATTAACTGTACTGGAGTGTGCACTGCTGTGTTGCCTGCTGTCATTTGCAAAGGCAGCCCTACCTTGCAGACTGTCTTGAGAAATGTATATGTGTGCAAAATTGACTTTGGAAGAAAATGTACTTCCAATATGTATATCCACCTCAACCTTACATACAATTCATACCTAATGGCTCCCCTAGGTGCCCCAGGGATGGACTGCCATGTAACTGTAATCAGGGATATTGCAAAAGAGGTGTGATATACCTTGGTAAGAGGAATATTGCATATCAAAGTTTATTCACGTTCTAGCAACTTAGCCCCCTAGGCCAACATGGAAATATATGACTTAAGGCCAAGTTTTGCTAGGAAGGAGAAAAATTTGTCATGCCAGGACTGAAAAGATTGAGAATGAGAAACATTTAACCTGTTGATTTCATCATAACTAATACCAGGACAAAGTAATAAGACTACTGGTCTTGGAAGCCACATCCAAGATGCTAGTGGGCTCTCCCAGGATGGCAAGTCATACAGACATGAGCCTAGGTACCATAGGCCGATGGATGACTCTAGCATCACCTCTCCCATTGACCATCTGATGTCACAAGCCTCTCAACTATATCCATGAGGTCATGCAACATCGACCTTTGTAGCACATTGTGGACTCATACCTATGGAGTAACAGAATGCAGCCTAAGAAGCTCACAAGTGTCACTAATGTCATGGGTGTGTTGGAGGGACATTGTAGGAGCATCAGTGCTGGACACCCCACATGGATTACCTGGATGGCCAATGGAAAAATGTGGATGTCAACATGTGGCTGTAGAAGAGGTTCACATATCCACACAAGCTGCTGTCATTTGGCATCACAGTTGATTCAAACCGTCATGCACATGTACCACCCATGTCACAGTTCCACAGGACCAATGTGAGCTTCAAGTGCAGGACACATTAAAACTGATGGGCTAGGGACACATTACTTCATACATTCTTGTTTATGCTCTGCTGGGGATATCTGACACGTTTGGGGCTGAGCCTGGTCAACAGAAGTCCCATTACCTGTCACAAAGTTGAAATACATGGGGAATGTATGTACACACCCACTGCAATGCACAAGCAACACCAGCTTGATGCAGAGTGTAGTAATGGTTTGAGGTACATGCCTTGCTATCTTTAGTATGTCTGAGGCCACTCAAAGGCATGCATGGTGTGGTAACTTTGCACCCTCAGCATGAGTGAAAACGATGTGTACCACAAATCATGTGAAATTTACTAGCCGGGGCACCTTCATAGGCTAGCCCATTTGGAAATTGCACCTTAAGTGCAACAGTATCCTCACCAAGGAATGCATGGTTTAAGTAGTGTAGGTACACATTGGCACTTTGCACACACTTAGTTGTACCCCGGTGTCCCTGTAAATGCATGTAGGTGCTACACATGTATGTACTAACAGTCATAACAAAGCTGTAGTTTACAGACACTCATACTGGCTGTGGCAGCAATGGAGGGTGCACCCTCCTATGCAGGGGAGCGTGGGCCTAGGCTATTGTGATGATCACCTGATTTGGGCTGCATGCTGTCTGCAAGATGTGGGGGGAGTTGCAAAAACAATATACTGAGGTGAACTGGCAGTGTGTCGCCCGATAGGATGCCCTTGGAGGGGGGGCAAGGTCAAATTGCAACATTCATCCATCCCTTCACATTTGTGTCCAGGATGTCACAACACTTGGCTGCAAGGGAGACTGTAACACCCCATGTTGCCTGCCAGCCTGCTGTCCGCACCTTGGGACACAGCACAGATTGGCAGATGCCTGTGTTGCCTTGATGTAGGTTAGCTGACCAAATTCCAGGGAAAGTCCACAGCATCCCTGAGTGTAATCAAAGAAATTGAATCAGGTGCCAATACATAGTCAGCACATGGGGCAACCATCATAAAGTATGCTGTTTACAAAACCTAGGAACTGTGCCCTATGCATAGTCTGATCCTAGTAATGCATGTACTTTTACTTAAGTACATTAACAAAATGCACATTGGACACATGGAAAGACAAGAATATTGTAAACACAACTATTAACAGGCACAACAGCAATCCATATGACTCTTTACATGCATTCCACATCATACCACACAGAACTCCACATATATCAATCATTGCTTTAAAAAAAATAGACACATTGTCCCAATGCATGTTTTTACTGCCATTGCGTCAGCCAAAAATGAAACTTCCTATCCGACGCGTCAGAATTTCCTTATGTTGCTTTGTCATGCATCATGTAAAATCCATGCATTGGCATGGAGCGTAAAAAAATGACACACTGGCTGAAAACGTGCCACTTCCACCCAGGAAGTGATGCAATGGATCAGCCTTGCTGCAAACCAGGAAATGTGAAGTTGCTTTCACTTTCTCTTCCACTCACAGACTTTGGCCCTCATTACAACCCTGGCGGTCGGTGTTAAAGCGGCGGTAAGACCGCCAACAGGGCGGCGGAAAAAAAATTGAATCACGACTGTGGCAGAAACCGCCAACATAGACAGCCACTTTAACACTCCGACTGCCACAGCGGTACAAACAAACAGCATGGTGGTCACCGCCAACAGACAGGTGGAGGACAATGTACCGCCCACAGTATCACAACCTACCAATCCGCCACCTATTCCGGGGCGGATTCACCGTGAACAAAAACATGGCAGAAACAGGACTTCAAAGGGAAAATGCTCACCTCTACACACCCCACGAGGAATCAGGACGCCATGGAACCCAAGCTCCAGATACTGCCAGCCCTTATCTTGCTCCTTTACCAGGAGCACGAACGCCGGCTGCGAAGACCACAGTGAGTACTGCACCTAAGACACAGGGGAGGGAAAAAACAGGGACACACACATGCAACACCCCCACCCTCACCCACTACAACACACACACTAATACAGCATGATACATTACAGTTACACCCCCCAAATCCCCCGGAAGAATGCAAAGACAAAAGGAAATTAGTGTAACCATTGTAATATATTAAAATCCAGTACGCCGAAATATATATATACACTATAAACAAATATATACACCAAGAATAGTAGTCCAGGTAGTGCTCCATTGAAGTCCGTGGAACACTGGGCCCACACGGCATGGGTGAGGCCCACACTCAATCCCCGAACATGACAGAGAGAACACTGCAGGGCATCAGATAGCAACAAAACAGGCACCTCAGGGGAAGGGAAAGGGGGGGGCACCTCAGCCGGTTGAGTGCACGACGCCAGATCCACGAGGGGGCCACATGCCCACTGTTCAATCCTGGGAGTGCAAAGCCACAGTCTCTCAAGTCTCTACAGTGGGTGGGTTGCCCACTGTTCCATCCTGGGGAGTGCAAAGCCACAGTCTCACAAGTCTCTACAGTGGATGGGTTTCCCACTATTCAATCCTGGGGAGTGCAAAGCCACAGTCTCACAAGTCTCTACAGTGGGTGGTTTGTCCACTGTTTGGTCCTGGGGAGTGCAAAGCCACAGTCTCTCAAGTGGATAACAGTCTCCACTGGTTCTGGAGGGGGCCTTGTGCCCAGAGTGCTTCATCCTGCCAAGGACTGAGGTAGTGGATGTGAATCTCCACTTGTTCTGGAGGGGGCCTTGTGCCCAGAGTGCTTCATCCTGCCAAGGACTGAGGTAGTGGATGCATCTCTCCACTGGTTCTGGAGTGGGCCTTGTGCCCAGAGTGCTTCATCCTGCCAAGGACTGATGTGGTGGATGTATCTCTCCACTGCTTCTGGAGGGGGCCTTGTGCCCAGAGTACTTCACCCTGCTCGTGACGGACTCAGTAGCGTCAGTGCTCTTGACAGCGGTGCTTGTGGCGGCAGTGTCCTGTTCAGCGGTGCTTGTGGTGCAGTGTCCTGTTCAGCGGTGCTTGTGGTGGCGGGGTCCTTGGCAGCGGTGCTTGTGGCGGCAGTGTCCTGTGCCCCTTCCCCACCTTGGAAGGTGTCGCAGCTGACTCCACACTCCCACCTGTTCCCCTGGGAGCGGCTTTGGTGGCTGGAGTCTTCCCCCTCTCCTGCCGGGCACTAGCCAACATTTGATGCTTGACAGGTGGGGGACTGCCCGTGCTGTGGCTCCGTGCCACACTGGCTGCCCTGCTGCCCGGTGCACTCCAGATTCCGGTGACTACAGGCACCACTGGTCCCGGAGATGTTGCGGCTGAGGTGCAAGGATGGGACCTGGAGAGTCGGGCCCTAGGAGACTTACGGGATGGGGAGGTGAGGGAGGTGAGGGAAAGAGGTCAAGGGTGGACAGGAAAAGTTTCTTGGGAACACTGGGATGGGTAGCTGGAGGGGGTTTGGGAGTGGAGGAAGAGGTTGTGGTTGTAGGAGGTGTTTGTTTAGTGACTTTGGGTGAAGGTGCATGCGCTGTAGGCTGTCGTGAGGTGGACGGCTGTTGGGTGGGTGTGTGGCTGCGTTTGTGTATCTTGGGAGGTGGCATCACAGACACACTGGGGAAGGACAAAGGGGACCTGTGAATGGTAGTGGGGTGGTGACTGCACGTGAGCAGGTGTGGTGGTGTGTGTGCTGGTGATGGAAGTAGTGGCTGTAGATGTAGTGCATGCAGGTGTGAGTGTAGACGAGAGTGGGAGGGAGGAGGGAGACGAGGAGGAGGGGGACACAGTGGAGGCAGTGGATGTTGGCGTGTCTGCATGTGTGTGATGCTTGCATGAGTGCCTGTTGGATGTGTGGTGCTTATGTTTGCCTGAGCTTCCCTTGTGTGTTGACGTGTGTGCATGCTGGTCTGAAGTTGTGCTTGGGATAGGCTGAGGTAGAGGGGATTGGGTCTGGGTGGAGGAAGTTGGAGGGGGGAGGCTAGAGACAGGGACAATAGCTGCCATCAGTGCTGAGGCCAGAGTCTGAAAAGCTCGCTGAAGGGCCGCCTGACCAGAATGAATGCCCTCCAGGAATGAATTTGTTTGTTGCAACTGTCTTTCTACACCCTGGATGGCATTCAAAATGGTAGACTGCCCAACAGTGAGGGACCTGAGGAGGTCAATGGCCTCCTCACTGAGGGCAGCAGAGGTGACTGGGACAGGGCCTGAGGTGCCTGGGGCGAAGGTGATGCCCACCCTCCTGGGTGAGCGGGCACGGGGCAAAGGCTGAGGGGCTGCTGGGAGGGCGGTGCTGGTAGGGGGGGTGGCGGCTGTACCTGTAGATGCGGGGGGCACAGATGTGGCCACCACCACAAGGGAGGTCCCATCAGAGGACGAGTCCGTATCACTGGTGTCAGCTCCTGTCCCCACCATGAAGCTCCTCCGTCCCACTGGTGAATTCGATTCCGTAGTCTCGCCCTCCAGGGCTATGTAGGATGCAGGTCCCTCCTGCTCCGGTGCCACTGTTCCTCCGCCTGATGATGCTAATGCACACAAGAACAGGGAGACCACAAAAAGGGGAGGAATGACAGAAGAAACACATGTTGAGTGCACGCATTACCGCTACCTTTGGCGGACACGACAGACACAGAAGCCCCCTGCACTACGCCGCGCACATGGGGTCCACTGTTCAATCCCTGGGACATGGCCTACAAGGCTATGGCCGACATCTGCACACATGCATGTCACAGGAGCCTGACTAGGTGTACTTGGCACTGTACATAGGTGGGGTGGGGTGCCACAGGGTCTGCCAGAATAAGGGGACCTAACTAGCACACTCTCCCTCGCCTAGGGAAACCCACAGCCCACCTCCCCCACCCAGACACCTCCACTGCACGCTGAATGAGAGTGTACTCACCCCCTTGTGGCTGTTGTGATGCCCTCAAGCGGCCATCCAACTCCGGGTACTCTACTGCTAGGATCCTGAACATCAGGGGGGTCATGGTGCGACGGGCACCCCTCTCATGTTGGGAGGCCATCCCCAGCTGGGCCTCCGCCGTCTTCTTGCTCCAGCGGCGAATGTCTGCCCATCTCTTACAGCAGTGGGTGCTCCGTCTGTGGTGGACAACCAGGGTAGGGACTTCCTTGGCGATGGCACACCAAACATCCTTCTTCTGGTGGGCGCTGACCTACAGGAATTGTACAGGGGAAAAAGAAAAGTTATTACCAACTGCACCGTCACAGTCATTGGCCCCCATCCCTACCCTTGCCATGTGGCACATGCACTCACCGTCATTTCATGCACGCCTCAATCCCCCCCCCATCTTTCATCCACCCCAATCCACACAGGCATAGCCCATACAGCATGCTCCCAGTGTACTTACCTGTTTGTCTGGAGGATCGTAGAGTAGCGTGTACTGGGGGAGGACCCCATCCATGAGTTTCTCCAAATTCTCCGATGTGAAGGTAGGGCCCTTTCCCCAGACGCACGAGCCATTGTCTCTTCCAGACTGAGGTCACAGCAGCACTTGCACTGGAGGTCCTCTCCTGTCGAAGATCAGGTATCGAGTGATTGAACAGATAGAAATTGGCGGTCACGTCTGCGGCGGTGCGTACCGTCACCGCCGGCATACATCGTCATTGGCTCCTGGGACACATAGGGTCCAATGTTAACCAATGCAGAATTGCGCCGCAGTCTTTGACCGCCTACCGCGACGGTGTACAACGCCAGCGCAGTTACCTCACATCCCATTTTCCCACTTTACAGGTCAAGAAGCCTCCATTTCAGGGGCCCACATGGCTTAATTTTTAACTGCGTCACACATACCGCGGCCTTGCCTCAACATTCATACAGGCCAAATTTCGGATTATGATTCGTGTTCTGTGTAAGCTATTGGTACATACCTCTGAGTTGGTTGACTCTGTGCTCGCTGTTGTCCTTCCAAGGCACCATCCGCTGGGACATGTGAGGAGAGGGCGGCATCCTCCGGTGTATAGAGCGCTGGTGGACCTTTCGACAATGGAGGAAAGACATGTGATCATTACCTACAGGCTTGATCGTGCCACAATCCTGGAACTGTGTGCCCAGATGGAGCCAGACCTAACATCAGCTATCCGCCATTCCACAGGAATCCCCCCTCTAGTTCAGGTGCTGTCAGTACTCCATTTCCTTGCAAGTGGGTAATTTCAAACAACAGTGGCCATAGCATCAGGGATGTCCCAGCCTATGTTTTCCAACGTGTTGTCCAAAGTGTTGTCTGCCCTGCTGAAACACATGCGGAGCTATATCGTTTTCCCTCAGGTGGAGGATTTGCCTACAGTGAAAGGTGACTTCTATGCCCTGGGACATATCCCAACATCATAGGTGCCATTGATGGAACACATGTGGCTTTGGTACCCCCCCCGCAGGATGTACGGAAACCAGAAGAGTTATCATTCCATGAATGTGCAGATGGTGTGTTTGGCAAACCAGTATATATCCCATGTTAATGCCAAATTCCCTGGCTCTGTGCATGACGCTTACATCCTGCGGAATAGCAGCATCCCTTATGTGATGGGTCAACTCCAGTGTGTGACTATTAGGTGAGCACCTGGGAGCAAGTCAGTGGGAATGGTTGTCTGGGTCTGGGAGTATCCCTACAGTTTAGAGTGTGTCTAACAGTTGCCCTCGCCATTTGCAGGTGACTCTGGTTACCCCAACCTGTCATGGCTACTGACCCCAGTGAGGAATCCCAGGAAAAGGGCAGAAGAACGCTACAATGAGGCCCATGGGCGGACTCAGAGGATTATAGAGCGGACATTCAGCCTCCTGAAGGCCAGGTTCAGGTGCCTCCATATGACAGGTGGATCCCTATTCTACTCACCAAAGAAGGTGTGCCAGATCATTGTGGCCTGCTGTGTGCTTCACAACTTAGCTTTGCGACGACAGGTGCCTTTTCTGCAGGAGGATGGACCAGATGGCGCTGTTGTGGCAGCTGTGGAGCCTGTGGACAGTGAAGACGAGGAAGCAGAGGAAGAGGACATTGACAACAGGAACTCGGTTATCCTGCAATACTTCCAGTGAGACACCGGTAAGAATACAAACCTGCCTACTACATGTACTTTAACATTACTACCTCTCTACTGTCTGTTGTTTTCACCCAGTGTATGGTCACTGAGTTTTCACTTTCTCTTACGATTTCACAGATGTGGGTCCCACTGTGTGACATCTGCTTTGTTTCCTCGTGGACTAGAGTTGTGTGACATAGGCATGTTGACATTACAATTGAAAGAGCCTTTTGTCACTGTAATTGCTAATACACTATTTCAAAATCACAGACAGACTCCAGATTGTTTTGTGCTTTAAGGGTGTTTATTTCAGTGCTCAATAGTAGAGGGGGTTGTTAAATGGTGAGGGGTGATGGTGGAGGAATGTCCATGGCAGAGTCCAAGCTATTAGTCTCACAGATGCATTGTCCAACGGGGCATAGGAAGTGGAACTGGGGCAGTTTAAGGATGGACAGGGTGACAAGGTGGGACAAAAGGATGACAATCATGGTGGTCTCATTTCTTGGCGGGGGTCTTGGCATCGTGCTCTGTCTTTGTCCTGGATCTCAGGGACCGTTTGCGGGGTGGTTCTCCCTCTGCAGGGGGTGGGGTGCTGATGTGGTGGTCTTGTGGCGGTGCCTCCTGTCCACTAGCGCCGTGGTGGGCAGTTAATTGTCCACGCTAGTGTCAGGGGCCCCTTGTTGTGCCAAAGTGTCCCTTCTGGTGTTGAGGACTTCCTTCAGCACCCCTACGATGGTGCCCAGGGTAGAATTGATGGATCTGAGTTCCTCCCTGAAGCCCAAATACTGTTCCTCCTGCAGGCGCTGGGTCTCCAGAAACTTGGCCAGTACTGTTGCCATCGTCTCCTGGGAATGGTGGTAGGCTTCCATGATGTTGGAGAGAGCCTCGTGTAGAGTGGGTTCCCTTGGCCTGCCTTCCCCCTGTCGCACAGCAGTCCTCCCAGTTCCCCCTGTGTTCCTGGGCCTCCGTCCCCTGGACAGTGTGCCCACTGGCACTGCCCCCAGGTCCCTGTTGTTGTTGGGGTGGTGGGTTAGTCTGGGTTCCCTGTAGTGGTGGACACACTGCTGATTGACGTGTCCTGGTGACAGAGGTATGGGCCCGCTGGGTGGGTGCTATGCTGGTGTTTCCAGAGGGGGGAAGCTCTGTGGTGGCCTGTGACTGTGTCAGGGGAACCGACTGTCCAGACGTCCCCGATGGGCCGGGTTAGTCATCTAGATCCAGTTGGACAGAGCTGCTGTCATCACTGTGGGCCTCTTCTGTTGGTGGTGTGGACATGTGTGGACCCTCCTGTCCGGTGACGTTGGGTAGGGGTCCTGCAGGGGTATAAAAGGATGTTTATTACATCTGTGTGTGCCATGGTGTGCAATGGGTGGGTGACCGTGTACCCCAGTGCTTGCATTCCTTGTGTGGGTCCTTGTGTGATGGTAGTTTAGAGGGGTGTATGGGTATGTGCAGTGGCCATGCTTTGGTGATGGGTGTCCATGCTTTGTTTTTGCATGCAGGGCTTGGTGTTAGGATGTGTGGTTTGTGATGTTGGGACATTTGTGAGGAGTTGGAGTGATGGGGGTGGGGGTGAGGGTGGGGCTATGGGATAGCATGCAAGTAAGGTGGGGGATGTAATAGTTAAGATTTGACTTACCAGAGTCCATTCCTCCATCTACTCCTGCGAGGCCCTCAGGATGCAGAATCGACAAGACTTGCTCCTCCCATGTTGTTAGTTGTGAGGGAGGACATGGGGGGCCACCGCCAGTCCTCTGTACCGATATGTGGTGTCTTGAGACCACGGAACGCACCTTCCCCGTAGGTCATTCCACCTATTCCTGATGTCATCCCTATTTCTTGGGTGCTGTCCCACTGTGTTGACCCTGTCCACTATTCTGCGCCATAGCTCCATCTTCCTAGCTATGGAGGTGTGCTGCACCTGTGATCCGAATAGCTGTGGCTCTACCCGGACGATTTCCACCACCATGACCCTGAGCTCCTCCTCATAGAACCTAGGGTGTCTTTGCCGTGCCATGGGGTGGTGTGGGTGATGTGTGGGGTGGTGTGTGTAGTGATAAGATGGGTGATATTTAGTGGTGTGTTGTGTGAGGTGCGTGGAAGTGGAAGTTATGTGGGTGATGATATTGTGTGCCTGTGGATGCTTGGTAGTTGTTTGTAGTGTCTCTCTCTGGCCTTCTCTCTGTAATTTTGTCATAGGGGTTTGTGGGTGATGTGTGTGTGTGTTTTATATTGTAATGGGTGTGTGGGAGTGGTGTGTGTATGTGTATCAGGTGTGAGCGCCAATGGAATACCGAGGTTGAAAAACCCGCCGCGTGGATTTGTGTGTCGTGATAGTGTGGGCGTATTCCTGTTGGCATGACGGTGGAGGTTTTGTTATCGCCAGTTTATCAATGACCTTTGGTGTGGCGGACTTGTGTGGGTGTCTGGATTTTGGCGGATTCCGAGCAGTGGGTCATAATGACCGCAGTGGAATTCCACTGCTGCGGCGGTGTGTTGGCAGTCTTCTGCACAGCGGTAAATGGCTTTTTCCACCAATGTTGTTATGACCCCCTTTGTGTCTGTGCTTGGGTGAGGTTGTGTTATGCCGTTGGTGGTGAGAGTAGTGCTGTTTTTTTAGCCTGTTCTGCTGTCTCTGTTGTGCCCCTGAAGTCTGAATTGTTCTTGTATTTGTATTTTGTGTTGTATTTTACTGTGTATTATCGTGTGTTTCTCCTTGGGGTAGAATAGTTCTTGGGGGTAGTTTGGGGTAGTTTTGAGTATCTTTATTTTGTTGACAGTAGTGCGTCTAAGGTGGGACATGTCAGGGAAGGGAAGGTCCTGGAAGATGAGTGTGGATGAGTTTGGAGGTTTCCTTTGGCTAATGACCCACTACCTTCATAACATGGTGGCTATATGAGGCTGTGTAATACAAGGTTACAAGATGAAGGCATGCAAGCTGTGATGGGAGAAGGTCCACTTCCACATGCAGTGCATCTTCGAGGTGGAACGGACAACCCACCAGATGAAACATGACGGGGAAGACATCATCAGCAGGGAATGTGACCTCCTGGGTCCGCCTCTGGATCGAGGTCAGTGGAACTGTGAGTAAGTACACATTCATTGTGGATGATTCTTTGGAATGAACTTGCATTTAGATGTCTGCTGGTGATAGGGCCTCTGTTACTTAGTTAGAACTCAGGGCAGCACTGCAATTCATGTAGCTGTGACAACCTGCTTCCATAACCAGTGCAGCAATGTGCTGTAACTATGACGTATGGAATATTCCCGTCCTTGTCCCTTGTTCTGGCACAGAGTTTGCTGATCAGCACCAATGCAGGCACCCTTGTGCCATGGTGAAAGGGTACATGCTTGACAGAGACGAGTGTTCATGTGCAGGAAGGGACACTTTCCTGCCCATACACAATCATCTAAGGCATTTTCCTTTGTCTATGTGGTCTATAGAAAGCAGCATACATAGGAAGATGAAAAATGTACAGAAGCCATAGATGCCATTCCCATTGGGCCACTATTATGCTACCCCTGGGTGTTGTCTGAATATGATGCATTTCTGGCCTTGTGATCATGGCCTGGCACACTGTGCCACAGAGACTTCACAGAAATATTGCCCTGGTGGTATAGGGTAACACTTGGGCTTATGAATGAGGCCCATAGTGTCAATGGTTCTCATATGTGAGGACAAAAATTCTATCACACCCCAAAACTGTCATTTCAGAGACAAAGCATGACACAAAGGAGTCCTAATGCTGGGCTGTCAGGTGCCCACACTGAACAGTGTTCCTAGCATACCTGTTCAACACCTTGGCCCTCATTATGACATTGGCAATAAATTCCGAATGCTGCCGTGGTGACTGCCGACAAAATACTGCCATGGAGGCAAACATCCGTCCACCAGATTATGACACGTACATGCAAAATTAACAGAAAACTGCCACAACCACAAGTCCGCCAGACCTAAACTGTCGGAACTACTACCCATACTGTTACGCCACCAATACTATGCCCTCCAAATAATGACCCATGAATCACCACAGCGGACAATGAACAGCGGTTAACTATTGCCGATAAACACTGCCGCAGCGGATAACACCACCCAAATACAAAACAACACAAAATTGGCCAGAACAAAAAAGCCACTCCGGACATAAATACACACACCCCACACACCCACCAACAGTACTATAAAACACACACCCACATCACCACAATCCTTTGTTAGCACGACAAGACGGCTATACTTTGTGACACTAACACAATAGAGAACTGCACACTCATATCACAACTACTTATTCATCCCACATGCACCACACACCACACACCCCACCACATCACACATCACCCTCTGCACAACCTACACACACCACACAACACCTATGTCCCCACAAAGGCACCCCAGTTTCACCAATGAGGAGTTGCGGGTCATGGTTGAGGAAATCGTCAGGGTAGACCCACAGCTATTTGGAGCACAGGTCCAGCAGATATCCATTGCCAGGAAGCTGGAGCTGTGGCGGAGGATCATGGACAGCGTGAATGCTGTGGGACTACATCAAGGGACAACATAAGGAAGAGGTAGAATGACCTACAGGGGAAGGTGCGTTCCATTGCAGCAAGGCACCAGCTCGCCATCCAGAGGACTGGCAGTGGACCTCCTCCCCCACAGCTGACAGCATGAGACGAGCAAGTCTTCGCAATCCTGCATCTTGAAGGACTCACTTGAGTGGCCGGAGGACTGAACACTGGTAAGTCATCATTTAGTACCTATCATCCCCATACCTGCATGCCTTCACCACCCCTCACCCTGACACCCATCACCCCACTCCATCCCACACAGTGCACCACCACAGTTAACAAACCTAAATGCCAAGTCCTGCATGCCATGCCCACTGCATGCACATCCCTTCCAGCCCTGCATGTATAACGACCACCAATACATGCACAGCATGATGAACTAACAATCCCACAATCCATCACCATACAAAAACAAAGGTGGCAGGGCAACATCAATAGTATGGGGAAGCTAGTGATGAAGAATATGTCACATACATGCAGCATAATACACCACTTACATATCCACAGGTGCTCCAGCCAATCTCAGTGGCAAGGAGGTGCCACGGCTACCCAGTCCCCCACCAGAAGATGCCCCCAGTGATGACAGCGACTCTGGAGCTCTGGATCTAGATGAACTCCCTGGCCCATCAGGGACCACTGGTCAGTTGGCTACCCCGGGCCACACCCAGTCCACTACAGAGTCTCCCCCCTCAGAATCCAACACCACAGCAGCCACCCAACGTCCCCAGACCTCTGTGCCCAGAACACATCAATCAGTAGCAGGCCCACCTGTACAGGGACCCCAGTCCACACCTCACAGAGAAGACAATGAGGGTCCTGGGGTCAGTGGCAGTGGGCACACTAATCAGGGGACACAGACGCAGGAGGCCAGGGACGGTTGGAGGACAGCTGTGCATCAGGGGGAGGACAGGCCCAGGGAACCGGCTGCCCAGGAGGCACTCACTAATGTCCTGGGGGCTTACCAACAATCCCAGGACAAGATGGGTCAGGTAGTAAACATAATGCAGGAGTACCAGTGGCTGCAGGGGGAATCCCACCAGGAGATCAAGCAAGAATTGCAGGCCCTGAAAACCACCATGGTCTCCATTGCAGGGGTGCTGGGTGATATGGCCAACATCATGAGGGACTACACAACACACCAGCAGGCCCCTTCCACTAGCCAGTGTACTCACCAGCCCGCCACATCTGCTGCAGCTAGTGGACAGGAGGCCCTGCCACAAGCCCCACAGACCACCAGCAGACCTCCCCCTGCAGTAGGTGAACCACCGTGCAAACGGTCCCTGCAACCCAGACAGACACCCGAGACAGTAGCCAAGACAAAGACCACCGCCAGGAAATGAGACCCTCCTGAATGTTCCCTTTGTGTTCCACTGTGACACCTTGTCCACTTTGAACTGCCATTGCTCCCCTTCCTATGGCCCCTTGGACACTGGACCTGTGGCACAAACAGACTGGCCACTATACTGGACTATTCCCAACCATCACCCCACTCCATTGCACTTTGCATTGTATATAAATTTTTAATAAACACCCTTGGACACAACTTGAGTAATAGTGCTTTATCCAAAGGTAATGTACAATGTATAGAACTGTTATGAACTGCATGATTCTCTGTAAATGTCCAGTAATATGTTGATCCATCCTACAAATGTGTCTCAGCAGTCTGTACAAATCACACATTACATCGTACATCTGCAATAAGGGAAGGCATAGGTGACAGTCAGGTGGGACGCCCAGGTAATGACTAGCATAATGCTACAGCCACACAGCACAACATTGAAATGCAGAAATGTTTAGTTCAACAGTCTTACCTGAGTGTCATTGAAAGTACTGCTGGATCATATTTGTCCTATTGTCCACATCCTCCTCCTCTTCCTCCTCCTCACTGTCCTCAGTGTTCACTGTTGCCACAGGTGCATTGTCACCCCATCTCCTCCTGCAGATAGGGCACATGCTGTATGAGGGCCAAATTGTGCAACATGCAGCACACAACAACAATCCTGCAGACCTTCTCAGGGGTGTAGCATAGGGATCCACCTGTCAGAAGGAGGCGCCTGAACCTAGCCTTCAGGATCCCAAAGGTCCTTTCAACAATCCTCCTGGTATGTCCAGGAGCATCATTGTACCTATTCTCAGCCCCTGTTCTTGGATTCCTAACAGGGGTCAGGAGCCAGGACAGGTTTGGGTACCTGGAATCACCAGCAAGAAGTGAGAGACACACATTAGTCCTGCACAATGGCATGGGGTATGACTCTTGACATACAATGGGTGGGGACTCAGGCTCACCTATAAGCCACACTCTGTGCCTCTGTAGTTGTGCCATTGGCTAGGGGACACTGCTATTCCTCAGTACAAAGGCATCATGCACTGACCCAGGATACTTGGCAGTGATGTGGGAGATGTATTGGTCAGCAAGGCACACCATCTGGACATTGAGTGAGTTGCAACTATTCCTATTCCTGTTCACCTGTTCATGGGCCTGGGGGGAACTAAGGCAATATGGGTCCCATGAATGGCCCCAATTACATGTGGTATATGTCCCATTTCATAGAATCCAGCCTCCACAGTGGGTAAATCATCTACCTGGGGAATGCGATGTAGCTGCACATGTGTATGAGCAAGGCAGACAAAACCCTTGCAAGCACAATAGAGAACATTGGCTGTGACATTCCTGCAGCCAAGCCCACTGTCACCTGGAAAGAGCCAGTTGCAAGGAAATGGAGCACTGAGAGTACCTGCAGAAGAGGGGGTACTACTGTTGTGCAACAGATAGCAGGTAGGAGCTCAGGCTCCAGTTGTGCACACAGATCTATGATTGTGGCCCTGTCCAGACGATAGGCGAGTATGATGTGCCTGTCCTCCAGTGTAGCCAAGTCCACAAGGGGACTATACATGAGTGCTTGCCTCCTTCTCCTATTCCTCCACAGTGGTTGGTACCTAAGGGACCCAAAAGTAAGAAGCGAGTGACAACAGGAACCATGAACACACTACAGCAGTATACACAGACCATGCTTGTATGTTGGACAGTGGAATTGTATAGGTGAGTATATTCAACTACAATGACACACTAATTAATCTGTATATGTGTACTTGCATTTGAAAATGGCTACTGCCTGTCCTGTATTCAGGGTTAGGTGGAAGTTACCTCACTCCACTGACGTTCGTGTCATAGCGTGAGGCAGTCCGTACGGCCGTGCAATTCCTCATTGGCTAACATGGCCCCCTATGGAGTATGGGAACCAATGATGAACAACGTCGGTGGTGACGGTGTTCACTGCCGCAGACGTGACCGCCATTTTATTTCTACCATTTCACTTGATGCAAGACTTTCCACAGGACGATATCTCCACTGCGTGTGCTTCTGTGACCTGTGTCTGGAACCTGCCATGGCACGTGCAACAGGGGAAAGGGCCCCAACATTCACGTCAGAAGAGTTGGAGAGGCTTGTGGATGGGGTCCTACCCCTGCGTGGGCAGTTGTATGGGCCTCCATACCAACAGGTGACTACATCATGGGTATGTTGTATGCAACATGGCTGCATGTACATATATGAGTGTACTAGCAGTGTGTCATTTATGGGGCATTGTCTGGTGGCAGTGTTAATGCAGGGGTACGGGTCATGTGTGTGCCTGATGAGGGGCTAATGTAGTTTGTAGGCCATACGTGTGACAGGCTGGATTGTCTGGTTCATGGTGTCCCACTGTTTGTGTTTCCTGTGCAAGTCAGCGCCCATAATAAGAAGGGGTTGTGGCATACCATTGCCAAGGAAGCGTGGACCCTGGGGGCCTATAGTAGGCGGAGCACCCACTGCAGGAAACGGTGGAAGGACCTGAGACAGTGGGCCTGGAATACCATGGAAGCCAAGCTGGGGACAGCCTTCCAATGAGGGATGGATGCTTGTCAGAACCTGACCCCCCTGATGGCCCGAATACTGGCGGTAGCCAATCTTGAGTTGGATGGGCGCTTGAGGGCATCATAGCAGCCACAAGGGGGTGAGTACTGTATGATTGACAACCATCTCTGCTGCCTGGCATGGGATTTGGGTGCAGGGTACTAGTCAGTGGATGCCCCATTATGCCAGTTTAGACATTGCTGCTTAGGTTAATAGGGTGAAATTAATGTTTTTGATAGCTAGGTACTGGCTTTCCGTGGCAGACAGGTCTTAGTTGGTCCCAGTGAGTGTGTAGCTGACAGTGTTTGGCTCCTACCTGCTGTGGCACTTAGCCAATGGAATGCCAGTCCATACTGCCCATTCTCAGTCTGTGTGTGTGACAATGATGTGCATGCCATCTGTGATGTTGGTGCTGTGATTGACCCTGTGCTCCCTTTCTTTCTCCCACCTCTCTCTCCTTTTGTCATACTGTCCATGTGTGCATTAGCATCATCTGGCGAAGGAGCAGGGGCACCGGCAAGTGAGGGAGCTGCAGCACACGGAACCCAGGATGCAGAATCGACCAATGCCAAGGGGACCAGTTAGATGGAGGGCGAGGGGAGCACCATGGCAGGGACAGGAGCTGATACCACTGACTCTGATTCCTCCTCTGATGGGAGCTCCCTGATGGTGGCGGACCCCTCTGGGACCACTCCAGCTGCAGGTTCTACTGCCACCCTGTAGCAGCACCGCCCTCCCAGAAGCCCCCCACTGAGTTGTACATGCCTGCTCACCCAGGAGGGTGGGCATCTCCTTCGCCCCTGGCACCTCAGGCCCTGCCCCAGTCAGTCCTATTACCCTCAGTGAGGAGGCTATTGACCTCCTGAGATCCATCTGTGTAGGTCAGTCAACCATAGTGAATGCCTCCCAGGGGCTGGCATCCCAGATGCAGCAATGCAATGCCCTCCTAGAGGACCTTTGCAGTGGCTTAGTGGCCCTACAGAAATTGTTTCAGGCTCTGGCCTCTTCACTGATGGCAGCCAGAGTCCCTGTTTCTTCCGTCTGCCCTCCAACTACCACTTCCCGGTCCTAGTCTCCTCACCCCCAATCCATCCTATGCACACATTCAGACAAGCATGCACACAAAACATCACACAAGACTCGAACAGACAAACACAGGCAACATGCTTCAGTCCACAAGCACTCACACATCCAACAGACAGATGAACACACAACATCATCCATTGCCTCCACTGTCTCCCCCTCCTCATCCTCCCTCACAGTCACATCCACACTCACATCTGCATGCACTGCATCAACAGTCCTTGAACCTGCCACCTACATAGCCTTGTCCACAGTCACCATAACAACAGACCCGCAGACATGCACCCAACACACCGTAGACACAGTCGCCACCATCACCACATCATGCAGCACACCCACCTCACTTGCAGACACCACCACAACATCCATCTACATGTCCTGTTTGTCCCCCTACCTGTCTGTCCCCTCCAATGACACAGAAACGCTCGCACTTAGACCCCCAACAGCCATCCACCTCACACATGCACACTGTCCATGCACCTACACCCAAGTCCAGCACACCTCCTCCTCCTACAACCACTCCCTTTACATCCACTGCATCCCTCCTCCCACATCCTGCCCCATTGGCCATAAGAAGCTTTTCCTTTCCCGCCTTGATCTCTTCCCTCCCTCTTCCCCAAATCTGCCCATAAGAGAAAGGTCCAACCCCCCCAGCCCAGTAGCTCGAGCACCCAGTCTGACACTATACCACCCCCAAGTCTCCAGCTGCCACTAAGGGGCACATGAGTGTGATGCCGGCCCCCCAACCCAAGGACACTCCTCTGCCCCAAAACAGAGAGATAAAGTGCCCCCCTTGCAAACAGACAACCAAGACCATGGGCCACCTCCAAAACCTAGGACCAAGGAGGCCCCTCGCAAGACCAAGGTCAAGGAGGCACCTCCCAAGACCAAGGCCAAGGAGCCCCTGCAAATACTGAGCCCAAGGAGGCCCCTAAAAAAACAAAACCCCAGGATGCCCCAACAAAGACTAAGCCCAAGGAAGCCCCTGAAAAGACTAAGCCGAAGGAGGCCCCTACAAAAACTAAGCCCAAGGAGGCCCCTACAGAAACAAAGCCCAAGGAGGCCCCTACAGAAACCAAGCCCAAGGAGCCCCCTACAGAACCAGTGGCCAAGGACCCCTCTCCAGAACCAGTGAGCAAGGAGCACCCTCCATCACCAGAGGGCAGGGACACCCCTCCAGAACCAGTGGACAAGGAGCCCGCTCAGTATCCAGTAGGCAAGGAGCCCCCTTCAGAACCTGTGGGACAGAGTCCCCTCCAGAATCAGTGAGCTAGGAGCCCCCTCCGTATCCAATGGACAAGGAGCCTCCTCCACAACCAGTGTGCAAGGGTCCCCTCCTGAACCAGTGGGCAAGGAGCCCCCTCAGTATCCAGTGGGCAAGGAGCCCCCTCCATAACCAATGGGTTAGGAGCCGCCTCACAAAGAGGAACACCCCCCACTTGCCACCACTCCCCATCCCCTGAGGTGCCTGCCCATTTCCAACATGATGCCCCTGAACAGTGGAGTCCCAATGTTATCAGGAGTCAAGTTGGGGCTTGGACTTTGCCCTCCGGGCATTAGAGACTTTGAACTGGCCTTTGGGCCTGCATCTACATAGTTGTGTGTGTTTTTTTATTTGGAATTTTCATCCAACTGTTAGAAATGGGGTCTTTGGTTGGCAGTCAGGTTACCCCCTGTCCAAGCAAGGACCCTCATTCTAGTCAGGGTAAAAGAGAATCACCCTCAGCTAACCCCCACTCACCCCCTTGGTAGCTTGGCACGAGCAGGCAGGTTTAACTTCAGTGTTAGGTGTAAAGTATATGTACCAACACACAACACCAACAAAATGACACAACACAGGTTTAGAAAAATAGAGAATATTTATCTAAACAAAGCAAGACGAAACAACAAAAATCCACAATACACAAGTCAAGTTATCAACCAAAAAGAGTCTTCATGTAATTTTAAACACAACGATAACGCTGTTAGTGTGGAAATGTACCTGGGCGTCTCAAAAATAACCCTGCACGGGCGAGTGTGCATCAAAAGGGGCTTGCCATGCGTAAATATCACTCATGAGCGAGACCGTGCGTCGTTTCTCCTTCAGTCGGGTCAGTGTATGTCATTTCTTCTCTCTGCAGGAGAGCGATGCATTGATCCGAACAGCACTCTCGGGTCCGGTGAGGCCTTAAGTCATTTTTACACGCCCAGCGATATTTGTGTTGGAAATCCTGCCACACGATGATTTGAAAACCAGGCAGCGCTGGTTGTGATCTCACCAGCCTCCGTCAGCGATGCTGCGTGTTATTTCTCCAACCGCATGTATCGATATTCCAGCCGCTCTGCAGGCGAGCGGGGATTTCAGCTGCAAAGCCGGCGGCGCGTCTATTTTTCAGCTGCATCTCGGAGTTGCATCGATCCCTTCCCCGCGTGGCAGTCTGTGTGTGGATTTCTTACTCTTATTCTGCCAGCTTCTCCTTTCAGGGTCCCAGGAACTGAATGGACACCACTTGGCAGGGCAGGAGTCTCAGCAGAGGCTCCTGGTGCTGGCAGTGAGAAGTCTTTGCTGTCCCTGAGACTTCAGCAACAGGAGGCAAGCTCTAATTCAAGCCCTTGGAGAGTTCTTCACAAGAAGGAAGGCACACAAAGTCCAGTCTTTGTCCTCCTGCACAGGCAGAACCAGCAACAACAGGATAGCTCTACAAAGCACAGTCACAGGCAGGGCAGCTCTTCTTCCTCATCTCCTCAGCTCTTCTCTAGGCAGAGGTTCCTCTTGGTTTCCTGAAGTGTACTAAAGTCTCTCGTTTTGGGTGCCCTTCTTATACCCATTTTGCCCTTTGAAGTAGGGTTACTTCAAAGAAAAGTCTCTCTTGTTTGTGACATCCTCCATTTCCCAGGCCAGGCCCCAACACACACCAGAGGGTTGGAGACTGCATTGTGTGAGGTCAGGCACAACCCTTTCAGGTGTGAGTGACACCTCCTCCCCTCCCTTCCAGCACAGATGGCTCATCTGGATATGCAGGCTACACCCCAGCTCCCTTTGTGTCACTGTCTAGAGAGAGGTGCAAACAGCCCAACTGTCAGACTAACCCAGATAGGGAATCCACAACCAGCAGAGTCACAGAATGGTTTAAGCAAGAAAATGCTCACTTTCTAAAAGTGGCATTTTCAAACACACAATCATAAAATCAACTTTACTAAAATATATATTTTTAAATTGTGAGCTCAGAGACCCCAAACTCCACATGTCTATCTGCTCCCAAAGGGCAGGTCTGAGCCATGTTTTCAGAGCTTCTGTTGTGGGTGGCACAACCAGTGCTGCAAGCCCACTAGTAGCATTTGATTTACAGGCCCTGGGCACCTCTAGTGCACTTTACTAGAGACTTACCAGTAAATCAAATATGCCAATCATGGATGAACCAATTACCCATACAATTTACACAGAAAGCATATGCACTTTAGCACTGGTTAGAAGTGGTAAAGTGCTCAGAGTTCACAAGCCAACAGCAACAGGTGAGAGAAAATAGGAGGCAGGATGCAAACTGATTGGGGATAACCCTGCATAAGGGAAAAAGTCCAACAATTACAGTGGTTAGAACAGAGTATGTGTTATGGCTTTCTTTGCTCCTGGGTCCTGTTACAGTTGATTTACTTTGCAGGTGGTTCTGTGTGCGTGGTGTGTGTGTGTGGTGTGTGTTGTGTGTTTGTGTGTGTGTGTGTGTCACTGTCCCCTCCCTCTCTCTCTCCTTTGTGTGGTAGGCGGCTATACTCACCATTGTTGTATTCTTCGCCATTGATGCTCCTGGACGGTTATGGAGTGGTACAGCATTGGGAAGACTTGCAGTTCTGGTTAAATGGCGGCCGCAGACTCCTCAGTGTCCCTAGAGGTAAGTGTCTCCTTTTAAATGGTGTATTTCCGCCAGGCTTTTGGTGTTGTTTGCTACCGTCCCAGAAATCCTGGCAGTGTGCTATGTCATAATATGGTGGGCGGATCCATGTCTTCCGCCTGCCTGTATATGGCTACCGCCATAATCAGTGGTCGTACCACTCTGGCAGTCGGTGTGGTACATTGGCTGTCTATGAGAAAGATCACCGCCATGGTCATTATTTGGCGGGTATCACCGCCGGCCTGGCAATGGTACTACCGCCATCACCGGTATGGCGGTAACCTGACCGTCAAAAGTCATAATGACCACCTTTATTGGTTAGCACCATGGTGCACATGTCAACAGATGTGCTGTAGGCAACCTGAAGAAGTGTGAACATTTACAATACAATGTTCATGGTGGAATCATTTACATACACATATTTCAGCTATATTAAATACTATTAATGTTGTAATTAACCATTGATCAAATTCCATAAATGAATAAATCTCCAAACAGCATCTAATTTGTTTCTGGGAAAATTAAGAATTTTTATAAATTCACTAATAATATATCGATCAATATAGCAAAGCAACAAAGAGATTTGTTTGTGTTTTCATACAAATGTAGAGGTGACCCCTCCAGTCCACAAACCCTTTACATCCAAGGGACAGAAGGATAGCACCAACCCTCCTGACTCTCCAACCACAAAAGGTTTGAGTCCTATATTCAGTCTTTCAAACAATCAGCAATCACTCCTATGGGACTCCAGTAGCTCATGCAAATAAATGCATCATGGAGAATATAAGGTTGAGGTTTTGGTCTCCAAAGGCTCAAACCATTCATGAGACCATCCTCAGGACAATGTGTCAAAGTAGATTAAATCACAATAATTGTTGCTCTACAACTCAATAAATAACCCTCATGAATAAAACGCTAAACAACACTAAAAGGCAGCAGAATACCAATCCACGCTGTACATGCAAGTGAATCGCCCACTTACAAGGTACCCCAAAAAACAGCCTACATAAACCTCAGTGTAAAACGTGCATTTTTCACATCGTCATAACATGCAAAACCAAATTTATATACATATATATTCATTCATATATTCAACTAATGCCGGAAACCAATTCCAAAAATAAAGCCTCACAGCACGTCATACTTCTGTATATGTCACAATCATGTCTGTATCTCATTTCAGAATGTGAGGCTTAGGGATGGACAAGACATGTATGTTCAGTGTCTATGACTATGTAGCAATGGCATCTACCAATGTCTGTGACATGGATGTCTGACTACTGTTGTATGTGGCATAGTCATATACATGTGATAAAAAGAGTAAGGCAGGGGTTTTGCTAATCGTGGCTGAGTGTGTTCTGTGAGTCATGTTGGTGCAGAGGGCCATTACACCCAGCTAGCTTTACAAAATCTGGGTTAGTGGGTCATTTGAGAGCATTCAACAATGTATCTAAGACATGTATGTATGTTTCATCATATAGATGCACATGTCAACCTGGCCTACCAATGTATGTCACTGAGACATTTCAAATGGGCTGTTTCAGCTGTTACAACCGGACGAGTTCTATGGCAATTTGCAAGTCATGTGTAATGTGCAATATTTGACCACAGTGTTCAGCTGTCAACAATCACAGTGCTATATCTCATGGTATGTCTTGCAGGTGGACCCAAGCCTTACACAACTGAAGAGGTTGAAAGCTTCAGAAACCCCAGTGAGTGGTGACCTATAAGTCTAATGGGTAGTGCAAGGATTGTGAGTCCAATGTTGTATGCTGTGTGAAATGTCATGTACAAAGTGCATGTATACAAAATCAAACTCCACAAGATGTGCATTTGCATCTGACTAATGTCAAGGAGGTTCTGATTGCCATCACTGAGGGCCCACATGTTTGCTGGTATGACCAAAGACCAATGACTACAGTACCAGGATCCTTGGACATATATGGTTGTTGGTTCATAGGTGAGCATGGCAGGTGACTGTATACATAACAAAAAAAAATCATACGCACAGATAGGCTGTTGTTACTGACAGTGCAATCTAGGTCTGATTTGTATGTCTAGCCCACACAGGGTTGATGAGTCAAGACACAGTGACGTCAATTGGGACATATGCCAGAATTACAGGGTCCTACACATCTATGCTGGGTAGCAATATGTGGTTAACAGAATATGTTCCTGCTGTGTGTGCACCGGAACATCACAGTAATTCATGTTCTACCAGCACTGGGAACCTTGTGAAAAAGGACCTAAGTGTAGGAAGACAGAGGTTCACACACCACACTTAGAACTGCAGTTGATTTGCCCACTCATGTGGTGTGATGCCCCACACCATATGTTGGATGGATCAACACTGCTATCCCCTGTCATCTTCCCCAATCTGGCAATGTGTGCAAGACTAGAGGAATGTGTGTACAGCCTTGTCATATGACATGCCCATTCCCAATCCACCTTCAGATAGTGCTGGTCCTGATAGTCTCTAGGATGTACTGCAGACAGGTTCATACAATCGGTGGCATTAGCAGTTGCTATCCGAGGATCTCTGTGCAGATGAGAAGGAGGGCATGCATAAAAACGCCCATCAAATGCCTGTGCTGAGTGCTGGTGTGCAGCATGGTGATGAATAGTTGACACATATGTACAGGCAATGGGCTGCATGGCGGGGTATATCCAGTTACTTGGGAAGTATGCAAGAAGTCGTGGCACACCCTACCATGTACTGACAGGAGTTGACATAGCAGTTGTATCATGCATCTCTGTGTGAGGTGAATTAGCTATCCACCCTCCAGTCTCACATATGATACCTTGCACATGTAGATTCTATGTAGCAATGTTTACGGATATGCGTCTTTGCCATATCAGGTACATAGGGGGTCATTACAACCCTGGCGGACGGTGTTAAAGCGGCGGTAAGACGGCAAACAGGCCTGCGGAAAAAAAGGGAATTATGACCGTGGCGGAAACCGCCAACAAAGACAGCCACTTTAACACTCCGACCGCCACGGCGGTACAGACAAGCAGCGCGGCGGTCCCCGCCAACAGACAGGCGGGAGACAAAGTACCGCCCACAGTATCACAACCTTCCAATCCGCCACCGTTTCCGGGACGGATTCACTGTGGATAAAAACACAGCGGAAACAGCCATTTCAATGGGAAAACGCTCATCTCAACACACTCCACGAGGAAGGAGGGCACCATGGAGCCGGAACTCCAAATACTCCCTGCAATAGTCTTCCTGCTCCTCTATGATCATCAGCAACACCGGCGCCGAAGACAACGGTGAGTACTGCACCTACGACATAGGGGAGGGGGGAGGCAAAAGTCAGGGACACACACATGCAACACCCCCACCCCCAACCCGACCCTCACCCACTACAACACACACACCAATGCATATCCAAACATCACAGTAACAACCCACAACCCCCCCGGAAGAATGCAAAGACAAAAGGAAATGAGTTCAACCATTGTAATATATCAAAATACAGTAAGGAAATATATACAGATATATATACACATTCTACAAAATATACATCACAATTAGTAGTGCAGGTATGCACCATTCAATGTCCGTGGACCACTGGGCCCAAAATGCATGGGCGAGGCCCACATCAGATACCTGACCAGAAACGGAGAGAACACTGCCGGGGCATCAGATAGAAATACAACAGGCACCTCAGGGGGAAGGGAAGGGGGGGCACCTCAGCCGGATGAGTGCACCACGGCAGATCCACGAGGGGGCTCCATGCCCATTGATGTATCCTGGGGAGTGCAAAGCCACAGTCTCACAAGTCTTTTCAGTGGGTGGTTTGCCCACTGCTTTATCCTGGGGAGTGCAAAGCCACAGTCTCACAAGTCTTTTCAGTGGGTGGTTTGCCCACTGCTTTATCCTGGGGAGTGCAAAGCCACAGTCTCACAAGTCTTTTCAGTGGGTGGTTTGCCCACTGTACCATCCTGGGGAGTGTAAAGCCACAGTCTCACAAGTCTTTTCAGTGGGTGGTTTGCCCACTGTACCATCCTGGGGAGTGCAAAGCCACAGTCTTTTAAGTGGATGACAGTCTCCACTGGTTCTGGAGGGGGACTGGTGCCCAGAGTGCTTCATCCTGTTAAGGACTGAGGTAGTGGATGCATGTCTCCACTGGTTCTGGAGGGGGACTGGTGCCCAGAGTGCCTCATCCAGTTAAGGACTGAGGTAGTGGATGCATGTCTCCACTGGTTCTGGAGGGAGACTGGTGCCCAGAGTGCTTCATCCTGTTAAGGACCGAGGTAGTGGATGCTGTTCTCCACTGGTTCTGGAGGGGGACTGGTGCCCAGAGTGCATCACTCTCCCCGTGACGGTCCCAGTTCCGTCACTGCCCCTGCCGCACATTGGCTACCGGTGCTTGACTTGGTGGTGCTTGCCCTGTACAGCGGTGCTTGCCATGGCGGTCTTAGCCCTGTTTAGTGGTCTTTGCCCTGTTCAGCGGTGCTTGACTTTGCAGTTTCTTACCTGTTCAGCGGTGCTTGCCATGGCGGTCTTTGCCCTGTTCAGCGGTGCTTGCCATGGCGGTCTTTGCCCTGTTCGGCAGTGCTTGCCCTGTTCAGCGGTGCTTGACTTTGCTGTCTCTGACCTGTGCAGAGGTCTTTGCCATGGCAGTCCCTCATTGCCCAGCGGGGCTGTGGCTGCCGGGGCCCTCCTGGGCACTGACTCTGGTGGTGGTCTCCTGACCAGTGACGATGGGACTGCCCTCCTGGGCACTGACTCTGGCGGTGGTCTCCTGACCAGTGACGATCGGGCTGCCCTCCTGGGCACTGACTCTGGCGGTGGTCTCCTGACCAGTGACGATCTGGCTGCCCTCCTGGGCACTGACTCTGGTGGTGGTCTCCTGACCAGTGACGATCGGGCTGGCGGTGGCCACCTGGGCAGCGGGGATGATGGCGGCCTTCTCCGCCGTGCTGCTCTTCCCAGACTTTGGCGCTTTCTTCTGCTCCACCTTGGGAGGAGTCACAGCTGAGTCGACACTCCCCCCAGAACCCTTGTGGGCGGCTTTGCTGGCTGAAGTGCCCCCTATCCTGTCGGGCACTGTCCAACCTCTGGTGCTTCATGGGGGGGACTGGCTGTGCTTTGGCTCCGTGTCACACTGGCTGCCCTGGTGCCCGGTGCACTCCACATACCTCTAACAGACACCACTGGTACCGGAATTTTTTGGGCTGAGGTGCTAGTACGGGACCTATGAATTGGAGGGGGGATTGGTGGGAAAGAGGTCAACGTTGCTCAGGAAAAGTTTCTGACGAACACAGGGACGGTTAGCTGGAGGGGTTCTGGGAGTGGAGGAAGAGGAGGTGATTGTAGGAGGTGTAACTTTAGATGATTTGGGTGCAGGTGCATGTTCTGGAGGCTGTCGTGAGGTGGATGGATGTTGGGTGTGTGTGTGCCCGTGTTTGTGTACTTTGGGAGGGGGCGTCACAGACACACTGGGAGAGGACACAGGGGACGTGTAATGGTAGTGGGGGTGGTGAGTGCAGGTGAGCGGGGTGTGGTGGTGGGTGTTCTGGTGCGAGTCCTAGTGGCTGTAGTGGTAGTGCATGCAGGTGAGAGTGTAGACGAGACTGGGAGGGAGGAGGGAGACGAGGAGGAGGAGGGCACAGTGGAGGCAGTGGATGTTGCTGTGTCTGTATGTGGGTGATGCTTGTGTGAGTGCCTGTGGGATGTGTGGTGCCTATGTTTGCCTGAGCTTCCCTTGTGTGTTGACGTGTGTGCAGGCTGGTCTGATGGTGTGCTTGGGATAGGCAGAGGTACAGGGGATTGGGTCTGGGTGGAGGAAGTTGGAGGGGGAGGCTAGAGACAGGGACAATGGCTGCCATCAGTGCTGAGGCCAGAGATTGCAGGGTTCGATGATGGGCAGCCTGACCAGAGTGAATGCCCTCCAGGAATGCATTAGTGTGTTGCAACTCCCTTTCTACACCCTGGATAGCATTCACAATGGTAGACTGCCCAACAGTGAGTGACCTGAGGAGGTCAATGGCCTCCTCACTGAGGGCAGCAGAGGTGACAGGGGCAGGGGCTGAGGTGCCTGGGGCGAAGGTGATGCCCACCCTCCTGGGTGAGCGGGCACGGGGCACACACTGAGGGGCTGCTGGGAGGGCGGTGCTGGTAGGGGGGTGGCGGCTGTACCTGTTGAAGTGGGGGGCACCGATGCTGCCGCCACCACAAGGGAGCTCCCATCGGAGGACGAGTCCGTGTCGCTGGTTGCTGATCCGGTGACCGCCGTGAAGCTCCCCTTGCCCTCCATCCCACTGGTGTATTCAGAGTACGTGGTGTGGCCCTCCATGGCCATGTGGGATGCAGCCCCCTCGTGCTCCGGTGCCACTGTACCTCCGCCTGATGATGCTGATGCACAAAAGAACAGGGAGAGCACAAAAAGGGGGGGGAACGACAGAAGAAAGACAGGTTGAGTGCATGGCTTACCGCTACCGTTGGCGGACAATACAGATACAGCATCCCCCTGCACTACGCCGCGCTGTTGGGCTCTACAGATACAGTTCCTGGGATATGGCCCACATGGTTATGGTGGACATCTGCACACATAGATGACACAGGGGCATGTATACCTGTACTTGGCACTCTACAGAGGTGGGGTGGAGTGGCACATGGCCTGCATTACAGAGGGGCCTAGCCTACGGAACTCGCCCTGGCCTAGGGAAACCCACAGCCCTCCTCCCCCACCCAGACCCCTCCACTGTGCGCAAAGTCAGCAGAATGATGTTTGACTCACCCCCTTGTGTCTGCTGTGATGCCCTCAAGCGCCCATCCAACTCAGGGTAGGCCACCGCCAGGATCCGGAACATCAGGGGGGTCATGGTGCGACGGGCACCCCTCCCACGTTGGGAGGCCATCCCCAGCTGAGCCTCCGCCGTCTTCTTGCTCCAGCAGCGAATGTCCTCCCATCTTTTACAGCAGTGGGTACTTTGTCGCTGGTGGACCCCCAGGGTCCGGACGTCCTTGGCGATGACACGCCAAATATCCTTCTTCTGGTGGGCGCTGACCTACATGACATGTACAGGGGAAGAACAGAAGTAATTACCAACTGTACCGTCGAAGTGAGTGGCCCACATCCCTGCCCTTGCCATGTGGCACATGCATTCACAGTCCTTCATGCTCGCAGAACTATGCCCCCTTCCTTCTTACAACCAGCCCTCTCCACCCAGACATAGCCCATACAACTTGCACCCTATGTACTCACCTGTTGGTCTGGAGGACCGTAGAGTAGCGTGTACTGGGGGAGGACCCCGTCCACAAGCTTCTCCAACTCCTGTGCAGTGAAGGCAGGGGCCCTTTCCCCAGACGAACGTGCCATTGTCTCTTCCAGACCGAGGTCACAGCAGCACTTGCAGTATAGGTCCTCTCCTGACGAAGATGAGGTATCGAGTGATTGAACAGATAGAAAATGGCGGTGACGTCCGCGGCGGGGACGTCCGCGGCAGTGCGTATCATTACCGCCGGCGCACTTCGTCATTGGCTCCTGGGCCGCATAGGGTCCAATGTTAACCAATGCAGCATTACGCCGCGGTCTTCGACCACCTACTGCGACGGTGTACAACGCCAGCGCAGTTACCTCACATCAAATTGTCCCAGTTTAGAGGTCAGGCAGCCGCCATTTCAGGGGCCCACATGGCTTCATTTTCAACTGCGTCACACATAGCTAGGCCTGGACTCAACACACTTACAGACAACTTTTTGGATTATGTTTCGTGTTCTGTGTAGCTGTGGGTCCATACCTCTGAGTAGCTTCACTCTGTGGTCGCCTTTGTCCTTCCTAGGCAGCGTCAGCTGGTACATGTGAGGAGATGGCGGAATCCTCCGGTGTACCGACCGCGGGTGGACCTGTTGACAATGGAGGAGCGACATTTAATCATCACCTACAGGTTTGACCATGCCACAATCCAGGAACTGTGTACCCTGTGGAGCCAGACCTGATGTCAGCAATCCGCCATCCCACAGGAATCCCCCCTCAAGTGCAGGTGCTATCAGTGCTCCATTTCCTTGCAAGTGGGTCATTTCAAACAACAGTGGCCATGGCATCAGGGATGTCCCAGCCTATCTTTTCCAACGTGTTGTCAAGAGTGTTGTCTGCCCTGCTGAAACACATGAGGAGCTACATCGTTTTCCCTCAGGTGGAGGATTTGGCTATTGTTAAAGGTGACTTCTGGTTACCCCAACCTGTCATGGCTATTGACCCCAGTGAGGAATCCCAGGACCAGGGCAGAGGAACACTACACTGAGGCCCATGGGCGGACTAGAAGGGTGATCGAACGCACCTTCGGCCTCCTGAAGGCCAGGTTTAGGTGCCTCCATATGACAGGTGGTTCCCTATTCTACTCACCAAGGAAGGTGTGCCAGATCATCATCGCCTGCTGTATGCTTCACAATCTTGCTTTGCGACGGCGGGTGCCTTTTCTGCAGGAGGATGGTCCAGATGACGGTGTTGTGGCAGCTGTGGAGCCTGTGGACAGTGATGAGGAGGAAGCAGATGAAGAAGACATTGACAACAGGGACTCAGTCATACAGCAATATTTCCAGTGACACAGGTGAGAACACTTTCTTGACTACTACAAGTACTTTCACACTTCTACCACTATCCTGTCTGTCAGTTTCAACCAGTATATGGTAAGTGAGTTGTACATTTCCATTACGGTTTCACAGGTGTGGTTACCTACGTGTGTCATCTGCTTGCATCCTTCATGGACTTGTGATGTGTGACATAGGTATTTTGAGATTACTATTGAGAACGGATTTTGTCACTGTCATGGCTAATACACATTTCCTAAATCACAGACTGACTCCATATTGTTTTGTGCTTCAAGGGTGTTTATTGAAGTGCTAATTATTGGAGGGGGTGGTAAAATGGTGAGGGGTGATGGTGGAGGAATGCCCATGGCAGAGTCCAGTCTATTAGTCTCACAGGTGCACTGCCCATATGGGCATAGGAAGTGGAGCTGGGGCAGTTCCAATATGGACAAGGTTACAAAGTGGGTCAGTGGGATGACAATCAAGGTGGTCTTATTTCTTGACGGGGGTCTTGCCATCGTGCTCTGTCCTGTTCCTGGATCTCAGGGACCGCTTGCGGGGTGGTTCTCCCTCTGCAGGGGGTGGGGTGCTGGTGTGGTGGTCCTGTGGCGGGGCGTCCTGTCCACTAGCGCCGGCGGAGGTGGTGGGCAGTTCATCGTCCATGCTAGTGTCAGGGGCCCCTTGGAGTGCCACGGTGTCCCTCATGGTGTTCTGTATGTCCTTCAGCACCCCTACAATGGCGCCCGGGGTGGAGCTGATGGTTCTGACGTTCCTCCCTGAATCACAAATCTGTTCCTCCTGCAGGCGCTGGGTCTCCTGAAACTTGGCCAGGACCGTAGCCATCGTCTCCTGGGAGTGGTGGTATGCTCCCATGATGGAG
Source organism: Pleurodeles waltl (assembly GCF_031143425.1). Lineage (NCBI taxonomy): Eukaryota > Metazoa > Chordata > Amphibia > Caudata > Salamandridae > Pleurodeles > Pleurodeles waltl. The sequence goes on along the minus strand of NC_090447.1, from coordinate 960,093,327 downwards.
GAGAGGGCCTCGTGGAGAGTGGGTTCCCTTGGCCTGTCCGCCCCCTGTCGCACGGCAGCCCTACCAGTTCCCCTGTGTTCCTGTGCCTCCGTCCCCTGGACCGTGTGCCCACTACCACTGTCCCCAGGTCCCTGTTGTTGTTGGGGTGGTGGGTTATCCTGGGTTCCCTGTAGTGGTGGACACACAGCTGATTGACGTGTCCTGGGGATGGAGGTATGGGCCCGCTGGGTGGGTGCTGTGCTGGTATTACCAGAGGGTGGAAGGTCTGTGTTGGGCTGTGCCTATGCGAGGGGAACTGACTGTCCCGAGGCCCACAATGGTCCGGGCTGGTCATCCGGATCCAGTTGGCCAGAGCTGCTGTCATCACTGTGGGCCTCTTCTGTGGGTGGGGTAGAGATGTCTGGACCCTCCTGTCTTGTGACGTTGGGTAGTGGTCCTGCAGGGGTGTAAAAGCATGATTATTGCATGTGTGTGTGTCATGGTGTGCAATGGGTGGGTGAGCGTGTACCCCAGTGCTAGCATTCCTTTGTGGGGCTTGTGTGATGATGGTTGGGGGGTTGTTATGGGTATGTGCAGTGGGCATGCTTTATTGAGGGGTGTCCATGCTTTGTTGTGCAATGCAGGGCTTGGTGTTGGGATGGGTGGTTTCTGTTATTAGTATATTAGTGAGGAGTTGGAGTGATAGGGGTGGGGGTGAGGGTGGGGGCGTGTGATAGCATGCAGGTATGGTGGGGGATATGATAGTTAAGATTTGACTTACCAGTGTCCATTCCTCCACCGACTCCTCCGAGGCCCTCAGGATGCATAATGGTCAAGACCTGCTCCTCCCATGTTGTTAGTTGTGGGGGAGGAGGTGGGGGTCCGCCGCCAGTCCGCTGTACCGCGATGTTGTGCCTGGAGACCACGGAACGCACCTTCCCCCATAGGTCGTTCCACCTCTTCCTGATGTCGTCCCGATTTCTTGGGCGCTGTCCCACTGCGTTGACCTTGTCGACTATTCTTCGCCATAGCTCCATCTTCCTAGCTATGGAGGTGTGCTGCATCTGTGATCCAAATAGCTGTAGCTCTACCCGTACGATTTCCTCCACCATGACCCTGAGCTCCTCCTCGGAGAACCTTGGGTGTCTTTGCCGTGCCATGGGGTGGTGTAGGTGATGTGTGGGGTGGTGTATGTGGTGATGAGTGTGGTGATGTGTAGTGGTGTGTGGTGTTTTGTGCGTGGATGTAGTGTGGGTGATGGTGTTGTGTGCCTCTGTGTGGTGGGGTTGTCTATTCTGTGCTCTCTCTCTGGCTTTCGTCAATAATTTTTGGTCGTAGGGGTTTGTGGGTGATGTGGGTGTGTGTTTTATATTGTATTGGGTGTGTGGGAGTGGTGTTTGTATGTGTATCAGGTATGTGTAATTCAAATTGTCCAATGTGGTGGTGTTTTGGAGATGTGTGTGTATTTTGAGCGCGGCGGTGTGTACCGCCAATGGAATACCGCGGTTGAAAGACCGCCACATGGATTCGTGGGTCGTGATAGCATGGGTGTGTTTCTGTTGGCGTGACGGTGGAGGTTTTGTTTTCGCCAGTTTATCACTGACCTTTGGTGTGGTGGACTTGTGTGGGTGTCTGAATTTCGGCGAATTCCGAGATGTGGGTCATAATAGCTGTGGCGGATTTCCGTGGCCGCGGCAGTGTATTGGCGGTCTTCTGCACAGCAGTAAGCGGCTTTTACCGCCAATGTTGTAATGACCCCCATAATGTTGTAAAACAATAAATCTAATTTGAGGCCTTGCTCAACTGACTTTTGCTAATGTCAATAGATTCAAGGGCATTGGTGGATGCAGAAGGGACATTGATGATCAAGCCAACATGATGGGTGTGGCATACCATGGTCACAAAACTTGCATTGTTCATATGCACACTCAAAGCAGACATGGTCATGCATTGAGGTCCCAAGATAGGGCATTGCTATTATACAACATTAGCTTAGCCTTGGTTCCTTGACCATAATAAATATGGGGGTGATGGATAATGTGCAGGTATGTTCACTTTGGCCATCAAGATGTATTTGGAATTTGTGAAGAGCAACATGTGGTGTCTGAAGATAGTATTTCCCATGGCATTGTTGATGTCCATTTGCCAAATACACCTTTGAATGACATCTCTTCTTTATAATTACACAGGTAACATGACCCCAGCCCAGAAAAGGAAGCATGAGGTGAGGCAGGAAGGTATTGCCACATACTTCAGGTGCGCAAAGCCTTTAAGAAGATGGTGAAGACATTTGAAAAGGACAAATCATCGGGCCCTGAAGTGCCTTTCCCCTAGTGGTTCCCACATTTGAAGGAGCAACCAAAAGCAAGTCTGCAGGGGCAGGTCCATTAACCACCACTACCACTCACACTTCACCATCTATATCCCCTCTATGATCCATGGCACACCACAGGTACTGCCTACTGACTTTGATCATGTGGGAGGAATTGGCTGACCTCAAATCTCGTGTCTCCAAGTTTGAACATAAAATGGACATGATGCTCATCCTGCTCTGGGAAATAAAATAAGTGGTCACGAAACCATGAAGAGCGGGATGTGCCAAATAAACCCTTACATCCCTTTCCCTTGCTCATATTTATGTTTATTGTTGGGGTTTTTAGACAATTCAGTTTAGATAGGTTAGTGTAGTGCAGGTTATTTGTAGTACACATTGCAGTTTTCATTAGGGGTGGGTATATTTTTAAGGCTTTGTTTTTATTAGGTGTTTTTAGTGGTTGAGGGGTTGGGGGGTTATTACAACTTTGGAGGAGGTGTTAATCCATCCCAAAAGTGACGGTAAAGTGACGGATATACCACCAGCCGTATTACGAGTCCATTATATCCTATGGAACTCGTAATACGGCTGGTGGTATATCCCTCACATTTGGGACGGATTAACACCTCCTCCAAAGTTGTAATAACCCCTTTGATGTTTAAGGTGTGTGTTTATAGAAAAGTAAAAAATTACAAAAAAATGCACAAATGTAGAAAAAAATATATATCTTTGTTTAGGCCTAGATGTTTAGTTAGTTTATGCATAGCTGTAGTTACTGTTTACCGCAGATTTGCTTTAAGGGAAATGGGGGTTGATGTTTATTATGAGTTGTTACATATATAGGCTAAGTTAGGATCATTGAAGATAGTTGTAGGTATCAATTAGTATAAGGTAGTTAGGATAGGTTAGGTTAGGTTAGTTAGGTTTGGTAGTTTAGGTTGTGTTAGTCACATATTTATGGTTTTATTAAATATTGTTGTTTTCTGCATTGTAGTCTCCATCATGATTAACTGTCTAGGAGTTTGCACATCTGCACAGGTTATGTGAGGTACATGTCTTTGGCTTTGCTAGCAGTATTTGCAACATGTGTGACTGGTTGAATTCCCCATGGGCAAGTACCTGTCAGGTGGGTAATGGAATCACATCAGCTATCTATAAACATCATTGAACAATGTATATGACAATCTGGATGGAAATGGATCCACAGCCCAAAATAGGTATTCATATAGAGTTGATCTGTTTTGGTAAGTCATGGTACATACAATGGTGGAATATTGTTGTTATTGCACTCACCCTAAATACAGGATTTATTACTCAAACACTTATGCCTTCCCCTTACAGACTCACTTGTATCATTTGGTTGTCACATCAATGTTGAATTGCTGCAACTATCCATGCTTAGACTAGCCACCTGTGGTGTGAGTTATATCAGCTGGCACAATGACTGCATAATACCTGTTGCACTAAATGCTTGGGAGGCTCAGGAACTGTTTGATAGTCAACATATATATCATATTCATCAACAATATTTTGTTGTGTAGCCATTTTAGTTATAGCTCCATGCACGTTATTTTAACACACTAGGCCGCTGTGCACTTTAACCTAGATATATTTTATTCAGCTTCCTCTTATTATTATTACAATAACCATTTTTATAGTCTTGTTTTATTTTCCGTTTATCTAACTGTTTTTGCCTAGGCCAGCACTCTGTTCTCAAACAAGACATTCTTGATCACTCTGTGCTTCTTCCAAGGCTAGAGCACTGTACATTGCCGGTGCACGTGGTAGAAGTTTAGTTTCTAACATTCATAGAAAACACACATCCATATCTAGGGACATTTTCTCAGAACATCAGCTGTGTTATTATAAAAACACTTCCTTGTCCCTTACACGTTAGAGGGAGATTCCAGCCAGTGAACCACAACTGTATGCTGATTGCTGAATGCTTCGCTACAGATGCTAACCCAGATCGCAGGCCTTTGCTTAGGTATGGGGGTTGATGTCTTCCCAGGGGACCCTGAAGGGCAGAATTAGAGCTTAACATGCTGTGCTCGATCATAACCTAGGTAGGGATTAGTCCATCAATTATAGTGACAATATGATAGCGTTGTTTTTAAGCTTCACTCTTCGAGTCACAATTTTAATACTGTCATGTTCTGTCATCCTGGTTATTGCGGCTCACGCTTTGCTATCTAAGATGCAGTTGTTTTATTAAATTCATTATCGAAACATATACTGCCTCTGTTTGTCATTTTTATATGAGACTGAATTGTAAATGAGAGAACTGGATGAGACCTGAGTGACCAGGACTTCCCTGAGAAGCCAAGTATGTCATGCGCTCCGCTGCCCAGTCATCACTATCCTTGGGTAGAGATGAGGCACTGCTAGATAGCCGGAGCAAAACCCGTATTGGAGAGCCAGATGTCACCCGCAGTGGGTTAGACTTAGTCTCCCACACCGCGGGCGATTCTGCCGCTCAAAATCCAGTAGTCTTATTAGAAATGAGAGCCTACGCAACAATTTCAATCAGTTCGTGTCAGCTTGGGACAATATAGTTTCATGTAGGATACAATAGATATGTTTCTTGCCATGTCACTATGTGTGGATATCTCCCATAGCCCACACCAGGCTCCCCTCTCAGATGAGTTGTTTGTCCTGTGACAGCCATTTTGTTCAGAGGATTTATATTCTAGATAAGTGTGCATAGGCCCAAGTGAGACCGAGTAGCTGTATGGTGCAAGGGTGCCTGCATTGGAGCTAGGCAGCAGTTTGTGCGGCACTGCTGAGGAAAGTACAGGGATGCATTGAATTTCAGTACATATGATGTATCCCTGCACTTTCTAAATGACACAGTGTGGCACAGCTAGCTGGCTTGCTGCACTGCAGTGTCATTTCCTCGTACATGAGGCACATTGAGGGGTAAACGTGGATTGATGCTGCACTTCACACAATGAAGGGAGTGTGGGAATGGTTCAGGACTAGCCTGTGGAAATTGTGGGAGGTCAGTGTGCAATACATCTCTTTGCTTTTAACCATGTGTGCCAGAACACTACCCTTTGGCCTGCAGACTGTGCATTTTAGTGCTGGGACATAGCTGCCTCCATCTTATGATATTGACTAGTTACCATATTGTCCCCACTGCACCTTACCCTGTGGTTCTTGTAGTTCATCATATGTTGCATTGTCCTATCCTGGAACTCCCGCCACCAACTAATCAGGGGTGATGGCTGCCACTATCTCCTCCAGCTCATCTAGCTGCTCCTGGAATGCTGGACCTCCACCTCTGGTGTGCAATGCTGCCTTGCGGTTGCTGGCCAGTTTCTCCTTTATTCTGCACTTGCAATTGTACCACCACTTTTTACAGTCGATGACTGTACTCTTCACCTCTGCCACAATGTTGATTTTGTTCAGAATGAACTGCCATATGGCCTCTTTATTCTCTGACAGCAATTTGGAGGTGGCGTTGATGCTCCATGACCTCACCGATCAGGATGTTGTTCTCATGCTCACTGAAACTGCACTTCCTCTTTCAATTCCCTTTCTCTTGGGAGTCTGTCTGGACATCCTGGATGGTACTGGGGTTGTTGGGGTTTGTTGGTTTTCCTGGGGTCTCTGGTCTCCTAGGTTCTTCATGTCTGCTTCTGCAGTATCTCCTGTTTGTTTTTCTTTTTTTTAAATGTAGTCTTTTCCACCTTTTTTTCAACTTTTAGGTGCAAAAGTGATGCTAGGAAGGCTTGCATCTCAATGTGTGCTGCAAATCAGGCTAGCATCACTTTTACAGCATTAGCATAATTTTTTTACGATGAGATGCAAGGGCTAATGTTATTTTTTTGATGCAGCCCAGATCCTATTGACATGGTGCCCCATTTTGTAAATTCGGTGCAAGCATAGCATTAGGCTCTAGCATAAATGTATTACTGTATCCTTGAATTTGACTCACTAGTTAAGAGTTGATATGTTGTATTACTATTAAATAGTCACACTTGCCACTAAATACCCTGGGCCTCATTTACAAGGCACACTGCGCCCCCGGAGTGTCATTTTTTTTAATGCTCTGGAGGTGCAGTGTGCCAGCCCATATTTACGAGGCCACCCAAAGCCACCTTGCGTGGCTTTTCATGGCCTTATGAATATGGACCCCTTTCACACATAAAACTGGGTGAAGGGGCAATCCATTGGTGTTGCTCCAAGTGTTATCAGGCAACACCCATGGAACTCGAAGGAATCTGATGCATTCCCAGATTTAAAAGTCTGGGAATTCATCAGATTTCTACGTCACCTCAGGGGTGGCATAAGAATGCTGCAGCACAGAGAAATGAGAAAGAGGAAAACAGATCATGTGGTTGTTTTTTTGCAGGGAGGTGTCTCTACCTGCACAAAAATAATCATCTCCGCAATGCCGGCATCCTTGCACCATGGAGCAAACATGCCTACATTGGTGCTAGGCAGCAATTTGTGCACCAGCGCAGGGGGAGAGGACAGATATGTGCTGTATCTTGTAAATACAGCACATTTCTGCCCTTTCCTAGTGCTACAGGGTGGCTGCTCCACCTTTCGCCTTTCGCCGTGGGCCTCGTCCTTCATCCACAATCACACACAAATGGATTATTATGCTTTTCTCACCAAAGTAAGTATTCCAAATATGTTGACAAATGTTCTTTGTTACATCGCATTGAACACGTTTGCAGTTGATACTCTTATCTATTCGCTTCACTCCATCTCAGTCCCACCCGCATGTAGAAAGGAAGCAGGAAGAACAGAATGACAGGTGTTTAAGAAGGCAGGGAAGAAGGTAAAGTGTGAAAAGGAGAAAGAAGAAAATTTTAAATGAAGAAGGAGGGCTGAAGGAAAGAGGGCAGTGTAAGAAAGAAGAAAAAAGGAAGGAACATGAAGTAGAGTTAAGCAATGGAGAGGAAGGAAGAATAGGAGGTGAAAAATGAGGAACAGCAGGAAAAAAGAAGAAGATAGAGGAAACACAAGAGGAGTTGTGGATGTGAGAAATTAAGCAGGGAAGGAAGGAAAGGACAAATAGAAGAGACCAAGGAAAGCACATGATGTAAGTCTGTACTGGGCTACAACTGACCCCACAATCTGACAACCAAAAGCTGGGAGAAAGCAAAGAAGGTATGAAGAAAGGCGCTAGATCAGGAGAAAACGAAAATGAAAAGAAGAAATAAAACAGAAATGTAAGGAAGAATGAAGGAGTGTGGAAGAAAATGGAACAAGTGTAAAGGGAGTAAAAATACAAGAGTTTAGGAAGAGAATAAAGTAAGAAGAAATGAGAAGAAAAGTGTGTAGTTTGAGCTAGGAAGGAGTTGGAAGGGAGTCAAAACTTAGAGAGGGGAAGAAATGGAAGATAGGGTAAGAAGGTAGGAGTTAGAAAAATAAGTTGGTACAGTAGATCGGGTGATGATTGGATGTGTTTTTTGATGATTTGTCAATTGCCCCACCAATGTGGTTAATACACTAATGTACCTGTTTCCTTTGATACAGTGCAACATGGTGTTCAAAATCAGCTTTCTTGAGTTAAAGGAAGTGGCTGGAGGTGATGATGATTTTACCTACCTCTCAGCAGGGTAGCATGTTGATACATGTTTATAATGCCTGGGCAGCATTTAACCCCTCGGGTGCCCTGGAGGAGCTGGTCTCATCCTCGGCCATGGTTGCCATGTGCCGAGGACGGGACCAGCTCATTCTGCACCCAGCCCACAGGGGGAGAGCTAGCACTCCCCGTGGGCCTCCCACCCTCCTGCCATGGGCAAGAATGAAAGAGGAATCGCTTCCGCTTCCAGCCCCAACCCCCCTGTCCCCCAGTGACGTCTGATGATGTCAGCTCACGATCGCGCATTGACCTCAGCAGAGGCTGCCCTCAAGCTGAGCTTCCAGCACCGGATTGGAAGAGAAATGCAAAGCATTTCTCTTCCGACCAGGGGAGTGGGGGCAGGCAGAGGCATGAAAGGAAAGGCCTTTACTTTCTTGTCTCTTTGAGCACTTCTGCAGCCCATTCGTAAAGTGACCAGGCTGCAGAAATACCCACTAGATACCGGGGAGTTTTTTTTTTTTAGAACTTAGCATGAGGGGAGCGACCCCTTGAGCAAGGATCGCTCCTTAGGGGGGAAAAGGGGGTCATTTTTATAAGGCATTTCCTGCCCCCTGGGGGCAGATCAGCCTATTGTAATTAGGCCGATCTGCCCTCAAGGGAGGCAGAAACCTCTAGACACCAGGGATTCTTTACTTGTGTTTTTTTTTTTTTTTTACAGGAGGGGCGCAACCTCTTAGGCAAGGGTCGCTCCTGGGGGGGGGGGATTGCTTTTAGGCCATTTCTGCCCCACTTGGGGGCAGATCGGCCTATTTTTATTTAGCCAAACTGTCCCCAAGGGGGGTAGGAACCACTAGAAAACAGGGATTTTTTTTCAGGTCAGTTACACGCAAGGAGAGTGACCTTCTTAGGCAAGGGTCGCTACCCTGGGGATAAATTTATTTAATGCCATTCCTCCCCCCCCTTGGGGTCAGATCGGCCTCATTTAATTAGGCCAACCTGTCCCCAAGGGGGGCAGAAACCACTAGGCACCAGGGATTTAAAAAAAAAATACAGATGGGTTGCGACCCCTTAGGCAAGGGTTCCTCCCCTATGGGGCAAATTTATTTTAGGCCATTTCTGCCCACCTTGTGGGAAGATCGGCCTATTTTGATTAAGCAGATCTGCCCCAAAGTGTGGCAGAAACCACTAGCCACCAGGAATTTTTTTATGTTTTTATTTTTTACAGATGGGAAGCGACCCTGTTGGAAAATGGGTTATTGGTAAGGGCAGGTAAGTACCTACACTTAGCAATAGGCCACTAACCTCCACTTAGGTCCAGTTAGGTCTCAGTAAATTAAACCCAGCTCAACCCTTGGTAGCTTGGCAACGAGCGACAAGGCTTAACTTAGGAGACAGAGGCCCTCATTCTGACCTTGGCGGTCTTTTCGCAAGACCGCTGAGTTACCGCCGCGGTGAAGACCGCCGACCGCGGCGGTGTGCCGCTGTGCGCATTCTGACCGCTGGGAGCGTTCCGCCGGAAAACCGCCAGCAGCCACACTGGCGGTCGGCGGGAAAGTGGAGACTGGTCAACCTCCACCGCCACGCCAGCAGAACCCCGCCCACAGAATTACGACCCACATTTCTGTGTGGCGGTCTTCTGTTGGCGGTCTTCTGTTGGCGGTCACGTCCCTATGGCTCCCGTCGCCTCCCGGAGGACCAACGCACAAGGTAAGTTGATCGTCCGTGAGGGGAGGGGGTGGGGGGGTGTTGTGTGATGTGGGCGTGCATGGGGGTGTGCGTGTGAGTGTGTAGAGGGGGTGTGTGAGTGCGTGTATGCGGCCGGGGAGTGCTGCTGTGTCTATGGGTAATGTGTGCTGTTCGGCAGGTGCGCATGTCGGCATGTATGTGTGCGGGTATGTGTCCCCGTTGTGTATGTGTGTGTAGGGGGTGTGTATATGTGCATGTTGGGGGTGTGTGCATGTCGGGGTACATGTATGTGCATGTCGGGGTGGGGGTGGGGAGGGGGTTCGTACCACCTCTGGGGGGTGGCAGGGGGGTGGAGGGTGTGGGGGGAGGACTCGGGTGGGTAGTGGGGGGTGGGGGAGACCCCTATCAGTGCCAGGGAAGGAATTCCCTGGCCCCGATAGTGCTTACCGCCATGGTTCGCACGGCGGTTCCCGCCCGCAAGAAACCGCGGCGGTAGGCAGGGTCATAATACCCTTGGCGGTCTTGGGACGACCGCCGGGCCGGAGTGCGCAAACTCCAGCCCCGCGGTCATGACCGCCGCGGCGGTCGGAGTGGAGAAGTAGCGGTCGGTCGCGGCGGGGACCGCCGCGGTCAGAATGCCATTTTTAATACCGCCGGTCTGTTCGCGGTCCGACCGCCGTCTCTCCGCCGACCGCCAGGGTCAGAATGAGGGCCAGAGTGTAAAGCATTCAAATATCACAAAACAGTAATTAAATAAAACACAGGAAACAGTTTAAAAATCCAATACCAATTTATAAAAATACACTATATTTTTACCTTTACAGGGAGTGCAGAATTATTAGGCAAATGAGTATTTTGACCACATCATCCTCTTTATGCATGTTGTCTTACTCCAAGCTGTATAGGCTCGAAAGCCTACTACCAATTAAGCATATTAGGTGATGTGCATCTCTGTAATGAGAAGGGGTGTGGTCTAATGACATCAACACCCTATATCAGGTGTGCATAATTATTATGCAACTTCCTTTCCTTTGGCAAAATGGGTCAAAAGAAGGACTTGACAGGCTCAGAAAAGTCAAAAATAGTGAGATATCGTGCAGAGGGATGCAGCACTCTTATAATTGCAAAGCTTCTGAAGCGTGATCATCGAACAATCAAGCGTTTCATTCAAAATAGTCAACAGGGTCGCAAGAAGCGTGTGGAAAAACCAAGGCGCAAAATAACTGCCCATGAACTGAGAAAAGTCAAGCCTGCAGCTGCCACGATGCCACTTGCCACCAGTTTGGCCATATTTCAGAGCTGCAACATCACTGGAGTGCCCAAAAGCACAAGGTGTGCAATACTCTGAGACATGGCCAAGGTAAGAAAGGCTGAAAGACGACCACCACTGAACAAGACACACAAGCTGAAACGTCAAGACTGGGCCAAGAAATATCTCAAGACTGATTTTTCTAAGGTTTTATGGACTGATGAAATGAGAGTGAGTCTTGATGGGCCAGATGGATGGGCCCGTGGCTGGATTGGTAAAGGGCAGAGAGCTTTAGTCCGACTCAGACGCCAGCAAGGTGGAGGTGGAGTACTGGTTTGGGCTGGTATCATCAAAGATGAGCTTGTGGGGCCTTTTCGGGTTGAGGATGGATTCAAGCTCAACTCCCAGTCCTACTGCCAGTTCCTGGAAGACACCTTCTTCAAGCAGTGGTACAGGAAGAAGTCTGCATCCTTCAAGAAAAACATGATTTTCATGCAGGACAATGCTCCATCACACGCGTCCAAGTACTCCACAGCGTGGCTGGCAAGAAAGGGTATAAAAGAAGGAAATCTAATGACATGGCCTCCTTGTTCACCTGATCTGAACCCCATTGAGAACCTGTGGTCCATCATCAAATGTGAGATTTACAAGGAGGGAAAACAGTACACCTCTCTGAACAGTGTCTGGGAGGCTGTGGTTGCTGCTGCACGCAATGTTGATGGTGAACAGATCAAAACACTGACAGCATCCATGGATGGCAGGCTTTTGAGTGTCCTTGCAAAGAAAGGTGGCTATATTGGTCACTGATTTGTTTTTGTTTTGTTTTTGAATGTCAGAAATGTATATTTGTGAATGTTGAGATGTTATATTGGTTTCACTGGTAATAATAAATAATTGAAATGGGTATATATTATTTTTTTGTTAAGTTGCCTAATAATTATGCACAGTAATAGTCACCTGCACACACAGATATCCCCCTAACATGGCTAAAACTAAAAACAAACTAAAAACTACTTCCAAAAATATTCAGCTTTGATATTAATTAGTTTTTTGGGTTCATTGAGAACATGGTTGTTGTTCAATAATAAAATTAATCCTCAAAAATACAACTTGCCTAATAATTCTGCACTCCCTGTAAAATGACACAAAAACAAATGAAATCGGATAAGGGGAACCGGAGATATGGATTAAAAAAAATATATTGTTTTCTAGCACCTAGAAACAAACAGCGCCAATCTGGACATCTGGTCGCACTTCGCCGGGGGCAAAGTCAAAGGTTAAGGCCGACCGCGATGGAGCCCAGCTCGGCTACAGATCACAGAAGGCCTCGGTCAAAAGTTTACCTTCACACTTGGTCGTTTTTCTAAAGATTTTCTTCAGCAGGACGAACCTGCCAGTCCAATCTGACCTCCTGGAACTCTTCTCCGGATAAGCGTGGCGGGAGCCCTCGGTGGATATTATCACCTTCGGACGTAGTCATTTTTTCGAGGTGAAAATCCTTCAACAGGGGTAAACCTGGATCTTGATCCGACGTCCTTGGAGCCCTCCTCGGATATGCTGGCTGGGAAGTCCCGGTCAACTTTCTATGTTCGGACTTAGGTGGTCATTATGACCCTGGCGGTATTATAACTGCAGGGCCAAAACGACGGGAGCACCGCCAACAGGCTGGCGGTGCCTCCCGGCGTATTTTGACGCGGTCGCACCGCCGGGGCCGGCGGTTTACCGCCACAATGGCCCCGGCGGATGTAATCAGCCAGGGCAGCGCTGCAAGCAGCGCTGCCCTGGGGATTATGACACCCCTACCGCTAGCCTGTTTCTGGCGGTTTTCACCGCCAGGAAGAGGCTGGCGGTAAGGGGTGTTCTGGGGCCCCATGGGCAGTGCAGGGGCCCCCTAACAGGTCCCCGGCCAGCGCGACGGGTGCAATTGCACCCGTCGCACGGCCGCAACACCGCCGGCTCCTATGTTGCGGCCTCATCCCCGCTAGGACGGCGGGCGCAAACTTGGTTTGCGCCCGCCGGCCCAGCAGGGATGTCATAATGGGGGCCGCGTGAGTGCGGCCGCATTGGCGGCCGCATGGCGGTTACCGTCTGGCGGGCGGCGGTAGGCGCCCACCAAGGTCGTAATGACCCCCTTAGTCTCTTTTTTGGAGATTTTCTTCACCGGGACAAACCTGCAAGTCAGGCCGGGTCGCGTTTGAGGCAAGCCAGCTAGCGTTGCCGCGGCGGGTCGGTCCCTCCATGGAGCTTTTTTTCAAAAGTTCTCCAAACTTCTCCAAACTTCTGGATCTTCTCCCAGATGTTCCTTTAAGGTTCTATTGGGGTGCACAGCTCACCCCAAGGTTCCAGATGTTCTGAGATGATCCTTGGGGGTGTGGACTACAACACCCAGAATGCACCTGGTGCAAACTCCTTTTTAGCCACTGGACAGTGATCAGCTGGTTGATTTCTTCAGGAGTTGGTGCAGGGGACTCTGGTTAGCAATGTTTCACCTGTAGCAGTTGAAGCCAGGCAAAGTCCTTCTTGTGGTGAAGCCTAAGTGTGCAACTGGTGCAGTCCAGGTGCAGGTCAGGGGTCCAGCAGGGCAGTCCTTCTTCTTCTGTAGTTCTTCCCGGTAGGGATCTGGTAGGGAACTGAGGTGTGGGTGCAGGTCTGCCAGTTTTATCCTTGCTCCTGGGTGAAAAACAGGGGGGTGCTGGTTCTCCAATCAGGGGCAGGGTCCTTCCCCCTGTGATGACCACTTCGTGGGAAGTGTGGCAAAAATCAATCCCAGGAGGCAACATTCCTCAAAAATACATCATGGCTGAAAGTGATTTTTGGAGGTTATATCTGGCTGAGCCCACCCACTGGTGTGGCTAAAATCATAAACACACCCCTCTCCTGCCCTCTCCTAATCTAATCAAGGGGGCACCTAGTTGTCTGGGGTTGCGGGATGTGGGGGTGTTGCTGGGTTGCTCCAAATGTATTTCTCTGCCTTTGAAGACCAGTTTGGCAGCCCTCCCCCTTTCTGCCTCACCATCGGCTGAGGGGAGATCCCCTCCCACAGGCACATCTCTTTGTGTGAAGCCAGGCCACTTCACACCTCATCAAGGCAGCCTGGCCGGGCTGCCAGAGGCTGGCCAATCAGAGTACAGCAGCAAAAACAATGCAGGGCTAAAGTTGGCAAGTTTTCAGGTAAAGTTTAAAACTCTTTACCTGAACAAGTTATATTAAATCCAACAACTGGAAGTTGTGGGATTTATTATAACAATTAATTTGATACCAAACCCTTTGTATCTGTCACTTAAGGGGACTTTTAAAATTAAAATAAAGTCTCCCAATTCTAGCCTATGAAGGCCATTCACTACAATGAGGGAAAAACGAATCTGGCTGTTTTTACCTCACCAGGGCTTATAAAACTATTTTTATAAGGTCCCTGCTGATATTTACATGGCACCCAGCCTTAGGGGCACATAGGGCACACCTTAGGGGTGACTTATATGTAAAAATAAGGTAGTTTAAGACTTTGGAACTACTTTTAATTCCAAAGTCGAATTTGCATATACCTTTAATTTAAAAGCAGCCAGCAAGGCAGGCCTGCCTTTAAAATGACACTGGGCACCTCTGGAGTGCACCTATGGGTGCACTACCTATGCTAGGGTCCCTAAACCTACATGTCCTACCATATACTAGGGACATATAGGTAGGTTGACTTAGCCAATTATAATTAGCCTATTTTGCATACTGATATTACACAGAGCACAGGCCCTAGGACTCGTTAGCAGTACCCAGGGCACCATCAGAGTCAGGAAAACACCAGCAAAAAGTGGAAAATGGGGGCAAAAAGTTAGGGGGCCTCTGCAATCAGCCCTTTTCTCTCACAGACCCCTTAGGCAAGGATAGCTCCCCTGGGGTCAAATTTATTTTATTTCATTTCTGCCCCCCTTGGGGGCAGTTCAGCCTATTTCTTTTAGGCTGATCTAACCCCGGGGGGGGGGGGGAGAAACCACTTAGGTACCAAGGAGTGGTGTGTGTGTGTATGTGTTTTGTTTGAGGCGCAGACCCTTGGACAAGGGTAGCTCCCCATGGGGTACATTACTTTTGGCCATTTCTGCCCCTCTTGGGGACAGATCAACCTATTTTTGTAAGGCCCACCTGCCTCCAGGGGTGCAGAAAGCCCACGAGAGACAAGGGAAGATTTTTTTTTTTTAAACAAGGGTGGGGTATAGTCATACCCTTCACGCCAAATAAATGGGGATAAAGTTGTTCTGCCCACTGGTGGGCAGATGGGGCAATTACCCCCGATCCACTCCCCAGGGGGGCAGAAAGCCTACTAGATGGCAGGGAATTAGCTGTGGCTATCAACCAGTATGGGCATGGTTATGACCGCACCCCAACTAAAGGGGGTAACACTCTTTCAGCTCTCCCGCCGCACACTAAAAGATCTTATCCCAACAGCAAGCAAGAAGGCATTTGATTATTTGGGGTTTTGGTTTTACATTTGGGCCATGAGAGCTTGTCTAACTCTCAAAATCGTCCCATTTGGAATGGTGAGGACTGCACTTTTTAGGCGTTGGGATGCAGGCATGTAGAAAAAATCTATGTGACCTAGACACATCTGAAAACAAAACATCTCGGTGAGTCCAGGATGGTGTGCCTCACATGCACTTCCCACAATTTTCCCACCCACAATGCCCTGCAAACCTCTAACTTTCCTTGAAATCACACATTTTCCCCACATTTTTGTGATGGAACCTTCTGGAATCTGCAGAAATCCACAGAATTGCTACCGCCTAGCATAGTCGCATCTATACTGATAACAATTCTGCCCCACTTGTCAGCCTAAAAATGTGTTTTTTCAAACTGCCCTTTTGAACCCGCTATCGTTCCCCCTCAATTTCGACATGTTTTTGGCTCTTCCCTGTCACAGGCACTTGGCCCAACTACACGAGTGAGGTTTCATTTTTATCAGGAGAATGAGGGGAACATTGGGTCGTAGGAAATTTATGCTGGTGTGGTGATCCCACACAGAAACGTGGGAAAAATTAGATTTTTTAGCTAATTTTGAGGAGTGCTTAGGATTCTGGGTAAGAAAACACTACTGGGGGATCCACGCAAGTCATACCTCCCTGGACTCCCTCGGGTGTCTAGTTTTCAGTAATGTCTGGGTTTGGTAGGATTCCCTAGAGGGCTGCTTAGCCCAGGACCAAAAACGCAGCCCCCGCCGCAAAAACAGGTAGTTTTTTTGTATCTGATAATTTTGATGTGTTCAGATAGTGTTTTGGGGCATTTTTTTCTGCGGGCACTGGCCAACCCACACAGGTGGGATACTATTTTTACTGGGAGATGTGGGGGAATGCTGGGTAGGAGGAAGTTTGTGGCCATCCTCAAATTCCAGAACTTTGTAGCATCGAAATGTGAGGAAAAAGTGTTTTTTCCTGCCAAATTTTGAGGTTTGCTAAGGATTCTGGGTAACCGAACCTGATGAGAGCGCCACAAGTTACCCCATCCTGGATTCCCCTAGGTTTCTAGTTTTCAGAAATGTCCAGGTTTACTAGCTTTTCCTAGGAGTTGGCTGACCTAGAGGCCAAAATCCACAGCTAGGCACATTGCAAAAAACAGGTCAGATTTCTTTTGGAAAATGTGATGTGTCCATGTTGTGTTTTGGAGCATTTCCTGTCGCGGGCACTAGGCCTACCCACACAGGTGAGGTACCATTTTTATCAGGAGACTTGGGTAAATGCAGGGTGGAAGTTAATTTGTGGCTCTTCTTAGATTTGAGAACTTTCTATCACCGAAATGTGAGGAAAAAGTGTGCTTTTTGCCACATTTTGAGGTTTGCTAAGGATTCTGTGTAACAGAACCTGGTGAGAGTGCCACAAGTTACCCCATCATGGGTTCCCCTAGGTGTCTAGTTTTCAGAAATGTCCAGGGTTACCAGGTTTTCCTAGGAGCTGGCTGAGCCAGAGACCAAAATCCACAGATAGGCACTTTACAAAAAACAGGTCAATTTACTTTGGGAAAATGTGATGTGTATATGCTGTGTTTTGCGGGATTTCCTATCGCGGACACTATGCCTACCCACACAAGTGAGGTCCATTTTTATTAGGAGACTTAGTGGAATGATAGGTAGAAGAAAATGCGTGACTTCTCTCAGATTCCAGAACTTCCTATCACTGAAATGTGAGAAAATGTTTTATTTTTTGCCAAATTTTGAGGTTTGCAAAGGATTCTGGGTAACAGAACCTTGTGAAAGCCCCACAAATCTCCCCATCCTGGATTTCCCTAGGTGTCTAATTTAGGAAAATGCACAGGTTTGGTAGGTTTCCCTAGCTGCTGGCTGAGGTAGAGGCAAAGATCCACAGCTAGGCACTTTCCAAAAAACACGTTAGATTTCAATGTATAACTGTGATGTGTCCATGTTGCATTTTGGGACGTTTCTTGTTGCGGGCACTAGGCCTACCCACACAAGTGAGGTACCATTTTTATCAGGAGACCATTGTCTCCCTCTATATTTTTTCCTTCCAAATGTAAGACAGTGTGTAAAAAAGACATCTATTTGAGAAATTCCCTGTAATTCACATGCTAGTATGGCGACCCTGGAATTCAGAGATGTGCAAATAACCACTGGTTCGCAATACCTTATTTTGTGTCCATTTTGGAAATACAAAGGTGTCCTTGATACCTATCTTTCACTCTTTATATTTCACCAAATGAATTGCAGTATACCCGGTATACAATGAAAACACAATGCAAGGTGCAGCTTCTTTATTGGCTTTGGGTACCTAGGGTTCTTGATGAATCTACAAACCCTATATATCTCCCCAATCAGAAGAGTCCAGCAGACGTGATGGTATATTGCTTTTGAAAATCTGACAGCAGAAAAAAAGTTACAGAGTAAAACGTGGAGAGAAATGGCTTTTTTTTGCACCTCAATTTCAATATTTGTTTTTATTTTAGCTGTTACTTTCTGTAGAAAAACCTTGCAGGATCTACACAAATGACTCTCTGCTGGATTCAGAATTGTTAAGCTGTCCGGGATCCAGCATTGGTTTTACACCCATTTCTGTCACTAACTGGAAGGAGGCTGAAAGCACAAAAAATAGTACAAATGGGGTATGTCCCCGTAAAATGCCAAAATTGTATTGAAAAATTTGGTTTTCTGGATCAATTCTGCCTGTTCCTGAAAGCTGTGAAGATAGTGATTTTAGCACCTCAAACCCTTTGTTGATGCCATTTTCAGGGGAAAAAATGATAGCTTTCTTCTGCAGCTCATATTTCCCTTTTTTTTGGAAAACACAACTTTTGCTGTATTTTGGCTACTTTCTTGGCCTCCTCCAGGGGAACCCACAAACTTTGGGTACCTCTAGAATCCCTAGTATGTTGGAAAAAAAGGATGTAAATTTGGCGTGGGTAGCTTATGTAGGCAAAAAGTTATGAGGTCCTAAGTGCGAACTGGATTTGGGGAAAAAGACTGCACACTGCATATTGTTATGTCATTAAATTTCTTGCCCCGCCCACCCTAAGAAGGCTAGAAGGCTGCTGAGCTATTTTGTTGACTTCAATGCAACCTTTGGCAAGGGAGACAGATCATTGGTTCAGACAAATCTAGAGACATTATCTACTATTTTCTTAAACTAATTAGATGCTTTCGTTCTGCCACTTGGTTCAAAGCGTGGACTGACAGGTCACAAATACAACTAAGATCAAACTAAGGTAAAAACATTGAATGATCTAAAACAATATATGTGGCTTCTGTGCATCATGCCAAAAGCAACTGCTTTCCTTCTAAAAAAAGTAGTACCAATTCCATCCTTACCTATGTAGATGACCTGATACTATTGGATGAGACACTAGTGGGTCTTCAAAGATCCATAAACTGTCTAGTAGAGAGCAATACTTCCATCAGGTTCACTAAAACCAATATTTTGATATACAGCTTAGATTAAACCAATTTTTTTTAAGGTACATAGCAGGTAAAAAGACAGCTGTGTATGAGGTGGAAGTGGTACATGTGAACTAAAATTGTGGCCATGTTGCTTTATTGATTTCCTCTATTTTGTAGACTACTGGGCTTTGCTGGACAGGACATCATGTTATATGCTGAGAGGTCTGAGCCTCGCTACCTGGTTTATGTATTTGGAATTGGTCATTCGCTCTGTCATCAAAATAGAAGAATACCCTAGTGCTTGACTACTTATATTGAATGTAGTTTAGATAGCAGTGGCTGCATTTACCGGAAACGATTGTTAACGTATCAAAATAAAATGTAAACTTGTGGCGAAGACATTTTTTTGTCTTAATGTGATCTAGGTGACATTTGTCAATTGCCCGTGTCTAAAAAGGGAAGTCTTAAATAATGAATTCAGGAGACTTCATCTGAATGATGGAAAAGCCCATGACAGTCCAGATGGATGGCAAAATTAGGTATTGGTTAAAATAACGACAATGAGATCAAGTTACTTTTATCAGCTTGTTTGATATGCTGTACTCAGCTGATCTGAAGTTTTGAACACAAAGCATGGGTTGGATCTAGTGCCTTTTACATTGGGAAGGCAGATGGTGGCCATATAAAAGTTTCTGGATCTAGATGAGTTTAATAAATCCGTCAGGCTTGGGCCCAGATTTATACTTTTTTTTGCGTCGCATTTGCATATTTTTTTATGCAAAAGCGGCGCAAACGTACAAAATATAATTGTATTTGGCGAGTTGGCGCCACTTTTACATAAAAAAATGATGCAAATGCGGCGCAAAGAAAGTATAAATCTGAGCCTTGGTGTTTTAACATATTCAATTAATCAAGTGCTGGAAGCAATAATGGCACGGTACCGAAGAAGATGGTTGATACTGTCGTAACATTCTTACCGTATTAAAAACGTGGGGTCTTCTGGACAGAAGTCTATGATACACATACAGACGTGAGCTTACTAGGGTAGTTTGTCTGTTGTGAAACAAGCATGCATGACTCGCAAACCCTATCAGGTGAAAGAATCAACAACTATATTCTTCAACTAACTGTCTTTGCCACCTTTATAGCTTGATCTAATGTTTGGTCCTACATTAAAAAGTGTTGGTTTGCTTGAAATGTTACCTTGCGATTGCCATAATTTTCCTATTATTTTTGTACCAGTTTATAATTATGTACCATAGGTGATTGCAGGTTTACTTAGTTTTTATTTGAGCAAATCCACATGCTTTGGACATCAGTCAGGAATGATCAGACATAAGTGAAAGTACCGAGTGAGAGGTTTATTCTGATTCATAAGCGTGATTACCCCTCCCACACACTACAAATCAAGCATGTTTGTAGTCTAGAATACCAAACAGAGAGTACTGTGATACCTTAATCTCATAGCCAAAATCTAAAAAAAACTAAATATCGAATGATCAGTGCATATAGGAAAGTATAGATTTCCTGTTTATTAACTTCACATCTAGGTAGATATATACTGTCATGGTACATATTAGTAGTGGTGGTTTTAACTTGTATAATTTGCTGTATAATAAATATGCACAAAAACAGCAACATTTTGGGAGACTATGGTGGTCATTACAACCTCGGCGGACTTTTTGCAAGACCGCTTAGGGACCGCCGTGCTGAAGACCGCCAGTGCAGGCGGTTTTCCGCTCGGCGAATTATGACTGCTGGCAGCCCTCCGTCCTTTTCCGGACGGAGAGCCGCCAGCAGCCATACTGGCGGTCAGAGGGGAAGTGGAGGTTGCTCCACCTCCACCGCCCGTCAACAGAACACCGTCCACCGAATCACGTTCCGAGCAGCCCCCATGGATCCCGTCCCCTCCTGGAGGATCAATCGACCAGGTAAGTTGATCGTCCGTTAGGGGATGGGGGTGGAGGGTGTTGTGTGTTGTGTGCATGAATGGAGGTGTGCGTGTGAGGATGTAGAGGGGGTGTGTGAGTGCGGGTATGCATGCAGGCGGTGTGTTGTGTTTGGAAATGTGTGCGTCTCTGTCTGTATGTCTGAATGGATGTGTGCATGTATGTCTGTATGTGGGTGTGCGTGTATGACTGTGTGTGTGGCTGTTGGCATGTTTGTTGATATGTGTGCGGGTATGTGTGTTGGTGGTGTATGCATGCATGTACGGTGTGTGTCTGGGTTACGATGTTGGTGGTAGGGGTGGGGAGGGGGGGTCCTGCCACCTTTGGGGGCTGGCAGGGGTGTGGGGGGTGTGGGGGGAGGAAGCGGGGTTGGGGGGTGGGGGAGACCCTTATCAGTGCCAGGGAAGGAATTCCCTGGCACTGATAGTGCTTACCGCCATGGATTTCATGGCGGTTCCCAACCCCATGAAATCCATGGCAGTCAGCCGGGTCGTGATACCGACGGCGGTCTTGTGAGGGCCGCTGGGCTGGAGACCCAAGTCTCCAGCCCAGCGGTCATCTCCGCCCTGGCAGTCGGATCGGAGAAGTGGCGGATGACCATGGCGGTAACCGCCATGGTTATAATTCACATTTTTTACCGCCAGCCTGTTGGCGGTAAGACCACCACTTCTCCGCCAACCGCCAGGGTCGTAATGAGGGCCAATGTGAAGTAATGCGAGGAGCGTAACTCAGCATTTGTGCTATTTTTTTTTACCACAAAATGCACTGACACATTCAAAGTGGCTCAGAGCATGCATTTTGCAGCAAGTGCTACTATGCAACAGAACAGAAAACAGCAGGGGCGAATAGCTCAAGTTAAATTATTTCTTCTGTGCACTTGCCATGGAATGTTCGAGCAAAATTACACATAATTACACAAATGCGTGCAAGTGTAAAATGTTTGGTAGTTTTAGATCAAAAGAGATATACAAAATTACTGAAATTGCTCGCATCGCTCTGGCATAGTTAAAATTTTGCCCAGGCCTAATTTCGTGGTCAAACTTACTTCAGCGGAATTAAAAGTTCACCCAGGCCTTAAAGCTCAGGATGATTTCACATAATTTTGCTGTATTTTCACATAATTGCGCTATAGCGAATTACACAAGTTATGCTTACCCAAGGTATATATCAGTGCAGTGAGGCATACAAAATGTATTTATACTATTCAGTTGATATTTTTGTCGTCCATACTTTGGCTGGGATTTTATGGTATAACGATACTCCCGACTCGAAAATCAGGACACACACCATCAAGGAGCTACTTGTGTCGTTGATATTGCATTTACTGCTGGTGAATCCTTTCACCTTTCTTCTTCAATATCCCATAGTCTGGGGTGTATATCGTATTTCAGAAATAGTAAAACCATGACACTGTTTTTACTTATTTCACAACAACAAATTAGTGTCAAACTAACTGTAAATTACTCCCTATAATGCTTAGCCATGAAATGGTCGACTTAACCAGATTTTCTGTCTTTGCAGCATCATGGTCTGGCCACTGCGTGCTGTCCCATTGTAATAATCGCCCGGCTTGCTGATATTGCCGAAACCTTTTTTAAAAACTGAATTGATTCTCTCTGTGCTTGTTCTTTTAGTAGCTGAATCATCAGGAAATGAAAGGCGGTTGACATTAGCCGATTCTATTCCTAATAGAACTCAAGTGGCTCTCCCGTTGACTCTCGCATTGCCTTCCATTAGGATAAATGCAATGCAATTACTCTGGACTGATGAATACAAAGAGAAAAAATCTATATGAATTATACGGCCTCGTCTACTGAATCATGACTGCCTCTACAGACTGTACGTTCTACTGAGCATTTTGTTTACCAGATTTGTCTAAGTTGCTTTTATTTATCATCGCTTTTGTAAAACTTCCAGACTTGTCTCTGTCATGCAATTTAGGTAAGCTTAAATAGTTATTCAATCTTCATTCAGTAATTGTAAAGAAAATAGTTGTTTTCAAAATGTGAACCATGCATTACTTTCTAACTAATCATTCAAGTGAACCCATTGGGGGTCGATTTACAAGGGAAAGTTTTGAGTATGTGACTAAGGCTCTTAGTACGAGTTTGCCAGTCTCAAGACCACCATGTCTACTGGCGGAGAAGACCACCATATTATGACCATTGCGGTATTCCCAACAGAATTCAGCCAAAGCACTGCCACTGCGGTCAGACCACAATGGATGATGGAAGCCATCTGCAGGGTGGCGGAGACCATGTTACTGCTGGAGAGATTACAAGGAAGCACACTGCCAAGTTTTCCTCTGTGGTCGCAGCACCATAGAAACCCAGGCTGAAACGAATTGCATAAAATGAGACACTAACCTTCAGGAAGTCATGCTCTCCCAGAGCGGCCATGGAACCAGAACTGCACGTAATTCCACTGCTCATGCTCACACAAAAACTTCGGAATCTTTGCTGCCAGATGACGAGAGCCACCATAAGTACACACACTTCCCTGTAACTGATGTACATTGTCAATGTTTGTACACACACACAATACTGTATATCAATGGGAAGGGGATGCGAGAGTGACAACCACATGCTACTACACACTGACACGCACATACAACCACACACACGCACATACACAGTGCACACAGACAGCCAACACATATACACATACATAAACACACATGTTGGCAAGCGCTCACAATAGACACTACCCAGGGTTGTACCTATTTATAAGATGTTGTTGTCTATTTAGCATCTCCCCAAAACATTGAAATAGGAAATCGCTGTGTAGCCACTTAACATCCAAAGAGCATGCACATGGTACTAATATTTGGAGCTCTCATATCAATGATATGGGTTGCACTAGGAGTCTAGTTATACCACCATGGTTCCCAACATGCAGGATGTCCATTCTGATGAGACATCACAGGTGCCAATGTATAGTCCTCACTTACTAATGAGGACACCACCTAACAGGCCTGAGTAAGTGTAGCAAGTGTGGCATGTGAAATATCAGATTGAGATCACAGCCTCACAATACGTTGACACTCATTTGAAACCACAGGAGTAGTAGGACTGTTTACAACTTGTCAGACTCTATGTTGCACATAGAGATGGATCAAGGAGCATTGGAATGGACAGAGGGCAAAGACCAAGACAACTTCCCATCATGATATTGGGAGTTTGGATCTGTGGGTGGCAAGGATCAACCAGCAGAGTATTAAGAGCTGTACAGTAGTACACATATGATGCAGTCAAATGTGCATCCTCATATGCTACTGTACAGAAGGAATGATATAGGTGAGTTACATGTCTCTATACACAATACTATGTGCGCACCTATGTACCAATGTTGAGGACTGTACATCTAGGTGTTCCTGGGAGACATTTATCTTTTGCACTTTCCACATTGTCACAGCTTAGAGTCTTTCACAACACGCACTAACCTGGCAGAGGGATGTAAATGAGTGAAGTCAGTACTTACCCCCTTGTGGCTGCTGTGCTGCCCTCAAACAGCCATCCAACTCAGGGTATGCCACTGCCAATATGTGGGCCATTAGGGGGGTCAAGGTTCGACAGGCACTCCTTGGGAGGACATCCCTAACTGGGCCTCTGTGGTCTTCTGGGTCCAGCATCTCAGGTACTCTCACTGCTTCCTACAGTGGGTGCTCTGCCAGTTGTGGAGCCCCGGGGTCCACACTTTCTTGGCGATAGCACACCAGATCCCCTTTTTCTGATGGGTGTTAATGTGTATGGATCACATAGACTAGAGGACAAAGTCATGTCCACATGTTACATCCCAAAACAAGTAGGCTGACAACTTGTTAGTGCAAGTAGCCAAACATTCCCATCCTAACACTTCAAAAAAAAATTCAAGTCACCATCTGCAGTCAGGCCATGTGTGAAGTGGAATCAGGCATACAACATGCAAAACCAGTACCAGATTTTGCCTAGAAACATATGACCAGACCACAAGAATGTCCTTAGAATGGTATATCTCAACAACTATTAGTCACACCAACATTTATTTTAATGCTATTATGAACATTTGTGGATCGGGGTACACACATCACTCACTACCTACTATGTATCAGGGGAAACAGTCTTTCTATGAACATGTCCATCTACCCACCCATGATAGCTCAATCCTTCATTCCTGCACATTCCATCTATATCCTCACACACTCAAACTTTCACCCATTGGATTGCTTTGGCTCACCTGCTCCTTTGGTGCACCATAGAGCTGTTCATACAGGGGTATGACCTCCACCACAGCTTGTCCAGCTCTTCTTGAGAAAAGGCAGGGGCGCTATCACCTGCAAGATGTGGCATGAGGGCTCCCAGAGGCACTACACATCAGTTCAGGTCATGCTGGCAGCAGTGTCAGGAGTCGAGTGAGGGACTGTGTAGAAGAGGGTGGTCACGTCCCCCACGTACAGGAATGTCACTGCAGGCGAATGTCACCATTGACCCATGTCCGCAAAAGGCAGCAATGTGTTCTGATGGCAATATCCACTACGGCTGTAACCACCTACTGCCATGATGACATCCACCGGCGGAGTCAGGTCACTTCCTGATGTCCTGTTCAGTAAGTCATGCAGCTCACATTTTAGAGCTCATATATGTACCATGAAGTAATGAAAGTTTCATAATGTACTGAAAACTCATATCTTTGATGGGTTCAGTGCTGGCTTACTGTTTACAAGTATCAATGTGCATGTCATTAGAAGAGGAAATGAAAAGAGGTTTTGTGGGTTATGTACATGAAACAGTGTTGTCACCATAATAATGACAATCTGAAGATAGTATAGGTGAAAGAAATATGGAACACAAAAGGATGTTGGACGGATTGCTGAACAATGCAAACACTCACCCCCAGTCACAGATCTGGGTTTAATCCATCGTTCTTTTGCTCACCATGCCACCCCAGGATGGACCCAGCCATATGCAAATCAGTCTTGAACCCAGCCCGAACTGCCAAGCCAGGTCCTCGCTGGACCGGAAACAAGCATCCTGGGACCGGTTTCAGGGTTTCACCCTTCATCAGCCAGGCTAGCTTGAATCCAGTGGCACAGTTAGCAAGGGACCCACGTCTGGGCATACCCTTCCCACTTAGAGCAACTTTAGCAACACAAAAGGATGATGGACGGAGTGCTGAACAATGCAAACACTCACCCCCAATCACAGATCTGGGTTTAATCCATTGTTCTTTTGCTCACCATGCCACCCCAGTTTGGACCCAGCCATATGCAAATCATTCTTGACCCTGTTCCTCATGAGAACAGTCCAGCCTGAACTGCCAAGCCAGGTCCTCACTGGACAAAAACAAGCATCCTGGGACCAGTTTCAGGGTTTCACTCTTCATCAGCCAGGCTAGCTTGAATCCAGTGGCACAGTGAGCCAGGGACCCACATCTGGGCATACCCTTCCCACTTAGGGCAACTTTAGCAACACAAAAGGATGATGGACGGAGTGCTGAGCAATGCAAACACTCACCCCCAATCACAGATCTGGGTTTAATCCATCGTCCTTTTGCTCACCATGCCACCCCAGTTTGGACCCAGCCATATGCAAATAGGTCTTGACCCTGTTCCTCATGGGAACTGTCCAGCCCGAACTGCCAAGCCAGGTCCTCATCCTGGGACCGGTTTCAGGGTTTCACCCCTCAGTGTATATGAATCTTCCCTTTCTGAGTGCTTTGAGGTGAATTCACAAAAGCTTTTAAGAGCAAGAGAATTATTACTACAGGACTGTCTCACTTAGTTTGTGAACTGGCCCAATCATATATATGAAACATATTCACTATATATTCACCATATTTTGAAATATGTTATATGAACAAAGATTCAGATTAAAATGTTGTTCTATGGATCTGATTGCACAGTAGTTGGACAAAATATTGACTTTTAAATATTGTGGTACATAAATATTGGCAACAAATATTGTTAGTACAAAAATATTGTGGTACAAAATATCATTCGCAAGAATACATTTTTTTGGTAAATAATATTGCTGTAAAAAATATAGTTGCTTTTATTATTTTCTTTAATATAGCTGTCTAGATATTAGTTGTTTAATACTTTTAGTTAATACTTTCATTTTAAGCAGTAGTATTGTTAGAATGTTATTAATTTGTTAATATGTAGTTTGTAATTTTGAAGTGTTATACTAACTTTATATGATTAGTTTTTTGTAGTGTGGATGTGGGCACTTGGGTTTGTAGGGGAATAGGTTGTAAAGGTAATCAAAATATAAATACATTTTATTTAATGATAATTAGTTTTTATTTGAAAAATCATTATTTATTGCATCTTAAATCAAATTAATTATTTTTTGTTATATTGTTTTATTTGAATTTGTTCATTTACATTTATATTTTTATTTAATCTTTAGTAAGAGTAAAGTATATTTGAGTAGCCATTTGTTGGGATTGTAGGGGAATAGGGCGTGAGTTAACTAACAATGTAAATACTTTAAATTTAATGTTTTTTTAAAATTATTTAATTGTTTTTTAGTTCCAGTAAGTGTCGAATTGTTGCTTTTTATTTAAATTTGTTAATTTTATAGTATATTATGAATTTATAATTAGGTACATTTTAGAAGCAGGCGTTTGGGTTTGTGGGGGAATTGGATAGGTAGGTAATTAAAATAAAATTAATTTATCATTTGTAATTATATATTCAATTGAAAATTCATGAAGTAAATCACACATTTTTTTAAAGTTGTTTAATTTTGGAAATGTGTTTGTATGTTTGTTTTAATGTTCATAATTTATTATGAATGTATTTTTTTCAACTTTACTATTTTTGGTGGTATAGGGTGGACAGATTTTTAAGTTTGTGTATTAATATTAATAGATTTTTATGTGTTGGAGTAATGATAACTGAACATGCAACTTTTTAAATTTTGTTTTAGTGTTTTCAAAAAAACAGTTTAGTTTTTTATTTGTAAATTCTGTAATTTGTTTGTAATTAGGTAAGTGAATGTTATTGTGTGTTTTTTATTTTTATTTTATGTTTTACCCCTTTTCCTTATTTTTATTGGATAATGTAGTATTCATTTTTATCTGTCTTAGTATTTTATTTTTTTCTTTATTGGCATATCTTTGGGTAATTATTCGGGCTTCTTTTAATATGTTTTCATATTTGTAAACATCTGAAGTCCAACACTTTCCTTACTGTTGTTTAGACTGGAGTTGGAAAAGTATGTCTAAACACTTTTCCTACTGTGGCTTAGACTTGAATTGGAATAGCGAATCTAACCCCTCAGGAGACCAACGATTTCCCTGATTTTGCTTAAAGTGGAGTGGGAATACTAAAATTGACCGATCTGAAGTCGCATGCTTTGGTTTGACTTGCGTGAGAATAGTAAATCCAACCTCTCCAAAGTCCAATACTTTCCTTACTGTTGCTTAGATTGGATTGAGAATAGTAAATTCAACCCCTACAAAGTCCAATGCTTTTCCAAAGGTTGCGTGGAATAAAGTGGGTATAATAAGTTTAACCTAGCCGAAGTCCAATTTTTCCCCCACTGTTGGTTAGACTGGAGTGGAAAAAGAAAATCTAACCCCTCTGAATGTCAACACTTTCCTTATTGTTGTATAGGCTCGAGTGCGAATATCAGAATCTTACCTTTCCGAAACAGTAAATGTAACTCCTCCAAAGTCCATTGCTTTTTATACTGTTGTTTAGAGTTGATTTTTGGTTTACAAATGTTCACATTTTTTAAAGTAATATATTTATAATACATGGGATCCTATAATCCCTGTATAAAAAAGCAGTTTCTTGTTTCTTTATAAATGTCTTTATAATCTGCGACTTGTGATGCACAAAGTCACCAATTACCATGAAAAGACGTTAGAGTTTGACTATCATAAATTGCTAGAGTCAAGTTTTGACATCACAATACTTGCAGCCAGCAGCTAAGGGGAAAGGCAACTGTTTCTAGTATCTGTCTCTAACAAATACCTCACAGGGCTTTGATTTTTTAATTTTGCATTAGAGATTTTATTTTTGTTCTTCATGTTTGCAAACATGCCCCCCCTTTTCTTTTGAAAGAGGTATGCATCAAGGTTTTAAGTGATTTGTGGGGAAGCTGATGGTGTGACCATATAATATATGGGATAAAGTGCCCCTGGTGTATATGATAAGGATATTGCAAGTCACCTCAGGGTTCCATAACCTTATAAAGGAACTCAGCCTTCTGCCTACTTCCTCTATATTGTATTTAAATACAGTCACCACGCATCACCAGAACATGAGAGCCTCCAAAAAAGCCACCTTTCGAGCACGCCTCAACACAAGCACTCACAATAGCAAAGAGCTTTTTGCCATCGTCAAAGAGTTCACGAACCCCGGTGTAGACACATCATACATCCCTCCCTTTCAAGACCTCTACAACAACCTCACCACCTTCTTTCACAATAAGATCCAGGACATCTACGAAGGCTTCAGGAACCAAAGCCCACCAGCATCGCTCACCACCACGGACCTAGCACCCCACCCAATACTGAACTTCTGGACCCCCATCACTATAGAGGACACCCAAAGACTGATAAACTCCATCAACTCGGGAGCACCCTCGGATCCATTCTCTCATCACATCATTAACCTGACCAGTGCCCCATAGCACCAGAACTCTGCCAAACCATCAACCTATTATTAAAGACCGCCACATTCCCCTCAGACTGGAAACATGCCAAAATCAGCTAGCTACACAAGAAACTCACCACTGACCTGAAGGACCAGAAGAACTAAAGACTCATCTCTCTGCTCCCTTTCCCAGACAAGGCAACGGCGAAAGCTGTCAACCAACAACTCACCGAGCTCCTCAAGACACACCGTATCCTAGACCCTTCCCAGTCTGGATTCAGAAGCAACCACAACACCAAAACTACACTCTTAGCAGCCCTCAACGACATACGCATCATACTGGACCGTGGAGGTACTGCCACACTCATCCTCTTTGACCTTTCTGTTGCATTTGACACTGTCTCTCACTCAACCCTCTGTGACAGACTGCATGTCGTCGGCATCCGAGAAAAAGCACTGAACAGGATCATGTCCTAACACCGTTCACAACAAAACCTAAAGACACTTGCTGCGGAGTGCCCCAAGGATCCTCACTCAGCCCAGTGCTTTTCAACATCTACATGGCCCGCTCACTAAGATCACAAACGAACACAAGCTAAACATAGTCTCCTTTGCTGATGACACCCAACTAATCCTCTCCCTCTGCACAAGCAAAGAGGAATTTCCACAATGGGATGAGAGCAGTCACCATCTGGATGGAGGTCAGCTACCTCAAGCTCACCTCAGACAAGACAGATATCCTCATGATCTGATCCACCCCTTCTGCCTGTAACGACTCCTTGTGGCCCACCACTCTAGGTAACATCCCCATCCCCACTGATCATGCACGCAACCTGTGCATCATCCTGGACTCCTCCCTTTCGATGAACCGCCAAGTTAACGCTGTCTCCTCATCCAGCTTCCACACCCTCCTTCTCCTGTGGAAGATTTTCAACTGGATTCCCAGAAGACAGGGAAGACAGTCGCCCATGTACAAATCACCAGCAAACGGGACTACGGCAATTCACTTAATGCTGGCATTACCAAGAAGCTTCAATCAAGACTACAAAGAGTCCAGAATGCAGCAGACAGACTCATCCTCGACATCCCCGGTCATAGCTGAATCTCCTTCCACCTCAGAGATGTACACTGGCTCCAAGTCAATAAGTGCATCATTTAGAAACTCCTGATCCACACCTTCAAGGCACTGAACAACATAGGACCGGCATACCTCAACCACCGCCTCACCTTCTACATACCCAACAGATGTCTCCATTCCTTCCAGCTTGCCCTTGCATCCGTCACCAAGATCTGGAAAAGTACAGCAGGAGGAAGATCCTTCTCCTCCCTAGCAGCTCAAATGTGGAACACACTCCCCCTCAAGCTCACTAAAACAGTTCAGGAAAGACATGGCTCTTTGACTGAGCAGCGCGCCTACATGCAGGCCCTTGAGACCCTATGGGTGATTAGCTGTGCTTTACAAATCCCTGGTTGATTGATTGATTGAAACTCCTCAGTGACCTGCGAAAGCCTTATAATGTATGGCATAGGGGAACTTTAATCCTAATAGAATCTGTTTATATGAACTATATTAGTTTAAATAATATTTTTTAATATAATTTTACATTTTTTATGTGATTTACCCCATACAAAGGCAGGATTCAGTCCTCATTCCTAGTGCATGTGGGAACAGAACAGCTCCAAAATTGGTGAAGGTGTAGGCAATGGAAACTGATATTTTTTTACAAGAATGTGAGCAAAAATGTTGAAGTCATGGTTGCTGTTGATTTTAGCCCAATTACACATGATCCAAAAGATTATGGCAATCATTAAAAGTTTGCAGGTCTCAGGGCTGCCATGTTGGCTGTCGCTGTCTGACTGCCAACAGGCTGGTGGAGAAGACCGCCAAATTATGACATTGGTGTTATTCTGCAGAGAATACAGCCAAAGCACTGCTGGCACCATCACAGCAGTATGGCGGCAACTGACGATGGTAGCCACTGGCAAGCCAGTGGAGACCACGTTTCCACCAGACAGATTTCGAAGTTGCACCCATTAAGGTTTCTGCAGCGGTTGCACCACCATGGAAACTTAGGTGGAAACCAACTGCAATAAAAGAGACACTCACCTTCAGGATGCCATAGCCATCTGGAGCCTCCATGAAACCAGAAATCCAAGTCATCCTGCTGCTCCTACTCGCCAACGGACACCAGAATCAACGCTGAAGATGATGACAGCAACAGTGAACACACACACTTACCTGTCACTGTTGTAAATTGCCAAAGTTCTTATGCTAACACAACATTCCAACTGGGAACAGGGGGCAAGGGTGACACACTGACACACACACTCACAGACAGCTGCATACACACATGTGCATCCACAGTACACACAATCAATCACTCAATCATTTACACACACTACAGCCATCACATACACACACGTCAAAAACAAATACCTTCTCCCAGAAAAACAGCACGGCACAGTCACACACAGCAGCATACGACACCACACAATGTCATTACAATAGCCCAACAGCAACACCATTAATGCATTGGCAAGCATCCACAATAGACACTACCCAATGGCAAGTCACACATACAACACAAAGTACCACCAACATAGAATAAAACACACACAATCACACAACCATGCAATGCAGCATTCAACATACCCAGCGAACACAGATCAAAATGTATCTGACATACCATGCACCAAACACACACATGCACACGCACACATAGTCAAAGGACACAAAGCCACACAATACTGTCCCTAACATACACATTGCCATCTCACAACACACACCATCATTGTGTGCATGCCTGTGATGTGTCTTGTGGTGTTTTTGTTTGTCTGAGCTTCCCTTGGATGTTGAGGTGGATGCATGCCTGTCTGTCTGTGTGCTTTGGCTGGGTCAGGGAAGAGGTCTTTGTGTTTGGTAAGAGGAAGGTGGTAGGCAAACTGGGGACAAAGGGTGACTGGCTTCTGTCAGTGTGGAGGCCAGAGACTGAAAGAATCTCTGTAGGCCAGCCAGTGCACCATGAATGCCCTCCATGAACGCACTACTCTGTTGTACCTGAGTTGGAATGGTAGTAAGGGGGTGGTGGACTGAGTTGGTGCTGGGGTGGTCCCATGTATGTCTGCCACCACCAGGGAGCATCCACTGGAGAAGGATTCCAAAGATGAAGAACAGAATCCTGTCTCCCCCATGGCACTCCCCTCTGCCTCTAGGCCACTTTGTCCCTCGTGTTGGTGGTATCATGACTTCGGGCCCCGTGGCCAGCAGCATCCTCACTCGCCTGTGCTCCGTCTCCTTCATCTGCTGATACTGAGAAACAGAGAGAGAGGTGGTGTCATCCTATTCTTTACAAACACATGCATTACACCATGCTCAACAGTAACATCACATCTATGTGTAAAACACCCCCAGGTAGGAACCATTTTGTGCTGACATCATGTCACAACAACATAATTTCACTACCCTATGTGACGAGCATGACCCACACAGCATAAGCCAACTAACTGAATACTACATCATTATCCTATTAGTACAGCTATAACAAACCCTATACCAGCACAAGATGGATTGCAAACATTAACAGTGTGTCCCTATACACAGAATCACTGAGAAACTATAATCCATCAATGGTAATCAATGTTGACTGTGATATCACATTAACATATACTTCAAATCTACACTTGCTCAGTCCATTAATAGATGCCATGTCCTATGAACGTTCCAATAGCCCAACAGCAACACCATTAATGCATTGGCAAGCACCCACAATAGACACTACCCAATGGCAAGTCACACATACAACACAAAGGGCCATATTTATACTTTTTGATGCAAAACTGCGCTAACGCAGTTTTGCGTCAAAAAAATTAGCGCCGGCTAACGCCATTCTGAAGCACCATGCGGGTGCCGTATTTATGCAATGACGTTAGCCGGCATTAGCCGCTGGCGCTGCCTGGTGTGCGTGAAAAAAAATGACGTACACCAGGCAGCGCCGGCGTAGGGGTATATGGAGCTTGGGCGCCAAAAAATGGGGCAAGTCAGGCTGAGGCAAATTTTTCACCTCAACCCGATTTGCGCCATTTTTTTCGACTCCCAACCCCCATTGAAATGACTCCTGTCTTAGCAAAGACAGGAGTCATGCCCCCTTGCCCAATGGCCATGCCCAGGGGACTTATGTCCCCTGGGCATGGTCATTGGGCATAGTGGCATGTAAGGGGGCACAATTCAGGCCCCCCTATGCCACAAAAAAATTAAATAAAAATACTTACCTGAACTTACCTTAATGTCCCTGGGATGGGTCCCTCCAGCCTTGGGTGTCCTCCTGGGGTGGGCAAGGGTGACAGGGGGTGTCCCTGGGGGCATGGGAGAGCACCTCTGGGCTCCTTCCGAACCCACAGGTCCCTTAACGCCTGCCCTGACCAGGCGCTAAAAAACGGCGCAAAAGCGGCTGGACGTCATTTTTTTTGACCCGCCCACTCCGGGGCGTGAATTTTGCCCGGGAGTGTAAATACGGCGCACATGCCTCGGAGTCAGTTTTTTAGACGGGAACGCCTACCTTGCATATCATTCACGCAAAGTAGGTGTCCACGCTAAAAAATTACGCAAACTCCATGGACTTTGGCGCTAGACGCGTTTAACGCCAAAGTATAAATATGGAGTTAGTTTTGCGTCGGAATTGCGTCAAAAAAACGACGCAATTCCGGCGCAAACAGAGTATAAATATGCCCCAAAGTACCACCAACATAGAATAAAACACACACATTCACACAACCATGCAACGCAGCATTCAACATACCCAGCGAACACAGATCAAAATGTATCTGACATACCATGCACCAAACACACACATACACACACACAGTCAAAGGACACAAAGCCACATAATGCTGTCCCCAACATACAAATTGCCATCTCACAACACACACCATCATTGTGTGCATGCCCATGATGTGTCTTGTGGTGTTTGTGTTTGTCTGAGCTTCCCTTGGATGTTGAGGTGGATGCATGCCTGTCTGTCTGTGTGCTTTGGCTGGGTCAGGGAAGAGGTCTTTGTGTTTGGTAAGAGGAAGGTGGTAGGCAAACAGGGGACCAAGGGTGACTGGCTTCTGTCAGTGTGGAGGCCAAAGACTGAAAGAATCTCTGTAGGCCAGCCAGTTCACCATGAATGCCCTCCATGAACGCACTACACTGTTGTACCTAAGTTGGAATGGTAGTAAGGGGGTGGTGGACTGAGTTGGTGCTGGGGTGGTCCCATGTATGTCTGCCACCACCAGGGAGCATCCACTGGAGAAGGATTCCAAAGATGAAGAACAGAATCCTGTCTCCCCCATGGCACTCCCCTCTACCTCTAGGCCACTTTGTCCCTCGTGTTGGTGGTATCATGACTTCGGGCCCCGTAGCCAGCAGCTTCCTCACTCACCTGTGCTCCGTCTCCTTCATCTGCTGATGCTGAGAAACAGAGAAAGAGGTGGTGTCATCCTATTCTTTACAAACACAATCATTACACCATATTCAACAGTAACATCACATCTATGTGTAAAACCATTTTGTGCCGACATCATGTCACAACAACATAATTTCACTACCCTATGTGACGAGCATGACCCACACAGCATAAGCCAGCTAACTGAATACTACATCACTATCCTATTAGTACAGCTATAACAAACCCTATACCAGCACGAGCTGGATTGCAAACATTAAAAGTGTGTCCCTATACACAGCATCACTGAGACACTATAATCCATCAATGGTAGTCAGTGTTGACTGTGATATCACATTCACAAATACTTCAAATCTACACTTTCTCAGTCCATTAATAGATGCCATGTCCTATGAACGTTCCCTCATCACTTTCCAATTATAACACAGCACGTTGCTGAGCAATCACATTCATAACTCGTAAATGTGTCTATGACATTCACAAATGCATAAACCACAGATGCACCTACTCAATTTGGCTTATCCAAAGTTGGAGTATAATAGATTTCATATGCAATTAAACAACACATGTATCAATAGTGTTATCACTAAGGTTGATGCACACTTTGTGGACCTACTTATCTTAGCAGTACTCACAAAGTAAACAAAGTCAAGTACAGCAATAGGGGCCAACCGAGCACACTGAATTTACCTACAGACAACCCCAGGAACCATACCAACATCTTCAATACAATGGACACCTGTCCTGCGCATGAAGATTACATCTAGTACTAATAATACTAATGATCATCAAACTCACATCAACATTATCCAAATCACAATATGACTATCAGCACTTCAGACATGAGTAACTTAACATCTTTGGAGTAAAGTTACACTGACAGAAACAAGCTCACAAGTGACCATGATTGAAACATACAGCTAGAGAGCAGCAAATGGACTGATAACACAAACCATTCCACCAACATGTGAATGTCAACAACAAAACCAGCACCACAATGAAGTCAGTGCAAATTGAGCTTAGCCATACTAACATCCATCTAAACAAATTCCGAATAGCTACAGTAAGTATGCCATACTTGGATCAGAAATCTGAAAAATGGCAGGAATTGTCAATGAACATATCATGTTGGCTAAACAGTGTATATTGTATCATTTAGTAGATGACTTGCCCCATGTCGTATGCCCACCATATATTGGCTAAGGCAATAGCAGGCTAACCATTTACCTTCACATTACCATGCATATGGGACAACAAGTCAGAATTCACATTTCTGTGACATGTCTAGCACTGGGAATGTAGTAATAACATCATGCTTTTCATCATGTAGGATGTCCACCCTGATTATACATCACAGTTTTCCAATGTACAGTCCTCACTTAACTATGGGGATACCTCCACACACCTCAGAGTAAGTGTAGCAAGTGTGGCATTAGAATTTTCAGATTTAGATCACAGCCTCACATGAACTTTACATCTAGGTCACAACTCATGATTAATAGACCTGTTTCCCACCTGTCTGACCCTATGTGGCACATGGAGCTAGATCCAGTGGAATATGAATGGACAGAGACAAATGACCTGAACAACTTACCAACAGGGTACCTGGAGTATGGATCAGTAGGTGGTAAGGATGACTCAGCAGGTTATAAATAGAGCAGTATAGTGGTACACACATGACACTGTCACATGTGCATCACCACATGCTGCAATACAATATTGTTCACACTGGTGAGTTTAATGTCCCTATATACACTAGAAGATCCAGCCCTATATGTTAGTGTCATTACTTGTACACCTAGATGTACCTAGATGACCATTTGCCTTTAGCACTTACCACATTGTCACTGAAGTGGCAGAGAGATGTATATGTGTGTAGTCAGTACTGCACTCCTTGTGGCTGC
Organism: Pleurodeles waltl; assembly: GCF_031143425.1. Taxonomy (NCBI): domain Eukaryota; kingdom Metazoa; phylum Chordata; class Amphibia; order Caudata; family Salamandridae; genus Pleurodeles; species Pleurodeles waltl. The sequence continues at coordinate 960,056,809 of NC_090447.1, read as the reverse complement.
TGTCCTGCCCTCAAATGCCCATCCAACTCAGGGTAGGCAACCGGCAATATGCGGCCCATTAGGGGGGTCAATGTCTGACTGGCACCACTCCTTCATTGGTAGGACATCCCTAGCTGGACCTCTGCTGTCTTCCCGGCCCAGCGTTTCAGGTCCTCCTACCGCTTCCTACAGTGGATGCTCTGCTAGCTGTGGACCCCCGGGGTCCTCTCTTGCTTGGCATTCGCACACCAGAGTCCCTTCTTTTGATAGGTGTTGACCTGCATGGATGACGCAGACAAAAGGAAAAAGTAATGTCCATATGTACCAGCCAAACACAAGTCGTCTGAACACTTCAGTCACAGCAAGTTTGCAAACATACTCTTCCTCTCAGTCCAAACCCATTCACAAGTTACCATCTGCAGCCACCCCGTGTGTGGAATGGACTTTCCCAGACAACATGCATTAACAGTACCTGGTATTGACTAGACACATATGACCAGGATACATTATTATCCATAACATGGTATGTCTCTATGAACATTTCTTACACCATTAATCTTGTACTTCCTTCAATCAATGTTGTGTGTAATGGAAGTTAGATTACACACTAGTTACCATCGATCAGTACTGGATGTCTGCCTCTGCACATGTGCACAGCCACATTCACCATGACAGTATTGCCCAATTCCTCACTACCTCACTTTTCATGTACACCGTCATACACTCCACCTCTTATACATTGGTATACCATTGGACTCATCTGCTTCTCTGGTGCACCATATAGCTGTTCATACAGGGGTAGGACCTCATTCACGAGCTTCTCCAGCTCTTCTGGAGTGAAGGCTGCAGCCCTATTACCTGCAGGACTTAGCATAATAGCTCCCAGAGGCAGTACACATTAGCTCAGGTAGTGGAGGTCTTGGTGGTAGCAGTGTCAGGATTCAAGTGACCATTATAGCAGAAAATGGTGTTCACGTCAGCCACGTACATGACTGTCACACATCCAGGACTGCCAAAGACAGCAATGTGTTCCAATAGCAATGTGCACCGCAGTTGTGACCACCTACCGCCATGACATCCACCTGCAGAGTTAGTTTGCTTCCTCATGTCCAGTACAGTAGGTCAGGCAGCTGCCATTCTGAGGCAAAGTTATGGTATCTGCACCATTGATGAATCTCTATATTGTACAAACTAATACTAAGTGCTGCCTGAATGTTTTGTAGTCCAATTATGTATGTGTGTAATTAAAGCTGGGTAACAGAGGAATTGGTGGTAATGTAAATGATAACCTATTCTCAACATCCTCTGTACAACGACAATGGAGTATAGGTGCAACAAATATGTGTCACATGTTAACTACATTGGACTGTGAAACACTCACAGTCACATATAAATATCCATGTGTAGTACATCACAGAATTCATGGAATGTGAACCAAGGTGACTGTCATAGGATGCCTAGCAAGATATTGTACTTCTAATGTAATATGCTATGAAATCGGAAATCGACACAAAGCCTTCCCTGCGTGAAAACTAAACAACGCATCACTGTGTGCAGCCCGAGAAATCGACTCACACTTCCCTGATTTCCGCGCATCTCCTCCTCTGCGATTCTTTGCAGAGATTTTGAACGCAAACTAGGTACTTTGTGCTTGAAAGAGACATTTATTGCTTTTATGAGATTAAAGACAATTTATATAATTTTTACAGTGATATTTCAAAATATACTTGTTGTATTTTAATCATTTGGACTTGCATTTATCCAGATAAATATGATATATTTTTTCTAAACACTGTGTTATTGCATGATTTACTGCACAAATACTTTACACATTGCCTTCTAAGTTAAGCCTGACAGATCAGTGGCAAGCTATCAGAGGGTGGGCACAGGATAATTTTGATTTTGATTGAGTGTGTCTTACCCTAAATAGAGTGAGTGTCACGTACTGCGCTGGACTTCTCACCTCTGGATTTCGGATTGGCGAATACACCAAGTCTTCTACAAGTCCTGGATACTCCCAGATAAGGGCGACCCCTTCTAGTAGCCACGGTGCCGCTTGACAGGCTACGCCAAAGCAGACCGTACCCTCCAGAAGGAGTCCCAGAGGGAAAAAACCCCAACACTGGGGAAAAAACCTCTAACAGGAACTCCTGAAGGAAAACAAGAAAAAACAGGACTTGACAACAGGAAACAAAAATAGGCAGTATCCAGGGTAAAAGGCAGGAAAAAAGAAACAGGTAAAAATCTCCCAAGGCAAAAGCAGGAACAAGGAACAGGCAAAAATCTCCCAAGGCAAAAAAGTAGGAACAAAGAACAGGAGCGAACAGCACAACCAGAAGGAAGTGTTTGCAACGCAAGGAGGGACAAGACTGACTGACTTATATACTGAGGAAAGCGAAGTGACATCACAGGAAAGGGTAGTAACACATCTTGGATTGGGAAAAGCCCATAGACCAGTTTAGGAAAAAGGAAGTAGTATAAAAGAAAAACAGAGCGTGCTGGGACAAAAACACAAAGAAGACAAGATGGACACAACATGGATAAAGACAGGCAAAGGACCAACAAAAAACCCACCACCAACAACAAAAGAAGAAAAAAGGCTACAAGTAAGTGTAGCGCGCCTGGAAGCGAAATATATGCTTCCCAGAAAGTATAGTCAAAAAACGCGGGGAACGGCGCTCCAAATATCAGTAGCGTGTTCCACCCGCGAGGACAGAAAGAGACGCCGCGTCAGAGCGCGGCGTTACAGTAGGTCCCCTCCTCGGGGCACCAGGTTTGTCAGGATGAGTGTCAAAAAACAGGCAAACCAAACGGGGAGCATGGACGGAGGAAGCATCCTCCCAAGAACAGTCACTGAGGGGGTATCCTTTCCAATGGACCAAAAACTGTAGCTTGCGTCGAAAAATTCTGGAATCACAGATCTCCTGGACTTCATACTCAGGCTGTCCGTTGATAGACAGAGGAGGAGGACGTTGGAACTGACGATGGTAAGGATCAGGAACAAAGGGTTTTAACTGGGACACATGGAAAACAAGATGAACCCTCCAGGTATGAGGTAAGCGGAGACGCACAACTACAGGATTCAGGATGTGCGAAATTCGAAAGGGTCCATAAAAACGTGGTTTGAACTTATTGGTGGAAAACCGGGATGGTAGAAATCTGGAAGAAAGCCATACCTTGTGGCCCACTTGATACAAAGGTGCCGCTTGCCGATAACGATCCGCCTTTCGTTTCATAGCTTGTTTCGAAGCTAGGAGAGTTGTGTGAAGTAGGCCCTGGATTCGACAGATCTGTCGTGAGAAAGAAGTCACTGCAGGCACAGAAGAGGATGTTCGAGAAACAGTAGTGAAAGTCCTCAGATGAAATCCATAAGTACAATAAAAGGGTGTGGTCTTGGTCGCACTATGTATTGTGTTGTTATAGGAGAACTCGGCAAGAGCAAGATATTCCAACCAATTGCTTTGTGTGGCATTACTGTAACATCTCAGATACTGCTGAAGTTCTTGATTCACTCGTTCAGTTTGCCCATTCGTTTGTGGATGGAAACCCGAGGATAAAGAAATCTCAGTGTTAGAGAAGGCACAGAAGACTCTCCAGAAACGTGATACATATTGAGGCTCTCTGTCCGGAATGACCTCTTGAGGAAGTCCATGGAGGCGAAAAATACCCCGTAGAAAAATGCGACTCATTTCTGGGGCCGGTGGTAGTTTCTTCAAGGCTGAAAAATGGGCCATCTTGGTGAATGAATCTACGGTCACCATGATTACTTGGTTACCAGAGGAGGTAGGTAGAGAGCATATGAAATCCGTGGATAGAGTACACCAAGGAGCGGAAGGAACCGGTAAAGGTCTTAAACCTGCCACCTTAGTTCGTGGTGTCTTAGTCTGGGCACAGACTGGGCATGCTGACACATAGGTTTCAGTGTCTGTCTTTAGCGAAGGCCACCAAAAAGATCGCTGAAGCAGCTCCTGGGTCTTTCTGATACCCCGATGACCGGCTATAGGAGAATCATGGCACATTTTCAGGGCTTCTGTCTGCACTTTCTTGGTAGGTAGGAAAAGAGCATGTTGATGATAGAAGTAGTTGTCTTTCTTCTGCAAAAAAGGAGTCACTTTATCCCATTCTGAAGCAGACAGAAACTGGTACTCAGATTGAATGCGTTCTTGAAAAGATTGAGTAGCTCCGATGATCCTGCTAGCCTCAATAAGATGTGGAGAGGAGTTCTGGGCTATGTCAGGATATCTGCTGGATACGGCATCTGCCACTAAATTCTGGGAACCAGGTATGTACGTGATCACAAAATCGTACTGGCTAAAGAAGAAAGCCCATCGAGCCTGATGACTGTTGCGACACTGAAAGCTCCGAAGACACTGGAGATTTCGGTGATCAGTCCTAGCTTCAAAAGGCTCTCTGGAACCCATCAGGAAATGCCTCCATTCCAGACAAGCTACTTTGAGAGCGAGTAGTTCACGTTCCAGTACAGAATAATTTCGTTCAGCCTCTGATAGAATGTGAGACAGATAAAAGATAGGATGTTCCAATCCATCATTGTCTTGCTTCTGCAGCAGAACTGCTCCAATAGCTCTGTCTGAGGCATCAGTCTCGACGATAAATTTCTTGGTATTGTCAGGATGACGCAACACGGGTGCTTGGGTAAAGGCTGTCTTTAATTCTTGAAATGCGCGTTCAGCCTCCTAGGTCCAAATGAAACCCTTCTTCAGGTTCTCTTTCTTAATTGTTTGTGTTATGAAACTTTGTAGGTGGGCAAAGTTATGAATAAACTGACGATAAAAGTTTGATTAACCAAGAAAACATTGCGTTTCTTTAATGGACGTTGGAGAAGGCCAATCTAATATGGCACTGACCTTGTCAGGATCCATGGATATTCCGTGTTGATTAATACAAAACCCAAGATACCTTACTTCAGATTTATGGAACTCACACTTCTCAGGTTTACAAAACAATTGGTTCTTCTTGAGTCTTTCCAAGACTTGCAGGACATGATCTGCATGGTGCTCAGGATCACGGGAATATATCAAGATATCATCCAAATAAATGACTACGTATTGATTGAGTACATCAGAGAACACTGAATCCATAAATCGTTGAAAAACAGAAGGGGCATTGGTCAGTCCAAAGGGCATAACACAATACTCATAGTGCCCAAAAGGGGTACGGAACGCAGTCTTCCATTCATCTCCTTCCTTGATCCGAAGGAGATGATAGGCACCCCGTAAGTCTAATTTAGTAAATATCTTGGCTCCTTGAATGGCATCCAATATATCTCTGATTAAAGGCAGTGGATATCGATCCGTAATCGTTATTCTGTTGAGTTCACAAAAGTCCACACAAGGACGCAGATCCTGAGTCTTCTTTGGGACGAAGAAGAAAGGAGCCCCAGCGGGGGATGTGGAAGGAGCAATCAAACCATTGTGTAAGTTGTCGTCTAAATATTCCCTTAGCACCTTCTTTTCTTGGTCTGTCAGAGAATACATTCGACCGAAGGGGACGACTTCATCATGAATCAAAGGAATAGCACAGTCATAACTGCGATGAGGTGGCAAAATAGGATTACTAGGTTTCTGAAAAATCCTGATATATTCCTGATAACAATCTGGAACCCCCTGGATACTATTGATAGAGTTAGTGTTATCCTTAGTTGACTGACAGGACCTCTTTGGAGTCCAATAAGAAGTAGTGGAATAACAATTCTGTTGGCAAAATGAAGACGTTAGGGATATAGTTAGTGTTTCCCAATTGATATAGGGGTTGTGTCGAGCTAACCAGGGAATTCCCAAAATCATGATGTGATTTGGTGAGGCTATGAGATCAAAGGCAACGTGTTCTTGATGCCCCCCAAATGTCAAACAAAGAGTAGGAGTTGAGGCCACCACAGGTCCTGAGGTTAACGGAGAGCCATCCACCGTGTGAACCTGCTCAGGAGTTTCTTTAGGAATGCGGGGAATTCCTTTACTCGTAGCCCAGGTCTCATCCAGATAGAGTCCACTGGCTCCACAGTCAAGGAGAGCCAGAAGATGTTCTTCTTGATCTTGTGAACTTTGTAACTTGACCGAGAGGATAAACAGGGTGGACATGCTTTCTTTGGAGGAACATATTGATGGTACTTCAGCTCCTCCCGTCTCCTTCCTCCTTACAGGGGACGGGAGCTGGCGTTTCCCGAAGGCCTTGAGGGACGTACCGGACAACTACGGATCAGGTGGCCAGCCTTACCACAGTATAGGCAAAGTCCCCTTCGTCGTCGTTCCTCCATTTCTGACTCCGTCAATGGCCCACAAACCAGATCTATCTGCATGGGCTCTTCATGGGGAGGTGGAGAGGCTTCATATGGACTATCTTCCGTTCGCCGACTGCTAGCACAGAAGGTACCGGACTGGTATGGAGCTCTAGTTCTACGTCTTTCCATCTTGCGCTCTCGAAGTCTATACTCGATGTTCATAGATTGATCCATTAATTCTTTCAAAGAACAAGCTGGAGAAGAGTGTACAAGCTCATCTTTAATTTCTTCACGCTGGCCTCGGCGGAAAAGGGTTACGAAGGTGCGTTCTACCCAGGAGGTTTCAGCTGCCAGCTGTTTGAAGCGGGTTATATACTGCACTACATCCTGATTGCCCTGCTGAATGTCACATAAGGCTTCTCCAGCTGCTGTTTCTACCCCAGGTCTCTCAAACATTTGTTTGAAAACAGTCAGGAAAGCGGAATAGTTAGCCAGGACTGGGTCATCTGCAGAAACCAGAGGAGTCGCCCAAGCAAGCGCTGGACCAGACAAGGCGCTGATCAGATAGCCCACCTTAGTCTTATCCGAAGAAAACTGGAGTGGACGAAAAGCAAAGAAAACCGTCAGGGTGTCCAAAAATTCCTTCATCTTTAAAGGATCTCCGGAATATTGAGGAATAGTAGCAGATACGGGTGGCATGTCCATTGATCGGGAAGACAAGACCTGTCGTAGCGCAGTGTTCTCTGCCCGTAACTGTTGTAACTCTTGGGCTTGTTGTTGGACAGTCTGTAACATGGCTTGAGCATTTTCTGACACCTCTCCCTGTGGATTTTCCATGGCGCTTTCGCAACGCAGAATCTTTTGGCGTTGCAATCTGTCACGTACTGCGCTGGACTTCTCACCTCTGGATTTCGGATTGGCGAATACACCAAGGGGGTGATTCTGACCTCGGCGGTAAAATGCCCTTACCGCCGGTCAGAAGACCGCCATAACACCGCCGCGGCCGCGGTCAACCGCCACGGTCATTCTGACCCATAACGGCCAAACCTCCAAAAATCCGTCCTCCACTGCAGCCCGCCACATCGGCGGGCAGCGATAAACTGGAGATGACCAAACCTCCACCGTCACGCCAACAGAAATACGCCCATGCCATTACGACCCACGAATCCACACGGCGGTCATTCAAACGCGGTATTCCATTGGCGCTACACACCGCCGCGGTCAGAATACACACACATCACCAAAACACAGCCACATTGGACAATTTGAAAAACACACACCTGATACACATACACACACCACTCCCACACAATCAACCAACTATAAAACACACACCCACATCACCCACAAACCCCTGCGACCCCAAATACAGAGAGAAGGAGAGAGAGACACAGCAGACAATCCAAAGGAAGACACACTGAGGCACACTACACCATCACACACACCACATAGTAGCACAAAGCACCACTCACCAACACACTCCTCATCACATACACCACCCCACACCTCACCCACACCACCCCATGGCACCCCAAAGGCATCCACGATTTTCGGACCAAGAACTCCGGGTCATGGTGGAGGAAATCCTAAGAGTGGAACCCCAGCTCTTCGGCTCGCAGGTGCAGCACACCAGTATAGCCAGGAAGGCGGAGCTATGGCAGCGGATCGTAGACAGGGTCAACGCGGTGGGACAGCATCCCAGGAATAGGGAGGACATCCGCAAAAGATGGAACGACCTACGGGGGAAGGTCCGGTCGATGGTCTCGAGGCACAACATCGCGGTCCAGAAGACTGGCGGCGGACCCCCACCCACCCCTCCCGAATTTACATCGTGGGAACAAGACGTCTTGACCATCCTGCATCCTCAGGGCCTCGCAGGAGTAGCCGGAGGAATGGACTCTGGTAAGTCCCATCTCAACTACTATATCCCCCACACCCCACCAGCATGCCAACCCACACCCCCACCCTCACCCCCAACCCCCCAGCACACATCCTTCCTGACAATGTCTCACCAGCACAACCCACCCATCCCAACACCAACTCCTGCATGCCAACACAAACCATGGGCACCCATCACCTAAGCATGACCACTGCACTAACCCCTCCCCCCCACTAAATACCCTCACAACACCTCCCTCCAGGGAATGCCTGCACTGGGGGACAAGGGCACCCACAACACGCATGCTATTGCACACACAGAAACAATAACCAAACTCTCTTACCCCATGCAGGACCCGAACGACAACACACCAGCCAGGAGGGTCCAGAAGTGTCCATCCCACCACCGGAACATGCCCACACTGAGGATAGCAGCTCTGTCGACAGTGAACCTGATGACCAGCCCGGACCATCGGGGACCTCTGGGCAGTCGGTTCCCCTCACCCAGACACAGGCCACACCAGACCCGACCCCCTCTGCCGACACCAGCACAGCTCCCACCCAGCGGGCCCATGCCTCTGTCTCTAGGACAGCTCAATCAGCGGTGTGTCTGCCACTACAGGGCACCCAGGCTAACCCGACACCCCAACAACAACAGGGACCTGGGGGCAGTGGGAGCGGGCACACCGGCCAGGGGACAGAGGCCGGGGGAAACCGGGCAGCTCGGAGGGCTGCTGTGCGACAGGGGGGGGAGGAGAGGCCCAGGGAACCCACTCTCCAAGAGGCCCTCACCACCCTCATGGGGGCCTACCACCACTCCCAAGAAACGATGGCGACGGTACTGGCCAGGTTCACTGAGATCCAGGCACAGCAGGAGGAACGCTACATGGGCTTCAGGGAGGAGCTGAGAATCATCGGGACCGCAATGGGGACCATCGTCCTGGCCCTCCACAGGATAGAGGACGCGTTGCGGGACCATGGTGCACCACACAGGGCCCCTGTCACTAGGCCGGACCAGGAACAGCCTACCACCTCCGCCGGCGCTAGTGGACAGGAGGTCCCAACACCTCGACAGCCCCCCAGAACCCCACCTCCTGCTGAAGAACAACCACCAGAGGAGCCTGAGACCAAAGAAAAAGACAAAGTAGGATGTCAAGACCCCCGCCAGCAGGACATACCCCCTCAAGTCTTCCCACTGTCCCACATTGCCACCCTGTCCAACCATGAACTGCCTATGCTCCATCCTTCCACAGGCAAAAGAACAATGCACCTGTGAGACTGAGAACTGGACTCTGCCATGGATATTCCTCCACCCCCACCCATCACCCTTAGAATCACATGTACCGGTATCTAGCACTGTAAATAAATCACTTTTTGCACACAAACCTGTTTTGAGTCATGCTGTATTATTAACAAAGGGATAACATATTACTGTTCAATTTCTGTCCTGTCAATTAGTCATGACAACATACCAATGTCAATACGCTGTATTTCATGGGCGAACCAAGCAGAAGTCAGGTACTGAGTCAGACAGCACTGAGAAGGGAAGGGAAAGGCATAAATTAATAAAAAACATCTGTGGGGAACTACAGAAAGTATAGATGCAGGAGGCTAGAAGCAATTGTGAAATGGCGTGGGTGATTCTTACCTGGGTGTTACTGGAAATACTGTTGTATCACTCTGTCCCTATTGTCTGTGTCGTCCTCAGAGTCTTCCTCCTCTTCACTCTCTACAGGCTCCACGGCTTCTACAACACCACCATCTGGACCATCCTCCTGCAGGAAAGGCACCTGGCGTCGCAAAGCCAGGTTGTGAAGCATACAGCACGCCACGATGATATGGCACACCTTCTTTGGTGAGTACATTAGGGATCCACCAGTCATATGCAGGCACCTAAACCTGGCCTTCAGGAGGCCAAAGGTTCGCTCAATCACCCTCCTTGTACGCCCATGGGCCTCATTGTAGCGTTCCTCTGCCCTTGTCCGGGGATTCCTTACAGGGGTCAGTAGCCACGGCAGGTTGGGGTAACCAGAGTCACCTATTAGCCACACACGTTGTCTCTGTAGCTGCTCCATCACATAGGGGATGCTGCTATTTCGCATCACATACGCGTCATGCACTGACCCTGGGAACTTGGCATTTATATGGGAGATGTACTGGTCAGCCAAACAGACCACCTGGACATTCATCGAATGATAATTCTTTCTGTTTCGGTACACCTGCTCATCGTCTTTTGGGGGTACCAAAGCCACATGGGTCCCATCAATGGCACCAATGATGTTGGGGATATGTCCAAGGGCATAGAAATCACCCTTCACTGTGGGCAAGTCACCCTCCTCGGGGAAAATGATGTAGCTCCGCATGAGTTTCATCAGGGCAGACAACACTCTGCTCAAAATCTTTGAAAACATAGGCTGAGACATTCCAGATGACATGGCCACTGTGGTCTGGAATGACCCACTGGCCAAAAAATGGAGGACTGACAAAACCTGCACCAGAGGGGGAATCCCTGTGGGTTGGCAGATGGGGGACATCAGGGCTGGCTCCAGCTGGGCACACAGTTCATGGATAGTGGCACGGTCAAGTCGGTATCGAAGGATTATATGGCGTTCTTCCATTGTCGACAGGTCCACCAGCGGTCGGTACACGCGAGGATTCCTCCTTCTCATCCCAAGTCCCAGCGGACGGTGCCTAGGAAGGACAACATGGAGCACAGAGTCAGCCAAACCACAGGTACGTACAGACAGCTTGCACAGTTAAAGAATGGCAATGGGTTGAAAGGCGTGTATATGTGGCAATGCAAGGCCTAGGCCTGTGTGTCGCAGTCAAAATTAAGCCATGTGGGCCCTTGAAATGGCGGCTGCCTGACCTGTGAAGTGGGACAATGGGATGTGAGGTCACTGCGCTGGCGGGGCACACCGTGGCGGTAGGCGGTCGAAGACCGCGGCGCAAAGCCGCATTGGTTAACATTGAAGCCTATGGGTTTCAGGAGCCAATAACGAAGTGCGCCGGCGGTCGCGGTACGCACCGCCGCGGTACGCACCGCCGCGGACGTGACCGCCATTTTCTATCTGCTTAATCACTCGAGACCTGATCATCCACAGGAGAGGACCTATACTGCAAGTGCTGCTGTGACCTCGGTCTGGAAGATACAATGGCTGCTGTGACTGGGGAAAGGGCCCCTGCCTTCACGTCTGAAGAATTGGACAAGCTCGTGGATGGGGTCCTCCCCCAGTATGCGCTACTCTACGGTCCTCCAGACCAACAAGTGAGTACCCCGGGTGCTAATGGAATGGGCTATGCCTGTGTGGATTGGGGTGGATGTAAGTTGGTGGGGTGGGGGGCGAATGAGGAGTGCAACGCCCGACAGATGAGAGCATGTGCCATATGGCAAAGTGGGTGGGGGGGGGGCAATTACATCTAACATGCAGGCCATTGATGATTTCCTCCTTTCCACCCTGTACATGTCTAATAGGTCAGCGCCCATCAGAAGATCGAGATTTGGCGTGCCATCGCCAAGGAAGTCCGGACCTTGGGGGTCCACAACAGACGGGGCACCCACTGCCGCAAGAGGTGGGAGGACATCCGCCGCGGAACAAGGAAGACCGCAGAAACACTGCTGGGGATGGCCTCCCAACCTAGGAGGGGTGCCAGTCGCACCATGACCCCCCTGATGTCCCGGATCCTGGCGGTGGCCTACCCTGAATTGGATGGGTGCTTTAAGACATCAGCAGACACAAGGGGGTGAGTATCAGCACATTCTCCTATCTTTCTGCGCAGTGGAGGCGTCTGGGTGGGGGAGGAGGGCTGTGGGTGACATTAGGCCAGGGCGCTTTCTGTAGTGTAGTCCTCTCCCTTAGGCATGGCCCTGTGCCCCCGGCCCCCACCTCTGTAGGGTGACAAGTACAGCCATTGAAGGTCCAGCATCTCCCATGTGCGCGTTTGACGTCTCTTGGCCTGTTGTCTTAGTCAGTAGTACTGAGTAGAGTACCCCGAATGCGCGGCTTAGTGCATTAGGCACCTGTGTCTGTCCTCTCCGCCAACGGTGTTGACATTGCATGCACTCAACCTGGTCTTCTTTTTTCTCCCCCCACCCTTTCTCTTCATCTTCTTGTGCATGTGTGCATTAGCATCATCAGGCGGAGGAGATATGTCATCGGAGCACGAGGGAGCTGCAGGACACAAGGCCCCGGTGGGCCCAGGAACAGACACCGAGGGCACCAGTGATCCGGAGGGCGAGGGGAGCACCACGACGGGGACCGCTGGTGAGAGCAGCGAAAGCGACACGTCCTCGGATGGGAGCTCCCTAGGGGTGGCGGCAACATCCGTGCCCCCCGCCTCTACAGGTACAGCCGCCACCCAGTGCACCAGCCCCACCCTCCCAGCAGCCCCTCAGTCTTCGCTCCGTGCCGCTTCGCCCAGGAAGGCGCGCGTCTCCTTCGCCCCAGGCACCTCAGCCCCTGTTGCCCCTGCTGCCCTCAGTGCGGAGCTCATTGACCTGGTAAGGACGCTCATTGTTGGGCAGACGACCCTTCTGAATGCCATCCAGGGTGTGCAAAGGGAGGTGCAACAGAGCAATGCGTACCTGGAGGGCATTCATTCGGGTCAGGCTGCCCATCAACGAGCGTTCACTGCTCTGGCCTCAGCACTGACGGCAGCCATTGTCCCTGTTTCCAGCCTCCCTCTTCTGACTGCCTCCAGCCTGTCTCTGTCTCCTGTTCCTCAGCCTATCCCATCCACACCATCAGACCAGCCTGCACACACCTCAACACCCAAGAGCAGCTCATCCAAACACAAGCACCACAGATCCCGCAAACACTCACCCGAGCAACACCCAGATGCAGACATGCCAACAGCCACTGCCACCCCTGTGTCCCCCTCCTCCTCGTCTCCCTCCTCCCTCCCTGTGACGTCTACACTCACACCTGCATGCACCCCCACATCAGCCAGTGCTTCCATCACCACCTCACCCTCCAGTACAGTCCACACTCGTGCAGTCACCACCCCCACTGCCATGTACACGTCCCCTGTGTCCTCTCTCACTGTGTCTGTCACCCCCTCTTCCAAGACACACAAACCAGGCAGCCACCCACCCAACAGCCATCCACCTCACGACAGCCTACAGCACCAGCACCTTCACCCAATGACAGCACACCTGACTCTCCTACAACCACCTCCTCTACCTCCACTTCCATCTCCACTACTCCTACCCTTTACCTTGGCCCTAAAAAACTTTTCCTGGCTAACCTTAACCTCTTTCCCCCCGATGACCCCCCCCATCCATCTCCAAAGAGTCCCAAGAGCACCGCAGCCACCACCAGCCCAGCTTCGGGTGTCACTGTTGTGCCTGGGTTCTGGAGCCCACCCTTTGCCAGCAGTGACACATCGAGCTGCAGCAAGGACACGTCCAGCCCCCCCCCCCCCGGCAAGAGGACCCGCAAAACCAAGGACCGCCGTGCGAGGACTGACAGGGCTGCCCCCAAGGAGCAAAGTGCGGCCACTTCACCACCCACACCATCTGGGGGAGGCAAGGGCCCGAGAGCCCGATCAAAGGAGCGGAAGGGCAGCAGGAGCGCGGAGAAGGTGGACCCCACATGCCACATCCCAGCTGGGAAGGAGGACACTAAGGAGGCCAGGAGTCCGTCCCCGAAGGGTCCAGATACGTCACGGTCCGAGGGCGACTGAACAGGGAGTCCAGGCCAGGTCTGGCTCCCTTGACCTGCTGGATGGGCACCGCTGAACAGGGCCCGCGGTGCAGACGAGCACCGCTGAACAGGGCCCCGCCGTGGAGATAGGCACCGCTGAACAGGGCCCGCGGTGCAGAAGAGCACCGCTGAACAGGGCCCCGCCGTGGAGATAGGCACCGCTGAACAGGGCCCGCGGTGCAGAAGAGCACCGCTGAACAGGGCCCCGCCGTGGAGATAGGCACCGCTGAACAGGGCCCGCGGTGCAGAAGAGCACCGCTGAACAGGGCCCCGCCGTCTCAAGCACCGCTCCGCTGGGCCCCGCCGTCTCAAGCACCGCTCCGCTGGGCCCCGCCGTCTCAAGCACCGCTCCGCTGGGCCCTTCCTCTCAAGCACCGCTCCGCTGGGCCCTTCCTCTCAAGCACCGCTCCGCTGGGCCCTTCCTCTCAAGCACCGCTCCGCTGGGCCCCGCCGTCTCAAGCACCGCTCCGCTGGGCCCTTCCTCTCAAGCACCGCTCCGCTGGGCCCTTCCTCTCAAGCACCGCTCCGCTGGGCCCTTCCTCTCAAGCACCGCTCCGCTGGGCCCCGCCGTCTCAAGCACCGCTCCGCTGGGCCCTTCCTCTCAAGCACCGCTCCGCTGGGCCCTTCCTCTCAAGCACCGCTCCGCTGGGCCCTTCCTCTCAAGCACCGCTCCGCTGGGCCCCGCCGTCTCAAGCACCGCTCCGCTGGGCCCTTCCTCTCAAGCACCGCTCCGCTGGGCCCTTCCTCTCAAGCACCGCTCCGCTGGGCCCCGCCGTCTCAAGCACCGCTCCGCTGGGCCCCGCCGTCTCAAGCACCGCTCCGCTGGGCCCCGCCGTCTCAAGCACCGCTCCGCTGGGCCCTGCCGTCTCAAGCACCGCTCCGCTGGGCCCTTCCTCTCAAGCACCGCTCCGCTGGGCCCTTCCTCTCAAGCACCGCTCCACTGGGCCCCGCCGTCTCAAGCACCGCTCCGCTGGGCCCCGCCGTCTCAAGCACCGTTGATGGTTCATTGTGCCCACCATGCCTCCTCCTTGACCAGTGGAGACTGTCATCCACATGATGGACTGTGGCTTTGCACTCCCCAGGATGGTCCAGTGGGCAATCCACCCACTGCAGAGACTTGAGAGACTGTGGCTTTGCACTCCCCAGGATGGCACAGTGGGCAGCCTACCAACTGTAGAGACATTGAGAGACTGTGGCTTTGCACTCCCCAGGATTGAACAGTGGGCAGGCCACCCACTGTAGAGACATTGAGAGACTGTGGCTTTGCACTCCCCAGGATGGTCCAGTGGGCAATCCACCCACTGCAGAGACTTGAGAGACTGTGGTTTTGCACTCCCCAGGATGGCACAGTGGGCAGCCCACCAACTGTAGAGACATTGAGAGACTGTGGCTTTGCACTCCCCAGGATTGAACAGTGGGCAGGCCACCCACTGTAGAGACATTGAGAGACTGTGGCTTTGCACTCCCCAGGATTGAACAGTGGGCAGCCCACCCACTGTAGAGACATTGAGAGACTGTGGCTTTGCACTCCCCAGGATTGAAAGGTGGGCATGGTGGCTCCTCGTGGATCTGGCGTCGTGGACTCATGTGGCTGTGGTGCCCCCCCCTTCCCTTCCCCCTGAGGTGCCTGTAGTTTTTACATCTGATGCCCCTGCAGTGTTCTCTCCAAAGGACTCAGGTCTCCTGTGTGGGCTTTGCCCTTGTTTCTCAAGACTTTGGCCCACGGACATGCTGAATTGGTAGGATGTGCAGGACTTGGTACTTCAGTCACACACTGATGTGTATGTCATTAGTTTTGTTGTGGATATCTTTCATGGTTGTACGCTAATTTTCTGGAGTTTTTTGGTACATAAATATTTATTCCAAATATGATTATGTCCTAGCATTTTTCAGGGGTGTTTGGGTGGTTGGGTGGTGTCACTGTGACTTGGTGCTCTGCATTGGTGAGTACATGATTGGGGGGGGGGGGTCGCATATGTGTGTGCCCGTAACCTTTCGTCCTCCCCCTCCCGTGTGTCGTAGGTGCAGTACTCACCGTTGTCGTCTGCGCCGGACTTCGTACTCGTGGTAGATGAGAAGGTAGACGAGAGCAGGTATGATGTTCAATTCGGGTTCCATGCTGTCCTCCATCCTCGTGGAGTGCGTAGAGGTGAGCGTTTTCCCGTTCGTAGTCTGTTTCCGCCGTGTTTTTATCGGCGGTGCTCCCGCCCCGGAAAAGGTGGCGGATTGGTGAGTTATGATAGTGTGGGCGGTACATTGTCTGCCGCCTGCCTGTTGGCGGTGACCGCCGCGCTGTTTGTCTGTACCGCCGTGGCGGTCGGAGTGTTAAGTTGGCGGGCTGTGTTGGCGGTTCCCGCCAGAGTCAGAATTCAATTTTTTGGACCGCCAGCCTGTTGGCGGGTTGGCCGCCGCTTTAACACCGACCGCCAGGGTTAGAATCACCCCCCAAGTCTTCTACAGGTCCTGGATACTCCCAGATAAGGGTGACCCCTTCTAGTAGCCACGGTGCCGCTTGACAGGCTACGCCAAAGCAGACCGTACAATTTAATTGCTTGGGAGCACTTGTACAGTTTATGTTTTCCAGAGCTGCACCAGCACCCAATTGACAGCAAGCTGACCGACCCCAGGAAGCTTGCGAAGGAAGCGGACTGTTTGAAAATGGGTTATTGGTAAGGGCAGGTAGGTACCTACACCTAGCAACAAGTCACTAACCTCCACTTAGGTCCAGTTAGGTCTCAGTAAATTAACCCCAGCTCAACCCTTGGTAGCTTGGCAACGAGCGTCAAGGCTTAACTTAGGAGACAGAGTGTAAAGCATTCAAATATCACAAAACAGTAATTAAATAAAACACAGGAAACAGTTTAAAAATCGAAAACCAATTTATACAAATAGATTATATTTTTATCTTTAAAATGACACAAAAACGAATAAAATCGGATAAAGGGAACCGGAGATATGAATTTTTAAAGAATTATTGTTTTTCTAACGCTTAGAAACAAAAAGCGCCAATCGGGTCATCTGGTTGCACCTCGACCGGGGCAAAGTCAAAGTTTCAGGCCGACCGCGATGGAGCCCTGCTCGGCTACAGGTTGCGGGAGGCCTCGGTTAAAAGTTTACCTTCACACTTAGGGGGTGATTCCAAGCTTGGCGGGCGGCGGGAGCCGCCAGAAGACCGTACCGCGGTCAAAAGACCGCGGCGGTCATTCTGGGTTTCCCACTGGGCTGGCGGGCGACCGCCAAAAGGCCGCCCGCCAGCCCAGTGGGAAACACCCTTCCACGAGGAAGCCGGCTCCGAATGGAGCCGGCGGAGTGGAAGGGGTGCGACGAGTGCAGTAGCACCCGTCGCGAATTTCAGTGTCTGCTAAGCAGACACTGAAATTCAAAGTGGGGCCCTCTTACGGGTGCATGCCATTGGCATGGGCACTGCAGGGGCCTCCAGGGGCCCCACCACACCCCTCACCGCCATCCTGTTCCTGGCAGTCAAAACCGCCAGGAACAGGATGGCGGTGAGGGGGTCGGAATACCCCATGGCGGCGCAGCTAGCTGCGCCGCCATGGGGGATTCCTCAGGGCAGCGGAAAACCGGCGGGACACCGCCGGTTTTCCGTTTCTGACCGCGGCCATACCGCCGCGGTCAGAATGCCCTTAGGAGCACCGCCAGCCTGTTGGCGGTGCTCCCGCCGACCCCGGCCCTGGCGGTCAAGGACCGCCGGGGTCGGAATCACCCCCTTAGTCTTTATTTTGAAGATTTTCTTCAGCGGGACGAACCTGCCAGTCCTATCCGACCTCCTGGAGCCCTTCTCCGGATACGCGGTGCTGGAATCCTCGGTGGAGATTTTTACCTTGGGACTTAGTCGTTTTTTCGAGGTGAAAATCCTTCGACCGGGGTAAACCTGGATCTTGATCCGACGTCCATGGAGCCCTTCTCGGATACGATGGCTGGGAGGTCCCGGTCAACTTTTTTCCTTCGGACTTAGGGGGTTATTCCAACTTTGGAGGAGGTGGTAATCCGTCCCAAATGAGACGGATTTACCACCAGCCGTATTACGAGTTCCATAGGATATAATGGACTCGTAATACGGCTGGTGGTATATCCGTCACTTTACCGTCACTTTTGGGACGGATTACCACTTCCTCCAAAGTTGGAATAACCCCCTTAGTCTCTTTTTCTGAGATTTTTCTTTACCGGGACGAACCAGCAAATCAGGCCAGGTCGCGGTTGAGGCAAGCCGGCTAGAGTTGCCGCGGCCAGTCGGTCCCTCTATGGAGCTTTTTTAAAAAAATTCTCCAAACTTCTCCAAACTTCTAGGGCTTCACCCAGATGTCCTTTTAAGGTTCTTTTGGGGTCCACAGCTCACCCCAAGGGTCCAGAAGTTCTGAGATGGTCCTTGGGGGGTGCAGACTACAACTCCCAGAATGCACCTGGCGCAAACTCCTTTTTGGCCACTGGGCAGTGGTCAGCTGGTCGCTTTCTTCAGGAGTTGGTGCAGGGGACTCTGGTTAGCAATTTTTCACCTGTAGCAAACAGGGAGTCCCTCCTTGAACTAGTTGAAGCCAGGCAAAGTCCTTCTTGTGGTGAAGCCCAAGTGTGCAGCTGGTGCAGTCCTTCTGAGTGCAGGTTCCAGGTGCAGGCCAGGGGTCCAGCAGGGCAGTCCTTCTTCTCCTTTAGTTCTTCCTTGTTGGATTCTGATGGGGATCTGATCTGTGGGTGCAGGTCTGCCAGTTTTATCATTGCTCCTGGGTGAAAAGCAGGGGGGTCCTCGTTCTCCAATCAGGTGCAGGGTCCTTCCCCCTGCGATGACCACTTCCTGGGAAGTGTGGAAAAAATCCATCCCAGAGGGCAACATTCTCTAAAAATCCAACATGGCTAAATCTGATTTTTGGAGGTTACATCTGGCTGAGCCCACCCACTGGTGTGGCTAAAAATCATAAACACACCCCTCTCCTAATCTAATCAAGGGGGCACCTAGTTGTCTGGGGTTGCAGGATGTGGGGGTGTTGCTGGTTTCTCCAAATGTCCTTCTCTGCCTTTGAAGACCAGTTTGGCAGCCCTCCCCTTCCTGCCTCACCATCTGCTGAGGGGAGATTCTCTCCCACAGGCACATTCCTTTGTGTGAAGCCAGGCCACTTCACACCTCATCAAGGCAGCTTGGCTAAGCTGCTACAGGCTGGCCAATCAGAGCACAGCAGCAAAAACAATGCAGGGCTGAAATTGGCAACTTTTTAGGTAAAGTCTAAAACTCTTTACCTGAACAAGTTATATTAAATCCAACAACTGGAAGTTGTGGGATTTATTACAACAATTAATTTGATACCAAATTCTTGGTATGCATCTTTTAAGGAGACTTTAAAATTTAAAACAAAGTCTCCCCATTCTAGCCTATGAAGGCCATTTACTACAATGAGGGAAAAACGAATTTGGCTGTTTTTACCTCACCAGGGCTTATAAAACTATTTTTATAAAGTCCCTGCTTATAGTTACATGGCACCCAGCCCTAGGGGCACATAGGGCACACCTTAGGGGTGACCTATATGTAAAAATAAGGTAGTTTAAGACTTTGGAACTACGTTTAATTCCAAAGTCGAATTTGCATATAACTTTAATTTAAAAGCAGCCAACAAGGCAGGCCTGCCTTTAAAATGACACTGGGCACCTCAGCAGTGCACCTATGGGTGCACCACCTATGCTGTGGTCCCTAAACCTACATGCCCTACCATATACTAGGGACATATAGGTAGGTTAACTTAGCCAATTATAATTAGCCTAATTTGCATATCCATTTTACACAGAGCACAGGCCCTGGGACTGGTTAGCAGTACCCAGGGCACCATCAGAGTCAGGAAAACACCAGCAAAAAGTGGAAAATGGGGGCAAAAAGTTAGGGGGCCTCTGCAATCAGCCCTGTTTTCTCACACGGACCACTGGGAAAGCACCAGGGTCCAAAAGAGTTGTGGGGTGACCACGCCAAGGGTGGGCAGGGTCCCTCTCAGAAGCAAGGGGGGGTAAGAGGAAACACGAAGAGTTCTCTAAAGGGTCCCAACCTACTTCCCAGGGTAAGGATTGCCAAACCCCCAGTGAAAAGAAGTCATGGTTCTCCAAAAGGAAACCTCTGGAAGGAGGTCCCCCATGTAAGTGTTATGCATGTGACCAGCTGGGTCATGTGAAAGGGGACCCCAAACATCCCAAGAATACATTGTCACTCACTGGTGCTCACTCCTAGGGTTTGGCTGGTTTAGTGCTTGGGGGGGAGTTGGTTCCAGGTAGGTGGGAGTCAGCTGCGATGACCTTTGACTCACTAGGGGAGGTGGTCCAGAGAACCCTAGTGCCTGAGAAGACTAAAACGTACAGGCAGTGGTTGACCATTAATGGACAGAGGGTGGAGGCTCTGAAAGAAACAGGCACCAGTGTGACTACAGTGAAGAGTCACCTGGTGTCGGAAGAGAAGATAGATTCCGGTGTACTTCACCACGTAGTTGCAGTGGACAACTCAGAGCACCTGTGCAGAGTGGTGCAGGTTCCCTTTGAATGGGGGGGTCTCAGGTTCCTTGAAGGTAGCTGTGAGTCCAGCCATGCCAGTGGATTGTTTGCTTGGTAATGACCTGGAGAATTTCCCTTGGAAGGAGGTTTGCAGCAGCAGGCTTCAGACCATTCGCCTGGCAAGGAGCCAAGATTTCACCTAATTTATTGGAGTACGGCCTCCTGTATAGTGAGCCTAAGGTTGCTGAGCCTGGGTCAGCCCGTGTGCTGGTGGTACCCCAGTGCTTAAGAGCCTTCCTACTGGGTCTGGCTGATGATGTGCCTTTTAGCTGGACATTTGGGGCACGACAAGACCTTTAAATGACTTGTCACCCACTTTTACTGGCCCCTAATGTGCTGGTGCTCAGATGCTCATTGCAGGTATTCCCAGACTTGTCAGGCAAGTAGCAGGAGTGGAGGGAAATATAAGGCTCTCCTCCAACCTTTTCCAGTGGTCTGTACCCCCTTCAAAAGGGTCGGTATTGACATTGTGGGGCCTCTGGATCCTAAGACAGACATGAGCAACAGGTTTATCCTGGTCTTGGTGGACCATGCCACCCGGTACCCAGAAGCCATTCCTCTGAGGTCAATCACTTCCCCTGTGGTTGGTCGTGCATTGATGGAGGGCTTTACCTGCATGAGGTTCCCCAAGGAAGTTGCATCTGATAGGGGTACCAATTTCATATCTACGTATATGAAGTCTCTGTGGCAGGAGTGTTGGGTATCTTAAAAGTTCACCACTCCTTACCACCCCCAGAGCAATGATCTGGTTGAGAGATTCAACCACACCTTAAAAGGCATGATCATGGGCCTGTCAGAGCACTTGAGGCGGAAGTGGGCGGCCTCTTGCCATGCCTTCTGTTCACCTACAGGGAGGTGCCTCAAAACGGGCTTGTATTTAGTCCTTTTGAATTACTGTATGGCCACTCTGTCAGGGGACCTTTGAGTCTATTGAAGAAGGGCTTAGAGAAAGCCCCCAGTAAACCTCCCCAGGATGTATTTAGTTTCATGCTGGCCTTCAGAAACCAGATTGCCCGCTTCAGAGCTCTTGCACAAGAGAACCTGGAAGCAAGTCAGGCAGACATGAAACGGTGGTATGACCAGAATGCCACTTTGGCCGAATTTCAGCAAGGGCAAAAAATGTGGGTGATGGCACCAGTGGAGCTGAGGGTGCTCCAGGACAAGTGGACTTGGCCATTTGAGATGGTAGAGCGCAAGACGGAAGTCACTTACCTGGTGCACTTGTGGACTCCCAGGAAACCCTTAAGGATCCTGCATGTGAACCGTTTCAAACCACACTTTGAGCGGACCGCATTGTCCATGCTCTGAGCAACAGATGATGGTGTGGAAGAAAAGAGCGAGCCTCTTCCTGATCTGCTGTCTGCCGGGGAGAAAGATGGGTCTGTGGAGGGAGTGAACCTCTCCCCTTCCCTGACCTCAGAACAGCAGAGGGACTGTCGCCAGGTATTCGGTCAGTTTGCCTCCCTGTTACCCCTGTTCCCAGGGGTCACACAGTTGTGTATACATGATGTGGACACTGGGGACAGTCCACCAATTGAACAGAAGGTTTACAGGGTGCATGATACGGTCAGGGCTAGCATCAAAGATGAGGTGTTTAAGATGTTAGCCCTAGGGGTGTGTTTTCTAGCAGTATTTGGCCCAGCCCTGTGTTCTTGGTCCCAAAGGCTGCTGCACCTGGTGCCACCCCAGAACTCTAGTTCTGTGTGGACTACCGGGCTCTCATTCCGGGCACTAAAACTGACACACACTCCATCCCCCAGGCTGATGAGCTCAGAGATCAGTTGGGTGCTGCTAAATACCTCAGCACATTTGATTTGACATCTGGGTATTGGCAGATTGCCGTAACTGAGGTGGCCAAGGAGAGGTCAGCATTTTCTACCCAGATGGACACCTTCAGTTTAAAGTGATGCCATTTCAGATGTAAAATGCCTCTGCCACATATTCCAGCGATTGGTCAACGAGGTTTTGACTGGGCTGAATGACTTCAGCACAGCATACCTGGATGACATTGCAGTGCTCAGTTCTACATGGAACAAACACTTGCAGCACCTCTGCAGAGTGTTGGTGGCCCTGCAAAAGGCAGGCCTCACTATTAAGGCAAGCAAGTGGCAAATAGGCCAGGGTTCAGTGGTGTATTTGGGACACCAGTTAGGGAGTGGCCAGGTGGCACCCATAAGCCAGGAATTGGCACTATTCTAGCTTGGGAGCCTCCCAAGACCCAGACTGAGGTGAGAGTCTTTTTAGGCCCCATTGGCTATTACAGGAGGTTTGTCAAGGGATATGGCACAGTTGTTGCCCCCTTGAATGAGTTGACTTCCAAGAAGCAAAAGAGGCTTGCCAGACTGCTTTTGATGCTCTGAAGGCTGCCATGTACACAGCACCTTTGCTGAAGGCACCTGACTATTCCAAGGAATTTGTTATGCAGATGCCTCAGAGCGTGTTATGGGAGGAGTACTCTCAAAGCTTAATGAAGAAGGCCTTGATCAACCTGTAGCCTTCACTAGCAGGAGGTTACTTCCAAGGGAACATAGGTGGAGTGCAATTGAGCGTGAAGTTTTTGCTATGGTCTGGGCACTGAAGAAGCTAAGAATCTATATCTTAGGAAATCACTTCCAGGTTCAGGCCAACCACAGGCCCCTCAGACGGTTAATGCAGATGAGGGGTGAAACCCCAAAACTGTTGAGGTGGTCCATTTCCCTACAGGGGACGGACTTTACGGTGGAACACCGCCCTGGTACAGAGCACATCAATGCTGATGGTGTGACCAGATTCTTCCGCCTTAGTGATGAGAACTTCCATGAGGTTAGATAGTTGCTCCCCACTTTCAGCTAGGGGGAACCATATTAGACTTGGCATCTTGGCGTGGTCTACCCTAACTTTTTTGCCTCTGTTTCCCAGTTGGTGATGTGTGCTGGACTCTGTTTTTGCTGTTTTTGTTCCTCTGGGCACTTTACCACTGCTATCCAGTGCTAAAGTGCAAGTGTTCCTATATTAAATGTATGTGTAATTGACTTTCCGCGATTGCCATATTTGGTTTACTAGTAAGTCCATAGTACAGTACACTAGAAGTGCCCAGGGCCCGTAATTCGAATGCTACTAGTGGGCCTGCAGCAGCGGTTGTGCCGCCCACGTACGTAGCCCTGTACAAATGGCTCAGACCAGCCATTGTAGTGTCTGTATGTGCAGTTTTAAACTATCATTTGGACTTGGTAATTGTACTTACTTGCCAGGCCTAAACTTTCCCTTTTTATACATGTAGGGCACCCCTAAGGTAGGCCCTAGGTAGCCCCATGGGCAGGTTGCAGTGTATGTGAAAGGTGGGACATGTATTTATATGTTTTACATGTCCTAACAGTGAAATACTGCCATATTCGGTTTTCACTGCTGCAAGGCCTATCTCTCTCATAGGTTAACATGGGGGCTGCCTTTAAATATTATTAAAGTGCAGATTCCCCTTGTGAGCAGATAGAAATCTGGAGTTTAGGGTTTCTGAACTCACAATTTAAAAATGCATCTTTTAGTAAAGTTTGTTTTTAGATAGTGTGGTTGAAAATGTCACCTTTAGAAAGTAGGCATGTTCTTGCTTAAACCATTCTGTGACTCTGCCTGTTTGTGGAGTCCCTGTCTGGGTCAGTTTGACAATTGGGCTGTTTGCACCTGTCTCGAGACAGTGAAACAAAGGGAGCTGGGGTGTAGCCTGCATTTCCTGATGAGCCGTCTGTGCTAGGAGGGAGGGAAGGAGTGGTCCCTCTGAAAGGGCTGTGCCTGCCCTCACTTAATGCAGTCTCCAACCTCCTGGTGTGTGTCTGCGGCCTGGCCTGGGCAAGGCAGGATCTTGCAAACAACATACACTACTCTTCGAAGTAGGCCTTATTCAAAGACAGAAAGGGGTATAAGACGAGTCCCCAAAACCCCTGAAAATTAGACCACTTCTGGAATCAAAAGGAACTTCTGCCAAGGAGAAGAGCTGAGGAGAAGTGCTGCCCTGCCTTTCACTGTGCTTTGTTGGGCTATCCTACAGTTACTGCGTCTGCCTGTGAAAGGGGACAAAGGCTGGACTTTGTTGTGCATTCCTGCTTGAAAATAATCTCAAAGGGCTTTAACTGAGCATGCCTCCTGTTGTTGAAGTCTCAGGGCCATCAAAGACTTCCCCTGGCAGCACCTGGACTCTCTGCTGAGACTTCTGCCCTGCCAAGGGGTTATTTCACAAGCAAACTCAGACTTGTCCAAATGACTTGTCAGAATTGTTTACAGCTATGTTCTATCCCTCATCTCTGTCACTCACAGATTTGCTGAGTTTCTGTTTGGCTCTTCATCATTGGCAAGTCACAGACAGGCTAATGGGAATTGCAGAAAGACATGAGAAGTGAACATGGATGAATACAGGTAGAGATTTGCATGCATTTGTGGGGTGTACCTAATGTGGCCAGACTGTCAGGAGGCTGGGGTGGAAGTGTTTTTCCTCCCAAGGAGACCTATTTGTTACTGGAGGTAGTCAAATAGCATCATGTGTGTATCCATATGTGTCTGACACATGTTAATATGTTGCATCATAGCCTCTATCATCATAATGGTTTCTGTTGTATGTGACCTAGCTTGAACATAACTGTCAGTGTGTTCCTACTTTGCAGCCCAATGTGCATGTGTCTGTGGACTGACTTAGGTGAGTGGCAAGCCTATAGGTACAGCACCATGGTAAGTAAAAGATCCAAGGACTGGGGACATCACTACTGATCTCTGTCTGTAGGGAATGCCTATTAGTGAGCTAAGGCATGGGTATGAGATAAGGTGTTACCTGGTAGCACAAAGGACCAATCTCTATGGCTCAAGGCTTGTAGGAAGAGTGACATGTCTTAAAAATCTGTATCCTATGGATTGGTAGTGTATGACAACTAAGCTGAAAATCTAGTGTCACTAGCAGTACTAATTTATCTGATGTTGTCAGATCTAGAAATAAATGTGTGGAGATGTCCAAAACAGCTGTTTTTGCTTATATCAATGTTACAATCCCAATGTAATGAGTCTCCTAGTGATACAGTGCACATGCGATGTCCATAACAAAGGTTGTACAATACAGATGGACATATTGATAATATAGTAGTCATACATGACAATAGCACATGGTTGATAAATTACACTTACACAGAACCTGTGTTTAAGGTGTATTTATTGGGGAGTGCAGAACAGTATGTGTGAAATGAGAAAGAAATAACAGAAAGCAAACAGTGAATGGTTTAGTAATGGTGGCTAAAATCATCAGGGTAGCTGATACGCCATTTGGGAACACAAGTCCAATGCACTTGTAACCTAGGACAATGGATTCAGGTTTCAGAACAGACAACAGGGTATATATGTGGCACACAAGGGAAACCAAACAGGAGATGTTCACTTCCTAGCAGTGGGTTTTCTCTTGGCATCTGCTCCTCCTGGATTCCTGGGTGGAGGTCCACATTTTATGTGGATTTCCTCTGCTACAAAGGGTGGGGTGACTGAGGCATGTCCTTCTCCTAGAAGGGCTTCCATTCCACTAGCAGCCACAGATATAGAAGGGCCAGATGAGTCATTACTAGTGGAAGAGGCCTGGTGTAGTTGGGCAGACCTACGCAGGGTACAGTTGATGTCCCTCAGCACCCAAGCAATGAGAGTCAGTATCACATTTTGTGCCTGTCAATGCTGCATGACCTCCTGGTGGTTGTCCCTCTGCAGCTGTTGGACTTCCTCCCTCACAGTGACTACCTGGCCCATCATGCCTTGGGGATTTTGGTAGACTCCCAAGACTTGGGAGATGGTTTCCTGGTAAATATTGTCCCTTTGAGCCCCCACCATCTCTCTCATGCATCCTACCCCCACGTAGCTGTGCCCCTGGCACAGTATGCCCACTCCCACTGGTGACAGGACCATCATTGTCCGGGGTGACAAGAGGAGACTCAGGTACCTGTACTAGGAGGCACACAATGGATGAAACAGTCCTTGGGGTACAGGTTTGGGGGCGAATGGTTGCCTGTGACGTGGATGCAACAGGGCTGGGAGGAGTGGATATGGGCAGTGTGAGGCTGACAGTTGTTGAATGACCAGGTGTCCCTGATGGGCCAGCTTCGTCGGCAGTGTCCAAAAAATCAAGGGGTGTTGTCCTCACTTGGCCTTCATCCAGAGGGGTAGTGGCTGTCTCTGGTATGCTCTCCATCGTGACAATGGTAAGGTTACCTGTTGGAGAAGTAGAACACAGTATTGCTATAAGTGATACAACAAGTGATGTTTCAGTTTGAGTATTAGTGAAGTTTTGTGTGAGATGCACATAGTGCCTTAACGTGATCCCCAGAAATGACAGTGACAGATGCTGGCAAACCTCACTCACTACAACATTAGACTCTGAATTTTTCATACCATACAACAGACTCCTAATACCTCTTGTGTTGTCTGATTATTGACATGGGTGTTAAACTTTGTTGCCTAGTGAAGTGTCTGGCATGATACATGGCACAACAAGCTGCACAATGCACAATAGTGTTAGAGTAGGGACACAGTATGGTACTAAGCATTTGACATTGACCTCTATGTGGATGTACTGCATGTGCCACAGCTCCATCTTCCTGGCTATTGATGTTTGATGGACCTGTGCTCAGGACAGGTGTGGCTCTACCCTGACAAATTTCATCCATCATGACCCTTAACTCATCATCAGTGAAACATGGGTATTTTTGAGGGGACATGATAGTGATGGTAAAGACAGTAAGATAGTGTTATAAAGGTGGAAACTTGTACCAGAAGTAAGTGATGAGGTGTAGGTGCTGTGACGTGAGTGGATGACGGTTGTTGTGTGTGGAAGTTAATTGTGTGTTGTGTATGCTATGCAGGTGTGTAATGTATGTGTGTTGAAATGTGGATAGAGAACAACAGTTGTAGTAGTAAATCTGTGATGGGTATTTCTACTCTGTGGATGTGTGTGGCTCTCTGGTTGCAAAGGATTGTGGGTTGTGTAGGGGTGTGTTATATAGTGGAGTGTGTAGGTGTGTCTAGTTTGTGGATGTGTCTCAAGTGTGGAATATTCAAACTATCCAATGCAGTGTTGTGTTCAGTGTGATGTGAGTTGAGACTGCTGTGGTTCGCACCGCCAATGGTCTTCAGTCATGGAAGAACCACTGTAGTGATTTGTGGATCGCAATATGATGGGAGGATTTTTGTTGAGCTGAAGGTATTGGTGGTAGGACCCCCTCTCTTCCATCCTCCAGTGTCCTGGCGATTTAGGATATTTGGCTGTTTTTGGCACACTTAACAGTGTAACTCTTAATACGGCTTTCGGATTACCACCAACATGGCAGTCTTTTGACAGCCGCTACCGCAGCAGTCTTCCAAAAAGACTGCCAAACTCGTAAGGAGGCACGATTTTATCATCCTTATAATAATGGTGTAGTGCACTCTATCCTATACATCATTTGGAAAGGAAGGTTGTAGATTCTACTGTTGAATTCCAAAGATGTGAGACATTTTGGAATTCAGGCCATTTTTACTTCTCTGTAAATGCTTGAAAAAGTCTGCAAAGATACAGTACACTTGAGGCCTGTTAGAAATGGGGTCTCTAGTTGGCAGAGGTATTTACCTTTGTCCAAATAGGGACCACAATACTTGTCAGGGTAAGTCACACACAATCCAAATTATCCCGTGCCCACCCTTTGGTAGCTTGGTACTGAGCAGTCAGGCTTAACTTAGAAGGCAATGTGTAAAGTGTATGTGCAATAAATCATGCAATAACACAGTGAAAACACCAAATAAATACACCACACAAGTTTAGAAAAATATATGATATGTATCTCGTTAAATTAAGGTCAAAACAATAAAGATTCAATAAGCACAAGTTGTAATATCACTCTTGAAAGGTTTAAAAGAGTCTTAGATCTTAAAAATCAACAGTTGTTTCTTGTTTTCACAAAGTACCTGGTTTGCATCAAAATTATCACACACGGAGACCGCAGAGGAGGAGATGCATGGAACTATAAGGTGTGTGTTGGATTTTCCAACGTGGCACAGATGATGCGTAGTTTCTTTCCATGCTACAAAGGGCCTTGTGTTGAAATCCAGTGTGCAGTTTTGGTTCCTCACTGCGATGCGGTGATCTTTTGACACCCAGGGTCGATGCGTGGAAAATCCTGGGCATGGAGGACAAAGTCACAAGCGTTGCGTCAATCCGGTATGGCAATGCACTGAATTTTCCATTGCATGGCAGGCGCTGCATCGATTCTTCAATCAGGAAGCCGGGCTGTGCCATTCCGGCTCAGCTGTGCGTCGATCAGGTAGGGCTGTGCATCAAATTTACAGACGCAAAGCAGGTACTGCATCGGTCTTCTCTTGGGAAGTTGGGTTGCATCGTTCTGATTCAGCTGTGCAGCGATTTTCTTGTCGCAGGCAAGCTGCTCATTATTTCCCACAGGGTGTACATCGATTTTCGGTGCACAAAGAGTTTATTCAAGAGATGGTCTTTTTGCCATTGAGACTTCAGAAAACAGGAGGAAAGCTCAATCCAAGCCCTTAGAGAGCACTTCTTGGCAAAGACAAAGGCCAGCAAGGCATGGGGCAACAACAAGGCAGCACTCCTTCACAGCAAAGCAGTTCAGGTGAGTCCTTTGGGCAGCCAAGCAGTTCCTTTTGATAGGTTGCAGGATCCAGTCCAGACGTGTCTGATCTAGTGGGGTCAGAGACCCAGTTTATATACCCAAAAATGCCTTTGAAGTGGGGAAGACTTGAAAGAGTGGTTTTGAAGTGCACAAGGTCCCCTTTCAGTCCAGTTTCTGTCCTCTAGAGTCCCAGTAGGGGGTTTGGCAATCCATTGTGTGAGGGCAGGCCATGGCCTTTGATATAGAAGTGTCACGTGCTCCACTCTTCCAGCCAACGAAGACCCATTCAGTATGCAAATGAGGGCAGGTGTGGCTGAGTATCCTGTGTTTGTGGTTTTCTGGGTGAAATGCTCCAGGGAGCTGTCCACCAGCCCAGCCCAGACGTGGATTGGAGACAGGCTGTAATGCACAGATGAATTTTAAGTGCTGAGAAATGCTCACTTTCTAAAAGTGGCATTTCTAAAATAGTAATATAAAATCCAACCTCACCAATAAGCAGGATTTTCTATTACCACTCTGGCCATCATAAACATGACCTGTCTACCCCTTTCTGGTCAGAATCTTCCACTCAAACAGTATATGAGGGTAGCCCTAATGCTAGCCTATGAAAGGAGCAGGCCTCATAGTAGTGGAAACAAATTTAGGAGTTTTCCACTACCAGGACATATAAAACACAAAGGCATATGTCCAGCCTTTTACCTACATAGCACCCTGCACTTTTAAATGCCAAGTATAGGTGGCAGTAAAACTGTAACACAGACCTGGCAATGGCAGGCCTGAGACATGGTTAAGGGGCTACTTATGTGGGTGGCACAATCAGTGCTGCAGACCCACTAGTAGCATTTATTTTACAAGCCCTTGGCACATATAGTACATTTTACTAGAGACTTAAGAGTAAATTAAATATGTCATTAGGGTATGAGCCAATGTTACCATGTTTAAGGGAGAGGGCATATGTACTTTAGCGCTGGTTAGCAGTGATAAGTGTGCAGAGTCCTAAAACCAGCAAAAACAGTGTCAGAAAGGTAGAGGGGATGCAGGCAAAAAGTTGGGGGATGACCAACCTAAGGCTGTCAGGTCTAACAAGTTCAAAGTACTCTATCAACCTAGTTTACATTTTAATGACTGACCATTGATTGTTATGGAGTACTGCACCCCTCTTCTCCCCTCCATATTCTTCTTTAATGTCTCTTTGTCTTCCCGCTGTTAATGATAACACAATTAGCATAAGGCAAATGGTGTTTTTTGTAGCTCACTTTAAAAAATGTATACTTAATTAGATGTTAAAAATAGTTAAATTGAATAAAAGAATACACTAGGAAAATAGCAAACAAAAACAATATATTCACAGATAGACTGCTCACCCTATTTGGCGGGAAGTTATTAACATCCACATTAGATGTTACTATATTCACAGATAGACTGCTCACCCTATTTGGCGGGAAGTTATTAACATCCACATTAGATGTTACTATTGAAGAAAGTATAAGGATTATAAATTAGGCATTAAATATAAGATCCTATTAGTCTTTTAAATCATCCTCCATTGATATTTAATCTAAACAATTTCAACAACATTAGACAGCTACATTTCCTATGAAAAGCATTATATAAATCCATAGAGGAAACATAAAGAAAAGCTGTATACATCTTACAAGATAGCAAAAAATTAAATCATGAATTATGATTTTCTGATTCAGGTTTATTAAATCTGGAGGCTGATATCAGTGAATATGGTTTGTGTGTTATCTTCAAGCTAAAAGGAGCCTGGTGAACAATTTACAAATTGAATTGTTTAGAAAGATCCCTCGAAATGATTTTGAAAATGCCAACTTTCTATTACCATACTTAAGCACTATGCTGGCACGTAACCAAGGTAGGGATCAACACGCATGATTGATGTAAATAACTCTCAATAAAAGATAAGACCATTATAGCATATAGAATTAAAGCATTGTTTAATACAAATTGTACCCACACTACCCATGTTTTTCACAGAGTGTAAAATGTTTCTAATTGTATGTAAAATCATGAGGTGAGCCTCCAAATTGATACATTTCTGGTCTAAGTGCCGCCTTTTAATAATGATTTTGTGAAGATTGTCAATGTAGTGAAATCATTTTTCTCTAAAGATATGGAGAGGAATAAATGGAAAATAATTCCCAAGCCCCACTTTCTTAATGAATCTTCAGAAAGACATTGATATTTATTAAATAGAAAGATTTAGTCAAATTGCCAAGGAATCTCCTTGTTTCAGAAAAAATATACATTCTACACTTTGCAAGAAATGTGATTCAGCAAAATATGTTTTGCAAAAAAAGCATTCTGTTTCAAAACAAATCCTGGTTCTTAATTTCAATATTCTGTAGATAGTGCCAGCACAGAGCATCACCTTGAATATTCAGCCTATTATCATTAGTCATAAGTTCATCTGATTTCATCACGTTATAGTTCAAATCAAATTCATATCTTGACATGTTAAATTCAAAAATATTTGATCTATTGGCTTAAGAAATATAGCAAACCCCACCAATTATGTTTTTTTATTTTATTTAATTCAACCTTTATGATCAGGTACGATGCGATATCTTGCTGAAAAGGGTGAACATAGGAAGTTTATACTCTCTTGAATTCTATTTTCACTTGAATACATAAAATAATATCTTTACTTTTGAAGTTACTTGAACTTTTAATGCATATTCTCTATCTAACCACAACACAGTGAACTACGGCATGATTTGGCTCTAAAACTATTTACCTTATTCTGTTGTTTAATTTAATTGATCAATTAGATGGTGAGACTGATTCTGCGCATTCAACTCTTTAACTAACTCAGACAATGTTAACAGAAGAATATTCAAATGAGAACCTGTTTGATTTTATAAACATTTTAGGATCTGACTGCTTCATATGATGAGTAGATGAGAATGACAATGTTGATCCACCTTTCTTGTTAAGAACGAACATTATGGGTGCCAGAAAATGTTGGTGTAGACAGACCTGCTTCATGCTTATCAAAGAGATACTTCCACTTAGCTACAAGATGTCTGCAACAATAGACTAATTGAAATGAGACAATGCTATTCTTATCAAAACAATATTTTAACTGTAAAACATTTCAATAAAAGCAGCAGCCTGATCTTTCAACCATTGCACCTTCTAAATAAAACATAATTCATGCACAGTAAAATAACCCTCTTAACAGTAGTATTGGTTATATCCTCTGTATTGGCAAAACTATTCTTGGTTGAGATTCCTCCACTTCCAAGTTCAGCAAAGTGAAGTGATTTTCTTAGTGTCCTGTTTTCATCACCAGACATAGATAGAGCTGCACGAGTCACAGCATTGTTTGTTGAAGAGTAAGACACACCAACACAGTAACATCCATTCCTGCATGTAACAGTTGAATCACTACCTAATGGGGGAAGTGTACTTGCATTGGGCCTAGGTAGGCCACAGCAACAGCACATCTCAGTGCTCACCATTTATATATGTTATGTAAGATACCACACTGCTCTGTGCTTGAAAACATTGATGTAACCTATGGAGATTATTTGGATTGTACTGTGTGCCCATGCATGTCATATGGGCTCTGCTGACAGTCATAGGACAACAAGAGCACTATACTGGCCTTCATAAGTGTCAGGAAGTAAAAAATGTCCAGCCGTACAACACACACACACAATCATTGCCCACTGTTTACATCTACACTCCCTTTGCATTGTGATAGTGTGTCTGACGGTCAGTACACTGTGGCGAAACACATGCAAACAACATGTACACACCATTCCACATTGCTACCTTTGCTTGGTGTTTGTTTTCCCAATTCGCATGCATGTGGCATATGTTGTTGATATGCACACATATTTTGATCTACACAATGTCTTTGGGGTGAGTGTAACACATAGCTGCATACTTTTGTGATTGGCCAAATTCTATTGGTTGAGATGTAATTGTTGTGATGCTTACAGTGACTGTGAAATGCAAATACATTCACAAAGGTAGTGTTCATATATTTTTTCACATTTTGATAATTCATCCAAAGAAAAAGGAATATAGCTGTCAAGCTACATCACATTTCATATTGAAAGTTTTTGTTGAATGAGGTTTGTTCACTGGGTACCCACAATTGTGGCAACATTTTACCCTCTGTCCTCATCTTCATCCTCATCCTGTTCTTCCTGGTCCTCAAGCCCCATGTGCCATGGGACATTTATCCTCACACAGATGTTGTGCAGTATACAACACACTAGGATCATTTTGTAGACTATAGGGGTGAGTATAGCAATCTCCCCCCCAGACTTGTCCAAGCACTGAAAGTGTGCAAATGGGCTCATGGCCCACGATGGCAGACCATATCCTTGGTCAGCTTAAAAGACCAAAAAAAATAAAAAAGCAGTCAATAATCATGGTGGCTGATTGACCCATATTCAAGTACATGTCTGTCATGTGTACTGCATGACTCATACACATTTCTACCAGTATTGGACTATATATTGGTTACATGTAGAATTGCACATTTTATTCTCCATGTCTCTTCCTGCTCTCTGTGTCATATCGAAAGATGTGCATGCCCTGCTACTTTTGACACAACCAGAATCTGACAATAACATTTGGGCAGAAGCTTGGTGTACTAGGTATTTTGAAGGTCCATTGCGACTGTAAGTGACTGTGGAAAAGTAGCCTCTTTCTAGCTTGGTTACCCACACTTTTGGCCCATTTGTCAGTGTGTTTGACTTTGTCTACTGGGATCCTGCTATTCAGGACCCCAGTAGTTATGCTCACTCAATAAATTGTGGTTACTACATACTGGTATCTCAGTATTTCACCCACAATTGGCATACCTGTGCCCCCTTACGAATCCCCTGTAAATGGTACTTAGGTACACAGGGCATTGGGGTTCCAGGGAATCCCTAAGGACTGCAGCATTTCTTTTGCCACTCATAGGGAGCCCATGCAAAGACTTCTGCAGGACTGCCATTGCAGCCTGTGTGAAAAGGTGCATGTATCCTTTCACTGTCATTTAGAAAGCACCTGGTCACTTATAAGTCACCCCTAAAGCAGGCCCTCCAGCCCTGAGGGCAGGATGCAGAGTACCTGTGTATGAGGTCACCCTTGCACTAGCAGAGGTGCCCCCACAATGTCCAGGACCATTTTCCCTGACTTCATGAGTGCCGGGACGCCATTTTACGAGTGTACTGGACTTAGATCACTGTTGATGTCCAGCTACATAATGGTAACTCTGAACAGAAGCATTTTTGGTATCAAACATGTTGGAATCATACCCCAAGGCTTTTGCAAGCATTGGTTGTATGATTCCTTGCACTCTGGGGGCTCCTTAGAGGACCCCCAGTATTGCCATTCCAGCCTTCTGAAGTTTCCAGGCAGTCCCAGCTGTTGTCACCTCTCAGACAGGTTTCTGTGCTCCTGTTGCTTGAGCAGCTCAAGCTCAGAAAGGCAGAACAAAGGATTTTCTTTGAGAGAAGGGTGTTAAACCCTCTTCCTTTGGAAATAGGTGTTACAGGCTTGGGACTGGAAATGCTTTGAAGGGCCTTCCTTGCACAATCCAGACTACACCAGTTCAAGGGGCCCCAGTCCCTGCCCTGGTGCAGAACTGGACAAAGGAAAAGGGAGTGACTGTTCCCCTGTCCATCACCACCCCAGGGGTGGTGCTCAGAGATCCTCCAAAGGGTCCCTGGATTTTGTCATCTTGAATTCCACGTTGGTAGGGAACTCTGGGAGCATCTGAGTGGCAGTGCCAGCAGGTGACATCAGAGCCCTTCCCTGATAGGTGCTTACCTGTTTAGCTGACCAATCCCCCTTTCAAGGCAATTTAGGGTCTCTCTTTTGGGTGGTTCTTCAGATGCGGATTGCAAGAATCCAGAAGGAATCCTCTGTATCCTTTACTTCACCTTCTCAACGAAGAAACTGCATCTGGACCCTACAGAAACTCTACAAACTGCAACAAAGAAGCAAAGATGACTTTTGCATCACTGTATCTTCAGCTCCTGCCAGCAGCTGCAACTGTTTCCCGGTCGTGCATCCTCAGAGGACAGCCTGTATGTAGCCTGCACAAGAAGAACAAAGGAATCTCCCTCGGGATGAAGGAGTCACACCCCTGTTTCAGCAGGTACCTCTCTGCATCGACAACCAGCAGCACGGGTTCCATCTCCTGATGAGTTGTGTGGATCCTGCTTCACGGTGATGGACTGAAGTGGTCCCAATGGTCCTGACGTCCTACTATCCAACTTTGGTGGAGTTAAGAGCTTGGCTTCCCGTGCAAGACAGTACCCTGCACACTGCATCTTTTGCAGTTGCCAAGGTTTGTTGAAGTTCTACATGCACCGTATAGCTCCGGTCCCCAGTACTCTATCCTGCAATGCACATTTCCTGAGTGGTTCTCCGGCGGCGTGGGATCCTTTGTTGTGGTTCTGCATGGGCCTCTTTTTTCACCTCCTTTGTCCCTGTGCTGTGGGACTCCTGTGTGTTCTGAGGGCTCTCTGAGTTTCTGAGAGCCCCCTCTGACTTCCCCTTCTGGGTAGAGTCCCCTAGGTCCCTCCTGGTCCCAGGCAGCGCCCTTTTCTGCTAACCGTGATCTTTGCGTGTGCCAAGGCTTGTTGGCAGAATCCAGTGAGGCATACCAGATTGCAATCTTCCATCCAGCGTGGGACATCATCTGCACCAACCAGGAACCCGCATCCGTCTTCTTGGGTGCAGTACTGACTGTTGTTCTTTACCGGTGGTTCTTCTTTTGCTCCTTCATCCAGGTTAGCAGGGGCTCCTCTTCTCTTTCGACTCTTCTGTGCTTCTTGGACTTGGTCCCCTCTTCTTCCACAGGTCTTCAGGTCCAGGAATACAATGTTTGTTCCTTTCAGTCTCTTCTGGTTCTTGCATTATCTTTTTTCTCATGTTCTTGTAAAGTTACTGTGATTTACTCCTGCTTTCCTGGTCTCTGGGGTGGGTTCTATTACTTACCTTTGGTGCTTTCTGATACTCCAAGTGCCCAACTAGATGCTACACTTGCCTAGCTGGGAACCCGACATTCGCATTTCACTTTCTTAGTATATGGTTTGTGTTCCCCCAGGCCCATTTCTAACTATTGCGGTTTTCACTATTTGCAATGTTTTCAAACGGTTTTTATACCTGATTTTGCATACTAGTGTATGTAATTTGTGTATTACTTATCTCCTAAGGGAGTATAGTCTCTATGGTATTTTGTTATTTGTGTCACTAAAATAAAGTATCTTTATTTTTGTAACACTGAGTATTTTCTTTCAAGTGTGTGAGTACTCTGGGACTACATTGGCATTGTGTATGCTTTGAATGTCTCCTAAAAAAGCCTTGGCCGCTCAGCTACAGCTAGCCCTAGAGACCCTGGCTTCTAGACACTGCCTACATTTCACTAATAAGGGATAACTGGACCTGGTATAAGGTGTAAGTACCATAGGGATCCACTACAAACCAGGCCAGCCTCCTACGTTGGTGGTGCAGCAGTGGGATAAGTACTTCCAATTGTCTTATCACTCTGTCACCTGGTGCTTTCCACAGGAAAGACTACTCTATACCTAGAGCTATACATATATACCTAGTACATGGTTCTAGTCTCTTAGGGCCAGATGTAGGAACCGGTTTGCATGTCGCAAACTGCGAAAAACGCAGTTTGCAACATGCAAAACGTCCATCGCGGTGCAGATTCACATTTTGCGAGTCGGTACCGACTCGGAAAATGTGAATCCGACTCGCAAATAGGAAGTGGTGTTCCCTTCCTATTTGCGACTCGCACCGCGATGCAGAATTGCTTTGTGACCGCGAAAGCGGTCGCAAAGCAATTCGCAGTTAACCACCCCTTGAAGTGGGTGGTAACTCATTCGCAAACGGGGACCCCTTCCCCTTTGTGAATGTCGCTGTAAATATTTTTTCCAATGGACCACTGCCTACTCTGAAAAAATTCAACCAAATGGTTTAATTATTTTTTTGAATTGCAACTCGTTTTCTCATGTCTATTGATGGGCCAAGCTCTGAGGTCACAGGTACTCCCTATGAGGGCATGACCTTCAAGGAATTGAAAGGGCTTTGTA
The DNA here is from genome assembly GCF_031143425.1 of Pleurodeles waltl. NCBI lineage: Eukaryota > Metazoa > Chordata > Amphibia > Caudata > Salamandridae > Pleurodeles > Pleurodeles waltl. The sequence goes on along the minus strand of NC_090447.1, from coordinate 960,019,788 downwards.
TAGACAGAAAACTAGATGTGGGGAAGAACCCCAACAAGAATTTCCTGTTGACCCTCCTCCAGGATGACCAGGAGCATGCTGGTAGCCAGGAGGAGGTGGAGGGATATTCTGACCCCAGAGAATCAGATAATCATCATTTAGGTTCATGGGAAGGGCTCTTCCAAGGATGTAGTACTTAAAAGACCAGCTAGTATGCCAGGCAGTGGGAGGGTAGCCACTCAGGCAGGGCTTTTTTCACACCCAGAGGTCAGGTCACTAGGGTCACAAACGTTAGGGAAAGATTTACCTCTGCCCATTCCCATATCACCTCAGTGACTGAGGGATCCAATTGCCCAATTCCAGGAGATGACTCCATAGATTGGGAGCTCAGGAAATTGAGAATGGAGGAGGCCAGGCTGAGGCTGCAGCAGCATCAGCTAGCCCTAGATAGGCAGGCCTTGGCAGTTGAAAGGGAAAGGCAGGGGTTGGGGTTAGTTCTCCATTGTGGCAGCAGCAGCAGTGTCAGGGAATACAGAGTCAGGGAGGACTCCATTGATTCTAGAAACGTTCACAACATTGTTCTCCCATATAAGTTGGGGGATGACATCTACGTCTAGGTTGCTGCACTTGAGAGGGCCTGCAAAGTTCTGATGGTCCCTCAAAGGCAGTGGGCTGCTATTCTGTGGTTGTGCCTTTCTGACAAGTGGAGGGATAGACTTCTCACTGTCAGAGAAGATTCAGAAAACTACAGTGTTCTTAAAACTGAACTCTTAGATGGTTTTGGTCTCACCACTGAACAATATAGTATCAAGGTCAGGGAGACCAGAAAAGAGGCCTCAGAGGATTGGTTGACCTTGCGGACTGTTCTGTTAAAGCTTTAGAAGCCTGGTTACATGGCAGCAAAGTGTCTGATTATGCAGGCTTATATAATCTTCTGTTAAGAGAAAATATTTTGAATAACTATGGGGCTCATTACAACATTGGCGGTAAAAGCCACTTACCGCCACACAGAAGACCGCCAACACACTGCCGCGGCCGCGGAATTCCGCCACGGTCATTATGACCCACAGCTCGGAATCCACCAAAATTTAGACACCCACACAAGTCCGCCACACCAAAGGTGAGTGATAAACTGGCGAAAACAAAACCTCTACCGTCATGTCAACAGGAATACGCCCGCACTATCACAACCCACGAATCCACATGGCGGTCCTTCAACCGCAGTATTCCATTGGCAGTACACACCGCTGCGCTCAAAATACACACACATATACAAAACACTACCACATTGGACAATTCCAAATACACACACCTGATACACATACACACACCACTCCCACACACCCAGTAAAATATAAAACACACACCCACAAACCCTTACGACCACAATTGCGACAGAAGCCCAGAGAGAGACACTATAATCTACAACCAAGCATCCACAGGCACACAATACCATCACCCGCATAACATCCATGCACCTCACACAACACACCCCACTACACTAAATATCACCCCACATATCACAACACACACCACCCCACACATCATCCACACCACCCCATGGCACGGCAAAGACACCCCAGGTTCTCTGAGGAGGAGCTCAGCGTCATGGCTGGAGGAAATCATCTGGGTAGAGTCACAGCTATTCGGATCACAGGTGCAGCACACCTCCATACCTAGGAAGATGGAGCTATGGCGAAGAATAGTGGACAGGGTCAGCGCAGTGGGCCAGCACCCAAGAAATAGGGATGACATGAGGAAGAGGTGGAATGACCTATGGGGGAAGGTGCGTTCAGTGGTCTCAAGACACCACATTGCGGTTGAGAGGACTGGCGGCGGACCCCCACCTCTTCCCCCACAACTAACAACATGGGAGGAGCAAGTCTTGGCTATTCTGCATCCTGAGGGCCTCAAAGGAGTAGCTGGAGGAATGGACTCTGGTAAGTCAAACCTTAACTACTATATCCCCCACCCTACCTGCATGCCATCACATACCCCCACCCTCGTCCTAACCCCCATCACTCCTACTCTCACAAATGTCCCAATATCACAAACCACCCATCCCAACACCAAGCCCTGCATGCAACAACAAAGCATGGACACCCATCACCAATGCATGGCCACTGCACATACCCATACACCCCCACTAAGCCATCATCACACAAGGTCCCACACATGAATGCAAGCACTGGGGTACAGGGTCACCCACCCATTGCACGCCATGGTACACCCAGATGCAATAATCATGCTTTTACACCCCTGCAGGACCCCTACCCAAAGTCACCGTACAGGAGGGTCCACACATGTCCACACCAACAACGGAAGAGGCGCACAGTGATGACAGCAGCTCTGTCCAACTGGATCTAGACGACCAGCCCGGCCCATCTGGGACCTCGGGACAGTCGGTTCCCCTCCCACTGGCACAGGCCACTACAGAGCTTGCCCCCTCTGGAAACACCAGCACAGGACCCACCCAGCGGGCCCATACCTCTGTCCCCAGGACACGTCAATCAGCAGTGTGTTCACCACTACAGGGAACCCGGGCTAACCCACCACCACAACAACAACAGGGACCTGGGGGCAGTGGCAGTGGGCACACCTTTCAGGGGACAGAGGCCCAGGGAAACAGGGGAACTGGGAGGGCTGCTGTGCGACAGGGGGAGGACAGGCCCAGGGAACCCACTCTCCACGAGGCCCTCTCCAACATCATGGGAGCCTACCATCATTCCCAGGAGACGATGGCAACAGTACTGGCCAAGTTTCGGGAGACCCAGCGGCTGCAGGAGGAACAGTATTTGGGCTTCAGGGAGGAACTCAGATCCATCAATTCCACCCTGGGCACCATCGTAGGGGTGCTGAAGGAAGTCCTTAACACCAGGAGGGACACTGTGGCACAGCAAGGGGCCCCTGACACTAGCCTGGATGATGATCTGCCCACCACCTCCGCCGGCGCTAGTGGACAGGAGGCACTGCCACAGGACCACCACACTAGCACCCCACCCTCTGCAGAGGGAGAACCACCCCGCAAACGGTCCCTGAGATCCAGGACAAAGACAGAGAATGATGCCAAGACCCCCGCCAAGAAATAAGACTGCCCTGAATGTCATCCTTTTGTCCCACCTTGTCACCCTGTCCATCCTCAAACTGCCCCAGCTCCACTTCCTATGCCCCTTTGGACAATGCACCTGTGAGACTAATAGACTGGACTCTGCCATGCACATTCCTCCACCATCACCCCTCAGCATTTTACAACCCCCTCCAATATTGAGCACTTAAATAAACACTCTTAAAGCACAAAACAATCTGGAGTCTGTCTGTGATTTCGAAATAGTGTATTAGCAATTACAGAGAGAAAATGCTCTTTCAATTGTAATGTTAACATACCTATGTCACACAGCTCTAGTCCATGAGGAAACAAAGCAGATATCACACAGTGGGACCCACATCTGTGAAATCATAAGGGAAAGTGACAACTCAGTGACCATACACTGGGTGAAAAGGACAGACAGTAGAGAGGTAGTAGTGTTAAAGTACATGTAGTAGGCAGGTTTGTATTCTTTCCTGTGTCTCACTGGAAGTACTGCAGGATCACAGAGTTCCTGTTGTCGATGTCCTCTTCTTCTGCTTCCTCGTCTTTGCAGTCCACAGGCTCCACAGCTGCCACAACACCTCCATCTGGACCATCCTCCTGCAGAAAAGGCAACTGTTGTCGCAAAGCTAAGTTGTGAAGCATACAGCAGGCCACGATGATCTGGCACACCTTCTTTGGTGAGTAGAAAAAGAAACCACCTGTCAGATGGAGGCACCGGAACCTGGCCTTCAGGAGGCCGAAGGTCCGCTGTATAATCCTCCTAGTTCGCCCATGGGCCTCATTATAGCGTTTCTCTGCCCTTGTCCTGGGATTCCTCACTGGGGTCAGTAGCCATGACAGGTTGGGGTAGCCAGAGTCACCTGCAAATGGCGAGGGACAACTGTTAGACGCACACTAACCTGTAGGGATATCCCCAGACAACTATTCCCACTGATTTGGTTCCAGGTGCTCACCCAATAGCCACACACAGTGCCTCTGGAGTTGCCCCATCACATAAGGGATGTTGCTATTCCGCAGGATGTAGGCGTCATGCACAGAGCCAGGGATTTTGGCATTAACATGGGAGATGTACTGGTCTGACAAACACACCATCTGCACATTCATAAAATGGTAACTCTTCCGGTTTCTGTACACCTGTTCACTCCTGCGGGGGGGCCAAGGCCACATGTGTCCCATCAATGGCACCTATGATGTTGGGGATATGTCCCAGGACATAGAAGTCACCTTTCACTGTAGGCAAATCCTCCACCTGAGGGAAAACGATGTAGCTCCGCATGTGTTTTAGCCGGGCAGACAACACTCTGGACAACACGTTGGAAAACATAGGCTGGGACATCCCTGATGCTGTGGCCACTGTAGTTTGAAAAGATCCACTTGCAAGGAAATGGAGTACTGACAGCACCTGCACTTGAGGGGGGATTCCTGTGGGCTGGCGGATAGCTGACATCAGGTCTGGCTCCACCTGGGCACACAGTTCCAGGATTGTGGCACAATCAAGCCTATATGAGAGGATTACATGTCTTTCCTCCATTGTCGACTGGTCCACCAGCGGTCTGTACACCGGAGGATACCGCCATCTCCTCACATGTCCCAGCGGACGGTGCCTATGAAGGACAACAGCGAGCACAGAGTCATCCAACTCAGAGGTACGTAAACACAGCTTACTCAGAAAACCATTCATAACCTGAATTTTGCCTATATGAGTGATGAGGCAAGGCCTAGGTATGTGTGACGCAGTTAAAAATTAAAGCCATGTGGGCCCCTGAAATGGCGGCTGCCTGACCTGTAAAGTGGGACAATGGGATGTGAGGTAACTGCGCTGGCATTGTACACCGTTGCGGTAGGCAGTCGAAGACCGCAGCGCAATTCTGCATTGGTTAACATAGGACCCTATGCGTCCCAGGAGCCAATAACGATGTACGCCGGTGGTGACGGTACGCACCACCGTGGACGTGACCGCCATTTTCTATCTGTTCAATCACTCAATACCTGATCTTCGACAGGAGAGGACCTACACTGCAAGTGCTGCTGTGACCTTAGTCTGGAAGAGACAATGGCTTGTGCGTCTGAGGAACGGGCCCCTGCCTTCAGCACGGAGGAGTTGGAGAAACTTGTGGATGGGGTCCTCACCCAGTACATGCTACTCTACGGTCCTCCAGACAAACAGGTAAGTACACAGGGAGCGTGCTGTATGGTCAATGCCTGTGTGGAGTTGTGTGGATGAAAGATAGGGGGGGAATGATGCGTGCATGAAACAACGGTGAGTGCATGTGCCACATGGCAAGGACAGGGATGCAGGCCAATGACTGTGACGGTGCAGTTGGTAATAACTTCTCTTTTTCCCCTGTACAATTCATGTAGGTCAGCGCCCACCAGAAGAAGGATATTTGGCGTGCCATCGCCAAGGACGTCCGGACCCTGTGGGTCTATCACAGACGGAGTACCCACTGCTGGAGAAGATGGGAGGACATTCGCCGCTGGAGCAAGAAGACGGCGGAGGCTCAGCTGGGGATGGCCTCCCAACGTGGGAGGGGTGCCCGTCGCACTATGACCCCCCTGATGTGCAGGATCCTGGCGGTGGCGTACCCGGAGTTGGATGGGCGCTTGAGGGCATCACAGCAGCAACAAGGGGGTGAGTACACTCTCACTCTGCTGATTCAGCGCGCAGTGGAGGTGTCTGGGTGGGGGAGGTGGGCTGTGGGTTTCCCTAGGCCAGGGCGAGTGTGCTAGTTAAGTCCCCTTTTTCAGACAGACCCTGTGGCACCCCACCCCACCTGGGTACAGTGCCAACTTCCCCTAGCCAGGCTCCTGTGACATCCATGTGTGCAGATATCGGCCATAGCCTTGTAGGCCATGTCCCAGGGATTGGACCCCAAGTGCGCAGCGTAGTGCAGGGGGCTTCTGTGTCTGTCGTGTCCGTCAACAGTAGTGGTAATGCATGCACTCAACATGTCTTTCTTCTGTCTTCTCCCCCTTTTTGTGGTCTCCCTGTACATGTGTGCATTAGCATCATCAGATGGAGGAGCAGTGGCACCGGAGCAGGAGGGAGCTGCATCCCACATGGCCCTGGAGGGCGACACTACAGAGTCTGATTTCACCAGTGGGACGGAGGGCGAGGGGAGCTCCACGGCGGGGACAGGAGCTGACACCAGTGATACGGACTCGTCCTCTAATGGGAGCTCCCTTGCGGTGGCAGCCCCATCTGTGCCCCCGCATCTACAGGTACAGCCGCCACCCACCCCTCCAGCACCGCCCTCCCAGCAGCCCCTCAGCCTTTGCCCCGTGCCCGCTCACCCAGGAGGCTGGGCATCTCCTTTGCCCCAGGCACCTCAGCACCTGCCCCAGTCACCCCTGCTTCCCTCAGTGAGGAGGCCATTGACCTCCTCAAGTCCCTCACTGTTAGGCAGTCTACCATTTTGAATGCAATCCAGGGTGTAGAGAGACAGTTGCAACAAACCAATGCATTCCTGGAGGGCATTAATTCTGGTCAGGCAGCCCTTCAGCGAGCTTTTCAGACTCTGGCCTCAGCACTGTTAGCAGCCATTGTCCCTGTCTCTAGCCTCCCCCTCCAACTTCCTCCACCCAGACCCTATCCCCTGTACCTCAGCCTACCCCAAGCACACCATCAGACCAGCATGCACACACCTCAACACACAAAGGAAGCTCAGGCAAACATAAGCACCACACATCCCACAGGCACTCACGCAAGCATCACACACATGCAGACATTGCAACATCCACTGCCTCCACTGTGTCCCCCTCCTCCTCGTCTCCCTCCTCCCTCCCAGTCTCGTCTACACTCACACCTGCATGCACTACATCTACAGCCACCACTTCCATCACTAGCACACCCACCACCACACCCCGCTCACGTGCAGTCACCACCCCCACTACCATTCACACATCCCCTGTGTCCTCTCCCAGTGTGTCTGTGAGGCCACCTCCCAAGGTACACAAACGCAGCCACACACCCACCCAACAGCCATCCACCTCATGACAGCCTCCAGCCCATGCACCTTCACCCAAAGTCACCAAACGTACACCTCCTACAACCACAACCTCTTCCTCCACTCCCAAATGCCCTCCAGCTACCCGTCATAGTGTTCCTAAGAAGCTTTTCCTGTCCTCCCTTGACCTCTATCCCTCACCTCCCCCACCCCGTCAGTCTTCTAGGACCCGACTCTCCAGGTCCCAACCTAGCACCTCAGCCACAACATCAGCGGGACCAGTGGTGCCAATAGTCACCGGATTCTGGAGTGCACCAGGCAGCAGGGCAGCCAGTGTGGCAACGAGCCACAGCACGGACAGTCCCCCACCTGTCAAGCATCAAAAGTTGGCCAGTGCCCGGCGGGAGGGGGGGGAAACACCAGCCACCAAAGCCGCTCCCAGCGGTACAGGTGGAAGTGTGGAGTCAGCTGCAACACCTTCCAAGGTGGGGAAGGGGCACAAGAAACCCAGCAAGTCTGGGAAGATCAGCACAGCGGAGAAGACCGCCATCAGCCCCGCTGCCCAGAAAGCGACCGCCAAAAGCCCCGCTGCCCCAGACAGGACCGCCAGCAGCAGCCACGCTGCCCAGGAGGTGACCGCCAGCAGCCCCGCTGGCCCAGACAGGACCGCCAGCATCAGCCCCGCTGTCCAGGAGGCGACCGCTAGCAGCCCGCTGCCCCAGACAGGACCGCCAGCAGCAGCCCCGCTGCCCAGGAGGCAACCACCAGCAGCCCATCTGGCCCAGACAGGACCACCAGCAGCAGCCCCGCTGCCCAGGAGGCGACTGCCAGCAGCCCGCTGCCCCAGACAGGACCGCCAGCAGCAGCCCCGCTGCTTCAGACAGGACCCCCAGCAGCTGAAGCGCTGCCAAGGACAACGCCGCCACAATCACCGCTGCCAAGGACACCGCCGCCACAATCACCACTGCCAAGGACACTGCCGCCACAATCACTGCTGCCAAGGACACCGCCGCCACAAGCACTGCTGCCAAGGACACCGCCGCCACAAGCACCACTGCCAAGGACACCGCCGCCACAAGCACCGCAGGCCCATGAGCGCCAAAAGCACTGACGCTACTGAGGCCGCCACGAGCAGGATGAAGCACTCTGGGCACCAAGCCCCCTCCAAAACCAGTGGAGATTTACATCCACTACCTCTGTCCTTGGCAGGATGAAGCACTCTGGGCACAAAGCCCCCTTCAGAACCAGTGGAGGTTTACATCCACTACCTCTGTCCTTGGCAGGATGAAGCACTCTAGGCACCAAGCCCCCTCCAGAACCAGTGGAAATTTACATCCACTACCTCTGTCCTTGGCAGGATGAAGCACTCTGGGCACCAAGCCCCCTCCAGAACTAGTGGAGATTTACATCCACTACCTTTGCCCTTGGCAGGATGAAGCACTCTGGGCACAAAGCCCCCTCCAGAAACCAGTGGAGAATGTTATCCACTTGTGAGACTGTGGCTTTGCACTCCCCAGGATTGAACAGTGGGCAAACCACCCACTGTAGAGACTTGTGAGACTGTGGCTTTGCAATCCCCAAAACTGAAGAGTGGGCAACCCACCCACAGTAGAGACTTGAGAGACTGTGGCTTTGCACTCCCCAGGATTGAACAGTGGGCAACCCACCCACGTTAGAGACTTGTGAGACTGTGGCTTTGCACTCCCCAGGATTGAACAGTGGGCATGGGGCCCCCTTGTGGATTTGGCGTTGTGCACTCAACCGGCTGAGGTGCCCCCCTTTGCCTTCCCCCTGAGATGCCTGTTTTATTTCTATCTGATGCCCCTGCAATGTTCTCTCCGTCATGTTCGGGTATCTTGTGTGGGCCTCGCCCATGCAGTGTGGGGCCAGTGGTCCACGGACTTTAAGGGTGGAATACCCTTGACTAATATTCTTGCTGTATATATTTGTAAATAGTGTATGTATATTATTTGACTACTGAATTTGAATATATTACAATCGTTCACCTCATTTCCTTTTGTCTTTGCATTCTTCCGGGGGGTGTAACTGTAATGTATCATGCTGTATTAGTGTGTGTGTTGTCATGGGTGAGGGTGGGGGTGGGGGTATTGCGTGTGTGTCACTCTGTTTTCCCTTCCCCCTCCCCTGTGTCATAGGTGCAGTACTCACCGTGGTCTTCGCCGCCGGCGTTCACGCTCCTGGTAGAGGAGCAAGAAGATAAAGGCTGGTAATATGTGAAGCTCGGGTTTCATGGCATCCTGGTTCCTCGAGAAGTGTGCAAAGGTGAGCGTTTTCCCTTCGAAGTCCTGTTTCCGCCGTGTTTTTGTTTGCAGTGAATCCGCCCCGGAAAATGTGGCGGATTGGTAGGTTGTGATACTGTGGGCGGTACATTGTCTCCCGCCTGTCTGTTGGCAGTGACCGCTGCGCTGTTTGTTTGTACCGCCGTGGCGGTCGGAGTGTTAAAGTGGCTGTTTTTGTAAGCGGTTTACACCACAGTCGTAATTCCATTTTGTTTCCCGCCGGCCTGTTGGCGGTCTTACCGCCGCCTTAACACTGACCGCCAGGGTTGTAATGACCACCCAAGTGTCTGACTTCCAGCATCAGTACTTGGTAGACTCAGATCTGACCTCTCCCCAAGAATTGGGAAAGAAGGCAGATAAATGGGTCAGAACAAGAGTGCACAGAAAAGCTCATGCAGGGGGAGACAAGGACAAGACAAAAGAAGGTACTAAGTCTCAGGACAAGGGTAGGAACAAACACAAAAGTAGAGACTCCTTGTCAGGTCTACAAAACTCCTCTGGGGGTGGGAATAAAACCTTTTCCTCTTCTTCTGCACACACCAAAAAGCCTTGGTGCTATGTGTGCAGTGGTAAGGGCCATAGTTCAGGGGACAAATCCTGTCCAGGTAAAGCTCCTGAGCCTACCACCACAACTACACCCACTTCTACTTCTAGTGCTCCTAGTACTAGTAGTAGTAGTAGGAGTGGTGGGACTACTGACAATGGACAAAGTTAGGGTGTAGTTGGGTTCATTTTTGAGTCCATAATAGAATCGGGGGTAGGTGTAGAAACCCCCAAGACAGTTTTTCTCTCACCTGGTGGCACTGGCCTTGCCACCTTCGCTGCTTGTCCCGTTAACATGGACAAGTACAAGCAGTCAATCCAGGTAAATGGTGTTGAGGCCCACGCCTACAGGAACACAAGTGAAAGTATCACTTTAGTGACTGAAAACCTAGTGTCACCTGCACAACACCTCCTTGGATAGAAGTACCAAGTCACTGATGTCAGTCACTCCACTCACTTTCTCCCCTTAGCTATAGTGCAACTTAGTTGGGGTGGAGTTACTGGCCCTAAGCAGGTAGTGGTGTCACCTAGCTTACCTGCAGACTGTCTCTTATGAAATGACCTACTGACAATGGACAAAGTTAGGGTGTAGTTGGGTTCATTTTTGAGTCCATAATAGAATCGGGGGTAGGTGTAGAAACCCCCAAGACAGTTTTTCTCTCACCTGGTGGCACTGGCCTTGCCACCTTTGCTGCTTGTCCCGTTAACATGGACAAGTACAAGCAGTCAATCCAGGTAAATGGTGTTGAGGCCCAGGCCTACAGGAACACAAGTGCAAGTATCACTTTAGTGACTGAAAACCTAGTGTCACCTGCACAACACCTCCTTGGATAGAAGTACCAAGTCACTGATGTCAGTCACTCCACTCACTTTCTCCCCTTAGCTATAGTGCAACTTAGTTGGGGTGGAGTTACTGGCCCTAAGCAGGTAGTGGTGTCACCTAGCTTACCTGCGGACTGTCTCTTATGAAATGACCTACTGACAATGGACAAAGTTAGGGTGTAGTTGGGTTCATTTTTGAGTCCATAATAGAATCAGGGGTAGGTGTAGAAACCCCCAAGACAGTTTTTCTCTCACCTGGTGGCACTGGCCTTGCCACCTTCGCTGCTTGTCCCGTTAACATGGACAAGTACAAGCAGTCAATCCAGATAAATGGTGTTGAGGCCCAGGCCTACAGGAACACAAGTGCAAGTATCACTTTAATGACTGAAAACCTAGTGTCACCTGCACAACACCTCCTTGGATAGAAGTACCAAGTCACTGATGTCAGTCACTCCACTCACTTTCTCCCCTTAGCTATAGTGAAACTTAGTTGGGGTGGAGTTACTGGCCCTAAGCAGGTAGTGGTGTCACGTAGCTTACCTGCAGACTGCCTCTAATGAAATGACCTTGAAGCCTCAGGTTGGGCTGAAGTAGAGTTTATGACCCATGCATCAATACTGGGTACACCCAAGGAATTGTTTCCTTTATTCTCAGGTGAGATTAGAAAGCAAAGAAGAGAAGGAGCCCTGAAGCCTCAGGATCCTCCTCACACCACTGGTAAAAAGGGTATCAAAGTATCCCCTAACCACATTACCACTAAGGATATCATTCCTGTGGTGGGAGACTCCCCTCCTAGGGTGGAACCTCTTTCAAAAGAGTCAAAAGCTACCACAGCTGGACTCCCAGATGTAAACGTACCTCTATGTGAGAAACCTAAGACAGAAAATCATCCCTGCCCTGTCTTGGTGTAACCCTCCAACCCTCCCAGAGACACTTTAGTGCAGCATCCCTGCCATAGCTCTAAAACTATAAGACAGAAACCCTGTCCTTATGTAGAGCCCTTGGGACAGCAACCCTGTCCTGCTCTACCGCAAGAAGGACAGCAGCCCTGTCCTCTTTTAGAGCCATGGGAACTAACCTTTTGCCCTGCTCTAGCCTTGCTAAGACAGCATACCTGTCTGGCATTACAATCTTTAGGACAGCAACCCTGTCCTAACATAGGGTCCCAGGAATAGTCATCCTGCCCCACGTTCAAACCTTTTCATATCTTTAAAAATAGGGAGTCTCAGGGTCCAAAGTTTCACTGTTCTCTAGCTTAAAGTAACCAAACATGGTGGTTCACCTCCCCACGGGGAAGGGACCACATAGTGGATGATAAAGGGAGTGACCACTCTATTGCAGAGCTACTCTTCATTTATCACCACTTAGACAATGAAGTCTCAACTGGCTAAGGTTAGCCTTATTGCCCTTCTGTTAGGGGGGTTGTGTAGGGAAATAGCCTCTATCTAGCTTGGTTACTTCCACGTTTGCCCTGTTTGTCAGTGTGTTTGACTGTGTCTACTGGGATCCTGCTAATCAGAACCCCAGTGGTTATGCTCTCTCCCTTAAATTATGGCTATTGCATACTTATAACCAAATATTTCACCAACAATTGGCATACTGGTACCCCCTTATAAGTCGCTAGTATATTGTACTTGGGTACCCAGGGCGTTGGGGTTCCAGGGGATTCCTAAGGGCTGCAGCATTTCTTTTGCCACCCATAGGAAGTCCATGCAAAGGCTTCTGCAGAACTACCATTGCAGCCTGCATGAAAAGGTGCATGCACCCTTTCACTGCCATTAACACTATACCAGGTCACTTACAAGTCACCCCTATAGGAGGTCCTTCAGCCCTGAGGGCAGGATGCAGAGTACCTGTGTGTAACGACCTCCAGGACCATTTTCCAAAGCTTCTGAGTGTGGGGACGCCATTTTACGAGCATACTGGACATAGGTCACTACCTATGTCCATCTACATAATGGTAACTCCGAACATAGGCAAGTTTGGCATCCAACATTTTGGAATCATACCCCAAGGTGTTTGCAAGCATTGGTTGTATGATTCCATGCACTCTGGGGTTTCTTAGAGGACCCCACTATTGCCATTCCAGCCTTTAGAGGTTTTCCAGGCAACCCCAGCTGCTGCCACCTCTCAGACAGGTTTCTGCCCTCCTGTTTCTTGAGCAGCTCAAGCCCAGGAAGGCAGAACAAAGGATTTCCTTTGGGAGAGGGGTGTTACACCCTCTTCCTTTGGAAATAGGTGTTACAGGCTTGGGAGGGGTAGCTTCCCGAAGCCACATTTGGTGCCCTCCTTGCATAATCCAGTCTACACTGGTTCAGGGACCCCCAGTTTGTGCTCTAGCGCAAAACTGGACAAAGGAAAGGGGAGAGACAACTCTCTGTCCATCACCATACCAGGGGCGGTGCTCAGAGCACCTCCAGAGGGTCCATGGGTTTGTCATCTTGGATTCCAAGTTTGCAGGGAACTCTGGGAGCATCTGAGTAGCCAGTGCCAGCAGGTGATGTCAGATCCCTCCCTTGATAGGTGCTTAACTATTTAGCTGACTAGTCTCCCTTTCAGGGTTATTTAGGGTCTCTCTCTTGAGTGGTTCTTCAGAGTCAGATTGCAAGACTCCAGCAGGAATCCTCTGCATCCTTTACTTCACCTTCTCACCAAAAAACTGCATCTGGACCCTCCAGGAACTCTATAAACTGCAATAAAGAAGTAAAGTTGACTTCTGCAACATTGTATCTTCAGCTCCTGCCAGCAACTGCAACTGTTTCCCAGTTGGGTATCCTCAGAGGACAGCCTGTCATCAGTCTGCACCAGAAGAATGAAGGAATCTCCCTTTGAGTGAAGGAGTCACTCCCCTGCTTCAGAAGGCACCTCTCTGCAATGAAGACTGGCGGTGTGGTGTCCCCGCTCATGACGAGTTGCGCGAATCCTGCATCATGTGTGGTGGACTGCGGTGTTCCAGACAGTCCTGACTTCCTGCTGTCCAACTTTGGTGGAGTTAGGAGCTTGCCTCCCCACGCAAGACAGTACCCCCATGCATCATTTGTTTTGCAGTTGCCAAGGCTTGTTAGCATCCTTCCACAAAGTTATTTGTGCACCGTGCAGCTCCGGACCCCAGCACTCTATCCTGTGATGCACATCTTCCTGAGTGGATCTCCGGTGGCGTGGTATAAAATATATTTTAGAACAACGCGTGCTGGAACCATGCATGCCTGAACAACGCAGTCAGTACAATGACCATGTTGTTCCCACTAATGCCTTTGCCACGAACGCCTTAACGACGATTTTTTGTTGTAAAGGCATTCTTGGTAAAGGCATTCATTCGCATTCCACTTTCTTAGTATATGATATGTGTTCCCCTTAGACCCATTTCTAACTATTGTGATTTTCATATTTGCACTGTTTTCCAACTGTTTTTACACCTTATTTTGCATACTAGTGTATATCATTTGTGTATTACTAACCTAATAAGGGAGTACAGTCTCAATGGTATTTTTTGCTTTTGTGTCAATAAAATAAAGTACCTTTATTTTTGTAACACTGAGTATTTTCTTTCATATGTGTGAGTACTGGGTGACTACAGTAGCATTGCATGAGCTTTGCATGTCCCCTAGATAAATCTTGGCTGCTCAGCTACAGCTGCCCCTAGAGAGCCTGGCTTCTAGACCATGTCTGCATTTCACTAATAAGGGATAATTGGACCTGGCATAAGTTGTAAGGCCCATATTTATACTGTTTTGGCACCACATTTGCATCATTTTTTTACGCAAAAGTGGCGCTAACTAACAAAATACAATTGTATTTTGTAAGTTTGCACTGCTTTTGCGTCAAAAAGTGACGAAACGCAGTGCAAAAAAAGTATAAATATGGGCCTAAGTATTATAGGTACCCACTACAAACCAGGCCAGCCTCCTACAGTGACAGCATGCTGTTCTTAAATTGGAGTTTTGGGTCATCCCTAAGCAGGCTGTTCCAGTACCAATCTGTTTCACACTCAAACACACGTGTTCCTCTGGAACCACTGATGTTGATGCTGCACTACTTGACAATGACAGAGCCATTTAATTGTTCACTTCCTTTAGAAAATGAAATCTGGTGGAGCATTTTAATAATGTTCCCTGTATAGTTGTACAATTTTTTTGTCAGCATTCAACTTCTGGTTTACATCAGTCAATATGTCAAGGTGTATTGTGATTGAGACATAGGGATGCATTATGGTGCATTTCTGTGTAGGACACACAGATGATGTAACTGATATCTGTATACCACAGAACTGTCCATAATACATTGGCCTTCACATGTATGTGTTGTACTATAAATTGGTGTTGAGTTGTATCTATTTACAATGGTCCTATCATCATTGCTTTATTAAAGGAATGTTAGGATTTGTAAACTGAGTACACTGTGGTACCTTGTCCAGGTTACATTACAATCTATGTTGTGATTGTTGAATGCCATATTTAGAAACATGAAGTTCTTGTACCTTGCACTTTGCTGCATTCATATTGCTTTCCTTAGGGCAAATTACCCCCAGAAAAGATATGACAACACATTGTTTGCAACTGTCGATGTGGCTGTATACCTGAGTGTATGCCTGTACGTAGACTGCCAGTATGGCAGAGACATATGTTGCTTTTGCACTGTTGATGTCAATTTGTGAACCTGTATAGACATTTACTCATGTCTGGGGCCTACATTGACATTATATGGCACACATGGCCTTTCAAATGTACTATTCCTGACAGTTTAATACTCATACAAGTATACTGGCAAGTGTGACACACACACTAATTTACAAAATACTTTTCGTCAATAGCCTGAAAATGATAAGTCTTGACTAGTACAACTTTGAGGAGACACTTATCTCACACTTCTCTATTGTGTTGGCTTGGGAAACATATCAGCTTTTCTGGCCTACAACATGTTATTTTTAATTTAGTTACTCAGTGCAGATGATGTGTTCCCATCCATTCTCACAGATTGAAATGTGACAGCAGCAGTTACCGATGTACAGTAGTTTCTGCCATTGATAGATTAGTGAGGGAATGTCAATGTGGAACATCATTGTCTACACGTTGCAGTGCAATGAGATGGCAATATGGACATTACACAAGGGCCCAGTTATTAGGAAATGTGGCACTATACAGTGCATCAAGTAAATTTTCACCACTGCACTGCCTCAATAATAAAGGGCAGTATAGGACATATTTTAGGCCATACAGCACACTCCAGAGTTGTCAAGCTGCACTAGGCCACAATAGGCTGCATAGCACTGAGAAGTGCACAATTGCAACATGGTGATCCTGTGGCTGCATTTCATGTGAAATTAACTTTGTGCATGAGGGGCCACCTTCTTGCACAGTATGAACCCATGGAGACCTGATAGTCTATGTCTGTGTGCCATGGAATGTACCACACATGGGTGGCAAGATTGTGTTGCCTGACAAGTAATTTTTCTGTGGCATGCATGACCTGGGGAGAGCAATTGATTCTAGAAATGTCACAGTTTATGTGGTATAGGATACCTGACATGCCTCATGGACAATGGGAGTCCAGGCTGACACACAGACAACAGCCATAGAAGTCCTTCCTTGAACACAACGATGAAGCACAGTATTTTTCCTAGCATTGCATTGCTCTGGATCTTTTCACCACTAAAAGGCGCAAACAGTGGTATAGTGTGTGCTCACATGTGTAACTTGGGGGGTTGCATTGCACATGTGCCATGATGTATGGTGCAAGTATGAAGCATACCCTTCCTACATATGCACTGTCTCAATCACCAAACACAGAGATCACTATTTTGTCGTACATTATTTACTGCTATTTGGTCTGTCATGTACTTCAGAATTACTTACCAACCAGTAGGTCATTCCCATATTTCCCAATCTGGAAGCGCTCATTGCTGATTGAGTGCCTGAAGATGTAGGCATCATGTGCATTCCCAGGGTACTTGGCAAGCACAGTTGCCTGTATGTTGATAGAGTATGTGTGCTACCTTTTGTGATACAAGAGTAATGTTGAAACAGGAGTCACCAGTTGCACCTGCATGCGATCCATAGCCCACAAGACATGTGGAAAGCCTGCTATGGTGTGAAATACTTGATTTTTGTCTAGTGGTGGTTGCTGTGTCTTGTGGCACATGATGTACTGGGATGTGACACTGATAGCATTCAGGAAAGATGTTAGGGTGCATGAGTGGTAGGATGGGGAATGAATGGGTGCATGACTGGATATATGGGTGAGAGACTGGGTGTGTAAGTGGATGTATACGTGAGTGAGTCAGTGCATGAGTGGCTGTATTGGTAAGAGGATGGCTACATGAGTGGCTGTATGGGTGATAATCTGGGGGTCTGAGTGACTGTATGGTTGAGTGTCTGGGTGCATGCATGCAGTATGGGTGAGTGACTGGGTGCATGATTGGCTGTATAGGTTAGTGGCTCTATAGGTTAGTGACACAGTGCATTAATGCTTGTTTGGGTGAGTGATAAGGTGTATGAGTAGATGTATTGGTGAGTGACAGACTGCATGAGTTGATGTATTGGTGAGTGACTGGGTGTCTGATTGGCTGTATTTGTGAGTGACTGGGTGTATGAGTGGCTGTTTGGGTTACTGAGAGGGTGTATGTGTGTGGCTGTAAGGGTGGTTGAATGGGTCCATGAGTGACTGTATGTATGAGAAACTGGATGCATGAGTGGTTCTATGGGTAAGTGAATGGGTGCATGAGTGGCTCCATGAATGAGTGATTGGATGTGTAAGTGGCTGTATGGTGACTGACTGGGTGCATGAATGCCTGTATGTGTGAGTGAATTGGTGCATGACTGACTGTATGTGTGAGTAAGTGGGTCAGTGAGTGGCTATGTGGGTGAGTGACTCATTGCGCAAGTGGCTGTAGAGATTGGGTGCATGAGACACTGCATGGGTGAGCGCACACATGGCTGTATGGGTGAGTGATTGGGAACATGAGTGCCTGTATGAGTAAGTGAGTGGGTGTTTGTGTGTCCATATGGGTGAGTGAATGGGTGCATGAGTGACTGTATGGGTGACTGACTAGGTGTTTGGTTGCCCATATGGGTGAGTGACTGGGTGTGTGAGTGGCTGTATGGGTGACTGTACGGGTGAGTAAGTGGATGCATAAGTCGCTGTATGGGTGACTGATAGGTTACACAAGTGGCTGTATGGGTGAGTAAATGGTTACACGAGGGGCCGAATGGGCAAGTGAATGAGTGCATGACTGCCTGAAAGGGTGAGTGACTGGAAGCATAAGAATATGTATGAATTATGTATTAATGAAGCAACATGTAATTACTTACTTTCATTACTGCTAAAAAAAAGGGTCCTTTGATTTGTAGTTAAAGAGAAAGGAAACCAATAATAGTTAAGCTTGATAAAATAATATGGGAGTCATTACAACCCTGGCGGTGAAAGACCGCCAGGGCTGTTTTAACAGAAGCACCGCCAGCAGCCTGGCGGTGCTTCCAAGGTCATTACAACCACGGCGGAAGCGCCGCGGTCACACCACCGGGGCCGGCGGTTTCCCGCCACCTTTGCCACAGTGGTTTCCCACCACCATTGCCCCGGCGGTGATAATCCGCCAGGGCAGCGCTGCGTGCAGCGCTGCCCATTTGATTACGAGTCCCCGACCGCCAGCCTTTTCCTGACAGGACCGACAGGAAAAGGTTGGCGGTACCGGGAGTCGCGGGGCCCCTGGGGGCCCCTGCACTGCCCATGCCACTGGCATGGGCAGTGAGGGCACCCCCTGACAGGGCCCCGTGCAGCTTTTCACTGTCTGCATAGCAGACAGTGAAAAGCGTGACGGGTGCAACTGCACCCGTCGCACGGCCGCAACACGGCCGGCTCCATTTGGAGCCGGCTCTTGTGTTGCGGCCGAGATCCCCGCTGGGCCGGCGGTCAGATCTTGCCAAGGTCCTAATGAGGGCCTATATGTATTAGAACTTGTTAACCTAATCATATAAATGATATTATTATTAACAAAACACAAGAACATTTTTTTTTATATAGCAGTTACACATATTGGGGGTCATTCTGACCCCGGGAGCACCGCCAACAGGCTGGCGGTGCTCCCACGAGCATTCTGACCGCGGCGGTTCAGCCGCGGTCAGAAGCGGAAAGTCGGCGGGCTCCCGCCGACTTTCCGCTGCTCGGGGGAATCCTCCATGGCGGCGGAGCGTGCTCCGCCGCCATGGGGATTCTGACACCCCCTACCGCCATCCTGTTCATGGCGGGAAACCCGCCATGAACAGGATGGCGGTAGGGGGTGCCGCGGGGCCCCTGGGGGCCCCTGCAGTGCCCATGCCAATGGCATGGGCACTGCAGGGGCCCCCGTAAGAGGGCCCCGCAAAGTATTTCAGTGTCTGCTTTGCAGACACTGAAATACGCGACGGGTGCAACTGCACCCGTCGCACCCCTGCAACTACGCCGGCTCAATTCTGAGCCGGCGTCCTCGTTGCAGGGGCATTTCCTCTGGGCCGGCGGGCGCTCTTTTGGAGAGCGCCCGCCGGCCCAGAGGAAATGTCTGAATGGCCGCCGCGGTCTTCTGACCGCGGTGCGGTCATTTGGCGGCGGTACCTTGGCGGACGGCCTCCGCCGTCCGCCAAGGTCAGAATCAGGGCCATTATGTAGACATGTTATGTTCCCTTGTCCACTGTTTTCAGCTTCTATTCTTTTTGCACTATGAAAAGGTGTATATAGCTGCTCATCACTGAACATGAGAGGGATGATAGTCATATGGACTAAAAAATAAATAAATAGCACCTTATTTAAAATTAACGTTACTATGCATGATAGTTGTAACTTCACAGCATTTATGCCAAATAAGCTACAATTACTAGACTGAAGGTACGTAGGGATGCTACCTATTTGTTCCTTATTATTATTATACCTGGTACAAAGGTATAACAAGATGTAATCCAGCATTAAAATGTTTCATTTCCTTTTCTATATATGAGTCCCAGTAGGCAGAATATTGTTTTAAAGAGTTATTCTTTATATACAGAGAAGACTGTATAGGTATTTTCTATTTCTTCATATCACACTTGATAGGCCGAATTATATCTTAACCAGTGATGATCAACATATAGAGAACAATGTATGCACATATGTTTCCTGAAAACTTTGAATACATCTCATGCAGAAAACACTTTTTTACACCGTTTTGAAGAAATCACCCTTTTAGGCAGAATGGTGTGTAAAGTACCACTGGTCCACATAGGAAAAACATTGTATGCAATATTATCTCACTGATCCATGTTAGAACTTTGGTTGACGAACCAATAAATAAGAACCAGGAAGTTTGAAATTCAGTTTTTGCTTGAATTGCAGACTGCTATCATTGCATTCTGTCCATCTAGTTTGTGTTTTTAGATATAAAGTATAATGTCCAGTTGTAATATTAAGTCCTCTATGGAAGATGATAACTAAAGTACAGTACGCTCTCCCAGATACTGATATTTGACCTCCTTTAAAGTTTGTAATCTCAGTGTCCAATTTTGAACCATCTGCTCTACATCATTGAAACATTGCGATAATGTATTTACCACTTCTCTGTATAGGTAATGTAGGGAACACACTTGATCTACAAGTTGGACAAGACTTGTTTTTGTCACTCTTTTTTATTAGTATATCAAAGGCACACTACTGCAATCTGGCAGAATTAACTAGAGAAATCACTCAGATTGGATTTCAGTGGTAAATGAGAAAGAGCTATGTTCACATTCATGATTGTATGTATAATGAAGTCCAAATATTTAATAAATATTTATACCTTCTTCTTCTAAAACTCCAAGGATCACCATAATAAATTCCTGTTCATCTTATTAAACATTTACAGTAAATACTACGGATCCACTATATTTGTCTACTAGTTGTTGAATCTCTGAAGCTGAATGTACTACACTTCTGTAATGAGATAAGTGTTAAAGGAAATTAGATAGTATTGTGCACAATTTGTTCCTTTGTTTGTCTTGGATTGCATTTCAGCATGTGGTAAACAGAAGAGAACAGTGAGAACAACATTAGTATATCAGTTTACACCAGTAATGTTATCCATCTGGTAACCTACAATATCTCCATCCTTTTCCAGTTTTATTTTCTTGACCCTTCTTCTTTACGAGGAAAAGTGTGGCACAATGGTTAGAGTGGCAGACCCTGAAGCAGAGATCTGGCTCAAGACCAGGGTTCAAGTCCCGCTTCGGCAGGTCTTGGGCTCAATTCCCTTGGACCAGATAATTCTCGCCTTGGTGCCTAATCTAATTAATGGGTCCAACTCTGGGCAATAGCTTGCTTAATCTCCACAACGGCCCCAACAGTGCTGGGGTGCCCAGTGGGCACCTCACAGGGAAAAGCCAGGAGGGGTTCCATAGCGGTATGAGTACAGCGCCTTGAGACCCTAACGGGTGAGTAGTGTGCTATACAAGTGCAAAGTTTACAGTCTTTTCAGCAATTTTGTTTGATTGTTTTTTTTCCGCTCAGGGCATAATACCCGTTTTTCATAAACAGGATACTCTCCTAAATAAGGAGCATATTTACTTCTTAATTTTTTTACTTTCTCATGCAATTTGCATCTGCACTAAGCTTCTTCTCATCAAAATCAATCAGAAACAAACCAGATTACGTTCAAACTGGTGACAATACCACATATTACATTCCTTCTTTAAAAACGGTAGTTCCGATATTAATGAGTGCAGCATCAACACTTATCCCACGAGACTTGTGAATCGTGAATCGTTACAGCACATGCAAATGCAAAAACTGAAAACTGTTGGACATGCAGATCTTTTACAAGCAAGAGGCGTACAACACAAAATCCAATTTGCTTCACGTTATCAACTCTTTCTGTAAAAATAATTCACTTACTTCTCCAAGAAGAGGAGTGCTTTTGTTGCAGATAAAAGCAAGCATAGCTTGGAGCATGTGGCTGAAATATCTAGAAACATTAGCAGGTTCTAGTGAGCACAGTTCCCCAGCTGTCTTCAAATTGATATCTTTTAGATTAGAGTTTGCTTCTCTCAAGAATTTAATAAGATTATCCCATGCATACTCTGTACAACTTAATATAAAAAACGAGATTGGTGGTCCTAGGTTTCTCAGCATACACTTTAGTTCTCCATGACAATGGTACCAGTATTCAATAGTACCACGTTTGCACGCCATTAAATAATTAAGTGGTCATCCTTTTCTTGGACTTTGTTAATAAAATCTTTTGTAGACATATTTTGAAGATTTACTCCTGTTTTTAGAATGTGATTCACTGCATATGAAAGTCCAGACAAGTCACTCTCAAATAGAAGGTGAAATATGTATGTGAAACACTGTCTGAATCTTGGAACTCTGAATATAATCATGTTGATCGGTATTCAGCTGCTATTATTTGTATGGGCTGGTCATCATACCGACCTCCAACTCAAGAGGAAACAAGTGGGAAAAACAGCAAGCTCTAAATTTACCTGTCTTTGGTTCCAATCAAATAATCACTTGAAATGAATGTACAAATTGTAGAAGGATAGATTCATATATATTTACGTCTTGTAATTGTTCTGGAAGAGTCACAAGTTCTAATCTGTTATACACTGCTCTAACTGGTCTTTTCTAATCCTCTAATGTATCATAACAGTACTTGCTGAATGAACAAGTCAAAACACTCCTCTACAAAAAAATAAGCAGCAAACTCTTGCAACTTGTGTCTCTTTTCCCCTTCAGTTTTTGAAAATATATCTAAATTTTGGATTTGACCTTTGCAGTGAGTGCATTTACAGGAAATGCACATAAAGTTTGGATTTTATCAACAAGTGATAGTAAACTTTATAATCTCTTCTTCACAATCCTCAGTAGAAATACCTGCGCACTCTTCCTTGAGACCTCTACCTAAACATTTTTCGTTCTCTCTAGATTCCTCTTCAGGACCAAAGAACCTAAATTGCCCATCCTCACAAACCTGTTCTACCTCTTGAGTAGAACCATGCAAAAGTACTTTATTCATCTCTCCTAAATATAATGCTGGAGTCTTCACAAAGTAAAGTCTCCTAACCAAACTTCATATTTTTGAATGGTGAACTGCCAACATCCTAAAGTGATGAAAGGTACCTTGGCACACTTTGAATAAATATGCTAATAAATGTCCTTGTAAATTGATATGCTTTCTAACTACTGCTACAATTCCAATTGTACATAGGAGCCGGTCTGTGCCTTCCCTGAACCTCTTCTGCACCACCTCTTCAACATTTCTAGGAACAATCTCCTTTCTTTCAACAAGACTCCCGTCCTTCATCTCCTAACACGACTAGCTGAATCCACTGCATGCACTAATGTGTGCTCTTGTAAATAACCTGCTTCATTAAAAAAAGGCTCTGTACTGGGGGTATACGTCCATTCACCTCAAAATATTTCACAACAAATTACCTTTATTAATTAGTTTTTTCCTTCAGCCACATCTGTTTTATCTAGTGTTTTCATTCTAGTGAGAATCACAATAAAAAGATTTCTCTTTAAGGAAAATGTCTTATCAACTACACCCTCAATTTGTTCTTTTTGTTTCAGTATTACCCTTCTCCTTTTGTACTTCTTCATATTTTTACGAAGATTCTGCAGGGATTCTGTATTACCCTGGCACGAAACACTCAAACTCTAATTTCTTTGAACTGTTGCTGCCTTCTGTTCAACCTATGTGGTTTCTTCAATTATCTTTTACTGTGTATCTCACATGATTTTTGTACTTATACCTTCTTCGTTGACTACAAATTTTCCTTTTTTTTACTTCATTGTTCACAGTATGCAGTTTCCCACATGTAGTCTTAAGAACCTTTCTGTTTCTCTTATCAGCAGCTGTTTTCTGTTTAAGCACAATGTCCTCACCGTCTGCCTTTTGTTTCTGTGTTGCAAGTAGATAATAGGCTTTCCTCTGTTTTATTTTGGTTTTACTTTTCGTTGGCATCTACATTGTCTCCTGTCCGGTAAAAAAAAATTACAAAACAAAACAATATAGCAACAGATTTACATTTATATAAGACACTGACAAATATATATCATTATAATACACTCCTCAAACATTAAGGTACATAACGCTATTGTAGGCACTATGGCCCTCATTACAACCCTGGCGGTTGGTGTTAAAGCGGCGGTAATACGGCCAACAGGCTGGCGGTTAAAAACAATGGGATCACGACCACAGTGGAAAACCGCCATCATAGACAGCCACTTTAACACTCCGACCGCCAGGGCGGTAGCAACCAACACCGCGGCGGTCACCGCCAACAGACAGGCAGAGGACTATGTACCACCCACTGTATTATGACAGGCCAATCCGCTAGCTTTTCCAGGGTGGTACCAATGACATCAAAAGCATGGCGGAAACAGTACACCGAAGGGGAACCACTCACCTTTCGACACTCCACGAAGAGCCAGGACGCCATGGAGCCCGAACTTCAGGTCCTCTTCATGTTGGTGTATCTACTAATACACCAGGAATTTGAAAGAAGGCGGCGACGAAGATGGTGAGTACTGCACCTAGCACACAGCGGAGGCAAAAGAGAGTTACACACACACACGGCAAGCAATACCAATACCCCCCACCCTCACCCACAACACCATACACACTAACACATCCATAAACATTACAGATACACCCCGTCACCCCTGGAGGAATGCAAGGACAAAAGGAAATGAGTTTAACCAGTGATATATTGGAACTTTTAGATATAGCAATAGAATTTACCGTAATCAGTATATACAAATATTTACATCATGTACAGAAGGCCGTACACTGTCCCTTGTAAAGTCCGTGGACCAATGGTCCCAAAAATCATGGGCGAAGCCCACACATGACTCCTGCCTCAAAACGGAGAGAAAACTGCGGGGGCATCAGGTTGAAAAAACACAGACACTTCAGGAGGGAAGGGAGGGCACCTCAGCTGGAAAATGGTACAACGCCACTGCTCCTGGAGGGGGCTACATGCCCACAGCGATGTTCTGGGGAAAGCAAAGCCACAGTCTCTCACGTGGGTGCTTTACCCACTGCTTGGTCCTGGGGAGTGCAAAGCCACAGTCTCTCAAGTGGGTGGTTTGCCCACTGCTTGGTCCTGGGAAGTTCAAGGCCACAGTCTCTGTAGTGGATGGCTTCTTCCACTGGTTCTGGAGGGGGCATTGTGCCCAGTGTGCTTCATCCTGCCAAGGATAGGGGGAGTGGCTGCATCTCTCCACTGGTTCTAGAGGGGGCTTTGTGCCCAGTGATGCTGCACTGGTGGTGTGTCAGTTCACATTCTCTCACCTGGGGGTCTGCGGACCGAGATGTTCACGGAACAGGTAGCATGATACTTCATGGAGGCAGAGCCACATTCCATCCTGAGCGGAGTGTTGTCATGGGTGTGCTGGTGATGGAGGCAGTGGCTCATGATGTAGTGCATGCAGCTGTGAGTGGAGACAATACTAGGAGGGAGGTGGAGGACGAGGAGGAGGGGGACACAGTGGAGGCAGTGGATGTGTGCATGGTTATGGTGCTTGTGTGAGTGCCTGTGTGATTATGTGTGGTGCTTATATTTTCCTGAGCCACTTTTGTGTGTTGATGTGTGTGCATGCTGGTCTGATGGTGTGCTTGGGATAGGCTGAGTTAGAGGGGATTGGGTCTGGGTAGTGGAAGTTGGAGGGGGGGAGGCTGGGCACAGGGACAATGGCTGCCATCAATACTGAGGCCAGAGCCTGAAATGCTCTCTGTTGGGCCGTCACGCCAGAATGAATGCCCTCCAGGTATGCATTTGTTTGTTGCAAATGCCTCTTGACACCCTGGATGGCATTCAGAATGGTTGACTGCCCAACAGTGAGGGACCTCAGGAGGTCAATAGCCTCCTCACTGAGGGCAGCAGGGCTGACTGGGGCAGGGCCTGAGGTGCCTGGGGCAAAGGAGATGCCCACCTTCCTGGGTGAGTGGGCACGGGAAACACGCTGAGGGGCTGCTGGGAGTGCAGTGCTGGTGGGGGGGGGGGGGGTGGCAGCTGTACCTGTTGTTGGAGTGGGCACATATGTGTCCGCCACTGCCAGGGAGCTTCCATCAGAGGAGGAGTCACTGTCACTGGTATCTCCCCCTGTCCCTGTCATGGAGCTCCACTCACCCTCCATCCCACTGGTGCCTTCACCCTCCGTGGATTCACCCTCATGGGCCATGTGGGATGCAGCTCCCTCCATTGCCGGTGCCTCTGCTCTTCTGCCAGATGATGCTAATGCACACAAGGACAGGGTGACAAAACAAAAAGGGGGGTTAAGACATTGGAGACACATGGTCAATGTCAGCAACACCACTACCCTTGGTGGACACAACACACACTGAGCTGCCCTATGCACTAGGCAATGGCCAACCATTTATAAAGACAGTCATCAGCCCATGGGGTACAATGCCTACCGCCAGCACCTGCACACCTGACACCCACAGGACCCTGCCCAGTAGTAGTTGCCCACTTGTACCATTGTGGTAGGGGTGCTTCAGAGCATGCAAACAAGGGACCTACCCTGGCATGATCGCCATGGCCTTGAGACACCCACAGCCCACATCCCCCACACAGCTAGTTCCTAAACCGCACAAAGTCAGCTTTCTGAACTGTACTCACCCCCTTGTGGCTGCTGTGATGGCCTTGGGGGCCCATCTAACTCTGGATAGGCCACTGCCAGGATGCGGAACACCAGGGGGGTCATTGTACGATGGGCACCCCTTCCACATTGGGAGGCCAGACCCAGCTGGGCCTCCGCCGTCTTCTTGGTCCAAGAAGGTACTCCTATCTCTTGCAGCAGTGGGTGCTCTGCCTGTGATAGACCCCCAGGGTCCGCACTTCCTTTGGTGATGGCACGCCAAATACCCTTTTTCTGGTGGGCACTGACCTACAGGGAAAAGACAGCAGAAAAGGGAATTAGTCCCCAGTCTGGACAATCATACCCATTGCCTACCAGTTCCCAGCCATGGCCTGACGCACATACACTAACCACCTCACATTCACCAATCAGGCCACCCCCTAACATGTGGCTTACATCCACACTACTCCAAGTAGGCATTGCCCACGCATCACGCTCACAGTGCACTCACCTATTTTTCTGGAGGACCATAGAGTAGCGTGTACTGGGGGAGGACCCCATCCACCAGTTTCTCCAACTCCTCCGCAGTGAAGGCAGGGGCCCTTTCCCCAGACACTCTAGCCATTGTAGCTTCCAGACTCAGGTGACTGCAGCACTTGCAGTGTAGGTCCTCTCCTGTTGATGGTCAGGTATCGAGTGAGTGAATGGGTAGAAAATGGCGGTGACGTCCATGGTGGTGCGTACCGTCACCGCTGGCGTACATCGCCATTGGCTCCTAGGACCCATAGGGCCCAATGATAACCAATGTGGAATATTCGACCGCCTACAGTGATGCTTGCCAACACCAGCGCAGTTACCTCATTTCCCCTTGTCCCTCTTCACAAGTCAGGCAGCCGTCATTTTAGAGGAGCACATGGCATGGCAGCTAACTGCGTCACAGCACATATTGGCACATATACACACTCACGCTTTAACACACGGCTTTTGTAACATTCATTCGGACACAGTTGTGCATTCTATGGGGAAATATTACCTTCTGCTCACAGGTCTCCTCCATAGGCTACAACCGCTGAGGCAGATGATGAGATGGCGGCATCCTCCGGAGTACAGACCCCAGGTGGACCTGTCGACAATGGAGGACAGACACATTATAATCACATACAAACTTGATCGTGCCACAATCCAAGAACTGTGTGCCCAATTGGAGCCGGACCTGATGTCAGCTATACGTCAGCCCACAGGAATACCCCCTCTAGTGCAGGTCATGTCAGTGCTCCATTTTCTGGAAAGTGGCTCCTTCCAAACTACAGTGGCCATGGCATCAGGGATGTCTCAGCCAATGTTCTTAAACGTGTTGAGTAGGGTGCTGTCTGCCCTGCTGAAACAAATGCGCAGCTACATTGTGTTCCCCCAGATGGAGGATTTGGCCACAGTTAAAGCTGACTTCTATGCCCTGGGACACATCCCCAGCATCATTGGTGCCATTGATGGGAGACATGTGGCATTTGTACCCCCTCGCAGAAATGAACAGGTGTACACAAATAGAAAAAGCTACCATTCGATGAATGTTCAAATGGTGTGTTTGGCGGACCAGTACATATCCCATGTGAATCGCAAGTATCCTGGCTCTGTGCATGATGCTTACATTCTGAGGAATATCTTGCGCAATAGCAGTATCCCTTATGTGATGGGCCAACTCCAGAGGCACCGGGTGTGGCTAATAGGTGAGCCCAAGATCCCCACACAGTATGAGTAGGTGTCTGGGTATGGGGTTGTCCCTAAGTGTTAGTGTGTGTCTCACTATTGTCCCTCGATATTTGCAGGTGTCTCTGGTTACCCCAACCTCTCATGGCTACTGACCCCAGTGAGGAATCCCAGGACAAGGGCAGAGAAATGTTACAATGAGGCACATGGGCAGACTAGGCGAATCATTGAGAGGACATTCGGCCTCCTAAAAAACAGATTTGGTTGCCTCCATTTGACAGGTGGATCCCTGTACTGCTCACCGAAGAAGGTGTGCCAGATCATCGTGGCATGCTGTATGT
Organism: Pleurodeles waltl; assembly: GCF_031143425.1. Lineage (NCBI taxonomy): Eukaryota > Metazoa > Chordata > Amphibia > Caudata > Salamandridae > Pleurodeles > Pleurodeles waltl. Next base: position 959,991,497 of record NC_090447.1, on the reverse strand, counting down.
TGCACAACTTGGCATTGAGACGCCAGGTGCCTTTTCTGCTGGAGGATGAGCCTGGTGATGGTGTTGTGGCAGCGGTGGAGCCTGTGGAAAGTGAGGAAGAGGAGGCAGAGGAAGAAGGTGTTGACAACAGAACAAACATTAACCTGCAGTACTTCCAGTGACACACAAGTAAGACACTGTAACTCCTCTTGACATTTCAGTGTACATTGGACATTGTACATGGCAGCCTCTTACCTTCTGTCTGGGGACACTGACTGTTCCCTTTGGATTCCCTTTTTTCAGATCTGTGTACCCCATTCTGGCTTCTGCTATGTGTACTGCTGCTCAACAACTGTCATACATTGGTATCAGTAAATGAACATATACGTTGTTATGCTTTGCTAATGTTGTAGTAATACATTTGTGAATCATCAGACTGACTCCAGATTGTTTTTTGTTTCAAGGGTGTTTATTTAGGTGCCAATAAGTATAGGGGTATGTGCAAGGGGCTGGGGTGATGGTGGAGGAAGGTCCATGATAGAGTCTAGTCTCGTGGCATCACAAGTGCATTATCCAAGGGGGCATAGGAAGTGGAGCAATGGCAGTTCAAGGTGGACAGGGTAACAGAGTGGGACAGTAGGGTAACTATCAAGAGGGTCCTATTTCCTGGTGGGGTCTTGGCAATGTTCTCTGTCTTCTGCCTGGATCGCAGGGACCATTTGTGGGGTAGTTTTCCTTCTGCATGGGGTGGGGTGCCGGTGGCCTATTGGTCCTGTGGTGGTGCCTCCTGTCCACTAGCTCCGGCGGAGATGGAAGGCTGTTCCTTTGGTTTGGTTAGTGTCAGGGGCCCTTTGTTGAGCCACTGCCTCCCGCATGGTCTTGCCCATATCAGCCAGCACCCCTGCTATGGTGACCAGGATGGTGTAGATTTTGGTGAGGTCCTCCCTGATCCCAATGTACTGTCCCTCCTGCAGCCTCTGGGTCTCCTGCAAGTTGGTCAGTTCCGTGCCCATGGTCTCCTGGGAATGATGGTATGCTCCCATGATGCTGGAGAGTGCCTCGTGGAGGGTCGGTTCCCTGGGCCTGTCCTCCCCCTGTCGCACAGCATTCCTCCCAGTTTCCCATTTGTCCTGTGCCGCTGTCCCCTGAACAAGGTGCCCACTGCCACTGACCCCAGATCCCTGATCGTCCTGTGTTAGTGGGGTTGCCTGGGGTCCCTGCAGTGGTGGACACACTGCTGATTGACGTGTCCTGGGGACAGTGGCATGGGCCCGCTGGGTGGGTGCTGTGGTGGTGTTTCCTGAGGGGGGAGGCTCTGAGGTGGGTTGAGACTATGGCAGGGTAACTGACTGTCCAGAGGTCCCTGATGGGCCAGGTTGGTCATCGTGATCCAGGCGTGCAGAGCTGCTGTCATCACTGTGGGCCTCTTCTGTGGGGGACTGGATGTAGCTGGCAACTCATGTCTGGTGATGTTGGGTAGGGGTCCTGTTGGGATGCAAATGCATTGTTATTGTATCTGTGTGTGCCATCTTGTGCAATGGGTGTGTTATCGAACTATGCAGTATGCTATTGCAACACTGACAATTACCCCACATGCTTTTAGCACACTTCTGCAAATATATATATACACATATATATATAAATAGATAGATAGATAGATAGATAGATAGATAGATAGATAGATAGATAGATAGATAGATAGAGCTATCTATCTATCTATCTATCTATCTATCTATCTATCTATCTATCTATCTATCTATCTATCTATCTATATATCTATATATATATTTATATATATACATATAAAACATAGCAACACTGACAATTAACCCACATGCCTTTACCACTCTTCTGCATATGTATATGTGTGTATATATGTATATATATATATATATATGCAGAAGAGTGGTAAAAACATGTGAGGTAATTGTCAGTGTTGCAATATCATACAGCATACAATATACTGACAAAAGGGAACCTCTCTAGTGCAAAGCACATTTGCATGGATAGTAAGTAGCAAGCAAGACTTTGTGCTGCTTTGTGTCGCTTTGACCCTGCACTAAAGCCTTAATAATTCGAGGCCTACTGGGATTAAGTGTCATAAGGACTTTGGGGCATATTTAAGAGCCCCTAGCCCCTCCTTCCACCACATTAGTGTAATTTGTTTTTACGTTAGTGTGGCCCAACAAGGCCAAAATCCCTGTGCCATATTCACAACGTTGCACAATGTATACATTGTGCCACTTTGTAACCCTTTGCGCTACATCATGCTTGTGCAAGGCATAATGTATGCAAAGGGGGAGTTCACCCTTTAGGGGGACCAAAAAAAATTATTCAAAGAAATCTTATAGATTTCTTTGCATCATTTTTTTACGGAATTTTTAATGCCTGCTCAGAGCAAGCGTTAGAAGGAGGCACACCTTTGATTTCAATGGCCTCAAGGGGCCTTGGAGGGATTAGCTTCACAAACTCTTACGTTAATCCTGGAAAGCTCCAAACTAGCATAAAAAATTATTACACTAGTGCCATGTCCGCTGTATATTAAATATGGCCCACACATGGTGGAATTAGGAGGGAGCTAAGGGGGTGCAAGAAATGTGGAGCTGCACTGTGTGCAGCACCACTTTTCTTAAACATGCCCCTTGGTTTCCCATGTCTATTTATCCATTTTGAACTCAATCCATCCTTCCTGTTTGCATTGAAACAAAATGTATTTAACTGGGAAGCTAATTATTGTGTTTTCATTGTTGTATCACAGTCCTTGCATTTACAATGAAATTAGATGCTTTTTTGTTTCTACCTTTGAGCTTCTTGTTGTAATTTGTAGGTACATAGACTTCTGCTCTCACTGGTCAATACTGTACAAGTTTAGGTTTGTTGGTAATGCCCTTGAATGTGTCAGCCAGCAAGTCTTCTTCTGTTAGTCTGAATAATGGTTTTGGCAATTTCAACTCAATAATTTTCTTTACCTTGACCCAACAGCGAAATTATATTGACATGCTCATTCATAAACAGTTATTAGTCCCAAAATCACTACATGAGCTTTAACTCTATCCTTTCCCAGAATGTCAGAAAGTTTCACTCTAAACTGAAACTGTACTTCTTTGGCTAGAAGGATGGGAGGGATGCAGCTGTAGAAGTAACATTGACTTTTGCCACCTCTCGGTATCGGCATCTAATTCCTGCCCACCACCAGCCCACATAGTAGGCAGTACAGAATAAGAACAGTGTACCTGTGCATGATAGAGGATGTGCTGTTTAACATGATTGTGCATCACAGAAGATGACCCATCCCAAATAGCAAGCTTTTTAGGAGCCTGTAGACTACTGGGCATAGAGCCATCAGTGTGGGGTGGAGGTGGAAAAAAGATGTCTTTGGTTTTCAGGCAGTAATCATATTTTAGATGCCAGTGGCTGAGAATGGAAAGAGATACCAAGATCATCTTGTGTCCTTTTAATCTACTAGGCATTCCTGTTCCTCATCCAGCATCTTGAAAACTGAATGTTGAGAGGTAAATACAATTTTGTTCCCTTTCTGACTTGCAGCCAAGCCTGTCCTAACTATCATACATCAGCATTATTTGTTATCATGGCAAAGCATGCTGATAGAGTACTCTCCTGAACAAATGTCATTGCCTTGTAGAAAAATCCTGTTTCATATAGTCATAAGCCACCATTAGAGAGTACCTTGTAGGTCCACAGGGCAGGGTTCTAATATATAAAAATAGGGCACACCATATATTCAGTTTACTGTGCCCTCACAGTGAAAGAAAAGCCAAATGCTATTTCACTGTGTAGGTTTAGAAAAGATTTAAATCTTAGGGCCGGATGTACTACGCATTTTAATTATTGCAGACACTCTGATTAGGTGCTTCTTAAGGTTAAAATGTTTTTTGAATGTACAGTAGCCATTTTAGAAGAATTAAAACTTATGTTGACTCTTTCAATGATATTACAAACTGACACCAATTCATTATTTGGAAAAGAAGTGTTGTAGGCATCTGTTCCAGAGTAAAATGGAATTAGATTTATCATTGTTTTGCAATCATAATCCAGTCTCAAAACATTAAAAGATAGTCTCTCGAGTTGGGGTGGTATTGCATGCGCAAAAGGGAAAGGATCCCTCAGGGACCCCTTGCCTTGAGTGAATTGTAAATAAAGTTTGTTTGGGGGTAGAATTTGGTTCAAGGGACCACTGAAACTTCTGAAACAAACTTAAAAAATTGAATATTTTTTAAATGTATCCCCATTTCCTAGAAGGATTATAGGCTGCATGCACACATTTTATTTATAGAGAAGCAATCAGAGACATACCTAGTAGTCTGCTGACCGCAGAAAACCACCATCCTAGTGATGGGCTCCAACCGGAGTGAGTCCCAAGTTGTGACCTACTTCATGAATATTATTGAGGTAGGTCAAATTATAAACCTACTCTGAATACCTTTTATACAAACTGACCTATTCTTGAAAAGTTTGCTAGAAACTTACTGGTGACAAAAATGAAAGTTGTACATTGCAACCATCGTTTATTTCCTCAAAATATAAACATCAGGCCCTATATTTACTATCGCTTACTTGAATAAAGACTAGAAACATGCTTCAAAGTTATTTCCTGCTTCTTTTTTTTAAATCAGGCTTAATTGTGAAATCACATTTTTGATACCTTAAGCAGAAACGTAACTTCATAAAAATGTTTTTTAGGCTGCCTAAACAGAAAATGGTTTTAAGCCAACTCTGCTACTGAGCACAACGTCAGAGCTAGGATATGAATACTTTTCTAGGAGAGTTACCAGCCCTGGGCCACAACACAATGACCTCCGTCTGACTCCAAAAATGGCCAATGGTGTTAAATGCCAGTCACTTAGCAGGGATTAGCTGTCAGGGAGTGGACAAGGGATATTGGCAGAAAAACAGGCAGCTTTAACACTGTGAGCCAGATTTACTAAATATTCATGCTGTGCACTGCAGCAGCAAAAAATGCTGTGTGCTCTGTGTGAGGTGAGAGAGCAGGGGAGTGACGGTGCTGATTTTACTTGCTGTGTGCCACAAGCACACCATTGTGCCATAATGTAAGGGTGTCTGCGTGAGTCTATCTTAGGTTTTGTACTGGAAGGGTATCCTTCCAGTACAAAATACCATACATAGACACTCTTCAAAACGTTTCTTATGTTGTATGTGTGCCGTACAGTGCAGTTTGCATGCAAAGTTGGAAATGAACGTTGAAATGGAAACCTATCTCCTTTTAATGACTGCTTTGTCACAAAAAGCTGTCTGCTATTGTTTGTAAACAGGGTTTTGCATCGAAAGTCATGGGTGGCTGCATGTGAATGCCCATGTACCTACCACCCATGTAATGCCCCCTTGGTGCTCAGAATTGCAAAGCAGTGCTTTGCAAAACCTTTAGGGTTCTTTCCAGCACAAAACACAATTTGCACTAGAAAAGTAAATTAGAAGAAAGACATTTTGTGCTGGTTAGCATCCCTTTTATGATGCTAACCAGCACAAAATATTTGTAACTCTCCCCCTACCTTTTTTGACTTGGAGATGAAAAAGAAGTCTTATCCTATTCATTTCCAAGACCCTCTTATAAAGTCAGTCTTCAGTAACAGTAGGAGGATAAAACATTTTTGACCCTGTCAGGTAGAATGAGAGCTCTTTGAATATGAGAGTGGCTTAGATGAAGAAAATGGACCTTCTGAGAAGCAGTTGAATTTTGGTACCTTGAATAAGTGAACCTGGGCAAAATTCCTGTAAAGCAAAGGAGAAAGTGTTGCAAAAGGAGGTCATGGACTGGAGGACAATACTATGAGTTAGGTGGTAGAATGTATCCATTCACTGTTTATTGCACAGGACAAATCTGTCACCTGCTCCATCACATCTTCAGAACAGTCCTGGACTTGGGAAGACTCCATCTAAATAAGAATGACCGGCTAAAAAAAACTCCTGACTCCTTTTAGAAGAAGACTCACACAACTACTTAGGAACTTCTAACTTCTGCTGGCACCCAAGGACTGGAACTTGCAGGAAAGTGAGGTGGATATGAGCCCACCACAAGGAATAAGACCAAAACGTATCAGGATATACAGCATTTTAAACAATTTAAAGCTCAGCTCAACTCATTGGTACCTATGGTACAGATTGAACAGGCTTAATTTAGGAAAATGTGTAAGGCGTATAGGAGTAACAAAAGAGTCCACAAAAAACACAACAGAAATCGAACAGCTAGTTTAGAAAAGAATAAAAAAATGATTAAACCAAAGCTGCAATGGTCCAATAAGGTGAATCTGATATCATATTTTTTTTAAATTGTAAAGGTTTGTAAGATTTAACACAGTAAATGACAAGTAATCACTTTTCATGATTGCCCGAGACCGAGGCACAGTTTCAGGTCAACCTGAAAGAAGCACAGGTCAACCACAATCAAGAAGGTTCATCCCGGTCAAATATTTTAACTTCTGACAGTTTCTAAAATGGAAGTCGAAATCCTCCAGTGGAGAAAGGTTGTAGGTGGTATCTGCTGAAGTCCTTTTGCAACTAGATAGCTGTGTCCGAGGTCGAAGCTGGAGGTTTTGGCATGAAAATCATTGTGCAATACAAATTAACATTTCATGCCTGTCATAGTCTTCATATGGGCAAAAAATTTTCAGTCCTGTGAACACTCAAGATTTTTACCTTTGAACAGAGGGCCTGATTTAGATCTTGCCAGAGGGGAATACTCTGTCACAAATGTGACAGATATCCCGTCCACCATATTAAGATGCCATTATAGCCTATACAGATCATAATACTGCAGATTAGATATTTGTCACATTTGTGCTGGAACATTCCATCCACCGAGATCTAAATCAGGCCCTTCGTTTTTGTTTATGAGCTCAAATCCACCAATGTTGCAAATTCTGAAGCTATATCTAACCAAGTCGCTTCACAAGTCCACGTATTTACTGAGTCACACATTTTCAGCATTTCTGGAATACCTTCTTTTGGTCACTCCAGGGCTTCCAGGATTTCATGGACAGCAATTAGGAAACAGAACTCATTGTAGCAGAGGCCACCAACAGGGTGCAATCCAGTTCCAGTGCTACTAGTCAAGTGGGTGGTTAGTTCTGGAGAAAAACACTTGTAGCATGTTGTGTCCCTGTAAGGATACAGGAGGACAAATGACTGACCCTTAGAGTCCTTGCCCGAGTTCTTTGTATATGTGGGAGGAGATCCAAACTTTCAGGTGTCCACACAAGTCTCAAACAACTGCTCCAGTTTGTTTCTGTGCTTTTACAGGCACAAGGACTGCTCTGCCAGCCCATCTGATGGAGGAGAGAGGTCTATTTTCACAGGTTCACCCGCAGCCACAGGAGTCAGATTACACAGAGAGGCTTGAAGCCATGTATTCTTTGTCAGTCTAGTCGATTGCACAATAAGTGCTGAAGTTTAGAGGAAAACATTTGGCTTTCAATTCCATTGGTGTATTTTCTTGCACCATAAACTGTGACCTTATAGTAGTTAAATATGTCCAGTGGGGTTTAATCAATTTTACCATGTTTAAGTGGTCAGAGTATGTACCTATGCATTATGGCCTGAACAGCGATGCCCCAGTGAGCAAATTTCAAAACCAGCAATATTAGTCTGCGAAAAATGGGGGTGACCGCACATAAAGAGGTACTTTCTCACACTGCCACTCCCGTAGATTAAAGGTGAGGAGAAACTCAGGCATTCGCTGGACATTTCTTATCACCTAAGGGGAAACGCTGTGGAAAAAACTAGGCCTGAGCGTAGAACTCCACTCTGCTGGTGGAGTTTGTGGAATCTTGGTACTCTGAGCTATTTCTGCATTTTGCTTAGATTCATCTGATGCATTCCATTTCTATCAATCTACCAAAGCATTTCCCCTGGACAACCTTGCACCATAGGTTATTTTATTTAAAAGATTATTCCATTTACCCATGCTCCTCTCTCTGACTACCCCAGGTGTCTCCTAAAACAGATGTAAATAAAACAAAGAGCTAAATCTGTCTGTTGTGCTGACTGATTTGAAATGTTATTTTTTAGGGTGTGGTTTCCTTTACAATAAATACAAGGGGGCATATTTATACTCTGTTTGTCCGAATGTGCGTCAAAACTTTTGACGCACATTCGGCGCAAACCGTGCACCATATTTAAACTTTGACACCCGAGCCCCCGGACGTCAAAATTCCTCTGAGTGCGTCATTTTTTGGATGCAGGAAACTGCCTTGCGTTAATGACATGCAAGGTAGGCGTTCCTGCCTAAAAAATGACTTTAAGGCCTGTGCACCTTATTTATACTCCAGTGTCATTTTGACGCACAGGAGGGGGCAGGCCTTAAAAAACGGCACACAGCCTGATGTGCGCCGTTTTTTAACGCCTGGGTCAGGGCAGGCCTTAAGGGACCTGTGGGCTCACTTCCATGGTCTCTGACCATGGAAGGAGTCCAGTGGTGCCCCTCCCTGCCCACAGGGACACCCCCTGCCACCCTCGCCCACCCCTGGAGGACACCCATGGATGGGGGGACCCATCCCAGGTAAGTTCAGGTAAGTTGAGGTAAGTATTTTAAAAAAAGAACTTTTAGAGTGGCATGGGGGGCCTAATTTGGGCCCCCCTACATGCCACTGTGCCCAATGACCATGCCCAGAGGACAGAAGTCCCCTGGGCATGGCCATTGGGCAAGGGGACACGACTCCTGTCTTTGCTAAGACAGGAGTCATTTCAATGGGGGTTGTGCGTCAAAAAATGGCGCAAGCCCAGTTTGAGGCAGGATTTTTGCCTCAAACCTGACTTGCACCATTTTTTGACGCACAACCCCCATTTTCCCCTACGCCGGCGCTCCTGGTTTGAGTCATTTTTTTTTTATCATACCAGTCCGCAGTGCCGGCTAACATCATTCCTTAAATAAGGCACCCGCATGGTGTGTAGGAATGGCGTTAGCCGGCGGTAAAAAAATTTACGCAAACCAGCGCCGGCGCTGGTTTGCATCAAAAAGTATAAATATGGGCCAAGGTATATTACATCAGTAATTCACCGTACTAAGATTGCATTTCTCTATACAATTTTCAACCTACTGCAACAATGGCATGCTGCATTTCATTAACTACATGTTTTTCTTGCTTGGTTGCTTTTAGGTCTACAAGAGAATAGACCCCACATCACCTGCAGTACTGCCAAAGAGAAGGCCCTACAGTTACTTCGTACCACAGGCAGCAAACTCTTTAGCTTGTGTATCTCAGTGCCACTGCCAACCTAGATCAAGTTAAGATGGCCCCAAAGAAAGTTGCTCCCCCAAAAAAGTGTCCAGTGAGAAAACGTAGCTTTCCTCCATTGGCCTACCAACTGCTACCTTTTTCGGGAAATGTGTGCCTCCTGCCATACAGGCCTCCAGTTAGGAACCTGGGAGAACTCCTGCATCAACAACAACACCACCCCAACCCAAGTCCAAGTCAGTGAGGCAGCCACTGCAGTTATGGCAACCCCAATGAGCAGTGATGTTGAATTGGATTTGTCCCCTTCACAAAGTAGTACCCAGTCAGCACAGGAAAAGGAGCAAAGTGGACAGCGGCCATAGCCAGATCTTTCTGAAGCTGAAGCAGAATAGGAGGTCAAGCTTTCTGTCGAGCATGAACTTCTTAATTCAGAAACAAGGGCTACCAGATCTCCAGCAAGAAAAAGAAGGGCACTACTACACCATCTTCTCCAAGCCATCTCCTGATGATGATGATAGGGACATGGGGCCAGATGTACAAAGTGTTTTGCATGGCACAAACTGCGAAATTAGCAGTTTGTGCCATGCAAAACGTGCATCGCGATGCACATTCCCATTTTGCGAGTCGGTACCGACTCGGAAAATGGGAATGCAACTCGCAAATAGGAAGGGGTGTTCCCCTTCCCATTTGCGATTCGCACCGTGATGCATAATTGCTTTCTGACCACGAACGCGGTCGCAAAGCAATTCGTAGTTAGCACCCATGTGAAGTGGGTGCTAGCTCATTCACAAAAGTTAATCCCCTTCCCGTTTGTGAATGGCGCCAAAGATATTTTTTCAGAGCAGGCAGTGGTCCAATGGACCACTGCCTACTCTGAAAAAAATGAAACCAAATGGTTTCATTTTCCCGAGTGTATTGCAACTCGTTTTCCTTTAAGGAAAACGGGCAGCAATACAAAAATAAAATACTGCTTCATTAAAAAAGCAGTCACAGACATGGTGGTCTGCTGTCTCCAGCAGGCCACCATCCCTGTGAGTGCAGGGAATTACAAGGGGGTCGCAAATTGCGACCCACCTCATTAATATTAATGAGGTGGGCCTTTGCGACCCCCTTGCGATTTGCAGATGGTGTCAGGGATACCATTCTGCATATGGTTTTGCGAGTCGCAACTTGTGAGTCGCTCCGACTCGCAATTTGCGAGTCGCAAAACCATTTCTACCTACATCTGGCCCATGGAGTGGACCCCGGCAGAGTCCGAGGGAAACCAGGAGAGGCAAGGGCAAAGAAAGGTTCCTGAAAGCTTTAGACCTATGATGACCATGATGACAATGATTCAGTCATTGTAGAAGCTGGCACAGAGGAGTCCAACATTACTGTCCAACAGACAGCACCACCAACTCCCATATTTGTAAGGCCCCAGCAGAAACCTGTACCAACCCCTACCTCCGTACAAGTATGCACTGCAGAGGCAATCAACATACCCATGACCACCTACATCCAGTACTTATTTAGGCATTGGCAGTGACCCAATAAAAAAGTACTCCTCCCAACTTTGGGAATTTTTTACCATTAGCAAACAGAGCATTCAGTGGCATGCAACAGTAGCCATGCTCACCATGGAGAAGTCACACAGCTGCATACATCTTGGGGGAATTTATTAGCAAAGCCTGTGGATGGTTGAGACGCAGAGGGCTTCAAGTTGGATTTGTTGCCACGGACAAAGGCAGTAACATAGTCAAGGCCATGGCAGATGGTGGCTATTTCAGGGTCCTGTCTTTGGTGCACTGGATCAACTTGGCTGTGCAAGGCTTTCTTAAAAAAGAAGACAAAGCTAGCAACATACTGACCACCAGTAGTTGCACCTGCACTAATTTCAGCCATTCTTTTGAAGCCCAGAAACAGTTGCAGATTATTCAGCATAATAACAGAGTACCAGATAAAGGCCCTCATTACAACATTGGTGGTAAATCCCGCTTACCGCCGTGCAGAAGACCGCCAACACACTGCGGCGGAATACTCGCTACAGCTATTAACCCACAGCCCGGAATCTGCCAAAAACCAGACACCCACACAAGTCCGTCAAACCAAAGGTCAGTGATAAACTGGCGATAACAAAACCTCCACCGTCACGCTAACAGGAATACACCCATACTATCACGACCCACTAATCCACGCAGTGGTCTTTCAACCACGGTATTCCATTGGCGGTACACACCGCCGTGCTCAAAATACACACACTTACAAAACACAACCACATTGGACAATTCCAAATACACACACCTTATACACATACACACACCACTCCCACACACCCAATACAATATAAAACACACACCCACATCACCCACAAACCCCTATGACAAAAATTGAGAAAGAAGCCCAGAGAGAGACACCACCAGAAACAACACTAGCATCCACAGGCACACAACATCATCACTCACACAACATCCACGCACCTCAGACAACACACACAAACACATCCCCTCACACATACACCACCTCACACATCACCCACACCACATCATGGCACCGCAAAGACACCCCAGGTTCTATGAGGAGGAGCTCAGGGTCATGGTGGAGGAAATCGTCCGGGTAGAGCCACAGCTATTCGGATCACAGGTGCAGCACACCTCCATAGCTAGGAAGATGGAACTATGGCGCAGAATAGTAGACAGGGTCAACGCAGTGGGACAGCTTCCAAGAACACGGGATGGCATCAGGAAGAGGTGGAACGACCTACGGGGGAAGGTGCGTTCGTGGTCTCAAGACACCAGATTGCAGTACAGAGGACTGGGGTTGGACCCCCACCTCCTCCCCCACAACTAACAACATGTGAGGAGCAGGTCTTGGCTATACTGCATCCTGAGGGCCTTGCAGGTGTAGCAGGAGGAATGGACTCTGGTAAGTCAAATCTTTACTATTACATTCCCCCACCCTACCTGCATGCTATCACATACCCCACCCTCACCCCCATTACTCCAACTCCTAACAAATGTCCCACTATCACAACCCACACATCCCAACACCAAGCCCTGCATGCAACACCAAAGCATGGACACCCATCACCAAAGCATGTCCACTAAAGATACCCACACAGACCCCAAACCTATTATCACACAAGGTCCTACACAAGAATGCAAGAACTGAAGTACAGGGTCACTCACCCTTTGCACACGATGGCACACACAGATGCAATAATCATGCCTTTACATCCCTGCAGGACCCCTACCCAAGGTCACTGGACAGGAGGTTCCAGACATGTCCACTCCCCCCACAGAAGAGGCCCACAGTGATGACAGCAGCTCTGTCCAACTGGATCAAGATGACCAGCCCGGCCCATCTGGGACCTCGGGACAGTCGGTTCCCCTGACACTAGCACAAGCCACAACAGAGCCTCCCCCCTGAGGAAACACCAGCACAGCACCCACCCAGCGGGCCCATCCCTCTGTCCCAAGGACACGTCAAGCAGCAGTCTGTCCACCACTACAGGGAACCCAGGCAAACCCACCACCCCAAGAAAATCAGGGACCTGGGAGCAGTGGCAGTGGGCACACGGTTCAGGGGACAGAGGCACAGGAAAACAGGGGAACTGGGAGGACTGATGTGCAACAAGGGGAGGACAGGCCCCGGGAACCCACTCTCCACGAGGCCCTCTCCAACATCATGGGAGCTTACCATCATTCCCAGGAAACGATGGCAACGGTACTGGCCAAGTTTCAGGAGACCCAGCCGCTGCTTGAGGAACAGTATCTGGGGATCAGGGAGGAACTTAAGTCCAGCAACACCACTCTGGTCACCATTGTAGTGGTGCTGAAGGACCTTGTGAACACCAGGAAGGACACTGTGGCACAACAAGGGGCCCCTGACACTAGCCTGGATGATGAACAGCCCACCACCTCCGCCGGCGCTAGTGGACAGGAGGCACTGCCACAGGACCACGAAACCAGCACCCCACCCCCTGCAGAAGGAAAACCACCCCGGAAACAGTCCCTGAGATCCAGAACAAAGACAGAGAACAATGCCAAGACCCCGCCAGTAAATGAGCTCCCCCCTGAATGTCATCCTTCTCTCCCACTTCGTCACCCTGTCCATTCATCAACTGCTCTAGCTCCACTTTCTGGGCCCCTTTGGACAATGCACCTGTGAAACAAATAGATTGGACTCTGCCATGGACAATCCTGAACCATCACCCCTGCCCATTTTACAACCCCCTCCACTATTTTGCACTGAAACAAACACCCTTGAATCACAAAACAAGCTGGAGTCAGTCTGTGCTTTCACAAATGTGTATTTGCAATAACTATAGAATATAGCAATGTCGATTGTATTGTCAACATACCGATGTAACACAGCTCTAGTCCATGAGGTAATATAGCAGAGGTCACACAGTGGGACCCACATCTGTGAAATGGAAAGGCAAAGTGACAAGTCAAAGTCCATACACTGGGTGAAAGTGACAGACATATGATGGGTCTAACAATTGTATGAGAGGTGTGCGGCAGTGACATCTTCTTACCTGGGTCTCACTGGAAGTATTGCTGGATAACGTTGTTTCTGTTGTCGATATCTTCTTCTTCTGCCTCCTCTTCTTCACTGTCCACAGGCTCCACAGCTGCCACAGGGCCTCCTTCTGGACCATCCTTCTACAGAAAAGGCACCTGTCATTGCAAAGCCAGGTTGTGCAGCATACAGCAGACCACGATGATATGGCACACCTTCTTTGGTGAGTAGTAGAGAGAACCACCTGTCATTTGAAGGCACCAGAACCTGGCCTTCAGGAGGCCGAAGGTCCTTTCGATCACTCTCCTAGTTCGCCCATGTGCCTCATTGAAGCGTTCCTCTGTCCTTGTCCTGGGATTTGTCACTGGGGTCAGTAGCCATGACAGGTTGGGGTACCCAGAGTCACCTGCAAATGTCGAGGGACAACTGTTAGACACACACTAACCCTTAGGGACAACCCCAGGTCCAACCAACTATTCACTGGGTATAGGGTCCTTATCCCCACCTATTAACCACACACGGTGCCTCTGGAGTTGCCCCATCACATAAGGGATGCTGCTATTCCTCAGAATGTCAGCGTCATGCACTGAGCCAGGAAACTTGGCATTCACATGGGAGATGTACTGGTCAGCCAAACACACCATCTGTACATTCATTGAATGGTAGTTCTTCCGGTTTCCGTACACCTGTTCACTCCTGCGGGGGTGCCAAGGCCACATGTGTCCCATCAATGGCACCTATGATGTTGGGGGTATGTCCCAGGGCATAGAAGCAAATCCTCCACAAGAGGGAAAACGATGTAGCTGCGCATGTGTTTATGCAGGGCAGACAACACGTTTGAGAACATAGGCTGGGACATCCCTGATGCAATGGCCTGTTGTTTGAAAAGACCCACTTGCCAGGAAATGGAGTACTGACAGGACCTGCCCTAGAGGGGGGATTCCTGTGGGATGGCGGATTGCTGACATCAGGTCTGGCTCCAACTGGGCATACAGTTCATGGATTGTTGCACGATCAAGTCTGTAGGTGACTATTACGCGTCTTTCTTCCATTGTCGACAGGTCCACCAGCAGTCGGTACACCGGAGGATGCCGCCATCTCACCACCTGCCCCAGTGGACGTGCCCTATGGAGGAAAACTGCGAGCAGAGAGTCAGCCAACACTGAGGTATTACTAAATGTCATTAGCAAACATTTGTAAATCAGTAATGTGCCTATTACTGTGTGTATGCAAGGCCTAGATAGGTGTGACGCAGTTAATAGTAATGCCATGTGGCCCCCTGAAATGGCGTCTGCCTGACCTGTAAGGTGGGACAAGGGGATATGAGGTAACTGCACTGGAATTCTACACCGTCGCACTAGGCGGTCGAAGACCACAGCACAATCCTGCATTGGTTAACATTGGACCCTATGGGTCCCGGGAGCCAATGACGATGTACGCCGGTGGTGACGGTACGCACCGCCGCGGATGTGACTGCCATTTTCTGTCTGTTCACTCGATACCTGACCTTCGACAGGAGAGGTCCTACACTGCAAGTGCTGCTGTGACCTCAGTCTGGAAGCGACGATGGCTCATGTGTCTGGGGAAAGGACCCCTGCCTTCCCTTCAAAGGAGTTGGAGAAGTTAGTGGATGGGTCCTCCCCGAGTATACGCTACTCTACGGTCCTCCAGACAAACAGGTGAGTACACTGTGAGCATGCTGCATGGGCAATGCCTGTTTGGAGTGGAGTGGATGGAAGATACATGGGGGGACTGAGGCCTGCATGGGCGGACGGTGAGTGTATGTGTGTCAGAGTAAGGGTGGGAACGTGGGCCAATGACTGTGACGGTCCGGACGGTTAAAGTTTTTCCTTTTCCCCTGTACTCTTCCTCTAGGTCAGCGCCCACCAGAAGAAGGATATTTGGCGTGCCATCACCAAGGACGTCCGGACCCTGGGGGTCCACCATAGACTGAGCACCCACTGCCGTAAAAGATCGGAGGACATTCGACGCTGGAGCAAGAAGACGGCGGAGGCCCAGCTGGGAATGGCCTCCCAACGTGGGAGGGGTGCCCGTCGCACCATGACCCCCCTGATGTTCCGGATCCTGGCGGTAGCATATCCAGAGTTGGATGGGCGCTTGAGAGAATTACAGCAGCCACAAGGGAGTGAGTACCATCACATCCATCTGATTCTGTGTGCATTGCGAGGTGTTTGGGTGGGGGAGGTGGGCAGTGGGTTACCCTAGTCCAGGGCGAGCTTTGTAGGCAAGGACCCTTTTTGAGGCAGGCTATGTGGCACCACAACCCCACCAGTGGTAAGAGCCAGCTACACCTAGTCAGGCTCCTGTGACTTCCAAGTGTGCAGCAATCTGGCATAGGCCTTGTAGCCCATGGGCATCTGATTAATCTAGGATCTCTAAGTGCATAGCGTAGTGCAGAGGGCTGCTGTGTCTGTAGTGTCCACCAACAGTAGTGGTATTGCATGCACTGAAAATGTATTTCTTCTGTCTTTAACCCACCCTTTTTGTTGTCTCCCTGTTCTTGTGTGCAATAGCATCATCAGGCTGAGGAGCAGAGGCACCGGAGCAGGAGGGAGCTGCATCCCACTTGGCCCTGGAGGGCGAGACAACGGAGTCTGAAGCCACCAGTGGGACGGAGGGTAAGGGGAGTTCCATGGCGGGGACAGGAGGTGACATCAGCGACTGCGACTCCTCCTCTGATGGAAGCTCCCTTGCAGTGGCGGGCCCCTCTGTGCCCCCCGCATCAACAGGTACAGCCGCCACCCCCCTTACCAGCACCGCCCTCCCAGCAGCCCCTCAGCGTGTGTCCCGTGGCCGCTCACCCAGGAGGGTGGGCATCTCCTTCGCCCCAGGCACCTCAGGCCCTGCCCTAGTCAGCCCTGCTGCCCTCAGTGAGGAGGCTATTGACCTCCTGAGATCCCTCACTGTTGGGCAATCTACCATTGTGAATGCCATCCAGGGTGTTGAGAGGCATTTGCAACAAACAAATGCATACCTGGAAGGCATTCATTCTGTCCAGGCAGCCCGACAGGGAGCATTTCAGGCTCTGGCCTCAGCACTGATGGCAGCCATTGTCCCTGTGTCCAGCCTCCCCCTCCAACTTCCTCCACCCAGACCCAATCCCCTGTACCTCAGCCTATCCGAAGCACACCATCAGACTAGCATGCACACACCTCATCACACAAGGGTGGCTCAGGCAAACATAAGCACCACAAATCCCACAGGTACTCACACAAGCATCATTCCCATGCAGACATACAAACATCCACTACCTCCACTGTGTCCCCCTCCTCCATGTCGTCCTCCTCCCTCCTTGTCTTGTCTCCACTCACACCTGCATGCACTCCATCTTCAGCCACTACCTCATCACCAGCACCCCATCATGACACACCACTCACGTGCACTCACCACCCCACTACCATTCACACATCCCCTGTGTCCTCTACCAGTGTGTCTGTGAGTCCTCCTCCCAAAGTACACAAACGCAGGCACACACACACCCAACAGCCATCCACCTCACAACAGCCTCCAGCCCATGCACCTTCACCCAAATTCAGCAATCGTACACCTCCTACAACCACTACCTCTTCCTCCACTCCCAAACCCACTCCATCTACCCATCCCAGTGAGTGTAAAAATAAATTCCTGGCTAACATTGACCTCTCCCCTACACCTCCCCCCGTCCGTCCCCTAGGGCCAGGCTTTCCAGGTCCCAACCCAGCACCTCAGCCACCACATCACCGGGCACAGTGGTCCCAGCAACAGTGGGCTTTTGGAGTGTGCCAAGCATCAGGACAGCCATTGTGCCACGGAGTGAGGGCAAGGACATTCCGCCACCTGCGAAAGTAAAAAAGTTGCCCACATCCCGGAGGGAGAAGGCGAAAACACCTGCCACCATGGGCTCTGGGAAAACAAAAGGGGATAGTGGCAAGACAGCTGCCCCACCATCCAAGGTGGGGAAGGGCCAGAAAATCAAGGGCAGGTCAGGAGAGGGCATGGTGGCACCGACTATGGGAACAGTGTCACACCATCTGTCAAAAAGACAGCCACCTGCACCGCCACCAGCACTGCAGTCACTGAGCCCGCCACCAGCACCGCAGTCACTGATCCCGCCACCAGCACCGCAGTCAGTAACCCCGCCACCTGCACTGCCGCCACAGAGCCCGCCACCAGCACCGCCACCACAAAGCCCGCCACTAGCACCGCCACCAGCACCACTGCCACAGATTCCGCCGCCAGCACCGATGCCACAGAGGCCGCCGCAAGCAGCGCTGCCACAGAGGCCGCCGCAAGCACCGCTGCCACAGAGTCTGCCACCAGCACGGATGCCACAGAGGCCACCGCAAGCACCGCCGCTATTGTCAACGCCGTAAGCACCGCCAGCGGCCCGCGACATGCTGAGCAAGTGGCATCACCGCAGACATGGCTGCCATCCCCAGTGGTCAGTTGACCGAGCCTGGTGGTCAGTTCCAGGAGCCTGGGCAGCTTCTATGATGCAACACCTTCAGTGGAGAAAGGCATCCACTACGTCAGTCCTTGGCAGGATGAAGCACTCTGGGCACAAAGCCCACTCCAGAACCAGTGGAGAAAGGCATCCACTACCTCTGTCCTTGGCAGGATGAAGCACTCTGGGCACAAAGCAACATCCACTACCTCTGTCCTTGGCAGGATGAAGCACTCTGGGCACATAGCCCCCTCCAGAACCAGTGGAGAAAGGCATCCACTACCTCTGTCCTTGGCAGGATGAAGCACTCTGGGCACAAAGCCCCCTCCAGAACCAGTAGAGAAAGGCATCCACTACCTCTGTCCTTGGCAGGATGAAGCACTCTGGGCACAAAGCCCCCTCCAGAACCAGTGGAGATAGGCATCCACCTGAGTGACTGTGGCTTTGCACTCCCCAGGATAAAGCAGTGGGCAACCCACCCACTAGAGAGACTTGAGAGACTGTGGCTTTGCACTCCCCACGATAAAGCAGTGGGCAAACCACCCACTGAAGAGACCTGAGAGACTGTGGCTTTGCACTCCCCAGGATTAAGCAGTGGGCAACCCACCCACTGGAGAGACTTGAGAGACTGTGGCTTTGCGCTCCCCAGGATAAAGCAGTGGGCAAACCACCCACTGGAGATACTTGAGAGACTGTGGCTTTGCACTCCCCAGGATGCAGCAGAGGGCAACCCACCCACTGGAGAGACTTGAGAGACTGTGGCTTTGCACTCCCCAGGATACAGCAGTGGGCATGGAGCCCCCTTGTGGAGCAGTGGCGTTGTGCACTCATCTGGCTGAGGTGCCCCCCATTCCCTTCCCCCTGAGGTGCCATTTTCATTTTGATCTGATGCCCCTGCAATGTTCTCTCCGTTTGATGTCTGGTATCGAGTGTGGGCCTCGCCCATGCATTTTGGGCCGAGTGGTCCACGTACAATTATTGGTGCACTATCCGGACTTGTGTAATTGGTGTACATAATTGTATATACTGTATTTTGAGTTTGACTACTGTTTTTTTCATGATTACTATCGTTCAACTCATTTCCTTTTGCCTTGCGTTCTTGAAAGGGGGGTGGGGGTTTGTAAATGTAATGTTGCAGCATGTATTTGTGTGTATGTTGTTGTGGTTGAGGGTGGGGGTGGGGGTGTTGCGTGTTGCGTGTGTGTATCACTCTCTTTTGCCTCCCCCGCATGTTGCAGGTGCAGTACTCACTGTGGTCGTCACCGCCGTCTTTGTTGCTCCTGATAGAGGAGCAGGAATACCATCGCAGGGAGTATTTGGAGTTCTGGCTCGATGGTGTCCTGGTTCCTCGTGGGGTCTGGAGAGGTGAGTGTTTTCCCTTCCAAGTCCTGTTTCCGCCGTGTCTTTGTTCGCATTGGTTCCGCCCCGGAAAAGGTGGCAGATTGGCCTGTCATAATAGTGTGGGTGGTACATTGTCTTCCGCATGTCTGTTGGCGGTGACCTCCGCGCTGTTTGTTTGTACCGCCGCGGTGGTCGGAGTGTTAAAGTGGCTGTCTATGTTGGCAGTTTCCGCCACAGTCGTGAATCCATTTTTTTTTCCGCTGGCCTGTTGGCGGTATAACCACCGCTTTAACACCTACCGCCAGGGTTGTAATGAGGGCCAAAGCCCCGATACAGGAGGTGCTAACATGTTAGACCTCAACCTATTATATGTTGCAACATGTGTTTGAGCAGTACAAACCGATCAATGTCTATGTCATTTGAAGAAAAGCTAATGCAATTGGAAGAGTTATGACAAATGGCGAATAGTCAAAAGCCTCACACAGATGCTGCTCCCTGCTGAGGTTTTCACTCGGAAGTTAGCAAGGTGGACAGTACAATGGGCTGAGCTCTCCCATTAGTGCATCTGCTACAGAAGTAGCTAAAAAAGGTGTTTGAAAGGTTTGCATTTGCGGGGTGCGAATGAAAACCCAGAAGTTCATGCCTTGGTTACTAGCTATCGTGTGACTTGAAAGGCTGCACAATGTCATCATCTCGTTCAAAGAGTACATCGGTGCCATCTTACTTGATCCATGTTACAAATAATTCTTCCCGCTACAATTTTTTTTTCTTCTGATTGGGATGTCTCATAATACAAGAGGTGGATTGTTGAGAGAGCAGGGAAACTGGAGGAAGACCATCTGGAACTTAGAGTTCTACTCTGTGGTGCTGGGGGTCGCCTTCAACTTCTGGAGAGGGCAGTCTTGTCTCACATCCGCCAGCACCCTTAAAAAGAAAACAGGCAACAATAGCAACAGAAGAATCAGACCTAACTTCTGCATTGGCTTGGTTTTATTTTGGAGGTCTGAAGTCCAGTGCAGAGGCAAAGGAAAAAGTGGTCAAGCAGGTGGCAGCACCAATGACCATTTGGAGGATGTTCCAGGAGTATCTGGATGACCCAAAAAGGGTGTATGTTGGTCAAAACCCATTTATGTATTGTATAGGAAGACGCACCAATGGCCAGAGCTCAGCAGGCTAGCAATAAGTTTCTGGCTTGTCCTTTAGCCAGCGTGTCTGCTGAACATTTGTTAAATGCAGCTGATGCAGTTGTTACAGTGAGAAGAACCTGTCTCTCTCTTCAAAACGTGGAGAGATTGAGCATTATCAAAATGAACTATCATTTCATACCACTTGATTACATCAATCCTGAAACATCAAAGGAGGAGAAAGAGGATGATTGGTCCCAATGAAGCGCGTTAGCTAACCAACTTCTAGGTAAACCACCAGAGTTTGAGGACAAACTCCCAGACTGAGTATGCCAGTGCCACCAGACAACTTTTTCATTATTTCTTGTCCAGCTTCTTTTTCTCTTTCTTTGTTTTTTAGGAAAAAGCTAATGCAGCATTATGTTTATGTCAGATTTGAGACATACATGAGTTACAAAAATGTTATCTCCTTTATTCTTTACAAATATAAAACCCTATCTCTCTACCCACAACAGTCCCACCCCTATCCCTTCAAAATATAACCTGTCCCCAAGAAGTCCAACAAAAAGTTCAAACTTGAAGTCCATCCCAACTCCTACCCCATCCTCTCCACCCACAACAAGTCTCGCCCACCAAAAAAAAAAAAAAAGGCTTAATTAAAGGGCTCTGTTTATATGGGTCTGGAGCTGGTCAATGCTCTGCTCTATCCTGGCGAGCTGGCTCTCCAAATGGTCCACCTGCTGCAGTGTGTGTCTTTGAAATACCACGGTGGAGCAGGAGGGTGCAGCAGCAGGTGCAATCAGGGACCCTGACTGCTGGTGGCGTCGCTGGCGATGTAGTGACCAGGAGGCTGGGGGCTGGCATGATCTTCTGCTGAGTCCTGGGTCCAAGACATTTGTTTCAGCCTCTTCCTCCTCCAGGATCACCAGATGCTGGTACTCGGCCCGAATGCTTCCCAGCCTCTGCTGCCGCAGATGGGCCAATATCTTCTGTCTAGTTGGTGGTGGTCATTGGGCAGGAGTAGCTATAACAAGGAAAAGAAAAATAACAAAAGACAAATTGTAAACAGTAGTCTGATCAAACACTTGCTCAAATGATAGATAGTGGGTGGCACAGTAGCACTACATTGCTGGTCCCCGAGAGACAATGGAATTTGATGTGATTAGTATCTATGATTAGGAGAGTCACAGGGCCAATATTTTATTTGTTTACGTACACATGCCTCACATAAGAAGTGTCTGGTAAAAAAGAATTTAGGCAGAATAAGACTGGTGATTTCATTTTTGTCTTTTAAAGGCTTTTCTAGTAACTAATTAGACACATTTAAAGGAAAAATAAAAAAAAGACTTACCTCATTATAATTAGTAAGGCATTATGCACTAGGGAGTAGAAGATCCTGTGCCAAAATATTGGAGACATGCTAGCCAGAGCTTCAATTATGTTGCTACTGTCTGAAGCTCGGGCAGCTGTAGATGACAATTATCTTTCTTTAATTCTAATGGCCCTGCTTTTTCCCACTTGCCTTTCACTTTGTTTAGTTTCTACCCTGAATCCTAATAGGCAGGTGAATAAATAAGATACATCACTCATGTCGTGTGTAAAATGCAGATATATTTTCCTGACAGCCATAAGTAGATGGTGAGGAAATGAAACACTGCACTACAGGGAAAGGGGTGGGCTCTATATATTGTATTTGGCATGTTTGTCACAGAGTATCCCCTACGCCAAACTTCAAATCAAATCAGACACGTACTAGTCCTGCTTTATGACCACCATCACAAATTCTTTCCAACAAATTGATTTGCTGGAGAGTAAGGATAGTAAAGAAACTTGACTTACTCCACTGCAGAGTAAGGCAGATGGAGGCAGGTGGGTAGAGCTTTCGCTACAGAAGAATAGAGCAGCATCACAGAGCTATCTACAAAAGAAGAGATCCCTTCTTTATTCATCCAAGCAATTATTCAATTTTCCTTTCATTTGCCACGTATTTACAGTATACACCCATAGCCAGCATGATTTAAGTTTTATATCCTCTCATTCAGTCTTCCACCCAAATTCCCAATCTTTTATCCACCCGTTCTTTCAATCATCCTTTCACCCATCTATTTAAGCAAAACTCTACACACCCATGCATCCTTTTTTATCCACCCACACCTCCTTACCTTTCACTCTTTTCAACCATCCTTTTCTTTTAACCTTCCGTTCTTTTCCGTTCCCATCAAGGCATCATTTTTAGCATCCATTATGTGTGCTTTTGCTGAGTTGCAGATAGAAGAGATCATAAGAAAACCATCTACCAGTGTAGCTGAAATGCAGAGGGTTTACAAATCTGATTAAAAAAACGCCCTCACAGCTAGTGAGTAACAGTAATTGTAAATCAGCAAGCAATGTGACTTACCACTGCCCGTCCCTGTTACTGCGTCTCCCCCTGCTCCATCTGCTCCTATAGTGGTGGAAGTTGAGCTGCCTCCTCCTACTTCACTGGTCATTGGTGTGGCTATAAAAAACAGTATACAATTTTTAGATGCCAGATCCCATCCTTAATTTTTTTTTTACAAAAATTCAACCACAATTGTTACCGTTTGGTTAGGACTGCAGTATCTACTGTGAAACCTATCACTCTGTGTATTTTGTTGGAATGTTAGAAAAGCCAGACAGACAGACAAGCCAATGTAAAGCTTCACGTAATAGAGGAGCAGAGCTATAGCCTATGATTGACGATGACTCAGAATCATTGAAGAGCAATGAAGGGGTGTAACACAAAATGGTCAATGAAAGAGAGAAAAAAGATAATGCAGGGATAACAGAAATTAATTAAACAAAAATTGGATTGGGGAGTTTGAAAAAATGGGAGACAGTACAGAAAAAGTAAACAAGGCAAAATTAAAAGTAGTATAAAAGTGGGGAGAGGTAAAAGTTAGGAAATAATAATAACAATAATATTAAATTATAGGACTTACTGGGATGACCAGAGCCATCAGCATCGGTGCTGGTGGTCGGCGCCTCCCGAGGTCCTGACGGACCTGCCGTTGCAGTGTCCTTCTTCTTGCCCTTGGATGCAGATGCAAGATTAGAAAGAAGATTAAAAAGTACATTAGTGGTACCGTTATTCTCCACAGAATTATTATATAACAGCCAAATTCCAGAACATGGGGCCAGATGTAGGAAGCCGTTTGCATGGTGCAAACTGCAAAAATCGCAGTTTGCGCCATGCAAACAGCCTTATGCGATTTTCATTCCTAATTTGCGAGTCGGTACTGACTCGCAAATTGTGAATTCGACTCGCAAATAGGAAGGGGTGTTCCCTTCCTATTTGCGACTTTAATCGCAATGCAGAATAGCTTTGTGACCGCGAATGCGGTCGCAAAGCAATTCGCAGTTACCACCAGTGTCACACTGGTGGTAACTCATTCGCAAAAAGGAAGGGGTCCCCATGGGACCCCTTCCCCTTTGTGAATGTTGCCAAAAAGGTTTTTTCAGAGCAGGCAGTGGTCCAATGGACCACTGCCTACTCTGAAAAAACGAAACCAAATGGTTTCGTTATTGTTTTTATTTTGCAACTCGTTTTCCTTTAAGGAAAACGGGCTGCAAAATAAAAAAAAAATGCTTTATTTAAAAAGCAGTCACAGACATGGAGGTCTGCTGACTTCAGCAGGCCACCATCCCTGTGAGTGCAGGGACTCGCTATGGGGTCGCAAAATGCGACCCACCTCATTAATATTTATGAGGTGGGTCTTTGCGATCCCATAGCGAGTCGCAGACGGTGTCTGAGACACCGTTCTGCATCCGATATTGCGACTCGGAAATTGCGAGTCGCACCGACTCGCAATTTCCAAGTCACAATATCGGAAATTCATACATCTGGCCCATAGTACTTCAATCAGATTGGCTATGATACTATACCAGTATGGTCACTATTGTTGAGTTGGCTTTACTCCTACAATCATTATTCCATATTTTCTTAAGAAAATCTACATTTAGAACTAATGGATTGCAATGAAGGATCTTTCATTTTATTCTCATGTCTCCGACCCCTTAATGGACCAGCTCAGTCTCCCTTTTTAGCAATTCATGCATACTCGCAACAATGTGGCATTGCTTGGGACTGTACGCACTACATAAAGTCACAGAGAACACTAACCCACTGACATTGTTAATTCACTATGGAGTTAGGCAGAGGACTGAGGAGTCTGCGTTGCAACGGCTTCTTAAATAACTCAGTCTCCCTTTTTAGCAATGCATGCATACTCACAACAATGTGACATTGCTTGGGACTGACATAAAGTCACAGAGAACGTTAACCCACCGACATAATTAATTCACTATGGATTTAGGCAGAGGTCAGAGGAGTCAGCGTTGCAATGGCTTCTTAAATAACCAGCCATAATGAGTGCCTACCTATGTGTCTAAAAATCAGTGATGCAGCCCCGAGCACCTGGCTAGCTTTAACTGAATCACATAATAAATAATAATCTAATGTGATCTAAACGTAACTTACCTCTGAGTGGAAGTCACATGCTATTAGGAAAAAAAGTTAGCATTGTAGAACGCAAGTACAATAAAAATACAGTACTCACCAAGCCCCAAGATCTCCATGACTAGCAGGTCGAGCAAATCCTGCTTGCAGTTGATAATATCCGCCCAGCGCTGCTTCAGCTGCTGGATGGTGCCATGGGCCTGGGTGTCAGCCCTGACTAACCAGCACACCCTAGCCCAGTGCTGCAGACACTCACGTAGAAGGTAACCATTCCCAGGTCTGCCGCCTGTTACTAGCATGGAGGGGAGGTGCCGCAGCACATTCAAGAAAGTCCTGCAACCTCCTCCTCACTGAAGATCGGGCGAGGCTGCACCCCATGACCGCGGTACCGCCCACAAGGCAGGCAGCTGCTGTTGCCCCGCTGCTGATCCACCATGGTGCTGAGGGGTGGGGTAGGAGAAAAGAAAAAGAAACAGGAGCAAAAGGAAAGAAGGGAGAAAGTGGAAAAAAACAATAATAGTAAAAGTAAAAAAAATAAAACAACTGAAAAATAATGAGACACAAAGAAGAAACACTAATACTATAAATAGAAAAATAGGGTAGATGAAATATGGGATAGAGGACTGCAAAGACTGAGGACAGATAGAAGTAGAAGTTCCAGCACCATAAACAGAGTGAAAAACAAAATGGCTGCACCCTTGTGAACAGCATGGTGGAGTCCACATGAGATTTTGAACGAGAGTATGCTCTTCGAATTGCGTATGACATCAAATGCAACACGAACGGGTGGAATGGAAAACTCCACCCGCTAGCGGAACATTGTGTAGCATGGCAGAGTTTTTTTTTGCCACTTCATGGAGTTCTTCATAGCGTGACTCCATGTACTCTGCCCAGGCCACAAAGAAAGGCACCACATTTTAGATACATGTGTGTGTGTGATCCTCCTGTAGACACATCACCTCTTCGGAAACCATCTTCATTGGACTTCACAAGTCCTTACCTGGCCTTTTTTCCTCTAAAACCAGCATCTTATTCTCCAGTACCAATTTCCTGAAGCAGCCAGCTTACCCAGAAGCTCCCTCTCTCTGATTTCTTGTCCTCTAGCTGGCTGCTCTGAGGGGCTGAAATTGTGGGTACATGCATCACTTACAACCGTGGAGGGTGCACTAGAGGATTCATTTTGAGGCAGGTTATGCCTTCCCCTCCTCTGCCAAGGTTTCTCTAAACTCCTCATTCCACTCTCAGGCTGTCTACACATGGTGGACCTCTTCCCCTGACTCAATGGCAGAGTGGACATCCTCTCTATATTTTAGTGGTTGGACACATACATTGGGACCTGGACAGCAGTGCCTCAATGTGCAGTGTGCAAACACCAGCAATCACAGCGAACAAAAAGGCAAAGAAGTACTCCTGATCCAATGAGGGGATGGATGACCACTGGCAAATGGACACTATACGAGACCTGATGGAAGCGGTATCTGGTGCTTAGGAGCCTGCTTTGCTTTTCTGAACATGTCATATAATATTTCTTGATTTGTTTTTTATTTTCATATCCTTATTTTTTACTCAATACGAATCTGTGATATTAAAGAAGGTTATCGCCATACTGCTCCTTTTGGTTTCTTTTTGATTGTTACTCCCAGGAACTCTAAAAATGTCTCTTATTCACTTACAGGTGAAATTGTAAGACAAGTTTCTTTTAATTTGGATGACTCTCCTGATTTACCTGTGAATTGATCAGTGTTTACCCACTGTTTGCCATGATGATCTAGCCTTACCATACCCATGCTGCTTTTATTACTACCCTCTATCAAATTCATTAGAGCTATGTTTCCTAATTGTACTATCCCAAGTTTAGTTTTGTAATTTTCCAAAAAGGCATAAAAATGCAGAACGGAATACAACTTGAAAATCTATTTATTTTCCATCGATCCTATTTTTAGCCATTTGTCATAGCTAACATTGAAATACTCAGGGCCTGATTTAGAACTTGAAGGAAGGGTTACTCCAGTGGGATTTAGAGTTCAGGTGATGGGATATCCGTCACCCTTGTGACGGAGTAACCCATCCGCTGA
Organism: Pleurodeles waltl; assembly: GCF_031143425.1. Taxonomy (NCBI): domain Eukaryota; kingdom Metazoa; phylum Chordata; class Amphibia; order Caudata; family Salamandridae; genus Pleurodeles; species Pleurodeles waltl. Next base: position 959,964,348 of record NC_090447.1, on the reverse strand, counting down.
GTTCTAAATCAGACCCGCAGTCTTAACTTTGTTTACAAACGTAAGTTGCCATCCATCTATCTCTAGCATTTCAAGAATATCTCCCCCACTATATCTGTATCATTAACTGGATTATGAAACAAACTCAAAGCCACATTGGAGTTGTCAACATAATTTTGAAAATCTACCACCAAATATCTCAAACAATTGTTAAGGGCTTGCAAAAACAGAAGATCGGAAGGGATCCCATATGTAACCACCATCTCTTAATTCTCCTGTCTCCTTCAATCTTTACTCTGGTGTTAGGTTGCACAAAAAGATTCCAGCCATCTACTGGGCATACCTTTACTACTGCCTAACACTTTTCAGGAGGTCAAGAACCCAATACCTGTCAAATGAAAGATCTAACAGCATTAAGAGTGCAGGATCTGCACTGTCTGTTAAACCCTTGGACAACAATTAGGGTGCATTTCTTATAACATATGGACACATTCAGATTGGTTACTCTTAAGATAAAAATATTGTGTAAAGGATCGACAAGTCACTTTCTTCTTTAATTACTTTATGGTTCTTTGGTCTCTTGGGTAAGAAGTGGGGTTAAAACTATGTCTCAGGTTCACTTTTTCCTATAAAAGTATATTGTGAAATGCATATCTTAGGTTTGCCAGTCTGATGACTTCTCAGGAACCACACTGCTGAATGGCATGTGAGAGGAATAGCCAAATTGATTTGATCTATTTCCTTGTAAAAGACTATCTGAATGCACATCAGGGGTTATTCTAGAACCACAGGATCCACAATTTACTTTTACAGGTGCAGAAGAGAAGACAATTTATCTCTTGAAATTGTGGGGACTCTCCACTGTCATAGAAAAGCAAACCTTTCTTTCTTTTCTAATCATGTGTAACAATAGCAGACAAAAACGTTCTACTTTTCTACTATCAAACAAAGGGATACATTCCTCCATAATGTGGATTGGGTATGGTTATGTCACTTTGGCATTTCTACAGTGCCCTTTGCATCTTTCTCTTTAGTGTCTCACCTTTCCAATATCATTGTCATGTTAGTGGGTTCAACTGGTTTCATGCTGGTAAAACACATTTAATTGGGAGGGCATACTTTTAATCCAAACATTCATTTTGTTTTATGGAGTGTATATAAAAGAGCAAATCAGTCATGCCAATGTCATTCTCCTCAGCACTTTACACCCTTTTGCAAAGCTGCATTTTTTATTTTCCTTCAACTAAATTTAGCCCTTACTTTGTAGCCTCCCTGATAACATCCTCTCTTAGCTTTCTCTTTCTTTCTCTGGAGCCAGTCTTAACCCTGTAAAATCACTTCTCCACATACTCAAGTGCTACAATGATATTACCCCATGTCTCTACATTTCAACCAATCCAAATCCTTCTCTTTTGATTACAATCCCCTACTTTTGTTTTGCAAGCATTGTCAATTTGTCATCCCCTTTAACGCAAGATCACATATAAATATTTCCTGAACATCTATAACCTAATGAACAACTCCAGTCTAAACCTTCTCTATAATCTGAAAGTTGATTAGGGCATCAGGCAGTCCCAGCCTGCTCAATCATAACCTAATGTGATACCCATAATTGGTAAGAAACTCCTCTTATAAGAAGAATGGCCTGGGATCTTCAGTTACTCCTTTCTCGCTGCCAGCTTTCACACTTTCTGCAGAATAGGAATGCCTACTTATATCATACTGGCTTCTACCACCTACGTTTCATCATTCCTACAGATTTACCAACCCACTACAAACAGCTCAGTCTTATCAGACATCATACCATTGTTGACAGTATCCTTTGCATATTGGTTTATAGGAACACCTATTTCAACAAAGCACATGATTCTCAATTCAGATTCCTCCTTTCAAACCTAGAAACCCTGGACATCTACCATGTGGTCCAGTGGACAAAACCTGGACAAAATCTATACATGCTAAGTCACATCAGCATGATGGATAGTGAAAATATTATCTAGGATGACCTTAAACTTCACTATCAACCTTAAGTCTTCTCCTTTTACACTATATCACAAATCAACAAGATGGTTGCCAGATGATAGAAGATGCTTGATCCCATTGTTCTACAATCTCAGCTGGTGGTACAATGCAAATAAACTTAACTGTGACAGCTAAACCATTGAAACTCTAGACTCTTGCCATCTTTGAAAAAATGATCCCCCTTAAGAGCTTCTTACATCCATACCATCAATGGTGTTGTGGATATCAGGAGTTGAAAATTATAGTTTGTTACTAGATTAGCTAATATGTTATAATTCCATCTGTAAGGAGTGAAACACATTCTATGTCTTCTAATCTTTATACCAAATATAGGATTTTGTATGTGGGTGCTGTCCTCTCTATGTGTTCTAATCTAATAGGATCCAGTGGACCCTGTTAATGCTTCTAAACTCACCACCCATCCCCCTTCCACATCCGACTTTTTGCCTTGCCCCCAAATCTGGCTCTTGCTGTCAATGGCACAAAAATATCTAAATATATGGTTCACACCAAAACTTCAAGCAGAAAATAAAAGACAAATACCGGTTGTGTAACGACAATGTGAAAGATTCACCATTTCTCTTTAAAAGAATTCTGGTCTGAGGCATGACTTACGCAGACAGTCAACTCTACATTTATTACCTCTCATACAGGGTCTTCATCCAATATATTTTGCAATGTTTATGGCAGTCAACACTATTTTCCATCCAGACTATTCTTCCATGACCACCCTGCCCTGTCTTTTTCGCAATAAAAATGTAGCCTGTCAGGTTTTCATCTAAAATGTTCAATATTTACAAAGATATTAAAGCTAAAAATAAAATACCCATTCACTATATGGTGCCCAATATACACTCATGGCATGGAAAGATAAATGCCACCTATGGACAGCATTCCAGTTCCATTCACTAGTTTGACGAGGCAAACATGACACTTTAGCCTCGCAGCTCAGGTTTAAAAACCTGCAGCCTGACCTGTTAAAATAACCCTTATTTAAGGTACAAAACCTTTCTCTTTACTATTAATAAGTGTTGTACTGTGTTCAGGCCTAGCAGGAAGCCCAGATTTCTTGCTTTTTTGATCACCTGCTTTTTTATGTTTTACTGTGGATGAGCCACACTACCAATGTCTCACCCACAGCAATCACATGGTAGACGGACTGCACATGTTAGTGCCAATGTCAGCCATTTAGGATAAGGCCACTGCGACACAGCCAAGGTAAGGGTCACTTGTCTAGTTACATGTGAACAAGTGTGCAGAATGCATGTGGGAGACTATTGTCATGCACAGCCCAGTTACAATGCACAGGAGCCTGGTGCACTGGGGACTCTGTGGGGTTAGTTATTCACCTGGGATAGGCCTCATGAAGGTAGTGTACATTATTAGGAGAAGTCAGAGCAATTAGCATTACTTCTACTTGCTCCTGAGAAGGAATGGGGTGGGACAGAATGCTCTGTATCAATCAACCAGCTGTCACACTGCACCAGGGCTGGGCCTGCCCAAGCCCACAGAACAAAGGAGAGTGCCGAAACAATTGGAGCCAAACCACCTGGGAGGGTGGGCTTTGAAATTCTAGTATGCAGTGATGTCAGTGAGGGGTGAAGCTAAGTCTCCAGGAGCTGATGTGACCAGTAGCACCTTCATGATGCCATTTTGGATTGCTCCAACATGCTGTGAGGAGAGTTGGGATAGGGTGGAGAGGTTATGTGGCACCCCAGGATTGGTTAGGGGTAACTGTCTTCTGGAACCTTCCAATCCCCGTTATAAACTCCTGCACCAAGGGAAGGCTCTCTCTTGCCTGCAGGTTTTCTACTCACCTCACTGTTGGATCCTGGGACTGCCATGGAGAACGGCTAGGAGGAACCCCCGACCCACACTCAGGACCCAGGACTCTGTTCAGATGACCCCAGCACCAGTGGGTCTCCACAAGGACCAGTGAGGCTGGCCCCTTACTCCCACTGAGGACCAGATGGGGGATGCCCTGGACTTTTTTCTACCCATCAACAAAGCCACAAAGGAGAACTGCTGCAGAGGGCCTGTAGAACCAGCTTTTGGAGTAGTGAACAGCATTGGGGGTGAGGAGGGTTTTGCAACTGACCCTGGTGAATAGAGCTCCCCACCAGGAGTAAAATAGGCTTGTGATCATCCAAATCATCCCCCTGGTGGATTCATATTGCAAAGGGCAGGACCCCCATCCCCGAGCCCCAGGACCGTAAAGAAGTGGGAAGGGCTGTTGTACTTTAAAAGTAGGGACTGTACAAATGTAATGTCTTCATGTTTGCACAGTCACTATTATCCAAAAGCTAATTTCACTGGAGTAAGACAGGGTGACCCGTAGGGAAACACTGGGAAGCAATATTAAATATTGATTCTACTATCTCTGGATTGGGACCAGCTAGAAATATGATTAAACAACTATTTTTAAAATGCAATAAAAACCCAACTCAATGATGAAGTCAGATGTTCAATCAATATTAAGGAAAAGTAACTTGTTAAAAGTTACATTTTCCTGGCCTGAAGCTCGTGTAGGCTGATATTCATTAGCTCTCTAGCAATGGCCCTGTGATTGCTTAGCCCTGATAAGATGTAAAAACTCCTCCAAGAGCAAAGACAATGGCCTTGGTGTGGGGGGGGGGGTTTCCTCTTCTCCTGCAGGAAACCAAGTTAGGGTGTACCCAGGAATTGAATTTATTTCAAAGGGGCCTTCCTTCTCATAAGCAAATATTAGCTGAAACCTTTAAAGGCGTTTAGCTTTTTTCCTCTCAGTCAAGTAGATACGGCGGGGAGTTGTGCCCAGAACTGCTTTGAAATGACCCAGGAGGAAGACACAGGTCATCTATCACCTTTGTAACACCTGAGGGTGGGCACACACACTCTGCAACCGTGTAGAAGGGTTTCCCGATCCTGAATTTTAAGAGTGAGGGGCACTGTGGGATTGTTTGAAGGAGAGCACACAGGGACTTCTGTAAGAGAGGCTCTGGTTATCCCATGAACAATTAACCCATTGCTTAAGGAGGGGCAATGAGTCACCCCAACCCAGTAGCTAAAGCCAGGCATGAATGCAGCATCCCAAGGCACTCTCTTCAGAACACTTTCTGGACCAGTGGAATGAAAGAAGGGTACAGAACATGCTATCTGTGACTCGAGAGGAACCCTGAAGGGCTGGAAATACTCCCTCATGTACATCAGACAAAGAACTGAACTCCAAGGGTAAGTAGCCTGACCTCCTGTATTGCTACATGACTACCAAAAGGTGCACAATGCCATTTTCTGACTAGTTGACCAGTACCAACTGGACCTGATCTGGACCTTGCCAGTGGCCTCTGTTTGAATGAGTCTTGACCCCCAGGTTCTGGTCCTGTGGTCCAGGATTTCGGGATGTGGGATTATTTGGCCCCTTCTGCCACTTTTGAAAACCTGGGGCTGCTTGGACTTTCATACACCGGGGGATCAGAACTACCCACCCCAACCTATCTAACCAAGGCACAAATTATGTGGGCTGAAAAAACAGTTTTCTGCCAAGCTTCTCTGTAGCAGACATCCAATTCCTCAGACCTTCAGCTTGAGGGTATCCTGCCTCATGGAACTCAAGTGAGATACAGCAGCAGCTTTGTCCTACTGAACAAATCCAACCTCCACAAAAAGAGTTGAAGTCCAAAGATGAACATCTTGGATAGGCAAACACACCAAACACATTTGATATGCAAGAAGATGACCGTGGTTTTCTCTTGCTCTGAGCTTTTCCTGCCAAAATCAACAACTTCAGCAGGGCCTCACCAATGCTTATCTGATTTCATGAAGATTTCCTCAGATACAGCCTGGTGTGCTTGCCCCGCTGAAGAATTTTGAATTCCAGAAAAAAGACTAGGTCCAAATATAAAACCTTTGACCGAGTCAAACCTGATTGGTGTAGTAAACCTGCACTCAAGAACGATCAGCCTCAACATATGAGTAAGTCCTAGTCTAACACGACCATTGGCTATCATTGGTGTTTTGTGCTTTTTGCTGCTATTTTTCCCTAAAAATATTTTAAGCAAATATTATCTTTAGATCCCCATCTTTCAAGTTTTGTCATTTTGGTGTCATTTAATTTATCACATTTGTATCTATGTTTATCAAATGCAATGCGTTTTTTACTGTTTTGACTTTTAACTGTTGTAGTACTTGTGAAGGCTTTACACATTTTCCCAAAGTTCAGCCTGTCTGTTTTATGTCATAGCTGCCAAAGGTAAACTCAGGTTTATATAACTGAAAATGTTAACTGGAATAATTAATATAGTGCCTTTATTTCTTGTGATGGCCTTAACCCACCCACACTACCAAATCACCTTCTCACAGTGAGGCAGATGTGTGTCAAGCTAGCTGATCCTTACATTTGGCTCTCATGATCTTTGTCTTGTGGCAATTTTTCAGGGCCTCAAACTTATCACTTGTAATAAAATCTGACAGATTATTAACACCTTTTTGGTCACCAGAGTTATCACTGTATCTAAAACAGTTACCAGCAAACATCTTATCAGAAAAACAGCCTTGGAGTCTTATGAACTGAAGAACTACTGCCTATCCAATTATTCTACAGATTACCATTGCCAAACTGTCAAAGAAGCATCTTGCTAGATAACTAGCCTCCTACCTTGAGATTTGTGACCTCATGGATGAAGGCCAGATGGACTTTGCGTCATGTCATAGCACATGAAAAAGTGGCTATCCCAATGATCCATGAGCCTTCTAAGATACTGGTAAGATACCGATAAGATATTTGGCCCCTGCTGATGGACTTTTTACTGTGCCACTGAATACAACACGTTATTTTATTCTGTTAAAGTCCACTTCTTCAAAGATGTCCTTTTCTCATGAAATTCCACCCAGTTTGTGTCTCTACCTTAATTTTACTACCAGGAAGTAAGGTTCAGTGTGGTGTCTCCCCTTGTTTCCAGTGCTGCTTAACCTATATTCCATAGGTCAATGACAAAAAGCTCCTGGTTATACTTGACCATCAGTCTGCCAATTCTACTGAACAGCATAATAAGTTCCTGCTGTACATCTAGAGTTGGATGTCTGCCTACTTTCCTGGTGTCTGGTTTTCATTTTATGCTTTTTAAATGCTACATAAATACTTTATATATTGACTCTTAAATAAGCCTGACTCCTTTTGTGTCAGGCTAACAGAGGGTTAAGAACAGGTCAATGTAGTGATTCTTTGTGGTTCACTTAGACAAGGAGTGTTGTTGGTTGAGTAAGCTTTCACCCCCTCCACCACAGCCTAATTTCTCACAGTGACCTACCTTTTCTATATTTAACGCAAAGTCTGAAGAAGATATTGGGTCCAATCCACAAAGGGAAACTTACACTTTTGGTCTAAGTTCACACCAAAAGTGTAAGTTTACGATTTTCAGGTTTTCACAAAAGTAAATTACAAGTAGTATAATTATGTCTGTACTCTGGGTGGATCATCCTCATTCGGGGCAGGTCATCCGCACTCTGGACAGATTATCTGTACTCTGGGTGGATCATCCACACTTGGGCAGATCATCCCACTCTGGCACGTAATTAGTGTAGTTAGATGCACCTGCACATTATCAATCTCACCTGCAACCCAGCTCCAAAAAGCAGATAAAAGCTTAGCACAGAAGCAAGGGTCTGGTTTCTCCACAACCACATTGTGCCTGCCTGCTCTGCAAATCCTGAAGCCATGATACCAATGAAGAGGAAAAGAAACTATACAAATGAGGAGACCACATGATACTGAAATGTTTTGTGAGAAACTACAAGAGAAGGCAACCTTATGGCAGCAGTTGGCCACAGAGGTCACTGCATCGTACGATGAATGACATCAAGAAGAAGATGCAGGATGAGAAGAGGAGGGTGAAGGAGAAGTACACCAGGATAGAGATCGCATTAGCTCTCCCAGGTATACAAACTGGACCCCACCTCCAACTCACTCCACTTGAGAGGGATGGCCTCTCCACCATAGGCCCCCACCTGCTCCATTGGCTGCTCTGAGTGATGACTTCAATGTGGTGCCAGGTGATATGTGATGATACTAACAATGACACCAAATGAGTAATATTTGTGATACTCAAAAAGTGACCATAAATATTGTCCCAAATAAGTGCAATCTGCATGGTGATTCAGACCCTCATTTGTCTCAACTAGTCAATTATTCTCCAAGTACCAGACTCCTTTGAGACGGCAATTGCAAATTACAAACCATCAGTCTCCAACAGTGGCCCATCAATGCTGCCACATCCATTTAACACTGGTACATGGCAATAGATAATGCTCTTCATCATTTACTACTGCTGTTGGCATGTAGATGCAAATGTTTGGTTATGTGATGGGTTGCACATATTCAAATATCTTGGTCATGTCTGGTGACCATTCCTTTTTGTTGCCATATACAGTCAGAGAAAAGTCACACACTGGAGCACAGGACTCTGCGGTAAGGCAACATCATGGAGCATAACAACTCATAACATCAGCACCAACTGGTATGTAAATATGGCCAGGGGAGGGCATTATCTCCTACATTGTTATCAGTTAACTCATAGTTACATTACATGGAATTCATCAACTGTGCCGAACTTGTGAAATGAACTAGGTAATATTATGTATCACATGTGTTAACTAGTATATTTACTTAACATATACATATCACTGTAGGCCCTGTGATGTTGTCCAGAAAGACCCAGCCTGCGGTGACCTCTGAGACATGTATGGGTATGACATCTGGCCAGGCACCACATGCGGGGCAGATGTCGGACACTGGTAAGGATACATAAATGCTTATGCTCCTAAACTGTGGTGTAAATGTTAGCATTATGTGTTGTGTGTCTAATGTATTTGTTGTCACTTATTCCCACATGCTCATATATGGCTCATAACCACATCCTGACATGTTGGCTAGTGACAGGTCAACCAAAAATGTAAATGTACAGTACCTACCTAAGTGTTCATATTGGCCTTCATGTAGGTTAATTTTTGAGTAGGTCAGTGCAGCAAGTCTATATGTTACAAGTCATTATACCTCACCTCACAAGGTGTAAGGTGTTTGTGCCTCTCCAGATGTACATGGTTCTGTCACTCTGGGGAAGTGTCACAAGTGTCCTAAATATTCATGGAGTGTCACTCCACTCAAGTGCAGAGTGAGGCAATACAGTGACGTGTTCAGCCTTGACACACTCCAAGAGGCCATTTCAAAACATGCAAAGTGGCTTACTGTTGCCACATAGACATGATGTTCCTGTGTGCAAGGATGGATTTGCACAAGGAGTGATGCTCTGATGCCTTGAGGGGCTCATAACTCTGTCCCAAAGTCCATCATGGGGAGGAGGAGTCACAACGTGTTTCTAAGTTCATGACATGGATACTTGCTGACAAAATGCCAGGAATCAACAGCTACAAGAATTATGTGGATGAGAGATGCACTGATACCAGCAGGCTTTCATTTTGGGAGTGTGGTAGTGGCTGACAAGGTGGGTTTGGGGGGGGGGGACCTAGATATCTAGTGATTGAACTGCACAAGATGGAAGCAGGAAAAGTGGGGATCAGCCCAGCTTTTCAACTTGACCAAAATGTGGAGTCCTAGGCCATGTTCATTTCAGTTTGCCACCATGATCACAAATGAGTCAACCTCTGAATTGAAGACTATAGGATGTGTGCTGGACAGAATCGTTTCCAGTGTCAGGTAAAATACACATTGATGTTGTACACGTACATTGGAAACACAGGCCAAAGGAAAAGTACACAGCAGAAATGACTGACCTCACAGTCCAAAATTAGCAATGTTGTCCTGTTGGGGGGAGGGGTTAAATAAATGTTAGCCATACCTTGCTTGATAGTTGTGTGTATCAAATGTACTCATCAAGGTACTGACAAACTCAGATGTGCAAAGATGAACCAGCTCTGCATGTTCTGGAAAACTCCTTCACAAATTAGCAGATACCTCTTCATACGTAGGATGCAGGATGTCAATAAAAATGTAGGTGTGTACAAAGGTAGCCAGTGCAGGACACACTCGTTATTTCCATCCTATAGCTCTCAGTAACCTCCAAATACATGTTTGCCTGTAATTGTGAACCTGGTTGATATGAGGGCAGCATGTCACGTGTAGATCACTGATCCATTCCTCTGACATAGCCATGTAAAATCACCACCAACATCCTTTGCACTTACTAACAGATATGTATGTCACATTACAGATTCTGCCAGGACTACTACAGTGATATGTATGATATCATCCAGAGGTTTACCAGACATCCTGGCTGCAGCAGTCAAACCCACTACCATCCGTCTGTCAGATAAGTGTGCCATATAGTGTTGTAGTTTATTGATACCCTACCTGTTAGAAATGGGGTCTCTGGTTGGCAGTCAGTTTGCACTCTGTCCAAGCAGGGTGAGAGAGGTACACTCCTAAGACAATCCCTGCTCACCATCTTGGTAGCTTGGCACAAGCAGACAGGCTTATCTCAAAGGCAATGTGTAAAGTAGTTTTACCAACACACAGAGTAATACAGTGAAAACACTACAAAATGGACACCACACCAATTTAGAACAAAAAACCAATATTTATCTAAATCCAACAAGACCAAAATGACAAAAATCCAACATAGCCAAGTAGAGTTATGAATTTTCAAAATAATAGAATCTTACTCCATAGAAAACAATGGAAAAGTTGTTGTTACACAAAGTATCTGGTTTGCATCAAAAATAAAGCTGCATGGTCGAGCATGCCTCGGAACTGTCGGAGATGTGTCAATTCCTTACTAGCAAGTGAGGCCATGCATTGTTTCTTCTCTGGTCTGGTAGGCAATGCATTGTTTTTCTCTCCCACAAGAGAGGGATGCGTCGATTTTGGTACGGGGCACCTCGGATCCATGCAGGTTCACGTTGATTTTGACACCCAGCAATGATGTGTGCGAAATCCGGCTGCATGATGATGGAAAACTGCGCTGCGTGGGGTTTACATAGAATTTAGCAGCCACAAGCGGGTGTTGCATCATTTCTCTAGCTGCAATGTAGGTGATGTGTTGATTTCCCAGTCGCAATGCAGGTGGTGTGTTGTTAGAAATGGGGTCTTTAGTTGGCAGAAAGGCTACCCCCTGTCCAAGCAAGGACCTTCACTCTAGTCGGGGTAAAAGAGAATCACCCTCAGCTAACCCCAGCTAACCCCCTTGGTAGCTTGGCAAGAGCAGGCAGGCTTAACTTCGGAGTGCTAGGTGTAAAGTATTTGTACCAACACACACAGTAACTTAATGAAAACACTACAAAATGACACAACACAGGTTTAGAAAAATAGAGACTAATTATCTAAACAAAACAAGAATCCACCATACACAAGTCAAGTTATTCAATAAAATACAAAGAGTCTTCATGTTCTTTTAAGCACAACGCTAACGCTTATAGCGTGAAAATGTACCTGGGTCAGGTCAAAATAACCCACACGGGCAAGTGTGCATCGAAAAAGGTAAGTGGTGCGTCGATTTCTTACCCGCAAGCAAGGTTGTGCATCGTTCCTCCTTCTCCAGTCCGATCACATGCGTGGTTTCTTTCCCCACAGGAGAGAGATGCATCAATCTGGACAAAACACCTCTGGTCTGGGCAGGCTTGCGTTGTTTTTAAGCGCCCAGCGAAGTTGCGTCATTGCAGCCTCCATCAGCGATGCCGAGCAACATTGGTTGATTTCCCAGCCACAATGCAAGCGCTGCGTCAATTTCAGTTGTGAAGCCAGCATCGTTCTTTTAGCCGCTCTCTGAGGTTGCTTCAGAAATGTCCCCGTCTTTGCTGTCCCTGAGACTTCAACAACAGGAGGCAAGCTCAGTTTCAAGCCCTTGGAGAGTTCTTCACAAGCAGGAAGACACACAAAGTCCAGTCTTTGCCCTCTTGCACAGGCAGAAGCAGCAACTGCAGGATAGCTCCACAAAGCACAGTCACAGGCAGGTCAGCTCTTCTTGCTCAGCTCTTCAGCTCTTCTCCAGGCAGAGTTTCCTCTGGGTTTCCAGAAGTGATCTAAAGTCTGTGGTTTTGAGTGCCCTTCTTATACCCATTTTGCCATTTGAAGTAGGCTTACTTCAAAGGAAAGTCTCTCTGGTTTGTGAAATCCTGCCTTGCCCAGGCCAGGCTCCAGACACACACCAGGGGGTTGGAGACTGCATTGTGTGAGGGCAGGTACAGCCCTTTCAGATGTGAGTGACCACTCCTCCCCTCCCTCCTAGCACAGATGGCTCATCAGGATATGCAGGCTACACCCCAGCTCTCTTTGCGTCTCTGTCTAGAGAGAGGAGCAAACAGCCCAAATGTCAAACTGACCCAGACAGGTAATCCACAAACAGGCAGAGTCACAGAATTGTTTAAGCAAGAAAATGCTCACTTTCTAAAAGTAGCATTTTCAAACACACAATCTTAAAATCAACTTTACTAAAAGATGTATTTTTAAATTGTGAGCTCCGAGAAACCAAACTCCACATGTCTATCTGTTCCCAATGGGGATCTACACTTTAATCATATTTAAAGGTAGCCCCCATGTTAACCTATGAGAGAGATAGATCTTAAAACAGTGAAAACAGAAATTAGCAGTATTTCAGTGTTACGACATATAAAACACATTAGTATATGTCCTACCTTAAACATACACTGCACTCTGCTCATGGTGCTAACTAGAGCCTCCCTTAGGGGTGTCTTATATGTAAGAAAAGGGAAGGTTTAGGCCTGGCAAGTGGGTACACCTGCCAAGTCAAATTGGCAGTTTAAAACTGCACACACAGACACTACAGTGGCAGGTCTGAGACATGATTACAGAGCTACTATTGTGGGTGGCACAACCAGTGCTGCAGGCCCACTAGTAGCAGTTGATTTACAGGCGCTGGACCCCTCTAGTGCTTTTGGCAGAGGTTCCTCTTGAGTGAAGAAGTAATCTGAAAATCTGGGATTTCGGGTCCACTACTTATACACCTTTCTGCCTTTGAAGAAGGTAAACTTCAAAGGAAAGTCTCTGTTGTTCACAAAATCTTGCTTTGCCCAGGTCTGGCTCTAGACTCATACCAATGGTTGGAGGCTGCATTGTTTGAGGGCAGGCACAGCCCATTCAGGTGTAAGTGTCAGCTCCTCCCTCAACTCTAGCCCAGATGACCCATTAGGATATGCAGGCTACACACCAGTTCCCCTTGTGTCTCTGTCTAGAGGAGACTCAAAAACAGCCCAACTTTCAGTCTGAACCACACAGGAAATACACAAGCAGGCAGAGTCATAGAATAGATAAAGCAAGAAAATGTCCACTTTCTAAAAGTGGCATTTCCAACTGACAATTTAAAAAACAACTTTACCAAAAGATGTATTTTTAAATTGTGAGTTCAGGGATCCCAAACTCCATATCTCCAAAGGGAAACTGCACTTAAAAGATATTTAATGGCTGCCCCCATGTTAACCGTTAAAAGAGATAGGCCCTGCAACAGTGAAAACCACATTTAGCAGTATTTCACTGTCAGGACATGTAAAACACATCAGTACATGTCCTACCTTTAACATATATTGCACCCTGCCCATGGGGCAATCTAGGGCCTGCCTACCTTAGGGGTGACGTACATGTATAAAAAGGAAGGTTTGGGCCTGGCAAGTGGGTACACTTGCCAGGTCGAATTGGCAGTTAACAACTGCACACACAGACACTGCAGTGGCAAGGCTGAGCCATGTTTACAGGGCTACTCATTTTGGTGGTACAATCAGTGCTGCAGGCCCACTAGTGGCATTTGATTTACAGGCCCTGGACACCTCTAGTGCACTTTACTAGGGACTTACTAGGAAATCAAATATGCCAGTCAGGGATAGACCAATCACCAATACAATTTACATAGAGAGCATATGTACCTTGGCACTGGTTATTAGTGTTGAAGTGCCCAGAGTCCTAATGACAACAAAAACTGGTCAGAGAAAATAGGAGGAAGGGGACAAACAGCTTGGGGGTGAACCTGCAAAAAGGGCCAGGTTCAGACTACCCATGAACAACAACCAAATACATGTGGAAGGGGATGAGCAGATATTGCCGGTTTGAATTACATCTGAAGTTGGTGTGTAAAATGTACCCAACATTGTGTGTCGGTGTGCATATTCACATATAAATCATACAGAACATTAACTGTGGTGTCACTTCTTTTCTTTCTAACACTTCTGGTTCATGGACCAGTTTTTCTGCTACACTCTCAAAAAGCCAAGTCCAGCCACTGACATCCATAGGGATCTCAATACCACATTGCTCTGTGGTTGAAACTGGTGAATTTGTTTTTGCACTGTACACCTCAATGCCACAGTGTCAGCTGTCATGTGTAGGTGTACACACACCAGGTCACATGTGTAACATCCGTTGATGTGAAGATAATTTGATTTAATCCTTGTGTTACATCGCATGATATTGTAAGGCAAATACTTAGCCTGTTGCAACCTCTGTTTTACAGGTGGTGAGGAGGATGAATCCAGTCTGGATGAAAGACCATCCACTAGTGGCGGGAGACAGGCGATCCAAGGGGAGAACCCCTTCCTCTTCAAAGCTGTCTTATCATCTGCCAGAAATGTACAGGGGGAGAAGGAAGTAGAGGAGGAGGAAATGTGGGGCTGATTTAAAGAGATGTGTAGGCCAATCCCCTTCCCCTGACCACGCTTGTTGGCCCATACATCCTACCAACAAACCCCACATCTGCTGTGGTTGGCATTGTGTCTCCTCCTACGCCCTGAAGAAGTGTCTCTCAAACCTTCTCTCTAACATCTGAGAGACATCCCAGCCCTGGAGAGGGACATGTAGGTGCTAGGCACAATTTATCTCCTCACAACCTCCCACCTGCCACCCTCCCCCCTGCTGGTGGACCTGCCAGTTGCATCTGAGGCTACCCCAGTCAAAGAGGGCAGATATTCATGTTGGAGAGTGGGAGTAAGATTTTTCCAGCAGCAGGCAGATGTGTGGCAGGACATTTGTGACATAGGGGCTTTACTGTCTGACATGTCTGCCTCACTAGAGGACATGCGCTTGCTCCAACAGTTGATGAACAGAATGACCCAGATGTTGGAGAGGATGGATACATCCTGGAAAGACATAGGGAAGAGCCTGAATGACAACATGGCCATGCAGAGGGAAGATAGTGAAAAATGCCATGCATTGGCTATGAAGATGATAGAGAGGATACCAAATCCTTCATAGTCAAAGTATGGAGGGGAGCTAACACATCTACCCGCACCATCTCACCTCCAACCTTGGTTAGTAAACCGACACAGGGCCCCAACAATCCAGGATAAGAACACTCCCCTTGCACACGCCCTCAACCGCACAGTCCTGTTCTCTCTCTGTACAGGGTCGGACACGCCCTGTCAAGGAAGACCACCACCCTCTACAAGGATCACCACCCCCATACAGGAAGACCTCAACTCTGTACAGGGTTCACCACCCTCTGTCCAGGAAGACCCCCAATCTATACAGGGATCACTACCCCGTCCAGGAAGACCCCCAACCTGCATGTTTTGTTTATATAAAAATGATAGTAACTTAAATAAAAACTGTCCATTGGGAAGTGAGAAAGAAAATCAAATAATGCTCTTCACTGAGTATGGGCAGGGACTTGGAGTGGGTTGGACAAAAGAAAAATAAAACACATTAGAAAACATCAGGGAAATGAGAATATCTGAGGGGCAAAAACAAATGTCCATTGAAATTGTATTGTCCAATCAAATGTCATCCTGGGCATCCTCCTTCTGCATGACAATGATATCTTCTGCAGTGGTGGACGCTTCTTGGCTGGCCGGTGGAGGATGTGGAGGACCTGACACCCCACGGGTACAGGGACACACTGGGTGAACAAGGGGTATGGGAGGAAACAGAGTGGGAGGGCGAACACGGAGAAACATGGAGGGTGGTAAGGGAGAGATGCTGAGACAGGGTTGTAATCATGGCTTTACTCAAAGAAGGAAGGATGACATTGATCCATCCAAGGAATGGGCAATCTCCTCTTAGGACCTATGCAGTTCCTTCAGGATCTGCTGTAGGAGCCTAGAGGAGATGTCCTGCTCCCCCTCAGCTGCCATCATCCCTTCCTGGGATGCAGCCACAGGGGTGATGACACAGGGAGGGGTTTGAGTGGCGCACAAGGGATGTGGGGTGTCAGAGACATGGAGGCTTCTCGAGGGACTGAGGCAGGCACTTGGAGGGGGACTGGTGGCAAGCGGGGCAGCTGGGTGCCCCGATGGACTGGTGGCTCCATGTGGTAGGAAGTGGTCAGAGGCAGGCCGAGATGTTGACAAATCTTGCTCTGGGGTCATCTTCAGCAGGTCAATTTCTTCTGTGTCTGGGGGACAGGCAAAATCCTCTACCCCCTGGCCAAAGGTGTCCAGTTCAAGCCCCCACCCCTACATTTTATGCAGACTCTATCCAGTCATTGTCTGCTGTTGTGTCCAGCCTGGTGGGCGCACTCCCCTTGCCTGTTGATGGTCCTCATCCCTCCTTCTTCTCTTCCATTGTCAAAAGAGGCCGTGCACGCCAAAGTCCCCAGGAAGCTCTTCTCAGTCCTTGGTCCTCTCTCTGGTCTTCCTTGCCAGCCAGGTTCTCTGAAGTAGCAGTGAGAACAGTATGTAGTTGGTGTCCAATTCAGGGTAAGGTACAGGAGTACAACAAGCAGGTGTTTTCCTTTAATCTCACTAACCACTTCCAGGTGCCATAGATCCCAAATGTATGTGTACTATCAAGTGTGCCACATTTGGCATGTCAAGACTGCCTGTCTGTGCTGAAAACCAGTTGATCCATGTGCAAAATTGGCTCAGCTATCTAGATGTTACATAGAACATACAAGCCAATTTTGCAAAGACATGTGCATTTGTTTTCCTTCGGAAAGGTAGGTACCATTTTGTGTGAGACAAGTATTCTAAAGTCAGCCTTTACTCCCAGATACATGAAGTGATACTTTACACTCGTGAAACACACACCAAAGGCATTCATGATTTGGCACCCAACACCAAAAAAAAGTCTTGACTCAACACGTACTGTGTCTGGACGATCCCTTTGCCATTGCACCCAGCAGTGATAAGGCCCTTGATATACCAGTCAAGGTGTTGGCATTGCATCTCTTCATATAATTGCAAGAGTGATGGCTATTTCCCCTGAAGCGGTCAGTACACTACAAGTCCCAGGATGCACTCTGGTTAGTTCTTCCAATCTGCTCCCATGGGGCATTGGCCTTATGACTCCGGAAGCAATTGCTGGGATTATGTAATAGAGACATAAGTGACACACCAAAAGCATCCATGATACAGCATCCGACACTACAAATAACATCTTGAACCCATACTGGACAGTGTCTGGACCATCCTTTTGCCATTGCACCCAGCAGTGATAACACCCTTGGTTTACCAGTCATGGTGTTGGCATTCCAATTTTAATAATGCAAGGATGATTGCTATTTTCCCTGTAGTCATCAGAACACTACAAGTGCCAGAATGCACTATGGTTTGTGCTTCCAATGTGCTCCAGTGTGGCATCTGCCTTATGACTACTGCAGCAATTGCTCAGAATGTGTGCATGGTGACATGTGATACATGTTGGTACATCTCAATCACCACTCACATCATATTACCAGACACAGTATGCAGCCCATGTGCTTAACAGGTTTCTGCTGCAACAGTTCCTCCAGCCGGGCAAGGAGGTTGCCCAGGCTGTCCTCAGGACCCTCCTGTACAGTAGCGTTAGGCTGGGCTGGTGCACATGGGGCTTCAAGGACTAACATAATAATTCTTGGGGCCTCAGTCTGGCCCTACAGTTCAGATCCTCCCAGAGCTTGTGGCATGTCTTGTTCCGCCAGTGGTAGACACCCACTGCACTTCTGCCCTGTTATAACTCCTACCAGAGTTGGGTGTGTGCTGCATTGCTCAGCTGCCCTCAGGCCCCCCAAAAGCTGAGGGTAATTGTCCAGCACCCCCCACAGCTAAAATGCCCAAATCACGTTCGCTGAAGGGGAGTGCCCTCTGATCAACTCCCTCATCCATGTTGGGGGCAGTTAGGGTAAACAGAACAGGAGGGTGCCTGAGGATCCTATCTGTAGGTAGGGATGACCCAGAATGACAATAAAATGTCTGCCTGAAATTTCCTGTCATGAACTTCCTGCCTTGCATTTCCTCTGTCATTTCCTGGACAAATACATTTGGTTCGGGCCTGTCTCTGGATTCTATGCCTTGAGTGCGGATTTTCCGCACCCGGAGTGCAGGCTCTGCATGTGGAGCACAGGATTCGCATGTGGGGGGCAGGATCCACAAGTGGGGCGTAAGATCCGCAATCAGAGCGGAATCCAAAAAAAGACAAGGGTGACATATGCAAAGAGGTGTAAAAAGGGCAGGAATACAAAGAGAAGAAGGGAAGTTTGTGTAGATACACTCTACACTCCAGCACTTCCAAGCACAGTTTGGGGGTTTGCATTGTGTTATGGCACATGCGGTCACCAAATCTTGCTTACAATTAAGTAGACTGTACTGTATCAACAAAGTAGGTGCAGGTAATGATGTCAATCCCTGGACTTATAGTGCCAAGTACACCATGGGGCCAGTGGCAGAGAGCAAGACTGAAAACCCATAGCTGCATTGGCAAGTTTGTCATACCAGCCCCAAACAGGGACAATAAGTGCAAGTATGTGGATCATGCATGTTTTCTGCTTTGTAACTGAGGGCACATATTGCAGCACCAGTTCTGAACCTAAACACAGTAATGAGACCAGCCCCCACCCCTCCAGCCCTCCTGGCAAATGCCCAATAACCCCCTGGCCATTCTGGCCATGCCCACGACCTCTGCACAAGTGCAGAGATCCCTCTGTCATTAGACTTGGGGCACAATCTCTAAAATGAGACATCCAAGTGCGGGGGCCCATTGTGACTCAGGCTCAGATCTGTGTTTTGCAATTTTATCCGCCATCATTAGTGAACAGCACTCCAAATCCCCTATAATATATGGAGGGGACAACATCCATTATGATGTTCATTCAGAGTCAGCCTCACTTCCAAGCAGGATCGCCTGCTGTCCTACTGCACTGTTAAACCAACCTTACCCAACAAGGCTGAAGGATCTTTGGACAAAGCACCCACAAAGTCAGTGATACTGATATGGACATCCACATTGAGAGGGTGTTTGCAAGGTAGTCCCAGTATTATGTTGGCTCAGGGAAACAGATGCTGTCTATATTGATGACTGAGGCATGACTGAACATGGGGCACACTTTCTCTGTCTGCACCACATCGTAGCTAAAAAAAGGTACAGTGTGGGAAAGTAAGCCCCATAACAGTGAATGCAATGCCTCCACCGCAGCGGCGCATGCACCCTGCCCTTGGTGCAGCCCAGTCATGTTGGCAAATGAGCTGTTGTACAGCAGCCACTCCATGTAGCACTTTGTAGATGTCAACCCACCTGCACATTTGAGGGGGAATTAGAGATGCCCTTGCAGGAAGATGCAGTGGGTGACTAGACCCACCTGCAAAGGTATGTCAATGGGATCTGTAGGAGCACCTGTCTTCTCTACATCGGGCTTTCATCAGGGTATGCACTGACAGTGGGCCACCTTTTATGTGGCACATTGTCAGAGTACCTCCATGCAGCTACTTTGCCTCTGCACCTGCATCCAATCTATGCCATGCCTGCAGTAGCACCCTTTTTCCATCAAGAGAACAGGGTTATGCTCCTATTCCAATGAGTGTACACCCACTGGTGCCTGTGCAGGCACCATACGCCCACCAGTGCAATTTATTTTGCAGAATGGACAGCATGAACAACTGCTGCCATTTCTGCACTTCCGTTGTGCCTCAGGGTACACAAATCAGGTGCACATTCACAAATCATACCTGCTGCACTTTGTAGGAGACACACAATGGATTTTACTCAATGCATGCTGCAGGCTAGTGTGTTGTGTTACCTGTAATAGTCTGAGATGTACATTTGGAACAGGGTATGTGTTAGACTAACATTACCTGCTCGGTTAGGGGCAGCCATTCCATGTCATGTGTCTGGCAAGGTACCTGTTAGTTTGACAGGAGACAGTCACATATCATTAAAGGGTAACATGAGACATGCATGTGTGATGCACACTCCATTACGCATGATAAAAAATGGCTAAACGTTTTGAATGTGACCAGTAGGTGTGAGGAAGACATGTTTGTGATAATAGAGCCCTGCAAAAATTACCTGGCCCATTCATGATATGCTGATCTGGGCCAGATGATCATAATGTATTCTTGGTTTTGTTGTCTCAGTCATTCCTTGGAGAAACAGGGACAATGCCTAATCTCCACTGTCCACCTCCACAGGCCTGGAGTGGCATTTGGAACACAGAAAATGGGATCTCGGTGTGCTGTCCAACTTACAAAAATGCATGAAGTGGGCTGTGGATTGTTGTGAGGTGGAGCAGGACTGTGAGGAAAACCATGTACCACTTAATGTATGCAAGCCAGGGAATTGAAGCCAAGGTATCTCCTCTAATGCAGTCTTCTAAAACTACCAAAACTAGAAAACCTGGTCTCTGGTGAGGACCGGGGCACCATATTCATGGGTAAGTTGTGCAGTGAAGTGCACCAAGTCACCTTACTGCACTGTGTCACTGGGAAAGGACAGGAATAAACCATATTTAAGGTATACAGCACATTCCAGTCCTCCCCTCCGCCCTGATGCACAATGGGCTGTCCAGCACCAACGCAGATACCCTTGCTCAATGGTGCATGGGTGCTTGCATTGCATTCAGGATTATTTTTGTGCAGAAAGCGGCATCTTCCTGCACAAAATTAATCATGTGAGGCTTTTTCCTCTTTCTATGTCTGCAGCACACAAAGAAAGAGGACAAAATGAGGAGAAATGGTGATATTTCTCCTTGTTGCACCTCCCCAGGAGAGGCGTAAGGTTTTGATGCATTCTTAGGTTTATAAGGTCTAGTAAATTTGGGGATGCATTAAAATCCATGGGAGTTGTGTGGGAACACCAAAACAATGCCCATGGAACCTCTACCTAGGGCAGAGTTGTGCAGCACAGCAACTTGCGCTTCATTGCGCTACTCAAGATTTATGAGACTACTCAAAGCCATGCAAAGTGACTTTGTGTGGTGTCATAAATCTGACTTCGAGCTTTGCAGCATGCATGTACTACTTTGTGTGGTGAAAATGTCACACATGGATCTCATAAATATGCCCCCAAACCTTTTTCCACAGAAGTAACAGTTCAATTTTCACATGGTCTTCAAAGAAATAGAGGTCCAATTCTGCATGGGTGATATGACTGGTTGTGGTTTTGGAAACAGCTAACAACCTGCACAATAAATTATTTTCTAAAGAACTGGGGGCTCTGAAATAGTTGGGTGTCCGGACGACAGGTTATCTGGGTTGAAAAGATGAGTCTTTTGCATAGATATGACAAAACATTTCTGAATCGGTTTGCTTCGATAAAAAAGGAAGGTTAACAGTTTCTTAAAATGCTCTACCATCACTGAGTTGTGGGGCCACTTACAGGTCTACCCAGGCCTTCATTCTTATTTCTTTCCTTCTCATGTCTAGGATCAGTGTGTAATCATGTCAGACTGTTCTTATAGATTCTATATTGTGTGGCAACATGTTAGTGACCAAAATAACAAAAGCTCTTTAAAGAATATCTGCAAAAGTAGTGCTTAAAAGCTTGAAGTGCCAAACAGGGTTATCTGGACACGCTAGACCGGGGTAAATCAAAGGTGCAGGCTGACCGCAATAGAGCATGGGCCAGCTAGAAGGACCAACCTTGTCCCGCTGAAACAGTACCTTGTTTGGAGGGTTGCATCAATGTCAGAAATCTGATGTGAGGAGCGTAGGGTGTTTGTTGGTTTCAATTCGCACAGTCAGGGATGCATCTTCGTCGAGCCACACAGTCGTTGATGCAATGATCTGGAGGACTGGCGTCAAAACCTTTGCAATGAAATCAATGCATCATCATCAAGCTGCTCAGCCAGCGATGTGAAGGCGATGCATTGGGACCGAGGGGGATGCGCCGGTTCCAAGCCACGCAGTTGGTGCTGTGATGACTTTGTCCTCAGTGGTGATGCAAAGAGGAGAGATGTGGTGGTTCCGATCAGCGCAGTAACGATGTTAGGTGGATTCTGCTGGATCAGCACTGTTAAACCCACTTCCAAGGGCCTCAGACTGAATTGTCACCACTTAGCAGGACAGGACTCACAGCTGGCAGAGTCTAGCAGCTGTAGAAGGGGTGGGTGGGGTGAGTGAAGTATTTAATGTCCCTAAGAATTCAGAACAGAATGCAAGCCAGCAAGTCATTGGAGTCACTTTAGTTCTGGGGATGTAGAGATGCAGGTCCAGTCCTTCTTACTCCCAGGCAAGGAGGGCAGCAGGCAGCAGGGCAGGCACAATCCAGAAGGACTCCAGCAAAGAGAAGCAAAGTAACAGCAGAGTGGCAGTCCTTTCAGCACAGCTGTCCTTCTTCCTGACAGAATGCCCTCAGGATGAGAAGTGTATTTATTTGGTAGCGTCAGAAGTCTAGTTCTTCTACCCTGTGGTGACTTTGAAGTGGGGGAGACTTCAAAGAGATAGCTTTGAATTGCACAAAGCCCCTGCCCTTCCTGCCCTGGTTCCAGGGATCACTACAAGGTGGTATGCAACTCTTTGCGTTGGGTCAGGCACAGCCCATTCACGTGCAAGTGTCAGCTGTTCCCTCCCATCATGCCCAAGATGACACAACATGAACAAACTGGCCCATCAGGATGCGGATCGACCATCAGCCACAGCTAAGCTCCCTCTGTCTGTGGCTGTCTAGAGGGAATGCACACAGACCAGCTGTCTCCCACCCCAAATGTGTATTCAGAGACAGGCAGAGGCACTGAATAGTTTAAGGGAAGAAAATGCCAACTGCAAAAGTGGCATTTTCAGAATCTGACTTTACCATCAGTTGTGATTTTAAATTGTGATTCCAGAGACACCAAACTTAGAGGTCTCATCTTTTCCCAATTAGAAATTACACTGCAATAAGATAATCCCAATGTTATCCTATGGGAGAAGCAGGTCTAGCAGTAGTAAAAAAATGAATTAAAAGCGATTTTTATTGCCTGGTTGTATAAAACTTAAAGCACATACCCAAACTTATAAATATACTGCACCCTGCCATTGGGGCTGTCCAGGGCCTTCCTTGGAGTTGCCTTATATATATTAAAAAGAAGGTTTGGGCCTAGCAAGAAAGTTAGCTTGTCAGGATAATGTGACAGTTTAAAACTGCACATACGGGCTCCACAGTAGCAGGCCTGAGACATGCTTAAAGGCTTCCAAAGTGGCTGGCACAATCTGTGCTGCGGGCCCACAAGCAACATTTAATTTACAGTCCCTGGGCACATGTTTTGCACTTTACTAGGGGCTTATAGGTAAATTAAATATGACAATGTGAATAAGACAATGTTGCCATGTTTTCAGCAGAAAGCACATGCACTTTACCACGATTGAAGAGTGTTAAATTGTCCAAAGTCCTAATGCCAACAAAAACAAATGTAGCAAAAAAGTGTAGGGAAAAGGCAAAAAGTCTGGAGATAATCCTGCCGGAAAGGCCAGGTCCAACACAACCCCCCTCGATCCAAAAAAAAGGGTAGAATAATAAATATGTTGATTGGCTTCCCTGTCTATGTGATAGAACTTGGACAATGTCTCCCTACTGCAGGAGAACTTGTCAGTTCTACCCCTCTCTGAATCCAGTTGGATCTCTCTGTCAATAGTCTACTGAGCTACTGAACTGACCAATGGGGAACCCTTCTCCTCATCCATGGACCCTATTTGTGCAGTACCTGACCTTACTTTGCTCACATATGCATCCTAGTAGGCAGACAGTACCACCATGGCCAACAAAGTCCATTTATGAAAAGATTCCCAGGCCACTCCAAGTTAACAATATATTGACTGCATAGATGAGAATTTTGTAGTTGCCTGTTGGCATGTCAATGCCTCGTATAAGAGGGGAGTGATGAATAGCATCGGCTTGCAGAGGTTGCAGGGCTAACAGAAAAAGTAGGGGGACAAGGGCATTACTGTCTTGTCCCCTGATATATCTGAAACATCTACAAGACTTGAACACCACAGTCAATGTGCGCTACTGGAGTGGTATAGAGTCACTGAAACATCTGTAAAAAGAGAGGCCCTATTCCCACTCTACTCTTTGTGCAAGATAGATAACCCCATTCAATATAGTCAAAAGTTTTTTCTGTATCTAACAAGAGCAAGAGTTTATTGTCAGAATCATTGCCGACATGTCAAATGATGTTTGTCAATAGGCTCATAGGGTTAGGGGAGGTTCTGCATGGTACAGACCCAACCTGTGTTTCATGTATCAGGCTCAGTATGGTCAGCTGTAATCGGGTAACCAGAACATTTGAAAATGTTTTCATGTCTGTATCGATAACCAATATAAGACTATAGCTGGAGCAATTTGTGGAGTCTTATTTTGGTTTCAAATTAAGACTAATGACTGCCTTAATGAATTCAGTTTGCAGTGCATTAGTGGAGTTTTTTAAACAATTTACAGGACAGGGGTACCATTAGTTCTCAGTTGATCTTCTAAAATTTAGTGGGCAACCCATTGTCTCCCGGAGCCTTATCTTTAGACAAACTAATAGCCTCCAGGATCTTGTCATCAGTTACCCTACCCCTCAAGTAATTGCTGGCCCACCTCAGACAGTTCAGGCAAGCGAAGGCTCACAAAAGGCCTGTGCATGGTGAGGTCAGTAGGAGCCTCCAATCTGTAGAGGGCACCAAAGAAGACCGCAAAAACATTGACAATCTCTGCAGGATAGGTCACCAACCTCTGCGAAAAGTCTCATGATAGCAGAACTAGCTTTCCAATGGAGTAATTGTGCAGCTAGAAGTCTCATAATATTAGCATTTGAGACAGAAAATAACATGTTTGGTTTGTGCCATAAAGTATGTGTGTAAGTCTGGGACGCGCTTGACGGATGGCAGCTTTTTGTAAACTTTGATAACTGATAAGCACCTGGTAAAGGGCTCTGTGTTTTAATGCCGGTAATTTCGAATTCTCTGTTTGTTAAAGACTGTATTTGATTCCGATTCTGCCGATAAGGAGCACCGAGTAATGGACTCCGTGTTTTCTTTCGCCGCTATTATTTTAATGCTCTATTAATATTGTATTTGTTCATATTTTAACTTTGTTATAGCGCCATTCACTGGTTGCAGCGGAGCGCCTGGCAAAGGGCTCCGGTCTCTTTAATCTTTACGCCTCTTGCGTCGCGCTGCTTTTAAATAAAAAACACACTCAGTTTTTCATTATTTTAACACACTTTTGGATTAGTTTTACTAATCTTCTAATCATTCCCCTTACCTGCACTACGTCCCCGATCCACCACCAATTGTTTGGATTGTGTGGCGGGACGACTGGTGCAATAGGAAGTGATTAACCACTTCCGGGTCACCCATTAAGTGGAACTTTCTCAGCTGACTTTTCAGTTTAAATTCAGATGCCTCCGGCGACGCGCAGCGGACGCGCTTGACGGATGGCAGCTTTTTGTAAACTTTGATAACTGATAAGCACCTGGTAAAGGGCTCTGTGTTTTAATGCCGGTAATTTCGAATTCTCTGTTTGTTAAAGACTGTATTTGATTCAGATTCTGCCGATAAGGAGCACCGAGTAATGGACTCCGTGTTTTCTTTCGCCGCTATTATTTTAATGCTCTATTAATATTGTATTTGTTCATATTTTAACTTTGTTATAGCGCCATTCACTGGTTGCAGCGGAGCGCCTGGCAAAGGGCTCCGGTCTCTTTAATCTTTACGCCTCTCGCGTCGCGCTGCTTTTAAATAAAAACCACACTCAGTTTTTCATTATTTTAACACACTTTTGGATTAGTTTTACTAATCTTCTAATCATTCCCCTTACCTGCACTACGTTCCCAATCCACCACCAATTGTTTGGATTGTGTGGAGGGACGACTGGTGCAATAGGAAGTGATTAACCACTTCCGGGTCACCCATTAAGTGGAACTTTCTCAGCTGACTTTTCAGTTTAAATTCAGATGCCTCCCGCGACGCGCAGCGGACGCGCGCAGCGGGCGCGCCTAAGGCAAGCCCGTCTGCGCCCGTCCGTGACCGCCCGGGACCTGGGGCCAAAACCCCTGCCCAAAATTCTGTTGTTTATACACGTAATAATCTTCTGATTCTAAGACCTGTTCACAATTCCTTTTGTTCTCTCCTTATCCCGGATACAGCCCCATACAGCTGCTCTTGTTGCAGCTTTGTTCTTTCTCCTCCCCTTTATGTGAACTCCTTTTGTTATGAGTCTAGCCAAATTCTTCCTCTATCTAATAAGACTAACTTATCTCTTATCCCTTTCACTTTCTTTAGCCTAAACTGTCGCTCATTACCTAAGCATAAGGACGATGTTCTGAACATTCTCATGGATCGGCAACCTGATGCCCTTTTCTTAACTGAAACCCGGCTCAATGAGAGCTCTGGACCCGATATGGCTTATGCGCTTCCTCCTAATTATACCTATCTTGGAAGAAATCGCATTGATCGAACTGGTGGGGGTATAGCTTTAATTTTTAAAACAGATTATACATGTAAATGGGTAGATCTGGATTTTAATAACTGTGAAGCTGGGTTTTTCAAACTTTTATTAACACCTAATTTTACTCTTTCCGGGGCCCTTATATACCGTCCTCTTGGCCCCGCAGGTCTTTGGGCAGCGTCCCTTCCTGATCTTATTGCTCTCTTATTATTAGAATCCACTAATTTTTTGATCTTAGGTGACCTGAACTTACATTTCAATGAGATATCTTGTACTACAAGCGCTACTCTTTTAGATAACTTAGCGGCATTAAATGTTTTTTTACATAATTCAGGCCCCACGCATAAGGCAGGACATCTACTAGACCCTATTTTTTCCAATCTTGTTACGATTTCATGTAAACAAGCCATCCCCATTCCATGGTCTGATCATTTTTTGGGGGAATTTTCGATTGCACAAAAACAGGGTCCGACTTTTGCCTCTTCCTTCGCCAAATCTAGTACTTATAGGAATTGGAAAAATCTAGATATTAATGTTATGAACTCGATGTTGGAAAAAACCTTACCTTCAATCACGAGTATAAGAGATGACGGGGTTATTGTTGACTGGCTTTCATCTGCCACTAATGAATGTCTTCCTTTATCTAATAAAAAGAACAAACAGGGCTACCAGCATCCTCCCGCTCCTTGGTTTTCAGAAACCCTTAAAATAGAAAAAACTAAATGCAAGAACCTGGAAAGGAAATGGCGGAAAAATTATGACCCAGACAGAAAAGCTACTTACAAACTAGCCCTTCTTGAATATCATCGATTATGTAACACCGCGCGCGCCGATTATGCCACTGACATTATTTTACAATCCCAGAACTGCCCTAAAGTGCTGTTTGAAGTAGTACAGGAACTCTCAGGTGACTCTCGCCTATCTAAGCCTCCTGACTTGGACTCCAAAAAATTTAATGATTTGGCTTCCTTCTTTGTGGATAAAATTGACAAAATTTATGCTGAATTTCACAATTACTCTAATCATCCCAGTATTAGTATTAAATCTCAATCCAATCACTCTATATTTCCTCCTATCATTCAAGAAACAACCCAAGCTAATAATTCTAACTCACTTAATGAATGGCTCCCTATGGATACTGCCTCTTTCTTTAATATTCTTACAAGCATTAAATCTGGTTCCCCGCAAGATCCTATCCCCATTACAGTACTTCAAAAGCTAAATCCCCCCGTACTGCTTTTCATTATGCAGTTTCTTAACTTGTCTCTTACCGAAGCTTATGTGCCTGCATTATGGAAGCATGCAATGGTTCTCCCTTTACTTAAGAAAACTAATTCTGATCCGGAAATTTTCTCTAACTTTCGTCCAATCTCTCTTCTGCCTGCTTTTTCCAAAATTTTAGAAAAACATGTTAATCTTCAATTATCCAAGTTTGTAGAAACTAGTAACATTCTCCATCCATCTCAATCTGGTTTTCGTGCTGGCTATTCAACTGAGGCGACCCTATTGGGCGTGACTGAAATCATCCGCCAACAAATTGACAAAGGAGAAACTGTAGCTCTTATCCTATTGGATCTAAGCGCAGCGTTTGATACTGTATCTCACTCATCTCTCCTAAAAATTCTTAATATCAAGGGCATTGGCGGCAAAGCCCTCATGTGGTTGTCCAGCTTTTTAGCTAAGAGGACTTTTCAGGTTTTCTCCCATACAGCTTCCTCTTTGACTCACGCATCCCCTTATGGAGTTCCCCAGGGCTCCATTCTTAGTCCATTACTTTTCAATATATATGTCAGTCCTTTGGCGAGCATAGCAGAACAAGCTGGTCTAACTATCTTTTCTTATGCCGATGACACTCAACTTATTTTTTCACTCTCCTCCAAAGAAACCGTTAATCCTCCCTCTTTGCAAATAGGACTATCTAAGATAGCCAATTGGATGCATTCTAATAAACTCAAACTTAATGGAGAAAAGACAGAACTCATCATTTTTGGAAATAAAAAATCTCTCTGGGGCCCCCAACATTGGCCCTTGGAATTGGGTGCCCCCCCAATTCCTTCCCTCTCAGCACGTAACCTGGGCTTCCTAATTGATGATCAGCTGACTATGAAAAAACAGGTGACCAAAGTAGCTTCTACCTGCTTTGCTATTTTGAAGTGGCTTCGTAAAATTCTCTGGATGCTTCCTGTGGCTGCCCAGAGAACTGTGGTCCAAGCGTTGGTTATTTCTAGACTGGACTACGGAAACGTGCTTTACTTAGGTGCGAATAAAGAAGCTCTTCACAAATTGCAGGTTGTTCAGAACTCGGCGGCCAGGCTTCTTTGCCAACTTCCTAGAATCACGCCTACTTCTGGTGCACTTCATGAAATTCATTGGTTAAGAATTGAGAACCGTATCAAATTTAAAGCCCTATGCTATATGCATAAAATTAATACGGGCTTAGCTCCCAACTACCTTAAAATCTTGGTTCAACAATATCGGCCCTCTCGTTCTCTTCGATCTTCTAATCAACTAAAATTCCAGGTGCCCAAATTCCGACGTGCTAAGATGGGGGGACGCTCTTTTGCTTTCCTAGCTCCCTCTCTCTGGAATTCTCTTCCTTCTTATTTACGTCATGAAAGGGTGTTCATCAGATTTCGAAAGGAGCTGAAGACATGGCTCTTTAACCAGTAATTGCCCAAGCGGCTCGTTTAAGCCTGCCTCTGTCTTGCATTGTTTTTAGCGCCGGGAAACCTTCGGGTAGCTGTGCGCTATATAAAATCAATAAATAAATAAATAAATAAGTCATATTGCGAATGTTCCAGATTACGTAGAAGGTCTGGTGTTGGGTAACGTGCATAACTCTGGGTGAGAGTATAAATCTCATCCTCCAAGTGAGCTTGGGCTTCTTGTGCTATGCTTTTCTGGACCGCTAAGTCCCACATAGGGGTACCCTGCAGAGTAGCCTTCCCTGCCGCCCAAAGGACTTTTGGTGGCCCACAAATATTGGCTTAAGTGAGCCATCAGGTCATGTTTCTCCTCCGAAAGTTGTAGATATTATGGGTCTCATTTACATGGATTTTACGCTGTGGAGGTGCAAAATCAACCCAGATCTACAATGTGACAGTAGAGGTCTCTAGCGTCATTTTTTATCAGCATCGGATCTGGCTGTATCAGATATTGATGATATGCAAGGCAGGCGTTCCTTCCTAATGAATGACACTAGCCCGCTTGCACCATATTTACAAGCCTTTCGAAAAATGATGCTCATCTAGGAAAAGTCACACTAACTCTGACTAGCATCAACATTTCCCTTAGACCAGGCATCAAAATGACTCACAAGCACAGGTACATAAGGAGAAAACTCACAAAATACCGTGGCAACTTGGAGGACAATATAGATCTACTCCTGTTACAGCACCAAGGAGAACAGCGCAGCTGTCCACATCACCATCATAACATCCAGCACCACCACAGTCACCACCACACAGACCACAGAGGCAGCGCAGGAGACGTAAGCGCACCTCCCGCCAAAGGGCATCACTGATTGCCCGCAGGAAGGAGAAAGTTATCACCTTCTACCAGCTGCACAGGCAGTCAATTGTACAGCTGCTTCACCCTATTGCACCACATCTGCAGCCAACAGTTGAGTGGTCCACCACCATCTCACCCCTGAACAAGCTCCTGGCTGTGCTTCACCTTCTTGCAGCTGGATCCTTCCAGACCACAGCAGCGCAAGTATCACACCCCTCTCTGTCTGCAGTCCTGCCCTCTGTTCTGGATGCAATCATTTGTATCGCACCCTAACACATCCCCTTCCCCAACACCCAGCAATTGCAGCAAGACATTAAACAGGCCTTCCGTGCAATTGCTGGGTTCCCACATGCTTTTGGAGCCATGGACTACACACTTGTGCAACTTTTATCATCTGCAGCAACAGAACACGTGTACTGCATCGTAGACCATAGTGGCTTAATCTTCAATGTGCTGGCAAAATACCCAGACAGTGTCGACAACATACATATTCCACAACACTATCATCATTCAGAGGTTTAAGGATGGACAATACAGGAATGGCCTGCTTGTAGGTAAGCAAATAGCAAGAACAAAAAGATAAGGGGGATACAATACAAAGATCACTCTCTGGATGCACAGATAGGCACTGCACGGTGAGGCCTGTAACGCAAACATGCACTCTGCTACTGTACGCATATGTAATGCAATTTACCCTGACATAAAGTTGAACATATCTCAACACAGTTTTGCATATGTTGCATGATGTAAAGGCACATAGCCATGCATGGCAGACAGGAAACCTGCTGTACATCAATGTGTGCAAGGGAGGGACACCATCTACACTGGGGGGTGGTCACATGCAACATAAATGGGATAACAACTGTGTCCTGCCTTATACATCAGGGTTTAGGGGCCTCAGTTACCAGCTTCTTGCACCACTTTGTGCCACCAGAGCAACATTTGTTTGATTCTCCTCTGACACATTATGCCAGGCCATATTTACAAGGCCATGCAAAGCCACCTTGCATGGCTTATCATGGCATTTGGAGTATGGAGAACTTACATGCACAACACTGTGTGAAAGGGCCTTTCCATAGGTGTTGTCTGGGGTATACCTACACAACACACATGGAATATAAACCTAACTGATGGAATCACTGATTTGCAAGCCTGGAAATCTAACACAATTTCATGCCATCTCAGGGGCGGCGCAACAGTGATGCAATGGGGAGAAATATCTGCATCACTCCCCATATCTTCCTCTTCCTATGTCTGCCACATTCTGAGGCACACATAGAAAGAGGTGATGGTTTATGTGCAGGAATGTGTCCCTTCCTGCACAAAAACAATCATCCACACAATGCAAGCACCCTTGCACCATGTGGCAAAGATTCCTGCCTTGGTGCCAGGCATCAATGTGTGCAAAATGTCACATGCCAGGATCATTTTGCAGACCTTGGTTGGGGAATACAACTGTTGCCCACCTGATACATCTAGGAAGCAAAAGTGGGCTTTTAGCAAGTCCAAGGTCCTCTCCACAATGCTCCTGGTCAGAACATGTGCCTGTTATAGGTGCTCTCAGCATCGTTTTCTGAGCTGGCAAAAGGTGTCATTACCCATGGCTGAATGCCATAACCTTGGTCAACTATAATGTTGGAGAAAAAGATGTCATTGCTATGGTGTACAGCACGTGCATATTTGTATTGTCATGCACTTCTCACAGTTATGAACACATGATATGTACATCATGGCAGTGTATTGCCTTTTACAGAGGCCTGTTCACTGATTGTAAGTGAGGCCCAATGCAGTGCATGGGAAGCCACATCACACAAATCAACTTCCTGGCATATTTGTGCAGCAGGGTTGGATGGTGTCTAATTCTGTCAAAACAAAATCCCCTGTGGGATGAGGAGCAGGAGCCTCCCCAGGAAGAGGAGGAGGATGACATGCCAAATCACCCGGATATTCAGAACACTGCTGTCTTTTCACTTTGACTTGCCCACAGTGTTCATCATTTATTCATCTGACTACATGTGGAGTAAGCCATGACTACCAAACATATGAATAAATGTTCAAATGCAACATATGTCTTGGAGTGTTTGGCACAGTCCCATTTCCTAAACAATCTACATCCAGGAAACCATGAGTAGGCTGCAGGAGTTGTCAATCTAGTGTGAACACTGTCATCATCCTCTAAGTACCAGACACAATGCACTGAGCTCTGAAAAGTGTGTTGTGTAATGTTTGCCTTGTCTGCAAAAAAACAGGTTGAAATGAAACCATTTGACATGGCATCCCTAAAGGAAAACTAAGCAATGGACTGAGATCCCAACACATAGTTGGCACATGAGGCAACTCTCTGAAGGTGTTCTGTCCATGAATCTTAGGAAATGTGGCCTATGCAATGTCTGATCCTTGTAAGCATGCACACTCACCTATCTACACTTATGCTACATACATTAGAAGCATGGAAAGAGAGAAGCATGTGGAACACAACTATCCACAAGCCACACAACAATCCACATGACCGTAAAAATAATTTCCACAACACCATACATTTTTACACATATTACAGTCATTGCCTCGAAAAAATTGACACATTGTCTAAATACATGTTTTTTTTTAACCTATTGTGTCTGTCAAAAATGACACATCGTATGCAATGCTTCAGGACAGCCTCAGGGTGTTCCATCATGCGACATGACAAATCAATGCATTTGCATGAAGCATAAAAAAAACACATTGTCTAAAAACATAATGCATCATCACAGGAAATTAGGTACTGGATCTGCCCTGCTGCAAATCAGGAACTGCAGAGTTACTTTTACTTTCTTTTACAGTCACAGTCTTTTCATCTGTGTTGGAGACAGGTTGTGTGTGGTTGGAGCTGCGTTGAGGAGTGCTGGTAAATGTGTCTCTTGTGCTGTCTTCTGTCTCTGTAGTGTCCCTGAGGTCTGTTTAGTCCTGTCTATTTGTGTATTGTATTATTTTGTGATTGTATTGTCAGGTGTTTGTCTTTGGGTTAGGTTTGTCTGTTGTGGTAGTTGTGGATAGTTTGGGGTTCTTTTTTCTTTGGTAAGTGTACAGTGGATTAGGTTTGGGACATGCTGGGGAAGGGACCGTCAACTCAGTGCAAATGAATTGGGAGGATTAATCTGGCTCATCACACACTATCTCCCTAATATGGTGGCCATGGGGGAAGGGTTAATCAGGAATACAGGACGGAGGCACGCAAGCTGCTGAGGGGTAAGGTCCTGTTACACACGACCCATGTCTTTTAGGTTGAGCACATAGCCCACCAATTAAAACATCCATGGGCAGTCATCATTGCCAGGGAACGGGACCTTCTGGACCAACTGGGAATCGAGGTCGGTGAAACTGCAGGTGACTACACAATCTATGTTGTTGACTCCTGCTTTGCAATTACAAGTACATGTCTGTTGGACATAGGGCATCCTTTACCAAGTTATGACAAAGGGGATGGCTGTGAATAATATGTCTGTGCAAAATACCATCCATGACAAGGGCAGTAATGCACCATTAAGTAGACAAATGGCATATTCCTGTTCTTGTCCCCTGTGTTTAGCCACTAAGGTCTGAAATGCACAAATTCTGATACACCTTTATCATGGTACATGAATACATGGCTCCAGGGAGTAGTGTCTATGTCCACTAAGGGCCTGACTACTGTTGTATGTTACATAGTCATGTACATCTGATGACATAAGTGATGCAGGAGTAAAGGGAGTCATGGCTGAGTGTGTCCTGTGTGTCATGTATGTGCAGAGTGCCATAACAATTAGCTATGCTTAAGAAATGTTGCAGTAGGAAGTAATCTGCAAAATGTTAACAATGTAGCTGAGACATGTATGTGTGGTTTCAGCACATAAGTGTGCATGTCAGCCTGGCCTACTAATGTATGTCACTGAGACATGTCTAATGGCCTAATTGGGTATTCACTAACCTAAGTCTTCTATGTCCATTAGCAAATCATGTGTCATGTGCAAAACTATCCCCCAGTGGTCATTGTTCAACATTCACAGTGCTATGTCTCATGTTATTTCTTTCAGGTGACCTTGGCTGTACACCACTGGAGAGGTGCAAGCTTTGCAGACCTTGGTGCAATCAGTGAGTGTCAATCTGTATGTGCAATGAGGAGTGCAAGTATTGTGTGTGATCTTGTATATTGTGTACAATGCCATGTATCAAGTGCATGTACGCTACGACAGACACCATTTGCTGTACATGTATATGAACTGTGTGGTTCATGTTGTGTGTGGGATGTGCATACCAAGAAAACAATTCACTGGTTGCAACATGTGGTGCGAGGAACTTGTAAATGTTGGACTTCTATGAAGCCAAACACAGTGATGACAGTAAGGACATGTTCCAGACATACATGGTCCTACATATGTATGCAGGGTGGCAAGATGTTGTTAACTAAACAAGTTACTGTTCTATGTGCCACACATAGCACACAGCAACTCAGGTCTAGCTGGGATTAATGACCATGTAAATAGGTCCCTAAGATTAGCAGGACAGTGGTCAACATACCACACTTGAAAATGCTGTAGATTTTGCCAATCATGTGGTACAATGTCCCACTCCCTGTATTGTATGTTGCAACATTGCCAACCCATGACATCTTCACAGAGCCTGGCATGTGTGTTTGACCTGAAGAATGTCTATACAACATTGTCATTTGACATGTTATTACTCAAAGCATCATCAGATAGTGGTGGTCCCAATAGTGTCCATGATGTAATGCAGTTTCACACAATGTACAGCATTATCCAGTGATATTCCAACATCCCTGTGCAGATAAGGTGTAGGGCATACATGAACAGACATATGAGATGGCAGTGCTGTTGTGCAACACGCTGACCAGAGTTTTTGACACATATACATGCAATGGCAGCATAGTGGGACACATCAAGTAACTCTGGGACTATGCGTGAAGTCATGGCCCAGCTCACCAGGTAGTGACCTGAGTGGATTTGGGAGTAGTGCCATGCTTCTCTGTGTGACATGCTCCACCCTCCATTTTCACACATGATACCAGTCACATCCATTTTCCATGTAGCAGTGTGCCCAGACATCTGTTCTTGGCATATCAGGCACACACTGTTGGTAGACTACGTTTAACCCAATGGATCTAAGGGCAATGGCACATGCAAGAGGGACATTTTGAGTATGACCTACCATGGTCACATAACCAATGTGTATGATGAGCATAGTCAATGGTGACATGGTCATTTGAAGATGTTCCAAGATGGTTCTATGGTCTTGGGCAACATTAGCTAGTCTTGATAGCTTGGACATGAACAATATGTAGATGATGGTCGGTGTGCAGATGTGTATTAACCTTGCCCTTCAAGATGTCATTGTGATTTGTGCTGGCCAACATATGATAACTGCAGATGGTATTTGTATTGCATGTCTGTCGCTCATTTGCCTAATATACACGTGGCTGATATGTCCCATTCATGTCTCAGCTGCCAACATGACCCCATCCCAGAAGGAAGAATTTGACAAGGGGGCAAAACGCTAAAGCCACAGCTGTCTGGTGCACAAGAGCTTCCGGAGGATGGGGAGGCTCTACAAGTGGGAGCGAGCATTGGGTTCCTGGAAGGCATTTCCTGAAGGGGGACCACCCAAGAACCATCCACTTCAACCACCCACACAGCAGGCAGGTCTCAGGCAGCAAACAGGGCAGGGTGTACAGGGGCTGGACTATCAACTTCAGCTACATCTACAAGTGTCTCTACTACTTTCAAGACAGTTCCTCCCTTTGTTAATCCACAACATATGTAGGAATTTCGTACTGAGCTGGCAGACCAAAAATACTGTATTGCCAGATGAGAACATAAAACTTAGCAAATTATGCAGATGCTGAGGGTGATCAAGGCTGGCAGTGACGAGGCACTGAAGAGGACAATGGTCTGGATGGACACTACTTCCCTTCTCCTTGTACATAGATTTCAACATAGTTGGGGTATTTATATAGTTAGGGTTAGATTAGTTAGTGTGGTGTAGATTCGTGTTCGTACATAGTGGGTCTTCTTGGGGGGGTATTTGGGTTTCTCTTTTTCTTTGGTGTATCTAGGGGGTAGGTGCTGTTTTGGGTATGTGTGTTCTAAAACAAGTTTTAAAAAATAAAAATAAAATATATTTGTTTAGGCTATATGTTTAGTTAGTGAATGTTTAGCTGAAGTTTGTATTGTCCTTGTCTACAGATGTGTTTTAAGGGAGGAGGGCATTGGTCCTGTGGTGTTAAATGTATGGGACATGTTGGGTTAAGCTAAGTTAGTTGTAGGTAAACGTTAGGATAAGTTAGTGTAGCTAAGGTTAGTATAGGTAGGTTAGTTAGGTTAGGTAATTTTAGGCAGATAGTAGTAGCTTCAATAAATCTTGTTGTTTCCTACTGTATGGTCTCCATCATGGTTCACTGTGTAGGTGTTGGCATGTCTGCACAGGTAGTGACAGGCAATTGTCTTTTGCTCTGCAAGCAGTATTTTGAGACATGGGTGACTGTGTTTTTCCCCCATAGTCAAGTACCTGTCAGGTTGGCAATGGTGTCACATCACCTATCTCCAGACACGGGTCAGCAATGTACGTGACAATTTGGATGTTCATGGATACACATTCCAAAACATGTATGCAGTTGCTCTGATTTGGTAAGTCATGGGGCATGCATTGTTGAAATGTTGTTGTGATTGCACTCACCCTAAATCAAGGATTTGTTCCTGACAGGATTTTGGCTGCCCCTCACAGTCTTGGACATGGATCATTTGTTTGTCACATGAATGATGAGCTGTTACTACCATCCTTGCTTAGCGCAGAATCTTGTGTTGTGCTGTCACAATTCATACATGGTCATGTAGAATGACATGCTTAGGAGCCTCAGGAACTGCTTGTTACTCAACATAAATATCAGTCACCTAACATGTATCAGTCAGTGTGTATGGCTTTGTGGCTGTCACAAATACACACATATCCCTTTGGTAAGCAGTCAGTGTGTTAGCTTCACATGTTGCAACATGTTCATCTTGTTCATACTTTTGGCACACATACGACACTGAGGTTGTGCTAAGTGAATTTATTTACAACTGTGAATTTGTATACAGTAATTCAGTACATCACATTTGATAAAAACCCCAACAGAGACATTGGATGTCTAGACTGAGTCCATGGGGGTGAACATGTCCTGGGACATGTGTCAGAGAGGAGTGCTTCAGTGAGGAGGAGGAGCACATTTCTCCTAGGGAAGATTGGGAAGAATAGAGGCCACATATGTGAGAGGTCAACAGTGGGAGAGTCCAGTTCAGGGCAGTGCCAAGTGTTATGACACTGGCATGACCTTAAGCACAGAACAAAGGAGAAAGGGGCCATGTGCCACAGAAAAAGCTACCAGGCAGTTTCCCTTCATTCTCCAATGTATGTGGTGCCTCTCGTGACAGGGGTGTTGTAGGTGCTGCAGTAGAGGGAGGCACGCACACATCTGTGAAAGAAGATGTGTATGCTGTGCCCCATTCAGCTCTCATCTGTAGGAACACATGAGGCAGCAGAGCAGCAAGGAGAGTCTGCAAGGTCTGAAACACTGCAACAACATCACATTGGTGGGACAAGATGGCCACAGCACACAGAGAGTAATGTCCAACAGTAAAGCAAGAATAGATATTCCTGGTGTAGTTCTGTAGGTTGAGAGAAGTATGAAGTTGAAACGAGTCTCAGATCCTGTTTGCAGATGGTGTCTTTATTTGTAGGTGTTTGGAAAACATTGAGTCATCGTGGAGATACAGCCAACACGTGTTTCGTCACACAGGTGACTTCATCAAGGCTGTAATACAGTAATGACAGCAAACATTGAATATATATGTATGTAATAGAATCTGGTGAGGAACCCAGAAACCGGAAACCAGTGGTACGAGTTTGTGTACGTGAGTAATTAGTGAACATGGCTATAAAGGTGAATAGTGGTGGGATCCAAAATATGAAGCATAGAAAATACTAAGTAAATCACTGTGGTCATGTGGATAATGTCTAAAAACACAAAGTGTTGGAAAGCTTACATTTTAAGTACTATATAGTAATCTAGCAATATTAGTTAGCAATTGGTATGCAAGTGGGAGAGTAGTGCAGGACTAAGAGAAAACAGGGAGAGAAAGTGAGTAGAAACATCAAGGGGGAGATACGGTTAAGTGCAAGGTGGAAAAACGGAGAAGTAACGAGGGCGGGGGGCCCCGGAGGGCATATTAGAGAGTAAAACTCATACCTGGGGCACTTGGCCAAAGTGAGTAAGTGGTGATGTTTAGTAGCGAAGTTGCTCAGTGATCAGTTGAGTGGGCTGGAAAGAAAGTAAGTAAGATAAACCAAAGAAAGAAGGAGTAAGGGAACAGATGGAGGGGATAGGTACTAGTGTGTAACAGGACAATTGAAAAAAAGGCATAGGGAAATACAGAGAAGGTAGTCCGGAGGAGAAATTGGTAAGAAAAGTTGGACTGGAGAGAAAGGAAAAGATATAAAAATAAATATAAAATAAAATGGGTCAGTGAAAACATACCTGAGTATTAGTGGTAAAGCTGTGATTAGTATGGCTGCGCCAGGCAGCTACAGGTACGTAGGTAAAAAGCTTGTGTGATAATGCAGATTGAGGAGGCCCTGATAAGCCTGTAATCATAACCTGTGAAAGTACCAGGAAAGAAAACATTGAGTATAAAGAAAGGGCAGGATAGCTGGCACCGGAAGGTTTAAAAAAGGAAATTGGTGTAGAAGAGAAGGTAAAATTAAAAACGAAATGCTATCGTGAATGTGATTCGTATGAGGAATAAAGACATCTCAAACTGAAAAAGTTCTTCCACAACAAACCTGACACCTACAAAACTGCTCATACGACACTACCCACTTGTAATCAAACCATTGGGGACCTTCAGGATATCCATACAATTCTCTCCTTGGCTAACACACCTTCACCACCACCCAGTTTTGATGAACTATTGGTTGAACTCAATATTATACCCAACTTAGATGTCAACAGTGGGCTCAAACCCAATTCCATGTTTGTCCCCACGTTACCTCGAGACAATCACATCAACGTCTTTTACCAAGCCGTCAGTACGGAACTCTACAACTTGGAGGACAAAAAGAGCTCATGTACCCACAGACCTTCCAATAATCTCAACTCCTATGAACTCCATGCGTTGCATAAACTCTCCACATGTCCAGATATAGTTATCAGGGAGGCTGACAAAGGGGGCAATGTTGTCGTCATGAACAAGAGTGACTACGTTACAGAAATAGACAGACAACTCAATGACACCCAGGCCTACTCTCTACTACAGAGTAACCCTCTTTCCAACATTACCAGCATGATCAGAAAGAAATTGACCTTTTGGAAAAATCACTGTCTCCTGACTGATTTAGAACACAGATTTTTGTACATCGAGGCGCCCCGGGCTCCCTGTATATACATTTTACCTAAAGTCCACAAACCAGGGGGGTTTCCCCCTGGCAGACCCATTATTTCAGGGATTGGTTCACCTACAGAACATATCTCCGAGTACATTGACTCCTTTCTCCAACCCTTGGAACACAACCTGCCGTCCTACATACAGGACACCCGCGATCTGTTGTGTCAATTGGAAGACATCGATTGGTCAGAAGACTTTATGTTTGTCTGTCTCGACGTTAGCTCTCTCTACACGTCCATTCCCCTGGAAAGGGGACTGGAAATGCTCCAACTTACGCTTAGTACCCGAGATGCCACACTATATGATCACACACGCATGCTTCTTGACCTCACACGGTTAGTACTAGAGAACAATGTATTCTTACACGATGGCAGATGGTTTCGACAGTGTCAGGGTGTAGCCATGGGAGCCAAGTTCTCCCCTTCTTATGCCAATCTCTACATGGGTCAATTTGAGAAAATACACTTATGGTCCAACTGCCCGACACACCTCACTGAACACATCCTGTATTGGGGTAGATATATTGATGATATTCTTGCTATCTGGACTGGCAACGTTTCAGACCTCAATATACTCATTGAACACCTCAACACCAACGATTTTAACTTAGTTTTCACTCACAAAGTGGATACTACTAAAATCGAGTTCCTGGATTTACTTTTGTACATCACCAACAATAAGATCATGTTGAGACTTTACAGGAAACCTACTGCCTGTAACTCTGTCCTACATGCTCATAGCGCCCACCCCCTTTCACAGATCAGAGCCATCCCATACGGAGAAATGGTCAGAATTCGACGCAACTGTACGGACAATGTTGTTTTTAAACAGGAGCTTAAGAACCTGACTTATCGCTTCCAAGCTAGAGGGTATACCAACAAACTTATCTCGGGAGCCAGCAAACGCATACTAAACAAAAACCAACACGATTTACTGATTAAGAGCCGCAAAGAACCAGTGGCCAAGGGTTGTTCTAACAGTAGACCGGTCTCCTTCATTACCCAATACGGCCCTGCGAGTAAGGATGTGCTGCGTATTCTCAAGAAACACTGGCATCTGTTAATGTTGGACACATGCCTCAAGGACTCAATAGGCATGTCACCAACCATCGTACATAGCAGAGGTCGGACCCTTAGGAACATTCTGTGCCCTAGCTTTCTCTGTCCCTCACCTTTGACACCTTCTACAGGGTGGATGCCTACATAACCGAATGGTTTTTACAAATGTGGCTGCTGCATATCCTGCCAACTAGCCCTTAACAAAACCATTTCCTTCTCCTATAACACCGTGACCACGCACCACATCAAGACTTTCATGAATTGCAACACTAAGTTTACTGTCTACTGTCTGATATGTGTATGTGGTCTGATCTATGTTGGCAGCTCGATACGCCCACTGAAGGAACGTATTCAGGAACATGTCAGAGCCATCAGAAATGCTAACATTAACTATCCCATGGCAGTTCATTTCAACACTTCACACGGGGAACAGGATCTCCTGAGCCTTAGGTTCCATGGCATCACTCAGGTCCCAAACTCACCGAGATGGGGAGACAGAACCAGAGATCTACGTAGATGCGAATCTAAATGGATCATAAAACTCCGCGCAGTTGAACTAGGCCTGAACACGGATCGTGAACTTCACTTTTTTCTCGCATAATTCGCCATTTCCTCTGTCTGTAACAATGTACACATTAATAGTTCCTAACTCTAATAATACTGTGGACTACTGTATATCCCACTAATGGACTTATGCTTTTATACCAATGTACTAACTGTTGCACCTATTTATTGCACTTCATGTTCTCTACTTTTACATGTTTCAATTACCATCGCAATTGTACGGTGCATCTATATACATTGTTTTGATTATTGTATCCTTTCACTTCAACACATGGTAATGGCTCATATATGTTTCATCTATCCTCTTCTGGTGTCCCTGCCCAGCGATGTACTATTACACTCTTTTAATATTATTGGACACCATTACATTGTCACGTTCTCCATTCATCAGTCAACTATGATGTAGTTTCCACTCACATTCTCTACCACCCCACAATTTTAATTGGTCTCACTGTGTGTGTTCTTCCCCCCACTCAAGTCTTGACTCTATCTTTCTCACCATTGATCTAGGCACTCACCCGGTGCCTAGCATCAACATAGTCATTATCGCGCCTTCACTTACAACTTTACAGCTTTTGCGCTTCCCATTTTCATCATATTACGCTATCTCCCATTCACACCCAAGATGGCCGCCGTTTTAGCCACTATAGCCCAGTCACACCCAAGATGGCCGACGTTTTAACCATTATAGCCAAGTCCCTCTTTCATTTCTGCTGCACCTCCACCTTCTACTTAATTAGAAAGCAATTCCCCTCGCAGACCATTACACGATCTCGCGACTACCTGAAAGCTCACTGCTACTCTTCTTCCTGGTAAGTGACCAACTCGCCTTTGCAACATATCCCTTATCGTTGTCTTCACCGCTACTAATTAACGTACTATGCCCACTATTTCCTTAGATTGAGACTTGCCTTTACCACAATTTTTATAGCGTGTTCCTCACCGTAAACACTACTTTACAACTCCTGCTATTCCCACTTAATGATTCTTTGCCCACGCTCCTGCGGTTAATTTTCTAACCACGATACATTTTGTCTTAGTCCTCAACAGCCGCCCACCACGACTCGGGCTATCTTTACTCTTTTTAACCATGGTCTATTTAACTTTGAGCTACGTGCCCATCATTATATCACCGTGCGCTTCGACTCTGTTTATTCAAACTGGTTGTGACCTAACCTCTGGCGCATATTCCCATAGCTAAATCCCCATTAACCAACCGCACGAGCATTTTCGACTTGCAATGTATTCATGCCGGTTTCCCAATGTCTTTATTCCTCATACGAATCACATTCATGATAGCATTTCGTTTTTAATTTTACCTTCTCTTCTACACCAATTTCCTTTTTT
The DNA here is from genome assembly GCF_031143425.1 of Pleurodeles waltl. Classification (NCBI taxonomy): domain Eukaryota; kingdom Metazoa; phylum Chordata; class Amphibia; order Caudata; family Salamandridae; genus Pleurodeles; species Pleurodeles waltl. Next base: position 959,921,890 of record NC_090447.1, on the reverse strand, counting down.
AAACCTTCTGGTGCCAGCTATCCTGCCCTTTCTTTATACTCAATGTTTTCTTTCCTGGTACTTTCATAGGTTATGATTACAGGCTTATCAGGGCCTCCTCAATCTGCATTATCACACAAGCTTTTTACCTACGTACCTGTAGCTGCCTGGCGCAGCCATACTAATTACAGCTTTACCACTAATACTCAGGTATGTTCTCACTGACCCATTTTATTTTATATTTATTTTTATATCTTTTCCTTTCTCTCCAGTCCAACTTTTCTTACCAATTTCTCCTCCAGACTACCTTCTCTGTATTTCCCTATGCCTTTTTTCAATTGTCCTGTTACACACTAGTACCTATCCCCTCCATCTGTTCCCTTACTCCTTCTTTCTTTGGTTTATCTTACTTACTTTCTTTCCAGCCCACTCAACTGATCACTGAGCAACTTCGCTACTAAACATCACCACTTACTCACTTTGGCCAACAGCCCCAGGTATGAGTTTTACTCTCTAATATGCCCTCCGGGGCCCCCCGCCCTCGTTACTTCTCAGTTTTACCACCTTGCACTTAACCGTATCTCCCCCTTGATGTTTCTACTCACTTTCTCTCCCTGTTTTCTCTTAGTCCTGCACTACTCTCCCACTTGCATACCAATTGCTAACTAATATTGCTAGATTACTATATAGTACTTAAAATGTAAGCTTTCCAACACTTTGGGGGTTATTACAACTTTGGAGGAGGTGTTAATCCGCCCCAAAAGTGACGGTAAAGTGACGGATATACCACCAGCTGTATTACGAGTCCATTGTATCCTATGGAACTCGTAATACGGCTGGTGGTATATCCGTCACTTTACCGTCACTTTTGGGACGGATTAACACCTCCTCCAAAGTTGTAATAACCCCCTTTGTGTTTTTAGACATTATCCACATGACCACGGTGATTTACTTAGTATTTTCTATGCTTCATATTTTGGATCCCACCACTATTCACCTTTATAGCCATGTTCACTAATTACTCACGTACACAAACTCGTACCACTGGTTTCCGGTTTCTGGGTTCCTCACCAGATTCTATTACACACATATATATTCAATGTTTGCTGTCATTACTGTATTACAGCCTTGATGAAGTCACCTGTGTGACGAAACACGTGTTGGCTGTATCTCCACGATGACTCAATGTTTTCCAAACACCTATAAATAAAGACACCATCTGCAAACAGGATCTGAGACTCGTTTCATCTTCATACGTCTCTCAACCTACAGAACTACACCAGGAATATCTATTCTTGCTTTACTGTTGGACATTACTCTCTGTGTGCTGTGGCCATCTTGTCCCACTTTGTTCTAGGGTACTCCCAGTACCCGCTTTGGTGCCTACCGGGTAGTAAGGCACTGGGCCATTTTGCACAGGACCTTGCTCGTACTTCCTTACGCTGTTAAAACTATTTGTTTACTGCCTAGAGGTGCTGCGCCTCTCACCCTTACTACCCTCATTTCTCAACATCACATTGGTAGTCACCCAAGTTGGAAATGAGGGAGTCCAGCTTCTGCTCCATGGACTCCCAGACCTGTTGCAGTGCTCCCAGCCTGTTGGCAATCTTGCTGATGCAACTTTGACTGGGTATTTGCTCATGCATCTTCCTCATGACACCAGCGATGTCGGCCAGGGACTGTTTGAGCCCACAAAGAGGTGAGAAGGTGACTTATATGGACTTTGAGCTGTCCTTATTAGGTTTGAGGCACCTCTGGACCGCCTCTAGTGTACCCGCCACAGTCTCCATTCCTCACATGCACTCACACTAGATTCCTAATGCAGTTTGTTGGAATTTGACTGCTGTGTCCTGAGGGTCCAGGGCTGGGGTTGAGCTGGCAGGTTGTGTTTGTTCGCTCTTGGATGGATCACCTGGAAACCCTGCAATGCTGCTTGGTCTCCCTGCAACCAGAGATGATGTTTGAATGACACCCAGGATTTCCTGGAGGGTCTTGTTAGTGATGGTTTGCGGCTAGTCATCCACATAATTGGAGAAGTTCGGGACAGGCAGCTGGCCAGGAGGTATGTTGTTGTCCTCTGCAATCAAATGGTGGTACTGCAATGTTGAGCTCTGCAAGATGTTGACATGAGGTGATCATCTTTACAATCAAGGTTTCCAAGTGAGAGTTGTAGGTGCCTCTTATCCAAGGCCCTAGCACCACACTGCACAACTGGAGTCTCAGTGATTTTGATGCTCCAGTGGCATATTGTGCAGGCCACTACTGTACCAGGCTGCACCTCACCAACTTGCATTTGTGATGGCCCTGTAAGTGTATACCTCTTTCGTACCTTACACTACATAACAGTTGAGTCCCATGGGTGTTGGTGTTGGTGTCGGTGTTCCCCCACAACATCCATGGATTCCCTAAGGATTGTTACACATTCACAGATTTAGATATCTGGGCATGCATCAGATCCGTAAACTACATAAGGTGTGGCATTGAAGTGGTGCAACAGTGGGATCTATTGTTATAGCCCCCGGTTTTCCTGTTTCAATGTGTGCTGCATTCTGCACAGGAACTACCCCAAAGAGTGTTATTGCCTTTCTATGTGAGCTGCATTCTGCAGCCCACATTAGAATGGTACCACAAAAGGGGTATTGCAGATATGTTTCCATGTAGTGTCATTCTTATGCAACCCCTGGAGTGGAGTAGGAATGTGAAACATTCCCTGACTTGTAAATCTGTGTATGCATCAGGTTTCTTTGGGTTCCATGGGTGTTGCATTTGTGCATTGGTGAACCCCAACATCAGTTTGTTGTTTAACCATAAGCATACCAGCATCCTACACTCTAGTCTGCAGACAGTACATGTTGGTGCAGGGAGATGGCTGCCTTCCCCTTTTATCCTAACATATTTCCCACATTACCCCCCAGTGTGTCTTACCCTGTGGTTGTTGTGGTTTGTCATCTGCTGCACTGGTATGTCCTTAGACTCCTGTGACTGATTCCTCAGGGATGACAGCTTCCACCATCCCTTCCAGGTCATCAAGCTCCTCCTGAAGTGCTGGACTGCCACCTTCAGTTTGCATTGTTGCCTTGCATTTGCAGGCCTGTTTGCCCTATGTTGTGTACTTGCAATTGTGCCAGCTTTTCTTACACTTGACGTCTGTCCTCTTGACCTTTGCCACACTTTGTCAACTTTGTTACTGACATTAGACAGTGTTAGAAATTTTAGCGCAGTTGTGCATATTTCTTGTTAATGAGGCCCTAAGTCTCAATAGTTTAGAAGAACCAAGTCCGCCCTCCTCACCACCACAGAGAACATTCAAATCCTCCCTGAAAGGGGTGAGACCGCGGCTCTCATCCTCCTGGAACTGTTCACCGCCTTTGACACGATCTCCCACCGCGCTCTACAGTCTCGTCTCCGCGATGTCGGCATCGGAGACAAGGCACTAGAATGGATCACCTCCTTCCTCTCCGATAGAATCCAAAAAAGTCTGACTCCCCCTTCTACTCAGAAGCCACAAAGATCATCTGCGGCATCCCACAAGGCGCCTCTCCGAGCCCCACTCTCTTTGACCTCTACATGGCCCCCCTAGCCACCATCGCCAGACACCATGCACTCAGCATCATCTCATACATTGAGGACACACAGCTAATCATCTCCCTCATCAACAACCCACAAACCGTCAATGTCAATTTCCACAATGGAATGAAGGCAATCACCGCATGAATGAAGGAGAGCTGCCTCAAGCTAAATACCGAAAAAACAGAAGTCTTCATCATAGGCAACAACCCCTCAGGGTGGGATATCTCCTGGTGGCCACAGCCTTCGGAAGCGCTCTGGCCCTCACCTACCACGTCTGCAACCTCAGATTTATCCCGGACTCATCACTCTCGATGAAAGGCCAAGTGAGCGCAGTCTCCTCCACTTGTTTCAACACCATGTGCATGCTTCAGAAGATCTTTAAATGGATCCCTACCGAAACCAAAAGTACAGTCACCCAGACCTCGTCAGCAGCCGCTTAGACTACGGCAAGACAGTCTATGCCAGAACTACCACCAAGGTAAAAAAAAACCTACAATGCATCCAGAACGGCTCTGCCCGTCTCATCAAGAACGCCCCCAAACAAAGCCACACCTCCGCCCTACTGAGAGACCTGCACTGGCTCCCAATAGACAAGACAATCACCTTCAAACTTCTCACGCACACAGACAAGGCCCTCCACAAAGCCGGACCAGAGTACCTCAATCAAAGACTCCACTTCTACATGCCCACCACGTACCTCTGCTCCGCCAACCTCGACCTCGCTGCCGTCCCACGCATCCGGAAGGCCACAGCCGGAGGAAGGTCCTTCTCCTACCATGCCACCAAGACCTGGAACTCCCTCCCGAACCACCTCAGAAGATCTCCCACGCTTCTTCAATTCAGAAAGGACCTCAAAATGTGGCTCTTCACCTGATCCCCTCTGACCTTCATTTAATGCTCCTCCCCCCAGAACCTTGAGACCTTAACGGCTGAATAGCCACATTTTACAAGTACTTGATTGATTGATTGAAGTAGGGGCACTATGCACAAGATTGATTTCAAGGACAAGGTGGGTATGGTCCGATGTTCCTCCAGCCTCTATTGTACACATATAAAGAAAGTCTAAAGCAGATGGGACACAAATAAAAAGTATATTCTTGAAGATGTGCCATGTACACAATATATGAAAGTACATTTCCTGTCTTCATGGTATGATGGTCCTGTATTATGTGCAGTAGTCTTGCCTTATCCCTATCATTAGGCCTATCTAGAGGACCTGATCTTTCAAGAAGAGGGTCTAACGCCAAGCCCCAATCATCTCATATAATGACTTTAGTGTTGCCAAATTCTGTCAAAAGTCAGTAGAAAGAGAAAAAACATATCCTATCCTGATAAGGGCCATGGACAGGCCCCAAGATCAGAAACCAGTCCAATATTTTGAGTTTGTCATAGACAAAGCATTTGTTGGGAATGGCCGTCTCTACAGGATCACCCCCCAATCTTTTTGCCTTCACCCTCCTACTTTTTGCAAGATTTTTGATTGTTGGCCTTAAGACTCTGTGCACTTTACCATTGCTAACTAGTGCTAAAGTGCTTTTGCTCTCAAAACATAATTTGATTGGCATATACCTGATTGCATATTTAATTTACAAGCAAGTATCTTGCAGAGTGGTATGCCGTATACCCAGGCCCTTTACATTGAATGCTACTAGTGGGCCTGCAGCACTTATTCTGCAACCCACTTAAGTAGCACCTCAAAACCTGTTGCAGACCTGTCATTGCAGCCTGAAGTATGTAGAATTTTCATTTAAAAAACTTTGCCAAGCTTTAAACTCCTCTTTTATTACATATAAGGCAACTCCAATGTAGGCACTAGCTATCCCACAGGGCCGGTTGCTAATTAATTAAAAGGAAGGACATGTATTTTTAGCTTTACATGTCCTAGTAGTGAAAAACTCCCAAATTCATTTTTCACTATTGTGAGGTAACCCCTCCCATAGGTTGACATTGGGGATTCCTTTTTAGATTTAATTAGTTGCAATTCCTAAACTAGAGGTGGTGGATACTTCATGTTTGGTATCTATTAACTTGTAATGATTAACTTTGTTTAATGGTAAGGTTGGATTTATCATTACAAATTTGAAAATGCCACTTTTAGAAAGATGGCATTCTCCTGCCCTTAGCCTCTGTGCCTGCAGCCTGCCTTAGGTTACATGACCGGGTGTAACTGACAGTTGAGACTTTGGGAATTCACCCCAGACAGTCACACAATAGTGGAATTAGCTTAGCCTGAATGGGGCATTAACTGACTTGATGAGGGGAGGCGGAGCTAAGCACAGACCCATTTATATCTGAATAGGCTGAGCTCTGCTGCAACACAATAGGCTTGAATGACCTGTATTGTTAATGCAGCCAGCTGGGAGCCAGCGCAGAGGAGGCAGGAATATCCTGGAACTTTAGACAACCCTTCTGGAAACTTTTCCCAACTTCTAGGAGAAGAATACCAGAGGATAAAAATAGGGCTCTCAGACCTATTCCTCAGTTCACTACTGGACCTGCAAAAATGACTCTCGGAGGACTGACTGCTCCTGTGACCTGCTGTACACTCTACCAGTCTGCTGCTGCACCTGGAAGGATAGCTCTATGGCCTTCAGCCTTTCTTAACATTCAACGGCCCGCCCTGCTGTGGAGCCCTACATCTTCACCTGCACCTATCACTCCAGTAGTGACTCCAAGGGCTTATTTAGCTGGCCCCCTGTTCACAGCAACAAAGACAAAACAGGCTCCTACCATCCTAAACCCACACCTGGACCCAGCCTGAGTGAGTCTTGAACCCCCAAGAGTTCTCCATCCACTCCTGGACCCTTGGTTGTGGTGCTCAAAATGCCCAGGTGGCCATTTTCTAAAACTGAGGACTTGCTATGTTGAACCTTGAAATTCAGAAATTCATAACTCCGGTTCTACTAATTGGATTTTGATGGTTTGGTGTCGAAAAATGTACTAAACTTTACTATAGTTTCCTAAACTGGTTTGGGATTTTTCTTGTGTTGTGTGTTTACTGTATTGCTGTTTGTGTACTGCACAATTACTTTACACATTGCCTCTAAGGTATGCCTGACTGCTTTTTGTGCCAAGCTAAGGGTGAAGCACAAGTGAATTTAATGACTTTTTTGTGGTTCACTCTGGAAGGGATTGTAGCAGTTGCTTGATCAGAGCTCACACCCCAGTCAACCAACAATCCAATTTCTCACATTGGTGTTCAACGTTGTGGATCAGGACTTATTTTTCATGTGGTACCTTACAGTGGTTTGTACTGCAAAAAATCCTAGACAACCATTGTGGCATCAGAACTGATTTTTTAAATTATTCTTAGCCTCCAGTGGCTGTTTGTTTCTAAATTTAAGTAACTCTACCTTTCTATCCTACAATCGAGAATGAGCTGAGATATGTTGACAACCTCATTATTGTAGAGCTGCAAAAGCTTTGCAAGGAGAGGGGGCTGAATGTGTGCAAAAAGGCCAAAGTGGACTTACAGATAGCCCTCCGAGCTTATGAGGAGGTCAAGAGGCTGCAAGCAGCAACAGAGAAGGATGATCCTGAAGTGGACCTGGGACCAGATGAGGAATAGAACTCAGACCAAGAGAACCCAGATCTGCAGGAGGAACATCCCTGCCCCCAGGGGGAGAATCAAGATACCTGGGATGAGGTCTGAACCCACATGAGGTCTCCATCTATTCCTGGACTCTTGGTTGTGGTGTTAAAAGTGCCCAGCTGGCCATTTCTCAAAATGAGACCTTGCTATTTCGAACCTTAGACTGCGAAAATTCATAACTCCTGTTCTACTAATTGGATTTTGAAGGTTTTGGTGCCAAATAATATATTAAAATGTGCTCTCTTAGTCTTAATTGGTTTGGAATTTTTGTTTTATTGTGTTTTCACTGTATTTCTGTTTGTGTACGGTATAAATACTTTACATAGTGCCTCTAAGTTATGCCTGGCTGCTTTTTTGTGCCAAGCTACCTAGGGTTAAGCATAGGTTAATTTAGTCACTTTTTTTAAGTTCACTCTGCAAGGGATTGTGGCTGCTGCTTGACCAAGGCTCACACCCCAGCCAACCAACAACTTAATTTCTCACAGTGGTCCAACAAGTCCATTCATGTTTTTAGAATAGTGTGCTGACAGTTTTGTGAAGCAGAATGGTAACAGCACACCTCTTTGGAAAGAAGGAAAAACCTGAGGGAGCAGGGACTGTATCAGGAGTAGAGAAAGACTGGGGCTGATACATTTGCCCTTCAAATGTCTTTATAATTTGCTGGGCTCAAGGGTAGATAAGTGAGTTTCCTGTAACAGGAATATTTTAGGAACTTTTGATGGAAGGTATTCAAGATTCTTTTGGAGTTTAATGTAACAAGTGAGACCACTGACGCTGAAAGAGATGATGCAAAGGTGCAAAGGAGCATGTGGGGTTATCAGTCTAGGCTTGGAGAAATTGGGAAGAGCCACTGAGTTGTGTAGCATAGCAGTCAGTAAAGGAGTCCAGAGAACCATGTAAAGTGGTGGGTATAGTGGTGGATATAGGAAGCACTATCACAATGTGTTATGTTAGAAGTGGCGCTGGGGCAGAGTAATGAGCAGTATCCCAATAAAGAAACAGATAGAATGCTTATACAACAAATGTTATAATAAAGGTAGAAAGAAAACCTACTCTATACAGGTGAGTGATTCTCCTAGTCCACCCCTTCCTGGCGCTCTCAGTCCCCTGGATGTCCAGCTTAGTGTACAATTCCAGCATATCTGTAAGAGGCTACAGAAATAAACACCAGAGCATGCAGGTTCAAAGCAAGGCCTGAGGCAGCATAAATATGCATTCACAGAGAGGGAGCTCCCCAATATAGTCATAGCGTAACAATAGTCATTCCCAGTTAAATACAAGAGAAGGAGACCTGAAAAAGGAAGCAAAGTGTTGGAGGTATAAGTTGGGTCTTACCAAGTAAGTTCATTAGGTAAAATCCAAGGCTGTCTGAAAAGGACTTGTAAGACTAGCATGTTGAATGTTTGCAGGAAGAGTATGGCTGTTAGACCTGCCAGCGTTTGATGAGGTTTCCTCTGTCTTTTTGGCTTCTGACCTCCTGTTTTTTGATGCTGTGCTGAATTTCCTTTTTGCTGGCTTTAGGGCTCTGGGTACTTTACCATTGCTGACCAGTGCTAAAGTGCAAGTGATATCTGTCTAAATGGTAATGTTGATTGGTTTATTCATGACTAGCATATTTGATTTACTAGTACTTCCTTGGTAATGTGCACTATGTGTGCCCAGGGCCTGTAAATCAAATGATACTAGTGGGCCTGCAGCACTAATTGTGCCACCCACATGAGTAGCCCTATAATAATGTCTCAGACCTGCCACTGCAGTGTCTTTGTGTGTGTTTTTCTGCCTGTTTGACCAGTGCACCCACTTCCCAGGCCCAAACCTTCCCTCTTACTATACGTACGTTACCCCTAATGTAACCCCAAGGCAGCCCAATGGGCAGGGTGCAGTGTATTTAAAAGGTAGGACATATACTGGTGTGTTTTACATATATGATGGTGAAATGCTGCTAAATTTGGTTTTGTTTTGCAAGGACTATCTCTTGCCTAGAAATATCTTTTAGGTTTAATTTACCTTGGGAGCAAATAGAGGAATGAAGCTTGGTGTCTCTGAACTCACAATTTAAAAATACATCTTTTGGTGAAGTTGGGTTTTAAATTGTAAGTTTGGAAATACCACTTTTAGAAAATGGGCACTTTCTTACTTAACCATTCTATGCCTCTGCCTGGCTGTGGAATACACGTCTGGGCCAGGATGACACATTTTCTCTAGACTGTCATACAAAGGGAGCTGAGGGGTGCCTTACATATCTGGATGGTTGTCCCTAGGCTAGAGTGGTGGAAGGAGCCTAAATAGGGCTATGCCTATCCTTACACAAAGCAGTCTATAACCACCTGGAGTGTGTCTTTGGCCAGGGCAGGAAAGGCAGGGTCTTGTGCATTACAAAGACATTCCTTTGAAGTTTGCTTACTTCAAAGGCAGCAATGAGTATTGGACCTCTGAGAGCACAAGTTTAGAACACTTCTAGACTGAGGATATTTTGCCAGGAAGAAGAGCTAGATGTCACAGGAGGGACTGCCACTCTGCTTGCATCCAGCTGGAAGTCTCAGGGACATCAAAGACTTCATCTGCCAATACATGGGCTCTCTTGCTGAGAGGAGAGTCATTACTTGCCCAGGGGTGCTAAATCCAGTCCCTGGGCCCTTGGGAGTGAGTTCTGGTGCAACCAAGAAGAAACCAAGTACATCGATTCCAGAAGGACTCAGAAACCAATGGTGCTGTCTGACTCCACACCTCTGCCAGCACCAGAGCTGTGCTCCCCACAGAGTGAAACGACTATGACCGACGCTGCAGGCCCAAAACCCCTGCAGCATCTTCAAAGTCCTGCCACAGTGTGAGTCCCAAGTGCTGTTTCACTGATGCCTGTGACACCCAACTTCGATTCCACCACAGCACCTGTGGCCCTGTAGTGTGATCGCAACACTGTGAAGTTGACACCTCGCGTCTTGACCTGCTGGATTCATCGACCTCTCTGGATCATATGAACCAACACCTCACCAGCAATGCTGCATCCCCTCCCATGCAACCGGCACCTTACCTCCACTGCCTTGCAGCAAGGAACCAGCTCCAGCAATGCCTCACTTCCCTGACTCCATGCAAAATCTTTGTTTCCTCATTGTTTTCATTGTTTTCAAAGGTACTCTGCCTGTGGTCCTTGAGACTTCATGACCGTCCCACACTCCCTGATGAGTGGCGTCAGACTGTATGGATTGACTCTGTCAAGACATCATGATAGCCCAAATTGGAGCTATTGTGATTCTATGTGCTTTACTGAGATTTCATCGTTAAATATGTTTATCTTTGCTTGTGTTGTTCTGGCCTTGTTTTACTCAGATAAATATTGGCTATTTTTCTAAACTGGTGTAGGGTATTTTTGTGGTGTTTTCACTGTGTTACTGTGTGTGTTTACAAATACTTTACACATTGCTTCTGAGATAAGACTGACAGCTCGTGTCAAGTTACCATTCGGGTGAGCAGGGGTTATCTTACCAATGTTGCTCCCTTACCTGGACTAGATTGAGGGTCCCTGCTTAGACACAGTGCAAACCACTGCCAACTAGAGACCTCATTTCTAACAATGACTTTTCATAGCCTTTGGGAGCTTTGGCCTTCCAATTTTGTGGCACTCTCTTTTCCGATCATTTAGGCACAGCATCTAACTTTTGGTTTTCCAGGTATGTGTATCTGAGGTAGGCTTGCCATGTGGAGGTAGTCGATGGCCATCCATGAAGAATAGTTCCATAGTTGGGTGTGATATATCCATGCTGTTCCAGTCAGAAAAGAAAAATATTATTTGAGATCCTCCAGTTCATCAAAATCTGTACGTTTGTCATCAACAGTGATACTCATGATGGCTGTTTCCAAAACGGCATAGTAGATTTTTAGTTGTCAAAGGGTTTGTCTGAGTGCCAGAAACATCATTATCCTCACCACTGTGTCATGAGAGAAGCCAGCCACTATGTAGATTCTGGCATCTTTGAACAGAAATTGTCTATTATGATGTTTAACTGCAGAGATCAGCTGTTGGGCCTTCTGATGGCGGAGAAAAGAAGCAATGAGAGCATTGGCGGTCTCGACGGTTGGAATCCACCAGGGCATCCTTGCATGGTGGGGTGTTGCACCCGCCGCACTGCCACATTTGCACTCACTCGATGATGAGCGATGTCAATGTTAAGGTCCTGTTCACTGCAGGGCCGGAAGGCTGAAACATTGTTTCTGCCCACCGGGCATGCGGTGAACTCTTTATAGCGCAGGCGATGCTCAGTCCTCAATGGCAGTCTAGCAGCAGTTTGAGTTTGGATGGTGGCCTCTGCCATTCGCCAAACTCAGAATGAGGGGCTTAGTGTTTCTGTGCATAGAGCCGGTGGACAACTTGATATCTTTAAGTTCCCTCATTACAGTCACGAAGGTGATACCAGCCATGGCTGGCATGGAGTGTTCAGCCTCACCAGTCACCACATCTGTAAATAGGAGTTGATAAGTGGATTTACCATTCGACATCCATAAGAGCAATAGGCCTTAGACAGAGAGTCAAGAATGTGAAGCTCACCCTCAAACTTTTATCTTTAAGAATTAGGGCCATAGGGGATATAGGAAAGTCGATCTTTTGACATGGTAGCCCCTTCAATTTTTGACTGGCTTCTGGTGCAATTTCGACTGAAAGTGCAATGGCTTCCTGCTGAACAGGTCCCCAGTGCTGGATCCCTTTCCCCCCAAAACTGCACAGTTGTTTTTTCCAATTAACAAATCTTTAAGTACCACTATAAGTCCCTAGTAAATAGAAACCTTGGTAAATAGAACATGGGGTGCTGAAGGAAGGCACCTGAGGGCTGCAGCACAAATTGTGCCAACCTCAAGGACCCGCTCAATAAGTGCACACAGTGTTGTTTTCACAGCCTATGTGTCTTGGGGCAGAACTAAAATGTAAACACGACATGACACACAGCCTGTGTGCCCTGTCCCCTTTACACTGCATGCAATATATGTAAGGTACCCCTCTAGCAGGCCTTCCAGCCCTAACGGAAGGGTGCATTATATTACATGTGAGGGCATAGCCTACACAAGCAGATATGCCCCAGATATGTCTTAGTAGATTATAAGACATAGTAAGTGAACAGGGAAGCAATTTTTAGTATATGTGCTGGACACTGGTCATTACAGGTTCCCCAGCTACATGATGGTTTCACTGGAGATAGGGATGTTTGGTATCAAGGATCTCTTATTCATAAACCTTCACTGCATCCAGCGATTAATTTATTAATACATGCACTCAGAGGGCACCTTAGAGGTGTCCACTAAAAACCTACTAACCCCTAGTGTGGACACTGACTGGCCAGAACCAGTGCAGCAACGTTATACATAGTTCTGGGCCCCTGAGGTGAGAGTAAGTGCTTTTGAGGCACAGAGACAAAAGCCTGCACTGGGAAGAAGTGTTACCTCCTCTCCCAGGCAGGATGGACATTCCAGGGCAGGGAGCTTCAAAGACCTTGTCGCCCTTGTGATGCGACCCAGGCCTCCCCAGATCGTGGAGAAGACCAACTCCCCTGTCCTGACCCCACATTTGGCAGCAGAACAGGCTGGAAAAGTAGTTAAATTAGACGAGCTGAAGTGGACACTACTTTTTAAATTCCTCCATCTTGTTTGGAATGAATTAGGCCACTAGGGTTAGGCTTATGAGCACTACCCAGCGGAAGTGGCCATAAGAAGGATTTAGTCACACTAAAGGTGGTCAACCCATTGGCTACTGCCTGGAACTCCCTGTAACACCTGTAAACGGAGTGTTTAGAAGGCAGCCCTGATCCCTTGAACTTAGATTCCAGATGACCTAAGAAAAACTGGACGCTACAGAGTGGCATCAGTAGAGAAGACTGCAGACATCAACTAAGTTGGCACCAGCCCCATCGGCCTGTCTGCAGCCCTCGACGATCGTGCACCAACAGATGACCTGCCCTGCAGCCCAGCAACCTTCAAAACTATGGAAGGACTGCCTGCCTTCGACAAAGATCAAGATCTCCCAAGAACACTGTTCAAGAAGAAACCAACTTTAAATGAAAATAACTATTCCCTGAGTAACTGTAAAACCACCTATGCACCCGATGCTCATAGCCTAAGTCCAAGTGGCCCACTGGTCCTGTGAAGGCTCCCCAGCAATTGTGAGTCCGTGTCCACCATGCCTCGACCCCTGCCAGACTCTGCCTCAAAGCCTGCAACCTCAAATCAAAAACTCCCCCGACAGTGACCTGCCCAGTAAGCTGTTCTGGATGCCAAAGGACACCTCTGCATCTGGGCCCCTGGGTCTTGGGCAGCTGGACCCTCAGTGTCCTTACATCCCCTAGCATCAGAATTTACCTGGCCCGCTGTGTTTTTTCTTCGTTCAGCCTCTTGGCCCGAGCCTGCAGCCTTTTCCAAAACTGATCTCCCCAATTGACTTGTATTTAGCACTGGACGCTCTATTGGAATTCTCCACCCAGCCGCCCGGTGGCACTAAGGGTGTAAGTTTGGTGCTGCTTTGTGGCCCCCTCCTGTGCATACCTCAACCCCAGGAGATTGACCCTGACACCACTTTACTTCCTCATGAACAGTGCATTTTCAGTTACACCCAGTCTCCATTGGTTAACAATGGGTGTCCGATGTTGTGTTGCCACTTTACACCCAGCCACTCTAATGGCGCTGAGGGTGCACGTTTGGAGCTGCCTTGAGCCCCCCCTTGTGCTTAGCCCAAACCCAGGTAATTAATTCCTGACACAGCTTTACTCCACCGCGAGCAGCGCATCTTTGTTCACCCCCAGTCTCCATTGGTTAACATTAGGTACCGACTCCAAATGAGATCTCTGCACCCAGCAGCCCCTGTGCCACTGTGGGTGTGCTGTTGGTACTGATTTGAACCTTGCTGGTGTGGCCCTAAAATCTTGAAGACTGTATTTGTAAGCTGTGTACTTACCTGCAAAACTGCATTCTTGTTTTCCTCCCACAGGTTAACATTGCTGAACTGAAAAACTGCACTGTTGATTTTTTAACCTGCTTTATGCTTACCTGATTACTAAGTTCTTGGGTTTAATATGTATATAAAAAGGAATGTTCTTTCCCTTGATTGATCTCAGATTTATTCTTTAAGTGTGTGTCTCATTCATTGCCTCTGTGAATACAACAAATGCTAAGCACTACCTTCTGATAAGCCTAACTGCCTGTCCACACTACCACAAATACAGCATTAGTCCTATCTACTTTTGACTCTGTCATACAAATAGGGGTTCCACTGGACTCTCTGCACAGTGTTCTTCATTTTACTGCACTATATGGAAAGCCGGCTTCCTACAGGGGCACTCAAGTACAGTAAGTTGTACTCAGAAAGTATCCAGCAAGACATCTCCACCTAGACAATCAAGAAGATGAGAGGCTTGAAGAAGACACTGAGAAGGGTGCAGAGGTGAAAGTTGCTGGGTCCATGATCAGTGATCAGAAGCAGGGGTCCAAGTGGAGCAGTGTCCAAGGGCAAATGTACGAATGACATTATGACTATACTGCAGACAGGGATCCTCTCATGTTTCAGGCAACCCCAAATTCCACAGAAGGGCCAAAAGTAGTGCAAGGACAGTGGCCTATTGAGGTGAGGAAGGAGAGATGATGGAGGCCTCAATTAGGGGAGCTTGTGCTGGAGTGAAGAAAACGTTGTATCCATCACTAGGGAGAAGTCTCAAGACTGATTAACAGTATCCAAAGGGCTACGTCTGACAAGAAAAAGCCTGACGTGCCCCACAACAGCCATTGTGTGGCAGTAGTGGGCAATTTGGCCAAGAAGCAATCATGCAGGCCTAAGAGGTCATAACTGTATTGAAGAATAAAAGCCTACCAGGGGTAGGCTAAGCAGAGGAACAGACGGATCATAGAATGGGCCTCAGGTAGCAGGGCCACTGCTGGTGCAGAGAGGGCATAACAACTGTCTTTGATGGGTTTCAAGGCCAAGATCCACAAGTAAAGGGTTGCATTCAACAGGGATGACCCGAAGGTGTCCTCAATGTGGTTCTGAGGTGGCTGAGGATTGATGCCACAGGCCTAGTACACTCCAGCGGTCATGACACTTTGTGGCCAGAAGAATTATGTCAATGTCATAGTGAACACCTCTGGTAGTCAAATGACCAGTCTGAGGGCAGAAATCAGCCCTTAATGCCTTCTGACCACATACCTCAGAGGATGGAGCAATGCGGAGCTCTGGGTCGATCAGAATTCAGAGGATGGTGATGTGCAGTCAGGAAGCAATAAGAGGATTAGGCTATCTTGGTTGAGGCCAGGCTGCACCCCACCTTCAATTCTCAATGATCCCCTATAATCTACATTTGTTCATATCTTTGTAGGAGCTTCACCATATTGTACATATGAGTCTTTGGTAAAAATAACAAGCTGATGATTGGGTACCAAATATGTGTATATTAAATATATATATATTTTTTTAATGATATTTTGAGGCAAAACACAGTATTTTTCACAAAATGGCAAACATTTAAAGGGGTAAAAATGTTTAGAAATGAATAAGCTGATGTTAGAGTGAAAGGGAGTTATTTAGAGTTTGACAGTTGAGTGAATATTGCGCTGTACTCCATAAACGGGATGGATATCCAAACTTTTTTGATTCCAAAATATATTTAAAACTATTGCATATTGATTGTGCCACCCACATAAGTAGCCCCTTGAAGATCTCTGAGGCTTGCCATTGTAAGGCCTGTGTGTGCATTTTCACTGCCACATCACCTTGGCATTTAACACTACTTGCAAACCTTAAATCCCCCATTTATTATAAATAAGTTACACATAAGGTAGGCCCTAGGAAGCCCATGGGCCACAGTGCTACGTAAATAAAAGGCAGGATGTGGACTAGTACGTTTTACGTGTCTTGGTAGGGAAAACTCTCAACGTTGTTTTTCACTATTGTGAAGCCTGCTTCTCTCATAGGCCAGCATTGGAAAGTCCCTTGCATACATTTAAGTGGTAATTTCTGATGTGAAAAGAGTGGTATTGTCATGTTTGGTATGGTTGGAATAGTGGTGAGAAATCCTGCTTACTGATGAATTTGGGTTGAACATTACTATTTTAGAAATGCCATTTTCAGAAAGTAGGCATTTCTTTGTACTTGTTGCTCTCTGTGCCTTATAGCCTGTCTCCAATCCACATCTGTTGTGTGCTGGTTGACTGCTCCCCTTGTACATTCCACCCAGACAGCCATAAACATAGGATACTTAGCTGAATCTGCATGCTGATGTGTCTTCCTGTGCAGGAAGAGTGAAGGGGCTCTCACTTACACTTCGAAGGCTAATGGCCTGACCTCACACAAAGGACCGATCACCCCCCACAGAGCTCCTGGCAGACAGGACTGGGTTGAAAAGGTAACTGGTGCACTTCAAGACCACCCACTAAAATCAGACTTTTCTGGATATACAACTGGACTGTGACGGAAGGACTGAAATACTGCCCGAATAACTCATCTGGATTGCTTTTCTGTAACCACTGCTCTACTATTTATTGTCCTGCTACTTGCTGCTCCCTGACTCTGCTGGAAGGACTTTACATTCCCACACAAGTGTTCTCCAAGAGCTTGGTCTGAGTTTGTCTCCTGTTAAGAAGTCTCAGGGGCTTCAAAGACTTCACCAGAGAGAGAAAATCCACTGCACCGGAAAGCTGATGCAATGCCTGCACAATTGATGCATCGCCTGCAGAATGGACGCAGCACCTGTTTCATCAATGCAGTGCATTTTGTATTTTCCATGCATCATCTCTGGGCATCAAAAGATCCCTGCACCGCAGTAAGGAACCAAGGCTGTGAACCGGGAACTTGACGCATCACTTTGCCTGTGTGGAAAGAATCTATGCATCACTTCCTCTGCTCCAGAAAAATTGATGCATTGCTTTACTTTCCAATGCATCGCCTCCTCTGCGATTCTCTGCATTGTTATTTTTCATGCATCCTAGGTACCATTGAGTCCTATGGATTAAGACTTACCTAAACTTCTAAAAAGGGACATCTTGACTTCTGCATATTCGATTTTTGTCACTTTGGCCCTATTTTATTCAAATAAATATTATCTATTTTTCTAAACTGGAGTGGAATATTTTTGTGGTGTTTTCACTTTGTTACTGTATGAGTTATTGCACAAATACTTTACTCATTGTCTTCTTATTTAAGAGTACCTGCTCTGTGCCAAGCTACTCGAGGGCGAGCACAGGATAATTTAGGTTGTGTTGTAGCTTACCGTGACTAGGATTGTGGTCCCTACTTGGACAGGGTGCATACCTCTGCCAACTAGAGACACAATTTCTAACAGTGAGGATGACAAAGAGGTTATGTAATATGTTTATTTATCCTTGCTTGATTTTACCTATATTTAGAAGGTCCCCAGTATTATGTTACTTGAGTTGCTCTCTGATGTGGTTCTGTTCTATTCCTTTCAAATACTTTGATATCACTAAATTTGTAGTGTTCTGCATGGGAGGGCCCACCTGTCCCTATTCAAAGGTATTTGAAGAACCTGTACTGCTTACAAGGTATACTATTTTGTTAAATAAACAAAATCAAGGAACACTCTGACTTATGAAAAAATGTGGTAGGACTATAGAATGTAGGACTCCAAAATGCAAAAAGATACATGTTCATTTTCATGATATTTCACCTGCCAATCTGCCAGCGGTGGAGTTGACCACAGCTGTGCATACTTAAAATAGTGGTAGAGGGAAGGGCTTTATAATTCAGTTAGTACATGTGGCCAATCAGATTTGAGTGCTTGACTCCAAGATAGGTAACGGATATATAAACTGTGTGTAGTTATGACCGCCGGGGCCGGGGATGCTGGAGCACCGCCAACAGGCTGGCAGTGCCCCGCAGGGCATTCTGACCGCGGCGGTTTGGCCGCGGCCAGAAGAGGAAAACCGGCGGTCTCCCGCCGGTTTTCCGCTGCCCTGGGAATCCCCCATGGCGGCGCAGCTTGCTGCGCCGCCATGGGGGATTCCGACCCCCTCACCGCCATCCTGTTCCTGGCGGCTCCGGCCGCCAGGAACAGGATGGCAGTGAGGGGTGTCGTGGGGCCCCTGGGGGCCCCTGCAGTGCCCATGCCAATGGCATGGGCACTGCAGGGGCCCCCTTAAGAGGGCCCCACTTTGTATTTCAGTGTCTGCTTTGCAGACACTGAAATACGCGACGGGTGCCACTGCACCCATCGCACATACCCACTCCACCGGCTCCATTCGGAGCCGGCTTCCTCGTGGGGAGGGGTTTCCCGCTGGGCTGGCGGGCGGCCTTCTGGCGGTCGCCCGCCAGCCCAGCGGGAAAGCCAGAATGGCCTCCGCGGTCTTTCGACCGCGGAGCGGCCATATGGCGGCTCCCTCCAGGCGGACGCGACCGCCACCCGCGGGGGTCAGAATGACCCCCTTAATGTCTATTATGGAGTGTGTGACCTTTCTTTTGATTCAGTAGATATCCCAGCACTTGGCGTCAATGAATCTAAGGTGAATCTGCAAAAACTGGAAGCTTAAGTTCAGTCTAAGGCAAGGAGGAATATGCGAAGATAAGTTGAAATGTTTTAAAAGGGGCTCTGTATACAAGACGAATAACGGAGGTGAAGGTGTACACCCTTGTCTTGTCTCTCAAATGTTATCTTACTTACAGAAGAGATGTCCCATAAAATAAATTATGTACAGAAAGTCCTCTATGTAATGCTTTTACCCAAGTTAAGAACAGAGAGCCAAAACCAAAAATAATGAAAGCAAGAACTAGAAATTGGCATGAGGCCCAGTAAAATCCCTTCTTCGAGAAAAAGATTCTGAAAAAGCTACATGGACATGCATTCCAGAAGGCAATATAGCCATATAGTTATATTTTTAGAACACAAGTGAAAGTTACAGAGGCCCATTTAGGGTTTGTATGGGTGTGACTAACGTGGTAAAGGGGCGTTCCTAATGTCGGGACTTTTCTCCTGCCCCTCTTAGACATGGGGTTACAAGAGTATTACCGGTGGAGCATCAACCGCTCCTCTGCCAATGGGAGCCTCTGACACAACAGTTTGTCCACAGCAGGGATGCTGGGTCGCGGTGGAGCTTGCCACGCCCTGTTGAGGGCAGGGAGACCGTTACTGATTATTTTCCTGGTGTCCGCCATGCGGAGCACCTCAATCATTAGAGGGGAAATGCAGAATGGCCCCAACACATAGGGAAAACACTTCCTGCACACTGAAGCTATTTGTTCTTGTTGTAACGAAAATAAATTCCTGCTGTGGGAGCTTGTTTTTTCTTAACAAAATAGTTTGGCAAACATGAGCCAGAAGCATTTTATCTGTTCTGCAAATCTGTAGTACAGTGAAGGGAGCTTACTTACCCGAGCCTCACAATTGTGGAAGGCTGGCTGACTATCCACCAGGCTATAAAAAACTCTTATTTTTGTCAGTGCCGTACCTCTCATTGTTAAGGGGCTTAGTCAGAGTATTTATGTTAGTATGTGTTCTGATGACAATGCGCAATATGAAGAGTTTTTGATACACACGTATTAATATTGCATGGCATTTCGAAGGCTGCTGCCATATCCACTGAAAGAAAATTAAATGCCTTAAATGTTATGATTTCTGAGAGGGGTATGCATCCAGGCACACCCCTTCTGCGTAATGAGGTAAATATAAAATCCCATTACCTTCAATATATTTCATATTATGGTCATGCTAAAGCGTACCTGTCAAAGATTATGGCCCATATTTATACTTTTTTAGCTCCACATTTGTGTCGTTTTTTTTACGCTAAATTGGCGCAAATTTACAAAATACAATTGTATTTTGTAAGCTTGCGCTACTTTTGCATACAAAAATGACTCAAATGCGGCGCTAAAAAGTATAAATATGTGCCCATGTTTTAAAAATGTTGTCAGTGTTTACAGGGAGAAAAATCTGGAGAAGTGCTATTTCCCATTCACATCAAAAGCTTTCCTGGATTCCTTGAAGCTCACATTCCTTTCTGGTTTCCAATGACAAAGAGGAACTGCTTCAGATAATGCTGACAGCATTGATGAGGCATTCAGAATGATTGATCGCCAAGCTTTTAATCGGGATATGTAATCTTAATGCACTGCTGATAGTACAGTATGCTCGCTGATTACCGCCAACCACAATCTATATAGCCCTCATTATGCTGGTGGCTGTGGCAGTGAAGACACCTCTATCACTAACGCGTTACTGACATTTAGCTGATCACTCTGTGGCTGTGCGTGGCTTTGATTCACACGACGTGAAAAGTGCTTTTGCGTATTTTATTCGTGGTTAATGCTGCTTATTTCAGTTTGTTAAAATATATTGCTTTTGAGTGTTTTTCTCATTAGCTAGCTTGTCTTATAATATCATAACTGCAGGAGTGGAAAATAAAATCTAATGCTGCAAAGTAAAGACACTGGTCTCGTTATACTGAAATAAATAGTTTAACAACTTATGTTCTGATGTCCTTAAAACTTCTGATTCAAGTTTAACATAAACTTGCTTGCTGTGTTACGAATCAAAATTGTTTTTTTTTTCATTTATCAGCTAGGACTGTTCATTATGAAGAGTCATTTGGTTTTATTAGTGGTCATTGTGTTATGAGGAAACTAGAAGATTTATTAAGTGTTAGACCTATCAGCCTTACGGTGGTCACCCCTAACTTTTTGCCTGCCTCCCTCCACTTTTTGGAGTTTTTGCTGTTTTTTGGACTCTGTGCACTTTACCACTGTTAACCAGTGCTACAGTCTTCCTTAAAACATTGTGACATTGGTTCATACCCTGCGACTTCGTCTTGCAAGTGCCGGATTTCTGACGCATTGTCCCCGGAGCATCAAAAACCCCGCAACCTGAAGAGGACCCAAGTCAGTGTCCCAGAAATCGATACAAAGCCTTCTCTGCGTGGAAAAAAAACATCAAAAGTCAGCCTTGTGTTCCGCTACCCTGGGAAGGTGTTCTTTGGGTGTAGCTTTGGTGTTCCCATGCACCCACCAATGTATTTTGGCACATTTCCAGATTTACAAAGGCTGGTGAGCCTGGGGATGCATCAAAATGCTACCCTTCCCAGGAAAGGTTCCCCTCTTTTATTCCTCTCACATGGAGGAAAAAGCCTCAGAGGATTGTTTTGTGCGGAAAGGTGTCCCTTCTTGCTTAAAAAAAACACTTGCACTCACAGTGAGTCTTCGTATTGGCTTTTGGTATTGCATTTAGGTGAAATGAGGGGCAAAAGTCTATAGTTTTAACCCCTTAATAGATATAAATATTTTTTCCTCTTCGTAGCCTAAGAATTCTGTGCAATGCTGTAAGGCTATAAAATAGCCAATGGATAATTCTCATGGTTTGGAGTAATACATGCCTCTATTAGGAACCTGCTTCATAAGTGAGGGCCCTACTGGATGAAGTCTCCAGGTGAGGACTCGTTCCTATGTATAGGGGATGTGTTTTTAAACACACACTCTGTTATTATGATTGATTTTTATAAATGGGGCGGTTGTAGCCCTTTGTATTAGGTTGCTTCTTACGATACTTGGTTTTCCTGTCCTGATGAAGACCCTCGTTGAGACTTAGATCAGCCCTATTCCCACACTTAGGCCCTCATTACAAGATTTGCGGCAAATGCCGCCGACCGCAACGGCGACAGCCGGCAACATACCGTCGCCGTGGCTACCGACCGTTTATGGCATTATGACTGTAGCCGGAATTCCGCCAGAAGGCTGGCAGAATTCCGGCTATGGTCATGGCAGCAGACGGCGGTAAGGTGGCGCTGCTGCCAGCAGCAGCTCCACGCCAGCAAAACACTGCCTACTGTATCATGTTCTATTATACAGCCTAGCGGTGTTCTGCAGGCAGACGCTGCTGCTGGCAGCAGCGCCACATCCCGTCTCCTGCTGGAGGACCCTCTGCAAGCAGTTAAGTTGGGTTCTCTGACAGGAGAGGTGGGTGGGGGGTGTTGTGTGCGTGTGTGGGGGTGAGTGTGACTGTGTGCGAATGCGTGCATGCATGTGTAATGTGTGTGTGTACGTGCATGTTGTGTCGGTTGATTGTGTGTGTGCCTGGATGTATATTTGTGAGTGTTGGTGTGAGTGTGTATGAATGTATGCATGCGTGGGTGAATGTGTGTATGCATGTGTGTATGGGTGTGTATGTATGTGCCTGTATGTGTGTATATGTGGTGGGGTGGGAGGGTGCTGGAGGACTCTGGGAGGGGGTAGGGGGAGACCCCTATCAGTGTCAGGGAAAGAATTCCCTGGCAATGATAGTGCCTACCGCCATGGTTTTCGTGGCAGTACAGAAACCACAAAAACCATGGCGGTGGGTGGGGTCAAAATGCCATGGGCAGCCTAGTGACAGCCACCGGGCTGGAGACTGTAGTCTCCAGCCCGGTGGTCGTTACCGCTGTGGCGGGCGGTGTGTTGACTTGCCGGTTTGGCTTTGGCCAAACCGCCAATGTCATAATAGTGAAGGTATGTACCACCAGCCTGTTGATGGTAATACCTCCACTATTACACTGACCGCCAGGGTCAGGTCGAAACATCAGGATTCATGACAATCTGGATTATATTTTGGTCACACTAAGGGTCAAATGTGTTTGAGACCACTGCCTTTATTTGAGATGGAACAGTAATTACATTTATGGAATGAATATGTATGAACAGGCCTCTGTATGAATAGAACATATGTAAAAGATTCACTTCCTTACATCTTTTCACCTTAAGTACAAGCACTTTTTTCTGGTGCACTTTCTTCTTTCTTCTTCTTCTGAATATTGGAGCAGCTGTACATATGTTATATATTTGCCTGTTTTTGAGAATATTAACATTATGTACATTATTGTTTTGTCTGAGTTTAATATTTGATTTGATAACAGTTTTAACTTCCCCCAGTAATGTAAAAGATTGTTCACCCCAGGTCTTGAAGCACACAGCCTGGTGTTGAATGTTTAATGAAAGTAACCGAAATAATGGATTTTTAGTAGACCACTGTCATTACGTACCTTTCCAAAGAAAGCTAGAAAGATCTTGGGTCCCACAACATGGTCTTTGCCATCTAACTATGTGGGCAGTCTTCTTAGCATAAACACCTTGTCCTTGATAGAGCTAGGGTTCTTCTATCTTAAGTGAAATCTATCTCACCGGCTGACCCAGCTTCGCCTGTGATGTTGGAGTGTGGGCCATTGTACCTGTGCTATGTGAGCTGCTTAACCTGTCTTTTACGACAGGCCAGATCCTCCTCAAGTGAAAACACACAGTTGTTGTTTCATTATTTTAAAAACCCACGCTGGATCCTGCTAAACCAGAAAAATGTAGGCCTATCTCCCTGCTTCCATTTTTCTCCTAAGAATCAGAAAAACATGGTAATCAGCAACTGATGAGATACATTGAGGACACATATCTTTTGCATGAGTCCCAATAAGGGTGCCAACCTCAGTATAGCTCTGAATCTATGCTGCTAGTTGCCTCTGAGTCTCTCAGACTCATTGCTATTGGGGGTAACACTGTTGCACTGATAATGCTGGACCTGATTGCAGACTTCAACACAGTATCCCATGGCCTGCTTCTTGAACAGCTCTGGTCATATGGTGTTGGGGAACTAGCACTGAGGATTTTCGCATGTTGTCTTCAGAACCGCACCTTCCAGGTGACCCAACAACCATGTTCCTCTGAGGTCTTTTCGCTGCAGCAGGGGGTGCCCCAGAGCTCAGCTTTGAGACAACATTATTTCATCTGCATTTGCGCCCCCTTGCTGATGTGAGTGAGAGTTATGGTGTGCCGATGACACACAGCTAATGATCACCTTTTTCCAGGTTGAAGGAACCTCTGCTGCCAGCATTACATCCTGTCTGCTTGGATTAGCAGAGTAGATGGACCACAGCTGCCTGTCGCTGAATGCTGAGAAATCTGAGGTCCGGGTTCTAGGGAAGCAGCCATCAATTTGGTCCACTGAATGGTGGCCAGATGCTCTAGGGCCAGTACCAGCTTCTAAGCAGAATGTTAAGAACCTCAGCATCTGGTTGATAATGCTCTTACATTCAACAGCCAGATAGCTAGTCTTGCGGCAGTCTGCTTTGTTATTTTCAATATGTTACGCAGGATCTTGGGTCTTCTCCCAGAAGCCGCCAGAAATCAGCAGTCTAGGCCCTACTGATTTCCAGACTAGACTTTACTAATGTGCTATATCTCCCCAAGGCAATTTAAGGATGCTGAAAAGGGTACAGAATGCTGCAGCATGGATGCTGCTGAACATTCCCAGATACTCTCTGATGGGCTCAGCCCTCATTCAACTCCATTGGCTCCCAGTCAGGAAGAGGGTTTCCTTTAAAGCCTTATGCTTTTGGCATAAAATCTTGAATATGAATCCCCCTTGATATCTTCATCCCTTGATCAAGCCCTTTAGAAATAGCAGATGTCTAAGATCTGTAGAAGCAGCATTTTCTGTGGTCCAAGGATGGAAAGAGCATGTATGGGAGGCCACTCAGTCAAATTTTTGGCTGCCAAACTATGGAACACCCTCCCTGTTGATCTGAGACAGGAACGCTCAGAACAGGTTTTTCAAAAGAAGCTTAAGACCTAAGGCCAGATGTATCAAGCTCCCGGTTTGCATTTCTTAAATAGCGAATTTTAAGAAATCGCTATTGTAGAAATGCAAAATGGGATGTATGAAAACTGCGTGTCGGTAATAGCGATTTGTTAAAATTCGCAAACGCAATTTGTGAGGTGCAAATACCGACTCACAAAAAATAGCAACTTGGTATTTGCAAATCGCAAATTACGAAAATGGAAACCTGGAACAGCCTGATGACATCACAGCCAGGATGTGAGTCATCCTATGCTGTTACCAAAAGCCACACCCACAGGAGCAGGCAGAGAGACACAGCCCAGCACCAGGGAGGAAGCCTTGTGAGCCACCCAGCACCAAACAGCAACATGGCCACTGATGGGAATGTGATGGTGAAAGGTGACAGGAAGCGCATGCTAAAATTCAGTGAGCATGAATTGGAGGTGCTCACTGAGGAGGTGGTCAGGAACCACAACAAACTTTTTGGGAAGAACTCACTCCAGGCACCTGAAAGTGAGAAGAGGAAACTGTGGTCAGACATCCAGGCCAAAATATGCGCAGTGGGTGTTGCGCAGTGGGTGTTGCGCAGCGCTCCACTGAGGAGATACGCAAACTATGGTATGACTTGCGTTCCCGTGCCGGAGGAGGACCACTCACTGAGACACCGTCCACACCAATGGAAGACATGGTGGAGTCGACACTGCTTCCTGAAGCTGTCAGTGGTGTCACTGACATTGACACCTCAGGCACACCCAGCACCAGCAAAGGTAAGGGCA
Organism: Pleurodeles waltl; assembly: GCF_031143425.1. Taxonomy (NCBI): domain Eukaryota; kingdom Metazoa; phylum Chordata; class Amphibia; order Caudata; family Salamandridae; genus Pleurodeles; species Pleurodeles waltl. The sequence goes on along the minus strand of NC_090447.1, from coordinate 959,896,430 downwards.
GGAATGATGTGCCTCCCCATATGTGCAAGTACAGATGCCTCTTAGAAAATAGCTCTGGCACTATGCAGTGTGATAAGTAATCCATGCCAAATCTTGCTTACAACACAACAATGCCTTATGGGAGTGGTAGTCCACACCCCTAAAATGCAAATATCACTTAAATAGCAAGATAGTGTCAAGCCAAATAGAGAGAAAACACGAAAGAATCTTAGTGATATTATGCCAGTGTACATTTAATACTATTATGCAACTATTTGTGTAATAATCAAACATGACATGCTGCATTGTGATTCAGCAGTAGCGTGTCAGCCACCGTAGGTGCCATCACCAATTGATGGGCAGGTTGGATGGGTTCTACAGAGCTGTCAATGGGCTCTCTACCTCAGCTTCCTTGATATCAAGACATTCTGTGGGCATACAAGTGGAGATGGCACATTGCTGTTGGGACGCTGCAGAAGGATTGGTGCAAACAACCAATGTTATAGAGACAATATAGACCAAAGGTTCTCTCCACAATGCTGCAGGTTGCCCTGTGAGCAGCATTATGGCGGTCATTCTGACCGCGCCGCCGCCCGCCATGCGGTCACCGCCATTTGCCCGCTCTGCGGTCAAAAGACCGCGGAGGCCATTCTGGCTTTCCCGCTGGGCCGGCGGGCGACCGCCAAAGGAGCGCCCGTCGGCCCAGCGGGAAAGGCCCTGCAACAATGAAGCCGGCTCCGAATGGAGCCGGCGGAGTTGCAGGGGTGCGACGGGTGCAGTTGCACCCGTCACGATTTTCACTGTCTGCAATGCAGACAGTGAAAATCCTTATGGGACCCTGTTGGGGGCCCCTGCACTGCCCATGCCAGTGGCATGGGCAGTGCAGGGGACCCCAGGGGCCCCACGACACCCGTTCATGCCATCCTGTTCCTGGCGGTAAAAACTGCCAGAAACTGGATGGCGGGAAGGGGGTCGGAATCTCCATGGTGGCGCTGCTTGCAGCGCCGCCATGGAGATTCAGCCCAAGCAGGGGAAATCCGGCGGGAAACTGCCGGATTCCCTTTTCTGACTGCGGCTTTAACGCCGCGGTCAGAATGGGCATTGAAGCACCGCCAGCCTGTTGGCGGTGCTTCCGTGGTCGTCGACCCTGGCGGTCAGAATGACCCCCTATATCTCCTTTCAGCTGGCATTGCAGGATTCAAAGAGGGCGTGAGTATAAATGACCGCACGGCATAGGCACTGTGTCCTAGAATGGCAGGAGAGTAACATGAGTACTTATTGTACATGACATCACATTTACATCAATGCGACATTGTCAACTATTACATTACCCAGTAGATATCCTTCACCAAACTCCCCAGCTAGTAGTATTATGTAAATTCCACTGTGCCAAAAGATGTAGGTATCATGTGTGCTACCTGGATATCTGGCCACGAGATTGGTTATAATGTTGGAGGCATAGCTAATTACTTGTATGTTCATGAAATGGGAATTATTACGGTTCTAATAAACATACTCTGTCGCCGATGGTGGACAGATAGCTGTGTGTCCCATTAATGGTGCCTATTACATGTGGGAATCGGGCAACCTGGTAGAAATTGAATGTTGTCTGCAGTAATTCCTGTGGGGTGTTGGGGAATCTTATGTGTTGTTGAATTTTGCTCAGCATGGCATTGAGAAATGCATTAAAAAATCATGAGAGAGAACTCTGTGAGACCCCCTCCAGCTGCTTCGATAACACCTTGATAGCTCCCTGAGGCTAAGAAGTGCAGGGAGCATAATACATGCACAAGGTGGGTATACTATTGGTCCTGTTTGTGTTGCACTGCAGTATGGGTTGTAGATCAGCTATCAGGTCAAGTATCATGGCTGAGCTTAACCTGTACTTCTCATATATCTCTTCCTCTGTTTGGTCAAAAAGGGTAATGCACACTCTAAAAATGTGCTCCTGCTCCTCCTCTCTCTCCTCAAACCTGCCAGGATCCTCATCCTCCTCACCATCACGTAGAGTGCTGCCATTGTGGAAAAGAGGATAATTCATTCTGTGCCCCTTTATATAGGTTGCACCTGGTTACCACCTGATTTCACTTCTGGGTAAATTGCCCATGCAAAAGGCCTTTCTGTGAACATTTAAAATTTGAAAATAGTTGATGCATTACATTGCGAGATGGAATTTGCGAATCGCATTCTGTGTATCACAAATAGCAACATGACTTTGCGGATCGCAATCTGAGATGCGCAAATCCAGGTCGCAATTGCAATACGCAGATTGTGATTCGCAAAATCATGTCACTATTAGCGATACGCAGAATGCAACCCGCAAATTCATGTCGCAGTCGCAAGGAATCGCTATTTTAGCTATTCCTTATATTTGCACTGTGAATGCCTTACATACATCGTGAAAGGCATTTTTGCGTTCTCAAACGGCTGAATTTTGCGATTCGCACCATTTGCAAATGCAAAAAAGTTTGATACATCTGGCCACTTGTTCTTTAGAAAAACTCAGTTTAGGCCTCAGTTTTTGGAATCTGGACTCCTGCAGTTTTGGAATCCCAGTGTCAGGACACTCCGAATGGAGTAACCAAGTGCTTCATACATTTCTTTATTATGATGATTATTATTATTATTATTATTATTATTATTAATACTAGGGTGAGTGTGCTGCCCTCATGGAAAACAAGAATGTGCACTGCCCTCAGTACAGCACATTCAAGTTAAATACAGAGAGGCAGCTTCAGGGCTGCTCCATGTTTCACAGTGCCGGCACAACCCATCTGTACTTTCAAGAGGGATTATATATCCCCTTGAAGGCAGGTGCAGTGAGTCACTTCACCCACCTGCATGGGGATGTCATGAGGTTCCATGGGACCCTCATTTTCACTTCTAGAGGGCTGCTTTTAAGAGGTGCACTGTAAGTGTGACACCTTTTTGTGGTACACTTTCCGAAGACTTGTTCGCCTCTGCACCTGCATTCATGACATGGCACAGAGACAAAGTGATTTCCTCGTTTGCATGTAGACTGTAGGAAAGAGCCCTCTTTTTGGCATGTTACCCCCATTTTTGGTCAGTTTGTCAGTGTGTTTGACTGTGTCACTGGGATCCTGCTAAGCAGGACCCCAGTGCTTATGCACTCTCTCCATTAAATGTTGTCACTGCATACTGGTAACTTAGTATTTCATCCCAAATTGGCATTCGGGTCACCCCCTATAAGTCCCTAGTATGTGGTACCTAGGTACCCAGTGCATTGGGGTTCCAGGGGATCCCTATGGGCTTCAGCATTTCTTTTGCCATCTATGGGGAGTCCATGCACAGGCTTCTACAGGACTGCCATTGCAGCCTGTGTCAAATGGTGCATGCACCCTTTCATTGTCATTTACACTGCACCAGGTCACTAATAAGTCACCTATATGTCAGGCTTTCCAGCCCTGAAGGCTAGGTGCAGAGTACCTGTCGGGGAGGGCACCCCTGCACTAGCAGAGGTGCCCCCACATCATCCAGGACCATTTTCCCGGATCTTGTAAGTGCGGGGACGCCATTTTATGCCTGCACTGGACATAGGTCAATACTTAAGTCCAGCTTCACAATGGTAACTCAGAATATGGCTATGTGAGGTGTCTAACATCTTGGAATTATAATGCCATGTTCTAGCATTGGTTTTATAATTCCATGCACCCTGGGGCCTCCATAGTGGACTCCCAGTACTGCCATACCAGCCTTCTGAGGATTTTCAGGCAGCCCCAGCTGCTGCCACTTCACAGACAGGTTTCAACCCTCTTATTGCTCAAGCAGCTCGAGCCCAGGAAGGGAGAACAAAGGATTTCCTTTGGGAATGGAAGGATTTCCTTTCCATTCCTGTTACACCCTCTCCCTTTGGAAATAGGTTTACAGGAATGGGAGGGGTAGCCTCCCAGAGCCTCTGGAAATGCTTTGAAGGGCACAGATGGTGCCCTCCTTGCATAATCCAGTCTACACCAGTTCAGGGACCCCCAGTCCTGGCTCTGGCACAGAACTGGACAAAGGCAAGGGGAGTGACCACTCCCCAGTCCATCACCACCCAAGGGGTGGTGCTCAGAACTCCTCCACACTGGGTTTGCCATCTTGGATTCCAAGTTGGCAAGGCACTCTGGGAGCATCTGAGTGGCCAGTGCCATCAGATGATGTCAGAGCCCTCCCCTGATAGGTGCTTACCTATGTAGTTGACCAATCCCCCTTTTGGGGCTATTTAGGGTCTCTTCTCTGGGTGTTTCCTCAGATTCTGATTGCAAGACCTCAGCAGGGATCTGCTGCATCCTTTACTACACCTTCTTACTCACAGAACTACATCTGGACCCTCCGGGAGCTCTACAAGCTGCAATAAAGAAGCAAACACAACTTCTGCAACATTGTATCTTCAGCTCCTGCCGGCAACTGCAACTGTTTGCAGGTTGTGCATCCTCCGAGGACCGCCTGTCTTCAGCCTGCACCAGAAGAACAAAGGAATCTCCCTTGAAGTGAAGGAGTCACTTCCCTGCTTTAGCAGGCACCCCGTTGGCTTGGGTCCCTTTTCTTGAAGAAGTGCGTGGATCCAGCAACACGCGTGGTGGACTGAAGTAGTCCCGATGGTCCAGACGTCCAGCTATCCAAATGTGGTGGAGGTAACAGCTTGCCTCCCCACGCAAGACAGTACCCCGTGCACCACCTGATTTGCAGTTGCCAAAGCTTGTGTGCAACCTTCCACAAAGTTCTTCATGCACAGCACAGCTCTAGCCCCCAGCACTCCTTCCTGAGATGTACAGCTTCCTGAGTGGTTCTCCAGCGGCGTGGAATCTCTTTGTGTTGTGCTGCATGGGCCTCCATTTGCACTTTCTTTGTCCCCATGCAGGGGGACTGCTGTGCACGCTGCCTGGTCTTCTGAGGGCTCTCTGAGTTGCTGAGGGCGCCCTCTGTCTCTCCCTCCTGGGTAGAGGCCACCAGGTCCTTCCTGGTTCCGGACAGCACCATTTTCCTCTAATCACAAGCTTTGCGTGTGCCAAGGCTTGTTGGTGGAGCCATGTGACGCAACCCAGACTGCAATCATCCAACTGGCATGGGACATCATCTGCAACAACCAGGAATCCGCATCCATCTTCTTGGGTGCAGTATTGACTGTTGTTCTTCACCTGTGGTTCTTCTTTTTCACCTTCATCTGGGTTAGCAGGTGATCCTGTTCTCCCCGTTCTCTTCAGTGCTTCTTGGAATTGGTCCCCTTCTTCCACAGGTCTTCAGGTCCAGGAATCCATCATTGGTGTCTTGCAGTCTCTTCTGGTTCTTGCATTATCTTCTTTTTCATTTTCCTGTGTTTTCTAGGAAATTTCTAGGAAAGTTCCTGTGATTTACCCTACTTTCCTGGGCTCTGGGGTGGGTTCTATTACTTACCTTTGGTGATTTCAAGTACTCCCAGCACCCCTCTACACATTACACTTGCCTAAGTGGGAAACCAACGTTCGCATTCCACTATTTTAGTAAATGGTTTGTGTTCCCCCCGGCCCTTTTCTGACTATTGTGATTTTCACTATTTGCACTGTTTTCTAACTGCTTACTTACCTGTTTTGGATACTAGTGTATACATTTTGTACTTTACTTACTTACTATGGGAGTATAGTTCTCTATGGTATTTTTGGCAAGTGTGTCAATAAGATAAAGTACCTTTATTTTTGTACCACTGAGTATTTTCTTTCATGTGTTGAAGTTATAACTGCAGTTATATTGCATGAGCTTTGCATGTGTCCTAGTTAGGCGCTGGCTGCTCATCCACACTACCACTACAGAGTCTGGCTTCTATACACTGTCTACATACACTAATAAGGGATAACTAGACCTGGTCTAAAGTGTAAGTGCCAGTGGTACTCACTACAAACCAGGCGAGCCTCCTACGCAGCCATGCTCCCATGCAAAGGAGTGAACACTCTTGAGATAGTGCTGGTGCTATATGTGCACCAGCACTATCAGTATTACAGAAGGGGCTGCACAAGCATCTGCAGCCTCTTCTGTAACATTAGAATGCCCTGGGGATGCACAAAGTGGGGCAAATGTCCGTTGTGCCCCTGGGGCACTTTGTGTAGCATGGCCCCTGGTGTTCAAAGAAGTGTGTATGGTTCTCTTCCAGTTTTCTAATTTGTCACTCTCTTCAGTGGAGATTCCATCAAGATAGAAGCATGCTTTTTGAATCTACTTTAGAAACATCCAACAGTCAACACTACAGTATTGAGTAAATTTCAGCTAATTTCTCTATTGATTCTTCCCTCTAAGGCACAAGAAAAAGAAATAATTAGACAGCTATTCAACTAAATGAACATGCTTCACTATTTGATCCTTCCCAATCAAGATCCATGAATCTTCATAGCTCAGACACTGCTTTGGTGACAACTTTGTAAAAAATTTGTGGTACTTTGGCTTGACTAAAAAAGGAAGATGAGTACTAATTATGTTAAATCTCAGTGCTACCTTCACTACAGTATCACACCATACTCTTAGTAAAACCGCACAAAGCACTCAGGGGCATATTTATGGGAAGTGGCGCTGCACTGACTGCAGCGCACATTCCCTTCGCCCCTTAGCATCCCCCTATCGCCACCATATGTGTGCCGCATTTAAAATACGGTGCACCTTTGCGCAAGGTAAGGGGCAATAGTGTAATTTTTATGACGCTATTGCTGTACTCTGCAGGAGTAGCATGAGAATATTGGCATTACTCCTGCAGAGTTCACAGGGCCCCATTCTAAAGAATGGAAGCCCCCTTTTAATGGCTGCTCTTAAAAGTGCCGTAAAAATGGTGCAAGGAAATCTCAGAGATTTCTTTACGACATTTTTCTGGTTTCCTGTAATGGGGCAACGCCCCCTTTGCCTACATTATGTCTGGCACAGGCATAATGTAGTGCAAAGGGTTACAGAGTGGCACAATGCATGCATTGCGCCACCCTGTAAATAAGGTGCTGGGATTTCAGCCTCGTTGGGCCACATTAAATTAAACAATAATGATGTGAATGTGGCGCCAGGTGGCGCTGTGGCATTATAAATATGCCCCTCAGTTAGCTTACGTCGTACATTATGGCATAAACCCAGGCTGCTAAACTTGATACCTTCTTGTTAGACCTGTCAGCCTTAGGGTGGCCTTTCCTCCAACATTTTGCCTTCCACCTCCATTTTTCTGACCTCTTTTTTGCTGGCAATAGGACTCTGCACATTTTTTAACACCGTTAAACAGTGCTAAAGTGCTTGTGCTTACTCCTCTAAACATGGTAGTATTGGCTAATCCCAAATTGGCATATTTAATTTACTTATATGTCTCTAGTAAAATGGTACTCCGTGTACTCAGGGCCTGTGAACTAAATGCTTCTTCTGAACAACTTCAGCTCTGGTTGTACCGCCCACTTAAGTAGCCTTTTAAACATGTCTCAGGCCTGCCACTGCAGAGCCTGCGTGTGCAGTTTTAAACTGCCATTTTGACTTGGCAAAACACATTTTCTCCAGGCTCAAAACTTCTCTTTTCATACAAATGTCACCAGAAGTAGGCCCTGGACATTCTAAAGGGCAGGGTGCAGTGCATTTAAAAGGTAGGACATACATGTCTACGTTTTGCATGTCCTGGTAGTGAAAAAGCCCCCAAATTTGTTTTGCACTACTGGAAGGCCTATCTCTCCCATAGAATAACATTCGAGTTACCTTATTATGTTTTATAATTGTAGTTTCTAAATAAGCAGAGCTGCCCCATTCACATTTGATGTCTCTGTAATCACAACATAAATTCTAAACTTATGGTGAAGTTGAATTTTAAATTACATTTCTGAAAATGCCATTTTTAGAAAGCTCGCTTTTTCTTACCTTAGCCATTTGGTGCCAGCAGCCTGTCTTTGGCCACATGACTGGGTGCAGTTGACAGTTGGGCTTTGATTATTCCTTCTAGACAGCCAAATGAAATGGGAGCTTATTTGTGACTGGATGAGCCATCACTGGCAGTATTGGAGGGAGGAGCACTGCCCAGCCTCACTTAAACCTGAATAGGCTGTGTCCTGTTGCCATACAAGGGGCTTAACAACCCTGCATTGTCACTTCAGCCAGCTTGGAGCCAGGGTAGGAAAGGCAGGGAATTCCATGCAGTTCAAACACACTGTCTAGAAGCTTCTCCCACCTTCCTGAAGCAGGGCACCAGTGTATAGAAAAATAATTTCAGACACTATCACTTCAGTTCATTTCTGGACCTGTGGCTACTCTGCTAGGAAGTAGGGCTGCTGTGTCACTGAAAGGACTGACACTCTACGGAACTGCTACTCTGAATGAGCTGCTGCCAGTCTGTGCTGACCTGCTGATTGCTGCCTTCTTGCCTGGGGAGGGAGAACTGGACCTGCAAACCATCTTGAAGCCAGGACCCCAGGATGACTCAAAGGGCTAGTCTGCTGGACTCCTGATCTGAGCCTCTGAGACATAACAAGCTCCCCAACAGCTCCTTGACCTATCACCAATGAGTTCCTGACCCTCTCAGGACTTGGACCCTTAGTGTGGCTCTTGACTCTTAAATTCAAGCTTTTGTGCTTTTTGCGAATGTGAGTGAGTGGGCCTGTTTACAAAGGAACTGAGCTGCTCACACCTACATTCAGTGCAAGCTGCTGACAGCCCCCTTCTTTCCACAGCAAGAATCAATTGCCTGTGTGGATCATCACAAAGCTCCAGCCACCTGTCCACGATGCTCGGCCTGCTCTTCGGACCACGCCGACTACCGCCAGATATGCTCTCTTTGCTTCCAGCAACCTTCTTCAATGGAAGCGGCACACTTAGCACAAAATTTCAGAAGTTAAACCTTCAGTGGGGCTAATATGGGACATTGCAGTCAGCTTGAACTTTAGACTTTGAGCGGGTCCAAAGTGGCCAGCTATCCGCGGTTAGCACTTTATGCTTTTAGGTGCTATTTTGTAGTTTATTCTTTAAAAATTCAAAATTCAGGTTCTACTGTTTGTCATTTTGTCATTTTGGTCTTGTTTAATTTATTAAAGTCTGCTCTATTTGCCTAACTTGGTGTGGGATCTTTTTGTGTGTTTTTTTCACTATTTTACTGTTTGAAGTGTTGCAGAAATACTTTACACATTGCCTCTACGTTAAGCCTGACTGCTCTGTGTCTAGGTACAAGGGGTTGGGTAGTGATTAACTTTGGGTTTGCCTGTGCATTATTCTGACAAGGACTGCGGTTGCTGCTTGTTCAGGGCTCATACCCAAGCCAACCAGCAACCCAATTTCTAATACTTCTGCTCCAAATCTCAAACACTTCTGTGTGAAGCTCCTTAGGGCTCATTATGAATCTGTATCATATTTAGGGGCAGACTTAAGAAAAGTAGGGCTGCACCTTGTGCAGTGCTACTTTCCTTGCATCCCATGACTCCCCCCACCTCCACCATTTGTGCGCCATATTTAAAATACGTCTCACCATGGCACAGGAGAGAGGCAATAGCATCATTTCTTTAAGAAATGTATTGTACTCTGCAGGAGTAGCGCCAAAATGTTGGTGCTACTCCTGCAGACTACAGAGGGGCCCACTGTAAATAATGATATGGCCCCTTTCAAGGCCTGATCTGAGCAGGCATTAAAAGTGGCCAAAAAAAATGGCACAGGAATTTTCGGAGATTTCCTTCTGCCATTTTTTCAGCCCTCCTAATGGGGTAACGCCCCCTTGCATACATTATGCCAGGCACAGGCATAATGGACGCAAGGGTTCACAAAGTGGCGCAATGAATGCATTGTGCCACCTTGTAAATATGGCGTGGGGAAAATGACACTTTAGTGCTGCCTTAGCATTAAAAAAATGGCGGTGCTGAGGTGGTGCTAGGGGCTCTTAAATCTGCCCCTTAATTTATATGTTGTCCTTCTGGATAAGCTGATTCTTTTTTTTTAGGTCTACAGTTAATTTCGTATGCTGATGACATGCAGATTGTCATCTCCTATAATGAGGATATTCAAAATACAACTGACCATTTCAGGCAGCGCATGGCAGAGGTATCCGCTCAATTGACTGTCTACTTTCTGAAACTAAATAGGGAAAAAACAGATGCCTTCCCATTTGGTCATTCCTCCTCTATTTGGTCTTCCAGTTGGTATCCTGTGGAGATGTGTCAATCTCCCGCTCCCGTGGACTTTGCAAAAATATTGGTGTGATAATGGATTGCCATCTCTTTTTCTACTCAAAGCAATACAATTTCTGGTAATTGTATTTACTTTCTTCTACTTTTGAGCAAAATCGTGCCCTCTCCTCCAAAGGAGCAACGTAAAACACTAGTCCAGGTAGTGATTATGCTCATCTAAATGGCAGGTAAATCAGAATAATGCTGTTAAACTATTGCTAGGCATCGAAGTGCACCAATCTGTATCTAAACATCTACATACTGTACACTGGCTTCCTATACTAAGGAGGATTGTTTTTAAGAACGTGTGCATATGTCACAAGCCACTTTCCGATAAAATGCCTTTTGACATGAAGACCTAAATTACTCCCTATGTGGTTTCACGTGACCTTTGAACTACCTCTGCCTATTTGACATATGTTCCCAGAATTAAAAAAAACACGCCCGTTCTAAAATGAACTTCCTCCTAGGATGAGTTCAAAATCAAATGATTTAATTTTCAGAAAGAAAATTAAAACAGGGCTTTTCAAGTAACATCCATTTCTTTGGGTCTTATTTCCTAGTAGGAGGAAGGCTCGGCTTGGGGGAATCAGAGCTCTTGATAAATTTCAGTTCACTTCAATTCCGCTCCAAATTGTTTCGTATGGGTGACTGAACAAGCTTAAGTAATGAGGGTATATACTTATAATAAATTAGAAAGAGAGTGCTTGGAGTCGACTTTCTGTTTGCTTCCTGGTTTCTTTTTAAAATGATTCACCACTAATTTAGACTGTTGTCTCCAAAATGTAAGCTGAAGTCCCATTTTAAATTGGCAAATAATATGTTCACAGTACTCATGATTCAGTTGAAGGAATGTGTGCGAAGGAAATCATTGCATTTCGCCTCACATGTGCATGTAATATCTTGGAAGGAATAAACGATCTTGTCCAAAAAGATGATGTTAATGAGAAGCAAATTATAGCTAAAGGTAAAATAGTGAAAGAAGAAAAGGAAAGTAAAACATCTATGTTGACCCAGGCTTTGAAAAAGCGGTAATCTGTGTTATTGAAAATAATTTAAGCACATGTGTAGCAAATGTAAAATGGAATATGAGTTATATTACTACTCAAGACGTACTACCGATTTAAATCTATGGCGTGCAGTACTGTAAATGCGATTAGCCTTGGTTCTAAAAAAGAGTCTAACACACTGGAACAAAATGAGAGGCCACGTTCTAATATATGTGGCTGTACCCTGAAAGACAATTGTGTACACTTTTGCTTACTTGTCCTTTTTATGAGAACCCTGGGGAACTTTATTTAGGAACTGTTTTGAAAGAAAGCGCACTTGGGACTCTCTGAAAGGCAATTATACTTTTGTTTGATTTAGAGAGGCCTTGAAGGCACTTCTAGCTATCACATTTGTCAAAGAAGCTCGTAGAAAACAGCAGTTGCTTTTATTTCACTCATTGCAAGAGTAAATACTGAACCCGTGGGTTAAGAGGTGAACAATTTTATTTCACTGAATTGTTAATACATGTTTTCTCTTGGTGCATTATATCTATATGATTAGTGAGTTTGCACAGCAATTGGCTGTTTTAAATGCCCTTTTTATAAAGGCTAGTGGTCAAATGAACAATGCTTTAGTTGAATTCCCTCGATGTTACATGCCCAATCTAAAATGCCCCTTACTAGGCATGGTAATTCGCCCCCTTTTCCCTGGTGACAAACAATCTGTCATTTAGAGATAGATATTTACATCCAGCAATTCCTTTGCTGGTGTATTAGTCTAATATTTTAGGGTCAGCGATGTTTGCCTGTTCTTAGGAGAAGGAAATGTAAAATGTTCTGCCCCTAGCAATTTTTCTGCCCGGTAAAGCAACTGGCTTTGCGTGCACCGGTACCACTGGTTGCATTGTCCCTATATGCTCCCTGTAGGTAACGTGTGCTAAAGTGGACTTAGGTAACAGCTCATTAGGACCCTTAATACATTGTTGATATTCATTCTTATGGTGCCCTAACTTAACAAAGACTTGCACTGTTGAGCGCAATCAGCTTTTACTCTGCTACCGATTTTGATATATAGATATATTTTCAGAAGAAGAGACAAAATAGATTGCGCTTTCATTTGCATGGGGTCAGGAACAAGACAAGACAGATACTGTAAATTTGTTAGTGAATGTGTCCTGTGTGTGGATATTCTGTTAACTTTCTGCTTTGGCATTTAAGGGAGAAGGGTGCCTTAATTTTATTTTCACATGGCTTTGAGTCAGGGCAGGATTGTGAACGCAAAACAGCCCTGGCAATTTAGTCAGACCTACCCCAGATGCTGCACAGCAAGCAAGCCTGGCCAATTCAAGGGGAGTCTGGGGGGTAGGAGGGGTGGACCCCCTCTAAGAAAGTTTAGAAAACAATGGCAGAAATGGTGCACACGACATATTTTCATTATGTATTAAACTAAAAGAATAGAAACCAGAGAGCACAAAAAATAAGACTGTGCGTAGTGATCGAGAGTAATAAAAGAGCGTGACTACTGCAAGGCACACACTTTTTGTCGTTCATGGAAAACATTTCTTTTACTGGAAGGGTGAATCTACACAATGAGCATCTTCTCAATTTGGCCTTTTCACATATCTTAGGTATCACATGAGTCTAGAGGACAGAGCTGTCGGTGCACATAGGGTGAGTTAGAGGGCACGTTGTGTTGTTAGTTTGAGTGCATAACAAGGGAGTGCCACCAAAGAGAGGAGGGCACGTGTGGGCATCGCCGACGGTGAAGTATAAGTATGGACAGAGTGCAGATGCATAACACAGTCCCCTAAAGCCCCTTTGGCGCTGAGGACCCAATCCTTAAGGAGGTCGTCAATTCAGCACAAATCCAGTGAATCAAGGGGCCCTTTTAACAGTCTGCTGGTGTAACCCATTATTCTGCATTACACCACTGATAGAGTGCACTGAGAGGGCATGAAAGAGGGTTGAGGGAAATAACTGTGGTGTAATACAAAGGGTGAAGAGGGTGGAGGGACAGAAGTGTGTTTGCCCAGAGATGACAATATCATTGCAGAGCATAGAGATGGTAGCGAAGAGACACAGAGAGGTCTGCGTACAGAGAGGACTTTGAAGAGTGAGGATAAACAAATAAATGAAAGAGGGGACGTGAAGAGGAGGACAGAAGTGGGGATGCAAAGAGGGTGTCACACAAGAATAGGGTGACATAACTGTGGGTGCAAAGAGAGGGACCTGGAGAGCATAGAGAGATAGAACTGTGTGCAAAGTGATAGCTTGAAGAGGAGTGAGTGGGGCAGATTGAGGTCTCTGAAGCCGGCGAGTTACTCATGCTTGCCAAGGGACAGGCTGATGTCCCTGTATTTAGGGAATTATTAACACCTGGCATGAGCAATTTGCCATCTCTGGAGCTGTTGGGATAGTCATAACAGATATGGGAGACCTTGATTGTTCTACAGTGGATGAGTTGCACTAACCATGGGGCAGCTTGATGTCTCTGCAGTGGAGAAATTACTCACACGTGGAAAGTAGAAGCTTGATGTCTTTGGATGGGTGAGTTACACTTAGCATAGGTCAGCTTGGTGTATCTGGAGTAGGTGAGTTACACTTGGCATGAGTCACCTTGAAGTTTGCAGTGGGTGAGTTACACTTTGCATGGGTCAGCTTGATATTTACAATGGATGAGTTACACTTGGCATGGGTTAGGTTGATGTTTCTTAAGTAGGTGATGTACCCTTAACATGGGTCAGCTTGATATTTCTGAAGTGGGTGGATCAGAGCTTGATGTTTTTGGAGCATTCATTTAACTCATACCTGAAAAGAGGGAGTTGCTCATACCTGGCATCGGACTGCCAGCCCAGTTCCCTGCAATCACTGTTCAGGCTGTTGCCAAGGGCAGTGACGTGGACCATCTGGCAGGCTTTGATCTAGGGGACAATTATGTCACACTAGAAGGGGAAGGCCTGGGCAATAGTGTCCTTCAGGCTCTCACAGAGAAGGAGCTCACTAGCCTTCAGGTCTATGTAGCACTAATCCTGAAAGGGAGAGGAGACAGAGTGAACACAGTAGAGACAAGTCTTATTAGGCATTGCCTGATAGCGTGATATAGTGACACACCCATGAGTTCTAGTTTGCCAAGCAACTTGACCTGTATCATCAGACCACTGTCTTGAATACTAAGTGAGTTGCAATGTAACAGGCCATGTGACACAAGGGATACACAAAAAGGATGACAGGGTTATGGTTGGAGTGCATTGACAGAACTGTATGTGAAGCTGTGGACTACAAGAATGGGGTGCTGCAGGTTAGGATTGAGGTACTTTGGCATGCTCCTGTAAATCCTCATTTTTTGGGCATCATGTGAATTAGTAGGTCAGTACTGAAATGCACATGGGAATACTCTGTCTGGCACTAGGAGTGGAACAGCAAGGGGAGAAACAGTTTAAGAATGAAGTACATTTGCAGAGGTATGAGTTAACTGCAGTCCTAGAAAGGCAGTGGTGCAGCAGTTCAAGATGACTGTGCACCTTCCATTATCAAAGCAGAGTGATGTTAGTCTACATAGAGGTACATTTGAAGAGCAATGAGTGGGCATTTGTAGTCAATATCAAGAGGAGCAATATCTTAAGATTGAAAAGCAGTAGCAGAGCTGTGATTGTGCACTGGTAATGTTATAGCAAAGGGGAACCTCTTAAGACTGAGGTGCATTAGCAGAAATGTTTATTAGTTCTAGTACTAGCAGCAGTGGTGCTGGGAGACAGGACTGATGGGTATTGTTAGAGTTGCATGTAAGTCCCTCTTAGAAATGGGGTCTTTGGTTGGCAGTCAGGTTACCCCCGTCTAAGCATCGATCCTCACTCTAGTCAGGGTAATTCACACACAATCCAAATTATCCTGTGCCCAACCTCTGGTAGCTTGGCACGGAGCAGTCAGCCTTACCTTAAAAGGCATTGTGTAAATTATTTGTGCAATAAATTATGTAATTACACTGTGTAGAACCACAGAAATTTACCACAAAGTGTTTAAAAAAATATGTAACATTTATCTGGAGAAATGCACGTCAAGAAGTAGAAATGATATAAAGTGTCTTTAGTCTCTAAAAAGCAACAAATGTCTCTTGCAAGCACAAAGTACCTGGTTTGCATTCAAAATCTCTGCAAGGAACCAAAGAGGAGGGGATGCGTGGAAAACAGGGGGGTGTGCGTCAATTTCTCGGCCCTCACACAGCAATGCGTAGTTTATTTTCCATGCAGGGAAGGCTTTGCTTCGATTTCCGACGCAAGGTCTTGGATCTTCTTTGGGTTGTGGGGTTTTCAGACGCCCCGGGGAAGAGGCATTGAAATCCAGTGGTGTCAGGGTGAAGTCACAGGGGCTGTGTCAATCTTGTGGGTGTTGCGTGGAAATTTCTACTGCATGGCAGGCACTGCGTCAATTCCTCTCAGGAAGTCGGGCTGCATCGTTCCAGCTCAGCTGTGCGTCGATCCAGTGGGCTGTGCATCAAATTTCCAGTCACTACGCTAGCGCTGCGTCGATGTCGTTCGGCGTTCAGTGAATTTTTCACCACGATGCAGGCTGTGCGCCATTTTCTTCCAACTGTGTGTCGATTTCCGCCGCACAGGGAGTTCTTCTTGCAGAAGTAAAGCCTTTTTGGTCCTGAGCTTTCAGGGAACAGGAGGCAACCTCTACCAAGCCCTTGGAAAGCACTTCTCAGCACAGCCAGAGAGCAGCAAGACAGCAGGACAACAGCAAGGCAGCAGTCCTTCACAGAAAGCAGCAAGGTAAGTCCTTTGGGCATCCAGGCAGTTCTTCTTGGCAGGTTCAGGTTCTGGTTCAAGTTCTCTTCTCCAGGAAGTGTCTGTGACAAGAGTGTCTTGTCAAGAAGTATCTAAGTTGGTAGGGTCAGAGACCGTGCTTAAATGCCCAAATGTGCCTTTGAAGTGGGGGAGAATTTAAAGAGTGGCTTAGGAGGGCACAAGGTCCCCTTTCAGTTCCATCCTCTCTGACAGGTCTCAGTAGGTGGTATGGCAGTCCTTTGTGTGAGGGCAGGCTACTGTCCTTTGACAAGTAAGTGTCAGGCCCTTCTCCCTCCCAGCCCAGGAAGACCCATTCAATATGCAGATGTGTGAAAGTGGGACTGAACATCCTGTGTTTGGGGTTGTCTGAGTGAATGCACAAGGGAGTTGTCAACTAAACCTAGCCAGACGTGGAATGGAAGGCACAGAAGGATTTAAGTGTAGAGAAATGCTCACTTTCTAAAAGTAGCATTTCTAAAATAGTAATACAAACTCCAACTTCACCATTAAGTAGGATTTTGTATCACCATTCTGGCCATACTAAACATGAGCTGGCTAATCCTTTCAGACCAGGACCAACAACTCAAACAGTATAGGAGGGTAGTCCTTATGCTATTCTATGAAAAGAGCAGGCCTCACAGCAGTGTAAAATGAATTTAGGAGTTTTACACTACCAGGACATAAAGAATCCACATCTTCATGTCCTGCCCTTTACCTACACCCTGCCCTATGGGCTACCTAGGGCCTACCTTAGGGGTGACGTATATGTAGAAAAAGGGTTGTTTTAAGTCATGGCAAATCCTTTTAAATGCCAAGTCGCAGTGGCAGGGAAACTGCACACACAGGGACTGCAGAGGCAGGCCTGAGACATGGTTAGTGGGCTACTTATGTGGGTGGCACAAGCAGTGCTGCAGCCCACTAGTAGCATGTAATTTACAGGCTATGGGCACATGTAGTGCACTTGACTAGGGACTTACAAGTACATTAAATAAGCCAATTGGGTATGAGCCAATGTCACCATGTTTTAAGGAGAGAGCATATGCACTTTAGCACTGATTATCAGTCGTAAAGTGTGCAGAGTCCCAAAGCCAGCATAACTGAGGTCAGAAAAAGTGAAAGAGGAAGGCAAAATGTTTGGGGGTAACCCTGCAGAAAGGCCATTTCCAACAGTCCCAGTACCAGAATTGTATGTGTGGTGTGAGTCACAATTGAGGTGCACTGACAGAGCCACAAGTGATTCTTGCTGCAGGAACAGCATGTGATCTGAATTCAAGATTGAGGTTCTTTGGCAGGTCTCCGCTGGAACAAGAAGCAATGATTCATGTCAAGAGTGAAGTGCATTGACAGAAGGGTGTGTGTGACCACATACTAAATTGGATATAGAGCTGCTGCTCAGAATTGAGATGCATTGAGAGGACTGCATGTGTGAGTCTTAGCATTGAATAAGATGAGGGGGTGCTGATCAGGAATGATGCATTAGCATGTTTTGGTTATACTGAAGTATTTGTATAACAAGGGACACAGTGACAGAGGTACTTTGGCAAAGTTTGGTTTAGGTTCCAGCAAGTCTTGAAAGGAAACATTGGTACTCTGCTCTGCTGTTCCTGAGCCCACACCAAAGGTACATGCCTCCCCTTGCTGATGTGGAGATGGAGGTGATGCAGTGGAGGCTGTTACCTGACCCAGCCAGGGGTTCCCTCGATCTTCACAGCTCAATAATCTGCATCTACAGAGTACGGTCCAGAGCCAGTGCACCTACTGCTGGCTCCTCATCCCCCTCCATCTGTTGCACCAATGACACCTGCTAGGTTTTGCATGAACTGTGACATCCAGAGGTATTCAAATTGATAGTTCCTCAAAATTGTACATACCTTCTTGAGTCTCTGGGTTCTCTTCCAGTCCCCAGCTCTTCCTCTGACCCCATTCCTACTATATGCTACAGTAATGAAGAAAGGCTTGCATTGTATCTGAGCTAATGGGAGCCCAGATGAATACTGTTTCATGTACATGACAAATGGCGCTGTAGAAATTAAAGAGGAGCAAGGTTGTTTAGCTCAGTCCGACTCAAACTCAGAATGCCCCATATAGCTAGCACTGCCTGATCACAAAATTTTGTCAAGATGCTAAACTGTTTGTAGTTTTCGGGAGTCTAGAAGGTGAGTAGTGGCCTGTTGATTTTGCTGCTGGAAGTTGATTTTAGAACACTGCTGCAAAATCAGCCTCCATCAACAAAATGACACGCACACCTCCAGCCTCCCAGAGAAATGCCTGGTGCTGCCAGTTCAGCCATGCTTCAAATTGAAAGTCTTCCACAAGATTGCCCTCTTTCATAACATTTATTTAGTTACATATTTTATGAACAACTACAGGTGATCCTGGCCAAATCGGAGTGATGGACCTGAAAAGTAAAACATGAAACTGCAGGTTTTGAAAATATAGTGATTAGAGTCCAGAGGGATGCATAGGCTGTAACTAGGATAGGCACCGTCAGTCATTTTCATGGGGAAAGTACTTCCATCTTTGATATGTTCAAACCAAAAATAACATTCCTTCATTGAAATGCAGACATGGTCTAGACTTACCACACTTCTGACTAATTTTATTTTTGCCTAAGTGGGTTTTTCTTTGGATATCAAAAATAAAAGAAATAATATTTAGACCCAAACGTATAGGGTACTTTATCATGGAAACAGTATACGACCTACTAAATAACCAACAACTTGGAAAATTATGGGACATTTTCTGTGGTCTCAAAAGGACTCCCATGCTGCTTGAAGGACTACTTTACTGTATTAAGAGGGAACATTTCGACCAGCTCACCTTGCTTCCAGGCTAACCAAAGTGACTGCAAGGGACCTGTGTGAGTTACATAGACATGATAAGCTTGCAGAAGCCTCCCTGCAGCTGACCAGCTGCAACTGGACCTGCTGAGACCTGTCTAGACCTGTCTGAGCTCTGTTCTGCTGCAGGCCTCTGCTTGAGTGAGCTCTGATTCCCAAAAGGTGCACCCAAGGTCCTGGACCATTGGCTGGCAAGGTCCTTCTAGGAGAAAAAAGTGAAAATCCTGAAGTTTGGGCTCTTCATGAATGCAAATAGGAATGTTTGCCCCAAAATTGTCCCTCCCATTTTTACCTCCAATTTGATGTCCCATTAAGATGTGCTCTTCACGCTGACAGTGACCTTCCACAAAAAGCAGCAATGTGAGACCTGCACTTTGACAGCGGCTGTTGGTGCTGGCACAAGACCTTCACTTTGAACTATAGCAACAAAAGCATGCAACAACCACCAAAGCGAAGCTCCTGTGACAACCAGATCTTCACAATACGGCAACAACCGTCTGCGATGCTGAACCTGCTCTTTGCTCCTAAAGCCTGTCCTAGTGGCTTCCTCCAACTCAAACGGAACTCTTTACACAAGACTCTTTACAGAAGACTTGAGATGGTAACTTTTCAGCAGGAATAAACTTGCCCCTGTACAAATCCCCGCTCCACCATGTTCAACATGAACTTGTGACTTTCTCGCAGTCTAGTGCAACCATATGACTGTGAGCTGCACTTTATGTATTTAGGCACTGCTGTCAGTAAAAACTTTAAAACATAATGTCTCTAGTTTTAGTAATTGGATTGTTGTTATTCTGACATCATTTGATTATTTACAATTTGTTTATGTTATCTAAGTTGGTTTGGGATTTTTCTTGTGTTGTGTTTTCACATTATTACTGTTTGTGTGCTGAGTTAATACTTTACAAATTGCCTCTAAGTTAAGCCTGAATATTATTGCGGAAAGCTACTGGAGGGTGAAGGACAGGTTAATTTAAAGACTTTTGTGGTTCACCTTACCTAGGAATGTGGTCGATGGTTATGTAATTATTCCACACCTCCCAACTAACCCAATTTCTTACAGTATGAATCTGGGACATTAAACAGGTGGCACATGACTGTCATGAGTCTTTAAAGCTGACATCTCTGAAATTCTGCATGTATATAAGAACAGTTCAAACACTCATTTCATTCCTCAAAAAAGATACTTTTATGTGCAGCTGCGATCACAATTGTGAAATGCACTATGAAATATATCATAATGTATTGTAACAAACAACCTACATTTGTCAATGAATGAAAGGTATCTGCTAAGTTTAGAAATGTCAGAACCAATTTCAGAGGGCTACAGGGCAAGCAGTAGCTACTGGGCCCAACCATAACAGTTGAGGCCTTTTGCTCCTGATCTCCTGGGGCCTGATCTAGTATGGATCCTGAGCCAAGTACCCCTTCTGCATTTGACCTGCAATAGTAAGTGTGGATGAGCAGTCAATGGCTCCCTCTGGGGAGAAGTGTAGATACAGGTAAGTGAACATGACTCATAACAAATAAACACAGTACAACAATAAATCACTGTCCAGTCAAATACTTATTTTTTACAAGAAAATAAATGTTTTATTGCTAACTCTACCCATTCAAAAGAATAACAACATTCATGAGAAAATAACACAATGTCCTTGAGGATGGAGTTCTACTAGTTGGCAGGATGTCCCTGTCCCACCCTATTGCTTATAACATGAGTGGGGGGGGTTATTGCTCATTCACTGGTGACTGCATACAATGAAGGATCACTTCTTCGCTACACTCAAGAGTTTACCTTGTACTTCTGGGAATTAGTCAAATGTAAAAGAGTCTAACTATGGTTCCACAGCACCTTGAGCAGTGAATCCCCAAGGCCCACATGCCCAGTTCAAGTCTTATGTGTTCCAGCAGTGCTGAAGCATTCAGCAAGACAATCGGTGCCTTGAGCATGGCACTCATGAGCTCAGATTCTGCTTGGAGAAGTCAGGCTCCCCATGGCACGTGCAGCATCTCTTGGTTGTCAAAAGCACACTGTCCTAAGTGGCACAGCTGGTTCTCTCTAGCAATTGGAGAATCTTCCAACTTGCATAGAAGCAGTAAGTAAATTTCTCCGCAGAGGGAGGGTGAGGGTAATTTAATCCTTCTGCTTCTGACTGGATCCCAGCAAGGGTGCTATATCTTTTTCGGCATCCTCTCTGCAAATTGAGCACCAGTCAGAGCAAATCTCATCAGGTGGGCTAGCCACAGCCACACACCAGTCCTAGGTAATGGTCTGAAATTCTTTGCATGTTAGTACGATATTGCTGCAGTACCTCTGGACACAAAACATACATCTCTGATGCAATCACCCACACCGTAGTGGAACCTCCAGGTACCCAGGATCCCCACTACCACTAAGGCATTCACTATGGCATTCAGGAGTCTTGGCATGCTGTTCATACAATTGTTGCCAGGTCTTACGAGGTTACCTGTATAGGGTGGTACAGCTTGGCCCTTCCTACACAGCACAGGTTGCATGGCTTAGTCTATAGCAGCCCTCTCCTGGCATACGGGTGTCCTCGAAAACAATTCTGCACATGGGTTATGGCCTTATCGTTGCACTGCCAAATCTTCTCACCTTGCACAGGGAAAACTCATGATAGGGCTCGCTGCTGGACCTCACTCCCCCCGATGCTCTACTCTTCCTCATAAGGCACACTGCTCTTGGCAAGCAGGCAGGCACTGGTGATCCACGTTTCAGGGCAGGTAATCTTGGTTTTCCCTGGATGATGGCCGTTCACCCACCAGGGACAATATCAGGCCTTGCCCCCCGTTTCTGGTACCAGTCATGAATCTTGCAGAGCTTCTCCTCTTCACACAATCTGTCTGACAGTGTGGCGCATGAGAAGATTTGGGGTCTCAACCTCTCCTTCTTATAGTCCTTTTCCAAGCACTAAATGTGATTTAGGATCTGAGTCTTTGAAGTTATATGTTGGAGTTTTACTTCTGCTTCTTTTGAATTGCATATTTCTCCTTTTCTTTTTTCCTCCTAAAAGGATGTCTGTCACAGCAGGCAAGACTCTGAGGCTGACTGACCCACAACAAAACTCATGGGAGTGACCAGAGTTCACACCTGGATATCAACCACAGTAATGATGTGTGTAGCAAAATGTTCATCACAGGCGCCCAGCCCTTCATTTTATGTTACCACATTAGCCCCATCTCCTATATTGAGATGTGTCCAGACCCCTACTTTATGATCAATCATTGAATCAAAGAGCAACTTTTGAAGTGTAAAGGAGGAGTCTCTTCCTCTTTTACTCCAGTGTGTTCCATCCTGCTCAAAGGAATACAATAATGCACAAATCTGTGTAGGGGTTTAATCCCCTCCTCATGTCTTCACCCACCAGGCCTGAGCTTCCCAAAATGGGACCCAGGTTCCTCCATATAGTGTACGATTCTAGGCACACTTGCACTCATGGTACTGTCCCAGCACACTCACTTTCCAGTACTGTTACCTTCATACGCTTTGTCACTACATCAACACATGTATACGGTACACATTCAGATGGTGCAAACTGTTCAGTACTGTTCAGTAGCCTTTCTGTATTGTACCAGAGTGTGCTATTTACAAATACACACTGCCAGTACATACACTCACCATGTGCACTGCACAGTAGTTCACCCTTGACGTATTTTACTTCACGCAAGCACACATACACCCAGCAAATACTTCTATTGTGCAAGCATTGCACTGCACTGCATATTTCTACTTCCCCCAGGCGTACAGTCATTGATCTCACATGTACTACACAGTACTCCTCTATCCCTGTACTGTACCCTTCTCAGGGACACATACATCCAGTGCATTCTCTACTCCTAGCCCTGCACCGCACTGCACATCTACCTAATATAGACCAAGGGTGAATTACATTTGGACTCACAGAGCAAGGGTACACACCTCTTATCATGCAGAGGACATTTCCCACCAAAAATATATTACTAGTAAGTGAAAACAAAGTTTAGAAACAGCCAACATTTATATGCAGAGATTCTTTCTTTCTTTATTGCTGCCTATGTTGGCAATGGAGATTATTTTAACTTATCCCTTACAAAGCTCATGGAAAATAATTTTATGGATGTCAACTCACCAGAATGCCAGAGAAAGTTGAATTGACATCACATTCCTTTTGAACTCAAAGACATCCAACGACGTAGAATCATGTGAATTATAACCCTTGATGTATCAAGTAAATTATGTCACATAATCTTTGATCCTTTGGCATTAAAAGGAGGATGCACTGCCACAAAAACACACAATACGGTGTCCTGGAAACACGTATGACAAATTGTGTTGTTTACTTTTTGTGCTACTATGCATCTCACAGAGAAATTGTATTAATACCCAGCAGTATAACCCAGATATTTTTTTAAATAATAATTTGCCCCCCTGTAGTAATTAAGATGGAACACAACAATTGACTCAAATATGCCATATGTAATTGGATTACAATATATTCAGTTATTGTTAATATTTATTTATGATCACTTGGATGCCACTATCACTGGTGAGTGGCAGATGTTTTGGTCAATCCCATCTTTTACACCAATTTACAATAATGAAATATTGCATTAAAACGTTTACAAATATAAATGTTTTTCATCCAGAGCAAATATTATTGGAAAGCAAGCAATGAAAAGTTAAATGCTTAATATATATGACAAAAGCCAATGTGTGACTCAACAATAATAAATTAGCTTCTAATAATAAATATTGAAAACCAGTTGCAGCTTGTGAGGATTACTGGGCGTGCGAGGGAGGGGAAGGGGGAATTAATAATTAAGAACATAAAAAAAAAAATATATGTACCTCCCCTCCCACGCCACTCCTCTGCTCCTCTGCTGCGCGCAGGCGCAGGCTCCCAGCTGCGGCCAATTCAGATGCAGCTCAAAGCAGCATCAGGATTAGCTAGGAGCTGGCAGACTGGGAGCCTGTGCAGGCTCTCTCCAGCCCAGCAACTGTGTAACTGGCCTGGAGAGACCCCTGTGCGCATGTGTGTTTGGCCATCCCGAGATGGCCAGCAAAACAGATATGCGCTCTGAGGGGAGTGCACAGTGCACTCCTCTCTGCTCGTTACCCCAATGCCCACCCCTGTCACAAGGAAGGGACAATAAACACAGTTTACAATATTTCCAGTTATTGTTAATATTTATTTGTGATCACTTAATAGAGTTTATTATCCTTTCCTTGTGAAAGGATTTGCTGTGGTTGCTGCTGGCGGGTGGGGCGATGCTCCTTCGCCATAGCGGAGGAGCCATCACTGTTGAAAACACTTGATATGTGGTTTGTGATTTAACTTAAAATGCAACTTTTTCATTGATGACCAATAAGGGTATCTGTGCACATTTTTGTTCAGGTTGCAAGATAGCAAGCTTTTTAATATGTTGAAAAGAATGCATGTCACTGATGAACATATTTATTTCGAAAAATGGAAATCCTATTGTCCCATTTTTCAGGCAGAGATATAAACAGACCATTTCAGCAGTTGGTTACTGTTTTTTTTAGCTAATTTTAGCCATTGACGGACAGGGTTGTCTTTCAGCTTCAATTTTCAGCCCATGGCATTTGGCGGATTGGAACTCTTATAATACATACACACTAGAATTATTCCCTTTTCTAAAATATATATCAGAGCACCATGCAGGTTTGTTAGACTTCCTCCCTCCTCAGCCCTTTTCTATGAGGCGTCCCATTGCATTACATCCCTTTCCTTGTCTGTGTTGGTGCTTTTCCTGACAGCTTTTTTCCCAGTGCTTGATTTACATTCCCACATATTTTTTATAGTTTTTGCCTTTTTTCTGAATTCAACTTGCTGAGGTTGCTGATAACTGTT
Source organism: Pleurodeles waltl (assembly GCF_031143425.1). Taxonomy (NCBI): domain Eukaryota; kingdom Metazoa; phylum Chordata; class Amphibia; order Caudata; family Salamandridae; genus Pleurodeles; species Pleurodeles waltl. The sequence goes on along the minus strand of NC_090447.1, from coordinate 959,871,838 downwards.
ATTTGAGACACTTTATTGCTTTTCCAGTGACTCGGGGGGCAGCTATTTTATATTGTTTTATTTTTGTTTTCACACTTATAAATTAATTCAAATCACAAACTATTGAGGTTTCACCCTGTTGTTTTCCCAACAAAATCAGTGATAGAAGCTTAAGAGGCAGCTTGAAAATTAGGCCAATATATATCAAGATTTCACGAAGTGTAAGGCAGCAAAACAGCGTAATGTGCTGTGTCAAATGGAGACGGCAGGAATGTGCCATTTTTATGAACATGTGGAAATTCATGCTCTCCCTCTGCTGTGGTGCACTTGTGTCTGCCAAGCGCCAACGCAGGACCTTTGTGCCATGGTGCATGGGTGCCTGTGTTACACTTACGATTTTTTTGTGAAGGGAGGGACACCTTTCTGCACAAAAACAATCTTTAGAGGCATTTCCTCTTTCTAAGTGTGCTGCTTAGAAAGAGGAAAAAAAAGAGAAATAAAGATATTTTTCCTTGTAAGGCCTCTATCGGAAAGGCGGACAGTTTTGACACATTCCTAGGTTCAATTATGTTGGTAGATCTGGGAATTCCCCAAAATACATTGGTGGATGCATAGGAACACCCACTCTCCAGCCATGTAATGCCTTTCTGGTGCAGAGTAATGCTAGGCAGTGACATCCACTGCCTTGCATTACTCCAGATTTACAAAGCCACTCAGGGCCATGCAAAGTGGCCTTCCATGGCTTGGTAAATCTGACTTAAGGATTGCATTGCTCTTGCGTCACCCTGCATGACATAAAGGCAACACAATACTATGATAAATCCTGGCCATAGGGACAACACAAGGGAGTGTGCATATATTCAGTTTTAACTGTCACTTAAAACACCTCTTTGTGGGCAGCCCAGGCCAAGGAGCAGGGTTTCCTTTTGTGATGATGGCAATGTAGATTTTAATTTGTTTGTGCCATTTAGAAGTATGGGCAGGTTTTTAGATCTCAGTTCCAAAATCAAGAGGACTGGCCTCTCGTTTTAGCTCCCCTACTTCAGCAAATGGTGTGATCCTGGGCAAATCATGTATGCTCTTGTGTCTTACACGTCTTAGCTGCATACTGTGAAACCATTTAGAAATAGATTAAACGCCCTATTGAGTGAGCTACAAAAATTGACTTTTGCCTCAAACTAGCCCTTTTTTCAGTTTCTGTTGATGACCTTATCGACCTATAAAATTTATTTTGAAGAGATGTGTTTTCAAAGTCTATTTGCTATTGTATGTCATGTTCTCCCTTAGATGCTATGTTGTATTTCATGTAATAGGAGAATTTAGTGATGCTGCCCAAATTACACCCCGTGCTGAAGTTGCAAATATTTGTAATGTAACGGAAATACATATAACAGAAAATAGGTGCAAAGTGCAATTGTGGGTCCTGCTTTCTAGTGCTTTGAAAGTACACATTTTCTTCTTCATGTACTTTGTAAACACACACACAGCGCTTAATTTATAAAAAAAATTGCAACTTGCACCATACACTGCCACTACCATGCTGCCAATGACAGTAGCAACAGAGCTATTAACCATCACACTCCTGCAAGTATGACATTACCCACAACCCTTTACGACTAGAAAGAATTGCCACCAGAGAGTGAGAGACACCAAGAGCACCCACAGAACCAGAGGCACAGAACACCATCACCCATACACCATCCACACACCTTACAGCACACACCACAACACATCACCCCATACACACTCACACACACCACACACACTTCACCCAAGGCACCATAGAGACACCCCAGATTCTCTGAGGAGGAGCAGCTAAGGGTCATGGTGGAGGAAATCATCCGGGTAGAGCCACAGCTATTCGGATCACAGGTGCAGCAGACAGCTATTGCTAAGAAGATGGAGCTATGGGGGAGGATCCTGGACAGGGTAAACGCTGTGGGACAGAAACCCAGAACAAGGGATGACATCAGAAAGAGGTGGAACGACCTATGGGGGAAGGTGTGTTCTGTGGTAGCAAGACACCAGGTAGCAGCACAGAGGACTGGCGGTGGACTCCCACCTCCTCCCCCACAACTAACAACATGGGAGGAGCAAGTCTTGGCAATACTGCATCCTGATGGCCTAGCAGGCTTAGCAGGAGGCCTGGACTCTGGTAAGTCAACTCTTTTACTACTTTCACGCCCGACCTGCATTCCATCACATACCCCCACCCCTACCCTCACCCCATCACTCCATCACCTCACATACAACCCACCCAATACCAAGCCCTGCATGCACCACCAATGCATGGACATCACTCACAGCCCTGCATGGATGCCCATCACTAAAGCATGCACATTAGAGAGAATCACCTAGCCCACAAAATCACTACTCACACAAGGCAAAGCTCACAGGGCAATCACAACCATAGAGGGCAACACACCCATGCACAAGATGTCGCACGTAGAAACAATAACACTGCATTTACATCCCCACAGGTCCTCCACACAACATCACCGGAGAGGAGGTGCCAGCAACATCAAGTCCCCCCACAGAAGAGGCCCAAAGTGATGACAGCAGCTCTGGGCACCTGGATCTGGATGATCAACCTTGCCCATCAGGGATCTCAGGACAGTCGATTACCCAGGCACAGTCCCATACCACCACAGAGCCTTCCCCTCATGAAACACCACCACAGCACCCACCCAGCGGGCCCATACCTCTGTCCTCAGTACAAGTCAATCAGCAGTGTGCCCACAACTACAGGGACCCCAGGGCCCACAACAAACACAGGACGATGAGGGACCTGGGGTCAGTGGCAGTGGGCACACGGTTCAGGGGACGGAGGCACAGGACAACAGGGAAGCTGGGAGGACTGCTGTGTGACAGGAGGCACTCACCAACATCCTGGGAGCATATAACCATTTCCAGGACACGATGGGCCAGATACTGGACAAGTTGCAGGAGACCCAGCGGCTGCAGGAGGGACAGTACCTGGGGATCAGGGAGGACCTGAAGGACATCCACATCACCCTGGTCACCATTGCAGGGGTGACATTAGCCACACTGTGACAAAAGCCACACTGATGAACAGCCCCCCACCACAGGAACAACAGGCCACCAGCACACCCCCTGCAGAACGAGAACGACCCTGCAAATGGTCCCTGTGATCCAGGTAGAAGCCAGAGTACATTGCCAAGACCCCCACCAGGAAATAAGACTCTCCTTATTGTCACCTTTGTGTCCCACTCAGTCACCCTGTCCACCTTGAACTGCTGTGATACAAGTAGACTAGACTCTATCCTGGACTTTCCTCCACCATCAACCCAGCCCATTCCACATCCTCTTCTACTTCTTAGAACTTAAATAAACACAATTTAGAAAATACAAGTGTGGAGTCTGTCAAATGATTGAACAAAGTATTTGTTTAACAAGTTTTAAGCACTTAAATACAACTGTACAGGAATAAATACATACGAATGACCTGTATCGAGGGATATCTGTTAGCCACACATTGACCCTTATGACCAACACCATACCCATACATCAACATACACTGGGTGGGAACCAGGGCTCACCTATTAGTCTCACATGGTGCCTCTGGAGTTGAGCCATCACATATGGGATGCTGCAATTACTCAGGATAAAGACATCATTCACAGACCCAGGATACTTTGTATTGATGTTGGAGATATACTGGTCTGCCAGGCACACTATCTGCACATTCATGGAGTGAAATGTCTTTTGATTTCTGAACCCCTGTTCATTTCTCCAGGGGGGACAAATGCAATATGTGTACCATTGATTGCCCCAATGATGTTGGGGATATGTCCCATTGCATAGAAGTCAGCTTTCACTGTGGCCAAATCCTCCACCTGGGGGGAAACAATGTAGCTGCGCATGTGTTTAATCAGGGCAGACAACACTCTGGTCAGCACAATTGAGAACATTGGCTATGACATTCCTGCTGCCACGCCCACTGTCACTTGGAAGGAGCCAGTGGGCAAGAAATGGAGCACTGATAGGAGTTGCACAAGTAGGGGGGAATCCCAGTGGGGTGACAGATAGCAGATATCAGGTCAGGGTCCAATTGGGGACACAGCTCTGTGATTGGGGCCCTGTCCAGTCTCTAGGTGAACATAATGTACCTGTCCTCCATTATTGCCAAGTTTACCAGGGGTCTGAACACGGGTGGATATTTCCATCTCCTATTCATCCTCAGCGGTTGAAATCTAGGGGTCAAAATGGGGAGCAGGTGGTCAGTATTCCACATTTCCAAACACTACACTGCATTGCATGTTGTGACTGTAACAGTATTTTGTTGGATAGGCCCAAATGATGCCTATGTATACTGTGACCACCCACTTGACCAACCACCCACTTGAGAGACTGTGGCCGCACTCCCCAGGACCAAGCAGTGGGCAAACCACCCACTTGAGAGACTGTGGCCTTGAACTCCCCAGGACGTCACACAGGGCATGTAGCCCCCTCCAGGACCAGTGGTGTTGTACCATCTTCCGGCTGAGGTGCCCCCCCTTTCCCCATCCCCCTGAGGTGCCTGTGTATTTTCAACCTGATGCCTCTGCAGTGTTCTCTCCGTGTTGTTGCAGGAGTGAGGTGGGGCCTTGGCCTATGTGTTTTGGCCCTATGGCCCACGGCCATTGAGGACTGGGCAGTGTCTCTCCATTTGTATATATGTATATACTGTTTTGATTTGGAAGCACGTATTTCTACTATTTTATCGTATTACACTCACTTGAATCAATTCCTTTTGTCCTTGCATTATTCCTGAGGGGTACGGGGTGGATGTGTAATGTTGTCGCATCTGTTTGTGTGTATGGTGTTGGGGTGGGGGTGTTGCATGTTGCGTGTTGTGTGTGTGTCACTCTCTTTTTCCTCCCCACTCCCTTGTGTGCTAGGCGGCACCACTCACCGTGGTTGTCTTCACCGGCGTTGCTGCTCGTAATGCAAGAAGAGGTAGACGAGCATGGGGAAAATGTGCAACTCGGGCTCCATGGCATTGTGGTTGTTCCTTGAGTGTCCAGAGGTGAGTCCTTTGACTTCTGTGTTCTGTTTCCACCGTGCTCATTGATACCACCCCGGAAAAGGTCGCGGATAGGCCTGTCTTAATACAATGGGCTGAACATTGTCCTCCGCCTGGCTGTTGGCGGGCACCATCGTGGTGCTTGTTGCTTCCGCTGTGGCGGTCTGTGTGTTAAAGTGGCTGTCTGTCTGAGCTGTTTCCGCTGTGGTCATAATTCATTTTTTTTTACCACCTCCCGGTGTTAAAGCGGCGGTAAGACCGCCAACAGGCCATCCACTACCTCAGTCCTTGGCAGGATGAAGCACTCTGGGCACAAAGTCCCCTCCAGAACCAGTGGAGTATCACATCCACTACCTCTGTCCTTGGCAGGATGAAACACTCTGGGCACCAAGCCCCTTCCGGAACCAGTGGAGTATCACATCCACTACCTCTGTCCTTGGCAGGATGAATCCCCTGTACCTCAGCCTATCCAAAGCACACCATCAGACCAGCATGCACACACATCAACACACATGGGTGGCTCAGGCAAACATTAGCACCACACATCCCACAGGCACCCATACAAGCATCGTACCCATGCACACATACCAACATCCAAAGCCTCCACTGTGTCCCCCTCCTCCACGTCTCCCTCCTCCCTCCCTGTCACGTCTCCACTCACACCTGCATGCACTACATCCTCAGCCACTACCTCCATCACCAGCACGCCCATCACCACACACCGCTGTGTCCTCTACCAGTGTGTCTGTGAGCCCTCCTCCCACAGTACACAAACACAGTCACACACCCACCCAACAGCCATCCACCTCACAACAGCCTACAGCCCATGTACCTTCACCCAAAGTCACCAAACACCTCCTACAACCACTACCTCTTCATCCACTCCCAAACCCCCTCCATCGACTTTTCCCAGTGTGCCTAAAAAGCTTTTCCTATCAATTGTTGACCTCTTCCCTACACCTCCCACGTCCGTCCCCTAGGGCCCACCTTTCAAGGTCCCAACCCAGCACCTCAGCCACCACATCACCGGGCACAGTGGTGCCAGCAATAGCGGGATTTTGGAGTGCTCCAAGCAACAGGGCTGCCAGTGTCCCAAGGAGTGAGGGCAAGGACATTCCGCCACCTCCAAAACTGAAAAAGTTGCCCACATCCCAGAGGGAGAAGGTGAAAACAGGCAAGACAAAAGCTGAAAGTGACAAGACAGCCGTGCCACCATCCAAGGTGTGGAAGGGCCTGAAAATAAAGGCAGGTCTATGTTGACGCCAACCTGCACGGCGGACAAGACCACCCCCGGCACCGCCACCTGCACCGCCGCCACAGACACTGTCGTCAGCACCCCAGACACTGAGCCCTTCACCAGCACCGCAGACACTATGCCCTTCACCAGCACTGCAGTCAGTGAGCCTGCCGCAAGCACCGCCACTACTGACACCGCCGCCAGCACCGCAGTCAGTGAGGCGGCCACCAGCACCGCAGTCAGTGAGACCGCCACCAGCACCTCTGCCACAAAGACCGCCGCCAGCACCGATGCCACAGAGCCCGCCGTAAGCACCGCCGCTACTGACCCCGCTGCCAGCACCGCCAGCGTCCCTGCAACATCCTGAGCCAGTAATACCACTGCAGACATAGCTGCCATCCCCAGTGGTCAGTCGTACAAGGCTGGTGGTCAGTTCCAGGAGCCTGGGGAGCTTGCATGTTGCACCACCATCAGTGGAGTGTCACATCCACTACCTCAGTCCTTGGCAGGATGAAGCACTCTGGGCACAAAGCCCCCTCCAGAACCAGTGGAGTATCACATCCACTATCTCAGTCCTTGGCAGGATGAAGCACTCTGGGCACAAAGCCCCCTTAAGAACCAGTGGAGAGATACATCCACTACCTCAGTCCTTGGCAGGATGAAGCACTCTGGGCACAAAGTCCCCTCCAGAACCAGTGGAGTATCACATCCACTACCTCAGTCCTTGGCAGGATGAAGCACTCTGGCACAATGCCCCCTCTAGAACCAGTGGAGAGACACATCCACTACCTCAGTCCTTGGCAGGATGAAGCACTCTGGGCACAAAGCCCCCTGCAGAACCAGTGGAGAGATACATCCACTTGAGAGACTGTGGCTTTGCACTCCCCAGGATGCAGCTGTGGGCAACCCACCCACTGAAAAGACTTGAGAGACTGTGGCTTTGCATTCCCCAGGATAAAGCAGTGGGCAACCCACCCACTGAAAAAACTTGAGAGACTGTGGCTTTGCACTCCCCAGGATAAAGCAGTGGGCAACCTACCCACTTAAAAGACTTGAGAGACTGTGGCTTTGCATTCCCCAGGATAAAGCAGTGGGCAACCCACCCACTGAAAAGACTTGAGAGACTGTGGCTTTGCACTCCACAGGATACATCAATAGGCATGGAGCCCCCTCGCGGAGCTGGCGTTGTGCACTCATCCGGCTGAGGTGCCCCCCTTCACTTCCCCCTGAGGTGCCTGTTTCATTTCGATCTGATGCCCTACAGTGTTCTCTCCGTTTCGAGTCTGGTATCGAGTGTGGGCCTCACCCATGCATTTTGGGCCCAGTGGTCCACGGACTATGAATGGTGCACTACCCGGACTTGAATAGTTGGTGTACATAATTGTTTATACTGTATTTAAAGTTTTGACTAATGGATTTTTATTGATTACAATCGTTACAATCATTTCCTTTTGTCATAGCGTTCTTCCAGGGGGGCTGGGGGGTGTAAATGTAATGTTGCAGCATGTATTTGTGTGTATGTTGTTGTGGGTGAGGGTGGGTGTCACTCTCTTTTCCCTCCCCCCTCCGCTGTGTTGTAGGTGCTGTACTCACTGTGGTCGTCGCCGCCGTCTTTCGTGCTCCTGGTAGAGGACAGGAATACTATTGCAGGGAGTATTTGGCGTCCTGGTTCCTCGTGGGTTGTGTAGAGGTGAGTGTTTCCCCTTCCAAGTCCTATTTCTGCCGTGTTTTTGTTCACGTGAATCCGCCCCGGAAAAGGTGGCGGATCGGCCTCTCATAATAGTGTGGGCGGTACATTGTCTTCCTCCTGTCTGTTGGCGGTGACCGCCGCTGTGTTTGTTTCTACCGCCGTGGCGGTCGGAGTATTAAAGTGGCTGTCTATGTTAGCAGTTTCCGCCATGTTCGTGATTCCATTTTTTTTACCGCCGTCCTCTTGGCGGTCTTACTGCCGCTTTAACATCGACCGCCAGGGTTGTAATGAGGGCCAAAGAGTTATGGCACTTCTTGAAAAATTGAACACAGATGTAGCATTGTTACAAGAAACACATGTTATTGATACAGTGGTTAGTCAACTTAAATAACATTGGGTCGGTTATCTCCTGGTGGAATGGTGTTGTTGCTTTATATTAAAAAAAATTACATGTTAAATTAGAATCACAAGAAAACAACACTGAAGGCCGTTGGCTATTTTAAAAACTTAATATCAATAACACACCAATAACAATTTTGAATGTATATGCACCCACTCATCTAGATAAAACCTTTTGGCCAAATATTACTAATATTTTAATGTCTATTACAGATGATTACATAGTTTTTGGAGGTGATTGTAACCTTGTTTTTGATCCTTTTTTAGACTATTCTTCTAAAACTAATTTTATTCCCACATCCATGTACAAACAATTTACTTCAGCTATTGCACAGCGAGTTCTTATTGATTCATGGAGGCTTAGTAATCTCATGTTATGAGAATAAACTTTTTTTTCTCCTGGACACTTTTCCCAATCCAGAATTGATTATCTATATACATCTAAATCATTATCTCAAAATATCCTAGGTTCAGAGATTGGTACTATTCTAATTTCAAATCATGCCCCAGTTACATTAGATCTAAAATTACCTTTTGTTACTCCTAAAAGTAATCATTGGTGATTTAATTTAATACCTCTCTTTTAACAGACACTAATTTTCTTAAAGAAATTCAAGTCTTTATACATGAATATTGTTTATTGAATGATACACCTGAATTATCTTTTCAGACAATGTCTGATGCTTTTAAAGCCGCCTCACGGGATTTTATTTTCAAATATGTCTCTAATAAAAAGAAATCTAATAATAAAAAATCACTTGACATTATTAAACATTTTAAATCCCTTGAACATATTTGTTATACTTCTAAAACAAAAGAATGTCTAAATGAATTAGTCAAAGCTAAATTACAATTCTATAAAGTCTCTACAGATAATGCTGCCTCATTTCTTTTTAAATCAAATGCCAACTATTATGGAGGACAGAACAAAGCGGGCAAGGTGCTAGCTAACTACTTAAAGATTAAAAAAGATACAGCCAGAATTGAAATGATTCCCCATGATGATCATACCCTAGCCACTATAGATAGAGATATCCTGCATGAATTTTCTGCTTACTATAACAAACTTTATACACCAGAAAATTATCCATCTTATATGGACTTCATTACACACGTAAATTCTATTAAACAAGGGTTTGCCTCACATATTGATTTTTCTCCTCTAGATACCGGTATATCTCTCAAGGACGTTCAGAGAGCAGTTGATTCTATTAAAACAAATAAAGCCCCCGGACCTGCTGGTTTTCTTGTGGAGTTCTATTTATCTTTCTCAAAATTGTTAATTCCAAAATTACACAAACTCTTCACCTTTTTTGAAACATCCAACAAAGCATCTGGCACTTTTCAAGATGCTTTGATTTGCCTTATTCCAAAAAAGGTAAAGATGTTAGATTATGTAAAAAGTATCGACCAACATCCCTAGTTAACACTGATTACAAAATGTTCACTAAAATTCTTGCAATTAGACTACAATCTTTCCTTCCTACATTAATCGGCAAGGAACAATCTGGTTTTAAAAAAAGTTAGATAACTTTCAGATAATACTAGACTTTTCTTTGATATTTTAAATAAATCTAAGACTTGTTCAAAATCATTAGCTGCTATATCCTTATATGTCGAAAAAGAATTTGATTGCATTCATTGTGATTACTTTTTTGCTACCCTTTCTTGGTTTGGTTTTGGCAAGAAATTTATCAAACAAGAGTCAATTTTATTTAGTTCCCCTAAAGCGTCAGTTTTTGTGAATGGTATAACTTCTTTATCCTTTTCTCTTCACAAAGGAGTCAGACAAGGATGTTGTCTCCTTTGCTTTTTATTCTGGCACATGAACCCTTTTTATCTTCTATTCACAAGAATACTAATATACATGTATTTAAATATAGAGACATGCATATCACATGTTCAGTATATGCTGATGAAATCCTATTATTCTTATGTTCGCCTGAACTTTCCTTAAAACCCTTTTTAGATACAGTTTCTAATTTTGCAACAAATTCTGGTTATAAGCTTAACACTGATAAATGTGAGATTCTTCCACTTAATAAATGGTGCTTTAAACTTGAATTTGCACTTTAAAACTTTCTTTGGAACCCTGTAAAAAAAAGAAAAATACCTAGTCATCTGGTTTACAAATTCTTTAAAATATACTGTTTCTATTAATTTTGCTGCTCTGTTGTCTACTCTTAAAAATCTAACAACAAGATGGAACCCTTTGTTTCCATCATGGAGGGGTAGACTAGATTCCATTAAAATGATGCTTGTTCCTGTAATAATTAATATTTCCTCTTCCGTCTTTAAGAAAATCAGTTCTATTCTAATCGTCTTTCTATGGAATAATAGGAAACCTCAAATGTCTCTTAATAAGCTGTAACAATCTAAGCATGATGGGGGAGTTAATTTTCCAAATCCTCAGCTCTATCATACAGCTTTTTTTCTAAAACATTCAATTCAGTTGGATCATAAAGATACTTTACACCAAAAACATTTATGGGTTGAGTTAGAATTATCCTTTATTAATCTGTTTTGGTTTACAGAATTTATTTCTCTCACCCAGTGTCCAGCCAATATGTCATTAGCTGTTCTTAAAACTGCTTGTAAATATTACATCCCATATTTACTTCTAAATTTCCAGTTTAGATAATTTTTTTAATTCTTCAATTTGGTACAATAATCTTGTTAAGATTAATAGTAAATGTGTTTTTTGGAAGTCATGGCATTAAAAAGGGCTTAGTGTGGGTCTCTCAATTATTAGATAACAGTTATTTATTTTTCCTAATTCTTTTCAAAACAAATATCACCTCTTAACCAAGGCTGTTTTACAACTGTATAATTCTTTATTGTCCGTAACCTCCCAAGCTCCTATACCTTCCCCTGTATTACAATTTTACCGTTTCCCTCAGCCTCAAGAATTTACTCTCATCTCAACTATTTACCTCAACAGAGGCAGAAAACATTAGTGGAATTACAATGGGAAAATGACTTACAAATCTAATTTCCTATCCCTTTATGGAATAAGATATGGACTAAAATTTGCAACGCATTTTGTGTGCTAACACTACTCAAACATTATTTTTTCTATATAATAGATTACTACTTACACCACATACTATAAATAAGATAAATCCTTCTCTTATATCAACATGTCCGACCTGCCAAATCTCTAATTTAACTCTAAAACATATGTTATTTGAATGTCCACATACATACCAATTTTGGCTTCAGGTATGGACTCTAATTAATGAAATTGTTCACACCTCCATACCCTTTTCTTTTATAACTATATTTCTGGGTAGCCTCTCTGATATTTGGATAATTTGTGAAATTAATGTGCAAATTGTTGATTTATTAATTGCTGTTCAGCAAATAACAAAACAAAATTGAAAAAATGCTCTTAATATTTATTTTTAGGCATGGTGGTATGGTGTTTGCTAAAATCATACATTAGATTCCAATTTTGTTACTCCATTGTCTTTAGCTAATAAAAGATAATTTTGTTTGGTACCTATAACTAATATGCTAAATTGTTCTACCTTAAGAACTAATTTGCATCAACCCACTTCTGAAGAAGTGTTAAAACGCCCTTGAATCTCCCTGATCACCCCTGTCAATGCTAAGGGTTGAACTGGTTATAATTCTTAAGTTACTGTTTAATGTATAAGGCTAATATAGTTTTATAATACAAGGTATGCTTATTCACAATTTATTTTTCTTTTTGTATATTATTTGTAACAATTTATCCGTTTGATCCTACATTTTACTCAACTGTTTAAAATCTATTATTCTATTAATTTAAACAGAATATTTGAATATTTTTGAGAAAACTTTTGAAACGTAAAAGCACCTGCTGAAAAGTTCCTTTTCTGTCCAGCCTTTAGGAAGCAATTAAAATGTGAAGATACCTCTTGTGATTAATGTTCCTGCTAGGGAGAGAGATGGAAGCTTTGTCTAGCGGCAGCTTTGACTCACCACAATGTAGCCTAGAGGGATAATATGCCTGCTGCAAAGAACAAAAGTATATTTTGTGTGGATAGCTGAGTTGGTTAGTAAAGCCAGACTTTCCCAGCACTCTAAAACAAATTAATTTATGTGAAAGGGGGCTATGGAGAGATGAGGGGCACATTTACTGGGTGATAGTGAGAGAATCCGAGGAGGTAATCATGAGTGAGGGGTGCCAAAAAAGTTTGGTGCACAGGGTACCACCAGTGCTAAAGCCGGTCCTGCTACTTACTGCAATACCACCCTGAATGTGCTTGATTTTGTCTGATCTTGGAAAATTAGGTAGGGTCAGGCCTGGTTAGTACTGCGATGAGAGACTACCTGGGAATACCAGGTGCTATAGGCATTTCGCTCTCACTGATACTAGGTGGTGCTCATCCTAGCTCAATTACACAGGTTCCTCACTAATTTCACTTTTAATTTTTTATTTCTTCTACTCTTGCTTCCCTTTCTTAAAAAATAATTTTTTTTAAATGGCAAAAACAATAGAATACACCCTTTGCAAAGGAAAATTGAGAATTATTTTTCACTTTACACTGAGTCCAAAATTAGGACAATATTTGTCCTATGACGGGCAAGGGGGACCCCAGCTAAGGCTTTGCTTTTTTCTGGTCAGCGTGGCGCTGCAGGCTGCTGCTGCAAGTTGCTCCTGAGGGGCTGTGCCTGCTCCGGTTCCAGGTCTCCCTCCTTTCACTGTCCTCAGTAGCCTGGGAGCAGGGAGCAGACAGAGACAAAGAGCCTGGCTGCTGGCAATGGGGCCCCTGGACCCAGACAGCATTCAGACCCTCATTTTGCTTTCTTTTCTCTGTGCACACGGGGACTGGCACTGGGCATATTCAGTATTTGCATATGAGGGGGGAGTCTGTTTTTTGAAAAAAGGAAGCTTGTAGTCAGAGCTACAGTTGAAAAGAACCTGTTTCCCCAGGGCCCCTGGGAAAGGATGTTGTGTTATGTGGTACGGAGCTGAGACCAACAGGGAAAGCTGGAGACCAGGGGAGCATCAGCTGCTGAGTGGTTGTCCGGCAGCCCCCTCTAGATAGAGATGTGTGTAGCCTGAGAGATTGCCTTAGAGCCCAGTGGCAAGCAAAGCAAGGCACTTTGTGAAAAATACCAGGCTGCTGGTGGTGATCTGGTTTGCTGCTGCTAGTGCTGGGCCCTAATGAAAGGGCGGTCTGAAGCTGAGCGGAAATGCAGAGGAAACGATTGCAAGGATGGTGAAAGACAAGGGATGTGCTTGGCCCTCTGTAGGAAGTTTGTGAAGGAGGGAAGTTGGTGAAAGGAAAGTGTGCAGGTGTGGTTAAGGGCAGCAGGTTCCAGGCCGGCAGGCTTAGTCAGCATAAGAGACATGAAACAGTAAGTTTTACTGCCTATGGCCATACCATCCTGAATGTGCCTGATCTCAGAATAGAAGAAGGACTGGGCCTGGTTAGTACTTGGATGGCAGACTGCTTGGGAATACTAGGTGCTGTGGGCATTTTCCCTATCACTGACATTAGGTGGTGCACATCCTAGCTCAATTACACAGCTTCCTCTCTAATTTCACTTTTATTTTTTTAATTATTTTAATCTTTTTTCATTTCTTAAAAACTAAATATTAAAAAAACACAAAAATGCACACTTTCCAAAAGAAAATTTTGAATTATTCTTCACTTTACACTCTGCCCAAAATGAAGACAACATTAGCCCTACGATGGTCAAGGAGACCCTGAGCTAAGGCTTTGATTTCTTCTGGTCGGCTGGAGCTGCTGCTTCAAGCTGCTGCCACAGGGCTGCACCTGCTCCAGCTTGGGTTCTATGCCTCCCTGCTTTCACTGTTCTCAGCAGCCCTAGAGCGAGGGGCAGCAGGAGGCAGAGAGCCAGACCATTGGCAAAGGGGAGTAAAGACCCAGACAGCAGACAGACCCTTGTTTTTCTTTCTTTTCTGTGTGCACTTGGGGGCTGGCACTTGGCATGGACAGTGTTAGAAATGGGGTAGTTGGTTGGCAGTCAGATTGCCCCCTGTCCAAGCAAGGACCCTCACTTTAGTCAGGGCAAAGGTGAAACACACCTGGTTAACCCCAGCTCACCCCCTTGGTAGCTTGGCACGAGCAGCAAGGCTTAACCCAGAAGCAATATGTAAAGATTGTATACCAATACACACAGTAATACAGTGAAACACTATAAAATGGACACCACACAGGTTTAAAAAAATAGTAAATATTTATCTAAGTAAACAAGACCAAATACAATAAAATCCACAATTAAAAATATGACTTTAGCGATTCAAAACACACAAATAGTGCCTAGAAGCACTAATGCTGCAATTTGATGTTAAGCGGAGTCATAACAGAGTCGTTTCCCACAATGCAACACCACTGGTGCCGTTTACGGGGCCACACGGACCCCCAGATACATTATCTTAACAAAAGTGTGGAAAACAGGCTGATGCATGGAGACTGGGAGCGAGGCTTCGCTGGATCTGAGGCAGAGTCGGTTCTGGTGCTGCGAGGCGAAGGAGCAGCAGCATCACGGAGAGGCATTGGGCCCTTGCTTTGGAGCGGTGGAGGTGAGGCAGCATTGGTTGCGAGGAGTTCATCTCAGAGCACCTCTGGTGAAGTCACGATGCTGCGGGGCCACCTCACGGGGTCACAGTTATGTCACAGGGCCACAGGTGCTATGACAGAGTCAAGCGTCACGAGCGTCGGGGCTACAACACTCTGATCTTGTGAATTCTTGGGACGTCAGTGGTCTCGGTGATGTGGGGCCTGAGATGTCAGAGTGGTAATCGTGCTTCTGCGATGTTCACAGCATCAGGTGCAGGGAGCGACACACGTTTCATGCTGCGGCATCCTTACGAAGTTGTACAGTGTCGTACGGCATTGTTTCACAGGATTTTACCAGAAATTCACTCTCCAGGAACTGAAATGGCACCCCCTGACAAGCTAGAGTCCACAGCATGCAGACTCAGAGACTGGTTGGTGAACCCTTTGCTGTCCCCGAAGCTTTAAAAACAGGAGGCAAGCTGAGTCCAAGCCCCTTGGAGATACCTCTCAAGCAGGAATGCACAACAAAGTCCGGTCCCCTTTCACAGGCAGAACCAGCAACTGCAGGATAGCCCAACAAAGAACAGTCACAGGCAAGAGTAGCATTTCTCAGCTCTTCACCTGGAAGAAGTTAGTCTTGAATCCTTCAAGCAGTCTTAAGGTGATCTAAAGTCTGGGGTATTGGGTCCACTTCTGATATCCCTTTCTGTTTTTGAAGTTGCCCAACTTCAAAGAAAAATACTCTGTTGTTTACATGATCCTGCCTTGCCCAGGCCAGGCCCCAGACACACACCATGGGGTTGAAGACTGCGTTGTGAGAGGGCAGGCACAACCCATTCAGGTGTACATGACCACTCCTCCCTCCACTCTAGCCCATATGGATCATCAGGATATGCAGGATACACTCCAGCTCCCTTTGTGTCACTGTCTAGAGGAGATTCACAAACAGCCCAACTGTCAGTCTGACCCAGACAGGGAATCCACAAAGAGTCACAGAATAGTTTAAGCACGAAAATGCCTACTTTCTAAAAGTGGCATTTTCAAACTAACAATCTAAAAAACAACTACACTAAAAGACATATTTTTAAATTGTGAGTTCTGAGACTTCAAACTCCATATTTCTATCTGTTCTCAAAGGGAAACTGCACTTTAAGGATACTTAAAGGCAGCCCCATGTTAACCTTTGCGAGAGATAAGGCTTGCAACAGTGAAAACAGAATTTGGCAGTATTTCACTGTTAGGACATGTAAAACACATCAGTACATGTACCACCTTTTAGATACATTGAACCCTGCCCATGGAGCTACCTATGGCATACCTTTGGGGTGCCCTACATGTACAACAATTGAAGGTTTGGGTCTGGCAAGTGGGTACACTTGCCAGGTCGAAATGACAGTTTATAACTGCACACACAGACACTGCAGTGGTTTCCACAATCAGTGTTGTGCGCCCACTAGTAGCATTTGATTTACAGGCCCTGGGCACTTCTAGTGCACTTTACTAGGGACTTACTAGTAAATCAAATATGCCAATTATAGAAAAGCCAATTACACATTGCATGTGTGGTGGAGTGCCAAGCAGGTCTGTTGCACAGGACATCACCAGTGCTACAGCAGGGCCTGATCAGAGGTGTTCAAAAACACCTGTTAATCGTGAACCCCCGAATAGCTTCACACTAGCATTATAAAGGTGAGACCTATTGGCTTTACCACTTGTTGTTATCTTCTATTCTTGAATCTGCTCTTGTAACTCCTGAGGCCAAAGGTGTCAAGTGCAGTACCAGAAGTTGGAAGGAGCGAGTCAGGAGTAGCAACTGTGGTAACACACAGGGCCACATTTACATGCCCCTTGAGCCTCCTTGCGCCAAACTAGAATCACTGTTTTTTACACTAAGGAGGCGTAACCATGAGCCATACATACAAAGTGGCGCTATGCATGCAATGCACCACTTTGTAGCCCCTTGAACCACATTATACTTGTGCCAGGTATAATGTATGCTAGAGGGGCGTTCCCACATAGGGAGGCCAAAAAAAGGGTGCAGTGAAATTTACAAGATTTCACTGCGCCATATTTTACGTCATTTTAATGCCTGCTCATGGCAGGCATTAAAGTGACGCTCCCATAATACCCTAAGGGCCTCCCTGTGCTTTGCTGGACTAGTGCCATCATTTATGGCACTAATCCAGGAAAACGCCACAATAGCGTCATAAATTATGACGCTATTGTGCTAATGTATGCCATGGTGGTGACGTTCGGAGGACGCAGGGTGACGCAAGAAAAGTGGCACATCAGAGCTGATGTGCCAGTTTCTTGGAAATATTCCTCATAGTGCGCCCCAGGAGAAAAGGACAAACAAACCCTTTAAACAATGAAGGAACAATGGAATGTGGAAAGAAGACTGTGGAACTGGGGAAGCGGACTCGTGTCCCTGCGTCATCAACGTCCTGTGATTCTCAGAAAGTCATTTATTCTCCCCTGTCTAAAAAATGTATATGTAACTGACCTTGTGTAATGTCTTTATTCACTGGTCCTCAGATGTTTTTAGTAAATGAAGTAGTATTCTGCGCGAAAAGATACAAGCACTGGTTCTCAGAGCCAGAGCCATGATTTAATTGCAGCGTTCGCTTCGCTTTTATTTTTGATTGCAGGGATGGACAATAAACTGTGCAGTCTGGCCAGGAAACTGAAAACAGGCATTGGCAAAGCCAATAGGCCTGACTTGCATTTTCAGTTGCGAACTAGACATATCTTTGCCAGTGCCTGTTCTTTTACTTTAAGTAATGCGGTTTGCATGAACATGGCGAATTAAAGAGCAGCAGGTCAATTGGGAACACTTCCCTCTGTTTTACGGTTGTAGAATTACCCCCTTACAGCTTACACCCCCCCAAGACCATTTAGTATGGTAGGAATACGTAAACAGCAGTAGCATTGTACGCACGGTCTCTGTAAATCACCCTGCATGTAGAGGGGAGACAGTGCAAACCAGAGATTGTGCGCTATGTAAATATTCTCACTTCACCATACGTCTCCATGGTTTCTCTGGTTGGGAGCCATGGAAATGGCCCAGTTGATCTATCTTCTGTCAGTTGCTTTCACCCTCTGCTACAAGGACGTCAATGGTAAGCCATTTGAGAAAGGGCGATGTTTGCACACTGATGCTTGAAAATATCTGCCAACAGAGCTAGCTCGGTGGGCTCCATTTATGCTGCAGAGATTCATGTTTGACATTCATGACACACGTTGGCCACAGCCTATCATCCTTCGGAGGTTGATAACAATGACTACAATAATATTAATTCCAGTTCAACTGGCAAGAGTCAATCAAGTGTGTATCGGGCAATTTTATGTTTGGGTTGCATGTTGTCATCATACATCAAATCACTCACATCCAATTGCTTAAATCAAATAACATTGTATCACATCACTTACATCATACCATTCACATTAAATCATTTAAATGACATCACTCACGGAACTTGCATGTCGTACTTAATGCAACCCTCCACACATCAACTACATCACATTACATAACTATCCTCACACCATATCAATTATATGATAGTGCATACACCACATTATTTCCCTTCCTTAACTTGCATAAATTACCTAACATCGCATCACTGATCACATCATTTACATGCAACCACATTGCTCCCACCACACAAGTTCCATTGTTTGCAGTAGTTGCTGACATCATGACATCACTAAACTCACATCACCATTTTCAACACTGTGTAGTTATAGTTAGGACAAAGTTTTTGTAGGAAACGTGTTATTTGTTTTGCTAATAACTTTGGTGCCATTTGCCAAATTTTCCCAAATCTTAGCAAAAAAAATTAATCCACCTCAGCTCCTTCCCTGAATGTCTTGGGGTAATACATTAAGTAGAGGCCGAGAAAAAGATGGGGCACCAAAACATATTTCCCCAATCAACATTATATTAAGCTACAGCCACAATGGCTAAGAGGAATGACACCACATTTTACAGGAAGCTAGGTCTTAAGCCAGAAAGTATGTTTTTTGAGTAGTATAGATCTGTTCAGTATTTTGTGAGCGATTAAGGTTCAACATGTATAGATATGTGTTGCCGTGGGTGTGTTGCAGGAGTACTGTAGACCAATACATCAAAGATTAGATATGATTGATTGCCATTGCAAACGGCCTGGTCCTTAGTAAGTAAACTTACAAGAGGACGCGTATAGGCCGATGAACCTTTTGGATCGCATGACGTATCCTAGCTATGTAGTAATCGTTGAATATCTATTATCAATGTAATCAATCAACAACCACTAAGAGAATCATTAAGTATGAGACAATAAATCAGCATATCATGAATAACCACAACTTAATTATACATTTTATCAATTTTATTTTCCTATTAGTTACAATACTAAGTCATCAGGTTAGATCAAACTTTATTCAATCAACTCAGAATTAGTTCATTAGTGACCACCAATAACACAATCTAATCAGAATTTGAGAAAACATAAGCTTGAATGCTTCAACATAAGCCAACAAGGATGAATATAATGGCAATAATAGCAGAGTTCAGCAATCAGTCCGTCAATCATTTGTCACTGTCAACGTCAACCAAGGGTCACTTACGTAACCCAGATTAGCATTTAGCATGTGGGACTTCATGCAAAAACAATTTAGAAAACGTGAATTTGGAAAACATCTAGCTAAGAGAAAAACGATAAAACAGGGCAGTTGGTACCTAGAAAGAAAGGTATAGAAGTTAATCAGTCACATTATCATAGCTACCTATCCACGAAATGGATCAGCAACAAAGTCAGTCTTTGTCTTCAGGTCACCAATCAATCAGCAACGCATCAGGCTCTAAGAGTCCAATGACATAATCTCGAATCGCATCTTCTGGCATCAGCATTTCTCCCCTCGCATCTTGAATTTGCCCTCGCATCTAAAGTTTTAGCCCCATGTCATGACTTTTCATTAGAGTTTTTCAGTCCATCCCCCTAAATCCTAATTGTTCAGTCAATTAGCAGATATGACTCTAACCTAAAACCTATGAGTTCTAATATTTCTCCATCCCCAATTAGTTGATTGGTTCGCTGTACGATGCCCTCATCATCTGGCTCATTAGGTATCAAAAATGTTGCTTCTTCTTCTCCAGTCAGTGCTTCTATTGTTCAAGTCCTGGGAAAATACATCAAGTCTGTCTTATATCAAACTTGTTATATTTCCTATTCCCTCATCTCCTGTTCATCGGTACATTGCAGAAAATTCTTGCTAAGCAGAATTTATTAACGTATGCAGTTCAGGGACAGTTCAATGCACCAGCTTCTCTGCAGTGCGCTAGAAATTCAGCTTCTGTTTGAGGCCTGGAAAGACTAGGCCGCAACTTTGGCTAAGTTAATGCTACATTATAATGCAAAACATAGGTTATACATCTCAATATAACATATTACTACATTATTCTTATACATTTTAATTATTTCACATATTTTTTAGCTCTGTTAGTACAAGTTAATATAAGTGGCTGACATACCCCATGGGCACATATTCAAACACTTAGGTGCCATTTGACCAATTTTCCCAAAATATAAAAAAAAAGTTCATCCACCTCATCTCCTTCCTTGAAAGTCTTGGGGTAATCCGTTAAGTGGGGGGGCCGAGAAAAAGATGGGGCACCAAAACATATTTTCTCCATGCAATTTTCCCAAACAACATTATATAAAGCTACAGGCACAATGGCTAAGCGGAATTATAACACATTTTACAGGAAGCTAAGTCTTTAGCCAGAAAGCATGCTTTTTTGATTTAGTATAGATCTGTTCCATATTTTGTGAGAGATTAACGTTCAACATTTATAGATATGTGTTGCCTTGGGTGTGTTGCAGTAGTACCGTAGGACCAATACCTCTGAGATTAGATCTGATTGGTTGCCATCAACAGAGATGTTGGGGAGTCATCTTAGAACGTGGTATTCTGTTCTGAAAATAAAGAAAATTACATTAGGGGTAGGGTAGGGATACCGTGACCTCCAAGACCTCTTTGGGTGAGTCCTCGAGGGACCCCCACTTTGGGCCAAAACGAAATTAAAATATATTATTGATACCATTGTTCAGCTGGGAAGAAATTTAGAAAAGGGCAGGTTCACCTTTTTTCATCAAAATCCCCTTATGGTGGGCCAAGGCCAGATGGTTGGCACAGTTTCATTTTTAAAATAAAATTTGTGGAGAGGGAATGGGTTGTGCCATCTCCCAAAGTCATACCTAAACACTGGGTCCCCATCTCATTTGGGTCACTGTTGTTGGAAGGGGTCCTGGGTCCCTCATCCCAAGGACCCAAAATTAAATAGAAGTAGGGTTGCTGCTGTGAAATCAGCATTGTGTGGTGTGCCGCTCCTGCACCACATACTGCACACACCCTGCCCACCTGGAGCAGACAGGAAGCAGTAAGTTGGTGGGTCCTGCCACTAGCAAGGTGCTGTAGGTACTGTCCTGGCAGATTGTCAGCCAGCTCTGCAGAGTGGGAATGGACCCCCATGTTGCAATAAAAAAATAAAAGGAAAGCTGTGGTTGCTCCAGGTGGTACTGGTGCACCCAAACACAAAAAAACCATGCAGCACAAGGTTACAAAACTGGCACCCTGCTCTGACAATGGCAAAAAAAAAATAAGAAACGTGGTTGTCCTGGGTGGAACCGGGCCGCCCATAATAATAAGCAAGCATTTGCAATGTAATAGGTTGCATCCATTTTTAAAATGACAAAATAATGACTGTTGGGCTCACCGACTCGCAAACACTTCACGAAGGCTGCCAGAAGGTGAACTCCTGTGGGCCCAGAGAGCCAGGGAATGTGAGCGCAGATTGACACTAACAAGCACGGCCTGGACTGCTTGTGCTCTGGGCTCACGGGAGAGTTCAGGAGTGGGCACGGTGCTGGGGTAAGAGGGCAGCTGCAGGTTTGGCTCAACTCGCAAACACTTCACGGAGGCAGGCTGACAATGAAGTTTTGCATATATCTTGAAAGTTTTAGTCACATCAAAATAGGAAAACGTTATGAAATTGCTCAAAACCGCAAAAAGCTTCAGCTTAAATAAGCAGTGTAAAACTTAGCATATGAGGAGGTGGGAGGGATGGAACGCTGCAATAAAACACAAGCATTTGGAATGCAATAGTCTCGTTTTTGCTCGAGTTAGAGCTCATAGCGTTGTAAATTATTGACTGGACTTTTATTGCCACACAGACTGAAAATAACAAGAGGAAGAGAGCGAGAGTGAGCTGGCATGGAAAAGCCCCCCTCTGATGTTGGCTTATGTTTACAGAGGGACCTGGTGGGGAGGAGGGACTGAACACACACCCACAGTGCAAGGCAAACAGGCTAATAGTGAAAGAAAAAGTCCCTGTGAGAAATGATAAACAGGACATAGCGTAATTACAGGGTACTTTGTGCTGCTCCCAAAGTGAAAAAAGGCAGGACAAAGAGGCAGAACTGACCACTAGCAAGCAAGGATTTTTGAAGGACACTGTAACTAACAAATCAAAACGCTGGAACTAACTCTATTGTGTACTTTAGTATACAGCATGCCGAATGCTAATGCTCGACCTAAAAAACGAGAAAAATAATTGGGCCATTTGGCTACTAAGCAAGGCCCAAACACAGGTGTTTCCAAGTAGTGCAGTAAAACTAGATTCCTAGAAATGTCCAGGATTCGGAAAACCCAGGTGTTTCAGGGCAGTGTGGCAGAGCTGAATTCCTAGAACCTTAATGAATTTGGAAATATACATACCATAGGTGCAGGCGAGTGGAGCAGCCAAGCGAAGAGGAAGGTGAGTATGCTGAGCCCCGAACCTGGTGCAGCTGACCCACCTAAGCCTGTGCATCCAGCCTGCCTAGTCCTAAACTGAGCCCTGAGTAGCTGAGTCACCGAGCAACAAAGTGATGGAGTGGGGTCAGAGCCAGAGGCTGGCGCAGCTGTGAGGCCAATGCTAATGCTGGATCGAGTCACTGGTGGCCGAATTCAGACCCCTGGTGGCTAATCAGTTCAAATTCAGCTCCATTAACCATTATCCAGCCCACCCGTCATTTTAGCACTATGCCCGCTGGGCGAGCTGGACTATTGTTTGTCACTGGGTTTGGCGGACTGCAGGGAGGAGACTGTGCGAAGCACCAGAAGGTGAAAAAATCTAAGGGACAAGTATGAGGAAAAGGTAAAAGCTACACCTTGTTTCAGTCCCTGCCCTCTTTGAAGCGGTCACCTATTCTTCAATTTGCACACACTTTGCCTTCTGTTGCAAACATCTGGCCTAGCTCATTGCAGCGATAGGGGCAGCCTTGGTGTTAGGAGCCGAAGGCATAGCAGGTTGAGATCCTGGTGCATAGATGCAGCCGACCGAGGTGTCGATGCAGCTTGTGTCTTCAGGGACTCCACAGCCCCCTCCAGAGCGCTGTGAGGAGTCTGCTGAGAGTCACTGCGAAGGAGAGCACTGAAACGAGCCACAGCACCAGAGCTTGGAACAGGTTAATTTTCAGAAAGACTAATAATGAAAGGTTCTTTAAACCTCCTGCTTCCAAGGAGTGAAAGAAAGCTTCAGAAAGACAACCAACAGAGCTGCACACATTATAAAGGCACTATACTCACACAGGCTTCATAACAGCACAGTTAAAAGAAAACATTTCTAAAACATTCAACCTATAATCGCCCTGGGACTACTGAATTTATTTTCCTGTACAAAACAATTAAACCACATCCCAGAAATCCAAATTGTCGCTGAAAGAGCGCCCACAAAATAGCATCTAAAGTGAGATCTAGGATCTACTATGTCTGGGACACATAATGATTTTTCTGGTGCATTTGATGGAGTCCAGTGTGTATACTGAAGCCTTTTCTTCCGCGTAAGTACCTGTCAACTCTGAAAGGCCTGCAAGACCAGTAGCAGACTTCGCTCCTGAATCATTGAAATCAAAAGCAACAAGCGCGTAATCATGTAGCGAACAGGAGTGTTGTTGAAGTCACAGAAAGACAGCTTCTTGAGCTCATTTCAAATGATCCCTGGCAGCATTTTGCTCCAACAGACTCCGGAATAACAGCATAGCTGGTTTAAAGAATGAATCAATGAATTGGTATGAACTCTAAGCAATTCTGAATGTAATCATTTAAGCAATATCAAGGCAAAGCGCGATCACTGAAAAGCAACCAACCGCCACCATCTCCTGTCTGTGGTTGGGGTGATGTACTCCATCCTCAACAATTTCAACTCACTAATAGAGCACGGACAGCGTCTTCTTAGGTGCAACCTGTATACTTTTGTCCATGCCTGTCCATAACTCAATGCTATCCTGCAATCAGTAATGCATCAGTAATAAAAGATTTTTAAGTCAACTAACTTCTCTCATCCATCTAGATAGCCAGATGGTATGGATAACAAGATAAATAAAATCACACAGACAAGAGAAATAACCATCACAGGCGAAGTCCATGATTTACCCTTTGGGAACTTCACACCACAGGCCTGGCAAACTCATCCTCTCTAATTCACGCATGAGAAAAGACTCCAATGTCAACTGAAAGATATGTAGATGCCATCGATGTCTGTGACATAACTCAGGCAGACTCTTGAAAGGTCAATGAATGAGCAAAAGAACAATGGATTAAACCCAGATCTGTGACTGGGGGTGAGTGTTTGCATTGTTCAGCACTCCGTCCTTCATCCTTTTGTGTTGCTAAAGTTGCCCTAAGTGGGAAGGGTATGCCCAGACGTGGGTCCCTTGCTTACTGTGCCACTGGATTCAAGCTAGCCTGGCTGATGAAGGGTGAAATCCTGAAACCGGTCCCAGGATGCTTGTTTCCGGTCCAGGGAGGATCTGGCCTAGCAGTTCGGGCTGGACTGTTCCCATGAGAAACAGGGTCAAGACTGATTTGCATATGGCTGGGTCCAAACTGGGGTGGCATGGTGAGCAAAAGAACGATGGATTAAACCCAGATCTGTGACTGGGGGTGAGTGTTTGCATTGTTCAGCACTCCGTCCATCATCCTTTTGTGTTGCTAAACCTTTATGATGTAAACACTGTCCCTTTCTGTTTTATTAGTCTTGTTGCTGGGTCCTCATGCCTTTGATGTTAAAATTGCTTTATCTTTGTATGTAATATTAACCACCTTTTCATCATCTTTCTATTAAACCGCTGCAACGTTTGCATGCATTCAGATCGTACAAAGGATTAAACATATAATTTAGTGTTAAAAAGCCCATTTGGGAGGCTGGGGAGGGATGACAGACAACAGAC
The DNA here is from genome assembly GCF_031143425.1 of Pleurodeles waltl. Taxonomy (NCBI): domain Eukaryota; kingdom Metazoa; phylum Chordata; class Amphibia; order Caudata; family Salamandridae; genus Pleurodeles; species Pleurodeles waltl. The sequence continues at coordinate 959,846,739 of NC_090447.1, read as the reverse complement.
TCCAGTTTCTAAAGAAAGCACAGGGATAGAGATTAAAGGCAGTTATTAATATTAGGACTAAGTCAGACTTAGACAGTACAATAAATGTTTTTTAGAATTGTGTTTTTGGGAGCCACCAACCTTGTATTAAAATTCAGTTTTAGTGGTAATCAAATGCATTTATAGATATATAGTTATTTCGTAACCTTACCTAACATCTTACAGCAGCCTATACCTTTGAACAAAAAGCAGACATGTAATGCGGCTGCAGTTGCTGTTAATCTCTTCATTTGGTCAATTTGACCATAAATTCCAAATGGCCTACTCTTCAATCCATAAAAAGGGAAAATATGCAATTGAGGAGTCTTAGCAAGGAGTTTCTTATTTTTTTTTGCATTGGGACACACACTTGCTTAATACAAACATCTACGACCTTTTATTTGCCTTTGCTTGTTCAAAGATTGAAACTGCTACACGTCTCTTTTAAGCACCTCGGATCATGACAGAGAGAATTCTGTCCCCCAAGAACCCAAAAGGTGGGGTTGCTCTATCCATAAGTACACAATAACTATAAATGAATAGAACTAAGTAGAAACAGAAATAAAATATATTTAAATGAGACACAAAAGCAAATGCAAAAGCTGTGTGCCTACTTAACAAAACAATGGCATAACTATACCTTAAGCAAAGGTGTGGACCCCTCTCCCTTTACTCAAGTAATGGAAATACTGCACATGAAAATAAACATGCCCCTTTATTTACATGTTGCAGCCTTTAACTCCATAGCTGCTGGGCCTCCCCCAACCCCAGTGCTGGGTCCTATTTGGAGAAGTTTGCATTTAGGCCCCATAAACTTTTGTCCACATAAGCTATTCACACCAAATTAAGGTCCTTTTTTCCAACATTCTGGGGATTGTAAAGGTACCCAGAGTTTGTGGGTTCCCCTGTAGGAGACCAAGAACTTTGCCAAAATAATGCTAAAATGTGTTTTATTTTTTTAATCAGAAAACAAACATTTTCAACACAGTTTTGGCATTTTACTGGAACATACACCATTTTTTCAATTTTTTGTGCTTTCAGCCTTCTTCCAGTTAGTGACAGAAATGAGTGAGAAGCCAATTGTGGACCCCAGACAGAAAAACATTTCTGAAAAGTAGCAACATTCTGAATTCTGCAGGGGATAATTTGTGTAGATCCTTCAAGGTTGTCCTACAGAAAGTAACAGCTGAAATAAAAAATATTGGAATTGAGTTAAAAAAAACAGCCATTTCTGTCTACGTTTTCTTCTGCAACTGTTCCCAGCTATGGCAGCCTTTTAGAAGCAATACAGTGTTTTGTATGCTGGACTCTTCTGTTTGAGGGGATATATAGGGCTTCTAGGTTCACCAAGAGCCCTAGGTATCCAGATCCAAGAAATTAGCTGCACCTTGCAATGGGTTTTCATCGTATACCTGGTATACAGCAAATCATTTGGTAAAATATAAAGAGAGTAAAAGAGGTATCAAGGAAACCTTTTTATTTCCAAAATGGGCACAAGACAACATGTTGAGAAGCAGTGGTTATTTTGCGCATGGCTAAATTCGGGGGTCCCCATACTAGCATATGAATTAGAGGGCATTTCTCAAATAGACTTATTTTGTATACACTGTCTTACATTTGGAAGGGAAACAATGTAGAAAAAGACAATGGGCAATAACACTTGTTCTCTCTTCTGTGTTCCTCCAAGTCTTCCAATAAAATGATACCTCACTTGCCTGGGTAGGCCTAATGCCCACAACAGGAAACGCCCCAAAACTCAACATGGAAACATCACATTTTTACATTAAAATCTGACGTGTTTTTTGTAAAGTGCCTTGCTCTGGATTTTTGCCTCTAGCTCAGCTGGTACCTAGGGAAACCTAGCAGACCTGTGCATTTTTTAAAACAAGACACCGAGGGGAATCGAGGATGGATTGCCTTGAATCCTTTGCAAACCTCAAAATTTGGCAAAAAAACATTTTTACTCACATTTTGGTGATGGAAAGTTCTGAAATCTGAGGGGAACCGCAAACTTCCTTCTACCCTGCAGTTCCCCAAGTCTCTTGATAAAAATGGTACCTCACTTGTGTAGGTAGGCCAAGTACCCACGACAGGAAACGCCGCCAAATACAACATGAACACATCACATTTTTCTTATGAAAACTGACCTGTTTTTTGTGAAGTGCCTGGCTGTGGATTTTAGGCTGTAACTCAGCCGGCACTTAGGGAAACCTACCAAACCCACACATTTTTAAAAGCTAGACACCTAGGGAACACAGAATGGGGTGACTTGTGGGGCTCTCACCAGGTTCTATTACTCAAAATCCTTTGCAAACCACAAAATGTGGAAAAAAAACACTTATTCCTCACATTTCGGTGATGCAATGTTCTGGAATCTGAGGGGAACCACAAACTTCCTTCTAACTAGCATTCCCCCAAGTCTCCCAATAAAAATGGCACCGCACTTGTGTGGGCAGGCTAGTGCCCACAACAGGAATGGATCACACAAGGATCAATGGTAGTCCTTGCATGAGGGCTATTGTGAACCCTGGAGTGATCCATACCTGACGCAGTCACTAGGCACAGGCACGGGCACACAAGTGGGGTTGTGTTTTTATCAGGACAAGAGGGGAAACAGTGGGTGGTAAGAATTTTATGCATCCCTGCACATTCCTGTAGTTTCTGTGACAAAAAAGCAAGGAAAAATTGTGTTTTAATTAACGTTTCACCTTTTCCGGGTATACTGAGTAGAAAAACCTAGTGAAATCCAAACACAACACAATTCTGTGGACTGCACCAGGTGTCTAGTTTTCAGAAATGTCTGGGAGTGGTAGATTTTCCCATATGGCCACCAAGCTCAGGACCAAATACTCAGGTGACTGTCTTGCAAAACCAGGCTATTTTGTGGTAGGTAATTTTGATGTCTCCACAATCCGTTTTGGGTGCTTCCCTTTTGCGGTCACTTGCTCACCTACACAAGTGAGGTAATGTTTTTCTCTGGAGACTTAGTGGTAGAACATTTGTGGTTATCCAGGACTTCCCCTCACTGAAATGCAAATCAAAAGTGTTTTTTAAGCAAAGTTTGTGATTTCAAGAGGATTCTGGGCGAAGGAAAACTGGTGAGAGTCACGCAAGTCCTGCACCCTGCGACTCCCCTGGTACTAGTATGTTAAAGTTAATCCACCACTCACACTGGTTGGTATACGCATCTCCAGAAATTATGGTTTCAAAGCATGAATACTTATCAAAGTATCTGAATATTGAAATCAAGCCTTCTGAAAGTGAGCCATAAAGGCATATCAAGCCACCAACTACTTTATGGTCTATTCACATGCCATTCAGGCATAACAAACACCCCATTCCTACCACTGGCCACAGGCCTAAATCAACCAATCACTGCACTCACATTAACTTACCTCTGCCGGACGAGGGCCCATCCCATTCATATGCCACGTGACAGAATACGTTTTACTATATTTTACCACCTGTTAAGTAACTGCCTCCTTCTTCCTGAACATAACCGAAGGCATGCGTAACAAACCTTCACTAATGTCTCCCATGACCGCCACCTGAGGCTAGAAAGACATTTTTTTCATGCACCTTTAGCGCACTCACTGTGCTAAATCCAACTCCTTCCAGTTTGTGGCTGCAAGTTGGGGGTGTCCGAGTATGCCGATGCCTATTCCTCAAACTGAGTGAGCATATCTAGCTTTGAAACTAAGGCAGACATGCTGGCGAATTCATTCTCATGATGTTTCCTAAAGAGAAGGTCATAGGCTATGAAAAAGGGTAGTGTTTGGCACACAGGGTAATCTGTGAGAACGTAGCAAATGTCCCAGCCAACATTATGTGCACTGCTCTGACTGTAATGCACTTATCATACAGGAAATTGAACATCTACTAAGTTCTGATGGAAGATGAACATGAAAAGCAGGTCAAACACTGACCCATGCATGTCATTGTCCTTCAGGGCTGGGATGGCACCATTGGGTTTGAATCCATAGGTGTAGATGATGTGCATCTGTACTACCTTTACTATCTGCCTTCTACCTATGCAATATCTCTGTGAAAGGACACCTACCATAAGCTTTCCTTACCCATTCATGGCTCTATCCTCATCAGAGGCCTGGCTAATCCGGTATGATTACCAAGTCCACTTGGCTCCACCAGCCGCCTCCGTGCCCATTATCCCCGTCTGTCACCTGGAATCGAGGCCCTTCACCACCCACATGCACCCGCCTGTGCCTCATCCCTGGTGCCCAGTGGTAGGCTTACTGTATCATTGCATTTAGCTTTTTTCGTTGTTTCAAAGTGTTATTTCGTTCACCGTACTGCTTGGAATTGCCATTGTGCCATTGTGTCTTTATTTTTGCCCGTTTCATTGTTACTGTTGCCTGTTATCGAGCCCGCTCAGACAGCTCTTTCTGCTCTCCCAGCCCCTGCAGCTGCATCCCCTGTGGCCCCGCCTCCCTCGCGCACCCATTGGTCCCTCACCTCCCACCTCCCAGCAGCTCCTCCTCCCACCTCCCCCTCTAAATGGCAGCCGCTGTGCAGCCGCGCCGCTGGCACGGCAGAGGCACGCCAGAGGCAAGCCTGTCTGCGCCCGTCCTCGCCTGGACCGCGCCCAGTGCCGGTCCCCCTGGTCCTCTCAAACCCTGACCCCCCCAGACAACACTAATCAGCCACCACGCTACACGCCCTCAACCCAGGTCTGCACCCCACCTGCGCCCAAGCCAACCCCAAGCACACACATGGACCCTTTACATGCTATGCATGACAGTTCTCCAGCACCCGCACAAACACCAAAAACGCCCACAAGCCCCACGCCAACCCCAACACGCCCCACAAAAACACTAGCATGCTCTACAACAACACTAGCACCCTCCACAATAACACTAACACCCCCTCAACAACACCATAATGCACCACAACAACAACAGCCCCCGCAATCATCTTAACTGCATCCTCCTAAACACCCGCTCCATACACAAGCATGCCATTGAACTCTGGGACCTGATCAAGTCACACTCCCCGGACATTTCTTTCCTCACGGAAACTTGGATGAGTCCCTCACCTGAGACCGACATAGCCATAGCCATCCCAGAAGGCTACAAAATCTATCATAGAGATCGTCTAAACACACCAGGAGGTGGCATCGTCATTGTACATAAAAACACCATAAAGATCACAACCAACACACACGACACCCTAGACAGCGCAGAACACCTGCACTTCCTAATTCACATAAACGCCAACACCACCCTCAGAGGAACCCTCAGGACCTCGCCCCTCTTCTGTGACGCCATCGCTGACACCATCAACCCCCACGCCCTCACTTCCACAGACTACATCCTCCTTGCTGACGTTAACTTTCACCTGGAGAACCACCATGACCACAACTCCACATCCCTACTAGACAACCTCACGAACCTAGGACTCAAAAAACTAGTCACATCACCCACCCACTCAGCAGGACACACGCTAGATGTGATTTTCACCTTCAGCAACCACATAACCTTCACACACACCACCAACTCCACTGGACCGACCACCACTGCGTCCATTTTTCCTTCTTGAAACCCCCCACACACCACCACCATCACACCACACCCTATAGCAAGTAGGACAAGATCCTCGCAGAACACCTGAATGCCCAGCTCGCACAGAACCCCCCAACACCAATGACCCAACATTGCTGCCCAAATTTTCACACAATGGATTACAACCTGTGCTGACTCACTCGTCCCTCTTAGAAGAAACATCACCACCCACAACATCAAGAATGCCCCCTGGTTCACCACTGAACTCCAAGCCTCCAAGCATGAATGCTCAAGGAACCCTCAATGGCCAAATTCTCCAACCTCAAGACCACCATATGCAAACATCACCAACTCATACGGACCACCAAAAGGGCCTACTACAAGGAACGCATAGACAGTAACTCACATAACAGCAAGGAACTCTTTACCATCATCAAAGAGCTCACCAAACCCAAATCTTGCAACGTCGCCCCCACTCACACACAGAACCTCTGCAACTCTCTCTCCAACCACTTCCACCTAAAAATTTTAGACATACACAACAGCTTCACACCACCTGCACCCACCACCTCCACCACCGACATGACCAACAACAACACACCCGCCCTCCCCAACCTACTACACACCTGGGCCCCTATCAATGACGAAGAACCCGAAGAAACTATGAATTACATCCACTCAGGCTACCCCTCTCACCCCTGCCCCCGCTGCATCTTCAACAAGGCTAGCCCAACCATCGCTCCCAAGCTTTGCGCCGTAATCAACAGCTCCTTTGATGCCACCACCTTCCCAGACTCCTGGAAGCACGCAGAAGTAAGCACACTCCTGAAGAAAACCCAAAGCAGACCCTGATGACCTCACAAACTACCGCCCAATTTCTCTTCTGCCCTTCCCCGCCAAGGTCGCAGAGAAGTTAGTGAACGCCCACCTGTCTCACTTCCTAGAGGAAAACAAAACATTCTACGCCTCCCAGTCTGGATTACGCAAGAACCACAGCACTGAGACTGCCCTCATCGCCTGTACTGAGGACAGCAGAACCAGAGTCGACAAGGGTGAGACCGTCGCACTCATTCTCCTGGACCTGTCCACAGCCTTCGACTCTGTCTGCCACCAAATACTCCGTACACGCCTCTATAATGTAGGAATCCGACACTGGGACCTGGACTGGCTCGCCTCTTTCCTCGCCGAAAGGACCCAGAAATTCTGCCTCCCTCCCTTCTAATTCCCAGCAACCAAGATCATCTGCGGAGTTCCCCAAGGGTCCTCCCTCAGCCCCACCCTTTTCAACATTTACATGGCCCCGCTCACCAACATCCTCCGCCCACACGGAATCACCATCATATCCTACGCAGACGACACCCAGCTCGTCATCTCCCTCACCAGGAACCCCGCCACCGCCAAGACCAACATCCACGCTGGACTCCTAGACACCGCCAAATGGATGACAGTAAACCACCTCAAACTAAACTCCAACAAAACCGAAATCATCATCTTCGGCCCCAACAAAACAATATGGGACGACTCCTGGTGGCCCACCACCCTAGGATCACCACCAACACCCGCCGCCCATGCACGCAACCTAAGCATCATCTTAGATTCTTCTCTCTCCATGACCAAGCAAATCAACTTGATCACCTCCTCCTGCTTCAACACCCTCCGCATGCTGCGAAAAACCTTCAAATGGATAACCATAGAAACCGAAAAGATCGTCACCCATGCACTCATCACAAGCAGGCTAGACTTCGGAAAAACCCTCTACGATTGCACCACAGTCAAGCTTCAGCAGAAACTCCAGAGGATCCAAAACGCAGCTACATGCCTCATCTTGAACCTCCCACGCCATGAACACATCTCCGCCCACCTCAGATCCCTTCACTGGCTTCCTATCAACAAAAGGGTAATCTTCAAGGTCCTCATTCTCGCACACAAATCCCTCCACAACACTGGACCAGCCTAACTCAACGAAAGAGTGAACTTCCACATTCCCACTCTCCACCTCCGCTCTGCCGACCTCACCCTCGCCACAGTTCCCCTCATCCAACGCACCACCTCCGGAGGCAGGTTCTTCTCCTACCTCGCCCCAAAACCTGGAACTCACTCCCTACCAACCAGTGCAACACCCACTACCTCCTGTCACTCAGAAAACATCTCAAGATATGGCTTATCTAACAGTTAAAACAGCAGCCCATCCCCCAAACTCCCCCCCTGCGCCTTGAGAACCTTACGGGTGAGTAGCACTTTATAAATCTTTTTTGATTTGATTTGAATTGATTTGAAGTGAACCTAAATTAATACCTCCCGCCATTAGCTACTTGAAGCTCAAGAAAACCTGTCTTTCATGTGCTATCAGCATACTTACTGTGCTAAATCCAACTCCTTCCAGTTTGTGGATGCAAGCTGGGGGTGTCCGAGCATGCCTTGAGAGGTCTATTTTTCGAACTGAGCGAGCATATCTACCATTGAAACTCAGGCAGACATGCTGGTGAAGAAATCCTGAGGTCTCTAAAGTAAAAAGTTAAACAAATATCCTGTGGGACTCATTCATCAACACTTCTACTTTTGCTTTGAAAGTAAAGCTACAATTGAGTTTGCACACTTTCAAACAAGTAGAAATGTTGGTGAATATGTCTGACAGGACATTTGTTTGACTTATTACACTTACTCCGGTTCTCGTTGGTAATCATGGTGGTCCTTGTGAAGCATACATAAGTTCCCTAACAAGCACTTCAAAATTCAGTAATGCCTTTAACATTGTGTCACACAGGGTACTCCGTGACAATGTGGCATATGTTCTGTGCACTAGTATGGTCAATATGGGGACTATAATGCACGTTAATTGAACAGAACACCTACTACGTTCTGACAGTGTATAGAGGTGTAAAGCATGCTTAAAGAAGTCCATGATTTCCTGAAGTATATTAAGTAAAATTTGGTGGCTGCTTGTCTAACTAAGCAGTGGCCCATGGATGTTCGGTATCCATGCACAGCCACTGAAAGGATTACCCAATGGCAGCTCCACCTCAGTCAATTTCCCAGAACTTTGCTTTAGCATGATACAACGTGAAGCAAGTAGAGACACAGAGGCCTGGTTAAGTTGGGCACTGGGGACGGTAATGCCGACTCTCCTGCTGCTTTCCATGCTTCGAGCACACTTTGCAGCAACATTATAGATTATCTTTTTTTGTGTGTTTTAAAAATGCGACCAGTAAAGTGTCCCTCCTGCAGCCTTGCCACATCCTCCGGAACATATGAGGTGGAGGCTGGTGCTTCTGTAACAGCAGTGAGGCTTTCAAGTCAAGGAAAGTCATGAGTCTTCCTGTGGTTGTCTGACAATAAACAACATACGCATTGTATGTTGCCACCTGGATCAGGTGGGTAAACAGTTTCTTGTACCAAGTGTGAGTTTTATGACACGCATTGTTTGGTTGAAGAACCTGGTCATTCTTGTCCACTCTTCAACTCCACCAGCGAAGTCAACTGGCGTGCCCTAGAATGGGGCCCTAGAGTTCCCCTATGCTCCCTCAGAAATTGGTATGCACGGACATTTGTTTGCTGCACAATTTTCTCAAGGAAGTTGTGCAAAATATCCAAAAATAGATGGATGTAGTCAACTGGCAAAAAGTTGCCCCTATTGACTTTACATCCATCGTCAACAGTAAAAGGTGGAATTTGGGGCTATACTTAATTAGGGGGGGGCTGCCAAGAGAGCACTCTCTCTCTGCTTTCCGCCACATGCACCTGCTCTCTGGGTTGGGCTAACCCGCTATTGTCCCACTGCACAGACTGTGCTTGTGAAAGGACAGCACAACTGCCCTCATCGTCTCCCTCAGAATCACTGGAAGAGGTGTTGTTGAATGGGACTCCGCTGACTGAAAAATCACTCACAGATTCTACCCCATTGTCCTCTCCCTCAGATGCTGTCTCAGTCTCTGATGCTGCCTCTAAGCTGTCCTCCATAACCTGAGTTAGGGCTTGAGCAGCAGTCATCCAACAAGATGCCATCTCTGCTACTGGCTAAACTGTCCCTCTAAAGTACTTGCTTACATAGAAGGCAGATAGTGTCACATAATTGCTCGTGGATGTGTGTCATATGTCCAAATGTAACTGTCTTCATCTTACCTTTGCTTCTTCTCTGATTCAGCAGATTCTTTGAAGAAACTAAAAATAAATAAAAAGACACACTATTACTTCACCTTACCACATACCCATCATCACAGCCCTTAGCGCTGGTGGCACCTAGTGCACAGTCATTTTTGGTGCTCTGTCTCCCATGACCTCCTCTTCTAATTCCCTCAGTACCACCAAGCAAAAGTGCCCCTCATATCTCCCTCCACATACATCTCATTTGTTTTAAAGCGCAGGCAACACCTGGCTTTATTAATCCACTCAGCTAAGTTCATGTATTTCCTTTGCAGCAGGTATATTAACCAAATGTGCTACTTTATGGCATAAAAACTGCCAAACTGCCACTAGACAAAAGACAGATCTTCTTCAATACAGAGAGAATCTCTCTCTCTCTCTCTCTCTCTCTATATATATATATATATATATATAAGTTTTAGATCAACTTCACCCCTGAGTAAGTGCTTCATTTACGATTTTGGACTTCTAATATTTTGGACCAGCATGCCCATCTGGCTTTGCACTCCACCCCTCTCGGGAGCTGGACTGACGTACAAGAAGGAGTTTGGAAATATATATTTATATATATATATATATATATATATATATATATATATATATTTATATCTATACATATGTATATCTCTATATATCTATATCTATATATGCTCTGAATCGATCATCAGTTTTGGAAAGATGGCATTTAAATACAAAAAACAAGATGAACCATGGGGTTAGTTGCACTGGACGGGAACTTTCACTCTTTGTCTTAATTTGTCCTGTGCTCAGCGTCATCCCATAACATAGTGTTGTTTGTACACAGAAGCCATCGCAGCATGTGCGAAGGCCTTCATTTTTTTTTCACTTTTTATATAGCAAAGTCTCAACCTATAGGTATCAAAATACTTTACATGAACGTTGTACATTACACAAAGTCTTTTTTTTTTTTTTTTAAGACGATGTAATGGGAGATGAAGTGATTTTTCCAGAATCATAGGATATGGAGCTGATATTGGGACTCAAACCTGGTTCACCCATTTCAAGTTGTCAGCTCTGGCCATGACGTCATATCCTGCCTCCTTCATGTAACAGTGTTCTTGGGTTATGGAGGGTCACCATGTACTCATGTCATCTTATGTAATGTTACACAGTGGGGCTTCTCTCACCCTGTCAAAACAGACTGCAGTGTATGTAGGTTGGAATAATCAGGCCCTAAGTTGTCCTTGTAATTTCAAGTTTGTCCGGGCATCAGGGATAACAGCATGTCTGAATTTAAAATCCAACACAGCCTGCGAGCAAGATAGTGCTCCATATGGGAAGGAGTAGTGAGCACACCAAGAGCGTGCAGAGAGCAGATAGGGTGAGCTGGACCTGTGTGTTCTGGTTGCGGTGCGAGCTTGGGTGCAGGGAGTTTCCTTCATCTGAATTCGCAGTGTTGTTGTGTTGGGGTTTGTTGGGAAGTAGCCGGGCTTTAGGGATATGGTGACATAAGAACAAAAGTGTGACTTATAGGAAAGTCTGGAGCACGTATTGCAACCTGTGAATTTCTGGGCTCCGTCCGGACCTCTGGTCCAGTTAGTGGCAGAATGAGGGCACATGGCACATGGCACAGTTGACCAGGAACAATGGTATTCATACTCTGTGTAGTAATAGGAATGGAAATGTGAGTTAAAAATAAAGTATCCAGTAAAAAGATGAATCATTCATTGGACCTTCTATAGCCCCACTTATGATACCAAGTTGCATTCCTTTCTCTTCACCTACTGTTTGGAGCTTTTGCTCCCAATGATGGATTGTACGTATTGCATTGCTTTTATATCCCCGTTATCAGGCACCTGATTGTGCCTGTTTTGGATTGGAAGCAGCTGTGTCCCTCCACATGATGTGCACCATTACCATTCAATGGAGATCTGCATCAGCTGATGCTGCCCTGCGTGTCATATCCTGATTGCTACTTGCTCAGAAACTGGAAGCTTGGACCGGTGCTCATGGGAGATGTAGTTTTTGTGTGAGCATGATGATATTTTCTCCTGAGTGCATGCCTGAGTACTGTTTACTCGGACAACGGAGGCTTGAACCAGTGGTCATGGGAGATGTAGTTATGCATGCGCACAATGTAGTTTCTATTGCACGCTTGATGGCATTATTCTCTCCCTGCCTGTTGCATCCCAAATCTGGAGAACCCAAGTCACCTTTCTACCCCTATAAATTCAGGGAAATTCAAGAAAGGTTCTCATAATGAATTTGTGTTCAAGCACTTCATTCTCCTGTTCCTGAACAGGAAGCAGATGCTGGTGGCCATGGGAAATGTAGTGCTGGAATGCTGGTAGAGGGGTTTATTTTGGAGAAAAGCAAACTAGGCACTATTATTAATGGAATGTGCTAGACTGGTGCATTATTTAGCTTATGTTTGGCTTATTCTTGATTTACATAAATCTCAACATTGCTCGTATTGTGACCTATTGAAAGAGCCGCATGAGCACAAATTAATGCTGCATGTACAGAATTATATTGTACACAATAGCAGGATTTAAGGAAGAACCGAGAAGGACATGTTACAGTACCCTACTGATATGTTGACCAAGGGGAACACACTTTTTTCACGGATTACAGTTGTAGCTATGGTATCTCATCATTGGGACCTACAATCAATGTTTTTAAATTTCACACCTATCTTTGTTTATGGGTGAACATTTTCCTTGCCACATCTGGTATATTTGTGCCCATCTTTTCCAGTACTTCCTATGACTGTTCCTTCTCAGTGTGATTGGACTGCAGGGTGTAGGCCTGCTCTCCATCAAACCATGGTTTGGAGAGCATATGGTTGTCTAATGAAGCATAACACCTAACAGGTGTGTGGGGACATACCGTCAAATTTCTGTGTCATAGAGTGACTAGACAGACAGGGAGAAATGAATAGAAAAATACTGTAAAACATCCTGGTTCGAGTGTTCTGATGATATGTTCACAGTTAGCTTGGGTGGGCTTTTTGTGAAAGGATTATGTTGGAGGCCGGCTCACCCTTGAGGCCCTAACCCTCAGTTATTTTCCTTTGGTTTTGAGGTTTGGTATGCAGGTTAATCTTTAGATTGCCAAAGTCAAATATGGAAGGCCAAATCCACTTGGAATTCAGTCTCACAGAGTAAGTGTTAGTCCAGATGGCAAATGTTTTAAAGTTCTGGCAAAACCTACATAAAGCAAAGCCCTGGAGGCTCAAGTTTCATCTTGGTCAAAATCTGCTTCATTCAACCCCTCAACAATACCTATTGCTACCCCTATCTAAATCTTCTAAACTAATATTATTTAGGCTTGGTATTGGTTTATTGGATATACGGAAGTGTCCCAGGGGTTGAGATACGTCTGCCCGGATAGCTGCTGTTGTTTTTGCTTTTACAAAAAATCCCTGGCCCATGTTTTATGCATCTGCCCCTCCTTTGAGCAGCAAAGAAGTGTGTTGCTCAAGACACTATTCTATGAGCTGATTATTCACTCCTGTTAAGAGGCTATTGGACACTGCCTCCAGGGACTAGATTGTAGAGTGGCAGGGAGATTCTCCAAGTTTATGGACAAAGTCGCTGAGAGAATGTCCCAATTGCAAATGGCTGGCATCTGTTTTTGTGAATAGAAGACTGTGAGCTGAACATTCTCTCCCACCAGGAGGCTATCAAACAGCCCTCCAAGGGGTTGTATTGCAGACTGATGGTGTGATTTTCCAAGATTATAGACTTAGCTCTTAAGAGAATGACCCTATCATAAATGGGATGTGTTTGTCTCAGTGAATATAAAGACTATTAACTATATAGTAGTACATTATGCACTTTTATTTTATGATCTATTTCCCTATGAGGTGCTGGGCTTAACACTTAGATGACATAAGCATTATGGATATTATAATACTGCTGAACTTCAATGCACATGTGCACAGTTCGAATTTAAGACTGACCAAATTTTATATCTCCAACCGGGGCGACTCCTTTGCACTGGTGAAGGAGTGATGCCCCCCCAGTTAAGAGCCAGCAGCTGAAAAATAAAACAATAGTTTAATATCATTTTACGTTTCAACTGCTGGCTCAGCCAGCGTATGAAGGGATGGGCGGGCTGGGCCATGGGAGTGGCAAAGGGGAAGGAGGAGTGGAGTGAGTGAACTAAGTGCACAGGTTGGTTTGGCTGACCATCTTCAGCCAGCCAAACTGACATGTGCACTTAGGTTTCTCCAACTCGGCTGTGTTACAGTCAGGTTGGAGAAACTGCACAGAGTCCATGGAGTGTCTGAGCAGCAGACAAGCTGTTCAGACCAATCCTGACACTGCTCTCATGCTTGGTTTAGCATGAGAGCAGCACTAGGATTGCGTGGGGAGCCTGTGCTGGCGTCCCAGGGACTGCAGGGACACCAACATCATCAGAAGAGGCACGTGAGGCAAGTGGCAGGAACAGGTAAGTTTATTTTAAAAAACAAAAAATTGGTTTGTTTTTCTCCCTCAGTCCCCCCCCCCATCACCCACGCCCTCTTGAGATTTGTGGCGGACGTCATTGTCTCCAACATGCAATTTTGTATAATGCAGATTTGATTGCCAGATTAAAGGTTATACAATTGCACTCACTCATTATATCATCACAGCACATCTGCTGGAGCCCCCTAAAATGCCCTGTGTGGGCTTTGTTTTAAATATTTTAACTCTTGTGCTGACTTAAAGGGGAACAGAGGCTCCACCAACCATTAATTTAAGTGGTGTAGGGGAGCACAGCAGCCACCCTGCAGAAACGTTTTAAATAAAACACAGTAAGTCTCCTGAGTTTTTGAATGCATGACCCCAAGAGAGCTTTCGAACATGTTCAAAGTACTCCGAGGTGGATCTGGATGTTCTCCATCTGGAGAATTTGAGCTGGTCCTATGGCTGTATTGTGTGGACTTAAAAGTGTTAAAGAAAGACTCAAACGCAATTTTTTTGTATTGATTCAGACTGATTTATTTAAAATAGTTTAGTCACAACTGCTATTAATAAACATCACTGTGTGTGGGATAATGAATGCATTGGATTTTGGGTATTGATTGCATTGCTTTTAACGGAACATTATAACATGTGGCAAATTTATTAATATGATGACCTTTGAAATAACCAATAGATTTATTTTATACATATTGATATCCTAGCCCCCTTTACAAAGCCAGTAAGCCTACTTTTTATACATTGATGTATTGAACCTTTGTCAAAGCAAATAGGTCTGCCTTATTTAAAATGTCACCCACTTTAGGTTAAAAAAGCATAGAAATTCATTGGAAAAAACAAAAGTTAATTTGATGTAATAATTAGGAAAAAGTGTAAATTAAAACATAGGCCCTCATTTTGACATCAGCGCTAAAAAAACCTTACCGCTGCGGCCACAAAAAGAATGTCGCCGCAGCTACCATCCGTCCACCATAATATGACCACAGACGGATTTCCGCCACAAGAATGGCAGAAATCCCGTAAGACCATACTGGCGGATGGCGGTAAGGTGGTGCTGCTACCACCAGCAGCACCACGCCAGTAGACGGCCGCCAGAAGTATTATGAGAAATAATATGGCCTGGCGGTGTTCTGCTGGTGGGCACTGCTGGTGGCAGCAGCGCCCCGTCTCGTCTCCTGCCAAAAGACCCCCTGGATCCAGGTAAGTTGGGACTCCAGTAGGGGAGTAGAGTGGGGGATGTTGTGTGTGTGGGGTTGTGGGGGTGTGTGCATGTATGTGTGAGTGTGTGCGTTAATGCGGGTGTTTGTTTAGTTTTGATTGCAGATGGGTGTGTGTATGGAAATAGGAATGTGTGTCTGCGTGCATGTTTTGAAGCATTTGCAGATGTCTGTGTAAATGGAAAAATGCATGCATGTATGTTTGTGTGAATGAGTGTGTGTCTGAGTGTGTATGTATGCATGATTGGGGGGGCGTGGATGCTGTCTGGAGAGGTGGAGGGTGGGGGCCTCCTAACAGTGACAAAGAAGGAATTCCCTGTCACTGATATGGCCTACCGCCATGGTTTTTTGGACATTACGAATGCCACGAACACCATGGTGGTAGACAAGGTCATAATCCCGCCAGTAGCACAATGACGGCAGCCAGACTGGAGAAGGTTATCTCCAGCCCGGCAGCTGCTACCGCCATGGCGCTCAGAGTGGTACATTGGCAGGTTGGCTTCAGCCAGCCCGCCAATGTCACAATGTGGCAGTGAGTACTGCCAGTCTGTTGGTGGTACTACCGCCACATTAACGCGATCGCCGGGGTCATAATGACCCCATAATGTTTTAATCTAAAATAAATGCTGAAATTCAGCAGTTATAGTTTACATAGCTAATTATAACTTGCACCCTCCCCCATGCACTGCTTATGACCTGACGTATTACATCTCTCATGTCTGACTCATGTTTAACTAAATCATTGATGACATCTCTGATGACATCTCAAATGAAATGCTTGATGACCTCAATAATGATATCACTGATGCCATCATCCACTGTATTAGTTTTCAAATTAATGATGTCCCCATGGTCCGATTGCACAATGGGTGCCCTAGGGTGCACCCAGGTGACATGGCTGGGCTGGGAGTCCCCGGGACCAAAATTGGCCCAGGGAGGGGGGCGTGTAGCACCCCTCCACCATTTATATATGGTTGGGCCCTGGGGATGGGTTCCCTGGGGTCGAAATCAGCCCAAGTAGGGGAGCTGTGCAGCCCCCTCTCCTATTAAATGAAGGCCAGGCCTTGGGGGATAGGTTCCTAGAGGCCAAATTCAGCCCAGAGGGGTAGGCCACACACTTCAAGTTCATGGTTCCCCCTTTAAATTGGTACAAGAATGTAAATGTGCAAATCATCTGGAAGCTCCACCCGATTGACCCGCACTGTCCACCTTAGTAGTATGGAAAGGTCTTCCCGCATTTTATAAGGATGATGGACAGCTTCAAGGGTCACTAAGTTTGTTTCCCACCAGTTTTGATGGCACAGTTTTGATGCCGAAGAATATGAAGACATCGGCAAAAAACAAAGAAGCACAATCTTTATATAGATAGGAAGAAGGATCCTGGTTTGGTGGAGATTTCATCTTTGTAATCTTGTTGGCCTCTTTACAAGAGGATTTTTACTATCACAGAATTCTAGACAAAGAGGCAACATAAACAATCATGTAGCCATAACACACAGCTGTAGTGTAGAATACATACTGGACATTTACCCAAGGAGGCAGAAAGAACTCCACTTGGGTAGATATTTCATGCAAAACTGTGGACTCTACTTAGATAAAAGGGCAGGTGAGGATCCTTTGTAGCTAAGTCATTCACACAGCTTCTGACACCCACACAGACACTGAGTGGGCCTGTGAGTGGATGCGTGGCCTTATCCATGCATTGCTAATTACCTCAGATATTGCAGCACTCATGACAAATTTGATACCATCAATCAAAATATCAATGAAATATTAGCAGTCAAATTATTGAAGAAAAAACTGTGCATGGCGGGGGCAAGAGTATTAGTTACTTTAGGTTGCGAGTTATAGTTATGTGATATACCTCTAACTATAGCTTCTAAATTTCTCTGGTTTTGTGTGAGTAAATTCAGAGCCTAACTATAACATCCCTGTAACCTTTGTTTTTTTATAGAAAATCACCTGTTATGGTTGCACCCTCACCATGCAATTTTTTTTGTCAAAAACTTCACTGCAATTATTACATTGAAGTTATCAATGATGTTATCAAAGATGTCATGGAGCGCTTTAAATTGTGGAGTAATTAGCAGAACATGGCAAGGGCGTAGTCATAGTTACCTTTGGGCATGAATTATAGTTACTTGAGGTAACTATAACTATAACAGGTGAATTTTTATGGTTTTGTACGTTTGAAAAGGGAGCTTAACTATAACGTCCCTGTAACCTTTGGTTTATAAAAGTGAATTTCTATGGATTTTTACTTCTACTTCCTAACTATCACGTCCCTATAACATTTGTTTTTTTTAGTGAATTTCTATGTTTTTTTCAAGTAAAGTAATTTTATTACTATACATTGATCCAATTGCCCCTGCGCACAGCCTTTGGCTGCAACCCCCTAAAACCACCCAAACTTGTGCCATCCACGGCCTTTGGCTCTGTGTGGTAGGTTTGGCCACAAGGCCTGGCCTGCGGCCGGTGCCTGCGGCCAACTCCCTTACCACCCAACCCTGGGAATGATAGAGAGAGAGAGAGTGAGATATTGAGAGCAAGAGAGCAATATAGGCTTTTATGAATCATTCATTCAGAATGAGACATTTCTGGACAAACTGAAAAGATAAGCAGTAAATTACCA
Organism: Pleurodeles waltl; assembly: GCF_031143425.1. Taxonomy (NCBI): domain Eukaryota; kingdom Metazoa; phylum Chordata; class Amphibia; order Caudata; family Salamandridae; genus Pleurodeles; species Pleurodeles waltl. Next base: position 959,828,783 of record NC_090447.1, on the reverse strand, counting down.
CAGACGGACATAGACGGGAACCCTTAACTTTCAGTGTGCATGTATGAGACCTTAACCACTAGGCCAGAAGTGACTCCTTACATTGCCATGTCCAGACTTAGCTATGACATTCAACCCACAGAATTTGAGGGGAAAAGACTTCAATGGTTCATCTCTAGGAATGTTTAACAGTCAAAACACTAGAACAAAACAGACACGCTGCCTAGAAATACTAGGATTTGAACCTTCAGCCTACTGACAGTCCAAGAGCTTTACCCTTAGGCCTGAAGTGACCCTTGTCTACTGTCCATCATAATGTAAGTATCACATTTGCATCAAACACCTTGCTAGTTTGACGCTTTAAAGTCACGGTATCGAGTGACCATTGCAATAACAATCTCTCTCTCTCTTCCATCCCATTATGGGATGAAACAGAGAAAGAGTGATAGGACAGCATATGGAGCCTCAAGGATGGCATTGTTGGCACCAGCTGGGAACACTTTACATAGCAGCTCCCTACTTGTGGGAGAAATGTTTTCATCTGTTTCCTTGCACACATATTTGGGTGCAGGGAAACAGATGAAAACTCCACCTTCTGCACGTGAGAGCTGTTTAACAGCTTCCACTTGCAGAAAGTGAAGTATTTGCTCTGACTTGGAGGGAGCTGTCAACATTCTAGCCAAGTCAGAGCAAACAGCTATGTCCTGGCTGTTGGTTCCCCGGGACATAGCAGGAGCTGGCCATGGGGAGTGGTGGTCCCCAGGGCCTTCTACTGCTCCTTAATGGGGGTCATTTGGCCCCAGTGTAAAATAGCCCCATGGAAGTGGTAGTGCCTGGGGCCAGGGGTCCGCAATGAACCCCATTACTATTTTAGTTCAACCCTGAGGAGGTGGTGTTCCCTGTCGCAGAGCAGGGACCGCATATCCCCCAGCAGTATTTTTGAGTAATTCCCCAGGGAGGTGGTGGTCCCACATTATATGTGATTAAAGTCCCAGGGAGGTGGTGGTCCCCAGGGCTGCAGAGGTTGCTGTGCGGCACCCCACATTGTATTTGATTAAAGCCTGGAGAGGTGGTGGTAACTCATCAGAAATAAAGAAGGTGGCAGTCCCTGGTGAACCAAAATGCCCTAGGAGGGGAGCACCGTGCAACCCCTTCTTTATTTAAAAATGCCCCCAGTACCAGGGCCACCCAGGGGCTTCATAAACACAAGTGCATGCGATGTAGTCGCAAATTCACAGCAAAATGTTTTATTTACAAAGTGCTTTTGTGCTCTGGCAGTATCCCTTTGGGAAACCAGCACTAGAGCTAAGGAGTCAGTGTGCCCCTAACCCGGCCTCTTTTCTTTTTTTTTCTTTTTTTTCTGAAACTCAACTGAAGCAGCCAATCAGAGCTCTGCTGCTCTATACACAAGCTCGTATTATTCCCTAAGTCGTCACAAAGTGTCCACTGCCCTAGATATACAAATTTATTTTGCCTTTAATATCTCAAAAACTACTGAACAGATTTACATCAAGTAACCAAAATCTGGAGAGTAAAATATAGCTTTCTGCCAAATTCCATCCAGCAGTTTGGGCTGTAGTTGTGTTCAAACCACCTATAGGAATTAACATTTGAAACACACATTTTTTGAAAGGCCCTATTTTGTGGTCCCCACTTGATGGATCACCCAAAACTTCCCATGCACAACAAGAATCACTGCACCTTTTATAAAAAATAAATAAATTGGGAGGATTTGACAAACAGTGCTAAAGATATGGGCAACTTTATGGACACATGGTCCTAACTATAACTACCTAGTTGTGACTGCCCCTAGGTGATATAACTATATATATATATATAAATAATTTACTGAAAACACAAAGATAACGTAACATTATAGTTAGGTGAATCTGTCAGTGTGAACATTAACATTCTGAATGTTTAAAACATTAATGTTGTCATTGACAAATGAATCTAACTATTACATTACTTTAACCTTTTTTTTAGTGAATTTTAAGTTTTTTTTTATATAAACAATATATAATTACATTGTGTAAATCCATAACCTTGTCAAGATTAGCAGCTAGGCCCTGCTTCCCACCCTTTACATAAAGCAAATCCCACACTGCACACTGGCCCTCATTCTGACCCTGGCGGTCTTTGACCGCCAGGGCGGAGGACCGCGGGAGCACCGCCGACAAGCCGGCGGTGCTTCAATGGGGATTCCGACCGCGGCGGTAAAGCCGCGGTCGGACCGGCACCACTGGCGGGGTCCCGCCAGTGTACCGCGGCCCCATTGAATCCTCCGCGGCGGCGCAGCTTGCTGCACCGCCGCGGGGATTCTGACCCCCCCTACCGCCATCCAGATCCCGGCGGTCGGACCGCCGAGATCCGGATGGCGGTAGGGGGGGTCGCGGGGCCCCTGGGGGCCCCTGCAGTGCCCATGCCACTGGCATGGGCATTGCAGGGGCCCCCGTAAGAGGGCCCCTAAATGTATTTCACTGTCTGCTGCGCAGACAGTGAAATACGCGACGGGTGCAACTGCACCCGTCGCACAGCTTCCACTCCGCCGGCTCGATTCCGAGCCGGCTTCATCGTGGAAGCCTCTTTCCCGCTGGGCTGGCTGGCGGTCTGAAGGAGACCGCCCGCCAGCCCAGCGGGAAAGTCAGAATTACCGCCGCGGTCTTTCGACCGCGGAACGGTAACCTGACGGCGGGACTTTGGCGGGCGGCCTCCGCCGCCCGCCAAGGTCAGAATGAGGGCCACTGTCTTTTGCCATGCGAAGTAGGGATTGGCCACAGGTCCTAGCAATAACGACCCCAACTCCAAGGGCCTTTTGTGCTTAAAAGGGCAGGGGCTGCATGCCCCCTCTCCCAAAGTCTTAGTAAGCACTGGTTACCTTATCTCCCAGGGCTAATTATTTTCATTAAAAGGAAGGGAGGCTGCATGGCACACCTACCCAAGCCTTTTTAGGCCTTAGATATTTCACCCCAAGGCCATTTATGTTCATTAAAGGAGGGGCATGCACCCCCCCCTTCCAGAGCCTCGTTAGGCCTTCGGGACCCCATTTCCCAGGGCCCTACAAAAATATAAAAAAGGAGAGAGTGCCACATGCCCGCCCCTCCTCAGGCCTCTTTCTTAGGCCTTAAAGACCTCATCCCTCAGGATAATTTCTAAAAATAAAGAGGAGGTGGCCACATACCTCCTGACATAAGCCTCTTTAAGCCCTGGAGACCACATCCCACCAAGGTCATACAAAAGTATGAAAAAGGGGAATGGTGCCACACGGCTGCCCTCCCTGAACCTCTAGAGTCCCTGGAATCCCATTCCTAAGGGCCTATGTTAAAGGGGGAGGGAGGCAGTGCAGCCATTCTCCCTAAGCTGTTATCAGCCTTGTGACCTTTTTCCCACCCAGAGCACCCATAATACACTTGTTGGGGGCCACAGGGTGAGCCCCAAGACCTGTGGCTCCAGTCTGGGAGCCAGCATTGTTCTTCCCACAGGGAGCAGCTACTTATGCTGCCTGCCTGCGGCAGGAGCAATATTTTGATAAGTTTCCGTACTCACATCAGTGGGGGCAGAGAAATAGATCAAATGTCCACTTCTAGCAGACTGGACCATTTTCTAGCAGACTGGACCATTTTCAAAGCTCCCTTCCACAACGGAGCAGATGTAGTGTTTGCTCCTGCTTGGCAGGAAATTAAAAAATGAGTCTGCCAAGGGAGAGCAAACACAGGTTTCCTGTCCCATGCTGCTGCAGGCACAGAAACCACTATGTCTTGGGAATAGGCTCCCCAGGACATAGCTACTAAGTCAACCACATGTGTTTGGGTCCTTGGGGCTATTAAATGGCTCAGGAAGGCAGGCCAGGTGACCCCCTCCCTTAAAGTAATCAGTCTGAGGGGTGGGCTCCCCAGGGCCTTTAATGGCTCAGGGAGGGAGGCTGCATGGTCCATTACTCCTTTTGGCCACCGGGGTGGGTTCCCCGGGGCCTTTGGAGGCTAGGGGAGGTTGGTGGCAAAGCACCCTCCCCATATAAAGTAATTTTGTCCATGGTGACACCGGAAGCATGGGGAGGGGGGGGCACGCAACTTCTTCTCCATAGAAAGAAATTTCAGCCTGGGGGTGGCTCCTCATGGCCTCTGAAAGCTCAGGGAGAGGAGCCACATGCCCCCCCCCCATAAATAAAGTTCCGCCCTGGGAGTAGGCTCCCCAGGTCCTCTGGAGGCTCAGGGAGGGATCCACATAGCCCCCTTCCCTTTATTGATACAGCCATGAGGGTCATATTTTGTTATTTTTCAATCCCAAGGGAGTCTCAAAGGAATGCACCCTTTTTGACATTTTTTTTCTCTCTGGCCTCTGAAGAGATCTCTCTGGGAAATAAAGCTCACTGGGCCAGTCAGAATGCTTTATTTTGAAATTGGAGCCCCAGTGAGAGTCTCTCAAATGTCTGACCCAACCGTCAAGATATACAATTATTTTTGTCTCTCAATTTCTCAAAAACTACTGAACAGAATTTCACCATGCAACAAAAAACACAATCTGTGCATCAAGATCTAGCTTCTTGACGAATTTAGTGCAATTCCATGCAGCAGTTTTTGCTGTTTCCCTGCCTAAAGAAGTCTGTGGAAAATGCATGGGAATGTTGTGCATCGTTTTTTCTCACCCCCCACTTGGCAGATCATCCCAAAACTTTTCATGCACAAACTAGTCAGAAAGTAGCTTTATTCTGAAAAGCTCTGTGGAGATTCACCAAACAGTGGCAACACAAACATTGCTTTTCCTGTGAATTGAACAGCAGTCCTAACTATAACTACTAATGGTGACTAGGTATTACATATATATATATATATATATATATATATATATATATATATATATATATATATATATGTATATATATATATATGTATATATATATATGTATGTATATATATATATATATATATATATATATATATAGCGAGAGAGAGATAGAGCGAGAAGGACTGCTGTGCTGCCAAAAAAACTGCCAACCTGCTGAACTGCTGCTCTGAAGGAGCTGCTGCCCTGCTGTACTGACCTGCTGCCTGCTGCCCTCTTACCTGGGTGACACGAACTAGACCAGCATCTCTTGAACACAGAACCCAGAGTAACTCCAAGGGCTAGTTCGCTAGCTTCCTGATCTGATGCCTCTGGGACACAACAGGCTTCCCACAACCTTGCATCTGCATCTTGACTCTGCAATCTGTGAATCTACCCTGCAAAGTGGTGCCACCCCAGTCCTGGACCCCTGCAAGTGGGCTTAAGGTGCTCTAGCAGCCTCTGTGGATCCAGTGGAACCGATGCATCTCCTCTGCCATGCAGCACAACGCCAAGCAGAACTGATGCATCTCAGCTGCTGCATGGATTGGACCCATCACAAAGACCCTCATTGGAGCCACAGCCCATCGGAACCACCCGACACATCCTGGGTGCAGGCCCTCACATTCAATAGCGGTTTCCATGACAGTCTCCACTTCACACCCCTTTTGAACTGACACTTCACCCTTTATGGGTGACGTATCCCTGATGCCGAACTTGTCATCGCAACAGGCCTCCGCATCACAGCCTCACCACATCTTGGAAACATCGCATCGATTTGGCTGCACAATGCATCAAAAATGTGAATTCTCACAATGCTCTGCAAACCAGAATTTTTTGTACTTTGTTCAGTGGGCCTAAATAGGTCCCTATAACCAGCCTGTGGTCCATTTGAGTCAGTCAGAACTTGTGGCTTTTTCCCGGTACGGAGTGACCAGTTGGCGCTTTGTGCTTTTTGGTGCTACTTCCACTCAAATCTTTAAAATGTAATATCTCCGGTTCTGCCAATTAAATTTTTGTCCTTTTGTTTTTGTTTTATTTAATAACAAAAGTGCTGTTTTTCTAATGTGGTGAGGGATCCTTTTTTTGTGGTGTTATTGCCTTATTACTGTTTGAAGTGCTGCACAAATACTTTGTACATTACTTCTAAGTTAAGTCTGACTGCTCTGCATCAAGCTACCGGATGGTTGAGCACAAGTTAACTTAGGGTTAACTTGTGCCTAACCCTGACAAGATTTGTGGTTGTTGCTTGACTAGGGTCACACCCCAGTCAACCAACAACACAATGTCTTACAGAAAACATTATTTAAGTGACTGTGCAGCTAACCATGGGGCAAAATAAAGCACCTAATGAAAAGGAACTTACTCCCAGATGCTATCAGCTTTTTGTTTCTGTGAGGTACCATGTTACAGAATATTTGTTAGTAAACCCAAACTCCAAAAACCTGGAATAACATTTACAAAGACCTGCCCGTTAATGATAATTTGTTCTAAAGCAATCATTTCATGCAACTTTCTACTGTTTCAAAGTTTTTTAAATACAGTTGTAAGGATTCGACTTTTAGAAAACAACATTTTGTCAGTGGAGAGAAGAAGAGCTCACTTATTGATCTCCATTGTTTAACGGTATTTTAAAATAGATTGTAGGTCATTTGTGAGGATGTGTAACTGTGTACTTAATATTTTGATGGCCAAACAAGCTAATATAAATTCTGCATTAATTGCTTTATAACAAAGCACATGACAGGCTATCCAATTTAAACAAACCCACAGTGTTGCCAAGAATTGTAAACCAGAACAATGTAAACCTGACTCAATGACATTAATCTTGACAGCTTTGATCCCCAACTTTAACTGAATGTCAAGTCACTTGGATTTTCCCAGGATATCAATTTTAACCTAAAGGAACACATTGGCAAAAACCACAAAAAACGGCTCATATGAGCTTTCTTTTCTAAAGAAAGTGAAACTGTTTCTTCCAGAAAGCAGCTTCTGAACTAATGCTCAAATCCTTCTACTGTTGCATTTGGATAGTAGTAATGCTCTGCTCCATGGCTTCTCTGACTCCACACTGTCCCCCTTTAGCCCCTTAGCTGCTGGGCCTTTTCCCCCCCAGTGCTGAGCCCTTTTTTGGCTATTTGGGGTAGTTCGCGCTTAGGGCTTCATAACTTTTTGTCCACATAAGCTAACCACGCCAAATTTGCGTCCTTTTTTTCCAACATCCTAGGGATTCTAATGGTACCCAGAGTTTGTGGTTTCCCCTGGAGGAGACCAAGAAAATAGCCAAAATACAGTGAAAATTTCGTTTTTTCCAAAAAAATGGGAAAAAAGGGCTGCCGAAGAAGGCTTGTGGTTTTTTCCCTGAAAATGCCATCAACAAAGGGTTTCTAGTGCTGAAATCACTATCTTCCCACCTTTCAGGAACGGGCAGACTTGAATCAGAAAACCACATTTTCCAACACAAATTTGGCATTTTACTGGGACATATCCCATTTTTATTATTTTTGGTGCTTTCAACCTCCTTCCAGTTAGTGACAGGAAGGGGTATGAAACCAATGCTGGATCCCGGAAAGCTAAACGTTTCTGAAAACTAGACAAAATTCTGAATTCAGCAAGGGGTCATTTGTGTAGGTCCTACAAGGTTTTCCTACAGAAAATAACAGCTGAAATAAAAAAATATTGAAATTGAGCTGAAAACAACAGCCATTTTTCTTTATGTTTTACTCTGTAACTTTTTCCTGCGATGTCAGATTTCTGAAAGCAATATACCGTTTTGTCTGCTGGACTCTTCTGGTTGCGGGATATAAAGGGCTTGTAGGTTCATCAAGAACCCTAGGTACCCAGAGCCAATAAATGAGCTGCACCCTGCAGTTGGTTTTCATTCTATACTGGGTATACAGCAATTCATTTGCTGAAATATGAAGAGTGAAAAAGAGGTATCAAGAAAACCTTTGCATTTCCAAAATGGGATCAAGATAAGGTTTTGAGGAGCAGTGGTTATTTGCACATCTCTGAATTCCGAGGTGCCCATACTAGCATGTGAATTGCAGTGCATTTCTCAAATAGACGTCTTTTTTACACACTCTCTTATATTTGGAAGGAAAAAATGTAGAGAAAGATAAGGGGCAATAACAATTGTTTTGCTATTCTATGTTCCCCCAAGTCTCCCGATAAAAATGATACCTTACTTGTGTGGGTAGGCCTAGCGCCCGCGACAGGAAATGCCCCAAAACACAACGTGGACACATCCCATTTTTCGGCAAAATACAGAGCTGTTTTTTGCAAAGTGCCTACCTGTAGATTTTGGCCTCTAGCTCAGCCGGCACATAGGGAAACCTACCAAACCTGTGCATTTTTTAAAACTAGAGACCTAGGGGAATCCAAGATGGGGTGACTTGTGGGGCTCTCACCAGGTTCTGTTACCCAGAATCCTTTGCAAACCTCAAAAAGTGGCTAAAATAACACATTTTCCTCACATTTCGTGACAGAAAGTTCTGGAATCTGGGAGGAGCCACAAATTTCCTTCCACCCAGCGTTCCCCCAAGCCTCCCGATAAATATGATACCTCACTTGTGTGGTTAGCCCTGGTGCCCGCGACAGGAGTAGATCACACAACAGTCAATGATGGTCCTAACGTGAGGCAGCTGTTGACCCTGGGGGTGATCCATTCCTGACACAGGCACTAGGTGTAGGCACTCAAGTGGGGTAGTGTTTTTATCAGGACAGGTGAGGAGTCACTGGGTGGTAGGAATGTTGTGGATCCCAGCATATTCCTGTAGTTTGTGTGACAGAAATGCAAGAAAAATTTAGTTTTTTTTCCAACATTTCAGCTTTGCAGGGTATTCTGGGTAAGAAAACTTTGGGGAATCCACACAAGTCACACCTCTGTGGACTCCCCCGAATGTCTAGTTTCCAGAAATGTTTGGGTTTAGTGTGTTTCTCTATATGGCCGCCAAATCCAGGACCAAAAACACAGGTGCCTGCCTTACAAAACCAGTTTGTTTTGCCATAGATAATTTTGATGTCTCCACAATATGATTTGGGTGGTGGAATTTGGGGCTGAACTAAATTGGGGAGCTCCCAAGAGAGCACTCTCTCTCTCTCTCTCTCTCTGCTTGCCGCCGCATTCACCTGCTCTCTGGGTTGGCCTAACCCACTATTACCCAGTTGCACGAACAGCTTGCGAAGGGACAGCAGGACTGTCCTCATCACCTCCCTCATAATGTACTGGAAGAAGAAGATTTATCGAATGGGACTCCTCTGACTAAAAAATCACTCCCAGAGTCTGCGCCATTGTCCTATCCCTCAGATGCTGTCTCAGTATCTGATGTCTCAGTCTCTGATCCTATGTCAGAGCGGTCCTCTATAACCCGAGTGCAGGCAGCAGTCATCCATCAAGATGCCATCTCTGCTATTGGCTAAACTGTTGCTCTAAAACACTAGCCTACATAGACAGTCACAAAATCGATGGTGTGTGTGAGATACGTGCAACAGTAGAGGCCACCTTACCTGCTCTTCTTCCCTCAATCAGCACGTACTTTCAAGACACTCAAAAAACACCTTGTCACATACCATTCGTCACAGTCTTTAGCACCTCCTGCGCCCAGTCCAACAATCATTATTGGTGCTCCCACTCCCTCCTCCTCGGATTCCCTCATTACCACCCAGCAAAAGTGCCCTTCATCTCTCCATAGCCGCCCTCCACCCCGCACATACATTTCATTGGTATTATAGCGCAGGTAATGGCTGACTTTACTAAAGTACTCAGCTATTTATATAAAATACAGATTTGCTCTTTGCAGTAGGCATATAAACCTTCTGCGCTTCTTTATGGCACTTAAACTGCCACTAGACAAGTCGGACCCTTTTCCCCCCAGGGAAACCACACACATATGGACAAAAGTGATATATATATGACAGCCAACCACCTGAAACTCAACTCAAGCAAAACCAAAATAATCCTCTTTGGCCCACACAAAAACACCTGGGACCCCTCATGGTGGCCCACCACGCTAGGCCCTGCACCCACCCCCGCCAACCACGCACGCAACCTCAGCATCATCCTAGACTCCTCCCTCTCGATGACCCAACAAATCAACGCTCTCACCTCCTCATGCTTCAACACACTCTGTATACTCAAAAACATTCAAATGGATCCCCACAGAGACCAGAAAAACTGTCACTCACGCACTCATCAGCAGCAGGCTTGATTACGGAAACGCCCTCTATGCCGGCACCACTCTAAAACTCAAGCGCAAACTACGCGCATCCAGAACTCAGCAGCACGACTCATCCTCGACCTCCCCCGACACGAACACATCTCTCCACACCTCAAATCCCTCCACTGGCTCCCCACTGACAAAAGGATCACCTTCAAGATCCTCATCCTCGCACACAAATCACTCCACAACACAGGCCCTGCCTACCTCAACGAGAGTCACCTTCCACACCCCCACACGAAACGTCCGCTCAGCTGACCTCTCTCTCGCCAGATCCTTCTCCTACCTTGCACCCAAAACCTGGAACGCCCTCACAACCCACCTTCACAAGACCCAAAACCTACTTCTTTTCAGGAAGGGCCTCAAAACCTGGCTTTTCGAACAGTGAACCTCCCAGCCCCTTTCCCTCCCCCGTTCCCCCCTCCAGTGCCTTGAGACCCTCACGGGTGAGTAGCGCGTTTTATAAATCTTTGATATATATATAGATCTACCTACATAGATATATCTATAGATATATATATATAGATCTATATATATATATTTTTTTTTTAGTTGTTGTATGGTTTCCTTGGGGGCCAAAATGGTGTGCTGCGATCGGGGGCCAGGAAACAGTTTCAGAAGGCCTAGTAAGAAAGGGGAGAGTCTCCCCTTTCTTACGAGGCCTTTTGAAAGTGTTTCCTGGCCCCCCGATTGCAGCTGTGCTGCGATCGGGGGGCCAGGAAACCTGAAAGTGTTTCCTGGCCCCCCGATCGCAGCACAGCTGCGACCGGGGGCCAGGAAACACTTTCAGGAAGGCCTTGTAAGAAAGGGGAGAGTCTCCCCTTTCTTACGAGGCCTTCCTGAACGTGGGAAAGGCCGTTTTCCCCATCAAAGCAGGAAGCGGCCGCAAGGCTGCTTCCTGCTTTGATGGGGAAAACACCTTGGAAACGTCAGCGCGCCTCGCAGCGCGCTGACGTCACAAAGGGGCGGGTGGGGGGCAGGGGGAGACACGGAAGCTTCCGTGTCTCCCGGGGGAAGGTTTAAAAAAATAAATAAATCCTCGGGTGCGACGCACCCGAGGATTTATTAATACCCTTCCTGGTGTCGGCCACTGGTCGTGACCCGCACCAGGGAGGGTGTAAGCATCTTACCCACTGCAATATATCTCATCCCAGGTCTGAAAACATATTCACATCGCCCCCATCCTGATGACACTCCATTGGCCCTCCTTGCCGGCCTACTCATCTTCAAAGCTAGCTTCTTCATAAACAAAGCCATCACGATCAGCTCCCCTGCTTATCTTGCAGACAAACTTGCCATCTCTGGTGGATCTCGGCACACCTTCATCCTGGGAAAAAGAAAAACCAAGCCAGAAGGCCTTTTTCACCTATGCACCCAGGATTTGGAACAACGTCCTTGTATCCATCAAAAGAGCACACATGCTGCTCCCATTCAGGAAAGAGCTGAAAACTCACCACTTCAAAGAACACTGCATTACAATACATTAACCATCCACAACCCAGCTACCTCTCTAGTCTCTCATATTACTCTATGCTTGTCTTTAACCAACGTAAAGTGCTTTTTTGGTTTGCGGCTAGATTCATGCTAGGGAAATCCTTTTCATACATACGTACAGTGCAAATCATAGATGCTGAGGCTAAAAGGCTAAAATGACAAAAGCAAAACAGTCTGCTAAACTGTACCCTAAATGTGCATTTAAATATCAAAGAATATTGTTCGAAGGTAAACTATTCTATATGGCAAATTGATTACAAAGAGTTAACGTTCTGTTGCAAAATCCAACTCAATGAAAACTGGGCTTAAACATATTTTTGTAGCTGTTTCTTGTGAAAGATTCACTGAAAAACTTTGAAAAAATGAAACCTTAAATGCCCTTTAAGACGTGCAACATATTCTTCAAGGCTGGTATGTTATGGCATTCAATATGTTTCAAGACTCATTATCAAAGAAATAACATCTCCAAAAACAGCTGACAGGCCGCTAAACCCTAGATTCAGAAATTGGGCAGATAACCCTGCACATTTCTTTTTATTTATTCTGAAGTACAGCTTGTAGAATAACAATGTCCATGAAACAACATTTGTTCATTTAAGCTAACCACTAGGCACGGTTCTTACTATAAAATGCTTGACAATCGAAACATGGCAATAATTGGAAACCTACCTAGCTCTGTTTTTAAACATAGAAATATAATGGGAGACTGAAAGAGGCTGCTGGGTACGCACTGAAAGCAGACGTTTGCAAATTTAAACACAAATTTGAAAAAAATATATATATACATTTGCAATTTCCATTGGTTTTACAATACATTTGTTCTTCAATATTCATAGGTGCTAGATGTAGGGGTGTTGAGGGTCCTGCAGCGCTCCCAAAATTACCATACTGGTGTTTAGAAGGTGAATGAGCAATAAGATGTTCTTACATTTTCTTTTTATATGTCACATTTGTTGTTTGCTCAAAGACAAAGGTCAAATGTCAGGCTATGTCTTCTGACAAACTGGTGCTTATTCTTTTAACATGAAAATTGGTGTTTACTTTTCTTTCTCTGATTGTAAAGTGATAGGATTTTGTAAAGTGAATAATGTGACAGTCTTGCTTCAGTGGTGCAAAGAAACAAGCCCCCCCTTGCAGTTCCTGGAGGGCTCCCCCATTCCAGACTGACTCTTGAGGTCTTAGGCAAAAGTATGTGCTGAGGGCCCCCCACACAGTGCTGGCTGTGGGGGCCTTTGTTATGCCATTGTCTTCCTGGTGTGAAAGGAAAGGCTGAAGGAAGTTATAATTTTCTAACCTAACGATCAAACAAAATTTAAATACCTATAAATGAATTGCACTAATATTTCAAAACATGTGAGCACTTAAAAAAGCACAAATGAAGCACTTTGTTTTGGTAATTCTTAAATGTGATGGAAACAAATATTTTGGTGATGGCAAGATGACAAATAATTACTATAATCCAATTTCCACACATTCTTGTTTTATGGCTATATAGTTTTATACATAACACTATGTTTGTTCATAATTAGTGGTCATACCGATGGAAAATGTGTTGGCAGTAAATGATTATGACTTACCATGCCATGCTCTAGTAATATACTTATACTAATAGTGTAATCCAAAATTCTCCACTAGCTACATACTGAAGACTTACCGCTCTCTTGCTGAATGGGCGTGGCACCTTTGCTACACGTATCCTTTGTGCAAAACTTGGACATTTTACTGCCCCTAAGAGTTCAGTGATTTAATGTTGTTGACGGCATCCCCTCTATGAAAATTGTTCCAGCACCACTGTAAGGGGTTGGAATCATATTGACTGTAAGAGGTAATAACAATTGCACATTTGTTAAATGGAAATTGAGTGGTTTTAATATTGATGGGAGAAATGCCCTTCTCAGCATCAGCTTAATTTCCCTGTGACGCAGTGATAAGCAGTAGGAGTACACTGTCAGGGAAAAGAGTTAGGGCCATGTGTATAAAGCTTACAAATCAGGCCATTTGCAACCTCCAAAACATTTTTAAATGTACAAAAGCCAAATTGTGATTCAGTAAATTGCTACTGAAGTTTGGGGTTGTGATTCAGTATATGGAAGGGGTGGCTTTACCTCTTTCAAATACTGATTCACAGTGGTATGTATTAATGTTTTGCAACAAACTTATGGTTGCAAAACATTGATTTTGTACTGACTACTGAGAGGTAATCATAACCATTAGCAAATGGGAAAGAGTCCTCTTGGGACCATTACCACTTTGAGAATTTAAAAAAACTTATAGTTTTTAAGGAAAGCAGTGGTCCCATGAACAACTGCCTGCTCTTAAAAAAATAAAGCTGAAGAGTTTCATTTTTCTTTTGAAATGCATCCCATTTCCCTTTAAGAAAAAATGGGCTGCCCTTCAAGGAAAACATTTTGCTTTATCAAAAAGCAATCACGGACATGGTGGTCTGCAACTCCAGCAGGCTACTGTCCCTGTGATTGATGTGATTACTAGTGAATCACAAATGACCACCTATCTCATTGATATTCAAGAAGTAAGTCAATTTACAACCCTATAAGGAATCGCTATTTTCAAATATATTCTTTAATATATTTGGAATTGCAATTCCAAAACTGCAGTTCAGTAAGAATCGCAGTTTGGAAATCGCTATTTCTAATTTTTGTACATATGGCCCTTACTCTCTCTAAGGACAGCAGCAGAAAGGTGGCGTTCATGGAGACTCACTGGATTTATAAATGTGAATTAAAGCTCTACAAGGCAAGCCAGTGCTGACAATGTGATGAGCAATCTGTAGTGTTGTTGAGGGTCTAAAGAATAGCAAGGTAAGATGTTGACTTACTTATTAGAATTGTGAAACTGCCTGTCTAAAAACATCCATTGCAAGCCATATTTATTTTATTTTATCGAAAGAACCACAACAGAATTCGACCTTACTGCAGCCCTTTTCACAGTAAATGTAAAGACTTTGCAGACTGTTATCATTGCTTGCTCTCTGTGACTGACCTGTGGCATGCCAGAGCTGCATGACAGATATTCCAAGAAACAATAGTGGCAGAAACACTGTCCGAGTTACTTTATTAGCAATGTCTGTCATCTTGTACCTCCTGTAGAATCGACAGGCTTACATTTCCTCATCCATAGCTGCAGGCCAAGGGAAAATACTGACTATGAATAAAGACATGCAACACAACCGTTTTGCAGAATGAAGTGGTCCCTCCCTACAAGAAATATATAAATGTACACAGGTAATCTTTTCTCAAATGCATATGGGCTTACAGAGCAATCTTCATCAGCCCCAATACTTTAATATGCACTCCTCTCAGCCCCAGAGCTGTAGGGGAGTGCTGCACTTACCTGACAATATAGAACACTAGGAGATTCTCCAGCCAAGACCAGTTGTCAGAACTTTATGCTGTTCACTGGTGCACACAAATGGCAGAAGGCAGGACCCTGCAGAATGATAACAGAAAAGACAGTCATAGCAGCGTGGAGTGCCACCAGCAGCACCACGGCAGTAAACCGCCGTCTGCCGCATCAAGACACATGATACGGCTTGGCAGTGTTCTGCTGGTCGGTGCTGCTGGCGGTAGCAGTGCCCCATCCCATTCCCTGCCTGAAGACACCCTGGATCCAGGAAGTTGGGTTTCTGACAGGGGAGGGGGGTTGTGGGTGTTGTGTGTATGGGTGTGTGCATGAATGTGTGAGTGTGTGCGTGAATGCTAATGTATGTGTACTGTTGTTTGCATGCGTGTATGCATGTGTGAGAATGCATGTATGAATGGATATGTGAATGCGTGCCTGCATCTCAGTGTGAATGTGGTACGGATGTTTGCAAGAATGAATGGATGCATGCGTGCATGAATGCGTGTATGCCTGTTTGAGTGAGTGTGTGTATGCGTGTTGCATGTCTGTGTGTTGGGGGTTGGGGATTGGAAGGTGGTAGCGTGGATGGAGGGGAGTGGGAGGCATCTGGGGAGTGTTTGGGGGCTCCTATCAGTGACAGAAGGAATTCAAAATGTCTGAGGCGGTACAATAGTGGCCGTCTGGCTGGAGATTCTTATCTCAGGCCTGCGACTGCTACCCCATGGTGGTCGGAGTGGTTCATTGGCGGGTTGTCTTCAGCCAACCCGCCAATGTCATAATGTGGCAGTATGTACCGCCAGCCTGTTGGTGGTACCACCACCACATTACCACCGACCGCTGGGGTCAAAATGACCCCCTAAGTCTTTGCCTGCAATGTGAACGTCACCATATGCTATGTTATGTGGATTTGTAGAGCGCGGCTAATCACCCATGAGGGTATCCAGGTGATGAATAGGGCAGGGGGAGGAGGAGAGCATGCCTTTTCATCTTGTAGAGCCAGATCTTGAGGTTCTTTCTGATGTCCATGAGGGGGGATCAGATACTGGAACTTGTAAGGTGCATGATCCTCTGGCGAACCACCAAAGCATGCCTGGCAACTTTTCATTGTCCTTTGTTGTGCATTAATTCACATTGACTCTGTGCTTCTGCTGAAACTGTGGTCATACACTCAATCCCTTATAAGCATCCAGTTTTTCTGCTGAGGGGTAAGGGAAAGAACAAGGAATAGAAACTATAGAATGTAAACATGGTTCACAGACCCATGAGTATTTTCCACATGTTCTTTGATTATTATTAAAAACAACGGTTCTTATTAGAAATGGATGTTTACTCATTGAAATATAGGCACAATCGCACAGGTCTGGCTGTAGTAGGATGCAGGCAGAGTGGGCCAACCTCAAAGTTCACCACAGTTAATTATGCCAGACACAATTGTTCGGACCTTAATAAATGTATATTATTACACATAAATGTGCAGTGTCCCAAGTGAGATGGATCCCACAACAAACAAAAGTGGTAATCCAATGGTATAAAAGAAAAGCAAATTAAAACAAACTATTTTTCCAAAGGCAGCAAATATAAATATATATATACATATATATATATATGTGTGTGTTTGTATATATGTATGTCACCCACTTTTGACCTTCAAATTGTTGAATTGCAAGGATTGTTTGAAACCAAGAAAGAATGGTGCACCCCAGCACATGTGCTTATACAATTAAAAATACTTACAAAGGGAACCCTGCAAGAGAACTGCTTTCATGCAAAAAGAGGCATATGAAATAGGAATATGACAGTAAACTCTATTCACAGCATTTTGCTAGCAGTATATTGAAAATTATCACTACTGAGGGGAGTATCAACTCACCCCCATGTAAAGGAAACCTATGAACAATGACAGCAGAAGCTGTCTGCTCTATGGGATAGGAAATATCTCTACAGTCATGTATCTATAGTAAATGTCACAATCGGCAGAATCTGAAAGATGGGCTTCAGCTTCCGGCCTCACTGCACAATGCAAAATCCAACTGCAAGGTGCACGGCGTCTTTAATTAAAGTATAGGGGGATCCACAAATGGGAGACTTGAGTACAGTGGCCTGAAGCAGGCAGGGTCAGCCTATAACTAATAGAATGTGATGCTCATCATGCTGCGAGTGGCAGAAACGGTCTACGGTGAAGAGAAAGCATGAAAACCAATGTTTGGATAATGAACAGCATTTACATTAATGAGGGAAATGCAAGAAAAACAGAGATAATTAATGTGTGGTCAATTGCAATGTGGAACCTTCAATATAGAAGGAGGGTCTGTATCATTATCATTAAGATCTCTATGGAGAAAGCATACAAGGAACTAGAATCAGACTAACACAACTCATGGTTAAATCAAGATATAAAAATTGGCACCTTCAGTTTGAAAGGGAAATCACCATCTTCCCCATATAAATATAAATCTCTCTATATAACATGCAAAAAGAAACACCACACAATTGTGAAAAGCATTCAAGTGGTGAGAAACTGTTGTCCAGCAATTAAAACATCTAGTAAGTAGGCCTGGTTGTAAACTCCGGTACACGCACTGACTTTTTGGAAACTTGGACACTCTGCGCGATGAGGAGTAGTGTGGATTTCCTGAATTCTGCCATTGGTCACAAAGCAGAGTTCTTTGTTTCATTCGCACGCATGAGATATGTTTTTGGCATTCACAAGCACCACAGTATTCACAGGCCGATAGCAAGCGTTAATTGAGAAGCAGCTAAATCTACTCAAAAAAAATTTTTGCGTGGGTTTTCTTTTCCAATGGGCCATTTCAGTTGTTTTGTAGTGCATGAAGACTTTTCTTTAACTTTTTTTCCCCAACAGGAAGGAAGTGCCACAGAGAGAGCAACTTCCTGCTCCTATCCAGCAGGCTCCTCCAGTCCTTTGTCTATCTCCTGCTTTTCACTTGCATTTCGAGGTGGAAGGATGAATCTCATTTTCTGCTGGATAGATACCTTTGTATTTAAGGACTTTTTTTTGTGATATCACACAAGTAAGTTAAAAGACGACTGAATAAGGGTGTTGTTTGTTTGATAGAGCATGCTCCAGTATTTCTTTGTACTTTTATTTGATTTTTATGTCATTGTGGTGGGTGGCCTACAGTTTAAATAGGGGCCATGTTATTTTTTTGCATTTCATTTTTCACATTTCACAAGGGAAAAAATGTTGCAAAGTCAGTTCCTTTTCTCCAACGTGTGTTACATTTGCAATATTCATGTATTTTACTATGTGACCTAGTCTTTCAATGGGCAATCTGGCCAGTAGTCCCAGTATTAGTAAACAGTGCATGAAAGAAATGGTTCTGTGGTATATGTTTTTTAAAACATCATTTAGGGCAGGGATGGCATTGGATTAAATTAGAATATTTTGGCTGTTGTTTGCATTTCATGGGGTAATATTTGATACCACAGGAGGATGTGTGTTGTCCGTAACATTTTTATAGCTCAGTTAAGTTTCATGTTTTGTATTCCTGAATTAATGGTAGTGTTTTCTTTAGTATTACCATGCCTCATTTTTCTCGACAGTGAGTGTGTTTGTCATTGCCCACCATTTGTCTTTGTGATCCATGCCATGTGGCCAGGGGACATTTTGTGTAGTCTGTGTCCATAGGCCTAAATGTGTTCTTAGTTCACCATACTTCCTTGCTTGTTTTTTGATGATGTGGGAGGTTGGCAGTCCGTTAAGCCAGAAAGTGTGCTTTTTGCAATAGCCTTGCATGTATTCTTTGTTATCCATGCCTCCCTGCTCACTGTTCTTGTTTGGACCATGTGGGACAGCCATTTTGTGCATCCAGCCAGTGTGCTTTTGCCACAGGCTTGCATGTGTTCTTGGTTACCATGCCTCCTTGCTTACTGTTGTTGTTTGACCATGTGACTGGCAGCCATTTTGTGCATCCAGCCACAGTGCTTTTGCCATAGGCTTGCATGTGTTCTTTGTTCCCCATGCTTCCTTGTTCACTGTTGCTGGTTGCCCATGTGGCTGGTGGCCATTCTGTGCATTCAGCCAGTGTGCCTTTCCCATCGGCTTCCATGTATTCTTTGTTACCCATGCCTCCTTGCTCTCTGCTGTCATTTGACAATGTGGCTCACAGCCATTTTGTGCATCTAGCTAGTGTGCTTTTCCCATTAGCTTGCATGTGTTCTCTGTTCCCCATACCTCCTTACTCGCTGTTGTTGTTTGACTATGTGGTTGGAGGCCATTTTGTGCCTCAAGTCAATGTGCTTTGGCCATAGGCTTGCATAGATGTGATACCAGTTTAATAATACGCTTGAGGACCATTGTAGTATATGTATATTATAAATATGATTATAATGAACAGTGCTTTATATTACATGCCATTTTTGGCATTTTTCATTTTCACCTCCTTGCCTGACAATAGATTTCTCATAATCCCATACAAACATCAACAATTATCAATGCTTTATTTTCAATCAATCATTCACTAGTAGAGCATATCGCTGTCACCCCTGGAGTATCTGGGCATTGAGGTGCGATGTCTCTGTCAATAAACCAGGTCTTCAGTCTCTTTCTGAAGTCAATGAGGGTGCAGTTCTCATGGTTAGGGGTAGGCCGTTCCAGGCCTTGGGGATGATGTAGGAGAAACAGCGGCCACCACTGAGGCTTTGCTGAATTCTGTGTGTGTGTGCATGGGGCAGTGAGGGAGAGCACAGGTGTCTGGTGGACTGGTGGCAGTGCTGATAGTGGTTGATGTAGTCTGGTCTTTGAATATGTAGGGCTTTGTAGGTGTGTGTTAAGAGCTTGAAATTACATCTCTTCTGGACAGGGAGCCAGTGGAAGTTTTTTGAGGTGAGCAGTGATGTAGGTGTACCTGGGAAGGTTCAGGATGATTCTGGCATGGTGGTCTTTATTGTCTGTAGTCTCTGTAGGAGCTGGAAGGACATGCTTGTGTAGAGAGCATTGCCATAATTGAGGCAGCTGGAGATGAGGGCCTTTTCCCGGTGCTGGCTGGTATCCAACTGAAAATTCTGCGGAGCATGAGGAGGGTGTGGAAGAAGGAGGAGGCGACTGCATTGATCTGCTGCTTCATGGTCAGCTCACTGTCAAGGATTATGCCAAGGTTGCGAGTGTGGTCTGCAGTCATGAGAGTGGGCCCGAGTTTGGCTGGCCACCAGATGTGATCCCAAATGGAGGTGTTCTTCCCAAAAATCAGGACTTCTGTCTTGGTGGAGTTGAGCTTCAGGCAGTTGGTTTTTATCCAGTCAGCTACAGTGGTCATAGCATTGCAGAAGTTGGTTCTGGTGGTGGAGAGGTCTTCAGTAAGTGAGAGGATCAGTTGAGGATCATCTGCATAGGAGATGATGTTGAGTCCTTGGGATCTAGTGATGCCAGCCTGGGGGTGTCATATAGGTATTGAAAAGAATGAGGCTGAGGGATGATCCTTGGGATAAGTAGCAAATAATGACAATGGATGCTGAGGTAAAAGGGGGTAATGGGACGCTCTGAGTGCATCCTGTCAGGAAGAAAGTGATCCATTTTAGGGCGTTGTTTTGTATTCCAGTGATGTGGAGTCTGTTCATGAGGGTGTGATGAGAGACAGTATTGAACACAGCTGATAGGTCAAGAAGGATCCGGGCTGCAGTTTCCCCCCCATGGTCAAGGAGTGCTATGATGTTGACAGTGGCAGCGATGAGTGCGATCTTGGTGCTGTGGTTGTAACGGAAACCTGATTGGGAGATGTCCAGTATGTTGTTTTTTCAGTCAGCTGGTGAGCTGTTGATTAATGGCCTTCTAGAGTACTTTGGCTGGGTAGGAGGTAGAGAGATGGGTCAGTAATTTTTCAAATTATTGGGGTTGGCAGTGGGTTCTTTCAGGAGGGGTTTCATTTCTGCATGTTTCCTTTTGTCTGGAAAAACTGCTGAGGAGATAGAAGTGTTGAAGATGCTGGTGAGTTCTGTGCTGATTGGGTAGGTTCAAAGGTTAAACAGGTGGTCATGGTCATGGGTTGGTGGTTGTCCTGGAGTGAATGGGTGACATGATGGCTGAGGTGGATTGAGTGGTGAGATGGGCCCACGTGGAGATCATACTGTTTGTGGCTGTTGGGTTGGAGTACTTTTTGACTATCTTGAAAAGTTATTTTGTGCAGTTGGATGCTGATCCAGTGCGGGTTGTGAGTTGAGTTGTCTGTGGTAGCTGCTGAGGGCTGCTTTGTGGGCTGTTCTTTGGGAGTGCATCCTGGTGGATCACCACAGTTTCTCAAGTTTATGGATGCTGCCCTTGGTGGCACACAGCTCTAAAGTGTACCAGCTGGTGTTTGTAGAGGTTTTGTTGATTTTGGCTGGTTTAGGTGAGACTCTGAGTCGGCGCATTCTGTGATCCAGGAGGAAAAGTTCCGGATTGACTGGTCGAGGTCAGATGAGGACTTGGATTTGGATGATCTGAGGGCCTGTGTCCACTGTGATTTAGTTACTCTTCTCCAGTTGCATCAGTGGTTCCTGGTGTTGGGCGTTGGCGAAGGTGAAGTGAATGATGCTGTGGTCAGACCAGGAGAATTCTGTGACATAACTAAATCTGACTCTGTACCTGTAGGTGAAGAAGGGGTCAAGAGTGTGCCTGGCCTTGTCCGTGGGTACATTGACTAGTTAGGTGAGGCCTATGTTGCTCAAGTTCTAGAGGAGGGTGGTGGAGTTGGTGCTGTTGAGGTCATTGATGTGAAAATTGAAATCGCTGAGTATAATATAGTGGTTGGATTCAATGGCTAATAGTGTCATGATGTTGGGAATGGCGTCACAGGAGGCTAGTCAGGGTCCTGGGGGTCTGTATCTGAGGGTGCCTCCTAGGGTAGTTTTGGAATCACTTTGTAGTTGGAAATTGAGATGTTCCATGAGGGGTGAGGAGTTGTAGTTGGAGGCAATGCATCTAATTTTGTTATTGAACATGATGCTGATGCCCCCGCCATATTAGTTGATTCGATCACTGTGTATGATCTTGTAGCTATCGGGTTTTGCAGTGGCTATGTCGGGGCTCAAGGAGGAGCTTAGACAGGTTTTGGTGATGAAGGCAATGTCAGATTAGAGGGAGGTGATGCTATCCCAGAGTTCTGTGGTGTGTTTGCAGGGATATCAGGCAATGAGCAGGATATATTGGAGAGCTTCCTGGTTGAGATTGGCATTCCAGGTGAGTGTGGGACAGGGTCCTGTGTGGGCTGGTGACCTGGTGCTATAGGAGAAGCAGCAGTTTTGGATGGTAAAGGTTCTTTTGGTAGCATGAGGGGGTGTGGTGCAGCAGTTGTTGTTATGGTGTCCAGGATTCAAGACTGAACTCCTCAGTGGAGTAGCAGTGGGTGACTGGAGGGCCAAGGTTCCTGGTGCTGGGCATGGTCCAAATGCAAACAGGCACAGACGGGCTTGCCTTTGGCACACCAGTGGTGCATCTGCTATGCACGCCTAAGGTGCAGTTGCACTGCAGCCTCCATTAAGTAGGTCTTGGGGGATGGGCAGGACACTTGCTGGCAGGATGCTGGAAACAGCAGGAGGCAGGAAATGGGGAAGAGAGGAGAAGGAGCATAACAGGCAAAAACAGAGCAAAAATGAGCAGAAAAGAGGAGGAAAAGAGGCAGAAAATGAGCAGAAAAGATAAGGAATAGGTTCAGAAAATGAGCAGAAAAGTGGAGGAAAATGTAAAGAAAATGAGTAGAGCAGAGGAGAAAAGGAGCAGATAATGAGCAGAACCTGGCTGCAGAAGGTCGCAGATGTCAAGCTGGACAGAGACTGTCACAGGGCAGCTGGCACAAGGACCTTTCCAATTAAGTAGGCATTGGGGGAAGGCAGGGTGCTGGGTGGGACGAGCCGGGAAATGGTTTGAGTCGGAAATGAGGAAGAGAGGAGAAGGAGCAGAAAAGACAAAAGCAGGGCAAAAATAGGCAGAAAAGAGGAGGAAAATGCACAGAAAACAAGCAGAAAATGAGCAGAGGAGAAAAGGAGCAGACAACGAGCCGATCTGGGCAGCAGAAGGTGTCAGAGGTCAAGCTGGACAGAGACAGTCACAGGGGAGCTGGCACGAGGACCTCAAACAAATTGCTGAACATGGTCCTTATGAAGGTGAGGAGAGCTGGGAAACATCAGCTACAAGGCTAATCACAGATGGAAGGCATGAGGAAGAAGAAGGTGAAATCTTCACACAAAGTAGACTCGTCTGCAGCAGTGCACCAGAATCACCTGCCTCAGCGACCTCAAAATGGCTCAAGACTCAGAGTCAGATAGAGGTACCACGGAATACAGTGACTGCTCCAAAACACACATTGAGTTTACCACCACCTCTTACATTTCTTATTTCAACACCCTGCTTGCGATTTATTAGGTGCACTGCAGACACATCAGCATCATTCATTTTTTAAAATAATTATTCCATTTCCCCCAGGACCACCTAGCTTGACATAGGCGGAAACTCTCTTTCATTTTTTAAGGATAATTACATTTACCCATGCAATTCTCTTACTGCACAGGTGTCTCCTTCAGAATAGATGCAATTAAATCAAAGATCTGTATGTTGTGTTCTCCTGTTTGGCCTTGTTGAGCCACAATAGCTTAAAAAAACACTAATGTAGTGGAAGAAGGCACAAGGGGCTCTTAAATGTTTTTCTTTCTTGTCTGCTTTTCGGTGCACAAGAGCAGAAGAGATTTCACCCACAATATTGCCAAACTGGTTGCCTGTACAGTGACATTAGTGCTCCAATCTCTTCTGCTTGTGCAGCTTAGTGTCACTGCCAACTGAAAACTTTAAGATGGCCCCAAAAACAGTTTCTGCCAAGAATGTGGCCAGTGAGAAGAAGCAGCTTTCCACCACTAGTGTGATGACAACATCTTTTTCGGTTGACGTGTGCCCACTGCACCGGCCTCGGGGGAGGGACCTTGGAGAAACACTCCTGCATCAACGGCACCAACCCAACAGAAGCCCAAGTGAGGCAGCGACTGCCATTATGGCAACGTCGCGGAGCAGCGATGTTGAATTTGATTTGTTCCTTTCACAAAGTAGTACCCAATCATTTCAGGAAACAAAGCAAAGTGAACAGCAGCCACAACCAGCAATAGAAGTTCTTCCTGAAGTTGGAGCAGAGCAGGAAGCTGAACTTCCTGCCAAGCAAGAACCTTTTCCTTTAAAATTATTGGCTCCCAGACCTCCAACAAGAAAAAGGAAGAGTAATCCACCATCATCTCCAAGCACCACTTCTGATGCTGATAGAGACATGGAGTGGACCCCAGCAGAGTCCAAGAGATGGTGGGGAAGCAAGGGAAAAGAAAAGTTCTGAAAGGAAGGGGATGATGAGGATGACACTGATAAGCCAGTTATTGTAGAAGCTGCACAGAGGAATCCAACATTACTTCTCCTTTTCAAACTGTTCCGAGGGAGGTGGCACATGTAGCACCTCCATCTCCCATATTTGTAAAGCCCCAGCTGAGACCTGCATCAATCCCTACCACAGAAGTATGCATTGCAGAGAGGCAATGACACACCCACCTAGCTCCAGTTCTTCTTCAATCATTGGTATCGGCCCACTAAGAAGGTACTTCTCCCCAGTTAGGGACTTTTTTTACACTTAGCAAACAGGAGGAGAACATTGCAATATGCTCCATTTGCCACACAAGTGTTCATCGGGGTATTCCTGGTTTACATTATGGTACTGGAGGCCAAGCAACCCACATGAAAAAACATCATGCAATCCGGTGGGAGGAGCACTTTCAAAGATACTTCTGAACATGGTCCTGGTGAAGGTGAGGAGATCATTTACAAATACAATCACGGTTGTAGGTCATGAGAAAGAAGAGGGTGACATCTTCATGCAAAGCAGCCATGTCTGCAGCAGTGTGCCGAATCATCTGACTTAGCGACCTCAAAATGGCACATGACTTCGAGTCAGATGGAGACACCACAGCATACAGTGACTGCCTGACGATGCAGATTGAGTCTACCACCACCTACCTCTCAAAAGTCACTCATGTCAGTGGCCCCAGAAAAGAATAAAATCCAAGCTAATATTACAGGCATGTTTAGGCAGGAAGGGCCCACCCACTGCAACCACCCAATGACACGCTTGCACGATAGGAAGCTAGCAAAAATGTTAGCATTGGATCTCCTCCCTTTTCCTTTTGTAGAAGGAGTGGGCGTTTTAGAATTTGTGGCTGCCATCTGCCTGAAATGGAAGGTTCCAAGCCAGATCTATTTTGCCAGAGTTGCTGTTCTAGTGCTGCATCATGATGTGCTGCAATTGGTTGGACAAGCTTTGCATAAAACTGCTGTTCACACTATCCACCTGATGACGGACATGTGGACTAATTTGTAGGCAATGATTACACGTGCATCACTGCACTTTGGATCTCTTTTGTGGGGCTGAAGCAACAGCTATCTACTTCTCTTAGCCCTGAAAACAATGTTCTAAGACCATTCAGTGGCATGCAACAGTAGCCATGTTCGCCATGGAGAAACCACATACAGCTGCAAACATCTTGGACGCATTTAATAGCAAGGTGGCTGAATGGCTGTGACCCAGAGGTTTTTAAAGTGGATTTGTTGCCACAGACAATGGCTGCATTAGAGTCAAGGTCATGACAGACAGTGGCTATTTCAGGGTCCTGTGTTTGGCACATTGCATCAACCTGGTTGTGAGAGAGTTTCCCAAAATAGAAGACAAAGGGGGTCATTATGACCATGGTGGCCGGCGGTATGTTGGCGGTAACACCGCCAACAGGCTGGTGGTGTTCCGCCAGCAATTATGACCGTGGCGGAATTGCCACGGGCATACCGCCGGCCCCTCCACTTTCCCACCAGGATTCCGCCTGGCGGTCATAATCCCCAGGGCAGCGGTGCCAGCACCGCTGCCCTGGGGATTATGAGTCTCCGACCGCCGGCCTGTCCATGGCGGTACACACTGCCATGGAAAGGCCGGCGGTAAGGGGACTTGGGGTGCCCCTGGGGGCCCCTGCACTGCCCATGCGCTTGGCATGGGCAGTGCAGGGGCCTCCAGGCATAGCCCCGTCGCGCATTTCACTGTCCGAATTTCGGGCAGTGAAATGCACGACGGGTGCTACTGCACCCGCTGCACATCAGCATTGCCGCTGGCTCTATTACGAGCTGGCTGCAATGTTGATGTGACATTTCCACTGGGCCAGCGGACGGTAACACTGTTACCGTCCGCTGGCCCAGCGGAAATGTCATAATAGGGAGACAGAAATACCGCCGGCAATGGCGGTATTCTGCCTCCCGCGGCCTCGGCGGTCTTTTGAAAAGACCGCCGAGGTCGTAATGACCCCCATAGTCAGCAACATACTGACCACCTGCAGAAGAAATTGCTGGTATTTCAGCCATTCTTTTAAAGCCCTGAAGCAGTTGTGAATTATTCAGCGTGCTAATGAAATACCAGTTAACCCCTTGGGTGCAGGTGTCGGCTACTGGCCGACGTCCGCACTACCTCCCTGGTGCGGGTTACGACTAGTGGCCGACACCAGGGAGGGGGTAAATAAATCCTCGGTGCGTTTTTTTTTTTTTTTTTTTTCTGGAGACACGGAAGCTTTTCCGTGTCTCCCCCCGCCTCCCACTCGCCCCTTTGTGATGTCAGCACGCTGTTGATTTCCCCATCGGAGCAGGAAGCGTCCTTGCGGCCACTTCCTGCTCCGATGGGGAAAACGGCCCCAAACGGCCTTCCCCACTCTCCCCTTTCTTACGAGGCCTTCCTGAAAGTGCCAG
Organism: Pleurodeles waltl; assembly: GCF_031143425.1. NCBI lineage: Eukaryota > Metazoa > Chordata > Amphibia > Caudata > Salamandridae > Pleurodeles > Pleurodeles waltl. The sequence continues at coordinate 959,802,173 of NC_090447.1, read as the reverse complement.
CTGCGATTGGGGGCCAGGAAACACCACTAGACACCAGGGATTTCACTTGGGGGGGTCGGCTCCCTCAGAAAATGGGCCCCCCGGGGGCATATTTTTTTTTTTCAATGTAGGCGCCCCCTGGGGGGGGGGGGAGCGATTTCTTTCGATTGCGCCCCACCCCCGAGGCTAAATTTTATTTAAAAAAAAATTTAAAGAAAGAAATGGACAGGGGGTCGCCAGTGGGCAGGGCGACCCCCTGTGGGGAACTACTTTTTTTTTTTGTAGTTGTAGGGTTTCCCTGGTGGACTTTTTGGCCCCCAAGGAAACCATACAACTACTAAAAAAAAATATGCACAGGTTTGGTAGGTTTCCCTAGGTGCCGGCTGAGCTAGAGGCCAACATCTACAGGTAGGCACTTTGCAAAAAACACCTCTGTTTTCTGTCCAAAAATGGGATGTGTCCATGTTGTGTTTTGGGGCATTTCCTGTCGCGGGCGCTAGGCCTACCCACACAAGTGAGGTATCAATTTTATCGGGAGACTTGGGGACCGCTGGGTGGAAGGAAATTTGTGGCTCCTCTCAGATTCAAGAACTTTCTGTCACCGAAATGTGAGGAAAATGTGTTTTTTTAGCCAAAGTTTGAGGTTTGCAAAGTATTCTGGGTAACAGAACCTGGTCAGAGCCCCACAGTCACCCAATCTTGGATTCCTCTAGGTGTCTAGTTTTCAAAAATGCCAAGGTTTGCTAGGTTTCCCTAGGTGCCGGCCGAGCTAGAGGCCAAAATCCACAGCTAGGCACGTTGCAAAAAACAGGTCTGTTTTCTTTGGGGAAATGTTTACGTGTCCATGTTGTGTTTTAGGGCATAACCTGTTGCGGGCGCTAGGCCTACCCACACAAGTGAAGTACCATTTTTATCGAGAGACATGGGGGAATGCAGGGTGGAAGGAAATTTGTGGCTCCTCTCAGATTCCAGAACTTTCTGTCAACGAAATTTGAGGAAAAAGTGTTTTTTTGGCCACATTTTGAGGTTTGCAAAGGATTCTGGGTAACAGAACCTGGTGAGAGCCCCACGAGTCACCCCATCCTGGATTCCCCTAGGTGTCCAGTTTTCAAAAATGCACAGGTTTAGTAGGCTTCCCTAGGTGCCGGCTGAGCTAGAGGCCAAAATCTACAGCTAGGCACTTTGCAAAAAACACGTCAGATTTCAATGTAAAAATGTGATGTGTCCATGTTGCGTTTCCTGTCGCGAGCATTAGGCCTACCCATGCAAGTGAGGTACCATTTTTATCGGGAGACTTGGGGGAACACAGAATAGCAAAACAAGTGTTATTGCCCCTTGTCTTTCTTTACATTTTTTCCTTCCAAATGTAAGACAGTGTGTAAAAAAGATGTCTATTTGAGAAATGGCCTGTAATTCACATGCTAGTATTGGCAACCCGGAATTCAGAGGTGTGCAAATAACCACTTCTTCTCAACACCTTATCCTATGCCCATTTTGGAAATACATAGGTTTTCTTGATACCTATTTTTCACTCTTTATATTTCAGCAAATGAATTGCTGTATACCCGGTATAGAATGAAAAACCATTGCAAGGTGCACCTCATTTATTGGCTCTGCGTACCTAGGGATCTTGATGAACCTACAAGCCCTATATATCCTCACAACCAGAAGAGTCCAGCACAAGTAACAGTATATTGCTTTAAAAAATCTGAGATTGCAGGAAAAAGTTACAGAGTAAAACGTGGAGAAAAATGGCTGTTTTTTTTAGCTCACTTTCAATATTTTTTTATTTCAGCTGTCATTCTCTGTAGGAAAACCTTGTAGAATCTACACAAATGACCCCTTGCTGAATTCAGAATGTTATCTACTTTTCAGAAATGTTTAGCTTTCCGGGATCCAGCATTGGTTTCACACCCATTCCTGTCACTAACTGGAAGGAGGCTGAAAGCACCAAAAATAGTAAAAATGGGGTATGTCCCAGTAAAATGACAAAATGGTGTTGAAAAATGTGGTTTTCTGATTCAAGTCTGCGTGTTCCTGAAAGGTGGGAAGATGGTGATTTTAGCACCAGAAACCCTTTGTTGATGCCATTTTCAGGGAAAAAAACCACAAGCCTTCTTCTGCAGCCCTTTTTTCCCATTTTTTTGAAAAAAACTACATTTTCACTGTATTTTGGCTAATTTCTTGGTCTCCTCCAGGGGAAACCACAAACTCTGAGTACTATTAGAATCCCTAGGATATTGGAAAAAAAGGACGCAAATATGGTGTGGATACCTTATGTGGACAAAAAGTTATGAAGGCCTAAGCACAATCTATCCCAAATAGCCAAAAAAGGGCTCAGCACTGGGGGGGGGAGGCCCAGCAGCTAAGAGGTTAATGTCATGATAGAGGAGGTGACAACACGTTGGAATTCGACCTATTACATTTTGAAACATCTGTTTGAGCAGTACAGACAGATCAATGAAAATGTCATTCAAAAAGGACGAGATGCAATCGGAAAAGCTAGGACTATGGATGCAAACAAATGGGGCCTAGTCAAAGGTCTGACACAGATGGTACTCTCTTTTGAGGTTTTCTCATGGTGTGTTAGCAAGGAGAACAGTACGATGGGCCAAGCTATTCCATTGTTGCATCTGCTACAGGACTAGCTAAAGAAAGTGTCTGAAAAGTTTACAGTCACAGGTTTGAAAGAAAATGTAGAAGTGCATGCCTTGGTTGAGAGCTTAATCCTTTGCTTGGCTTGTAATGCATAATTGTAAAATGACATAATCTTGTCCAAAGAGTACATCTGTACCACACTACTTGATCCACAGTACAAAAAAATTCTGCCGACTTTCATTACTTTTTCTGAAGGGGATGTTTCAAAATATAAGAGGTGAATTGTTGAGCAAGCCAGAGATCTGGAAAAAGAATAATTTTAACTTAGTGTCCCACTCTGCAGTTCTGGGGTGCCACTTTCAACTCCCAGAGAAAGAGGTCTTGTCTCACAAAAACCAACACCAGCAACAAGAAGGCTGACATCAACAGCAACAGAAGTTTCTGTTTGGTTTCAAGTGGCAGGACTTAAGTCTAGAGCAGAGGCAAAGGCAAAAAAGGTCAAGCAAGCAGCAGAATCAATGACCATTTAGGTGATGTTCCAGGAGTGTCTGGATGACCCAAAAGAGGTCTATGTGGATCAAAACCCATTGGTGTGTTGGTATGGAAAGATGCACTGATGTCGACAGCTCAGCAGGCTGGCAATAAAGCATCTGGCTTGTCGAGTAGCCAGTGTGTCTGATGAGCATGTGTACAGCACAGTTGGCACAGTTGTCATAGTAAGAAGGACCAGTGTCTCACCTCAAAACGTGGAGAGATTGAACATGATCAAAATTAACCAACATTTCATATCACACGATAACAATGTTCCTGAAACAGCAGAAAAGGAGGAGGATGATTGGTTTGAATTAAGTGTGTTAGCTGACCAATGTCTGGGCAAACCACCTGAGTTTGAGGAGGAACTCTGCTTTCCTGATTGAGAATTCCAGTGCCACCATAGAACTTCTTAATTATTTATTGTTAAACTCCTTTCTTTATACATAAAAGTAGCTAGTGGAACATTATAATTGTGTCTGATTTATAGATTTATGATGCCCTACCATTTTTCAGTCACATGTATGTCTGGATTGGAGTTGGACCAGTGTGTAGTGAAGTAGCACCACAATTCCTTCAGGACATTGGAGAAAATGGATGCTTCACTGGCATGCCTATCCTTTTTTTGTATTACTTATAAGGGCTGCCCCAGAAGACCATTTATTTAAAAGACTGTCAATACCAAATTCCATGGTGTTGATTACATCAAAGATACAATTGTATACCTACCACCATGCTTGGATTGCAAACGTTAACTACAACTATTGCAACAATGAGTAAGTGATTGTGAGTGATGACTGATGATTTATGTGGCGGCAGACAGCGGGAGAGGGTGATCAACTAATAGTAAAGTTGATTTTGATGAACTGCAATGTTTGGTGCCTGATGGGTAATCATTTTCCCTTAAGGTGTTTGGCCTTTACAAAAGTACTTAGCAAAAATGTACCTACAGGATCCACTCCTTTTTTCTGGTTCCTCAGTCACTTTAGTTAACAAACACAAATCTGAACAAGATACTGCAATTCTGTTTCTCTACTGGTTCTTTAACAGTTATTCACTACAGTTCTATCTCACTCAGGTCGGGACTGGGACGGAGTTACTCAGGGGGAAGATATAAGGATTTAGGGCAAGTCTACGTCAACAGCTAGAAGAAGGAAGCTATCAACTTCAAAGGGAAAACATGATGATGAGGACACCATGTACTCAGCTATGTGGAATGGAGAGAGGTGCATTGATTTAGGAAATGCTGCTGAGTGTGTGTGTGTTGCTCTGGAGTTACATATGAAAATCCTCTTGTTTTTGCTCTGCCTTAGCTTCTTCTTGGTACATTCCTCAAGAAGCTTCCCATCCTTCTGTCCTTTTCCTTGGCCCTACAATAAAGTTTCTGTTTTACAATCCGCAGGGCTTCTCCTCGCCTGCATGAAAGAAAGGTGAAAGCTTTCCTCAACACTCCTGCTTACCTATCAGACTGGTTCAGACATGCATGCTGGCGTGACGGACATTCCAGAGGAGAATGAAGATGCACTGCCAAATCTGGCAATACAGTATCAATGTTTTTTTTAACAATCATCTTTTTTTAGAACTGGGTGGGTTCAATTCACTCCTGACAAAACATTTACATATCGAAAAACTTGGGTCTCTAGAGCAGAAGGAGTGTCATGCTCATTCCTTCATTTCCTTCCACAACAGATTGATGAAGATATGCTGCTCATTGCCCTGATGAATATTGTTCTTGTGTTGTGTTTGTCTTTGTCACACCTTTCCCCAAATTCCCTTTCCCATCCATTCATCAACCCCCTAACCCTCTTCCCCCAGGCTGTGTAATTTCTTGAGGTGTGTCTTAATTTACACCAAATAAATCACACACTCAGTGGGGTGGATATGGTTATGTGCAACATCAACTCACTGCAGGATCTTCTCTTACCTGAGCAATAGCCCACACCAACCAAACTTACCCAACCACACAGAAGAATGCCATTCCTCAACGTAAAGATCATCATTCAGGCCTTTGTTATGCATAAATAAAAGGTTAACCTTGTTGACAACAGAGGACAGTCTTTGAGTACACTTGTCCTGACTTGAGGATTTGAGAACTGTGGTTTTCATTACATTCCATGCTCACCATTGCTCAGAATAATTTACTATTCCTATTTTGTGTTATAGTATGTGGTATTCTTCGATTTGTCATGGTGATAGTAGTCTATCTTCAGGTTTATGAAGCTATAATATAAATGTATATGTATAACCTCCTAACCCTGTTGGTCTTTCAATTTAGTTGCATGTGATGGATAATCCTTTTGATTAATCCTACAGTTGGTTATCTCTTAAGTAGGAATCGGACCTCGCTTGTTGTGATGCCTTCCTGTTAGTGCTCTACCACTACCACAAAGAAGGTACCTTGGGAAAACCTCCAGAATGGTGTTGGAGGATTGACAGAGGGAGCAGCCACCAGCCATCACTTCATCTACCCAGGTAAGAGAACTATTAGATGAACTGAACTACTTTAGTTAGTAGGTAACTAACGTCTTCTGCAGATGAGATAAGTAATACTTTATCTAGGTTTCTGTAGGTAATTTAGGAAATAACAGCATGCCCTCCAAACTGGCCTATACTTTGAGAATTAGATTGTTAAGAGGCATCTAAGTAAAGTTAAGTAAAACACCAAAAAAAGCTTCAGACATAAAGTAGATTTGAAAGGTTTTCTGTTTACTAAGATAAAAAATGAAACCCACCCTTTCCACCCACAACAGGCCCACCGCTCTCCCACACCTCTCCCCATCCCCAACTATGTTGAAAGTAATTATAAATGTCCAAATGTCCGAAAACAACAAATGTGCTACCCAAATTCCCACCCTTTCCACCCACAACAAAACTCCCTCCCACCGTAACAAAAATGTAATTTAAAATATGAGCTAGAAGAGGGCATTGTCAATGAGTGTCTGTAGGTGTTGCACCTGGGCCTCCAGACGTGTCATTCTCTGGCCCAAGTGCACCAGCTCATGCAGCTCTTGGTGATATTGTAGCCAGTCTGAAGGGGGGCTGCAATGGGTCGAGGATGGGCTGTTCCAGGATGCCGGTGATGCTGGCATGGCATGAAGGCTGAAGGCACAGGCAATTGGCTGGTAGAACTGTGCCCCAAAGCAGGGGCTTCTGTCTCACACTCCTCATCCAGCAGCTGATGGTACTGGTACCTGGTGGTCTCCAACCTCTGCTGCCGGAGCCGGGCCACTATCTCCTGTGGGGTCGCAGTTGCTGGTGGACCAGCAGGAGTAGCTATATCAAGAAAGAACAAAAAAAAGACACAAATTGTAAAGAATGTTCTCGCAAACACTTTTTTAAATTATATAGTTGCAGAGTATTAAGTACACTGCTGGCCCGCTAGGGCCATTGGAATTTTTGATGTGATTAGGAAAGTCACAGGGGCATGATTTTACAAGCACATTCCTCACATAAAAGTACTGACTAGCTGAAAAGAGGCAGCATAAGATTAGATAAACAGAGTGATTTTTTTTTTCTAGCAAAGGATTTCCTAAAAAAAATAAACTACCCAGACACTTTGTGTGGAAAAAATAAAAATGATTAATAAGTCTGGTGCTATATAACTGGAGGCATGCTAGCTAGAGCATTGTGTACAAATTTGCTTATTTCTGCAGTCTGCAGCTGTAATGGATAAAAACATATTTTTGATTCCAATGGCCCAGCTCTTCGCCAAATGCCATTCAATTATACCCTGACTCCAAAGAGGAATATGATTAATATGTCCCACATGTTAGGTATAACATGTGTATAATTGATATCCTGTCTGCCATAACTACACAGTGGGAAAAACAATGCATTTCAGTGCAGGAAAAGGAGCAGGACATGTACATTTCATTGAACCCATTCAGCACAGAGTATCCCATCCATAAAACTCAAAATCACAGATACTTAACCCACTTAACTTCCTTGTCTCACCTTCAAATACAAATGATTTCAATGAAACACATTCGCTTGGCAGTGAGGGAAGGAAACTTGACTTAGGTGGTCATTCTAACCCTGGCGGTAAAAACCGCCAGGGCGAATGACCACGGGAGCACCGCCAACAGCCTGGCGGTGCCCCTTAGGGCATTCTGACCGCGGCGCTTTGGCCGCGGTCAGTGCAGGAAAACCGGCGGTCTCCCGCCGGTTTTCCGCTGCCCGTCAGAATCCTCCAAGGCGGCGCAGCATGCTGCGCCGCCTTGGGGATTCTGACACCCCCTACCGCCCGCCAGGAACAGGATGGCGGTAGGGGGTGTCGCGGGGCCCCTGGGGGCCCCTGCAGTGCCCATGCTAATGGCATGGGCACTGCAGGGGCCCCCGTAAGAGGGCCCCGCTTGTATTTCACTGTCTGCATAGCAGACAGTGAAATACGCGACGGGTGCAGTAGCACCCGTCGCACCTTCCCACTCCGCCGGCTCGATTACGAGCCGGCTTCATGGTGGGAAGGTCGTTTTCCCCTGGGCTGGCGGGCGGCCTTTCGGCGGCCGCCCGCCAGCCCAGGGGAAAACTCAAAATACCCGCCGCGGTCTTCCGACCGCGGTACGGTATTTTGGCGGCTCCCGCCGGGCGCGCGGTGACCGCGCCCGGCGGGAGTCAGAATGACCCCCTTAGTCTGCTGCAGGAACAGGAAAAAGGCTAGCTAGGTACGGTAGAGGTTTTGTTATGGAATAGTGTGGGAGGGGCCACTGATGATGTGGCTAAGCTCAGACTTTGTTAGTCACTGTAGTTGAAACTGAAAGTTGATAAATGTGAAAAGGGAAAAATTTGAACAAGCATACATCCATTATGAACGTCCTGTGAATCACCTGCCAAGTAACATGGGGCACATGCCAGAAATGTTATTTTCTCAATGTTTTGGTAGGCTGCAACAGAACTTAGGAACAAAAAAAGGAATGCAGTACTAGGACATGACTGATTGGGCACTGGGAGGGAAGGGAAAGACACCTTTTTTGATGCTTCAGTGGCTCTAACCACTACACCATATTTACAAGGCGGTGCTAAGCCACTTTTTATGAGTGTTAGAAATGGGGTCTTTGGTTGGCAGTCAGGTTACCCCTTGTCCAAGCAAGGACCCTCACTCTATTCAGGGTAAGTTACACACAATCCAAATTATCCTGTGCCCACCCAGTAGCTTGGCACTGAGCAGTCAGGCTTAACTCAGAAGGCCATGTGTAAAGTATTTGTGCAATAAATCATGCAATATCACAGAATAAACACCACAAAAATATACCACACAGGTTTAGAAAAATATAGAATATTTATCTGATTAAATGCAGGTCAAAACGATCAAGATTTGATAAGTACATGTTGAAATATCACTTTAGAAAATCATAAAAAGAGTCTTAAGTTCTTAAAAGCAATATGTGTCTCTTGCAAGCACAAAGTACCTGGCGTGCGTCTAAATTATCAGCAAGGGACTGTAGAGGAGGAGATGGGTGGAAAACGGGGAGGTGTGCGTCAAATTCTGGTGCACCTACTTGAATTCTTTTTGAGTTGCGAGGTATTTGGACGTCCCGGGGATGATGCAGAGAAATCCTGGGCGTGCAGGACGAAGTCACAGGAGCCGCGTCGATCCAGTGGGCGATGCAGGGAAATTGCTGTTGAACGGTAGGTGCTGCATAGATTCTTCTCGCAGGAAGTCAGGCTGCGTCATTCCGGTTCGGCTATGCTTTGATCCAGTGGGCTGTGCATCGATGTTCTGGTTTCAGTGCTGGTGCTGCGTCAATCTCTACTCGGGGAGCCATGCTGCGTCGTTCCAGTTCAGCGTGCTGTGATTTTCTCACCATGATGCAGGCTGTGTGTCATTTCTGGCAGGCTGTGTGTCGAAATGTCACCACACAAGGAGTTCTTTGCAGAGACTACGTCTTTTTGGCCCTGAGACTTCAAAAAACAGGAGGCAAGCTCATTCCAACCCATGGAGAGCACTTCTCAGCCGAGCCAAAGGGCAGCAAGGCAGCAGGACAACAGCAAGGCAGAAGTCCTTTTCAGCAAAGCAGCCTGGTGAGTCCTTTGGGCAGCCAGGCAGCTTCTCTTGGCAGATTGCAGGTTCTGGTTCAGAGTTTCTTCCCCAGTGGTATCTTTTCCAGAAGTTTCTGAGTTGGTAGGGTCTGAGGCCCTGTTTAAATACCCAAATGTGCCTTTGAAGTGGGGGAGACTTTAAAGAGTGGCTTAAAAGTGCACAAAGTCCCCTTTCAGTTCCATCCTGTCTCCCAGGGTCCCAGTAGGGGGTGTGGCAGTCCATTGTGTGACAGAATGCCACTGTCTTTTGACATGTAAGGGTCAGGCCCTCCACTGTCCCAGGCCAGGAAGACCCATTCAGTATGCAGATGTGACAGGTGTGACTGAGTATCCTGTATTTAGGGTTGTCTCAGTGAAATGCACAAGGGAGCTGTCACCTAACCCAGATAGACGTGGATTGTAAGGCGCAGAAGGATTTAAGTGCAGAGAAATGCTCACTTTCTAAAAGTGGCCTTTCTAAAATAGTAATATTAAATCCAACTACACCAGTGAACAGGATTTTGTATTACCTTTCTGGCCATCCATAATATGATCTTGTTACTCCCTTCAGATCAGAATCTACCTCTAAAACAGTATATGGGCGTAGCCTGATTATGAGCCTATGAAAGGAGCAGGCCTCACAGTAGTGAAAAATTACTTTGGGAGTTTTCCACTACTAGGACATGTAAAACTTACATGCACATCTCCTGTCGTTTACTTACATAGCACCCTGCCCTATGGGTTCTCTAGGGCCTACATTATTTGTAATAAAAGTGTGGTTTAAGGCTTGGCAAGTGGTTTTCAATGCCTAGTCAAAGTGGCAGTAAAACTGCACACACAGACTTTGCAATGTCAGGCCTGAGACATGGTTAAGGGCTACTTGAATGGGTTGCACAATCAGTGCTGCAGGCCAACTAGTAGCATTTATTTTACAGCATCTGGGCACATATAGCGCTCTTTATTAGGGACTTATAGGTAAATTAAATATGCCAATTGGTAAAAGCCAATGTTACCATTTTGGGGAGAGAGCACAAGTACTTTAGCACTGGTCAGCAGTGGTAAAGTACGCAGAGTTCTAAAAGCAGCAAAATTAGATCAGAAAAATGGAGTGAGACAGGCAAAAAGTTGGGGCAAGACCACCCTAAGGCTGTCACACCTAACATTAGTGTATAATGAGGGTATATCTGAAGTTACCAACCAATCAATGTCCATATTGAAGGGTGTGCCTTAAATCTAATTCATCATAAAGGTGCTTTTCCTCACAGGTTTCCTGGTGGGGCACATAAAACTTGGTAAACAAGTTAATATACTTGCCTAATGTTTCCAGGATGAAACCGCAGATGGGCACGATTGGTCTACCATGCTGATTGATGATGTCTTCAAGTACCTTGGGCAGGGTATGCAGGGTATACAGTACTGTTTTTTTAGGATTTTCATTATTCAAGAACAAAAATTATTTTTTTCTGAGATGTACCCTTGTTCTTTCCCTCTTGTAGTAACCTCCAGAATCTCATTTTTTGATCCTATCCAAGAGTTTTGCAGTAAATCTGGTGCAATGCTTGGTATCAGAAATCTGCTCTGAGTCATAGATCTTGTAATCCTGTAGTACAATGCCACCCTCTTTGTCAGCTGGCCTGAAAATAAGGGACTTCCCACTCTAAGTGCTAGTAGTGCTTTTTGTGAAATATTGTATGGAATGAATTCCTTTGTGGCCTTAAATGGCATCAAGACCTTTCGGAACTAGTCTCTCAAAAGTGAGCAATCCTTTTTGATGGGGCTGTGCCATTTTTGTAATTATCTTTGTGTGCATTCATTGTGTCCACTGTTTATTACTAAGTAAGGATGATTCCTGCTTTTAATTTATAAACAGAAATATATGTGGTTAGCTTTGTACATGTTTATTATTGTTGATCTGGATAACAATTTTTCACTGCTTGTTTGCTTCTCAGAATTGAGTGGTATTCCTTTCTGCATGTTATATAGAGAGATTATATTTATATGACAATGATGGTGACACGCCTTTCAAACTGAAGGTGCCATTTTTCATACCTCGAATTAACCATGAGTTGTGTTATTCTGATTCTATGTCCTTGTATGCTTTCTGCACAAAGATCTTAATGACAATGATGCCGACTCTCCATCTAGATTGAAGGTTTCATGTTCTAATTGACCACATGTCTTTTATCTATTTCCCTGCATTTCCCTCATTAATGTAAAAGCTGCACGTTATCCAAACACGGGCTCTCATGCCTTCTCTTCAGAATAGACCATTTCTACCACCTCACAACATAATAAGTGTTACATTCACTTGGTCAGGGGCTGACCCGGTCCCCCCTAGGCCACGGTACTCAGGAGCCTTGTGCTTTAAGCTTCTCTTTTGTGGATCCTCCCTATCCTTTAATTGAAGACGTTGTGCACCTTGTGGTTGGATTCTACTGGAAGGTGCATCCCACCTTTCTGATTCTGACATTTGTGGTTGTCTTTCTGATTTATACTACTGGATTACAACTTTTGTTTTTTGTGGGATATTTCTCACTAGGGACACTATGAACATTTATGTTTAATAATATACATTGATTAAAATCAACCACAATTGTGTCTGTCATTATTAACTGTGGTGTTCTTTTAGAATGGTCCACTCTACCTACATCCTACTACCTGTACAGTTCTACCTATGTTTTGTTAAATATACATGCATTTCTAATACAAAACCTTTTTGATAATAATATAACACTAGTTCTTATTAATTAGGTTTGTTTTTGTGACTTTATCGACAGCATGTGATCTCTGAGGAATGGGGTACTAAAGCCAGTTTCAAGGACGTTAAAGGGCAAGCCATCAATAGCAACTACTACTACCTAGAACTTGAAATTGATAAAGGAAGCAGAAAAAATAATACAGAAGTAATTATAAAAGAAAAGCAAAAACAGGGGTGTTATAAAGCAAGTCCGCTCTCCAGATAACAGATGTAGATGCAAGTAGTAGTTTAAGCAGAGATTTAATAGGTTCTGATTATAGAAGAATTATACCAGCCATCCCCTCAAACCCAGGCTCCAGTTACGAGTCAAATGATAACATTCCTCAAAGAACACACCCCACTTTATGGTTCCAATCAGTGCTTAATTTGAGCCGGTGGTTTCCAGTGCGGGGCACCAGCACTTATTTTTTAGGGCCAACACTTATTTTTTTGCCTTAGGCATTTACTGTGAGCAAAAGACACATATGGCAAAAGAGGAAGGAAAAGAAAAACAAAAAAGCAGCACAAGGGAGAAAGTAGAGAGCTGCAAGAGTGACCTGAAGGGGCATGGAGTGTCTGTTAGTGGGTTAAAGAGGCCCAAGTTGGCTTTAGGATAACACTGACTCAGTATTCTGTGCTCGCACAATTAATTGCAGCAGCCGCGTGTTTTAGAGGAGAGCTTTGGGCACTGGCATATTTGTATTTACAAATTAAGGACTAGTTCTAATGGAATGTAACAGAGACACATTCTAATGCATTATCTTCCAATATCATGTTACCACAAACCTCCTTCTAAAATTCATACTTACTTAATAACAAAATAACATACCTTATAACAAATCATTAATACAACTAAAAAAATAAAATGTCATGTCTTGATAAATTTAAAAAAAAAAGAGTTTGTTAATTTTCCATGCTCTACATATCATCCTTGTTCACACCACCTCGCTTATAATATTTCAAGTATCTTGGAGTCTTAACCTTTCTTTGGCTTTTTCTTATTTCTGCATTTACTTTTCCACTATTATTTTCTTCACTCTCTCCTGGCTTCGCCCCCTCTTCTCCATCATTTACCACAACCACTCTGTTGAGATTCCACACTCTAGTATCTGCAGTTTTGGCAGCATTCCTAAACAGTTTCACCACCTATATGGGATCAGAAACTTTGGGGCTGTCTCCTGTCATTCTAATCATTACCCGAGCTCCAACCTGCACTTTGGTGGCTTTTACCCTTTTTCATTAAACCAATTAAACCATTTTCCTCTCCTCTATCCTTCTTTCCACCCTCTCTGGTACAGTCATACTGCCTGTTTTTTCCACACACTTCACTTTAATCCATGAAGCTGTCATCACACTGCTCTGTCTCTTTTTCCTGAACAACTCAAATTGAAACTTCCTAGTCACAGAATTTGGGGTTAAGCCATACAGTTCTACTTTCTGTCACACTTCTTCCATCTAATATTCTGCATCATCCTTTGTCATTCCAATAGTCTCTTTAAGCACCCTGTTAAGGCGCTGAACTACAACATTGGCCTCTGGGTGATAAACGGAATATTTCTTATGTTCAATTTCTTTTTCCTCTACAAACTCCTCCATCTATTTTGATACTAACTGTACCCCATTATCTGTGAGCAGTACTCTTGGGATACCTTCTCTACTTACCAGGTTTTTAGAAATGCTATCACATGCCTAGTTTCTACCCCTTGAGTGAAAGTCACTTCAGGCCACCTCAATATCAAGGCCTTCAAAACTATAACATATGTAGACCCTCCCTTTGAGTGAATGGGTCCCAGAATATCCATTTCAACTTCATCCCATGGACCATCGGCTAGCTTCTTCACCACCATGGGTTGAACTCTGGGTTGCAGAACTGTGTCACTCATCAAGCACTGCACACATTCTCCCACCAATCTTCCCACTTCCAGTTCCATCCCTGGCTGCTAATAGTTTGTTCTCAATATTTCCTTTCTCTTTGAGATCCCTGGGTATCCCTTATGTGCCAGTTTGCATAACGAAGTCCTCAAACTCATCATTGTTACTTGCTATGTCTCTAAACAAGAGTCCTTGCCTTTCCAATATTTGAACCCTCACTTGACAAAATTTGTAACAACCCTCATTGTCACCCACTTTCCTGCGCCAACCAGACTTCAAAAGTTTAAAAAACGTCTATAGCACTTCATGCTCACGAGTAGCCTTCTTCTGAAATTGCAGTACCCTCAATAGCGCACATTCACTCCTCTTCTTCCAACACTTTCTCTCCTTCTACCACTGCTATCGCACTCACTGTCATTCTATACAGTGCATCGGCAACCACATGTTGGCTCCTGGTATTTATTTGACCACAAAGTTATACACCTGCAATACCACTATCCATTCAGTAATACTTCCTGAGACAGCGTCAGTACCTTTCCTGTGAAAGATCTCTCTAAGGGGTTTATGCTCCGTTTTGACTTTGAACTCACACCCCCATAAAAATTATTTTCCTCACGGCCCAATGAATAGCTAAGGCCTCGCTCTCAATTACAGAATACCTCATTTCCGGTCCCTTCAAGCTCCTAGATGCAAACATTATTGTCATAGTATTATTCCCTTCGCCTTTCATCAATACTGCTCCCAACTCTTTCACGCTAATTTTGGTAATCAATGTGGATGTAATATAGAGATCAAAACTATGTAGGTTAGGCCCTATAGATAGTTCATGCTTTAACAACTCAAACTCTGTTTAACGATCTTGATCACACACAAAAGCTGTCCCCTTTTTTAACAACACCCTCAATTTCAAACTCTTCATGGTGAAATTAGGATGAACTTGAAATAATGTTCAGCCATTCCCAAGAACCTGAGTACTTCCTCTTTATTCTGGGGCACTGATAAATCACTGATTACTACAACCAAGCTCTCTTTTGGCTTTGTATCCTTATTCAACAGCTCGTACCCCAGATACACTATATGTCAGTGCCTGAACTTGCACTTTTCCCCTTTTGTGGGTAAATTCACTGCTTCCAACCTCCTAAGTACTGCCCTCACTCTCTCATGATCTTCTACATCAGATCCACAAATAAGTACAACTTTCTACATTGCCCTTTGAGAAACTGAAGCTGCTGACACCAACCCAAAAGGCATCCTTTCATATCTAAATGTACCAAATGGAATCACAAAAGCAGTAACATCTCATCCAATTAAATCTGGTGATATGCTGACTTTAAATCAATGGAATAAAAGACTTTAGCACTCTTCAATGATGCAAGCTTGTCAGTTATGTTCATAACGGGGTATTTATCCACTACCACACCTTTGTTAAGCTCCCCACCCGGGCCACACACAACCTCACTTCTCACAACTCATCCTTGCCATGACTATCAGAACTAATCAATCCTTCCCTTCAACTTTTTCTTTCACCCTATCTTTCTCTAGTGTTTCCAACTCTCTTTTCATGTCCTCCCTCACTACAAATGGCACGTTGCGGAATTTACCATAAACGCCATTCTTCAATTTGATTGTGTGAAAATCAAAGACACCCCAACTCTGCTCTAAACACTGCTGGAAATTATTCCATCAATTTAGATGTGACATTCCCAAGAACAGGTCCCACCTTCTCTAATTTCACCATTGGAACCGCTTCCTTAACAATTTTGGGTCGATCGTTGTTGGGATCCAGCATGACACCCCAGGCCCCTTTGATGAAACCAGCTCAAGATGCTATCTCCTTTTGTTGAAACATATATCTCGCCAGTTGCAGATCTTTTCTTATACTCAATCACACTCATAAAATAATCTTTCATCTTTATTGCTTCTCCTCCGTATGCATAAGTTCTGATTTCAGATTTCAATAGTTTTACTTTCCCCATCAGACACCAATTGAAAGATTTATTAGACAATAATGTCATTTTAGCCCCTGAATCAAACAACACTTTTGTCTCTTTCCCTTCCACAGGAATTCCATCAATTGGACATTTCTTGTTACCACTCTCAACTTGCTAAATAATTTGCCTACACTCAAAGTCAGAACCTTTTTCCTCCATCACCACTTAATTGACTTTGACTTTACTCTTTTCTCCTTTTCTTTTGGCTTTACTATGAAAATGACTCTTTTCCCACCGTACCTAGACAAGGCTTTTATTAGTGGGTATTCCTTGTGAAAAGCCAAATGACTCTTACTCACACACCTAAAACACTTCTTTGATCTTTGCTTTTCTCATTCGTCACTTTGTGATTTACAGTTCCTTGCTTTTACTTTATCACGCTGAGATCCTGTGTCGTTGAATTTTTCTTAATAATATCAACACATTTCATTGAGTATTCAATTTTCTTCGCAATCACCAACACATCTTCTAGGGTGGGTTAATCTTTCTGCCAGAGCTTGTCCCTGACCTTTTCAATACTGCATCCCATCATAGACTGGTCCCTTATCCTCTCGTCCTAAGCACCCATAAACTTACATGTAGAAGCAAGTTAATTCAAAGCTTTGAAATATTTCTTTACTGGTTCGTCTTCTTTTAGTACCCTCCTGCCAAAATGGTACCTTTCAAGAATCATGCTGATTTAGGTAAGTAGTGATTGCCTTATTTTTTTGTGCACAAATCACACCATAACCTTCCACACCACTATAAGATATTGTAGGGAGATGATCAAATGCTTCCTGCCCATTGGACTCTAAACAGTGCAACAAAAGAGCAGTTTTACATTCCACATTTAACACACCACGCACTTTGGTATATTTGTTGATTTTCTTTTCTTCCATTTTATCCTTGGTTTTCCTGGTGATGAGAGATAGAATGGAGGCGCAATTACATTCTGCATAGTAACAAACTTCTTTACCAAATTATCTGCTGCACTTTTTCCTTTAGTATCCCTTCACTCAAAATGAATAGACATGTATGGAAAGGCATGCCTATCACTGTTGGCTTACAGGCACTAAACATTAGTCTAAAGGTGTGCCCATGACTGGTAGCACATGCCCAAAAAATAAAATACAAAATAAGATATATATATATATATATATATATATATATATATATATATATATATATATATATATATATATATTTCTACACAAGAATTACTGATACGCTGCACTCCAGGAAAGTGTTGATACAAATTTATTTCAGTACTAGTACCACCACAGATGTGTTTCGACTCCCAAATCCAGCTCACGTGAGCATGATTTGGGAGTCAAAATGCATTGGTGGTGATGAAGGTGATGAACTAAAACTGAAATAAATTTGAATGGAAACTTTCCTGGAGTGCAGCTTATTATATCACAACATTCCTTAAAGAACACTCCCTACCATATGGTGCTAATGGAATGTTACACAGTCATATTCCATTGCATTATCAACCAACATTGAGTTACCACAAGGGGCAAATCCATCAAAACATATTTAATAATAATAATGTTAATAATAACAATAATAATAATAATATTAATAATAATACAAGTAGGGGTGGAAACGTGAGCAGTCCACATGTCAAACTAATACACCTATACAAAAAGGATATTGAAGATACATCTGAGTTCTGACCTTGCAAAAACACACAACCAGGGACTTTGTATGTGTAACCGGCCAAAGAACGCTTTCATAATTTACAAAATCGTTTTAATGTACAGCTGTGGAGAATGTTACCGCCTGTATTATTAGTACTATAGGGAAGATGTGAGTACTTATAAATACAAAGTATTAATATTCAGCTAAGTGCATTAAATACCATACCCTCTCTTAAATTTCGGGCGGTTAATCCTGCTAGATTTTTACAAGGGAATAGTATACGGTATTTGCAGTATCATGCAGGGTCAAACTTCCCCATAGGGCACTCAGGCCATCCCCTATGGGCTGGTGTGACAGGTCAGTGTGTTGGCCGCTATTTTCGTTGCTTGTTGACTTATTTTATTGTCTGATGGGCTGGTTTTTACTGTTTATTTCCCTGATAATACCTCAAACATTGCCCACTGCAAACACAAATGAAGTCTCTCATATCTTCTAAAATACCTATAGAGCGTGTCTTTACCAGTTCATAAAAGCCCAGATTTGCAAATGGGGGGCACTTTTTTTAGCTATTTCATTCCATAATGGGTGCCACTTTTACTTTGGATGTTCGCGCCTATTTTCTGTCCTAGTCCGGACCTGGTACCATAGAGATTCTGGTGCATTAAGAACTAACATCTGCATGCTAGCCCTCAAAATCCGGAAATAGCTCCTGATAAATAATGTACCTCACTGTGCCTTTACTTATCAGGTTTGATAAAGAGCACCTTCAATCAGACCACTGGAAATCAGGGCCGAAGAGTTAACCTTGCTTGTAAAAGCGAACTCGAAGAAAAGTAGACGTAACAAGTAATTTTATAGCAATTCTTGTGTAAAATTCAGTGAATAGGTTTGAGAAATAAAAACCTTAAGCACCCATTGAGAATGCGACGTAATCTTCAAGGCTGAAACCTTTTGACTCCCAGTATGTTCAAGAGTTATGATCAAAGAATTCACATCTCCAAAAATAGCTAAAAGGCCCATAAACCGCGTGTTTTCTCTGTGAATTCAGAAGTCGCACAGATGAATATGCGGGTTTCTCCTTATTTCTTCTTCAGCATGGCCTGTACTACAGCAATTTCTAATAAAAGGGCATTTGTTCATTTAAAACAAATCACTGTGCGTAACAGAAAGCTGAACAATCAATACATGGCAATCTTTGGAAAATGTGGTAAAAAAACTTTTAACAGACGCATTCTTTCATAGACAATGTGTAAAATACTGCAATAATTTGTCATTTGCACACAGACATTGGGCATTTGTCACCCCTTAGAATTACTTTAACGCCTACATATTCTGCATGGTTGAGAATCGTGCATCGTGCTGCTGCGGATTGTACTATGTAATCAGCAATCTTGTCTCATGAAGTCAGAAGCTGAGCATGCATGTGCATGCAAAGAGCAATCCAAAAAGGCATTGTCCTGGGACCGAAAAGTTGTAAAGGTGATCGACCTGCACCCCTGCCCTGAGTGCCCCAAATATAACAATTTCTGGATCTCTGATTTTGGTTTTGGTTATGATGCGCGAACACAGATCAAGTGTGTCCATCATGACATAAGCCTGTCTCACAGATTGTAGTCTTTTTGGACCAGTAGTGGCTCCCAAAGTGGCGAAAGGCTATTGCTTTTAATAGGAACTAAGTAGCACAAGTGTGGTGGTGGCAGCATACCGTGAGGTGATCAGTGGAAGTCCATAGTCATTTTTACCTTCATTACTGGAGTGAGGCCTACAATGTCACTCACTTTAAGTTCTGCAGCTGTGTGCTTAAACCTTCCTTGGCAAACATCTGTTTGGTGTGCAGTGGTGCGCAGCACGTGTGTGTTATACATATGCTGGGTGTATGTGTGCCTCTGAATGGCACATCACAGAAGTGATGCAGTGCTGAGCAATTTATGCATGTTATATGCATATGCTGGGTTTATGTACACCTAGGAATTGTACCATACATGAAGGATGTACAGCTGCACAGTGCATATATACTATATGGTTGAGCTGGGTGCATGTGTGTCTCTGAATGGTTCGATACATAGAAGATGCTGGTTTTCGCTTTGGGAGATGAAGGGTTATCTGTGCCTGTGAATGGTACGATACATGGAAAATGCTGATTTTCACTTTGGGAGATGCATGGGTATCTGTAGGAAAATTAGGGGGCAGAGGAATCCCCCCAGACAGATTTGTGGATTGCTGCTTTCATGTAGGCTGGGTGGGACACACAGGAGTAAGTGAGAGCCAGGCTCCTCAGTAGACTTCAAAGTATGATCCTTGATTCAGAGAAAGTCACTAGAAGAGGGGCCTGGGCACATCTCAGGAAGGAGATGAGGTTGATAAGAGAATCATAAACAATAAGGCTGAGGTTCTGGGTTAGACTTTTGATACATGTATCACTGTGGCTGACATCCAGGTGTGAACCTCTAGTCACTCCCATTGCCCGTGCTGTGGGGCTATGAGATTAGGAGTCTCTTCAGCAGTAAAAGATTGCTTTGTGTAGGAAGGGTAGAAAAGAGGCCACTTCAAAAGGAAGCAGACTCCCATTTCAAAGACTCACACCCTATATCACTATTGGTGTCTGGAAATGGAGTATAAGAAGAGGATCTCAAAGCCCCCAAAATTGTCAACTGTCAAGCAGAGAGTCAGGGTGTGAGGAAGAGAAGCTCTGCAAGACTTCTGCCTCTGACCAGGGCTGGGAGCCAGAACCTGCCAGGCTCCTAGATGGGTGAGTGACCATCACCTAGGGACTCCAATACCCCCTGCTCTTGGAGCCTGGAACATCAGTGTTGGTCTGCTTGCGAAGTCCCTGTGAGGAAGAGAAAAACATCGGATGGAGAAAGGTCCAGTGGAGGATCCTGGCAATCGGTTCCCTTTTGGAAACATCTGCTGTCCCAATTGGGTTATTGTTTGTGTGCAGACAAATGTTGGGAACCCCCTGTATGCCAGAGGAGTCCTGGCATGATATCAGTCATGAATGTTGTTACACCGATTGGAAACAGAAATAGTACACTGTTTCAATATATGTATATGCAGTTTTCAGGCACGCAACACTGGGTAGGTTTACCGACGGACCGAAGGAAGACTTTCATATATTCCCTTTGGTTTGAGGCTTGCGCGTTCCTATGATGCCTTTTCTCTACTATGGGATGGGCGACCTACTGACCAATTCACAGTGACAAATACTCTTTGTTCAGTAAGTGACTTTCTAGCACTTATTTTTCTATAATTAGGAGAAGTAGTTATTACGGTCCTGATGAAGCGCCAAGGGATCATTTCTTGACCACAGAGGCGCAAAACATGTTGACCACACTGTGTTAGGACTAGGTACACTACCTTTTTTCCTTTCCATGAAGTACAGCGGGACATTATTCCCTGTATTAACTCCTCTTGTTTCCTTTTTTAAATCTTGGCCTGATCCTTTTTCTGAGTTATTAAATCATGATGCTTAAGGCTCAGAGTCAATTTTAATCCATTCTTCTCTCTCATATTTTTCTAATTGTCAGTATTTTTTGCAGACCTTATCATTCCTGCTATATTATCTTTGGTTGAGTGCCACCACCTTGTGTGGGGTGGTCCGCCAGACATTGCAGTGCCGGTCTGACGAGGAGATAGCCCAATGATGATGCTTAGCAATCCTAGTGGATGCTTAAGGGCTTTCCTGATAATACTGACAGTCCCTCTCCCTGCATATACATATATTGGAACAGTGTACTATTTCTATTTTCATATCTAGGTTTTGGGAGACCGTACACTGGACCACAATTCTCCCAGTCCCCCTCATTTTTTCGTTACACCGATTGGGTCATCACCCATGTGCAGGTTTAAGTCAGAAATCCCATATGCCAGTTGGGGGCACTATGATGAGTGCTGCTGTGCCGATTGTGCTGTGGCTCGTGTGCAGAGCTCAGTCTGCAACCTCATATGTCAGATGGCGCTGCCATGAAGAGTGGTGTGTGCCGATCGGGCCATAGTCAATGTACGGAGTAGAATTGATGATCCCTTATGCTAAGGGGGCCACTAGGACAAGGCAAGGAGTGTGGTCTGGTCAAGACCATCATCATTAGAAGGAGGCCACTATTTGGACACTACAAGCCTAAGTCCCAACTTAGCGCCAGGAGTGTTGTAACCCCACAGCTGTGGGTAGAATCCCAAAAGACTCACCAAACAGAGGCACTTCAAGGACCCCCTGGCTCCCTCTTCTGCAGGATCGTGTGTGAAGAACTCAAGGCCACCCAATGGCTGCTCCTCCCAGGCTGCATGTGAGGAACCTACCGGAGACAGGTGCTGCAGCTTCAGAGTCCACTTAAAGAGTGTGCTCAGAGATTCCAATCGCTCAGTTCCTGCTGGTGCGAGTAAGACTGATTTATGGGCAGGTGGCCCTGGAGAACGTGCCTGCCACATAGCGCTTCGGTGCTGGAACAAATTTGACTTCAATAAAGAGTCATGGTAGGACTCTGGAGACTTCGACTGCTAGTGGGAAAACCCTGAATATCACCTATAGTGAATGGGAATAATCACTTCTGCAAGTGAGAGAGGAGTGGGACTCAGGGACCTGCCTATAAAACCAGAGCTCTGACCTTTGGCCACTGTGTGTGTGTTGTTTGTGAATGTTGTATTGTACTTTGTGTTTGTATATAAATATTACTCTTTTCATAAAAGAAAGTATCTGACTGAACAATCATTCATTACTGCTGCTGAACATATCTTGAGTTGTGAGCCTGTGTTCACCCCCTTGTGTAGACTACGTCCACCCCCACCAGAGAAACCCTGGACCGCACTACTACCGAGAGTCAAGTGCTGAAGGGCTACTTAGTCTCGTTGCTCGGGATCCATGGTAGGTGGGGGCTTAGACCATCAGGACTAAAAGGCCTCAACCCCCACAGTTGGGCCTAGTAGCTCCTGCTTGCCCCATGCACTCAAAACAGTCCCTGACAATTTGTTGTAGTGGCAAGATGCCTAACATTTAGACGTCTTTGATACAGGGGTGGCATTGACCACATCCAGTTCACACCAGTAGTAAAATAAGTCTTAGTTTAAGCACAGAGTAGGCACTCATAGACAGTGGAGAACACTGAGTTAGGATCAGGCTAAAAAACATGTCCATCAGATGAGAATGTAGGAACTGAGGGTAGACAGTTGCCTGGAGTAGGGACAGAGAGGTCCTTGGTTATTTCATTAGGAGCCAGTTTGAGATACTGGGTGAAAGAGATGAGGTTGTAGTTGACTTTAGGAAGGGAACTAAGTTAGAATCCTAGGAAGAGAGCACTGTAGATTCATACTTTACGATCCCCTTAGAACAGATCTGTCCCAGACATGTGCAGAGTGTGTTCCCTTATGCATTTCCCATTGTTTCAGGAAAATACTCACCACCTTTAGTTTCTAGAATGCCGCAGGTGTATACCCAACCTCAAATTTCTAGGGTAGTGCTGCCATTAATTCTAGAAGTAAATTTGATGGTTGGGTTGAGTCTAGCAGAGAACCTGAGCTTGCAGCTGGTGCTTCAAAAGGCTAAGGCTGAAAAGAGGAGAAGGCCAGAGAGTTCAAGAGGGAGAAGCTAAGAATAGCTCACCAGAAACAAGGAGAGAAGAGGTAGAAAGAAAGGAGGAAAGAGCCCGGAAGGATAAATTGCGAGAGATGGAAGAGAAACACACAGACAGGGAGGAGAAATAGAGAGAGTGGAGGAACAACAGAAGGAAAAGGAAAAGGACCTGGAAAGGGAAAGTATAGCCCTTAAGAAAGACAACCTTAGCAAGGCGTGATTAACAACTTCATCTGGCATTAGTAACTCTACATCCATGTCAGGCCAAGTTGTGGGAAAGGTTCCAAGCAAGCTTGAGCTCATGTATGTGGAAGGTCAGGACATCCTGGAATGATTTGTGAGCTTTGATGTTGCCTGTAAGGCCTTGAATGAGGTGTCTAAGGCAGTATCCTTAATGGGGTGCATGCCACTGGAGTGCCAGCCATCATTGCAAGGGTGCCTGTGGTAGACCAAACAGTCTACAACCTAATGAAGGAGGCTCCAATTTGGGCTAAAGCCAGCGCAATGCCTTCAGAGATTCCTAAACTGCAACAGCGCAGATGGTGTTCTCTTTGTAACTTGTTTTCTAGGGGTATTGTTTGATTGAATGACTGGGTGAGAGGGTTGGAGACCAAAAACTTCCAGTCTCTTAACCAGTTGATGGTGACATAGCAATCCAAGGAGGAGTGCTCTACCCCACTTAAGCAATACCTGTCTGATCAAACCAGAGAAGTTTTGAAGTGTTGGCTGATAAATGGTTAGCCAACAGGATTCACTAAGGTCTAGATCGACACTGTTCTAAGCCAAAGAGGTAGAAGAACTCCCAACAGACTGGTTTCAAACCATAGGGTAAGGGCCAGAATAATTCCCATGGGACTCAAAAAGATCCTACGAAAACTGGGAATGGTAATGGTGTATCTGGGAAGGCGCATCATGAGAAGGGAGGACAGAGAAGTTCTTCAGAGTCCAAGATGGTGAGTGCCGTAGGGTGGAACAGTTTGGGAGGGATTATCAGGCAAAAAAAGACTCTCACTAAGCAGCATCTGTGATAGCAAATATGTTACACATGGGTGAAGGGACCTGAGAGGGCCCGGTTAAGCTCACCTTATTCGCTACAGAGATCTAGGTGAGGGACCCAGATGCTCTGAAGCACATTCACTGTAACACAAGTGGGTTTTTGGAGGAAGTTGGTATCAATGGGAGCAAAGTTAATTTCCCTGTGGTATTCTGGAGCCTCTTGCATTGTGATTAAGAGGATGTACCTTAAGCCCGAGGAAATGCTCCCTGGTACCAAGGAAACAAGTATGGTAACCAGCAGAAAGGGCATGGAGTATCTGTTTGCAGTTTTTTTTTTAGTTCAATGGCAAGTAGGACGTGGTTGGTGTTGAGGAAAGGGAAACGCAAGGTGCTAGATGTCTCCAGGGCAATGAATTAATTGACCCAGGCTTATGCCAGGACCAGAAGCATTTATGGCTTGGACCATGTCAGTTGTGTTGACCAGAACACAGGCTGCACATCAGTCTCCGAGTGGGACTGGGATGATTCCTGATTTACAGGGACCAGGACAAGGTAGATTTCAGGAAAGGGCAGATTCCAGGAAGGCAATGGCCCTGGAGGGGAGGATGAGGCTCCTTAAGTGGAACCAGTGTTGGAGTCTGGGTCTGCAGGGTTTGCTAGCTGCTGGGGGGCCTACCTGGGAAGATTTCTGCAGGGCACAAGAAGAGTACCTTTCACTTGTGTGAGCTTGGAAGGAAACCCAGAAACAGCTCAGCAAAAGAGTGGCCGGGAAACACTATGTTGATGGGGAGGATGGACTACTTTTTTTAGTGAACCAGTTAGTCCTGCACCAGGAACTAGCAAGAGCCTGTGGTTCTATTAGTGCACAGGACTTTCCTGTTGTTAGTGACCCATAAAGTGCCCTTAGCCAGATACTTAGGGATTAGAAAGACCCAGGATAGGTTGGACCCTCTGTTCTATTGGCCAGGAATGCACAGAGACACCGAAAAGCTCTGTAGAACCTGTTCCACTTGCCAGGTGAGTATTAAGAGAGGATGGAGGGCTAAGGCACCATTAGTGCCTCAACCAGTTGTAGGTGTTCAGTTTTGGAGATGAGAATAGATATAATTGATTTATTTGAACCCTCCTCACAGTTAGGCAACAAGTATATATTGTTTGTGGCAGATCATGCTACAATTGACTTTTCTGACGAGGGAACCAACTTTATCTCCTCTTCTATGAGAGAGATGTGGGAGCAAGCTGGTGTAACATACCATTTCTCCACGGCTTATCACCAACAAACGTCTGGTGTGGTAGGGCAGTTTAACAAGAAACTGAAGAGCATGATGGGAACTCTGCCAGAGAGCCTCAGCAGGAAGTGTGATCTACGATCTACTGAGAGATTCTGCAGAAAGGGGAAGGGTTCAGTCACTTTGAGCTACATATGGCACCAGGGTGCCCACTCATGTAAGTTAGAGAAGGGTAGCACAGAACATGTCATATGGTGCCTATAACTCAACCAGGACTGTGTATCTGGTCAACGTAAACATCAGAGTATAGAGACTCAGCCTGCATATACCATCAGGAAACGTTAACAAAACTCCTAGCTAGCTCAGAGTGCCCTAACTGAACCCCTAAACACACCAGCGTGTAAGATGGGCTTCACAACCTGGAGAATGACTACTCAGATTTCCAAGGAAATCATAAAACCAAATCTACCCTCTTGTTGTCACTTAGAGTACCCAAAATTAGGCATACAAAATATACTAAAATGCATTTTAGAACATTTAGGGCAACAGTGCTATTCTTGCATAAAAAGCATGAGCTGCGATTATTAAGCAAACAAGACAAAGCATGGTAACCAACATTACAAAGGTGGTGAAAAAGATAAACAATTCAACCATGGTTTTGTGATCATGTTGGTAAATTCCTATCTGTAACTACCTATACTGCTGAGAGCATAGTGGGGGTCCCTTCTGCCAGATGTATTGGAAAAACGTGAACCCCATGCCTCAGTAAGATGTAATGGGAAGCCAGGAAGCCAGTCTGGTGTAATGCAGGCTATTGGTCCTGTGACGGTTAGAGGTCAGAATGAGGATCAGCATCAGAGACAGTCAACCAGTGTCTTGGGCACTGCTTGCTGTGTTTCAGGATAACCCCAGCAGAAGTGCTCCTCTCACACATATGACACAGAGGCAGTTTTATAACACAAGCACCATTCATGTCACTCTGTGGCAGAGGTACAAGCTTAACACTGTGATATACCTACAAATGCAGTACTATCTCCACAGACAATTTGAATGTTTATGCAACACATGTTGCTTGCTCAACCTTGAACAGACTTTACCACTCTGCTTGGCTGCTGCTTTAAATGAACTGCTGCTCTGCTGTGCTCACCTGATACTTGCTTCCTTCTCATCTTGGGGAGAAGGCCTTGGGTTCAACTTGAACCCAGGAGCCCAGAGTGACTCAAAGGGCTTGTCTGCTGGCCTCGTGATCTGAACCTCAGGGACATAAAAAGACTCCCCACCTAGCTCCTTGACCCAGTTGCAGCAAGTTCTTGATCCCCAAGTGGTGCCTCTCAGGTCCTGCACCCTTGGTGAGGCTTACAAGCTCTTGAAATCAAACTTTTGGGCTCTTCACGACCACAAACTGTCCGATTCACACCTGAACCATGCTGTTTGCACTGAAATTACACAAAAATCACCAACAGCCCTTCTCTTTGCACAGCAATTATCGATTACCCATGATGGACTGCCACCTTTAAGTACCAGCCTGATCATCTGTGATGCCCAACCTGCTCTTCCCTCCATGATGACCACCTCCCTTGATGCACTTCTTACTCCCTGTAACCTTTTTCAATACAAACAGGAGTCTTGAAACAATGCTTGAGAAGATAAAACCTCAGTGAGCCTAATCTGGGGCTGTATTCGACCTGCACTTCATTGCGGTTGCCCTGAACTTTTGACATTAACCAGGTCCAGTATAACTAGATAGCTGCAATTGGCACTTTATGCTTTCAGGCACTCTTTTAGTTTATTATTTAAAAATTATTACTCCAGTTCTACTGATTAGATTTTTTTTTATTTTGGTCTTATTTTTTAAAATTAAATTAAGCTATATCTTTCTGACCGGGTATGGGACCATGTTGTGTGGTGTTTTAACTGGTTTACCATTTGAAGTGTTGCACAAGTACTTTACGCATCGCCTTTAAGTTAAGCCTGACTGCTCTGCGCCAAGCTATCAGGGAGTTGAGCTCATGCTCATTTGGGGTATACTTGTGGCTTTCCTTGACTTGGATTGTTGTTGCAGCTTGCACAGGGCTCACACCACAGTCAACCAGTAACCCAATGTTTACAGACAATAATGCCTATTTGTCCCAGAGCTTTGGATGACAAATTACTTGTCCTTTATAAGGTTGTTCAAAAGATTTCTGAGGCACCTACTTGGTGGACAAGGGTGCCACAAGGAAATCCAAGAGGGTGTTCCATGTGATCAGGCAGAAGCGAATGTCAAGACTATGGCAGAGAAAGTTCAGCAAAATAGTGAGCCTCTTTCTGGTATGCTGCATAGTGAAAAGAGGGATGGCACTGTGGAAGGGGTTCTGGTAGCCCCTGAGTAAACACATGAGCTGCAGGGGGAATGTAGAGTGCTGTTCGGACAGTTCAACAAACTCTTCTCACTGATTCCAGATTTGACTCCTGTCTGTGTGCATGAAATAGCCACAAAAGACAGTCTGCCAATGGAGGGTGGGATGTACAGAATATCTGACCAGGTTCAGTGATCAATTAAGGTGGAAGTCACCAAAATGTTGGACCTGGGTTCATTGAGAGGTCTTGTAGTCCATGGTCTAGTTCTGTTGTGCTAGCTTCAAGGCAAGGGTCTACTGACTTTTGGTTCTGTGTGGACTACAGAGCCCTCAATGTGGTAATCAAGACCAATGTCCATCCAGTCCCAAGAGTAATAAGCTTGTGGATTGGTCTGATGCTGCAGAGTACTGAGCATCATGGATCATACCAGTGGGTAATGGCAGGTTGGTTTGGAAACAGATGCAAAGGAGAAAACTACATATCAGAATGGCTATATCAGTTTAAGATGATGGCCTTTAGGTTTAAGAATGCTCCTGCCACTTTGTAGCACCTTGTGAACCCTATTCTTGCAGGACTTTAGCTCTGTGCAGCCTACCTGAATTACTTTGCTGTATTCAGCCATTAGTGATACAACCAACAGAGACACCCACAGGTGCTAGCTAGAATGCAGGAGGCAAAACTGACCACCAAGGCGACCAAGTGTCAGGTTGCGCAGTACTCTGTAGTCTACCTTCGGCATGAGGTAGGGAACAGGAAGATTTGTCTGTTGGATGCCAAGATTCAGGGTCTGATTTAGATGTTGGCGGAAATACTGCTGCCCCACCACAGTGACGACTCAAGTACTCAGGTAAAGCTGACAGAGTTCCAACTGCCATATTTAGATTTATAGTTGTTCAACCTCCATGTGCATCAACAAACTGTACTCCATCACATGAGGGGTATCCCGCAGCCAACCTGGCAGACTCTACTATTGGCCTATAGCACTCCATTACCGTCAGGATGGTGGGATTGCACCAACCATATTTAGGTAGCACAGTCGTGTTGGCAGTGCACCAGCAGAGGTCCCTTGATGGTGGGAGTTCATTGCAGGACCCGTTCAGCATTGTACTATGGCTGTGGCTATTGGATGGATGCTATCAGCACGCACCTGATGTATAGTGGACAGTTGTGAACACCTGCAAACCACACTATGAAACAGACTCCATTTCAGACTATAATCCTTTGCCATTTCACTGCAGAACGACCATTCTGATGCCCAGTCTGCAACTCAAGGGTCATCTCTGTTTCTCTGCTTTTCCCTCCTCTGTTTATTTCCCTTTCCTTTCTTTTTTTGATTTTTCTTGAACGTTTTGGGGCACTAGATAATTTTCTTAGTTAGTCATAATGGCAGTGAGGAGGGATCCATGTTTTACAGAGGGAGAATTGTAAGTCATGGTGGATTACAAGTAGATCCACAATTGTTAGGACCCTAAGTACAAAATACAACCGTACGAAAAGGCAATTGTAGACCAGACTAGTTGACATAGGGAATGTTAAAGCAAACAATCTGCTACAACAGAAAGAATTAGAAAGAGGTGGAATGACCAGAGGGGGAGAGTGCGCTCCCTGGCCTCCAAGCATAACCTGGAGGCCCAGAGGACTGGTGGTGGTTCTCCCAGCCCCCCCTTACATCTTTTTCCCTGGGAGGAGAAGGTCTTGCAGATCCTACATCCTGAAGGCTTGACAGGAATCCCTGGTGGGGTGAAGACTCCTAAATTATAAGTTTAACTTAGCAATTGCTCACTAATCACATATGAATGTTTTTAAATTAGCTATTCAGAATTTTCTAAGACCCCTATGAAAACTGTTAAATATAAGGTCTTTGGTTGTCAGTCAGGTTACCCCCTGCACAAGCAAGGACCCTCACTCTAGTCAGGGTAAAAGCGAATCACCCTCAACTAACCCCTGCTTACCCCCTTGGTAGCTTGGCATGAGCAGTAGGCTTAACTTCAAAGTACTAGGTGTGAATTATTTGAACCAACCCACACACAGTATTGGCCAGGTGAACAATCCCTGCGCGCACAGCACCAACGAGCCATGCCCGTGTCTCCCCCTCCCCGCCCTCGCTGCTCCAAAGTATTGAGGCCCACCTGGACCTGATCCGCCCTGGTGCCTGGTAAGCGCTAGAGTCCTTTCTGTTTCTTTGTCTATCTTTGTCTATCTTTCTTGCATTCCTTGTTCTGTTTTTTTGCCTTTTCACTTTTTTTAACTTTTTCACTTTTCTGCCCGCTGCTCTCCTGTTTATTTTATTGCGCCTTTTATTCCCGCTCTCTCTCTCCGTTCCCCCAGCCCCTGCACCCCCATTCGCCCACGCCTCCCAGCTGCTCCTCCCTCCCCCCTCCCTTCTTAATGGCGGTCGTTGTGCGCTAAGGTGAGTGTCCCCTGACCTGTTTTGGCCAGGTGACACTCCCCACGCGCACAGCACCACCGAGCCGTGCCTGTGTCTCCCCTGCCCCGCCCTCGCTGCTCCAAGGGATCCAGGCCCTCCTGGACCCGATCCGCCCTGGTGCCTGGTAAGCGCTAGAGTCCTTTCTGTTTCTTTGTCTATCTTTGTCTATCTTTCTTGCATTCCTTGTACTGCTCTTTTGCCTTTTCAATTTTTTGTCACTTTTTCTCTTTTCTGCCCGCTGCTCTCCTGTTTATTTTATTGCTTCTTTTTTTCTCGCTCTCTTTCTCCGTTCCCCCCGTCCCCCATTCGCCCGCGCCTCCCGCCTCCTAGCTGCTCCTCCCTCCCCCCTCCCTTCTTAATGGTGGTCGCTGCGTGCTCAGGTGAGTGTCCCCTGACCTGTTTGGCCAGGTGAACACTCCCTGCGCGCACAGCACCACCGAGCCGTGCCCGTGTCTCACCCTCCCCACCCTCGCTGTTCCAAGGGATCGAGGCCCTCCTGGACCCGATCTGCCTTGGTGCCTGGTAGGCGCTAGAGTCCTTTCTGTTTCTTTGTCTATCTTTGTCTATCTTTGTCTATCTTTCTTGCATTCCTTGTTCTGGTTTTTTGCCTTTTCTATTTTTTTTCACTTTTTCACTTTTCTACCCGCTGCACTCCTATTTATTTTATTGCGCCTTTTTTCCCGCTCTCTCTCTCCATTCCCCCCGCCCCCGCACCCCCATTCGCCCGCGCCTCCCGCCTCCCAGCTGCTTCTCCCTCCCCCCTCCCTTCTTAATGGCAGTAGCTGGCCGCTAAGGTGAGTGTCCCCTGACCTGTTTTGGCCAGGTGAACACTCCCCGAGCGCACAGCACCACCGAGCTGTGCCTGTGTCTCCCCCTCCCCACCCTCACTGCTCCAAGGGATCGAGGCCCTCCTGGACCCGATCCGCCCTGGTGCCTGGTAAGCGCTAGAGTCCTTTCTGTTTCTTTGTCTATCTTTGTCTATCTTTCTTGCATTCCTTGTTCTGTTTTTTTGCCTTTTCACTTTTTTTTCACTTTTTCACTTTTCTGCCCGCTGCTCTCCTGTTTATTTTATTGCGCCTTTTTTCCCGCTCTCTCTCCATTCCCCCGCCCCCGCACCCCCATTCACCCGCACCTCCAGCCCACAGCTGCTCCTCCCTCCCCCCTCCCTTCTTAATGGTGGTCGCTGCGCGCTAAGGTGAGTGTCCCCTGACCTGTTTTGGCCAAGTGAACACTCCCCACGCGCACAGCATCACCGAGCCGTGCCCGTGTCTCCCCCTCCCCGCCCTCACTGCTCCAAGGGATCGAGGCCCTCCTGGACCCGATCCGCCCTGGTGCCTGGTAAGCGCTAGAGTCCTTTCTGTTTCTTTGTCTATCTTTGTCTATCTTTCTTGCATTCCTTGTACTGTTTTTTTGCCTTTTCACCTTTTTTTCACTTTTTCACTTTTCTGCCCGCTGCTCTCCTGTTTATTTTATTGCACCTTTTTTCCCACTCCCGCTCTCCATTCCCCCCGCCCCACGCCCCCATTCGCCCGCGCCTCCCGCCTCCCAGCTGCTCGTCCCTCCCTCCTCCCTTCTTAATTGTGGTCACTGCGCGCTAAGGTGAGTGTCCCCTGACCTGTTTTGGCCAGGTGAACACTGCCTGCGCGCACAGCACCACTGTGCCGTGCCCATGTCTCCCCCTCCCCACCCTCGCTGTTCCAAGGGATCAAGGCCCTCCTGGACCCAATCTGCCCTGGTGCCTGGTAAGCGCTAGAGTCCTTTCTGTTTCTTTGTCTATCTTTGTCTATCTTTCTTGCATTCCTTATTCTGGTTTTTTGCCTTTTCACTTTTTCACTTTTCTGCCCGCTGCTCTCCTGTTTATTTTATTTAGACTTTTTTCCCGCTCTCTCTCTCCGTTCCCCCATTTCCTTTCTGTTTCTTTGTCTATCTTTGTCTATCTTTGGTAGTCATTACATCCCTGGCGGACGGTGTTAAAGCAGCACTAAGACCGCCAACAGGCCGGCGGAAAAAAAATGGAATTACGACCGTGGCGGAAACCGCCAACAAAGACAGCCACTTTAACACTCCAACCGCCACAGTGGTACAAACAAACAGCATGGCAGTCACCGCCAACAGACAGGCAGAGGACAATGTGCCACCCACAGTATCACAACCTACCAATCCGCCACCTTTTCTGGGGCGGATTCACCACGAACAAAAATACGGCGGAAACAGGACTTGGAAGGGAAAACGTTCACCTCTACACACCCCACGAGGAACCAGGACGCCATGGAACCAGAGCAGCACATTTTCCCTGCCCTTATCTTCTTACTCCTCTACCAGGAGCACGAACGCCGGCGGCGAAGACCACAGTGAGTACTGCACCTATGACACAGGGGAGGGGGAGGGAAAAAACAGGGACACACACACGCAACAAGCCACCCCCTCACCCCCACCCCCACCCTCACCCACTACAACACACACACTAATACAGCATGATACATTAGAGTTACACCCCCAACCCCCTCCGGAAGAATGCAAAGACAAAAGGAAATGAGTGTAACCATTGTAATATATTAAAATCCAGTATGCAAAAATATATCTACACTATTAACAAATATATACACCAAGAATAGTAGTCCAGGTATTGCTCCATTGAGGTCCGTGGAACACTGGGCCCACAGGGCATGGGCGAGACCCACACTCAATACCCGAACATGACGGAGAGAACACTTCAGGGGCATCAGATAGCAATAAAACAGGCACCTCAGGGGGAAGGGAAAGGGGGGGCACCTCACCCGGTTGAGTGCACGACATCAAATCCACAAGGGGGCCACATGCCCACTGTTCAATACTGGGGAGTGCAAAGCCACAGTCTCTCAAGTCTCTACAGTGGGTGGGTTGCCCACTGTTCAATCCTGGGGAGTGCAAAGCCACAGACTCTCAAGTCTCTACAGTGGGTGGTTTGCCCACTGATCAATCCTGGGGAGTGCAAAGCCACAGTCTCTCAAGTCTCTACAGTGGGTGGGTTGCCCACTGTTCAATCCTGGGGAGTGCAAAGCCACAGACTCTCAAGTCTCTACAGTGGGTGGTTTGCCCACTGATCAATCCTGGGGAGTGCAAAGCCACAGTCTCTCAAGTCTATACAGTGGGTGGTTTGCCCATGGTTGAATCCTGGGGAGTGCAAAGCCACAGTCTCTCAAGTCTCTACAGTGGGTGGGTTGCCCACTGTTCAATCCTGGGGAGTGCAAAGCCACAGACTCTCAAGTCTCTACAGTGGGTGGTTTGCCCACTGATCAATCCTGGGGAGTGCAAAGCCACAGTCTCTCAAGTCTCTACAGTGGGTGGGTTGCCCACTGTTCAATCCTGGGGAGTGCAAAGCCACAGTCTCTCAAGTCTCTACAGTGGGTGGGTTGCCCACTGTTCAATCCTGGGGATTGCAAAGCCACAGTCTCTCAAGTCTATACAGTGGGTGGGAGTGCAAAGCCACAGTCTCTCAAGTCTCTACAGTGGGTGGTTTGCCCACTGTTCAATCCGGGGGAGTGCAAATCCACAGTCTCTCAAGTCTCTACAGTGGGTGGTTTGCCCACTGTTCAATCCTGGGGAGTGCATAGCCACAGTCTCTCAAGTGGATAACAGTCTCCACTGGTTCTGGAGGGGGCTTTGTGCCCAGAGTGCTTGATCCTGACAAGGACTGAGGTAGTGGATGTAAATCTCCACTGGTTCTGGAGGGGGCTTTGCGCCCAGAGTGCTTCATCCTGCCAAGGACTCAGGTAGTGGATGCCTTTCTCCACTGGTTCTGGAGGGGGCTTTGTGCCCAGAGGGCTTCATCCTGCCAAGGACTGAGGTAGTGGATGTAAATCTCCTCTGGTTCTGGAGGGGGCTTTGTACTCAGAGTACGTCATCCTGCTTGTGGCGGACACAGTAGCATCAGTGCCCTTGGCACTCATGGGCCAGCAGCGCTGGTGGTGGCGGTGTCCTTGGCAGCGGTGCTTGTGGCAGTGGTGTCCTGTTCAGCAGTGCTTGTGGCAGCAGTGTCTTGTTCAGCGGTGCTTGTGGCGCCGGTGTCCTTGGCAGCTGTGCTTGTGGCGGAGGTGTCCTGTTCAGCAGTGCTTGTGGCAGTGGTGTCCTGGTCAGCAGTGCTTGTGGCGGCGGTGTCCTGTTCAGCGGTGCTTGTTGCGGTGGGGTCCTTGGCAGCGACTCAGCTGCTGGAGGTCCTGTCTGGCCCAGCGGGGTTGGTGCTGGCGGTTCTTTCTGGCCCAGCGGGGCTGGTGCTGGCGGTCCTTTCTGGCGGTCCTTTCTGGTCCAGCGGGGCTGGTGATGGCGGTCCTGTCTGGCCCAGCGGGACTGGTGCTACCGGTCCTTTCTGGCTCAGTGGGGCTGGTGCTGGCGGTCCTTTCTGGCCCAGCGGGGCTGGTGCTGGCGGTCCTGTCTGGCCCAGTGGGGCTGGTGCTGGCAGTCCTTTCTGGCCCAGCGGGGCTGATGGCGGTGGCCTCCTGGGCAGCGGGGCTGATGGTGGTGGCCTCCTGGGCAGCGGGGATGATGGCCTCATGGGCAGAGGGGATGATGGCGGTGGCCTCTAGGGCAGCGGGGCTGATGACAGTGACCTCCTGGGCAGCGGGGATGATGGCGGTGGCCTCCTGGGCAGCGGGGATGTTGGCGGTTGCCTCCTGGGCAGCGTGCTGATGGCGCTCTTCTCCACCGGGCTGCTCTTCCCAGACTTGCTGAGTTTCTTGTGCCCCTTCCCCACCTTGGAAGGTGTCACAGCTGACTCCACACTCCCACCTGTACCCCTGGGAGTGGCTTTGGTGGCTGGAGTCTTCCCCCTCTCCCGCCGGGCACTGGCCAACATTTGATGCTTGACAGGTGGGGGACTGTCCGTGCTGTGGCTCCTTGCCACACTGGCTGCCCTGCTGCCTGGTGCACTCCAGAATCCGGTGTCTACTGGCACCACTGGTCCCGGAGATGTTGTGGCTGAGGTGCTAGGTTGGGACCGGGAGAGTCGGGCCCTAGGAGACTGACGGGGTGGGGGAGGTGAGGGAAAGAGGTCAAGGGTGGACAGGAAAAGTTTCTTGGGAACACTGGGACGGGTAGCTGGCGGGGTTTGGGAGTGGAGGAAGAGGTTGTGGTTGTAGGAGGTGTTTGTTTGGTGACTTTGGGTGAAGGTGCATGTGCTGGAGGCTGTCGTGAGGTGGATGGCTGTTGGGTGGGTGTGTGCCTGCGTTTGTGTATCTTGGGAGGTGGCGTCACAGACACACTGGGAGAGGACACAGGGGACGTGTGAATGGTAGTGGGGGTGGTGACTGCACGTGAGCGGGGTGTGGTGGTGTGTGTGCTGGTGATGGAAGTAGTGGCTGTAGATGTAGTGCATGCAGGTGTGAGTGGAGACGAGACTGAGAGGGAGGAGGGAGACAAGGAGTAGGGGGACACAGTGGAGGAAGTGGATGTTGGTGTGTCTGCATGTGTGTGATGCTTGTGTGAGTGCCTGTGGGATGTGTGGTGGTTATGTTTGCCTGAGCTTCCTTTGTGTGTTGACGTGTGTCCATTCTGGTCTGATGTGTGATTGGGGTAGGCTGAGGTACAGGGGTGTGGGTCTAGGTGTAGGAAGTTGGAGGGGGGAGGCTAGAGACAGGGACAATAGGTGCCATCAATGCTGAGGCCGGAGTCTGAAAAGCTTGCTGAAGTGCTGCCTGACCAGAATGAATGCCCTCCAGGAATGAATTTGTTTGTAGCAACTGCCTCTGTACACCCTGGATGGCATTCAAAATGGTAGACTGCCCAACAGTGAGGGACCTGAGGAGGTCAATGGCCTCCTCACTGAGGGCAGCAGGGGTGACTGGGGCAGGGCCAGAGGTGCCTGGGGCGAAGGTGATGCCCACCCTCCTGGGTGAACGGGCAAGGGGCAACAGCTGAGGGGCTGCTGGGAGGGGGGTGCTGGTAGGGAGGGTGGCGGTTGTACCTGTAGATGCGGGGGCACAGATGTGGCCGCCACCACAAGGGAGCTCCCATCAGAGGACGAGTCCGTATCACTGGTCTCAGCTCCTGTCCCCGCCATGGAGCTCCCCTCGCCCTCCGTCCCACTTGTGAATTCCGAGTCCGTAGTCTCTCCCTCCAGGGCCATGTGGGATACGGCTCCCTCCTGCTCTGGTGCCACTGCTCCTCTGTCTGATGATGCTAATGCACAAAAGAACAGGGAGACCACAAAAAGGGGGGGATGACAGAAGAAAGACATGTTGAGTGCATGTATTACCGCTACTGTTGGCGGACACGACAGACACAGAAGCCCCATGTACTACGCCGCGCACTTGAGGTCCACTGTTCAATCCCTGGGACATGGCCTACAAGGCTATGGCTGGCATCTGCACACATGGATGTCACAGGAGCCTGACTAGGTGTAGTTGGCACTGTACACAGGTGGGGTGGGGTGGCACAGGGTCTGCCAGAAGAATGGGACCTAACTAGCACACTCGCCCTGGCCTAGGGAAACCCACAGCCCACCTCCCCCATCCAGACACCTCCACTGCGCGCTGAATCAGCTGAATGAGAGTGTACTCACCCCCTTGTGGCTGCTGTGATGCCCTTAAGTGACCATCCAACTCTGGGTATGCCACCGCCAGGATCCTGAACATCAGGGGGGTCATGGTGCGACGGGCACCCCTC
Source organism: Pleurodeles waltl (assembly GCF_031143425.1). Taxonomy (NCBI): domain Eukaryota; kingdom Metazoa; phylum Chordata; class Amphibia; order Caudata; family Salamandridae; genus Pleurodeles; species Pleurodeles waltl. The sequence goes on along the minus strand of NC_090447.1, from coordinate 959,765,632 downwards.
CCACGTTGGGAGGCCATCCCTAGCTGGGCCTCCACCATCTTCTTGCTCCACCGGCGAATGTCCTCCCATCTCTTACGGCAGTGGGTGCTCCGTCTGTGATAGACCCCCAGGGTCCGGACGTCGTTGGCTATGGCACGCCAAACATCCTTCTTCTGGTGGGCGCTGACCTACATTAATTGTACAGGGGAAAAAGAAAAGTTATCACCAACTGCACTGTCACAGTCATTGGCCCCCATCCCTACCCTTGCCCTGTGGCACATGCACTCAGCGTCGTTTCATGCACTCCTCCCCCCCATCTTTCTTCCACCCCACTCCACACAGGCATAGCCCATACAGCATGCTCCCAGTGTACTTACCTGTTTGTCTGGAGGACCCTAGAGTAGCGTGTACTGGGGAAGGACCCCATCCACGAGTTTCTCCAACTCCTCCGATGTGAAGGCAGGGGCCCTTTCCCCAGATGCACGAGCCATTGCGTCTTCCAGACTGAGGTCACAGCAGCACTTGCAGTGTAGGTCCTCTCCTGTCGAAGATCAGGTATGGAGTGATTGAACAGATAGAAAATGACGTTCACGTCCGCGGCAGTGCGTAACGTCACCGCCGGCGTACATCGTCATTGGCTCCTGGGACCCACAGGGTCCAATGTTAACCAATGCAGAATTGCGCTGCGGTCTTCAACCTCCTACCGGGACAGTGTACAGCGCCAGCGCAGTTACCTCACATCCCATTGTCACACTTTACAGGTCAGGCAGCCGCCACTTCAGGGGCCCACATGGCTTAATGTTTAACTGTGTCTCACATACCTAGGCCTTGCCTCAACACTCATACATGCAAATTTCGGATTATGAATCGTGTTCTGTGTAAGCTGTGGGTACGTACCTCTGAGTTGGTTAACTCTGTGCTCGCTGTTGTCCTTCATAGGCACCGTCCGCTGGGACATTTGAGGAGATGGCAGCATCCTCCGGTGTACAGACTGCTGGTGGACCTGTTGACAATGGAGGAAAGACATGTGATCATCACCTACAGGCTTGATCGTGCCAGAATCCTGGAACTGTGTGCCCAGTTGGAGAGATCTGATGTCAGCTATCCACCATCCCAAAGGAATCCCCCCTCTAGTGCAGGTGCTGTCAGTACTCCATTTCCTTGCAAGTGGGTCATTTCAAACAACAGTGGCCATAGCATCAGGGATGTCCCAGCCTATGTTTTCCAACGTGTTGTCCAGAGTGTTGTCTGCCCTGCTGAAACACATGCAGAGCTACATCGTTTTCCCTCAGGTGGAGGATTTGCCTACAGTGAAAGGTGATTTCTATGCCCTGGGACATATCCCCAACATCATAGGTGCCATTGATGGGACACATGTGGCTTTGGTACCGGCCCACAGGAGTGAACAGGTGTACAGAAATCAGAAGAGTTATCATTTGATGAATGTGCAGATGGTGTGTTTGGCTGACCAGTACATCTCCCATGTTAATGCCAAATTCCCTGGCTCTGTGCATGACGCTTACATCCTGTGGAATAGCAGCATCCCCTATGTGATGGGTCAACTCCAGAGGCACCGTGTGTGGCTATTAGGTGAGCACCTGGAAGCAAGTCAGTGGGAATGGTTGTCTGGGTCTGGGGATATCCCTCCAGGTTAGTGCGTGTCTAACACTTGTCTCTCAACATTTGCAGGTGACTCTGGTTACCCCTATCTGTCATGGCTACTGACCCCAGTGAGAAATCTCAGGACAAGGGCAGAGGAATGCTACAATGAGGCCGATGGCCGAACTCAGAGGATTATAGAGCGGGCCTTCGGCCTCCTGAAGGCCAGGTTCAGGGGCCTCCATATGACAGTGGATCCCTATTCTACTCACCAAAGAAGGTGTGCCAGATCCTCGTGGCCTGCTGTATGCTTCACAACTTAGCTTTGCAACGACAGGTGCCTTTTCTGCAGGAGGTTGGTCCAGATGGAGGTGTTGTGGCAGCTGTGGAGCCTGTGGACAGTGAAGACGAGGAAGCAGAAGAAGAGGACATCGACAACAGGAACTCGGTGATCCTGCAATACTTCCAGTGAGACACAGGTAAGAATACAAACCTGCCTACTACGTGTACTTTAACACTACTACCTCTCTACTGTCTGTATTTTTCACCCAGTGTATGGTCACTGAGTTGTCACTATCCCTTACGATTTCACAGATGTGGGTCCCACTGTGTGACATCTGCTTTGTTTCTTCGTGGACTAGAGCTGTGTGACATAGATATGTTGACATTACAATTGAAAGAGCATTTTGACACTGTAATTGCTAATACACTATTTCGAAATCACAGTCAGACTCCAGATTGTTTTGTGCTTTAAGGGTGTTTATTTAAGTGCTCAATATTGGAGGGTGCTATAAAATGGTGAGAGATAACGGTGGAGGAATGTCCATGGCAGAGTCCAGTCTATTAGTCTCACAGGTGTATTGCCAAAATGGGCATAGGAAGGGGAGCTGGGGCAGTTTGTGGATGGACAGGGTGACAAGGTGGGACAGAAGGATGACAATCAGGGTGGTCTCATTTCTGGGCGGAGGTCTTGGCATCGTTCTCTGTGTTTGTCCTGGATCTCGGGGACCGTTTGCGGGGTTGTTCTCCCTCTGCAGGGGGTGGAGTGCTGGTGTGGTGGTCCTGTGGCGGTACCTCCTGTCCACTAGCGCCGGCGGAGGTGGTGGGCAGTTCATCATCCAGGCTTATGTCAGGGGCCCCTTGTTGTGCCACAGCAGTGTCCCTCCTGGTGTTGAGGACTTCCTTCAGCACCCCTACGAGGGTGCCCAGGGTGGAATTGATGGATATGAGTTCCTCCCTGAAACCCAAATACTATTCCTCCTGCAGCCGCTGGGTCTCCTGAAACTTGTCCAGTACCGTTGCCATCGTCTCCTGGGAATGGTGGTAGGCTCCCATGATGTTGGAGAGGGCATCGTGGATAGTGGGTTCCCTGGGCCTGTCCTCCCCCTGTCGCACAGCAGCCCTCCCAGTTCCCCTGTGTTCCTGGGCCTCTGTCCCATGGACTGTGTGCCCACTGCCACTGCCCCCAGGTCCCTGTTGTCATTGGGGTGGTGGGTTAGCCTGGGTTCCCTGTAGTGGTGGACACACTGCTGATTGATGTGTCCTGGGGACAGAGGTATGGGCCCGCTGGGTGGGTGCTGTGCTGGTGTTTCCAGAGGGGGGAAGCTCTGTGGTGGCCTGTGCCAGTGTGAGGGGAACCGACTGTCCCGAGGTCCCAGATGGGCCGGGCTGGTCATCTAGATCCAGTTGGACAGAGCTGCTGTCATCAATGTGGGCCTCTTCTGTTGGTGGTGTGGACATGTGTGGATCCTCCTGTCCGGTGACGTTGGTTAGGGGTCCTGCAGGGGTATAAAAGGATGATTATTGCCATGGTGTGCAATGGGTGGGTGACCGTGTACCACAGTGCTTGCATTCCTGTGTGGGACCTTGTTTGATGGTGGTTTAGGGGGGTGTATGGGTATGTGCAGTGGCCATGCTTTGGTGATGGGTATCCATGCTTTGTTGTTGCATGCAGGGCTTGGTGTTGGGATGTGTTTTTTGTGATATTGGGACATTTGTGAGGAGTTGGAGTGATGGGGGTGAGGGCGAGGGTGGGAGTATGTGATGGCATGCAGGTAGGGTGGGGTATATAGTATTAACGCATTGGCTTACCAGAGTCCATTCCTCCATCTACTCCTGCGAGGCCCTCAGGATGCAGAATCGCAAAGACTTGCTGCTCCCATGTTGTTAGTTGTCGGGGAGGAGGTGGGGGTCTGCCGCCAGTCCGCTGAACCGCGATGTGGTGTCTTGAGACCACGGAACGCACCTTCCCCCATAGGTCATTCCACCTCTTCCTGATGTCATCCCTATTTCTTGGGTGCTGTCTCACTGCGTTAACCCTGTCCACTATTCTTCGCCATAGCTCCATCTTCCTAGCTATGGAGATGTGCTGCACCTGTGATCCGAATAGCTGTGGCTTCACCCGGACGATTTCCTCCACCATGACCCTGAGCTCCTCCTCAGAGAACCTGGGGTGTCTTTGCCGTGCCATGGGGTGGTGTGGGTGATGTGTGGGGTGGTGTGTGTTGTGATAAGTGGGGTGATATTTAATGGTGTGTTGTGTGCAGTGCTTGGAAGTTCTGTGGGTGATGGTATTGTGTGCCTGTGGATCCTTGGTAGTAGTTTGTAGTGTCTCTCTCTGGACTTCTTTCGGTATTTTGGTCATAGGGGTTTGTGGGTGATGTGGGTGTGAGTTTTATATTGTAATGGGTGTGTGGGAGTGGTGTGTGTATGTGTATCAGGTGTGTGTATTTCGAATTGTCCAATGTGGCAGTGTTTTGTAAATGTGTGTGTATTTTGAGTGCGGCGGTGTGTGCTGCCAATGGAATACCGCGGTTGAAAGACCGCTGCGTGGATTTGTGGGTTGTGATAGTGTGGGTGTATTTCTGTTGGCGTGACGTGGAGGTTTTGTTTTCGCCAGCTTATCACGGATCTTTGGTGTGGCGGACTTGTGTGGATGTCTCAATTTTGACGAATTCCGAGCAGGGGGTCGTAATAGCTGTGGCGGAATTCCACACCGCGGCGGTTTGTTGGCGGTCTTGTGCACGGCGGTAAGTGGCTTTTACCGCCAATGTTTTATTGAGGGCCTTTGTCTATCTTTGTCTATTTCCTTGTTCTGGTTTTTTGCCTTTTCACTTTTTCACTTTTCTGCCCACTGCTCTCCTGTTTATTTTATTGCGCCTTTTTTTCCCGCTCTCTCTCTCCGTTCCCTCCACCCCGTACCCCCATTCGCCCGGGCCACCCGCCTCCCAGCTGCTTCTCCCTCCCCCTCCCTTCTTAATGGCAGTCACTGCACGCTAAGGTGAGTGTCCCCTGACCTGTTTTGGCCAGGTGAACACTCCCCGTGCGCACAGCACCAGCAAGCCGTGTCCGTGTCTCTCCCTACCCGCCCTTGCTGCTCCAAGGGCGGGTAGGGGGACCCTCCTGGACCCGATCTGCCCTGGTGCCTGGTAAGCTCTAGAGTCCTTTCTGTTTCTTTGTCTATCTTTGTCTATCTTTCTTGCATTCCTTGTTCTGGTTGTTTGCCTTTTCACTTTTTTTTCAATTTTTTCACTTTTCTGCCTGCTGATCTCCTGTTTATTTTATTACGCCTTCTTTTCTCTGTTTCCCCGCACCCCGCACCCCCATTCGCCCGCGCCTCCCGCCTCCCAGCTGCTCCTCCCTCCCCCCTCCCTTCTTAATGGCGGTCGCTGCGTGCTAAGGTGAGTGTCCTCTGACCTGTTTTGGCCAGGTGAACACTCCCCACGCGCACAGCACCACCAGGCCGTGCCCGTGTCTCCCCCTCCCGCCCTTGCTGCTCCAAGGGATCAAGACCCTCCTGGACCCGATCTGCTCTTATGCCTGGTAAGCGCTAGAGTCCTTTCTGTTTCTTTGTCTATCTTTGTCTATCTTTCTTGCATTCCTTGCTCAGGTTTTCTGCCTTTTCACTTTTTTCACTTTTTCACTTTTTTGCCTGCTGCTCTCCTGTTTATTTTATTGCGCCTTTTTTTTCCTCTCTCTCTCTCCGTTTCCCCGCCCGCACCCCCATTCGCCCACGCCTCCAGCCTCCCAGCTACTCCTCCCTCCCCCCTCCCTTCTTAATGGCGGTCGCTGAGCGCTAAGGTGAGTGTCCCCTGACCTAATTTGGCCAGGTGAACACTCCCCGCACGCACAGCACCACCGAGCTGTGCCCGTGTCTCCCCCTCCCCACCCTCGCTACTCAAAGGGATCGAGGCCCTCCTGGACTCGATCCGCCCTGGTGCCTGGTAAGCGCTAGAGTCCTTTCTGTTTCTTTATCTATCTTTGTCTATCATTCTTGCATTCCTTGTTCTGGTTTTTTGCATATTCACTTTTTTTTCACTTTTTCACTTTTCTGCCCCCTGCTCTCCTGTTTATTTAATTGCGCCTTTTTTTACGACTCTCTCTCTCTGTTCCCCCGCCCCGTGCCCCTATTCGTCCGTGCCTCCCGCCCTCAGCTGCTCCTCCCTCCCCCCTCCCTTCTTAATGGCGGTCGCTGCGCGCTAAGATGATTTTGCCCTGACCTGTTTTGGCCAGGTGAACACTCCCCGCGTGCACAGCACCACCGAGCCGTGCCCGTGTCTCCCCCTCCCCGCCCTCGCTGCTCCAAGGGATCGAGGCCCTCCTGGACCCGATCCGCCCTGGTGTCTGGGAAGCGCTAGAGTCCTTTCTGTTTCTTTGTCTATCTTTGTCTATCTTTGTCTATCTTTCTTGCATTCCTTGTTCTGTTTTTTTGCCTTTTCAATGTTCTGCCCGCTGCTCTCCTGTTTATTTTATTTCTCTCTCTCCGTTCCCCCCGCTCCCTGCGCCCCCATTCTCCCGCTCCTCCCACCTCCCAGCTGCTCCTCCCTCCCCTCTCCCTTCTTAATGGTGGTCGCTGCGTGACTGCGCAACGGGCCCGCCACTAGAGGCAAGCCCATCTGTGCCCGTCCATGCTTGGACCACGCCCAGCGCCAGAACCCCTGGACCCCACAACAGCCACGCCGCCAATCTCCATTACGACACCAGCACCCTCCTCGCACTCAACACCGGTCGAGACACCACCTGCTTCCAGGCCACTCCAAAAAGCACACACGGACCCTTCTCCTGCTGCAACTGTAGCTTCACCTGTGACAGAGCCTATAAACCTCCCAGGACCAAGACCAACCACCGCCACTGCATACTCCTCAACACTTGCTCACACGTAAGCACGCCATTGAGCTCTGGGACCTGCTCGACACCACCACCCCCAATGTAGCCTTCCTGACCGAAACCTGGTGAAACAACTACTCAGCGCCTGACATCGCCATAGCTATTCGGGACAGGTACAAGATCTCTCACAGAGACTGCATCAACGGAACCGGAGGAGGCATAGCCATCGTCCGCAAGGCCACCCTCGAAGTTCACACCCACTTGGACGGCACCCTCAACTCCGCCGAACTCCTACACTTCCAAATCCACACCGACCCCAACACCACCCTCAGAGGAACGCTCGTCTACAGACCCCCTGGACCTAGGGCACTGTTCAGCAACACCATCGCCGACCTCGCCAGCACCCACGCGATCGCCTCCACGGATTACATCCTCCTCGGGGACCTAAACTTCCACCTCGAAAACAATAACGACGTCAACTCCACCACCCTGATTGCCAACCTTGCCAACCTCGGCCTCAGACAACTTGTCGGTGCACCCACCCACCCTGCCAGTCACACTCTAGACCCTATCTTCTCCACTAGCGACCACATCGCTTTCAACCGAACCACTGAACTCTACTGGACTGACCACCACTGCATCCACTTCACCTTCAAGAAACAAAGCAAACACCACCACGTCGATGCTGGAGCAAAGTCACCGAAGATCAGCTGACCAACGCCCTAGCCCAGAAACTGCCCACCGACCCCACCGACCCTGACATCGCCGCCCACAACCTCAAGCTATGGATCAAAGACTGTGCCAACCGCCTCGCACCACTCAAAAAGCCCACCTACAACCAAAGCAGTAAGAAAGCCACCTGGTTCAACAACGACCTCCAAGCCTCCAAACGTATCTGCTGCAACCTCAAGAAGAAATGGCTCCACGAACGCACACCCGACAGCTACACAGCACTCAAAAACGCCACATGCAGACATCACCAACTCCTCAGACTAGCAAAGAGATCCTCCTTCGAAAACCGCCTGGAAAACAACGCTCACGACTGCAAAGAACTCTTCAACATCGTGAAGGAACTCTCCAATCCCAGCGCCACCGTCAACGACATCCCACCATCCCAAGAACTGTGGGACGTCCTAGCCACCGCTTTCCACTGAAAGATTGCTGACATCCACGACAGCTTCAACACCCCAACTACCTCAAACATGCCAACCCCCCCCCACGAACTCCACCCGCACCAACCGCCTGACCTCTTGGACCAGCATCAACGACAATGAGACTCGCAAGACCATGAATTCCATCCACTCTGGGTCACCGTCAGACCCCTGCCCACACCACATATACAACAAAGCAGACACAGCCATCGCACCACACCTACAGAAGGTCATCAACATCTCCTTCGAAACAGCAAGATTCCCGGAAAGCTGGAAACACGCCGAAATCAATGCCCTGATGATGATGCCGGACTCCAAAGACCTCAAAAATTTCCGGCCCATCTCCCTGCTCATGTTCCCGGCAAAGGTCATTGAGAAAATCGTCAACACACAACTAACCTGCTACCTCGAAGACAACAACATCCTCGACCCCTCCCAGTCCGGATTCAGACGGAACCACAGCACCGAGATCGCCCTCCTCGCCGCCACAGATGACATCAGAAGCCAACTCGACAATTGAGAAACATCAGCCCTCATCCTCCTAGACATGTCAGCCGCCTTCGACACAGTCTGCCACCACACTCTGAAAATCCACCTCCATGAAGCAGGGATCCAAGAGAAAGCCCTCGACTGGACCACATCCTTCCTCTCCGGCAAAACCCAGAGAGTCCGCCTCCCCCCTTTCCAATCCGAAGCCACCAACATCATCTGCAGCGTACCCCAGGGCTCATCCCTCAGCCCAATGCTGTTCAATATCTACATGGCCCCCCTCGCACAAGTGGCCCGCCAACACAACCTCAATATCATCTCCTACGTGGACAACACCCAACTCATCCTCTCCCTCACGAAGGATCAACACACCGCCAAAACCAACCTCCACGAGGGCATGAAGGCTGTCGCCGACTGGATGAGAGGCAGCCGGCTGAAACTGAACTCGGACAAACCGGAGGTCCTCATCCTTGGGCCCACCCCCTCCACCTGGGACAACTCGTGGTGGCCAGCCTCGCTGGGGACCCCACCAACACCAACTGACCACGCATGCAACCTTGGCTTTATCCTCGACTCATCCCTCTCCATGTCAAAACAGGTCAACGCCATCTACCCTTCCTGCTACAACACCCTCCGCATGCTTCGCAAGATTTACAAATGGATCCCAACCGAAACAAGAAATACAGTAACACAGGCCCTCATCAGCAGCAGGCTCGACTACGGCAACGTACTCTATGCAGGCATCCCGTCCAAACACCTCCAACGCATCCAAAACGCCTCCCGGCGACTCATCCTCAACATACCCTGCCACAGCCACATCACCCCCCACCTGAGAGACCTGCACTGGCTCCCCGTCGACAAGAGGATCACCTTCAAGCACCTCACACAAAGCACTCCACAACACCAGACCAGCCTACCTGAACAACAGACTCAGCTTCTACACCCCCACCCGACAGCTCCGCTCTTCTAACCTCTCCCTCGCCTCCATCCCCCGCATCTGACGTAAATCCTCCGGCAGCAGATCTTTCTCCTACCTCGCTGCCAAGACCTGGAACACCCTCCCTCCCGACCTATGAAAGATCCAAGACCTGCTCCCCTTCAGAAGAAACCTCAAGACCTGGCTTTCGAGCAGTAGCAGCACCCCCCCCCCTTTTTTCCCCAGTGCCTTGAGACCCTCGTGGGTATGTAGTGCGCTTTATAAGTGTATTGATTGATTGATTGAGTAACTTAATGAAATCACTACAAAATGACACAACACAGGTTTAGAAAATAGGAAATATTTATCTAAACAAAACAAGACCAAAACAACAAAAATCCTCAATAAACAAGTCCAGTTATCACTAAAACTGCAAAAAGAGTCTTCATGTAATTTTACACACACACTAACACTGTTAGCGTGAAAATGTACATTGGGTGCATCAAAAATAACACCGCACGGCTGAGTGTGCGTCAAAAAGGGCTTGCGATGCGTCAATTTCACTCACGAGCGAGACCTTGTGTAGGTTTTTCTTTTCAATGGGTCAGGTGCATTGTTTCTTCTCTCCGCAGGAGAGCGATGCATCGATACAGTCAGCACTCTCAGGTCCGGGCAGGCCTTGCTTCGTTTTTACACACCAAGCGGTGTTTGCATCAGAAATCTAGCCGCACGTCAGTGATGCTGAATGTCGTTTCTGCAGCTCTGTGCATCGATCTTCGGGTTGCGTTGCAGGCGAGCGTTGATTTTCAGCCGTGAAGCCGGCGGCGTGTCAATTTTCCAGCAGCAGATCGGAGTTGCGCCGATCTCTTCCTTGCATGGCGTCCTGTGCGTGGATTTCTTCCTCTTAGGCTGCCAGCTTCTCCTTTCAGGGTCCCAGGAACTGGATGGGCACCACTTTGCAGAGTAGGAGTCTCTCTTGAGACTCCAGGTGCTGGCAGAGAGAAGTCTTTGCTGTCCCTAAGACTTCAAACAACAGGAGGAAAGCTCTAAATCAAGCCCTTGGAGATCTTCACAAGATGGAAGGCACACAAAGTCCAGTCTTTGCACTCTTACTCTGACAGAAGCAGCAACTGCAGGTTAGTTCCACAAAGCACAGTCAGAGGCAGGGCAGCTCTTCTCCTCAGCTCTTCAGCTCTTCTCCAGGCAGAGGTTCCTCTTGTTTTCCAGAAGTGTTCTAAAGTTTGTGGTTTTTGGTGCCCTTCTTATACCCAATTTCTCCTTTGAAGTAGGCCTACTTCAAAGCAAAGTCTCTCTGGATTGTGAAATCCTGCCTTGCGCAGGCCAGGCCCCAGACACTCACCACGGGGTTAGAATCTGCATTGTATGAGAGCAGGCACAGCCCTTTCAGGTGTGAGTGACCACTCCTCCCCTTCCTCCTAGCACAGATGGCTCATCAGGAAATGCAGACTGCACCCCAGCTCCCTTTGTGTCACTGTCTAGTGTGAGGTGCAACCAGCCCAACTGTCGAACTGACCCAGACAGGGAATCCACAAACAGGCAGAGTCACAGAAATGGTATAAGAAAGAAAATGCTCACTTTCTAAAAGTGGCATTTTTAAACACACAATCTTAAAATCAACTTTACTAAAATATGTATTTTTAAATTGTGAGCTCAGAGACCCCAAACTCCACATGTCAATCCGCTCCCAAAGGGAATCTACACTTTAATCAGATTTAAAGGTAGCCCCCATGTTAACCTATGAGAGGGACAGGCCTTGCAAAAGTGAAAACAAATTTAGCAATATTTCACTGTTCCGACATATGAAACACATTACTATCTGTCCTACCTTAACCATACACTGCACCCTGCCCTTGGGGCTACCTAGGGCCTACCTTAGGGGTGCGTTACATGTAGGAAAAGAGAAGGTTTAGGACTGGCAAGTGGGTACATTTGCCAATTCAAATTTACAGTTAAAACTGTACACACAGACACTGCAGTGACAGTTCTGAGACATGATTACAGAGCTACCTATGTGAGTGGCACAATCAGTGCTGCAGGCCCACTAGTAGCATTTGATTTACAGGCCCTGGGCACCTCAAGTGCACTGTACTAGGGACTTACTAATAAATCAAAAATACCAATCATGGACAAACCAATTACATACACATTTTGTAAAGGAGCACTGGCACTTTAGCACTGGTTATCAGTGGTGACGTGCCCAGAGTAACAAAAACAGCAAAAACAGAACCCAGCACACATCGACAACCTGGGGAGCAGAGGCACAAAGTTAAGGGAGACCACGCCAAGGATGAAAAGTCTAACAAAAACATATAAATCTAAACTTAATTCATCAAAGTATCTTTTTTATCTAAATTACTAGCATCATGGTTCTATCTCTCTTTTTAACAATGCTCAATATGTGTTGCCAGAGTGTGTGTTCTTCCCCAAGGTTTATCCCTTGCATTTGCCTAGTTGCTTGATTTATCTCAATGAATGCTGTTGTAGTTAAAAAAACAGGTTCCATGTTCCCTCTACAGTATTTGCACATGAAGGAATAGAGATTGTAAGGGTTCTTTCCACCTATTTACACCATTTACATATCTGTGTACATACTGTAAATATGTGTTTATTTTCACTGTAGTTATTTAAGTAGGTATGTTAAACTCACAGTTTAACAAGTATTGTCAATGGTGATTGCAATTGACTACAACCATCACAATGTTCTGTTTTTGTCTTTGGAAAACAACAGTGCAATGCAATGTTGCTCAACCGGTCTTTTCTTCCATATGTGTGCACATAGGTAAAAGGGTTATGCATTTGTCAATCATCATTTCATGCTATGCATGAAAATGTAGTGTGTTATGTTGATCTAGTATGTTGTCACCTTCTTTTTGCTCCATTAAATTGTTGTAATTGCTCACATAAGTCATATTCTGTTGAAAAAAAGATTTCCAATCATGTTATGTGGCATGCTGAATATAAGTAGCATTGATACACAATTTTCTTTGCAGTGTTCATGTGATGGCAAATGCCATTAATTTTAATAAGTTTTACTATAGTCAGTGATTTAGCCTGCTAGGCCTTGGAGTTCACAATTCTTCTGTCTACTGTGTTGGGTTGAATATCTGGTATATGTAATGTGCACTTTCTAAATGACATTTTTCATTTCAGGACATCTCTTCAACCTTTTTACTGAAGTTTACATGTAAATTAGCCTGCATATATTATTTTATAACAATCACACAAAGCCCTAATCATTTCATTAATCATATTGTTTACTTTTAGGTTGCTTCATTTGAAGCTGCAGGAACATTTGATGTACAATCTGGATTTTTTATTTCATATTGTTTGTAATTCATATTAGGTCCAACACCTAGGGCCAGTGGACCACTGTCTGCAACTGAAGACACCTCCAGTTAAGGAACACAAATTTGTACTCTGAAGACACATCCACTCCAGAGCAGGATCAAGTCGTCAGTGACGACACCACTCCTGCAAGATTGGATGATGTGGAGCTGTCTGGTCCTTCTGGTCTGTCTGGGTAGACAGCTCCAGTAAGTCTCACTCAATCAACACCTACACCTCCCACTCCAGCGGCAAAAACACGTCAGTCAAGGGAAACCTCGTCTTCCTGTGTCCAGAGGAATACTACAAGTATCTTCTACTCCCCAGTCCAGGCTGCTGTTGAGCAAACACCATCACCACCAACATCTCCATTTCTGCCAGTACCCAGTGGTATTGAGCACACTGCTTCAAGGACACAGGGCAGTGGGGTGAGGGATTGTGGCAGGGAATCTGTGGGACAGCAAAATTAGGCCACTGGGTACACTGTCACCCAGGCCACTATCAACTGAGTCTTGGGAACACTACAGCAGTCTCAAGACATTAGGGCCTAAGTCCTTAATGAGCTCTGAGACATGAAGCAGATGCACAGGGGACACAATGTAGAGATGCCGAGTCACAGTACAAATTTGTGTTCCTTAACTGGGGTGATGTTTGACATTTATCATCATGTGTGCAGGGCTTTTCCTGTACCATCTACCCCTGTCTGTGACAAGTTAAGCAGCACGTATTGCCTTGGTGGCAACATTCAACAGAAAACAGGTCTAATATAATCTCAATAACTTCCATTCAATCACTGTGCAAGTTGTCTCTGTACAGGATCTGTACATCTAAAGTATGTGTCTGTCCCAGGATCAACCCATGTTTCTTTATTACTTCCTAACAGCTGCATATCCCTGCAAATGTCATAACTTTGGAATGTCTAAATGAAGATGACATTGTGAAGCATACAAAAGCAGAACTAAGAACAAAGCAAATTAGCCTTATGTCATATTGTACTTACCAACAAGCCAGGCCCTCTCAGGTCCAAAGTTGTGACATTTGCAGGGGTATGGTGCTGTTCCATAGTGCAAAGGAATCATGTGTTGACCCTAAAAAACAGGCACACACACTTGAGATGTACAAAGCAGGCAAGCAGGCAACTTGCACATTGATAGAATGGAAGTTCTTCTGATTGTGGTAGACCTGTTCCCTGGAGTGTTGGCACCAAGATAGTATGTGTGCCATTAATTGCTCCAACCACATGTGGTATGGCACACAAAGCATAAAAGTCTACATTCACCTTTACAAAATCCTGATTTCATGGAAACTGGATGATGCTGCTGATGTGTCTCATTACTGAAGAAAGGACTTCTTGTAGCTCACCAGTGAAAGTTAATTGTGACATGCCTCCAGATACTGACACAGTGTACTGGAAAGAGCCGGTGGCCACAAAATAAAATACTGACATAAATTTCATTTTAGGTGTTATTGCTGTTGTGTTCCAATTTGTGAATAAGAAGATCAGGCTCCAGGTGGAGACATACATCCAGAATAGTGTGTGTTTTCAATCGGATTTTTGTCAAATTGTCCCTTTTCTCTATGGTGACAAGGTCAGACAAAAGGTTGGAAGACTTGAGGCTGTCATCTTCTACCCCTCCATGCGTTCAATGTCTGCATTTAAGAAAAGCAAATTATCACACAAAATGTCCCTGAAAAACTTTGATAATTAACACACATCTCATGACATTGTAAAATTACTTATGTTGTGTGACATACAAGTACGCTTCCATTTTTTATTGATGCTGCAACTTAGAATTACAATAGTTTACATGTCTGAAATAAAAAAAAAGTGTAAATAAAACATTTGAAATGTATTATTTACAGATTATTTTTTCAAATATTGCTTTCCGAAAATTCAGTCAACGGAAGTATAAAACACAACACATCACTATAGATTTTTAAAACAGTAGTGTATTACATTATAATATGTTAAATTGTTAAAACAATAGTGTTTTACATATTTTACATTGGTAAACAAACTAGCCACCATTTTGAGTTATGGTGACGCCCGCATGCATAAAAATAAACTGATTTGCATCCTAAAATGGTCAATTCCTGACCTTGCCGTCAGGGCATTGGCAATCCAACAGCCGTCATCGTAAGTTGACTGTGTAGTAGGTATAGCACTCCATGACAGACACAGCCATAGGCTGACGTGTATGACTGCCATGCATGAAAGCCAAAGATGTGTCCGTCTTCATCATGGATCACGTACATCATGTACATGTAAGCAACATTAAGAAAAAACTCACTTGCCTCCTAACACTGCAGTCAACAACACCTCCTCCACATCTGCTGCTGTTATCAACCTCTGGGAGCCAGGATGCCAGGCAAAGCAAGAGACCGTGCCCCTAACTTCTACCCTGAAAAGTAGGAACTTGTCACCATCAGGTCCTGTCCCTGTACAATCACCTGTATGGGAACCCAGGGTAACAGATATATGGAAAATGTATTCCTCAAAAACTCTCTTTTTTAAATACACAGGCTAAATTGTTACTTTTAATTCCATAGTAAAGTATTGTGATTGGAGTGTAGTCAGCTCAATAATTTGGCAGGGGACATAATGATTTTTAACAATGTTGAAAATGTCAGTAAATTGAAATGAAAAGTCATCTGAAAGAATAAGGTGACTTTTCATGTTTAGTTACACAAATTAAGAATTATATTTACAAACTGCACGCCCCTTATGTCTAGTAGCCCATAGACACTGTACTATAAGCATAAATGAAAAACACAGCCAAATGTCAAATTAAAGAAATGTTAAGTGCAAGTAAAATGCTTTCAAGCTATAAAATTGTAAGAATACTTTTTTTGCACTTTATTTTTATCCCATTTTCTGAAAAATACATATCTATATGTTTTACCCACTAAATGGTACCACTTATTGGGAAAGTCATATCCTGTGCTGCAAGTACAAATGACACATGATCTCAATTACCAAAAACAACTATCTTCCTTTCCTACACACACTTGTTCATACAGCACCACAACATGCTATCACTAACATACATGGCAGCCCTTCCATACTGCCTTTATTCATTGTATGTGGTTCAAACCACAGTATCTGGTTCTTCAAACATTAGGCATGAAGCCAATGTAGCTTTGCATGTGGGCATGTGCTAATACTTTACAAGCTGTTCAGGCTTCAATAGCTCACAATTAATCATACTGCTTAGAAGTAGTTCCCACTACAGGAAATCTTTCAGAGTTTGTGGGCTGGATTTGTAACACAAGGACAGTGAAAGTGTTGAGTGTACTCAACAGGTCACTACAAAAGTGTTTATTTTAGGAAAATTAAAATGTTCTTTGATGATTTGTACTAACTTTTCGGAATTGCCTGGGAGAGGTATTACAAAATTGTGTCACTGGAATACAGACAAACTAAACCTCACAAAACATATTTTTCTTTCTTTTTTCATACCCATACATGTCAACGCCGATCAAAAGAGGGAGATCTGGAAGCCCATCACCAGGATGGTGCAGACCCTGGGGGTCTACAAGCAGAGCAGCCTTCATTGTCGCAAGAGGTGGGAGGACCTACAATGCTGATCCCGCAAGTCAACTGAAGTGCAGTTCGGCCAGTCCTCCCAATGTGGGAAGCACATGTGTCGGCACCCACCCCACTAATAGCCTGCATTCTTATGGTAACCTATGTGGACCTTGATATCCAGTTGAGAGCTTAGCAGCAGCATCAAGAGGATGAGTTAGTTTATTGAGTTCTTATTGTCACTTAACTATTTTGTATAACAACAATTATCTATGGGATCAACATAAAGGGTGACACACATAAAAGGCACTCAAGGATTTCAGGAAGCCTTAAGCTATACGGTGTATGCTGATGTGTTTTGTGTTAAAGGATACCACTAGATTGCTTATAACAACTAAGCACTGTTTTGAGCAGATACATACCTGTCTAAGAACAAAAAGGTACCTGGTTTTTGTATGTGTTCTGAGGGACAGTTGCACCACACAGGCCCCAACTGAGGATTCTGTAAGGTGTGATGCTCATCACAATTGTGAGTAGGTAATATTGGCCCTATTGCAGGTGACATGACATACAATGCACGTATGATGCAGTGCATGTTTTTGACTTCACATTGGTGAGCTGTTATTATGACTAAACAATATTGAGCATCTGGTCAAAAATTAATAGGAACATGAGTACAACAGCAACATTTCTTAGCAAAGATATTTGATAAAGATGTTTTCACTGCAAGATTCAACTCACTTTATGTTGACAGTAACAGATTGGCACGAAGCCTTACTCTTACACAAATGTGCATGTAGGCTAGTCTGTTTTTAAACAAACATGAATTTAGTAGGCAAACATTTGTAAGTGAAACAGACAGGAATATGTACACATTGCCAACAGAGTACCAGGTACCGTAAACCATTTTACAATGTCCTTTGTAATGTCCAGAAAATAAATAAATGATGGAGAAAAATGGGATACTTAAATAGATGGAAGGTTCTATCACATACATGTTGGAGAATCCTACCTGGAAAACTCAAAGGCCCAAATCATGACTCATTTTGAAAATGTAGAAATGCATCACAGTGTATTCTGTAGTAAATTGTGAATTGCATGTTAAAAAAAAAGCATTGATAAAAAAAGTATATATACATCTGTGTATATAATATTTACTGTGACATTGTACCAATTTTAGCCTAATGTGAATGCCAGGATTTTTTGTAAAACAATTTCACAATGGTAAAACAGACTTCAAATAACCAGGGATCTTTAGGAGTCAAATGTGAAAAAGGTTTTGCTTTGTACTGAAGTGGATTAGAAATGTATCAAGACCTATGTATTTACGTATGCTGTATAAGTCATTTGTCAATCCACCAGAAAAACGTGTTCTTAGTTATATCAACAGCATAAGCATCTACATAGTGCGTGATACATTGCTAAGCTACTTAAGTACACAATCCATATATTATTTTTTATATTTGAAATATACTTTAGTTACTTGAAGTAAGTGTTACCATTGTGAAATGCCAAGACAAAGGAAGAAGACTTTCAGTTTATACAAATAATGGTATAACTTTGCAGTGTTTGATGACACACATTAATTCATCTTTTACAGTACAATTTGAGAGTGATATTAATGCAGATTGCTGGGCCCTGTAAGCATACTGTATAAATGTTCTTGTGGTTTATATGCTTTCTGATGACATAGGTTCACTATTCTAAAAAATAAAGGCCAACCATTCAATAATTACTGCAGAGAAATAAAAATGGATAGTATACAAGTTTAGTATACAAGGTCGTACATGATATAGGAGCTATTATGGGGAATTACAAAACTGTGGACAAATGTTTTCTGATAATGTTCCCTATATGCATGAGATAATGATAACAGACAACCAATGTTTGAGAGCCTTTAAGCAAGTGTAATATGAAAACTTGGAAAATGTTTTGTGATCAAAGTCCATGATCTGCTTTATTTACACAGATGAAATAAAACTATTGTATATTCATTTTAGCATCATCAGGAGCAGGATAAATTGGCCATTTAGGTGGGGAAACATCTGGCCACTGTGATTCTGGTGCTGAGACCACCAGCACCGAGGGACCCAGTGGCACGGAGTGTGAGGGGATAGGAGTGGAGGCTTCCAGCTCAACATCATCATCTTCGGAATGCTCCACAAGTGACCTGTCCCTAGTGGTGGTGGTCTCTACAGTAACCTTTCCACTTGCATCCTTGCCCACCGTCTCCACCCTCCTTCTTGCTCGCCCCAGTTGGCTAAGACTGCCCCCCTAAAAAGGGGTGGTGCCTCCTTCCCTGTAGTCACCTCACCCGTGCCCCTGTGCCCCCAGCTGCGCTGAGTGAGAAGGCTATTGACCTTCTACAGAACATATACGTAGGCCAGACTCCACTCCTGAATGCCACCCAAGAGCTTAATTGCCATATGAAAAAATGGTAGCATACATGGAAGGCATTCACAGTGCTATGTCTGGCCTACAGAGTCCATTTCAAGGTCTAGCCTCCTCATTGAATGCAGCCTCCCAACTTTTCAACCATGTGCCCCGTCTCCTGCCCCTTCCCCATCCCAATCCCCTATTCACAGCTCTGTCCCAAGCACAATCACTCCTTTGCATGCACTCACTCCAATGCACACAAGCAGCACACCCACACATAAACACAAAAACACCAAAACACAGAGGCACATACACAAGCAACATACAGATGCCACACCCACCAGCACACCCACAGTTACCCTCTACCACCGCACTCACATGCACCACCACAGCACCACCAGCACACCCACAAACACCCTACCATCACCACACCCAAATGCACAAACCACCAGCACACGCACAATCACCCACCCAACTACCACCATACCCACATGTACAACCATCACCACCCTTACACCCACAGACAACCTTTGCCACCAAATCCACATCCACATGCACCACCAATTGCACACCCATAGACACCACACCTACCACCATACCCACATGCACCACCACACTCACATGCACCACAACATCAAGCACCTCAACAGCACACCCACCCATCCACACATACACATACATACATTAGAACCAACACCCACAAAACGCAAGCACCCACAAACATGAACAACACACACCTAGTAAGAAACACACACCCAAATGTACACAACAAACACCAGACCCACAGGCAAATACAACATCAAAAACACACACACACATCATCCACCGTCACTCCCTCTGCCTCCCAATCCCAGTTCTTATCTGACCAGCTTAACCATTTTCCCCGTGAAAATGTTTAATTTATCCTTACTTTCTCCCCTTTCAAATCCCAAACCACCCCTTCCAAATGCAAAGCTACACCTCCCAAACCCCAAGCCACCCATCCCATACACAACAACAACCTTCCCAAAGCCAAAACTACCCCTCCCAAACCAGTAACCAGCCCTCCCAAAAGCAAGACCAACCCTCCCAAACCCAAATCCCACCATTCCAAGAAAGGTACATTTGGTGCCTGCTCTGTACCCACTAGATGCCCCTTCCTGAGGAGGTTCCCCAGGGCAGTTTTATAGGAGGCAAGATTAGTACTACAGCATAACAGTGCACTGGACATTCTTTGCAAAAGTCATTTTATTTTTTTAAATATTTAATTTGAGAGATATATCTCATTGGTTTACTACACTTCTACTGTATTTTGATTTCTGCAAGTTTGTCCTGACATTAATTTTACTTGGTAATTGTCTGATTCCTAGCATTGTTTCTGACAAAAATGTAAAGTACATATTTTTATTTACCATGATGGCAGGAACAATAGCATATGTTTTTATGTTTACATTGTTAGATGCACACACTGGTTAAAATAGTATGTAATGGTCATTTGTATTTAGGTGCAGCAATTCAGCACAATAATGGACACTTGCCGCAACAATAGATATTATTATTTTTGAAGTGCTACTACAGGTGTGTTTATTTCTCCTTGATTAATGATTAGAACAAACACAAATGCATTACACCTTAAAAAAGAAAGTAAACTATTGAATTTGGAAACATTACGGGACTTGCACTACATACGTTGACATGTTACATGGATGAATATGTTGAATGATTCACAGATTGCACCAACTTTAGGAATACAGGCGGTCATTCTGACCGCGGCGGGCGGCGGTCACCGCCCGCCATGCGGTCACTGCCGAATGACCGCCCCGCGGTCAAAAGACCGCGGCGGCCATTCCAACTTTCCCCCTATTGGCGGTGCTTCCGCTGCCCTCCGCCCTGGCAGTCAGAGACCGCCAGGGTTGGAATGAGGGCCACAGTGTCCTCAGACAGGTATGTTTCTTTAAATTTCTTAAACATCAACATGCCACACTTGCATTGCACATTGGTATGCTATTGCTTATATGAGCTATTTAAAAAGGTCCAGGTCCATTGCAAATGTTAACAGACAAGTCAGAAGGTAATAGGTAAATGTGGAGATTACAGTCGATTCCGGCCACAGCGGTGTTGTTTTTGTTCTCCATCAAGCAGCAAATGCAGTTCTTGGAAGAACAGGTCCATAGGGGTAAAAAGAAGTAGGAAAGTGAGAAATGGTCAGGTTCTGCCTTATATTTCTTAGAAATCGCCAACTCAGGCAAACAGGTTTCCTCGCCACAGTCATGTTGACAGGGAGGCACATCATGATTGGCCCGGAGGACAAACTGGCGGTTCACCCTCCAACAGCCATTTTTGCCTATTGCACTGTTGACACGGGTGTACAATCCTGGCAGTGACGTTTGATTGTTGATGGACTTATGTCTATTGAACTGCCAACATCTAAATAGAGTGTATGGAGTGGTGTTAGCTCAACTGGATCACAAAGAAATGGATTGTCTGGAAGCCTTTATTAGTAGGAGGTTATTATCCAGAGAACAGAACTGGGCAGCTATTGAGAAGGAGTGTCTTGCTATAGGGTGGGTCTTGCGTACATTCTGGCTTTACTTGTTTGCCACTAAGTTTGCAGTGCAAAAGGATCATAGACCATTGCAATGGTTGATGGCCATGAAATGAGAGAATCCCAAGTTGTTGAGATGGTCTATTTCTTTGCTAGGGTTAGACTTTGAGTGGAGCACAGAGCTGGGTTGTGACACAGGACTGCTGATTGACTTTCCCTCCAGTTTTACCAATCTGACCACCCAACCTCTCCAAATAAGGAGTTGGTCTGGGGTGTTCTAATCTAGGAGGGATGTGTGTTGGGACGAAAGAGTTCCTCACTTCTTGATGGACGTGCACCCCTGCCATGAGTGCCCCAAATTTAATGATGACTGGATCCCTGATGCGATTCTGGTTGTCATGGGTGAACACAGATGATGTGTGTGCTCCATGACATGGGCTTTGTGCCCAAAAAACTACCCTCTTTGTGGTGAAAGCTACTGCTTTTACCAGGAGCTAAATAACACAAGTGCTCTGGTGGCACCAGAAAGTGTAGCGATCAGTGGGGGAGAACAAGCCTTTTTACCTGTGTCAATCGACTGAGGCCTACAGGTTCAATCATTTAATGTTCTCTTGCTTTGTACTCAATTCACCCTTTCCCGACACTAGTTTGGTGTGCAGTGCTGCATTGCAAGTGTGTTTTATACATGCTCTGGTTTTATGTTTGCTGTGAATGGCACACAACAGATGGTGCAGCTTGTGCACTGTGTGCATATGTTATATGCATGTGCTGGGTGTATGTGTGCATGGTAATGGTACAATACATGAAGGATTAGGGCTGTGCAGTGTATGTGTATATTATAGGCATGTGTGCATGTATGTGTGCCTTTGATTCATGGAAGATGCTTGTTTTCATTTTGGGAGACCAAGGCTAACTGTAGGAACATGAAGAGGTAGAGGAATGCCCCGGACAAATTTGTGGATTGTTGCTTTCCTGTATGCTTGGTAGGACACACAGGAGGAAGGGAGAAACAGGGTCTTCAGTATACTCAAAGGGTATACTTCGATTCAGAGAAAGGTCACTAGAATGGGGATTGGCCATACCTCTGGAAAGAGATGGGACTGATAAGGGAGTCACAAAGAGTAGGGCTGAGGTACTGGGGTAAACATTTGATACACACATCACAGTAGCTGACGTCCAGGTATAAACCTCTAATCACACCCATGGTCTGTGTGTGTGCAATCTGATTTAGACTCCCTCCTGCTGTGACAGATTCCTTTCTGATTGAAGGGCAGGGCAGAGAAGAGAGCACCTTAAAATGAAGCAGAGCCCCAACACAAACCTCAAAGATTCAGACTTTAAATCACATTTGGTGTCTGGAAATGGGCTATAGGGAGGGGGGCCCAAAGCCCCCAAAGTTTTCAACAGTCAAGCAGCCAGCCAGACGATGTAAAGAGGAGAAGCTCTGTGACCAAGACAGTGGGTCAGCGACTGCTAGTCTTCCAGCTGGGTGAAAGAACATCCTCCAGGAACTCCAACACCATCTGCCTCTGAAGCCTGGAGCATCAGTACCTGCCTGGTTGCCAAGACCAGTGGGAACTGTGAGGAAGAGGAGAGCACTTGAGAGAGCGGTGTCAAGAGGGGATCCTGGTGATTGAATCCCTGGTGAGGTGTAGGGAGATGGTTGCTGCACTGATAGGATCCTTGCCCCTGTGCAAGGAAAATTTGGCGACCCTTCTATGCCAGAGAAGAGCACCCTGAAGAGAGCCATGAATTTTGTTGTACTGATTAGGTCATCGCTCGTATGCAGGTTGTAAGTCAGTGACTCTGTGTGCCAAACGGGCTGCCAAGAGGAGTGCTGCTATGCTGATTGGGCCATAGCTCTTGTGTGGTGTTGATTCAGGGGCCCCATGTGACAGGTGAAGTTGCTGTGTATAGTTGCTGTGCCTTTTGAGCCGAAGCGCATGTGTGGAGCTAAATTGGCAATCTCATATGCCAGGTGGGGCTGCTCTGAAGATTGGTGCTGTGCTGATTGGGCTGTAACATTTGTACAAATTGGAGTCAGTAACCCTGTATGCTGAGGGAGCCACCAGGACAAGTAAAAGGATTGGGGTCTTACCAAAACCATAGTTGTTAAAAGGAGGCTGCTATTATGACCAAAGTGGGCCCAAGCCCCGACTAATGACCATCACCAAGAGTGTGACAACCCCCCCACCTGTGGTAAGATGCCAAGAGACTACAAAGCATCAGAGTAGCATCAAGGATCCCTGCAGGACTGCTTGTGAGGAGCATGAGGACACCCAACATGCTGTCCCTCCCAGGCCACGTGTGAGGAACTTACCATAGACAGCTGCTGCAGCTTCAACACTCACAAACTGGGTCCACCTGTAGACTGTGGTCATTCAGATCCTGCTGGTGAGAGTAAGACTGATGTACAGGCAAGAGAGCCCTGGGGGGACTTGCCTGCCATATAGTGCCTTGACTTTAGTGAAGAGTCAGAGTGAGACTCTTGAGACTTGGACGACCAGTGGGACTTAACATGGATGTTGCCGATAGTGAATGGAGAATAACCACTACTGCTGGTGAGAGGTGAGTGGGACGCAGGGACCACCCAATAAAACACTTGAGCTTTGAACTTAGGGGACTGTGGGAATTGTCAGTGTTGTTAGTGAATGCCATATTTTACTTTGACTGGAAAATCATTTATTGATGTTGCAGAACATATTTTGAGTTGTGAGCCTGTGTTCACCACCTTACCTACCATCCTCTATTAAACCTCTAAAAAGCATTCTACTGCTCCTGCTTGACCCAGACTACCACTAAGCGTCAATGTCTGAAGGGATTCTTGGACCAGCCACCCATGATCCATAGTAGGTTGGGCACTTGGAAATTAGGTGATAAAGGCCTCAACCTCCATATTTGGGCCCAGTAGTGCCTGCTTGTCACATACCCTTGGGAAAGGGTTCTGACACATCACAACACAGATATGTGCTGTAAATGTATATTATGTGAAAGCTTGCATTTTAAGGAATTCAGAATCTGACATTAAAAATGCCTAAGCCCCTCTATATTCTTAATCAGTGGCTGAGAAATAGAAAACACAATCTCACAATGTTCAAAAAACCGATGGACAGTATATGATTTAATGACCGTGTTCAGTTGAAAAGTTCTAAAATGGTGTGGTAGATGTCAGTAATTTTAAAAGGGTAGAGCAAAGCAAGTGATTATGCTGAAAAGGTTATCGGAAAGTAAACCCAGCACACCAGTTGCTCCTGGCCTAGCTAATGTAGGATTGAAATTAAGAGGGGAAATTGGATTAAAAGTGAGAAGTCAACCAAAAAACAATGAAATTCAGAGGCAATTGGTCTGCAATTACAGGAAAAAGGATGGTAACACAGAGTTAAATTTGAAAACACTGTATTTTTAGAATAGGTGGTTCAGTAGAACCACACAGGCAAGCCCATAAATACTGAATAGTGAAGTTGAAGCCCAAATTTTCAGTGATCCAGAAAGAGACTGATTCCAGCATACAAAAAAACTTGCATGGAACAATCCAGGCCCAACAAATCTGCAAACCAATCCCAAAATGTGTACTCCTAGAGTTATGATTCAAGGCCTCATACACAAAAATATGTACGTTGATGCCATAACAGCAGGCAGAAAAATAATAGTTTTTCACCTACTTTATGTATTACCTTTGTAATTATTTTATTACACATTTTTGATCCTTAGCAGTCACTTTCGATCCTGCTAGTGCTGGCCCAACTGCCAATTTTCAATTCACAGCAATTTGTTGTTTGGCTAATATGAATGCCACATCTAGGAAGCAGTTCCCCACTTTTTTGGGATACAGGGTGGGAGAATAAACCTAACAGGCATGCATCTAAAGTACATGGCACAACAAAACCAAGAGTCTCACTCATCCTCTGCACCACTGCAGTCCGAAACACCTGCACATGGGTACAGGACCATGTCATGTGGCAATCGTCTGCATCTACCAGCGCACAGAAGGGACAGCGCTTGGGTTCTCCACATATATCGCAATCAGTTTCTTTGGGGTGAGATAAGTCATGTGAAGGTAGTTAAATTGGATTGCCTTAAACCAGGTATTCTTGGACATCTTCTGTGGGTAAGACAGCATTTTCGTCCATGTTATCTCCCTGCCCATCGGTGTGGTCCATTTTTGCCACAGGGATTTCAGGTCCTTCTGTACCATCTCATTAAGGGCACCATAAATAAATTTAACAAGATGTCTCTGGTTCCCTACAGTCGGCAGCAGATGCAAAACACCATGCATCTGATGTTCATCCCCCCCCCCCGGCTTCCCAGAGGGCTGAAAATTATCAGGCCAATGCTGCATAAGTGAGGAACTGTCCAGGTTGCAAGCTGTGCTTATCAACAAGGACCTCCGGAGGCATCAGTGTGGATGCCTCAGAACAATTGCCTACCATCACCATTCCCCCCTAAATGCATGCTACTAGCTGTGGTGCTGTGAAGAAAGTGTGGAAGTTCCCATGTGGAAGCCCCACTAGGGATAGTGAGGGGAAATACAACAGGCATTCGACTGTCCACCACTTGCATCGTCTCCAGCATCAGAGTGCCATGTCTGAAAAAATACTTCCCCCCTCAGGTATATGCCTCAGCTGTCATGCTAATAGTACTCGCTGAATGAGCATAGTCCGCAGATGTCCCAGTTTGCCAGGTTAGCGGCATCCAGCCAGTGTGTGATCCATTATAGCTAGGCTGCCAGAGAGTAAAGGTCAAAATCGGGTACCCCCAAGCCCCATTCCTGTAAAGGCCACCTAAAGGTATCTAAAGACACCATATGCCACTGCCACATCCCAAATAGGATTTTATATTAACATGTCTAACTGTTTGAACCATGAAGCAGGAAGCCAGGCTGGGAGATTTTTAAAGTAATTAAGCAGTATAATCATGTTGGCTAGAGCTATACGTGCCATAATAGGGATACAAAGTGAATGCTAAAAGGCCACACACCACTTCAAGGAACAGAGGCCCACTCCCACTTTACCCTCTAATATGTCCTCCAGGGTAGGATAAATTTGGATACCCGGTTACTGGAACAAGGAGGGGGCTTGTCTAAGATCAGATGGGAAGGTCTCTGGTAGGTACGAACAGGTTAGGAGTGAAAAGACGCAAGCCTTTGGAAGATCTCCATTAATCGAGAAACGTCAGCAAACCTTTACAGAAGCTGTAGCATGAGTGGGGCATCTATGGCCACAACAGGCACCTCCAGCATTAAGTCCTTGGCTTAAAGATATCAAGTGTTCAGTGCCATTCATCCTTATGCCCCTCCTCTGTCTCCGTTGCCTACACTATTCTCCTAGAGACTCGATGGCAAGAGCAAACAGGAGCGGGAACAGTGGGCACCCCTGCTTGATATCTCTGCATACTTCATAGGATTCCAACACAGTTTGGCTTGTTTAGACCCAAGCAGTAGGTTTAGTGTAGAGGAGATTGACCCATGCCAGCCATAGGGCCCCCAAATGCAATGCGGGCATGACTGCATCCAGATAGGCCCAGCTGTTGATGTTGAAAGCATTTTCCAGATCCACAGCAATCAACCTGTTGTGGAGCAAATAGAACTGAGTTCAAGTAGCATAGGTTAACGGAGTTGTTACTTTGTGGGATAAATCAGTACTGGTCGGGATGAACCAACACCTGCATATAGGGAAGGAGACATCTGCCCACTCTCTCTCTTAAGATCTTAAAGTCCATAGATGACATTGACAGAGGGCAAAGCTGTATGTGGGCACACCACTTGTGTGGTCTTCTTAGGAAGGGGAAAGACCATCTTATCCCTGGTAGTATCAGGCAACTCCTTCTTAGGTAGTGTTGCACTATACATGGAGGCCAATCAAATGGCCAGCAGCCAAGTAAATGCAGAGTAAATTTCCACTGGTAGGCCATCCAGCCCCAACATCATCCCCATACCATGTCTCTAATTGATCCCTTGATTTCTTGGGGTGTGATGGGGATACCCAGCTCATACACAGCAGTCCGGGTGTAGGCTCCATAGTGGTAGCTGGGCCACCATGGTCTTCATATGTGCCCTGGGGGTCTCAGGCTGAATCCCGTAAAGCCCACAAAAAGCGCCATTGATCTCCACATGGGAGTGTACCCATTGCCCATCGGATCATGTCAAGCTAGTTATCAGAGCCCTGTGTGACTCACGTGTGCAAACTGGGCCAGTAGCCTGCCCACCTTACCCTCACCTTCATGGGTGCCATATACATATTCCTTATGATGATGGCAGTGGAGCTTTTCCAAAAGGATATTGCACTGCTCCCTGGCCTCCACCAATCATGGTGCCACATCAGGATCAGCATCAACACGGTTACTTAGGTGAATGAATGGCCTTATAAAGTGCCACCAATTCACGGTCCACTTCACTGCCCACTGCCACTACAATACAGTGGCTGCAAATAATTGCATTAAAGGATTCCCACTTTACAAGTCAGTTTGTGGCTATGTCCGAGTTGTGTGCAAAATAATCAAGGATGGACTCCTGGAGGACCTCCCAAAAAGTGTCATCCTCTAAAGCGCTAGGACAGAGCTGCCACACAGGTTTGATGGCCTGGGTGTGCCTAACTGGACACCCACCAACAGCAAACTATGGTCCAAATAGAATGGTTGAGGTATTCAGTATGGCAAATATATTGGCAAAGGGAAGCTGAACAGAGGACCTTATCCAGGCGAACATGAAGGGCATAATGGCTGGAAAAAAGGAGTAATCTCTCTCCCCATCATGTTGGGTCTTCAAATATCCTCAAGTCCATTACCTGCAGTCCAGTCCCACTACCCCTTTGCAACCCTATGGGCCTGCACCACTGGAAGCGGCAGAGTGGAGCAATCCAGAGTGGTGTCAGCTACACTGTTAAAGTCCCCTCCTAGGATCATGTCCTTCCCATGGAAGGAACCCAGCTGTGCCAACAGATGGCCGAGAAATGGGAGCTGGTCCTGATTAGGAGCATATACACACCAGAGTAACAGGAACATACTATCTAATCTCCGGACCACTGAAACACATCCACCTTCTCTGCCTACACTGGCCTGTATGGCCTCAAATGGAACACCTGCCCGCATCCAAATCAAAGCACCCCAGGAATATGTCAGTGGAGGTGTTTTGCTCTTCCACAGTGGTTAAATGTGTCTCCTGTAAAAGAGCTATATGTACTGCCCTGCGTTTGAGGAACATTTATATTTGTGTTGTTGGGCCACCGTTCTTATACCCCTAATATTCGAGGTCAGCAATTTCATTTCAGTTTAAGTGGTGATCCTAGGCATATGGCATAGATGAGTCCAGTTCCCCCTCACACCCTTCCCATCCCCAACATCATTAGCAAGGTGCCCAGAGTAATCCTGAAACATACAGAACAAACAGATAACCCCCTAACTGCACATCCTCAGAGCAGTCTGGCAATGGCCAGCTGCCCAAACTTAAGCACGACCAAAAGAAAATACATACAGCAAGATATCATTACCCACTATTCAGTGGGCATGTGTCTGCAAGTAGGGGTAAGTAAGCTACTCAATCAAAATGCATCAACAGCCACTCCTAACCAGCACCACCACATCCAGGCAGCTTTACCACTCACCCTGCCACCATAGGATGGGAGGGCAAACCAGGACCCCTAAGCCCTACAGAGATCCCCCACCAGGGCAGCCGATCAGCAACAGACAGCTAGTACTCCCCCTTTAGGGATCTCTGGTCCCTGTGAGAAGAGCAATTATGCAAGCAATAATAATAACCCAGGGGTCCCAGATGGGTGTGCCTGAAAGGCCGGTGGCCCCTGCCCACAGTCAATCTACAGTTTCACGGAATCTAGAGCTGTAGGGCCCCCCACAACTTACTGTGCACTGATTCTTCCCCAAACGTCCACCTTATCAATCCACAGTAACAGACTCTGACCAGGCCATCCACTGGCATATTATGCTTGTCCAGTGATGTATCATATGAGGTAGAGTCTACAGACTTTTTATCGGAGTGAGTGCTAGTGTCCGAGCCCGGACTGTATTCTTTGGCAAGTCCCGTGGTAGCTGGCAAGGCAGTTGCCCTGTCCTACTCTGGCAGACCCCGCATGCAGTAGATCGGTCTTGGTGCCTTCTCCTCAGATGCTGCCGTGGGAGACGATGTTGCCCCAGCATGCTACTGGCCCACTCTCTGCACAATTTCTGTCCAGCCACTCCCAGGCTTTAGCAAGGGTCAGGAAGGAATGTGTTGTCCTTTTCAGTATAATCCACACCCTAGCAGAAAACAGGAGAAAGTATTGGAGTCCTACTTCCCTGAGTTCGCATTTAACATCCAAGAAGGGCACTTGTGTGTCTGCATGGTTTCAGTGAAGTCAGGGGAAAAGCTCACAGCTGCATTGTCTGCTTGGAAAGAACTTTCAGTGTGAGCCTTCTGCAGTAGAATATCATGATCTTGATAATATGGCAGCCTGGCCACCAGTGGGTGTGGAGGCCTGTCTGGCACCTGGGGCCTTGCAGGAACCCAATGCGCAGGATCAAGGGCATAGAAAGAGGTAAGTTCTGTGGGAGCCACTTGGGTCTTTATTCAACTTTACAGGTATGGATCATGTCGGTCCTATCTATACTTTCAGGCAGACTGACAATACACACATTATTGCATCATTTGTGGCCCTCCATGTCCTCTTACTGACCACCAGGATTTTCACTCATCCAATTAGGTCCATCACCTGCCACCACAGGGACTGCTGAGCCTGCTCCAGCTCTTCAACAGTCACCTCTGTCTCCTTAACCCTGTCTGATATCTTTTGGAGGTCTGCCCGCAAGAGGCCCAATTCATCTGAGACACTGTCAATCTGCAGCTGCAGGGTGTTTTTTGAGTCCACAATGGCAGCCAGTATCTTGTCAAGAGTCAACAGAAGGGCAGGGGACACCTGGTTGATACCGCTCTCAGACTGAGTCCCTGCAAGGCCAGGGTCATTCCAGTATTTCTCATCCCACGTGCTCAGGGCAGATCTCTTCTGGAACTCACACCACAGGAACACCTCCAAGCTGCCCCAGGTCAACTCCCGAAGTCAGTAGGCACCTGTCCTCTCAGTTTTTTGGGCAGTAAGACCAGTCATAAGTCTTCATCATCATCCGCTCAGTGGGTCACCAAAATAAAAGGGAGGGTGCCCCAATCATCACCTTCTCAGATGGGGGTACAGCCTCTGTCACCCTTAAGTCGTTCTCTGGTAGTGTCCCCACAACACATGAAATGGGGGAAGGCTTCCCACTCTAGCATCTCCCATGTTCTGGTGGCCCCATTGGCCTCCAAACCACAGGACCGGGCAAGGCATAGCCCTGAGATCTATAGGTACATGCTCCATCCATGCAAGGGGCTCCACTCAGGGTTCCATCCTTCCTCCCGTCCAGACCCAGGCATCGGGGGGGTCCCGCAGCAGAGTCCATGTGCCCCCCTGGGCTCTCCAGCAGTTCCTCTGCCCATCACAGCCACCCAACGCCTGCTTGCCTCTAGCAGCAATCTGCTACTGTCCAGTTCACAATGAAGGGACATGGGGGAGAAGGTTCCACAAAGCCCGGGCCCATCTTCTGGCTTCCGCAGCAAGCAGCTTCATGCTCCCAACTGCGGCAGCCTCCTGACACAGGCCCTGATCACAAGAGCCTCCCAAGTCTCACACTGCTCTGCAGGCCCCGATGACCTCCACACTTGACTCCACCTACTGTGAGGCTGTACTCCTCAGGGACCTCTTCAGTAGCTCTCCTCCCACTGAGCCGATTTGGGAGGAGACCTGAAGACACTATTTATGCTCTCAGGTCTGTCTCAGGCTGCAAACAATGGCCCTCATTATGACCTTGGTGGTCCGAAGACTGCCAGGGTCGCTTTGGTGGTGTCACCACCGACGGGCCGACAGTGAACACCACCAAATTAGGAATTTGGCTGTTTGGCGGAAGCCAAACCGCTGAGCCTCCACCCATCTGGCCACATTACTGCGTTCCGCCGGGCTGGAGGTGAGCACCTCCAGCACAGAGGATGGCATGATACAGCTAGTGGTATCACGAGGCAGGAGACTGCCAACATTTTTCTGATGGTTGCACTGCCAGAAAAAGCTTGCAGTCTTGCACCCTGGCAACAGGAATAGGCAATCCTGTTGCCAGGATACACTCTCACACATGTTCACATACCTGCACACATGCAGTCACACCCATCTACACACAAACACACACCCACTCACCCACGCAAATGCGACATACACACCTATTCACACTGACAAACATACACAAACACCGCACTCATGCATGCATTCACACCTCCTCCCCATGCACATGCATACATTCACACCACCCCCTGCACCACATACATGCACTCACCCACTCTCCCCTCATCCACTCACACAAACACTCAGCCCCTCCCCGTCCACACACAATCACTCAGACACGCACCCACAAACACTCCCCCTCTCCCCACATTCACAACATTCACACACACACTCACACACACACACACACAAACACCTCTCCCCTATCGGACATTCCACTTACCTCATTTGTCGAGGAGGTCGCCTGGGAGGGGATGGGTCCTGGAGCTTCCACTGTCTGCAGCGTCTCGTCATCTGGACACCGCCACACCATATTACGGATTGTAATACGGTGTGCGGTCTCTTTTTAGGGTGGCGGTACCGCCTCTGCACCACCGACCGCCAGCACAACTGGTCTTGGAATTCCACCTGATTTCAGGCAGAAGTCAGAGATCAGTCATATTAGGGTGGTCTAAAGAGCACCAGCACTGGCCCTTTGGAAAAGACCAGCAAAGTCGTCATGACGGCCAATAGTATGTGGCTTGTCCTGCACCACCCATGGTGGCCAGCAGACTCAAGCCATGCCAGGCAGTCACAGCACAGCCCTTCTCCAACCTGCAGTCAATCGCGGCCACAGTCCAGTGACAGTAACAGCTGCAGCAGCAGGCCAGCAGTGCTTCACCATTCCCCAGGCCAGGTCCTCAACGTCTGCATCACTCCTCTGACAGCTGAGTACGGAAGCAGCCATATTGAGGCGATAGCAAACCACTGCTCCTCAAGGGGCTCCCCACATGCACTTCTAGAGCAGCTGCCCATGGGGGAGCTCAAAAGGCCTCACCAGGTGCTAAACTCATAGGATGAGGCAAGATTAGGACTGGGTATGGAGGAGCTCACATCTAGCACGTCCTCTTAGCCATCTTGTCTGTCCACGGCACCCACAGTAATGAATTTCATGTGTGTAGATTTAGTAGTTTTAAGTATAATTGGTGCAAGGAAAAAATCTGAGAATTGAAACATGTATTGGCACTGAGGCCCTCATTCCGACCCTGGCGGATGGGGGAGAAGTGGCGGTAAAACCACCAACAGGCCGGCGGAAACAAAAATGGAATTATGACCATGGCAGTTACCGCCATGGTCATCTGCCACTTCTCCACTTCGACCGCTGGGCTGGAGACTTTGGTCTCCAGCCCGGCGGCCGTCACCAGACCGCCGGCGGTATCAGGACCCGGCGGACCGCCATGGATTTCGGGTGGTTTGGAAATCCACGAAATCCATGGCGGTAGGCACTATCATTGCCTAGGAATTCCTTCCCTGGAACTGATAGGGGTCTGCCCCACCCCCTGCCCCAGCCCCCGAGTCCTCCCCCCACCCCTCCCCTGCCACTCCCCAAAGGTGGCAGGATCCTCCTCCCCACCCCCAACATGCACGTACACACACCCCTACACGCACACATACAAACAGACATGCACACAGACCGACCGCACACATTTCCCTAAGTGTTTTAGCTATTATGATGTCCATGAAATCAGTGTGCTCGTTTTTGGCAGCTCAGATGGCATCTCGAGAATTCTCCAAGCGGTGTGGCATAACTGAAATAGACCAACCCAGGATGTTAAATGTAGTGTGCTGTCATCCATTCTCCGGGCAAAACGATCCATCAGCACGGCTGTGTCTAGATTGTGATGTCACTGTCCATCAGCACTGTTTCACATCAAGGCGTTTTCTAAAAAGAGATCGGACATTGGACTTGATGGACCCCGTCTCTTATTATAAGGGTGGAAGCCTATAGTTACATGATGCATCCAGTGTAACTCCCCTCCTCCCCCGCTCATTTCTGCAAGGCTCTTCAGATCGTATGATCTAATATAACCATGTTGGTGAGAAATTCCTATGACAAAAAAAGCTGTGATTGTTTCACCAAGAGGAGACTGGCAGCAGGGAAATGCCACATGGTCCCTTAGTAGAGCTTGTCGAGGGTTGCCGGTCTCCATGCAGAACCTGTAGAGGCTCAACAGGGCCTTTCAAAAGCTTCCCCAGGGACCACAGAGTCAGTTCCAGAGCCCTAGAGGAAACGAGAAATATATATAGCAATATGAGTAAATAGAAGGGCTCCAATTTCCCAAGACCTTCATCATGACCTTTTTGATTGCTATTCTTCTTAAGATATGACTAAGTTATGAAGTGACTGATTTATTTTCATGTTTGGATACAGACGTGAAATAGGAGCTGGTCTGGGTATAATTTATTAACCAATATTGGCTCTAGCCATCCTCATTGAATGTACTGAAATCCTTGTGCTGTACTCAGGCTGGGTACTGATCTTGAAAATGTAAATACACGGTATTGGTAGAGTAGAAGCTAGATGTAATCATTGCTAACATGCTGCAGCTATAGACTTTTCATGGGGATTTCGTAAAGCAATGCATGATGGTATGCTTTTGGGGTCAAACTTTCAGAGTTGTCACTTGTTGCATTTCATCATGGTTTCAACTGTTTGTGATGTCACTTTGTTATCCCTAGCAATTGGTCAAATGATGCCTCTGGATGGGGACAAGATAACTTACAAGAAAACTCACACTGCACTACCAGCTTAACCCCTACTTTATGTCTTGTGCAAATGCTCTGCTGTCAAAATCATTAATTCTAATAAAGTAAAATATATATATATTGTGCCCTAGAAGCAAACTTTGTTGCAAAAGAAGAAAGATTACTAAGATTTTCAGCCCCAAATGCTGTCACATTTAGAGCAGTGTTGCAATTGTCTTGGACTAGTGCAGAAGCCCATGTAGCACAATAAAAGCTACAAAGTAAAACACTTCAAAATAATTATTCTACCAAAATAGAACTGGCATTAATTTCAGTATATCTAAGGTATCATACAACCAAACAATCAACATAACATATATTTTTATTTACAAATGTCATTATTATATGAAAAAATAGGAAATTGCTGGATACCCAGTGTGTCATTTCAACACATCTTCATCTCTGGTGCTGTTTAAGTAATACATCTCTAAGGGCCCGATTTAGAGTTTGGCTGAGGGGTTACTCCATCTGAAACATGACGGATGTCCTGCCTGCCATATTGCAATCCCATTATATTATATGGAATTTGTAATGCATCAGACGGGCTATCCGTCACACATTGTGACAGAGTAACCCCCTCTGCCAAATTCTAAATCAGTTCCTAAGTAAGTAAACTCAATCCTGACATTTCCGAGTGTTTTCATGCAATTACTGCCTGAGAATGGAAAGATGGAAGATGTGAATAAGTCTTTGCTAGCGTTTGCCGTTGCCTACAAAAGAGTGAAAGACCATATACTTTAACAGCAGAGCCTGCACAGGTGGTGCAAATCAGGGTATCCCAGCAATGTGTTCTGTGTTTATCCCCACACATATGTTTAGCATGACAGAAGGAGACAATTTATAAAATTAAAATTGCAGGCAGAGTTTCTCCAATTGTGAAATTAAGGTGAGGGATTACCGCACTTGTATACGTTTATGCTACATGTATTTAAGGGGACCTTCGTACAGGGTGACAGATGTTCTGTTACAAAGTAGGTGACCAACATTTGCTCCTTCAAATCTTTGTTTCAAAGTATTTATGGGATAAAATCCAAACTGCCCGGATGTAGCTTTGGATCTCTTGTTTTCTGTAGAGGCACCTTTAGGCCCTCCCACGTACGTTATTTATTGATTTATTTAGTAGTGCCATAGAGTGCTCTTGTGGGATGAATGACATTACCATGAATGCCTTTACCTCTCATGCCTTTATAATGTAGCTTTTACCATGTTTGCTTTTACCAAGCAGATGCTTTTCCCATTCATGCCTTTACCATGTATGATAGGCATATTCAATGTAAGTAATATTTAAAAATATATATATATATATAAATGTATTTAAATTTATTTGGGTCATTATAGTTAGGTGAAAATATCAGTGAAAATGTGCTGTTTAAAAAAAATTAAAAAAACACTGTAATTCATCCATTATAGATATCTCAATTAACTATAACTCATGCCCTATAGTAACTACAAGTCTCACCCCAACATGCATGTTGTTGTCATCAATGATGCTATTTCTGATGTAGAAGTGATATTATCAACGATGTCATAGAACATGTCATGAAAGATGTAATATGACAGGTAATTAGCACGGCATGAGGACAGGGCGAGTTTGCCATTGCGTAGTTATAAATTAGTTAGGGTTCTCATAGGAAGAGTGTTTTTTGTTTTGCTAATATATTTGGTGCACTTTGATGAATCTTCACAAAGCATTCCAAAAAAATGTTCCTCAGCTCCTACCTGGAAAGTTTTGTGGTGATCCATCAAGAGGGGGCTGAGAAAATGAAGGGTTCCAAAATTATTTTTCCCCATGCAATTTCTATAGAGAATGTTAAGCAACAATACAAAAAAACAACGGAAAAGAGTTACACTGCATTTGGCAGAAAGCTAGCTATTTACCCAGAAAGCATGCTTTCTGTGATTTGGTATAAATGTGTTAAACTATTTTAGTGAAATCGAGGTTTAAAAAATAGAGATATTTAGTGCTGCAAGACTCCTGGGGGCATATTACTTAAGGTACCCTGGGACGCAACGGACTTGTGTTCCCACTTTGTGCCCCTCAAGGACACTTTGGTATTACAGAAGGACGACTTCTGTTTCACTGAGAGCACTAGTGCACATGTAGTACCAAACCTATTTCAAGTGGCTGTTCCCTTATTTTCATGGGGGTGTGGCCCCATGCAAAAGAGTGAATTTCTTTGCCTCTGCGGCTTTATGGATTCTGGCACAAAGGCAAAGAAGCTATCAGGAGGCCCACTGAAAGTGTGCCACAAAAAGAAGATGCACTGCTAGTGCTTCCCCTGGAGGCAGCAATATTAAGGGATGGACCCCCAGACATCCTCTTGCAGGTGGGTGCAGTCACTCACTGCACCCGGGTGCAAGAAGATCGCTAATATCCCTTGAAAGTGCAGGTGGTTTGCAGCCTTAATGGAGAAACATGGAACAGCTTTTCAACAGCTGCTCCATATTTCTGCTAAATGTGCTCTCCCACAGCAACACACATTCACAGCTGCCCTGGGGGCAGCACATTCTTCATAACAGGGTGCACTTTCCCTGTTTGCACAGGGAGAACCTGCTTTAAGGTGCATCGTGGCACAAACAGGGAAAGTGTACCCTTTCAGTAGTATGAGCCCTGGAGTTCCATGGGGGAAACAATGACAAAACATAGCATTATGATTGGTCAGTACCACAGAATTGAGAGAAGTCCTGTGAGACCATGAACTCTGATTGGCTCTGATTGAGAAATGATTAGGCTGCTATTACAGGACTCCAAAACTTTGTCTCTGAGTACTGAAAAGCAAATGAAAACACCTAGAAGGGGGCAGGAAAGGGATATCCAGAATGTGAACCCTTGTGGGGGAGGAACGAGGTGCCCCTAGAAGGGTCAAAAAGAAAAAAATCTTTTGGGGTTTGTCACTATCCCAAAGGACTCTCGTGGTAGCTAGCAAGGACCCCCATGAGGTCTGATGGTAATCCTCAGGACTCCAGCGGGAGTATCACATTGATAATTATTCTTTTTTTCAATGTGGGTTGGGAGGTGGGAGGATGGTTTATTCTGTCTTTTATGTTTACTTGTTGAATTTCAGTGTTTTTTTTATTTTGGTTTCACAATGTTTTATTAGTAGTATACTTACTTCACATAACCCTTAACAGTTGTTTTTTTCCAATGGATAGTTAGATAGATAGATAGATAGATAGATAGATAGATAGATAGATAGATAGATAGATAGATAGATAGATAGATAGATAGATAGATAGATAGATAGATGTAATACAACATGTTTAAAAAGTTTCATATGTTGCATTACATGCATGGTAAAGGCATGGAAGGTGAACCCGTGTGTGGTAATAACTGATATTCCCTCAATAATTAGCCCCATTGAAGATACAAATAACTGAGACCAAAGAAATTCTTCGTAAATGTGTCCAGTGAGCTCACTAAGAAAAAATAAGGCCTTAAAGCACACTGAGCAGAAATAACACAAAAATCCCTCAGTGATACTTCTGACAATCCAAACCTCGATTGGAAAACACGAAAATATTATCTTTTAAGCCAAAACCTACTTCCTCAAATGGGAGAATGAATTATCCCAAAATTAATCAAAATTAATTTGTTAATTAAACAAGCGATACATCAGCAACACATTTACACGATTTGTTCTATGGCAACCCTAAACTTGCAAATTACACTTCAGACCATATATCATCAGCAATGGTGAATAATATACGATATTTTACGTCCCCATTAGACTAACCTGATATGTGTAAGGTTTCAATTACAAAAAGATTGCTTCTCAGACAGATATAAGTACAGTTCAGGAAGTGACTTTGGAAGGGACTGTCTCGTCACATCATACGACTAAAGACTGCATTCTGTCCATATATATGCTGAATCGTTGAGTATTGTCACTTGACCTGGGATCAGCCGTAGGAAGTTCCTTGGATCCCTTGCTTGCTTGGGCCCTAAGGTGCCCCCGACAACTAGGTACCTTCATGCAGTTCAGGATTCTTTTGACCAACCGCACCAAACAGAAAAACACTACACTTGTATTAATGCTGAATCAAGTTGTACAGAGTGTTGTTTTAACATTAATTCTTCTCTGTATGGTTTACCATGTTTTGGGGTAAATCAGGGACAGATGCAGCTACAAAGTGTCTGTCCACTCTTGGTAACTGATGGCACTGAAATAACAGAGTTCACCAGAAACTAGAGGAAGCCAATCCATATACAGTAATAAATATTTATAACATTAGGTGGCATTTTGTCAGACTTAAAAAGGCGCTAAAATGGCGAGATGTCTGTAGAATGTAAAAGGAACACGCCGAAAGAAACAGGTCAACCTATTCTGAGGCCCCTGAATTGTAATTCCAATTGCCTTCCAGCAAATCAATGAAGCTGCAGCACCTACATTACTACAACACTTAATCAACAGGTGCTTTTTGGCAATAAAACATTCTTATTTGTTGTCCACTTCTATATTTCTTCCTTTGTGCTAGTCCCTAGGGCGCAGTACGGGAATGAGGTTAGTGGAGGCAGTACCTTATGCTACAAAACTAAAACAAACATCATCACAATGACTAAAATGTTAAAAACAAACTATAGCCTAAAATCTAACATAAATAATATCATATGTTATTCATCATAGAAATGCTGACCAAAATGCACATTGGTGCACAAAAACAAACTCTCAAACATTTAGAAACTAGTCAGTGGACCACTGTTTATATTTATTTTTGCCACACCTGTATTTCTTTGTCTACAATTGCATATTCTTTTTTCATGGTAAAGAGATTATGATTGGCAGCCCTGGTTATTTCTGCGTGTTGAACATTACAGGGTTGATTTTTAGGCAAAATGCCATTATGCTTTAGAAAATCGAATGCAGATAAAGCACTTTCTCTCGTGGACAACAACTGCAATTATCAGTAATAATAATATAGGCAGAATTTCTCTAATGCTATGCAAAATAGCGCAAGGGTACGCTGTTTTGTGAAATATAATGGACGCTTTGGGGTTTTATTATTTCCTTCTGCAGCTGTCAAGCTAACAAGTCTGCCACTAAAAAGTAAAGCCTTTTTAAAATATGAAAAGGCTATATTTAGTGATATTTCAAAGGAGGCTTTATAAAAGAACAGACACTTTTAAGTGCTACTTTTTTCTACTGCAGTTTATCGCCTGCTTTTACAGCTGGTGAGCAGCTGCTGTGCTTGAAATGTGAAAAATATAATCATGTTCTCTACTCCAGCCTCTGCTTCAATTAAAGCAACCTACTCTACCTTTGGACAATTTTTTACAGCTCTGCTATCTTTTCGTTTTTTTCAAGGAGCTGGAGACATTTGAAGATTTATTTACTGAGAATTCTTTAGCTTTCCTTATTTCAAAGAAAAAGGTCATGGTTTTAATATTTGAAAACTGCAGCCTGGAGGGGCGGAAAAAAGCATTTTAACCTTTAATTTTCCAGAATTATTAACTCTCGTTATCTCCCAGCAGCCTTGATATTTTATGTTATTCTGCTCTGCAGATTTATCGACATTTTCTGCAGTCTGTATCTACTACATGTGAGTATAATATTTTGAACTTCACTGACTGCTTACATAAAAAAATCTTTCCAACGATTCTTATTTTCTTTTAGGTGTTAGCTCGATTTACCTAGTTCACCATGCTGCAGATGTCAAGAGGGAGTGGTGGTGGGGGCGGGTTGATGGAAGAAACAAAAAAAAAAAACACTGTTCAACCGTTCTTGCTGCTGTCGCTTCCTGCCTCGCTCCTCTGCTCCTGATGGTTTCCCAGCATTCTCTGGGACACCAGCACAGGCTCCCACCAACCCTGGTGCTGCTATAATTATAAACCTAACATGAAAGTAGTGTCAGGATTGGTCTGAGCGGCTTGGCTTGCTTCTCAGACACTGCCCCGGGGTCTGTGCTGATTCTTCAGCCCTGCTGTGCAATTGGAGAAACCTAAGTGCACATCTGTGTTTTACTGGCCTAAGATGGCCGGCCAAACACATGTGCACTTAGGTGCCCCCCTCTCCTCCACCGTCCAAGTGACCCAATCCCACCCCTCCCTGCACTGCTGGCGGAGTCAGCAGATGAAAAAGAAAACAATAACAAACTACTGTTTTTTTTCTCATCTTCTGTCTCTTAGTCAGGAGTCAATGCTCTTCTGCCATTATGAAGGAGTCACCCCTGTCAGTATGGTACCTGCATTTGAGCTAATGGTATTTAGCAAGTGTGGTAAATACTCCACTCTATTACTTACAACTTATAATTAGGGCGTATGCTGTTACCCCAGGTCCTCATGGTCTGGTTTGCCAAATTTTGGGACACAACACAAAACAGATTACAGCCAAAGCCCCCAAAAATTGCAGCTTTTCACAAAAATACAGTGTACCAGATTTAGAGCCAGCAAAACATAGCAAGAGTGAGTCTGGTGTCAGACAGAATGTATGTTTGTAATTTAAAGTTGGGCTTTTTCTGGCACCATCCTGACATGTTGCTTCACAGCATGAAAAACCTGGTGCTGGTGGGAATAGTTACAGTGGTCCACTGCATGCTTCTCCCATCTCAATGGAAGGTTGAATGAGAGTAGACAGGGCTATGGTGACGCTCCATCTAGCATCATGCATTTCACACAGCTAGTGGTAACTGAGCCCTGTGGAGTGGAGTAATTACAGGTGGAAGAATGCCATGGAGCTGGGAGGTGGAGGCATGCTGGAACAAGATGGAAGAGAAATGACAGGAGGGGGATCTGGAAGAAGGATGACTTTCACAAAGGCAGAAGTGGGTTGAGACGTGTTGGAATAGAAGTGATTGGAAGGTGTTAGGAAAAAAATGGAGTAGGCAGAGATTTTTTAGTACAAATGCTGTATATAGCAAGCACGGTTCACTTTACATAGCTGATGGACAGTTTGGATGAAAAAAATGAAGGAGCTGTGGATATAAATGGTTAGTAAGTGACAATATAAGAAAGTAAAAGCATATATCCCACAAATACATATTTACATTGGAACATGATTGAAGAATTATACTTCTAACACTAAACACATAACTGCCATTTTCCCCAGTTGACTATTCATTATAACAACACATTGATGCTTTCATAGACCATCTAAAATATTCTGCAAGTACAATATATTTAAATACATTCTTCAGGATGGAGCAACATTTCAAGATCCACCCCAATGTTAATGATTTGAAAATTAAGTAATATTGGAAGGTATAAAAACACAGATGTTGTAGAGATGGAGGCAGGATGTATAGCACTAAAATATTAATCATTATTTTGTTCCTGTTTTAGAAGATGTGTTTTACAGCAGTCTTTATGGTGTCGAAAAAGGAGAAAACTTCTCAAAGGTCAAAAAAAGTTAAATAACCATATTGATTTCAGCCAAATACTTTTGAGATAATCATTTAGTAAGTGGAATGGTAATACCATCAAAATCCCATCTCACAAAAGAAAGCTAAAAATAAAAGGTGCAGATCAATAACACTCTTTCCATATTAAATAAATTAATTGATTCTTCTTGTTGAAAATGACATCTTTTGTGTGGGATTTCCTCAGATCTTTGCCTTCATTGCCCTATTTTTGCTGAACCCGTTTATGTTTGCTTTCAGAGTCTGCAAACTTTACTAATGCTAATTAGTGGCAAAGTGCTTGAGCTCTCCTTTCCAAACATGGCAAAAGAGGTGTACACCTAATTAGTACATTTAAATTACCTCTATGTCCCTAGTATATTTTATTACATGCGCCCAGGGCCTGTACATTAAATGCTATGAGTAGGCTGCAGCAATTATTGTGTCACCCACTAAAGTAGCACTGTAAAACATGTTTCATGCCTGCCATTGCAGCCTGTGTATACAGTTTTAAAACTGCCACTTCAACCGGGAAAAATAAACCTTTTGGGGGCCTTAACATTTCTTCCTAATACTTAAATGTTATCCCCCGAGGTATGCCCTAAATGCTCATAGGACAGAGTGGTTTGTATTAAAAAAGTAGGACATGTGCATTTAAAGTTTTACATGCCCTGCCAGTGAAAAATCTCTAAAACCGTTTAAACTGTGGAAAGCAGGCCTGACATTGACTAACAGTGGTTTACCTAATAACAATTAATACGTGCTAAATTTAGTTCTCGAACAGCTAGATACATATTTTTCCACTCATTTATTTATTTTTAATTCAAAATCCTCTGTAATGGAGAAGTCTGATTTGAAATTGTTATTTTAATATTCCACTAATAGAAAGTTGACATTTCCAGCCAAAATATGCCTTTCTGCCAGTGTCTAGGGTCACCTGAATGCTAATGGCTCTCCGTTGTTGTGATTTGTATGCCTCCCAGAGAGGGAACAAAAGGATCTTGGGGTGGGGACATGTGTTTCTCTACTGATCAGGATGGCCTGGAGGGTTGTACTCAGCCCTTTCTTGAGCTATAAAGGTTAGCCTGAGGGCTGTACCCAGCCCCTCCCTGACTTCAGATGAACCCTACTATGTCACTGATAAATGCAGCTCACACCTGCCCTTTATTTCATTAGACAGGCTGGAGCCAAACTCACAGGAAGAGGTAGGAATGACCAGAACTAGCTTGAGAGTTGGACAAAGGGATGGCTCCCATCTGCTGCATTGGGTATAAAAGGGGCAGCCCTGTAGGCTGAATTCAGAAAACTACTCAACCTGGGAACATTCAGAAAAATAACTACTCTGCTTTCTGAAGAAGGAAGACTGGACCTGCTTGCCTTGAACCCAGGACCAAGAGGTGATTCCAAGGGTCAGTTGGCTGACCTCCTGTTTGAGCTACCGGGATGACAGGCTTCAGAGGCCTCTACTGCTTTCCAGATGACCAGAACCAACTGGACCTGACCTGGTCCCCTCTGCTGGATTTTGTGGGAGGGCTTCGTGATCCTCAAGGGCTGTCCTCAAGTTCCTGAATTCTTGGTTGGAGTCAGAGTGTACAGCTTAACCAAAGGTTTTACTGGATTCCATGCGGAGTGACACAGGACCTCAAATTGCAGCACCATGCATCTCTTTATCGGTGGCTTCACAAAATTTGACACAGAGCAACTCAGAGCCTCGCATCACAGCACTGTGCAGCTCCTGGTTTGCAGCTTCACCTGATCCAACTCAGCGCCTTGCATCACAGCACCACTCAAACCTGCACCACACTCAGAAGGTACAACTCCCAGCGCCCCCATCCTGGTCCCATACCAGGCCCATGGTCTATTGTAGTTAGCCTGAATTTGTCACTTTGTTCTGGTCTGGGGTGACCAGCTACCACAGTTGGTGCTTTCCACAGATTGTTGCTATTTATACTTAAAACATAAAAAACGAATTACTCCAGAACTCCTGATTGAATGTTTGTCCTTTTGGTGTCATTTTATTTATTGAAGTATTCTCTTTTTCCAAATTGGATTTGGATGGTTCTTGTATTGTGTTTTAGCTTATTTACTGTTTAAGTGAAGCATGAACATTTTACATATTGCCTCTAAGTTAAGCCTGACTGCTTTTGTATCAAGCTAACAGACAGTTAAAACAGGTTTATTTTGTGACCTTTGTGGTTGACCCTGATACGAACTGTGTTTATTATTTGAAGTGGGTTCTCACCTTCTCCAGTCAATAATCCAGTTTCTTACATTTATCTGTTATAAAGCTTAGTTCATTTCTATGGAAATCTATTAATGGACTTCGTTTTGGTGGAATGCTGCAAGGTTCTGTCACCATATGCTATTGATTATCCTGTGTAAATCCCTATAAAAATTCTGCCACCGTTTAAGGCTAAACAGAGGGATTTCATTCTGCCATAAACATTCTAACAGTAATCGAGCAACTGTAATAATGTTATCAATTAGTTATTAAAGCTTCAAAGGAACAAATGTATTTAATTTCCAACCAAGGATAACAAAAACTGTCAAGGGGTTAGAAGAGGACTGACAGATTAAATTGATTCTTGAATAAGAATCATGCTAAAAAGTTTATAAAGCAATATATGGCACAAACATATAGTAGTAATCAGCAGCTTCCACCTGGATGGAGTTGCCATTTGTCTAAACCCTTTCTTAGGGAGTCTGTATGGAGTAGAGAAAATCATAAACAGATTTTAAAAAGACTGAACACAACGCTGGTCTCAAGAACTGTTTAGTGGCAATAACTGAGATACTGACAAACACACCAGAATATTGAATTGTAAACCATTTGACCAAGAAGATGCTAGTATATGTAGGTCTGCCCTAGTGTTATCTCTTATTGTGTGCAATGCACTGAGATCAAATAAGTTTGCACAAAGGTGAAAACTATGGGATTAGACATAATATTGAAATCTGTTGAATAGTTTTTCTTGAAGCATTCTCTGAGGTGTGAATATTTAAACCATTGATTACCATTAATGTTGCAAAGTGCTCTCAACTCAGTGAAAGCTAACAACTAATTACACTGTATTAACGGGCCTACATTGTTAATATCTTACTCTAATCAATGAGTTGAACGTTCATCAGCAGTAGTTAATAAGAAATGGGGCTGCCCCAACTTGGTGTCTCAT
This sequence comes from Pleurodeles waltl, assembly GCF_031143425.1. Lineage (NCBI taxonomy): Eukaryota > Metazoa > Chordata > Amphibia > Caudata > Salamandridae > Pleurodeles > Pleurodeles waltl. The sequence continues at coordinate 959,721,262 of NC_090447.1, read as the reverse complement.
ATGAAATTGTAGATATTACTTCAGTCTTTGCTGTATGATACTGAGAAGTTGCAGGAAAATACCTCTTTTACATGATCACCCCAATTTTATATTGGCACTAATGGTGCAGATTTTTGACACTATGAACGGGTGCTAACCCATTTGCCAACGGGAAAGGGGTCCTCATGTGACTCCTTCCCCTTTGTGAATGGCACCGAAAACATTTTTCTGAGAAGGCAGTGGTCCTATGAAAACGTTTCATTTTTTATTTTTGAAATGCATCTCGTTTTCCTTTTATTTAAAAGCAGTCACAGACATGGTGGTCTGCTGTCTCCAGCAGGCCACCATCCATGTGAGAACAGCCATTCCCAGGGGGGTCGCAATTGCGACCTACCTCATGAATATTCATGAGGTAGGTCATTTGTGAGCCCCCTTGCGAATCGCAGACAGTGTCAATGACAATGTTGAACATAAGGTTTTGTGACTCGCAAATTGCGAGTCGCTCTGACTTGCAATTTGCAAGTTGCAAATCCAATATTTTGTACATGTAGCCCATAGATGTTAATGAGGTACGTGTGATGGCATTGATGGGTCAGCATTATTATAGTAGATATAAGACCAGAGCCGCATTACCATGAAAAAGTTGTATAAAAAATAAGTTCAGTTTAGACGAGTAAAGCATCAGATTGTGAATTAAAGGTATCCTTGGTCGATAGAGTCTGAAGATATTTGAAATAATACTCACAATTTTTGTATTCTAATTTCACATGCATCTTCATAGGAGTCTGTATGTCTGCCATTCCTTGTTTCACCAACAATAAAGGTTCCTTCCTACCCTCATTATTTATAGTTCCTTAAGACCACAATAGCACAGGTAGCATTTATGAATATGACATTGAAAAATGCAATGATGTCAATGAAATAAGCCATGAAGTTAGCAGATCAATATCAGTAGGCCTACTTTGTCACATGATGAGTGCAAAAGGTTGAGACTGAGAAGACACATGGTTAGTATTACCATGCTAGCTGGTGCTGTATTGGTTTAGCCTTCAACATTTTGTTAGTCCATATTAATCATAAATGTGCAAGCTACGTCACCCTTCTACATATTTATTTAGGCTCACTCTGATGCCTGGGAATGCTGATTTTTAAATGTTTATTTCTGGATACTACCTTTTTGTATCTTTTCTCAAGGTCTTTTGCACTATTTGCAATAGAAAGAAAAACATGAACATGTTCAGACTTTGGGGGTCACCATGATTTCGGCGGACAGAAAAGGCCATCCGCCGGAGTCCCGAAGGGCAGGTTGCTGCCAGTGCGGCTGCCTTCCTGCATGCCCAATTAAGAGTTGCCCGCTGGCCGAGCAGGAAACAGCCTACAGCATTGTCTCAGGCTCATAATAGAGCCGGCAGCAATGCCGTAGAGCATAGGGTGCACCAGCACCGATCGCAATGTTCACTGACTGCATTGTGCATGAGGCCCCTGCATCCTGTCTCAACCAACCTTTACATGGCAGTGCTGCCACCATGGACTTGCTGACGGTGAAGGGACTTGTAGTCTCCAGAGTACTGTGCTTGCAGTGCTGCCCTGGTGTAGGAGGCTGGACTGGCTTGTAGTGAGTACCAAGGGCTACTTACACCTTGCTCCAGGCCCAGGTATCCCTTATTAGTGTATAGGGTGTCTAGCAGCTTAGGCTGATAGATAATGGTAGCTTAGCAGAGCAGCTTAGGCAGAACTAGGAAACGAGTGAAGCTCCTACAGTACCACTAGTGTCATATGCACAATATCATAAGAAAACACAATACACAGATATACTAAAAATAAAGGTACTTTATTTTTATGACAATATGCCAAAAGTATCTCAGTGAGTACCCTCAGTATGAGGATAGCAAATATACACAAGATATATGTACACAATACCAAAAATATGCAGTATAGTATTAGAAAACAGTACAAACAATGTATAGTTACAATAGGATGCAATGGGGACACATAGGGATAGGGGCAACACAAACCATATACTCCAAAAGTGGAATGCGAACCACGAATGGACCCCAAACCTATGTGACCTTGTAGAGGGTCGCTGGGACTGTAAGAAAACAGTTAGGGTTAGAAAAATAGCCCACCCCAAGACCCTGAAAAGTGAGTGCAAAGTGCACTAAAGTTCCCCAAAGAGCACAGAAGTCGTGATAGGGGAATTCTGCAGGAAAGACACAAACCAGCAATGCAACAACGATGGATTTCGAAACGAGGGTACCTGTGGAACAAGGGGACCAAGTCCAAAAGTCACAAGCAAGTCGGAGATGGGCAGATGCCGAGGAAATGCCAGCTGTGGGTGCAAAGAAGCTGCTACTAGGCAGTAGAAGCTGAGGATTCTGCAGGAACGACAAGGGCTAGAAACGTCCCCTTTGGAGGATGAATGTCCCACGTCGAGAAGAGTTGTGTAGAAGTGCTTTCCCGCCGACAGACCGCCAACAAGCCTTGCTAGCTGCAAATCATGCGGTTAGGGTTTTTGGATGCTGCTGTGGCCCAGGAGGGACCGGGATGTCGCCAATTGTGTCAGGGGACAGAGGGGGCGCCCAGCAAGACAAGGAGCCCTCTCAGAAGCAGGCAGCACCTGCAGAAGTGCCAAAACAGGCACTACAAAGAGGAGTGAAACAGTGCTCACCCAAAGTTGCACAAAGGAGTCCCACGCCGCCGTAGGACAAGTTAGAAAGTCGTGCAATGCAGGTTAGAGTGCCGTGGACCCAGGCTTGGCTGTGCACAAAGGATTTCTGCTGGAAGTGCACAGAGGCCGGAGCAGCTGCAAAAGACGTGGTTCCCAGCAATGCAGTCTGGCGTGGGGAGGCAAGGACTTACCTCCACCAAACTTGGACTGAAGAGTCACTGGACTGTGGGAGTCACTTGGACGGAGTTGCTGGATTCAAGGGACCTCGCTCATTGTGCTGAGAGGAGACCCAGGGGATCAGTAATGCTGTTCTTTGGTGCCTGCGGTTGCAGGGGGACGATTCCGTCGGCCCACGGGAGATTTCTTCTGAGCTTCTAGTGCAGAGAGGAGGCAGACTACCCCCACAGCATGCACCACCAGGAAAACAGTCAAGAAGGCGGCAGGATCAGCGTTACAGAGTTGCAGTAGTCATCTTCGCTACTTTGTTGCAGTTTTGCAGGCTTCCAGCGTGGTCAGCAGTCGATTCCTTGGCAGAAGGTGAAGGTGAAGAGAGAGATGCAGAGGAACTCTGATGAGCTCTTGCATTCATTATCTAAGGAAATCCCCAAAGCAGAGACCCTAAATAGCCAGAAAAGAGGGTTTGGCTACATAGGAGAGAAGATAGGCTAGCAACACCTGAAGGAGCCTATCAGAAGGAGTCTCTGACGTCACCTGCTGGCCCTGGCCACTCAGAGCAGTCCAGTGTGCCAGCAGCACCTCTGTTTCCAAGATGGCAGAGGTCTGGAGCACACTGGAGGAGCTCTGGGCACCTCCCAGGGGATGTGCAGGTCAGGGGAATGGTCACTCCCCTTTCCTTTGTCCAGTTTTGCGCCAGAGTAGGGCTGAGGGGTCCCTGAACCGGTGTAGACTGGCTTATGCAGAAATGGGCACCATCTGTGCCCATGAAAGCATTTCCAGAGGCTGGGGGAGGCTACTCCTCCCCAGCCCTGACACCTTTTTCCAAAGAGAGAGGGTGTAACACCCTCTGTCTGAGGAAGTCCTTTGTTCTGCCATCCTGGACCAAGCCTGGGTGGACCCCAGGAGGGCAGAAACCTGTCTGAGGGGTTGGCAGCAGCAGCTGCAGTGAAACCCCGGGAAAGGTAGTTTGGCAGTACCCAGGTCTGAGCTACAGACCCGTGGGATCATGGGATTGTGACAACAATGCCAGGATGGCATAGAGGGGGCAATTCCATGATCATAGACATGTTACATGGCCATATTCGGAGTTACCATTGTGAAGCTACACATAGGTATTGACCTATGTGTAGTGCACGCGTGTAATGGTGTCCCCGCACTCACAAAGTCTGGGGAATTTGCCCTGAACAATGTGGGGGCACCTTGACTAGTGCCAGGGTGCCCACACACTAAGTAACTTTGCACCTAACCTTTACCAGGTAAAGGTTTAGACATATAGGTGACTTATAAGTTACTTAAGTGCAGTGGTAAATGGCTGTGAAATAACGTGGACGTTATTTCACTGAGGCTGCAGTGGCAGGCCTGTGTAAGAATTGTCAGAGCTCCCTATGGGTGGCAAAAGAAATGCTGCAGCCCATAGGGATCTCCTGGAACCCCAATACCCTGGGTACCTCAGTACCATATACTAGGTAATTATAAGGGTGTTCCAGTATGCCAATGTAAATTGGTGAAATTGGTCACTAGCCTGTTAGTGACAATTTGGAAAGAAATGAGAGAGCATAACCACTGAGATTCTGGATAGCAGAGCCTCAGTGAGACAGTTAGTCATAACACAGGTAACACTTTCAGGCACACTTATGAGCACTGGGGCCCTGGCTGGCAGGGTCCCAGTGACACATACAACTAAAACAACATATATACAGTGAAAAATGGGGGTAACATGCCAGGCAAGATGGTACTTTCCTACACCTGGTGGATTAGGACCACCAACACCACCAGACCAAAGAAAACTCATACTCCCACTGTGGAACTACCGCCACGGCCATAATGTGGAGGTCGGACCGTGACATTGGCGGTGGTCCAACTGCCACCACAGCCCTGGCGGCCTTCAGTCTGCCAGGGTCATGATAACCCCCTATGTGTTGCCATGTGAGCAGTTCCTTGTTTAACAACTTATTTAAATTAAAAATGATATTTTATGTCCTTGTCTGTAAACTTAAATACTTAGCAGTGAGCTCCAGAAACATCAAATTATCACATTCTATTGATAATATTTACAATATTAATCAAATCTTTAAAAATATAATTTTTCTCAAGTCAATAAAGAGTCACCAAAAATCCTACGAGAGGCTTTTCAGGCACACTTGAATGGTTTCATTAGTGTAACTCAATTGTCAAGTGAAGACATATTATAAAGAGAAAAACTGAAACATTGTATTTTAACATACAGATGCTTTCTTTACCATTTCCTTTTACATTTTTGCCTCCTTTTATATTGACACATTTCAGCTTCTCCTTATTTTCTAGCCCACCTCAGTTGAACTATACAAGAACCATAATTTGAAGAATCTTTAAGTGATCAAAATCATGTTTGTAATCAATTTGTCAGACATTATCCTCAAACCATAACATGCTATTATGACTTGGCAAGGATCAGGAAGTAGCATGAAAAGTAAGACCAGAAAAGAAATAAGAATGAAATGGATATACTAAAAAATATTGACAGCTGAGACCTGCAGACTGTGAAAGACTGGATAATGGTGGCTAGAGCTTGGTTACATGGGAAGGGTATTCCATGTGACTCAGAGAAGAAAGAGCAATCAGAACAAGAGAAGGGCTGCATTTAATTTAAGCAGCAGTGAAGTGGGCACAAGTTATTTTTCAATTTCTTGGTTGTATATTTACCTCCACATTTTTTTCTTTTCTCAGCTTCTTCTGCTTATGAGTTTCACCTCCAAAGAAGGTTTCTCTGTCAGATTTTGGCCTTCTACACCTAAGATTAATCAGAATTCACTCACACTGACAGTGATTCCTGGTGCTTCAGGCTGTGGAAGGACTTTGGGTAATTCCTAGGTTCATTAACTGTGCTACCTAATGGAACATCAGGTGAAGCATATGGAGGATGGGCCTTGCTTAGATTTGTAATACATGCCTATTTAGTGTTATACTCAAGATGTGTGCACTTAGAGTGATATCCACTCTTGCTGCCTACCTGGCTTAGGTGTTACCACAGCTGCTCTACACTCTTTGAAAGAGAGAGAGAGAGAGAGAAAGTCAGAGGTGCAAGCCTGACCTCTGAAAGACAAACCTCTTGTGCATTTATTTTCTACATTCTATTCTCCTTTCCGCTCACAAGAACTCATAGGTTTGTGTATATTCAAGTCTCAGCCTACAGCTCTTATTTGTTGGTAAGTGTAGTTTAGCATAGGAGCCCACTCATCTAAACCTTAACCTCCTGGGTCACAGCAAACCTTCATGCTGCCCAAAGTGTAGTACTGCTGAACAGATACCTCCTGGATGTGGCCGCAACACTGTATGAAAAAAGCACACAAGCAATGTCTTAAACATCATAGGAATGAGCAGACTTATAACGTAATGGTACCAAAATATCATTGTCTGAATGTTTTCCGACATAAATATTGAGTCCTAAATCACCTTTACAAAAATGTGTCTTCAACTGAGTTATTAGAGAAAATCTATTCAATGGAGCAATTTTTTAAAACAATACTAAGCCCACAATATTTATATCAGACAGTATAACAGAACATTATATTCCTGCATACAACCTCCATGAGGTTTTCTTACAGGATGGCTACTTGCCAGGACTAATGATTAAGAAACATAACATAACACAACATATGTTATAAATCATTTGGAAACTACTGCATACATACTACAAGTGGACATATGGTTGAGGCAATGAAAATATTTCAGCAGAAAGTGGAAACAGCTGTGCAGGGAAATATGTCCCATGAGGTGTGAGAAGGTTAGGTTGAAAAAACAAGAATTATATTTTAAAGTATCAGAAAAAAAGCCTTTGTTTTCAGATTGGGAATAGGTAAGAAAAATGGGTAAACAATCGACCAGAGGGAGAGGTAGTACAGGTAAAGAACAGAAGGTTAGAGACAAAGGAATAGGTTTTGGAGTAAATGTTGAAGGGAACAGAAAACTAGGGAGAGCCAGACTAGGTGAGAAGAAATATTATGGAGAGATTCACTCAAAATAAAGGGGAGGAGGTGTGCTACAGGTATAGTAGGAGAGAGCAAAGACACAGTGCATTTCCCGGTGAATGGGTGTGAAATTGTAATATGCTATTATTTAGTCCAGGTAGAGTTTAATCCAAATTTAGTTTCACTTTTTGCAGAACGAGAAAAAAAAACCTGATTGTCTTGGGTGCAAAAGAAGAAGACTGCTTAGAGTAGTCTGCTTGACATTTCTACTAGCTGTTGGATATTGGGTGATCATTAAAAACAAATGCTCGACAAGTCACTGAGTAGTTCAGAAATATGTTTGGCAGACTGGCTTTCATAGGACTTTGAGGATTGAGAAGTGCCCTTTAGAATGACATCATCATTGATGATTCATGATCATACTAGAGATTAAACAGCAAGGCGAATTCTGGTTAAAATAAAAACTAGTACATTTTTTTATTTTTTTTTTATTATTGGATCAGAGAGTACTTTGTGGAGTGAACAATTTGTGACTAGGTGGAGATATGAAGATAAATTCTACTAGATCCCCTAGTAGATTGGACCCTCTAGGGTCTGGAGTAGGGAAGTTTGAACAACTTTCTAAATCCCAATTTGAAAAGGGACTTTTGAGTTCTTCTGAGGAAAAACTCTTCTCCGCATGAGAGACACCTGTTTTGGTGTGGAGTAGATAGTAACTTCGGTCACATCAATGTTTCTCTTTTTGTTACTCAACATTTTCGTTCTGTGTCCAGCTCAAGGCTGTACCTAATAATTTACTTGGTATTGCCACCCCAAGACTTATGGAGTCAAGCCTCAAACCCTAGACATATCATCATGTCAGGCCTGTTCTCAGAACACAACACATTTCACATATAAACGCCACACAGGCCGAAGAAGGGAAGAGGGGACATTCCTGCCTGCCATCTTACGCTGTGTGCCACTTTGTTGACAGCTTTGCTGATCTTGGCCTTTTCTCTCTGGCCAACGAGGAGGACTTCCAAAAGCTCACATACAGACCGTTGCTCTCTCTAGGTATGGAGTCAGGTGGGGCTCCTTCAATAGACTAGTACAGGCAGAGGGCCAACACTGCTATGCTGTCATTTTAGATGTAGGTAGGAAGTCTTAGACTAATGATTACTGGGACATCAACCATCAGGAGCAGAGAAGCAAGGCAGCAGGAGTTGGAAGGAACAGCAGGAAAGTTAAGTTTTATTATTATTTTCTTTTTTATTGTTTCCCCGTCCCTGTTGTCCTATCGCCCCCCTTAACATTTGCAATGGCTGCTGCTGGTAGCGCGACTGAAATCTGGTAGCAAAATAATTATATTTTATCATCAACTCAAACTTACGTGGAGCCTGTTTGAAAATGGTAAGGGATTTCCAAACATTTGAGCAAAAGAAAACATTTCAAAATGGTTCCAAAACATATTTGTTTTTAACTTCCAATATTCACCTGACATTCCTCCAAAAATGAACAGTATGAAACAGTGAGCATTTTATCCCTTGTCTTATTTCTACATTGAACTAGTTTGACTGCACAAAAAGAGAGAGAGTAAGTAAATTGTTTATTGTTCAGTTAATCAAAACCTTAACAGAGCACAGCCAATACAACACAGAATCAAACAATTAAAATGTAATGTTTGCAGGAACATGGCCAACAACTACTAACATAATGTAAGCTAAAAACCTCAAACTCCTCTGAGTGAAGATGTAAGTTAAAATACTAGAGGAATTGCTAGATACAAACACAACACCTTAGTTTGGTTCTGTGGTGGGATAGCAGCAGTGTAGCAGCAAGGCGCAATGCTGAACCTTAGAGAAAGTCAGTAAGGTTACCTCAAACCAGATTAGGTGCCACATCATAATAGGTTAGTACGCTTTGGAATTATCCTTGCCTGAGCAGCGCATAAAGTGCTCGATGTAAGGAGCAGAGTGCAGGATAACAGCAGAACTGCGACAGAGTAACACCAGCTAGTCTGTGGTATTGCAGAGGAGTAAGTGTAAAAGTGTAGGGAGGAGGACAAGGTAAGTAGAAAAAGACCACAAGGTTAGAATTGCTTGTTGACGACTAATGAATTGCAGCGAAATGAAACAGGACAATGGTAGAAACAGCCTTACAGGGCATGGAATTGAGTATTAAGTCAGTTTTAAATTCCAACTTCCAAGGAGGTATTGTTGTTGGCAGTTACTAGTTTGACTGCAGTGGCTTGGAAGAACTTGACGATTTTAACATTTGTAGGAGGCTTGCCTGGTGGGGGGTGGGTACCTATGGTACTTACACCTTCTGTCATGCCAGTTGTCCCTTATTAGTGTAGTGTAGGCAGTGTCTAGAAGCAAGGGCCTCTAGGGGTAGCTGTGGATGAGCAGCCAAGGCTTATCTAGGAGACATGCAAGGCTCATGCAATACCACTGTAGTCACACAGTACTCACACACATGAAAGAATATACTCAGTGTTACAAAAATAAAGGTACTTTATTTTGGTGACACAAATACCAAAAATACTATAGAGACTATACTGCCTTAGGAGGTAAGCAATGCAAAAATTATATACACTAGTATGCAGAAATAGGCATAAAAACTGTTAGAAACCAGTGCAATCAGTGAAAATCACAATCGTTAGAAATGTGCCTGGGGGAGCACAAACCATATACAAAGAAAGTGAAATGAGAAGGTTGGTCCCCCACCTAGGCAACTGTAGTGTGTAGAGGGGAGCTGGGAGTACTAGAAAAGCCCAAAAGGTAAGTACCACAACCCACCCCAGAGACCAGGAAAGCAGGAGTAAATCACAGTAATTTTCCCAGAACACACACAGAAATGAGAAGAAATATGCAAAACCCAGAAGAGACTGCAAGACACCAACAGTGGATTCCTGGACAAGAAGACCTGTAGAAGAAGGGGACCAAATCCAAGAAGCATAGAAGAGTCTAGGCAGAACAGGAGCCCCTTCTAACCCGGATGAAAGTGCAAAACGAGAATCACCGGTAAAGAAGAAAAGTCAGCACTGCACCTAGTAAGATGAATTTGGGTTCCTGAAGGATGCAAGTGATGTCTCATGCCGGATGGAGGATTGCAGTTGGGTTTGCATTGTCGGAGTCTGCCAACAGGCCTTGGCACACGCAAAGCTCGCGCTTAGCGGAAAATGGCGCTGCCTGGGACCAGGAAGGGCCAGGTGGACTCTACCCAGGGGGGGGAGCCAGAGGGGGCCCTCAGCAACTCAGAGATCACACAGAAGACCAGGCAGTACACACAGGAGTCCCACAGCACAGGGATAAAAATGTTGCACAAGATGCCATGCAGCACTACAACAAAGGCTCCCACGCTGCGGGAGAACCACTCAGGATGCCTGCTATTAGAGCTATCAGCTGATGGGAAAGACAGGTAAAGTCATGTAGCATAATTAGAGCAGCACCTTAAATAAAAAAAATGAAGCATGGCATTTCTTTCTTCTACTCTGTTTTTCTACCTGTATAGTGACAAACAGAAAAGAGATATATATGGCACCATGTTGATTTTTTGCCCTCCTTAGGTAATTATAGAAAAGTTTGAATCTTTCTCCATTTTTCTACACATTCCAAACTAATTCTTCTTTTTTAAAAATACATTGACTTGTTTTAACCAATTCTAATATATTTTTTAAACAAATATCTAACATCTTTTTTTATGTGTTTAGATTTGCACTAGCAAGTCTACTTTTATTATTCATGTTTGGCAACATCCTCTTTTTCATATGAAAGTGCTATGCACCAAGTATTTTAGTGGTGAGTGGGAAAAGTGATGGCGTGACTATGTATTACAGGGGAAAAAATGCAATGCTGTGCATGATAAGGCTATTTCAAGCCATTTTGAAATTCCATGACTTTTTAAAGAACTCGACCTTCTGCCTCATTCATCTATGTGGTCTTTGAACTCCTCAGTGACTTACAATGTCATTCTAATAAATGGCAGGGGTACTTAATCATTTATTTGTGTGTATATATATATATATATATATATATATATACATATATATATATATATATATATATATATATGCACATACACACACATATACACATCCTAAGGTAACTATCAAAGATGTCATGAGTGCTGTAATTTGTGGGGTAATTAGCAGTGCATGGCGAGGGTGCCGCTATGAGTGGCCTGCCTGGTGGCTTATCAGAGTTTTTGTGTATCTTTTGTATCAGATATAAAAAATGTAGTTTAGGTGTATCCATCAGGAAACTGTATTTTTCTAAGCTTAACAGTCCTATGTCCCTTTAATTATGCAACAATTTTGTGAACTCTTTCATCTCCTCAGTGTAATGAGCCAAATCAATTTCTTTATAATGCTCCTTGTCTGTTAATTGTGAATACGATTACTTCATGTATTCTATTAAAATCCAAATAACAATATTGCTCCCCTTATCTGCATTGGGCATCACTAGCTAGATAGATAGATAGATAGATAGATAGACAGACAGACAGACAGACAGACAGACAGACAGACAGACAGACAGATAGACAGACAGATAGACAGACAGACAGACAGACAGACAGACAGACAGACAGACAGACAGACAGATAGATAGATAGATAGATAGATAGATAGATAGATAGATAGATAGATAGATAGATAGATAGATAGATAGATAGATAGATAGATAGATAGATAGACTCACAAATAATGCCTCGCTAGGGAATTGTATCAATCTACATTTTGAGTTGGAGGCGAGGGTAGCAGTGGAATACAAAAAGGTTACATGGTGAGGGGGTCATCTCAGAAAAATTCTGCAAGCATGCAGTTAGACTTGGTGATTATAAAGCATATCAATGCTTGGATCACTGTATGAGGATGCCAGCAAACTAAAGTACGTCTGTCATAACTGTCTCATCATATGTTTGGTTCTACTATTTAAAAAGAGTCTTATTTGATCTCACTCAGACCATTGTGAAGCTAACGACAAACAACAATGTATGGCAAAATAAAGCCTATTGATTAAATTAGACGCTTTTCAACTATAGGTGACATATTTTGTTTTCTATCAACGTAACCATCTGAAATCTAAAGTTCGCTTAATTTTATTGTTAATTTTCTCTTCCTTCTTTTTTAAAACATTATTTAGATAGTGCTACCTGTTTATACATTTCGTAGACTCTGGTATTTGGCTTCACCATAAGTGTAATTTAAATATTGTCCATCATCTGCACGGCAACCAGAATCCTACAGCTTATAAGTAATATTCTAAGTGTAACAGTATACTGATTTACTAGCCATGTTATATGTGCATGTTGTTTGATGATACATGCATGAGCGGTCACGGACTCTCTGTCCACGGACTACAAAGAGTGAGGGTTTTCAGCAGGAAAGGGGATATCATCTGAAAGATACAAAACATTTTTAAGTGCAGTCTCCTCCCATTCTTATCTTTTGTTTCGTGATTTAACAATTCCCTGCAAACCGACGATAAGCCCTTTGATATGCCATTTATAAAGGGTTATCAGATCTCCTTTAAGTCTTCTTATCTTCAGATAGAAATTCAATATTAAGTTAGCCTGGCTTCAAAGGCTGACAATGTTTGCCCAGTCATCTCATGAGTTTTGCCGATCTTTGATTACGTTTTGAAGTTCTGTATTTCCATTTTTTAAGGAGAACACTTAACACTTCTATACCAAATTTCACAAGGTAATTAAGGTGTTTCTGTTCTGAACCTTACATTACAGCAGATAAAAAAGAAAAAAAAAAAAAAACTTTACATCTGTTACACTGGGAAAATGCATCAATGGTTGAAAACATTTAAGATATGATCCGGATCCAAATAATCCAGGGCCAAATAATGTGGCATGATTTAATAAATGACATGGTTTGGAAAGGCAAATTATACAACACATTCCGATACAATATACTCTAGCAGAATGGTATTTCACCACAGGGAAACAAAAGGGATCCCAGTGTTAAATAAAAAACACAAGTCTTTTAAGAAAGGTAAGCGCGCGCATTCTGCAGACCGCATTAACATATTATTTAATCAATATTGATAATGCTGTCCTTCAAAAACAGAAAACGAATGCCTTTTTTATTGTAATCGTCTTTTTCTATTTTCCAGAGTGGAACTATTTGTGTAAAATAGAGACAAAGTAGCAAGCATCAAAAAACACAACGCTAGATGTGCATTGTTTTGCAGTAAAAAGTGTTTCTCTTTTCTTTGCTGCATCACATTTATGTTAGATCATCATTTTCCTTTAAGATATCCTGTAAAACTGTGTGATATGTAAGTGGATGGAGAAGCAGATGGTATAGTTAGGGCCACTGGAATTATGCGGCATGAGAGGGCCAAATTATGTAGCAGGGTTTAGTAAATTATGCAACAGGAAATGTTAAATTATACTGCATAATGCGGCACATTTCGTAATAATTTTATTTCATTATTTCAACATTTTAAAACTTCATAACACTGTCTGGGCATTGGTTGCACCTCGTTAGTACCATTTATGTACCCAAACGTAGCAAAAAGCAAAAAAAAGGTGACCAGTCCAGATTTGCGAAGGGATTTTCACTGCGCAGCAACACATGTCGCTGCACTTTTAGTAACTTTTGAACCGTTTGAGCTAGAAACATGTTTTTTTGTTAAAATCTGCAGATTGGATTATGTGGCAAATGCGTCAAATCTGTAATTATGTGAAAATTGCCATGGCCACACAATCGCATAATTCTAGTGGCCCTGAGTATAGTTCGCCTACATTTATGATGTTCCTTTCTCGCCAGGAAACACCCTTTGATTCAAGACAATGAACTTTAAAAAGAACTGCAGCAAATTGGGGTGTCCAAGTGTTGTCTTGAAAAAAGTGTTAGTTTTAGAACATATTCTTTAATGTAAACATACATTTTTATGAATTGTGAAACAGAACATTTTCGTCAAGAAATAATTAACCATTCTCTCGTCCCTATTTGATTTGCAAATAAAATATGGAAGGTTTTGTTCCGCAACAGTTTAATAGATCATGCGAGGGCCAGCCATCTTTTTGAAGCAAAGGATAGCTTTGATACATTGGTTAATATTTACATTAGAATGTCTATATATGTATATTTTACATGTTAGAAATGGGTTATTCATTTCGGAGGGGGACCCCTACAATCTTTAGAAACACTATCTGGCTAGGTCAAAACATAGCTCTAAGAGAATTTCTGCATAACCCCTGTTAACAATAACACAAGCTGCAGGCAATCCCCAGAGAAGCCCTTGTTAAATTCAAGCAGTAACAACAGTTTAAGAGTAAAGACATTCTGCCATTAGGATGTCAAATAGTGCTATGATAGTGTTTCTGGCATATAACAATTATCTCCTTGAATGAATAATCTTTCATTTTCAAAACCGAGCTAGCATTGTCTTCCAGACAACGGTGATTGATGCATGGCCTATGGTGGTGGTAGAACATGGCACTTATGTATGCCCAAAACAGCATTCTAAAGGCAATGGATTCAACAGCTGCAATCAGAAACTAAAAACGAATTTCTGCATCATTTGATGAAATCACTTTTTAGGTTGAGTCTACCAGACAATACCAGCTGTCTAGTTGCAAAAGACCTATTATACTACCAAGAATGTACAGTCGGCTTTCAGCTCATCCATAATTGCCATTGGTTGCCGTACTTGTCTGTCTTTTTTGCATGATTCTAATTCGATAGTTTGTCTTGTCTGTCCTGTGTTTGTCCCTTACCTGGAGCATAGCTCTTTACTTGTGCCCTTGCTCTCTCTCGTCCATATGCTTCTTCCCACACGCTATTTGCAGTTCTCTCTCACCCTTGTTATTCTTGCTTCTGTGCTGTGTTTGTCTTATGCATGTGTTTCTCCCTTCCCCAATGTTGTTTTCTCCCTTGTGACTGTCTCCCTGTCTTCATTGTTGCTCGTTCTTGTGCTACTTTTCACTTCCCCCAAATTACTACCCTGATTCGCTTCTCCGCTGCCCACCACAAGGTTCAATTTGTTACATATCCTTTGTTGTACCTGGCCCTGTCTGCAGGATCATCCTTAAACTATTTGTCTCTACCCTCCTGTTTTCTGAACCCATTTTTGTTGGCTTTTAGGCCTTTACAAACTCAAACACTGCTAACCAGCGCTAAAGTGCTTGTGCTTTCTTCTTTAAACATGGTAGAACTGACTTACACCTGAATGGCTTATTTAATTTCCTTGTAAGTTCCTAGTAAATGAGCCCTACATGTAGCAAGGGCTGTAAATTGTGTTACTACTCTTCACTTTAGCAGACACTGAAGCAGCCAATGAACTGAATTCCCAATGAAGTACAAAGACCCCCAGATCAAATTCCAGCTGATTTCTACCACTTCAGCCTTGACGTATACTTTACACTTACCTTATACCTTACATTAACATCTTAAATAATGCAATCCTATAGGGAGGCCCTGTTCCAGAAACCTGGAAGGGTGCTGAAGTTGTCCCTTACCACAAGAAGGGCTCTAGTAGTGACCTGGCTAATTACTGCTTGATTAGCTTAATTGATAGTTTAAAGAAAATCTTTAGAAAACAAGTATTGCATAAGCTAACGGCCTGGATCTCAGAAAATTTCACGCAGTCTGACCTCCGGGCTGGTTTCCAACAGAAAAAGAGTACTATCAACCATGCTTTCGTTTTCCAATTCATTAGATGGAAGGAAGTGATGCTGGGTAAAGGCAGCCTTCATGTTGCTTTTATGGACCTATGAGCAGTGTTTAATCTCCTCCCTAGAACCAAGCTGTGGGAAGCCCTTTTCAACCTGGGGATGCTGCCAGACTTGTCACCTATAATTGTCCATTTGCATACAGACAAGTATGCTAGGGTTCATGGTGGCCCAGAAGGGGAATTTACATCTAAAATAGCAGACAGTAGAGGGACGTGCCAGGGGTGTGTGCTGGCCCCCACAATACTTGTATTGTTTACCGATGGATACAGAGTTCCCTTTTTGAAATCAGCTAATGATCTGTCCATCCTGACAGGGAGGAGAACTCCAGCGTTGTTTTATACTGACTTCGTTCTCCTGATTTCTAAAACGTTTAGAGGCCTGCAAACTCTAGTAGATAAATTCTATCAGTTCTGTAAGGGTAGTGTTCTTCAAATCAATGCCACTAGGACAACATTTAGGACCATCAATGTAAAGAGGACACATAGGTGTAGGATCATTGTGCATTCCAAGCCTCTTAAGAGAGTCATGGGCATACTGGGCATACTGCTGGTGGAGAACGATGGTTGGGGAGTACAGGTAGCTAAGAGCAAGGTGTGTTTGAATCATGGGGTTATTACTATCCTTAAGTTCTTTGGAGGTTTCAAAAACGTTATACTTTTTCCAGCCTTGGAGATGTACAAAGCACAAGCTTGGAGCAATGCTCTATATGAAGCCAAGCTGTGGGGTAATTGCCAAGCTGAGAACCCACCGCCTCATGATAATTAATTTATTAGATCATTGCTAAAACTTCGCCGGAGCTCCCCTTTACTTCCCTTGTGCTCTCCAACTAAACCTCTGTAAAATAAGTGATAGAGCGAGGTTCAAGCCTATTCTCTACTGGCTAAGACTTTGGTCTACTGAAGAACTGGCCCAATCTAGAACAGCCCTAAGTGATTCATTCCGTAGGCCACAAGCTTTAGATATTCCTTGGCTAAAATATATTAAAGGTACTCTAATTGAGCTAGGTGTGAGCAATTTGTGGTTTGATTTGGGCTCAATTACTTCCTGTTGAATCCCATTAGTAAAAAATACTTTTTGGCAATTCACTCTGAGGGTTCATTAAGGTGCGCCATCTCACAGTTCTTTGACCAAAGACTTTTGAAATGAAAAAATAGTCCATAAGTTTGAAGATTGCCTAGATTTTCTGCAAATTCTGCTTCATTACAGTCAAGGCTGGGCACTCTTCCATTGGTTTGCTTCACAAGCACCTAGTCACATCCTTTGTTTAACAAGGACATATGTCCAATGTGCACTGCTGCCCGTGGAGATGTCCAGCATGTTCTTTTTTACCCTGCTTATGGAACTACCAAGCAAAATGGATCAAACCACTATGCACAAGCTTGGGGTTCAGACATAGGGCCTGATTATGAGTTTGGTGAAAAGGGTGTCACCATTGAAATGGTGTTGGATTCCCCGCCCACCAACGTGGCGGTCTGCCCGCCCAATTAGTGAGCAAGCGGGTGCACAGATTTAAGACGGCCGCTGCACTGCTGTTGCCGCAAGGACATTTCAACCCTGACGCACAGTGATAGGCCAATGCACCTGTGAGAGGGTGGAATGCCAATGTCTCCAACGGCCCAATCACAATGTCCCTTCCTGCTGATGTGACTGTGGCGGCAAAACCTCCACACCTGAGTTGGTGAAAAGGGATGGATATAAGGCAGAAACTCACCTGTACTCAGCTGCACACATCCTGTGCTGCCATGGAGCCAATCATACACATCCTTCTGCTTCTGCTTGATGACGTCCAAAACCCACATCATTGCGGACACAACTGATGGTAAGCCATAATCTTACCCGTTTCCATTGATTTCTCAGTTAACGGATGCACAGCAGATACATCTTTAGGTGTATGGTGGGCCAGGGCCAAACCTAGTTTGTAGGTCCCTGTTCAGAACAACTTTGAATGCATAATTAAAGTTCAGCACTTTGATGTCTACTTTGGCGAGGTCACTGACACTGCACATACACATTCTTCCAAATTATAAATGTGCTCAAAACTAATATTCAAGGATAGTGATGTGTGTTTACAGTATTGCAAACACAACAGCAGCTCCTCACTAACATTACAACAAATAATCACTGTGATACCCTCTACTTTCTCACATGTTAGGTCCTCTACTGACAGAAAGTAGGGATGTTTCATAAAACAGAAACACACCTTCTCTGCAAAATGACTGTATTAAACTCTCACACATCATGCACATTAAAAAGTAATTTTGAGAAAATGGTATTTAAAACAATCTGTTAAAGAAGTATTTCAAGGTAATCACAGAAAGACTGTCTGTAGAACAGGGTTGGTTCAATCAGGGGCCCCCTTGAAAGTCTAGGTCCCTGAGTCAGAGCCCACTTTGCCCATACTTAAAAATGTCTCTGTACACATGCCCCCTGGCTTTTAGAATATCAGGGACACCTAATAGCATCACCAAGTGCCATGCATATGTGTGTAATGTGTAAGTGCAAGACACTAAAACAAACACATCAGTAACAGCATTCTTCTCATATAGCTAAATGATATGTAAGGTACACACAAAATAATGGACATATGTCCAAAAAACAAGACAAAAAGGTATGATAACTAACCATCCTCCAGGAGTGAATAAACAAACAACTAACTTGCACACATTCAACATATGTCCAACATAAAACACAGGGAGAAGTGCAAGCAAAATGATGTTGACATTGCTCAAGGCAACCTGAAACCTTCACCTTCTCAAGTACCACCCAAATTAATGTCTGGCTCAATTTGGGTCCATCCCACAAATTTATCCTTGGAACATTTATCTTTGTCCCATGTAAGTCATGCACTGGTCCCAAGCGCTAAATATACAAATCTGTTCATATTGAGCACCAATCATGGTGAAACAATCAAACATGCAGTCGCACATCCCTATTGTTAGACCTGACAGCCTTAGGGTGGTCACCCCTAACTTTTTGCATGCCTCCCTCCATTTTTTAGATACCTTGTCCTTGAAAGAGACATTTATTGCTTTTAAGAGACTAAATACACTCTGTATCATTTTTACAGTGATATCTCAACATATACTTATTGCATTTTAATCATTTTGACCTGCATTTATCCAGATAAATATTATATATTTTTCTAAACACTGTGTGGTGTATTTTCGAGTGCTATACTGTGTTATTGCATGATTTATTGCATAAATACTTTACACATTGCCTTCTAAATTAAGCCTGACTGCTCAGTGCCAAGCTAACAAAGGCTGGGAACAGGATAATTTGGATGATTGTGTGTGACTTACCCTAACCAGAGTGAGGGTCCTTGCTTGGACAGGGGGTAACCCGACTGCCAACCAAAGTCCCCATTTCTAACACCTATGTATCAAATCACATCAATTAGGTGGTGTAAGTGCTCATCACTATGATGAATGCCTGCCATAAAATTTAATCATCATCACATACCATATCAAATTGTGCATGTACATCACAAAGTACATTCTAAAAATATATGTAGTATAACCAGACATAATGTATACACACAATAACATTGTGTCACAATTTAACTGATTTAACATTCCTAAGTTCCCAAAAACAGCTAAGGAAAAGAAATGCCAGGACAAATGTTTTAAAATACACATAGAAATGTATTTTTCCAAATAAAAAACATGGCAAAACATAACACAAGGTGCTGGGTTTGTAGGGAGAAGGAGTAACGTTTTGTGATGTAATTGGGTCTGTTGCAGATGCAGGTGCATGTGTGCAGGTGTATGTGCTGCAAGTTTAGGTGTGTCTTGTGTCTGTGGTGTCTGTTGGGTGCTTGATTTTGTGCATCTGTATTTCGTAGGTGTGTAGAATGTGAATGGTGGATCTGTGGAAGTTGCTGCAGTGGATGTACTGGGTGTCGGTGTTGTGGATGCTGATGTAGTGACAACAGTGTGTGTGGCCTGTGTATAGGTGTGTTGGTGGTTGGAGGGTGCATATGGGTGTGTTGTGATCTGTGCTGGCTGTGGATGTGGTGGTGGCGATGAGGTGTGTGCATGTGTGTGTGCTGTCATCTGTGCTGTGTGGAGATGTGAGAGGGAGTGTTGTGAGTATGTGGGTGTGGTGTTGTCAGCGGTGGTTGTAGATGTGATGGTGGTGAGGGTGCTGTGGTGGTGGGTACGGTGTCAGTCAATGTGTGTCTTTTCTGTGTTTGTGCTCATGTGTGGATGTGCTGTTTGGGTCTGTATGAATGGTTGTGTGCAAAAGTTTGCATGTGCTTTGGATAGGTTTGGGAATACGTACTGGTATGGTAAAGGCTAGGTGGAGGGACACAATGTTGTGGTGAATGGAAGGCTGTGCTGAGGTAGGAGGCCAGAACCTGAAAGGATCTCTGTAGGCCAAACATTGCACTGTGAATGCCTTCTAGGTAGGCCACAATCTGCTGTAGATGGCTGTGCTGAGGGAGGAGGCAAGAACCTGAAAATATCTCTGTAGGCCAGAGATTACACTGTGAATGCATCCAGTTAGGCCACAATCTGCAGCAGATGGCTGCTTTGCCCCTGAATGACATTCGGAATTGCAGTCTGGCCCAGAAAGATGCTTCTCAGAAAGTCAATAGCCTCTTCACTCTGTGCAGCGGGGATGGGGGCAGGTTTAGAGGCTGAGGTTCCTGGAGCGAAGGGGACAGCTCCCCTCTTAGGTGAGCAGGCCCGGCCAACTGGGTGGGGGGCAAGATGGAGGGTGGAGATGGAACTGGTAGTGGCCGACAAGTATAAATTTGGGACAGATCTTGTGAGGTCTCCCACCACTTAGGAGTTTCGACTGGAGGATGACTCTGAAGATGACAAAGAAAAGCTTGCACCCTCCTTGGCACTCCCCACACCCGCAGCCACAGGGTCCCTCTGTTTCAGTACTGTCAGGATCTGAACCAGTGTGGCCAGCTGCGTTCCCAATGATGTTTGTCATTTTCTTCTTCGCTTGCCTCAGATTAATCTTAAATTACATATAAAAATTAGTTAATTGCATCTGCGTTAACACACTATTACACCAGCTTCAATGTTCACCACATGGTCTTCAATATTAGTGTGAGCCCATGTATGCATGCAACATTACCTGAAAACATTTGGTCATAGTGATATCATAGCCCCAGACAGCTCAATACCATGATTTAACTGTCCACAATTATTCCTTATCTATATACTAAGATAGTTGATCACCTTGTATATTACAGCCTATGTGACACACCATAGAAAACTGATGTCACCAAATAGGATAGTTACAAAAAATTAATTTCCACAGTGTCCACACAAGCCCCTGAATTCAGCAAATGGCCATTTACCTTGAACAACATCATAATGTAATGATGGTCAAGTAATACAGCAATGTATCTGCAGTATGTGCTGTAGCAGACATCATGTCATGTGCAAAGTCTCATTTCACACTGATGTCACTTTTTCATTGAAACTTCCTCACATGCCCATTGTCAAAATAGTCAAATTAAAGTTGTACTGAAGTAGTTTTGCTATGCATCACATGTAGCATAGGAAAGTAGCCTGGAGACATTCAAGGCCAAAGTATGGGGAGATATATTTATATATACCCCCAAATGCATACATCATAAGAGTTAATATAGCCTTATGAACATCCCCAATCCTGCTTGGGACTGGTGACAACACCATTCTTAAACTGCTTTCCTAAAAGCAAATACACCTTTGAAGGTTGTTGTGTGTCTGTGAATATCTATGACATGAAGAGGTGGAATCACTTTAGTCCTAATGGAATGGCACATCACAGCACCATTATGTTTTGCAAACACCAATTGCCTTGTAAGACTGAGAGTAGACACTCACATTTTTACATCTCACTCCCTGATGCATGTCACCAGTCAGTGACTGAATCTTGAAACAATAGTGCAGATGAAACAACAACAGAGAAAGATACACCAGGCAGCATGTAGGCACTAATGCTGATGCCACCAGTGAAGATTGCACACTCACATTACTGTAGAATCCCAGCTTACCAATGGGAAGTGTTGGCCAGTAACCCCATCAAAAGTGCACTGTATGCTATGTCACATGTAATAGGGCTACCATCACATGAGAAACAGTAGTGAGGGAGCATCATTTCTGATACAATGAAGACAAGTGGCCTGTTTCATGAGACTGTCACCCAGAACATCAAAGAACATGAGGTGATTTATGAATTACTCAGCCATGTGTCGGCTCAAAACAGTAAATTGGTAGCCGTCTGGACTCTGCTGGGTTCCTGATCATAATGAAAATAAGCAAAGCACATCATCATGCACCTACTACCAGACCTACACAATCCATAACTCTTCTTGTGCATTAGACATGGTCACTCCAACATTGAGGGGGAAATGCCTGCCTTTAACAAAAAAAGTTGGCAATGTGACGTATAACTCTGGCCAGAACTTACCCCCTTGTCGCTACTGTTGGGCCTTCAACTGATCATCAAACTCTGGATAGGTCACCGCCAATATGGGGACCATTAGTGGGGTCAGGTTGATGAGTGCACACTGTCCGCATTGGGAGGATTTCCCCAGCTGGACCTTTGTGATGTTCTTGGTCCAGTGTTTCAAGTCCTTCCACCTTTTTCTGCAATGGATGCTGCAGCAGCTATACACCCCCAAGGGATTTTGTATTACCTTCTAGCAATGGCCCTCCAAATGACCCACTTCTGATGGGCTTTGACCCGTAAGGATGCAAGCGAGTAAAAAGCAGAATATCACTGCAACTTTCTGGATATATGTTTTTTTGTCACACAATTTGTATGCATATAGCACAAGCATAAATCAAAGGTTAACACACAATATATGTAGTTTTCACATGCTGAGTCCTAGAAATGGGTTCTTTGGTTGGCAGTCAGGTTACCCCCTGTCCAAGCAAGGACCCTCACTCTAGTCAGGGTAGGTCACACACAATCATCCAAATTATCCTGTTCCCAGCCTCTGGTAGCTTTGCACTGAGCAGTCAGCCTTAATGTAGAAGGCAATGTGTAAAGTATTTGCGCAATAAATCATGCAATAACACAGTATAGCTGTCGAAAATACACCACACAGTGTTTAGAAAAATATATAATATTTATCTGGATAAATGCAGGTCAAAATGATTAAAATGCAATAAGTATATGTTGAGATATCACTGTAAAAATGATACAGAGTGTATTTAGTTTCTTAAAAGCAATAAATGTCTCTTTCAAGCACAAAGTACCTGGTTTGCATTCAAAATCTCTGCAAAGAACTGCAGAGGAGGAGATGCGTGGGAAACAGTGAGGTGTGCGCAATAAATCATACAATACCACAATATAACGCCACAAAAATACACCACACAGTGTTTAGAAAAATATATAATATTTATCTGGATAAATGCAGGTCAAAATGATTAAAGATGAAATAAGCAAATGTAGGAATGTCACTGAAAGTGATATCCAATGTCTTAGAGTTGAAATATTACTATAAAAGCAATAAAAAGTGTCTTAAGTTCTCCTAGAAACAACAAGTGTCTCTTGCAGGGCAAAGTACCTGGTTTGCATTGAAAAATTCTCGCAAGGGACCGCAGAGGAGGAGGTGCGTGGAAAACTGTGAGTGTGTGTCGGTTTCACCCCTTCGCATACAGACTTGTGTCATTATTTTCCACGCGGGGAAGATGTTGATTTCCGGCGTACGGAATTGGATCCTCTTTGAGTCGCGGGGTTTTCAGATGCCCCGGGGATGATGTGTTGAATCTTGGGCTTGCGGAGCGAAGTCACAGGGGCTGCGGTCATTCTGGTAGGCGATGCGTGGAATTTACTTACGCACAGCAGGCAATGCGTCAATTCCTCTCAGGAAGTCAGGCGGCAGCGTTCTGAGTCGGCTTGCGTCGATCTTGTAGGGAAGTGCATCGAAGTTCCGGGTGCGTCACTGGTGCTGCGTCGATTTTCTGTTGCGAAGTTGGGCTGCTTCATTCCGGACTCGGCATGTGGTGAATTTTTCACCGCAAGCAGGCTGTGCGTCGTTCTTGGCATGCAGTGCATCGATTTTTTGCCGCACAGGGATTACAGCTGCAGGAAATAAGGCCCATATTTATACTTTTTGACGCAAAATGCGCTAACGCAGTTTTGCGTCAAAAAAATTAGCGCCGGCTAATGCCATTCTGAAGCGCCATGCGGGCGGCGTATTTATTGAATGACGTTAGCCGGCGTTAGCCGCCGTCGCCGTCTGGTGTGCGTTAAAAAAAACGACGTACACCAGGCAGCGCCGGCGTAGGGGAAAATGGAGCTTGGGCGTAAAGAAATGGGGCAAGTCAGGTTGAGGCAATTTTTTCGCCTCAACCCGATTTGCGCCATTTTATTTCACTCCCAACCCCCATAGAAATGACTCCTGTCTTAGCAAAGACAGGAGTCATTCCCCCTTGCCCAATGGCCATGCCCAGGGGAATTCTGTCCCCTGGGCATGGTCATTGGGCATAGTGGCATGTAGGGGGGCACAAATCAGGCCCCACTATGCCACAAAAAAAAAAAAAACACTTACCTGAACTTACCTTAATGTCCCTGGGATGGGTCCCTCCAGCCTTGGGTGTCCTCCTGGGGTGGGCAAGGGTGACAGGGGGTGTCCCTGGGGGCATGGGAAGGCACCTCTGGGCTCCTTCAGAGCCCACAGGTCCCTTAACGCCTGCCTTTTGCAGGCGCTAAAAAACGGCGCAAAAGCGGTTGTACGTCATTTTCTTTTAACCCGCCCACTCCCGGGCGTGAATTTTGCCCGGGAGTATAAATCCGACGCACATGCCTCAGAGTCGATTTTTTAGACGTGAACGCCTACCTTGCATCTCATTAACGCAAAGTAGGTGTCCATGCAAAAAAATGACGCAAACTCCATGGACTTTGGCGCTAGACGCGTCTAACGGCAAAGTATAAATATGGAGTTAGTTTTGTGTCTAAATTGCGTCAAAAAAAACGACGCAATTCCGGCGCAAACGGAGTATAAATATACCCCTAAGTCTTTTAAGTCCTGAGACTTCAGGGAACAGGAGGCAAACTATATCCAAACCCTTGGAGAGCACTTCTGCAGCACAGGAAGAGAGCAGCAAGAGAGCAGGGCAACAGCAAGGCAGTAGTCCTTTACAGAAAGCAGTCAGATGAGCCCTTTGGACAACCAGGCAGTTCTTCTTGGCAGGATGCAGTTTCTGTTCAGGTTTCTTATGCAGGAAGTTATTCGAAGTGTTAGGGCAGAGGCGCTGTTTTTATACCCAAATGTGCCTTTGAAGTGGGGGAGACTTCAAAGAGTGGTTTAGGGGTGCACCAGCTCCCCTTTCAGTTCAATCCTGTCTGCCAGTGTCCCAGTAGGGGGTGTGGGAGTCCTTTGTGTGAGAGCAGGCCCTCCACTCTCCCAGCCCAGGAAGGCCCATTCAAAATGCAGATGTATGCAAGTGAGGCTGAGTATCCTGTGCTTGGGGTGTGTCTGAGTGAATGCACAAGGAACTGTCAACTAAACCCAGCCAGATGTGGATTGTAAGGCACAGAAAGATTTAAGTGCAGAGAAATGCTCCCTTTCTAAAAGTGGCATTTCTAAAATAGTAATATTAAATCCAACTCCACCAGTCAGCAGGATTTTGTATTACCATTCTGGCCATACTAAATATGACCTTCCTACTCCTTTCAGATCAGCAGCTAGAACTCAAACAATGTATGAGGGCAGCCACAATGTTAGCCTATGAAGGGAGCAGGCCTCACAGTAGTGTAAAAATGAATTTAGGAGTTTTACATTACCAGGACATGTAAACTACACAGGTACATGTCCTGCCTTTTACCCACACAGCACCCAGCCCTATTGGTTACCTGGGGCACACCTTATGGGTGACTTATATGTAGGAAAAGGGGAGTTTTAGGCTTGGCAAGCACTTTTAAATGCCAAGTCGAATTGGCAGTGCAACTGCACACACAGGCCTTGCAATGGCAGGCCTGAGACAAGGTTAAGGGGCTACTGAAGTGGGTGGCACAATCAGCGCCGCAGGCCCTTTAGTAGCTTTTAATCTACAGGCCCTGGGCACATGTAGTGCACTCTACTAGGAACTTATAAGTAAATTTAGTAGCCCAGTTGGGTGTGATCCAATGTTACCATGTTTAAAGGGAGAGAGCATATGCACTTTAGCACTGGTTAGCAGTGGTAAAGTGTGCAGAGAAAAATAGTATCTCAAAAGTGGAGAGAGGCAGGCAAAAAGTTAGGGGTGACCGCCCTAAGTCTATCAGGTCTAACATGTGTCCCCCCCAGCTGAAAGTGGGGAGAGCTACCCAACCTCCTGCGAGCTCTCATCGCTAAGGCGGAAGTATCTGGAGGGACCATCAGCATTAGCGTTTTCAATCCCCGGCCGATGCTCTATCGTAAAGTTCATCCCCTGTAGGGAAAGGGACCACCTCAAGAGTTTAGGATTCTTACACCTCATCTGCATGAGCCATCTGAGGGGCCTGTGGTCTGTCTGAACCCGGAAGTGAGTCCCAAACAGGTATGGTCTCAGCTTCTTCAGTGCCCAGACCACAGCAAATGCTTCTCTTTCAATAGCACTCCACCTCTGTTCCTGTGGTAATAGTCTTCTGCTAATAAAAACTACTGGTTGTCTAGGCCCTCCTCATTTAGCTGTGCTAGGACCGCCCCTATTCCATGCCCTGAGGCGTCTGTCTGCACAATAAATTCCTTGGAGTAGTCAGGATCCTTGAGCATGGGGGCTGTGCACATGGCTTCTTTGAGGGAGTCAAAGGCTTTCTAACAAGCCTCTGTCCAATTCACCAACCTAGGTTGCTTTCTGGATGTGAGTTCTGACAAGGGTGTCACCATGGTTCCATAGCCCTTGACAAATCTGCGGTAATACCCAGTAAGGCATAAGAAGGCTCTCACCTCTGTTTGGGTTTTAGGTGGTTGCCAGGCCTTGATAGTTTCAATCTTGGCCTGGAGGGGCTGCACCTTCCCACCACCTACTAGGTGTCCTAAGTACACCACGGGACCCTGCCCAATCTGGCACTTACTGGCCTTGATGGTCAGGCCTGCCTGTTGCAGAGCCTGAAGCACCTCCTTGAGGTGAAGCAGGTGTTCCTCCCAGCTGTCACTGTAGATGGCACTGTCGTCCAGGTAGGCTGCACAGAAGGCATTCTTGCCAGCTAGGACCCCGTTAACCAACCGTTAGAAGGTAGCGGGGCATTTTTCATCCCAAAGGGCATCACCCGGATTTGGTAATGGCCCTCAGGTATGGAAAATGCCGATCTCTCTTTAGCCCCCTCAGTCAAGGCGATCTGCCAGTACCCTGATGTGAGATCAAAAGTACTGAGGAATTTAGCAGCACCTAGTCTGTCTACGAGCTCATCAGCTCTG
This sequence comes from Pleurodeles waltl, assembly GCF_031143425.1. Lineage (NCBI taxonomy): Eukaryota > Metazoa > Chordata > Amphibia > Caudata > Salamandridae > Pleurodeles > Pleurodeles waltl. The sequence continues at coordinate 959,694,480 of NC_090447.1, read as the reverse complement.
CGGATGGGGTGAGTGGCAGTCCATGTGACTGAACTGAGACCCCGGTAGTCCACGCAGAACCGAAGTTCTGGCTTGGCACCGGGTGCAGCAGCCTTGGGTACCAGCACCACAGGGCTGGCCCAGGGACTACTAGACTTCTCAATAACCCCTACAGTCAACATCTTGGAGACTTCCTCTTTGATGCTGGCCTTCAGCTTGTCTGACAACCTGTAAATTTTGTTCTTTACAGAGGGACTGTCTCCCATATCAATATCATGGACACACAAGTGTGTGAGTCCAGGGGTGAGACAAAACAGGGAGGAGTACTGTTCCAGTAACTGGTAGCAGCCCCCTCTCTGTTCTAGGGTCAGGGAGTCAGAGAGAATGACACCCTCCACTGACCCATCACCTTCCTTGGCAGCGAGAAGGTTGGGGGAATGTTCGCTCTTCTCTTCCATAACCCTCATCTGTCACCAGAAGCATGTTGACATCGGTCCTCTCAAAGTGAGGCTTCAGTTGGTTGACATGGAGCACCCTTAGGGGGTTCCTAGGGGATTGGTGGTCCACTAGGTAAGTGACCTACCCTTTCTGCTCCTTCACTTCAAATGGGTCAGACCAGCTGTCCTGGAGAGCTCTAGGCTCTACTGGCACCATTACCCACACTTTGTCTCCAGGTTGAAACTCTACCAGGATGGCATTCTAGTCATACCAGCATTTCATTACCTCTTGACTGGTCTCAAGGTTACTTTTGACAGTCTTCCAGAAGCAATACATCTGGTTGCGGAGGGATAGCATGTAGCTGACCACATCCTGAAGGGGGTGGCTTTGGAGCTTTCTCCAACCCCTCTTTGACAATGCTTAAGGGTCCTCTGACAGGGTACCCATAGAGAAGCTCAAAGGGACTAAACCCCACCCCTTTCTGGGGTACCTCTCTGTAAGCAAAGAGAAGGCATGGTAAGAGGACGTCCCACTTATGCCTCAGAGCCTCAGGGAGGCCTGTGATCATGCCTTTCAAGGTCTTGTTAAATCGCTCCACAAGACCATTAGATTGGGGTTGATAGGGTGTGGTGAACTTGTAGGTTACACCACATGCATGCCTCTGGGTAATGGGTGGCATGGTCCACCAAAACTAGGATGAACCTGTTGCCTAGGGCAGTTTTGGGTTCAAATGGACCAACAATGTCGATGCCCACCCTTTCAAAGGGGGTGCCAACGACAGGAAGTGGTATCAGGGGGGCCTTAACCCTTTTTTCCGTTTTGCCACTGGCCTGGCAGGTAGGACAGGACCTACAGAACGTTTCTGAGTTTGTCCTCATTCGGGGCCAATAGAAGTGGGTCACAAGCCTGGCAAAGGTCTTGTCTTGCCCCACATGTCCTGCCAGGGGAATATCATGAGCCAGTCCCAGTAGGAAGGTTCGGTAACACTGGGGGACCACCAGCGCATGCGCTGCCCCAATGGCCAGAACCTTAGGCTCACTGTAGAGGAGATCGTTCTCCCAATATAAGTGGTGATCGCCAGAGGCTTCACCTGCTGCCTGTGCTGAGGCTTGCTTCCTCATGCCCTCTAGAGCGGGACATTTTTTTCTGTGACTTGCAGAATTCCTCCCTGGTGGGCCTACCCTCAACTTGCCAGCCTGCAAGCTCAGGTAGGTCACCTAGGGCGGCAATGTCTTCCCAAGTTGGCTCAGTGGCCTCCTCCTCAGGAACCCCGTCAACCACTGCAGGAACTTCTGGGACCAGTTTCCAGCATCCCTTGCACCTCCTTTTGGCAGTTGTCTAGGCCATTGTTCCAGGCTCCAGACGCCCTTGACTTCCTTCCCAGGCAGCCATGGACTGTGTGGTCATGCAGACCCACTCAGGCAATCCTAACATCTCCTAGTGAGACCTTAGATCTACCTCCTTCCAGGTAGTGTGCTCAAGGTCATTGCCTAACAGACAATCTACAGGCATGGCAGGACTCACAGCTACTTTTAGGGTACCAGAGACCCCTCACTCAAAGGGAACCAGAGCTACCGGTAGGTGGCTCTCACGATTGTCGGTGACTATGACTTGGTGGAATGTATTTGGGAGGACCTGCTCTGCTGACAACAGCTAACCCTTGACAGTAGTCATGCTGGCTCCTGTGTCAGGCAGAGCCTCCACCCTTTGCCAATTGATGGTGACCCACTGCCTATACTTGGAAGTATTGGCAGGCATGTGGGTTTTTGGCACCATCTCTGCATCCCCCAGGGACACTAAGGTTACCTCTGTCTGCTCCCCAAAACTGTCTGGGACCATCTCCTCCCCGTGCGCTACGCTAGCCAACCCAGGTGTCTGCCCTCCTGTGGGGGGCCTGTGACCTCTTGGGACACTTGGCGTAGCCCTCAGAGTGCCCATAGTTGTTGAACTCTGCACATTGGGGTACAAACCTCCCTGTCTTATGATCAGTAAAGCCTCTCCTTTTGGAATCAGACCGGGACTGGTTACCACTATTCCCTTGGCAACTATTTTGGGGGCTTTTTGAGAACTCCTTGTTTTTAAGTTTTTCTTCCCCCTCTTTCCTCTGATGGGAACCCTAACCAGCTTTGTGTGTGTGTCCCCATATACCTTTCTTGACACTCTAGTGCTAGTCCAGGGGTCCGCCTCCTCAGCAAACTTCCTTGGAGCAGTCAGCTTGCTGTCTACATGGTGCTGGCGCAACTCTGTAAAAGAAATACTGGGGGCATATTTATACTCCGTCTGCTCCAAATGTGCGTCAAAAATTTTGACGCATATTCTGAGCAAACCTTGCCCCATATTTAAACTTTGACGCCCGAGCCCGCTTTCGTTAAAATCCCGCTGTGTGCATCATTTTCTGGATGCGGGAAACCGCCTTGCATTAATGATATGCAAGGTAGGCGTTCCTGTCCAAAAGATGACACAAACACCCATGCAGCGTATTTATGCTACCGCTCAAAAATCCTGCACGGATGGGAGGCGGAGTCAGAAAATGACGCACAGCTCGATTTGCGTCAAAAATTAATGCCTGGGTCAGGGCAAGTATTAAAATGGGGCAAACACACCTGTATTTAATCAAAACACACAGAAGCAACAGCGGAGTAGCAAAAGGAAGACGTGGAGGTGCTTCTCATCCAGCGTGCATGCAGACGCAGAGCACAGCAACAACAACAGCAGCTTCCACATCACTAGCAGGGACCCCAAAGGCAACGCAGAAGGCAGGAGAGGATATTCCGCACCAGGACAACCCTTCATGGCCTCAGGGAACATGACATCATCCAGAGGTACAGGTTGAACTGGCAAACCATTCAGCAGCTGCTGCGCAACATTGAGCCACAGTTGGCACTCAGCTTGCAGACACCCCGCACCATCCCAACAGAAACCAAGTTGCTAGCTGTACTGCACATGTTGGCAAGTGGCTCATTTCAAACCACTGGCGCCCTGGTTGCTGGGATATCACAGCCATCATTCTCCGCCTTCCTGCCCAAGGTACTGAATGCCATCATCAGATTCACACTCCGCCACATCTGCTTCCTAAACACACAGAATCAGCAGGGGACAAAACTGGGGTTTTACCTCATTAATGGATTTCTACACGTCCTTGGTGCCATTGACTGCACACATGTACGCCTTGTGCCACCTGCTGCAACTGAACATCTATACCGCAACAGGAAGCACACACACTCTATCATTGTGCAGGCCATTGTGCATCACCAGGGATTGATCACCAACATCGTGGCAAAGTATCCTGGGAGTGTACATGATTCATTCATCTTCCGACACTGTACCATCAATCAACACTTCCAGGATGGACGATATGGAAATGGACTACTTGTTGGTAAGTACAGAAACCTACTTATATACACACTGCACAGCAACCCTCTAGGACAAACAACACATACACCACGACGGCAACATGTGAATAGGAACACATTGAGGTTGTGACTTCGCTAGGCATGTTTGATAGGTCTGCAGTGAACCTGTCACACATGTGAAATTAGTGTACAGTCAAATGTTAAGACACCAACGTATGGAGAGGTTTGGCTAATTGTCACCTTGCAAAATGTAAGCGTCTCACTGATGTTTAAATTAATCCATTGCATATGTCTAAAGGTATGGGATGTCCATGGTACATAGATGCTAACGCGTTACCACCACTGTCAAATTGAATTTGTGTATGGAACTATCATCTCACCCCCAGTGAAGACACAGGAACACCTGTATCACAAGTCACAATGCTAGAGAGTACACACTGTACTGTAACTCCCAAAACATACTGCTGACAAGCGGTCAGCAGGCAAACACTCGTTCAGCCAAGGAAACAACACAATGCCGATGGTATATCGTAGAAGCCTAGGAATCAACACAATATCACAAAAGAGTTACAGACAACACAAGACAACTACTGCCATGCAAGGTGATATTAATGGGGCAAGCTACATCAACATGATCTCAATCATTTTCTCTTTCGGCTGATCCGGGGTATGGGATCCAGCCATGGATTATGACACCATTTGACAACCCAAGCACTGCAGCAGAGCGTGCCTACAATGAGGCACATAGGAGGACACGCACCATAGTTGATAGGCCCTTTGGCATCCTGAAGTCGAGATTCAGGTGCCTCGACATCACATTGTGGCAGCCTCCTATACTCACCAGAAATGGTCTGCAAGATAATTTTAACCTGTGCCATCCTTCACAGCATTTGTGTACGAAGGAACATTCCCCTATTAGAACCAGAGCCACAAATGCCTGAAGAGGAGGAAGAGGAGGATGCTGGCCTGCAACATGAGGGGGACCAACCAAACACAGCTGCTGGATTGCGTAGGTGCCAACATATTGTCAACAATTTCTTTTGAAACAACTCACCATCACCACTGTAATAACATATGTAAATAAACACCTATAATAATCACCAAATCATGGTCTGGGAAATCATTTTTGCTCACCTTTCTCTCTAACTATCAGAATAAGAGTGTAGCGTCATGGAGCATTGCTGACATACCGATCAGGACACAGAAATTTCCAAAGCAATTGTGATGCGTATTATTCACAGTCACATTCACACACACTGTAAATGACATATATCCTGTACATTTCACCTTTGAAGCGCAATAGCAGAGGACCGCGCCTACTTCACACATAGACGTTGGCAACATGGTTCATCGCAGCATATGGCACAAAACAAAGACACCATCAGTCAATAAGGGAAAAAATGCCTCATACATGAGGCAGTGAATGTGCTATTGCATTGGTAACAGGAATGTATGACCAGACCCTTGACAGCAGTAAGTCGTACAGCACCTATCTTTGCAAGGACTATCTGTGACTAGAATTTCATATAAGCAGACCATAGAGAGCACAAGTGCCACACCTATGACAAGCATTGCGCACATGACATTGCATGTACATGTCAGCCCATGTCCTAAGTCCTGACACACCCATGTTCCTGGTCTCACCCCACCTGACTTAAGAGGTCCCTGGAATGGTAATATGTGTTCCCAGATATTTCCTCCTCTACACACACACAGACTAACAATATTGATCCAGTGTGTTTTACTCTTTAGTATAGTATGCAATAGTCATTGTACATCTGTCTGCATGGACCTCAGGATAAATAATGCACTGGCTTGTAGTCTCTAAGCTCTGTTATCACCTGTAGTTTGCTTTCCATCTGAAAGGTACTGTTGGCCATTTGAACTCAAATCTCACCTACAAGACTTGTGAGAAACTGATGCAGCACACACATGTGAGCACCTCCATGCAGAACAGCCATTTGAACATGCACTGCCCTTGCAGATGTTTGGAACAGCATAGAAGCTGCTAATTTGTCAATTACACTGTTATGCATTGCTAGAAAAATAAGTTGTGTAACCCAGCCCTTGGGTTTATGTGTCACCTTCCAAAACACAGGACAAACACAGTTTTCCATGTCAACTGTCTTGTTCTTCCTCCGACCAGTCTTAGTCAGACCACTGAGTATGTACCTTGTGAAATTGCTGGATCCTGATTTACCCTGCATCCTGTCAGCCTGACTGGCACCTGTCTGTGTGTTACCCTAAAGGTTCCTTGTGGCGACATATGTATCATACATGCTTTCCCAACCCTCACATTCCTCCGGGGTATGTTGTCAGGTGGTTCTTCAATGCATACTCAAATAAGTTACTTAGCATAATCTGCTTATTTATCGTACCATAATTGGGAACTTGTCTCCAAATACCCAAATCATTGCCTATCCCTTGTCTGGGTCTCATGTATGCATGAGCGCCAAAGTGTGACAGTGTACCATGGCCGTATGCAGGGATTGGGTATGGTGCCTCCAGCAGAACCAGCAACGTCAGATAATGTCCATGAAAAGTCCACACATGTTAGGACCCTGACAGTTCACACGCTGAATCACATAGCTCACAACATATTGATGGGCTGTGCATGGTGATTAGCTGCAAGATTAATCAACACAGAGGCTATGATGTTCCCAGATGCAGTGGGAACTTTACAGGCTGACCTGTGTACAAATGTTGTAATGACACCTGCTGGTACAAAACTCCTGAGATATGATCTCACTCAGCACATCAAGGTTGCCCTGTTGACAGTCTCATAACATGTCTGCAGTGACAGGGTGGGACCATCCCCATGTAGGTTCTTATATCCTCATTGGCTTTACTTCCATTGATCTCAGAAGGATACTCAGTAGATATAGGAATAGCCGCCACTGACTCATGACTAGACCTGGACGTAACTATGACAACATAGACCCCTAAAAATATACAGGCTCAACATTGGACCAAAAACATGAACCAGACACCGCTGTGCAATTGATCACTGGAAATATGTGGCCACGTGCTGCTTGGTCTGCTGGTCCACCACTGCCACAGGAGAGTTATGGCTCAGTCATGTGACCACAACTGTGGCGTGATATTACAATTGTGGTTCACCTTTGGCTTTCCGTGTCAATAACACGGTACCTACTTAGTCTGTACATGTGCCTGACTCATGGTGGGTTCACCAACAAGTGCCTAGGAAGCAGTATCCAAATTTCCAGGACATGTGATGGGCAAGTTTTGGGCCATTGACATGAACAAGCGTCTGCTATCTCTCCGGTGCATGCTTTGTGATTTGTGGTGTTTACGTTACCCATAAACTAGAAAGTGCACACAGCAGATGTTGCTACATGTATGATTAACACATGTCCTCTCTCATTTCCACACTGACTTGCATCTGAGGGTTGGACACATTGACTCCACATTCATATGAGCATATTTGCAAAAATGCATCTTGTGATGCTCACACAGTGGGTCAACAACAATATTAGTAGCCAATGCACACACATTGAGCCATAGATATTGAGGTATTTTACTTATGTGCGTCACCTTGCTATCCTGTCCTGACGCCAAACACCCAATTTGTGCAATACAGATATGTAGGCCACATGTTTGGCCATCTAGAGCGTCAGTCAAGAGTGAAAATCATGTACATGAAGTAGTGGATCATGGTCCGCAGTAGTATGATATGTCACATGTGCCCATACACCGTCATGACCAAAGTGGGTGCAATCAGCCTATCTCAGTATTGTCACAACTGTAATATAACATTAAAATAGTAAAATGACCCAAACCCAGTTAGCCTGAAATGTTGCCACATACGCATCAAAAAATGACGCACAAGCATAAAAAAATGACGCCTATGGCCGAAAAACAACACATAATGCCCTGAAATAACCATTGCCCCTGAGCTGTATCTTCCACACTGTACCTCAGAAAATCGGTTAAGTGTAAAACTATTTCCAAACATATGGATGCAGGCACAAATCTACTCCTGTGCATCGAAAAAAATGACACGCAGACTGTATGCGTCAAAATATTTTGACGCATGACGATAAAAACGCCCGCCAGTTTAGGCAGGAGGTGATGTAATAGGATATCTTGTTTACAGATTATGTACAGTGGGTGTACTTTCACTTTGCAGTCTGTTATATTTCCTGTGTTCATAGTTTTGTCTGTTCAATTTGTGCTTTTGTCTCCTGTGTTGTCTTCTTATTGTCTTTTTGTGAATAAAAACCTGTTGTAGTATCCTGTCTGAGTGTTTTTTGTGCTCATTTGTGTTTTAAAATATATTATTTTGTTTTGTTGGGAGTCTGTTGTGGGTAGTGTTAGGTTGGGTATAGTTGGGCTGTGTTAGTTGTTTATTTGAAATTTTGCCTGTTCTACTTTCCCCCTATTCTCCTTTGTTCCCCTTCATCCCCTATTTCTCTGTTGCTGCTAAGATGTTGGGTAGGCCTCGTCTTGGCAAAATGGGAGAGGAGGAGCTGGGTGGATTTATATGGCTGGTGTGCCATTTCCTACAACTAATGATTGAGGCAGGTGGGCGGGTGATCCAGGGGTATCTCACTGAGGCCTGGAGGCTCAGGTGGGCAAAGGTATTGCATCATCTGCACCGGATTTATAGGACACCAAGAAACGACCACCAGCTGAAGGACCGCTGGGCTGACCTTATCTCCAGGGAGCAAGATCTGCTGGACCACCTGGGGATTGTGATTGGTGGCCCTGTTGGTGACTACAAATCATGTAAATGTGCACGTTTAAATGCTCTGTAGTGACATCGTCTGATTTTTACAATATCTGCCGGCAATGTTGTTCAGTGTGTGGAATGCTACTGAAACATACAGGGTCATATATCTACTTTGTTAAGGACCACAATTGCTAGCTGTTAGGAAGCAAGAGCTTCACAAACTTACGGAATACATTTGCATTATGTAAGTTATTGCCGCCTTTGTGTCAAACAGTAACACAAATAAGGAGCCAATTATGTATAGATATAGGCCACAGTTGCCTGGGAGGTATAGAAACTTCAAAATATTTACCATCATTTGTTGACGACACAGCTAGACTGACTTTTGAAACACTACATGAGGCTGAAAATGAGTGCAGGCTTCATGTCAATTGATGATAGCAATGCGGCCCGGACATATGTCTCATGTGTGTCTGGTGAGTGTGTAAGGAAACCAATCATGGAAATTCCAAAAATCTCAGGGATTATTGTGTCCCTCCTTCATTTCGGATACATGTCTGATCTGGATTTGAACACATAGGGAACAAGTTCTAGCTGCGCTCAGCTAACATCTTAGACTGATATTTGGAGTTTGTTGTGCCACATTTCGATTAGGGATGGCTGGCCAAAGGTATGCATATGGGTTCATATCTCTATGGTTGGTGCAACTCATCATAGTTGTGCCACATCAAATGAAGAAACTGTAACAACATGAGGGCTAACAACTCTGCCCCTCTGTACATTGTACCTGTGTGTCATAAAATTGTCATAGTCACAATGGCTGGTTGACTGGTAAAGTAGTCCTCACGGAAAGTGGCTTTCGATGTCTTTCTTGGATACACATGATGAGACGAATACACTCCATTATTATGTCTGCTCACTAATGAAGGAGCATGTTTGCCACCACATGATAGTTAGGGCCACTGCATGTGTGCAGATATGTGTGTAACACTCACTGGAGACCCATGGTATGTACATGTTAGCCGTGCTATATAGGATGCAGTATCACCATGTCTGAGAGGGTTTACTTGCTGATGTAATCTTACACATAGTATTTGTCTTTGGAATTGTTGTACAGTGCATAGACATTGAGCATATTTCTCCCTTCCATGCCTTACAGGTGGACCGGCACCCTACACTGTTGGTGAGGTGGCTCGATTCGAGGACCCAGACAACTCCAGTAAGTGTTGATATGTCTGTTATGTGTTTTGTTTGCTGGTGATGTGTGATGGACTCCTGTGTGTTGGACACATAGGAAGGTGTGATGTGCTGGCCAAACATTTGTTTTGTTCCATGAGTGGAATATCATTTTATCACCATCTGTGAGTTGGCCAATCCTTATCCTATTATCTTTTTTAGGTATTCTAGGTCAGTCTTGTAGGCACCGCAATGTGAATAGGGATGAGTCATGTGGATAAAACTTGAATCAGAAAGAGTCGCACTGGACCAAATTTGTGATTTAGTCAGCCAGTTAAACCCAAATTCTCCCAGAATGAGGCTGCCAAATACTTACCCACAGACTTCTGCTTCCCAAATCACTAATGTACTTATTAAACTGTAGGTTAAACTTCCTAGCAGCATGTAGCTCCACATGTAGTGCTACGAGTATGTGGCACTTGAGTGCAATGGCCTAGGTGTGCATGCAACTCATGGCCAGGGGTGTTCTTGCATCTCTGTGTTTGTTGCAAGTCATGGCTTACTGGTAGTAAATGATGTGGACAAAGGTCTGCATTTCAAACATGAGTGGCGCTGGGATTGGTCAATGGTTTGCTGTCTCCTATTTGGAGATCCTCCTTACCTGTGGTATGTGTGCTGAGCCAAACACATGTCCAGCTTTCCTAAGCTTTCTGGGTGTCCTTGTTGTTAGAAATTATTAGTTGTTAGTCCACCCCCCACCCTCAAACACAGGCATAGGTTTGTGAATAGTGTACCTAGGACTGATGACAGAAGTTTGGTACACAGACATGTAAATCAGTGAATCACTTGTCTGAACCTAGTATACACACTCATGTTTCGCACATGAGTACTATACTGACAAGTCCATTTACAACTTGCAGATCATGTGGCCCTAGATTTCCATCCCGTACAATGAGATTTGTAGCCCTGGCAGTGGTGGTGGATGTGCAGCATGATTGTTAGCTGACAACTGGCAGAACATAGATGACAAAATCATGGCTGTTGTTACCCATATTGTAGGGTTTGGATGTGCTATGTGTGATAGGACCTTTGTAGGCTGGCTTGCCATGTACTTACTCCAGGACAATCAATGATCTGTATGATGATATGAGCTGTTGCAAGTACAATAGATGTATTGTCTGATTTACTTCTTGTGCCATTTCACACAATGCAGTACCTAATGTTATATTATCTATTTGTCTTAACAGCTGCAAATATGACACCCATCCAGGTCAGGGAGTTTCAACGGCGGGCAATGAGGTACCAAAACATACTCAAGTCGAGTCTGGGTACTGAAAAATGGCCCGCAATATCACCAAGAAATGAGCATCCGGAGCCTGGAAGGCATTTCCACAAGGCGGACCTTCTTTGCTCACCACAACCACCACCAGCACCACCACCACTACCACCCAGGTGGCATCACCAGCAGCTGGGACTGTTGCAGGAACATCTTCAGCAAGTGCTCCAGGCCCAAGCACAGCACCACCTGCAGGGCAGCCCACAGCCATGGACACTACATGGCCCCATACTTCCTCGGCTGCCACCCAGACCACCCCAGCTGCAGCCATTGACCCTGCTGCTTTTGGACAAATGCAGCAAAAATTTACTGTGTCCTTCGGAAGATGAGTCGACTGCGACAGGAGGTGCGAGAGGTCAACCTGCGGGTGCGTTCGATAAAGAGGACCCTCCAGAGGGCCAACCTGTGGATGAATAGACGGACATGATTCCCTCCCCTCCCTCCTCTTTCCTGGTTCTCATACTTTGTGGGTTTAGGGGGCTTAGTGTTGGGTTAGTATAGGATGTTAGTTTAGTTAGTGTTAGTGGGTGAGGGGTGGGGGAGTCCTGAATATTTCTACTGTTTATTTTTAAGTGTGTGGGTGGGGGACAATATTGGGGTTCTTGTGTGTTTACAAAAAAAAACAATTAAAAAAATAAAATATATGTATATATATATATTTGTTTAGTATAGGATAGTATGTGTTTAGGTTAGTATCTGTTGTCCTCCATGTGTCCCGTCTCATAAGGGGGGTGGGGGGGTTGATGTTTAGAACATTTAGTTAAATGTGATAAGTAAGTTTAGCTTAGGTTGTGGGTGATGATTAGTTAGAGTAGATTAGGGTAGGTAAGGCTTTTCCCTGAGTTTTCACTTCTGTTTTTACTGTTTAATAAATATGTAGGTAACCCTTTACAGTATGTGTGACATGCTTGTAGATCAGGGCCTTGGCATGAGTGTACAGTGTTTCTTTTGTATTACATTTTGTGTCCTATGCTGCTAACAAATCACAATTGAGCTGTAACACTTGCAGCTACCCCAAAGCTACCTTGCAAAGATTCGGCCATTCATTGCAACCACCAATCACAGTTACTCTGGATCCCAAAGTGTTTTTTTTCTTCGGAATGTATGTTTTCAATGTCACATACAGTGCTTCCCGATTTAGGATTGGGTACAGTGTGTTATGTCTGACTGCAGTCTCATGTCCAAGGAAACCCTTATAAGGTGAGTGGTAGTAAGCTTTCTTGTAGTATAGTGTACATAACTCACATAGATCATTTGTTACACTGTTCAGCATGATTACTTATTTGGGTGTAAACTCATACACCTCAATTCATGCAGTTTGGTGAGTGCTAGCTTATATTTGTGGGCAATGTTACATATGTTAGTTTTGCATTGAAGCAACATTTTGAAGGCACTATTTTATGGTTTAGATATCCCTTGAGGAAGCGTTGATCTGTCCAACAAAGCATTATGGTGTATAGTTTCTCTTTTCTTCAGAAATTACCCTCAGGAAGGGCAGAGTATGGTAGAATCCAGGCCACTGTGCATAGTTATCAGCCACATTATTTCAGAACAGTTGTATTGACAATCTATGATATTTGACACAACGCAAAATTCAGTGATCTACTGCACAGTTGATGTGCCACATTACACAGAGACAAAGTGGTTGTGTAAGTGCTATTTATTGAAAAGTGCTGTAGTGCTATAAGAACATTGTCCATGATTGTAAGTCCATTATAGTGACATCTTTCATTGTGATCCTACACAAGTGCAAAAAGACATATCATTGGACATGCTGGGGTGAAGTGTCAGACAGTGCAGAGAGACAGGACTTGTCAATGAGTTAGTGAGGGACAATCACTGGGCAGGCTGACAAGATAGACAGTGGGTTGCAGAACAGTGCCTGAGTACGGTTGTTGCAAGACTGGCATGTTACAAAGCGCAGGACCTTTGTAATAGGTGGCCATGTGGCAGGAACTAGTGCTTCCGGGTACTTCTACGTGTGAAGGTGATCTGTTCCTGGTCTTCATCTTCTGATGTGTGTGTTGCCTCCTCTGCCCTTGGTGGTGGTGGTTGTGAAGGGGCAACACACACCTCAGTATGTGTAGACGTGGAGTCAGACATCCTGGTAGCTGCTACCTGTGGGGGTCTTAAGGGCAATACTGCTGCAAGGAGGATCTGCTGGTTCTTAAGAATAGCAGCCACATCACAATGGTAGGCAGCCAGGTCAGCCCTGAGGGGTTCAATGTTGCATTTGTGCACACGTTGACAGGATTGCTGTTGTAGGTGTTGGGTCAACTGTATTACAGCTGTGCAGATTTCCTTCAGCCTTTTTTCTACTTCCTGCAAGATAGTTGTTCGCCCTTGCATAGCTGCTGCCTGTTCTTCAGTTGACATCATGCACGAACGCACCCCCTCTAGGCTGGCTGCCATAGTTTCCATCCCCACCCGCACCTTCTTGGCCAGCTCCCGCTGTACTCCCACTACAGTTCTCTCAAAGCTGGTGCCAGTGTTGTCAGAGTCCTCAGCTGTATTGGAGCTGGCAGGTTGTACAATTGGGGTGGTGGGTGGATCCTCTGCAATGGCTGCTTGTTCTGTGCTTCTCCTTGTGACTGAAGGTGGGGTCTGGAGGGTTCCAAGGACCTCTTGGAGGATCTGCTGGGTGATGTTTGTCAGCTCGTCATCCATGTCATCAGGGTAGTCCTGGACAGGCATATCCGCAGGAGATCCATCGTCCTCTGCAATGAAATATGGTACAATTAGTGTGTCTGTGTTGTGGCATTTGTGATGTGACATGCCTGCCTTGTGATGCTTTTCATATTGTGATCTTGGTTCCTGTTCATTGATCCAGTCTTTCAGATGGTCATTCTCCCAGGCCTAGGCCCCAACTGCATGTCACATGTATTGTGGTCACTTAGTGGACTTGTCGGCATCATCTCCTCTAGGTGTTGATTTTGGCCAAATAGTGAATTGCCACCTTCTTGTCCTACTCAACCCTCCCCCTACTTCCATTTTCATGGTGAGAACTTTCACTGGCTGTGGGTGCTCTGATGGCACTAGCAGCACACTTAACAAATTGGACCTGCCCCAGTCTCTGATCTTTCACATCCACCCATATGTAGTTGAAATGTAGCGTATACTATGCATAGCATTGTTATGGCACGATATGGATGTCAGCATTGGTAATGTGTACAGCTGATGTTGGGGAATGTGTGGTACATTGGATTGCCCTCATAGTCATAGCAGTGTCCTATTTCCTCCTCTGACTGTGCAGGTGTATTTCAGTGACCAGTTACATGTGTCCTCCCCCTCAATGCTGTTGTCTGAGCAGTATGACATTTGGGATGTTGCATTGTGACCCAGGCACAGGATGGACCCTGACATATGCAGCATGGGTGTGAACTTAGTGCTGTGTACCTCCTGATGTTGATGACATTGGCTGCTGTTTGTGGCAACTGTGGGCATTCACATTTAACAGGACTGGAACATTTGTCTTGTTTCAGGGGATTGTTAACGTTGTCATCCTAAACCCTCTAATATGGGTGTGTATGATCCATGGGGACGTTACTGCCATTGGCTACTTGACAAGCACACACAGCAGAGGTGGTAGTGGCAACTGTTGTTAATGTTACATTCCAGTTGTCGTATGGCTAGAGGTTGTTAATTGGGCCCTAGTTAATGTAGGGAGTATAGTGGCTGACGTGTGATGGGATGTCAGTTTGACGTTGTGCCCTTCCCTCCTGGCGTGGCTTTACCTTTGCTACATCGTTGGCATGGCAGCATACCCCCATGGAAAGGTTGTTGGTGTTGTGTAATGGTGTGCCCCAGGATCTCTCGGGCCGTGCCCCTTTACCCATGCCACTCCATGTATATGATGACTTACATGCATTGTGTAGTAGGTATTCCCCCTCCGGTTGCAGTTAACATTAGTGTATTTTAATCCCCAATGCGACTTACCCTGCATGTGCGTTGTCTCTTGGTAATCTGCGCTGTCCTGTCCTTGAATCCCTGTGACGATCTCCTCAGGGATGACGGCTGCGACCATCTCCTCCATGTGGTCCAGGGGTTCCTGTGGTGCTGGACTCACACCTCCAGTCTGCAGTGCTGCCTTCCTGTTCCTGGCCATCTTTTCCTTGGTCCTGCACTTGCAGTCATGCCAGCGTTTCTTGCACTTGATTACTGTTCTGCATACTTCTGCCACACTGTTAATCTTGTCAACAATTTGTTGCCATATTGCCTCTCTCCTGCTGATTCACAACTTTGACGTGACAAACAGTTGGTGCTGGTGTTCCGTCTCCTCTTTAACCAGAATTTCCTGTTCCTCTGCACTGAAGCATCACTTTCTTTTCTTCTTCTCCCTGTCCTGGGTCTTGTGTGGGTCCTCCTGGCTGGTTCCTGGTCTGTTGTCATCTTTCTGGGGTCTGTACCAGCATCTGGGATCCATTTTGGATCTCCTCTGCTGAAATGGCTGTGTTTGCGTCAAAAAACACTGCATATCCAGTTTGTGGTGTCGTAAATCGGCTCACAGTCATTTCCGCTGCGTTAACGTAGTTTTCCTTTACGACGTGACGCTTCAGTGTGCATCAAAGAAAATGACTCACACCTGTGGTTTGCGCCGCTGTGCGTCAAAGTATAAATTTGCCGCACGCATGGCGCACAGAAATGGCGTTAGTCGGCAGTAATATTTTTGATGCAAAACTGTGTCACTGCAGTTTTCCGTCAAACAGTATAAATATGGGCCTGAGTATATGCTCTCTCAGAATCAAATTATACAGTCCTGTGTAATCATCTAGTTTGCAGCCATGAACCCATCCATTTAGTGCCTTAATGGAAAAGTCAAAGAAATCTACCCATGTTTGTGTGGACTGTTTGGAGCTGTCCCTGATCCTCTGATGGTATTTCTCAGGGGTCAGCCCAAACTTGGCAAGTAAAATTTGTTTCATAAGTGGGTATGTGTTTTGATCCTTTGGGTCCAATGTGAGAAATGTGTTCCTCCCAAGTGCTGGCACATAACTCCACATAGCTGTACCCCATTGCCCTATAGGAACCTCATAAGCTCTTAGTGCAACTTCATAAGCAGCTAGCCATTTATCTATGTCATCTCCCACCACAAAACGTGGCACCACATTTTTGGGAATACAAACTTTCTTTTCTCCAGGAGGTCCTTCCTGTATGCTGCCACCATTACTGCTGGACTCAGACTGCTTCACCTTAAGATCCAGCTCCTTTAGACTCAGTTTGTGAGCCAATACAGGTTTCTTGTCAGCCAAAGCTCTCTCTGCCCTCCTTTCTTCCTGTTGATCCTCAATTTTCAGTCTTGCCATTTGCAATTGGAACTCCCTCTCCTCTCTTCTTTCCTCTGCAGTCAGGCCTTGATCAGAGACACTGCTCCCTGGTCTGGTATGGGGCACAATTGCAGTGGTAACTTCATCCACTGATGGCATAAAATCCTCGGACGGGCCATCTTCTGGCTCCTCATCATCAGCATCATCTTCTAAATGGGCTTCTGCCCAGGCCATCAGCGCTGCTTGAAAGTTCTCCTTTCTGGAGGCCCCTTGGGTGGGTACACTCATCTCCTTGCAGAACCCTTTTAGTTGTTTGACAGTATATGTCTCCAACAGGGCCAGGTCAAAATCTCCTCCTTGAGACCCAGCCTGAGACATGTTGAGTGAGGATTTAAGTTTAGAAAAATTGTCAGGAAATACAAATTTGCAACAAGAGATAAAAATTAAGTTGACCTTCAACTGTGGGTAGGTAGTGAAATACTTAGCTACTGTATGTCACTGCACAAATAAAAGTCCTAACCTCACCACTGATCACCAATGTTAAAAATTGGGTTTTTGGTTGGCAGTCAGGTTACCCCCTGTCCAAGCAAGGACCCTCACTCTAGTCAGGGTAAGTCACACACAATCCAAATTATCATGTGCCCAGCCTCTGGTAGCTTGGCACTGAGCAGTCAGCCTTAACTTAGAAGGCAATGTGTAAACTATTTGTGCAATAAATCATACAATACCACAATATAACACCACAAAAATACACCACACAGTGTTTAGAAAAATATATAATATTTATCTGGATAAATGCAGGTCAGAATGATTAAAGATGAAATAAGCAAATGTAGGGATATCACTAAAAGTGATATCAAATGTCTTAGAGTTGAAATATTACTATAAAAGCAGTAAAAAGTGTCTTACATTCTCCTAGAAACAACAAGTGTCTCTTGCAGGGCAAAGTACCTGGTTTGTGTTGGAAAATCCTCGCAAGAGACCACAGAGGAGGAGGTGTGTGGTAAACTGTGAGTGTGTGTCAGTTTCGTCCCTTTGCACACAGACTTACGTCGTTATTTTACATGCAGGGAAGACATTGAGTCGATATCCGGCGTGCAGACTTGGATCCTCTTTGGGTTACAAGGTTTTCAGACGCCCCGGGAACGATGCGCGGAATCCTGTGCTTGCGGAGGGAAGTGACAGGGGCTGCAGCGATTCCAGTAGGCGATGCGTGGAATTTTCTTCCGCACGACAGGCGCTGGATCAATTCCTCTCAGGAAGTCGGGTGACGTCATTCTGAGTTGGCTTGCGTCGATCCAGTAGGGCTGTGTGTTGAAGTTACGGTTGCGTCGATCTTCTGTAGCGAAGTCGGGCTGCGTCATTACGGACTCTGCATACTGTAAATTTTTCACCGCGAGCAGGATAGGATGTGCGTTGTTTTTGGCATTTTGGCAGGCGGTGCGTCTAATTTTTGCTGCACAGGAAATACAGCTGCAGGAGAGAAGTCTTTTTGGTCCTGAGACTTCAGGGAACAGGAGGCAAGCTCTATCCAAGCCCTTGGAGAGCACTTCTGCAGCACAGCAAGAGAGCAGCAAGACAGCAGGGCAACAGCAAGGCAGCAGTCCTCTTCAGAAAGCAGTCAGGTGAGTCCTTTCGGCAGTCATGCTGTTCTCCTTGGCAGGATGTAGGTTCTGGTTCAGGTTTCTTGTCCAGTAAGTGTCTGAGGTGGTAGGGCAGCAGCCCTGTTTTTATACCCAAATGTGCCTTTGAAATGGGGGAGACTTCAAAGAGTGGCTTAGAAGTGTACCAGCTCCCCTTTCAGTTCAATCCAGTCTGCTAGGGTCCTAGTACGGGGTGTGGGAGTACTTTGTGTGAGAGCAGGCCCTCCATCCTCCCAGCCCAGGAAGACCCATTCAAAATGCAGATGTATGCAAGTGAGGTATCCTGTGTTTGGGGTGTGTCTTAGTGAATGCACAAGGAGCTGTCAACTAAACCCAGCCAGACGTGGATTGTAAGGCACAGAACTATTAAAGTGCAGAGAAATGCTCACTTTCTGAAAGTGTAATTTCTAAAATAGTAATATTAAATCCAACTTCACCAGTCAACAGGATTGTGTATTACCATTCTGGCCATACTAAATTTGACCTTCCTACTCCTTTAAGATCAGCAGCTACCACTCAAACAATGTATGAGGGCAGCCCCAATGTTAGCCTATGAAGGGAGCAGGCCTCACAGTAGTGTAAAAACGAGCTTAGGAGTTTTACATTTCCAGGACATGTAAACTACACAGGTACATGTCCTGCCTTTTACCTACACAGCACCCTACCCTAGGGGTTACCTAGGGCACACCTTTGGGGTGACTTATATGTAGAAAAAGGGGAGTTTTAGGCTTGGCAAGTACTTTTAAATGCCAAGTCGAAGTGACAGTGAAACTGCACACATAGGCCTTGCAATGGCAGGCCTGAGACAAGGTTAAGGGGCTACTGAAGTGGGTGGCACAATTAGTGCTACAGGCCCACTAGTAGCTTTTAATCTACAGGCCATGGGCACATATAGTCCACTCTACTAGGGACTTATAAGTAAATTAAATAGCCCAATGGGGCGTGATCCAATGTTACCATGTTTAAAGGGAGAGAGCATATGCACTTTAGCAATGGTTGGCAGTGGTAAAGTGCGCAGAGTCTAAAAACCAGCAAAAACAGTATCTCAAAAGTGGAGGGAGGCAGGCAAAAAGTTAGGGGTGACCACCCTAAGTCTGTCAGGTCTAACACTGAGCACAACAAAGACAGGAATGCACAATTTTGCAGTCATCTGCTGACTATCCTCATCCCTGTTCATGCCCTACATTGACTAAGCCTGGCCACTAAAGTCTTGTAGCTCTGAGCCATCCTACATGTACTGTGATGTGAGCTACTATGAAACACAATACACCATTGTGAGCTTTTGAAGAAGACACTGCTTGTGTACTATTGTACAGACATCTTTACAGCCATGCCCATTGACTTGATGCATACAGTCCATAGGGCCTTGTAGAATAGTATAGACTACATCCTAAGAATTAGGTCACTGTGAAAGGGCTGCCATGTGTGTCAGTAAAAGCTTTCTCCCTGCAGATGTGTGGACATGTGGACTACTTAATGTGATATTATACTATGTCTGATTGAGTTTGCGTGATATGTATTGGCATCATAGGGCACACCTTTTGCATTATGTGGCACTGTCACAGGAATAACATCAATGTACCATTGAATTTCTTGTTTAATTGGTTGAATGCAAAAAAACTGGTAATTCACATATCATAACATCTTCTGAAGTAACCAACCAGCTGCACTGTTAATGTGTCATATGTGAAATAAGCCTGTACAGTGCAAGCATGACTTATGGAAAAGAGAAAACAGACCTGTAATGTAATTGAGCTGGTATATCCCCAAAGCCCCCCCCCGTAAATCGCCACCGAGACACATTTGGATTTGTAGAGCGTAATGATCTGGTGAACTAACCTATGCCCTAGTCTACGAGCAAAACAAAAAAATGCTTCAACATTTCTTTCCATTTGTAGGAGCTTGAAATTCAAATGGGGTGGCCATGACAAAGCGGAACTTAGGTACAGACCTAAGTAACAAAAATCTTTCACCTTTGTTAGGGTATTCCCCCCCATTTTAAAACATTTAGTATGTGTATTTATAGGGCCGCAGATCATAACATGTGACTTTTTAAAACTGACTTTCAGATCGAGCTCTTTTGTATACGTTAAAAAAAGATCCCGAAGGGTCTGTATGCCATTAGCCGTACAGGCTATTAAAACAGCATCGCCAGCATACAGTAGAGTTGGCAATTGTCTAAAACTCATCCTTGGGAAATCCTTACCATTTTGGACTAGATAACTATACAAGCCATTGATATATATCAAAAATAAAAAGGGTGCCAGAGTACAACCCTGTCTTACACCCCGATTGGATGCAAGGGGATGGGACCTTTCGCCATGTTGACCAAACTGAATTGAAAAAGTGAGGTCAGAATATAGGCGCTTAATCAGATCCCTTGGACTTGTTCCTTGTCATGTGGTGGTCTTAATTCAATATGTGCGCCATTATTTGCACCAACAAAATGCTGTTGTGGCACCAAATCATGCTATTCTCCCTTCACATTGGTTAAATTCTCATTCTGTGCAAAGTGTATGTAGCTGTTGATGTGTCTCCTCATTGTAGGGCAAAGTGCTTGTGGCACACCACAGACATTTGTTAATGACATTCCACCATGTACTGAAACAATGGATTTGAATAATCCTCTGATTAGAAAATGTAGTACTGCCAAGTGTTTGTCCACTGGTGTTACTGATATGGGATTCCATTTGTGTGCTAGGTAATATGGCTCCAGTTGTTGACATAGACCAATTTTATTTTGGCTATTTAACCCCTTCGCTGCCAGGCCTTTCCCCCCTCCTGTGCCAGGCCTTTTTTTGCCTATTTGGGGCAGTTCGCGCTTAGGCCCTCATAACTTTTTGTCCACATAAGCTAACCAAGCCAAATTTGCGTCCTTTTTTTCCAACATCCTAGGGAACTTTGTGGGTTCCCTTGAAGGAGGCCAAGAAATTGGCCAAAATACAGTGAAAATTTCGTTTTTTTAAAAAAAATTGGAAAAAGTGGCTGCAGAAGAAGGCTTGTGGATTTCCCCCTGAAAATGGCATCAACAAAGGGTTTGCAGTGCTAAACTCAGCAGCTTCCTAGCTTTCAGGAACAGGCAGACTTGAATTCCGCAAGGGGTCATTTGTGTAGATCCTACAAGGGTTTCCTACAGAAAATAACAGCTGAAAAAGCAAAATATTGAAATTGAGGTGAAAAAAACATCAATTTTTCTCTACGTTTTACTCAGTAACTTTTCCCTGCAATGTCAGATTATGGAAAGCAATATACTGTTACGTCTGCTGGACTCCTCTGGTTGCGGGAATATATAGGGCTTGTAGGTTCATCAAGAACCCGAGGAACCCAGAGCCAATAAATGAGCTGCACCCTGCAGTGCGTTTTCATTCTATACCGGTATAAAGCAATTCATTTGCTGAAATATAAAGAGTAAAAAATTGCTACCAAGAAAACCTTTGCATTTCCAAAAAGGGCACAAGATAAGGTGCTGAGGAGCAGTGGTTATTTGCACATCTCTGAATTCCGGGGTGACCATACTAGCATGTGAATTATAGGGAATTTCTCAAATAGATGTCTTTTTTACACACTCTCCTATATTTGGAAGGAAAAAATGTAGAGAAAGACAAGGGGCAATAGCACTTGTTTTGCTAATCTATGTTCCCCCACGTCTCCCGATAAAAATGATACCTCACTTGTGTGGGTAGGCCTAGCGCCCGCGACAGGAAACGCCCCAAAACGCAACGTGGACACATCCAAAATTTTGGAAGAAAACAGAGGTGTTTTTTGCGAAGTGCCTACCTGTAGATTTTGGCCTCTAGCTCAGCCGGCACCTAGGGAAACCTACCAAACCTGTGCATTTCTGAAAACTAGAGACCTAGGGGAATCCAAGATGGGGTGACTTGCGGGGCTCGGACCAGGTTCTGTTACCCAGAATCCTTTGCAAACCTCAAAATGTGGCAAAAAAAACACATGTTCCTCACATTTCTGTGGCAGAAAGTTCTTGAATCTGAGAGGAGCCACAAATTACCTTCCACCCAGCGTTCCCCCAAGTCTCCCGATAAAAATGATACCTCACTTGCGTGGGTAGGCCTAGCGCCCGCGACAGGAAACACCCCAAAGCGCAACGTGGACACATCCAAAATTTTGGAAGAAAACAGAGGTGTTTTTTGCGAAGTGCCTACCTGTAGATTTTGGCCTCTAGCTCAGCCGGCACCTAGGGAAACCTACCAAACCTGTGCATTTCTGAAAACTAGAGACCTAGGGGAATCCAAGGAGGGGTGACTTGCGGGGCTCGGACCAGATTCTGTTACCCAGAATCTTTTGCAAACCTCAAAATTTTGCTAAAATAACACATGTTCCTCACATTTCTGTGGCAGAAAGTTCTGGAATCTGAGAGGAGCCACAAATTTCCTTCCACCCAGCGTTCCCCCAAGTCTCCCGATAAAAATGATACCTCAATTGTGTGGGTAGACCTAGCGCCCGTGACAGGAAACACCCCAAAGCGCAACGTGGACACATCCAAAATTTTGGAAGAAAACAGAGGTGTTTTTTGCGAAGTGCCTACCTGTAGATTTTGGCCTCTAGCTCAGCCGGCACCTAGGGAAACCTACCAAACCTGTGCATTTCTGAAAACTAGAGACCTAGGGGAATCCAAGGAGGGGTGACTTGCGGGGCTCGGACCAGGTTCTGTTACCCAGAATCCTTTGCAAACCTCAAAATTTGGCTAAAATAACACATGTTCCTCACATTTCTGTGGCAGAAAGTTCTGGAATCTGAGAGGAGCCACAAATTTCCTTCCACCCAGCGTTCCCCCAAGTCTCCCGATAAAAATGATACCTCACTTGTGTGGGTAGGCCTAGTGCCGGCGACAGGAAACACCCCAAAGCGCAACGTGGACACATCAAAAAGTTTGGAAGAAAACAGAGGTGTTTTTTGCGAAGTGCCTACCTGTAGATTTTGGCCTCTAGCTCAGCAAGCACCTAGGGAAACCTACCAAACCTGTGCATTTCTGAAAACTAGAGACCTAGGGGAATCCAAGGAGGGGTGACTTGCGGGGCTCGGACCAGGTTCTGTTACCCAGAATCCTTTGCAAACCTCAAAATTTGGCTAAAAAAACACATGTTCCTCACATTTCTGTGGCAGAAAGTTCTGGAATCTGAGAGGAGCCTCAAATTTCCTTCCACTCAGCGTTCCCCCAAGTCTCCCGATAAAAATGATACCTCACTTGTGTGGGTAGGCCTAGCGCCCGCGACAGGAAACACCCCAAAGCGCAACGTGGACATATCCAAAATTTTGGAAGAAAACAGAGGTGTTTTTTGCAAAGTGCCTACCTGTAGATTTTGGCCTCTAGCTCAGCCGGCACCTAGGGAACCCTACCAAACCTGTGCATTTCTGAAAACTAGAGACCTAGGGGAATCCAAGATGGGGTGACTTGCGGGGCTCGGACCAGGTTCTGTTACCCAGAATCCTTTGCAAACCTCAAAATTTGGCTAAAAAAACACATGTTCCTCACATTTCTGTGGCAGAAAGTTTTGGAATCTGAGAGGAGCCACAAATTTCCTTCCACCCAGCGTTCCCCCAAGTCTCCTGATAAAAATGATACCTCACTTGCGTGGGTAGGCCTAGCGCCCGCGACAGGAAACACCCCAAAGCGCAACGTGGACACATCCAAAATTTTGGAAGAAAACAGAGGTGTTTTTTGCAAAGTGCCTACCTGTAGATTTTGGCCTCTAGCTCAGCCGGCACCTAGGGAAACCTACCAAACCTGTGCATTTCTGAAAACTAGAGACCTAGGGGAATCCAAGGAGGGGTGACTTGCGGGGCTCGGACCAGGTCCTGTTACCCAGAATCCTTTGCAAACCTCAAAATTTGGCTAAAAAAACACATGTTCCTCACATTTCTGTGGCAGAAAGTTCTGGAATCTGAGAGGAGCCACAAATTTCCTTCCACCCAGCGTTCCCCCATGTCTCCCGATAAAAATGATACCTCACTTGTGTGGGTAGGCCTAGCGCCCGCGACAGGAAACACCCCAAAGCGCAACGTGGACACATCCAAAATTTTGGAAGAAAACCGAGGTGTTTTTTGCGAAGTGCCTACCTGTAGATTTTGGCCTCTAGCTCAGCCGGCACCTAGGGAAACCTACCAAACCTGTGCATTTCTGAAAACTAGAGACCTAGGGGAATCCAAGATGGGGTGACTTGCGGGGCTCGGACCAGGTTCTGTTACCCAGAATCCTTTGCAAACCTCAAAATTTGGCTAAAAAAACACATGTTCCTCACATTTCTGTGGCAGAAAGTTTTGGAATCTGAGAGGAGCCACAAATTTCCTTCGACCCAGCGTTCCCCCAAGTCTCCTGATAAAAATGATACCTCACTTGCGTGGGTAGGCCTAGCGCCCGCGACAGGAAACTCCCCAAAGCGCAACGTGGACACATCCAAAATTTTGGAAGAAAACAGAGGTGTTTTTTGCGAAGTGCCTACCTGTAGATTTTGGCCTCTAGCTCAGCCGGCACCTAGGGAAACCTACCAAACCTGTGCATTTCTGAAAACTAGAGACCTAGGGGAATCCAAGGAGGGGTGACTTGCGGGGCTCGGACCAGATTCTGTTACCCAGAATCTTTTGCAAACCTCAAAATGTTGCTAAAATAACACATGTTCCTCACATTTCTGTGGCAGAAAGTTCTGGAATCTGAGAGGAGCCACAAATTTCCTTCCACCCAGCGTTCCCCCAAGTCTCCCGATAAAAATGATACCTCACTTGTGTGGGTAGACCTAGCGCCCGTGACAGGAAACACCCCAAAGCGCAACGTGGACACATCCAAAATTTTGGAAGAAAACAGAGGTGTTTTTTGCGAAGTGCCTACCTGTAGATTTTGGCCTCTAGCTCAGCCGGCACCTAGGGAAACCTACCAAACCTGTGCATTTCTGAAAACTAGAGACCTAGGGGAATCCAAGGGGGTGTGACTTGCGGGGCTCGGACCAGGTTCTGTTACCCAGAATCCTTTGCAAACCTCAAAATTTGGCTAAAATAACACATGTTCCTCACATTTCTGTGGCAGAAAGTTCTGGAATCTGAGAGGAGCCACAAATTTCCTTCCACCCAGCGTTCCCCCAAGTCTCCCGATAAAAATGATACCTCACTTGTGTGGGTAGGCCTAGTGCCGGCGACAGGAAACACCCCAAAGCGCAACGTGGACACATCAAAAATTTTGGAAGAAAACAGAGGTGTTTTTTGCGAAGTGCCTACCTGTAGATTTTGGCCTCTAGCTCAGCAAGCACCTAGGGAAACCTACCAAACCTGTGCATTTCTGAAAACTAGAGACCTAGGGGAATCCAAGGAGGGGTGACTTGCGGGGCTCGGACCAGGTTCTGTTACCCAGAATCCTTTGCAAACCTCAAAATTTGGCTAAAAAAACACATGTTCCTCACATTTCTGTGGCAGAAAGTTCTGGAATCTGAGAGGAGCCACAAATTTCCTTCCACCCAGCGTTCCCCCAAGTCTCCCGATAAAAATGATACCTCACTTGTGTGGGTAGGCCTAGCGCCCGCGACAGGAAACACCCCAAAGCGCAACGTGGACACATCCAAAATTTTGGAAGAAAACAGAGGTGTTTTTTGCGAAGTGCCTACCTGTAGATTTTGGCCTCTAGCTCAGCCGGCACCTAGGGAAACCTACCAAACCTGTGCATTTCTGAAAACTAGAGACCTAGGGGAATCCAAGATGGGGTGACTTGCGGGGCTCGGACCAGGTTCTGTTACCCAGAATCCTTTGCAAACCTCAAAATTTGGCTAAAAAAACACATGTTCCTCACATTTCTGTGGCAGAAAGTTTTGGAATCTGAGAGGAGCCACAAATTTCCTACCACTCAGCGTTCCCCCAAGTCTCCTGATAAAAATGATACCTCACTTCTGTGGGTAGGCCTAGCGCCCGCGACAGGAAACACCCCAAAGCGCAACGTGGACACATCCAAAATTTTGGAAGAAAACAGAGGTGTTTTTTGCAAAGTGCCTACCTGTAGATTTTGGCCTCTAGCTCAGCTGGCACCTAGGGAAACCTACCAAACCTGTGCATTTCTGAAAACTAGATACCTAGGGGAATCCAAGGAGGGGTGACTTGCGGGGCTCGGACCAGGTTCTGTTACCCAGAATCCTTTGTAAACCTCAAAATTTGGCTAAAAAAACACATGTTCCTCACATTTCTGTGGCAGAAAGTTCTGGAATCTGAGAGGAGCCACAAATTTCCTTCCACCCAGCGTTCCCCCAAGTCTCCCGATAAAAATGATACCTCACTTGTGTGGGTAGGCCTAGCGCCGGCGACAGGAAACACCCCAAAGCGCAACGTGGACACATCCAAAATTTTGGAAGAAAACAGACGTGTTTTTTGCGAAGTGCCTACCTGTAGATTTTGGCCTCTAGCTCAGCCGACACCTAGGGAAACCTATCAAACCTGTGCATTTCTGAAAACTAGAGACCTAGGGGAATCCAAGATGGGGTGACTTGTGGGGCCCGGACCAGGTTCTGTTACCCAGAATCCTTTGCAAACCTCAAAATTTGGCTAATAAAACACATGTTCCTCACATTTCAGTGGCAGAAAGTTCTTGAATATGAGAGGAGCCACAAATTTCCTTCCACCCAGCATTCCCCTTAGTCTCTCGATAAAAATGGTACCTCAATTCTGTGGGTAGGCCTAGCGCCCACGAAAGGAAATGGCCCAAAACACAACGTGAACAGAACATATTTTTTCACAGAAAACAGAGGTGTTTTTTGCAAAGTGCCTACCTGTGGAGTTTGGCCTCTAGCTCAGCCGGCCCTGGGAGGGGGGCGGGGGGGGGCAGAAATGCCCTAAAATAAATTTGAGCCCCCAAGTCCCCCCTGCCCCTGCCCGGGAACAACCCCTGCCTACGGGGTCACTCCCCCTGCAGGACATTGGCGCCAAAAAACAAATCCCTGGTGCCTAGTGGTTTCTCCCCCCTTGGGGGCAGATTGACCTAAAATCGGCCAATCTGCCCCCAAGGGGGGCAGTAATGGCCTAAATACAATTTGCCCCCCCAGGGGAGCGACCCTTGCCTGATGGGTCGCTCCCCATCTCGAAAAAAACAACCAAAAAAAAACACAACAAAAAAATTTGCCCTGGTGCCCTGAGGGTTCTGCCCCCCCCGGGGGCAGTTCGGCCTAATATAGAAATGGCCTAAAATAAATTTGCCCCCCCCAGTCCCCGCCCCCCCGGGAGCGACCCTTGCCTACGGGGTCGCTCCCCCTGCGTGACATTGGCGCCAAAAAACAAATCCCAGGTGCCTAGTGGTTTCTGCCCCCTTGGGGGCAGATTGACCTAAAATCGACCAATCTGCCCCCAAGGGGGGCAGAAATGGCCTAAATACAATTTGCCCCCCAGGGGAGCGACCCTTGCCTGATGGGTCGCTCCCCATCTCGAAAAAAACAAACAAACAAAAAAAAAAAACCCAACAAAAAAATTTGCCCTGTTGCCCTGAGGGTTCTGCCCACCCCCCCTGGGGGCAGAAATGGCCTAAAATAAATTTGCCCCCCCAGCCCCCACCCCCGCCCCCGGGAGCGACCCTTGCCTACGGGGTCGCTCACCCTGCGTGACATTGGCGCCAAAAAACAAATCCCCGGTGCCTAGTGGTTTCTGCCCCCTTGGGGGCAGATTGACCTAAAATCGGCCAATCTGCCCCCAGGGGGGCAGAAATGGTCTAAATACAATTTGCCCCCCAGGGGAGCGACCCTTGCCTGATGGGTCGCTCCCCATCTCTAAAAAAAAGAAACAAACAAAAAAAAAAAACACAAAAAAAAAAATTGCCCTGGTGCCTAGAGGGTTCTGCCCCCCCCCGGGGGCAGTTCGGCCTAATAATAGGCCGATGTGCCCCCGGGGGGGGGGCAGAAATGGCCTAAAATAAATTTGCCCCCCCCAACCCCCACCCCCGCCCCCGGGAGCGACCCTTGCCTACGGGGTCACTCCCCCTGCGTGACATTGGCGCCAAAAAACAAATCCCAGGTGCCTAGTGGTTTCTGCCCCCTTGGGGGCAGATTGACCTAAAATCGGCCAATCTGCCCCCAGGGGGGCAGAAATGGTCTAAATACAATTTGCCCCCCAGGGGAGCGACCCTTGCCTGATGGGTCGCTCCCCATCTCTAAAAAAAGAAACAACAAAAACAAAAAACAAAAAACAAAAAAATTGCCCTGGCGCCTAGAGGTTTCTGCCCCCCCCTGGGGGCAGTTCGGCCTAATAATAGGCCGAACTGCCCCCAGGGGGGGCAGAAATGGCCTAAAATAAATTTGCCCCCCCAGCCCCTACCCCCGCCCCCGGGAGCGACCCTTGCCTACGGGGTCGCTCCCCCTGCGTGACATTGGCGCCAAAAAACAAATCCCAGGTGCCTAAATACAATTTGCCCCCCAAGGGGAGCGACCCTTGCCTGATGGGTTGCTCCCCATCTCTAAAAAAACAAACAAACAAAAAAAAAAAAAAAAAAATTTGCCCTGGCGCCTAGAGGTTTCTGCCCCCCCTGGGGGCAGAAATGGCCTAAAACAAATTGCCCTCCCCCCCAGGGAGCGACCCTTGCCTAAGGGGTCGCTCCCTTTGCGTGAAATTCACGCAAAGAAAAAACTCCCTGGTGTCTAGTGGTTTCTACCCCCCTTGGGGGCAGATTGGCCTCATCAAAATAGGCCAATCTGCCCCCAAGGGGGGCAGAAATGGCCAAAATATAATTTTCCCCCAAGGGGAGCGACCCTTGCCAAAGGGGTCGCTCCCCACAAAAAAAAAAAAATTAAACATAAAAAAATAAATAAAAAAAAAATGGTCCCTGGTGCCTAGAGGTTTCTGCCAGGGGGGGCAGAAAAGGCCTTCCCGAAAATATGCCCCCCCTGAGAGCGACCCTTGCCCAAGGGGTCGCTCCCTTTTGTCAATAACAATAAAAATAAAAAAAAATCCCTGGTGTCTAGTGGTTTCTACCCCCCTTGGGGGCAGATTGGCCTCACCAAAATAGGGGGGCAGAAATGGCCAAAATATAATTTTCCCCCAAGGGGAGCGACCCTTGCCTAAGGGGTCGCTCCCCACCAAAAAAAAAAAAAAAAAATGAAACATAAAAACAAAAAAAACAAAAAATGGTCCCTGGTGCCTAGAGGTTTCTGCCCCCCCTGGGGGGCAGAAAAGGCCTTCCCGAAAATATGCCCCCCCTGGGAGCAACCCTTGCCCAAGGGGTCGCTCCCTTTTGTCAATAACAGAAAAAAGAAAAAAAAAACCCTGGTGTCTAGTGGGGTTTCAAAAGCCGGATTGCAAGCAATCTGGCTTTTGAAACCCTCGGAGGGACTTCAAAGGGAAGGAAATACTTTTCCTTCCCTTTGAAGCCCCTCCGGGCCTCCCAGTGATTGAAAGAGAAATGCTTTTGCATTTCTTTTTCAATCGCGCTGGAAGCAGAGCTTCCAGCGCGACTAGGGAGGCCCCTGTGACAAATCAGCACGCGCTCGTGCGCTGACGTCACAGGAGGGGGGTGGGGGGGGTCGGGGGTGGAAGGGGAAGGTCTTCCCCTTCTATCCCCAACTTGGGGGGGGAGGGGGGTGCACGGGGGGCGCGCTAGCGCGCCCCCAAGTTCCCCTGTGCCATGGACGAGATGATCTCGTCCAAGGCACAGGGGAACTGTAGCCTTGGACGAGATCATCTCGTCCAAGGCACAGAACCGGTTAATAGGACATTTTCAGATGTATCTCCTCCTCCTATGTTGTTAAGGTCTGCAACTGAAAATGTGACCACTGGCACAGATTGTTGGTCATGTAAGATTTGCTATGTTTCTGATATTATGCCAGCCTATTGTTGGTAAAAATCATATATGAGAACACACTTGTACGTTTGTTTTGGTAAGACATGGTTGTGATCCTGAGTTAAACAATATGCACATGCAACATATCCATGCCTACACAAATAGATATTTTGCAATTGTAAAGTTCAGATGGGAGTACATATATACATTGCTAGGTGTGTAATACACTACAACAGGCAATGAGTTTCATACTAGTGGATTTATTTAAGTGAACAGGAAGAAAAGAAACATTGTGAAAACCAAACAGGAAAACTGAAAAGTGAAAAAGTCAGTCATGGTGAAAAAGTCAGGCATAGTTGTAGATGCCAAATTGTTTGAAGTCCAATATATTACTGCCATTAGAAAGGTAAATCTGTCCAGAAATAGTCCACAGCATGAATATGTTACACACACTGGAGGAAATTAGGTTTGAGATTTCTTGCTGCTGTTGGTGCGGGTCTTGCCATCCATACCTCCTGGTAATTTGTATGAACATCCCAGCTTGTCAGTGCTGGGGTGATCCACAGCTGCAGGGATAGGAGTGTCTGCAGGTTTGTCTTGCTCTGGCTGGGTCTCCCTTCCTCTGGCTGCTGCAGATGTTGATGGGCCCATGTTGTTGGACCACAAGAACGGACAGATGGTACTGGAAACCCCTGCACATGTGTGCCCTGAACCATTGACTGAGATTGTGGACTACTATGGACTTAACATCATCTCATATGCCGACAATATGCAACTAGCCCTCTCCTTCTCTGATGACTATGCCTCCCATAGAGACCACACCTCCCCCAGAGAAAACTTCTGCCAAGTCATGAGCCACGTCGCTGACTGGATTAAATCCAACTGCCTAAAACTAAACACAGAAAAACCGGAAGTACTCATCTTTGTGAACCGCCCCTCCCCATGGGAAGACTCATGGTGGCCCTCCACTCTCTGACCCTGACGGAACATGCCCGAAATCTAGGCTTCATAGTGGACAACAAACTCACCTTCAGACGACAAGTAAATGCCGTAGCATCATCTTCTTTCCACCACCTCTGCATGGTTTGCAGGATTTTCAAATGGATCCCTGCTGAAACCAGAAAGGCAGCAACCCAGGCCACCATCACCAGAAGAGTGGACTATGGAAATGCCCTCTTCCTGGGACTTCCTGGCCAACTCCTCTGCCGACTCCAGACCATCCAAAACTCTGCAGCAAGACTCATCCTGGATTTAGCCAGAAGAACTCACCTCACCCTCCACCTCAAGGACCTACACTGGCTGCCTGTAAACAAGAGATGCAAGTTAAAGGTCCTCACCATCAACTTTAAAGACCTCCACAACATCAGACCCAACCTTATCAACCACAGACTCTCTTTCCACCAGCCAACAAGAGAGCTCCGATCAACCAACTTCGCCCACACTCAAATCCGAATAATTCACCACACCTGAAGTGAAGGCCACACTTTCTTCTACCTCAAAGCCAATAACTGGAATGACCTACCCACCCACCCGCGGACCACGCACACCCTCATCAAATTCAGAAGAAAACTCAAGACATGGCTCTTTGAGGAATAGCCAATCACCTCACAGCCTCTACTCCCAGCACCTGGATACCCCCAGGGTGATAAATCATGCTCTATAAATCTAATTTTAGATTTGGATTTGTGTGAATGTCTTGCAGCACCACAAATAGGGAGCCCATGTTTGAATTATGGACCTCCAAACTCATGGTGTATGTCCCTCTGAAGCTGCTTCATCTCCTGGATTTTGATGAATGTCAGGCCCATCATGCCTTGGGACTCATAATTGGCACCTAAGACTCGGTCGATAGTGGCCTCGGTGTGAGTGGCCCCTGTGCTTCACTTCAGCGGCCCACGGTTACCCTCCCACAAACCCTATCCCCAAGATCCTGTGCCCTTGGCCGAGGGTGCCCTCTCCCACTGGGTCCTGGCTCCTCTGTAGCTAGGGTGTTGATTGTCACATCAGGATCCAGGACTGGTGGGCACATGATAGTTGTTACTGTGCTAGGTATGCAGCTTGTGGGGACTGAGGTTGGCTGAGTTGTTACAGCTGGGATGGAAGGTGATGTTGTGGGCCCAGTGGGGTTCACTGTTGCCGTCTGCTCAGACTGAGCAAATAGACCAGCACCCTCATCGTCATCCAGATAACAAGGAATGTTGTCATCCCTGAAACCTCTGTCCTGGAGTTGAGTGGGTGTCTCTCCTGTGGCCAAGCTCTGGGAAGGTGCTCTGCCAGATAGATCTGTTGTAAAATAGTGGACATTGTTATTGGTAAGTGTGGTATCTACATTCAAATCTTTTGTTACACAGTAAGTAGAAACCTAGGAAAAACAAAATAGGCAGGGATTTTTTCAGTGGCATTCTACTTGTTAACAGGATACTTGTCGATGTTAAATACGTATCCTGAGATGTTGCCAAAGCACTTTGGATTAAGGAATAAACATTACATCTCCCAAATATTTAGGCCAACACAGTTAAGACGCAATGTGTATTTGACCATTTCAAGGCCTAGTTTTGTACAAAAAGGTGAATGGCTCTCCCCTGCCACTTCTAATCAGCTGAGTTAACTTCATGCCTTACAAATATTTAAGACACACACTTGGCATGATGTCACTCATTCCATCAATTGTTTCAGGTGAAGAGACAAGGACACCATAAAGGAAAGTAGGCCGAAATGTCTCCGAGTAGAGCATCGTATGTAGATTTCTCATTCCAGGAGAAATGAACATAAATTGTAATATGTCAGACGGGGGAGAATGGGCAAAATCACAGTTTCATCTTGTTCTGAGTTACCGAAATAGGGCCTTTTGTTAGTTGTAGTCATTTCAATGTCTACTTGCCAATATTTTAAAAATGGTTAGTATAACATACCTGTTCACAAAATGCAGTTGGCATGGACCATACATTTACATATTAACACATATCATGGGTCCTGGAATGATAGTTTAAAAAAAAATACATATGTAGACACCATCACAGCAAGTGGCATGTAATGGCGATTGATATATGTGATTTTATATGCAACAATATACATTAACACAGACAATTCAACATCATTGATACTTTGAGGACTACACATTAGGAAACTAGGTACACAACAGAGTGGCAAAAGCTGAGTTGAGAGCAAACTGGACATTGAGGTTTTGTGGCAGTTTGTGAGGTGTAACTTACCAGACTCCACCCCTCAGGTATTCCTGTCAAACCTTCAGAATGCAGGATCTGCAAGACCTTCTTCTCCTAGGGAATCATTTTGATCGGGGTGCTGGGAGGACCACCACCAGCCCTCTGGGCCTCCAGGTGTTGCTTGGAGGCCAAGGAATGCACCTTCCCCCTCTGGTTGTTCCACCTCTTCCTAACGTCTTCCTGTGTGCACATGGTGGCACCTATAGCATTCACTCTGTCTACTATTCTCGTCCACATGTCCCTTTTCTGACAGATGGTAGTTTGTTGGACTTGGTTTCCAAAGAAATCATGGCTCTACTCTTATGATTCACCCAGCATGACTTACAACTTTGCCTCTAAAAAACATGGATTTTTTTACTTTGACACATCCCGAAATTAAAGTCAGTGACAACACAACCAATAGTACCAAGGGATGAAAAGGAAATGTGCCAGAAAACTGTGTGGCGAATTGTAAAAGAGATCTGGGAAATAAGGCCTGCTTTCTATCAGCAACATTTTGCCTCAAAATTGCTGTGCTGCAGTTGAGTGGCAAAGGATCATGGTCTAAAATAAAGTGTGCTTTATAGTGTGATTTGCAGGTGTATCCAGTTGGCCAATGGACATCAGGTGTGTTGTATTTGTACACTTCCAATGACCACTGTTATGGTGCTCTGCTGAGCGCATACTGCAATGGCCTCCCACCATCAGGGAACTGCCACGGGGGGACTACCAGTGCATCTGTGTTTTCCTAATCTGCTCAGCAGGAACCTGCATCCCTGATGGCGACAGAGTACGAATCACCAGCAGTGCATTTTTCCATGTCGCTGGTGGGAGGCACTCCGTCAATGCCGTCCACAGTTCAGGCTGCATGGATTATGATAGGGCAAGTGAAAGACCACTGACTGCACAAAGTACTTGGGAGCACCGCCGTTGCAGAATGGTGGTAAGACCCCCAAACTCATAATCAGGCCCAGAACCTGCCAGGTTGACAAGAACCCTAAGAGAGCACATTTTGTGTCCAGCTTTCAGAGAGCAGTACGGTTCACTAGAAACCAGTGTCAGAATGCTAATAAACCAGACTTATGAGTTAATTAGAGCATTTCATTTTGCATTGGTACTTATTGTTAGACATGGGGTCTCTAGTTGGCAGAGGTATACACCCTTGTCCAAGTAGGGACCCCAACACTAGTCAAATTATCTTGTGCCCACCCTCTAGTAGCTTGCCATTGAGCAGTCAAGCTTAACTTAGAAGGCAATGTGTAAAGTATTTGTGCAATAAATCATACAGTAACACGGTGAAAACACCACTAAAGTACACCACACAGGTTTAGAAAAATAGATAATATTTATCTGAATAAAATAAGCTCAAACCAACAAAGATTCAATAAGCACAAGTTCAAATATCACTTTTGCAAGCTTTAAAAGTCTTAGGGGGTCATTCTGACCCGGGCGGCGGAAGCCGCCCGCCTGGCGGGAACCGCCAAATGGCCGCTCTGCAGTCCGAAGACCGCGGAGGCCATTCTGACTTTCCCGCTGGGCCGGCGGGCGCCCGTCAAGGGAGCGCCCGCCGGCCCAGCGGGAAAGGCCCTGCAACACAGAAGCCGGCTCCGAACGGAGCCGGCGGTGTTGCAGGGGTGCGACGGGTGCAGTTGCACCCGTCGCGATTTTCACTGTCTGCTATGCAGACAGTGAAAATAATGCTGGGGCCCTGTTAGGGGGCCCCTGCACTGCCCATGCCAGCGGCATGGGCAGTGCCGGGCCCCCAGGGGCCCCACGACACCCGTTCCCGCCATCCTGTTCCTGGCGGTAAAAAACGCCAGAAACAGGCTGGCGGGAAGGGGGTCGGAATCTCCATGGCGGCGCTGCTTGCAGCGCCACCATGGAGGTTCAGCCCAGGCAGGGGAAATCCGGCGGGAAACCGCTGGATCCCATTTTCTGACCGCAGCGGTCAGAATAGGCACTGAAGCACCGCCAGCCTGTTGGCGGTGCTTCCGTTGCCCGCGGCGGAATGAGGCCCTTAATCCTAAAAAATCAACAGTTGTCTCTTTGTTACACACATTACCTGGTATGTGTCAAAAATAATGACACACGGAGACCACAGAGGAGGAGATGCAAGGGGTTTGTGTCATTTTTTGGCCTGCAGTCTTGGTGCCTCACTGCAATGTGGGGATCTTGTGATGCCCCGGGACGATGCAGAGAAAATCCTTGATGCGCTGGAAGAAGGCACAGGCACTGAGTTGATCCAGTAGCCGATGCACTGAATTTTCCATTGCACGCCAGGCACTGTGTTGAATTTCCAGTTGGGAAGTCAGGGCTGTGTCTTTCCAGTCAGCTGTGCTGCAATTTCTCGGTCGCAATGAAGGCTTTGCGTCGATTCCAACAGGCGGTGCATCGATTTTTTTAACACACAAGGAGTTTGCTGGAGAGATTAAGGCCCTCATTACAACCTTGGCAGTAAATCCCACTTACCGCCATGCTGAAGGCCGCCAACATACTGTGGCCGTGGCAGAAATCCTCTACAGGTATCACGACCCACACATAGAAATCCGCCACAATACAGACACCCACACAAGTCCACCACACCAAAGGTCAGTGGAAAAACTGGCGATAGGAAAACCCACACCGTCACGCCAACAAGAATACACCCACACTATCACGACCCACGAATCAAAGCGGAAGTCTTTCAACCGCGGTAATCCATTGGCAGTACACACCGTCGCGTTCAAAATACACACACATTTACAAAACACAACCATATTGGACAAATCGAAATACACACACCTGATACACATACACTCACGCCAACCACACACCCACACCACTATAAAACACACACCCACATTACCCACAAACCCTTCTGACATTTTTGTGAAGAAGAAGAGAGAGAGAATAGCAAACACTACACCAGCATCCACAAGCACACCACACCATCACTCATACAACATCCATGCACCTCAAAGAACACACACAAACACAACATTTCACACAGCACAACAAACATCACCTCACACATCACCCACACCACATCATGGCTCCTCAAAGACACCCCAGGTTTTCTGAGGAGGAGCTCAGTGTCATGGTGGAGGAAATCCTCCAGGTAGAGCCACAGCTTTTCGGATCACAGGTGCAGCACACCTCCATTGCTAGGAAGATGGAGCTATGGCGGAGAATCATCGACAGGGTCAACGCAGTGGGACAGCATCCAAGAACACGGGATGACATCAGGAAGAGGTGGAAGGACCTACGGGGGAAGGTGCGTTCTGTGGTATCCAGACACCAGATAGCTGTACAGAGGACTGGCGGTGGACCCCCACCTCCTCCCCCACAACTAACAACATGGGAGGAGCAAGTCTTGGCAATACTGCATCCTGAGGGCCTCGCAGGAGTAGCAGGAGGACTGGACTCTGGTAAGTCATATCTTAATTACCATATCCCCCCACCCCACCTGCATGCCATCACTTACCCCCACCCTCCCCCTCACCCCATCACTCCAACACCTCACATATGCCCCACTATCACAACCTAGCCATCCCAATACCAAGCCCTGCATGCAACACCAAAGCACGGACACCCATTACCAAAGCATGTCCAGTACAAATACCCACACAAACCCCAAAACACTAATCACACAATGGCAAACACAACAATGTAAGTACAGGAGTAGAGGGTAACTCACCCAATGCACAAGATGGCACACACAGATACAATAACTATGCATTTACACCCCAACAGGACCCATACCCAACATCACCGGACAGGAGGTGCCAGACATATCCAGTTCCCCCCAGAAGATGCCCACAGTGATGACAGCAGCTCTGCACGCCTGGATCTGGATAACCAGCCCAGCCCATCCGGGACATCTGGACAGTCGGTTCCCCTGCCACAGTCACAAACCACCACAGAGCCTCCCCTCTCAGGAGACACCAACACAGCACCCACCCAGCGGGCCCATCCCTCTGTCCCCAGGACACGTCAATCAGCAGTGTGTCCACCACTACAGGGACCCCAGGCAAACTCACCAACCCAAGACAATCAGGGACCTCAGGTCAGTGGCAGTGGGCACACGGTTCAGGAGACAGAGGCACAGGATAACAGGGAAGCTGGGAGGACTGATGTGCAACAGAAGGAGGACAGGCCCAGGGAACCCACTCTCCACAAGGCACTCTCCAACATCATGGGAGCATACCATCATTCCCAGGAGACCATGGGCACGGTACTGGCCAAGTTTCAGGAGACCCAGTGGCTGCAGGAGGAACACTACCTGGGGATCAAGGAGGACTTGAAGTCCATCAACACCACCCTGGTCACCATTGCAGGGGTGCTAGCAGACCTGGCCAACACCATGAGGGACACAGTGGCACACAAAACGGACCCCTTCCACTAGCCTGAATGATGAACGGCCCTCCACCTCCACCGGCGCTAGTGGACAGTAGGCCCCGCCACAGGAACAACAGGCCACCAGCACCCCATCCCCCACAGAAGGAGAACCACCCCACAAACGGTCCCTGAGATCCAGGAACAAGACAGAGAACATTGCCAAGACTCCCGCCAGGAAATAAGACTCTCCTGACTGTCACCCTTTTGTACCACTTTGTCACCCTGACAACTTTGACCTGCCATCACTCCACTTCCTATGCCCCCTTGGACAATGCATCTGTGAGACCAAGATACTGAACTCTACCATGGACATTCCTCCACATTCACCCCAGCCCACTGCACACCCCCTCCACTTATTAGCACAGAAATAAACACCCTTGAATCACAAATCAATCTGGAGTCAGTCTGTACTTTCCCAAATGTGTAATTGCAACCTCTCAGAAATATAGCAATGTTCATGTTCACATACCAATGTTACACAGTTGTTGGTCAACAGTATACATAGCCGAGGGTACAAAGTGGGACACAGATCTGTGAAATGGAAAGGCAAAGTGACATGTCAGGGTCCATACACAGAGTTAAAAAGGCAGATTTATGCTATTTCCTACAGTATTATAAGATGTGAGAAGCAGTGCCATCCTCTTACCTGTGTCTCACTGGAAGTATTGCATTATGATGTTGTTTCGGTTGTCTATATCTTCTTCTTTTGCCTCCTCTTCTTCACTGTCCACAGGCTCCACAGCTGCCACAAGACCAGCATCAGGCCCATCCTCCTGCAGAAAAGGCACCTGGTGTTGCAAAGCCAAGTTGTGCAACATACAGCAGGCCACGATGATCTGGCACACCTTCTTCGGTGAGTAGTATAAGGAACCACCTGTCAGATGGAGGCACCGGAATCTGGCCCTCAGGAGGCCGAAGGTGTGCTCTATTATCCTCCTAGTTTGTCCATGTGCCTCATTGTAGCGTTCCTCTGCCCTTGTCCTGGGATTCCTCACTGGGGTCAGTAGCCATGACAGGTTGGGGTAACCAGAGTCACCTGCAAATATCGAGGGACAACTGTTAGACATCCTCCAACCCTTAGGGACTCTCCCATACCCAGACACCTATGTCAACTGTGTTGGGACCCTGGGCTCACCTATTAGCCACACATGGTGCCTCTGGAGTTGGCCCATCATATATGGGATGCTGCTATTCCTCAATATGTAAGCGTCATGCACTCAGCCAGGATACTTGGCATTCACATGGGAGATGTACTGGTCTGCCAAACACACCATCTGCACATTCATTGAATGGTAGCTTTTGTGGTTTCTGTACACCTGTTCATTCCTGGGGGAGGGGGACAAATGCCACATGTGTACCATCAATGGCACCAATAATGTTGGGGACATGTCCCAGGGCATAGAAGTCAAATCCTCCACCTGAGGGAACACAATGTAGCTGCGCATGTGTTTCAGCAGGGCAGATAACACTCTGGACAACACCTTAGAGAACATTGGCTGTGTCATCCCTGATGCCATGGCCACTGTTGTATGAAAGGAACCACTGGCCAGGAAATGGAGCACTGACAGGACCTG
Source organism: Pleurodeles waltl (assembly GCF_031143425.1). Taxonomy (NCBI): domain Eukaryota; kingdom Metazoa; phylum Chordata; class Amphibia; order Caudata; family Salamandridae; genus Pleurodeles; species Pleurodeles waltl. The sequence continues at coordinate 959,655,698 of NC_090447.1, read as the reverse complement.
CACTAGAGGGATGGCGGATAGCTGACATCAGGTCTGGCTCCAACTGGGCACACAGTTCCTGGATTGTGGCCCGATTAAATCTGTAGGTGATAATGATGTGTCTGTCTTCCATTGTCGACAGGTCCCCCAGGGGTCTGTACACCGGAGGATGCCGCCATCTCATCACCTGCTCCAGCGGACGTGCCCTATGGGGTAGAAGGGTGAGCAGAGGGTTATACACCACGTAGCTTTCACAAGGCTGTTTAGCACAATTGTGATCTAATCGTTGTGTGCCTTTGTCTGTCCGTATTCCTGGCCAAAAGTGCTGTGACGCAGTTAGTTGGCCTGCCATGTGGCCACCTGAAATGGCGGCTGCCTCACCTATAAGGATAGACAAAGGGAAATGAGGTAACTGCGCTGGCGTTCTGCATCGCGGGAGGCAGTCAAAGATGGCTGCGCAATTCAGCATTGGTTATCATTGGGCCCTATGGGTTCCAGGAGCCAATGACGATGTACGCCGGCGGTGACGGTACGCACCGCCGCGGACGTGACTGCCATTTTCTATCTCTTCACTATCGCTGTGACCTGCGTCTGGAAGCAACAATGGCTACAGAGTCTGGGGAAAGGGCCCCTGCCTTCACTGCGGAGGAGTTGGACAAACTGGTGGATGGGGGTCCTCCCTCAGTACACGCTACTCTACGGTCCTCCAGACAAACAGGTGAGTAAACTGTGTGCATGGTGGATGGCACATGATTGTATGGAGTGTCGTGGATGGAAGAGACGGGGGGCACAGGCCAGCATGTGAGGATGGTGAGTGTATGTTTTTCTGGGCCAGGGTGGGAGGTTTGTGGGCAATGAGTGAGAAGAACTGGACGGGGGAGTAACATCCATTTTTACTTCACTATTCCTCTAGGTCAGCGCCCACCAGAAGAAGGGTATTTGGCATGCCATCGCCAAGGAAGTGCAGACCCTGGGGGTCTACCATAGACGGAGCACCCACTGCTGGAAAAGATGGGAGGACCTGCGCCGCTGGAGCAACAAGACGGTGGAGGCCCAGCTGGGGATGGCCTCCCAACATGGAAGAGGTGCCAGGCCAGCGGTTAAAAAAATGGAATCACGACCATGGCGGAAACCGCCAACATAGACAGCCGCTTTAACACTCCGACTGCCACAGAGGTAGAAACAAACACCGCGGGGGTAACCTGCGACAGACATGCGGAAAACAATGTACCGCCCACTGTATTACAACAGGCCTATCCACCACCTTTTCCGGCGGAAACAGGACTTGGAACGGAAAGTCCTACCTTCCGAATAAGCAGGATTTTCTATTACCATTTTGGCCATGCAAAATATGACCTGGTTACTCCTTTCAGATCAGAATCTACCACTCAAAAAGTACATGAGGGTAGACCTAATGCTAGTCTATGAAGGGAGCAGGCCTCATGGTAGTGGAAAACAAATTTAGGAGTTTTCCACTACCAGGAAATAAAGACACGCAGGTATATGTCCTGCCTTTTACATACACAGCCCCCTGCCCTATGGGTTACTTATGGTTTACCTTAAGGGTGACTTCTTTAAAAAGTTGGGTATGTAGTTTTACGTTTTACTTGTCCTGGTGGTGAAAAACACTTACATTATAACATTTAATAGGCTCTAGCTTCCAAATGGGAACAGGTACCAGTTCATGTTTGGAATTGTAATGAAAAGACCTCTCTTGTGGTAAAGTCAAATTTTAAATTACAATTTTCCAATGCCACTTTTAGAAAGTTGGCATTTTCCTGCCTTAGCTATTTAGTTCCTGCAGCCTGTCTCTGAGTCACATGACTGGGTGCAGCTGACAGTTGTGCTTTGTGTGTTTGTGTTTGTGCCTGCATGGTCCATAAATGGTAGGATGGGTGGGTGGACACACGCACAGCCCTACTTACAGTTGAATAGGCTGTGTCCTAACTCCACACATAAGGCTGCAAACACCCTGTGGTTAGTATGGACTCAGGGCAGGGGAGGTAGGAAACTTGTGTACTTCAAAGGAAAGCCCCCTAGAAGCTTCTCCCACTTCAAAGGATGCACATGGTATAAATATTGGACTCAGACACCAACTCTTCAGTACATTTCTGGACCTGTTGTGACTCTACAAGGAAGAAAGACTGCTACCCTGCTACACTACTGCCTTGCTGGATTGCTGTCCTGTTGCCCTGCTGCCCTGCTGCCCTGCTGCCCTCCTGCCTGAGACAAAGATATTGGACCAGCTACCTGAATTAGCACCAAGATCCAGATGCAGCATTCTTGGACCCTTGGTGTGGCCTCAGTGGTGCTGAATTGAGGATTTTGGGCTCTTCATGACCGTGACAGTGAATGGGCGCATTGGCACCACTAAAAAAACTGCCCACCAATGCTAAGTTCTGTTAACCTGACCATTCGTGCTACAGTATCGACTGCTTGTGGGGAGCACCACCACAAAGATCAGCCCCAGTGTTCGTAATGACAACTGGATCTTTGTGCTACAGCGATGACCATCGGCAATGTCTGGCCTGCTCTTCGTGCTACAATGATGACCATGGAAAACACACCCCTGCTCCCGCGGCATGCTCCACTGTGAATGGGACTCTTTGCACTGGACTGAGAGGGTAACTTCTCAGAGAGACTAACATGGCCCCTGTATCTGAGCTATGCTCCATCATGGTCTGCCTGAACTTGTGACTTTCTGCCAGTCTCACATAACCAGCGAGCAACAATTGGCACTTTGGGCTTCTTGGCATTATTTTCACTTAAACATTTAAAATTGCATATCTCCACTTCTGGCTATTTGATTTTTGTTGTTTTTATATTACTTTATTTATTACATTTGTGCTATTATTCTAAATTGGTTTGGGATTTTATTCTTGTGTTTCATTTTCACTTTATTACTGTTTGAAGTTCTGCATGTGTACCTTACACATTGCCTCTAAGTAAAACTTGACTGCTCTGTGCCAGGCTGCCAGAGGGTTGAGAATAGGATTCTGAGGTTTCACCCTCCCTCAACAAGTAACCTATTTTCTCACATTGATGATGAGCAGTGAGGATTAGGACATGATTTTGTATTACATTCAAAGTCCCAGAAAAATAATCTGAGACCAATTTGAGTTTTAAATTCTCCTTGATTGGCTTTTTTGCTTTTTCTTCAAAAATCATCTTTACTCTACCAATGTGTTTGTGCCTGAGGCTTCACCTGAAAAAATTGAATTTGAGCTTCTCAATTTGGAGAACAATACTGTGGGTGAGCTCAAGGAATTTTGTAAGGAAAGAGGGCTGCCTGCCAAAAGGAGCTAACGGAAGGCAGAGCTCCACAAGGTGTTAAGGTCAAGGACGGTGGCCCACCATATGCCAGTCATGACAGATGACCAGCTTGGAGAGGATGACATGGAGGGCCCACACCAGGGTCTGGATACCCGCCCTGGGATGCAGCCCTCAGGGGAGGGGGAAGACTCATCTCTGGAATTAGAGTTACCACGGCAGAGAGAAGCGTGCCTTCTCAAGGCCTGTCCCCAGAGATGCTGGTGGACAGGAAGGCTTAAAGGGAATTTAGGCTGCAGGTGGCCTACTTAAAAATGGAGGAAAAGAAACTGTCCATGGAGGGAGAGCAAAAGAAGGCTGAGGTGGAGAGAGCCATGGAGGAGAAAAAATGCTATTGGCTCATAAACTGTTTGAAGTGCTGCATAAATAATTTACGCATTGCTTCTAAGTTAAGCCTTACTGTTCTGTATCAACCTACCATAGGGATGAGCTCCGGATTTCTTGTGCCTCCCCTCAGACAGTAACCCCATTTCTCACATCCTTCCATTTTATAAAGAAAAAACACTTTTGGGTTACTTCACTTTTTTTTTTTTTTTTCCATTTCCCAATCCATCTCAGATAGATAAGTAAAAAAATTGAACCAATGTCATGATGCATGCGTGCACTTACAAAATGAAGCACCCACCAGTGGCCATGTCATTGCACTTTATTTTCACTTTTGTTCATGCTGCGCAGTATCTGCAAAGGCAAGATGTATTGGCTTTGCCAGTGCTTGCTATTTTTACCTGCTTAGTTGTGCGCTAGTGAATACAAGTCAGATTTGCCTTACCTATGTTGCTTTTTGCAACCTTTATAGACCTGTTGTGTAGTCATGGAAACTAGTCTTTCTTTGGATATTATAGTAGCTTGTTTCTACATACAGCCCTGGGTTTTTTATATCGTTAATCTGAATGAACACATACATTGACCACGTCTCTGTTGTCAAAGATTGTCTAATTACCACTTCTGTATAGTCATCTGGGGCAGGAGGCTAATGAACTCCTATTTTGACCGGTGCTTAATTTGGAAATAAAAACCTGCCGGTGCCCAAAGCCCTCCTCTGAATCACGGGGCTGCTGCAATTAAATGAGCGAGCACGGAATACTGAGGCAGAGTAATCCTGAAGCCATCTCGGGCATCTTCCATCCATTTGTAGCCACTTTCTGCCCTTTCAGCTCACTCTTGCAGCTTTCTGCTTTCTCCCATTGTGACGCTTTTTCGTTTTTCTCTTCCCCGTCCTTCCCATGTGTGTCTTCTGCTCGCAGTAAATGCTTAAGGCAGAAAAATAAGTGTCGGCCCTCAAAAATAAGTGCTGGTGCTCCGCACCGGAAACAACAATCACAAATTAGGCACTGATTATGACATGCTCTACCCCTATTCATTTTGCAGTGAAGCAAAATAATAACTCCTAAAATATTACTAGTGATACTCGTGCCACAATATGCACCAAAATGGGTTGAGTGGGATGTGTACTCATCCCTACATGATGCCTCCAGTTTTTGATGAATTTCCATCCCTGCAATCCCAGCAGTAAACATGGGTTTAGAGTATTAACGTATGTTTTCCCACGGATGTACTCGTAGGGAAAACACCTTTTGGCTGCACTTTTCAATCAATCAATCAATCAATCAAATAATTTCTTAAGCGCACTACTCACCCGGTAGGGTCTCAAGGCGCTGGGAGGGGGGCTCGGTTACTGCTCGAAAAGCCATGTTTTTAGGTGCTTTCTGAAGGTTAGGAGGTCCTGGGTCTTGCGTAGGTTGGTGGGGAGGGAGTTCCAGGTCTTGGCGGCCAGGTGGGAGAAGGATCTGCCACCGGAGGTGGTGTGTTGGATGCGGGGGACTTGAGCGAAGGCGAGGTCGGCGGAGCGGAGCTGGTGAGTTGGTTTGTGGAAGTTTACTCGTTCGTTGAGGTAGGCCGGTCCAGTGTTGTGGAGGGCTTTGTGAACGAGGACTTTGAAAATGATCCTTTTGTTGATGGGCAACCACTGTAGGGATCTGAGGTGGGTGGATATGTATTTGTGGTGAGGGAGGTTGAGGATGAGACGTGCGGCTGCGTTCTGGATTAGCTGGAGTTTTGTTTGAAGCTTGGCTGTGGTTCCTGCATAGAGGGCGTTGCCGTAGTCCAGTCTACTGCTAATGATGGCGTGGGAGACTGTCCTTCTTGTTTCTAAAAGTATCCATTTGAAAGTCTTGCGTTGCATGCAAAGGGTGTTGAAACAGGAGGATGATATGGTGTTGATTTGCTGGGTCAGGGAGAGGGATGAGTCCAGTACGATGCCAAGGTTGCATGCGTGGGTGGTGGGTGTTGGGGGTGGTCCGAGGGTGGTGGGCCACCAGGAGTCATTCCATGCTGTCTTGTTGGGGCCGAAGATGATGATCTCTGTTTTGTTTGAGTTCAATTTGAGGTGGCTTGCTGTCATCCATTTGATGATGTCGAGGAGTCCAGCGTGCAGGTTAATCTTGACGGTTGCTGGGTTCCTGGTGAGGAAGATGATGAGCTGGGTGTCTTCAGCGTATGAAATGATGGTGATGCCATGGGGAAGGAGGATGTTGGCGAGAGGAGCCATGTAGATGTTGAAGAGGGTGGGACTGAGGGAGGATCCTTGGGGGACCCCACAGATGATCTTAGTGGCTTTAGACCGGAAAGGAGGGAGGAAAACTCTTTGGTTCTTTTGGAGAGGAAGGAGGTGAGCCAGTCCAGGGCCTTGTGGCGAATTCCAACATTGAAAAGGCGTGCGTGGAGGATTTGGTGGCATACAGTGTCAAAATCTGCAGTGGGGTCTAGGAGGATGAGGGCGATGGTCTCGCCCTTGTCTACTCTGGTCCTGATGTCGTCTGTGCAGGCGATGAGGGCGGTCTCAGTGCTATGGTTCTTGCTGAATCCAGACTGAGAGGTGTCGAGTATGTTGTTTTCTTCTAGGAAGCGAGACAGTTGTGCGTTAACTATCTTCTCAGTGACGTTTGCGGGGAAGGGGAGAAGAGAAATGGGTCGGTAGTTTGTGAGGTCTTCCGGTTCTGCTTTGGGTTTTTTGAGATGAGCGTTGACTTCGGCGTGCTTCCAAATATCTGGGAAGGTTGCGGTGTCAAAGGACCTGTTGATGACGCCACGGAGCTGGGGAGCGATGATTTGGCTGGCCATGTTGAAAATGTGGCGGGGCAAGGGTCTGTTCGGGAGCCTGAGTGGATGAAGTTCATGGTTTTGCCGATTTCTTCGTCATTGGTTGGGGTCCAGGTGTTCAGTCGGTTGGTGCAGCAGGGTGTTGTAGTGTTGGTTGTGTCAGTGGTGGTGGGTGCTGATGATGTGAAGCTGTTGTGTATGTCTGCGATTTTGCGGTGGAAGTAGTTGGAGGGGGAGTTGCAGAGGTCTTGGGAGTGTGGAGGGTCGATGGTGCAGGATTTGGGTTTGGTGAGTTCTTTGATGATGGCAAAGAGTTTCTTGCTGTTGTGTGTGTTGTTGTCTATGCGTTCTTTGTAGAAGGACCGTTTGGTGGTCCGGATGCGTTGGTGGTGTTTTTGCATGGCTGTTTTGAGGGCGGAGAAGTTGTTCATCGAGGGTTCTTGATGCCAGGCTTTCTAAATTTTTCGGCATTCTCGTTTGGAAGATTGAAGTTCTGTGGGGAACCAGGGGGCGGTTTTGATGGTGCAGGTGTTGTTGTTTGTTTTCAAAGGGGTGAGGGAGTCTGCGCAGGTTTCTAGCCATCGTGTGAGGTTGTGGGCGATGATGTTGGGATCCTTGGTGATGGGAGGTGGAGCTTGTGTGAGGTTGGAGATCAGGTGTTCCTTGGAGATCTTGTTCCACTTGCGGTACGGTGTAGTGTGTTGTTGGTGGTGTGTTTCATGAAGGAGAAGTGGATGCAGTGGTGGTCAGTCCAGTGGTGTGAGTGAAGGTGATGTGGCTGCTGGAGGTGAAGATTGCATCTAGCGTGTGTCCCGCTGAGTGGGTGGGTGAGGTGACCAGTTGTTGAGGCTGAGGTTTGTGAGGTTGTCCAGCAGGGCTGTGGTGTTGCAGTCGTGGGTGCTTTTTTAGGTGAATGTTGAGGTCCCTAAGGAGTATGTAGTCTGGGGAGGTGGGAGCATGGGAGCTGATGGTATCGGCGATGGTGTCACAGAATGGGGGGCGGAGTCCTGGTGGTCTGTAGATGAGGGTTCCTCTAAGGGTGGTGTTGGCGTTGATGTGTATTTGAAAGTGTAGGTGTTCAGCGCTGTCTAGGGTGTCATTGGTGTTGGTGGAGATTTTGATGGAGTTTTTGTGTATTATGGTGATACCTCCTCCTGGTTTGTTGGTGCGGTCTCTACGGGTGATTTTTAACCCTCTGGGATGGCTATGGCGATGTTGGGTTCTGATGAGGAGTTCATCCATGTTTCAGTGAGGAAGGCGATGTCAGGGGAGCTTGTGGTGAGCAGGTCCCAAAGCTCGATGGCGTGCTTGTGGACGGAGTGGGTGTTAAGGAGGATGCAGTTGAGGTGATTGCGGGGTTTGGTGTTGTTGCGGTGCTTGATGGTGTTGCTGGTGTTGGTGTGAGTGCAGGAAAAATGACATGAGTGGAATATGAAAGGTCTGTGTGTGTGTTTGGGGTTGGCCTGGGTGCAAGCGGGATATGGGCCTGGGTTGAGAGCAAGGAGTTCTATGGAGGAGTAGTGGAGCTTCAGGGGGTCAGAGGAGCATGGACCAGGTGGACGGGCTCTGGGCACGGTCCAGGTGCGGACGGGCGCAGACGAGCCCAGACAAGCTTGCCTCTGGAGCACCAGCGCGCACCAGCGGTGCGCCTGCTGCGCGCAGCCGCCATTAAGAAGGGGAGTTGGGAGGGAGTGTCCAATGGGGGTACGAGGGAATCGGGCCGCAGGGGACGCAGCTGCTGGGTTTTACAGGAACCGGCGGGAGCTGGAAAAGAAAACGGGCACAATTGGAGCGTGAAAACAAAAAAGCCACAGTCCAGGTAAAAGACAATTCTAAAAATGAAAATTAAATACAGAAAACAAAATACATTCTGCGGAATGAAATACCCGACACGCCTACCACTAGGCACCAGTGATGAGGCGCAGGCGGGTGCCTGCGGGTAGTGGAGGGCCTCGAATTTCTTCTGTTTTCAGTAACGGCGGGGTCAGGGGCACGGAGGCAGGCTGGTGGAGCCGAAGTGTACTCCTGGCCCAAGCAGGTCAGGGGGTCACACCTTAAAACGTTAATGTCAATGCCCGTTACGATACCCTTTACACTGTACTTAGTATGCACTTGTGCATTCCTTTCTTCCAACCAAATACGTTTTCTAATGCCATATTTCAGATGAATAATGGGTATGCAATTCAATCATTATGCGCAGACACATATCTGTCTTAAAATGCAAATGTAAATTTGGATGCAAAACAAAATATGCTCAGTGCAGTAATGGATTACACTGCACCACATATTCTCGACAAATCTCTTTTACACCTACATCTTTTTATATTTCACTCATTACATTCTTGCATCTGCCGAAAATGTTTTTTTTTTTTTTTTCCAGACAGCATCGCTTATAGCTGTCACAAAAGACTCGGTTGCAGGAGATAAATGACGTATCAGCAGCTTTTACTCCAAATGGATATTTACTGAAACCTCGGCATGCATGATTTATGCAGAACGTCTCGGAGATGTTTGAGATGGTCTTTGTAAAATCTGATACAACGCACTGCAAAAAAACAACGTCTTGCAAAACAAGAAGTTCCTAAGGAGATGGAACTCGATGCTGTGGAAAACTGTTAGCCACTATTAAGCACGATTTGTATTTTTCCACGGCTGGCCCTACATTTGATCTTAACCCTGAGAGCATGAAGTAGTGTGATAAACTCTCTTTTTGAGTTAAGATACAGGAATTACAACTACAAACAACTTAATTTTCTGTGAAGCAAATTTGACCCCACAATTAGAACCAGGAATCAATGATTGCAGTTAAGTTGATTTATTCCCGATCAATATTGAATCGGATTTATATGCATGTCATGAAGGTATTAAAAAGGCACAGAATTACAGCTGACAACATCAATCAAACAATCAGGATTTACAAAACGTGGTTAATCACCCAATAGGGTATCCAGGTGCTTGCAGGTCCTGGAGGCTCATTTGAACAGCTGGGTCTGAAGGGCTCTTCAGAATTACGGGAGTGAGGTGATGGTCCAGAGGTTCTGGGGAGGCTGTTCCAGTTTTTTTCCTGCAACATGAGAGAAGGAGCGTCCTTCTTTTCTGCTCATGGAGATGCTGGGAGTATGAGCAAGTGAAAGGGAGGCAGAGCATAGTCTTATCGACGGTTGGTGGAAGTTCAAGCAGTGGTTAATGTATGTGGGTCTTTGGTTGAGTAGAGCCTTGTGTGTGTGGGTCATCAGCTTGAATTTGCATCTCTTCTGTATGAGGAGCCAGTGCAGTTGCCTGAGGTAGGGTGTGATGTGAGTTTGTCGGGGAAGGTCAAGGATGAGTCTGGCTGAGGCATTCTGTTTGGTCTGATGTCTCTGTAGGAGATGCGTGGTGATTCCTACTTATTGCCCTACTCCAGTCAGCTAGTGATGAAGGCCTGGGTCATGATGCGTCTCATGAGTAGAGGAAGCCACTTGAAGATCTTACATAGCATATGCAAAGTGAGGAAGCAGGAGAAGGAGACAGCGTTGGTCTGTGATTTCATTGTGAGCTTGTTGCCAATGATGATTCTGAGGTTTCTGGCATGGTTGAAGGGAGTTGGTGTGGATCCTAGATCTGATGGCCACCAGGAGTCATTCGATGAGTTGCAGATGTTGCCAAAGATCAGTACTTCTGTCTGTCTGTGTTCAGCTGCAGGCAGTTGTTCTTCATCCAATCAGCACCGCTTGTCATGCATCTCTGGAAGCTAGTTTTGGTGATAGAGGGGTCATTGGTGAGGGAGAGGATGAGTTGCGTGTCATCTGCATAAAAAATTATGTTGAGGCTGTGGGATCTGACAATGTTGGCCAGTGGGGTCAGATACGCGTTGAAGAGCGAGGGGCTGAGGGATGAGCCCAGGGGGGCACCGCTGGTGATCTCCTTAGGTTTGGAGATGAAATGTGGGAGGTAGATGTTCTGGGTCCTTCAGGTGAGAAAGGAGGTGCACCATCTGAGTGTGTCCCCTTGGATACCAATGTGGTGGAGTCTTTTGATCAGAATGTGTTGGGATACGGTGTCGAAGACTGCCAAGAGGTCATGGATGATCAAAGCTGTTTGTTCTTGGTCGAGGAGCATTCAGATGTCATTGGTGGCTGTGATCAGGGCAGTTTCGGTGCTGTGAATGCTGCAGAAGCCAGATTGGGAGGCATCGAGTAGTTGTTTCTGCTCCAGGTATCTCATGAGTTGCTTGTTGAGGATCTTTTCCAGTACCTTCCTTGGGAATGGGAGCAGGGAGATTGACTGGTAGTTTTGGGGTTTGCTGGGGTCGGTGGAGGGTTTTTTGAGTAGTGGTCCGGTTCCGGCATGTTTCCAAGCATCGTGGAATGTTGCAGTGTTGATAGAGGTGTTGAACAGAGTGGTGAGTTCCTGGCCGATCCTTTGGTTTTCAAGATTGAAGATGTAATACAGGCATGGGTATGTGGGAACTCCCGAGTGGCTAGATATCATGGTGGAGGTAATGACCTGGGTGGAGAGGATGCTCCAAGCGGTCAGTACTTGGTTCGTGTTGATTACATTGGTGGCGGATCTGTCGAGGAAGTCTGTAGGTGTGGGTTGGTGTCTGATGTTTCTGTGTATGGTTGCAATCTGATCATGGAAGAAGTAGGCAAGGTTGTCACACAGTTCCTATGAGGGTGTGATGTTGTTTTTGCCTGCAGCTAAGTTGGAGAATTCCTTAACGATGTTGAAAGGTTTCTTGGTGTTGTTGGCACTGGTTTTGATGGGGAACATCTGGAACAATGACTCCAGAACAACAACCTATGTTGTTAACGCAAGCAGAACCATGCTTGTGTTAACAATGACTCCCTTTTTCTCTGCCTTAACTGTGTATATGCTAAACAATGGACATGCGTGGTTAAGGCAGAGAAAAAGAGAGTCAGCATCGGGAGAGGACGCATTCATGTAAGTGGGGCTGGGGCAGGGTTGGGGGTAGTTTTTAGGGTGAGGTGGATTAAGAGCTTGGGGTGGTGGAGGTCGGGGTAGTTAATTTTTTTTAGGGGTGGGTGGATCAGAATAGTTGTGGTTTTTAGGGGTGGGAGGGATCGGGCAGTTCTGTTTTTAGGAGTGGGGGTGGGGGGTCGATGTAGTTTTGTTTGGAGTTGGGGAGTCAAGGTACTTTTGCTTTAAGGGTGGAGGTGGGGGATCGGGGTGGTTTATTTATCAGGGTGATGGATGTGATTAGTTTGTTTTTTGGGGTGGGATAGGTTGTCGGGGTAGTTTGGTTTTTGGGGATGGGAGATTGGGTTAGTTTTTTTGGGGGGTGGGGGGGTCAGGGAAAGTTTGTTTTTTTGGATTGGGGATCAGGGTAGTTTAGTTTTTGGGGTGGGGGATCGGGGTAATTTCATTTTTGGTGGTGGGGGTTGGGGTAGTTAGTGTTTTTGGGGGTGGGGGCATTGAGTAGATTGGTTTTTGGGGTGGGAGGGTTGGTGTACCTTTTGGGGGGGATGGAGTCAGGGTAGTTTTGTATTTGGGAGGGGGTGAGGGGATCAGACTAGTTTCATTTTTGAGGGTGGGGTTGGGGTAGTTAGTGTTTTTGGGGTGGGGATCAGGATAGATTGGTTTTTAGGGTGAGGGGGTCGGGGTAGTTTGTTTTTTTGGGGTAGGGGTCAGGGTAGTTTGGTTTGTGGGGTGGTGGTCGGGGTAGTTTGGTTTTTGGGGGTGGGGGTGGGGGGACTTTGGTAGTTGGTTTTTGGGGGTAGGGGATTGGGGTAATTTCATTTTTGGTGGTGAGGGTTGGGCTAGTTAGTTTTTTTGGCGATTGGGGTAGTCTAGTTTTTGGGGGTGGGGTAGTTTGGTTTTTGTGGGTGGTTTTTTTTGGGGGGGTTAGTTGTTTGTAGGGTGGGTGGGGGGTCAAATATCGAGGGACAACTGTTAGACATCCTCCAACCCTTAGGGACTCTCCCATACCCAGACACCTATGTCAACTGTGTTGGGACCCTGGGCTCACCTATTAGCCACACATGGTGCCTCTGGAGTTGGCCCATCATATATGGGATGCTGCTATTCCTCAATATGTAAGCGTCATGCACTCAGCCAGGATACTTGGCATTCACATGGGAGATGTACTGGTCTGCCAAACACACCATCTGCACATTCATTGAATGGTAGCTTTTGTGGTTTCTGTACACCTGTTCATTCCTGGGGGAGGGGGACAAATGCCACATGTGTACCATCAATGGCACCAATAATGTTGGGGACATGTCCCAGGGCATAGAAGTCAAATCCTCCACCTGAGGGAACACAATGTAGCTGCGCATGTGTTTCAGCAGGGCAGATAACACTCTGGACAACACCTTAGAGAACATTGGCTGTGACATCCCTGATGCCATGGCCACTGTTGTATGAAAGGAACCACTGGCCAGGAAATGGAGCACTGACAGGACCTGCACTAGAGGGATGGCGGATAGCTGACATCAGGTCTGGCTCCAACTGGGCACACAGTTCCTGGATTGTGGCCCGATTAAATCTGTAGGTGATAATGATGTGTCTGTCTTCCATTGTCGACAGGTCCCCCAGGGGTCTGTACACCGGAGGATGCCGCCATCTCATCACCTGCTCCAGCGGACGTGCCCTATGGGGTAGAAGGGTGAGCAGAGGGTTATACACCACGTAGCTTTCACAAGGCTGTTTAGCACAATTGTGATCTAATCGTTGTGTGCCTTTGTCTGTCCGTATTCCTGGCCAAAAGTGCTGTGACGCAGTTAGTTGGCCTGCCATGTGGCCACCTGAAATGGCGGCTGCCTCACCTATAAGGATAGACAAAGGGAAATGAGGTAACTGCGCTGGCGTTCTGCAGCATCGCGGGAGGCAGTCAAAGATGGCTGCGCAATTCAGCATTGGTTATCATTGGGCCCTATGGGTTCCAGGAGCCAATGACGATGTACGCCGGCGGTGACGGTACGCACCGCCGCGGACGTGACTGCCATTTTCTATCTCTTCACTATCGCTGTGACCTGCGTCTGGAAGCAACAATGGCTACAGAGTCTGGGGAAAGGGCCCCTGCCTTCACTGCGGAGGAGTTGGACAAACTGGTGGATGGGGGTCCTCCCTCAGTACACGCTACTCTACGGTCCTCCAGACAAACAGGTGAGTAAACTGTGTGCATGGTGGATGGCACATGATTGTATGGAGTGTCGTGGATGGAAGAGACGGGGGGCACAGGCCAGCATGTGAGGATGGTGAGTGTATGTTTTTCTGGGCCAGGGTGGGAGGTTTGTGGGCAATGAGTGAGAAGAACTGGACGGGGGAGTAACATCCATTTTTACTTCACTATTCCTCTAGGTCAGCGCCCACCAGAAGAAGGGTATTTGGCATGCCATCGCCAAGGAAGTGCAGACCCTGGGGGTCTACCATAGACGGAGCACCCACTGCTGGAAAAGATGGGAGGACCTGCGCCGCTGGAGCAACAAGACGGTGGAGGCCCAGCTGGGGATGGCCTCTCAACATGGAAGAGGTGCCAGGCCAGCGGTTAAAAAAATGGAATCACGACCATGGCGGAAACCGCCAACATAGACAGCCGCTTTAACACTCCGACTGCCACAGAGGTAGAAACAAACACCGCGGGGGTAACCTGCGACAGACATGCGGAAAACAATGTACCGCCCACTGTATTACAACAGGCCTATCCACCACCTTTTCCGGCGGAAACAGGACTTGGAACGGAAAGTCCTACCTTCCGAATAAGCAGGATTTTCTATTACCATTTTGGCCATGCAAAATATGACCTGGTTACTCCTTTCAGATCAGAATCTACCACTCAAAAAGTACATGAGGGTAGACCTAATGCTAGTCTATGAAGGGAGCAGGCCTCATGGTAGTGGAAAACAAATTTAGGAGTTTTCCACTACCAGGAAATAAAGACACGCAGGTATATGTCCTGCCTTTTACATACACAGCCCCCTGCCCTATGGGTTACTTATGGTTTACCTTAAGGGTGACTTCTTTAAAAAGTTGGGTATGTAGTTTTACGTTTTACTTGTCCTGGTGGTGAAAAACACTTACATTATAACATTTAATAGGCTCTAGCTTCCAAATGGGAACAGGTACCAGTTCATGTTTGGAATTGTAATGAAAAGACCTCTCTTGTGGTAAAGTCAAATTTTAAATTACAATTTTCCAATGCCACTTTTAGAAAGTTGGCATTTTCCTGCCTTAGCTATTTAGTTCCTGCAGCCTGTCTCTGAGTCACATGACTGGGTGCAGCTGACAGTTGTGCTTTGTGTGTTTGTGTTTGTGCCTGCATGGTCCATAAATGGTAGGATGGGTGGGTGGACACACGCACAGCCCTACTTACAGTTGAATAGGCTGTGTCCTAACTCCACACATAAGGCTGCAAACACCCTGTGGTTAGTATGGACTCAGGGCAGGGGAGGTAGGAAACTTGTGTACTTCAAAGGAAAGCCCCCTAGAAGCTTCTCCCACTTCAAAGGATGCACATGGTATAAATATTGGACTCAGACACCAACTCTTCAGTACATTTCTGGACCTGTTGTGACTCTACAAGGAAGAAAGACTGCTACCCTGCTACACTACTGCCTTGCTGGACTGCTGCCTTGCAGGATTGCTGTCCTGTTGCCCTGCTGCCCTGCTGCCCTGCTGCCCTCCTGCCTGAGACAAAGATATTGGACCAGCTACCTGAATTAGCACCAAGATCCAGATGCAGCATTCTTGGACCCTTGGTGTGGCCTCAGTGGTGCTGAATTGAGGATTTTGGGCTCTTCATGACCGTGACAGTGAATGGGCGCATTGGCACCACTAAAAAAACTGCCCACCAATGCTAAGTTCTGTTAACCTGACCATTCGTGCTACAGTATCGACTGCTTGTGGGGAGCACCACCACAAAGATCAGCCCCAGTGTTCGTAATGACAACTGGATCTTTGTGCTACAGCGATGACCATCGGCAATGTCTGGCCTGCTCTTCGTGCTACAATGATGACCATGGAAAACACACCCCTGCTCCCGCGGCATGCTCCACTGTGAATGGGACTCTTTGCACTGGACTGAGAGGGTAACTTCTCAGAGAGACTAACATGGCCCCTGTATCTGAGCTATGCTCCATCATGGTCTGCCTGAACTTGTGACTTTCTGCCAGTCTCACATAACCAGCGAGCAACAATTGGCACTTTGGGCTTCTTGGCATTATTTTCACTTAAACATTTAAAATTGCATATCTCCACTTCTGGCTATTTGATTTTTGTTGTTTTTATATTACTTTATTTATTACATTTGTGCTATTATTCTAAATTGGTTTGGGATTTTATTCTTGTGTTTCATTTTCACTTTATTACTGTTTGAAGTTCTGCATGTGTACCTTACACATTGCCTCTAAGTTAAACTTGACTGCTCTGTGCCAGGCTGCCAGAGGGTTGAGAATAGGATTCTGAGGTTTCACCCTCCCTCAACAAGTAACCTATTTTCTCACATTGATGATGAGCAGTGAGGATTAGGACATGATTTTGTATTACATTCAAAGTCCCAGAAAAATAATCTGAGACCAATTTGAGTTTTAAATTCTCCTTGATTGGCCTTTTTGCTTTTTCTTCAAAAATCATCTTTACTCTACCAATGTGTTTGTGCCTGAGGCTTCACCTGAAAAAATTGAATTTGAGCTTCTCAATTTGGAGAACAATACTGTGGGTGAGCTCAAGGAATTTTGTAAGGAAAGAGGGCTGCCTGCCAAAAGGAGCTAACGGAAGGCAGAGCTCCACAAGGTGTTAAGGTCAAGGACGGTGGCCCACCATATGCCAGTCATGACAGATGACCAGCTTGGAGAGGATGACATGGAGGGCCCACACCAGGGTCTGGATACCAGCCCTGGGATGCAGCCCTCAGGGGAGGGGGAAGACTCATCTCTGGAATTAGAGTTACCACGGCAGAGAGAAGCGTGCCTTCTCAAGGCCTGTCCCCAGAGATGCTGGTGGACAGGAAGGCTTAAAGGGAATTTAGGCTGCAGGTGGCCTACTTAAAAATGGAGGAAAAGAAACTGTCCATGGAGGGAGAGCAAAAGAAGGCTGAGGTGGAGAGAGCCATGGAGGAGAAAAAATGCTATTGGCTCATAAACTGTTTGAAGTGCTGCATAAATAATTTACGCATTGCTTCTAAGTTAAGCCTTACTGTTCTGTATCAACCTACCATAGGGATGAGCTCCGGATTTCTTGTGCCTCCCCTCAGACAGTAACCCCATTTCTCACATCCTTCCATTTTATAAAGAAAAAACACTTTTGGGTTACTTCACTTTTTTTTTTTTTTTTCCATTTCCCAATCCATCTCAGATAGATAAGTAAAAAAATTGAACCAATGTCATGATGCATGCGTGCACTTACAAAATGAAGCACCCACCAGTGGCCATGTCATTGCACTTTATTTTCACTTTTGTTCATGCTGCGCAGTATCTGCAAAGGCAAGATGTATTGGCTTTGCCAGTGCTTGCTATTTTTACCTGCTTAGTTGTGCGCTAGTGAATACAAGTCAGATTTGCCTTACCTATGTTGCTTTTTGCAACCTTTATAGACCTGTTGTGTAGTCATGGAAACTAGTCTTTCTTTGGATATTATAGTAGCTTGTTTCTACATACAGCCCTGGGTTTTTTATATCGTTAATCTGAATGAACACATACATTGACCACGTCTCTGTTGTCAAAGATTGTCTAATTACCACTTCTGTATAGTCATCTGGGGCAGGAGGCTAATGAACTCCTATTTTGACCGGTGCTTAATTTGGAAATAAAAACCTGCCGGTGCCCAAAGCCCTCCTCTGAATCACGGGGCTGCTGCAATTAAATGAGCGAGCACGGAATACTGAGGCAGAGTAATCCTGAAGCCATCTCGGGCATCTTCCATCCATTTGTAGCCACTTTCTGCCCTTTCAGCTCACTCTTGCAGCTTTCTGCTTTCTCCCATTGTGACGCTTTTTCGTTTTTCTCTTCCCCGTCCTTCCCATGTGTGTCTTCTGCTCGCAGTAAATGCTTAAGGCAGAAAAATAAGTGTCGGCCCTCAAAAATAAGTGCTGGTGCTCCGCACCGGAAACAACAATCACAAATTAGGCACTGATTATGACATGCTCTACCCCTATTCATTTTGCAGTGAAGCAAAATAATAACTCCTAAAATATTACTAGTGATACTCGTGCCACAATATGCACCAAAATGGGTTGAGTGGGATGTGTACTCATCCCTACATGATGCCTCCAGTTTTTGATGAATTTCCATCCCTGCAATCCCAGCAGTAAACATGGGTTTAGAGTATTAACGTATGTTTTCCCACGGATGTACTCGTAGGGAAAACACCTTTTGGCTGCACTTTTCAATCAATCAATCAATCAATCAAATAATTTCTTAAGCGCACTACTCACCCGGTAGGGTCTCAAGGCGCTGGGAGGGGGGCTCGGTTACTGCTCGAAAAGCCATGTTTTTAGGTGCTTTCTGAAGGTTAGGAGGTCCTGGGTCTTGCGTAGGTTGGTGGGGAGGGAGTTCCAGGTCTTGGCGGCCAGGTGGGAGAAGGATCTGCCACCGGAGGTGGTGTGTTGGATGCGGGGGACTTGAGCGAAGGCGAGGTCGGCGGAGCGGAGCTGGTGAGTTGGTTTGTGGAAGTTTACTCGTTCGTTGAGGTAGGCCGGTCCAGTGTTGTGGAGGGCTTTGTGAACGAGGACTTTGAAAATGATCCTTTTGTTGATGGGCAACCACTGTAGGGATCTGAGGTGGGTGGATATGTATTTGTGGTGAGGGAGGTTGAGGATGAGACGTGCGGCTGCGTTCTGGATTAGCTGGAGTTTTGTTTGAAGCTTGGCTGTGGTTCCTGCATAGAGGGCGTTGCCGTAGTCCAGTCTACTGCTAATGAGGGCGTGGGAGACTGTCCTTCTTGTTTCTAAAGGTATCCATTTGAAAGTCTTGCGTTGCATGCAAAGGGTGTTGAAACAGGAGGATGATATGGTGTTGATTTGCTGGGTCAGGGAGAGGGATGAGTCGAGTACGATGCCAAGGTTGCATGCGTGGGTGGTGGGTGTTGGGGGTGGTCCGAGGGTGGTGGGCCACCAGGAGTCATTCCATGCTGTCTTGTTGGGGCCGAAGATGATGATCTCTGTTTTGTTTGAGTTCAATTTGAGGTGGCTTGCTGTCATCCATTTGATGATGTCGAGGAGTCCAGCGTGCAGGTTAATCTTGACGGTTGCTGGGTTCCTGGTGAGGAAGATGATGAGCTGGGTGTCTTCAGCGTATGAAATGATGGTGATGCCATGGGGAAGGAGGATGTTGGCGAGAGGAGCCATGTAGATGTTGAAGAGGGTGGGACTGAGGGAGGATCCTTGGGGGACCCCACAGATGATCTTAGTGGCTTTAGACCGGAAAGGAGGGAGGAAAACTCTTTGGTTCTTTTGGAGAGGAAGGAGGTGAGCCAGTCCAGGGCCTTGTGGCGAATTCCAACATTGAAAAGGCGTGCGTGGAGGATTTGGTGGCATACAGTGTCAAAATCTGCAGTGGGGTCTAGGAGGATGAGGGCGATGGTCTCGCCCTTGTCTACTCTGGTCCTGATGTCGTCTGTGCAGGCGATGAGGGCGGTCTCAGTGCTATGGTTCTTGCTGAATCCAGACTGAGAGGTGTCGAGTATGTTGTTTTCTTCTAGGAAGCGAGACAGTTGTGCGTTAACTATCTTCTCAGTGACGTTTGCGGGGAAGGGGAGAAGAGAAATGGGTCGGTAGTTTGTGAGGTCTTCCGGGTCTGCTTTGGGTTTTTTGAGATGAGCGTTGACTTCGGCGTGCTTCCAAATATCTGGGAAGGTTGCGGTGTCAAAGGACCTGTTGATGACGCCACGGAGCTGGGGAGCGATGATTTGGCTGGCCATGTTGAAAATGTGGCGGGGCAAGGGTCTGTTCGGGAGCCTGAGTGGATGAAGTTCATGGTTTTGCCGATTTCTTCGTCATTGGTTGGGGTCCAGGTGTTCAGTCGGTTGGTGCAGCAGGGTGTTGTAGTGTTGTTTGTGTCAGTGGTGGTGGGTGCTGATGATGTGAAGCTGTTGTGTATGTCTGCGATTTTGCGGTGGAAGTAGTTGGAGGGGGAGTTGCAGAGGTCTTGGGAGTGTGGAGGGTCGATGGTGCAGGATTTGGGTTTGGTGAGTTCTTTGATGATGGCAAAGAGTTTCTTGCTGTTGTGTGTGTTGTTGTCTATGCGTTCTTTGTAGAAGGACCGTTTGGTGGTCCGGATGCGTTGGTGGTGTTTTTGCATGGCTGTTTTGAGGGCGGAGAAGTTGTTCATCGAGGGTTCTTGATGCCAGGCTTTCTCAATTTTTCGGCATTCTCGTTTGGAAGATTGAAGTTCTGTGGGGAACCAGGGGGCGGTTTTGATGGTGCAGGTGTTGTTGTTTGTTTTCAAAGGGGTGAGGGAGTCTGCGCAGGTTTCTAGCCATCGTGTGAGGTTGTGGGCGATGATGTTGGGATCCTTGGTGATGGGAGGTGGAGCTTGTGTGAGGTTGGAGATCAGGTGTTCCTTGGAGATCTTGTTCCACTTGCGGTACGGTGTAGTGTGTTGTTGGTGGTGTGTTTCATGAAGGAGAAGTGGATGCAGTGGTGGTCAGTCCAGTGGTGTGAGTGAAGGTGATGTGGCTGCTGGAGGTAAAGATTGCATCTAGCGTGTGTCCCGCTGAGTGGGTGGGTGAGGTGACCAGTTGTTGAGGCTGAGGTTTGTGAGGTTGTCCAGCAGGGCTGTGGTGTTGCAGTCGTGGGTGCTTTTTTAGGTGAATGTTGAGGTCCCTAAGGAGTATGTAGTCTGGGGAGGTGGGAGCATGGGAGCTGATGGTATCGGCGATGGTGTCACAGAATGGGGGGCGGAGTCCTGGTGGTCTGTAGATGAGGGTTCCTCTAAGGGTGGTGTTGGCGTTGATGTGTATTTGAAAGTGTAGGTGTTCAGCGCTGTCTAGGGTGTCATTGGTGTTGGTGGAGATTTTGATGGAGTTTTTGTGTATTATGGTGATACCTCCTCCTGGTTTGTTGGTGCGGTCTCTACGGGTGATTTTTAACCCTCTGGGATGGCTATGGCAATGTTGGGTTCTGATGAGGAGTTCATCCATGTTTCAGTGAGGAAGGCGATGTCAGGGGAGCTTGTGGTGAGCAGGTCCCAAAGCTCGATGGCGTGCTTGTGGACGGAGTGGGTGTTAAGGAGGATGCAGTTGAGGTGATTGCGGGGTTTGGTGTTGTTGCGGTGCTTGTTGGTGTTGCTGGTGTTGGTGTGAGTGCAGGAAAAATGACATGAGTGGAATGTGAAAGGTCTGTGTGTGTGTTTGGGGTTGGCCTGGGTGCAAGCGGGATATGGGCCTGGGTTGAGAGCAAGGAGTTCTATGGAGGAGTAGTGGAGCTTCAGGGGGTCAAAGGAGCATGGACCAGGTGGACGGGCTCTGGGCACGGTCCAGGTGCGGACGGGCGCAGACGAGCCCAGACAAGCTTGCCTCTGGTGCACCAGCGCGCACCAGCGGTGCGCCTGCTGCGCGCAGCCGCCATTAAGAAGGGGAGTTGGGAGGGAGTGTCCAATGGGGGTACGAGGGAATCGGGCCGCAGGGGACGCAGCTGCTGGGTTTTACAGGAACCGGCGGGAGCTGGAAAAGAAAACGGGCACAATTGGAGCGTGAAAACAAAAAAGCCACAGTCCAGGTAAAAGACAATTCTAAAAATGAAAATTAAATACAGAAAACAAAATACATTCTGCGGAATGAAATACCCGACACGCCTACCACTAGGCACCAGTGATGAGGCGCAGGCGGGTGCCTGCGGGTAGTGGAGGGCCTCGAATTTCTTCTGTTTTCAGTAACGGCGGGGTCAGGGGCACGGAGGCAGGCTGGTGGAGCCGAAGTGTACTCCTGGCCCAAGCAGGTCAGGGGGTCACACCTTAAAACGTTAATGTCAATGCCCGTTACGATACCCTTTACACTGTACTTAGTATGCACTTGTGCATTCCTTTCTTCCAACCAAATACATTTTCTAATGCCATATTTCAGATGAATAATGGGTATGCAATTCAATCATTATGCGCAGACACATATCTGTCTTAAAATGCAAATGTAAATTTGGATGCAAAACAAAATATGCTCAGTGCAGTAATGGATTACACTGCACCACATATTCTCGACAAATCTCTTTTACACCTACATCTTTTTATATTTCACTCATTACATTCTTGCATCTGCCGAAAATGTTTTTTTTTTTTTTTTCCAGACAGCATCGCTTATAGCTGTCACAAAAGACTCGGTTGCAGGAGATAAATGACGTATCAGCAGCTTTTACTCCAAATGGATATTTACTGAAACCTCGGCATGCATGATTTATGCAGAACGTCTCGGAGATGTTTGAGATGGTCTTTGTAAAATCTGATACAACGCACTGCAAAAAAACAACGTCTTGCAAAACAAGAAGTTCCTAAGGAGATGGAACTCGATGCTGTGGAAAACTGTTAGCCACTATTAAGCACGATTTGTATTTTTCCACGGCTGGCCCTACATTTGATCTTAACCCTGAGAGCATGAAGTAGTGTGATAAACTCTCTTTTTGAGTTAAGATACAGGAATTACAACTACAAACAACTTAATTTTCTGTGAAGCAAATTTGACCCCACAATTAGAACCAGGAATCAATGATTGCAGTTAAGTTGATTTATTCCCGATCAATATTGAATCGGATTTATATGCATGTCATGAAGGTATTAAAAAGGCACAGAATTACAGCTGACAACATCAATCAAACAATCAGGATTTACAAAACGTGGTTAATCACCCAATAGGGTATCCAGGTGCTTGCAGGTCCTGGAGGCTCATTTGAACAGCTGGGTCTGAAGGGCTCTTCAGAATTACGGGAGTGAGGTGATGGTCCAGAGGTTCTGGGGAGGCTGTTCCAGTTTTTTTCCTGCAACATGAGAGAAGGAGCGTCCTTCTTTTCTGCTCATGGAGATGCTGGGAGTATGAGCAAGTGAAAGGGAGGCAGAGCATAGTCTTATCGACGGTTGGTGGAAGTTCAAGCAGTGGTTAATGTATGTGGGTCTTTGGTTGAGTAGAGCCTTGTGTGTGTGGGTCATCAGCTTGAATTTGCATCTCTTCTGTATGAGGAGCCAGTGCAGTTGCCTGAGGTAGGGTGTGATGTGAGTTTGTCGGGGAAGGTCAAGGATGAGTCTGGCTGAGGCATTCTGTTTGGTCTGATGTCTCTGTAGGAGATGCGTGGTGATTCCTACTTATTGCCCTACTCCAGTCAGCTAGTGATGAAGGCCTGGGTCATGATGCGTCTCATGAGTAGAGGAAGCCACTTGAAGATCTTACATAGCATATGCAAAGTGAGGAAGCAGGAGAAGGAGACAGCGTTGGTCTGTGATTTCATTGTGAGCTTGTTGCCAATGATGATTCTGAGGTTTCTGGCATGGTTGAAGGGAGTTGGTGTGGATCCTAGATCTGATGGCCACCAGGAGTCATTCGATGAGTTGCAGATGTTGCCAAAGATCAGTACTTCTGTCTGTCTGTGTTCAGCTGCAGGCAGTTGTTCTTCATCCAATCAGCACCGCTTGTCATGCATCTCTGGAAGCTAGTTTTGGTGATAGAGGGGTCATTGGTGAGGGAGAGGATGAGTTGCGTGTCATCTGCATAAAAAATTATGTTGAGGCTGTGGGATCTGACAATGTTGGCCAGTGGGGTCAGATACGCGTTGAAGAGCGAGGGGCTGAGGGATGAGCCCAGGGGGGCACCGCTGGTGATCTCCTTAGGTTTGGAGATGAAATGTGGGAGGTAGATGTTCTGGGTCCTTCAGGTGAGAAAGGAGGTGCACCATCTGAGTGTGTCCCCTTGGATACCAATGTGGTGGAGTCTTTTGATCAGAATGTGTTGGGATACGGTGTCGAAGACTGCCAAGAGGTCATGGATGATCAAAGCTGTTTGTTCTTGGTCGAGGAGCATTCAGATGTCATTGGTGGCTGTGATCAGGGCAGTTTCGGTGCTGTGAATGCTGCAGAAGCCAGATTGGGAGGCATCGAGTAGTTGTTTCTGCTCCAGGTATCTCATGAGTTGCTTGTTGAGGATCTTTTCCAGTACCTTCCTTGGGAATGGGAGCAGGGAGATTGACTGGTAGTTTTGGGGTTTGCTGGGGTCGGTGGAGGGTTTTTTGAGTAGTGGTCCGGTTCCGGCATGTTTCCAAGCATCGTGGAATGTTGCAGTGTTGATAGAGGTGTTGAACAGAGTGGTGAGTTCCTGGCCGATCCTTTGGTTTTCAAGATTGAAGATGTAATACAGGCATGGGTATGTGGGAACTCCCGAGTGGCTAGATATCATGGTGGAGGTAATGACCTGGGTGGAGAGGATGCTCCAAGCGGTCAGTACTTGGTTCGTGTTGATTACATTGGTGGCGGATCTGTCGAGGAAGTCTGTAGGTGTGGGTTGGTGTCTGATGTTTCTGTGTATGGTTGCAATCTGATCATGGAAGAAGTAGGCAAGGTTGTCACACAGTTCCTATGAGGGTGTGATGTTGTTTTTGCCTGCAGCTAAGTTGGAGAATTCCTTAACGATGTTGAAAGGTTTCTTGGTGTTGTTGGCACTGGTTTTGATGGGGAACATCTGGAACAATGACTCCAGAACAACAACCTATGTTGTTAACGCAAGCAGAACCATGCTTGTGTTAACAATGACTCCCTTTTTCTCTGCCTTAACTGTGTATATGCTAAACAATGGACATGCGTGGTTAAGGCAGAGAAAAAGAGAGTCAGCATCGGGAGAGGACGCATTCATGTAAGTGGGGCTGGGGCAGGGTTGGGGTAGTTTTTAGGGTGAGGTGGATTAAGAGCTTGGGGTGGTGGAGGTCGGGGTAGTTAATTTTTTTTAGGGGTGGGTGGATCAGAATAGTTGTGGTTTTTAGGGGTGGGAGGGATCGGGCAGTTCTGTTTTTAGGAGTGGGGGTGGGGGGTCGATGTAGTTTTGTTTGGAGTTGGGGAGTCAAGGTACTTTTGCTTTAAGGGTGGAGGTGGGGGATCGGGGTGGTTTATTTATCAGGGTGATGGATGTGATTAGTTTGTTTTTTGGGGTGGGATAGGTTGTCGGGGTAGTTTGGTTTTTGGGGATGGGAGATTGGGTTAGTTTTTTTGGGGGGTGGGGGGGTCAGGGAAAGTTTGTTTTTTTGGATTGGGGATCAGGGTAGTTTAGTTTTTGGGGTGGGGGATCGGGGTAATTTCATTTTTGGTGGTGGGGGTTGGGGTAGTTAGTGTTTTTGGGGGTGGGGGCATTGAGTAGATTGGTTTTTGGGGTGGGAGGGTTGGTGTACCTTTTGGGGGGGATGGAGTCAGGGTAGTTTTGTATTTGGGAGGGGGTGAGGGGATCAGACTAGTTTCATTTTTGAGGGTGGGGTTGGGGTAGTTAGTGTTTTTGGGGTGGGGATCAGGATAGATTGGTTTTTAGGGTGAGGGGGTCGGGGTAGTTTGTTTTTTTGGGGTAGGGGTCAGGGTAGTTTGGTTTGTGGGGTGGTGGTCGGGGTAGTTTGGTTTTTGGGGGTGGGGGTGGGGGGACTTTGGTAGTTGGTTTTTGGGGGTAGGGGATTGGGGTAATTTCATTTTTGGTGGTGAGGGTTGGGCTAGTTAGTTTTTTTGGCGATTGGGGTAGTCTAGTTTTTGGGGGTGGGGTAGTTTGGTTTTTGTGGGTGTTTTTTTGGGGGGGGTTAGTTGTTTGTAGGGTGGGTGGGGGGTCAGGGAAGGTTTTAGGGCTCAGGTTGGGTGGGGAGGTGTTGGGGTACTTTTGTTATCAAGGGCGGGGATCAGGGTAGTTTCAGTATTAGGGGTGTGGTACTTCTGGGTCCTAGGACAGGTGGGGGGGGCGCATGCTAGAACCACACATGCCGTTCCCACACATGCCTTTACTAAGCATGTTTTTACAATAAAAAATCATTGTAAAGGTATAAGTCGCAAAGGCATTCTTGGTAACAATGCAGTCATTGTTCCGACCGTGTTGTTCAGGCATGCGTGCTTCTAGCTTTCATTGTTCCATCATACATTCATTTTGATGCATGCGGCATAGGATGCCTTCTTTGTTGCCCTCAGCAGGCAGTGGTTCAGGTTGATGGAGGTTTTTAAGCTGTTCTGTTAGAGGTGGCCTTGCTGGTGCACCATCTCCTCTCCAGCTGTTTGCTGTCTAGTTTTGCAGTTCTGAGTTCTTGGGTGTACCAACTGGCCTTTTTGGAGGATTTTCTCTGGATGTTGCTCTTGATGGGGGACAATGCTGTCTGTGCAACTGGTGATCAAAGCTTTGAAGTTTTTCACTCTCTGTTTGAGGTTGGTCGCGGTAGCGGGCTTAAAGGTGTTGAGGTCATCCACCCTCAGCTGGTCTCTGAGATTTTATTCTACCTCCTTTGGTGTGCGCTGGTCATCTTGGGATTGGAGGTGCCGAGGGTGGAGATACCGTAGTGGATGATGGAGTTATCGGTCCATGTGAATTCTGTAACATGGTTGTATTTGATGCAAATGCTGGAGGTGAAAATGGGGTCCAGCGTGTGTCCTGCAGTGTGTATAAGGTTGTGGGTGATCTGGGCCAATCCAAATCTACTCATACTGTCGAGTAGGTGTGCAGTGTGGTTGTTGTTGGGGTCATCGATGTGGAAATATAGGTTGCTGAGGAAGATGTAGTCCTTGGAGTCTAAGGCTAGGTGTGGAATGAAGTCTGCGATGGTGTTGCAGAAGCTGTAGCATGAACCTGGGGTCAATATGCGAGGGTACCTTTGATGGTTGTTTTGTCGTCCATGTGGAGCTTGAAGTAGGGATATTCCATGGAGGTGGTGGTGTTGTCGGTGGTGGTGGTGCACCATACGGTCTCTTTGAGGATGATGGCTGTTCCTCCTCCCAGCTTGTCGGTGCAGTGCTGGTGAGTGATTTTATATCTATCAGGGATCACTGTGGCAATGTCTGGGGTGGATGTGGGATTGAGCCAGGTCTCGGTGAGAAAGACGATGTCAGGTGTGAGGGTGGCGATTAGGTCCCATAATTTGGTGGAGTGCTTGCATAGTGAGAATCTGCTGAGAAAGGCACATGCATGTTGGTGTTTTTGTTCAGGTAATGTCTGTGGTGTGTGTGGGATAGGACTTTCAGTGGGCTGGTGTGTGTGCTGTGGCAGGTATAATGGCAATGGGTGGAGGTAGAGGGTCCTAATGTGGAGAATGGGGTAGTTTGGTGGCAGTATTTGTTGCGGTGTCTGAGGTTGAGGGTGGAGAGCTCAGAGATGGTGTATCTTTGGGGGGAGAGAGGGCCAGGGGATGTGGCACTGGATGTGGTCCAGGCACAGACGGACACAGGTGATTTGTCTTTGGCACGCCAGCGGAGCACCCTCTGTGCGGTTGCACTGCGGCCTGCATGAAGTAAGTCCTGGAGTGGGTGGACTTCTGTTGGCTGGAAGAACAGTGAGTGGGTATCCTGGTCTGGAAAACCCCAGTGGGAAAACCCAAGCAGCTGCGGTGTCACTGGATCAGTCTGGAAAAGCAGGAACTGGAAGCCACAGGCAAGTGGCAGGCTAGGAGTCCAGGTGCCTGGACACCAGAGATTAGATATCACAATCTGATCAGTCTCAGTAGATTCAAATATATAGCAATTACAATCACAATATAGAAATTAAGAATTCAAAAATAGGTGTTCCACAAAGAAAATCCTGTTCTAAAGTCATCTGGTAAAAATTATAGTGGGGAATGGGGATGATTCAGGAATAAATCTCAAGGATGAGTGGAGAGTTGCTTAAGGGAACTTTAGGAATGTGAGATAGTGTCAGCATAGTGAAGGCTTCAGTAGGAGGCTTCCAAAATAGGAATAATTGTTCAGCCTAAAGCTTCACACTTGCAGGAATGAAGGAAGCAGAAAAGTCTGCACGTTTTGGAGTCCAAGGGAATCTGACCTAACTTCTAACAGCATAAACATTAATTAAAAACACAGAACCTTCAATATCGATGTTATCACTCCCTTCCCTCTAGTGACCAATAATCTGAAGGCCATCTTGTATATTGTAACATCACCCAGGTTTCTCATCCCATGGAATTCCAACAGTGTTTGCAACCTTGGAAATCCTGCAGTCATGGTACATGATGAATAGGAGACTTCAGCTGCTCATTAGATCTTCATGTCTCATGCCAAGGTTTTCTCTTCTCAGGCCTTACTCTCAATGAAGCTAACACACAAGCTATATTCATTTCTTTTAGCTACTGAAGCCTTGAAACGCACCTGCAGTGAAAGAACACGCTGGCCAAACAAAGAATGCATTTCAGAATTAAGGCATTTAGATAGTTAAGATAGCCAGAATTTAAATAAACATTTAATGTGCATTTTGAAAACCTTGTTATACATGTGCACTTTCAACTAATAATGAAAAATGCAAATGTGAAGAAAAGAAATACATGTTGCTTTAACACATGCAATTAAAGTGTAAAAGTAAAACATGAATAATGAATACATGTAAGCATTTTATATGAATATTAATATGCATGTCTATGAAGCTTCCGACTTTCAGTGGTTACATTTCATTAATTGGTCACAAGAGACACACGTTAATAGTAGTAAAACACATACTAAATATATTGTCAGACATAAATGTGTGATTGCGCAAAGTTTGACATGTAAAGGATGGAGTCTAAATTTGTGCTACTCTAATCCCACCTCTGATGGCAATGTAAGCCATCACAATAATACACCTATGAATCCACGTGAGGTGAGATCAAATCCAAGCCTTGTTGTTCTCAACAACTTCCGTCTAGTATTTTCCAGTTGTTTCATGTCATCATGGAATCCACAATGACTTTCATCCATTTCTACATCTCTTCTAATTCTTTTCAATCCCTTCAATTACTGGTTTTCCATCCTCACCTTTACATATTTGTACCCCTTAAAGATGATGAACAAACATATTGCACAGAGGGCAATAATGATAAGAGGTCTCAAAATAGAACCAAATATTCCACTTCCTAGGTGTCCAAACCATCTGCCAATCTTGAAAAGCCGATCTCCAATTACTTCCGAAGCACATGTAGCTTCCAATTCTAGCAAATCTTTATGCAGGTTAGTAATGTTCTTGATAAATGCCTTCAAGTCTTTGCTCTTGCCAGGGATGTAGGTACAGCATTGCTGAATTTTAACATCTGCAGACTCTGCCCTCTTTTGCTAGAAGGATGTCAAATGCAAGACAATTTTCCAAAACCATAGATCTCATGAGTATCTTTTCAGTATCTACAACCAACAAAGTTTCTGCTGTACTGGTGGATAGTTTATCCACTATGGTAAACAATGTTCTAGTCTTTATATTTTTCAAAATCACACCTACAGATGGATTTATTGCAGCACAGATGACTCCCACTACTTCTCCAGCATTAGCACTTCGTTTAGGTCTGACATTCTCTCCCCACACAGGATCATTAAAATGTTGCACATGATATATTTTCTAGATGACTACAGCAAAATAACACACACCATTTCATCTCTTGGGCAACTTCAAATATGAATGTTCTCCACAAATATAGTAAACTTCAGGAATAACAGGATCGTCACCATCAAGAAACTATCTCCAGTTTCCTCTAACCTCAAATGTGTGATCACATACACTCTTCCCTATGAATATAGTTTCAACTGAAGATTTATCTGTACGTGTGCACAATTTCCCTTTATGTTTCTGATACAAAGTTAATGCTGCTAGATTACCTGCCACTTGTTTTTCAATTTCTTCTTCTGCCCACTTATGCTGATTTTAAGGTTCTCCTACTGTCTTTGTTTGTAGGGGAAAGTAACACAAACCAGTACAACATTACATACTTAAAGCTATCTAGGGTAACCCACAGGTGCCCACCTGCACTGTTTTGCATGTCACTTCTATGAATGGGGCTGGGAGACTACCCTACCCCTCTGTGATCCTGGCATGAAGAGAAACCAATGGGGAAGGGCAGGTGTTGGTCCATCCCAGGTATGAAACTATGGGATGCCTGACCGTGTACTGCCTGTGACTATCTGGAGTGTCCAACTGTTGCACTGCCTGGGATGTCCCTTCTCTGATGAAGGCTGCTCAGCTACTCTACCCCATGAGGTGTGATCTTGGTACTAAGGTACATTGCTTGTGTGTCCGGCCTTTCTCCCATCTAGAGGGTAAATGCCTGGTCTATCCTGGAGTGAAGCCCAGCATATCTAGTCATGTGGCTTTCTTTGGTGTCCCATGGCTGTCTGCACAACCTGCCACGGCTGTCCCTTCTGTGACCTGGGTTGAAGGGTTCCCTATACCAGAGGGGTTTTTGTATGGCAAAAAAGTGCACTGTAAATATGGCTGGTCTCATTCTAATAGTGAGGGTAGGTGCCTGGCTCATCTTGGGAATGAAACACCTGGATGCCTCGCCATGAGTGGCAGTCTGTGGTGCCCTAATGCTGCCTATGAGCATTGCTGTGAGTGTTTCATCTGTGATAAAGGCAGGGAGGCTAGGCTATCCCTGTGTGATTTGTTCCTTGCATAGTTGTACACCAGTGGTTCACCTGGACTCTCTGTCAAAGAATGCTTTCATAGTCACCAAGTGCACTACATGTTCATGGGGGACCTGGCTTTAAATCTTTCATAGATGACTGGGTTCTGATTCAGGATTTACTAAGCAGTAAAGCAGCCTTTTTGCTGTAATCTATTGAAAGTCATACCCTGAAACAAGCTTCTCTCTCAGTGGGTGTCTGCAACAGGCAGAGGTACAGGATGATTGTCAGAGGAAGGCAGCTTCCAAGTACTTCCTGTATGTCCCCCACACTGTGCCTGGTGCAGGATGCGGGTACCCTGTTTTTTCAGATCAGCATGATGATTAGAAACCCTTCAGCTTCACTCAATGTAGAAACTCTGGCCTCTGGCACCAGTGGCCTGGGCTGTCTGGTCACTAGCTAGCCTTCTGGCCATCTGGTTGGTGACTGGTGGTCCAGATATCAGGAGTGCTAGTTGGTAGAGCTACCTCAAACTTGTCCCTTTCTCCTGGGTACCACAAGCCCTAATTTTGGAGGCTTAATAGTCAAGGGGAAATTGCTTCCTGTATAGGCCATGAGAGTGCAGGGAGCTTCAACGACCTAAGGTAACCAGGCCTCTTTTCCAGGAAGACAGCTAGAACACTTTGGTATCCAGGGCAAAGTACTGGACTGGCAGTCCCAGGGGATGATAGTGTGTAACATGCCCACCAAAAGCAAGTGACAGTTGACTTAAACTTGTGTGAGTGCCTGGGGTCCTAGTTCTCTGAGGCAGGCTTTCAGACACCAGCACCAGTCCGAGCCACCTTCCATACCAAGGGAGGGGTGGTGCCTGACCAAGGAGGGCCAAGTGCTCCTCTTGATTGCACCATCTCCATGGAGCCTCAGTGATAGGTGGGTGAAGCTGGCTTGGACACTTCAGCCCTGAAACACCAGGCCAGGCTTTCAGGCATTGGTCAGGGACACCTTATCTACCCAAGTCAAGGTAGTGGCTAATCGGGGAGGACGCTGGTGCTCTTCCAATTCAAGCAGTTCTATAAAGCCTCGTGAAAGGAGGGTAAAGTCAACTCAGACACTTGGGGCCCAGTTTCCTGTGCCAAGGCTCCAAGCACCTGCCAGAGCCACCTTCCCTACCCTAAACCTAACATCTAAACAAATGATTTGCAAAAATGTCACCATGATGCTTCATTTTCAAGAGTGAGCAGGTCAATGTACAAGTGTAGATGCACCAACTCTGACTCCCATTTCAACTTCTGCATGTTTTATTGTTCTTAATTTTACTTTGAATCTGAAGACAAGGACATGTTGCATGAAAGCTTGCCTCCAGGCAGGCATATGAGGAAGAGAAACTTGAAGAAGGAAGTCACCAAGTTCTGCCCTGTCTGACAAATAGTGAGCAGTGGAGGCTTCAAGTTGTTACATTCATGTTGCCAATAACAGAGTCCTTCCTCAGCTCAGCCCTTCTTTTCCAAGAAGAAAGAGGACCGCTAAACTGCCACAATAACAGCAGGGAAGAGCCAAACAGAGGTTCCTGACAAGTGTAAAGGCTTCCACTGCCCAATAGTGAGTGAAGAGGAGGGTAATGTTTGTTGCTACATTTTGCACACAGTGTAAATATGTCTTGTGATATTTTTTTAAATAAAAATACGTTCTTTCGATTATTAGAGAAATTACTCTCTCTGCTCATAGGGGTGGATAGGCTTTGCTTGTGTACTGGATTATGTGTTACCTTCCCCCATCGAAAACTAAATGGCTCTGTTATAGTACACTTTTACACTTTTCCATAAGAACATAGTGGCATATTTAAACTTGGTTTGCCCCATTTTAGCATTATTTATTTTGACGCTAAAATGGCACAAACTTAACTTCATATTTCGATTTTGACGCTAGACCCATCTAGCATCAAAATATAGGAGTTAGCATCATATTGTGGATGTGGCAAATGACCTTGTGCTAATTAGATGCAAGCTAGGCATCCGTGTCCACAATATGACGCTAACCCCCTAACGTCTTATTATACTCTGGTACAAAAACGACACACATGGAGAAGGTGGACTCAAATCTCAGGGCTAAGCCTGTTTAGTGCCATTATTTAACGTCTGGGTCTGACCAGCTGTTAGGGGACCTATGTACCCATTTCCATGGTTGAACACCATGGAATTGGTCTACAGATTGCCACCCCAAGCCCCAGGAACAACTCTAACTACACCAGAGGGACGCCATAGGATGGGGGACCCCATCCTGGGTAAGTATTGGTAGGTACTATTTATTTTTTGGTGTGCCATTTGGGGCCCTTTTACATGGGGGCCCCTGCCTGGCAATGGGTGTTATGGCCTTGCCCAGGGGGCACTGGTCTCTCGAGCGAGCCATTTGGGTGGTAGGCATGACTCCTTTCTTTGATAAGACAGGAGTCACGCTTGGGTGGTAGAAAATTACGCTAGGCTGATTAGCGGCATATTTATTGCTGCTAACCAGCGTAGCATCATTTCAGACTCACTAACACCTTTTCCCCTCTCCCCATCCCCCCCGGCAATTGTCTTTTCTTTAGACGCTAGCCTGTCCTTTGCGCCACCATGCGCCATTCCATAAATATCGTGCCTGAGTGGCACTATGGAATGGCGCTAGCAGGCACTTTGGATTTTGCCGCAAAACTGCAATAACGCAGCTTTGCCTCGAATCCAAAAATATGGGCCATAATGCCCAAGCAAATATCAATCACTATACAAACCAGTGATGGATGGAATGCTTTCATTAATCTTAGCCACTGATAATCACTCAGGGTTGCTTGTCAATCCGTTGTTATTGTGCTCACCATGCCACCTCAGTTTGGACCCCGCTATAAGCAAATAAATCTTGACCCTGCTCCAATTGTCAAGCCAGGTTTTTCCTGAACTGGAACACAATAAACCCAGGACTGGTTTTGCCCTAATCATGGGCTCATCAGCCAGGTACAACTTGGTTCCAGTGATGCAGTTGTGCACAGGACCCACGTCTGGACATACCTGTTCCACTTAGGGTGACATAATAAGTATGAATAACAGTGATGAATAGAATGTATGAATTAATCTCAGCCCCTGGTAATCACTCGGCCCACATCCCAATCCATCATTATTCTGCACACCATGACTCCTCAATATGGACCCAGCTATGTGTAAATAAGTCTTGACTCTGCTCAAATAAGAACAGTTCAGCCCGAACCACCAAGCCATCCATCACATTGTTGTTTTTGACGTTGACACCCTAAATTTGAGGGAATGCCCAGATGTGGGTCCCATCACACTGTGCCACTGCAATCAACCTATACCTAGCTGAAGAGTCCATAATAAGGGTGAAACAGGTCCTCATTTGCTTGTATTCTGGTTCAGGGAGGACCTAGCTTGGCTGTTCAGGCTGGACTTTTCCCACTGGAGCAGGATCAAGACTGATTTGCATATGGCTGGGTCGAAACTGAGGCACCATGGTGGGCAAAAAAAGATTGCCAGTGGCTGACATTAATTCAAGCATTCCATCTATTACTTTGCTTTTGTTGCAGTTGATGCCCTAAGTGTGATTGGCATGCCCAGATGTGGGTCCCATTCTCACTGTGTCACTGGAAACTATCTATTCCTGGCTGAAGAGCCCATACCCAAGGTGTTAGAAATTGGTTTTCTAGTTGCCAGAGGTATACATCCTGTCCAAGCAGGAATCACAATCCTAGTCAGGGTAAGTCAGATACACACCATAAACTAACCTGTGCTCACGTTCTGGAAACTTGGCACAGAGCAGTCATGAGTAACTTAAGAGGCAATCTGTAAAGTACATTGGCAACACTTAAAGCAGTAAAACTGTAAAAACACCATACAACGATACACCACCCCTGGTCACAAAAATAGTGTTGTTTAATTTATGAGTAGAACAATCCCAAAACAACAAAAATCTAATATGTAGAAGTCGAGATAATAATTTTGAAAGAATAAAATGTGGCATAGTGCTTAAAAGCATAAAGCACTAACCGGGGCTATCTGATTACCCTAGATCAGGCTAAATTCAAACGTTCAGGCTGACAGCAATGGAAAACGGGCCAGGTGTAGTCCCAGCTAAGTCCTGCTGAAGTTTTACCTTCTCAGAATTGAGGCAGGAGTCTTGCTCATGGGGGAGAAGTTCGTCAGGAGAAAGGAGAGCATCGCTGGTGGTTGTCCGTTGGGCATGAAGAGTTTGCTCGGTGTCGTGGACATGTGGGCTGGAGCCTTGCAGTTGCAAAAGGCAATATTTGTTGTGTGAAGAGACGAACGTGTGCCTGCTCATGCTGATTCTTCCTGCAAGCTGTGAGGTTCTGGTGTGTGAGAGTTAATTCACAGTCACAAAAAACTCAAAAGCGGGACTTCAGGAGCCACAAAACTACTTTTAATGGTCCAGAACTGGAGGGGTGGTTTTGTTGGTCGGGACCTGATTGAAGATGAGTCCAGGAGCTGAAGAAGGAGTACTGGAAGTCTTTTGTTTCCCTGAGACTTCAGAAAACAGGAGGCAAGTCAACAAGCCCTCGCAGTTACTTTGGTTCTGAGATGGAGAGATTCAGGTCCAGTCGTGTATTGGAGAGAGGCAGTAGACACCACATGGTTAAAGTAAGAAAATGACAAATTTCCACAAGTGTTATTTTCAGAACTGCAATTTATAATCCAACTTCATCATCAATTGGGATTTTAAATTGTGAGTTCATAGGCACCAAACTTAGCAAACATATTTTCCAGATTGGGAATTACATTTATAAGATGTAATAAGTTAATCCCAATATTACCCATATGGGAGTGATAGGCCTTGCAGTAGTGGAAAATTAATTTAGGGGGTTTTCACTACCAGGGCATGTAAAACTTAAAAGTGCCTGTCCTGCATTTTAAATACATTGCACCCTACCTTGGAGTTATATAGGGCCTAACTGAGGAGTGACTTATATGTATAAAAGGGAAGGGTTTAAGCCTGGCAAGAGGTTTATCTTGCCAAGTCGAAATTGTAGTGTAAAACTGCACACACAGGCTCTGCAATGGCAGGCCTAAGACATGGTAAGATAGCTACTTAAGAGGGTGGCACAATCAAAGCTGCAGGCCCACAAGGAGCATTTAATTTACAGGGGCTGATCACAGTTAGTGCACTTTACTAAGGGCTTATAAGTAAATTAAATATGCCATTTGGGGTTAAGCCAATGTTACTATGATTTAAGGGTGAGAGCACAAGCACATAAGCACTGGTTAGTAGTGGTAAAGTGGACAGAGTCCTAAACCAAGCAAGAATGAGGTTGGAAAATGCAGGGAGGCAGGCAAAAACTAGGGAGGAAGACCACCTTAAGACTGTCAGGTCCAACAAAAAAAAAAAAAAAAAAAAACCTAGGCTGCTTGTATTCAGGTTCAAGGTTCAAGGAGGACCTGGATTGGTAGTTGAGGCTGGACTGTTCACACTGGAACAGGGTCAAGACTGATTTGCATATGGCTGGGCCCAAATTGAGGTTACATGGTAGGCAAAAAATTATTGATTGTAATGCACCACTCAGCAATTGCCATTGGCTTAAATTTATGTTAGCATTCCATCCTTCACATTGTTGTTGTTGCAAGGAAATATCAAGGTATTCCTGAAACATCTCACCGCATGGATTACAGAAGAACATTTACTACAGCTGTTGAATTATCAACAAAACAAAAAAATTGTAGTACTGGCTGATTTTATGAGCCAGTACAAAGATAAGATCGGAGAGGTAGTACAATGCTTAGAATTACAAGTGAAGGTTTCTAAGCAACAAGAACGAGCAATAAGTGCTAAAATGAATAAGAGGAGACGATGGCCCTCATTCTGACCCTGGCGGTTTGAAACCGCCAGGGCAGAGGGCCGCGGAAGCACCGCCAACAGGCTGGCGGTGCTTCATGGGCAATTCTGACTGCGGCGGTAAAGCCGCGGTCAGAAAAGGGCAACCAGCGGTTTCCCGCCGGTTTACCCCTGGCCCAGGGAATCCTCCATGGGGATTCCTACCCCCTTCCCGCCAGCCTGTTCCTGGCGGTTTACACCGCCAGGAAGAGGCTGGCGGGAACGGGTGTCGTGGGGCCCCTGGGGGTCCCTGCACTGCCCATGCCACTGGCATGGGCAGTGCAGGGGCCCCCTAACAGGGCCCCATAATGATTTTCAGTGTCTGCTTTGCAGACACTGAAAATCACGACGGGTGCAACTGCACCCGTCGCACCCCTGCAAATCCGCCGGCTCCATTCCTCTTTGCAGGGGCTTTCCCGCTGGGCCGGCGGGCGATCTTCTTGAGATCGCCCGCCGGCCCAGCGGGAAAGTTAAAATCACTGCGGCGGTCATTTGACCGCGGTGCGGTGTTTGGGCGGAATGACCCCCTATGTGTTTAGGAAGAGTGTATTTTAAATCTGAAGGCCTTAGGGTAGTCACTTGAAAGGCATTTTTGGGTATATAAACTTGGTCTCTGATCCCACCAAATCAGACACTTCTGGACCTACATGTGCACTCTGTCAGAGGAACTACCTGGCTGCCCAAAGGACTCATCTGAAAGACTTTTCTGAGAAGGACTGCTGCCTTGCTTGTTGCCCTGCTACCCTGCTGGCCTCTGACTCTGCCTTCCTCTGAGGTGCTCTCCAAGGGCTTGGATTGAGCTTGCCTCCTGTTTCTGAAGTCTCAGGGTCAACAAAGACTTCACCTCTTCAAGAAAATCTTCGTGGGCCAAAAATCAATGCAATGCCTGCAGAAATCGACTCAAAGCCTGCATTGCAGCTGAGAAATCACTGCTCCACTGATTTTCAATGCATCATCCCTGGGCATCAAAATATTCTTGAGTCACAGTGAGGAACCAAGACTGCGCACCTGAAAAATGATGCAACCCTTTGCAGCGTGGCAAGAAATTACACTTTGTCTGTGATGCGCCGAAAAAACAGCACAACACCTTATTTTTCCATACATCTCTTCCTCCTCCTCCTCTGCAGTCTCCGTGCATCATTATTTTTTACGCATCCTAGGTACTGTGTGTAACAAAGAAACAATTATTGATTGAGACTCTTTTAAACTTTTTGAAGGTGCTATTTCAGCTTGTACTTATTGGATCTTTTTTGCTTTTACCTTATTTTATTCCGATAAATATTATACATTTTTCCTAAACTGTGACCGGGCCGCCCCGGGCAACAGCGGGGAACCGGCAGAAACGGAACCGCTACGGCCGCGTTCCCAGGTTCCCCTGGAAACGCGTCCGCAACGAGGCCAGCGTCCTGACGTTGCCTCGGCAACCTCCGGTGACGAGGAGGCTCCGGATTGGCCACCAGGCGGCCAAAAGACGGAAGCTCCGGTCGAGAGGGAGAGAGCCGGGAAGGGAGAGAGGAAGGAGAACGGCGGCGGCAGCGGCGAACCGAAGGAGGAAGAGAGAGACGGCGACAAGGACATCGGAGGAGGACCCCAGTGGCCTGGAAGCGGCGGAACCCGAACCCAGAGGAACAGCGCCCGACCGGAAGCAGGGGAGACCAGCCCAGACCGACGAGAGGACCTCCACAGAGCCAGCCACGACCCTGGAGGGTCGTGGCTCTACAAGGTACGGTCCTTCTGGACAAACCGAGGGGCACAATAAAAGGGGAGAAACGCTGGGGAAGGGAGGAAGGCAGGGTGAGGGGAGGGAGGAGAGAAGGGCACTTTAGAGAGCACCGGGAGAGCACAAAAGGGTAAAGTACGGAATATACACAAGCCCTGAAGTCCTCACTGGCACCTATATCACACATAAAACCCCCCCCCTCCTTAAACCTTTTCCCAGCAAAACATATAAGTAGAAGACGTGGTATAAGGCGTCCGTTCCACTCACCAGCGGTATGTGTTCCCTTTTTCTTATATGTCACATCCGGGACCTGACGAGGACGATCCGGTACGCCACCTAGAGAAAAGGAAGAAAAGGGACACAGATTAGAAGGAAGATATTCACCACTCCAGAGAAGAAACTGGCGCTAAACGTCGTACTGACTTTTCATCAATTCTTATTTCAATTTACTAATAAATACTTACCTCAAAAACCCAAATTTACCTCTCCTGAGTGTCTATACTGTGGGGACTGTTTACAGTGGTGTCAGAAGTGGGATCTTGTTTCTAATCCCTCTCCATAAAACAGTCCAGACAGTGTACACAATGAGTGAGAGTCCATCGTTAGAGACCGTGATTAAGCAACTAGCGGAAGGGCAAAGACACTTACAACTAGTATGGGAGGCCCAACAGAGAGAGGCCAAAGAAGACCGAGAAACCTTACAATCTGCACTGAAGAGCCAGGCGACCATACTGGCGAACAACCAGTTAGTCCATGAAAGTGCGATGAAAAAACTAACGGAGACTATCGCCGCTAGTAAGGTACATCCGAATGTACCTAGTTCCGTACTACAGAAGTATCAGGAGGGAGAGGATCCGGAATCCTTTTTCACCAACTTTGAACGGGTAGCCTCCTCCGCCCTATGGCCAGAAGATAAATGGGGACAATATGTGGCCCCCCTGCTCACCGGTCTCTTACAATCAGCATATCAAGCCGCTAACCCAGGTGGTGTCAACCCCTATCAAGACATAAAAACAAGTATACTAGAAAGGGTGGGTCACGACACAGAATATTACAGGATGAGATTTCGTAAAGCCAAATGGGGCACCAACGAAGACCCTAGAACCTTTTATTTTCGTGTAAAGGATCTAGCATTAAAATGGTTAGGCCATATTGGAGATAGTCGGGAGGAAGTCATCAAAACCATTATACTGGAACAATATCTCGATGGTCTACATCCATCCACAAAACACTGGATAAGACAACACCCAAAAGTGGATACTGAGACGGCCATCGATCTGGCCTGTGCTTTTCATCGATCCACCGATGTCAGAAACTGTCCCACGCGAAGTATCATTAAACCAGTTCTACCGTCCCCAAAGACATTTGTAAAAAGTCCACCCAACTATCTAGTACCACGTAGGATTCCTGAAGGCCCGCCTACCATGGGACCCCAATGTTATAGTTGTGGTGAATGGGGACACATCGCACGTATGTGTCCCCAGAAACAAGAAATGGGAGAACCCATGGAGATAGGGATGACAAGGCGAAGGGTGTTATGTACTGGGAAGGGCGCCCTAAAATTTAAAATGATGATACAAGTGGACGGGAAAAGTGTATATGCCCTGGTTGACTCCGGCTGCAGCCAGTCAGTAATTAGGAAAGACTTGATAAATAATGATATAGAAGAGAAACAATGGGTATCTATATGTTGCATACACGGGGACAAGGCCCAGTATCCTATACAGGTACTCCAGATCAGGTGGGGACCCTATCAGGACTTCCTCCCAGTGGGGATAATGCCCCGGTTAATCGAGGAATGCATCATTGGGACAGACTACATCCACTTCCAAGAACTATTAGACTACGTCAGAGATAGCAAACAAACTAAGGATTGGTGGGGAGAGGCACCTTTTTCAGAGAGTGATATTGAGTGTCCGCTATATCGTAGAAAGTTGTCACGAAGAGAGAAACGACAGGGAAAAGGGGACTATCGGAAGACGAAAGGTGACAACACCTATGGAGAGATAGTGGCAGAAATTCATGAAGTTCCTAGTACTTTTTCCCAACAACAGAGAGAGGACCCCTCCCTTAACAATGCCTGGAGGTCGGCAGTAACAGAGGAGACAGAAGAGGTGGGTCCCTACTTTATAGTGCAAAAAAACTTATTATATCGGGTTACTACCACCCGACGGGGAGAACGTAAACGCCAACTTCTGGTACCTACCCACTATCGGGAACATGTTCTTACACTAGCTCATAATCACCCAGGGGGAGGACACTTTGGGAGAGAAAACACCGAGGAATATTTACTCAGAAGGTTTTATTGGCCTGGAGTGTACGCCCACATACGTAGGTATTGCGCCCAATGTCCCCGTTGTCAGTTAACCGAACCTAGTCGGCCTAGGAAGGCGCCTCTCCTACCCCTTCCCATCATCGATATCCCGTTCAAAAGAATAGGGATGGATCTAGTGGGACCTTTGATTCCTTCGTCAAAAGGACACACCTACATCTTAGTCATTGTAGATTATGCTACACGATACCCAGAGGCCATTCCCCTGACTAGTATGACAACCAAGACAGTGGCCCAAGCTATGATTAACGTATTTTCTCGTCTTGGGTTTCCACATGAAATCCTCACGGACCAGGGGACCCCTTTTATGTCCACCTTAATGAAACAAGTGTGTAAAACATTGGGGATAGCTCAGATCAGAACCTCCGTTTACCATCCTCAAACGGACGGATTAGTCGAAAGATATAATCGAACCATTAAAACCCTGCTGAGAAAGACTATCAATGAGACAGGGAAGGATTGGGATCAAAAGTTACCCCTAGTGTTGTACGCCATACGGACACATGAGCAAGCATCCACGGGGCATAGCCCCTTTGAGTTGGTCTTCGGACGCCAACCTCGGTCCCTTTTAGACATGGCGGTAGAATCCTGGGAGGCCGAGGCTGAGGAAGCAGGGACTCCTTTGTTAGAATATGCGGAAAAATTGAGGAACCACCTACACAGCTTATGGACCGACGTACACGCAAACCTGGAACAGGCCCAACAAACACAAAAGTCCTATTATGACAAAGGAAGTAAACTACGGGTTTTACAACCCGAGGACCAGGTCCTAATAATGAGACCCACCTCCGACCATAAACTCCTGGCCAAATGGCAGGGCCCATATCGAGTAATCAAAGCAGTTTCCCCTGTCACCTACCTTATCGAAATATCCTCCCGTCCAATAAAAACACAAATATATCATGTAAACCTGCTAAAAAAATGGGAGACCCCCGCACAACCTGAACGTTCCGTAGAAATGGGTCAGTTTGTGTGTCCCGACAAGACCCTAGATATCGAGTTCTACCCTACCAACCCCGATACTGAAAGTACCCTACCCATAGTAGACGATATTTTACCTGAAGGGCAAAAGCAACAAGCCCTTAAGGTTTTAAAGCAATGGCAACCACTCTTTTCAGAGAAACCAGGAAAGACGTTTTTAATTCACCATAATATACGCACAAGCTCAGGGCAGATCACCAGAGAACGCCCGTATCGTATTCCAGAAGCTAGAAAACACATAATCGAAGAAGAAATCAAAACAATGTTATCCCTAGGGGTCATCGAACCGTCCACTAGTCCCTGGTGTTCACCGGTTGTCCTAGTACCGAAGCCTGATGGTAGCGTCAGGTTTTGCATAGATTTCCGCAAACTGAACTCAAACTCCCTATTCGACACCTATCCCATCCCTAGGGTGGACGATGTTCTCGAAAAACTAGGGAAAGCGAAATACATGTCTACTATCGACCTAACTAAAGGGTATTGGCAGATTCCCTTAGCTCCTCCAGATAGAGAAAAAACAGCTTTTTCTACCCAGTCCGGGTTATATCAATTTACAGTACTGCCTTTTGGGCTTCATGGAGCCCCTGCAACCTTTCAGAGGTTGATGGATAGGATTCTAAAACCCTATCCTGCATTCTCCGCTGCGTATCTAGATGATGTAGTCGTATTTAGTGAAACATGGGAGGACCACTTAATACACCTACAGAGAATATTCCAAGCCCTTCAAACTGCTGGTTTGACGGCCAATCCCAAGAAATGTGTGATAGGTAAAACCGACATCTCCTATTTGGGATATCGGATTAATCAGGGTACACTACAACCTCAAAATGGGAAGGTGGATGCCATTTTACATGCCCCTCTTCCACACACGAAAAAGGAATTACGCTCCTTTTTAGGATTAGTGGGCTATTATCGGCGCTTCATTCCACATTACTCCACCTTAGCAGCACCTCTTACGGACCTACTCACTAAACGATATCCCAATCGACTTTTGCCTTTTTCGGAGACGCAAAACGCGAGTTTTGAACAGTTGAGAGTTTCCTTAACCTCCGATCCCATCCTGCACTGCCCAGATTTTACGAAGCCGTTTCACCTCTACACTGACGCATCGGATGTTGGGCTTGGAGGGGTTCTGACTCAGCCAGATAGCGAGGGGCTTGACCATCCGGTGGTCTACATCAGTAGAAAACTGGTTTCCCGGGAACGTAACTATCCAATTATAGAGAGAGAGTGCTTGGCTATCAAGTGGGCCATTGACTGTTTGCAGTACTATCTCCTAGGGCGGCCGTTTATACTATTCACGGATCACGCTCCTCTTACATGGCTGGCTGCGCATAAAGATTCTAACTCCAGGATACTGCGATGGTTCCTTGAACTGCAACCATTCTCCTTTCAGGTTCGGCACGTCCCTGGATCTCACCAGGCCCCCGCTGATTATCTGTCCCGATTTCCTCTGTCTTCGCCTGTCCTGGAACAGGACAGTTCTTGGGGAAGGGTCTGTGACCGGGCCGCCCCGGGCAACAGCGGGGAACCGGCAGAAACGGAACCGCTACGGCCGCGTTCCCAGGTTCCCCTGGAAACGCGTCCGCAACGAGGCCAGCGTCCTGACGTTGCCTCGGCAACCTCCGGTGACGAGGAGGCTCCGGATTGGCCACCAGGCGGCCAAAAGACGGAAGCTCCGGTCGAGAGGGAGAGAGCCGGGAAGGGAGAGAGGAAGGAGAACGGCGGCGGCAGCGGCGAACCGAAGGAGGAAGAGAGAGACGGCGACAAGGACATCGGAGGAGGACCCCAGTGGCCTGGAAGCGGCGGAACCCGAACCCAGAGGAACAGCGCCCGACCGGAAGCAGGGGAGACCAGCCCAGACCGACGAGAGGACCTCCACAGAGCCAGCCACGACCCTGGAGGGTCGTGGCTCTACAAGGTACGGTCCTTCTGGACAAACCGAGGGGCACAATAAAAGGGGAGAAACGCTGGGGAAGGGAGGAAGGCAGGGTGAGGGGAGGGAGGAGAGAAGGGCACTTTAGAGAGCACCGGGAGAGCACAAAAGGGTAAAGTACGGAATATACACAAGCCCTGAAGTCCTCACTGGCACCTATATCACACATAAAACCCCCCCCCTCCTTAAACCTTTTCCCAGCAAAACATATAAGTAGAAGACGTGGTATAAGGCGTCCGTTCCACTCACCAGCGGTATGTGTTCCCTTTTTCTTATATGTCACATCCGGGACCTGACGAGGACGATCCGGTACGCCACCTAGAGAAAAGGAAGAAAAGGGACACAGATTAGAAGGAAGATATTCACCACTCCAGAGAAGAAACTGGCGCTAAACGTCGTACTGACTTTTCATCAATTCTTATTTCAATTTACTAATAAATACTTACCTCAAAAACCCAAATTTACCTCTCCTGAGTGTCTATACTGTGGGGACTGTTTACATAAACCTTTGTGGTGTATTTTGTGGTGTTTTCACTGTGTTACTGTATGATTTATTGCACAAACACTTAACATATTGCCTCTAACGTAAGCCTGACTGCTTAGTGCCAAGCTACCAGAGGGTGGGCACAGGATAATTTGGAGTGTGTTGTGATTTACCCTGACTAGGATTGTGGTCCCTATTTGGACAAGGGTATATACCTCTGCCAACTAGAGACCCCATTTCTAACATTGGTGATCAGTGGTGAGGATAGGACTTGTGTTTGTGCGGTGCTGTACAATAGCTACATGTTCACTACCTACCCACAGTTAAAGGTCAATATTAATTTGGTTTCTTTTCGCTGCAATTACCCTGCTTGACATTTTTTAGTTAATCCTATACATCATTTCTCTGGATGGGTCCACAAGTGGAGCTGGGGAGTTTGACGTGGTTAGCTGGAGGGATACACTGTTGACCATCTGAAGGGCTTTTTGCAAAAGGATGGGGGTACCTACCCATGGAGCCTCCAAGAAGGAGGAGTACCAAAAGGTGCTGAGGGCCTGGGCAGAAGCCTGCTCACAAGAACATGATGAGTTGGGCTCGCAAGGTGATGGCTCTCCCGAGGAGCTGCTAACAGCAGTGGGAGATGACACCCCTGGAATGGTGCCCCCTGAGAAACCAGGGAGCAGAGTCTAAAGTCACAGCCTTAATGCAGAGGAAAGGAGAGGGAAGAGAGAATTCAGACTGCAGTTGGCAAAGTTAACAATGGAGGCATAGGAGAAGGAAGCTGAAATAGCTGAAAGAAAAGTTAAAAGGCAGGCTGAGGATGAAAGAGCCTTAGCTGAGAAGAAACATTTCCTGGCTCATGAGTCTGAAAGAGCTGGAGCTCAAGGCTAGGCAGTCTGAATCCAGCAGTGATGGTGGCAGCATACGTACAGTACCTGATGGAGACAAGAAGGTTTGTATGCTCAAGGATTTGGTGCCCAGTTCTTTGATGGGAGATGACACTGACAAGTGGTTTTCTGCTTATGAAGTTGCACTGAGGGCACATAGGGGTTCCTGAAGAGCACTGGGGGTGAGTCTGTGAAATCACATGCCTACACTTGGGAGGGACACACTTCTGACATTAGAGGTTGGGGCCCAGTACACGTACACTACCATGAAAACCACTTTGATTGTCAAATTTGAACAGACCACTGAAAAGTATTGCCAAAGATTCAGGGACAGTTGCAAGCTCCCCAACCAAGCCAGGGTAGACTTCATTGA
The DNA here is from genome assembly GCF_031143425.1 of Pleurodeles waltl. NCBI lineage: Eukaryota > Metazoa > Chordata > Amphibia > Caudata > Salamandridae > Pleurodeles > Pleurodeles waltl. Next base: position 959,611,289 of record NC_090447.1, on the reverse strand, counting down.
TTTTTCCAGTAAGGCACTGAATGGCTGAGTGTGGGGCAGCAAAGTCAGTGATTATTTTGGGTTGTACAATTTAATCCTGAGAGAGCATATGCTCAGTATTTGCTTTACAGAGTTGACCAGCACCTAGTTGACAGTAAGCTGACTGATCCCAGGAAGCTTGCTGAGGAGGCTGACCTCTGGGCTACCACCAGAGGTCTGCCTCCTCAGCAAGCAAGGTATCTAGGGGGGACACCCACAAAGGTGGTCAGGGTTTCCAACAGAAGAAAGAAGGGGGAAAAATAAGGAGTTCTCTAAAGCCCCGCCAAAATATTCCCAAGGAAATAATGGTAACGAGTCCCAGTCTGATCCTAAGAAGAAAGGGTTCTTTCATCATAATTGTTAGACTTGGCATCCTTGGTGTGGTCTCTACTAACTTTTTGCCTCTGCTTCCCCGGATGTGGGCTGGACTCTGTTTTCTCTGTTTTGATACTCTGGGCACTGTACCACTGCTAACCAGTGCTAAAGTGCAAGTGATCCTATGTAAAATGTATATGTAAATTGGCTTATCCATGATTGGCATTTATGATTTGCTATTAAGTCCCTAGTAAAGTGTACCAGAGGTGCCCATGACCTGTAAATCCAATGCTACTAGTGGGCCTGCCGGCCTGATTGTACCACCCACATAAGTAGCCCTGTGAACACATCGCAGACCTGCCACTGGAGTGTCTGGCAGTGCAGTCTTGCACTGCCAATTCGACTGGGAAAGTGTACCCACTTGCCAGGCCTAACCCTTCCCTTTTCATACATGTAAGGCACCTCTAAGGTAGGCCCTAGGTAGCCCCGTGGGCAGGATGCAGTGTATGTTAAAGGTGGGTCATGGACTGATGTGTGTTACATGTCCCAACAGTGAAATACTGCTAAATTCAGTCTTCACTATTGCACAGCCTATCTCTCTCACAGGTTAACATGGAGGCTGCCTTTAAATATTATTAAAGTGCAGATTTTCTTTGAGAGTGGACTGAAATATGGAGTTTGGGGTCTCTGAACTCACAATTTAAAAATACATATTTTAGTGAACTTGTTTTTTAGATTGTTAGTTTGAAAATGCCACTTTTAGAAAGTAGGCATTTTCTTGCTAAAAACCATTCTGGTTCTCTGCCTGTATGAGGATTCCCTGTCTGGGTCAGTTTGACAGTTGGGATGTTTGTGAATCCCCTATAGACAGTGAGACAAAAGGAACTGGGGTGTGGCCTGCATATCCTGATGAGCCATCTTTGCTACAGTGGAGGGAGAAGTGGTCACTTATACCTTAATGGGCTGTGCCTCCCCTCTCATTATGCAATCTCCAACCCCCCGGTGAGTGTCTGGGGCCTGGCATGGGCTAGACAGGATCTTGTGAACAACAGAGACTTTCCTTTGAAGTAGGCTTACTTCAACGGCAGAAAGGGGTATAAGTATTTGTTGCAGGATTGGCGCAAGTAATTGCATGAGAGTCGTTGAATATAAGGATGAATATTATTTTATTGGTTGCAAACAGCAGTCTAATGAAATGGATGTGCGTCTTGCGTTGTAGTCTCTCTCCAGATATCTACGCCAAACAGGGGTTCGCAGTTTCTTCCTCTTCTCTTTTATTCCTTTAGGTCTCTCTGGAAGCACATGTGGGAAGAAGAAGAATAGTCTCGGTAAGTGTTTTGTGTTTTTTTTTTTCTGTTTTCTTACTGTCTCTGTCTTTCCCTTTTCCACAGCTTTTCACTTCCTGGTCTTTGGGTTTACTTTTTCCTCTCTTTCTCTGCTTCTCTCCCTCTCTGTCGATACTTCTTTTCCTGTTCTCTTTTATGCTCCGTGGTGTCTTCTCTGGTTGCTAGTCTACTCTTTTTGTCTGGTTTGTTCCCCTTTTGTTCCTGGTGCGCTGTCACTGAATTGCTTGCACCTTGTTTATCTTATCCTGTTTACTATCCTTTTTCTTTCCTTTGCTGCAATTCTTGTTACCCCTTTTCCTTTAGTCCCGCTTTTCTCTCTCTCTTCCCCCCCTTTTGTGCCTTTGTCAATGATAATACGTGCCCTCCACCCCCCCTTGTGACTGTCACATATAGGTCTTCCAACCCTGGTGTTTTCCTTCCCCTCCCGACCTCCCTAGCCCTGTTCAGGAGACTGCCATGCACCTGCCTTTGCCACGCTCCTCCTGGAGCGTGGCGGGTAGTCGCGTTCTGCTCCTCGGAGTCCGCACTCTTCGTCCCCGATTGGGACCACCAACTTTCTTGGCGTCTCCCGTCCTCGATGGGAGCGGACTGCTCCGTGAGGACACAGTATCCTCCGGTCGCCTCCTCCGTTGCTCTCTCGTCCTCTTCTTTTTCCGTCGTCTCCTTCGCCGTTCTCCTCCCGCTCCTTCTTCTCTTGTTGGCCTCCATTCCCTTCATAACGCAAAGCTCGGGATTTTAAAGGACCATTCCCCGCCAGTGGTGACATAGGTCCTTGCGATTGGTGGAACACAGAGAAGTTTCTGGGTCAGCAGGGGCAGTGCCGGCACAAGTAGGGGCATAGTGCGGGCCGACCCAGTCTGGCCCGTCACAGTATTAGACCCAAAACACCTGAAAATTAGATCACTTCTGGAATCAAGAGGAACCTCTGCAAAGGAAAAGAGCTGAGGAGGAGTGCTGCCCCTGCCTGTGACTATGCTTTGTAGGGTTATCCTGCAGTTGCTACTTCTGCCTGTGAAAGGGGACAAAGACTGGACTTTGTAATATATTCCTGCTTGTAAGAATCTCTAAGGGTTTGAACTGAGCTTGCCTCCTGTTTTGAAGTCTCAGGGCGATCAAAGACTTCCTCTGATAACATCTGGACTCTCTTCTGAAACGCCTGCCCTGCCAAGTGGTGTCCTGTCCAGTCCCTGGGCCCTTGAAAAGTGAAGTTGGCATAGAAGAGCGAAAATCCACCTACAGAACGCCTTGCGAGTACATTTTAGACGAACCATCTGCAACACGGCTGATAAACGACATGCCGCCGGCTTCACGGCTTTGAGATCGCTGCTGGAGAAATGATGCGCAACACCCGCTTGCGGCTGCTGATAACGAAGCAAACACCGTGCAACAGGATTTTCTACGCATCATCCCTGGGCATCAAAGTCAACCTGACTCTGCGTGGATCCGAGGTGTCCGGTCCGGAAATCAACACATTTCTCTCTTGCTTGGGAGAAGAGCAACGCATTGCCGACCTGACCGGATAAGAAACGAATCACGGCCTCCCTTGCGAGGAAGGAATCAACGCATGGCTGCATTTTCCGACACACACTTGCCCGTGCAGCTTTGTTTTTTACGCTAACCAGGTACTTTGTGCAAAATCATCATTTCCATTGTTTTCTACCTAGCAAGATTCTTATTGTTTTGAACATTTATATTTTAATCTGTGTACGTTGGATTTTTGTCATTTTGATCTTGTTTGATATAGATAAATATTACCTATTTTTTTTAACTGGTCTGGTGTCCATTTTGTAGTGTTTTTGTTGTATTACTGTATGTGTTGGTAACAAAAATAACTTACATATTGCTTCTGAGTTAAGTATGCCTGCTAGTGCCAAGCTACCAAGGGGGTGAGTGGAAGTTAACCAGGTGTGTTTCTCCTTCGCCCTGACTAGAGTAAGAGTCCTTGCTTAGACAAAGGGTAACCTTACTGCCAACTAAAGGCTTCATTTGTAACAATAAGACAGAGAGGTTTGTACCCCAATGTACAGAGTGCTCCAAGTACGGTCACTCTAAGGATTACTCCAAATGCCCAAAGAGGGCACAGCCTCCCACTGGCGTGTAGTATTGTAGTGCTCAGGAAGGTTATAGTCCCAGTTAGTTTTGAGGAGCAGACAGAGGTAACCCTAGTGTCCCAGAGGGATGCATATTTGGTCCCAAAAGCCCACATGCCTGCCAAAACATCTAGGTATAGCCAGTGGGTCACCATTATTGGGCAACAAGTGGAAGCTCTGCGTGACACAGGAGCTAGCATGACTACTGTCAAGGGTCAGCTGGTGTCAGCAGAGCAGATCCCTCTGAACACATTCCACTAAGTCATAGTCGCTGACAATTGAGAGAGCCATCTTCTGCCTGGCTCTGGTTCCCTTTGAGTGGGGGTGTCTGGTACTATGAAAGTAATAGGTCTGAGTCCTGCCATGTCTATAGATTTACCAGCAGAATATTGGTAACCCCATGCTTCGACTTATTAGTTCATGTATTCACTTTCACAATTTTGATTTAAATTGACATGTCCAACGAGGTCAGTAGATCCAATGAAAGTTTATTTTGAGGTACATAAATGATGAAAACCCAATATAACATGCTTAGATGAAAAAAACAACCGCCCACACGTGTTTTGCATCCTAGTGGTGTATATACCTGGGGATTTTTCATCTGATCGGGAACATAAGAAATATATAGCCAAGAAGAAAAATTTGCCGATTAATATCAATTGCAAACAAAGACAAGCTATACATGATCTACAAGATGAAAGGTCAATCATTATTAAGGAGGCAGACAAAGAAGGCAACATTGTAATTCTCACCAAAGAAGATTATGTTAAGGAAGCATATCAACAATTGAATGACAATACTTGTTAAATGCAACTGCCTAATAACCCAACTCAGGAAGTTCAAAATAAACTAAAAGAATTATTGGATCTTTGGTACTCCAAAGGGTTGCTTACTCTGGAAGAAAAGACTCACTTGTTCAGAAAACATCCGACTACCCCAACACTGTACCTTTTGCCTAAAGTTCACAAGGCTGGCTCTCCTCCTCGAGGTAGACCTATTATTGCTGGAATAATTCTATTTGTTCCAATATAGGAAACTTCATTGACCTTGAATTGCAACAGTTTCTGAAAAATCTACCATTTTTTACTCAAGATACAAAAGACATACTTCGAAAATATACACAACATTGACTGGCAATCGGACTACATATTAGTGACAATTGACGTGGATAGTTTATATACTTCAGCTAAACATAAAGAAGGCATTGAAGCAGTTCAAAAATGTTTATCTACTCGTTCAGTCTATTTCCTTGAGAGAAATAATATGATTCTTAAAATGCTTCCTTTTTGTCTCAACATTTTTTTTTCTTGTTTAAAGGTGAATATTACCTTCAATTACAAGAGACTGCGATGGGAGCTCTCTTTGCTCCACCATAAGCTTGCATCCTAATGGGAGAGGTGGAAAGACTTTTATCTGTGGAGAAACAAGATGGACAACTTGACCAATAACATCATTTTTTGGGGACGTTATATAGATGATATCTTACTTATTTGACAGGGCCAGGAGACATATCTTCGACACTGTTTGAAGACACTAACACCCAATCGGAAGAATATTGAAGTAAACTTTCCAATTTTCATGAAAGACTCTCGAATTTCTAGACCTATACCCTGTATATCGAAGAGAATAAACTACACACTCGCCTCCATCGAAAATTAACAGCTGCTAATTATATTCTTCACACATCTAGTTGCCACCCTCACAACACATTAATGAATATACCTTCTGGAGAATATAGACGGGCAAGACAAAATTGTAGCAGAAAGAAAGAATACGTGCAATAGGCATTAGAGATTTCACAAACGCTTATCAAGAGGGGATATCATCCACGACGACTAAATCAAACACATGTCCGGATTGGTAATACAGATCACCAAAGTATTCTTTACAACACCAAGTTTTCTGAAGCAAAATCTCCAATTCGATTCATCACTAAGTTTAGCAATGGTCATCAACATGTTTGGAAACTGTTACAAAAACACTGGCCCTTACTCATTGCCAATTCCTCTATCTCAAGAGATATATCATCATTTCCTCAAATTTGCTGCAAAAGGGCATCGAATCTTAGGGACAAACTTTGCCCCTCTTTCCTCCATGAAGAAAAATATTGCAACATTTTCTTCAACCAGTCTCTGGCTTTCACATTTGTGCAAACTGCTCCATCTGTAAACTTGGATTGTCAAAAACAAAACAAATCAACATTAATGGTCATGACTTCACAATAAGGGATTTTATCAATTGTGACAGCATCAATGTAGTATATCTTATTACTTGTCCTTGTAATAAATAATATATTGGTAGTACGATTAGACCGTTGAAACAAAGAATTCAGGAACATTTTCAAAACATACAAAGAGATTATGTGCACCTTCTGCTGGTTGAACACTTTACATCTTCTCATCCACATACAAGGTCCTTTTCCTTTTGAATTCTTCTCAAAATAAAACATCTTCAGCAAGAAGGTGACTTGGAACTTAAATTACGATAATGTGAAAGTTCTCTTTTCATTCGTTTTGATACTGTTTGACATGGCTTAAACAAAGATGCAGAATGGCATTATTGGTTACTTTGACCATCAATTAATATTGTAAAGCTTAAGCAAAATCATTTGTTATGTTATCTGCATGTTTAGTGCTATAAAGTATCTATCTATATTGTCGTTTGTTCATAATATCATCAGGAATAAGAGTAGCGTTGGTAATGAGGCCATACCTGGGCCATCATATTCATTTATATAGTAATCATAGTCAAAATATGTTTAGCTATGTCCTCTGTTTATTGGCTGTAAACCAAATGAAAAATTGGTTGCCATCCATAGATCAATGCGAATGACATTTACCCATGTCAAACAGGATTACCTTAGAAGCCATCCCAGAGTCATTGGATGATCATCCAACTACTTTATAAGTTATTTTCTCATCATCTGACATCATCAAGCTCTTGAAGTCATCAGCAGAGTTTAGAAACTTGAGCCTGATGATCTGAGAATGACTTGAGAATGACCATCTGATTACTTTAGAAACTGGGAATGTCTAGATAGTTTCAGGATGACTTTGCAATCAGTATCTGATGACTTCCCTTAACTAGACAATTTCTGATGATTTGAAGATTATCTGAAACTGAGTGTCTGATTACTTCTCAAGCACTAAATTGCAATGTGGTTTAGACATGAGGCTCCCCCACCTTGCACTCATTTTGTATTTGGCTCAGAAGCTCCTGCACGATGTGCAGTATGCATTATGGTGTATGTATGTTGTGAACCAAACAACAGCAAAGTTAATTTAAGGTCTCAACAGAAAATTGTGATATTGCTTTGTGACTTAATCTTCAGTCTGGGGATTTGAGTCTATAACAATAAAACTATAAGTCCCAGAATGCAATGTGTTGTAGGTAAAATATCAGACATGACAAGTATCACATCATATTTCTGTGTCACTCTCCATTTACTCAGATTTCCTGTGTTGACCCAATTTCCCCATTCCTGTGTAACCCACGCAGGACACAATACAATGGAAATAGTGCAGACATTTACAAAAAACAATTGAGAAAAATAAGTTAGCATCTTATCCTGATAGAACTAAGGACGTTTTAAGTGGATCACATAAAAAGTAAGGGTATTTTAGAGAATGTGGCATTAGGGTCAGAGCTGCTGACTTTGGTTCGAGTCTCTGCATCAGCTTTGCAGTCTGTGATGTCAGCTGCTCTGTCTTAGCATGCGCCCACAACAACTGGGACATACGAGATGTGCAGGTGAAACATAATGGATTAAAGCATGCTTTCAAAGCCCTTTGCCGGAGGTGACGTCACCTGCCAGTGCCGGCCAACGTTTGTGGGAACACGCTAGAGTACACAAAGTCAACGAGGACCATGACAAGGAGAATAATGGCATTAATTTACACTTTCTGTTACAGCTTCCAAACTACTTCAAGAACTAGTCTTATCAGCCCTTGTTGCGTGAGTTTCTCCGAGGTAAAATCATAAGTGCCAAATTGTTTTCTAGTCGAGCATATCCAGTAATGCGATTGCCCGGCACTGTAGTTTTCTTTGTTTTCCCCGTGAAATGTTTGCCACTGTACTGTTTTCAATTATCAACCACAGTAGAACACACATACTGACGCAAGTCTTCGTCCTGCCATGGAGCCTGGCAGTTACTGTCTAGAAGTCATTCTTCTGTTCGCTAAATGCAGATCCCTAAGTATTTAATTGTGACCAATTCACAATGCAGGGAGTGCTCAAATGCAACAGGTTTGGCCACCTCTTTACAGTAGTGATAGGTTACAGACAAGGACTTCTTCTAGTTGACCAGTGGACCTGAGACTGCACCCGGCTGCTCCGAGGCTCTGTAGCAATAGGTGGGAGCAGTGCCATTAATCACAAGCCCGTAACAGTGGGCGTCCTGAACCAGGACTATCACGAATAACACACAGGTGAGAGCTGGGAGCTCCTACCAACGGCATAACAGATTTGAAACCCCCCATTTTCAGTCAAGCCATCAGATTTATGTTCTGCAGCTTATTCCATTTGATAAAGCCACTTCTGCAGTTAGACATAACTGTTATTGTTTTTTTTTTTTTTTACAATTTTGTTTTCAACTTTTTATGATTTAAAAAAATAATAATTCTCGTTAACACTTGGGGAGCCATTACATTATGACAGTTGTTTGGTAATAATTTAGGTTCCCAGTAGCATTCCATCCTCCTCTTCAAGGGAACACATAATTTTTCACGTAAGGCAAAGTGAAATGAGTAATGTTCCCTTGGTTTATTATGTCAGCACCCTGATTGGTAATATTCAAAATCAGCATTTATTTGTGCTGTGTTGTTTTATTCATCACTCAGTTACTCTGGAACTTCAGCAAAGTCAGTTATTGTGATGAAAATAGGGTTATGATGTTATGAATTCACTTCCTGGCGAGATTCAGGGTCAAAGGTCATGACATCTTTTTCTGTGATGCCAATGAGATCCAAAGGTGTTGAATACTGCTTCCACTACCCCGGGCATTTTGGTGAATCAACGTCCATTGCATAGTGGTGAGCGGAGGGCATGGTGGGTACAGGTGTGCCAGGGAGGCACAGGAGGCATGGAGAGAGAAATTGGGACAGGGAGAAATAGTGATAATGCACTGTAAAGAAACAGCAAGGAGAGGCAGAGTGATCACAGGAGGATCTTAAGACATGAAGACATTAAAGCGGATGCTGTTTCTACTCTGCACTTGTACCCTCTTCCTTCTATAGGTACTGTCCAGGAGTCACATCCTTCCCTCTATATCGACTGCACAGACTCTACATCCATTGTTCACTCTATACATCCGCACTCTACAGCTTGCATCTACCATCATCTATGTTCCACTGCCATTATTCATATCTGCACATCACACTACCTTACTATACACTGTATACCAGTGTTCACATCTGCTCATCCATTCTCTATCAGGTACTCCTGATCATTCACTCTCCATTAGATATCTCCACAAATCTCCCCTCCACATGTGTGTTACACTCTGTACATACACTCCCCACATTCGCTCTGTTTGCATGTTTGATCTCCACTATCCACATGTGTAATCTACCCAGCACTTGCACTGCTAGTTTATAAATATTGTTCACCCACTGTATCTACTATCTACATCTGTTGTTCACCACACATATCTGATCTAAGCCTTCTGCATCCACTCTCCAAGTTTCATATCCTCTGTGTAGCTGCATCCATTTACACTTAAAGCCCATTCTTAGTCACAACAAGAATTGTACCTGTACCATTTGCCAAGTGTGATTTAGAACACTTCCCACTGTATGACATAATAACTGCCACACATTTTAACACTGTCTCTACTTACAACTCCACAGTCCATCACCCACACTCGCTTATAGTACTCAACCACCTAAAGCCACTTAAGCCATATGCTTACCAATACAGAACCACACACAGCACAACTTAATAAACCACTATCATGCACACTTGCCAACAGATAATTAGAATACCACTTGGGACACATTGTACTCTTTGACTACCATTGAAGTTACTTATCCAAACTTTAAATGCCATAACAACGTAACACCATTCACACCAAACAGCCATTGTAAAGACCACAATTTTCCTCAGCTGCTCACACCCACTCACACTACCATTTACCCACACAACATTATACAAATGCAAGTCAATACACACCAAAGCCATTCACAGAACAACTCTCTCTTGTCACCCTACTGCATTGAGCATATTGCCCACTCACCCAACTCAGAACTCATATGAAGTTCACTCACAATACTTAGCTACATTCTCTCATCCATAGCTCCTCAGTGCTGCTGTATGCATCTGTGAAATTAACATGATAGTTTCAATTCAGAGAAAAAAATGATACTGTACATCAATGAAAGCTGCAGCAAATCCCTTTACATTGGGAATGATGTATGAAAATGTGATTTTTATATGTTATTCCCAATTTACTTCTACATTTATGGTATCACAGTTAGTAGATGCTGTAATAAGTTACTAGAATTGTAGTATTACCACAACATTGTGTCTGAAAGATGTTTGATATACACTAATTGAGGGCCCCTTTTTGCTTAATAGTACACTCCATTGCTATTGCAGTCTACAGGAACTGCCCTCGGTACCATATACTAGGGACTTACATGGGGCACCAGTATGCCAAATGTGGGGAGTAAATGGTTCCAGCAACCAAGTTTGAAGGGAGAGAGCATAATCACTGGGGTCCTGGTTAGCAGGATCCCATTGAACACAGTCAAACACACTGACAACCAGAAGAAAAATGGAAGTAACCATGCCAAGAAAGAGGGCACTTTCCTACAATAGTATAGTAATAAAGTGACATCCAGAAGGGGTCATAAAGTCATTGTGAAGTAATACAAAGAAATCCTGAAGTAAACATGAAGTCCTCATGGCGTAATATAATTTTATCCCCTAGATGTGACAGAATCATCATGAAGTATTCTGCACTCATCCCCTAGCAGTCATTGAGTCATCTTGAAGTAATCTGCTGTGATCCCCTAGTTGTCATGGAGTCAACCTGAAGTAATCTGCAGTCATCCCCTAGTTGTCATGGAGTTATCCTGTAGTCTTTAAAGATAATCACACATTTTTCAAGGAAGTAATCAGAAGGCCACCCTGAAGTAGTTACTGTGATGACTGTGGAGTCATCTCATTTAAATATTTCACCCTATAGTCATACTTCAGGATGGTTTCAGATGACTTCACTGGACAATTACAGGAATAGCCCAGCTGAAGTCATCAGAGGACTTCAAAATGATTCCAGGAAGATCTTCCTTTTTCACTTGGGTAGGAAATAATGCAGAAGTAGGACTAGAACCAGACTTGTGTTCTCTGTCATTTTCCAGTATCGTGTACCTATATCTATATAAATATGTCTGCTACTTATAAACTGAGCAATATGATGCCTCATTAATAATTTAGAAGTAAGGATTAGAACCTTTCTGGGGTAGAGCATTGATATTATTTTTTTCGGGTTTTTGAATGATTATGTCTATACGATTATTTGTTTCACATTTAACATATTTTGAGCAGATCACTCATTAACTATCAGTTTTATCGTTTATTTTTTGACAATTTGCTGACCGTTCCAGGATGGCTGATTTCTTTCTTTAATTGTCAACATGGGTTAAGTTAAAATATTATTTTCTTATCTGTATTGTGCCGCTTTATAGTAGGTTGATTTCTGCTCCTTCTAAAGTGATTAGAATATTGCAAACTATTCTTAATCTATTTTTCTGCCGTAGTTCGGATGGTCATCTTATGTTTTTCACTGCCCAAACACAGAGTACATAAAACTATAATAGGACTAGGGATTATTCTATTGCAATAGTAACCCCACTATCAAGATGTCTGCTCCCGGGCTCTCATTCCTGCTTTGGCCAGTGGAAATCAAAGCAGGACTAACCGTTTATTTTGTAATAAAAATGGCGCTGAATTAGAACGCCCGACCATAAGCCTGCTAGTTTAGAACTCAGGCATTTATCCCATGAACTTGGTAACTGTTTCCTTGTAATTACATTGGTGCGATTTACTCCCTCATGTTATTTTGGTAACTATTAACCATTTTGATTATTCAACTGGCAAACTTGACTTTTGGCGTTCCATTCATATACTGGTATGACTGATGCAAAGAACATATTATGGGGGTCATTCTGACCCTGGCGGTAAAATCCGCCAGGGCCAACGACCGCGGGAGCACCGCCAACAGGCTGGCGGTGCTCCCTTGGGCATTCTGACCGCGGCGGTACAGCCGCGGTCAGAAACGGAAAACCGGCGGTGTACCGCCGGTTTTCCGCTGCCCTGGCCGCCAGGCACAGGATGGCGGTATGGGGTGTCGTGGGGCCCCCGTAACAGGGCCCCACCAAGATTTTCAGTGTCTGCCATGCAGACACTGAAAATCGCGACGGGTGCAACTGCACCCGTCGCACCCCTTCCACTCCGCCGGCTCCATTCGGAGCCGGCATCCTCATGGAAGGGTGTTTCCCGCTGGGCTGGCGGGCGGCCTTCTGGCGGTCGCCCGCCAGCCCAGCGGGAAACCCAGAATACCCGCAGCGGTCTTTTGACTGCGCAGCAGTATTCTGGCGGTCCCAGCCAGGCCGGCGGCTTCCGCCGCCGGCCGGGGTCAAAATGACCCCCTATGTCTTTACATATATCTTTTACCCAAGTAGTTCAACAATAGCTTATACAATCTGTAAAATCTGACCGAGACTTTTAGTATAAACGGAGAAGTGTGCCCTTCGCCTTCAGGCTACTTATAGAAAAGGTGATGTGTTTAAATCTACTAGTTTGGCATATATGTACCTGAGATGTATGTCTAAATTTGGATTTTCCACACTCAAGGTTTAGATTGCATATAGTTCTTGTCCTATTTACTTTTACATTACATTGTGCTTTTTTACATCATTTTCATTGCTACAGATGTGTTCCTTGATTAATCAGATATGAGAATGGACAGGTGCTGTATTAGCTTATGATAACCTGACAGGGGAGGATTGGTGCATGATAGACTCATTGGCTTGATTTCTGTCTTGTTCCTGGTCATAATGTCTAAGTGATTATTCACTGGGGAAAGTGCTGTTAATTTTAAGCACAATATATTTTTCTCCTCTCTGTCTTTAGGGATCATCTCTTGCCTGTTCAACTCATCGATTTTCTTATTCATCTCACTCGCTAGCACCCATGTTTTGAATTACACTAATTTCATATCCACAGTGGTGTTTCATCTGGTTGTCAATCTCATATACTCTTTCATGAGATAGTTTCGCACTAGTCATATCTTTGGTAATTTTTCTCCTTTCTTATCTCGCTGTCTGCACTCGGGTGACATTTTACAATGATTTTTTCTGTTCTCTTGCAAGAAGGATGTTTGTATTTAATCCCCAGGTATATACACCACTAGGGGGCGAAACACATGTCGGCGGTTGTTTTTTCATCCAAGCATGTTATATTGGCTTTTCATCATTTATGTACCTCAAAATAAACTTTCATTAGATCTACTGACCTGGTTGGACATGTCAATTTAAATCAAAACTGTGAAAGTGAATACATGAACTAATACGTTGAAGCATGGGGTAATCAACATTCTGCTGCTAAATTCTACATACTGAGGTTAACAAAAGAGGTCCACACCTCCTTGGTAAACTGTATCCCCCAAAACAGGGCATTTTGTAAGAGAGTGTTGGACCCTCCAGATAGTATACACATGCCTGTAGATTGTATGTTAGGCAAAGGGCCTAGAGCACACTACCTGGAGGGATGTAGAGCTCAGGCCTTACTTGGAGATGATGGGATTATGTGAGTGGGTCTGCATGACCATGGTCCATGGCTATCCAGGAGGGAAGTCAAAGGTGTCTGGAACTTGGAAGAATGGCCCAGACAGCTGCCAAGGAGAGGGGCAAGGGGTGTGGGAATACGGTCCAAGAATTTCCCACAGTGGAGGTTGATGAGCTCCCTAAGGAGGAGCCCCATGAGCCCCCTGGGGAGGCCATTCTAGGTGACCTACCTGAGCTTGCTGACTGGCAAGTTGAGGGTCGGATCACCGGGGAGGAATTCTGCAAAGCGCAGAAGGACTGACTGACCCACTCTTGTAGGCTTGAGGCAACAGGCATCGGCCATGCAGCAGGATTAGGAGCCACAATGTTGCTGGTAGTCTTCTTGCTACTTTGTTGCGGTTTTGCAGGCGTCCTGGAGCAGTCAGCGGTCGATCCTTGGCAGAAGTTGAAGAGAGAAGTGCAGAGGAACTCTGGTGAGCTCTTGCATTTGTTATCTCAAGAGAAATCCACAGGAGTGACCCTAAATATCTCTCACAGGAGGATTGGCTACCTAACCAGGTAAGAGCCTATCAGGAGAGGACTCTGACGTCACCTGCTGGCACTGGCCCCTAAGAGGTCTCCATTGTGCCCTCACACCTCTGCCTCAAAGATGGCAGAGGTATGGGACATACTGGAGGAGCTCTGGGCACCACCCCTGGGGTGGTGATGGACAGGGGAGTGGTCACTCCCCTTTCCTTTGTCCAGTTTCATGCCAGAGCAGGGGCTGGGAGCTCCCTGAACCGGTGTAGACTGGCTTATGCAAGGAGGGCACCATCTGTGCCCTTCTAAGCATTTCCAGAGGCTGGGGGAGGCTGCTCCTCCCCAGCCCTTAACACCTATTTCCAAAGTGAGAGGGTGTAACACCCTCTCTCAGAGGAAATCCTTTGTTCTGCCTTCCTGGAACTGGGCTTCCCAGACCCCAGGAGGGCAGAAACCTGTCTGAGGGTTGGCAGCAGCGGTAGCTACAGAGAAAACCCCAGAGAGCTTGTTTTGGCAGTACCCGGGGTCCATGCTGGAGCCCCGGGGATGCATGGGATTGGCACCCCAATACCAGATTTGGCTTGGTCATGTTACATGGCCATGTTCAGAGTTACCATTGTGAAGCTACACATAGGTATTGACCTATATGACCTATATGTAGTTCACGCGTGTAATGGTGACCCCGCACTCACAAAGTCCCGGGAAATTGCCCTGAACAGTGTGGGGGCACCTTGGCTAGTGCCAGGGTGCCCTCACACTTAGCAACTTTGCACCTAACTTTCACCAAGTGAGGGTTAGACATATAGGTGACTTATAAGTTATTTAAGTGCAGTGTAAAATTGCTGAGAAATAACGTGGACATTATTTCACTCAGGCTGCAGTGGCAGTCCTGTGTAAGAATTGTCTGAGCTCCCTATGGGTGGCAAAAGAAATGCTGCAGCCCATAGGGATCTCCTGGAACCCCAATACCCTGGGTACCTAGGTACCATATACTAGGGAATTATAAGGGTGTTCCACTAGCCTGCAGTGACAATTTTAAAAGCAGAGAGAGCATAAACACTGATGTTCTGGTTAGCAGAGCCTCAGTGATACCGTTAGGCACCACACAGGGAACACTTATAGGCCACAAACGCATGAGCACTGGTGTCCTGGCTAGCAGGATCCCAGTGACATATATCAAACACACTGACAACATAGGGTTTCCACTATGAGCACTGGGGCCCTGGCTAGCAGGATCCCAGTGAGCCAGTAAAAACACCCTGACATATACTCACAAACAGGCCAAAAGTGGCGGTAACTAGGCTAGAAAGAGGCTACCTTCCTACAGGTGTGGAGGAGGAGAATGAACCTCTCTCTGACCTCCTCTCTGCGCATGAAAATGATGGGTCAGGGGAGGGTGTCAACCTCTCTGATTTCCTGACCCTAGATCAGCGAAGTGATTGTTATCTGTTACTGGAGCAGTTTTCCTCCCTGTTTTCCCCTCCTCCTTGAGCTCACATACCAGTGCACCCATGATATTGACACAGGAGATTGTCCCTCTGTAAAGGATAAAATGTACAGGTTGTCAGACAGGGTGAAGGCCAGCTGTAGGGAAGTATCCTCTTTATGGCATGGTTACCCCCACTTTTTGCCTAGTATGTTTTTACTGCATTCACTGGGCTCCTTCTAAATTTGTTGCTGGTACTACACATACCCCACATTTGTCATACTGGTGCCCCCATATAAATGCCTACTATAAGGTACCCAGGTTTCCCGGGCAGTGGGACACCAGGGGTTCCCCATGGGCTGCAGCACGAATTATGCCACCCATAGGAACCCATGTAAAATGTGTCTGCAGGCCTGCCATTGCAGCCCGCATGAAAATGTGCATGCACCCTTTCACTTCAGGTCACTGTAAGTCACCTCTGTGGTTGGCCCTCCTAGTCCAGAGGGCAGGGTGCCAGTAGCTGTGTGTGAGGGAAGGCCTGCATTAGCAGAGGTGCCCCTACAAACTCCAGCTCCTTTTTTCTGGACTTCGTAACTGCGGGTAGGCCATTTTACCAGTGTACCAGACATACATCACTACATATGTCCAGCTACATAATGGTAACTTGGAACGTGGGAATGTTTGGTATCAAATATGTTGGAATCATACCCCAATACTGTTGCCAGTATTGGTTGTTTGATTCCATGCACTCTCTGGGCTCCTTAGAGGACCCCCATCTTTGCTCCTACCAGTTTGCAGGCTTTTCCTGGGCAGCCCACACTGCTACCATCATATAGATGGGTTTCTGCCTTCCTTCTGCTTGACCAGCTCAAGCCCAGGAAGGCAGAATAAGGGATTTCCTTCGGGAGAGGGAGGCAACACCCTCTCCCACTGGAATTAGGCATTACATGGATTGGGAGGGGTAGCCTTACCAAGCTACTGGTATGCTTTGAAGGGCACATTTGGTGCACTCCTTGCATAAACCAGTTTGCTCCAGTCCAAGGACCCACGGTCCCTGCTATGGCATGAAACTGGACAATGGAAAGGGGAGAAACCACTCCCCTGTCCATCACCACTCCAGGGGTGGTGCCCAGAGCTCCTCCAGGTGGCCACGTGATTCTGCCATCTTGAATCCCAGATGGGCAGAGGTCTCTGGGGGCATCTGAGAGGCCAGACCAGGCAGGTGACATCACAGCCCTCTCCTGATAGGTAGTCACCCTGTTAGGTGACCAAACTCCCTTTATGGACTATTTAGGGGCTTCCTTGAGGGCGGGCCCTCAGATTTGACATGCAAGATTCCAGCAGGGTTGCTCTGCAATGTTTACTTTGACTTTTGACCACTGGAACTGCTATTGAACTTCACAGGAAACTACAATCTTCAGTTCCAGAGTTGACTTTGATCTGCAACATTGTTTCACTGGCTCCTTCCAGCAACTGCAACATTTTCCAGGCTGTGTATTCTCTGAGGGTGGCAAGTTTTCTGCCTGTACCAAGAAGCAAGATGGAATCTCCAGCGGGGGAAGGAGTCATTCCCCTGCATCTGCAGGCACCAACTGTAACAACGACCGGCTGCATGGATCTCCTCTCCTCCAAAGCTGCATGGATCCTGCACCATGGGTGGTAGTCTGGAGTGGTCCCCTTGGTCCTCTCTACCAGCTCTCCAACTTGGGAGATGGTAAGCCCTTGCCTTTCCACGGTGGACAGTCTCCCTGTGCACCACATCTCTTGCAGCTACCAAGGCATGTTGGCATCTCCTTCAAGGGATCTTCAGGTTCCATGTAGCCCCAGACCCCAATACTTAACTCTGTGAAGCACAGCCCTCTGTGTGCTTCTCCTGCGATGTGGGACTCCTTCCTGGGTGTGCTGCATGGGCCTAACCTCCATTCATGTGCGTGCTGCCTGTGAGTCACCTGCGGGGGCTGTCTCCTCTTCCTGTGACTCTAATAACTGCTGAGGGTCACTTAGGACTCCCCTCTGTGGGTTGAGTCCTCCTGGACCTTGCTGGTCTCCGGCAGCTCTGCATTTCTTCTTCCATGACATTTGCCAAGGTTTGTTGGTGCTTTTTCCACGCCACTGACCGACTGCAATCCTTCTTCTGGCATCAGACATTGACTGCATCACTTCAGGAACTCTTTAGCTGCTCCAGTACGACACTGCTGACTGTCTTCATCCACCGTTGACCTGGTCCTGCATCCACAGACGGGTGGGTAGTGGCTCCTGCCACCACCGGACACTCCAATGTAAACTTGACTTGGTCCCCCTCTTTTCCAGGTCTTCCTCTACCAGGATCCACCTTTGGTTTCTTGCAGTCTTGTTTGAGGCATTATACTTTTCTGAAGTCCTTTTGGTGGGTTTGGGGAGAACCAGGTGCTTACCTCTTTTCTCCTGGTTGCTGGGGGACACTTACATTTTGGAGTTCCTTGTTCCTCCAATTCCCCTCTACTGATTTCACTTCCTTGGGTGGGAGCCCAACTTTCGCATTCCACTTTCTTTGTATATGGTTTGGTCCCCCCCCCCCCCCAGGGCCTTCAGTACTTACTATTGCTTTCACTGTTTTCTATTGCCTTTTATGCTAATTACTGACTTCTAATGCACATTTAATATTGTGTTTACTTACCTCCATTTGGGGTACTATTTTGGTCATTGTGTTACCATAATAAAGTACCTTTATTTTTGTAACACTGTGTGGTTCTTTCATGTGTGTAAGTGCTATGTGTCTACAGTGGTATTGCATAAGCTTTGCATGTCTCCTAGATAAGTCTTGGCTGCTCAACCACAGCTACCACTAGAGAGCCTGACTTCCTAGACACTGACTACACCTCACTAATAGGGGATACCTGGACCTGGTATAAGGTGGTAACACCATAGGTGCTTACCACACACCAGGCCAGCTTCCTACACCAGCATCAAGGATGAAGTTGCCAAGATGTTAGCTTTAGGGGTGATTGAAACCTCTAGCAGTCCCTGGGCCAGACCAGTGGTATTGGTATCAAAGGCTGTCCTACTGGGCACCAAACCAGAACTTTGGTTCTGTGTGGGCTACCGAGGTCTCAGTTCCTTCACAAAGTCTGATGCACACCCCATCCCCCAAGCTGATCAACTCATTGACAGACTGAGGGCTGACAAATTCCTCAGTACCTTTGATTTAACAACAGGGTACTGGCAGATCACCTTGACTGAAGGGGCAAAAGAGAGGTCAGCATTCTCAACTCGTTAGGGACATTGCCAGTTCCAGGTGATGCCCTTTGGCTTGAAGAATGCCCCTACTACCATCCAACGGTTGGTTAACAGGGTCCTAGTTGGTAAAGAGGCATTCTGTGGTGACTACATAGACAACATTGCCGTCTACAGTGCCAGCTGGGGGTCCACCTGCTCTACCTCCAAGAGGTGCTCCAGGCCCTGCAACCAGCAGGACTGACAATCAAGGCCAGTAAGGCTAGCTAGGGCAGGGTTCTGTGGTGCACTTGGTGGTGTAGTAGGTGGGGGCAAGGTGCAGCCCCTCCAGGTCAAGAGTCATGGCCTGGCAACCACCTAAAACTCAAACTGCAGAGAGGGCCTTCCTAGGCCTCACTAGCTTCTATAGCAGATTTGTTAAGGGATATGACACCATGGTTGCCCCATTAACTGAGCTGACTTTCAAAGAGTGACTGTGCAATACTGTTTAATATCTTTTTTTTTTTTTTACAAAAACTGATAATGTAGAACAGTTTGTTTCATTGTTGTCCATGGACAATTCTTCCAGATTGTATATTCTGTTTTTTTTTTTTTGTGGAAACTAGTTAATAAATTGAGGTGGAAGTTGGTGGAGTCAGAGTGCTACTTAATTTGTGCCAGCACTAGCAGTCATTTTCAGATCAGAGGTAGTTCTTCCACTTTGGGAATGGATATGGAATTGGTGATATAATGAAGGAGCCAATTCCAGCTGCACTTGTGGGTTTGCCTACTGCTGATACAACAATGGAAGTGATTGCAGCCAGTGGTTTCACTGGAGGGGTTTGCATATCATGAGAGTGGGCACTAACAAAGCCAAAGCCAGGTCAAGCCATAATAGGAAGTCTGGGACACTCCACCATTAATCCTGCTGCTGAACTGTGCATTGATATGGTTCATTTTAGCAGTTAGTACAGGCAGGGAGGCAGTCATTATGGAATCATGCTAAGGGGCTTGCGTACAAAGAGAAAACATTTCTAACAGGGACCTAGTCCTCTAACAATATGCTCTCAGAAAACAGTAATGATAAATGATAAGCATTACTAGAATTATAGTATTAGCAGGTTGTGAGCCGCTGTGCTTCACTGATGCTTCTTTGTGTATTATGGGACACATGAGACTGCTAGATGAGCTGGAACAAGTCTTTTACCCTCCTGACTAGCATGTATTCAGTAGATAGATAAAGTACATTGTGCAGACATAAAGCCTGTGACCTTGTGCAGGAAAAAAATGAATTTATGCACAATGTATGCATAATGACCACAAGATCACTTTGATAGATTCTACCAACTGCAACAGTACAGATGTGATTTATATGGTTAGGTGTCCCTGTGATGTGGCCAGATGAGGCAAAAGGTGAAATCTAGAATCCTGCAACATTGAAGCTGGACACATGGAGCACCCCTCTTGAAAAAATGTCTACAAGCCAAACATAGGCAAAAGTAATGTTAGTGTGCCTATGAGAGAATCACACAGGATCCAGAGGAGGTGATTTTAATGCCAACTTAAACCTTAAGGTAATCCTCTTCAGCAGTGCCTAAGTATTCTCGATGATGTTCCTACAGGTCTTCATCACATTTGCTGGCCAAGCTGCCTGTTTGTTTCTGTATTTTTTTTTACTTTTCTTATGTAACATTTGCCTGAAAGAGCTGTGAATGTGTTTATTAAGGTCATGATGTATAGATTGTACAATATTATTAATGTTTCCATATATATATGAACTGCCTCTGGACATTTGTTTCACAGGGATATTGTCTGTAACTGTGCAATATGCTGACAGTAACTCTTATTCAGACCAACATACCATAAAAACATTGAAACAACTGTAAGCTATCGTAACTCCTAGTGCACAGAAGGCAAACAGCCATCTTGGTGAAGGAAGATACTTTGTATCATCCCTAAGCAAAGTATACACTGAAAAGCTTAACTAGTGGTGAATCCCAGTCGTGCTGCAAACCTGAAGCAGACATGCACAACCAAAGAGGTAAGAGCTTGGGTTGGCAGACATTCGTGTGTCAAGGAATTTGGTTGCCACCACATTAATATTACTGATTTTGCACTTTATCAAACTGTGTAGGACCACTGGATATGGTAAATTGATATAATAAAGCAAACGCTACTGTTACAAACATAAGTGAGTGTTCAGCTTCTCAGACACACTTACCCCACTTCTAGTTTAGACTCATTTTGACTCAGTAGTTTGTACTTACTAGACAACATCATCGGACTCTAAACACATAACAAGACAGGACAGAACACAATGTCTGTCCTTTGTACCATACATGAGTAAATTCAATCTTCTTGACCTGATTTTTGATTTTTAGTTTTCTGTGTATTAGGTCATCGACTGATATACACATGCTTTATACAGGCAACCTACAGGATCTGGAATTGAAACCAGTGGTAAATAGATACAGATTCCCCCTTTTTCTGTTTTGACACTTCTGAGGATGCTTGCTAAGTACCCAGTCTCCTCATCTATTTCTAATAATAATATTTTATGATCACATACACAGAGTATAGAGGACAGCTATACCCTTCACCATACAAAGTGTATCTACATTTGTCTCCAACTTATGATCAAGTTTCACATTCTGTAACTGGGGTTGAAACATAATAATACATAATGCAACAATAGTCTGTAGCACAAAGTTGGGCTGGTTGAAATAAAAAACTTTGAAAACCGCTGAGACACAGTGGGGTCACTGTTGATGAATCGATCCATAGCACCATCATATCCCTTGGAATATATTTCAGGTTCCACACCGACTCTGGTGCCAAATTTCTTTCAAGTGCCTAGACTTGTGATGGTTAATTATTTATCAGTGACAGTCCCAACATTGCCGGTGCCAGCCGTTATCACTTACCACCCTGGTGTCTGACCCCGAGTCAACTCCGTTTTGAACCCAACCGAGGGTGCACTTTGACTCCACCGCTGTGCACCCAGTTCCTTCACCACAAAACAATCCACAGATGCTCCATTGCGTTTTGGCTCCTATTCTGACTACAGCTTGCCACCACCTGATAATGATAGTGAAGATGAAAGGGTTAATTTCCTTCCACATTATGATGATGATAGGTTTTATATAGACTTTCAGGAAGCCAGTGAAGTAGGCTTGATACGTCACTTGATAAAGGATTGATTTTCCCTTTTTGCCCCAACAGAGGACACTGCTCCATTTGCCACAGTGATTAGACGAGCAACTGAGGTGCTGAACCTAGAGTTGCCTTCTTTAGAAGTCAAGACAAATGTCCTTAAGGAGGCATTGCACCAAGGGACATTCTTATCTGAGCTCTTATTTCCAGTTAATGGAGCCCTGAATGGCACTTTTGGACTCTTGGGCTAAGCCTTGCTCTTGCTTACCAATAAAGAGGCATGTGCTCAGGTGCCACTGACTGGGACTTGTTGACCTGCATTATCTAGTGCTTCAGACTTCTACCAGCAAAATAAATTTGAGTGCATTTCCCACAACTACTTCAGACAGAGTCTAACATGATTGAGGTGTTTAGGAAGTAAATGTTTTCTTTGGCCAGTTTGGAGTTGAAGTCGATCAATGTAGTTTGCTTATTAGGCTGTTATACACATGCCTTCTGGGATGTGGCCAGCAAGAACTTGCTGGCAGCCCAAACAGAGTTCAGAGCCTATTTGCCTAAAACCATTCAAGACAGCTAGGATGCAGAAAAATACATAATTCAGGTTGGCCTGCACACTGCTTGGGGTGAGCAGTTGGCACCAGTGTGGTGCTCTGTCCCCCTGAATGACCATGAACCACAGACTTTTCTGGGGACATGCAGGAATCCCTCATGGATTAGATTTTTGAAGGGTCCTACTTAGTTGGCAAAAGGCTGTTCCTTCCTTAAGCACTTTGAGAAAAGCAGGGCCATAGCAGGTTCCTTCCAGATAGTTTCCTCATAGAAGTCACATATAAACAATGCCAGGCTCCTCCACCACCACAGCAGTCACCCTAGTTATTTAGTGGTCAGGACAGGGATCAAGCACACTTTCCGATGTCACAAGGGAGAATGTTCTGCTCAGTCCTCCAACCCTGTGTCATCAGCCCCCATGCTACATTAGTTCTCCTACAGTGACACACAACCACCCTGTGTGAGGCACAAAAAGTTACTCTCAGTGTGGCAGTCAATCACTTATGACAGATGGGTCATCAAGATCATCCAAAAAGGTTATGTCCTCCCATTTCATTCTGATCTACTACATCCTCCACTCACTTAACAGTGGCTTTCTTAAGAACTCCTATCTATCTGCAAGAAGTGCAAGCTCTACAATACAAGGAGAAATTGAGAGGGTTTGAGATTCAAAAAAGTGGTTGGGTTGCTATTCCTGCTTTTTCCTAGTACCAAAGAAAGATGAAGGACGTCATCCTAGTCTACATCTTTGCACTCTGAACACCTTCCTGAGGAACGACAAATTCAAAATGATCACACTGACACTGGTTCTGGCAGCCCTGGATCTGTGTGATTGGATGGTAACCTTGGACTTGTCAGATGCTGTTTTCATGTGCCCGTCTCAGAGTCCCATAGATGTTACCTGCAGATCAAGGTCAGTCAAGAGCATTTCCAGTTTGCTGTGCTCCTCACCTGCCTTACGAGTGTCCCTCTGATGTTCACAAAAATGATGTAAGTGGTCGCTACCCATCTTTGGAGGTTTGGGATACCAGTTTTTCTCTATATTGAGGACTATGAGAAATTGGTTTGTTAGTGATGGGTGAGGGGGGGAACCCTATTCATGCAACAGACACAATCTTTGTGAGGGTGAATCATAATTCTTTACTAACGTAACCTGGGCTTAACCCTCTGGTACCTTAGCATAAAAGAGTCAGGCTTAACTTAGAGGAAGTGTGTAAAGTATTTATGTGGCACTTATACAGTAATAAAGTGAAAACACAACTCAAGGAAAATCCCACACTAAAAAGCCAATCAGTAAAACTTGGGATATGCAATTTCAGTGGTAAGTATAGTGCCTAAAAGTATAAAGCAACACTTGTGGTTATGTGGTCATGGGAGACTGGGTGAAAGCCACATGTTCAGTCCGACCATGATGGAGCGTTGAACGGATACAAGGACCTGGTTAGTCCTGATCAAAACTTACCCTCTAGAGTCCAGCACAAAGAGTTTGATTCGTGGTAGAGGAGCCCACGAGAAGCAGGGAGAGCATCACTTATGGTTGTCACTATAGCACAAAGATGAGCTCAGGTGCTGCATATAGTGATCACTGTAGCACAAAGATCCTGTTGGGCGTTGCAAATGGTCTTTGCCAGAACTTCGCATTGGCAGTGACCCAGGGCCATCAATACTGTAGTGCAAAGTGCAGATCTTGCATTGCAGGTCGTCGCTGGTGGTCGCTGTAGCATGAAGATTCTATATCACTGCAGCTTCTATTGGTAGTTGGCACAGATGGCACGTTTTTTGGCACAAATGGGTCCATTAGCAGTTGTAAAAGCACAAATATTCTGGACTTCTCTTATTCTAAAAGGAGAAGCTCAACCAAAACACACTAAGGGGCATATTTATACTCTGTTTGCACTAAATTAGCATCATTTATGCTAATTCAACGCAAACTTAATGCCATATTTATATTTTGATGATAGACCTGTCTAGCATCAAAAATTTGGTGTTAACATCCTTTTTTGGATGCGTGAAACCTCCTTGCATCAATGACATGCAAGGTTGGCGTTCTCGTCCAAAAAATGACTCAAACCTCTTAGCGCCATATTTATCCACCTGGGCAAAAAAGACGCACGGGTGGGAGGCGAGCCCAAAAAACGACGTTAACACTGATTTGCATCAAAATTTATCACCTGGGTTAGGACATTCAATAAAATTAGGCAAAAACACCACTACTTAAGGAAAACACACAGATGCAACATTATCAACCCACAGGAGAAGATAGAGGTGATAATAATCCAGCTTGCAAGACGATGCAGATGACAGCAACAACTCCAGCAATCACCACCACTACAACATGGCCCACTAAGGCAATGCAGAAGGCAGGAGAGGGTCTTCAGAACCAGGACCACCATCCTTGGCCTCAGGGATCTGGACATTAATAGGACCTACAGACTGAACCGGCAAGCCTCACTGCACCTGCTGCACCACATTGAGCCACAAATTACAGCCACCCTGCAGACCCCTCACAACATACCACCTGTGACAAAGCTGCTAGCTGTCCTGCACATGCTGGCAAGTGGTTCCTTCCAAACAACAGGTGCCGTGATTGTTGGTGTCTCACAGCTGTCGTTCTCTGCATTCCTGCCAAAGGTGTTAGACGTTATCATCTCCCTGCCACCCTGCCACATCAGCTTCCCCAATACCTGGCAAAGCAGCAGGAGAACAAAGAGGGGTTCTACCAAATCCATGGCTTCCTGCATGTGCTAGATGCAACTGACTGCACCCATGTCTGACTCGTACCACCTGCACCAACAGAGCACTTATATTGGAATCGCAAGCGCACGCATTCCATTAATGTGCAGGGCATAGTGGACCTCCCAGGACTATTCATAAACATTTTGGCCAAGGATCCTGGGAGTGTGCATGACACCTACATATTCCGGCACAGCAGGATCAATGAACAGTTCCAGGATGGACAATTTGGAAATGGCCTACTTGTGGGTAAGTCAACAAATCTAGCAATATACACACAACACACCAACCCTGTCGGACACACAAGACATACACCACTACATTAACACATGGCCAGGGTAACATAGATGTGAAGGTAACAACACATATGCAGCATGCTGCAGTAAAGCACAATCAGTGCACACCACAAACACATACACCCACATGTATGTAACACATCCATAACTTGACAGGCACACCACGGGAAGGACAGGCACAGACATGTACCCTTTGCTAACAGAAGAACTACACAGATCACTAGTTGCCTACTACATACACTTCACACACAGTACACCAAACAAAGAATAGCATAGACATGTCAATGGAATACCCCATACCCATGTCATGTAAGTTCGATATAGGCACAGATTCCTCAAGTCATGTCATGCAAATCACTGCCAGAACAAAAATCAAATACCAGACAACTTGCACATATACAAACTACCTAACATTAACACATACTTGACTTACCTGTAGTGTGCAAAGACATCTGGCTGACGCATTGGCTCACACACATAGAATTACAAGATCAATGCCCATCATATACCATGTTCCAAATGTGTGAAAAGTGGTACCACAGCTACTGTAGTGCCACCTCACGTGCAACACTCACTCACTCACAACATCATCATGTCTGTACAAGATGCAATTAATGGCTCAATATGGGGCAGAGTCAGAGACAGTGCAGATCATGGATGCTATAGTGTGACCCAGTAGGAGAAAACAGGACCTCACTGACCTCACATGTACTGTACCAAGGGACACATTTGCTAAGTAGCTGAGCTCCATCCCATAGCCTGCACTGTGCATGGGTTGATAGTATAAATGCTGATCAATTTTTTGGAAGATAGGAGAGACACTGGTAGTTATGTTCATCACCCTGTAACAATGGGATACACACCCTTGGACACCTCATGGCTGCCACAAACACTAGCTGCCACTCTGGAACACCAAGGGATCTATGTAATAGCCAACAGTACCATTGCCATGGCCTGCACTGTATGTACAACTTGGCAGATGACCATTTCATAATGACTTGAAGCCACATTGTAAATCAGCCACTCTTCCACCGTGTATGTAGTGTGGAAGGGGTGTGCAATGTGTGTCTCTGTAGGTCTGTCACCACAATATACATAGAATGATGATGCTGACTTCAACTGTAGCTGTCACCTAAAACCTGAGGAAGTGCCAACAACCACCACCACCCCAGGGGGGCTGTATGCATTTTGCAATTAGGAAGTAGACTGTGACTTGAACTCAGATGATTGTGCCACCAATCCATGCTGCATACACAAAAAGAATCAATTTGCCATCAAAACAGCATATGTATAGGGTGGTGTCCCTTCCTGCACAGATACATCCACCTCCACAAGGCAGCTAGCCAAGTACCCTGGTGCAAGGTAGGTAGTGTCGGTGCATGGCTACATATTAGCAACTGGCGCAGGGGACAACAAATGGTTGCCAAGTAACAGTTCACACATAGGACATTCTTGCATAGTCTACATGTTGCAGGACAGTGCAGCCAATTTCGGAGACGTGTTGTGCATTCTCACTTACCAATTTCAAAGGCTCTAAGTGTCACAGATTATCTGCAATGACACATGTCAAAATGGATGGGATGTCCAGGCTCTGTAGTGCTACCATGCTGCCACCAGGTCTGACCCTATTATGTTGTGAGGATGTATCATGTCCCCTCTAGTGATAGCACACAGACACAGATGCACTACCCAACACATGGTACATACATTATGACCATCAGTTAAGAATCCAAATCATATGTCCCAGGTCCTTGAGCCAAACACAAGATTGTCATGTCCAACAACCCAGTGCTGAGGAGACATTACACAAGGATAGGAACTCACACCATACCACAAATACATATGAGCCACAACCAGCTCAAAATATCAACTGCCATGCTACATGACATACCGGTTGCAAGCCCTAACAACAACTTACTTCATTAATCTTTTGCAGCAGATCAGGGTTATGGCATACAGCCACAGATAATGACTCCATTTCCCAACCCAAGCACAGCAGCAGAGCGTGCATATAATGAGGGACATTAGAGGACACAGACTATTGTGGAGAGGACATTTGGCATCCTGACATCCAGATTCAGGTGCCTGGACTTCACAGGAGGCAGCCTCCTATATGCCCCACACATTGTCTGCAAGATTACTATGATATGTGCTATACTGCAGAACATATGGGTGTGGATGAACATCCCCTTATATGAGCAGGTTCATGACCTGCCTGAGGAGGAGGATGGTGGAGAAGAAAATGAGGGGGAACAGCACAACACAGCTGCTGGGATATGCCGCAGAATGCACATCGTTGAGAACTTCTTCACTTAATAATCACGTAAATAACCTTGTACATTTTGTCAATAAATACCTTACTTATTCACAAAATCCGGTTTTGGACTCTTCAATCTACACAACATATACCTCACTATTGTGAGTTTAACCTCAGCGAGCATGTCACAAACACTAATCTGATGAGTACAGTAGCAACATCACATGTGATGCGTAAGATTGAACTGCTACCATCACACATATCACAAATAGCCTCATCACTTGAATGTGACAACGGACGGACACAATCTATGGACCACAACATATTATTTAAATCCACGTTGACAACTTGTACAACAATAGCTCATCACACACAACTATAACATGTCCAAATGGGAGGTAAACTAGGGGCCCACACATGAGGCAGTGGATGTCAAAGTATGTTGAGACTGTAATGTTGGAACAGACCACTGACACAACTCAATGTGAGAGTTGCAATGGCTGCATAGAACATGTGTGACAAGGGGGGACATCATTGGTGACACTGGTCATCATGATTAGCCCAGGTATGACAAACAATGGAAGAAATTGAGCCTGCACAGTACATCCATGGAAATCAGTCCTGCCACTGACATGAGGACCAATCCTGACACAGGGTACACATCACCTCACACTTTGGATGGACACGTCTGTGGAATGCACATCAGAATGGATGAGAACATATGCTGCTAGGGCTGGAGGTCCATCACACAAAAATAAAAATAACACTGCTAAATGTAATGACTTTAATCTGACTATTGTGTTCAAAACATGATAAAGGGTGGAATGTAGGCAGAGTGTGTCAATCACAGTATGTACCAAATATGTACACATCAGACATATGTGTAGTCCACACACAAGTCACCATATATTCAAGATAAACGTATGGAGACAGTTGTTGGGTAACATTTCCTAGATAACATTCATCAGCTATCATCATTAATGCCTGAGCTGTGTATATCATCTAAAATGTTATGCTCTGAAAGACAACTACACACATCACATAAGTAAACACAATTCACAATCACATTCCATAATTGTTGCATAGTACTGACTGCCACACATGTGTATACACTGTTGTCACAAACACATACATGTGCATGACATGAATACATTTGCATGCTGTTTATTCTGTAACACACACATTGGTGTAACAGACCAATCACACCCAAATCACATTGTTGTGTGGACTACAGGATGTGGCCATTCTCAAAATGCCACACTGCAGCCCAGCCCATTTTATTTGTATGTTGACACATAGGCCCTCATTCTGACCTTGGCGGTCTTTTCGCAAGACCGCTGAGTTACCGCCGCGGTGAAGACCGCCGACCGCGGCGGTGTGCCGCTGTGCGCATTCTGACCGCTGGGAGCGTTCCGCCGGAAAACCGCCAGCAGCCACACTGGCGGTCGGCGGGAAAGTGGAGACTGGTCAACCTCCACCGCCACGCCAGCAGAACACCGCCCACAGAATTACGACCCACATTTCTGTGTGGCGGTCTTCTGTTGGCGGTCTTCTGTTGGCGGTCACGTCCCTATGGCTCCCGTCGCCTCCCGGAGGACCAACGCACAAGGTAAGTTGATCGTCCGTGAGGGGAGGGGGTGGGGGGGTGTTGTGTGATGTGGGCGTGCATGGGGGTGTGCGTGTGAGTGTGTAGAGGGGGTGTGTGAGTGCGTGTATGCGGGCGGGGGGTGCTGCTGTGTCTATGGGTAATGTGTGCTGTTCGGCAGGTGCACATGTCGGCATGTATGTGTGCGGGTATGTGTCCCCGTTGTGTATGTGTGTGTAGGGGGTGTGTATATGTGCATGTTGGGGGTGTGTGCATGTCGGGGTACATGTATGTGCATGTCGGGGTGGGGGTGGGGAGGGGGTTCGTACCACCTCTGGGGGGTGGCAGGGGGGTGGAGGGTGTGGGGGGAGGACTCGGGTGGGTAGTGGGGGGTGGGGGAGACCCCTATCAGTGCCAGGGAAGGAATTCCCTGGCCCCGATAGTGCTTACCGCCATGGTTCGCACGGCGGTTCCCGCCCGCAAGAAACCGCGGCGGTAGGCAGGGTCATAATACCCTTGGCGGTCTTGGGACGACCGCCGGGCCGGAGTGCGCAAACTCCAGCCCCGCAGTCATGACCGCCGCGGCGGTCGGAGTGGAGAAGTAGCGGTCGGTCGCGGCGGGGACCGCCGCGGTCAGAATGCCATTTTTAATACCGCCGGTCTGTTCGCGGTCCGACCGCCGTCTCTCCGCCGACCGCCAGGGTCAGAATGAGGGCCATAGTGCCTCCATAGACAATGGACAAGATCACTCAATCAGGAATAGAGTAAAAAAAAATGACGCAAATGTGTCTAAGAAATCCGCAAACGCAAAGTAAATGACCCATGGGCCATTAGCGTGAATTCCACCTTTGCACTCATCTCAATGCTGATTTACTGTTAAATCGAAGGTAATGCGTAGAAAAAATAAAGATGCATGTAGGTCATGTGTCTGAAATACTCACGCAAATATTAGATGCATAAAATAAATAGATGCATTACAGAAAACGCGACGCTCGGGGACAGGAAGTGATGTAATAGGAAACCCTGTTTACAGGCATGGTACAGTGGGTGTACTTTCACTTTCTCTTTACAGTGTGTGCCTCTTTTGACTGTGTGGTTGTGTCCTGGAGTTTGTGGTGTGTTCTTTTACTGTATTGTATCTTGTGGTGTCCCTCCTGTTGTGTTTTTTGTAGTATTTGACTGTACTTTGTCCCAGTGTTAGTAAATTTGTGTGTTTTTTGTATCTTTCATTGCACTTGTACTGTGGGGTGTTTGTCCGGGATAGCTGTTAAGTTGAGTTAGTTGTGATTGTTATTTTTGGGCGTTAAGTTTCCTTTATTTTATTTTTGTGTATAATCATCATTTTTGTCAACCTGTACCTCAAAGATTGGTCTGGTAGGGGGAGGCTGACAAGGATGGGGAATTAGGAGCTGGGAGGCTTTGTGTGGCTGGTAGAACCACTACCTCCCATTAATGTTGGAGATGGGGAGCCGTGTGATCGAGGGCTACCATACCAAGGTGAGGCAGCTGCGGTGGGGCAAGCTGCTCCACCACCTGAAGAGGGTGTACCGCAACACAATGAGCACCAGCTGAAGCAATGAGCACCAGCTGAAGAATCACTGGGCAGATCCGGTGGCCAGGGAGCAGGATCTGGTTGACCATCTTGGTGTGGTGATCAGTGGCCCTGTTGGTGAGTCTCCCATTGGCAAACTATTTACTGTTCACCACACTTGAATGACAGTACCAGATGTGTTGGCGTGTTCCATGCAATGCTTGTGGACAGGTTGAATGCAATCAGAATGAAGTGTAACTGCGCCAATATAGACATGGAGTTCACATATCCTACCATTTTACCAATGCAAGTCAGATATTTGGTGAGTCATGCACAACCATCACTAGGTCACCCATTTCAGGGGCCATGGCAACACCTGTGTCGCAGCATAGTGTCATGTATAAGCCAATACACCGCCAGCATACCATATGTAACTGGATTGTGATAACAAAGTAGGGCAATCCATGTATAGCGCTACATTGTCAAAATTTCACACACATAATCCCTGCCATTATGTTAGAAAAGGGGGCATACCTGCCTTACAGGGCACTGGCAATGGGGCATTTGATACCATCAGACAACACATGATCATTGCAGACTAAAAATTGAGGCACTGGTCCTTCAAAAAGTGCCTCTGTGTGCCTTGTAGGATAAGCCAGAATACCTGAGTCAGTTATCTTGCAGAGCATCAGGGTAGTGTCATGTATCTGTCACCCAACTCTCCCTCATACCATGGAGGAGTTCCATCTTCTATAAGTTGGCCACCTATAGTTTTTGAAGGGTGTAGCACTACATGAGACTCAGGCCCAGTGTAAGTGTGCAGATGTGTGTCTCTCACTCATCTGAGTGTCAGTGTCATCCTGAGTTTGCAGTGGTGTATCTGTTCCACTGTCTACAACCTGGATAATTAGCTCACTCCTCTTGTCGTAGTTGGACTCTTGCTCTAGGCAAGTCTGCAGGTTTAAGGAATGATAGTACTTATGTTTGTAGGCGACTATACCAGTCCTACATCAAAACGCTGCTCCTAACCCTTCAAGCTCCAAGCAGTACCTTACCAAAAACCTAAAACAGTAAAAGGTGATTTGTGGCAGCCTTTACGCATGGACTCAAGAGTGTGACATCTCAGGGAACGCAGTGGTTAAACGGAGATTACCCCTTTCTCACATTCACAACATGTCTCAGTCACACACAGGCAATGAAGAAAATGCAGTAGAGTTTTCAATAGGTTTTATTTTACCAAAACTGCAATCTGTGATAAGTTGCATGGGCTCCAATGATTAGGATTTGAACAGTGCAAGAAACAGAATGGTAAAGACAAGAGTCATTAATACAAAGACCCCCACCATCTTGCAGTATTATGAAATAACATGAAGTGTGAAATATGTCCTAATACCCTAGCATAGTGAACCTAACATCTAGCCTAAAAGAGAGTTAGTATGTTAAACCTTAATCTTCCAATGTCATGTCTGTGAGAAGAGCCCCCAACCCTCATTACCTTGGAATGAGGTCTCTAGCTCAGACTCCGTAGGGACACGAAGACTGGGTCAGTATCAAGGCAAAGTGCAGCATCGATAGCAGCGATGGCATCTGGTCAGAATCCCTCTGACTATCTGTTAAAGTGAGGAGTATTTATACAGATCTACTTGGACCCTGACATAGGTTTGTTCCCAAACAATAGATAATAAGGCCTGCTAGGGACGGTAATTAATACAAACAATTCCCTCGAAAGCATAAAGAGGGAAATTACCTAAAGTGGACACCGAAAGTTTATCTTTGTCGCTTGATCTTGACTCCTAGCGCGGTGACACTCATAACTAAAACATAGGCCTAACCCAAAACAAGGCAGCCATTTTAAAACATTTGCTTAAATAAATGCGCTAAAACAGAGCAAGCTAATTAGGGTAAAAGTCACTTGGTGACGGGGGCATGAATCTGCCAGCCACATGCTAAGCTAACTCCTGTATCCCACTAAAATGAACTAGGATTCACTACACTCTAAAATAGTACACACTGTAACGTTGTCCACTAGTAATGACAGTGATATGATACTAACCATGGATTTCTGTCCATATCTTACAGGAAGATCTGTCCCCTACACCATAGGTGAAGTGGCAAGATTTGAGGACCCAGATGTGTCCAGTAAGTGTGATTATGACTCTCCTGTGTAGTGATTAAGGCTTTTGTGTGAGTGAGCTATGTGTGTTCCACGCAATGTTAGAAGTGATGACCTGTCAAATGATCAGATATCAAAGTAGGCTGGATGGTGACACTGTGTCCCACTTAAGGGTTCCCCATGCACGAGCAGAGAGTCATTTCTTGTGAGGCTTGTGGTGCTCAATGTGCAGCATCCTGTAAACACGGTGACGACAAGCGACGTGTAGACCCACATGTGACTTAGATGTGCACTGCTGTGAAAATGTTGGGACTGGGACACACTGTCATTCTGACAACACAGTGATGCACCATTTTGTACACAAATTGGTGCATCCCTGTATTGTAATTTATATGTAGGACTGGGTGGGCAATTGTCCCCCAGCATGGTGCCACATATGTTGTACTCCACTTACGTGACACTTATATAGAATGTAATCAGCATGCATGCAGATAAAGTCCAAACGTGTGCTGGCATGGCTATGGGTATGTAAAGAATGGTATTGGCTGATTGGGTATTTATGGGTGTCTACACCTGGACACGTGAATGTAGATGTGAAAGACCTATGGATACCAGCTTCCTAGTTGTTAGCTTTCCTAACATATGGTCCACTTCCTGACTCCATGCATGAGTGGGCATGCCTTGGAGGATGACCTGGACAGTTGAGACGATGGATTGCATGGCTGTAAGACCTGACAGCTTTAGGGTGGTCACCCCTAACTTTTTGCCTGCCTCTCTCCACTTTTTGACCCTGTTTTTCCTGGTTTTAGGACTCTGCACACTTTATCACCGCTGCCAACCAGTGCTAAAGTGCATGTGCTCTCTCCCTTAAAACAACGTGACATTGCCTCATACCCAATTGGCTTATTTAATTTACTTAAGTCCCTAGTAAAGTGCACTACATGTGCCCAGGGCCTGTAGATTAATGCTACTAGTGGGCCTGCAGCACAGATTGTGCCACCCACATAAGTAGCCCCTAAACCATGTCTCAGGCCTTCCATTGCAAGGCCTGTGTGTGCAGGTTCACTGCCAATTCAAGTAGGCATTTAGAAGTAGTTGCCAAGCCTTAAACTCCCCTCTTTGTACATATGTCATCCCTAAGGTAGGCCATAGGTAACCCCTAGGGCAGGGTGCTCTGTAGATAAAAGGCAGGACATATACTTGTGTAGTTTACTTGTCCTGGTAGTGTAAAACTCCTAAATTCATTTGTCAGTTCTGTGAGGCCTGCTCATCTCACAGGCCATCATTAGGGCTACCCTCATATACTGTTTGATTGGTAGATTCTGATCTGAAAGGAGTAACATGGTCATATTGAGTATGGTCAGAATGGTAATACAAAATCCTGTTGACTGGTGAAGCTGGATTTCATATTACTACTTTAGTAATGCCACTTTTAGAAAGTGAGCATTTCTCTGCACTTCTGTGCCTTACAATCCACGTCTGGCTGGGTTAGTTGACAGTTCCTTGTGCATTTTACTCAGGCAACCACAAACACAGGATGCTTAGTCACACCTGCACACATCTGCATATTGAATGGGTCTTCCTGGGCTTGGGGGGTGGAGGGCCTGACACTTAAATGTCAAAGGGCAGTGGCCTGCCCTCACACAATGGACTGCCAAACCCCCTACTGGGACCCTGGAAGACAGGATGGAACTAAAAGGGAACCCTGTGCACTTCTAAGCCATTCTTTGAAGTCTCCCCCACTTAAAAGGCACATTTGGGTATATGTACTGAGTCCCTGACCCTACCAACTCAGACACTTCTTGACAGGATAACTACTGGGAAAGGAACTCTGAACCAGAACCTGCAACCTGCCTAGATGAAGCTGCCTCGCTGCCCAAAGGACTCCCCTGAATGCTTTGCTGTAAAGGACTGCTACCTTGCTGTTGCCTTGCTGCCTTGCTGCCCTCTGCTGAGAAGTGCTCTCCAAGGATTTGGATTGAGCTTGCCTCCTGTTTCTTGAAGTCTCAGGGCCAAAAATACTTCATCTCTGTAAAGAACTCCTTGTGCGGCGAAAATTGACACACAGCCTTCTGGAATCGACACACAGCCTGCCCTACGGTGAGAAAATCATTGCAACGCTGAACCAGAATGACGCAGCCAGGCTCCCCGAATGGAGATCGTCGCAGCACCAGCGTTGTGACCGGAACTTTGATGCACAGCCCACTGGATCAACGCATAGCCGAGCCAGAACAACACAGCCCAACTTCCTGCGAGAAGGTTTGACGCAGTGCCTGCCGTGTGACAAAAATTTCCCTGCATCAACCACCGGATCGACGCAGCCCATGTGACTTCATCCTGCACGCCCATGATTTCTCTGCATCATACCCGGGGTCCCCAAATACCCCACAACCCGAAGAGTATCCAAGTCTGCACGCTGGAAATCGACGCAAAGCCCTTGTTGCATGGAAAAGCATTGACGCAATATCTGTGTGCGACTGGAGAAACCGACACACACCCCCCTGTTTTCCACGCATCTCCTCTTCTGTGGTCCCGTGCGAATACTTTAGACGCAAACCAGGAACTTTGTGCTTGCAAGAGGCACTTATTGCTCTTTAAGAACTAAAGACTATATCATTACCAAAGTGATATTTAAACTTGTCTTTATCAAATGCTGATCCTTTTGACCTTATTTTAACCAGATAAATATTCTATATTTTTCCAAACCTGTGTGATGTATTTTTGTGGTGTTTTTTACTGTGTTATTGCTTGATTTATTGCACACTTTACACATTGCCTTCTAAGTTAAGCCTGACTGTTCAGTGCCAAGCCACCAGAGGGTGGGCACAGGATCTTTTGGATTGTGTGTGACTTTCCCTGACTAGAGTGAGGGTCCTTGCTTGGACAGGGGGTAACCTGACTGCCAGCCAAAGACCCCATTTCTAACAATGGCCATTCTACCTGAGGCACAGGGGGTGAGGAACAACAAATTTGTAGGTAGACGTGATGCTCACAGTGTAGGTGACACTCATTTTGATAAGGCTTGCATGTGTACCTATCAACACTGTCCCCTTATCGTTACCAACTGCATCCCATACTCCCAATAACAGATTCAAGTTAATTGTGATGTATGACTGAATATTGACACAGATGATGAGAAATAGTGGCACTGATCTATGTGAAGTTGACGCTGCATTTGCATTGTTACACATGGCATACAATCAATGCACATCTAATTTGGTTTGTTTCCTAATTTTGTTGTGAGTGGCTTTGATGTCAATGAAATGATGCTAAGGCAGTGTTGTCGTTTCATTCATCAGGGCAATTGTATTATTCCAGAATGTGAGTTGGAGTGCATGTGCAATTCAATGTAGAGTGTAAGCTAATAATCTGTACATACTCCGCACAATGCTGACATTGATGTTTGCATGTCTCAATTTAACAGCTGGCAACATGAACAATGAAGAACTGCGAGCTTTTCAGAAGAGGGCAATCCACTACAGTCACATCCTAGCAGTGGAATCTGGGTTCCGGAGGATGCCACGCCACTATTTCACAGAGCGATCCACCGGGGAGTGGCGGCCATTCACCTAAGGGGAACCCACACTGCCCACACAGGGTGGACCGAGCACCACAGCTATGCAGGGGACCACAGCTGACACCATCACAACAGCCCCAACTGCTGCACCCTCAACATCTGTGCCACAGCCAACCCCACCTGCTGCCATAGACATGAGTGCAATCAAGGACCTATGAAGGGATGTCACACTGGTCCTAAAAAAGTTGGACACTCTTGAGAAGGAGGTGGAGAAAAACACCAAGAGACTCACATTCATCAAGATGAAACTCAAGAGGGGCAATCTGTCATTGGCTTAATGACTCTCACCCCCAGTTCAGTCTCCTCCCTCCTCATTTGTTTCAATGTTTTATAGTGGGTTTTAGGGGGTTAGTGTCAGGTTAGATTAGGTTAGTAGTTTAGTTCGGATAAGTAGGTTTGGGGGTGGGTGTTCTACTTTTTAAATTTTATGATGTGGTTGGGTGGGGGGCGATGTTGGGATATTTATGTGATACATAAAGATATATATATATATATATATATATATATATATATATATATATATATATATACCGTATACGTATGTATGTAAAAAAATATATTTGTTTAGATATAGGCAGTATATGTGTAGTTTAGTATATGTTGTCCTGCATGTGTCTCGTGATATAAGGGGCATCGGGGGCCATTGTTTACAGTGTGTCGTTAAATGTGTTAGGTAAATTTAGCATAGAAGAGTCAGGGTCAGTTGTTGGTTATGTATACTGTAGTTAGGATAGGTTAGGTTAGGATAGGTGTTCTTCATTCTTTTTATTTTAGTTCAATTCTAATTATAAATCTTTGGGTTCTCCCTTACTTCATGCGTCTTATGCTTGGGTCTCAGGGTCTTCCCATGTGTGTAGAGTGAAACTTTTGTGTTGGCCTAGGGATTCCGTCCTGCCTCTAGATCCCTCTCTTGACATGTTCATCACCTTCTTACAAGTGAGTTTTCACAGTGGCAGCTACAACACATCTACTAGTCTGTGCATCTGCCAACTAGTATACCAACCACTCAAGGTGACTATGTTGACCATATATTGGACAGGTAGGTGTGGTAATTCAGCTGTCATTGTTTGGGTCCTGTGTTGGAATGTTAGGCACTGTGGGATATCTGACAACAGCCTACATTTCATAAGTCTCCTGCTAAACTGACCAGTGGCAATTACAGATGCGGTTAAGTCCCTGTGTTTCACACTAATGTGTTCTAATGGTACTCCCAGCTGACAATAATGCCAGAGAACTGTTTCACAGCCATTCCTGACGTAAGTAGTGGGTGAAGAATACATGTGTTCAACATTTTTTACATACTCAGTGAATTGCTTGTAGGGGATGAGACCGGCATTGATGTTCATCATGTAGGTACCATGTGCATAGATATGTGTCTGCATGTTCCTGCACTCTTGTAGTGACACTCTGTGACTAAAGACATGTTACACACATCACAATTCCTAAGCATAGTAGATGTGTCCCAGCACACAAAGACATGCTGGTTGAGTAGGTGGTGTATAATTATAAGTGTCATAGTGTAATATTTACAATGTCCAGGTCTGTGACCCCATTAGTGGAATCCATCCAATTGTGACACAACACAGGTCCCGGGTTGAGGGACATGTCATGGGACGTGCTTGGGTAAAGTATCTTTCAGTGCAGGGGAACAAAAATTGGCAATTAAAAACTTGAAGACAATTGCAGTCCATAGCAGAAAGGTCAACAGTGTGTCTGTGAAAAGTGAATATCTGCAACAGTGCTAACACTGGCATGATGTCAAGCACAGGACAAAGGAAAACACTGCCCTTGTGGCATGGGCTGGTGCAACCAGGCACTCCTACGGGTGAAGATGATCTGTTCCACATCTTCATCCTCCAATGTGTGTGATGTCTCCTCTGCCCTTAATGGTGGTAGTGGGGAGGTAGAAGAGGCCACACACACTTCAGTGGTTGGAGATGTGGATTCCCAATTCTTTGCTGCTGCCAGCTGGGCAACTACATATGGCATCACAGCAGCAAGGAGGAGCTGCTGACTTTTTAGTATAGCAGCAACATCTCTCTGGTAGGCAGCCGTGTCTGCCCTGAGGGAGACCAGCTGCCACTGCCAACGCAGGCATCCTTGCACCATTGTGCACTAATGTATGCATTGAGGAGTGTGCTTGCAGCACGCATAGGAAGAGCAAAATGTGAAAAATGATTGTTTATGTGCGTTCCTGCACATTAACAATCACTAATGGCGCTTTGGCACTTCTTTGTGAGCACAGTGAAAAGTGTGAAAGTGCCAAAGTGTCATTTTCAAATGATTGTTTATGTGCAGGAAGGGACACCTTCATGGACATAAGCTATAATTTCTGGCATTTTGCTTTTCCTATGCGTGCTGCAGAATTCCGCATGCATTAGAAAAGCAAAAAACAAGGAGGTATAAATGTATTCCTCCTCATTGCACCCTGCTAATGCCACCCCTGGGGGTGGTGTTAGATTTTGGCGCTGCCTCAGATTTACAAAATTCCATAAATCTGAGGCAGCATCAAAATGCAATGGGTGTTACTGTGGCGCGCCCACAGCAACACACATTGCACGCCCCTTCCGTGCACAGTGCTGCGTGGGAAGTGACCGTATTAACAAGGTGACATTAAGCCACAAAAAGTGGCTTAACGCCACCTTGTCAATATGATGCAGTGCTTAGTGCCACAGGAGCATCACTAAGAGTGACGCTAGGGGCATTTGATGCACCCCTTGGTACAAAAGCATTGTTCCTGTACATCATGGCTGCAGTCTACAGCCCTATGCTCCACCTGCATGTCCCATGAAGGGGAGCCCAGTTGACACAGTTGGCTGTGTCATATCTTCTAAGTGTGATGTTTATCCTTGTGGCTTGACACCATCTTTTTTGTTATCTATCCTCCCTATGCATCAATTTGCATGCTGAGGCCTTTCAATGGGTGTTGCTGTGCTCTGGCAACAGCACCACACATGGCAATTTTCATCTGTCACAGTCTTACATGTTTCACATACACCCAAGCAGTGCTGAGACCTTGCACCACCCCAGGGAGGGCCTTGCCAGGACACAATGCGCTTGTTACCATTGATGGCTCCACATGTTGTTGATTGTGTATGTGTGCTACAGTGCATGGCACTCATGGACCTGGCAGAGTTCAGTTTCAACTCCTGTCTGTGTAGGTGTGTTTGCCTTCCTACACACCTATGTCCTCCTCCTCAATGCAGCCCTCCTTGCACCGTGACACATGAGTACAGCATGGTGACAGTGCAGCTAGTTTGACACAAGCACAGGGTTAGACCCAGTGATGGGCAGCATGGGTATGACATTTCTACTGTGTACATCAGTCTGTATGTGACAGTGCCTGATGGCAAATGAGTCAATGGACATAGCCAGTTAACAGGAGTTGTACTTAGGTCAGGGCCTGAAGCTAGTTAGAGGTGATTCTGCAGGTAGCCATACTGGTCCCTCATTTGAAGTATGTCAGTCATATGGGCACCTGACTGCCATTATGTACTTGACCGCCCCCAACAGCACAGTTGGTAGTGACAACTGTGGTCAATGTGGAATGCCCCATGGGCTGATGGCCTGGCACTGCCAGGTTTCAGACAGCTTACGGATTGGCAATGCCATCTGTCCTGTGACACCAGACCAGTATTACGTTCAACACTACCCTCCAGGTCTGTTCCTGCATTTCCACTAGCCTTTGCATGGCGCTGAAAACCCCATGCAAAGGTTGTTGGTAATGTGGTGTGGTGTGGCCCTGGGTGCCCCTGCGCAGCCCAGGCACTTGTCATGGGGAGTGCAGGGGGTCCCATAACCTGGCCCTTTGCCCTTTCCACTGCCTGAGTTGCAGGGCTGAGTGCAGCATGTCCTGTCACACCCAATGCAGCCCAAAAGTGGCACTGAGTCTATTTGATCCATCAAGAATGTTGTGCTAAGTACCCCACAGAGCTAACATGAGCGGAGAGATTTCCAGCCGCCATGTGACTCATACTGGCAAGTGCATAGGGTACACTGCACTGGCAGTCTTACCAACAGCGGACTTGCCCATACACCATCACCGCCCGTCGTGGAACGATACGCCGTTATGTTCACAGTCATACCCCATGTGTTGTATGTGTGTGTTTATTTCCCCATTCCCATGTGTCTGACATGGTTGTGTCAGAGTAGTTGTGGGCTCAGCTTGTGACTGTTGTGACCTACTGTTTGCTATCTGTGGTACATATTTTCTGTAGTGGCACATTTCAGTTCAACATCAAGATGTGTGGTTCAACACTACTTCAGTTTAGTTGGTCTGGGTAGTGGCATGTTACCAATGATACAGGTCAGCCTGCTATTCCCCTAGCGCCTGTTCAGTTCATTGTTCCATGCACCCAGGGGACACCCTGACTGCATGATAGAGTGGCTGCCTCATGCGGATGTGTTGTCAATGTGGCACATGTCTGGGTACTGTTGGGGCAGTTGCAATGACATGTGTGCTATGAGGTGCAGCACATATGCATTTGGGCAATGAGGAAAGGCAGTTGCAAGGTTTATTGCAAGGGACACCACTGTGATCAGTGGCACAGCGATTATACATGCCATCCATCCCATGTGCTGCATATGTACATGTTTGCATTTAGGCCTGGTGTTCAGCGTTTGTCCTGGTTGTGTATGTGTCATGGAGCATGGCACTATGAAGGCATAGGCACATATGTAGCTAACGTCCGCATGGTGCAACTTGCTTATTGTGCATTGTGTCCCTCTGCGCTTCTTTGACATACATTGTGTGAGTCCTATGTGCCTCCCCCTCCTTACATTAAAAAGTTTGGCATAAATGGCCCTCGTGCAACTTACCCTGCATTTGTGGTGTTTCCTGGTAGTCTTTGCTGTCGTGTCTTGAGATTCCTGTGATGATTTCCTCCAGGATGATCACTGCATCCATCTCCTCCATCTCGTCCATGTTCTCTTGTGGTGCTGGACTCCCACCTCCAGTTTGCAGTGCTGCCTTCCTGTTCCTGCCATTTTTTCCTTTTTCCTTCACTTGCAGTCATGCCAGCTTTTCTTGAACTCAGTTACAGTTCTCCTGACTTCTGCCACACTGTTTATCTTACAATTGGCAATTTTGAGGTGAGAAAGAGTTGATTTTGATGCTTCGTCACCTCTCTCACCAGTATTTCTGGCTCCTCTGCGCTGAATCAATACTTTCTCTTTTTCTTTTCCCTCCCCTGGGTCTTGTCTGTGTCATCCTGGCAGATTCCTGATTGAATGGGGTCTCTCTGGGGTCTCTCCTGGCTTCCTGACTCAATTTTTTCGCTCCTTTGCACTTTTTCTCCATTTGTGTCTGTATTTGGCGCTATTGTGGGCACAAATGGTGCATTTCCGTTTTGCGATGTGTTTACATGTTGAAAACTGGATTAGAGTAAGTTTTCCTCTGTTAACGTCATTTTGCCTTACGACAAGGTGCAATGGTTAACGTTGGAAAAATGACTAACCAATTTTTAGCACCACCCAGCATCATAGTATAAATATGGCACCCGGATGGCATTAAATATGGCTCTAGTCAGCGCTAACCTTTTTGACGCAAAACTGCATTTGCACAGTTTTGCGTCAAAAAGTATAAATCTGGCCCTAATGGTCCAGGACCTAAGAGACACCTCTTGGGAATGAAGAACTCAGAAGAGCCAGTAGGTCATAGGCAGGTCCAGTTTCAGCTTCAAGTAGGCCAAATACAGCAGGTCAGTTGCAGAGAGTTCTCCAGAGCTTGTTGGGTCCCTGTAGCTCATAACAGGAGGTCAGTCAATTGACTTTAGGAGTCACTTCAGCCTGGGCTGAAGGGTGCAGGTCCAGTTTTCCTTCTCAGGCATCAGGTTAGGCCTCAGACAGCAGGGTGGCCTTTGGCAGCAGGGCAGTCCTTTTTCTGTAATATGGACAAGTTCAGGAGTAATCTGAAGAGTAGGTTTTAGGGTTTTACTTTTATATAAGGTGTCCACTTAGTTGAGGAAGAAACTTCTTGAGTGTTCCCCTCATAGAAGTGTTTGGAATTTTTTCTCTCCCTGCCCTCGTCTCAGTCTGTCTGGGGGGCACAATAGGCTAGTTGGAAGTCCATTGTGTGTGAGTTGAGCACTGCCTTTTGAAGTGGAAGTGTGACAAGTGACAGCTCTGCCCCTCTTATCAAGCCCGGATCACCCATTCTGCCAACTACCAGACCGTCTATTGTGTGGCTTTCTGGAAGGAATATTAAAAGGCCAACTACACCCAGTCATGTGACCCAGGAAACAGGCTGTAGGCACCAAATGGTTAGGACAAGACTTTCTAAAAGCAGTATTTTTAGAATTGTTATTTAATACCAGACTTTACCA
This sequence comes from Pleurodeles waltl, assembly GCF_031143425.1. NCBI lineage: Eukaryota > Metazoa > Chordata > Amphibia > Caudata > Salamandridae > Pleurodeles > Pleurodeles waltl. The sequence continues at coordinate 959,568,481 of NC_090447.1, read as the reverse complement.
TTAAATAGTGTTTTAAATGACAGTTATTCAGACACAAAACACAACATTCCTGCTCCCAAAGAAATACTATTATTTATTAAATGTAATAAGATAACCCCATGTTATCCTATGGGAGAAGCAGGCCGTGCAATAGTGAGAAATTAATTGTACAGTTTTTTAACTACCAGGACATGTAAAATTTTAAAGTTCATGTTCAACTTTTAAATAGCATGCACCCTGCTTTATGAGATGTTTAGAGCCTACACTAGGGGTGAAAGGAACGTTTATGCCTCCAAAAGATTCATTTTGTTAGGTCGAACTGACAGTCTAAACCTGCACACACATTATTCTATGCTAGACCTGGCGCGTATTTAAAAAGGCTACTTAAGTGACAGAATAAGTGCTGCAGGCCCACTAGTAGTATTTCATTTACAATCCTTGGATACCTGTATTAGCAATTTCCCAGTGAGTTATAAGTAAGTTAAATGTGCCCAATGGGTGTAAGCCAATTTTTACATGCTTTTAAAGAGTCAGCATAAACACTTTAGCACTAGTTAGCAGTGGTAAGTGCACAGAGTCCTAAAAGCGAACAGAAAATTGTTCCAAAAACAAGAACAGTGAAGGTAAAATGTTTAGTGGTGACCCTGCAGAGAGCGCCAACTCAAACAATGACTTGTTTTTGATGGTAGGCGTGTCACAGTCGTAGACCACCTCCATGTGATGGTGAACCTCCTGAAATCTTTGTGGTTCTTAATCAGTGAGCTGAAGACACACCTGACTCCTTCATAGAGTCTTCCTTTTAGAGGAGCTGTCTTAGATATGGTGCAGTCCAGGGCCTTAGCTTCTCTCTAGTGAGTTAGGATAGATGGACTATAATCTTTTGTTTCAAACTTTCGTTATCCTCACTGAAAGCAGCTTTGAGACCATTTGACCTCTTGGGACTCTTTCATCCTGCTCGTCCACTTCATTAGGTGGCTTGTGGAAGCTTTGAAGTGGAATCTGAAGTCTCATGGGGTCCAGCACCATGGGATTCTAGCAGATGTCTTCAAAGTTTTGGAGAAGACCACATAAGATCTGCAGTGGTGGCTGCTTGACCACAACCTGATCAGAAACAGACCTCTGTTTTTTCCCCACCCTGGACAGAAAGAGGTGGTGGATGCTTCAGCTTTTGGGATAGGGATGCCCTCTGAGAGAGGTGGAAATCAGAGGGGTCTAGTCTCTGCCAGAATCCTGCTACACATAAAGCAGTGGGCCATACTGTTGGCGTTGTAAATCTTTCTGATGTCTGTCGAGGGAAGGCTGGTGCAAGTTCTCATGGAAAATGATACTGATATGTGGTACTGTAACAAGCATGGCAGTCTTAGGTACTGTGCCTTGTACTAAGAGGAGCTTTGCCTCTCGAGGTGGCTGAAGAATCTGCGTATTTCCATGATTGTGAACCACCTGACGGGACGTTTTAAAAACGGGCGTGATGAGCTCAGTCAGTGAGGGTTGCTAGATCTTGAAAGGCATTTGCAACCTGGGGTGGCACAAGGCTTATTCTGAAAGTAAGGAGGACCCTGATTATCTCTTTTTGGCACTGTTGAGAACCCACAGTGTCAAAACGTCTGTGTGATTGAGTTCCCAAAAACTCCTATTCTAGGAGATGCAGTTGGTCTAGAGTGAAGCACGGGACTCCTGTATCCCTATCTGTACCTGCCTCTTCTACCTTGAGACATGAAGAAGATCACAAACAACCAGACCTAAGTCATCCTCCTAGTGGATCTGGATTGTGTCAGGAAAGCATAGTATTAGGATGTCCTGGGATTGAGGATTTGCTCTGTGATCATGCAAAGTTGTTCAGGAGGATCTTCTTTCATTGAAACAGGGCAGGGGTCTGCATCTGAAACTCAGCAGTCTACACCTACTTGCATGAAGATTGAGTGGTGATTGTTGAATGCATTTGATCTACCACACATCTGAGGGTGTAGATATCTTCCTTGCAGCTAGAAGTTCTTATACAAATTCGATTTCTTCCTGGCAATTTTTGGACTTGCAACACAGACCCCTTACAAGCCAAACTGTCAGATGTGTTATGGTTTTATTGGTCTTTGGCCTATCAAAGTCTTACAGGGGTAACTAATAAAGGTTATTTGATGGCACTTTCAGCCTTTTTGTGCTTGCAGGACTAACTGTCCCTCGTTAAATCATTGGTTGTGAGGTGGTTTATTAAATGATTCCTTTATCATTTGTGATTGTGATGCCACAATGGAATTCTAGTTTGGTCCTGATGTTCTTCATGTAGACCACTTTTGAGCAAATGCACAGCCTCTGGTTGTGTCTTATGACTCAAAATTGTCTTCCTCATTGCGATCACTTCAGCTCATCTTATGAGTGAGCTACAGACTTTCTTGGTGGAGCTGCACTACACTCCATTTTTTGCAGACAAACTGGTATTGAGGCCCAAAGAAGTCTTTTTTGCTGATAGTTGTGGATCCTTTTTACACTGAGTAATCCATCTCAATCCCAGTGTTCTTTGCTGTGCGTTACAACTCGAAAGAGGAGGAGACACTTCATTGCTGGACCCAAAAATAGCATTAAGCTTTTACATTGATTGCACCATGGACAACTGAGTGGAAGATCAGCTTTTTGTGGTAAAGGAATGGAAAGGCTATGTAAAAAAGGACTCTGTACAGTGCTTAGTCCTTTGCATTGAGATATGCTATAATTTTCCCAAAAAGCAGCCTCCAGAAGGACAGAGGACCCACTCCACCAACGCTAAGGCTGTCTTTTTGTCTGGGTTCACTCCACAAATCCTCCATTTCAGTAGTTACTGCTTTGGTATCCATTCCAAACGTGAGTAAACTGCTGTTAAATTTATTCATCAGAAGAACAAGTTACTTACCTTCTTTAGTAATGCTTGGTGGATAATCTATCTAACTGTAGATTACTCACTGTCCTCCCAGGTCATGATTCTGCTGAGTGGTCTACTTTTACCATCTAATGAGTTTCAAAATTAGAGATGTGCTCACTGATATGAACGATTATTTTGCACTCTACATCTGAAGATGTGGAAAGACTCAAGCAAGAAACTGACATTTGCACTCAGTGTTGGTGCTTACTTGCAGCTTTGCTCCATCACTTCTGGGGCGCTATGAGGCCAAAAACAAAGCAGCTTGCTGCTGCATAGCAGCATGCACAACCACTGCTGTGAACACTAGCTGAACCCGTCTGGAGTCTAGGGGTATGCAGTAGGTGAAGAATCTGCAGTTAGATAGAGTATCCACCAGAAAGAGCTTTACCGAAGGCAAGTAACTTGTTCTTTCTGGACACCCAGCTGTCCAGAGATTGTCATGGTGCTACAGAAATACAGCTCAAGTTAGAGAAAGAGACAGATTTTAAAACCTTCTTGTAATTGTATGAAAAAGATTCAGATTTTTACAGCATTTTGAAATTGTACTTCATTTTTCTCTGCTTGTATATTTACGGGGAAAGTACTCATAACTAGGGGGCAGAAATTAAAAGGTTCTTTCCGTAGTAATGAATGGTAAGTGCATGATACTAACAATAGTCTAACATTAGCAAAATGGTATGTCTGATTAGAGTGGTATCTGGTTAACCAATCTTGCTGAAATAAAGGATAGGTCTCTCTCATAACAAGCACTGCAGCAAGAACAGAGAGCATTAACTAATAGTTACTGTTTTCAATGAAAGACTCAAACAGTTCAAGTTCAATGCATTCTTTCAAATTTTTCTGATACAAAAAGTGCTAGAGAGGAGGCAATATGCTAATAAATAAGATAGATCTGTTTGATGCTTCCTGGGAACAACATTAATTTTATTCAATGGGCTTCAGGCTACATCTGACTTTAGAGTCCAATGATTGCAGTCCTTCTGTCGGTGTTCAATTGGAGAAGTTGACTTATTTTCCTGTCGATTTGGGCATGATACTAGTGGTGGACGGTACATTCAGTGGGGAGGGGGGCACGGTTTCACATACACACACCTACACACACACACACACACACACACACACACACACACACATCCATTCACAACACTCACTCCCAAATATTCATGCAGGCAGACAAGAATTACATACAACACCAATAACACATACCTGTGCAGCTGTGCATCAGAGGTTGCTGGAGGGTTGGGAGTGCTGCCTTACCTCTTTAGCTGATCTTTGGTCAGCCAATGAGGGGAGGCAACAGTCCCTACTCATCACAGTGTTGGATGGGGTCAGTGAGAGTTGCTAACCCCACCCCACTCTGTGGCAAGGAGTCACTGATTGACACTTGGCCCTGGGTACTACAAATGAAGCGCCCAGGTCCGAGGCAATCAGTGACACTCCCCTTCATTATGAGGCGGGCCTCAAGGTGCTTTGCATGGCTGAAGAGGTCACACCTTCAGGAGCTGTGACATTTTCACCCTAACAAAGTTCAGCTCAGCCAGGCAGGAGCCTGAGTATTTATTGAATGTCTTACTCCTGGCTTCATGATCTGATCTGTGCTCAGCCTGACATACATGCTTCCTTTTGGGCAAAAGGTGAGGGAGAATGGCTCCTCTGTCAATTAGGATGGGCCACTGCTGCATGACACCCATTCTGGTGGAATAAGAAGTCTTTCTTGTAAGCACAAGACTTATAATGATCCCACAGATTGAAAGTTGTTGGTTACTGCACACTGCAGTATGTGTTTCACATCTATGTACTCCCTCCCCTCCCTCAAATGCACTTGCATGCATTACAAATTTGTACTTAAATCACACAAATCCATAAACCTCATCAGTACTACACTCATCTACATGTGAACAAACGCATTAAGCACACACTTCAACTTAAACTCACCAGCACTCATTCTGTTGTCAAGCACACTGACATCACTGAGCTCATCACCTCCAATAAACTTGTTTTTTTGTTTAGAGGCATAAATCAGACAGTCACAATACAAAGGTTTAATGTCTTTATCCCTGAAGATTCCAACATGTAATTCAGTGATTGAAAGGACCAATCAGATGTGGATGTTGCAAAAATCCACCAAACCTGTACAGACTCCAACAACAACTGGCTTTCAAGTCTTCTGTACTCCTCTCCTGTTACTTTTAAAATAGGCACCTCAGAGATGTTCATCTTGTCTGTACACACTTGGATGCAAAACATCATTCAACCATGAGATGTCCAGCCTGGCAAAATCCTCCAACAGCTAGATAAACAATAATCCTCTATGTCTTCAACCTCACAGATGAAGCAGAAACCAACACTATGGTGGAATCAGCCTTCTGCCAACCAACAACCAGTGTGAAAAAAGCATGCCAAAGCCACCTTTCACACAGAGAAACAATTTAGCGTTTGTATATGACATCACCATTGCCTTTCATCATGTTCCATTGAAGGCGCAAGAAGACGATGTGAAAGAAACCCCCTTTACTTCAAAGTTTAGACCATGGTATTTCCTTGCCTCAAAGTCAATGTCACCAGACGAGACTACACTACTGTGGTCATTCTTTCTGAACACAGTAATGCAACTGTACAGTGCAGTAGTTTAGAGGGAGCAGGAATCTATATGAAGAAATAAGTGAGTAGGGGCTCTGATAAAAACCAGGAAAAGTCTATTTTTGTAGTAAAAAACCTTCCTGGTACATCTTCAGCATCAGGGAGTCTATATACATTTTTCAGAACATGGTTAGTTTGAGAAACTTTACATTGTGCGAGATAGATACAAAATAAAAAGCGGCATAGGCTTTGCTCGGATCGATTTTCACATTGTGAGATCAGAGGAACTTCATGAATTGGTGGTAGAACATGATGAACTAGCACAATTCCAGTTACAGATACTAGTGGTTATCAGGAGTATTTCCATCTCAAGTTTAGTGTACGTAAAAGTGACCAATAGATATGTTGCGATTGACTCAAAAGGTGTTATTACTATGGTGACTACAACAAGTCTGTACATGACCACCTTCTGATATTGTGGATCCAAAGACACATTCTTGCTTAGAATATAAGGCATCCTTGTGGCACAGTGTTATATCAGTGAAAATGGTCATGCCAACCACAAGCAGGTTCCTAGGTCCTGCTCTCTGTGGACTTACCTGGATCAGTCCTCCAGCTGGTCAAGGAACTCATGGACACAACTCCTGAGAATTCCCCTGTGCTCCAGTTCTCGCTCTTTGCTCCAGTCTGAACTCTTTGCTATCTTCTCACACAGTACTCTGGGGCATATTTATACTCCGTTTGCGCCGAATTTGCGTTGTTTTTTTCGACACAAATTCGACGCAAAACTAACTCCATATTTATACTTTGGCGTTAGCCCGTCTAGCGCCAAAGTTCATGGAGTTAGCGTAATTGTTTTGCGTGAACACCTTCCTTGCGTTAATGATATGCAAGGTAGGTGTTCCCGTCTTAAAAAATTACTCCGATGCATATGCATCGTATTTATACTCCGGGGCAAAAATGACGCCCGGGAGTGGGCGGGTCTAAAAAACCTGCATTAGCGCCGGATTTTGACGCCTGGGTCAGGGCAGGCGTTAAGGGACCTGTGGGCTCAGAATGAGCCCAGAGGTGCCCTCCCCTGCCCCCAGGGACACCCCCTGCCACCCTTGCCCACCCCAGGAGGACACCCAAGGATGGAGGGACCCACCCCAGGGACATTAAGGTAAGTTCAGGTAAGTATTTTTAAAAAAAAAAAAATTGTGGCATAGGGGGGCCTGATTTGTGCCTCCCTACATGCCACTATGCCCAATGACCATGCCCAGGGGACAGAAGTCCCCTGGGCATGACCATTGGGCAAGGGGGCATGACTCCTGTCTTTGCTAAGACAGGAGTCATTTCAATGGGGGTTGGGAGTGAAAAAAAATTGCGCAAATCGGGTTGAGGCGATTTTTTTGCCTCAGCCTGACTTGCACCATTTTTGGACGCCCATACTCCATTTTCCCCCTACGCCGGCGCTGCCTGGTGTACGTCGTTTTTTTTAACGCACACCAGACGGCGCCGGCGGCTAACGCCGGCTAACGTCATTCAATTAATACGGCGCCCGCATGGCGCTTCAGAATGGCGTTAGCCGGCGCTAATTTTTTTGACGCAAAACTGCGTTAGCCCAGTTTTGCGTCAAAAAGTATAAATATGGGCCTCTGTCTTTCTCGTTTGCTGAGTTTTTTTTTATTTTTTATCTCTGCTCATAGTCAGATGTGTAAACATCTGAGCATGCCTCAGCTGCAAGCAAGCGAATAATGCACTGGCCAGAGCCTATCCTGAGTTAACTACAAAATAAGAGAGACATTTGTTTCTGTCTAGGTAGATTGGTCAGCTGACAGTGAAGTATCACTGAAATTAATACATGATTGCTTGCTACTAGAATGAAGACTTCATTTAAAGTATGTTGAGATTGTTTAAGTGCTTGAGACACACCCCACTGGGTGAGTTTTCATGATTTACAAAATGTTATTATCTGAACCGTACACATACAGAAATTTTAAAATGTAGTTTTAAAAACCGTTGTCTCTTTCTCTAGAATTAATTCTGACAATAGCACACCAGATTATCTTTAGAGACAAACTGATCCACATTGATCTTCGGATGGTGTGGGACATTTACCCTAGCTGCACCATATATTCACTTTATCACCTTCACTGTGCTGGCACATAATAGGAGCACTTGTCTAAGACCTATACTCGGGACCAAAATTGAGTTGTTGATAAAAGCAAGAAAAATTCTAAACCTATCTAATGAAGGTTTGTTTGTAATTATTGCAGTAGAAGTCAAGGACTACTTTTGCTATTGATGTCTGTTTTCCAGCCTCTCACCTCCCATGCCTCCTCCCTCTTCCCCCGCTTAGCTGCTTCTTTCTGCACTGTCACTCATTTATCACGCTAAGCCACACCCATCATTCCCTGTACTCTTTCCTCCTTGCAGAACCTACCAAATGGTGGACTCAGCAGACATACATAGCGGGTACACCGCTGGTGGGCCAAAGGAAAGTCAAAACCACAAATCCTGGTCCTTCCACCCCCTACAATGCCCTGCAGTGTTCCTCCATTTATTTTTTTAACCCTGGGCATGCTTCCACTTGCTGCTGCTGTGCGCGCCAGATGACATACAGGAAGTGTTTAATTGTTCCTACTACTGCTTCTTGTTCACTACAACGCCCACCATGTCTACACCACCCAAACACAGAACACATCTCCAGCATGACCACCAACATGCACCCCAGGACAAACTTTCATGCATGATCCTCTACACCAGATCACTTAGCAAACAAGACATGAAAATCTGGGACACACTGCACAAGGGTGCCCTGTAGCCCCTCTTCCTTATAGAAACCTAGTAACCTCTGAATTAGCACTCAACATCTCCTCATGCATCCCAGCAGGATACAAATTATTATGTCAGGACCTCCAGCACAGACCAGGAGGAAACATTGCAAAAATATTCAAAGAGTCCTTTAACTGTACCACAACCACAGAGAACACAATCCCCCTACATGAAGCACCTACATTTCAAACTATGAATTACAACATCCTACACCCTGAGCAGAACCCTTGTCTATTGACCATAAGGACCATGAGCCTCTTTCCCTTGTAACATCACCAATTTCATAGTCCCTCTCACCATTGACTATAACAACTACATCCTACCAAGAGATTCCAACTTCCACCTGGAAGAAACAAACAATACCACCACCGCTGTACTCCCACAGGACCCTCACTCTCCACCGGACACACCCTCAACCCTGTCTTCACCACCTTTAACAGCATTGAAATCACCTCAGCCATGCCTCTCACCTGGACCGAACATGCCATCATCCAAATGAGCATCCTTCACCATACTAAATCTTCCATCACTAGCCTGACCAGATGCAGCTGAAGCAACATCTTGGAGTCTAAAAGTCTCTACATTCTACACCCCAGCAAGTCAACCTCTACAACAAACTCAACAGCGATATGTAGAATCTCAACGAGTGGATCACAACACAACACCCCGCGAACACAACATTCAGAGGAGGACACAGAAGCAGGGCAGCTGGTCCACTGAGGACCTTCATGTAACAAACAACACTGCAAACAACACTGCAAACAACTGGAAAGAAGATGAAGAACAAACTACTGTAAAAATGACAGCCCTCGGAAGATTCCACCAGCAAGTCAAAGAAACCAAGAAAAAGCTAATAGCACAGCGCATTGACAAAAGCAACAAGAATGACAAAGAAATCTTTGCCATCATCAAAGACTTTACCTCACCAGCCTCTACCATAAAACCATTCACTCCCCAAGATGAGCTTTGCGATCTCTTAGAGTTCTTCAGCAACACAATTGAAACCATCTACAACAGCTTTGATCTCCAACCGATCCCCTGCACACATACCCAGAGCCTACCCACAATCAACCATCCTCCTCATTGTGGAAGAAACAGCTAACATCATGAAGATTATCCACTCCGGAGCACCAACAGACCTCTGCCCAACCACATCTGCATTATGGACGCCACCCCTATCAGTTAAGTTCTTACCTGCATCCAGAACAAATCCATTACCACCAAGACATTACTGCGTGCTTCGAAACATGCAATGGTCAATGCATTGCTAAATAAACCCTTAGCAGACCCTACTCAACTAGCAAACTACCACCGATCTCCTTTCTACCAATCAATAAGCAACTCAATCATTACCTCAACACACACCAGATCATAGACACTATGGGGGTCATTCTGACTCTGGCGGTCATTGACCGCCAGGGTCAACGACCGCGAGAGCACCGCCAACAGGCTGGCGGTGCTCTCAAGGGCATTCTGACCGCAGCGGTTTGGCCGCGGTCAGAAAGGGAAAACCGGCGGTCTCCCGCCGGTTTTCCGCTGCCCTAAGGAATCCTCCATGGCGGCGCAGCTTGCTGCGCCGCCATGGGGATTCCGACACCCCATACCGCCATCCTGTTCCTGGCGGTTCGGCCGCCAGGAACAGGATGGCAGTATGGGGTGTCGTGGGGCCCCCGTAAGAGGGCCCCACAAAGAATTTCAGTGTCTGCTTAGCAGACACTGAAATTCGCGACGGGTGCAACTGCACCCGTCGCACCCTTCCCACTCCGCCGGCTCCATTCGGAGCCGGCTTCCTCGTGGGAAGGGGTTTCCCGCTGGGCTGGCGGGTGGCCTTCTGGCGGTCGCCCGCCAGCCCAGCGGGAAACACAGAATCACCGCGGCGGTCTTCGGACCGCGGAGCGGTGTTCTGGCGGGGGAACTCTGGCGGGCGGCCTCTGCCGCCCGCCAGAGTTAGAATGACCTCCTATGTAATTAGGTTTCTGGCCCAACAACAACATCAAGACTGACCTCATCATAGCCACAGATGACATCAGGCTGATCCGCTATCATGGAAATACAGCGGCTGACATACTGCTCAACCACTAGGCAACCTTTGACATGGTCTCCCACTCTACCCTGATTGGAAGACTGCATTAAACAGGCATCCAAGGATGTGCCCTCAACTAGTTCTGTTCCTTCTTCACAGGAAGAACACAAAAGGTTAGCCTGTCACCCTATGTGTCAGAGGCCAAGAACCTCATATGTAGAGTCCCTCAAGGATCATATCTCAGTTTGACAATATTTAACATCTACATGACCCAGCTGGTGGACCTCATCAAATCACACAACATCAACATTCTCTCCCTATCGGACAACACCCCGACCACAAGAACCAACTTCACCATCTGTTGGAGCGCAGTAACATTTTGGATGAAATCCAACTGCCTCAAATTCAACAGAGAAAAAACAGACGTGATGACCTTAGGAAAGAAAGCTTCTGGTTGGGATTCCACCTTGAGGCCAGGGGACCTTGGCCCCATACTTTCACCCCACCATCTTCACCAGAAATCTGGGAATCATTCTGGACGACAAGCTGGACATCAAAGTCCAAGTAAACGCAGTAACCCCCATCTGTTTCTACATCCTGAGAATAATTCAAAAGATCTTTAAATGGACAACAAACAACACAAAGAAAATGGTTACTCAGTCCCTGATCACTAGCAGACTTGAGTAAAGAAACATGCTCTATGCTACAATCACCAAGAAGCTCCTGAACAGGCTCCAAACCATCCAAATGCTGCTGCAAGGCTCACCCCCAACCTATCTAACCACACTCAATTGTCAGAGAACTCCACTGGCTCGCCGTACACAAATGCAGCTATTTGAAACTGATCTCACACACACTAATACCACACTACGCATCATCAGCCCAACCTACCTCAACAGCCAAACACACATCCACTTAACCCCTGGCACCTCTGCTCAGCCAGGCTTTCAACAGCACATGTATCACACATCTGGCTTCTCCAACATCTCCCCAAAACTTTGAACAACCTCTCATACCACATCAGAGCCTCCTCATCACTTATCAAATTCCATAAGAAGTTGAAGACCAAGCTTTTTGAATAACATCGCCATGAATAAAGTTGGGTAACATCCTGCCAAGCGTCTGAATACCCTTATAGGTGATTAGCACACTATACAAATATTCATAACATAAAATACCAACCAACTATCTGAATTCCCAGTCACCAACCAAATATTCCATTGCACTTTTTACACTTAAAATTATCACAAGTCAAACTTTTAAAATTTAATAGTTTCAACATTATCCCCAAGACAAGGGATAATGTGCATAGAGTAACTACAAAGTCCTTCCTTATCAATTAGAACCTAGTAGTCCACCCCATAGTTAAAATTCCTGGACTAGATGCTGTCATGCCTCCCAGTGATTTGTTAAAAAAATAAAACTTATATTTCCTTTTCTTGAATGACCAGGAACAGTCCTATTTAAGAGTATATGATTTGTTCAATGCGCTGTATGTGCCTGCTAGCTTGTTGTAGATTCAAGTGTATATTGCCTATTTTTGCATTAAATGTTTGTTAGACTTTGAGCCTCAGGGTTTTGTGTCTCTTTTTGCGTATTGTGCATTACAAGTGGGAGTACACTGGACTGGATTCCACGCGATGACTGCGGGAGCCAGAGGAAAGGGAGGCTTTTCCCCAGGAGGACTGGGGTGGAGCACTACCTAGCCCTGGATGTGGAAATTGGCTAAAAATGGTGAGCACATTGAACCAAAATGTAGGTAAAGTCTAACTGTGCTAACTATATATTTGCTCTACGTGGCTTGTGTTGCTCTACGGTTGCCATTGTTTTGTGAAAAAGGGGGTAGACAAAAGTTGTTAGGGAAGGAGATGACAAACAGGTAAATGTTTATGTGTTTGAATCCATGGTTTAAAACAAGAGGGCCTTACAAATACAGTGGAAATGGTGAAAGATAAGTAGGAGGGGTAGGACCCAAAGAACAGATTCTTGAAGGGTGAATGTGTGAGAGGCCAACTAATCCAGCTGCCATAGTACCTTTGTGTGCCCCACTGGGTGTTGATCAAAGGCAAAAATGCCCAAGGAAGTGGATTTTTGGATATGAGCATATGATACCTTCCCCTCCGCCGTGTGATCAATTAGCAAAAAAATACTGAGTGAAGCCCTACCCTATTTCCTGTTTTCTTTGCCTACCCTCTATCAATCGGATGAGTTGAAGGCACAAGGCTGTCAGAGTCCTGTTCATCCTACCCATGTGTGTGTAAATGGCAGAAAAATTATGGGGCTTGAAAATCTAAACATGGCAACCTCTCGCTCAAAGGGACTCAAGCTTTTTTAGTGTATCACCCATGTGTTAAAGACACATGCAATGTTTAAAAGAGTGTGTGGGACTCAGCAATGATGAAGGGAAGTAGTCCTTTCATGAGCATGTAACCCATGATATAGAACGACTAGAAATCTTATAGAACAAGCTGAAGGATCCCAAAAGTAAAATAGATGCACAGAAATGGCCACTGTTGCTACATTGGAATGAAGCGGCAAACAGAAATAGGCATGAACCCCAGGTTCCTGTATGAAACATACCCAGGAAATATAAGAGTAACAAATTAGTCACCTTAATTACAGTTTTAGGGCACATACTACAACCGCTCTGTCTCATCTCTATATATTCCCCCAGATCATTAATTAACAAGTAAAAGTTAAAGAGAAAGAGAAAGAGAAGGAGAAAATGGAACCAAGGGAGCAGGATTTTTAAAAATGTGTTTCTCATGCCAGACGAAGATGCCAGGGATGGAGCTGTAGACACCTGAAAATGAAGGAGTACCCGTGGGTCTGCTGGCAAGTAGAGTACAAGGAGGTAACAGCCAAGTGAGTGCCATGATGAGACTGCCTGAAAGTAAAAACCTCAGTAGAGGGGTGTGAGTAAGGACAAGATGCTAATACGAATAGTGAGGATTGGTACCAAAAGAGTATGAGATTTATTACTGCTAAGTTGGACTCCCACGAGAATGCACTACTAGAGAGAGTTTAAAAAGGATTGCAAACTGTCTGGCTAGGATGAGTTTCCCTTCTCACCAATCAAGTGATGCCACCTATGAGGATACCTTCTCTTCTGTCCTTATTCCTTTGGGTGACCCAGCAGGTATAAATTCCCAGTAAAGTGGTACTACCTGTGTCTGTAAAATGAATGCTACTAGTGGGTTTGCAGCACTGACTGTGCCACCTACTTAAGTAGCCCTTTAACCATGTCTCAGACCTGCCATTGGAGGGTTTATGTGTACAGTTTTAAAATAACATTTCAAACCCCGAAATACACCTTTTTGTCAGGCCCAAACCTTGCTTCTATTTAAAAAAGTAGGAAATGTTCTTTTAAACTTTGCAAGTCCTGGTAGTTAAAAATTGTAAATTTATTTTTCACTACTGGAAGTCCTATCTCTTTCATAGGATAACATTGGAATCTCCTTATTACATTTCATACATTTCTGGAATCCTAATTTAAAATCTTAATTTATGGCGACGTCAGATTTTAAATTACAATTCTGAAAATGCCACTTTTAGAAAGTTGGCACTTTCTTGCAATAGCCATTTGATACCTGCAGCCTATCTCCTGTCACATATAGTTGGCAGGTGGGCTTTTTGTGTTCCTCCTAGACAGACATACACAATGGTAGCTTAGGTGGAAATAGATGGGCCATCACTGGCAGGATGGGATGGAGGAGTTGGACACAGCCTCACTTAGACCTGACTAGGCTGTGTCCTGTCTCCACACAAAGGTCCTAACAACCTTGCATAGTCAATCTAGTCAGCTTGGAGCCTGGGCATGGGAGGGAGGAAATTCATTGCACTTCAAAGCCACTGTCTGGAAGTGTTTCCCACCCTCCAGGACCAGGGCACCAGGATATAGAAGATGGACCTCAAACAACACCACTTCAGTATACTTCTGGACCAGTCGGTACTCTCCCAGGGAGGACTGCTGTGGGGCTAAAGGACTGCCTCTCTGCTGGACTGCCACTCTGCTGGACTGAACTCTGTTGGACTCTTGCTTTGTTGGGCTGGCATGTTGCCTGCTGTCCTCCTGTCTGAGTGAGAAAGACTGGACCTGAATCTCTTGAACCCAGAACCCAGAGTGACTGCAAGGGCTAGGTGGCTGAGCTCCTGATCTGAAGCCTCAGGGATACAATATGCCACCACCAACTTTGCATCTCCACCTTTACTCTGCCAACTGTGTGTTTACTCTGCCAAGTGGTGCCACCCCAGCCCTAGACCCTTGGAAATGGGACTTAGGTGCTCTGCCAACCTCTGAATCCAGTGGAACTGACACATCTCCTCTACTATGCTGCAGAACCCTGAACAGAACTGACACATCACTGCTGCTGTGTGGATTGACCCCTGATAGAAAGGGGTTCTCTAGTTGGCAGTTGGTTTGCAACCTGTCCTAGTAGGGACCCTCAATCTAGACAGGATAAGGAAGATACCTGCATAGATAACCCCTGCTCACCCCCTTGGTAGTTTGGCGTGAGCAGTCAGGCATATCTCAGAAGCAATGTGTAAAGCATTTGCACATAACATACAGTAATACAGTGAAAACACTACAAAAGGACACCACACCAGTTTTAGAAAAATAGCCAATGTTTATCTGTGTAAAACAAGACCAACACGAGAAAAATTCAACATACAATGCTAAAGATATGAATTTTGTAACATTTAATTAAAAATACAGTTCCGTGAAGTCTGTAGCACCACCTGGGGCTATCACGGTGTTGTGATGAACAAACCCAACATTTCAGGCCAGCCGCGGCGTTGCAGTCCAGCTACAGTGTCAGGAAGACCTGCAAACAGTACCTTTGGATTTGCAGGGCGTTGTGATCCTCAAGGTGAGCTCCAGCGAGTGGCGTTGCTGGTGTTGCGTTGTCGGTTTTGGAGTCACACTCGTTGCAGAGCGAGCTCTTGGTTGACAAAGTCAGGAGCGCAGCTGTGGATGGCGTCCAGGCTGCGGTGTGAGCTGAGACAGTGTGACGTGCGGTGCCCACAGGTCACGGTGCAGGCAGTGGCTCGGTGATGGTCATCCAGCGGCGTTGGTGAGACCATGGCTGCGTTGTGAAGCGGGGGTGTGACTTGAAGTGTCACCAGGTCACGGTGCAGGCAGGGGCGTCATTGTTGCTGAAGCGCTGTCGTCAGTAGTCCCAAGTCGGCAGTGCGATTGGGATGGGCTCCTTTCGGTGTCCACGGGTAACAGGGCAGACAGGGACATCTGTTGATGACACTGGAGTCAATGGTGCTGGTTTTGGTGGACCGGGGCTGCGGTGCGGGGTGGGACAGTGCTTGGTGATCCTCACAACCAGTGCCCACAGGCCACAATGGAGGCAACGACACTGGTGTCAGCAGGAGCGGTGTTGTCAGGGATGCCCAGGCTGCGGTGTGAGCAGGCATTGTCGGAGTGCAGGGTCCACAGGCTGCGGTATGAGTGACTCGGTGAAGATGTTGGTGAAACCAGGGTCGCGGTGCGAAGAGAGACAGTGCAGCTTCGGCAGGTCGCGGCGCAGGCCAGCAGCGTCATTGGCGGCCTCACTGTGGTTTTTCTTCTTTTACAGCACAAGACACAGTTCCCAGTGCTGCAGGTTGAGGAAACGGAAGTCTTTGGTGTCCCTGAGACTTCCAACAGGAGGCAAGTTCTACTCCAAACCCTTGCAGAACGTTCTCAAGCAGGATACACACCAAAGTTCACCCTTTGCACTCTTTTAAGGCAGAAGCAGCATCTGTAGGCCAATCCAACAAAGCAACACAGCAAAGGGACAGTACTCATCCTCCAGCTCTTCAGCTCTTCTCCTAGGCAGAGGTTCATCTCAATTCCAGAAAGATTCTAAAAGTCTCAGGTTTTGGGTCCAATACTTATACACCTTTCTGCCTTTGAAGTTGGCAAACTTCAAAGCAAAGTCTCAAGTGTTTGCATGATCCTTCCTTCGCCAGGCCAGGCTCCAGACACACACCAAGGGATTACAGACTACATTGTGTGAGGACAGGCATAGTCATATCATGTGTAAGTGACCACTCCTCCCTCCACTCTAGCTCAGATGGCTCATTAGGATATGCAGGCTACACCCCAGATCCCTTTGTGTCACTGTCTAGATGAGAGGTGTAAACAGCCCAACTGTCAAATTTACCCAGACGGAAAATCCACAAACAGAGTCACAGAATGGTTTAAGCAAGAAAATGCCTACTTTCTAAAAGTGACAGTTTCAAAACTTATAATCTAAAAACCAACTTCACTAAAATATGTATTTTTAAATTGTGAGTTCAGAGACCCCAAACTCCATATTTCTATCTGCCCTCAAAGTGAATCTGTGCGTTAAAGTTATTTAAAGGCAGCCCCCATGTTAACGTATGAGGGAGATAGGCCTTGCAACAGTGAAAAACAAATTTGGCAGTATTTCACTGTTAGGACATGTAAAACACACCAGCAAATGTCCTACCTTTTAAATACACTGCACCCTGCCCTTAGGGCTACCTAGGGCCTACCTTATGGGCCTTAGAGGTGCTTTACTTGTACCAACAGGGAAGGTTTGGGCCTGGCAAGTGGGTACACTTGCCAGGTCGAATTGGCAGTTTAAAACTGTACACACAGACACTGTAGTGGCATGTCTGAGCCATGTTTACAGGGCTACTAATGTGGGTGGCACAACCAGTGCTGTAGGCCCACTAGTAGCATTTGATTTACAGGCCCTGGACACCTCAAGTGCACTGTACTAGGGACTCACCAGTAAATAAAATATGCTAATCATGGATAAACCAATCACCAATACAATTTACATAGGCAGCACTTGCACTTTAGCACTGATCAGCAGAGGTAAAGTGTGCAGAGACAATAAACCAGACAAAACGGTTCAGTATACCATAAAAACAGGAGGTCAGAAGGCAAAAGGATGTCAAAAAGCTGGTAGGTATAACATATGTCCCCTCAAGGTGTGAGTAGGGGGAACTACCCAAACCCTGTGGAATCCTTCTCACTAAAGTGGAAGAACCTGGACAAGCCATCAGTGTTGGCATGTTCAGTGCCAGGACTGTGTTCCAACGTAAAGTCCATCCCCTGTAGGGAAATGGACTACCTCAACAGTTTTGGGTTCTCACCCCTCATCTGCATTAACCATCTGAGGGGCCTGTGGTTGATCTGAGCCCAGAAGTGAGACACAAACAAGTAAGGTCTTAGCTTATTCAGCGCCCAGACCACAGCAAAACCTTCCCTTTCAATTGCACTGCACCTCTGTTCCCTGGGGAGTAGTCTCCTTCTAAGGAAGACTACAGGCTTGTATGGGCCCTCTTCATTCAGCTGTGAAAGTATTGCTCCCACACCATGCTCTGAAGCATCTGTCTGTACCACAAACTCCTTCAAGAAGTCAGGGGCCAGCAGCATGGGCTTCATGCACATGGCCTCCTTCAGGGTGTCAAACGCAGTCTGACACGACTCAGTCCAGATCACCTGTTTAGGCTGCTTCTTAGAAGTCAACTCTGTCAAGGGGGCAACAATGGTGCCATATCCCTTGAAAAATCTCCTGTAGTATCTGGTGAGGCCTAATAAGGCTCTCACCTCTGTCTAGGTCTTGGGAGGTGCCCAACCCCAAATTACATCAATTTTAGGTAGTAGGGGCATCACCCGGCCACTCCCTACCTGGTGTTCCAAGTACACCACTGGCCCCTGCCCTATCTGGCACTTACTGGCCTTGATAGTGAGGCCTGCGGCTTGCAGCACCTTCAACACTTCTCAGAGGTGGTGCAAGTGGTGCTCCCAAATGGAGCTCAACACAGCAATGTCATCAAGGTAGGCGGCACTGAAGTTTTCAAGCCCAGCCAGGACCTGATTTACCAACTTCTAGAAGGTGTTTGGGGTGTTCTTCAACCTGAAGTGCATAACCCGGAACTGGAAGTGCCCCTCTGGTATTGAGAGCACTGACCTCTCCTTTGCCCCCTCCATCAAGGCAATCTGCCCCTACCCAGACTTTAAATCAAACGTGCTGAGAAACTTGGCTGTCCCCAACTGATCTATGAGCTCATCAGCTCTGGGAATGGTGTGGGCATCTGATTTGGTGATGGTATTGAGCCCTCGGAAGTCCACACAGAACAGAAGCTCTGGTGTTGCACCAGGTGCAGCAGCCTTGGGGACCAAAACCACTGGGCTGGACCAAGGGCTGCTGGAGTGCTCAATCATCCCCTAAAGCCAACATTTTGGAGACCTCCTCCTTGATGCTGGCCTTCACTCTCTCAGCCAACCTGTAAACCTCATTTTTCACAGGCAGGCTATCCCCAGTGTCCGCATCATGCATACATAGATGGGTGACACCTGGAGTGAGTGAGAACAGAGTGGCAAAGTGTCCCACTAACTGGCAACACTCCCTCTGCTGTTCTAGAGCCAGAGAAGGGGAGAGGACCACGCCTTCTACTGTCCCTTCCTGCTCCTTGGCAAACAGGAGATCAGGGAGAGGTTCGCTTTCCTCTTCCGCCCCATCATCTGTAGCCAGAAGCATAGTCAACTCAGACTTCTCAAAATGGGATTTGAGTTGGTTCACATGTAGAACCCTCAAGGGATTCCTTGGAGTCTGAAAGTCCACTAAGTAGGTGACATCACTCTTGTGCTCCTTCACCTCAAATGGTACTGACCACCTGTCCTGCAGAGCACAAGTCTCTACAGGGCCATGATCCACACTTTCTGGCTAGGCTAAAACTCAACCAGAGTGGTATTCTGGTCTTACCAGCGATTCATGTCCTCCTGGCTTGCCTCTGGGTTCTCTTGTACGAGCCTCCTGGAGTGTGCGGTCTGTTTCTGAAGGCCAGCATGTAGCTAAATACATCATGGCGTGGCTTCCTAGGAGCTTGCTCCCAGCCCTCTTTCACCAGACTCAGAGAACCTCTGATCAGGTGCCCTTACAACAGTTCAAAGGGGCTAAAGCCAACCGCCTTCTGTGGTACTTCCCGGTAGGCAAAGAGAAGGCATGGTATGAGGACTTCTCACTTACACCTCATGGAGTCTGACAGACCCCCAATTATGCCTTTCAGGGCTCTGTTGAATCTCTCAACCAACCCACTACTTTGTAGGTGGTAAGGAGTGGTGAATTTGTAGTTCACTCGACATTCCTTCCACATGGTCTTTATGTACATAGACAGTCATAAAGCTGGTACCCCGGTCAGATACCACCTCCTTGGGGAAACCCACTAGGGTAAAGATACCCATCAGTGCCCGGGACAGAGCGGGTGCCGTCACTGTCCTCAGAGGGATAGCTTCCGGGTACCGGGTGGCAGGGTCCACCAAGACCAGGAGGAACCTGTTGCCTAGGGCTGTCTTGGGATCCAGTGGCCCCACTATGTTGATGCCCACCTGCACAAAAGTAGTGCTCACAACAGGAAAGAGTTGAAGGGGTCTTTACATTTCCCTCCACTTTTACCATTTGCTTGGCAAGTCTGACAAGATCTGCAGAACACTTTCTCATTTGGGGCCAATAGAAGTGGGTGACAAGCCTGTCAAAGGACTTGCCCTGCCCCAAATGTCCTGCCAGAGACACACCATGAGCCAAACCCAGTAGAAAGGCTCTGAAGAGCTGGGGTACCACCAGCATACAGGCTGCCCCAGGCTCAGCAGCCTTAGGCTTGCTATACAGGAGACCATTCTCCCAATATATCAGGTTATCCTTGGGCTCAGTGCCAGCTGCCTAAGACCCAGAAGAGTACTTGGTGGAATACACCAGGGACTATGTGCTCTTCAGACACCAAGTGACACCGGACCGTGGTCACACTGGCTCCAGTATCTCTGAGCGCCTCTATCCTCTGCCCATTGATGGTTACCCACTGTCTCTATTTCTTAGTGCTATCAGGCATTAGGTTTCTCTGGACCATCTTACTGCCCCTAGTGAGACAAGGATCCCCACACCCACCTGGGACCACCTCATCCCCAAGCGCTATACTGGCCAACCCCTTGGTCTGCCCAGTGCTGGATGGTGGTGTGTAAGTGGGACATTTGGGATCCCCCTTCATGTGATCCTTCTGGCCACAAGCAAAGCACTTATGGTGCCCTGCCTCTGCAGGCTTTCCTGAAAAGGACTATGGTTTCTCATCTCCTGGGGGGTGGGATTTCTACCCCGGTTAGTAGATTTGGGCCCTTTGAAAAACTCCTTTCGTTTACCATTGTCCCCCCCCGCTGCTGGGAGCCCTGCCCACCTTGGCAGAATCTCCCCCATATACCTTTTTGTGGACTCTGGTACTCCATAGCAAGTTTCCGGGTGTCAGTCAGCTTACTATCAGTCAATTGCTGGTGCAGCTCTGCAAATCACAGACTAGACAAGTGCTCCCATGCAATTAAGTTGCACAGCCCCTGAAAAGCTGTCACATTACTGCCCTTCACCCAACCATCCAGTGCTCTAACCAGGTCTGGGAATCAGTTTTCTTACGCTGCCTAAATGGATCCCCTCTGTCAGGAGTGAGACCATACCTAGTGAGAAGGGCCTCCTTCATATCAGCATAGGTGAGATTGGACCACTTACCCAAAGCTAGAAAAGTGCCCCTCCCCTCCTCTGTGAAGTGGTTTCAAAATTCTGCCCCCCAGTTCTTCTCAGGGACCCCATTCATGTGGATACATGTATTATATCCATAAAACCAGCTCTGTGTGTTGTCTCCCTTCTTGTACTCTCTCACTACGTTCTTAGGAATCTACACAATTCTATCTGACTGCACTGAGGTTTTGCTGACACCATCATTATTGGATCTCCTCCTCACATCCAGCTCCTTTACTCTAAGCTCCTGGCTTCTTGCCTGTCCTCCAGCTCCTTTGGAGTCAGGCTCTTAGATCCACCACTGATGCCTGACCCAGGGAGTACCTCCCCCCCTGCAGCTCATTCACCCTCTGCACATATCTCCTGGATTAAGGTCCACAGACTCTCCTATTGGATCCATGGACTGCCCACTGGCTGTTCTGGCTGCTACCCAGGCCCTCAATCCCTTTTGTAGCTCCTCATTTTGGTGAGGCCTCTGACCTGGACTTTGAGGTTTTTACAAACTGCCTTAATTTCCTTCACGGTATAGTTTTCCAACCTATCCTTTAAAAAAAAACAAATCTGGGATGCAACTGACGATGCTCTTGGCCGAGTCATAATGTCATTGGAGTTCACTTGAACTTAAGATCAAAAATAGGTCAAAGAGAAAAAAAGAAAAACCGAAAACAAAAGTCTGTATGTGGCACGTAGTGGTCTGCGATATGGAAGTAGTGTACACCAATCACTGTGGGTCAAGTACAAATGCAAGTCCTATCCTCACCGCTGACAACCAATGTTAGAAAAAGGGCCTCTACTTGGCAGTCAGTTTGTACCCTGTCCAAGTAGGGACCCTCACTCTAGTCAGAATAAGGGAGATACCCAGTCAGATAACCCCTGCTCACCCCCTTGGTAGCTTGGCATGAGCATTCAGGCTTATCTCAGAAGCAATGTGTGAAGCTTTTGCACATAACTCACAGTGAAAACACTACAAAAGGACACCACACTATTTTTAGAAAAATAGCCAATATTTATCTGTGTAAAACAAGAGCAAAATGAGAAAATCCTAAAATACAGTGCTAAAGATATGAATTTTGTAAGATTTAACGTAAAAATACAGTTCCTTGAAGTTGATACCTCCACCTGGAGCTATCATGGCGTTGTGATCAACAAAACCAATATTTCAGGCCGGCCGCGGCATCGCAGGCCAGCTACGGTGTCTGGAAGACCCGCAAACAGTACCTTTGGATTTGCAGAGTGTTGTGATCCTCTCGGTGAGCTCCGGAGTGTGGCGTCACTGGCGTTGCGATGTCAGTTCTGGAGTAGGTGCAGGGGTCGTCGGGCCCTTGAAGTTACACACGTTGCAGATTGAGCTGAAAAAATCTGGAGCACTGATGTGGATGGCGTCGGGATGTGAAGTGAAGCGGGACGGTGCAACGTGTGGCACCCACAGGTCATGGTGCAGGCAGCGGCTCGATGATGGTCGTCCAGCGGTGTTGGTGAGACCACGGCTGTGGTATGAAGCAGGGCGGTGCGACGTGTGGTTTCACCAGGTCACGTGCAAGCAGCGGCGTTGTCATTGCTGAAGCACTGTTGTCAGTAGGCCCAAGTCGGCTCTGCGTATCATGACGGGCTCCATGTGGTGTCTACGGGTCGCAGGGCAGACAGGGGCTGCGGTGTGGGATGGGACAGTGCTTTGTGCCCCTCACGGGTGGTGGCCACGGTGCAGGCAGTGATGCCGGTGTCAGCAGGAGCAGAGTCAGCGGGGATGCCGAGGCTGTAGTGTGAGCAGGAGATGCCAGAGTGTGGGACCCACAGGTCACGGTCTGAGCAGCAGCTCGATGAAGTCGTCTAATGAAGCGGGCAATGCTGCTCTGTGCGGCGTCAGCAGGTCACGGTGCAGGCCAGTAGCATCGTTGGCAGCGTCACAGTGGGTTTTCTTCTTTTACAGCACAGGACACACAGTTCCAAGTGCTGCAGGTTGAGGAAACTGAAGTCTTTGGTGTCCCTGAAACTTCCAACAGGAGGCAAGCTCTACCCCAAGCCCTTGAAGAATTTTCACAAGCAGGATAGAAAGCAAAGTTTACCCTTTTTTAAGGCAGAAGCAGCAACTGCAGGCCAATCCAATAAAGCAGCACAGCAAAGGGACAGTACTTATTCACCAGCTCTTCAACTCTTCTCCTTGGAAGAGGATCCTCTTGATTCCAGAAAGATTTGAAAAGTCTGGGATTTTGGTTCCAATACTTATACCCCTTTCTGCCTTTGAAGTTGGCAATCTTCAAATCAAAGTCTCAAGTGTTTGCAAGACCCTTCCTTGTCCAGGCCAGGCCCCAGACACACAGCAGGGGGTTGGAGAGATCAAAAGTCTGGCGGAAACTGAGCTCAGAAGGGAAAGGACTCACCACTGGAGACACAGGGAAGAACCACGCCACCATGGAGCCTGAGCTGCATGTCTTCCCCATGATCTTCTACGTGCTGCTCCACCACAAACACCAATGCCGGCGAAGATGACGACAGTGAGAACAGCCACCTAGCACACAAGGGAGGGAGAGAGGAAATCAACATTGACACACACATGCACCCCCCCAACACCACACACAATCAGCTGCATTACTGAAATATTTATACCCCGTAACTCGGATGAATAATGCAAGGACAAAACGATTTTGAAAAAGTGAATGTAATGAGGGCAACACATCAAGAAAAATAAGTTAGGCAAGATAATAGATATATACATATGTACACAAAAAGGGACACAGCCCAGTCTACAATATTCGTAGGCCACATGGCCACAGGCCAAAGTCCAATGCCACACGTCACCTGCATCAACACAGAGAGAACACTTCAGGGCCATCAATTGGTAAATAGGCAGGTACCTCGGGGACGGGGGACGGAGAATGGGGGGGCACTTCAGCCAGGAAATGTTACATGACCACTGGTTCTGGAGGGGGCAACATGCCCTGTGCTTGGTCCTGGGGAGTACAAGGCCACGGTCTCTCAAGTGGGTGACTTGTCCACTGGCTCTGGAGGGGGCAACATGTCCTGTGCTTGGTCCTGGGAGGGCAAGGCCACAGTCTCTCAAGTGGGTGACTTGCCCACTGGTTCTGGAGGGGGCAACATGCCCATTGCTCTTTGTCCTGGGAAGGGCAAGGCCACAGTCTATCAAGTGGGTAACTTGACCACTTGCTCTGGAGGGGGCAACATGCCCTATGCTTGGTCCTGGGGAGTGCAAGGTCAGAGTCTCTCGACTGGGTGACTTGATCACTGGTTCTGGAGGGGGACTTGTGCCCTGTGCCCTTGATCCTAGGGAGTCTTGGGTATGTGGGTGTCTTACCCAATGGTTCTGGAGGGGGCCCCGTGCCCTGTGCTCTTGATTCTGGAGAGTCTTGGTTATGTGGTAGTCTTACCCACTGGTTCTGGAGGGGGCCTCATGCCCTGTGCTCTTGACCCTGGGGAGTGCAAGGTCACAGTCTCTCAGGTGGTTTTCGTACACACTGGATTTGTAAGGGGCAGGCTTCACAGCAGCCCATGGAGGCAAGATTACATACCGTCCGCTGGCGGTGACTGCTGCTCAATGGAGGTGGTGGTGCTACTGGTAGGGTAGGCTCCTGCCCATCCCCTGCAACCTCGGAAAGCTGCCCACTGGAGGTGGTGGTGCTCCTGGGGGGTAGGCTCCTGCCTATCCCCTGCAACCTCTGACAGCTGCTCAATGGAGGTGGTGGTGCTGTTGGGAGGGAGGCTCCTTGCTCTTCTGGCAGCTGGGGCAGCCTCCTTTCCCTTAAGGCTGCATGGTGAAGGCTCCTTCACCTTCAGGACATGTGGCCTGGATCCTTTTCCACCACGAGTGGGTGTAGTGAACACTGTGCCCATGCATTGGGTGGCTGAGGTGCTTGACTGGGTTCTTCCCACCCTGGCCATATATGCAGGACAGGGGGGAGGGTTAGGGAAGAGGTCAATGGTGGATAGGAACATTTTTTTAGAGACATTGGGGTGGTAACAGGGAGAAAGAATGGAAGTGGAGGAAGAGGGAGTGGTTGTTGGCGGTGTCTGTCTGCTGATTTTGGGTGCAGGTGCATGGGCTGGATGCTGTTGTGAGGTGGATGGCTGTTGGGTGTCTGAGTGCTTGCGTTTGTGTACCTTAGGAGGGGGAGACAGACACAGTGGGAGAGGACACAGGGGATGTGTGCATGGCTGTTTTGGAGGTGTCTGCCAGTGAGGTGTGTGTTCTCCTTGGTGTGGTGATGATGCTGGTAGTGGATGATGATTTAGTGCATGCAGGTGTGAGTGTAGACCTGAACCGTGTGCCCACTGCCACTGACCCCAGGTCCCTGATTGTCATGGGTATGAGGTGTTGCCTGGGGTCCCTGTAGAGGTGGACACACTGCTGATTGACCTGTCCTGGGGACAGAGATATGGGTGCACTGGGTGGATGGTGTGGTGGTGTTTCCTGATGGGGGAGGCTCTGTGATAGTGTGTGACTGGGCCTGGGTAACCGGCTGTCCAGAGGTCCCTTATGGGCCAGGTTGGTCATCCAGATCCTGAAGACCAGAGTTGCTGTCATCACTGTGGGCCTCTTCTGTTGGGGGACTGGATACTGCTGGCACCTCCTCTCCGCTGACATTGGCTGGGGTACCTGTGGGGATGTAAGTGATGTGTTATGGTTTCTGTGTCTGACATATTGTGCATCCATGGCTTGCCCTCTTTGGTTGTATTTGCCCTGGCAGCTTTCACTTGTGTACGTTGGTGTATGGTGGGATGATTAGTTCTCTCTGCTATACATGCCTTAGTGATGAATGTCCATGCAGGGCTATGAGTGGTGTCCATGCATTGGTAGAGCATGTAGGGCTTGGCATTGGGATGAGTGAGATGTGATGGTGGGGTGCGTGGGTAGTGGTGGAGTGATCGGAGTGAGGTTGGGGGTATGTGATGGCATGCAGGTAGGGGGGTGATAGTAGTAGAGAGTTGACTTACCAGAGTCCAGTCCTCCCCCTGTTCCGGCCAGGCCCTCAGGATGCAGGATTGCCTATTAACATGAAATGGTTATGAACTAATGTATAATAATGCCGCATAGAAACTGTATTAATATGTTTTGCTAAAAACGTGCACTTGAAATGTGCCCACGGGGAGTGGCCACCAATGTATACGGGGACTAATGAAAATGACTAATGATGATGAATTATTATTATTAAATGTGATTTTACACTAATTATTAAAGTTTATGTTGCTGAAATGCTGCTAATAAATCATTAGGCTTTAGTTAGCATGAGTTGAGGCCTGGCTGCCTGACTCTCATATTAAATGTGTTTTTCTAAACATGCAGTGTGCTGACTTGCTAAAGGACATGAACTCTTATTTTTTTCCAAACTAGAAGCTGAATGTAACTGTAGTAGATCCGTTCTCATGAAATTCATCCTACTTATAGAAACATTTGAGTTGAATGCAACAGTGTAGATTAATGTTAGGTACAAGGTCGCCTAAACCGGTACAGACAATGGAGCCACTGACCGAAGATGTGCAAAGAATCACGAGAAGATGAAATCATACCGGACATTCTACCTCTAAAGACGTCAATCATAAGGACCAATAAAATGCCTGAGAACTGTTCTGGGGTGACAAATTCAATGAGCTAATGTACAGTTAATTGGTTAAAGATAGTGGGGTGCAAACCCCTGTCCAATTAGAAAAACCTATGACACAGGGAGTTACATAGATTGGTTAGGGAAATGCTAATCCAGAAGCTTTGTCACTCTGTTTGGTGACTTGCTGATTTTACTTAGAACCATCCTTGTCCTTAGATTGCCCGTTTACACTTTATCTCCTTATGAGGGAAGTACCCTTTTGCCCTTCCTGCCTGAGCTGAGTTACTGACAGATGTCGAACCAACTGATGTCCTGAAGACGAAGACCGAACCTGAAAATCTTCGGGATGAGAATGAATAATTCTTCAATCTCTAGAAGTAAGGGCTTTTTATCTACTTATTTATCTATTAGTAATGTTTTACTATTTTAAAGAGATTGTTTTATCTTTTATGGAGTAAAATCGGAATAAAGATTGATTTGAATTTGAATTTGAATTGTCCAGTGTGGTGGTGCTTTGTTTGTGTGTGTCCATTTTGAGCGCAGCGGTATGTACCGCCAATGTTTTACTGCCGTTGAATGTCTGCCGTGGTGATTCATGAGTCATAATGTGATGGGTGTTGTTCTGTTGGCATAATGGTGTTAGTTTTGATACCTCCAGTTTATCACTGACCTTTGGTGTCGCGGATTTGTGTATATGGCTGAATACAGAAGGATCAGTGTGTGTGTGTCATAATATGGTGAACGGATATTCACATGGCGGTAGTAAGTTGGCAGTAGTCAGCGTTGCTGTAAGTAGCATTTTCCGCCAAAGCCATAATGAAGGCCTTAGTCTTGTTTTATTTGTTAAATATCACTAAATTTTTCTAATATTGTTGTGGGCTCCTTTTGTGGTGTGTTTTCAGTGTGTTACCTTTTGAAAATGTGCACAATTACTTTACACATTGACTTTAAATTAAGCCTGACTGCTCTGTGCCAAGGGACCAGGGGGTGGAGCACAGATTAATTTGGGTTTGCTTGTGCCTTATCCTGACAAGGATTGTGGTTGTTGCTTGACTGGGGCTCACACCCCAATCAACCAACAACCTATTTTCTTACATTCAGCAATGAGAAATTGCAGTGTTTCACTGTTATGTAAAAGGGTGAATGCTAAGCGAACTATAATATAACTTTAAATTCTCCTGATTTAACAAAATTACTTTCACAGGTACAAACCACATTGTGGTCCACCGGGGTCAAAGATGTGGGATTCATATCATTGATTTAACTAGTGAAGAGCAAGGTGGGCACAAAGAAAAGGCTACTCATAATACTGTAATATACATGGATTCCTGAAGCAGAGGAAGGGATCCACCTCTATTAGAAGGTTTGATTTAGTAAAGCGTTTTAGTGCTTTTTGTCAGTCAATGTAATAGCATGATTGTCCTGATACGCAAGGGGTGCAAAACAATATATACAGGTTTGTGCAAGAACCTAGTTCAATTAATAATGTGGTTATCTAAAGCTTCCATGTGGTTTATAACACCACCACCATCCTTTCTTTTGTCCCCACAACTGCCCAATAGTTTAAAGTGGTAGACCTTTTCTCTGCCTTCTTTTTCATCCCTATACATGCAGAAATCTTATATCACTTTGCCTTCTCATTTTGAGGGTCTAAATTTTTAGGGAAACGTCTGCTTCAAGGATTTGCAGAGTGATCTTCATTTGGCATTCTACATTAGTTTTAGCTGCTGACAATTAAATTTATTAGTAGCATATTTTATTCTAAATCACAGCAAGAACGACTCCCTGTCCCACCTGCCTTAACTATACAATAAAGGGTGTAAGAAAGCAAAGGAATAAATGCAGTTATTCCCTGCCCAAATACAGTTCCTTGGTCATTAAATATCTTCGGGTACGTGCCACCTGTCCTACTTTGGATCAAGTTGAAGCCATGTGTAAGTTGCTCCACTAAAAATCACTGTCTTTCTGGTTCCTACTTTTCTGGACATGTCCCAGTATTATAGAGAGTGAGGTGGATTCTACGCTGTGCTAACAAGGCAAAGCTCTTGCAAGAAGAGACATCCTTGAAATCTTGCAGTGGTGTAGGGAAGCCCAAAATGTATTTATGAAAATTAAGCAACCCTCGACTTTAGCCCATGCCCTTGGCTGATTATGCCAAGACTTTTGCATTGTACTGTCATGAACGTAATGGGCTTCACTTGTCATACTAATTTAGAGTCATAGGAATCAGAAAAAAGCTATTAAACTATGATTCCACAATCTTGGACCTAGTCATTGCTGGGTTCCCTCCATGTATGTGATTTGCAGCGGTTGCTGTAACCCTCTTGTATTGAACACTCTGTTAACAGTAGTTGTGGCACATTCTGCTGTCATCTTTCTTCTCACCGAAGGGACCAGCACCTCTCTAGAGCATGATTTTCTCAGTATGAAATTCTTGTGTTGTCTGCCTTTCATATTATCTTTGTCCAGGGCCCTGCCTCAAACTCCACCTCTTTAATGTCCATACTTGAGAGAAAACACCATGACTACTTATTCATCATTATCCATTTTGTTGATGGCTCATGTCTGAGGAACAATGATGGTGTCTTAGTTGAAGATTATGCTATATTTACAGTGTATCAAATAGTAGAAAGATGTCACCTTTCAAACATGAGCAGTGCCTGATGCCCTTACCAGAGCATATATTGTAGCCAAAGAAAGAATTGTGGCAATGTACACAGAGTGTATGCTTTTGAGATGACAAATAACTTTGGGCTCTGCTGGCTTCAAACGGGGTTAATAACATCTGCTGGGAACCCTTTTGAGAAGGGTCAGCATGTTTGGATGCCTCTTAAATACACTGCAGTCACCAAAGAAGATTTCAGTGGCAAAGTGTGCAAGGCGTCAGCATCCAGATGATGATGTCTCTAGGGTAACACCTTAGAAGATTCTGCTTCTAAAAATTCTGCTCCGTCTGAAAATGCAATGCTAGTGTTGCTATGTACATTGTGATAGCTAATTTGTTCCTTATACTATCACTGAAAGAGTTGACTCAATTAGAGGGGCAAGCTTCTGAAAATGAAAATCAATATCAGATGAAGCAGAAACGTGAAGGAGACCCTGAAGGGGTGTGAAGAGACAACACTGGTAATATGGTCAAGATAATATTTCAACTTCAAAACTTTGGATGGCGTATCATGGGACAAAAGATGTAAGTGGAGATAAAAGCTCATAAAGTTAGAAGACTAGCTTCACTTTCGAGACAATCATCAGGAAATCAAAAAAGAGTGGACCCATTATTAATGATACTCTAGTCCCTGTGTCCCACTGAAAAATATCTTTTTTCTTTAAGGGCTTTCACATCCAGCTATTCTGTGACATGCTCCATCATTAAGTCCTTACCTGAAACGTCAATACATATAGACATGCTTCACTTGTGGCGTGAGCACTTAATATCCTGTTCTCAAGGAAAATGTATATTCTATATTCACAAATTTATTCTGGGTTCCTTTGGCAAACTTAAAAACAATGTACCCACATTCCGGGAGAGTAATCGGTGATGAAGCATGCCACATGTTACCTGTTGGTGAGAGTCCTTTTTAAAAAACGTCATTAAGTCGTTCACAGAGGGACACAGAACTAGAGTACCACCTTTTTTTATTTCTTTTTGCACCATGGAACACCCTGTTTCAGCAGGTTCTGAGGTACAACAACCTATTGGTATTTAATCTTATTTTCCTTGGTAGCCCAGAACTATTACTATTCTTACTCCACCCCTCTATAACACAATGTGGGAAATGGAATTTAGACCACTTGACTGATCACCTTCTCTCTTTGGACCCATTTGTGCACCTTCAGATGGATTTTATCTATATGCTATGGTGTGCTACTTATTCTTATTATTTGTTGATAGTGTGCATGGTTTCAGGTTGGGTGAAAGCGTACTCCTGTGGTAATTTCATTATCTAAGCAGCTACTTAGAGTTTGCATCTCTTTTTCAGAAACACCAATCTGAATCTCCAGTGACCAAGGAACACACTTTGCTTCAGCATTGGCACAACACGTCTTAAAGGATTTAGGAACAGACTAAGATTGCAGCTGTGCTTATAACCCAGAATCAGCAGGTAAGGCAGAGAGGAACAATGACACTCCTAAAAATAAGATAGCTAAGATATGCTCAGAGCTTAACATGTCCGTGATTCTGCTTTCGGAACTGTGCCTTGTCCTGTAGATGACCCTCTGTCATGATTGCCTCTACTGTTTTACCATGTGCCAATAGGATATGTCACTTGTCTCTTCCTGCCCCTCCAACACTCAACAGTGCTGCATTCACTTCCCCTCTTTGTTACCACCTCTGTCCGAGCTAAACAGCTACGTATGGATACAGGATTCCATTTTGGGCCTCGTGCACTATCTTTGCCACTGCCTTGAGTATCTGGTTGGTGGCGGGACATATCATCACTGTGAAGTGGTGAATTATTCAAAGATCTAACTGTGCTCGACCAGTTCTTGCATAGATCCATAGATTATCCTTTTTTAACATAGGAGATATTTAATAAGGATTAATGTAGTAGTCAGGGTAATTTTTTAACCCAAAAGCTGAGCTTAAACTCTTATTAGAAAGACATTCTGATAGAAGTAGTGCCATACCCAATAAAGAGTAAGTACTCTGTTCTCTTAACCTATTAGCCTCTGGTAGTCACTAGCGTGTATTTAGAGTGGGATATGGTTTTTCCCAAAGAGCCTATTCTCATTTTTTAGAAGGTTTTTGGATGTAATATTGGGAGAAATGAATATTCGTTACTATATATTTTTCTAACACATAATAGGACTTACAGCACACCAAATTACCTTTTAATAATATTGCACATTTCCCACATGCAACTTACTGAGTAGATTGGACTTACATAGTTATATGCCTACTAACTGCAAATTAGTATTTCTTTCATAATCACAAAAAAATATCTCTTTCAGCATCAAGTTGTGTGTACTTTATCTTCTATTATCACTGATCTTGTTGCATGTTTCCTAGGCAACATACACAACTACTTACCTGTTTAGACAGAGTGGGATTTAGAAATTTCTATCTAAAGGAGACTTTGATGATAGGTTTTTGCCTAATATGCGGTATGATAAATCTTACCACATATCAACCCTAGGTGCATTGTCAAAAGTAGTTAGATAAAAATATGTTTTGTTAATTAAGACCGTGCTTATGCTTTACAGCCTTGGATTTTAACTCCCTATGTTAATCCAAGCACCTGAAGTGAGCGATGATACAACACCGCTCACAAACGAACATACTCTAGAGTAGAGAGAACAGTTGGACTTCTGAAAGGAAGATTTTGCTATCTACATAGGAGTCATGTGGCACTGCAATATAGCCCTGACAAGATCTGTAAAAACATACCAACTGGAAGGGGCCCCCCCCTGTTGATTCTCATTTGGATCCTGACAAGGCAAATCCACTACCCCATCAACCACAAGATGCTTCATGAGCTGCTGAAGGAAGCGTAAGACAGCCAGACATAACTACTTATTCTTTTTAAGGTAAGTTAAATGAGAATAGAAGAAAATACCTTTTATTTCAGTTCTTGAATTGGTATCAGTGTTTCCAAAAATATATCAACAGGTTAAGATATTTGGCATCATAAAAAGGGCAAACCAAGAAGGTGAAATTTAAAAACATATTTGTAATGCATTTTCTCCCTCTCCCAACAATCCCCTTTTCTTTTGTTCCAACATTTTCAGTTCCAGAGACATCAACCCCTGTACCGTGACTACAAATGCAACACAAGCTAATTCCTTTAGTAACAGGCTACTGAGCCTTGAGGACTCTCCACTTTGATCACCACCTAATTCACCAGCAGCAGCTATTTGTGTAGGTTGAATATTTTCTAAGGGACTGATTACCTGCACCAGGCCACATGCAAAATCTCCACGATAGTGCCCCATCACAACTTGTTGTGCCTTGATAAAGTAGTAATACCACAGGAAAGACAGTTAATGATCTAGTGAAACCATCAATGGAAGAGATATATTGGTGAAGTCTGCTTCTATGTGAAACATTTTCCTGATGCATAACAGAACATAAGTTGGTTACTGCCTCTGTTAAGTGATAACATTTGTCACAAATTGTTCTTTTCTCCTCCTCAACTGCATTACTGAGCTTATCTAAACCATCTTTGATGGAATTTATGTTTTTGTTAATGTCTACTATCTGCTTACCAACACCTTCCATTTTTTTATTTTGTAGGGGCTGTATTGCCAACATGAAGGCCGTCAAACAAACCTAAGGATTCTGCCCCATCATTACGTTTATGCAAGCAGAAGGTCTTTGAGCCGAACCACTGTGAAACTACTGCAAAACTCTCATGCACATTTGTCTTTTTCCTAAAGCAGGTTGTGGTGTTTCTCTGGGTGTTGTATGTTCCTAAGATACTTTTTAAAAATATGGCACTGTTGAAACGGTTGGTCTGTGAATGACCCCCTCTGTGTTTTTGAAATTTCAAAGGAGACATTACACTTCCTGTTCCTAGCTACATAAATCTCTAATGAGTTTTATTTCACATTTCCTAATCTGTGTATGATTGTTACCAATTTTGAAGGTGTAGTTACATTAAAATGTATGTACTACATCTCCCATAACACAACAGTAGGATGCATCCATTGTTTCGTGAATATAAGTTTTTAAATGTTAAGATTAGTATTTCTATGCTTACCTTTAGATGTACAGGGTGGTCAAGAGGTATAAATGTCAGTAAACCTACAATGCTCTTATGCTGTAAGGTGGACTTTATTAAGGACTCAACAAAGTTGGTGGCAGGTGATTTTAGGGTCCCCCACCTGTGCACCTGCTGCCATTGAACAGTTTTCATTTCTCTACGTTCTGGATCTTTGATCATGCTATTTTTGTGAATCTCTTCGATGGTAGGCTCAGTAACTCTCACTTAGTTGAATGTCTTCTGAATCCCTTTCCAGATTTTTTTCTTCTGGGAATCTGGCACTGTAAAGCAGCTCTTTCCTAAAGCTCATCATTATAAATCATGCTTTTTCACTAAGTACATCAAACTCCTTCTCACTGGATTCAAGCTTGTGCTTCCTCCCTCCACCATCCTTCTCAGCCTTGTCTCTTGTCAATATATGGTTTTGCACAAAAACAAACCTCAAGTGTTTGCCTAGTAAACAATGCCTGAAGTTCTTTATGTTCTCATGGCCTCCACAGATCATGTGTTTCAGCAGTTCTTCATTGTAAGGCCATCAAACAGTTCCCAAATGAGATTATAACAATTTCCAAATGCATTTCAAATTTACAGATTCTGTATTTGAGAATCGGTAAATTGTGAATGTTAATCATACTGAATTGCCAATTTACGAACTAGACGTATGACATAAAACTAATACTGATTCTCAAATTGTGAGTTGGAATACAGTACATTTTGGAAGTTAGTATTCTGGACCTTTGCACGTCTGGCCATATGTTCTTATAGAAAAAAGTAGCTCTAGATTACCTGTGCACTCATAAACCACAGAGGGTAACCCATAAACCCAAAAGGGCTGGGTAAGCATCAATTGTCAAAACCTACAATGCCCTTATAGGAAGA
Organism: Pleurodeles waltl; assembly: GCF_031143425.1. Classification (NCBI taxonomy): domain Eukaryota; kingdom Metazoa; phylum Chordata; class Amphibia; order Caudata; family Salamandridae; genus Pleurodeles; species Pleurodeles waltl. Next base: position 959,534,522 of record NC_090447.1, on the reverse strand, counting down.
CAAACATTATTTACATATATCATAAAAAACACATAGGTGAACATACAAAAATCAATTTTATTCACTTACATGTGAACATTAAAAATATGTCTCCATCTCTATTCCATAGAGACCCCCCATCTCATAATCAAACCGCCAGAAGGACAAATCAAAAGTGAGGAAAAAGTGCTCGTGCTGGACAGTAACCAATGAAAAAATAGCCAATATCCTAATCATCCAAAAAGTACATAAAAATAAAAGCCATTGGTTGGTTATCCTTTTACTGTATTGAATCAATTTCAAATCATCAAGGAATGTAAATATCCTTCTTGTGTCCTTCTTTGATAGCCTATGCAGAAGCCAATCCCGACTGTAACATATACGCCGACGTTTCGACCCCTCTCTATTCTGGGCCAAATCACTGCTCAATAATGGGTCTTCTTCAGGACTAACCAATGGGAGTCCCTAAAACCATACCAAAAAATCTAATTAAACTACAAACATTTAGCCATGTCACCTATGCTAACCTTCAATTACAAAATGTACTTACCCTATATTATCTTCTGACCCCTTTATTTGTTAGGTATTCCTGCATGTGATAACACGTCCAGCCCTTATAAATTACCTGTACCTGGACACGTTGGAGGTCGGTGAATCTTTTAACCGAGTCGGGCTCTCCTCATCCTCAATAGTCGAGTCACTCAGATCAATAATCAATAACTGTTGTAATCTGTAATCAATACTCAATTAATAGATCAATATAACACATCAGAAATCAATAACAGTTGGTATTTCAGCGCACCATGACCTTTCAGTCATGAATAACCACACCAGTTTATTAAAAGTTAGTGAATTTATTTCCCTATATTAACAAAGCTAGCACGATATATATGTGTCTCAAGACCAATTGATATATGTATATGAACATTACTAGCTGTCCATAACGGCGGAAGAAACGCAATCTACGCAAAATCTGAATGATGATACACTCTGTTATAGCAATGCAAATCACCAATGTGACTAACTGTATTTGACTAATTGCATACATTCGGTCAGCATAACAAGATTTCAATTCTTCATGATACATTGAATGAAAACCTCGACTAACCTCTAATTAGCATTGGCATGTGGGACTTCATGCAAAACGAATTTAGTCAACACAAATTTGGAAAACTTCTAGCTAGGACCCTATCAAAATAGCAGTTGGTACCTAAAAGGAAAAACACAATGCATAATACATTTATCCTTTCATATTTACCAAATACAATCAGCATTCAAGAAAAGTCTTCGTCCTTCAGGTACCGGTTGATCAGCCTGGGGCAAATTTCAAAAGGGGCAAAGTTAAGGGCAAGCTTCCTTGCAGCGGCAAGAAGAATAGGGCAAAGTTACTGCATGGGCAAGACGGGGACAAATTAAAGTTAAAGTCTCTAGGGTGAGAATTCTTAAAGTCTCTTTCTCTCAGATAGAGAAAAGGGCATCAGGGTGTCGTCCAAAATGGAGTCTGGCATCAGGCTTCAAACTGGCATCGAGGAAAATGGCTTACTTCTCTTTGTCCGGTGGGTTTAAGTAAGAAACATTCAAAATTCTGTAGGGTCTTCCATTGGAGGGTTCATAGGTTGGCTTCAAATTGTCCAATCAAAAATTGTCTTTTACTAGCGCCCATTTATGCATACACTGTCCTTGGAGCCTTGGAACACAAATTGTATCATGGTTTGCCAATTATTTTACTATCTGTACCTTCATTGTCCGCACCTGCAGAGACTGACCTTGTATCAAAGGGGATGTAACCGGCCTTACAGCACACCAAATTACCTTTTAATAATATTGCACATTTCCCACATGCAACTTACTGAGTAGATTGGACTTACATAGTTATATGCCTACTAACTGCAAATCAGTATTTCTTTCATAATCACAAAAAAATATCTCTTTCAGCATCAAGTTGTGTGTACTTTATCTTCTATTATCACTGATCTTGTTGCATGTTTCCTAGGCAACATACACAACTACTTACCTGTTTAGACAGAGTGGGATTTAGAAATTTCTATCTAAAGGAGACTTTGATGATAGGTTTTTGCCTAATATGCGGTATGATAAATCTTACCACATATCAACCCTAGGTGCATTGTCAAAAGTAGTTAGATAAAAATATGTTTTGTTAATTAAGACCGTGCTTATGCTTTACAGCCTTGGATTTTAACTCCTTATGTTAATCCATGCACCTGAAGTGAGCGATGATACAACACCGCTCACAAACGAACATACTCTAGAGTAGAGAGAACAGTTGGACTTCTGAAAGGAAGATTTTGCTATCTACATAGGAGTCATGTGGCACTGCAATATAGCCCTGACAAGATCTGTAAAAACATACCAACTGGAAGGGGTCCCCCCCTGTTGATTCTCATTTGGATCCTGACAAGGCAAATCCACTACCCCATCAACCACAAGATGCTTCATGAGCTGCTGAAGGAAGCGTAAGACAGCCAGACATAACTACTTATTCTTTTTAAGGTAAGTTAAATGAGAATAGAAGAAAATACCTTTTATTTCAGTTCTTGAATTGGTATCAGTGTTTCCAAAAATATATCAACAGGTTAAGATATTTGGCATCATAAAAAGGGCAAACCAAGAAGGTGAAATTTAAAAACATATTTGTAATGCATTTTCTCCCTCTCCCAACAATCCCCTTTTCTTTTGTTCCAACATTTTCAGTTCCAGAGACATCAACCCCTGTACCGTGACTACAAATGCAACACAAGCTAATTCCTTTAGTAACAGGCTACTGAGCCTTGAGGACTCTCCACTTTGATCACCTCCTAATTCACCAGCAGCAGCTATTTGTGTAGGTTGAATATTTCCTAAGGCACTGATTACCTGCACCAGGCCACATGCAAAATCTCCACGATAGTGCCCCATCACAACTTGTTGTGCCTTGATAAAGTAGTAATACCTCAGGAAAGACAGTTAATGATCTAGTGAAACCATCAATGGAAGAGATATATTGGTGAAGTCTGCTTCTATGTGAAACATTTTCCTGATGCATAACAGAACATAAGTTGGTTACTGCCTCTGTTAAGTGATAACATTTGTCACAAATTGTTCTTTTCTCCTCCTCAACTGCATTACTGAGCTTATCTAAACCATCTTTGATGGAATTCATGTTTTTGTTAATGTCTACTATCTGCTTACCAACACCTTCCATTTTTTTATTTTGTAGGGGCTGTATTGCCAACATGAAGGCCGTCAAACAAACCTAAGGATTCTGCCCCATCATTAGGTTTATGCAAGCAGAAGGTCTTTGAGCTGAACCACTGTGAAACTACTGCAAAACTCTCATGCACATTTGTCTTTTTCCTGAAGCAGGTTGTGGTGTTTCTCTGGGTGTTGTATGTTCCTAAGATACTTTTTAAAAATATGGCACTGTTGAAACGGTTGGTCTGTGTCCTGAAAGCACAGGTGATGACATAGTGGGTGGTGGCTCATTACCTTCTTCCATGTCAGAATGAGGGACTAGTTTAGATATTGGCAGATGAGTTACTCCATCACAACAGTGATGGATATCTGGTCCCCCAAAATCTAAATCTCATAGGATATAATGGGATTTAAATTTCAGCGGATGGTTTATCAATCACCATTATGATGGAGTAAATCATCTGCTAATATCTAAATCAGACTCTTGGGGGCATATTTACAATAAAATGGTGCAGTGCGGCGATGCACAATAATTGACAGCACTGTGCTGCGTCACTTTAGAAACTGTATTAAGAAGAATATGACACACCCCTGTGTTTCCCGCTGTGCTGGCACTAAATTTGCTGCTGAGCACTAATGCAGCCACCCTTGCACCATGGTGTAGGGATGGCTGCATTGCAGGGGGTCCCTTCCTGCACCAAAATAATTTTCCATGGCAATTCGCAAAATACAGCGCACACAGAAGGAGCTAAAAATGAAGAGAAATGTAAGCATTTCTCTTTATTGCGCCATGCTAACGCCACCCCTGGGGTGGTTTTAGTTTTTGGTACTGCTTTTGTAAAATCTCGTAAATCTGGGGCAGCATCAAAATGCAACGGGTGTTGCTGTGAAATGCTGCATGTTAAGGAGCTGTATTTACAAGGTGGCGTTAAGCCACAAGAAGTGGCTTACAGGTGCCCTGCAAATAAGGCCCAGTGCTCAGCGCCACTGGAGCACCACAAAAAGTGACATGGTGGTGGCGCTAAGGGCTTGTAAATTTGCCCCATTGTGTCTTGAGGTGCCTCTGCTTCTGGCTCTTGCAATCTCTGTCACATTTGTGTTATATACAATGTTCTGTTACTGTGCTGACTTTTAAAGTATCTGGGGGTGATTCTCACCCTGGCGGGCGGCGGAGGCCGCCCGCCAGAGTTCCCCCCTCCAGAATACCGCACCGCGGTCATTAGACCGCTGCGGGTATTCTGGGTTTTACACTGGGCTGGCGGGCGACCGCCAAAAGGCCGCCCGCCAGCCCAGTGTAAAACAAGCTTCCCACGAGGACGCCGGCTCCGAATGGAGCCGGCGGAGTGGGAAGGTGCGACGGGTGCAGTGGCACCCGTCGCGAATTTCACTGTCTGCAATGCAGACAGTGAAATTCATTGTGGGGCCCTCTTACAGGGGCCCCTGCAGTGCCCATGCCATTGGCATGGGCACTGCAGGGGCCTCCAGGGGTCCCACGACACCCCATACCGCCATCCTGTTCCTGGCGGCGAACCGCCAGGAACAGGATGGTGGTATGGGGTGTCTGAATCCCCATGGCGGCGCAGCGAGCTGCACCGCCATGGAGGATTCAGAAGGGCAGCGGAAGACCGGCGGGAGACCGCCGGTTTTCCACTTCTGACCACGGCCGAACCGCCGCGGTCAGAATGCCCTGCGGGGCACCGCCAGCCTGTTGGCGGTGCCCCCGTCATTTTAGCCCTGGCGGTCGATGACCGCCAGGGTTAGAATGACCCCCTCTGTGTTTTTGAAATTTCAAAGGAGACATTACACGTCCTGTTCCTAGCTACATAAATCTCTAATGAGTTTTATTTCACATTTCCTAATCTGTGTATGATTGTTACCAATTTTGAAGGTGTAGTTACATTAAAATGTATGTACTACATCTCCCATAACACAACAGTAGGATGCATCCATTGTTTCGTGAATATAAGTTTTTAAATGTTAAGATTAGTATTTCTATGCTTACCTTTAGATGTACAGGGTGGTCAAGAGGTATAAATGTCAGTAAACCTACAATGCTCTTATGCTGTAAGGTGGACTTTATTAAGGACTCAACAAAGTTGGTGGCAGGTGATTTTAGGGTCCCCCACCTGTGCACCTGCTGCCATTGAACAGTTTTCATTTCTCTACGTTCTGGATCTTTGATCATGCTATTTTTGTGAATCTCTTCGATGGTAGGCTCAGTAACTCTCACTTAGTTGAATGTCTTCTGAATCCCTTTCCAGATTTTTTTCTTCTGGGAATCTGGCACTGTAAAGCAGCTCTTTCCTAAAGCTCATCATTATAAATCATGCTTTTTCACTAAGTACATCAAACTCCTTCTCACTGGATTCAAGCTTGTGCTTCCTCCCTCCACCATCCTTCTCAGCCTTGTCTCTTGTCAATATATGGTTTTGCACAAAAACAAACCTCAAGTGTTTGCCTAGTAAACAATGCCTGAAGTTCTTTATGTTCTCATGGCCTCCACAGATCATGTGTTTCAGCAGTTCTTCATTGTAAGGCCATGAAACAGTTCCCAAATGAGATTATAACAATTTCCAAATGCATTTCAAATTTACAGATTCTGTATTTGAGAATCGGTAAATTGTGAATGTTAATCATACTGAATTGCCAATTTACGAACTAGACGTATGACATAAAACGAATACTGATTCTCAAATTGTGAGTTGGAATACAGTACATTTTGGAAGTTAGTATTCTGGACCTTTGCACGTCTGGCCATATGTTCTTATAGAAAAAAGTAGCTCTAGATTACCTGTGCACTCATAAACCACAGAGGGTAACCCATAAACCCAAAAGGGCTGGGTAAGCATCAATTGTCATAACCTACAATGCCCTTATAGGAAGACAAACATTATTTACATATATCATAAAAAACACATAGGTGAACATACAAAAATCAATTTTATTCACTTACATGTGAACATTAAAAATATGTCTCCATCTCTATTCCATAGAGACCCCCCATCTCATAATCAAACCGCCAGAAGGACAAATCAAAAGTGAGGAAAAAGTGCTCGTGCTGGACAGTAACCAATGAAAAAATAGCCAATATCCTAATCATCCAAAAAGTACATAAAAATAAAAGCCATTGGTTGGTTATCCTTTTACTGTATTGAATCAATTTCAAATCATCAAGGAATGTAAATATCCTTCTTGTGTCCTTCTTTGATAGCCTATGCAGAAGCCAATCCCGACTGTAACATATACGCCGACGTTTCGACCCCTCTCTATTCTGGGCCAAATCACTGCTCAATAATGGGTCTTCTTCAGGACTAACCAATGGGAGTCCCTAAAACCATACCAAAAAATCTAATTAAACTACAAACATTTAGCCATGTCACCTATGCTAACCTTCAATTACAAAATGTACTTACCCTATATTATCTTCTGACCCCTTTATTTGTTAGGTATTCCTGCATGTGATAACACGTCCAGCCCTTATAAATTACCTGTACCTGGACACGTTGGAGGTCGGTGAATCTTTTAACCGAGTCGGGCTCTCCTCATCCTCAATAGTCGAGTCACTCAGATCAATAATCAATAACTGTTGTAATCTGTAATCAATACTCAATTAATAGATCAATATAACACATCAGAAATCAATAACAGTTGGTATTTCAGCGCACCATGACCTTTCAGTCATGAATAACCACACCAGTTTATTAAAAGTTAGTGAATTTATTTCCCTATATTAACAAAGCTAGCACGATATATATGTGTCTCAAGACCAATTGATATATGTATATGAACATTACTAGCTGTCCATAACGGCGGAAGAAACGCAATCTACGCAAAATCTGAATGATGATACACTCTGTTATAGCAATGCAAATCACCAATGTGACTAACTGTATTTGACTAATTGCATACATTCGGTCAGCATAACAAGATTTCAATTCTTCATGATACATTGAATGAAAACCTCGACTAACCTCTAATTAGCATTGGCATGTGGGACTTCATGCAAAACGAATTTAGTCAACACAAATTTGGAAAACTTCTAGCTAGGACCCTATCAAAATAGCAGTTGGTACCTAAAAGGAAAAACACAATGCATAATACATTTATCCTTTCATATTTACCAAATACAATCAGCATTCAAGAAAAGTCTTCGTCCTTCAGGTACCGGTTGATCAGCCTGGGGCAAATTTCAAAAGGGGCAAAGTTAAGGGCAAGCTTCCTTGCAGCGGCAAGGAGAATAGGGCAAAGTTACTGCATGGGCAAGACGGGGACAAATTAAAGTTAAAGTCTCTAGGGTGAGAATTCTTAAAGTCTCTTTCTCTCAGATAGAGAAAAGGGCATCAGGGTGTCGTCCAAAATGGAGTCTGGCATCAGGCTTCAAACTGGCATCGAGGAAAATGGCTGACTTCTCTTTGTCCGGTGGGTTTAAGTAAGAAACATTCCAAATTCTGTAGGGTCTTCCATTGGAGGGTTCATCGGTTGGCTTCAAATTGTCCAATCAAAAATTGTCTTTTACTAGCGCCCATTTATGCATACACTGTCCTTGGAGCCTTGGAACACAAATTGTATCATGGTTTGCCAATTATTTTACTATCTGTACCTTCATTGTCCGCACCTGCAGAGACTGACCTTGTATCAAAGGGGATGTAACCGGCCTTACAGCACACCAAATTACCTTTTAATAATATTGCACATTTCCCACATGCAACTTACTGAGTAGATTGGACTTACATAGTTATATGCCTACTAACTGCAAATTAGTATTTCTTTCATAATCACAAAAAAATATCTCTTTCAGCATCAAGTTGTGTGTACTTTATCTTCTATTATCACTGATCTTGTTGCATGTTTCCTAGGCAACATACACAACTACTTACCTGTTTAGACAGAGTGGGATTTAGAAATTTCTATCTAAAGGAGACTTTGATGATAGGTTTTTGCCTAATATGCGGTATGATAAATCTTACCACATATCAACCCTAGGTGCATTGTCAAAAGTAGTTAGATAAAAATATGTTTTGTTAATTAAGACCGTGCTTATGCTTTACAGCCTTGGATTTTAACTCCTTATGTTAATCCATGCACCTGAAGTGAGCGATGATACAACACTGCTCACAAACGAACATACTCTAGAGTAGAGAGAACAGTTGGACTTCTGAAAGGAAGATTTTGCTATCTACATAGGAGTCATGTGGCACTGCAATATAGCCCTGACAAGATCTGTAAAAACATACCAACTGGAAGGGGTCCCCCCCTGTTGATTCTCGTTTGGATCCTGACAAGGCAAATCCACTACCCCATCAACCACAAGATGCTTCATGAGCTGCTGAAGGAAGCGTAAGACAGCCAGACATAACTACTTATTCTTTTTAAGGTAAGTTAAATGAGAATAGAAGAAAATACCTTTTATTTCAGTTCTTGAATTGGTATCAGTGTTTCCAAAAATATATCAACAGGTTAAGATATTTGGCATCATAAAAAGGGCAAACCAAGAAGGTGAAATTTAAAAACATATTTGTAATGCATTTTCTCCCTCTCCCAACAATCCCCTTTTCTTTTGTTCCAACATTTTCAGTTCCAGAGACATCAACCCCTGTACCGTGACTACAAATGCAACACAAGCTAATTCCTTTAGTAACAGGCTACTGAGCCTTGAGGACTCTCCACTTTGATCACCTCCTAATTCACCAGCAGCAGCTATTTGTGTAGGTTGAATATTTTCTAAGGCACTGATTACCTGCACCAGGCCACATGCAAAATCTCCACGATAGTGCCCCATCACAACTTGTTGTGCCTTGATAAAGTAGTAATACCACAGGAAAGACAGTTAATGATCTAGTGAAACCATCAATGGAAGAGATATATTGGTGAAGTCTGTTCTATGTGAAACATTTTCCTGATGCATAACAGAACATAAGTTGGTTACTGCCTCTGTTAAGTGATAACATTTGTCACAAATTGTTCTTTTCTCCTCCTCAACTGCATTACTGAGCTTATCTAAACCATCTTTGATGGAATTCATGTTTTTGTTAATGTCTACTATCTGCTTACCAACACCTTCCATTTTTTTATTTTGTAGGGGCTGTATTGCCAACATGAAGGCCGTCAAACAAACCTAAGGATTCTGCCCCATCATTAGGTTTATGCAAGCAGAAGGTCTTTGAGCTGAACCACTGTGAAACTACTGCAAAACTCTCATGCACATTTGTCTTTTTCCTGAAGCAGGTTGTGGTGTTTCTCTGGGTGTTGTATGTTCCTAAGATACTTTTTAAAAATATGGCACTGTTGAAACGGTTGGTCTGTGTCCTGAAAGCACAGGTGATGACATAGTGGGTGGTGGCTCATTACCTTCTTCCATGTCAGAATGAGGGACTAGTTTAGATATTGGCAGATGAGTTACTCCATCACAACAGTGATGGATATCTGGTCCCCCAAAATCTAAATCTCATAGGATATAATGGGATTTAAATTTCAGCGGATGGTTTATCAATCACCATTATGATGGAGTAAATCATCTGCTAATATCTAAATCAGACTCTTGGGGGCATATTTACAATAAAATGGTGCAGTGCGGCGATGCACAATAATTGACAGCACTGTGCTGCGTCACTTTAGAAACTGTATTAAGAAGAATATGACACACCCCTGTGTTTCCCGCTGTGCTGGCACTAAATTTGCTGCTGAGCACTAATGCAGCCACCCTTGCACCATGGTGTAGGGATGGCTGCATTGCAGGGGGTCCCTTCCTGCACCAAAATAATTTTCCATGGCAATTCGCAAAATACAGCGCACACAGAAGGAGCTAAAAATGAAGAGAAATGTAAGCATTTCTCTTTATTGCGCCATGCTAACGCCACCCCTGGGGTGGTTTTAGTTTTTGGTACTGCTTTTATAAAATCTCGTAAATCTGGGGCAGCATCAAAATGCAACCGGTGTTGCTGTGAAATGCTGCATGTTAAGGAGCTGTATTTACAAGGTGGCGTTAAGCCACAAGAAGTGGCTTACAGGTGCCCTGCAAATAAGGCCCAGTGCTCAGCGCCACTGGAGCACCACAAAAAGTGACATGGTGGTGGCGCTAAGGGCTTGTAAATTTGCCCCATTGTGTCTTGAGGTGCCTCTGCTTCTGGCTCTTGCAATCTCTGTCACATTTGTGTTATATACAATGTTCTGTTACTGTGCTGACTTTTAAAGTATCTGGGGGTGATTCTCACCCTGGCGGGCGGCGGAGGCCGCCCGCCAGAGTTCCCCCCTCCAGAATACCGCACCGCGGTCATTAGACCGCTGCGGGTATTCTGGGTTTTACACTGGGCTGGCGGGCGACCGCCAAAAGGCCGCCCGCCAGCCCAGTGTAAAACAAGCTTCTCACGAGGACGCCGGCTCCGAATGGAGCCGGCGGAGTGGGAAGGTGCGACGGGTGCAGTGGCACCCGTCGCGAATTTCACTGTCTGCAATGCAGACAGTGAAATTCATTGTGGGGCCCTCTTACAGGGGCCCCTGCAGTGCCCATGCCATTGGCATGGGCACTGCAGGGGCCCCCAGGGGTCCCACGACACCCCATACCGCCATCCTGTTCCTGGCGGGTGAACCGCCAGGAACAGGATGGTGGTATGGGGTGTCTGAATCCCCATGGCGGCGCAGCGAGCTGCACCGCCATGGAGGATTCAGAAGGGCAGCGGAAGACCGGCGGGAGACTGCCGGTTTTCCACTTCTGACCACGGCCGAACCGCCGCGGTCAGAATGCCCTGCGGGGCACCGCCAGCCTGTTGGCGGTGCCCCCGTCATTTTAGCCCTGGCGGTCGATGACCGCCAGGGTTAGAATGACCCCCTCTGTGTTTTTGAAATTTCAAAGGAGACATTACACGTCCTGTTCCTAGCTACATAAATCTCTAATGAGTTTTATTTCACATTTCCTAATCTGTGTATGATTGTTACCAATTTTGAAGGTGTAGTTACATTAAAATGTATGTACTACATCTCCCATAACACAACAGTAGGATGCATCCATTGTTTCGTGAATATAAGTTTTTAAATGTTAAGATTAGTATTTCTATGCTTACCTTTAGATGTACAGGGTGGTCAAGAGGTATAAATGTCAGTAAACCTACAATGCTCTTATGCTGTAAGGTGGACTTTATTAAGGACTCAACAAAGTTGGTGGCAGGTGATTTTAGGGTCCCCCACCTGTGCACCTGCTGCCATTGAACAGTTTTCATTTCTCTACGTTCTGGATCTTTGATCATGCTATTTTTGTGAATCTCTTCGATGGTAGGCTCAGTAACTCTCACTTAGTTGAATGTCTTCCTAATCCCTTTCCAGATTTTTTTCTTCTGGGAATCTGGCACTGTAAAGCAGCTCTTTCCTAAAGCTCATCATTATAAATCATGCTTTTTCACTAAGTACATCAAACTCCTTCTCACTGGATTCAAGCTTGTGCTTCCTCCCTCCACCATCCTTCTCAGCCTTGTCTCTTGTCAATATATGGTTTTGCACAAAAACAAACCTCAAGTGTTTGCCTAGTAAACAATGCCTGAAGTTCTTTATGTTCTCATGGCCTCCACAGATCATGTGTTTCAGCAGTTCTTCATTGTAAGGCCATGAAACAGTTCCCAAATGAGATTATAACAATTTCCAAATGCATTTCAAATTTACAGATTCTGTATTTGAGAATCGGTAAATTGTGAATGTTAATCATACTGAATTGCCAATTTACGAACTAGACGTATGACATAAAACGAATACTGATTCTCAAATTGTGAGTTGGAATACAGTACATTTTGGAAGTTAGTATTCTGGACCTTTGCACGTCTGGCCATATGTTCTTATAGAAAAAAGTAGCTCTAGATTACCTGTGCACTCATAAACCACAGAGGGTAACCCATAAACCCAAAAGGGCTGGGTAAGCATCAATTGTCAAAACCTACAATGCCCTTATAGGAAGACAAACATTATTTACATATATCATAAAAAAACACATAGGTGAACATACAAAAATCAATTTTATTCACTTACATGTGAACATTAAAAATATGTCTCCATCTCTATTCCATAGAGACCCCCCATCTCATAATCAAACCGCCAGAAGGACAAATCAAAAGTGAGGAAAAAGTGCTCGTGCTGGACAGTAACCAATGAAAAAATAGCCAATATCCTAATCATCCAAAAAGTACATAAAAATAAAAGCCATTGGTTGGTTATCCTTTTACTGTATTGAATCAATTTCAAATCATCAAGGAATGTAAATATCCTTCTTGTGTCCTTCTTTGATAGCCTATGCAGAAGCCAATCCCGACTGTAACATATACGCCGACGTTTCGACCCCTCTCTATTCTGGGCCAAATCACTGCTCAATAATGGGTCTTCTTCAGGACTAACCAATGGGAGTCCCTAAAACCATACCAAAAAATCTAATTAAACTACAAACATTTAGCCATGTCACCTATGCTAACCTTCAATTACAAAATGTACTTACCCTATATTATCTTCTGACCCCTTTATTTGTTAGGTATTCCTGCATGTGATAACACGTCCAGCCCTTATAAATTACCTGTACCTGGACACGTTGGAGGTCAGTGAATCTTTTAACCGAGTCGGGCTCTCCTCATCCTCAATAGTCGAGTCACTCAGATCAATAATCAATAACTGTTGTAATCTGTAATCAATACTCAATTAATAGATCAATATAACACATCAGAAATCAATAACAGTTGGTATTTCAGCGCACCATGACCTTTCAGTCATGAATAACCACACCAGTTTATTAAAAGTTAGTGAATTTATTTCCCTATATTAACAAAGCTAGCACGATATATATGTGTCTCAAGACCAATTGATATATCTATATGAACATTACTAGCTGTCCATAACGGCGGAAGAAACGCAATCTACGCAAAATCTGAATGATGATACACTCTGTTATAGCAATGCAAATCACCAATGTGACTAACTGTATTTGACTAATTGCATACATTCGGTCAGCATAACAAGATTTCAATTCTTCATGATACATTGAATGAAAACCTCGACTAACCTCTAATTAGCATTGGCATGTGGGACTTCATGCAAAACGAATTTAGTCAACACAAATTTGGAAAACTTCTAGCTAGGACCCTATCAAAATAGCAGTTGGTACCTAAAAGGAAAAACACAATGCATAATACATTTATCCTTTCATATTTACCAAATACAATCAGCATTCAAGAAAAGTCTTCGTCCTTCAGGTACCGGTTGATCAGCCTGGGGCAAATTTCAAAAGGGGCAAAGTTAAGGGCAAGCTTCCTTGCAGCGGCAAGGAGAATAGGGCAAAGTTACTGCATGGGCAAGACGGGGACAAATTAAAGTTAAAGTCTCTAGGGTGAGAATTCTTAAAGTCTCTTTCTCTCAGATAGAGAAAAGGGCATCAGGGTGTCGTCCAAAATGGAGTCTGGCATCAGGCTTCAAACTGGCATCGAGGAAAATGGCTGACTTCTCTTTGTCCGGTGGGTTTAAGTAAGAAACATTCAAAATTCTGTAGGGTCTTCCATTGGAGGGTTCATAGGTTGGCTTCAAATTGTCCAATCAAAAATTGTCTTTTACTAGCACCCATTTATGCATACATTGTCCTTGGAGCCTTGGAACACAAATTGTATCATGGTTTGCCAATTATTTTACTATCTGTACCTTCATTGTCCGCACCTGCAGAGACTGACCTTGTATCAAAGGGGATGTAACCGGCCTTACAGCACACCAAATTACCTTTTAATAATATTGCACATTTCCCACATGCAACTTACTGAGTAGATTGGACTTAGATAGTTATATGCCTACTAACTGCAAATCAGTATTTCTTTCATAATCACAAAAAAATATCTCTTTCAGCATCAAGTTGTGTGTACTTTATCTTCTATTATCACTGATCTTGTTGCATGTTTCCTAGGCAACATACACAACTACTTACCTGTTTAGACAGAGTGGGATTTAGAAATTTCTATCTAAAGGAGACTTTGATGATAGGTTTTTGCCTAATATGCGGTATGATAAATCTTACCACATATCAACCCTAGGTGCATTGTCAAAAGTAGTTAGATAAAAATATGTTTTGTTAATTAAGACCGTGCTTATGCTTTACAGCCTTGGATTTTAACTCCTTATGTTAATCCATGCACCTGAAGTGAGCGATGATACAACACCGCTCACAAACGAACATACTCTAGAGTAGAGAGAACAGTTGGACTTCTGAAAGGAAGATTTTGCTATCTACATAGGAGTCATGTGGCACTGCAATATAGCCCTGACAAGATCTGTAAAAACATACCAACTGGAAGGGGTCCCCCCCTGTTGATTCTCATTTGGATCCTGACAAGGCAAATCCACTACCCCATCAACCACAAGATGCTTCATGAGCTGCTGAAGGAAGCGTAAGACAGCCAGACATAACTACTTATTCTTTTTAAGGTAAGTTAAATGAGAATAGAAGAAAATACCTTTTATTTCAGTTCTTGAATTGGTATCAGTGTTTCCAAAAATATATCAACAGGTTAAGATATTTGGCATCATAAAAAGGGCAAACCAAGAAGGTGAAATTTAAAAACATATTTGTAATGCATTTTCTCCCTCTCCCAACAATCCCCTTTTCTTTTGTTCCAACATTTTCAGTTCCAGAGACATCAACCCCTGTACCGTGACTACAAATGCAACACAAGCTAATTCCTTTAGTAACAGGCTACTGAGCCTTGAGGACTCTCCACTTTGATCACCTCCTAATTCACCAGCAGCAGCTATTTGTGTAGGTTGAATATTTTCTAAGGCACTGATTACCTGCACCAGGCCACATGCAAAATCTCCACGATAGTGCCCCATCACAACTTGTTGTGCCTTGATAAAGTAGTAATACCACAGGAAAGACAGTTAATGATCTAGTGAAATCATCAATGGAAGAGATATATTGGTGAAGTCTGCTTCTATGTGAAACATTTTCCTGATGCATAACAGAACATAAGTTGGTTACTGCCTCTGTTAAGTGATAACATTTGTCACAAATTGTTCTTTTCTCCTCCTCAACTGCATTACTGAGCTTATCTAAACCATCTTTGATGGAATTCATGTTTTTGTTAATGTCTACTATCTGCTTACCAACACCTTCCATTTTTTTATTTTGTAGGGGCTGTATTGCCAACATGAAGGCCGTCAAACAAACCTAAGGATTCTGCCCCATCATTAGGTTTATGCAAGCAGAAGGTCTTTGAGCTGAACCACTGTGAAACTACTGCAAAACTCTCATGCACATTTGTCTTTTTCCTGAAGCAGGTTGTGGTGTTTCTCTGGGTGTTGTATGTTCCTAAGATACTTTTTAAAAATATGGCACTGTTGAAACGGTTGGTCTGTGTCCTGAAAGCACAGGTGATGACATAGTGGGTGGTGGCTCATTACCTTCTTCCATGTCAGAATGAGGGACTAGTTTAGATATTGGCAGATGAGTTACTCCATCACAACAGTGATGGATATCTGGTCCCCCAAAATCTAAATCTCATAGGATATAATGGGATTTAAATTTCAGCGGATGGTTTATCAATCACCATTATGATGGAGTAAATCATCTGCTAATATCTAAATCAGACTCTTGGGGGCATATTTACAATAAAATGGTGCAGTGCGGCGATGCACAATAATTGACAGCACTGTGCTGCGTCACTTTAGAAACTGTATTAAGAAGAATATGACACACCCCTGTGTTTCCCGCTGTGCTGGCACTAAATTTGCTGCTGAGCACTAATGCAGCCACCCTTGCACCATGGTGTAGGGATGGCTGCATTGCAGGGGGTCCCTTCCTGCACCAAAATAATTTTCCATGGCAATTCACAAAATACAGCGCACACAGAAGGAGCTAAAAATGAAGAGAAATGTAAGCATTTCTCTTTATTGCGCCATGCTAACGCCACCCCTGGGGTGGTTTTAGTTTTTGGTACTGCTTTTATAAAATCTCGTAAATCTGGGGCAGCATCAAAATGCAACAGGTGTTGCTGTGAAATGCTGCATGTTAAGGAGCTGTATTTACAAGGTGGCGTTAAGCCACAAGAAGTGGCTTACAAGTGCCCTGCAAATAAGGCCCAGTGCTCAGCGCCACTGGAGCACCACAAAAAGTGACATGGTGGTGGCGCTAAGGGCTTGTAAATTTGCCCCATTGTGTCTTGAGGTGCCTCTGCTTCTGGCTCTTGCAATCTCTGTCACATTTGTGTTATATACAATGTTCTGTTACTGTGCTGACTTTTAAAGTATCTGGGGGTGATTCTCACCCTGGCGGGCGGCGGAGGCCGCCCGCCAGAGTTCCCCCCTCCAGAATACCGCACCGCGGTCATTAGACCGCTGCGGGTATTCTGGGTTTTACACTGGGCTGGCGGGCGACCGCCAAAAGGCCGCCCGCCAGCCCAGTGTAAAACAAGCTTCCCACGAGGACGCCGGCTCCGAATGGAGCCGGCGGAGTGGGAAGGTGCGACGGGTGCAGTGGCACCC
This sequence comes from Pleurodeles waltl, assembly GCF_031143425.1. Taxonomy (NCBI): domain Eukaryota; kingdom Metazoa; phylum Chordata; class Amphibia; order Caudata; family Salamandridae; genus Pleurodeles; species Pleurodeles waltl. Next base: position 959,517,866 of record NC_090447.1, on the reverse strand, counting down.
GTCGCGAATTTCACTGTCTGCAATGCAGACAGTGAAATTCATTGTGGGGCCCTCTTACAGGGGCCCCTGCAGTGCCCATGCCATTGGCATGGGCACTGCAGGGGCCTCCAGGGGTCCCACGACACCCCATACCGCCATCCTGTTCCTGGCGGGCGAACCGCCAGGAACAGGATGGTGGTATGGGGTGTCTGAATCCCCATGGCGGCGCAGCGAGCTGCACCGCCATGGAGGATTCAGAAGGGCAGCGGAAGACCGGCGGGAGACCGCCGGTTTTCCACTTCTGACCACGGCCGAACCGCCGCGGTCAGAATGCCCTGCGGGGCACCGCCAGCCTGTTGGCGGTGCCCCCGTCATTTTAGCCCTGGCGGTCGATGACCGCCAGGGTTAGAATGACCCCCTCTGTGTTTTTGAAATTTCAAAGGAGACATTACACGTCCTGTTCCTAGCTACATAAATCTCTAATGAGTTTTATTTCACATTTCCTAATCTGTGTATGATTGTTACCAATTTTGAAGGTGTAGTTACATTAAAATGTATGTACTACATCTCCCATAACACAACAGTAGGATGCATCCATTGTTTCGTGAATATAAGTTTTTAAATGTTAAGATTAGTATTTCTATGCTTACCTTTAGATGTACAGGGTGGTCAAGAGGTATAAATGTCAGTAAACCTACAATGCTCTTATGCTGTAAGGTGGACTTTATTAAGGACTCAACAAAGTTGGTGGCAGGTGATTTTAGGGTCCCCCACCTGTGCACCTGCTGCCATTGAACAGTTTTCATTTCTCTACGTTCTGGATCTTTGATCATGCTATTTTTGTGAATCTCTTCGATGGTAGGCTCAGTAACTCTCACTTAGTTGAATGTCTTCTGAATCCCTTTCCAGATTTTTTTCTTCTGGGAATCTGGCACTGTAAAGCAGCTCTTTCCTAAAGCTCATCATTATAAATCATGCTTTTTCACTAAGTACATCAAACTACTTCTCACTGGATTCAAGCTTGTGCTTCCTCCCTCCACCATCCTTCTCAGCCTTGTCTCTTGTCAATATATGGTTTTGCACAAAAACAAACCTCAAGTGTTTGCCTAGTAAACAATGCCTGAAGTTCTTTATGTTCTCATGGCCTCCACAGATCATGTGTTTCAGCAGTTCTTCATTGTAAGGCCATGAAACAGTTCCCAAATGAGATTATAACAATTTCCAAATGCATTTCAAATTTACAGATTCTGTATTTGAGAATTGGTAAATTGTGAATGTTAATCATACTGAATTGCCAATTTACGAACTAGACGTATGACATAAAACGAATACTGATTCTCAAATTGTGAGTTGGAATACAGTACATTTTGGAAGTTAGTATTCTGGACCTTTGCACGTCTGGCCATATGTTCTTATAGAAAAAAGTAGCTCTAGATTACCTGTGCACTCATAAACCACAGAGGGTAACCCATAAACCCAAAAGGGCTGGGTAAGCATCAATTGTCATAACCTACAATGCCCTTATAGGAAGACAAACATTATTTACATATATCATAAAAAACACATAGGTGAACATACAAAAATCAATTTTATTCACTTACATGTGAACATTAAAAATATGTCTCCATCTCTATTACATAGAGACCCCCCATCTCATAATCAAACCGCCAGAAGGACAAATCAAAAGTGAGGAAAAAGTGCTCGTGCTGGACAGTAACCAATGAAAAAATAGCCAATATCCTAATCATCCAAAAAGTACATAAAAATAAAAGCCATTGGTTGGTTATCCTTTTACTGTATTGAATCAATTTCAAATCATCAAGGAATGTAAATATCCTTCTTGTGTCCTTCTTTGATAGCCTATGCAGAAGCCAATCCCGACTGTAACATATACGCCGACGTTTCGACCCCTCTCTATTCTGGGCCAAATCACTGCTCAATAATGGGTCTTCTTCAGGACTAACCAATGGGAGTCCCTAAAACCATACCAAAAAATCTAATTAAACTACAAACATTTAGCCATGTCACCTATGCTAACCTTCAATTACAAAATGTACTTACCCTATATTATCTTCTGACCCCTTTATTTGTTAGGTATTCCTGCATGTGATAACACGTCCAGCCCTTATAAATTACCTGTACCTGGACACGTTGGAGGTCGGTGAATCTTTTAACCGAGTCGGGCTCTCCTCATCCTCAATAGTCGAGTCACTCAGATCAATAATCAATAACTGTTGTAATCTGTAATCAATACTCAATTAATAGATCAATATAACACATCAGAAATCAATAACAGTTGGTATTTCAGCGCACCATGACCTTTCAGTCATGAATAACCACACCAGTTTATTAAAAGTTAGTGAATTTATTTCCCTATATTAACAAAGCTAGCACGATATATATGTGTCTCAAGACCAATTGATATATGTATATGAACATTACTAGCTGTCCATAACGGCGGAAGAAACGCAATCTACGCAAAATCTGAACGATGATACACTCTGTTATAGCAATGCAAATCACCAATGTGACTAACTGTATTTGACTAATTGCATACATTCGGTCAGCATAACAAGATTTCAATTCTTCATGATACATTGAATGAAAACCTCGACTAACCTCTAATTAGCATTGGCATGTGGGACTTCATGCAAAACGAATTTAGTCAACACAAATTTTGAAAACTTCTAGCTAGGACCCTATCAAAATAGCAGTTGGTACCTAAAAGGAAAAACACAATGCATAATACATTTATCCTTTCATATTTACCAAATACAATCAGCATTCAAGAAAAGTCTTCGTCCTTCAGGTACCGGTTGATCAGCCTGGGGCAAATTTCAAAAGGGGCAAAGTTAAGGGCAAGCTTCCTTGCAGCGGCAAGGAGAATAGGGCAAAGTTACTGCATGGGCAAGACGGGGACAAATTAAAGTTAAAGTCTCTAGGGTGAGAATTCTTAAAGTCTCTTTCTCTCAGATAGAGAAAAGGGCATCAGGGTGTCGTCCAAAATGGAGTCTGGCATCAGGCTTCAAACTGGCATCGAGGAAAATGGCTGACTTCTCTTTGTCCGGTGGGTTTAAGTAAGAAACATTCCAAATTCTGTAGGGTCTTCCATTGGAGGGTTCATCGGTTGGCTTCAAATTGTCCAATAAAAAATTGTCTTTTACTAGCGCCCATTTATGCATACACTGTCCTTGGAGCCTTGGAACACAAATTGTATCATGGTTTGCCAATTATTTTACTATCTGTACCTTCATTGTCCGCACCTGCAGAGACTGACCTTGTATCAAAGGGGATGTAACCGGCCTTACAGCACACCAAATTACCTTTTAATAATATTGCACATTTCCCACATGCAACTTAGTGAGTAGATTGGACTTACATAGTTATATGCCTACTAACTGCAAATTAGTATTTCTTTCATAATCACAAAAAAAAATCTCTTTCAGCATCAAGTTGTGTGTACTTTATCTTCTATTATCACTGATCTTGTTGCATGTTTCCTAGGCAACATACACAACTACTTACCTGTTTAGACAGAGTGGGATTTAGAAATTTCTATCTAAAGGAGACTTTGATGATAGGTTTTTGCCTAATATGCGGTATGATAAATCTTACCACATATCAACCCTAGGTGCATTGTCAAAAGTAGTTAGATAAAAATATGTTTTGTTAATTAAGACCGTGCTTATGCTTTACAGCCTTGGATTTTAACTCCTTATGTTAATCCATGCACCTGAAGTGAGCGATGATACAACACCGCTCACAAACGAACATACTCTAGAGTAGAGAGAACAGTTGGACTTCTGAAAGGAAGATTTTGCTATCTACATAGGAGTCATGTGGCACTGCAATATAGCCCTGACAAGATCTGTAAAAACATACCAACTGGAAGGGGTCCCCCCCTGTTGATTCTCATTTGGATCCTGACAAGGCAAATCCACTACCCCATCAACCACAAGATGCTTCATGAGCTGCTGAAGGAAGCGTAAGACAGCCAGACATAACTACTTATTCTTTTTAAGGTAAGTTAAATGAGAATAGAAGAAAATACCTTTTATTTCAGTTCTTGAATTGGTATCAGTGTTTCCAAAAATATATCAACAGGTTAAGATATTTGGCATCATAAAAAGGGCAAACCAAGAAGGTGAAATTTAAAAACATATTTGTAATGCATTTTCTCCCTCTCCCAACAATCCCCTTTTCTTTTGTTCCAACATTTTCAGTTCCAGAGACATCAACCCCTGTACCGTGACTACAAATGCAACACAAGCTAATTCCTTTAGTAACAGGCTACTGAGCCTTGAGGACTCTCCACTTTGATCACCTCCTAATTCACCAGCAGCAGCTATTTGTGTAGGTTGAATATTTTGTAAGGCACTGATTACCTGCACCAGGCCACATGCAAAATCTCCACGATAGTGCCCCATCACAACTTGTTGTGCCTTGATAAAGTAGTAATACCACAGGAAAGACAGTTAATGATCTAGTGAAACCATCAATGGAAGAGATATATTGGTGAAGTCTGCTTCTATGTGAAACATTTTCCTGATGCATAACAGAACATAAGTTGGTTACTGCCTCTGTTAAGTGATAACATTTGTCACAAATTGTTCTTTTCTCCTCCTCAACTGCATTACTGAGCTTATCTAAACCATCTTTGATGGAATTAATGTTTTTGTTAATGTCTACTATCTGCTTACCAACACCTTCCATTTTTTTATTTTGTAGGGGCTGTATTGCCAACATGAAGGCCGTCAAACAAACCTAAGGATTCTGCCCCATCATTAGGTTTATGCAAGCAGAAGGTCTTTGAGCTGAACCACTGTGAAACTACTGCAAAACTCTCATGCACATTTGTCTTTTTCCTGAAGCAGGTTGTGGTGTTTCTCTGGGTGTTGTATGTTCCTAAGATACTTTTTAAAAATATGGCACTGTTGAAACGGTTGGTCTGTGTCCTGAAAGCACAGGTGATGACATAGTGGGTGGTGGCTCATTACCTTCTTCCATGTCAGAATGAGGGACTAGTTTAGATATTGGCAGATGAGTTACTCCATCACAACAGTGATGGATATCTGGTCCCCCAAAATCTAAATCTCATAGGATATAATGGGATTTAAATTTCAGCGGATGGTTTATCAATCACCATTATGATGGAGTAAATCATCTGCTAATATCTAAATCAGACTCTTGGGGGCATATTTACAATAAAATGGTGCAGTGCGGCGATGCACAATAATTGACAGCACTGTGCTGCGTCACTTTAGAAACTGTATTAAGAAGAATATGACACACCCCTGTGTTTCCCGCTGTGCTGGCACTAAGTTTGCTGCTGAGCACTAATGCAGCCACCCTTGCACCATGGTGTAGGGATGGCTGCATTGCAGGGGGTCCCTTCCTGCACCAAAATAATTTTCCATGGCAATTCGCAAAATACAGCGCACACAGAAGGAGCTAAAAATGAAGAGAAATGTAAGCATTTCTCTTTATTGCGCCATGCTAACGCCACCCCTGGGGTGGTTTTAGTTTTTGGTACTGCTTTTATAAAATCTCGTAAATCTGGGGCAGCATCAAAATGCAACGGGTGTTGCTGTGAAATGCTGCATGTTAAGGAGCTGTATTTACAAGGTGGCGTTAAGCCACAAGAAGTGGCTTACAGGTGCCCTGCAAATAAGGCCCAGTGCTCAGCGCCACTGGAGCACCACAAAAAGTGACATGGTGGTGGCGCTAAGGGCTTGTAAATTTGCCCCATTGTGTCTTGAGGTGCCTCTGCTTCTGGCTCTTGCAATCTCTGTCACATTTGTGTTATATACAATGTTCTGTTACTGTGCTGACTTTTAAAATATCTGTGGGTGATTCTCACCCTGGCGGGCGGCGGAGGCCGCCCGCCAGAGTTCCCCCCTCCAGAATACCGCACCGCGGTCATTAGACCGCTGCGGGTATTCTGGGTTTTACACTGGGCTGGCGGGCGACCGCCAAAAGGCCGCCCGCCAGCCCAGTGTAAAACAAGCTTCCCACGAGGACGCCGGCTCCGAATGGAGCCGGCGGAGTGGGAAGGTGCGACGGGTGCAATGGCACCCGTCGCAAATTTCACTGTCTGCAATGCAGACAGTGAAATTCATTGTGGGGCCCTCTTACAGGGGCCCCTGCAGTGCCCATGCCATTGGCATGGGCACTGCAGGGGCCCCCAGGGGTCCCACGACACCCCATACCGCCATCCTGTTCCTGGCGGGCGAACCGCCAGGAACAGGATGGTGGTATGGGGTGTCTGAATCCCCATGGCGGCGCAGCGAGCTGCACCGCCATGGAGGATTCAGAAGGGCAGCGGAAGACCGGCGGGAGACTGCCGGTTTTCCACTTCTGACCACGGCCGAACCGCCGCGGTCAGAATGCCCTGCGGGGCACCGCCAGCCTGTTGGCGGTGCCCCCGTCATTTTAGCCCTGGCGGTCGATGACCGCCAGGGTTAGAATGACCCCCTCTGTGTTTTTGAAATTTCAAAGGAGACATTACACGTCCTGTTCCTAGCTACATAAATCTCTAATGAGTTTTATTTCACATTTCCTAATCTGTGTATGATTGTTACCAATTTTGAAGGTGTAGTTACATTAAAATGTATGTACTACATCTCCCATAACACAACAGTAGGATGCATCCATTGTTTCGTGAATATAAGTTTTTAAATGTTAAGATTAGTATTTCTATGCTTACCTTTAGATGTACAGGGTGGTCAAGAGGTATAAATGTCAGTAAACCTACAATGCTCTTATGCTGTAAGGTGGACTTTATTAAGGACTCAACAAAGTTGGTGGCAGGTGATTTTAGGGTCCCCCACCTGTGCACCTGCTGCCATTGAACAGTTTTCATTTCTCTACGTTCTGGATCTTTGATCATGCTATTTTTGTGAATCTCTTCGATGGTAGGCTCAGTAACTCTCACTTAGTTGAATGTCTTCTGAATCCCTTTCCAGATTTTTTTCTTCTGGGAATCTGGCACTGTAAAGCAGCTCTTTCCTAAAGCTCATCATTATAAATCATGCTTTTTCACTAAGTACATCAAACTCCTTCTCACTGGATTCAAGCTTGTGCTTCCTCCCTCCACCATCCTTCTCAGCCTTGTCTCTTGTCAATATATGGTTTTGCACAAAAACAAACCTCAAGTGTTTGCCTAGTAAACAATGCCTGAAGTTCTTTATGTTCTCATGGCCTCCACAGATCATGTGTTTCAGCAGTTCTTCATTGTAAGGCCATGAAACAGTTCCCAAATGAGATTATAACAATTTCCAAATGCATTTCAAATTTACAGATTCTGTATTTGAGAATCGGTAAATTGTGAATGTTAATCATACTGAATTGCCAATTTACGAACTAGACGTATGACATAAAACTAATACTGATTCTCAAATTGTGAGTTGGAATACAGTACATTTTGGAAGTTAGTATTCTGGACCTTTGCACGTCTGGCCATATGTTCTTATAGAAAAAAGTAGCTCTAGATTACCTGTGCACTCATAAACCACAGAGGGTAACCCATAAACCCAAAAGGGCTGGGTAAGCATCAATTGTCAAAACCTACAATGCCCTTATAGGAAGACAAACATTATTTACATATATCATAAAAAAACACATAGGTGAACATACAAAAATCAATTTTATTCACTTACATGTGAACATTAAAAATATGTCTCCATCTCTATTCCATAGAGACCCCCCATCTCATAATCAAACCGCCAGAAGGACAAATCAAAAGTGAGGAAAAAGTGCTCGTGCTGGACAGTAACCAATGAAAAAATAGCCAATATCCTAATCATCCAAAAAGTACATAAAAATAAAAGCCATTGGTTGGTTATCCTTTTACTGTATTGAATCAATTTCAAATCATCAAGGAATGTAAATATCCTTCTTGTGTCCTTCTTTGATAGCCTATGCAGAAGCCAATCCCGACTGTAACATATACGCCGACGTTTCGACCCCTCTCTATTCTGGGCCAAATCACTGCTCAATAATGGGTCTTCTTCAGGACTAACCAATGGGAGTCCCTAAAACCATACCAAAAAATCTAATTAAACTACAAACATTTAGCCATGTCACCTATGCTAACCTTCAATTACAAAATGTACTTACCCTATATTATCTTCTGACCCCTTTATTTGTTAGGTATTCCTGCATGTGATAACACGTCCAGCCCTTATAAATTACCTGTACCTGGACACGTTGGAGGTCGGTGAATCTTTTAACCGAGTCGGGCTCTCCTCATCCTCAATAGTCGAGTCACTCAGATCAATAATCAATAACTGTTGTAATCTGTAATCAATACTCAATTAATAGATCAATATAACACATCAGAAATCAATAACAGTTGGTATTTCAGCGCACCATGACCTTTCAGTCATGAATAACCACACCAGTTTATTAAAAGTTAGTGAATTTATTTCCCTATATTAACAAAGCTAGCACAATATATATGTGTCTCAAGACCAATTGATATATGTATATGAACATTACTAGCTGTCCATAACGGCGGAAGAAACGCAATCTACGCAAAATCTGAATGATGATACACTCTGTTATAGCAATGCAAATCACCAATGTGACTAACTGTATTTGACTAATTGCATACATTCGGTCAGCATAACAAGATTTCAATTCTTCATGATACATTGAATGAAAACCTCGACTAACCTCTAATTAGCATTGGCATGTGGGACTTCATGCAAAACGAATTTAGTCAACACAAATTTGGAAAACTTCTAGCTAGGACCCTATCAAAATAGCAGTTGGTACCTAAAAGGAAAAACACAATGCATAATACATTTATCCTTTCATATTTACCAAATACAATCAGCATTCAAGAAAAGTCTTCGTCCTTCAGGTACCGGTTGATCAGCCTGGGGCAAATTTCAAAAGGGGCAAAGTTAAGGGCAAGCTTCCTTGCAGCGGCAAGGAGAATAGGGCAAAGTTACTGCATGGGCAAGACGGGGACAAATTAAAGTTAAAGTCTCTAGGGTGAGAATTCTTAAAGTCTCTTTCTCTCAGATAGAGAAAAGGGCATCAGGGTGTCGTCCAAAATGGAGTCTGGCATCAGGCTTCAAACTGGCATCGAGGAAAATGGCTGACTTCTCTTTGTCCGGTGGGTTTAAGTAAGAAACATTCCAAATTCTGTAGGGTCTTCCATTGGAGGGTTCATAGGTTGGCTTCAAATTGTCCAATCAAAAATTGTCTTTTACTAGCGCCCATTTATGCATACACTGTCCTTGGAGCCTTGGAACACAAATTGTATCATGGTTTGCCAATTATTTTACTATCTGTACCTTCATTGTCCGCACCTGCAGAGACTGACCTTGTATCAAAGGGGATGTAACCGGCCTAGCACGAAACCTTGGAGATAAGTGTACCAGCCAGTTTCTACTGGAAAAATACAACTTCAAGCAAGAATATAGTTCATTAATTCAAGGAAAAAAAGAATCACGCAGTTAGAATTTGAAACCAAGCGACTAGGCCAAAGCCTGTACTAAATTTAAGCTAAGCAAAACAGTATTCAAACAAGAAATCATGGCATACATTTGCAATTATGACGGATTAGTACAATTTTAATACTTCGTGATTAATAAAGCTCGTTTATAATGATGGCGAACTACCCCGAGGGCACAATTTCCCTCGTTCATTATTTCTTTAATTAAAATCACACTTCATTATGTATTGATCACACGGTATACATGAATATATGTCGGACCTTCTTTTTCTGCGTCATCAATCCCTCCTCTGATGACTAATTATGTCATCACATCAAATCTATCCACAAATTTTATTCCATTAAAATTCTGTATAGTAATTTGGCACTTCAGTCAATTCCCTTTTTCTTTTAGTCCCTTTTGACTTCTCCCTATACATTTCCACCATTTTGTTCTCTATTTTCTCTTCTCTTTTTCTTTTGTTCCTTGCTTTTAACATTTTGAAAGCTTTCCATATTCCCCAAGAGCCTAATAAACAAATTAATATTATCAATATTCCCTTTACTATTTTTAGTAACAATCCGTTCCAAACGTTGCTGAGCCAATATCCCACGGAAGCAAATCCCTTTCCAACTTTCTCCCAAACTCTGGGTTCTTTCAATTCCTTTAAATCTACACTTTCTTTGGTTAAATTTGTAAGCATTGTTCTAATTTTTCCACTGTTGTCTGGTATATATGTACAACAGTGACGCGTGCCAAGCATTTTGCAAACGCCGCCATCCTTTGCTAAAAGAATGTCTAAGGCAAGCCGATTTTGAAGAGTCATAGCTCTTTCTGCAGCGAGTTCAGCATCCATCAGGATTATAGCTCCTGAAAACTTTGTCAGCATGTTATCCACAATAGTAGACAACTTTCGTATTTTGATCGAATTCAATATGACTCCTACTGAAGGAATCAATGCTCCAAATATGTCTCCTACCACACCAGAAGCTGTCTCCCTTTTCTGAACACGATGTGATTCAGACAGCCTTGGAAATTTCTTTAAGTCGTCTAGTTGGTAAACCTTTGGGAACACTATTCCCAAATAACACCTCCTATACCATCCTTTAGGAAGACGATAATAGGCGTTGAGTCCACAAATATAATACACTCCAGGAATAACTGGGTCTTGTCCATTCAGCATGAACGTCCACTTAGATTGAAATGCATATGTATGTTTACATTCACTCGTTCCCACAAAAACTTTGTCATAATATGATGGAAATCTATGTATACAAAATCTTCCTACATGCGATGTATCTAAAGCTATTTTCCCTTGTGTCTTTATTGCAGCAAAAGCATAATTATCTACAGACGTCCTCTCGTGTAATTCCCTCTCTAATTTCTCCTTCATTTCATTCTTCCTATCATCAGTGCGGTCTAAAAATTATATTTCTACTGGTGAAAGCAAGCATGTAAGGTTCTCTCTATGTGCGTGAGCTGTGTGAAAAGGTGACATCGGTTCGAAGAATTCCCTCATTAATTTGGCATAATAATCTCGAGCTATCTTACTTAGGTGCCCTATTATGGGGACATATGCAAAAGTAACATCATAATTAGTATAGAAATAGTGAATGTCTTTTTGAGCATAAAATCTGGAAGCTACTATACTACATGTAATTCCATACGTAAGAGGCATGCTGTGATACGTTACCCCCTCCACTACTGAGGTAGGTATTTGTGTACACACATAACAATCTTTCGCATCCATGGTCTCAACATACTCACTCAGTAAGCGATAGAAAACGTTAGATGAAAGTTCCTTCCTATCATGCAAGTATCTCTCGTCTTGTTCGAGTCTCTTCAGAGCTGTTAGTTCAGTAACGATAATAGGTTTGGAAGTAGAAGCATCATTCGTCTCACTCTCACTTTTACCATGCATTCCAAGAACTATTGCTACGATTATTACTACGCATGCGGTTATTAAGCCTATACACATGTATTTACAATACTTCATTTTACGCCCCTGTGTAGTGAAGCTAGTCATGATCTGTATAGAATCAGAAAGCTGAAGACACTTTATCAAAGCGTGTTTGCAGGTATTTACAAAGCTGAACGAGTTCAATGTTCACACAGTTTTCTTTAGCAGCTTAGGTCCATATGTACGAAAGCTTTTTCCCATAGACACAGAATGGGTAAAATCCTTTGGTACATCTGGCCCTCAGTCTCTTATCGGTTAGCAGCGTTGTCTCAAAATCGGTTTCAAAGTCAATCAAGTTAGCAATGTCTTAGCCGGTTGAAAAGTCAATCAAGTGATCAATGGTTTCAGTCAACAGAGTCCATAAAGTTTTTATTTCCAAAATGAAGTTCTGCCTCTTCGTTTTCAAGACTGAGGGATATGAATTCGTCTGACCAATCGTTATTGGCTACGTACGCCCACTCCGGACCGGAATACCTCCTGCTTGGTATCCTTTTTCTTTTCAACTTTGCATCTCCCTTTGATTCTTTCTCACTGATACTTTCCTCTTTGGCCAAGTCCTTTTCTTCACTTGGTGTTAGTACTACAACAGACACTTCCTTTCTTTTCTCTTTCACTCTTGGCCCTTCACTGTCGTTCAACGTTTCTCTAGTTCTTAGTTTTACTGGCGATATGCTTGGTCTTCTTTTTGCACTGTGTCCACTTGATGGACCTGCGATCTCTTCTGAAGAAGTTTGAGCAGTTTCGTTCTGTTCTGCCTTGTCCCCTCCTTCTGGGGAGTCAATCAGGTTTTCCTTTTCTTTTTCTGTTTCGTCTGCTTCTGGGAAAGCCCTCCTCTGATCAGGCTCTCCTGCTTCTTCACCTGTTTCGAGCCCTTTGTCACCGTTACTTTCTTCAGGCTCTTTGTCACTTTCAGCTGCTTCAGGCTCTTTGTTACCTTCAGCTGCTTCGTCACTGTCTGAGGCTCCTCCTTGGTCTTCCCCAAGTGAATCAGTGGCTTCGTCCTCAGAAAATATTTCTCCCTCCTCTATTTCTGCTTGTTCGCTTCTAGTTCTGTTTCGCTCTGCCTCAGCGCTTAGTACTTTGTTATCAGATACTGGTAACTTCAGCGCTTCAACTTCCTCAACTGTGGGACACAAAACCCTCTTTGTGTGACTGGCATGAATCCAGTTGGGAACTCCCGCACACTTCACAGCGGTGGTAGTCGTCAAAATCACTTGGAAAGGTCCTTTCCAACGGGGTTCCAAACACGACTTCCTCACGTGCTTCTTTATCACGACCCAGTCACCTGCTTTCAGGACGTGTCCTGGACCTTGGATCGGTGGCAAGGTGGTTGCCTCCACCTTGTGAGAGAAAGATCGAACCACATCAGCTATACCTTTGCAGTAGTCTAACACCATATCATCTGTAATATTCAAAAGCGCATTTGCAGGAACTGCTGGAAGTCTCATAGCTCTGCCCATGAGAATCTCGTGTGGGGACAGTCCAGTCTTTCTGTCAGGGGTGTTTCTCATTGACATTAGTACCAAAGGCAATGCGTCAGGCCATTTCAAGTTTGTCGATGCACATATTTTCGCCATTCTCGATTTCAATGTGCCATTCATTTGCTCCACTAGACCTGATGCTTCAGGGCGGTAGCTACAATGCAGCTTTTGCTCAATGTTCAGTGCTGCACAAAGCAATTTTATTACTTCATTATTGAAGTGACTTCCCCTATCTGATTCTAAAGAGATCGGGAATCCGAAACGTGGTATTAACTCTCTCAAGAGTAGTTTTGCAACTGTGAGACTGTCATTTCTGCGTGTAGGGTATGCTTCAATCCAGTGACTAAAAATGCACACAACCACCAACACATACTTCAAGCCTCCATGCACAGGCATCTCAATGAAGTCCATTTGCATCCTGCTGAATGGACCCCCTGCTCTTCCAATGTGGCTCAAATTTACTACGGTTCCCTTCCCTGCGTTCATCTGTTGGCAAATGACGCAACGGTGGCAAACTGCTTCAGCAACTTGACGGAATTTGGGGTTAAACCAATCAGTTTTGAACAACCTAATCATGGCATCCCTCCCAAGATGAGCTTGTCCATGGTAAAACCTGGCTATCTGTGTCAAAAGGCTATTTGGAAGAACGAATTTCCCTTCACTTGAAACCCATAATTCATCTAGTCTCTTTACACATTGTGATTTGATCCACGAGAGTTTCTCATCCTCACTGACATCGTTCTGTAAGGATTTCAATTCGTCCATCGTATCTATCACCTTTAGAGCAAATATTTCACTTGGTTCGAGTTCTGGTTCACTTATCGAATTCCACTCATCCCTAAGCAATATACAGTTCAATGCGCAAAACCTTGCGACTTGATCCGCATATCCATTTCCCAGAGAAACATAATCCTGTCCATTCGAATGTGCACTGCATTTTACCACTGCTACTTCTCCTGGTAGTTGGATGGCATGTAACAATTCTTTTATTCTTTCGCCATTTTTCACTGGCGATCCTGAAGAGGTCATGAAGCCTCTCTGTGACCACAATTGTCCGAAATCATGCACTATTCCAAACCCGTACTGACTGTCAGTGTAAATGGTAACTTTCATCAATGCAGAGAGTTGGCAAGCTCTAGTAAGGGCTACCAATTCTGCTACCTGTGCAGAGTAAACTCCTTGAAGCCAAGATGCTTCCAAAACACCTTTTACTGTGCATACAGCGTACCCTGCTTTCAATACACCCAGTGCATCTCTTAAACATGAACCATCGACAAAAATAATTTGATCATTTTCTTCCAATCGGGTATCTTTGATGTCAGGTCTTGGTTTGGTGCAAAATTCAGTCACCTGAAGACAGTCATGCTCGATGTCTTCAGCGTTCTCAATTTCAGCATTTTCACTGGGAAACAGGGTTGCTGGATTCAACGTAGTGCACCTTTTCAGCTGCACATTAGGTGATCCCAGAATTATCGTTTCGTACCTTGTGAGTCTAGCACCAGTCATGTGCTGTGTTCGGGAACGTGTCAAAAGTATCTCAACTGAGTGAGGGACCATGACTGTTAAAGGGTGTCCCATCACTATTCCTTCACTCTGAGTGAGGCTGATACCAACTGCGGCTACGGCGCGCAAGCACCCTGGCAGTGCTGCTGTGACCGGATCCAAAGTAGCTGAAAAATGCGCTACTGGTCTGTTTACGCCACCATGGGCTTGGGTCAAGACAGACAAGGAACATGCATCACGTTCATGACAAAACAATGTGAAAGGCTTTGTGTAGTCAGGCATACCTAAAGCTGGAGCCCTGCACATGCATTCTTTCAATTCAATAAAAGCATCCATCTCATCTCCTTTCAGCTCAATTTCATCCAATGCATCCTTCTGGGTCAGTTTCAGTAAAGGTTTTGCGAGGGTGGAGAAGTTGGGAATCCATTGGCGACAGTAACTCACCATTCCCAAAAACTTCCTCACCTCCCTCCTCGTCTTTGGTGGACTCATTTGAAGTACACTTGTTATTCTTTCCTTCATTATTCTCCATGACCCTTTCTCTATTTGGTGACCCAAATATTTCACTTTCTTCTGACAGAACTGTAATTTTGAAGGAGACACCTTGTGTCCATTCCTTCCCAAGTGGTTCAATAGGGCAATGGTGTCGGCTGTGCAGTCACTTTCTGTCTTGGATGCAATCAGTAAGTCATCAATGTACTGTACTAGGGTTGACTCGAATGGCAATTCTAACGCTTCCAAGTCTTTCTTTAGAATCTGATTGAAAATTGACGGTGACTCCGAAAACCCTTGAGGAATTCGACACCAACTGTAAACTCTGTCTAAGAATTTGAAACAAAAGAGAAATTGGCTGTCCCCGTGAAGAGGCACCGAAAAGAATGCTTGTGACAAGTCGATGACTGAGAACCACTCGGCATCTCAAGGGACTTGAAACATTATCACAGCTGGATTTGGTACTACAGGGCAGCATTTAATTATTATGTCATTTATTTTCCTCAAGTCCTGCACAATTCGTACCTTTCCACTTGGCTTTATTAGTCCCATAATTGGTGAATTACATGGACTGCTTAACACTTCTTTCAGTACTCCCTGCTTTACAAACTCATCAATGAGTTGGGCGACTTTCATGAGGGTGTCTTGTGCCATATGGTACTGTGGGGTCTGGGGAAAGGTTACATTGGGTTTTACAGTCACTTTCACTGGTTCCACTCCTTTCACCAATCCCACCTCTTTTCCTGTCATATCCCACACTTCTTTTCCGACTGTTTCCTGTAACTCAGCTGGAATATCTGCTTCAGTGATCATCGGAAAAAGGGTAATCAGAGGATACTCTTCATCGACAGTCTCCATCTCATCCCCTTCTACACTGTCTTCTTCTTCCCCATCACTGTTCGTCTGAATTCTAATTGCATCGTTCGAACACATAATCGAACATCCCAATTTGCACAATAGGTCTCTCCCTAACAGTGATATCGGGCTTGAGTCACATACCACAAAATTATGTGACCCTTGATAGTTACCAATTCTGACTTGTACTGGATCTGTGATTGGGTTTGTCAGGTACCTGTTTGCTACTCCCACTACTTGAACTGTTCGCCCTGAAAGTGGCAGATTTGGTACCTCAATGCTCCTGACAGTGGAACGTGTAGCTCCTGTGTCAACCAAGAATGAAACGCGATGACCCATAACTCTTCCCTCTACATACGGACCCTTTTGATCAACTTCCAAAGATGCTGCAAGCACACAATTTCCCTCCTCATCTGAACTTTCATTCTCCCATGCATCGTTTATTCCATTCTCGCTGTGTAGTGGGAATTGGTGTACTGTGTCATTTTGACTCATTCCCTGACCCGTGACCTGTTGAGGAAGCATTGCTTGCTGCTGATTCATTGGTGCTAAGGGTATTTGCATTTGCTGATTAGGTACCATAGGAAACTGCTGTTGCATTGGCTGCAATTGTGTCATTTGCACACAAGGCATTTGCACCTGTTGCGGTTGCATGGGTTGTAGACCCTGCATCTGGTTTATATTGTTTTGAAAATTTGGGTTCGGACCTCTCAGTTTCGGTCCTCTCAGTCTGAAATGCATTGACATCATTGTTTTGCTGACCTACACCTTCCTGCACCATCATTGGGCACTCCCGTTTCCAATGCCCGACAATTCCGCACGTGTGACATGGCATCACCTTCTTCATTGCCTGTATACCATTTGGAATCATAACGGTATTCAAATCAGGACCATTATTCACAAAACCTCCTCGACCTCTGCCTCTCATCTGCGGCTGAAACATAGCATTTCCCTGTTGCTGCTGCTGCGGCATCTGTTGTTGAAAACCTTGCAAACCTTGTAAACCTGTCTGAGCTGCTCTGAGCTGCATCACCATCATCTTTTCCTTCAATCTTTTCTGCATTGTCTCAATCTCATCACTGCAGTATTTTGCATAATTCAACACTTCATCGATCGACTTTGACTGCCAACAAATCAAATGCGATTTAATCATCTGGCTAATTTCGGGTCTCAGCCCTTCCACAAACCTGAACACAAAATGGAGCATGTCCTTTGGCTCAATCGTTTCCGTGCCACTGTAATTTTTAAACGCTTTCAACAACCTCTCATAATACGCATGTATAGATTCTTTAATCTCTTGAGCGGTCCTGTCAATCCTTTGCCAATCCACATTTTTCGACGCAACCTTGGTTTTCAAGTGCTCGATCACCTTGTGGTACAAACTCATTACCATAGGTGATGGCGCACCTGTGTCCCTATCTCTCTCTGGTTCACTCGTCGGCCAACCTACAGCCCTTTTACAATCTTCCCACAAATCTGCCGGAACCACAATTTCAAATAAGGTATTCAGGTCTTCCCAGAGACACTTCGCGAGTTTCACAAATCTATCCGTTTGTTGATACCACTCAATCGGCTTCTCTCTTAATTTGGGAAAGTCATCCGTAAAGGATTGAATATCGCACCTGTACCATGGTACATGCACAAGTTTTCCCCCTGCTGTCTCTCTCATTGGTAGCATGGTTATCAGATCGTCATTCTGTTGTTTTTTCTCACTTCGTTCTGAAGTATTTTCTTTCTTTTTGTCCTTTTTCTTGACCCACCTGCTTTCCCACTTGTCTAAACATCTCCAAACCTGTGCACTCTGCAGTATCTCTTTAAGGTGTGTTTTCATCCCTGCGGATCTCATGTGTTCAAAATCTTTTGTCTCAAAGTCTAACCTGTAACTTCTGCTCAGGTGTTTAGTCTTACCTATATCAATCTCGTTTCTGTCTGCAATTTCTTGTAACTTCTTATGTATGTTGCTCACTTCTCTTGTAATCCTAGGGCACATGTATCTTAACTCTTCCTCTGTGTATGATTCTAATCTGTTCAAACCCATTGTTCCCTCTACCAGTTCATCTGCCTCCATACCCAACCTTATTTTATTCAGGTATTCTTCTCCCTTCCCGCTTGATGTACTCTGTGGGAAGTTCAGGCTGTTGAACCATTGTGTTAACTGTTGTGCGTTCAGTCCCATCAATGTAGCAGTTACATCAACTGCCATTGACGGTTTCTGTAATGTTTCAGTCTGTGAGGTTAACGGTACTAATAGTGGTGGATGTGACCTTACCACGGTTGACGGAGCACAAATTGGAATTGGACTAAATTCCGACAAGGACCCAGATCCATTTGGCAGTGCCGCTATCGGAGTTGTCTCTGGAGTGGTTTCTATGCATCTTCTCCCTGTCCCATTCTGCATCATTAACCCTTGGTCGCTGGTGCTTGGATTTGCCTGTATGTACAGTGGTACTGGTGGACCTACAGTGATAGGTAGAGATATTGCATCTGGATTCTGTCTGTTCCCCGAATTCTGTGGCATGTTAATCCCCACATTGTGGTTCATCATTGCTGGCATACCTAACTGGCTTTCTACTACTCGCACTTCTTGCGTTTGCTTTTGGGGCATCGAGAACTGTGTTGTTTCAGCTTGAATCAATGTCGGTCTCTGATAGTTTTGTTCTCCCTGCGCCATTGAATCGGAAGTCATTCCCACATTATGCTCATCGCAACAATGCCTTTCAACCTGTGGCTGATAGTTATCAGCAGGTTTCAATATTGGCACGTCTGGGTACATTCTCTGAATCCGTGGTATTCGTGGTGAGAAAGGCATGTCAGAGCTGCTCGGCCTTTGAGATATTCTCAAATTTGGTGTTACATTACCCTGTATTGGTTCTGGAGGGGCAGTACTAATACTTGAGCCTTTTTCGCTTTCCACATATGGCGGTGGGCGATCATTCAGCAATTGTATAATGAACTCCTCATCATCTGACTCGTCTCCCCTTTTCGAATTTCTATTGCCCTCTCCCTCTCTGGACTGACTCCTGTTTGTCTTACAGGTGGCTTTCCTTCCTTCCGTCTCCGCTTCCTCGGCAATCGCTGGAAACAATTTAATTCCCTGCAATACGTCTGATCTCCAAACCTTTTGTTTGCTGTCCCATCTAGCATCTGCTAGTGTCTTTTCTACTTTTCTTATTCTTGTCTCAAATTTCTTTTGTTGTTGGTTTCTAGCTATTAGCTCCCAAATTGCTAATGCCTCAAACTGTGCTGGTCTTGGAGGTACTTTCATGTCGTATAGCGCAAATCTCAGATTTTCTAAAACCCTTAGGTTAAACGACCCATGGATAGGGAACGCTACACTTCCATGTTTCTCTGTTAATTTACACCATTGTTTTAACCATAGACATGGCGCTACACCCTTTTCTTCAATGACGATGTAAGCTGGTGTACCCTCAGGCGGTGTTTCTTCCCCCACATTTGCTTTAATATAAACGTCTCCCCTCATGGCACTCTTAAATGCTTTGAAAAATTTCATCTTTCCGTCTTTTGTTTTTCTAAAATATGTAATCAATAAGTCACTTTAATTCCCGGAATACTCTTCGCTTGCCTTTCCCCTTCCAATTGCGCTTCACGAACTGCGTCCAATCCGTGCGCGACCCTACTCACCAACCGACCTATCCCAGCGCGGCTCCTAGTGACGTCACACTCACACACTGCGGCTGACAAAGTCCTGCGGCTTGTCCTCTTTTCATTCGGCTTCACTCATAAACTAATTTCTGCAATATAACGCGAGCACTTAACCAAAAGAATAAAACAGATCTGTCGGTTTACTACAGGAAAGGTAATACAATCGCTTCAGAAACCTTAGGGATTTTTCACTAGCCTCAGCAGTTATTCCATCTTTCTCGGTTTCCCACTTTCGCAAGCAAAATTTGACACGCAAACTTTACTCTCAACTGATCAATGAACTATTCTAGTGCACTTTAGAATTCGTCAAATCTCAAAGTCGAAGTTTTCTTTTACTCTGCAACATTCATACCGACTTGTTGACCACGCCTGATCAACCTATTAAACCGACCAGATCACAACATCAAACAAGTGTCACATACACTTTTCAACATACTCCGGATTCTCTTGACCTCGCAGGGCCCGTCTCAACAACAACAACCACGTGGACAATTTTCTGCTCAAAGCGCTACACACACGTGAAGTTCGACGACTTCCCTACTCTCACACCTTTGGAGGAACACTCCTCTAATATCTTTTAACTCCTTAAATCCTCCCAAACTTCTCAATTAATCTGCGGCGATAAGCTGTGCAAGCGCGAAACCCTAACTTCACTCATACCGTCACTAGAAACGCTGAGACCGTTCTCATACCTGCATGTTCCTCATTCGCAAGCTCCGAGATCCCGGGAAAGTAATCGGGGACCTAGGTCATCATCATCTCTCCAACTTGTTTTATCAAAGAAAATTCTAACCTGACTCTGTCTATTGTTCGGATGGGGTCCCAAAGGGCTAAA
This sequence comes from Pleurodeles waltl, assembly GCF_031143425.1. NCBI lineage: Eukaryota > Metazoa > Chordata > Amphibia > Caudata > Salamandridae > Pleurodeles > Pleurodeles waltl. Next base: position 959,497,652 of record NC_090447.1, on the reverse strand, counting down.
CCATCCTCAGCTACCATCTACTGATAACGCGTCCAGCCCTTATAAATTACCTGTACCTGGACACGTTGGAGGTCGGTGAATCTTTTAACCGAGTCAGGCTCTCCTCATCCTCAATAGTCGAGTCACTCAGATCAATAATCAATAACTGTTGTAATCGGTAATCAATACTCAATTAATAGATCAATATAACACATCAGAAATCAATAACAGTTGGTATTTCAGCGCACCATGACCTTTCAGTCATGAATAACCACACCAGTTTATTAAAAGTTAGTGAATTTATTTCCCTATATTAACAAAGCTAGCACGATATATATGTGTCTCAAGACCAATTGATATATGTATATGAACATTACTAGCTGTCCATAACGGCGGAAGAAACGCAATCTACGCAAAATCTGAATGATGATACACTCTGTTATAGCAATGCAAATCACCAATGTGACTAACTGTATTTGACTAATTGCATACATTCGGTCAGCATAACAAGATTTCAATTCTTCATGATACATTGAATGAAAACCTCGACTAACCTCTAATTAGCATTGGCATGTGGGACTTCATGCAAAACGAATTTAGTCAACACAAATTTGGAAAACTTCTAGCTAGGACCCTATCAAAATAGCAGTTGGTACCTAAAAGGAAAAACACAATGCATAATACATTTATCCTTTCATATTTACCAAATACAATCAGCATTCAAGAAAAGTCTTCGTCCTTCAGGTACCGGTTGATCAGCATGGGGCAAATTTCAAAAGGGGCAAAGTTAAGGGCAAGCTTCCTTGCAGCGGCAAGGAGAATAGGGCAAAGTTACTGCATGGGCAAGACGGGGACAAATTAAAGTTAAAGTCTCTAGGGTGAGAATTCTTAAAGTCTCTTTCTCTCAGATAGAGAAAAGGGCATCAGGGTGTCGTCCAAAATGGAGTCTGGCATCAGGCTTCAAACTGGCATCGAGGAAAATAGCTGACTTCTCTTTGTCCGGTGGGTTTAAGTAAGAAACATTCCAAATTCTGTAGGGTCTTCCATTGGAGGGTTCATAGGTTGGCTTCAAATTGTCCAATCAAAAATTGTCTTTTACTAGCGCCCATTTATGCATACACTGTCCTTGGAGCCTTGGAACACAAATTGTATCATGGTTTGCCAATTATTTTACTATCTGTACCTTCATTGTCCGCACCTGCAGAGACTGACCTTGTATAAAAGGGGATTGTTAGAAATGGGGTTTCTGGTTGGCTAGGGTATGCACCTCAGCCAGGCAGAACTTACCCACTCTAGTCAGGGCAAGGGAGTTACACGTCCAAGATAACCCCTGCTCACCCCCTTGGTAGCTTGGCACAAGCAGTCAGGCTTAACCCGGAGGCAATGCGTAAAGCGTTTGCACAACACACACATACATGTGACGCAATATCCCCACCACAAAGGAAACACAACACCAGATTATATGAAAATACACTGTATTGTACACAACGTAATTATTAGACCAACATCACATAACAGTACTATCCTGCTACCTTAGCAGTTGTCAGAACGTTACACATTAGTTACCCTGCAAACTAGCAGTAGTCACACATAACACACAGATTACTCAGTATTCTGCAACATAAGCAGTAGTCAGGAAACACGTAATTACATTAGAACACTTGTCATAAGAATATCATAAAACGCCCATAGTAGGAACATTAGAAAATCTATGGCAAGTTAAGCAAACATATTAGCAAGTCATGCCCATAAAAGGAACATGTGCACCCATATGTCAAAGCATCAGGGAACAGGTAGGCAATACATCATAATGAATAAAGTCTGTAGAAAGAACTTTAAATTATCAGCATATTGGTCCATGTTAGACAGTACCTGTTTTGATGAAGCAGGCACCCTCCGTGCCTGAAGAAAAAGAAGAAAGGGGGCCCCAGCGCTCCTCTGCGCAAAATGGGGCCCCCTGACAATGTGGGGAGCGAGGAGGGTAGCACACACCTCCCCTTCATGAAAAACGGGCCCCTCGGGGGACCGTAAACGCTGGGGGCCCCCCAGGCCTCCACCGGCCCTCTCGAGGGGGACGCCCCAGTCAGGGAAACCTTTGAGGTGGGGAGGGGGGCGCCATGCACCCCCTCCGGTTGAGAAACGGGCCCCTCCGGGGACCCGCAAACTCCTGGGGTCTCCTGGGGCCTCCGTCGGCCCCTTCACCCAGGGGAGACCCCTTTATTGAAAAGCTGGCCCTCGCAGGGGCCCCGAGGGACCTGGGGGTGCAGCGAGCCTCTGATGAGGCTGCTGCCCGTTCCCCCTGGCCACCGAAGCCTTCCGAGGCTTCTCCCGGCGGGAGAGAGGCGTCCTCCTCTCCTCCCGCCGCCTCTATGGCTCTCCGGCCCAAGGCAGGGCCTTCCGGTGCCCCGGGGGGACTGGCAAGAGTAGTCCTCGCCCCGGGGGCACCAACAGGAGCACGCTTGCTCCTTATAATAAAACGGAGGTTCCTTCGTGCCCTGGGGGCACAGTGCTGAGCGCGGACCTCGCGCTCAGGGCTATTTTCCGAACCCGGCTGCGGCGGTGATTTTCATCGAGCGCTTTTCACAGCGCGACGACAATTAGGCGGCCTGGGCTGCGGCGGTGATTCTACACCACAACAAAAGCGCTGGGGAGGGCGCAAAAGGTCTTCCCTTAAGCCTGGGTTGCGGCGGTGATTTTGCCCAACAACAAAAAGCGCTTTAGGGACGCGCCAAGGTCCTCTTTTACGCCCGGGTTGCGGCGGTGATCTTCTGCAGCATTTATCCACCAGAGCGCTTTTCCCCCAAGCGCTAAGGCAATATCATTGGAAGATCGGTGCAGGGGTCAGGGGCCACAGCACCCTGCCCCTGGGAACAATAAGCAAGGAGAAGGTACAGGGCTGGTGGGCCCAGCTACAGGCCAGCACAAGGGGTGCAGATGGTGGCAGTTCCTCCTAGGGACCAGGCAGGTCACAGGTCAGCACAGCAGCAGCAGTCCATGGCGGTTTCCTGGTGAGTCCATTCATCAGCGTCCTGTGTCCAGTTTCAAGTTCCAAGAATGTTCAAATTGTGGGGAAAATTCCCCTGTACTTATAGTCCATTTTTACAGTGTTTTACAATGCCAGGGAGAGGAGGTTCCAGCCAGTTACAACTGGTTCTGGGAGTGCCCCCTCTCTCCTTTCAGCACAGGCTCCAAACATCAGTGGGGGGTTAACGACCCTATTGTGTGAGGCCAGGGCACAGCCTTTACAAATGTAGGTGTGCCCCGCCTCTCCCTTCTCTCAGCCCAGGAAGACTATTCAGTATGCAGATGCACCTCGGTGACACCTCCACCCTCCCTGTGTACAGGCTGTCTGAAAAGTATGCACAAAGCCCCAACTGTCACTCTGCCCAGATGTGGATTGGAGTCAAGCTGCAAAACACCAGAATCATAAGCACAGATAAATGCGCACTTTCTAGAAGTGGCATTTCTGTGATAGTAATAAAAAATACACCCACACCAGTAAGCAGTATTTATTATCACCATCACAACCATACCAAACACGCCTACGCTACCCCTCATAAATCAGACAATACCCTTTACACATAAGGCAGGGCATTTCTAATGCAATCCTATGAGAAGGCAGCACTCACAGCAGTGAGACACCAAGTTAGGCTGTTTGTCACTACCAGGACAGGCCATGCAATATGGCACATGTCCTGCCTTTCTACATACATGGCACCCTGCCCATAGGGCTAGCTAGGGCGTACTTTAGGGGTGACTTACATGTAGTAAAAGGGGAGTTCTGGGCCTGGCAAGTAAATTTAGATGCCAGGTCCCTGTGGCAGAAAACTGCGCACACAGGCCCTGCGCTAGCAGGCCTGAGACAAGTTTGAAAGTCTACTTCAGTGGGTGGCGCAAGCAGCGCTGCAGGCCCACTAGTAGTATTTAGTTTACAGGCCCTGGGTATAGAGATACCACTGTACAAGGGACTTATAGGTAAATTAAATATGCCAATTAGGTATAAGCCAATCATACCAACTTTAGATGGGAGAGCACCTGCACTTTAGCACTGGTCAGCAGTGATAAAGTGCTCAGAGTCCTAGAGCCAACAGCGAGAGGTCAGAAAAACCAGGAGGAAGGAGGCAAAAAGACTAGGGATGACCATGCGTATGGCCAAAAGTCCAACAGGGATGTAACCGGCCTAGCACGAAACCTTGGAGATAAGTGTACCAGCCAGTTTCTACTGGAAAAATACAACTTCAAGCAAGAATATATTTCATTAATTCAAGGAAAAAAAGAATCACGCAGTTAGAATTTGAAACCAAGCGACTAGGCCAAAGCCTGTACTAAATTTAAGCTAAGCAAAACAGTATTCAAACAAGAAATCATGGCATACATTTGCAATTATGACGGATTAGTACAATTTTAATACTTCGTGATTAATAAAGCTCGTTTATAATGATGGCGGACTACCCCTAGGGCACAATTTCCCTCGTTCATTATTTCTTTAATTCAAATCACACTTCATTATGTATTGATCACACGGTATACATGAATATATGTCGGACCTTCTTTTTCTGCGTCATCAATGTCAAGTAGTTAAATCTATCAAATTAAACCAAATTATCCAGATCAAACACCCAATAACCATTCAATACATCCAATATACATTCTTAAAATTTCTTCCGTAGACACCACTCCAAAACATTCATTAAATTAAATCTAAAAATCCCAAATACAAACCATTACCAAAACAAATCCATAAATCTTAACCACTCATATCAAACTGTCATATTCACAAAAAGTCACAACCCTATATTATATCATTTCTTAAGACACGATACAAAGTATTCTAAAGCTAGTACCTCCCAGTCACTCACTATATATTTCATCATAATTTCTCTCATGCTCCTTAAAAAACACATAAAACAATCCTTTCCATTATACTTAAAAGAATAAGACCAAAAATCAAAGAGTCTCCAAGTAACCATCCTCCATACAGACTCAGAAGATAAACTAAATTAGCCGCGAGTTTAATTGCACAATGTTATATCAAGAGGAGCTGTCTTAAATAAACAAACGGACGAGCAATGTCATCAAAGCCCAAATTCCAGACCAGTCTCCGAACAATGAACCTGCAAGTGGATGTGCGTCTTCTCTTTGGAAACGTATCTGATTTCTGACAAAACAAACCTGAGCATCTCAAAAGGTGCGCTTTTATAATTTCCTGGAATACGTATTCCGACGTAACCTCCCCGTGAATCATTGAAAGAAACACGGGCCGCCTGCGACGCTAATTAACCAATTAGCAAGTCAGAGTGTGCACTAACTTTCAAAGCCTCTGTTATTCTAAATTACAATACCATAAACTCACCTTCTTTTCAAACCAATATCCAGTAACGAAAATAATAAACGGACATCAGACACCGCGCGCTCATTCTCAAACCTAGATATAATAACCATCTTTCTCAAACAAAACCAAATGCCATTCCTTTAAAAAACAGCTGCCAAATCTAATCCGGCAGTCGACAGGGCTCATACACTAGAACAGCCCAATATCCAATTTCATGTTAACCTACGGTATCGTTTCTCACAGAATCTCGAGGAGATAGTGTTTCCATTATTATTACAAAACCTTAGACAATCATATGGAGATATTACGTATGGATATAATATGTTGATAACAAAACATACTAACAGTCACATTCTCATCAAATTATATTCTCAATCAAAAACTGTCACCATATTCTTCAAATATTTGATGGAACATATCTAATCACGGGAAGGTATTCAAAGATACTGCTCCAGATTAATATAGTAGAGTCAAACAATCCCAACAACTATATGGAAATGTCCAATTAGTATCTATGAGGATGGATCCCCATTCATATCTATATACGCCCTCTCTCATATCATAAAGATTATAAAATCCTATTCAACCAATCCACCATTCCAAGAAGATATTCTCCAAATTAAACATTACTCTCCAATGAATTCTTCCAGTAGCCAAATTAGCCGTTTGTCTAGCAATCTCCTCATATTCATTCAAGCCATTTTCCACTGAATTTAAAGAATGGATCCATTTGCATTCTCTTAGGTTCAAAGCCCTTATTAAATCACCCCCTTGAGAATTGTGATTGATTTTCTCAACCACCATCCATTGTAAAGAATAAGCAGGATGGTTCAATGCAGTAAAGTGGTCCACCAAAGGCGCTCCAGGAGTTTTACACCTAATACGACTGCAATGTTGCAGAATCCGTGCCTTAACTTTCTGTTTAGTCTTACCTGTGAGCATCGAAGGGATGTGTCTGCACAATAGCAGGGACCAAATGTTCCACTAACAGCTTACTCAGAATGTAGGACCATCTGAATCACATCAAGAGTAATAATAAGAAACCACATGTGTTACAAAATGAGTAAGATTTTAATCTCAGTGGCATCTGGATCTACTGAAGCTGGATTTTTAGAAACCGAAGAAGGGAGCTATTTGAAATACCCATTGCTATTATTCTTACTGTGGGTACTTTGTATGTTTTAATAAGATTACTGATGTGCATCATCCTATGCACTTGTGCTAATAAAGGAACTGTCAAAACATTTCCGCTTGCTGCTTTTGAGATGATGAAAACAGCAATAATTAAAATGTAAAAACACCACCTTTTTTCAACTGAATTGATGTATCAGGTGTTGTGGCCTCACAAAAAAGCGGAGGCTAAGAAAGTATTACTGCATACAACAGTTGCATTAATAACAAATACTTTGTCACACATGTATGCCCTAATGAGCACTAATATATTACACAGCCACGTTTCATTGTCATTCTTATTGTAATCTGAAGTGTTCACTTGCCTTAATATGCTTGCTATGCCCCATGATTCCTCTAGTCCCAGAAGTAATTTTATTCAGTAAACCTTTACACATTTTCTACATCTTGTAGCCTGGCTTCCAATGTTGGTAATCAAAAGCGCAATTTTCAGAAACTATGTGCTCAGCAGTATATTTATATACGAGTATCTATGTTTCAATGACTTCTCAGATTTCTTTCCTGAGAAGGTCCTGTCTTCAATTCATTAAATAGCTGAAAAAAACGATCAGCTTCTGTCACCTATTCATGTTTCCACTTATGTGTATTGAGAGAAAAGTGTATACAATTGCGTCAGAAAATACAGATTTTACATTTTATGCTGCAACTGACTTTAATGCCAATTATAATTGTGTTTGTACATTGGCTCTTTTTGCTTTACATTCATGCTAGATATAATTCCTTAACGCGTTTTATTTACAGAAAGGAATTTATTGAGTGTATTTTCATATTTTCAATGTTCCCATCTGGGTTAAAAATTGTTTTCCTCAACGTTGAAAACATTCTCCATATGACTGAATTTGTTGGACCACGGGCAGGTTCCTTTTGCTCTAAACTTCAAAATGACAAGATTTTCTTGTCCACATGGGAGGCAGATAATCGTAGTCAAATATCTCTGTCAAGTGGATCGAAACATCATAAGTCATTTCATCCTTGTTGCAGTCATAATCCACCACCCAACCTATGCTTGTGGTCAAGAAATTATAGCAATATTAACAAAGATAACTACCTCACGAAACAATGAAATGCCACTCCTCATCGAATGACAATGTCAAGCTAGTCACCTATTCTGTTAGCTATTGCAACAGCACATCAGGTATATTCTCCACTCAATATTTGTTGAAAGCATTTACAGGCAACATATTAAAGATTAAGCAGGAAATAGCTGAGAGAGTCCCATCCCATCATGCTCACGTCCATCACTAGAAAATAAAAACAATGCATGCTGGTATAAGTGCATATTTAATAATTGTTAGACTTGGCATCCTTGGAGTGGTCTACCTTAACTTTTTGCCTTTGCTTCCCAGGTTGTTGATGTACGTTGGACTCTGTTTTTGCAGTTTTTTTTATACTCTGGGCACTTTACCACTGCTAACCAGTGCTAAAGTGCAAGTTCCCTGTGTAAAATGTATATGTAATTGGCTTTCCATGATTGGCACATTTGATATACTAGTAAGTCCCTAGTACAGTGCACTAGAGGTGCCAGGGGCTGCAACTCAAATGCTACTAGTGGGCCTGCAGCACTGGTAGTGACACCCACCTAAGTAGCCCTGTAAACCTGTCTCAGACCTGCTACCTCACTGTCTGTGTGTGCAGTCTTGCACTGTCAATTCGACGGCCCACACCTACCCTTTTTATACATGTAAGGCACCCTTAAGGTAGGCGCGAGGTAGCCCCATGGGCAGGGTGCAGTGTATGCTAAAAGTAGGACATGGACTGATGTGCTTTACATGTTCTAACAGTGAATACTGCCAAATTCAGTTTTTACTGTGCAAGGCCTGTCTCTCTCATAGGTTAACATGTGGGCTGCCCTTAAATATTGTTAAAGTGCATATTCCTTTTGAGAGCAGATAGAAATATGGAGTTTGGGATCTCTGAACTCACAATTTAAAAATACATCTGTTAGTGCAGTTGATTTTTAGATTGTTAGTTTGAAAATGTCACTTTTAGAAGGTAGGCAATTTTCCTGCTTAAACCATTCTGTGACTCTGCCTTTTTGTGGATTCCCTGCCTGGGTCGGTTTGACAGTTGGGATGTTGTGAATCCCCTATAGACAGTGAGATAAAGGGAGCTGAGGTATAGCCTGCATATCCTGATGAGCCATCTGCGCTAGAGTGGATGGAGGAGTGGTCACTTACACCTGAATGGGCTGTGCCTGCCCTTTCACAATGCAGTGTCCAACCCCCTGGTGTGTGTCTGGGGCCTGGCCTGGGCAAGGCAGGATCTTGTGCACAGCAGAGACTTTCTGTTGAAGTATGCCCACCCCAAAGGCAGAAAGGGGTATAAGTATTGAACCCAAAACCCCGGAAAATGAGATCACTTCTTGATTCAAAAGGAACCTCTGGAAAGGAGAAGAGAGGAAGAGCTGAGGAGAACTGCTGCCCCTGCCTGTGACTGTGCTTTGTTGGGCTATCCTGCAGTTGCTGCTTCTGCCTGTGAAAAGGGACAAAGACTGGACTTTGTTGTGCATTCCTGCTCGAAAAGAATCTCCAAGGGCTTGAACTGAGCTTGCCTTCTGTTTTGAAGTCTCAGGGCCATCAAAGACGTCCTCTGCCAACACCTGCTGAGACTCAAGCCCTGTCAAGTGGTGTCCTATTGAGTCCCTGGACCCTTGAAAGTTGAAGCTGGTAAAACAAGAGCTGAATTCCATGCACAGAACGCCGTGCAGTGAAATGTTTGACACACCTTCTGCAATGCGGCTAAAGACCGATGCGCCACTGGCTTCACATCCAAAATTGATGCTCAGCCTGCATCGCGGCTGGGAGAGCGACTCATCATGGCAAGGGAAACAACGTGGTAACACCTGCTTGCGGCTGCTAATAATGGCGCACACCCCACGCAGCGTGGTTTTCTAACACCATGAGACTGGATTTTCCATGCATCATCCCTGGGCATCAAAGTCATCTTTACTCTGCTTGGATCCGAGGTGCCCCATCCAGAAATCAGCACATCGCTCTCTTTTGAGGAAGAAAAATGACTCATCGTTGACCCGACTGGAGAAGAAATGACGCACAGCCTCCCTTGCGAGGAAGGAATTGACACATTGATTTTTCCGATTCACGCTCACCCGTGCGGCATTATTTTTTACCCAAACCAGGTACTTTGTGCAAAATCATAGTTTCCATTGTTTTCTATGGGGTAAGACTCTTATTGTTTTGAAAATTCATATCTCGACTTGTGTATGTTGGATGTTTGTAATTTTGGTCTTGTTTGATTTAGAGAAATATTGCCTATTTTTCTAAACTGGTGTGGTGTCAATTTTGTAGTGTTTTTACTGTATTAATGAGTGTGTTGGTACAAATACTTTACACATTGCTTCTGAGTTAAGCCTGCCTACTCGTGCCAAGCTTCCAAGGGGCTGAGAGTGGGTTAACCAGGTGTGTTTCTCCTTTGCACTAACTAGAGTGAGGGTCCTTGCTTGGACAGGGGGTAATCTGACTGACAAAAGATACCATTTCTAACAATAATGATTTACTTTGTGTCAGTCCTATGGTAAGACATGACCCTAATTGAACTCTAAATGATGTAATTAGATATCACTGAACTTACTACATTTGTCTCAAGCACAAATGTCACATCTAAATGATAGTTAAGTTTCCATCCAGGATACAACACCTAAACAGTCGCTTTATGAATGTAGGATAACCCCTTTTTTACTTTGAATGACGTTGAGGCTGGTATACAACTCCTAAACTTTTGTATAAAATTTAACACTTATATTCATGTGAAATGCTTTTCATTTTCTCAGTAAATCACACTATGGGGGTCATTCGACGACCACGGAAGCACCGCCAACAGGCTGGCGGTGCTTCCTTTGCGATTCCGCCGGATTTCCCCCGGCTGGGAGAATCCTCCATGGCGGCGCTGTTTGCAGCGCCGCCATGGGGATTCCGACCCCCTTCCCGCCAGCCTGTTTCTGGCGGTTTTCACCGCCAGAAACAGGATGGCGGGAACGGGTGTCGTGGGGGCCCCTGCACTGCCCATGCCACTGGCATGGGCAGTGCAGGGGCCCCCTAACAGGGCCCCAGCAGGATTTTCACTGTCTGCAAAGCAGACAGTAAAAATCGCAACGGGTGAAACTGCACCCGTCGCACCCCTGCAACACCGCCAGCTCCATTCGAAGCCGGCTTCAATGTGGCAGGGCCTTTCCCGCTGGGCCGGCGGGCGCCCTTTTGGCGGTCGCCCGCCAGCCCAGCAGGAAAGTCGAAATGGCCCCGCGGTCTTTCGACGGGGGAAGTTTGGCGGGCAGCAACCGCCGCCCGCCAAACTCGGAATGACCCCCTATATATTTTAATAGATTGCAATTAGTTTATAATGCCCTACAAATATAAGAATCAAAACTACCTACCAATATATCAGCAATCATTATGTACAAAAATGAAGACATACATAAAGAGCAAATAAATAACTAGAAGTAGCAAATCAAATCATATCACACATTGAAAGACCTTGAATAAGCCCTACAGCATAGAGAAAAACAACAAATTTGACCAAATGGCATGCACATATCCAAATGCATGCACTGTAAGTGACTTTGCCATGTTCACTCAGGTTGTGCCATATTGTAAGATAAATCAAGCATTAAACGTGTTTGGAGTTAGTGGGGTTGAGGCCAAAGATTTTATCCATGGTGGCTCAGTTATTGTGGGACCCAATTTGTTTTCTAATACATTAGGTCCCTGTATTTAATCGAGCAGTGAGTAAAACTGATGGAACAGAATACTGCTTGGAGTAATGATATTGGTTAAGGTTAATCTGAGTTCCATTCGGCACTTTTTTATTTCTCTCACAAGACACTACTAAGTACCCCTAAATCATGCATTGTCAAGAATGGCAGTGTTTAGTCGTCCCCTACTTAGTGCACATGTCAGCAATTTAAGAGTAGTGAGATTGGTGGTTTTAATTCATCCCAGCAATGTTATAGCTGTAGCGTGTACACACCCCTCCCACCCCCCCCAAGGCTGAGGGCACAATTTACAATTTACAGTTTGGTGGACAGGGTACTCCCTCACAACAGCAATAAGCATGTTCTCCACTAGGTCCTCGTGCCACTCACCCAATTTTCAATCTGGGAGAGAGGCAGGTTTATGCTACTGGAGTAGTATTTACTCCATCTCTGTAAACCTTCCTCCAATGGCCCGAGGGAGTACGGACTGTCAGAGACAAGCCATCTAACCATCCGCTCTAATAGAGCCTATTTTGCTGTTCATCACTGGCAGGAATATTCAGGTGGCTAGGGACAATGAGCATAAAAAATATGTTTGGGGCCATTATTTTTTGCTTTTCATAAACAAACTACTGCTTTGGGAGCTTGCTTTTGGAAAAGTAAAATCTTTTAAAAGTTCAGTGTAAGCATCTGTCACCAATGACAGATGCACACCAAACTTTTAAATGGCTTTGTGTGAACAACTGTGGAAGCTTTTCATACAAACCCATAACGTTAAAAGCAGGGAAGGCAGTAAACCTTAAATTGGTTGAGCAGAGTAAAGACAGGGTAGGAGACATAAAGTACTCCACTGTGCCTTTACTCTGTCCTCCAAACTCTAAATTTAGCTCTTTGTTGCACCCTCTCTGCTCTCAGTCTCAGTAAATACTAATTAGTGGCTCCATCAACAAAAATGTGAATGATATTTATTTAATTCTTGGAGTACCTTTTCAGCAAACACGTGACTTTTTGAGACAAATGTGTTGTGCACAAAAACAGTGCAGGGACAGATTCCACATCGGTTATTCACAGCTTTCATCAACCTTTCTTGGCTATGTCTAAGTGCATTTATCAAACCCTCTCTCAAAGTCTTCAGCATCATCCTTATTACTGTGTGCAGGTATAAAACTGCTGACAATTAAGTGAAGTTTTTCAGCTTCTTTGGCTGGCAACAGGAAATGATCCTAAAAAACGTTTTGCTGCAAACGTGTGCTGCAACATGACCAAACTCTGGGCCTGGTATAGAGTTTGGCAGATACTTTATTTCATCATCACCAACATCGAAGATGTCTTGTCCACCATATTATTAGTAAATTAAGTACTATGACATATGTAATTTAGTGGGTGGTCTATATGCCATGTTTGTAACTGTAGGAGGCTGGCCTGGCTTGAACTGGGTACCAGGGGGTACTTACACTCTGTACCAGGTCCAGTTATCCCTTATTAGTGTAGAAGAGGTGTTTCTAGCAGCTTAGGCTGATAGAAGGTAGCTATAGCAGAGCAGCTTAGGCTGAACTAGGAGACATGCAAAGCTCCTACTATACCACTGGTGTCATATGCACAATATCATAAGAAAACACAATACACAGATATACTAAAAATAAAGGTACTTTATTTTTATGACATTATGCCAAAAGTATCTCAGTGAGTACCCTCAGTATGAGGATACCAAATATACACAAGATATATGTACACAATAACAAAAATATGCAGTACTAGCAAAAGGAAGTAATGCAAGCAATGTAAAGTTACAGTAGATTGCAATAGGAGCACATAGGTATAGGGGCAACACAAACCATATACTCCAAAAGTGGAATGCGAACCACGAATGGACCCCAAACCTATGTGAGCTTGTAGAGGGTCATTGGGACTGTAAGAAAACAGTGAGGGTTAGAAAAAAGCCCACCCCAAGACCCTGAAAAGTAGGTGTAAAGTGCACCTATATTCCCCAGAGAGCACAGAAGTCGTGATAGGGGAATTCTGCAAGGAAGACCAACACCAGCAATGCAACCAAAGTGGATTTCCGGATGAGAGTACCTGTGGAACAAGGGGACCAAGTCCTAGAGTCACAACAAAGTCGAGATTGGGCAGATGCCCAGGAAATGGCAGCTAAGGGTGCAAAGAAGCTGCCACTGGATGGTAGAAGCTGTGGATTCTGCAAGAACGAAGAGGGCTAGAAACTTCCCCTTTGGAGGATGGATGTCCCACGTCGTGAAGAAGCTTGCAGAGGTATTCCCAAGCAGAAAGACCGCAAACAAGCCTTGCTAGCTGCAAGGGTCGCGGTTAGGGTTTTTGTATGCTGCTGTGGCCCAGGATGGACCAGGATGTCGCCACTTGGAGGAGGAGACAGAGGGGGCGTCCAGCAAGTCAGGGAGCCCTCACAGAAGCAGGCAGCACCCGCAGAAGTACCGGAACAGGCAATTGGAAGAGGAGTGAACCGGAGCTCACCCGAAGACACAAAAAGGAGTCCCACGACGCCGGAGGACAACTCAGGAGGTTGTGCACTGCAGGTTAGAGTTTCGCGGACCCAGGCTTGGCTGTGCACGAAGGAAATCCCGGAAGAGTGCACAGGAGCCGGAGCAGCTGCAAATCACGCGGTACCCAGCAATGCAGTCTAACGTGGGGAGGCAAGGACTTACCTCCACCAAACTTGGACTGAAGAGTCACTGGACTGTGGGAGTCACTTGGACAGCGTTGCTGAGTTCCCGGGACCACGCTCGTCGTGCTGAGAGGGGACCCAGAGGACTGGTGATGCAGTCTTTTGTTGCCTGCGGTTGCAGGGGGAAGATTCTGTCGACCCACAGGAGATTTCTTCAGAGCTCCTGGTGCAAGAAGGAGGCAGGCTACCCCCAGAGCATGCACCACCAGGAAAACAGTCGAGAAGGCAGCAGGATCAGCGATACAAGGTTGCAGAAGTCGTCTTTGCTACTTTGTTGTGGTTTTGCAGGCGTCCTGAGCAGTCAGCGGTCGATCCTTTGGCAGAAGGTGAAGAGAGAGATGCAGAGGAACTCTGATTAGCTCTTGCATTCGTTATCTCAAGAATTCCCCAAAGCAGAGACCCTAAATAGCCAGAAAAGGACGTTTGGCTACCTAGGAAGGAGGATAGGCTAGCAACACAGGTAAGAGCCTATCAGAAGGAGTCTCTGACGTCACCTGCTGGCACTGGCCACTCAGAGCAGTCCAGTGTGCCAGCAGCACCTCTGTTTCCAAGATGGCAGAGGTCTGGAGCACACTGGAGGAGCTCTGGGCACCTCCCCTGGGAGGTGCAGGTCAGGGGAGTGGTCATTCCCCTTTCCTTTGTTCAGTTTCGCACCAGAGCATGGCTGGGGGATCCCTGAACCGGTGTAGACTGGCTTATGCAGAGATGTCCACCATCTGTGCCCAGCAAAGCATTTCCAGAGGCTGGGGGAGGCTACTCCTCCCCAGCCCTGACACCTTTTTCCAAAGGGAGAGGGTGTAACACCCTCTCTCTGAGGAAGTCCTTTGTTCTGCCTTCCTGGGCCAGGCCTGGCTGGACCCCAGGAGGGCAGAAACCTGTCTGAGGGGTTGGCAGCAGCAGCAGCTGCAGTGAAACCCCGGGAAAGGCAGTTTGGCAGTACCCGGGTCTGTGCTAGAGACTCGGGGGATCATGGAATTGTCTCCCCAATGCCAGAATGGCACTGGGGTGACAATTCCATGATCTTAGACACGTTAATGGCCATGTTCGGAGTTACCATTGTGATGCTATACATAGGTAGTGACCTATGTCTAGTGCACGCGTGTAGTGATGTCCCCGCACTCACAAAGTCCGGGGAATTTGCCCTGAACGATGTGGGGGCACCTTGGCTAGTGCCAGGGTGCCCACACACTAAGTAACTTAGCACCCAACCTTCACCAGGTGAAGGTTAGACATATAGGTGACTTATAAGTTACTTTGGTGCAGTGGTAAATGGCTGTGAAATAACGTGGACGTTATTTCACTCAGGCTGCAGTGTCAGGCCTGTGTAAGAATTGTCAGAGCTCCCTATGGGTGGCAAAAGAAATGCTGCAGCCCATAGGGATCTCCTGGAACCCCAATACCCTGGGTACCTCAGTACCATATACTAGGGAATTATAAGGGTGTTGCAGTATGCCAATGTGAATTGGTGAAATTGGTCACTAGCCTGTTAGTGACAATTTAGAAAGCAGAGAGAGCATAACCACTGAGCAGAGCCTCAGTGAGACAGTTAGTCATCACACAGGGAACACATACAGGGCACACTTATGAGCACTGGGGCCCTGGCTGGCAGGGTCCCAGTGACACATACACTAAAACAACATATATACAGTGAAATATGGGGGTAACATGCCAGGCAAGATGGTACTTTCCTACACAACCCCCCCCCCAAACGAAGGACAATAAGACTAGCCATGACCTGATGAGTCTTCATTGTCTAAGTGGAAATATCTGGAGAGTCCATCTGCATTGGAGTGAGTACTCCCAGTTCTATGTTCCACTGTATAGTCCATTCCCTGTAGAGATATGGACCACCTCAACAATTTAGGGTTTTCACCTTTCATTTGTTTTAGCCAAAGTAGAGGTTTGTGGTCTGTCTGAACAATGAAGTGAGTGCCAAACAGGTATGGCCTCATCTTCTTCAGTGCCCAGACCACAGCAAAGGCCTCCCTCTCTATGGAAGACCAACGCTTTTCTCTAGGGGTCAACCTCCTGCTGATAAAAGCAACAGGTTGATCCTGGCCCTCAGAATTGAGTTGTGATAAGACTGCCCCTACCCCTAATTCAGATGCATCAGTTTGGACAATGAATTTCTTGGAGTAACATGGGCTTTTTAGGATAGGTGCAGTGCACATGGCCTGTTTCAGCTCCTCAAAAGCTTTCTGACAGCTAGCTGTCCACAATAACTTTTTAGGCATTTTCTTGGAGGTGAGGTCATTAAGTGGGGCTACAATGGAGCCATAGTTCTTAATGAACCTCCTGTAATATCCTATGAGGCCTAGGAAGGCTCTCACCTGGGTCTGAGTTGTGGGGGAACCCAATCTATGATAGTTTGGATTTTCCCCTGAAGTGGTGCAATCTGTTCTCCACCTACCAGGTGTCCCAGATAAACCACTTTCCCCTGCCCTATCTGGCACTTTAAAGTCTTGAAAGTGAGGCCTGCCTTCTGCAGGGCCTCCAAAACTTTCCATAGGTGGACCAGGTGATCATCCCAGGTGGAGCTAAAGACAGCTATATCATCTAGATATGCTGCACTGAAAGCCTCCAACCCTTGCAGGACTATATTCACCAACCTCTGAAAAGTGGCAGGTGCATTTTTCAAACCAAAGGGCATTACTGTGAATTGTTAATGCCCTCCAATAGTCGAAAATGCCATTTTTGCTTTAGCCTCCTCTGATAACTTGATCTGCCAATACCCTGCAGTCAAATCAAAGGTGCTTAGATACTTGGCAGATGCCAGACTATCTATGAGCTCATCTGCCCTGGGTATAGGGTGAGCATCAGTTTTAGTTACCTGGTTGAGACCTCTGTAATCTACACAAAACCTCATTTCTCTTTTCCCATCTTTAGAGTGAGGCTTTGGTACAAGCACCACAGGAGAGGCCCATGGGCTTTCAGAATGTTCATCCACTCCCAGTTCAAGCATTTTCTGAACCTCTTGTTTTATGCAGTCCCTGACATGGTCAGGCTGCCTATAGATCTTACTTTTGACAGGCATGCTGCCTCCAGTATCTATAGTGTGCTCACACCAAGAAGTGGTGCCTGGCACAGTAGAAAAGAGTTCAGAAAACTGACCCAGGAGATTTATGCAGTGGTCTTTCTGCTCAGCAGTAAGACAGCCTGCCAAAACTACACCTTCCACTAGAGCATCTTGTTCTGTGGAAGTGAAGAGATCAGGGAGAGGGTCACTCTCTTCTTCCTGTCCTTCATCTTTTGCCATGAGCAGGGTGAGATCAGCCCTGTCATAGTAGGGTTTTAGGCGATTGACATGGAGCACCCTAAGGGGACTACTGGCAGTGCCCAAGTCAACCAAGTAGGTGACTTCTCCCTTCTTTTCAACAATGATGTGAGGTCCACTCCATTTGTCTTTGAGTGCTCTTGGGGCCACAGGCTCCAAGACCCACACCTTCTGTCCTGGTTGGTACTGAATCAGAACAGCCTTCTGGTCATGCCATTGCTTTTGGAGCTCTTGGCTGGCCTGAAGGTTTTTACTGCCCTTTTTCCTGTACTCAGCCATTCTGGATCTTAGGCCAAGTACATAGTCCACTATGTCTTGCTTAGGAGCTTTTAAAGGTTGTTCCCAACCCTCCTTTACAAGGTTGAGAGGACCTCTTACAGGGTGCCCAAATAGGAGTTCAAAGGGGCTGAAGCCCACTCCTTTCTGGGTTACCTCCCTGTAAGCAAAAAGGAGGCAAGGTAACAGGATATCCCATCTCCTCCTGAGTTTTTCAGGGAGTCCCATTATCATTCCTTTGAGAGTTTTATTAAACCTCTCTACCAGTCCATTTGTTTGTGGATGATAAGGTGTGGTGAATTTGTATGTTACACCACATTCCTTCCACACGGCCTTCAAGTATGCAGACATAAAGTTGCTACCCCTGTCTGATACCACCTCTTTTGGGAAACCCACCCTGGAAAAGATTCCCAGGAGGGCTTTTGCCACTGCAGGTGCTGTAGTGGTCCTTAGAGGAATTGCTTCAGGATACCTTGTGGCATGGTCCACTATCACCAAGATAAACCTATTGCCTGAAGCAGTAGGAGGGTCAAGGGGGCCAACTATGTCAACTCCTACCCTTTCAAAGGGAACCCCAACCACAGGCAGTGGAATAAGGGGAGCCTTTGGTGTGCCACCAGTCTTGCCACTGGCTTGGCAGGTCACACAGGACTTACAAAAGTATTTTGTGTCCTCTGACATTCTAGGCCAATGAAACAGGGGGACAAGCCTTTCCCATGTTTTAATTTGCCCTAAATGTCCAGCCAAGGGAATGTTGTGTGCCAGAGTTAGGAGGAACTCTCTGTATTGCAGGGGAATGACCAATCTCCTGGCTGCTCCAGGTTTTGGGTCCCTTGCCTCTGCATACAAGAGGTTGTCCTCCCAGTAAACTCTATGTGAGTCACTGACATCCCCATTTTGCTATTTGACAGCTTGCTGTCTTAGACCCGCTAATGTGAGACAGGTTTGCTGTGCCACACTCAGCTCCTCCCTGACAGGCCCCCCTCTACCCAAAAGCTCAGCAGTGTCTGATTCCAGCTCCTCTGGTGAAGGTTCTGCACAGGGGTGGGAATTCTTCTTCCTCAGAAGTTGAATCATCTATAGAGGGAGGGATAGTGGGTAGGGATTTACCCTTACTAACCCTAGCTTTAGGGAGTACTTGGTCCATTGTTCCAGGATCCAAGTCACCCTGTCCTTTTTGCTTTTTGGCCTGAGCCCTTGTCAAAGCAAAAATATGCCCAGGAATGCCCAGCATTGCTGCATGAGCCTCCAACTCCACTTCTGCCCAAGCTGATGTCTCTAAATCATTCCCTAGTAGACAGTCTACAGGTAAATCTGAGGCAACCACAACTTTCTTTGGACCAGTAACCCCCTCCCCAGTTGAGATTCACAACAGCCATGGGGTAGTTAAGAGTGTTGTTATGAGCGTCTGTCACTTGGTACTGGTGACCAAGTAGGTGTTGTTCAGCGTGTACCAGTTTCTCTATTACCATGGTAACACTGGCACCTGTGTCCCTGTAGGCCTGAACCTCAACACCATTGATTAGGGGAAGTTGCTTGTACATATCGATATTAAGGGGACAAGCAACTAAGGTGGCCAAATCAATGGCACCTTCAGAGACTAACACAGCCTCTGTGGTCTCCCTAACAAGACCAACCCCAACTAAATTACCAAAATTGAGCCCAGCTACTCCCTTGGATTGGCTATTAGTAGGTTTGCTCCCACCACCACTGCTATTACTAGCGGCACTAGGTGTAGCAGTAGGGGTTGTGGTAGTGGGAGGCGTGGTGCTTTTCTTTGGACAACTGGCATCAGTTGTCCAATGGCCTTTTACTTTACATAAATAGCACCATGGTTTCTTTACTTGATTAGAAGAGGATTTGGACCCAACCCCCCCACCAGAGTGTTTTTGTGGGCCTGATGAAGACTCATTTTTAGATTTGTCCCCACCCTTGTCTGAAGACTTACCATCCTTCTTCTTGCCATCCTTGTCACCCCCTGTATGAACTTTTCTGTTCACTCTTGTTCTGACCCATTTGTCTGCCTTCTTTCCCAATTCTTGAGGAGAGGTCAGATCTGAGTCCACTAGATACTGGTGTAACAAATCAGACACACAGTTATTCAGAATATGCTCTCTCAGGATTAGATTGTACAGGCTTTCATAGTCAGAAACTTTACTGCCATGTAACCACCCCTCCAAGGCCTTCACTGAATAGTCAACAAAGTCTAACCAGTCTTGCGAGGACTCTTTTCTGGTTTCTGTGAACTTAATCCTGTATTGTTCAGTGGTTAAGCCAAATCCATCCAAGAGTGCATTCTTCAAAACTGTAAAATTATTGGCATCACTTTCCTTCACAGTAAGGAGCCTATCCCTACCCTTTCCACTGAAAGATAGCCATAGGATAGCAGCCCACTGCCTTTGAGTGACCCCCTCTACAACACAGGCCCTCTCAAGTGCAGAAAACCACTTGTTAATGTCATCCCCCTCCTTGTAAGGGGGAACTATCTTATGCAGATTCCTAGAATCATCCTCTTTCACAGGATTACTATCTGGAATACTGCTGCTGCCACCATGGGGTCCTAACCCCAACCTCTGTCTTTCTTTTTCTAAGTCTAAAGATTCCCTGTCTAGAGCCAGTTGTTGCTGTTTAAGCTTCAGCCTGGACTCTTCCACTCTCAATCTATTGAGTTCCTTTTCTAACAATCTGTCATCAGG
The DNA here is from genome assembly GCF_031143425.1 of Pleurodeles waltl. NCBI lineage: Eukaryota > Metazoa > Chordata > Amphibia > Caudata > Salamandridae > Pleurodeles > Pleurodeles waltl. The sequence goes on along the minus strand of NC_090447.1, from coordinate 959,477,501 downwards.
GTGGGTGGGTTGGGCATGCTTTGAAACAGAAGAATGATGTGAATGAACAGAGGGAGACCTGTCCCTAACAGTTGGCACCCTAACAACCTGGCCTGCAGGAATAACATCCCTACTGTGATGTGAGCTCACATTAGTGCCAGCTGTGCTAGGTGGTCTGCTAAGGGGCAGGTTGGGAAGGTCACCATCTAACACTCTTACTGGGGGTGCCCCTGAGTTAGAGTGTGAACCATCTCCTAACTTCTCAATGGATGTGCCAGCTAAGGCCTTATCATTCTCAATAAGCATGTTAGATAACAATTCTCTAGAGGGATTCTTTCCCACTCCTAAACCTCTATCAATGCAGAGACTCCTTAAACCCTTCCAGTTAAGGTGGTCATAAGCTGAGCTGACCAGATCAAGAGAAGTTCCTACATCAGACATGATAGAAAAAGGTTTAGGGACAGATAAAAGAAATAAAAAGTTTCAGGACTTTTTAAGGAAACAGAAAAAAAAACTTTTTCTACTTTTTAGAAACTTTTTGAAAGTTTAGGAGTACTTTTCAGCACTTAGCAGATAGTGTAAGAGAAGAAAAGCAAAACGTTTTGCTTAGGTGTACATACACTGAACTTGTTTTGTATATTATTCTCTTATGAAAAGTACACAATGACAAAGTGGTAAGTAGTTGCAAGTACTTATCCCACCGCTGCACAACCAATGCAGGAGGCTGGCCTGGCTTGTAGTGGGTACCAAGGGGTACTTACACTCTGTACCAGGTCCAGTTATCCCTTATTAGCGTAGAAGAGGTGTTTCTAGCAGCTTAGGCTGATAGAAGGTAGCTATAGCAGAGCAGCTTAGACTGAACTAGGAGACATGCAAAGCTCCTACTATACCACTGGTGTCATATGCACAATATCATAAGAAAACACAATACACAGATATACTAAAAATAAAGATACTTTATTTTTATGACAATATGCCAAAAGTATCTCAGTGAGTACCCTCAGTATGAGGATGCCAAATATACGCAAGATATATGTACACAATACCAAAAATATGCAGTAATAGCAAAAGGAAGTAATGCAAGCAATGTAAAGTTACAGTAGATTGCAATAGGAGCACATAGGTATAGGGTCAACACAAACCATATACTCCAAAAGTGGAATGCGAACCACGAATGGACCCCAAACCTATGTGAGCTTGTAGAGGGTCGCTGGGACTGTAAGAAAACAGTGAGGGTTAGAAAAATAGCCCACCCCAAGACCTTGAAAAGTAGGTGTAAAGTACACCTATATTCCCCAGAGAGCACAGAAGTCATGATAGGGGAATTCTGCAAGGAAGACCAACACCAGCAATGCAACCAAAGTGGATTTCCGGACGAGAGTACCTGTGGAACAAGGGGACCAAGTCCAAGAGTCGCGACAAAGTTGAGATTGGGCAGATGCCCAGGAAATGCCAGCTGCGGGTGCAAAGAAGCTGCCACCGGATGGTAGAAGCTGTGGATTCTGCAAGAACAAAGAGGGGTAGAAACTTCCCCTTTGGAGGATGGATGTCCCATGTTGTGAAGAAGCTTGCAGAGGTGTTCCCACGCAGAAAGACCGCAAACAAGCCTTGCTAGCTGCAAGGGTCGTGGTAGCACCCGCAGAAGTACCGGAACAGGCACTTGGAAGAGGAGTGAACCGGAGCTCACCGGAAGACACAAAAGGGAGTCCCACAACGCCGGAGGACAACTCAGGAGGTTGTGCACTGCAGGTTAGAGTGTCGGGGACCCAGGCTTGGCTGTGCACAAAGGAAATCCTGGAAGAGTGCACAGCAGCCGGAGCAGCTGCAAATCACGCGGTACCCAGCAATTCAGTCTAGAGTGGGGAGGTAAGGACTTACCTCCACCAAACTTGGACTGAAGAGTCACTGGACTGTGGGAGTCACTTGGACAGAGTTGCTGAGTTACAGGGACCACGCTCGTCATGCTGAGAGGGGACCCAGAGGACCGGTGATGCAGTCTTTTGTTGCCTGCGGTTGCAGGGGGAAGATTCTGTCGACCCACAGGAGATTTCTTCAGAGCTCCTGGTGCAAGAAGGAGGCAGGCTACCCCCAGAGCATGCACCACCAGGAAAACAGTCGAGAAGGCGGCAGGATCAGCGATACAAGGTTGCAGTAGTCGTCTTTACTACTTTGTTGCGGTTTTGCAGGCGTCCTGAGCAGTCAGCGGTCGATCCTTTGGCAGAAGGTGAAGAGAGAAATGCAAAGGAACTCTGATGAGCTCTTGCATTCGTTATCTCAAGAATTCCCCAAAGCAGAGACCCTAAATAGCCAGAAAAGGAGGTTTGGCTCCTAGGAAGGAGGATAGGATAGCAACACAGGTAAGAGCCTATCAGAAGGAGTCTCTGACGTCACCTGCTGGCACTGGCCACTCAGAGCAGTCCAGTGTGCCAGCAGCACCTCTGTTTTCAAGATGGCAGAGGTCTGGAGCACACTGGAGGAGCTCTGGGCACCTCCCCTGGGAGGTGCAGGTCAGGGGAGTGGTCACTCCCCTTTCCTTTGTTCAGTTTCGCGCCAGAGCAGGGCTGGGGGATCCCTGAACCGGTGTAGACTGGCTTATGCAGAGATGGGCACCATCTGTGCCCATCAAAGCATTTCCAGAGGCTGGGGGTGGCTATCCTCCCCAGCCCTGACACCTTTTTCCAAAGGGAGAGGGTGTAACACCCTCTCTCTGAGGAAGTCCTTTGTTCTGCCTTCCTGGGCCAGGCCTGGCTGGATTCCAGGAGGGCAGAAACCTGTCTGAGGGGTTGGCAGAAGCAGTGGCTGCAGTGAAACCCCGGAAAAGGCAGTTTGGCAGTACCCGGGTCTGTGCTAGAGACTCGGGGTATCATGGAATTGTCTCCCCAATGCCGGGATGGCATTGGGGTGACAATTCCATGATCTTAGACATGTTACATGGCCATGTTCGGAGTTACCATTGTGGCGCTATACATAGGTAGTGACCTATGTCTAGTGCACACGTGTAATGATGTCCCCGCACTCACAAAGTCCGGGGAATTTGTCCTGAATGATGTGGGGGCACCTTGGCTAGTGCCAGGGTGCCCACACACTAAGTAACTTAGCACCCAACCTTCACCAGTTGAAGGTTAGACATATAGGTGACTTATAAGTTACTTAAGTGCAGTGGTAAATGGCTGTTAAATACCGTGGACGTTATTTCACACAGGCAGCAGTGGCAGGCCTGTGTAAGAATTGTCAGAGCTCCCTATGGGTGGCAAAAGAAATGCTGCAGCCCATAGGGATCTCCTGGAACCCCAATACCCTGGGTACCTCAGTACCATATACTAGGGAATTATAAGGGTGTTCCAGTATGCCAATGTGAATTGGTGAAATTGGTCACTAGCCTGTTAGTGACAATTTAGAAAGCAGAGAGAGCATAACCACTGAGGTTCTGGTTAGCAGAGCCTCAGGGAGACAGTTAGTCATCACACAGGGAACACATACAGGGCACACTTATGAGCACTGGGGCCCTGGCTGGCAGGGTCCCAGTGACACATACACTAAAACAACATATATACAGTGAAATATGGGGGTAACATGCCAGGCAAGATGGTACTTTCCCACAGTAACTCATCCCCTAAACTGTAAATTAGACCCTCTGTTCCTTTAGCAATTTACCAAAATGATCTATTTAAGCATCTTTTGGATACAGGTTTTGGAACACTCCCTCGCTGATAAGCCACATCCCGTAAAATAGATTGCCATAGAATGAATGACCCAATGTTTCAATTTCCGGTGTCTTTGTTTCAATTGCACCGAGTTGCCCATCTGCTGTCAGTTATTTTCTTATGTCATGGTTTGTTTAAAAGATTACTTCCATTAGGTTGCTTTTGCTTGCCATGACGTATCTACTTTCCACCCACAGAAATGTCAAGTAGAGCGTTGCCTAAGGCATCTGCAAATGAAGAGACATATTTAATAAATTGCATACAACAACCACAATAGCGTCTTTCTCTTATTAAATTTGCATTGTTTTGTTGCCACATACCAACACTAACTATCCTGATATTTACAATTCAAAATATGTATATGGGATTGATTCTCATTTAATATATTGCATATTTCAAATAGAAATTGGTTTATGAAACAAAGTTTTACATAGGAGAATGATTCGAAGTAAAACCAGTATTTGAGAAAAGTGCTAGGGCAGAACGGTTTCTAAAGCTGAGCAATGATTGCTTGGAATCATTCATATCATAGCAGTTATTTTCTTTTGGCCCAACTGAGTAACATTTGTTAAACTGTTATTGGAAGTAAAAATATCTAATGTGTTAAGTGGTGACTTGTGGTCTTCAGATAGTTACAGTACCATTTTGAAACTGGATACTATATTTGTTGAATTGTACACTGTTACAGTAAGATATTTTATTGGTTGCTGCAATAAATAATTTGTTCCTGAAGGCTTCTAGCCCCCTATTTATCAACACATTTCCCTATAGACACTGACTGAGTATAGCCATTCAGTACATTAGATCCTGAGCCTCAACACATTCACTGGGCTCATTCTCAAACTTGCAGTACTGTCAGGTAATTTTGGACTGGTTCTTATGCTTTTCGTGCTGGTGGGTGGGAATTGTGCTATCATCTGGGATCCTTGAATCAACATTTATAGCTATCAACTGGCAAAAATGTGTTTTACCTTGATTTGTTGGGGCAAGCTCTTTTTTAAGTTTGGCATTAAGTACTTTTTTAGTTATGTCATCTGCATTGTGTGTGTGTGTGTGTGTGTGTGTGTGTGTGTGTGTATATATATATATATATATATATACACATATGTATATATATATACATATATATATACACACATGTGTATATATAGATATATATATATATGCACACATATGCATATATATATATATATATATATATATATATATATATATATATATATATACACACACATATGTATATATATATGTGTATATATATTAATAATAATACTAACAATAATAATATTAACAGCAACAACAACAATAATAATTATATTAACCACTTCGCTGCCAGGCCTTTTCCCCCTCCTGTGTCGAGCCTTTTTTGGGCTATTTGGGACAGTTTACGCTTAGGCCCTCATAACGTTTTGTCCACATAAGCTATCCACGCCAAATTTGCGTCCTTTTTTTCCAACATCCTTTGGATTCTAATGGTACCCAAAGTTTGTGGTTTCCCCTGGAGGAGACCAAGAAATTAACCAAAATACAGTGAAAATTTAGTTTTTTTCAACAAAATGGGAAAAAGTGACTGCAGAAGAAGGCTTGTGGTTTTTTCCCTGAAAACGGCATCAACAGAGGGTTTGCGGTGCTAAAATCACCAGCTTCCCAACTTTCTTGAACAGGCAGACTTGAATCAGAAAACCCAATTTTTCAACACAAATTTGGCATTTTACTGGGACATACCCCATTTTAACAATTTTTTGTGCGTTCAGCCTCCTTCTATTCAGTGACAGAAATGGGTGTGAAACCAATGCTGGATCCCAGAAACCTAAACATTTCTGAAAAGTAGACAAAATTCTAAATTCAGCAAGGGGTCATTTGTGTAGATCCTACAAGGGTTTCCTACAGAAAATAACAACTGAAAAAGAAAAATATTGAAATTGAGGTGAAAAAAACATCACTTTTTCTCTACGTTTTACTCTGTAACTTTTTCCTGCAATGTCAGATTTCGAAAGCAATATACTGTTATGTCTGTTGTACTCCTCTGGTTGCGGTGATATATAGGGCTTGTAGGTTCATCAAAAACCCTAGGTACCCAGAGCCAATAAATGAGCTGCACCCTGCAGTGCGTTTTCACTCTATACCGGGTATACAGCAATTCATTTGCTGAAATATAAAGACTGAAAAATAGCTATCAAGAAAACCTTTGTATTTCCAAAAAGGGCACAAGATAAGGTGTTGAGAAGCAGTGGTTATTTGCACATCTCTGAATTCCGGGGTGACCATACTAGCATGTGAATTACAGGGCATTTCTCAAATAGATGTCTTTTTTACACACTCTCTTATATTTGGAAGGAAATAATGTAGAGAAAGACAAGGGGCAATAACACTTGTTTTGCTAATCTATGTTCCCCCAAGTCTCCTAATAAAAATGATGCCTCACTTTTGTGGGTAGGCCTAGCGCCCGCGACAGGAAACGCCCCAAAACGCAACGTGGACACATCACATTTTTTTTAAGAAAACAGAGGTGTTTATTGCAAAGTGTCTACCTGTAGATTTTGGCCTCTAGCTCAGCCGGCACCTAGGAAAACCTACCAACCCTGTGCATTTTTGAAAGCTAGAGACCTAGGGAAATCCAAGATGCGGTGACTTGTGGGGCTCTGACCAGGTTCTGTTACCCAGAATCCTTTGCAAACCTCAAACTTTGGCTAAAAAAACACATTTTCCTCAAATTTTGGTGATAGAAAGTTCTGGAATCAGAGAGGAGCCACACATTTCCTTCCACCCAGTGTTCCCCCAAGTCTCCCGATAAAAATGATACCTCACTTTTGTGGGTAGGCCTAGCGCCCGCGACAGGAAATGCCCCAAAACGCAACGTGGACACATCACATTATTTTTAAAGAAAACAGAGGGGTTTTTTGCAAAGTGCCTACCTGTAGATTTTGGCCTCTAGCTCAGCTGGCACCTTGGGAAACCTACTAAACCTGTGCATTTTTTAAAACTAGAGACCTAGGGGAATCCAAGATGGGGTGACTTGTGGGACTCTGACCAGGTTCTGTTACCCAGAATCCTTTGCAAACCTCAACATTTGGCTAAAAAACACATTTTCCTCACATTTTGGTGACAGAAAGTTCTGGAATCAGAGAGGAGCCACAAATTTCCTTCCACCCAGCGTTCCCCCAAGTATCCCGATAAAAATGATACCTCACTTGTGTGGGTAGGCCTAGCGCCCGCGACAGGAAATGCCCCAAAACGCAACGTGGACACATCACATTATTTTTAAAGAAAACAGAGGTGTTTTTTGCAAAGTGCCTACCTGTAGATTTTGGCCTCTAGCTCAGCTGGCACCTTGGGAAACCTACTAAACCTGTGCATTTTTTTAAACTAGAGACCTAGGGGAATCCAAGATGGGGTGACTTGTGGGGCTCTGACCAGGTTGTGTTACCCAGAATCCTTAGCAAACCTCAAAATTTGGCTAAAAAACACGTTTTCCACACATTTTGGTGACAGAAAGTTCTGGAATCAGAGAGGAGCCACAAATTTCCTTCCACCAAGCGTTCCCCCAAGTATCCCGATAAAAATGATACCTCACTTGTGTGGGTAGGCCTAGCGCCCGCGACAGGAAATGCCCCAAAACGCAACGTGGACACATCACATTTTTTTAAAGAAAACAGAGGTGTTTTTTGCAAAGTGCCTACCTGTAGATTTTGGCCTCTAGCTCAGCCGGCACCTAGGGAAACCTACACAACCTGTGCATTTTTTAAAACTAGAGACCTAGGGGAATCCAAGATGAGGTGACTTGTCAGGCTCTGACCAGGTTCTGTTACCTAGAACCCTTTGCAAACCTCAAAATTTGGCTAAAAAAACTAATTTTCCTCACATTTCGGCAACAGAAAGTTCTGGAATCTGAGAGGAACCACAAATTTCCTTCCACCTAGCGTTCCCCCAAGTCTCCCGATAAAAATGATACCTCACTTGTGTGGGTAGGCCTAGCGCCCGCCACAGGAGATGGCCCTAAACACAACGTGGACACTTCACATTTTTTCATAGAAAACAGTGCTTACCGGTGGATTTTGGCCTCTAGCTCAGCCGGCACCTGGGGAAACCTAGCAAACCAGCGCATTTTCGAAAACTAGAAACCCAGGGAAATCCAAGATTGGGTGACTTGTGGGGCTCTGACCAGGTTCTGTTACGCAGAATCCTTTGCAAACCTCAAAATGTGGCTAAAAAACACGTTTTCCTCACATTTCGGTGACAGAAAGTTCTGGAATCTGAGAGGAGCCACACATTTCCTTCCACCCATCGTTTCCCCAAGTCTCCCGATAAAAATGATACCTCACTTGTGTGGGTAGGCCTAGCGCCCGCAACAGGAAATGTGAGGAACACAACGTGGACACATCACATTTTTTCATAGAAAACAGTGCCTACCTGTGCATTTTGGCTTCTAGCTCAGCCGCCCCCGTGGGGGCAGAAATGGCCTAAAATACGCTCCCCCTGTGTGACATTGGCGCCAAAAAAAAAAAATCCCTGGTGCCTAGTGGTTTCTGCCCCCTGCAGATTGCCCTAAAATCGGCCAATCTGCCCCCAAGGGGGGCAGAAATGGTCTAAATACAATTTGCCCCCCAGGGATCAACCGTTGCCTAATGGGTCGCTCCCCATCTCTGAAAAAGCAAACAAACAAAAAAAAAACACAAAAAAATAATTTACCCTGGTGCCTAGAGGTTAATAACAATAGGCCGATCTGCCTCCGGGGGGGCAGAAATGGCCTAAAATAAATGTGCCCTCCCACCCCCCCCAATCCCCCCCTGGGAGCGACCCTTGCCTACGGGGTCGCTGCCCCTGCGTGACATTGACGCCCCCAAAAAAAATCCCCGTTGCCTAGTGGTTTCTGCCAAGGGGGGCTGAGCATTTCTCTTTCAATGGGGGAGACCCTGTGACAAATCAGCGCGCGCTTGCGTGCTGACGTCACGGGGGGTGGGGGGCTGGTGGGTCGGGGGTGGAAGGGGAAGGGCTTCTCTTTCCATCCCTGACTTGGGGGGTTGGGGGAAAGCACACGGAGGGAGCGAGAGCGCTCCCTCTGGGCTGTGTGCCGAGGACGTAGTGGTTACGTACTCGGCACAGCAGCACTGTGCCGAAGGACGTAACCACTACGTCCTCAGCACAGAAGGGGTTAATAATAATACTCATGCTAATTGAAGTTATTATTATTATTATTAGTTGAGGTGGATGGGAGTCCACCACAAATAAAAATGTTACTATTCTTGTTATGTCCAGTAAAGGTTTCACTAATTTAAACATGAGCTGAACAACTAGCGGCTATATGTCAGAGCAGACAGGCTTTTCCTAAATGTGCAAAGTAACAAAACAGTTAGAAAAATTAATACACAACACAATAAAGAACCCAGCCCAATTTAAAAAAGCTAAAAAATATTTTATTGAACAAAATAAATCAAAATGGCAAAAATCCAACAAGCAGAACCAGTGATAGGATTTTTTTAAAGTTTTAAATAAAAATAAAGCAAAAACGCCTTAAACACCAACTGCTGTCATCTTGTTGCATTAGACCGGTACCTAGGTGTAGGTTAAAGCAATGGATTCTGGGTCGGATACAGAGACCAGGTTCCTCCCGGTCAGCAGTTTTACCTTCCGACTCACTCTCTGGATGGGAAGCCAAACATTCTCAGCATAGCAAGGCAGCAGGCTGAGACCACGGAGAGCTCCAAAAGCTGGGTAGCCATCAGACAAAGTCCCAGTGAAGTATTTCACATTTGGAGAGAAAGCACTGAGTGGGAGAAATTCAAAATCCGTGCCCAAGGAAGGCCCCACACCAACTTGAGACTAGTGTTGCCTTTACCAGGTAAAGATGTCTGCCTTCGGACTTAGCCACCTTTTTGGAGCTCAGATTCCTCATGGAAGGCAAGGCTGCAAGCTGTAACTGAATAGGGCTTCTCAAGGCCAGATACTGTGTCTGCAACATCCCACTGAAACAGTTTTTCTGCTGCAGAAAATCTCCATTTGGGAGCAGCCTGGATCTTTGGCCCTAAGGCAACACACCAGGGAGCTTTGTCCCTGACTTTTGTTGGTTCTCCAGAAACAAATTTCCAGGGTTTAGGGTTTGGCAGGCAGAGAACACTCTGACACATTTCTAAAGCGCCACAAACCTTAGGGACATGACCTAGAAGTCAGTGTTCACTTCAGTAAAGGCCACCAGCAGGTTCCAGAACAGATCTGATTGTAACTGGTTAGTTGGGATCTTTCAAGAAAGTGGGCATCTTGCAGCTTTTGAGTCCCTGTAGCCTAACAGGAGGTTAGCCAACTGACCACTGGCATCCACGTCTTAATCATTTGTACAAGTGGGAGCACATGCAGCCCTTAGGGTTCTCCTCACAAGTCACAACAAAAGATTAAGTCCTTCTTCTGTCTTCCAAAGATGCAGCCGTTTTCTGAATAAGGTACTGGTGATGCTTCATTTATGCCCAGTACCAGCCTTTAGGTGGGGGATACTTCTGGCTACTCCAATGTGGTAAAAGTTCACAGGAGTTTCCCTACAAACATTTGCAGCCCTACCTGTGTGTTTTACTGTAAACGATGCCAATCTCTACCTAAAGCCAACATGGCAGAGCCTTTCTTTCACTGTGCAGAATTCAAGGAGCCCTCCATTGCGGTGTGGTTGTGATAATGGGCAAACTGTTCCTTTTGGTCACTCCAAACCAGTTCTGAGGCAGAAAGCCATCCCACTGGGTTTGGAGACAGGCTGACTATACATATCATGCTTTTTCAAAAACTTGCACTTAGCCCTATAACCTGTAGTCACTTAGGAGTGACTTATAACTATTAAAAAGGAATGCTTGGGCCTGGCAAACGTTTTTATTGCCAGCCAAAAATAAATATTTTGTCAGGTCAAACGGTTGTTTTAAAATTACACTCCAGGCTGCAGGGGAAGGCCTGGAGACATGCTTTGCTTTGTCACTTTACTAGTGGCACAATATACGCCACAGTCCACTAGCGACATTTACCTTACAGGCCCTAGGTACACGTTGTACCATATACTACTGACTTACAGGTGAGTTAAATATGCCAGTTAGGTGTATACCAATTTGACATATTTTTGGGGGTCAGAGCACATACACTGAACAGCAGTGTCCCAGTGTGCAGATTAAAAAGACTAGCAACAAATATAGTAGACAAAGGAGTGTGACCAAGCAAAAGTGGTAATTTTCCTTATATACATCAAGGAGTTTTTGTCACTCAGTGCTCTGTTTAATTGGCTTTCACATGTTCCTCCTCACAGTCACAGCTTACAGCATGGGGCAATGAGGCCCTGCATTGTAGGCATTATTGTTTCTGAGCAGGAAGGTACACCTTCCTGCACAAAAACAATCTTCTGAGGCTTGTTCCTCTTTCTAGCATGCAGCACATGTAGAATGAGAAAAAAGCTTGGAGAAATAAGTATATTTCTCTTTGTTCCACCTCCACTGGGAGGAGTAGCATGTTGACGCATTCCCAGGTCTACCAATAATGGTAAAATTGGGAATGCACCAAGATCCATGGGTGGGTGTGTGGGAACGCCCACGCTCCACCAATGGAAGGTCTCCTTGTGGCAGAGTAAGGAAAGTCTATGACTTGGGCTGCCTTGCATTACTTCACATTTTACCAAGCCATGCAGGGCCAAGCAAGGTGGCCTTGCTTGACTTGGTAAATAACATTCTAGATTTTGTGTCACCCTTGTGCCCCCTTGCTCCTAGAAAGGGCGATGCAAATCCATGATAAATATGCTTCCGCTTCACTAGCAAAGATGATGGAAAAAGTGCACTTTACTTTACTTACAGATATGAACTTTTAAAACTGGCTATCCATTCTGCTTTTGCTGCCTGGTCAGATGGGGATTTAGTTTCCATCATATTTTAAAACGTTGGAGTGCCAAAGTGATATCATTAACATAGTAGCTGCCTGTGTTTTCTGTGCCTAGTGATGACGCAGAAACGAAGGTTTTACATTAATTAGCGCATAAACGTAGTGCTGCAATAATCAAGTGTGACTTTAACCGAACTAATAAAGATTGTACGGGGACAAATGTGCCCTCAGAGTAGTTCGCCAACATTTATAAGCGTGCTTTATATAACGTGATGTATTAGAATTGTACTAATCTGACATAACCGTAAACGTGTGCTATGATTTGCTTGTTTGAAATGTTTTAACTTAGCATAACTTTAGTGGAGGCTTCGGCCTAGTTGCCTTGTCTCACGGTTTAGATGCTCGTGTTTTTCTAATGTGCTAATAAAACGTGTATTCTTGCTTGAAGCTGTAATTTTCCAGTGAGATCGGTTCACATGCTTATCTTTAAGGTTTCGTGCCAGCCTGGCATCTTCTTCTTTGCTCCAAGGTCAATCTGCAGGTGCAGACAATGGAAGCTCTGAAAGTGAGTTAATTGGTAAAATATGTTGCAACTTACGTTCCCGACTCCAAGGATAATGTATGCCTAGGTAGAAGCTTGTGAATTGTTGTTTTTGATTGAACAATTTGAAGCCAACCTATGAACCCTCCAATGGAAGACCTTACTGGATTTGAACTGTTGTTTATTTAAACCTGGTGCACAAGAAGAAAGCAGCCATTACCCATTGCACCTATTGAGGACATTGCAGACATTGCAGACATTATGGCCCATCTTGCCGACTTCGTCATTTTGCCATCTTCTACGATGCCAATTGATGTTCGACGCCATTTTGAATGAGACTTTGATGCTTTCTCTAATCGAGAGAAAGAGACTTTAAGTAATTCTCGCCCTAGAGACTTTAACTTCGATTTGCCCCTTTGCATAAAGTAGTAGTTTTGTCCTTTTATCTTGCCGCTGTGAGGCAATTTGCCCCGTCCACCCTGCCCCTTTGCCCCCGTCCCATGCTGATCGAAACCGGTACCTGTGAGACGAAGACTTCCTTGAATGCTGATTGAATTTGGTAAATATGAAAGGAAAATGTACAATTGCATTGTGTTTCTTTTTAGGTAACCAACTGCTGATTTTGATAAGAGCCCTAGTTAGGAGTTTTCCAAATTAATGTTGCTAAATTGTTTTTGCATGAAGTCCCACATGCAGATGCTAATTTGAGGTTAGATGAGGATTCATTTGTTGCACGATGCAATTTGAGACCTTGTTATGCTGACTAATGTATGCAATTAGCCCATTACAGATTATAGTTTTAGTGGTCTGCATTGCTATCATCGAATGCCTTGTTATTCAAATGCTGCATAGATTGCATCTTTTCCGCCGTTATGGACAGCTATTAATGTTCATTTACATATATCATTTGGTGTTGAGACACATTTATATCGTGCTAGCTTTGTTAATATAGGGAAATAAATTCATTAACTTTGAATAAACTGGTGTGGTTATTCATGGCCGGAAGGTCATGGTTCGCCGAAATGTTTTCTGGATTAATTGTGAAATGTTATGTTGATCAGGGCATTGCTTATGTTCGTTATTGATTATTGATTTGATTAAATTGACTAATCTCGGGTGAAGAGAGCCCCACTTGGTCAAAAGATTCATCGACCTAAGAGCGTCCAAATATAGGTAATTTATTAGGTCGGAACGCTCTATCAGTAGATGGTAGCAGAGGATGGTTTCGCCCTTTGGGACCCCGCTCGAGAGGTATATGGTGTTGAATTGATGGTTACGCCCTTTGGGACCCCACTCGAGAGGTATATGGTGTTGAATTAGATTTTTCTTGGGTAAAACAGATCGAGAGAATGATGATGCCCTAAGTCCCCCGCGACTTTCCCGGGATCTCGGAGCTTGCGAATGGAGAGAATGGAGGTGTGAAATCGGCGTTGGCGGTACTAGTGACGGTATGAGTGAAGTCAGGGTTTTGCGCTTGCACAGCTTATTGCCGCAGATTGTTTGAAAAGGTTGCGAGGATTTTAGAGAATAGCGGAGGTGCGACTCCGAGTGTGAGAGTAGGGAAGTCGTCGAACTTCATGTGCATGTGGCGCTTTGTGCAGAAAAAGGTCCACGTGGTTGTTGTTGTTGAGACGGGCCCTGCGAGGTCAAGAGACTCCGGAGTATGTTGAAAAGTGTATGAGACACTTGTTTTATGTTGTGGTCTGGTCGGTTTAATAGGTTGACCGGGCGTGGTCAACGAGTCGGTACGTGTGTTAAGGGAGTGAAAGAAAACTTCGACTTCGGGCTTTGACAAATTCTAAGTGCACTAGAATAGATCATTGACAAGCTACCTGTGAGACAAACAGGAGGTGTTCCAAAGATAGAGAGGACGAGGAAAGGTTAAGGAGAGAAGACGAGTCAGAGGATGAGGAGTTCATCATGCAATTGCTGAACGACAGTCCACCACCTTATGTAGAGAGTGAACAAGGTCCAAGTACCAGTTCTGCCCCTCCGGCACCGGTACAGGATAATGAAACTCCGAATTCAGAAACGCCATCGGGATCTAAGGACCCGAGTTTACTGTTCACCCCGCAGATACCGCAGGTTAGGAGAATATATCCAGATGTGCCCATATTGAAAACAGCAGAAAATTATCAGCCGCAGGTCCCAAGGTACTACAGCAGTGACAATAGTACGGGAATGATTCTAGATCCGACCGTAATGGGAGTACAGAATGGTCGCAACCCAACATTGGCACAAGCTGAATCAACCCAGTTTTTGATGCCTCAAAAACAGATGCAGGGGGGAACCGCACATGCTCAGATGACGGGGAGTCAGACGGGCATGCCGGCAATGATGACCCATAGTGTGGGAATGAACATGCCTCAGAACCTGGGGAATGGACAGAACCCAGATGCGATATCCCTACCCATTACTGTAGGTCCACCGGTACCTTTGTACATTCAGCCTAACTCAGGTAAGAGTGGTCAGGGATCAGTGGTACAGAATGGGACGGAAAGGAGGTGCATAGAAAACACTCCAGAGACAACTCCGATAGCGGCTCAGCCAACTGGATCTGGGTCCTTGATGGAGTTTAGTCCCATATGTGCTCAGTCAACAATGGTGAGATCGAGTCCCCCACTGGTGATACCGCTATCATCGAACACTGAAAAGTTGCCGCAACCATCAATGGCAGTCGATGTGAATGCTACACTGATGGGGTTGAATGCGCAACAGTTAACACAGTGGTTCAACAGTCTGAATTCCACACAAAGCTCAGCCAGTGGGAAGGGAGAAGACTATCTGAATAGGGTAAGGTTGAACATGGAAGCAGAAGAATTGGTGGAAGGGACTATGGGTTTGAATAGGTTAGAGTCCTACTCGGAAGAAGAGCTGAGGTATCTATGTCCCAGGATTACGAGAGAAGTGAACAAGGTACATAGAAAGTTGCAAGAAATAGCTGACAAAAACGGGGTTGAGATAGACAAGACAAAACACTTGAGCAGGAGCTATAGATTGGATTTCGGGACCACAGACTTTGAACACATGAGGTCAGCAGGCATGAAAACGCACCTTAGAGAATTGCTGCAGAGTGCACAAGTGTGGAGGTGCTTAGACAAATGGGAAAGCAGATGGGCAAAGAAAAAGGAAAAGAGGAAAGACAGTGTCCCAGAGCACAACGAGAAAAGATCACAGAGTAGTGATGCAATAACCATGTTACCAATGAGGGAGACAGCAGGGGGAAAGTTAATACATGTACCGTGGCACAGAAGCGACATTCAGTCTTTTACGGATGATTTTCCCAAACTGAGAGAGAAACCGATTGAATGGTATCAACAGACTGATAGGTTTGTGAAGCTTGCAAAATGTCTTTGGGAAGACCTGAACACCCTCTTCGAGATTGTGGTTCCGGCAGATTTGTGGGAAGACTGCAAAAGGGCTGTAGGTTGGCCGACAAGTGAACCAGAGAGAGACAGGGATACGGGTGCACCATCACCTATGGTAATGAGCTTGTACTATAAGGTGATTGAGCATTTGAAGACGAAGGTTGCCGCGAAAAATGTGGATTGGCAGAAGATTGATCGAACTGCCCAAGAGGCTAAAGAGTTGATTCATGGTTACTATGAGAGGTTGTTGAAGGCGTTCAAGAATTACAGTGGCACGGAAACAATAGAGGCGAAGGACATGCTTCATTTTGTGTTTAGATTCGTGGAAGGGCTGAGACCAGAGATAAGTCAGATGATAAAGACGCATTTGATTTGTTGGCAGTCGAAACCTATTGATGAGGTGTTGAATTATGCGAAATACTGTAGCGACGAAAATGAAGTGAAACAGAAAAGGTTGAAAGAGAAAGTGATGGTGATGCAACTTAAAGCAGCTCAGACAGGGTTGCAAGGGTTGCAAGGGTTCCCACAGCACATACCGCAGCCGCAGCCGCAGCCTCAGCCGCAGGGACATATGGGCCCTCATTCTGACCTTGGCGGTCGGCGGAGAGGCGGCGGTCGGACCGCGAACAGACCGGCGGTATTAAAAATGGCATTCTGACCGCGGCGGTCACCGCCGCGACCGACCGCCACTTCCCCACTCCGACAGCCACGGCGGTCATGACCGACGGGCTGGAGTCTGCGCACTCCGGTCCGGCGGTCGACCCAAGACCGCCAACGGTATCATGACCCTGCTTACCGCCGCGGTTTCTGGCGTTCGGGAACCGCCATGCGAACCATGGCGGTAGGCACTATCGGTGCCAGGGAATTCCTTCCCTGGCACTGATAGGGGTCTCCCCCACCCCCCACTGCCCCCCCGAGTCCTCCCCCCACACCCTCCACCCCCCTGCCACCCCCCAGAGGTGGTACGAACCCCCTCCCCACCCCCACCCCGACATGCACATACACGCACCCCGACATGCACACACCCCCAACATGCACATATACACACCCCCTACACACACACATACACAACGGGGACACATACCTGCACACATACATGCCGACATGCGCACCCGCCGAACTACACACATTGCCCATAGGCACAGCAGCACTCCCCGCCCGCATGCACGCACTCACACACCCCCTCTACACACTCACACGCACACCCCCATGCACGCACACATCACACAACACCCCCCCATCCCCTCCCCTCATGGACGATCAACTTACCTTGTGCGTTGGTCCTCCGGGAGGTGACAGGAGCCATGGGGAGGTGACCGCCAACAGAAGACCGCCAACAGAAGACCGCCACACAGAAATGTGGGTCGTAATTCTGTGGGCGGTGTTCTGCTGGCGTGGCGGTGGAGGTTGACCAGTCTCCACTTTCCCGCCGACCGCCAGTGTGGCTGCTGGCGGTTTTCCGGCGGAACGCTCCCAGCGGTCAGAATGCGCACAGCGGCATACCGCCGCGGTCGGCGGTCTTCACCGCGGCGGTAACTCGGCGGTCTTGCGAAAAGACCGCCAAGGTCAGAATGAGGGCCATGGTGTTTCAGCCACAGGCGAGAGGCAGAGGCAGAGGAGGCTTTGGGAGTAATGGTCCGGATTTGAACACTGTTGCGATTCCGAATGGTGTGCAGGCAATGAAAAGGGTGATGCCGTGTCACGTGTGCGGAATCGTCGGGCATTGGAAACGCGAGTGCCCGATGGTGGTGCAGGAAGGTGCAGGTGTTGGTCAGCAAAACAATGATGTCAATGCATTCCAGACAATGAGGGGACCGAAAATGAGAGGTCCAAACCCAAATTTTCAGACCAAAAATCTGCTGCAGGGATTACAGCCCATGCAGCCGCAGCAGATGCAGATGCCCCGTATGCAGATGACGCAAATGCAGCCAATGCAACAGCAGTTTCCTATGGTACCTAATCAGCAAATGCAAATACCCTTGGCACCAGTGAGTCAGCAGCAAGTGATGGTTCCTCCACAGGTCTCGGGTCAGGTGATGAATACAAATGGCACAGTACAACAGTTCCCACTACACAGTGAGAATGGAATAAACAATGTATGGGAGAGTGAAAGTTCAGATGAGGAGGGAAATTGTGTGCTTGCAGCATCCTTGGAAGTTGATCAAAAGGGTCCGTATGTGGAGGGAAGAGTTATGGGTCATCGTGTTTCATTCTTGGTTGACACAGGAGCCACACGTTCAACTGTTAGGAGCATTGAAGTACCAAATTTGCCACTCTCAGGGAGAACAGTTCAAGTAGTGGGAGTAGCGAACAGGCACCTGACGAACCCAATCACAGATCCAGTACAAGTCGCAATTGGTAACTATCAAGGGTTACATAATTTTGTGGTATATGACTCAAGCCCGATAGCACTGTTAGGGAGAGACCTATTGTGCAAATTGGGATGTTCGATTATGTGTTCAAACGATGGAATTAGAATTCAGACGAGCAGTGATGGGGAAGATGAGGACAGTGTAGAAGGGGATGAGATGGAAACTGTCGATGAAGAATATCCCCTGATTAACCTTTTTCCGATGATAACTGAAGCAGATATTCCAGCTGAATTACGGGAAACAGTCGGAAAGGAAGTGTGGGATATGACAGGAAAAGAGGTGGGATTGGTGAAAGGAGTGGAACCAGTGAAAGTGACCGTAAAACCCAATGTAACCTTTTCCCAGACCCCACAATACCACATGGCACAAGACACCCTCATGAAAGTCGCCCAACTCATTGACGAGTTTGTAAAACAGGGAGTATTGAAAGAAGTGTTAAGCAGTCCATGTAATTCACCAATCATGGGACTAATAAAGCCGAGTGGAAAGGTCCGAATCGTGCAGGACTTGAGGAAAATAAATGACATCATAGTTAAATGCTGCCCTGTAGTAACGAATCCAGCTGTGATAATGTTTTAGGTCCCTTGTGATGCCGAGTGGTTCTCAGTCATCGACTTGTCACAAGCATTCTTTTCGGTGCCTCTCCATGAGGACAGCCAATTTCTCTTTTGTTTCAAATTCTTAGACAGAGTTTACAGTTGGTGTCGAATTCCTCAAGGGTTTTCTGAGTCACCGTCAATTTTCAATCAGATTCTAAAGAAAGACTTGGAAGCGTTAGAATTGCCATTCGAGTCAACCCTAGTACAGTACATTGATGACTTACTGATTGCATCTAAGACAGAAAGTGGCTGCACAGCCGACACCATTGCTCTGCTGAACCATTTGGGAAGGAATGGACACAAGGTGTCTCCTTCAAAGTTGCAGTTCTGTCAGAAGAAAGTGAAATATTTGGGTCATCAAATAGAGAAAGGGTCACGGAGAATAATGAAGGAAAGAATAACAAGTGTACTTCAAATGAGTCCACCAAAGACGAGGAGGGAGGTGAGGAAGTTTTTGGGGATGGTGAGCTACTGTCGCCAGTGGATTCCCAACTTCTCAACTCTAGCAAAGCCTTTACTGAAACTGACCCAGAAGGATGCATTGGATGAAATTGAGCTGAAAGGAGATGAGATGGATGCTTTTATTGAATTGAAAGAATGCATGTGCAGGGCTCCAGCTTTAGGTATGCCTGATTACACAAAGCCTTTCACATTGTTTTGTCATGAACGTGATGCATGTTCTTTGTCTGTCTTGACCCAAGCCCATGGTGGCATAAACAGACCAGTAGCGTATTTTTCAGCTACTTTGGATCCGGTTGCAGCAGCACTTCCAGGGTGTTTGCGCGCCGTAGCAGCAGTTGGTATCAGCCTCACTCAGAGTGAAGGAATAGTGATGGGACATCCATTAACAGTCATGGTCCCTCACTCAGTTGAGATATTTTTGACCCGCTCCCGAACGCAACACATGACTGGAGCAAGACTCACAAGGTATGAAACAATAATTCTGGGCTCACCGAATGTGCAGCTGAAAAGGTGCACTACGTTGAATCCAGCAACCTTGCTTCCCGGTGAAAATGCTGAAATTGAGAACGCTGAAGACGTCGAGCACGACTGTCTTCAGGTGACTGAATTTTGCACAAAACCCCGACCTGACATTAAGGATACTAAGCTTGATGAAAATGACCAAATTGTTTTTGATGATGGGTCATGTTTAAGAGATGCATTGGGAATATTGAAAGCAGGATATGCTGTATGTACTGTAACAGGTGTCTTGGAAGCGTCCTGGCTTCAAGGAGTTTATTCCGCACAAGTAGCAGAGCTTGTAGCCCTTACAAGAGCATGCCAACTGTCTACATTGATGAAGGTTACCATTTACACTGACAGTCAGTACGGGTTTGGAATTGTGCACGACTTTGGGCAACTATGGTCACAGAGAGGTTTCCTGACCTCTTCAGGGTCCCCAGTGAAAAACAGGGAGAGAATAAGGGAATTGTTACATGCCATTCAGATGCCAGCCGAAATTGCAGTGGTAAAGTGTAGTGCTCATACAAAAGGACAGGACTATGTTTCCCTGGGAAATGCATATGCGGATCAAGTCGCAAGATTTTGTGCCTTGAACTGTATATTGCTCAGGGATGAATGGAATTTGATAAGTGAGCCAGAGCTCGAACCAGCTGAAGCATTTGCCTTGAAGGTCGTAGATACAATGGGTGAACTAAAAGCATTACAGAATAGCGTCAGGGAGGATGAAAGAGCTTCCTGGATTAAGTCACAATGTACACGAAGACCAGATGAGTTATGGGTTTCAAATGAAGGAAAATTTGTTTTACCAAATAGTCTCTTATCGCAGCTAGCGCGGTTCTATCATGGGCAGGCTCACCTAGGGAGAGATGCCATGATAAGATTGTTCAAAACTGATTGGTTTAACCCCAGATTCTGTCAAGTTGCAGAAGCAGTTTGCCATCGTTGTGTCATTTGTCAACAGATGAACTCAGGAAAGGGAACGGTTGGGAACGCGAGCCACATTGGCAGGGCGGGTGGCCCGTTCAGCAGAATGCAGATGGACTTTATTGAGATGCCTGTGCATGGAGGTCTGAAGTATGTGTTGGTGATTGTGTGCATTTTTAGTCACTGGATTGAAGCATACCCCACACGTAGAAATGACAGCCTTACAGTTGCAAAATTATTGTTGAGGGAGTTGATACCACGTTTCGGATTCCCGATCTCTTTAGAATCAGATAGAGGAAGTCACTTCAATAACGAGGTGATAAAGTTACTTTGCGCAGCGCTGAACATTGAGCAAAAACTGCATTGTAGCTATCGCCCTGAAGCCTCAGGACTGGTGGAACAAATGAATGGTACACTGAAATCAAGAATGGCGAAAATATGTGCATCGACAAATTTGAAATGGCCTGACGCATTGCCTTTGGTGTTAATGTCAATGAGAAACACCCCTGACAGAAAGACTGGATTGTCCCCGCACGAAATTCTCATGGGCAGGGCCATGAGACTTCCTGCAGTTCCCGCGAATGCGCTTTTGAATATTACAGATGATATGGGCCCTCATTCCGAGCCTGGCGGGCGGCGGAGGCCGCCCGCCAGGCTTCCCCCCTCCGAAATACCGCTCCGCGGTCGTAAGACCGCGGAGGGTATTCCGAGTTTTCCCCTGGGCTGGCGGGCGGTCTTCACAAGACCGCCCGCCAGCCCAGGGGAAAACTCCCTTCCCACGATGACGCCGGCTCGTAATAGAGCCGGCGGAGTGGGAAGGTGCGACGGGTGCAGTTGCACCCGTCGCGTATTTCAGTGTCTGCTTTGCAGACACTGAAATACTTTTAGGGGCCCTCTTACGGGGGCCCCTGCCGTGCCCATGCCATAGGCATGGGCACGGCAGGGGCCCCCAGGGGCCCCGCGACTCCCCCTCCCGCCATCCGGTTCCCGGCGGGAGAACCGCCAGGAACTGGATGGCGGGAGGGGGAGTCGGAATCCCCATGCCGGCGCAGCATGCTGCGCCGGCTTGGAGGATTCCTTTGGGGCAGCGGGAAACCGGCGGGAGACCGCCGGTTTCCCTTCTCTGACCGCGGCTGAGCCGCCGCGGTCAGAATGCCCCGCGGGGCACCGCCGGCCTGTCGGCGGTGCCACCGCGTCCCACGGCCCTGGCGGACTTGTTCCGCCAGGGTCGTAATGACCCCCATGGTGTTAGACTACTGCAAAGGTCTGGCTGACGTGGTTCGCTCATTCTCTCACCAGGTGGAAGCAACCACCTTGTCACCGATCCAAGGTCCAGGACACACACTGAAAGCAGGTGACTGGGTCGTGATAAAGAAGCACGTGAGGAAGTCGTGTCTGGAACCCCGTTGGAAAGGCCCTTTCCAAGTGATCCTGACGACTACTACCGCTGTGAAGTGTGCGGGGGTTCCCAACTGGATCCACGCCAGTCATACAAAGAAAGTGTTTTGTCCCACAGATGAGGAAGTTGAAGCGCTGAAACTGCCAGTACCTGATAACAAAGTGCCAAGCGCTGAGACAGAGCAAAACAGAACTAGAAGCGAACAGGCAGAAATAGAGGAGAGAGAAATATTCTCTGAAGACGAAACAACCGATTCACTTGGGAAGACCAAGGAGAAACCTCAGACAGCGACGAAGCAGCTGAAGGTAACAAAGAGCCTGAAGCAGCTGAAAGTGACAAAGAGCCTGAAGAAAGTAACGGTGACAAAGGGCTCGAAAGAGGTGAAGAAGCAGGAGAGCCTGATCAGAGGAGGGCTTTCCCAGAAGCAGACGGTACAGAAAAAGAAAAGGAAAACCTGATTGACTCCCCAGAAGGAGGGGACAAGGCAGAACAGAACGAAACTGTTCAAACTTCTTCAGAAGAGATCGCAGGTCCATCAAGTGGACACAGTGCAAAGAGAAGGCCAGGTATATCACCAGTAAAAGTAAGGACTAGAGAAACGTTGAACGAAGGTGAAGGGCCAAGAGTGAAAGAGAAAAGAAAGGAAGTGTCTGTCGTGATACCAACATCAAGTGAAGAAAAGGACTTGGCCAAAGAGGAAAGTACCAGTGAGGCAGAATCAAAGAGAGATGCAAAATTAAAAAGGAAAAGGATACCAAACAGGAGATATTCCGGTCCAGAATGGGCATATGTAGTCAATGACGACTGGACCGACGAATTTGTATCTCTTAGCATCGAGAACGAAGAAGAAGAGATACCAATAGAAAAGAAAAGTTTTATGGACACTATTGACTGAAAAAAAAAAAAAAAAAAATGACATTGCTTGCTATAATCTAACGTGATACAACCAGCTGAGACATTGCTAAACCGGATGAGACATTTGCTAACTTGATAAGACTTTGATAACCTGATTGACTCTTAAACCCGATTTGAGATAACGTTGCTAACTGATAAAAGACTGAGTTATTGCCGAATTGAGACAAATGCTGCTAACCGATAAGTGACTGGGCTCCTGAAGAAAACTGTGTGAACATTGCGCTCGTTCAGCTTTGTAACTAATTGCTAAATCGTTTCTTTTTAGGTGCTTCTAGCTCTCTGATTCTATACAGATCATGACACAAAACAGTAGAGTGAAATATTGTAAATATGCGTGTATAGGCTTGATACCTGCATGTGTACTAATAATAATGGCAATAGTGCTTGCAACACGTGGTAAGGGTGAGAATGAGAAAATTGATGCTTCTACTTCTGCTCCTGTTACTGTCACTGAACTAACCGCATTGAAAAGACTAGAATTAGATGAGAGACACTTGCATGATAAGAAGGAACTTTCGTATAATGTTTTCTATCGCCTGCTAACAGAATATGTTGAGACTATGGATGCGAAAGATTGTTATGTGTGTACACAGATACCGACATCGGTAACGGAAGGGGTGACTTATCACCACATGCCTCTTACATATGGGATTACATGTAGTTTAGTAACTTCTAGATTTTATGGTCAAACTAACATACAGTATTTTTACTCAAATTATGATGTTACCTTTGCATATGTTCCTATAATAACGCAACTAAGCCAGATTGCTAAAGATTGGGATGCTAAAATAATGAGGGAATTTTTCGAGCCAATGCAACCTTTTGAAACAGCTCACGCTCATAGGGAAAACCTTACCTGCTCGCTCTCTGCAGTAGAAATAAGCTTTTTAGATCGCACAGATGATAGAAGGGCACAAATGAATGCGAAATTAGAAAAAGAGCTAAGTAAGAGGACTTCAGTAGATAATTATGCTTTTGCCGCAATAAAAACACAAGGGAGAATAGCTTTAGACGCTTGGCATGTAGGGAAATTTTGTATATATCGTGGTGAATCTTATTATGATAACATTTTCGTGGGAGCGAGTGAATGTAAACATACGTTTATCTTTAAGGCCAAATGGACATTCATGCTGAACGGACTTGACCCTGTCATACCTGGTGTATATTACATTTGTGGGCATAATGCCTATTATCGTCTTCCAAAGGGATGGTGGAGGAGATGTTATTTGGGTATAGTGTTCCCAAAGGTTTATCAACTGGATGACCTATCGGTGATTCCAAAGACGCCTGGATCTCATCGTATCCAGAAAAGAGAGACCGCAGCTGCTGTGGTAGGAGATATATTTGGAGCCATGATTCCTTCATTGGGAGTTGTGTTGAATTCCATCAAAATAAGAAAGTTGTCTACTATAGTGGATAACATGTTGACAAAGTTTTCAGGTGCTATAATCCTGATGGATGCTGAACTTGCAGCAGAAAGAGCTATGACTCTTCAAAACAGGCTTGCCCTAGACATTCTTTTAGCAAAGGATGGCGGCGTTTGCAAAATGCTTGGTGCGCGTCACTGTTGCACGTATATACCAGACAACAGTGTGAAAATTAAAACAATGCTTGCAAATCTAACAAAAGAGAGTGCAGACTTGAAGGAATTGAAAGAACCAGGAGTTTGGGAGAAGGTTGGAAAGGGAATTGCTTCAGTGGGAAATTGGCTTGGTGGCATTTGGAATGGAATATTACTAAAAATAATACAGGGAATACTAATAGTACTAATTTGCATCTTTGGGATTTGGGGAATAAAGAGGGGAATACTAATGATCATGGCAAGAATTAAAAGAAGGAAGGAAGAGAAAATGATGAAAAGAATGGCAGAAGAATACAAGGCAAGAACAAGGGGAACTAAAAGGCAAAGAGAACTGACAGAATTTTAATGGAATAAAATTTGTGGGAATGGTTTTGTGTGATGACAAGTAGTCATCAGAGGAGGGATTGATGACGCAGAAACGAAGGTTTTACATTTATTAGCGCATAAACATAGTGCTGCAATAATCAAGTGTGACTTTAACCGAACTAATAAAGATTGTACGGGGACAAATGTGCCCTCAGAGTCGTTCGCCAACATTTATAAGCGTGCTTTATATAACGTGATGTATTAGAATTGTACTAATCTGACATAACCGTAAACGTGTGCTATGATTTGCTTGTTTGAAATGTTTTAACTTAGCATAACTTTAGTGGAGGCTTCGGCCTAGTTGCCTTGTCTCACGGTTTAGATGCTCGTGTTTTTCTAATGTGCTAATAAAACGTGTATTCTTGCTTGAAGCTGTAATTTTCCAGTGAGATCGGTTCACATGCTTATCTTTAAGGTTTCGTGCCAGCCTGGCATCTTCTTCTTTGCTCCAAGGTCAATCTGCAGGTGCAGACAATGGAAGCTCTGAAAGTGAGTTAATTGGTAAAATATGTTGCAACTTACGTTCCTGACTCCAAGGACAATGTATGCCTAGGTAGAAGCTTGTGAATTGTTGTTTTTGATTGAACAATTTGAAGCCAACCTATGAACCCTCCAATGGAAGACCTTACTGGATTTGAACTGTTGTTTATTTAAACCTGGTGCACAAGAAGAAAGCAGCCATTACCCATTGCACCTATTGAGGACATTGCAGACATTGCAGACATTATGGCCCATCTTGCCGACTTCGTCATTTTGCCATCTTCTACGATGCCAATTGATGTTCGACGCCATTTTGAATGAGACTTTGATGCTTTCTCTAATCGAGAGAAAGAGACTTTAAGTAATTCTCGCCCTAGAGACTTTAACTTCGATTTGCCCCTTTGCATAAAGTAGTAGTTTTGTCCTTTTATCTTGCCGCTGTGAGGCAATTTGCCCGTCCACCCTGCCCCTTTGCCCCCGTCCCATGCTGATCGAAACCGGTACCTGTGAGACGAAGACTTCCTTGAATGCTGATTGAATTTGGTAAATATGAAAGGAAAATGTACAATTGCATTGTGTTTCTTTTTAGGTAACCAACTGCTGATTTTGATAAGAGCCCTAGTTAGGAGTTTTCCAAACTAATGTTGCTAAATTGTTTTTGCATGAAGTCCCACATGCAGATGCTAATTTGAGGTTAGATGAGGATTCATTTGTTGCACGATGCAATTTGAGACCTTGTTATGCTGACTAATGTATGCAATTAGCCCATTACAGATTATAGTTTTAGTGGTCTGCGTTGCTATCATTGAATGCCTTATTATTCAAATGCTGCATAGATTGCATCTTTTCCGCAGTTATGGACAGCTATTAATGTTCATTTACATATATCATTTGGTGTTGAGACACATTTATATTGTGCTAGCTTCGTTAATATAGGGAAATAAATTCATTAACTTTGAATAAACTGGTGTGGTTATTCATGGCCGGAAGGTCATGGTTCGCCGAAATGTTTTCTGGATTAATTGTGAAATGTTATGTTGATCAGGGCATTGCTTATGTTCGTTATTGATTATTGATAGTAAATTGACTAATCTCGGGTGAAGAGAGCCCCACTTGGTCAAAAGATTCATCGACCTAAGAGCGTCCAAATATAGGTAATTTATTAGGTCGGAACGCTCTATCACTAGTTAGGTGGTAATTTGTTTTTCTTCTTCACAAATAATAATAAAACAAAAGGGTCAACTATAAAAATTGTTATTCAATCAACACCACTAGTAAAACGGGCACCAGTGAATATTTTCTAAATTTAAAATTCTTATTTTGTTATTGCAAGCATATAGCAGCCACGTTTAGGTGGAGGCTTTTATTCTTTTTGTGCCATAAGCTTCCCATGAAACACAAAAAGTTATTTAACTCCCTCAATAGCCTGCTAAGGTCAGATTTAAAGGCTTTGCCAAAGCTTGTTGCACTTGTTTTTGGTTTGTCACTACAAAATTGCCATACGCTACAGCAAATTTGCTTACCACTATGGCTAAGTTGAAGGGGGCGGTACAGTTTATATGATCAATTCCACTATTTTTTCCACAGATTGAAAAGAGAGTTTGCTCAGACTGGTTCCTCCCCGGCTAGAGCTGCAGAAAAGCCAGTACGTTACAAGAAACAAATAAATAAAAGCATTGTGTAATAAACAGTTCTGTTCATACCTGAAGTCCCTGTTGCCACAGTGAAGTGACATTTGTGAGTAATGATCATCACCTACTATTCAGAATGTCAAGGTCTGCTTCCACAGCCCATTGTACACTCTTGTTAATACTTAACACACTAATGACGTGAGGAATTCATCGTCATCATACATTGAAAAGAGGACAGATATAGTTAAAATGTAAAATGGCACACCCCTCAAAGCAGGTGTCTGCCGTTCAGAGAGTAATATCGCCTCTCAAAAAAACCAAAAGAAAAACGTTTTTGTTTTCAGAAGACGCATATGTTAAAATTAAAAGGGCAAGCCACTGGCGCTACATCTATATAGAGTACCCTCTCGAACCTCACGTGCCAATCTGCCAATATCTACATTGTTTTGTTCATTTTCTCAAGGTCACACTCAGACATGTCTCTGGCAGCAAGAAGCAGAAGATGCTTCAGTAGCTATAATGTGCAGCAACTAGATATAATGAAAAATATCCGATGAACCCTCATGCATTTAATTGCAAATAACGTCTATAAAACTATTCATGCACGCCAGTTAAATATTCACATATTTGCAATGTAAATTGTATGCAAAAACCATTTGCACAGATCAACTAAATTAATGACAATGTGCGATGAAAGGTTAGTGCCAGGACGCACTTGGAAAATTAAAGGTCACCTTTAAAAATAGAGCGTTATCGATCTGATGTGACTGCCTAATGTAAACATTGAAGGCATTTAAAGATGTGACTCGCACATAAAATCCTAAACTAACAACGTGGAACTCAGCAATTTCAGCGCCCTCTGGACACTACTAATTGATCAGCTTGAGAGGACAGTGCATTTTGTGTTAATGCAGGTAAACATTTGCAAGAATATTCCTAAAAGTTTTATTAGTGTAAGATTGCATTCACCCAAAAAGGGGGGAGGGGACATATAATGAGCGAAATACACATTTGTGAATAATTAGTTATGATCTGTTTTCAATAAAAAAGGACGAGTATGCAAATATCTTGATTATTTTCGGAAAGCAGAAAGTCACACATAACCTCACAACTAGGTTCCTCAAAAAAACAAACTGTACATTATTTTGGCCCAAATAACTGCTCCCAATGCGATGCCGACCGATTTAAATATCAAAATACAAGATTCATGCTAAACGTTTGACAGAACCATACGCCTAAATCGAAAACATTGCTTAAACCTATTGTTATGTGTTTTCATTTTATTGGCAATCAAATTGTTATACCTTCTTTATTCATTTGTGTTTTGTTCTCAATGATGCGTTTCTGAACAAAATACCAATTATCTAGACCAACAACACTATGGCCCTCATTACAACCCTGGCGGTTGGTGAGAAAGTGGTGGTAATACCGCCAACAAGCCGGCGGTAATAAAAATGGAATTATGACCACAGCGGAAACCGCTCACACAGACAGCCACTTTAACACACCGACCGCCACAGCGGTAACAACAAGCACCACGTCGGTAACCGGCAACAGCAAGGCGGAAGACAATGTACCACCCACAGTATTATAATTGGCCTATCCGCCACCTTTTCCGGGGCGGTACCAATGACATCAAAAGCTCGGCACAAAAGGCAAAGGCCTCACTTCTGGACACTCAAGGAAGAACCACGACGCCATGGAGCCTGAATTGCAGATCTTCCCCATGCTGGTCTACCTCCTCCTATACCAAGAATACCAATGTCCGTGATGATGACCACAGTGAGTACTGCCGCCTAGCACACAGGGGAGGGGGGAGGAAAGAGAGAGGGACACACACATGCAACACCCCCATCCCCACCCCCAACACCATACACACAAACAGATGCAATAACATTACATATCAACCCCGTACCCCATAGGAATAATGCAAGGACAAAAGGAATAGAGTAAAGTGAGGGTAATAGGATAAAATACTAGAAATATGTCCTAAAAAATCAAGACAGTATTTACATATCTACAAATGGAGGGACACTGCCCAGTCCATAATGTTCGTGGGCCACAGGGCCATATCACATAGGCCAAGGCCCCTCTTGAATCCTGCCTCATCACGGAGAGAACACTGCTGGGTCATCAGGTTGAAAATACACAGGCACCTCAGGGGGCAGGAGAATGGGGGGGCACTTCAGCCGGAAGATGGTACATCGCCACTGCTCCTGGAGGGGGCTACATGCCCTCTGAGATGTCCTGGGGAGTGCAAAGCCACAGTCTCTCAAATGGGTGGTTTTCCCACTGCTTGGCCCTGGGGAGTGCAAGGCCACAGTCTCACAAGTGGGTGATTTGCCCACTGCTTGGTCCTGGGGAGTGCAAGGCCACAGTCTCTTAAGTGGGTGGTTTGCCTACTGCTTGGTCCAGAGGAGTGCAAGGCCAGAGACTCTCAAGTGGGAGGATTGCCCACTGCTTGATCCTGGGGAGTGCAAGGCCACAGTCTTTCAAGTTTGTGGTTTGCCCACTTCTTGGTCCTGGGGAGTGCAAGGCCACAGTCTCTAGTAGATGCCTTCTTCCACTGGTTCTGGAGGGGGCTTTGTGCCCAGTGTGTGTCTTCCTGGGAAGTATGCAGTGAGTGGATGGCAAGGAAGCGGTGTGCTTCATCCTGGCAAAGAGGCAGTGAGTGGATGCCTTTGTCCACTGGTTCTGGAGGGGGATTTGTGCCCTGTGATGCAGCACTTGGGGAGTGTAAGGTCACAGTCTCTAACCTGTGTGTCATACCCACAAGACATGCAGTGGGCAGGATGCATGACACTCCATGGAGGCAGAACTACAGTCCATCTGCTGCCAGCGATGGCTGCACAGTGGTGGCAGTGCCAGTGCTGGTATCGGTCCTGCCAGTGGTTGGGGGATGCTCCAGCCCTTCCCTTGCAGCCTCAGACGGCTGCCCACTGGGGCTGCTGCTGCTAGTGGTGCTGGTGGTGGTGCAGGTGGCGGTGCTAGTGACAGTGCTGCCAGTTGTGGGGGGAGGCTCCAGCCCTTCCCCTGCAGCCTCGGACGGCTGAAGCGCCATGGTTGGTGGTGGGAGCTCAGATCCTGTCACAGCACCAGGCCTCTTGTCCCTCGTACCTGCAGGGGCAGGCCCTTTGTCCTTGCCCTTGTAAGCTGGTGGTGCCTCCTTGCCCTTGGCAGCTGGTGGTGCCTCCTTGCCCTTGGCAACTGGTGGTGCATTCTTGCCCTTTCCCTTGGCAGCAGGTGCAGGCACACTGCCAGTGCTGATGGGTGTCTCCTTGGAGCATCTCACACCTGCAGTAGCTGCCGAAACTACAGTGGCCGTGGACTGGGTGGCTGAGGTGCTCGCCTGGGTTCTGCCCACCCTGGCCCGCAGTGAAGGAAGGGGGTTTGGGGGAGGGAAGAGGTCAAGGCTGGAGAGGAAAGCTTCTTAGGGACACTGGGGCGGGAAGAGGGTGAAGGTTTGGGAGTGGAGGAAGTGGGAGTGGTTGAAGGGGGTGTCTGCCTGCTGTGTTTGGGTGCAGGTGCATGGGCTGGATGCTGTTGTGAGGTGGATGGATGTCGGGTGTCTGAGTGCTTGCGTTTGGGTACTTTGGGAGGAGGGGACACAGACACAGTGGGAGAGGACACAAGGGACATGTGCATGGGTGTGGGGGTGGTGACTGCCAGTGAGGGGCATGTAGTGAAAGATGTGATGGTGGTAGTGGATGAGGATGTAGTGCATGCAGGTGTGAGTGGAGACAGTACTGGGAGGGAGGTGGAGGACGAGGAGGAGGGCGACACAGTGGAGGCAGTTGATGTTGGTATGTCTGCTTCTGGATGGTGTTTGTGTGAGTGCCTGTGGGATGATGTATGGTGCTTGTGCTTGTCTGAGCCACTCCTGTGTGTTGTCTTGGGTGCATGCTGGTATGAATGCGTGCTTGGGATGGGTTGGGGTTCAGCGGAATGGGACTGGGTAGAGGAAGTTGGAGGGGGAGGCTAGAGACAGGGACAATGGCTGCCATCAGAGAGGAGGCCAGAGCCTGGAATGA
Organism: Pleurodeles waltl; assembly: GCF_031143425.1. Lineage (NCBI taxonomy): Eukaryota > Metazoa > Chordata > Amphibia > Caudata > Salamandridae > Pleurodeles > Pleurodeles waltl. The sequence goes on along the minus strand of NC_090447.1, from coordinate 959,446,811 downwards.
TCTATGTTGGGCCACCATGCCAGAGTAAATGCCCTCCAGGAATGCATTTGTATGTTGCAAATGCCCTGACAGCCCCTGGATGGCATTCACAATGGTTGACTGCCCCACAGAGATGGATCGCAGGAGGTCAATAGCCTCCTCACTCAGGGCAGCAGGGCTAACTGGGGCAGGGCCTGAGGTGCCTGCTGCGAAGGAGATGCCCACCCTCCTGGGTGAGCACCCACCGGAAACTCGCTAAAGGGCTGCTGGGAGGGCCGTGCTGCTACGGGGTGGTGGCTGTACCTGTAGTTGGGGTGGCCACAGAGGTGTCCGCCACCACCAGGGAGCTTCCATCGGAGGAGGTAACACTTTCAGAAATGTCCCCTCCAGTCTCCACCGTGGTGCTCCCCTGGCCCTCCGTCCCACTGGTGCCCTCACCGTCGGTGTGGGATGCAGCTCCCTCCGTCGCCAGTGCCTCTGCTCCTCCGCCAGATGATGCTAATGCACAGAAGGACAGGGTGACAAAACAATAAGGGGGGAAGAGACAGAGGATACACTTGGTCAATGCCAGCAACAACACCACCGTTGGCGTACACAACACACAGGGCACAGCCCTACGCACAAGGCGATGCACTACCAGTCACAATGCTAGTCACCAGGCCATGGACAGTAATACCTAACGCCAGTTGCAGCATATCTGAGACCCACAGATCCCTGCCCATTAGTGGATGCCCACTAGCACGTTTGGGGGTGGAGTGCATCAGCCCCTGCTCAACATGGAACTTACCCTGCAATGTCCGGCCTGGCCTAGGGGCACCTACAGGTGCACATCCACACCCAGAGACCACTCCTCCACATGCAAGTAGTATATTGGGAACTGTACTCACCCCCTTGTGTCTTCTTTGATGGCCTCAAACGCCCATCCAGCTCCGGATCGGCCACCGCCAGTATGCAGAACATCAGTGGGGTTAGGATTCGACAGGCACCCCTTCCTCATTGGGAAGCTGGGCCTCCGCCATCTTCCTTGCCCAGCGTCTCAGGTGCTCCCACCATTTGCGACAGTGGGTGCTCCGCCTGCCTCCTCCCACCATTTGCGACAGTGGGTGCTCCGCCTGCCGTAGTCCCCCAGGGTCCGCACGTCCTTGGCGATGGCATGCCATATTCCCTTTTTCTGATGGGCCCTGACCTGCAGAAAAATAAAAATAGAAAATGGTATCAGTCATACCGTCCGGCCTGTTACACTCATGGCCCACCATATCCCTCCCATCCCCTTACGCACATACATTGCCCACCATACATGCAGGCCGCTACCCAGGACCCCACAACCACCCCCGCCCTTAGACGAGGCCTTCACACACAGCACTCCATACATTCATGCCCCATGCATTGTGCACATAGTGTACTCACCTGTTGGTCTGGAGGCCCATAAAGCAATCGGTACTGGGGTAGGACCCCATCCACCAGTCTCTTCAACTCCGTAGCGGTGAAGGCAGGGGCCCTTTCTCCAGTGACTCGAGCCATGGCCGGTTCCAGACACAGGTCACAGCAGCACTTGCAGTGTAGGTCCTCTCCTGTTGAAGGTCAGGTAGCAAGTGACTGAACATATAGAAAATGGCAGTCACGTCCGCAGCGATGTGTACCGTCCCACCAGCGTACAACAGCATTGGCTACTGTAACAAATGGGCCCAATGATAACAAATGAGGAGTTGCACGGCAGTACTCGACCGCCTCCCGAAACGGTGCAAAACATCAGCGGCACTACCTCATTTCCACCTGTCTCTCCACACAGGACAGGCATCCACCATTTCAGGAGGTGGGCAGGCCATGGCATCTAACTGTGTCACAGCAGACATAAGCACATTTTGGGACTAAATATCAACATACTGTTGCTGTCACAACATGCAATGCATTGTACATTGAGGAAATGTTGAAAACTGACCAGATGCTCATCGTTTTGCCCCCTAGATTACAACCGCTGACTATGATTAGGAGATGAAGACACCCCCGTGTACAGGCCCCTGGTGGACTTGGCAACAATGGGGGACAGGTACATTATCCTCACCTACAGACTTAATAGGGCCACAATCCAAGAGCTGTGAGCCCAATTGGAGCCAGACCTGATCTCAGCTATCCATCAGCCCACTGGGATCCCCCCTCTTGTGCAAGTCCTAGCTGTGCTCCTTTTCTTGGCAAGTGGCTCTTTCCAAGTGACAGTGGCCTTTGCAGGAGGAATTTCACAGTTAATGTTCTCAAACGTGCTGACCAGAGTGTTGTCTTCCCTGATGAAACACATGCACAGCTACATTGTATTCCCCCAGGTGGAAGATTTGGCCACAGTGAAGGCTGACTTCTATGCACTGGGACATATCCCCAACATTGTTGGGGCAATTGATGGTACACATATTGCCTTTGTCCCCCCCGGAGAAATGAACAGGTGTTCAGAAATCGAAAGAGCTTTCACTCGATGAATGTTCAGATAGTGTGCCTAGAGGACCAGTATATCTCCCATGTGAATGCAAAGTATCCTGGGTCTGTGCATGATGCCTTTATCCCGATGAATAGCAGCATCCCATATGTGATAGCTCAACTCCAGAGGCACAGGGTGTGGCTAATAGGTGAGCCCATGGTCCCCACCCAGAGTATGTTGGTATATGGGTGGCCCTAAGGGTGAGTGTCTGGCTAACAGGTATCCCTTGGTATTTGCAGGTGACTCTGGTTACCCCAACCTCACATGGCTACTGACCCCAGTGAGGAATTCCAGAACAAGGGCAGAGGAATGTTACAATGAGGCACATGGACGAACAAGAAGAATTATAGAGTGGACCTTTGGCCCCCTGAAGGCCAGGTTTCGGTGCCTACATCTAACAGGTAGTTCCCTGTGCTACTCACCCAATAAGGTGTGCCAGATCATCGTGGCATGTTGCATGTTGCACAGCCTTGCCTTGAGACCCCAGGTGCCTTTTCTGCAGGAGGATGAGGCTGGAGATTGGCGTATGGCAGCGGTGAAGCCTGTGGACAGTGACAAAGAGGAGGCAGAGGATGAGGATGTGGACAACAGAACATCTATCATTCAGCAGTACTTCAGTGACACACAGGTAAGACACTGTAACTTCACCTTCCATTGCAATTTTGTGTTGTAAATTTACACTGGGAGGCTGCTGTTCCCACTACTATGGCTACTTACTGTACCATTTGACATGTCTATTCACAGATATCTGTGCCGTACTCTGGCTCCTGGTGTATTGACTGCAGCACAATACAGGTCATACCTATGTATACATTACTGTACAGTCTAATAGCAATGTCTACACATTGTTAAAGGAATACATACTTAAATCATTTAACATACTACATACTTGGATTTTTTCAAAGGGTGTTTTAATCGCTGAAAAGTTAATGGGGATGTGCAGTGAGCTTGGGTGATGGTGGAGGAGAGTTCAGGATAGAGTCCATTCTCTTTGTATCACAGGTGCATTTTCCAAGGTGGCTTAGAAAGGGGAGCAATGGAAGTTCAAGGCGGACAGGATGACAGAGTGGGACACAAGGGTGACAATCCGGGGAGTCTTATTTCCGAGTGGGGTCTTGGCAATGCTCTCTGGCTTCTGCCTGGATCGCAGAGACCCTTTGCATGGTAGTTCTCCTTCTGCAGGGGGAGGGGTGCTGGTGGCCTGTTGGTCCTGTGGTGGGGCCTCCTGTCCACTAGTGTCAGCGGAGGTGGAAGGTTGTTCATCGGTGTGGTTAGTGTCAGGGGCCCATTGGTGTGCCACCGCCTCCCTCATGGTGTTGGCCATGTCTGCCAGCACCGCTGCAATGGTGACCAGGGTGGTGTGTCTGGAGGTCCCTGATGGGCCAGCTTGGTCATCCAGATCCCGACGAGCAGAGCTGCTGTCATCACTGTGGACCACTTCTGTGGGGAGACTGGTCGTTGCTGGCACCTCCTCTATGGTGACGTTGGGTGTGGGACCTGTGGGGATGTAAATGCAGTGTTAAAGTTTCTGCGTGTCACATCTTGTGCATGAGTGTGTTGTCCTGTATGGTTGTGCGTGCCCTGTCAGCTTTGCCTTGTGTAAGTAGTTGTTAGGTGGGCTAGGTGGCTCTCTCTAGTGTGCATGCTGTGCGATAGGTGTCCGTGCAGGGCTGTGAGTGATGTCCATGCATTGGTGGTGCATGTACTGCTGGGTACTGGGATGGGTGGGTTGTCATGGCGGAGTGTATGTGAGGTGGTGGGGTGATGGGGTGAGGGTAGGGGTGGGGTTATGTGATGGCATGCAGGTAGAAGGGGTGATAGCAGTAGAGATTTGACTTACCAAAGTCCAGTCTCCTGCTACTCCTGCCAGGCCCTCAGGATGCAGTATTGCCAAGACTTGCTCCTCCCATGTTGTTAGTTGTGGGGGAGGAGGTGGGGGTCCACCGCCAGTCCTTTGTAAAGCTATCTGGTGTCTTGCAACCACGGAACGCAACTTCCCCCGTAGGTCGTTCCACCTCTTCCTGATGTCATCCCTTGTTCTGGGGTGCTGTCCCACGGCATTGACAATGCCCACGATTCTCCACCATAGCTCCATCTTCCTTGCAATGGATGTCTGCTGCACCTGTGATCCGAATAGCTGTGGCTCTACCCGGATGATTCTTCCACCAATAGCTCCTCGTCTGAGAACCTGGAGTGTCTTTGTGGTGCCATGGGTGTAATGTGTGTGGTGTGTGTGAGGGTGTGTGGGTTGATGTGTTGGGATGTGTGCTGTGAAGTGCATGGATGGTGTATGGGTGATGGTGTTCTGTGGCTCTGGTTCTGTGGGTGCTCTTGGTCTGTCTATCTCTCAGTTTTCAATTTCTTTGAGTCGTAAAGGGTTGTGGGTAATATGTGTGTGTTTTATAGTGGTGTGGGTGTGGTGTGTGTATGGGTGTCAGGTGTGTGTTGTTTGAATTGTCCAATGTGGTGTTGTTTTGTATGTGTGTGTGTATTTTGAGCGTGGCGGTATGTAGCGCCAATGGTTTACCGTGGTTGAATATCCGCTGCGGTGATTCGTGGGTCATAATGCTGTGGGCATAGTTATGTTGGTGTAACAGTGTGGGTTTTGGTACCGCCATTTAATCACTGACCTTTGGGCTGGCAGACTTGTGTTTGTGTCTGTATTGTGAGGAATTGCTATGTGTGGGTCATAATATCGGTAGCGGTACACCACTGCGGTCGTGGAATGTTGGCGGCAGTTGGCATGGCGGTAAGTGGGACTTACAGCCAATGTCATAATGAAGTCCTATATTAATTGTGCATGTGTACACTCGGTTTGCTTGCAAAGGTAAGGTGGAGCAGCATAGTTGGGTTGGGGGCAGCCAACCAAGAGCTGGTTTGCTGCCTAGGATTTTTGGGGGAGGGAAGCAGTCCGGGTGAATGTAAAGTGTTTGGGCTTTTTTGTGGCATATATAGACTGAAATTTTCCAGACCAGCCATTATTATGTCAATGGGTGACACAGTAGCTGGTTATTAGTAGCTGCAGTTTTTTTCTGTCTGCCAACTCCTTCACTTTATTGGTCCAGTTTGGGGTTTTATTGGCTGCATTTATGCGCAAGAGGTAGCAGGCTTTAGGTTGGAGCAGGTGTGCAGGGAAGGGGATCAAGACTATTCTTTTGTCACTTTGAAGCAGGCACAGAGGTGGAAGGCGGAGAGGTTTGCAGGGGTTTAGCAAATCCTATTGTTAATTGTGGGTGTTCACACTGAAAGGGAATGTGTAGACAAGCTCATGCCTGGAAAAGGCAGAAAGTTACATTTTTCATTTGTATGAGAGGTCAAAGGTCATATTTGCAGAAGACCAGCACAGGAGGAGGTAGAGACTTGTAACATTAAGTTTTTGCGGGGGCACAACATTAAGGAGTGGGGGTAGTTTAACACAAGTGACCATTTTTGTATAGTGAGGTTCTAGTTTTGTAAGGCACCTGTTTCAATAAGGCTGCCTTTCTCACACAAACTGGTATCAGTATTCTGTACTGCGCCCCTCTCCCCTAAAACATAACCATATTTCCTATGCTCCCGTGTTCAGTGGCATTAAATAGATCCATGCAGCCCCTGCATGGCAGCCCCCCCTTCCAAGTGGATATTTGTGTGATATAGGAGTCTCAGGGGCCCCTCATGACATTCAGCAAGGGGGTTCCAACATTTTGTTTTACGCCACAGCCTGGGTGCAGTATAGGGTGGGCATGTAAAGAAAGCACAAGTATCAACACTGGATTGGAACAGCAGTTGTAACAGTCTGACTAATGCCTCAAGAAAATTGGTAAACTTTCATTTTTAAAGTTCTTTTTTTTTTTAATTAGTGGAAATGGTAATTTCTGGTGGGGCTGTTATAAAGCTGCCTTAGGAAGGATAGTTACTCTGCTAGCAGGAAATGTGGAGTATGTTGATCTGTTAAGCAACAATTGTATGGAAATATCTGTAGTGTGCAAAATATAGGGGTTTCAGTAAGGGTACAACTAAACTGGGTTTTGTTGAGGTGTAGTGACAGTGATAAGAAAATGACAATGTCTGGCTTTAGAAGCTAGGTTACACGGACTTCTGTAGTACAGAGCTTGGCTGATGGGCATTTTGCTCAACTGATCACCACACAAGACAATAATCAGCTGCAGTTCCATTGAAGCAGTGAAAGAGCAGATCTTGTTTAAAACAATGGAGAACTCTCCACTTCTCCTGCTCGAGGAAATTGACTATCAATTTGTATGTGTCATATCATTTTTATTTTTAAACTTGATTCTTCTGATTAAAAAAAGCAAAACCTAAGACTTTGGAGATCACCACGAAAAACTTGGTATTTCTGTTCAGTCAGGGTAAGAAGAAAAATACAATTTTGTGCCTCAGACAATGTTGGCTAACACACTAGCAGAAAAAAGCCCAACTGTGAAACAATGTTTGGCCCTTGAGAAGCATAACACAAAGATCAAGTGTTCCCTTTCAGCTGCACTCACGGAAGCAATGTAGTTATCAAATCCGCTACTTGGAGGCATATTTATGAAAAAATCATGTAGTGCAGGAATTCACCTTGCTGCAATGCATGATAGGGAAAGGGCAGGAATGTGCTGTATTTAACATAATAAGGTGCATTCCTGTCTTTTCCCTGTACTGGTGCACAATGTGCTGCCTGGCACCAATGCAGGGACCCATGCACCATTGTGCAAGTGTGTCTGTGTTGTAAGCAGGATAGTTTTTGTGCAGGAAGCTGCGCCTTCCTGCACAAAAACAATCCTCAGAGGCTTTTTCCTTGTTCTATGTGTGCTGCAGAATGCATCATGCATAGAGGAAGTAAAAGAAGAAATAAAGATATTTCTCATTTATACACCTCACCTCTGGAGGTGTAGCATTTTGAAGCATTCCCAGGTTTATCAGTAATTGTAAAAAATTGCTCAGGCACCACCCAGAGAATGCCTTCCGGGGGCAGAGTAATGAAGCAATTTGCACTGTGTTGCGTTACTCTAGATTTATCAAGCTACGCAAGTCACGTTTGGTGGCACAAAAACAGTCTTCTGAGGCTTTTTCCTCATTCTATGTGTGCTGCAGAATGCACCACACATAGAAAGAGGCAGTATATGGCCCTTGCTGTTTTTACCATTCAATCAACAGTTAGATATGAACAAAGGGAAAGTGCAGCAAATAAAATCCCACATTCTTCTGCTAAAGTACAAAAAGAATTGCAGAAGTATGACCATTACCCCTATAAGAGGTAGACAACTCCTAATTTTTAATGCAAGGCAATGTTCAATGCTTCCATGTACTTGTTGAGTTTATTCTGCCAAAATCGAGCTCTCATTTCATACAGCACATACAACATTGATGTCTTCAATACTACAGGAGGAAATTCATTACTTGACTCCTCTAATGGCTGGCCACATCAATTTACTTTTATTAAACATAATGGTACAAAACATTAAAGCTATATACAAAGAAAAATAAATGGAACTGATAGGGGCTTGAAACGAGTGTACAAAACAAGAAAAAGTGTTTCAAACAGCACAGACAAGTGTTCTATTGCTGTTTTTGAGAAGAATTAAACCTAGGATCTGACCTTGACAAAAAAACCTGTGAGATGGAAAATCCAAAATAACATCTGCCCCTAAAGAGATAGCTTGTTATAAAAAAAAAACAAGACAGAAAACACCAGCACACAAGATGACACTTCATGTGAAAGTCACATAAAAGCTGCTTGTGGAAGGCAGGATACAAGATCAGCAGAAAGGGTCCTTATTACATGAAGTAAAAGTGAAAGATGTATCTGCTTTGAAGAGAAATCAGAGTATATTTTAAGAAAGAGCAGCATGACTTTCAACTAAGATATGAGTCCTTCATTAACTATACTACAAAAGGATGCATTCCAGAGCCAACCTTCTCTGGCGACAACAGATCTGCATGCTGATATGTTTTAAAGTTCTCCTCATTGCTTGGCTGATAAGGAACTCTGAATTATCAATCTGTGTAAGAGCCTAGGAGGAATCAATCCCACAGATTACATTTTTATTAGCATCAGAACAACAAAAGAAGAGATTTGTTTAGGTGTAAGTATTGTCATATTAGCCGCTGAATTTATCTCACTATAGCACTGGAGTTCAAATGACATCACAGTGACATGACAATTTCCAACATTGTCTGATTCTAGAGCCCATCATGGATCATTCAAAACCCTCTGACAGAAGCCAAGGCAATGCACAATAATTATTTTAGAAGTATCATTCATTATAAAAATTTGTTTTGGGAATTATGAATTTCAAATATATTTGTTTCTATCCTTTAAAACGTCTAGCTAACATTGTGAGATGAAGCAATTTGCATTATATTTTAAAACAAGTGCTGCTCGACTGCATATGACCAGGGCATTAGAAATATGGGATTGTGCAGCTGTGACATTTTTCACATAAGTCTGGATTTGCCACATTTGCCACATACTACATCGTCTGTTGCATAATCTGTAGATTTTACCAACATAAATGTTCCTAGCTAAAATGGTTCAAGTGTTGCTAAAAATGAAGTGACGTATTACATGCAGTGGAAGGCAAAAGTTGACAGGTCACCTTTCGGTTGCTTATTGCAATGTTTGGGCATTAGACTGGTACTTATAATGTGCAATCTAAGCCCAACAGTTTACAAATTTACAGATGACAAAATAAGGAAATAGTACTATAAGAAAAAGTGATGCATTATGCCACATAATTTGCCTTTCCTTGCTGCTTAAATTTGTCAACTCTACTACATAATTTGGCCATCTCCTGCTGCCTAATTCCAGTGGCCCTGCATACAACTCTGTCTCCAAGCAGATGTATGATGAGGCATATATAAAATCATTGAATAATTTCATTTATGCAGAAATGTTTGAATAAATTTGATCATGACATCCAGTGTATATAAATCGCATGACTTTATAAAAAATAGATCACTTGAGATAGCCCACCCTAGCATTAGAAATTAAAAATCCTTAAACATTGAACAGTCAGTCGATATTAGTTTGTCATTATGAAATGTTCAATAAAATTGAAAACAAACACATTAATGATCAATAAATAACATATTCCCTTTTTCACTGATGAAGCAATTTCTGATGAACGACTATTGGGAATCTTCAGAAACATGAAGTTCCAGCACCTCAACCGAGCCCCCAGATGTTAGGTCTCAGTGGCAGAATTACAAGGAAGTATTAACTGCAAGTCAACAACTTAACAGCATTCAAGATTGTTCAATGGTAGTCACAAATGAGAGTTTGATTATGTTTCAAGAGCTTATTAAATCATTAATTCATCAAGTTCTCTATTAGCAAGTCATTAAATATCAATACAGTTACAGAACAAAACATGAAGCTCGTTTCATGAAATCTAATCTGTATTCTAAGCTAATCTTCTGGTTGGATAGAGTACATTAGAGCTCTTGCCTTGGATATGAAAGCATATAGGGCCAGATGTAGCAACCGGTTTGCATGTCGCAAACTGCGAAAAACGCAGTTTGCGACATGCAAAACGGCCATCGAGATGCAGAGTCACATTTTGCGAGTCAGTACCGACTCGCAAAATGTGATTCCGGCTCGCAAATAGGAAGGGGTGTTCCCTTCCTATTTGCGACCGCATCGCCATACTGAGTTGCTTTGAGACTGCGAAAGCGGTCGCAAACCAACTCGCAGTTACCACCCACTTGTAGTGGGTGGTAACGCATTCGCAAACGGGAAGGGGTCCCTATGGGACCCCTTCCCCTTTGTGAATTTCGCTGAAAATATTTTTTCAGAGCAGGCAGTGGTCCAATGGACTACTGCCTACTCTGAAAAAATGAAACCAAATGGTTTCATTATTTTTTTGAATTGCAACTCGTTTTCCTTTAATTAAAAAAATTAAACAAAAAAAACTGCTTTATTAAAAAAAAGCAGTCACAGACATGGAGGTCTGCTGTTTCCAGCAGGCCACCATCCCTGTGAGTGCAGGGGCCCACTATGGGGTCGCAATTTGCGACCCACCTCATAAATATTCATGAGGTGGGTCTTTGCGACCCCATAGTGAGTCGCAGAAGGTGTCTGAGACACCTTTTTGCATGCACTTTTGCGAGATGCAATTTGCGAGTCGGTATGACTCACAATTTGCAAGTCGCAAAAGCTTTTCTTGCTACATCTGGCCCATAGTCTTCTAACAAACTTCCCATAAAAAGAGGTTCAGGAAATTCTATAGAATCTCTCATAGCTAAATTCAAAGCAGAACTAAAGGCTCTTCCAGAGTAAATCTGAGACACATCAGCAAACTCAGAATGTGTCAAAGAATTGCAGAAGTATTACCATTACCCCTACAAGAGATGCTTTCTCTCAAGCGAAAGGGTGCTTTCTTTCAAGGAAAATGGTCCGTTTCTCTTAGCCTGGGAACACCCAAATTTACAATGTCAATAAAGTAACAAGTTGCAAGTCTCAGGTAGATAACTTCAGGTTTCAGCTGATAAGATGTTGATGACTTCATGGGAATAGGACAGCTTGCATTAATTTTGCAAGCATTAACATCCTAAACACAATACATTTAACTATTCAGCAATCTCTAAAACATTTGGTTAATGTTGAATGTCTTCTCACCATTTGAAACTACAAGACAAATAGAAGTCAAGGTAAGTACGATACATTTCAAATGAAATCATTTCCATTCTCACATGCCTTTACTAATAGTGGCTATTCAGAAAGAAACAACTTTTTAAGATTAATCTAACATCGCAGTCATATTTACATAGGTCAAATGGGCAAGGAAGCTGCGTTTTAACACACTTTATTCATTCTGTTGTTACCATGGGACATTTGCGTCATGATAAGATATACACTTATGACAAAGACACAGGTCAAAACTAATAAAGAGGAAAGGAAGAGGGAGAGAAAAATGAAGTATGCATCTATCAGCAGTTCAAACTAAGTATGCAGCTCTGTACAAACTTCAAATGCAAAGCCATGTTTAAATGCAGTGTGTAGGTGAGGCCTACAGAACATTCATGTGCAGATTGATAATATAATATTTTAAAGTCATAAAATGCTTCAGCAACTTTACCCGTCTGATGGTTTGGAACCATCACAAAATTTCATTCACAGGTGTATTCAGAATTCACTCTCATCTTCTGATCATACCCTTCTCTTTTTTAAGTTTTCCCTTGCCTTTAGTCTACTATGACCTTTATTTATAAACTCACTTAATTCTAAGTCTTCCTTCATTTATTTATTCATTTCTCCTTTTTTCATCTATTCTAATAATGGTTTTATAACTTTTTAAACTGCCGATGTAGACAGGATACAGACAACTACTGTTAGTAAAGGCACTGATATTGCCTTCAGGATTCCTACTGCAGAGATTTCTTTAGTAAAGCTTTGAATAATTCTAATGGCTTCTAAAGGTTCCAAGTTAAGCTTAAAGTCAGAAATGTTCTTAGTGTATTCTACAATCTTCTTACTACCATCAACGATATATGTGCAACAGTTCTCAATCTTCTGCATCATGCAGACTCTGCCTTTTTCTGCGAGAAAAATGTGTGGCGAATGTCTGTTTTTGAAGAACCATTGATCTAGTCCATAATATTTCTGTGTTTTCAACTAATAAAACTCCAGAGGTCCTGGTTGTCAACTTGCCTGCTACTTTTGAAAGCCTTATAATCTGAAATCAGCATTCTCTTTACAAATAAAGTACACTAAAAGTATAGGTGGATCATCTCTCTGTAAATTTTGCCATGTTCCCCCTGACAGCTCAAAACCATGTTCACAATTACTGTTTCCTACAAGTCTCTTTCTACCTTGGAGTAATTCTTTTAAACACACACAATTTTCCATTGTGTCCTTTCTCTAATTCGAATCTTTGGACAGACATTTTCTTTCTAAACTCATTTTCTACTCTTCTCCATGTATTCTTTAGAACATCTTTCTTTTAATATGCATTTTATGAAAAATGCGTTCTTCTGTCTGCTAACATCATAAAAAAAAGGCTTTTCAAATAGATTCACTAAGCAAGCTAGAATATTTTCAATAGGACATAAAGGTCTAAAATAATGTGAAGCTGTCTTCGTTTGTTTTGCTTATGGGTGTAGATTCATCCTCTGCATTAACAGCCCTTTTAAAATAACCATGTCAGTGTTGAATAATAGTATTCATAATGCTGTTGCCTCCATACTAAACTAAGTAAAATACTGCATGATATAGCATAAGAAAGAGGAATGTGATGGTATTCCACTTGCTTACCAGCCAATGAAGACAGGTGTGCATACATATAACAGTCTTTTGCATCTGTAGCTCACATATACTGTTTAACTAATCTAGAATACAAATTTGTTGAATACTCTTCTTCCATGTAATCTGCAAAAGAAGCTTTTAACTCATCTTCATCAATATCTGGTTGTGAGCTTGTGAGGCTTGAGGTGATAGCAAGTAGCCAGATTCAATAATTTCTGTTTACTTATAGTTCTTTTTATTCTTCAGAACTGTTACAACATGAATGCAGGTAATGAATAACTTGTCTTCTTCTTTCTTTTCATCTCAGACACAAGGGGAGGATACCTTGTGTCTGGTCCCTCGAAAGAAGAGAATATGAGCTGGTGAGAGTCAAACACTTCTGTCAGGACAAATCACCATCACCTTAACTTTGCCAATGGTGCCTTTTCATGTTTTGAACAGTGAGCTATCTGTATACGTCTTTTCAGACAACTCTTTTTGAAGTGCTCCGATATCTCTTCCACTATGCCCTGAGAAAGTTGTGGTGAACTCAAGAAAAGAAGGAAGAGCAAAATAAACAAGCAACCTCTTCTAGGAAAGCCACCCGCATTCCATATATGATGGCGACCTTCCACCTTTGTTTTGCTAGTTTCCTTTAATTGCCCTTACCCTCCTTCCCCACCCCTGTATACGGCCACACATCTGCCCTACTGGATCATGGCTGGGAAAGGGATAGTTGGCCTACTGGCTGGGTTCCTCTGTTGTCATCTCGTTCCCCATCGGTGATGGGTCAGCTCCCATTTCTGCTCCGCGCTGCTTGATCTCTCTGGTCCTGCTTGCATACCGGTTCTGAGGTTTTGGTCCGGTTGCAGTTGTGGTAGACATGACATCTTCCTTACTCTCAACGTCGTTTTCCTGCAACTCCACCTCCGTCCACCATGGTGATGATGACCCAGGATCCTCCATGTTCTCTTCATTCTGGGTTCTCCCACTGGACCTGTCCTCTTGCGCAATCCCGTCATCTATAGAATAGTCCGTTTTTAAAAGGGGTAGCAGCCTTCCTGTGGAGAAGAAGGTTTGTTTACTAAGGGGCTTGGTTATCTGGCTACATATCCCCCCTAAGATTTTCCCAATGAGGGAAAAGAGGGTAACCGGACAGAAAGTCTGCATTGCCTTGGTCCATGCCCTTACGGTGGTATATGTCAAAACAAATGGGTTATAGGGACAAGAACCAGTGTAGCACCCTATTGTTGTGACCCTTACTCCAGTACCATCAGGTTAGAGGAGCATAGTCTGCATGCTGGACAAAGGGCCTTCCTTCAAGATAATAGCAGAGTTTCTCAGTGGCCCATTTGAGGGTCAGACACTCTTTCACTATGTGGGGTATTTCTGTTCACGGGGAAACAATTTTCTGCTGATAATTTAAATGGGATGTTCATTTCCCTTATTGTCCTTCTGGGACAGGACGGCTCCAATCCCCATGCCAGAGGCATCCGTTTGTACTATAAATGGTTACTCAAAATAAGGGGAGACTAATAAAGGTACGGTTGTAAGCGAGGTTTGTTTACTAAATGCATCCACTCTGGCAGATGAACAATGGGTAAAAGAGTTTGAGGGGACCGATTTCTTCAGGAGATCTGTCAAAGGAGCTAGTACTTATGATTATTGGGGGATGAAGCAGCAATAGAATTCTGTCAGACCCAAAAAGGCTCTCATCTCTCTTTTGTTGTTGGGAAAAAGAGTTTCACTTATGGCTATGACTTATCTGATTTGTGGTTCAATGACCATGACTCCTAGAAGATATACTAGATATTTAACTTTACTGTACGCAAACCTAGACTTCTTTGTATTGATAGAAAGTTGCGCCTTCTGTAATTCAGTTAGAATCATCGGAAGTCATGCAGGTGGACATCCCAGATCTTACTATATATCATGATGTCATCTAAATAGGCTGAGGAGTAAGACTGATGATCATGTGACAGAGTATTCATGAGTCTTTGAAAGGTGGTGAGAGTGCCATGTAAACCAAACAGAAGTACCATAAAATGGTAAAGACAATCGGGGTGGCAAAGACAGTCTTTTCTGGTCACAGGATTTTTAGGGAGCTTGCCAGTAGCCTATTGTTAAATCAGTGGTGGTAATATACCTTGCCTCTCCCAGTTTCTTGATTAATTAATCAACCCTTGGTAAGGAATACCCATCCATTTTGGAAACTTTATTAATGGCTCTGAAGTCAATACAGAATCCTAAACTTTCATCCGGGATTGGCACACAAACAATTAGGGAACCACAATTACTGGTGGATGGAATTATAACACTCATCTTTAGCATGTTCTCTATCTCTTCCTAAAGCTGTTTGTGGCATGCCTACAGTACCCTATAAGTGTTGATGTTTAATGACAAGTCCCTTAGGCTTCGGAATAGAATGTTCAGCTAAAGTTGTTCCACCAGGTAGGTCTGAAAACAGATCCAAAAACACCTTAAGGACCTCTAATAGGCTCTTCTTATCCTTATCAGTAAGAACCTTGTTAATGTTATTTTCTCCAAGAGTATAAGCTGTAGGGAGTAAGTACAGCTTTGGGAGGTGGACCTAACCACTTTTTAAGGAGGTTGTTATGATAAATTTGTGTCTTATTTGGGGACATTTGTAATGAATAGGTGACCAGTCCCATTCTGTTGATTATTTTGAACGGTCCTTGGCATTCATTTTTCAATTTGGTACGAGAGGATGGTAGGATAATCAAAACCCACTCTCCAACAGACTATTCCCTCCACTTCTTCCCTTCATCAAAAAAGGTATTTTGAGTTTGTTAGCTTTTTTCCAGGTTCTCTTAGGCTAATGTCTGTAGCTTCTCTAGACAGGATTTCAACTTGGTAGCATACTCTAAAAGGTATTCTGCCTCTTCCTCTGTATCCTTCTCCCAGGCTTTCTCAGTGATATCCAGGAGACTGTGAGGTTGTGTCCGAAAAATCATTTCAAAAGGAGAAAACCCTAGACTACTTTGTCTTTTACTACTTAAGACGAAAAGAGCCAAGGGTAGTAGCTGGTGCCAGTTTTTTCCATCCCCAGATAAAAGTTTCTTAAGGGTTCATTTGAGGCTACCGTTGTAGCATTCCACCAAACAATCTGTTTGGGGATGATATATAGAAGTTCTCAGGTGTTTGATTCTGAACCAGTTTAATTAGATTTAACACAAAAGGAGTGCCTTGGTCGTTGAGAATCTTGTGTGAGAACCTTAAACGAGAAACAAATCTTCAACAAATGTGGACCTATTTCTTTTGTGCTTGTGGCCCTTGGATACTGTGTTGCATAATCTACCAAAACCAACACATGTTGGTATCCTCTATGGATGCGAGGAAGGGGACCAATGATGGATCACTTCAAAGCTATATAAATATAGTCACTCTCATCTGGACTGTCAAACTATAAGCTCCAGTAAGAGCAATGAATTCTGCAACTTGAGGGCAGCAAAATCTGTGAAGCCATGAAGCTTATATTGTTTCTTAAAATGTACAAACAGCATAGGCTGCTCTCAGGTAACCATCATTTGTTCTTAAACATGAGCCATCCAGAAAAAGGACATAATCAGGACTTACTAAAGGCTCATCCTTTATTCAAGGTCTTGGCCTGGGGCATAAATCAGTGACATCAAGACAGTCATGCTCAAAAGTATCTGAAATTCACTTTTAGGTAGGGGTATATGAGTATTTGGATTCAAAATCTGACTATGCTTTAACATGATATTCTCCACTGCAGGAAACTGTTGTTCATACTTGGTCAATCGTATGCTTGACATATGCTATGTTTTTGTCCTGGTAAGTGAGACCTCAACAGAATGAGGGACCATAACAAAAGATGTCACATTACCATGTTTTTACATCATTGAAGACCTGCAGCCCTCCCTCTTATTGCAAAACAATGTAAAACTCTTTGAATACTCAGGCATTCCCAGTGCAAGGCATTACAGAGACTTTCTCTCAGTTTTCATTGTTAGACCTGGAATCTTACGCATGGTTACCAGCATCCCTGACTTTTTGCCTTCTGAACTCCTGTTTTGCTGATTTTGTTTTTGCTGGCTTTAGGACTCTAGGCACTTTACCACTGCTAACCAGTGCTAACGTGCATGTGCTTGATTCCTAAAACATGCTAATATTACCTTATCCGAAATTTACATATTTAATTTACTAATAAGTCCCTAGTAAAGTGCACTACAGGTGCCCCAGGCCTGTAAACTAAATGCTACTGGTGGGTCTGACACATAGGTTGGGTTGCAAACTTCAGTAGCCCTTTAAACATGACTCAGGCTTGTCATTGTAGAGCCTGTGTTTGCAGGTTCAAGCTGCCACGTGGACATTGTAAGCTAATCCTCTTGCCAGCCTCAAACCTTTCTGTTTTCATTCATATAAATCATATAAAGGAAGGCTCTAGACAGCCCAAGGGCAGGGTGTAGTGTATTCAAAACGTGGGACATGTGCTTTTATGTTTTACACAATCTAGTAGTAAAAAGCTCTAAGATTCTTTTTTCACTACTTCAAGGTCTAGCTCTCCCTTAGAATAACATTGATGTCGCCCGATTATTACCATTTATAAGTGTACTTTCCAAATGGGAAGAGATGGGACGCGCAAGTTCGATGTTTCTGAGATCAAACTTTAAACTCACAACTTACTTGAAGTCAGATTTTAAATCGTAATTCTGGAAATACCACTTTTAGAAAGATGGTATTTCTGTAATTTAACCAGATAGTGCCTTCTGGCTGTCTTTGAATGCATGTCTGGACACTTGTGCATTTGCTCTAGACAGCCATACACAAAGGGAGCTTAGGTGTGATGGATGGGCCATCAATATCCTGATGTGCCAGCCTAGGCAGGATAGGAGGGAGGAGCTGACACACCTCAATGGGCTGCGTCATGCTCTCACATAACGGGTAGCATAACCCCCATATAGTGAGAATGGAGCCAGGACAGGAAGGGCAGGGACCCTGCACACTTCAAAAGCCTCTTTTTTAAGTCACCCCCACTTCAAAAGAAGTGGGGGTGACTTATACCACTGCCACTTATACCAAGTGCCACTTGGTATAAGAATTGGACTTTTGACCCTACCTACTACGTACAATTCTGGACCTGAGGACATTCTGTGCTGCTGAAAGGACTGTCATTCTGCTGGACTCTGTTAGACTTTGCTGGACTTCTGTTCTGCTGTGCCTGCCCTGCTGCCCTCCTTGCCTGGGAGTGAGAAGGATTGGACCTGCATGGCTACATCCCCAGAACCAAAGTGACTCCAATGACTAGCTGGCTTCCCTGCTGTTCTTCTGAAGGCTCGGGGACACAAGGGACTTTGACCTATCATCCTGCACCAGCACCTAGACTGTGCTTGATGCACGTCTTGCCCTGCCAAGTGGTGCCAATCCAGCCCTGGGCCCTTGGAAGTGGATATAAAGTGCTGCAACTGCCAGAACCTGTGCATCAACACCATTGCACTGTCCTTGTTTACAAGATTCTCTTGTTTCTGAGGGCATGTTTAATGTTCTCAAATTTTTCTTTTAAATCTGATCACAGATTGAAGAACTCTCAGAAACAACATGCTAATACTTTCTCTCCAAACACAAATGAGTATAGGTACAGGCTATGCTCATATAATGGAAAGAAGAAGGCAACCTGACATAGGTCTACCACAGTGAACCACTCTGCTGTGCAAGACATTTGCTAAATAATGGTGGCTGGACTCAGTACCATGAGACAAAATGGGATTATAATATCATTCACTTTATGCAATCCTGTACTATCCTAAACTTACCATTCGTTTTTTTTTAATTTCATAATTGGTACATTGCATGGACTCCTCATTGCTTCCCTTAAAATGTATTTTTGTAACATATGCTCAGTATAGGTGTTATTCCTGCTATTATTTCTTGGAGTCAATGGGTCGCCTACATCTTTGGGATTGACACCTCACCTCCTTTGCTCCTGGTATCTGATTCTCAATATCGACACGTCTCCGAACCAAGGCATTGTTTAGGTGGACAAAGGCTGGTCCCTGCATCTGATGCGCGCTCCATCGCAGACGGCTTGACTTTTCAGATTTACCTTCTATCCAATACAACTAAGTTTATTCTTTAAAAATTCATATCTCAAGTACGACTTGTTGGATCTTCCTTGTTTTAGTCTTGTTTTCTTCGGTATATTAAGATCTATTTTTCTAACCAGGTGTGGTATATTTTCGTGTGGTGTTTTCACCGTTTTACTGTTTGAAGTGTTGCACAAATACTTTATACATTGCCTCCTATGTTAAGCCTGCCTGCTCTGTGCCAACCTACCAGAGGCTGAGCACAGGTTAATTTAGAGTGTGTATCTGACTTACCCTGATTAGGAATGTGGTTCCTGCTTAGAGAGGGTGCTTACCCCTGCCAATCAGAAACACAGGGACATATTTATACTCCATTTGCACCAAATTTGCGTCAGTTTTTTTACACAAATTCAGTACAAAGCTAACTCCATATTTATATTTTGACGTTAGACACGTCTAACGTCACAATATTGGAGTTTGCACCATTTTTTAGATGCATGAACCTACCTTGCATCAATGAGATGCAAGGTATGTATTCTCATCTAAAAAATAGTGGTAACCCCATAGCCCCATATTTATCCCCGTGCTAAAATGATGCAGGGTGGGAGGAGGGGCTAAATAATGGTGCAAAACTTGCTTCGCACCATTATTTAATGCCTGAGTCACACCAGGCGTTAGGGGACCTGTGGATCCATTTCCATTGTTAAACACCATGGAATGGGTCCACAGGTGCCCTCCTCAAGCCCCAGGAACACCCACACCCACACCAGAGGGGGTTATTATTAAAGTGCCAGGGTGCAATGGCCATGCCCATGGGACACTGGTCTCCTGTGCTGGCCATTGGGGTGGTGGGCATGGCTCCTGTCTTTTCTAAGACAGGAATCATGTTGTATAGATGGTTTTGCATCAGAAAATGATGCTAGGCTGGTTAGAGGCATTATTTTTGCCTCAAACGAGCCTAATATCATTTCTGATGCGAAACCCCCTTATCCCATACAACCACCCCCACCCAGCTTTTTTTTTTTACACTAGCCCACCCTTTGCACCGGCCTTGTGCCATTCCATAAATATGGCGCTCAGTGTGTGCTCAGGACTGGCGCAAGCCGGTGCTAAACTTTTTGATGCAAAACTGCGTTAATGCAGTTTTACATTAAAAAGTATAAATATGCCCCTCAGTTTCTAACATTCATCCACTTGTTGTCCCATTTAATGAGATTAGGCACACCTCTGTGTGTTAGCCTCCAAAAGGCTTTGCCACCAAGGAAAAGATGCATATCACCTGTCTGCAGAAGTCACCCATTCCCAAAAACATTATGACTTCTCTTTGCATTTTTGGAGGACCCATTCTACTTCTTCTCCTGATACTTTTCTTGTTCCAATTTCCAACAATATGTCCAAATATTGGACTTCTTTTTGATAATACTCCAGCTTGCTCAGGACACTGTATGTCCATTCCCAACCAAATGACTGCAAGGCAATTGTGACCTGTTTGCAAGATTCTTTTGTCTTTGATACTACTAATAGGTTATCAGTATATCGCATGAGGGCTGGATTGCAGGGCATGTTTAATCTTCCCATATTTTTCTTCAAAATCTGATCAAAGATTAAAGGACTCTTAGTATACCATTGAGGTACGCAACACCATGCTAATATTTTCTCTCCAAACACAAGAAGAAAGCCTAACAAAGGTCTACAACAGTGAACCATTGATTTGTATAAGGCACACATACAAAGTGAAGTCCAAAGTGAAGTCCATTAAAAAACAATATCCATGTCTTTATTCTTCAGTTCAGTGAACAATATTTATGACTTGTAATCTTCAATTCTTCAATTTCCAGACATCACTTGTACATTGCTGTCCGAACTCACCAAAAACCCAACACGTGTTTCGTCCGGGGTGTACCCAATGACTTCATCAGGGCTGCAATTATAGGTATATAGCACATTGTCTTTATGTTCCCCTCAAACATGTAAATCATTCAATAACAAATCATTTTATACCTTTCTCATGCAAAGGGTGGGGTATTGTTGTGTTAATAGTTACTACCAGCTACTATAGTGAGTGAAATACAATATAAATGCAAGTAGTTAGTTATTAATATAAGGATTAACTGGTGTATTATGTATTTCAGTCTGTTTTGTTCGGTTCTCAGGATACATGATGCTATTAAACATTATCGGTGTCTTTACAGGAGCCACTATAAATAGAATTAATAAGGAACTCATTAGAATTGATAGAAGGATTCAACAGGTACCTATTGCCAGGTGGAGTGTTTTCTTTTCTTTTTTGCCACATTTAAGTAAGGGCATGTGAACACAGTTGTATGCTTGCACATAGGGGGATTTTACTTTTAGTCAAATTATTATGTGTTACATGGTTTTTGAGCACATATAAGTGGAAAATTACTCTACAGTGCTGTTAAAGTACTCAGATCTGCATTCGTTAATTGTTCTCTTTTACTTTGATGTTTTTTATATGATCTTTTTACTTACTTATGATTGTCACCAACTAATCAATGATCAATTTATCATAATTTAGATTGTATTTCACTCACTACTGTAGCTGGTAGTAACTATTAACACAACAATATCCCACCCTTTGCATGAGAAATGTATAAAATTATTTGTTATTGAATGACTTACATGTTTGTGGGAAAAATAAAGACAATGTGCTATATACATATAGTTGCAGCCCTGATGAAGTCATAGGGTAGACCCCGGACGAAACACGTGTTGGGTTTTTGGCGAGTTTGGACAGCAATTAACAAGTGATGGCTGGAAATTGAAGAATTGAAGATTACAAGTCATGAATATTGTTCTCTGAACTGAAGAATAAAGACATGGATATTGTTTTTTAATGGACTTCACTTTGGACTTCACTTTGTATGTGTGCCTTATACAAATCAATTGTTGTCAGTGAGGTTTATCACTGAGTATAAAGAGTAAAGGGTGATCTTCTTTTAAGTGCACCATCAGCATTAATTAAAAAAAACTGACTATTGACAAGCAGCACCATATACTCCCTAAGCTCACCTATCATTGTTACAACAATGAACCACTCTGCTGTGTACACAATTTGATAAAGAATGGTGGGTGGATTTGGTACCATAAGGCAACATGGGATTACAATATCATTCACTTTACGCTAATCCTGGACTATCCTAAAGTTACCATTCGGTTTTTGTAATCCTATAACTGGTGAATTGCATGCACTCCTGATTACTCCCCTCAAAATTCCTTTTTGTAGCATGTTGTCGATAATTGCTGTTAATCCTGCTAATATGTATGTGGTCATGTACTAAGGTCAAGTGGAATTCTTGGGAACACTGTTTGGCTTTCATCAATCCAATGTCTTTTCCTGCGAAATCCCACACTTTAGGATTAACTGTGTTTCTTAGATCTGATGGCAATTCTTCCAGTATTCTCACTGGATACAGTCATACTGTATATTGCTGAGCCAATTTAAACTCAACATACTTATCATGTGTTTGGAACTCCATCCCATTTGGAGTACAATATATTGTGAAATTTAACTTGCACAACCAACATCTTCCTAATAGATTTGAATTGCAAAAAACAAATAGATTTTCTTCAAATGAGCCTATTTTTACAAGAAGCTCTTCTTAGAATAAACTTGTAATTTATTTTTATTTTTTGTAACTTCTACAACTCGGATCTTCTCTCCAGAGAGATGTAGTTCTAAGACTTCTGCCATTCTAAAAGTAGAATGGGTAGATCCAGTGTCAATAAGGGATGACACTTGGTGGCCATTTACCTCAACTTCTACAAATGGTCCACTGTGGTCTACCTCTAAGACTGCACCACGTACGCAATCGTCCTCCCCTCTCAGGCACTGTCATTGTAATGTGTCTTAGTCCAAGCTCACATCATTCAACATGGGAAACTGTTCAACTGTGGTTTGATTTTGTACTTGTAAGGCATTCCTGTTTACTCGGGGTAATACATTCTGATTCAACTTTAAGTTACCTGCATTTTGTTCAATCATAGGGGCTGGCATTATCAAAACCTGATTTGTTGTACAGGTTCATTCTGCAAATGCATCTGGTTTCCTCAATGTTTCTGAAAATTGTTTACTCTGTCCAGATTGAGCTTTCAATGGCCTACTTTGTTACAAAGATGACTAGGACTAATTTTCTTCAATATAGAAACATCAACACCTGTACTAGGATAGGAATAGGAACTACTCGGCCTCTGCTCTGTGTAGCAATCAAATTTCCTTGAAATCCTTGCATACCACTCTGGAAACCAACACCTTGCACTTCACCACCATTCCTTGTGAACAACTGATTCTGAAAACACCTCTGTGCCAACTTCATCTGGGCCAACATCCTTAAGCTTTCTCTGTTTCATTTCTTTCTCATCACTGCGATACTTAGCATACTTCAGAACCTCATTAAAGGATTTTGTCTGCTACAAAATTGCATTCTGCTGTGTATGGTGACTAATTTCAGGTCTCCAACCAAGAACAAACTGTGATATAAAAAGCCCATGTCATTCAGCTCCAAATGTGTTTGACGCGTGTGCTGCTGAAATTCCTTTAATAACCTCTCCTAATAGTCATGCACATAGTCTTTCACTTCTTACTGAATCCTGTTTAATCTAACATAATCCAAAATCCTTAGAAGGAACTCTTTTCAAAAAGGTAATCACCTCATTGTATTTTCCCATCACAGTCAATGATGGTACACCAGTGTGAGGATCTCTCAGTGGTTCTGTATCTGGCCAGTAAACAGCAATTTTACACTCAAACCACAAACTGTTTGGAACCACAATGTCAAAGAACATATTGAAATACATCTGCAAGACCTTTGAAATGTTCAAAAACCTTTCAACTTGAGCATACCACTGCATAGGGTTCCCAAATTGTTTGTAAATAGTGCAAAGTCACCACTACTCCACTGCACATGTACGTATCCTCCATCTGGTATATTTTTTCCTTCTTCCAGATTATCAGACAGTGGCTTTCTTTCTATTTCAGGCATATCTCTCGGTTTCTTTTTCTTTTCTAGTTTCTTTGCCCATTTGCTTTCTAATTTTTCAAAACTACCCCTTTTGTAGACACATTTCACTGATTCGATAAATAACATTTTTCAATGCTTTGATTCAGTTCTGCAGTGTCAATTGCCCTTCTTCCAATCCCAGAGCAGCTCTGAAAACCAACCAAGCAATCACTGCACAGCTAAACCAATCTTAGGGCGGCGCTTTACACCAGCCAACCAATACCAGCGTAGCAAGCACACTGTGATGCAACCACCTGTTCCTTGCTGAGGTTCCCCCTCCTTTACAATTTCTCCGTATTCATACAAAGCATCAATATTAATAAACTATACAACATTAAAAAAAAATACAATTTGTCTGCCTCTTCTAAAAAAAACAAAAGAATGATTAAACAGCCAGAATGTTCAGGCTTTTACACTCTCAACATTTTCTCCGTCAAAAGACATTTTTGACACACACCAATGAAATCTTGATCAGTGGAAAATCAGACACCCAGGAGCAATTAATTACAGGAGAGTTCAATATGAAATTATGGCAACACTTTGAAAGAGAGGAACAGATGGTGCAGCAAGACTTTATATGGTCTGTCCTACAGCAAGAATCTGGAGGTGTTCAGACCTGGGTTGTAGGAAATAATATTATTCCGGTCAATGAGACAGGTTTTATCAAAGAGCCGGGAACAGCTGTAAATGTCTTATCCCTTACCACCCACCATTATAAATAAATGTAAACAGAAAAAAACAACCCCTGTATGTCTGCTTCGTGGACTTTAAATCTGCTTTTGCTTCAGTACAGCACAGCCAGTTATTGGCAAAACTAACCTACTGGGGTATCCCGGCAAAGTTATTGGAAGCAATACAGATGCTATACACAGATACATGGGTTAGATTGAAAATTGGGGATGGTACATTTCTATCAAGGAAAATTGGGACCGAACACGGTCTTAAACAAGGCTGTGTGCTTGCACCTTACCTTTTCAACCTTTTTGTATCGGATCTGTCCTCCCTGTTAGATGAGGTAAATGCTCACCCTCCAAAGATTGGTGACCTACTTATTTAAAATTTGCTCTATGCGGATGACGTAGTCCTACTAAGTCATATCAGAGTTGGACTACAGCATCTGATAGCAAAATTATCAGAATTTGCAATAAAAAACAGATTGGAAAAAAAATTGAGGAAAACAAAAACCATGGACATAAGCAGCAGAATACACAAACCAGATAAGTGGTTCCTCCAAGGCCAAAAACATGAATCAGTTAAATTATATACATACTTGGGGGTACTATTTGATGAGACGGGGTCTTTTATTCCCCATAAGCTGGACTTAACCCAAAAAGGAAATACTCTGCTGTTTGCTTTCAGTAACCTACTAAGATCACTACATGGTCCTAGTTACAGACCTCTGCTACAAGTGATAACTGGCAAATTAATTCCTAGTGTCACTTATGGTAGAAAAGCTTTGAGGGGTAGAGACCCAGTTACCCTGAACTGGCTAGTTGGGAAAGTTTTCAGAGCCCCTTTTCATCTTCCAATGAAAGACTCTCAGGCCCAAATTAGGCTGGAGTTTGGATATGTGAACCAATCAATAGCAAGACAGGGTGCCTATATTAAATCTGGAAACATGTACAACAAGCTAAGGGAAACAGGTTAAGTCAAGCACTCTGGAAAGAGATGAGTGTGAACCCAAGGGCCCCATCACAGCTATATTTAGACTAGGCCCTTGATGATCTGGGGGCCCACTAATTGTGGGAAAAGAGTTTACCACTTGATGCTTTTAAAACAATCATTAATTGTATTGTGAAGAAAAAGTCTTTAGCTGTGGATAAGAGTCTTTTTGCTGGTAGATCTCATGCTTGGACAATAATAAATGAATATAAAACTCTAGAACGTCAGTCATATTTGGACTTCGGCTGTTCAAAGAAAGAAAAATACTTATTTATCAAAAATCAATTTGGCCTTCTTCCAGAAGGTCTAAACTCAGCTCCTCAGGTAGGCTCTGGTGTAAATTCTCCTAGTTTTCTATGCGAAAGTGGAGTCCGGAGCATATTATATTTGATTTGCATATGTCAAGGCTTAAGGCAAGAACAAAGAAAATATCTTAAGGATGTCTTTAAACAGTCATACAAACATGTGGGCAAGCCGTGATCGCCACCTTTAATTCCTCGGACACCACACTGAATTCCAGACTAATACAAAATTTAAGTCAGGCCTCAAAAAAATTGGACACCCAAATTAATATGATTTCAGTTTAGGGTGTGAAATCAGTTTTGTGTATAGGCAGTTCATACATTTATCAAATTTTAGGGATATAGTTAATGAGGTTTTAGTGGACATATATTTGTCCTTATTATGTATTGGCTTCAGTTAATAAATTATTGGTCAAGTCTGGATGTTCCTCATACAAATCAATCCTAGAGGCCTGGGTTTATGACTAAAATAAACGTAATTATTGTTTTTATAATTATATCTATTAACGGATATGGCAACAATTGTTATTCGTGGGTTTATGAAATGTATTAATTAGTACTAGGGTTTGTATTGTTAACAACATTTTTAGGTGGTTTATAGTTTTTATACAAAATATGTATTAGGATTGTGAATTTAATATGGATGATGCAACAGTTTTGATTAACCAAGCATTT
This sequence comes from Pleurodeles waltl, assembly GCF_031143425.1. Classification (NCBI taxonomy): domain Eukaryota; kingdom Metazoa; phylum Chordata; class Amphibia; order Caudata; family Salamandridae; genus Pleurodeles; species Pleurodeles waltl. The sequence goes on along the minus strand of NC_090447.1, from coordinate 959,420,436 downwards.
TAAAAGGATTCAGAATACATATACTCAAAACAATCAATAATCAATTTCAGTGCAAAACCCAATTGATACTCACAATCCAAATCTGGTGACTGCTTTAGAAATCTGCACTCCGTCAATCTTTGGGCTTAGGTTTTGGGCATTGGTAGTTGGGCATTTATCTCATTTTGGGGCATATTTTAATTTATGCAGTTCCTCTTTTTCTATTGCTTAACCATAACTCTGCTACTAACTTTGATTAAGCAATGTATGCTTTAGGACTATTGAGGATCTTCAGAAACATGGCATTCCTGTACCTCAACTGAAACCCCATAGGTTAGGTCTTGGAGGCAGAATTAAAATGGAGTAGGAACTGCAAGTCAATAATTTACCAACATTCAAGATCGTTTGATGGCAATAAGAGTTTGATTATTTCAAGACTTTATTAGATCAATAATTTATCAAGTTCATTATTAGCAATTCATTCAGTCTCAATACAGTTACAGGGCAAAGCAGGAAGCACATTCTATAAAATCTAATCCCTATTCTAAAATAATCTAATTTTCTGAATAGATAGAGAACATTATTAGAAATCATGAAGAGCTCTTCCCTCCCATGTGAAATCATAATCTTCTAAAAGAACTTCCCATAAAGAGAGGTTCAATAAACTCTATAGACTCTCTCACAGCCAAATTCAAAGCAGAATGAAAGTTGCTCCTATAATAAATCTGAAACACATCTGCAAAGGGTCTAAGTCAGAATGTGTCAAAATGAGAGTGTTCTCTCTCAAGGAAAAGGCTATGTTCGATTTAGGCTGGGAACACACAATTATACAATGTTAATAAAATAACCAGTTGCAAGTTTCAAGAAGATAACTTTTTTTTTCAGCCAATGAGATTTTGATGTCTTCATGAAACCAGGACAGCTTCTATTGATTGAGCAAGTTTTAACAACTACATCATAATGCACAATACATTTAACTATTCCCTAAAACATTTGGTTAATGTTGAATATCTTCTCACCATTTCAAACTATAAGACAAAACTAGTAAAGTTAAGTATGATACAATCCAAATGAAGTCACTCCCATCTTTACACGCCTTTACTAACAGTGTCTATTAATAAAGCAACAACCTTTTAAGATTAATCCAACATTGCAGTCATTTTTCCATAGGTCAAATGAGTAAGAAATCTAAGTTCTAACACTGTCTCTATTCATTCTGTTGTTACCATAGGACAATTGCATCATGAGAAGAAATACAGTTATGACCATGACACAGTTCAAAACTAACAAAGAGGAAAAGGAGAGAAAGTAATGAAAGATGTACTAATCAGCAGTTCAGACTATTTATGTATCTCTGTGCAAGTTTCAAATGCAAACCAACATTTAAATGTAGTGTTTAATTGAGGCCTACAGAACATCCTCATGCAGATTAATTCTATAATATTTTAAGTCTATACAAGGCTTCAATATTACTGCTACACCTACAAATACTGAGCATACATTATTCCCAAATGAGGAGGGTGTTTTGGATGTGTCCTTTTTCAGCTTGCTTCCTATAACTCATCTTTCTCGTTTCTTATTTTGCAGCGCACAAGATTGCATTCTTTGAATAGAGGGTGTGGACAGAAGACAAACAGGAATGCTGATTCTTAGGGTTTGATTTATTAAGAGCCTCCACACTTGTGGCAGGATCTCAGAACTGCATTTCCCATTGCGGAGATCCCGCCACGACTACAGAATCTCTACCAGGACTGTGGAGGCTCTTTGTGAATTGGGCCATAGGTGTTTTCCTAGGAGGTGCTCTTTGAGAGGGAAGGTGTGAAATAGTAAAGAAGGGGAACAGAAGAGTATAGCGATGTTGGGGTAAATTGAATATGGGTGGCTATTTTCCCCTAAAAAGAGTACAAAAATTATTCACTTCCTGGGTCACCTCATTCAGAGGGCAAATAAAGAGCCTCAGCTGGAGCTTCAAGACAACTGCATTTCAAGTTCCCTCTGAATGTCATTTAACAATTCAGAACCAGTACAAAAGAAGCTGAAAAATAATATTACATCGTTCTTCATGAGTACAGAACGTCCCCAGTGTAAACCATGTGACAGGTAGCACATAAACAAATAAACATTTTGCAACAAAATACTGAGCTTACACAATGTCCGATTTATGACAATGAAAAACATATTTTCCAGCACCGGCCAAGACAGTAGTTTTAATGCCTAATAAAATAAACAGAAAGAATCTTTAATCTCCAGTGACTTGACTAGGGACCCTGAGCAAAAACACAATCCCAGTAGGAATCCTGAGAAAGCTGCATTTATAGGCCCGCTGATTTGAAAATAGACAATGATATACTTTGCTATAGTGTGCCTCAACATTGGAAACTCTTGAAATGATGAAAACAGACTTTTTCTGGTCTAACTTACAAGGGATTCCCCCAGTCGCTCCTAGTACACTGGGCATTATATTAAGGAGCTCATTAAGAAATAAGGACACAAAGCCTTAAAAAAAGTGAACACTGAAATCAGTGTAATTTAGGGGTACTGTCTGTCATCTTTTCTATCTTCATGGAGCACTGATGATACTTATAGGCAGAGGAATCAGGTTTGAGTCTCTGTGTCAGCTCAGCAACCTATGATTCTAGGCAAATCACTTAGGGCCAGATGTAGGAAGCCGTTTGCATGGTGCAAACTGCGAAAATCGCAGTTTGCGCCATGCAAACAGCCTCATGCGATGCTCATTCACAATTTGCGAGTCGGTACCGACTCGCAAATTGTGAATGCGACTCGCAAATAGGAAGGGGTGTTCCCTTCCTATTTGCGACTCGCATCGCAATGCAGAATTGCTTTGTGACCGCGAATGCGGTTGCAAAGCAATTCGCAGTTACCACCAGTGTCACACTGGTGGTAACTCATTCGCAAAAGGGAAGGCGTCCCCATGGGACCCCTTCCCCTTTGCGAATGTTTCCCAAAAGTTTTTTCAGAGCAGGCAGTGGTCCAATGGGCCACTGCCTACTCTGAAAAAATGAAACCAAATGGTTTAGTTATTTTTTTTATTTTACAACTCGTTTTCCTTTAAGGAAAACGGGCTGCAAAATAAATAAATAAAACTGCTTTATTTAAAAAGCAGTCACAGACATGGAGGTCTGCTGACTTCAGCAGGGCACCATCCCTGTGAGTGCAGGGACTCGCTATGGGGTCGCAAAATGCAACCCACCTCATTAATATTTATGAGGTGGGTCTTTGCGACCCCTTAGAGAGTCGCAGACGGTGTCTGAGACACCATTCTGCATCTGATATTGCGACTCGGAAATTGCGAGTCGCACCGACCAATATTGGAAATTCGTACATCTGGCCCTTAATCCCCTGGAGTCTAGAAAATGAACTTTTCCTTTGTAATGTAGCTGGTGCTCATGTAAAGTGCTTGAATACCTTTGGGTCAAGTTTGCAATATCTAAAACTGCAAAAAAAGTCATATCGTGAAGTTGAATATATACATACAGCCAAAAGAGGGATGACTCTTTTTCAAGCAAACTAGGAAGTTGATCCCCTGGATCTACACAAGGCGGTAGCTTGGTCAATGAGACTGGGGGATGTTACCTTCAGATTTTCCGAAAATCAGGCTGGCTTTTAATGTTTACATTACATTATATGACAAACAGGGTGCATGGAGGGACCTAAGGGGCAGTGGAAAGAGACAGGAATGCTGATTGGTAGGGGTACTAAGTGAGAGAAAACATAATATTTTGTAAAATTACCAATATTTTTGATGACTTTAAAAACTGAGAGGGAGAGAGTGGGCTTGGCATTTTGTCTGAATGTATGTATAAATTCCTGGTGAAATCTGTCAGACATCTCACCATACCCAACTGAAAGCATCTGTAACCAACTGTTCATCAGAAAATTCATTTATTGGAGGTGTAGCACCCCACACACATCCCCTGTGCCCACACCCCTGGATCTACAGCAGTGAAATATTTTGAAACCCCAAAATAATTGAGGGTGAAAGTCACTATGACACTCTGAACATTTTTGTTTAAGCAAGTCAACGAAATTGTGAATTTATTTGAAAATGGTTTTATATATATATATATATATATATATATATATATATATATATATATATATATATCACAACCACACAGGGCTAGTGTGATACGCGGGAATGGGGAGCCCACTGATATTTAAATGAGGGGCCATGCTGATATGCATAAACACCAAAGGCTCAAACATTCACCCTGGAAGTGATTTATATATATATATATATATATATATATATATATATATATATATATATATATATATATAACTGTATATATAAATAAATATATAAATATAATTACACACATATATATATATATATATATTCTTATGCAGCATAGATGACTCTACCACCATTCAGCTTTGGTGCTCAACAACCAGTGCGAGGTCCTATGTTATATTCAACCAAAAAGTCTCCTGGAGACACTGTTTTATAGCAGGGGATCGAGCATTGGGCCCCCATCCCTGTGCCTAGATCAACCCAGGGGACTCATCCCTGCAGTCAGACCCAAGCAGTGCACCTGGGACACTATGTTTTTGGCCCAGGAGAATGCAGGCACACGCCGCCAGCACTCTTTGGGGCAGAAAACACAACTTTTCTCCTGCCTGGGTCAAGCACTGCAAAATGCTACTTCTTCCCCAGCAGGAGTAAAGTGAATGAGTTGCTTACCATCAGCACCCTGGCTGGAGCCACAGGGGACTGTAGGCCTTCCCGCTGCCACAAAGAATAATGAAATTTAAGTGCCCTGGGTTGTGCACAGGGAAACCACTTCTGAAAAAATGACAGATTCCAGGTGGTGCCTGGGGTGCTGGCAGAGGCCTTGGCACTTCCCAACAGGCTACAAAGTTTTTTGGTATTGAAGGTGGTGCAGATGGGCACCAAGGAACCTACTTTTGAAAACAAATGCCAATTCCTTCCGGTTAGCAAAATCAGCCCTTTAATGCACTTGTCTGATTGGGCATTCTTTAGCAGTCTGAGCCAAGCTACCTTAATGAGTTGTGAAGTGGCCTGGACCGAAACAAAGGAAGCGTTTGGTGGGAGGAGAACTGCTGCAGCAGATGGCAGAGCAGGAATGGGGCAAACTGCTTTTGAAATGATGGAAAGCCACCTAGGACAGAAACTATACCTCCCCCATTCCCTGCTCCCCTAGCCAGATGGGAGCCCTAGTAATTAGATTAGGAGAGGGGCTAGAAGGGGTGTGTTAGGGAAACTTAGCCACACAAGTGGGTGGGCTGAGCCAGATGTTACCTCCCAGGAGAGCTTTTTTCCATCTAGGATTTTTAAAGAATTTTGTTTTCTGGGACTGATTGTTGTCACACTTCACATGAAGTTGTCATCCTAGAGGGTGGCAACCTGAACCCCATTGGTCAGGGGTGCCCTCCTGCTTTCCAAACCAGGAGCACGGAAAAATATGGCAGAGATTCCCAGCAATTCATATCCCTGCTGAAAGAAAATACTGGAGAAGAAGGACTGCCCTGCTGAACTCCTGGTCTGCACCTGAAGGACAGCATCCACAAGGACTAAACCAGCTGCACACTCTGGGCTTCACCTAGGAAAGGTATTTCACTTGCTTCTATAGCACCAAGAGTGGGTTCCTTGTAAGCATCAGGTACAAAGGCACTAACGAGAGTCCCCTGCATCAAGTCCTACAAGAAGAGCCCAGCTGACCAGAGTCCAGTGGCCATTTGAGGATTTTTGACTGGTGCATTGTGGGTACTGTAGTCCCAAATTCCAAGGAGCACCAAAGAGCTTCTGGAACCTTGGATCAAGTTTGTGGACACTTTAAGGACCCAAAAAGGACTTATGGAAGAAGATCCAGAAGTTTGGAGAAGTTTGGGGCAACTTTATGAAAAAGCTCCATAAGGTGATCGACCCGTCAACGACAGTCAAGCAGGTGATGACAAATTAAGGCCCAGCCTGAATTTCAGGCTCATCCTGCAGAAGCTCCAGAGCTTTTCTCTATTGATGAGACTTCCAAGAGTTGTCAGGGACCTCGGGATGAGCCAAGCCAACCATGTTGCATCTCTAGCCGCCCGACTGTCGTTGAGGACAAAAGCTCCAAAAAGAGACCACATCAAAAAGAAAAATCTTGACCGAGGCCTACCGCTTAGTGTTTCTGAGTTGGCCTCTATTGTGGACGGCCTCAAACTTTGACTTTGCCCCGATCAAAAGCAACTAGATAGGCTTGATTGGTGCTTTTTGCTTCTAGGCACTAGAAAGCACATTTTTACATTTAATCTCTCAACATTCATATCTCTGGTTCCCTGCATTAGATTTTTGCCACTTTGGTGTCATCTTAAACATAACAAGTATTTCCTATTTTTATACATTCTAGTTCGATTTTTTATTGTGTTTTGTGTTTTACTCATTACACCTAACTGCTCATGGGCAAAGCTACCAAGGGTTGAGCAAGGATTAATTAACCAAGACTTTGACTGGACCAAATATGAGATTGTGGCCTATTTTTAAGTGTAGGTACCTACCTGCCCTTACTAATAATCCACTTTCCAACAGTGAAAAACTGGCTTGTTGATTGACTGGGGTGTGATCCCTGGTCAAACAGCAACCACACTTCATATCTGGGTAAGGCACAAGAAACCCCAAATTAACCTGCGCTCAGGCTCTCGTAGTTTGGCACTGGGCAATTAGGCTTAACTTGAAGGCAATGTGTAAAGTATTTGACCAACACTTCACACACTAAAACAGTGTCAACACCACACACAAGTGATCCCTTACTAGGTTAGAAAAATATAACTTATTTGGTAAATTAAACAATATCAAAACAACAGAAATCCAATGAGTTGAACTTCAGGTATGAATAAACTGTCAAACAGGTGGAGAAGCCATAAGCACCAGCAGGGGATAGCAAGAAAAATGGTGCAGTGTTGGTTTCAAAGATGATGTTCTGATTTCGAGATAAGAGGTACAGCAGCAATCAATTCTGACACGTGCAGTAGAGGTGACGCGTCACTTTTCCCCATGCACTGCCAGCGATGCATCAATTCTGCTCCCACAACAAAGGAGACTCTGAAGCAAGCACCTTAGGCCCACTTCCAAGGGTCCAGATCTAGGGTGTTACCACTTGGAAGGACAGGTTCACAGAGAGCAGAGTCCAGGAGCAGGATGGTTGGAAGCATGTTATGTCCCTGAGACTCCAGATCAGGAGGACAGCCAACTACCCCTTGGAGTCACCCCGGGTTCTGGGTTGGAAAGATTCCAGTCCAGTATTTTTCACTCCCAGGCAAGAGGGCAGCAGGCACAGGTCAGCAACAAAGCTGGAGTCCAACAAACAGCAGTTCGTTAGAGTGGCAGGCCTTCAGCAGCATAGCAGTTCCTCTCCCTCTCAGAGTATCCACACATCTGGAACCTTACTTAGTTGGTGGTGTCTGAGATGAAGTTCTTATACCCAGTGGTGCCTTTGAAGTGGAAGGACTTCAAAGAGATGCCTTTGAAGTGCACAGATGTCCTGCCCTACCTCCAGACTCGCTACAAGGGGGTATGCAGCCCTTTGTGTGTGGACAGGACAAAGCCTATTCAGTTGTAGATGAGGCTATGTCCACCCCTCCCTCCCATCATGCCCAGGATGGCCCATCAGGACACAGATGACCTATCAAGTCACACCCAAGTTCCCATTGTCTGTGGCTGTCTTGGGGGAATATACAAAGCTCAGCTGATCCCCACCTTGAACATGTGATCATAGACAGGCAACAGGCACCCAGTGGTTAACACAAGCAAATGCCAACTTTCTATAAGTGGTGTTTTCAGAATTGCAATTAGAATTCCAACTTCACCATAAGTTGTGATTCCAGAGACATCAAACTTGAAAAGTCTATCTCTTTTACATCATGAATTACACCTATTAAGATGTGATAAGGTCATCCCAAAGTTAACCTACTCGAGAGATAGGCCTTGTAGTGGTGAAAAACTAATTTAAGGATATTTCACTATCAGGACATGTAAAACTTAATAGTACATGTCCTACTTTTTATATATACAACACCTGGCCGTTGTGGCTCTCCAAGACCAACCTTAAGGGTGGCTTGTATGTATTAAAAAGTTCATAAAAAGTGGCATGACTCGACAGGTTTGAAGGGCTGCTTAAGTGGGTGCCACAATCAGTGCTGCAGGCCCACTAGCAGCATTTAATTTACAGGCCCTGGGCACCTGTAGTGACTGTTACTAGGGACTCATAGGTAAATTAAATATGCCAATTGGGTATAAGCCAATGTTACCACATTTTAGAGAAAGAGCACAAGCATTGTGGAACTGGTTAGTAGTGGTAAAGAGCACAGAATCCTAAAGCCAGAAAAAACAAAGTCAGCAAAAACAGGAAGTCTGAAGACTAAACGTTAGGGGAACCACACCAAGGATGTCAGGTCTAACATACTTGTTCATCCATTTTCTTAAATATACCATTGCCATTAAGTTGGGATTTCATTTTAAGGCCCAGGTTTGATCATTTTGCCTTCTGTCAGCTCCAAGGGTCTTCATTAAAGATTTGGCCTTCCTGGTGGCCATTCTCATTGGCAGAGGCTTATTAGTTTCACCATACTAGATGACTGGCTACTTTGTGCTTTTTTTTCCTAAGGGTGTGAAGGCTGTACGGCAGGATTGCACAATCCCAAAAAATGCATGCCTTCTTTCTCAATTGTGTGAAATCTTGTCTGGGAACACTACAGAGCCTGCAGTTCATAGGAGCTGATTTCAGAGCACAGCTGGGAATAGCATGTTTTGACATCCTCAATAACAAATCAACTTATTATCTCACATGATGTCTCTTTTGTACCTCACTGAAGATTTGACAAATGATTAATTGAGGGTGCAGAGTGATATTGCAACATTTCTTCTTCTGTCCCTGGGTGCACCTACATTTACTGGCACTTCACTAGGAAGCAGGAACCTCACTGGTAACTAGTCTCACATTAGCAGTCCAAAGGAAATTATGTAGCCTTCCCCTCCAGTGGCTCACAGGCCACATGCTGTAGTGGGGATAGAAAATCACTCTTTTCAGGATCTCTGGTTGACAGAGGAGTTGAGGGCCACCTCCAAATGGATATAGCTGGTGGCAGATCTCTACATTCTCCTTTTCTTTGCTCCTCAGAAACAAGGACAGGCAGTGAAAGTCTGCACTAATAATCAAGTGACGTGGCAAACATCAATCATCTAGAGGAGACAAGCGATCCCAGCCTAGCTTATCTAGCAAAGATGATAAGGACCTTGGTGGAGTCCAACTATTTTTTTTACCTAAAAGAGATCCATCTTCTGGGGACAGAGAATGGCCTTGTGGGTCTGCTGTGCCAGACCATTCCATCATCAGTGTCTCTCTGCTTGTACAAATATCTATTTCACATGGTAATAAGGTTCAGATTCCATGCTTAGATTTCTTTCCATTAACATCAGTTTTATGGGTTTCATCTCATGGAATATAGTGTGGGGTGTGATACAATTTCTTTTTCTTTGTGGGGTTCCTGTATGCTTTTTCTATTATACCATTTTGAGAAAATAACCTTGGGGAGCACAGGAAAGAACAAGCAGAGGATTTAGTGATGGTCCCATTTTGGCCTCAGAGACCCTGTCTTCCTCTCTTTTATAATCTCTCAGTCATATTTCCTTCTTCCCCTCACTATACCTCAGTATATCTCTCCTGATATAGTCCTCTCCATAGCACTGCTGCCTAAAGCCTGGTAATTTAGAATCTAAGGTTACATTTCTGAGGTTCTTCATTACAGATTTTGCTGAGTATTTAGCAGTTTAGCCAGAGTAAATTAAAGTTTATGATAGGCAACTGTAGAAATTTGAATTTCCTCTATGGGGTTAGAGGCATCTTACTTTGAGCTAGGCAGGAATCTTGATTTTTTCAGGAATAGTTTTTTTCAGGTTTACCGATATCTGTGCTATGTGGTCAACAGGCTGAGCACTGTACCGGGAGGGGTATGGATTTCCAATCTATCAGATCTCAAGCTTCTCATCTCTTAGAGAGCTTGTATTTACATCCTCCAGTGGTTCCTATTCCACTCTCCTAACTGGACTTACCACTGGTGAGAAAAAAGTCTTCAGAAAGGAGCCTTTGAACCTATTAATTCTTTAACTATTGAAGTTGCTCCTCTCCTAGTAGTAATTTCCACTGGAATTAACTTGCAGAGATCAGGGTCCTAATCTTTCAGAAACTTGTGGAGAGATATTTCATATATAGTATACTACTTGACCCAGACCCAAGCTATTTGCCAAAGGTTCTTTTGTTTTTTTCATGTATCTCAGGACCTGGATCATCCACATTTTTTCCATCTCTTTCTTCAGAAGAGGAGATGTGTTTGCATAAAGCAGATGTACATAGGGCCTTGACAATGTATTTGAGCAGAAAGGCTTCTTTTTGACATATAAATATTTTTTTGTTACTTTTGGAATACTCAGCAAGCTTTGCCATCCTTCCACAAACAAGTTAAACCACTGAATTTGCTAGGCCATAACCTTGACATATCAAAGTTCTGGGGTGGCTCTTCTGCACTGCTTTGGGAGGCTCTATCTGGGGCATTTACACTACACTTTGAAGGATCTCAAGACTGAGTTTGTATGTTTACATTTGTATCCATTGGCTTTAGCTGGGGTATGTCCTCATGATATCAAAAGTTAGACAAGTTGGAAATACCTCAGTTACATACTAATAATCTGCATTTCACTGAGCCCTAATCTTCTCCATCATAGTCCTAAATTCTCACCCTTCTCATCCATGGGGAAGAGGAGACCACTGAATAATCATGAAAGCATGGGTATTCAGGAAATATTCAGCGTGGACCAATATTTATGTCACACAGAAACAGGAGGTGTCAGTACAAGGGTCTTACAATTTAACTGGACTTTAGGAAAGTTTCTATTTGTGTTTTTGATTAAGAAAGATACATTCTGTATCATATGAAAAACTTACTAACTTAAGAACTGTGATGAGGAAGACTGGGACTCAGAGTAATGAAGATTACAAGTGCATAAACAGACAATTTTCCTAAAACAGAGGAGCGGGCTGCCATTACCTAATGCAATGTACTCATTAAAATGCAGTAAAATAAAAAAGCATCGTAATCAGTAAATTCATTTTAATAAAGTGAGAACTCGTTAGTCTATCATGAAAACAATTCTACTAGATACACCTTACAAACTGTACCTTGACATTTATCTTGAATGCCAAATTAGCTTTGTCATGTTCAAAATGGGCACATTTTCAATTTACATGCACAGGTAACAAGCTAATTAGCAAGATACATGGTGAACCCACCTTTTTTAATTTGAGTATATTAAATGAAAACCTTGTTACAACAAATGTTGATCTGAAATGTGCACTGATATTAATTAAAATACTGCTTGATCTATTATAAGTTATCTTAACGCAGCTGTCATACTGTCTTCTCCTGTTAAGTCATTAATGTCACAACTGCTGTGGACACGTGTGTGCCTGCAAATCACCTGTGAATCAACCTGGTAAGAAGCTTCTAGGAAAGCAGATGTTTGGAGAAACACTGCTGCTCTTTATATCATGCATGAATATAAAAATACAACAGATGTGTCAGTGCCATACTCCCTTAAGAAATGTGGTGTAGAATTAGATTAGCAGTGACAGGAAGCAACACACATGTTCATACAGGGAAATTCTAACAGAAAAAAATGACACTGCAACACTAGATACATTGACAGAGAAACAAAAAACAGAACACATTACATTTCACATCCTACAATATTACAATGGCTTTACAATGTTGTATCCAACTGGCCAATTACACATTGGACTGCGAACTGCTTCCATAAGAAACAATCAGAGCAAACATTTTTACTTCAGCCATTAGTACAAAAATATTTATGCCCTAGGCACAAAATGGTGGAATAGAATTTTGATACAACCGCTAAGTGTGTATAAAATGCTTACTGATTCTAAACCATGTTTCCATGTTTTAGATATTTTAACAACTGTTTACTTTTAATAATGCCTTGGAAAAAGAAATGGATATTTTACTATTTTTCAATGCTCATGTTGTAGTTAAGGAACAAAATGATCTTTCCTTAAACCTGTCATATTCTATGTGGTGTATTTGCTGCATGTTTTGAAACACTTCGAAACCTTAGTGGCACTCCCTAATACACAAACAATGCTTTTCAAACACTTGTATAGTACAAGAATGTCATTCTTTACACGATTTTCATTTAAAAAAATCCCAATGTTAACCTACTGGAGAGATAGGCCTTGCAGTGGTGAAAAACTAATTTAAGGGTTTTTCACCAACAGGACATGTAAAACTTAATTGTACATGTCCTACGTTTTATATACACTACACCCGACCGTTGTCGCTCTCCAAGACCAACCTTAAGGGTGGCTTGTATGTATGAAAAAGTGCAATAAAAAGTGGCAGGACTCAGACAGGTTTGAAGGGATGTTTAAGTGGGTGACACAATCATTGCTGCAGGCCCACTAGCAGCATTTAATTTACAGGCCCTGGGCACCTGTAGTGAATGTTACTAGGGACTCATAGGTAAATTAAATATGCCAATTGGGTATAAGCCAATGTTACCACATTTTAGAGAAAGAGCACAAGCATTGTGGAACTGGTTAGCAGTGGTAAAGAGCACAGAATCCTGAAGCCAGAAAAACCAAAGTCAGCAAAATCAGGAAGTCTGAAGGCTAAATGTTAGGGGAAATCACACCAAGGATGTCAGGTCTAACATACTTGTTCATCCATTTTCTTAAAGATACTGTTTCCATTCAGTTGGGAATGCTTTTTAAGTCCCATGTTTGATCATTTTGCCTGCCGTCAGCTCCAAGGGTCTTCATAAAAGGTTTGGCATTCCTGGTGGCCATTCTCATTGGCAGAGGCTTATTAGTTTCACCATACTATATGACTGGCTACTTTGTGCTTTTTTTTCCTAAGGGAGTGAAGACTGTATGGCAGGATTGCACAATCCCAAAAAATGCATGCCTTCTTTCTCAATTGTGTGAAATCTTGTCTGGGAACACTACAGAGCCTGCAGCTCATAGCAGATGATTTCAGAGCACAGCTGGGAATGGCATGTTTTGACATCCTCAATAACAAATCAACTTATTATCTCTCATGATGTCTCTTCTGTACCTCACTGAAGATTTGACACATGATTAGTTAAGGGTGTGGAGTGATATTGCAACATTTCTTCTGCTGTCCCTGGGTGCACCTGCACCTACATTTATTGGTGCTTCACTAGGAAGCAGGAACCTCAATGGTGGCTAGTCTCACATCAGCAGTCCAGAGGAAATTATGAAGCCTTCCCCTCCAGTGGCTCACAGGCCACATGCTGTACTGGGGATAGAAAATCACTCTTTTTAGGGTCTCTGGTCCACAGAGGAGTTAAGGGCCTCCTCCAGCTAGATAGAGCTGGTGGCAGATCTCTACATTCTTCTCTTCTTCGCTCCTCAGAAACAAGGACAGGCAGTGAAAGTCTGCACTAATAATCAAGTGACGTGGGCCAACATCAATCACTTAGAGGAGACAAGTGATCCCAGTCTAGCTTATCTAGCAAAGATGATAAGGACCTTGGTGGAGTCCAACTTTTTTTATTTTACCTAATAGAGATCCATCTACTGGGGACAGAGAATGTCCTTGTGGATCTACTGTGCCAGGTCATTCCATCTTCAGTGTTTCTCTGCTTTTACAAATATCTGTTTCACGCAGTACTGAGGTTCAGATTCCATGGTTAGATTTCTTTGCATTAACACAGAACTCGTTTCTTCCCAAATTCAGTTTTTTTTTTGTTTCATCTCAGGGAGTATAGTGTGGGGTGTGATACAATTTATTTTTCTTTGTGGGGTCCTCTGTATGCTTTTTCTATTATATCATTTTGAGAAAATAACATTGGGAAGTACAGGAAGGAACAAGCAGAGGATTTAGTGATGGTCCCATTTTGGCCTCAGAGACCCTGTCTTCCTCTCTTTTATAATCTCTCAGTCCTGGATCCTTGCATATTTCCTTCTTCCCCTCAGTATACCTCAGTATATCTCTCCTGATATAGTCCTCTCTACAGCACTGCTGCCTAAAGCCTGGTAATTTAGAATCTAAGGTTACATTTCTGAGGTTCTTCATTACAGATTTTGCTGAGTATTTAACAGTTTAGCCAGAGTAAATTCAAGTTTATGATAGGCACCTGTAGAAATATAAATTTCCTCTTTTGGGTTAGGGGTATCTTCCTTTGAGCTAGGCAGGAATCTTGACTTTTTCAGGAATAGTTTTTTTTTCAGGTTTACCGATATCTGTGCTATGTGGTCAACAGGCTGATCACTGTACCGGGAGAGGTATGGATTTCCAATCTATCAGATCTCAAGCTTCCCATCTCTTAGACAGCTTGTATTTATATCACCCAGTGGTTCCAATTCCACTCTCCTAATTGGACTTACCACTGGTGAGAAAAAAGCCTTCAGAAAGGAGCCATTGAACCTATCAATTCCTTAACTATTGAAGTTCCTTTCCTTTTAGTCATTTCCTCTGGAATTAACTTGCAGAGATCAGGGTCCTAAAATTTTAGGAATGTGTGGAGAGATATCTCACATATAGTGTACTACTTGACCCAGACCCAAGTTATTTGCCAAAGGTTGATTTTTTTTTTTTCATGTTTCTCGGGACCTGGTTCTTCCACTTTTTTCCATCTCTTTCAAGAGGAGATGTGTTTACATACAACAGATGTACATTGGGCCTTGACAAAGTATTTAACCAGAAAGGCTTCTTTTTAACAGATTAATGCTTTTTTGTTACTTTCGGACTAGTCAGCAAGCTTTGCCATCCTTCCAAAAACAATTTAAACCACTGAATTTGCTTGGCCATGTCCTTGAGAGGAGACCATTGAATAATCATGAAAGCATGGGTATTCAGGAAATATTCAGTGTGGACCTATGTTTATGTCACACAGAAACAGGAGGTGTCAGTACAAGGGTCTTACCATGTAACTGGACTTTAGGAAAGTTTCTATTGGTATTATTGATTAGGAAAAATACATTCTGTATCATATAAAAAACTTATGAACTTAAGAACTGTGATGAGGAAGACTGGGACTCAGATTAATGAAGATTACAAGTTAATAAACAGACAATTTTCCTAAAAAAGAGGAGCGGGCTGCCTTTACCTAATGCAATGTACTCATTAAAATGCAGTAAAAAATAAATGCATCGTAATCAGCAAATTTGTTTTAATAAAGTGAGAACTCATTAGTGTATCATGAAAACAATTCTACTAGATACACCTTGCAAACTGTACCTTGACATTTATCTTGAATGCCAAATTAGCTATGTCATGCTCAAAATGGGCACATTTTCAATTTACATGCACAAGTAACAACCTAATTAGCAAGATACATGGTCAACACACCTTTTTTAATTTGAGTATATTAAATGAAAACCTTGTTACAACAAATGTTGATCTGAACAGAGCAGTGATATTAATTGAAGTACTGCTTTATCTATCATAAGTTATCTTAACACTGCTGTCATACTGTCTTCTCCTGTTAAGTCGTTTATTTCACAACTACTGTGGACTTGTGTGTGCCTGCAAATCACCTGCGAATCAACCTGATAAGAAGCTACACCTCCTGAGGTTCTAGGAGAGCAGATGTTTAGAAAAACACTGCTGCTCTTTATGTCATGCATAAATATAAAAATACAACAGATGTGTCAGTGTCATACTCCCTTGAAAAATGTGGTGTAGAATTTGATGAGCAGTGACAGGAAGCAACACACATGTTCATACAGGAAAATTCTAACAGAAAAAAATGACACTGCAACACTAGATACATTGACAGAGAAACAAAAAAACAGAACACAATACATTTGTGCGTGTAGGAATGGGGTTAGTTGGCGGTAACATTTTTGACGCAAACCAGCGGTGGCGCTGGTTTGCGTCAAAAAGTATAAATATGGGCCTTAATTTTTATTTTTTATCAGAAATACTGAATTATGCCCTGCATTATTGTGAACGCATATTCACATAAACAAACATGGAGTCTGATCAAACAAGAAAGAAGGGGGTTACGTAGACAAAAGTGGCAGTTTCATAAAAATTTCACACAGTGCAGCAATCACCTTTACTGTGCTGCATGAAATGGCAGAAAGGTACCCAAAGGTGCCTGCACAGAAAGTAGGATTGGTTTGATGCAGGAGGGGGCACCTTCCAACAAAAAAGACAATCCTCAGAGGCATTTTCCTCTTTCTAAGTGTGCTGTAGAATATGTGGGATATTTGATTCTTGGTACGCCTCTCCGGGGAATATTTGGACGCATTCCTACATTTACCATTTCTGGTAAATTGGCAACATCCATGGGTGGATGTTTGTGAACACCCATGCTCTGCCTATGGAATGCCCTCCTGGGACAGAATAACCCAAGGTAGTGATTTTTGCTGCCTTGCTTTTCTCCAGATTTATCAAGCCACTCAGGGCCATGCAAGGTGGCCTTGCATGTCTTGATAACTCTGACGTAGGTTTTGCGACTCCTTGTGCCCACGTGCAAGGCACAAAGTGATGCCAAACCTTGATATATATGCCCCCAGAGCTGTTGCTAAAATCCAAGTCCCCAAAAAGGGTGGATAGGAGGCTAGAAAACATATAAACAATGATGCTTGCATCTAAGATTGCCAAATAGCAGATGAATACTCTTACAGAAGGAAGAGTCTAAAAGTTTTTGTTTTAGCAAGTGAACTACCAGCATATGGTAAATTCAAGAATGATGGAATGGAAACTGCAATGCATAACATGATAGAGGTCATCCACAACATGACAGTGAAGCACTATTACTAGTCTCCTCTTGGCATTTCAGAAGAGTTTAATATAGTTGACCATGATCATCTTCACACATTCATTTTCTAACCAGTTTGGTGTTGGTAAGACAGTACTAAGATGATTCAAGTTGTAACTACATGAATAACTTCTCTTTTTGACATCTCCTAAGGACCATATAATACCCTATCATGTTTTACTGATTTGTGGAATTACTGGAACAGTTTCTAAAAACCCTTGGCTTCACATATCACAGGTTTACATAAAAATAAAAAATAAAAATAAACTATTATAAGTTATTAGAGCAAGAATTATTTATCTAAGACACAATTCTGCATCGCTATCAGCCTTCATGCTTACAGTAGTGTTACAGAGAAATGCCTGACATAATAGATGCAACATATAACCGAACAATAATTCCAATGCTGAAGGGTGCCAACTCTCAATTAAAACTGTTCAAATCAATCAAGAAGTGTTTTTCCACTTAGTTTGATTGATTGACTGACTGAGGTTTGGAACCATGCTGCTCCCCAAAGGTTTCCTTTGATAGATTCAGTCAAGTAGACTTGAAGATGGAAAAAGAAGTACGATTAAGAGAACAAAGAGGCTTTGATTTCTCCGTGAACTTTAGATTGTTAGAAATGTCAGGTGTTCTGACAAAATACAGTTGACAAATATTGTGAAAAATATTGTGGTTCAGACTATCACAGGTAAAAGTGCAGTTTTAAAAAAATATTTTGACATCATTGATAAAAATATTGTTTTGTGTAATTTATATCATTTTGTGTATTTTGTATTTTTTATTTAATATGATGTATTTGTTTTTATATTGCATATATTTTTTGGTAATTTAAGGGGACATATATTGGATTTAAAGGTGAATGTTGGGGGGTAATTTACCTTTTGTTATGTTTTTAACGTTTATTATGTTTAAAATTGTTAGGGTAATTTTTAAATTATTTTCTAAATGTGTTTGAAGTTACATCATTTTTAATTATGTGTAACTGTTATAATAATTAATTGTGTATTTATAGTAAACCATTGATATGTATTTATTATTTCAATTACATTTTTTATTTTTAGATTCTGGGACAATTGAAATGTATTTCTGTGGTGATTTGTATAGAGTAGTGTCTATTATAAATGTATGGTAATAGTTAATTTCTTAATTGAAAAGTAAAACTTTATCCTTAATGTCTGTAGGTTTGGAATGGGAATAATAAGTTGTAACTCCTCCAAGCCCAACACCTTCCCCAGGCTGGAAGTGGATACAGTAAATCCAAACTCATCTAAGTCCAATGTTTTTCTCAACGTGATTAAGTTTGGAGTGGGACTAGTAAACACGAATCCTTCAAAATACGAAACTGTCCCCAATGTGGTTACGTTTGGAGTGGGAATAGTAAACCTTAATCGTTGAAAGTCCAACTCTTTCCTCAATGTTGTCACGTTTGGATTATGAATAGTAAATCAGAACACCTGAAATTCCAAATCTTTTCCCAAAGTGGTTAGATTTGGAGTGGGAATAGTACATTTGAACCTCCATGGTCTAAGACTTTCACTGATTCGGTTAAGTTTGCAGTATTATATAACTTTTTCAAATTATTCTTTTAATACATACCATTTTTGCTGCACAATATTTTTCAATAATTACTACAGGTTTGGGGATTTTGTTTTATTTCAAAGAAAAAAAACATATCTTAATTTGGAAGTTTTGTAGTGTGATACAGTTGTAGTGAACTCGGATTTTTATTTGCCGCCATACAATTCTTTAATTGTATAGAACAAGTATGTCATTTTTTACATGATTTTAATTTTTAAACTGAGCTTTGTGCTCACTGCATTCTGCTTTATGGGAAAACTATGTGCCACTGCATAGTTCTACCACACGTAGGTATCAAATTGTAGGGTAAACTGGTACACCTAGTGCAGATTCACTTACAATTTTGTGATATCTATACTCCTTATGGCTCTTATATTATTATTATGGTTCCTTGACTCTGCCATAATCAGATTCTGGCCCTTCACCCCTCTCCCACTGGCAGGTCCAAGTTAATTACAATATTGAAAACCATTTAAACCATCCAAAAACATGGCGAATTAAAAAATGAAATTGATATACCTACAGGGGGATCAAAGGTCCTCACGTGAAATAGAAACATTTCTGCTTGTTCAAGCCCTGGGAAAGGAAGGGGTGTGGAGGAAATCTGTATGTCTAATTAACTCTTCATAGTGTACCTGGTTAGGGCATCCCCACGTACACAGAAGCAAGAGAGGAAAGCCAGACCTCTGGAACCAAACACAGCAAGGTCCACCCTCATAGATTTTAGTGGAAAGGGATAAAGCAGCTGTGTAAGTTGGGGATGGGGCTGAAGCTCATAAGTAAAATCTTACCACTTGAACCTGCCATGTTAAAATGTACCACAATGCTGTGCAGGGGTTTAAAACAGGGGTGGAGTGATGATATGGCACCCTAGAACTAGGTAGAGGTGCCTACCTTACAGAATATTCCACACCCATGTCCAAACCCCTGCACAAGGGTAACACACATGAGAAGTCTCTGGACTTGAGAGAGACAATCGCAAAGGAATGACCAGCTGGAAGGAGAAGCCACCTGATGCCACCACAAAAATGGGCCGCAGGACTTTGACTCCAACTGGAACCCACCCACTGGAAGAGTTTCTCCAGGGCAAGTGATGCTTTTGCCTATATACCCACTAGAAGACAGTACAGAGATGGAGCAGCTTAGGGTTGACCACACAGGGCTCCTCTGGATATTGTCTGAACTGTTTCTACAGCTGGACAACAACCATCAGGAGGGTGGCCATTGACTACGCTGCTGAAACATTGGTGTCCTGCAAGATGGCCAACGCAATCTTGCCAGGGGTGTGTGGAATGGAAAGTATTCTGCTGGCAAGCTGTGGAAGCCCATGGCTGCAGGCAGATGCGAGGGGCCCAGACAGAAGACAGGATCTGCAGAAGTGGCAGGAAATCATGTCTCAAGAATAAAAGCTAAAGCTCAGAGGTCAGGAGTTAGAAGAAACTACTCTTGGTGTCTAGAGATTGCCACCAGGAGTGAAACAAGATGAAAACTGTTTAACTTGGCACTATGAAACTACATACTTCCACATGAGAAGTGCTGTCCCCTTGTGGGAATGACCAAGAAATCGAGCTAAAGCTCTTTGCTACAAATTGTAAGCATGCCACTGGTGAGGGACAAGCCTTTTGGGGTAAGTATGACCTTCGTTGTGAAATGTTAATGGAGATGGGGTGTGTGGATCACCCTTCCCAGTGTTGCCTAGATCACTAGAGAACCCATCCACTGGGGCCCTGTGGAATTCTAATTGTCTTGGGAGACCCTTTCCCTTCAGAACCGAAAGTCAGCACTCAGACAGACCGGGTGCTCCTCTTGCCCATGTGACTGTGTCTGAGGAGCAGGTGTACTCCCCAACATGGTTCACACCTGTGGCAGAAACCACATAATTACCTACTCCCTCTTGTATTGTATGCCTGTGAGCAAGAGAGCAGGGGAGAATAAAATGGCTTCCATGTGGCACCCAAGTATGTCTACAAGGACTGTGGAGGTGCTGGGACTCCCCTCTGGCCCCCAACAAATGCAGCACCAAGTGCCAGAGTGAGCATGAGCATCTTGTTTCGAAAAAATTGAAAGGTGTTGCAGGGCCACACTACTGAAAGAAAAAGCATGGCACAAAATCTGCTAATCAAATATTCATAGACTATGGTAGAGGAATGACCTCTGGGAAGGCTTAAAAAATAGCCTATCTTTCTTCGAGTTGCCTTCAAAAGAGCAAAGTAACAACAGACATATAATAAAGTGTTCTGGCAGGTGCCCATACCACAGCAGCCAATATGAGGCCCAACAAAAGTTGATTGTATATTGCCCTGACTCTACCAAGGAGTAATAGTGATTCCCTCATTTCCAAGCATTCCAAGAGATTGTGCTTTTGCACAGAGGCTTAGGACGCAGGGGCCATTGTTTACTGGTCCTAAAGCTGCAGTGGCAACATTGTGAAAAAAAGTTTGTTCCATGTTACTGAATGTACAATGCTTTGCTGAATATACTTAAAAGCTCCGTGGGGTCATAATACATATTAATGAAAGGACTGTACCATCAGATGATTCTATTGATGTGGTTTGCAATCAGTTTGACATATTTCTTTTATTATAATTGTGCTGACACCCTGCATATGGCTGGGTCCAAACTTGGGTGACCTGGCTAGCAAAATAAAAATTGAATAATCCCAGTTCTGTGACTGGGGGCGAGGGTGTGAAAAGTTTCAATGCTGTGTCCATCATTTTATTTTGTGGTATTGCTGTGTGCACCCTAAGTGGCAAGGGTATGCCTGACATGGGTCCCTTACTCACTGCACCACTAGATTCAATGTAGCCTGGCAGATAAGAAGTGATACTCCCGAAACCGGTCCCACCATGGTTGTTTCCGGTCCAGAGAGGACCTGGCTTAGCAGTTCGGGCTGGACTGTTACCATGGGAGCATGGTTGTTAGACCTAACAGCCTTAGGGTGGTCACCACTAAATTTTTGCCTGCCTCCCTCCAATTTTTGGACACTGTTTTTGCTGGCTTTTAGACTCTGCGCACTTTACCACTGCTAACCAGTGCTAAAGTGCATATGCTCTCTCCCTTAAAACATGGTAACCTTGAATCATACCTGATTGGACTATTTAATTTACTTATAAGCCCCTAGTAATGTGCACTCTATGTGCCTAGGGCCTGTAGATTAAATGCTACTAGTGGGCCTGCAGCACTGGTTGTGCCAGCCACTTAAGTAGCCCCTTTTCCTTGTCTCAGGCCTGCCACTGCAAGGCCTGTGTGTGCAGTTTCACTGTCACCTCGACTTGGCATTTAAAAGTACTTGCCAAGCCTAAACCTCCCCTTTCTCCACATATAAGTCACCTCTAATGTGTGCCCTAGGTAACCCCTGGAGCAGGGTGCTGTGTGGGTGAAAGGCAGGACATGTACCTGTGTACTTTACATGTCCTGGTAGTGTAAAACTCCTAAATTCGTTTTTGCACTACTGTGAGGCCTGCTCCCTTCATAGGCTAACATTGGGGCTACCCTCATACAGTATTGAAGTGGTAGCTGCTGATCTGAAAGGAGTAGGAAGGTCATATTTAGTATGGCCAGAATGGTAATATAAAATCCTGCTGACTGGTGAAGTTGGATTTAATATTACTATTCTAGAAATGCCACTTTTAGAAAGTGAGCATTTCTTTGCACTTAAATCTTTCTGTGCCTTACAATCCACGTCTGGCTGGGCTTAGTTGACAGCTCCTTGTGCATTCACTCAGACACACCCAAAACACAGGGTACTCAGCCTCACTTGCGTACATCTGCATTTTGAATGGGTCTTCCTGGGCTGGGAGGGTGGAGGGCCTGCTCTCACACAAAGGACTGCCACACCCACTACTGGGACCCTGGCAGACAGGATTGAACTGAAAGGGGACCTGGTGCACTTCTTAGCCACTCTTTGAAGTCTCCCCCACTTCAAAGGCACATTTGGGTATAAAACAGGGCCTCTGCCCTACCTCATCAGACACTTGCTGGAGAAGAAACCTGAACTAGAACCTGCATCCTGCCAAGAAAAACTGCCTGGCTGCCTAAAGGACTCACCTGACTGCTTTCTACAAAGGACTGCTGCCTTGCTATTGCCCTGCTGCCTTGCTGAACTCTTACCTGGCTGTAAAAGTGCTCTCCAAGGGCTTGGATAGAGCTTGCCTCCTGTTCCCTGAAGTCTCAGGACCAAAAAGACTTCTCTTTTTCACTTGGACGCTTCGTGCGCCGAAATTTTCAACGCACAGCTTGTTCCGCGGCGAGAAAAACACCGCACACCGACGCTGATCGACGCGACGCCTTCGGGACGACCGGAACTTCGACGCACGGGCTCGCAAGGACAACGCCGCCTGACCACCAGAGGAGAAATTGACGCGACTCCTGCCGTGAGAGCGAAACTTCGACGCACAGCCCCGCAGAACGACGCGCAGCCGTTAAACAAGCAGGAGAGTCCACGCACAGACCCGGGACATCTGGTAATTCCAGCGATCCACAGAAAGAGACTGTCCGCATGCCGGAAAACGACGCCCGACTTCCCTGAGTGAAAAATAACGACGCAAGTCCGTGTGTGCTGGGGAGAAATCGACTCACACACCCTTTTTCCACGTATCTCTTCTTCTGTGGCCCTCTGAGGAGATTTTCCACTCCAAACCAGGTACTTGGTGCTTGAAAGAGACTTTGTTTGCTTTTTAAAGACTTAAGACACTTTATATCACTTTTCAGTGATATCTCGACAAATTCACATTGCAACTTTATTCGTTTTGACCTACAATTATCCTGATAAATATTATATATTTTTCTAAACACTGTGTGGTGTATTTTTGTGGTGCTATATTGTGGTATTGTATGATTTATTGCACAAATACTTTACACATTGTCTTCTAAGTTAAGCATGACTGCTCGTGCCAAGCTACCAGAGGGTGGGCACAGGATAATCTTGGATTGTGTGTGACTTACCCTGACTAGAGTGAGGGCTTTTGCTTGGACAGGGGGTAACCTGACTGCCAACCAAAAACCCCATTTCTAACAATGGTCAAGACTGATTTGCATATGGATGGGCCCAAACTGGGGTGACGTGATGAAAAAAATAATGATGGATTAAATTCAAATCTGTGACTGGGGAAAGTGTTTGAATAGTTTCAATGCACCATCCACCATTTTATTTTGTGGTACTGCTATGTGTGCCATAAGTGGCAAGGGTACGCCCGGACATGTGTCAATTGCTTACTGCACCACTGGATCCAAGCTCACACTGAGGTGAGTGTTTTAAAAGGTTCAACTCTCCATCCATCATTTTATTTTGTGTCAGCCTCACGAAGTCAATAGGCCAGACCTTTTATAATGGCACTGTATGATATTGTATCTATGCATATGTGTAGGAGTACTGTGAATTATCATTATGGCCTTCTGATGTAACAAATGTTCTGCAGGTGTGACCAAAGGTTTTTCCATTTATCTAAATGTCCGTATTTGTGCCTAATGTGTAGTATGTATTAATGTAGTATAATTAGTAGTATGTGAATAATAAAGAACATTTCTTTTTTATAAGAAAAAGCACTGACTGGGTAGTGATTTATTGAGTGTTGTTTGCTGCAAGCCATCAAGCTGGGGTACTACCTACCCTGTGTAAGCAATATACTGGTGGGCTTTATACTTTAAGAGTCAAGTTTTAAGAGAGGAGGTTCTTGTTTTCAAGAAAAGATCAAATTGCAGATGTATTATTTACTAAGGGCTTACATTCTTTGCAACTAATAACCCAATTTCACACAATTATATTACAGTAAAATGTGTATTTTATATGCATAACTAATTAGTTCTAGGATATATCTATATTTGACTATTTGTTAAGTCATACTGGTGTGTTTCTGGCTATTCTATGTGTTCTCGCAACAAGGGAGTTGGCCTGTTGTTTGTTCTGGAAAAGTTTGTATAATAATAATAACTATCATCCCTTGTGAACTTGTAGTGGGCTCTTTTAGGTCCTCCATAACATCTCTGGCTCCTATTTCACGAATATTCATTTTTAGTGGTTGACCTGCCATAGCATGTGTCTGCATATATTTGGTGTACCTTTAATGTGTTTTACTCAGTGGAGGTGCTCTCCAAACTATAAGTATGTCCACTATAATTTAACAAGCTTCCCTATTTGTGATTTTATGTATTTTGCTATTTCTGACATTTTATATTTGTCACTGTCAGTATAGAAACTATACATTATTTTTATAAATAATAATAATAGGTGAATTACATCAATTTTAACTTTTTTACTTTGCAGGTGCACATTTTAACTTATGTTCTGGATGTTTTGTATTATTTGTTGAATTTGCTTTGCAGGGCTGTTTAGTATTGTTTTGGCAGAGCTTTCTTTTGATGCAGTCTGTGGAGAGGAAACGTGTTAACTTTTTTTTAAAGAGTAATTTGGTGCCTGTGTCTTTATTTTGTCTTTCCTTTTGTATTTTTCCTTCTTATAAAGGATGCACCTGTAGTTTGGGGGGGAAATACAAGTGTAGCATAGTTTTAATTATTTATTATCATAAAATACTTATAGCAATTTATTCATTTTGTTGGATTTAATTGATTGGTAAACTAACGTTGTAGCCTTTAGTAGTTAAAGTGCTGTAGTTTTTTTTTGTAGCTTTGTAAAACAGCAGAGTGATATTGTCCTTTAACTCTTTTCAAAAACCATTTTGTTGTGTGTCTTTTGCGGCCTTTCACCACTGTTTTTTAACTGTGAAAAAAGATTTTATTCTTTAACCGTTTTCAAGATTAATTTGATTGGTTGTTTGGAGACTAGATTGATTTTCTATAGACCATCTATAGTAAAGAGTAATTATTCATTAACTGCTTACAAGAGTAATTTGATTGGTTGGAGACTAGATTGATTTGTTTGAGACCATCTATGGTAAACCATAATTAGTGTTTTCTTTGTTTAGTTAATGTATATTAAATGTATTCTGAGTTATTTTTATATGTATGTATAGATTTAATAATATAACTGTGTGTTTTGTTTAGAGTTACAATAGTTTTCTGGTGTTCAATGTTTTGTTAGTTTTAATGTGCAGGCAAAATTTATTTATTTTGTTTACAAGGTTGTATTTAAATTCTGTTTTCTGGAATATTTTTGTCATAAAGATTTGTGTGTTTACTGTTTAAGCATAGGGTCACAATATTTCTGTTGGCAATATTTATTGATGTTGTTTGTGTATGTCAGTTGTTTATTTTAATATAGTACCATACACAGAATGCTATGAAATTTATTTCTGTGCAATTCAGCCAGACACAAAAAGGAATGAACTTCTGGGTGTCCACGCTTCTAACATGAAAAGCACATAATACCCCAAGAAGTGTAATGCATAGTATGAACTGGTGTCCTATGAGCTGATAACTTGGAAAGATATTTTTGACCAAGAATATGTACAGTCTTGTGTTCCATACACATAACCGTGAATCAGATGTCCTTGGCTATAGGTAGCTTAAGGGAGTTGAAGCCAATACCGTAGCACACCAGCATCCTCTGAATATGCACTGTCTGCAAGCAGATACTGTGCATTCCAAGGATGTGGAGCAGGGTGCCCCATGCACTGCCCATGCCATGGACATGGAAAGAGCAGGGGCCCCCTGTGGTCCCCTGCACTGTGTTTCCGCCAGCCTTTTCATGGCAGGGTCCCCGCCATAAAACGGCTGGTGGAAACTTGACACATTATCTGCACTGCGGCACTGAAATCAGCACCCCTGTGGCTGACCATGACTCTGACCACCGTCAGACTATCGGGAACCATATTTCTGGCTGGCATAGTGGTCCCCTGGCGGTCCGACAGCCCGGGTTCTCATGTGGTGGTCAGACCACCTGGAATGCGGCGGTCTAACTGCCACCGTGGCATTGGAGGTCCTAGGACAGCCAATGCCCTAATCAGGCCCTAGGACTTCTGTCTCATCAGAACTCAACATAAGCATATTGGTAGACATCCAATCTGCAATCAGGTTCATGCCTGATTACAAACAAGTAGCCTTGAAGCAGGGTGTTGACAAAAAAGATGACAGGCAGATTTAGTGGAGCTCCAAGCCTTGTCACATGAAGTGTCTCTAGGGCCCATAAAAAAGACCCAGAAGTGCAGCTGTGAGCACAATGCAGCTTACTGTGTTGCAGAAACGTAGACTCTGGAAGGAAATGAATGGTGGCACAATCCCCCTGCAAGCACACACAAGCCACAGGGTGCAAGACCTTGGCACGCAGGTGCAAATCAGAAGGGACTGAGGCATTTCCCGAAGGTAAGGACAGACATGCATGATGTGGCCCCAAACCAGACCAAGAAGAAGGGAGTCAATGAAGAAAAGTGTTTTCTCTGCTCATGGAGGACCCACCCTATATCACTGGGAAAATAGGCTTAATAGTACATTACAGGTGACAAAGAGAGGAAAAGTGATTTGTGATCTAGAATGGTACCCACTTAAGGGAGTTGGCGGGAGAAGCCTCCAAATCTGCCACTCAACTGTAAAGGTGAGCAGGGACACCATGTGTGATTAACCATGAGGCACAAATAGGTGGCAAAAAGGTGGTGGACAACAGAACACACCAGAACCAGCTGGAGAATAAGCAGACCCTTATTTGAAGCAACTAGTGTTCTCTATGATGTGGGACCAGAGTACATGAGCAAGGGGAAAAGGTGAACAGTGCAAGAGTGACCTGTACTTAAAATTAACATGTTTTAAGTGCAAATGGACTTGAGACAAATCAGGCACAATGCCACACTGAGAAGGTCAGCATTTAATAATTACTTGCAGAAAACTAAATAAGATAACAAAAGAGTCAAAACCTCACAAAGATATTCACAAAAGTCACAAAGATATAAGCAGCTATTACACAATTAAATTAGTACACTGAGTGCACCCATTTAGTTAACTAGTTTTTATTTTTTTGCTGTGGGTCACCCAGTTTTTGTACCTTAGTTGTGGATGAGCCTCCATATCTGATTCTCACTCCCAGTACTTTCATGGTATATTCAACTGCATGTGTTTGTCATCAGTGTCCACCTTGTAAGATAAGGTCAATGTGACACAGTAAAGCTAAGGGACACTGGGTTGGTTACACATGAACCCTTGTGCACAACTTTATGCACAAGGGGGCAGGCTGCTTGTGAAAGAGTATAGTCATGTTGAGTATGATAGCTACAAACAGATAATCTGTGTGTGGCAGTTCTAAACTGCAACGTTGATCTGTCAAAATACCCTTTTTGACAGCTCTATACCTTTCTTTTAAATATTAATAGGTCAATCATATGGAGGCCTTAATGGCCATGAAGGCAGGGTACAGATATTTAAACGTATTTATATCTCTAGCCAGGCCGGAGACAAGTCCAGGCAAGAGTGCAGACTTGACTAGAACCACAGGCTGGTACTGAGCATAAAAAGGCATTCCCAGAACATGAAGAGAGCAAGACCCTGGACTTGGACTGCAAGAGCAGCAACATCATGGATAGCTTAAAGGGTAAGCCCCTTGATGCCCTGGTAGACTGAGGACTCTATCTGCATCTGACCACGGGGCTAGTAGGTCTCTCAGGGCCAGAGATAATGACCCCCTTTGACACCCTGAACATCAGTTGGGAAGGGACCTAGATTTCTGTGCCCTAGCAGGAGAAAGCAAACATCAGGAGCCCGGCACAGGAGAAAGCAGGCACAGAGAGTGAGTGAAGACAATGTATGCCTTTTTGAGGCCGGGAGGCCTATTGAAAATGCTCCTGGTGACTATAGTTCACCACCAGAATTACAATTAGTCCAAGGGCAAGGAAATTGGATCAATGAGAGCTGAGTTGTGTGCCTTCAAAGACTTGCCACTTTTAACATGCATAAAATTGGGTGAAAGAGTGCATGGTTCTCTACTGCTGTCGTGGATATTTGCCCTGGAAAGGGTCAAGCCCCCAGAGGATGAACCAACACTCTCTAATAAAAGTGCCAGGGGGAGCAGGCATGTGTGGGACACCACACAAGTGTTTGGATTTACTCTGGGATCCTCCATCCCCCCGGGGCTCACGCAAGAGAAAGAGGAACTCCAGGAACACATCCCTGAGCCCTGACATGAGGACTGAGAGGTGGGGAGCGCTGCCACACCCCTTAAATGACAAAGGGGTGAGGAGTGGCAATCGCTGGTCCAACACCATATCAGCACAGAGTGATGGGGAGAATGCAGCTGCCTGGTCCTGTTCTGGTGAACATTCCTGTCAGCTGGGTGGGGATTTTGCTGGGAAGAGCAGGGCTGAGCTCCTGGTATTAACCCAATGAAAAAAATAAAAGCAAAGTGTATTTCTGTGTCCTGGGTGTGACCAGGCACCCTACTTTAAAAAAAGAAAAAAACAAGAAAGAATAAAAGAAAAAGGATTGCAGGCAGAGGTCACATTAGTGAAGGGAGTGGCTGGGGCCACTTCTCTAATATTCACTGCTCTGTGGGGTTTACTTACCAAAGTTTTCTCATTCGGTGGTGACCCTAAGAATGGCAGGGGCATCACCAACAGTTGTGAGAAAGTGTTTTGCGGGCTGCAAAAGGGAAGCATCCCCCAAGTCACCTTAAAAATGAACACTATGGGGGTGATTCTAAGCTTGGCGGGCGGCGGGAGCCGCCCGCCAAGCGGGAACCGCCAGAAGACCGTACCGCGGTCAAAAGACCGCGGCGGTCATTCTGGGTTTCCCACTGGGCTGGCGGGCGACCACCAAAAGGCTGCCCGCCAGCCCAGCGGGAAACACCCCTCCACGAGGAAGCCGGCTCCGAATGGAGCCGGCGGAGTGGAAGGGGTGCTACGGGTGCAGTAGCACCCGTCGCGAATTTCAGTGTCTGCTAAGCAGACACTGAAATTCTAAGTGGGGCCCTGTTAGGGGGCCCCTGCAGTGCCCATGCCATTGGCATGGGCACTGCAGGGGCCCCCAGGGGCCCCACGACACCCGTTCCCGCCAGCCTGCAGCGCCGCCATGGAGGATTCTGCAGCCCAGGGGAAAACTGTCGGGAAAACCGCCGGTTTCCCTTTTCTGACTGCGGCTTTACCGCCGCGGTCAGAATGGGCCTGGATGCACCGCCAGCCTGTTGGCGGTGCATCCGCGGTCCCCTACCCTGGCGGTCAGAAAAGGGAAACCGGCGTTTTCCCGCCGGTTTCCCCCGGGTGCTGCAGAATCCTCCATGGAGGCGCTTCAGGCAGCGCCGCCATGGGGATTCTGACCCCCTTCCCGCCAGCCTGGTTCTGGCGGTTTTAACCGCCAGAACCAGGCTGGTGGGAACGGGTGTCGTGGGGCCCCTGGGGGCCCCTGCAGTGCCCATGCCAATGGCATGGGCACTGCAGAGGCCCCCTAACAGGGCCCCACTTAGAATTTCAGTGTCTGCTTAGCAGACACTGAAATTCGCGACAGGTGCTACTGCACCCATCGCACCCCTTCCACTCCGCCGGCTCCATTCGGAGCCGGCTTCCTCGTGGAAGGGTGTTTCCCGCTGGGCTGGCGGGCGGCCTTTTGGCGGTCGCCCGCCAGCCCAGTGGGAAACCCAGAATGACCGCTGCAGTCTTTTGACCGCGGTACGGTCTTCTGGCGGTTCCCGCTTGGCGGGCGGCTCCCGCCACCGCCAAGCTTAGAATCACCCCCAAAGTCCTCCTATCTGCCTCTAGGAGGCAGACAAACTGTTAGGGTCACTTTGGTGGTAGGGGATCAGCAAATTGTCTGGGTAGGCTCCAGCCCACCACTTGCAGCAATAGAAAAGTTTCCCTGGTATCTAGTGGGCTGATGGTAATCATTTTGGAATTAGGGGCTCAGCCTATTATGTGGGAAGACCACTCCCACCACTTTATATAAGGTTAAAAAAAATACTTAGAGTCTAATGGGCTTTTTGCCTCCTTGTGGGCAGATTGGTGGGGTAAACCCCCAAATGTGCCCCCGGAGAAGAAAGACTTTATGCATTTTTCAGGCGTGGAGTTTACACCTGATGAGTAGAAAGGCCACTCCATTTCTCAACTTATAATTAATTATCTTCCCTTGAGTCTAGAGGGCTTTCTGCACCCCTGGGACAGATTGAGGGGTAAAATCTCCCAGATTTGCTTCCACAGGACAGAAACACTGTTTTCTTTTGGGGGGGGGGTGGAGGCTTGGTTTGTTATGTGGGATTGGCACCTCCACCCCTTGAAATAGATACAAAATAAACCCCTGGGGTATAGTGAGCCTTTTGCCACCCTGGAGGCAGATTGGGGGTAAAATCCCCATGAGGTACCACCAGGGGGACAGAAAGACTGTTTATGCATTTTTGTGGGGTTAGGCCTGACGTGTGGGATATTAGCCCCACCACAGAACCACAGATATTATAAATTACCTGGAGTTTATTCAGTTTTCCGCCATACAAAGGAAAGATTGGGGGTCAAGATCTCCTATCTGCCAACTTGAGTGGCAGAAAGTCTCTTCTGCCAGGAGGAGGGGGACATTAGCCCATTGCCACTGTGGACTGCTGACCCCCTTTTAAAATATCAATGGTGTGTGGATCCCTCCTTGGCAACCGCCCTCCTGTGGCGTACCCCTATCAGGAACCCAGAAGAGTGACATATCATTGGAATGGAGAAATTCACTGCTTTCTAACAATAACTTCCCTATTCAAATCTGTGCTCAGTGGGCTGAGTCATGTCCTAAATCACCTATGCTGTGAAAGTGAAACGAGATAATCAGCTTATTTCACTTTCAATGTAAGAATGTCAGTGCACCATGCACACAGATCGTCATTGCAAACCAAAAATGCCCCAGGCTACTGGGGAACTTCTTCTTTAGCAACCTGAAGAGAAACTAAAAAAGGCAATTCCCTCTGGGTTGAGCGCCAGAGGAATTTATTACCTCTAATGACTGAATGTTCTAAAGCTATCCACGTCATCTGAGCGCTGGGGTGATGGATTGCTCCTGCACATCCTTGGCATGAAAGAGGTGAAATCACAACTAAATATTGACAAGAAGCTTTAAATGAAGGAACTGGCTGCCAAATAGACTGACATACTCTTCAAATTGAAACATCAGGATTAAGCCAACATCACTAAAGACAAACTATCAACATGTAGCCAATCCACACGGCAATAAAGTGGAAATTACATTCTTAGTGTTTGACATGGAAAAAGCATTCAACAGAGTGAGTTAGTCAGTATTTCTGGAAATGTGAGACGGTTTAAAATAGCAGAAACATTCTTAAAATGGTCGTGTGTCATACCAATAATTCTAGGACATGATACTGACGAATAGAGTATATTTACCATGATTTCCATTAGGACAAGTGAACATGAAAGTTGTGCCTGCTGTCCCTCTCCAATTTGTGATAACTGTAGAGCTACTAGCAATTTTCATAAGAAGCTTGGAGAATAAAGTTTAGGGGGAGGATCATTGTGTAGAACTTTATGTGAACACTGTACTAATATTATTAACAGACCCCTCAAATTCACCGCCAGCCTTGCTAGTGGCCCTCATGGAATGTGGGATGGTATCCAGACACAATACTAATGTAATTTCAGTAGGACCACAAAAATACTTGAGAATTGCAAGCACACTTATGGTGGCAGTTGAATCTATAGAGTACTTGGGGATACATATAACACCAAACCTAGCAGCTCTTTACACAGCTAATATATTGGAAATGGTTCAGGAAATAAAGAACAACTTAACCAAATGGAGAAATATGTATACCTCTTGATTGAGTGACATGGCAACTCTGAAAATGAATATCCTTCCCATCTATGATTATTATTCAAAGCTCCCTCAATACTTTAGTGAAAGACATACTTCAAGAAATAAAGAGGTGTATGTTGGATTTTGTATGGAAGGGGAAGTTACATTTACTTCAAGCTCAGCTTTTGAAAGCTCTAATGTGGAGAGGAGGCTTGAGACCTCCTGATATTGAAGACTACTAAACACTGACACAGTTGTGAATAGTAGGAGAACGGACAAAGACACTCTACTAAACATTGGTTCTACATAGATAGACCAGTGGCACAGAGGGCTCAGTAGGTCATTATGTGGCTCACTAGGAGGACTAGGACACTTGGTTTATAGAGTATCCTGATATTAAGCATGTGGGACTCAATAGTATTGACAACACAACTAATAATGTACATCTCTCCTTATACACCTATTCATTATAATATAGCTTTAAAGCCATCGTAATGGTGAGGCAAAGAAGAAGTGGAGAGAGGACTACTGTGGAATACTAGGAGGCCTATTTGAGAACAATCGGATAAGATGATTTGACTTACAACATACAGAAGAGTAACATGATGAAATGTAACAACATTTCCAAATAGGAAGAGACAGTATGTGAGGCAATATCTTCACGCCTCTGGGAAGGACCTCAGAGAAGTATTCTGCAGCATTTTAAATGATTCCATCACGGGGACTCCTTATTTAAACTGATTACATTGCTGCATTTAACCTTGCATAAGCTAAGGAGAATGTCCTTGGGAAGTAGTGACATGTTCTGGAGGCCCATAATGAATACAAGGTTGTGCGTGGCCAAGGTGGGCTCCGGGCACCCAGTGCTAAAAAAATAAATTCTACCTCCCATGATGAGTGCTGGCTGGGGAACCTAAAGGGGCTGTGGGGTCCCTGGGAGCCACCACTAGTAAAAATATTTTTTTATTTTTTGCCTCAAATTCATGGAAGACCTGCAGATTCACTATAAAATGAAAAAAGGCAAATTCCCACCTTTAAAAAAAAAAAAAAAAAACAGAGGTAGGAAATGTCACTGGGGTGTGTTCCAATATTTTTTTTATGGGGAGGGGGTGTGCAATCCCCTACTTGGGCCATGTCCAGGTGCTGGTCACCCCGTCCTCCTGGATGATTGATTTAAATAGGGAAGAGAGCATGCAGCCGCCATCAAGTATCTGAGAGGCCGCGAGGACCCCACTTTTTATATTTTGGTGTTCTGACCCTTTGACAAAGTCAGGAGGTATGTTTTACTTAAAATAACACCCTTCATATTATTACATCACATAGGGCCAGATGTCACATATTACAGCAGGAATAAAAAAAGCTCTTGTATTCAGAGTCCATACACCAAAAAAATAAAAGCACCAAAATGACAGAGTGACCAGCAGAAAGGGCATTTGCTTGCAAATACGAAGTCCAGAAGTGATATTTATGAAAGTTTCAAGAACAACCTTGTCAGGAATTTGAATTCTGGTCGCCATCTTGTTTCTAGTTATGTATTTGGCCTTTTGGCCACTTACACGTGGGGGTTGTTGTGTCGAGGCTATGACAGCCTCAACACACGATTGCGCGCAGCGCGACACTGAACAGACTCACGCGACACTGTTGGTTGTTAATCGGTGTCGGCGTGGTCTGATTAGGCCGCACGCACATGCTCGTCAGCAGCACGGGTCCCGATGCCTGGCTGTGAGCGTCTCCGTCTGCCCATCGACCACGCCCACGGTTTATTTATAGCTCCGGGCCGAAACCTCGGAGCAAACCAAAACACATCAAACAAGAGGTGGAATCCCTCTGGAAACATCCGGGAATTCCACCACACAGCCACACTCAATAAACAACACCCCCAGCACTTAGCAGGGTGTTGGAAGGTCGGTTCCGTCACTGACCTGCGACACCACATTCCTCCCCAAAAATGAAAAATACCAGAAATGTCAAAGCAAACTGTTCATTATTCACACAAATGATCACGAAGAAAAATCAATGGGGTGGGATTACTGTGCAAATTTTATCGGACAGACCCTGACCGACTAGACGACAAATCCAGAGCCACATCCCCAGCAGCAGGCTCAGCCAGGACAGAAACAGGATCATCTTCACGCTGCTCCTGAGACCGAGAAAGAGGGCTGTCCACTCCAGGCCCCAAAGATAACGGAACACCAGCATCAGCATCACGAAATTCTTCTCCAACACTGTGGGGGTGATTCTGAGACTGGCGGGCGGTGGAGGCCGCCCGCCAGTCTTCCCCCGACTAAATACCGCTCCGCGGTCGCAAGACCACTGAGGGTATTTTGAGATTTGCCCTGGGCTGGCGGGCGGCCGCCAAAAGGCCGCCCGCCAGCCCAGGGCAAATCTACCTTCCCACGAGGACGCCGGCTCCGAATGGAGCCGGCGTAGTGGGAAAGTGCGACGGGTGCAGTTGCACCCGTCGCGTATTTCAGTGTCTGCTTTGCAGACACTGAAATACTTTGTGGGGCCCTCTTACGGGGGCCCCTGCAGTGCCCATGCCATTGGCATGGGCACTGCAGGTGCCCCCAGGGGCCCCGTGGCACCCCCTACCGCCATCCTGTTCCTGGCGGGAGACCCGCCAGGAACAGGATGGCGGTAGGGGGTGTCAGAATCCCCATGGCGGCGGAGCGCGCTCCGCCGCCATGGAGGATTCTCCCGAGCAGCGGAAAGTCGGCGGGAGACCGCCGACTTTCCGTTTCTGACCGCGGCTGAACCGCCGCGGTCAGAATGCTCGACAGAGCACCGCCAGCCTGTTGGTGGTGCTCCCGTGGTCAGTGACCCTGGCGGTCACCGACCGCCAGGGTCAGAATGACCCCCTGTGTCCCGAAGAGTAGAACCGTTTAAACAAAGAGATGTTGCGGGTCACGGTCTCATTCCCACGTCGGGCCACTACGGCAGATCTATTTCGTTGCACAATCAGCCACGGGTCGGAACCAAATGGTGTGCGGAACTTGCTCCCTGGCAAAACTTGTTTCAGTAACACTTGATCACCCACTCGAAGATCCGACGGGACTGCTCGGCGAGCACGACTTGTCCTTTGATTAGACACACGCCTTTTCTCCTATACCACGTCACGAGACACGGCGAGAGGAATCCAAGAAGAGTGATGAGGAATGGCATCCACAGACGCCCTCCCAAACGCAAGATGAGTAGAATGGGGCGTTTGCCTATAATTCCTGAAAAATGAAAATATAGCATAATCCACAGTCTGACCACCAGCTACAACGATCCGTATCACCTTGTTCAGAGTCCTCATGAACCTTTCTACCTCACCGTTAGCTTGGGGCCAACTAGGGGTAATGCGGTGGTGTCGGGTGCCAGCCAAGTTAAAATACTCAGTTAGTTCCTTACTTTGGAACGGAGGTCCATTGTCGGTCTTCATCTCCAATATGAGACCATGGGTAGCCATGGCTTTCTCTAAACCAGAAATCACAACCTCAGCCATTAGGGTAGGAATGATCTCCACTTTAGGATACTTTGAAAAATCATCGATACGAACCATGGTATGTGGACCATCAGGCAAACTTCCGAAATCCAGACTAGCCGAAACCCATGGCCCAACTGGGAATGGTTCAGTTTCGATCGGATTGGGTCTACTCGGTTCACCAGTGGCCTGGCACCACCTGCAAGACTTCACCAGAGACTCCACTTGTTCTTCTATAAGAGGAAACCACACTTTTGACCGGAGACGACTCTTTGTCTTGACCATTCCTTGGTGACCATTACGGGCCAATGCAATCGCTCTGGCAGTAAGGGAGGACGGAATGACCAGACGATTTCCTCTCAAAATGCACCCCTCAGGATCAGTGGTAAGCTCATCCCTCACATTGTACAGACTTCCAATAATGCGCTGGGAATCGTTAGTCAATAAAGACAGTTGTCCCTTAAGACGGCGCCACTGGTTGTTCTCCATGGCCACCAAAACGTTCTGCAGACACTCATCATTCTTGGTCGCTTGCACAATTTCACTCATAGTCATCGGTATCAGCCTGGACCTGTCTGTGACATATCTAACGTATTCCTCGGTCTCTTGGGCCTCCTCAATCTCCACAGCGGATGCAGCTCGGGGATGTCTTGACAAATAGTCCGCCGGATTTTCGGACCCCAGACGGTATTCTAGCTGGCATCGGTAATCTTGTAGTTGTAGCATCCACTTCTCGATCCGGGGGGGAGCTTTGGAAGCAGTGCAATTAAAGAGAGGGAACAGGGTCTTGTGGTCGGTAGTTACAAGGAAGGGGCGACCATAAACATAGATGTGAAAATGCTTACAGCCCCAGTGCACCGCGATCGCTTCCTTTTCTATCTGTGAATAACGCTGTTCAGTCTCAGTCAGCGATTGGCTGGCATATGAAACCGGGAACCCCATCCCGTCTGGGTTCTCTTGTAGCAACACGGCCCCCAATCCTTTTGGCCCAGCATCCACAGCAATCTTAGTACTTCGTTTTGGATCAAAATATTTCAAAATGGTGTCACTGGAAAGGGCCTTTTTGATCGCCTCAAACGCACATTGCTCAGGGACCTCCCACCGCCATGGCTCGGAGGCTTTGGTGAGGTTCCGCAACAGCTGCGTGAGATTAGACAAGTCCTTAATGAAACAGCCACAGTAATTTACTATTCCCAGAAAGCTCCTGACTTCAGTAATGTTAGTGGGAGGGGGTGCCTTCTTAATGTCATTGACTTTGGCCGGATCTGGAGCTACTCCACTCGCGGAAAACTTGTAACCAAAAAACTGGATCTTGTACTTTAGGAACTCACACTTGTCACGGTGGAGTGTGAGTCCCGATTCCTTGATACGTTGTAGGACCCTCTGTAGTCGTGAATGGTGTTCTGCAATGGTGGGTGCATGTACTAAGATGTCGTCACTGACATTAATAGTTCCAGGCAACCCAATTAGCAGTTCCTGAATCACATTTTGAAATACCTCGGCAGCACTGGATACCCCAAAGCTCAGCCTTTTATACCTCCGTAGCCCTACATGTGGAGAGAAAGTCGTAATGTACCGTGATTCATTGGCCAACACCAACTGGTGTTATCCGGACCTGAGATCCAGTTTAGAGAACCAGCGCGACTCGCTGAGTTCCCCCAGAATGTCATCAATCGTCGGTGTTAAATGCCTCTCCCGTTTGATGGCAGCATTAGGGAGGCGCATATCCACACAGATTCTCACTTCACCAGGCTGTTTGGGCTTCCTCGCTACCACGATGGGGGAGACCCAAGGAGTGGGTCCAGAGACCTTCTCGATGATTCCAGCCCTTTCTAGATTTTCCAATTCTCTCTCCACTTGGGGTCGAAGGTGGAACGCCACTCGTCGAAGGCGAAGAGCGACCGGTTGTACCGTGTTATCAATGTGGAGCTTGATTTCTCGGCCTCGAAGGCACCCAATTCCTTTGAATACCTCTTCATATCGTGCCACCAGCTCAGATATTGACTCTTGATGAATGCTGAACTCAAACGTTACAATTGCCAATTCTTCTGCAGCTTTACAGCCCAACAGCATTCCAGTTCCTCCCTCAGTTACATAGATCTTCGCTGAGGTGGACTGTGATCCATGGGTGAGAGTGGTTCGGAACATACCTCTCAAAGCCAAAGGGGTGGTTTGCCCATAGGCGTACACCTTGATATTTGTCTTGGTTAGTGCGGGAGTCGGCACCATCCAGCAGTATTCCTCGGTAGCTAACAGATTTATGGACGTTCCTGTGTCCACTACTGCAACGATCTCGTGTTCGCCCATCATGATTTGGCACTTTGGAAGTGATGCTTGTTGAGGGTTAGTAGGCTTGACAGCAAACAGGGAGTGGACAACATGAATCATTGTTTCATCATCATCCATGTCACTCCCCCGCTCCAATTTCTCTGGAGGAGCCTCTTCGACCGCGACGTTGACGGATGCACTGGCAGCTCCCCTGGATCGGCAAACCTTTGCGAAATGATTCATTTTCCCACAGCTGGAGCATACCTTTCCTCTTGCTGGGCACTCAGATGACCTGTGTGGTATCCCCCCAAAGTACCCACATTGCCTCGTTCGGGCTTTGTTCAGTCGTGCGTTCTAACGCGTGGCCGCCGCGGGACACACCCAGGGGCGTGGGGCGACACACCCTCGTCGCCAATTTGTTGTGTCGAGGCTATGACAGCCTCAAGACGCGATTGCGCGCAGCGCAACACTGAACAGACTCACGCAACACTGTTGGTTGTTAATCGGTGTCGGCGTGGTCCGATTAGGCCGCACGCACACACTCGCTAGCAGCACGGGTCCCGATGCCTGGCTGTGAGCATCTCCGTCTGCCCATCGACCACACCCACAGTTTATTTATAGCTCCGGGCCGAAACCTCGGAGCAAACCAAAACACATCAAACAAGAGGTGGAATCCCTCCTGAAACATCCAGGTATTCCACCACACAGCCACACTCAATAAACAACACCCCCAGCACTTAGCAGGGTGTCGGAAGGTCAGTTCCGTCACTGACCTGCGACACCACATGGGTAATCTGAAAAGATACCAAATGGTCTGATGGTAGGGCGTTGGACTGAGGAGAAACAATTTACAAATCACAAAACAACAACAATATGCCTTATTTTTAAAGTTCCAAATTTGCATGTAAAACCCACGTAAATACTCTCCTTAGAAGAACATTGGAAATGCGTGGTTCATGTTCATGTTCTTCTACGTGGCCAGTAAAACATGTTACAGTGTGACCCACACGAACCACCGTAGACGAAAGCTGATTCACGAAATTTGCAGACGCCTATCAGCTGTTTGGTGTTATGGCTTCTTAGCTGCCTATCTTAGAGATGGAATAATTCAAGCACTTAGTCCATCGATGATACTTTGAGGACCAGTGCATGATGACTGGTATTTTGTTACACAGCGCTTTATTGCAACATAGACAGATTTCTGCAATTTCAGTACGTATGCATCTTCCGAATTACGCGCCAGACTGGTGCACTGCATTCAAAATCGTCTGTCATTGGTGCTTACGTTTCTCTTTGGTAATTATGGTAATGTGTATTACTGAGCGATTTTGAAACGTTTCTTTGAACATATTCACCCATTAAGCCTTGCAAATAAATTATGGAAATACGTTTGTTATTCACGTCGGTTGAGCAGAATCAGTGCAGCGTGTTTTGCCTTTAAGTGATCTAAAGTTATCTCAAATTAGAGGGCAGCTAACATATTTGATAGGAAAGATGACGCTTGTCGATAATGAGGACGCGCTGTGTCAGTCTGTTGTTTTTGTTGATGAACTGGAGTTGACATAATTTTAACTCATCAGCTGGGGTGGTTAAATTAAACCGAGTCAGAGTGTAAAAACATCAAGGAATTCCTTCTGCCTAATGCATATTAGAATGGTATGAATTCATTAACTAAACAAATTACGGAAGACTATCTTATGTTTCTTTTAACGTGTTCAGAAACTTTTGTACTTGATAGTAATGTCAGAACTAATAATCACAATTTGACACCATTTTCTCGGGTGCCAGATAGATTCAATCATTCATGGTAGAAGAGACGGCACTAAGAAACGTCGAGTGATCAAGCTTCGCTAACTGAACTCCCTCATTTGTGGAATTACATTTCCTGACACTTTTTATGCATTACCAATATGTTTAATGCATCTATTGCCGCATATTGTATCTGTGCTGACATTTCTAATTCCTCTTTCTGCCAATATTAAACAACCAAAATAGCATGAACGAT
This sequence comes from Pleurodeles waltl, assembly GCF_031143425.1. Classification (NCBI taxonomy): domain Eukaryota; kingdom Metazoa; phylum Chordata; class Amphibia; order Caudata; family Salamandridae; genus Pleurodeles; species Pleurodeles waltl. The sequence continues at coordinate 959,380,668 of NC_090447.1, read as the reverse complement.
CTCCCTGCAGAGTTCCATCTATTCAGAGCTGTTGAAAAATGCGGGTAAATTCAGGTTGCTTGGCATTGGATAATTGATGCTGAAATGCAAATAGTTTAAAAGCTGGACCCGAGCCTCTTGGTTTCTCAAGAGGCGCCAGAAGTTGACAGCCTTGGAAAACTAAAGTGAAAGTAGAAGAAACGTGTGGCAGCAAAACAGAGCACAAAATGAAGAGACGCGAACAACTCACGAAAATGAAAGAAAATAATGAAACCTGGGAAGATGAAACGAATTCTGCTGCTACTGAAATCTTGGCAGAAAGAAACATGGTTGGGGCACAGTTGTGTGAACAGTGGTAAGGATCTGCTTAGGTCTAATGAGGCCAATAAGGCATTTGACATCCTTGATGCAGAAAAGCAGGAGAGATTATATTATAGTCTATGCTTCCTTAGGGAAAAGTGTCAATAAGTTTAGGTCTGGTGGATGGTCCTTGCTGTAAAGAGCTCAGACTAGGATGCTGGTAGTTGAAGACAACAGGTGAATGGTATGTAGGTCATTACCTATTCTCACATGTGAACGCTTGCTAGGCAATAACACACAAGGCGATTGTTTCTTTGTCCTCATTCACCTTAGGCTTAAACCCCAATATTCCACTCGTGCACTCCTGTTTTACTAGGTTGCCTCACCAGAAGGGTATTTAGCTTACTTCCGAGTACATCGATATACAACCGAGTGTCGAAGGCAGACACATGGATGGGTTTAATCATAGGAGAATATGTTTGCTGGCACAGAAACAAATTTCCTGCAATTCCCATTGGAATTGCTTTGTTCCAACCATCTCATCAGTAGTAGCCAAAAGTTATACCACTTAGCAGAAGTATCTACAGTGTCATATTACAGTATTGAGCCATCCAGCACACATTGGGGGAGCTCCAGTTATCCAGTTCCTGCAAATTTCCCTTTGTGTTGGAGGAATCAAGTAAAATAGCAACTTGACCCTATCTTTACTACTTAAATTCACGGGTCCCTCCATGGCCCCAAAGATAATTATGGAATGGCTTGCCTTGATATTTGTTCCAAGGATGTTCACCATAACCTTACCCACATTTCCCCAGAAGTACTGTATCTTGGGGCATTCAATAAACATGTGGATATCGTTAGCCTTTTTTAGTCCACATTTCATACAATTAACTGTACCCCCTGTCCTCATCTTTGAGATCCTATAGAGTGTCCAGTATGCTCTGTGAAGGGAGAAGAGATGGTTTCTCCTTAAACAAGCATGATTAACAATACTGTATAAAGTGCTCATTGATTCTTCCCATAGTTCTTTTAACTGCATCTTTGGCAAGTTTCCTCCCCATAGCTTCTCTAGTAGTTTAAAATCCCCATCTGCAATATCCATTAGAAACCAATATCATCTTGAGACTTCTTTCCTCCTTGATGTCCCTTGCATGAGGAGTTCTTCCAGTTGATTGGTTTCCCATCAAATAGTTCAAGCTCTGGGACCAGCTTTTTAGCTGTAAATACTTGAATCTTGATAAATTCTCCACCACTGCCACATAGAGTTTGTTCCATCGTAGAAGTTTGCCAACCTGTATGAGCTGGCCCCATCTATAGGCACTGCAATTTTCCTAGGGAATTACAGCTTTTCCTTGACACATTCTGGTGAGACTGGTGAGTCCCAAATGGGTACAAACTTACTGTTGAACATACGCCTTGTGGTCTTTTTAATTCACAATCAAAGTACAGCCATTGACTGCAGCACCTTCAACTTTACTTTATCGTAACACTTGGGATCCCCAAATTTATACAAAAAGTCTTCATCCGAGCTGCTGATGTCTTTTAGCATAGCCATAAACAAAGTCCTGATCTCCGAACTATCAGGGCTATTAGGTACAATTCAACAGTTCTTTAGTTGAAAAGCCCATGGTTATACTACATATCTGGTAATGTCAAATACAACCGTATCTCGTCTTCTCTAGAGCTTCCTCCAAGATATCGTTGCACCATTTGAAGCCTAAATAAAACTATTAAAGCTTCCTTGCAAACAGTTGACTTACTCCTTCTTAAAGTACAGGGGATTTGTATAATTAAGGAGAAACGCAAATTCAAGCAGTATCACCATCTTGACCAGATTAGTTCTACCAAAGACAGTGAGCATGATATAAATGCAGCCCTTCATCAATCTGTTTTTTTCTGTTAGAGCCTAAAGAAAATTCACCTCAAGAAGTTTGTGAAAATACTGTGTGATCTTTAAGCCAAGATATTGCATCTCATTCACAATTAACTCATTTCCCCTCAGCAGATTCCATACCATGATTTCAGTTTTTGGAGGTGTTAGCTGAGTAGCCCGCCACCCTACCAAAATTCTAGGGCAGTCTTCAAATTGGAGGTATAGACCATGAGATCGGCTGTATAGAAATAGCCCCTTTTTCCCAGGCATTATAAACAAAAGGAGGAATGGAGGACTTCTTCCCAAGTTTACATGCCAAAGGCTTGTTATTTAAATTAAACAATTAATTTAAAAGCTGGGATCCTTGCCTTGTGCCCCTAGATATTTTAAAGGCTGGGGTAAGACTTCCATTTGCAAGTATTCTGGCAGAAGGATTTTCCTAAATCAAGTGAATCACTCTGTAGAAGTTATCTTCCAAACTATAGTGCTTTAACATAATTAGCAAAAAAGTGAAATGTACTTTGTAAAATGCTTTTGTAGCATCCACAGTCATGACTGCCAATGCAATCTTACAACAGACAGCAAGACTGATCAAGCCAATGAGACAATAAGATAGCTCATGTAAAGATCTTCCTCTTACGAAACCCTTTGATCATCATTAAGGAGATCCCCTATTACCCGATTCAACCTCTCGGGTAAAACTTTAGCAAAGATTTTATAATCACAGTTCAGGAGTGATATGGGTCTATACGACTCACAGCTACCAGGATTTTTTTCCCTGGCTTAGGAAATAAGGTAACAGTAGCTTTATTCCACGAGGAAAACAATGACAACACATTCTCAAAAATCTACCTGCCATTTCTGGCTCCTCCTTCACCCTCTCTAGTATAGTTGTGATCATACACTTGTAGCTTAGTGATAATCCAGCTTCCTAATTTATCTGTAATGCTGTTTTTGATGGATACATTCAGGTGTTTTCTTATCAGAATAGCTACTCCTTTTGTGCTAAAGTTCTGGTCCGTATAGACCATCTTTTGGACTCACTTTTTAGTCCTAAAAAGATCTGTACACTGTTCCCTTGTCAAATAAGTTTCTTGCAAGATAATATTCGCTGGTGAATCACTTAAGCATTGTAGTAGCCTTTCTCATCTTTTACACGTAAGCTGTATATAGTCTGTAGAAGTATTCGTATAAGTGAAAAAACATACACTAAAATCATACCTGATATGAGAAAGAGAAGAAGAGAGAGAAAAAAATAGCCACCAAAACGTATAAATTGGCCACCGCTAACTACGTTTGTTCAGTCGGCCCAAGAACCTCTCTCATCTCCACCTTATTCTTTAGAGCAACTGCTATTAATAATGGCTTCTTGTAGGTCATCAGCTTTCCTATGTGCTCCTAGGTTATGCATCTTAATGTTTCGCATAACTCAAAGGGCGGCAAGGAATTTTAGCTGAGAAGTAGCACCTAACGTTCTGTAAACTTCTAGCCGTTTTGCTCAGGGAAATGACAGATCTGATCTCAAAGGAGATCCAATTCACTTTCAAGGTTCTCATGTTCAAGGTGTTGGAGAGAGTCCACTCTTTCACAGCATATGTGAGAAAATTTTATGTTGAGACCAGAGGCTCCTATTATGCATTCTTTTCATGCTTTAATAAAATAGCAGCAGTCAAGAACTACACTTCCCAAGAGGCTTAGCGACAGGCTAGCCAATGGGAACAGAAACGTAGGCACATACAGCACCAATAGTATAACACCAAGGACAATAAAGTACCCACTTGACTGCAAGCAGCCCTCTTTTCTTGCTGCTCGCAGTCAAGATAAGTACTCCTTTTTTGGTCTCTTCATTACTGCATGTTTTACTGGGTTTCATTGTACTTCATTACTTATGCTCAAATTTTTATGTAAACACTCGTTCCGTTCTTTAGTTTGCCTGCTCCCGCCTATACGGCTTTCAACCCCCTCCCCCCTTCTTTCACAGTGTTGTCTTTCACCTTGAGCGAGTGCTGCAACGGTCGCTTCTAACTGTTGTTCTGTTACGTGTTCACTCACCACTCTGTGAGCGCGATGCTGGTTTTTCTCTGAAGCGTTTATTTCGCTTCTGCAGGCTGCTTGGTTGCTTCTGCCCTCGCCTTCTGTCAACCCTCCTCACGTTTGGGGACATTCTGTTTCCGTCTGTCTTCAGGGGGCGTGGCTTCAGTCTCTGCCCCCGTCTTTGTTTGGGCCTCCTTCCTCACACGCCTCAAGGGAGTGTTGTTTTCTATATGCTACAAAGTTAACTGTTTCATTGCTGATTTTTCCTTTATCCATGCATTCATTATAGCCCTACTTTTACCATGGAGTCTGACAGTTCCCCTTTGATGCCTGGCATCAATGATGATGGGGAATCTTTGAAACAGGGCTTATATGTTTTTATACAGTGATCTGTTGAACAAGCCTTACAGGCTTCTATGGTCAAGATATCAAACAATATTGAAAATCCTGTCAAAAACATGATGTTCAATGTTTCACTGGCCCATTCTGTTGGGGAATGCAGAAAACGAAAATTGACTCCTTTAATTAAAAAGAAAACTTATTATTTTGGCACACAGATGACGAGTGAGCTTTCCTCACACCAGACTGAGGACTTGGTTCCTCCCAGGCCTCCGTGTAAGGAGGAGAATTCTTCAAAAAATATTAACAACCCCTTGCCTTCCAAATGTAAATCAAAATAAAAAAATATAGACAAAGCGCCCAAAAATATTTTTAAATCAAATGTATTGGACACTGACAAGGATGATGACAATAATGATGATATGGATGACTTATTTCAATCTGATTTGATTGGTGACAATTTTTCCTCTTCTTTCCCTCCTCCTCCCAAGAAAAACAAACTTTCCTTTCCTGACCCAGCCTTCTCCATTGTGGATTCTGACAGAGTACCTATTTTTTACCCTACTCTTATCTACCATCCCAATTCCACTGAATGGTTTCCTTCTTCCCATGTTGGGGATTATATTACTTCTCGTCAATGTCTTCCTTTAGATAAACAAACTTGTGCAAAACTAAAATCCGAGTGTCCTGGACCTGCTCCACCATCTAATATAACTATCACTCCTGCCATTTATCAATCCTTTATAACCTTTTTTACCAAGTTTGGCAAGGACCCTCGTAAAGGGGTTGACAAGGTCTGGACAACATGCCAGGACAAACTTCTTGATGTGGCTGGCCCTTTGGCTGGCATTTTTGACCTGGCTGAATCGGCCAGATTAGAAGATAGAACTATTAACCCTACGGATCTTTCTCTTTGGATACAAAGAGCCTTTTGCCTTTTGGGACATGCCAATTCGGCTATTATACATGAGTACATGAGAGAAGGAAAGGTTTACTCCTGAAGCTAGACCCCAAACTAGCAAATCTCGCTGCTCTCGATCCTGGCATCCAGGAGGATGGTAAACTCTTTGGAGATTCCTTTATTAAAGACCTTAGCAGATATGTTACAACGTTTTTCTTGATCGGCAAAGCTCAACAATCTCTGAAAAAGGTCTTCAGCCAATGTTTTTTTGCACGGGACGGTAGAGGCAGGAGCTGCTTTACCAGCCGCACCTACCGCAACCAAGGTTCAAGAGGCTCCTACAACAACGTCCAGGACTACAAGCCTCAGTTTTACCTCCAGAGATCCAGAGGCTTCCACAGCCGCAGCCAAAGATATTCCAGAGCAAACAATTCTCAAGGTAAGCCGTTTTTTTGGCTTTCCCATGGGAGTGCGGCTTCAATATTTTCTTCCAAAATGGTGTTCAATTACATCAGACCCGGGGTATTACACAAAGTTTAGGGTTATCACATAGAGCTATATTCACCTCTATTCCAAACCGTTTTTCCTCCTTCTCCAAAATTTTCTGCAGAAATGTGCTCTCTCATTACAACAGAAGTACAGTCACTCCTACAGAAAAATGCTATCCAACCTTCTTTCCCCAATCCCTCGGGATTCATGAGTTCTGTGTTTCTGGTCCAAAAGAAAAGCAAAAAGTTAAGATCAGTAATCAACCTCAAATTGTTCAATCAATTTGGAACTTATCGCCATTTCAAAATGGAAACAATTATTCATCTCAGGGACATTTTACTTCAAAACGATTGGCTGGTAAGACTGGATCTACAGGACGCCTACCTTACAATTCCTATCCAACTTTCTCACAGAATTGTTTTACAATTTCAATGGCTCTCAAAAACCTGTCACTTTTCTTCCCTTGCGTTCGGGCTTTCTTCAGCACCCTGGTGCTTTACAAAAGTAATGAAGCCAATTGTTGCCCGACTAACATCACTAGGTATCAGACTGGTAATCTATTGCGACGAGATCCTGCTTATGCACCAAAACCTACAATTCCTTTACTCCCATCTTCACTTAACAATCTCACTTCTTTCAGATCTGGGCTTTATCATAAAGTTAGAAAAGTCTATTGTGATCCCCACCGAACAAATAGAATTCTTGGGTTTCATAATAAATTCCATCACAGCCACTCTCCACCTTCCCAGTTCAAAAGTGGCTTCAATCAAAAGAGAATTCATTCACACTCTTCACAAAGATTACATTTCCCTCAGGTCCCTTGAAAGAGTGGTAGGACTCCTTTCTTCCTCCATCCAGGTGATCTCCCCAGGGCCTCTTCACTATCGAGCTCTACAACGATTAAAAATTCTTCATCTTCACAAAGGTCTCACCTTTTGCGATCTTACAACGCTAAATTCAGAGTCTCGTCTAGAGATTCAATGGTGGATACACCATTTAGACGCTTGAGTCCAAATTGCACATAAACTGTTTAGAGATGCTTGCAGGCTCCTTTGCGATCAAAAGCTTCACAAAACACAAAGTACAATGTTCTATCCTCCTTCGTATGAACAATGTTTTGGCAGTCCGGTACATAAATCATCTTGGAGGAACCAAGCTCCTCTAGCAAAAAGTCTCCGGGAATTCTGCCTATCCCACAAGTTATCCCTTTTAGCAGAATATCTTCCAGGTTCCCAGAATTCCATTTCAGATTGGAACTCCTGCTATCTCAAGGATTACATCGATTGAAAACTCCATCCCTCGGTATTTCAGATTCTTCTGAACAAATGGGGACCTTTCCATATAGATCTCTTTGCTTCACGTCACAATTCTCAATTATCTCTTTTTTTCAGTTGGCATCCCGATCCTCTGGCGATGACAACAGATGTGTTCCTGCAGGATTGGTCCGCAACAACCAATTATGCTTTCCCTCCTTTTATTTTAATCAACAGAGTTTTAACTCAGGTCAGACGCCAGAAAGCGTCATTGTCAACCCCTTCTGGCAGTTTCAAGTCTGGTTTCCCTCTCTCCTCGAGTTATCCACAGACTTTCCTCTTCTTCTACCTTTGTTCCCTTCTCTCCTTCTAGATCCTTCAGGATCTCCCAACAACATAATTCTCAACAAGTCCCTAACTCTTTCAGCTTGGCGGGTTTCGGGCTGTCCCAACAAACCGCTACTATTTTGGCAGAAGCTTCAGAATTAATTAACAACGCTTGGGCTCCCAGCACAAGGAAAGTGTATAAATCAGCTTGGTCTCTTTGGGCAAGCTGGTGTGTGGGAAAATGTATCAATCCCTTTTCAACAGATTTAAACCTTATTAACTTCTTGGCTGCTGAAGCCAGTGCAGGTAAGTCTCACAGAACCATATATCTCTATAGCTATTTCCATGCACCATCAAAATATCAACGGCAAGCCCGTTGGGGAACATCCCCTAGTCTGCCGTCTACTAAAGGGAGTTAAACTTTCCAGACCGCCTTCATCCAAATACACATATCTGTGGGACGTATCACTAGTTCAAAATTTGTTCATTTCATGGCCCGAGAACTCGGATCTGTTCTTAAAAATTCTCTCTGCTAAGTTGACCATGTTCTTGTGCCTTATTTACATTAAACGTGTGCCTGATGTTAAATCTCTAGAGGTTTCCTCTCACCAATTTATGCCTACAGGTGTCTTGTTCCACATTACTAAGCGCACAAAAAACAATCTACGTACAGTATTTTATCCTTTCTTTCCTAATAAACTAAAACTCTGTGTGGGACTTTGTTTAAAGGAATATGAGAAACATACCCTCCCCCTCAGAAGGTCCTCTCTCCATCAGCTCCTGATTTATTTCTGCAAACCCCACAAACCAGTTTCCTCAGCTAATTTAGCTCGTTGGGTTAAATGGGTCATGTCCTTAGTGGGGATTGATATTTCCACCTTTGAGGGCCATTCTTCCAGGGGTGTCATGGCTTCCAAAGCCTTTTCAATAGGCTCTAGCTTAGAGGACATTCTGAGGTCGGACGATTGGTCTAATGACAATGTTTTCAAAACCTTCTATTATAAACCTGTTAAAACTGCAACATCTTTGGTGGTTGATATGCTTTAAACTAGCATAAGGAGCCTCCGATCTTGACATAAAATGTAGATTTTCCTAGTAAATTATGAAGGAAAATCGTAATTTTATTAAAGAGACAGAGGCGGGTATTATCCCACCCCTGTCTCTACTAATACGTTTTCCTTTTTCCCTCCCAGCGAATCCGGCCTTGCCTCCTGCCTTCGGATGATGCCAGATATTCTTTGCTTACTACTTCCTTTCCTGGTCTCCAGGACCCTTTTCCTCCACGACCCTCGGATTTCTACAAGTTACGCCTGGATTGTTACCTGTTGCCAAGAGCTGTTATCCATCATCCTGGCAATTGCTATTATTGGCTCAATCTTCCCTTTGTTTTAGGACTCTATCTGAACTGCTCACTCAAGAAAGGAAGGCTGCTTGCAGTCAAGTGGGTGCTCTATGGTCCTTGGTGTTATACTATTGGTGCTGTATGTGCCTATGTTTTTGTTCCCATTGGCTAGCCTGTCGCTAAGCCTCTTTGGAAGTGTAGTTCTTGACTGCTGCTATTTTATTAAAGCACGAAAAGAATGCATAATACTTGCCTCGGTGTCTTTAATAAAATTAAGACTTTCCTTAATAATTTACTCGGAAAATCTACATTAACAATCGTCTTACTGCACTTACTTCTATTGGGGTTCTTTCTAAAAGGGTCACAATGAACTCTTGGGATGTCTCAAAAAATGTTCTGATTGGTATAATCTATTTGGACCCCTGCCTTAAACAAATCACAACGTAAACCTTTAGATAATTTTTTCACTCTGTTTCCACTGCGAGGGGTGTACATGAGAGAGTGTGTTCTGATTGCCTTAAACTTCATAGGTATTTTGAATTTTGGACCAACTGGTTTTGGACCTTTCCTCTGAGTGAGCCTCACTATTTGAGTCTCACTCACTGTAAGGTCCTGTGGCTGACTGGAGTGCTATCCACTAGTCTCCTCTAATTAAAATAAGGGCTGAGATGCAGCTAAGGCCTCAGGTGGTGACTGTAGTATGCACCCAAATCATACCTGCTGTAGACACAGGGAAATATTTTAAATTGAATCAGAACGTTCCCTCTTATAAGACGCACTGGTATCTGGTGACAAAAGTGCCCTATAAACATTTTAAAAACTGCTGGGCCTGGCCCTCTCTCAGAGTTCCTATTAAAGTGCTATACTATGTACCCAGGGCTTCTACAAATGTCTCAGGCTTTCTATTGCAGTCTGAATGCAGTTGTAAATTTCCAATTTGGCTTGTCAACGTAACCCCCTTGATAAGCCCCATCCTCCCCTTTTAATGTAAATATTTATATATTATTTCACTCCAATGGTAGGCCCTAGGTAGCCCATAGGACAGAGTGCATTGTAATTAAAAGGCTGGTCATGTACTTTTAAGTTCTACATGTCCTGGTAATGAAAAACTCAATTTAGTAATTTAGTTTTTCACTATTGTGCAGCCTGCATTCTCATTGGGATAACATTGAGTTGCCTTATTACATTTATTAAGTACTAACCTTTGATTGGGAACAAGTAAACATTTCCTTTTGGGTATCTGAGAAACTGAAACACAAAATCCTCTTTAATGGTAAAGTTAGAGTTTACTTGCAATTTTGGAAATCTTGTAGAATGTTGGCATTTTCCTGACAAAACTATTTGGTGCCTGCCCCCTGTCCCTGGGTCAAGCAACTGGCTGTAATTGGTAGTTGCACTTTGTTTATTTCTCATAGACAGCCTCACAATAGAGGGATTATGTGTGCCTTGATGGGCTATTAACTGGCAAGACAAGGGTGGAGCTGGACACAGCCCTACTTCCAACTGAATAGTCTGTTCTCTGCCTACACACAAATTACTTGTCATCTCTGCATTGCTCACACAGCCACCTTAGAGCCAGGGCAGGAGAAACAGAAAACTTCAAACACTTCAAAGGGAATTGTCTAGAAGCTTCTCCTTCTATAAACGAAGACTCCTGGTATAGAAATAGGACCATCAGACACACTTTTCAGTTCACTTTCTTGACCTTCATAAGGACTCTCAAAGGACTGCCTGCTGCTGTGACCTGCTGTGTACTTCTACCTTGAAGGATTGCTGTGCTGCCGGAAGCCTGCCCTGAACACTCAGAGGCCTGCATTGCTGTTTGAGCCCTCTTCCACTTCTTGAATCCAGGACTACCAGAGTGACTTCAACTGTTAGTTGGCTAGTCTACTGATCAGAACCTCAGGGACTGAAAAAACTGCTACCATCTTGAACTCACACTTGGATCCATCCTAGGTGAGTCCAATTCCCCCCCTCCCAGCCCTGTAAGTAGTGCCCCTCCAGTCCTAGGCTCTTGATTGTGGTGTTGTGGTGTTAAATGTGCCCAGATAGCCAAAATCAAAAATTTGGGAATTTTTGGCAAAAACCTGCTCTCAGAACCAAGAGACCAGGACCAATCTGAGTGTCTACCCTCCCAAGGTGCATCATCGCTTGGCCAGACTTCGCAGCAGCTCTCACTGCATTCTTCTCTGCAGCAGCAAATCCTTTTGAGCAGTCCTTCACCAAAGGAATATCCATCTTTGTAGAACTCTCATCAGCTACAGCCTTCAGCTTCGTCCCGCTGGAGATTTCTGACTTCCAAAAAAGAGACTTCATCCAAATGAAGAAATGATAACTGCCACTGCATCCAGTGGCTCCCTGAATAGGAGGCCTTCACCTCGGATACTGCCTGCAGCCTTTTACTCTTGAACTATACCTTCTCAAGAAAAATATATCCAAAGGTAGGTGCCGACTGGGCCTAATTAACTTTTGTATCTGATCCACACTCCACTGCGGTCTACCATATTTTTTTCGTTGACCCAATCTCACGAGACTAGGGGCTTGATTTACAACGGATATCCCATCCACCAAAATCTTGATCCCATATAACAAAATGGGATTTGGATTTTGGTTTACTGGATATCCATCACGCTGTGAGCGAGTAACCCGCCATGGAGTTCGAAATCAAGCCATAGATGTCTGCATTTGGTGCTTTGATCTTTTAGGCACTAATTTTTGCTTTCAAATTTCGAAATTTACAACTCTACTTGTACTGATTGGATTTTTGTAATTTTGGTGTCAAATAACTTATTAAAATGTACTCTGTTTTTCGAAATTGGTGCGGGATGTTTCTTGTGTTGTGGTTTCACTTTATTACTGTTTGTGTGGTGCGCAAGTACTTTACACATTGCCTCCAAGTTAAGCCTGACTGCTTTAGTGCCAGCCTACCAGAGAGTAAGCACTGGTTAATATAGTGACCCTTGTGGTTCAACCTTACAGGGATTGTGTCTGTTCTTGAGTAGGGTTAACATACAACCCAACCAACCACCACATTTCTCACAGGTTATCCCTGGGAACCTTTAGCCCATTGGTTAGGAAGGAGCCAGGAGTCACACTCACCACTAGCTAGTGTTAGACATAAATGCACATCCCCAGGTACCCTCCACAGAACACTTTCAGAAGTTTTCCTGCTTATTTTTTAAGTTGAAATTGCTTACTTATTTTTCCAAAACTAGCATTTGGAAAGAAAAGCATTTTTCCTTCTATATATGCAATCACAAATATAAAAGACTGAAAAACTGTATGTACCATGCCTTTTCACAAACTAAGGCAACAAAAGTTCAAAACTTTTGGAAAATACTTAAAACTTTTAAAGACGGTACTTTTACTGTGAGAATAAAAAAGAATAGTTTTTAGAACTCTATGGACATCTGACTACATGAATGACCTTCCCTGTTCCTTCCTTTCCAGACTGACTAGATTTTGCTGGGGGCTGCGGTCTCTTTCAAAACCCTTTTCGATGGGAGGCTGGGCAGGGTTTTCACCTTTGTTTCACAGACCCTCTTTTAATAGCTCTCATATGCTTTTTTAAGTAATGCATTTGTTTCTGTAAGGAATGGGTACTTTATGTTGACCATACTTTTTCCACTGGTAGTGTCAGCATGTCTTCTTCTTTTGCAATAAATGTTTTCAGTAGGCTGAAAATTTCACCCCTAACTAACTCCTTTCAGCAGAGATATATTTAATTTGATTTGCTAACACGCTCCTCTTGTTGGGAATTTAAGAGTGGCTTTCTTGCTGGGTACCGATATTGTAGTATGAACAATTTAATTCCAGGATTGTGCTGGGGAAGCCATTTTCTCTATGCATTTCTCTGGCTTGTTCCAGGACACCTGTGTCATCTATGAGGACACATAACTCTGCTTCTTAAAGAAGATTGATCCATTTTTAGAACACCAATGAAGTGAGTACATTGTATGTCGATGTAATTGTCTCTGAAGAGTATGTTGACCAATGTGCCTCCTTTGTCAGACTGGGCTGGGTATGATGATTTCATGGTAGACCTACAACAGTAGTCTGTTGACATAGGCATAGAAACACAATTACACATGAATAGATGTGATTTTTGATGCAACCAGCTAGGGGCAAAATGTTCGACTGTAAGTCTGATGGAGACAGAATGTTACAGAATTATGCAGCATCACATAACAAGACATGAAGAGATATAGCTTGCCTGCTCAGACGTGCTTTAAGAGTCACTTACTAAAGCATTGTTTCAGTACTAATGACTTAAGCAGGCTGATGGGTGGTTATGACAATGCTAATCATGCCTCTAATTACCTGACTTTATAGATGTAACATGAACCTGTAGTATATCATCATCTCTGTAGACATGACCTCCTATGTGTTTCTTTCAGCTTAATGATAAATAAACTGACAAACCCTGGTCCTACTAAAAGAATATGAGTAAGGCATCATTGACGTGTGTTTCTGCCACAATCTATCCCCAATAAAGGGTTTCCTACAGTGCATAACACTTCTGAAGAAAAGTAACACCATAATCCTTGCATTTGAATGAGCTCTGCTGACCAGACATCCTGGGGCGCCTCCTTTAAAAGTTGCTGTATCAACTACAAGTAAGGAAGAGCCAGAGCCTAAACATGCATAGCTATATAAGTTATCACATAATTCAGGTAACAGTAACACCAGGAGCAACAAAAACAATGCCAGCCAGGAAATCAAGAGGGACAAGGAGAAATACCGAAGTCAATCTTTCCCCCTCTGTGCATAAGGGTATAGAAAACATTTTCTTTTTTCTCAAGCCTGCACAATTGCTCCTGAAATTCAGAAAGGAACTTGAAACAAGTCTTCTAGGAGCACCACATCAAGCTTCAATATGGCCCTTTAATCGCTATGGCATTAGGAACATCAACTGAACTCCTACCTACTCTCTCTCTCTTCATCACTGTTGTACACAAACCAGAAACATTCCCTGCCGTCGTGCCCCCGGTGTGCAGTTGCTGCAGCTGCTTCCTGTGTATTCTCACTTTCTGTGAACAATTCAAACTGATGACGCAGAAATGAAGGTTTTACATTTATTAGCACATAAACGTAGTACTGCAATAATCAAGTGTGATTTTAACCGAACTAATAAAGATTGTACGGGGACAAATGTGCCCTCAGAGTAGTTCGCCAACATTCATAAGCGTGCTTTATATAACGTGATGTATTAGAATTGTACTAATCTGACATAACCGTAAATGTGTGCCATGATTTGCTTGTTTGAAATGTTTTAACTTAGCATAACTTTAGTGGAGGCTTCGGCCTAGTTGCCTTGTCTCACGGCTTAGATGCTCGTGTTTTTCCAACGTGCTAATAAAACGTGTATTCTTGCTTGAAGCTGTACTTTTCCAGTGAGATCGGTTCACATGCTTATCTTTAAGGTTTCGTGCCAGCCTGGCATCTTCTTCTTTGCTCCAAGGTCAATCTGCAGGTGCAGACAATGGACGCTCTGAAAGTGAGTTAATTGGTAAAATATGTTGCAACTTACGTTCCCGACTCCAAGGATAATGTATGCCTAGGTAGAAGCTTGTGAACTGTTGTTTTTGATTGGACAATTTGAAGCCAACCTATGAACTCTCCAATGGAAGACCCTACTGGATTTGAACTGTTGCTAAAAAAACCTGGTGCACGCGAAGGAAGCATGACATGCGCCTTTACCAGCCCATTACCCGCTATTGCCGACTTCGTCATTTTGCCATCTTCTACGATGCCAATTGATGTTCGATGAGACTTTGATGCTTTCTCTAATCGAGAGAAAGAGACTTTAAGAAATTCTCGCCCTAGAGACTTTAACTTTGATTCGTCCCTTTGCATGAAGTAGTAGTTTTGTCCTTTTATATTGCCGCTGTGAGGCAATTGCCCCGTCCACCCTGCCCCTTTGCCCCCGTCCCGTGGTGATGGAAAACCGGTACCTATGAGACGAAGACTTCCTTGAATGCTGATTGAATTTGGTAAATATGAAAGGAAAATGTACAATTGCATTGTGTTTCTTTTTAGGTAACCAACTGCTGATTTTTGATAAGAGCCCTAGTTAGGAGTTTTCCAAATTAATGTTACTAAATTGTTTTCGCATGAAGTCCCACATGCAGATGCTAATTTGAGGTTAGATGAGGATTCATTTGTTGCACGATGCAATTTGAGACCTTGTTATGCTGACCAATGTATGCAATTAGCTCATTACAGATTATAGTTTTAGTGGTTTGCATTGCTATTATCGAATGCATTGTTATTCAAATGCTGCATAGATTGCATCTTTTTCGCCGTTATGGACAGCTAGTAATGTTCATTTACATATATCATTTGGTGTTGAGACACATTTATGTCGTGCTAGCTTTGTTAATATAGGGAAATAAATTAATTAACGTTGAATAAACTGGTGTGGTTATTCATGGCCGAAAGGTCATGGTTCGCCGAAATGTTTTCTGGATTAATTGTGAAGTGTTATGTTGATCAGGGTATTGCGTATGTTCGTTATTGATTATTGATTTGATTAAATTGATTACTCTCGGGTGAAGAGAGCCCCACTTAGTCAAAAGATTCATCGACCTAAGAGCGTCCAAATACAGGTAATTTATTAGGTCGGAACGCTCTATCAGTAGATGGTAGCAGAGGACGGTTTGGCATTTTGGGACCCCACTCGAGAGGTATATGGTGTTGAATTAGATTTTTCTTGGGTAAAACAGATTGAGAGAATGATGATGGGCTAAGTCCCCCGCAACTTTCCCGGGATCTCGGAGCTTGCGAATGGAGAGAATGGAGGTGTGAGATCGGCGTTGGCGGTACTAGTGATGGTATGAGTGAAGTTAGGATTTTGCGCTTGCACAGCTTATTGCCGCAGATTGTTTGAAAAGGTTGCGAGGATTTTAGAGAATAGCGGAGGTGCGACTCCGAGTGTGAGAGTAGGGAAGTCGTCGAACTTCATGTGAATGTGGCGCTTTGTGCAGAAAAAGGTCCACGTGGTTGTTGTTGTTGAGACGGGCCCTGCGAGGTCAAGAGACTCCGGAGTATGTTGAAAAGTGTATGAGACACTTGTTTTATGTTGTGGTCTGGTCGGTTTAATAGGTTGACCGGGCGTGGTCAACGAGTCGGTACGTGTGTTAAGGGAGTGAAAGAAAACTTCGACTTCGGGCTCTGACAAATTCTAAGTGCACTAGAATAGATCATTGACAAGTTGAGAGCAGAATCTGCGGGTCAGATTTGCTTGCGAAAGTGGGGACCGAGAAAGATGGAATAACTGCCGAGGCTAGTGAAAAATCCCTAAGGTCCTGAAGCGATTGTGTTACCCTTCCTGTAGTAAACCGACAGATCTGTTTTATTATTATTTGTTTGCTCGCGATACATGCTAGAAGTTGTTACGAGAGGAGCTGAGTGAAGGAGGACTAGCCGCGAGGCTTTGTCAGCCGCAGTGTGTGTGAGTGTGACGTCACTAGGAGCCGCGCTGGGATAGGTTGGTTGCAGAGAAGGGTCGCGCACGGATTGGACGCAGTCCGTGGGGCTCGATTGGAAGGGGAAAGGCAAGCGAAGAGTATTCCGGGAATTAAAGTCACTTATTGATTACAAATTTTGTGAAATAAAAGACGAGAAAATGAAATTTTTGAAAGCATTAAAGAGTGCGATGAAGGGGGAGTCTTACAATAAAGCGAGCGTAGGAGAGGAGACGCCACCCGAAGGTACACCAGCTTACATTGTAATGGAGGAAAGGGGGGTAGCTCCGTGCCTTTGGCTAAAGCAATGGCACAAGCTGACAGAGAAACATGGGAGCGTAGCGTTCCCGATCCATGGGACATTCAATATAAGGATCCTAGAGAATTTGAGATTCGCGATGTACGACATGAAGGTACCTCCAAGGCCAGCACAGTTTGAGGCTCTAGCGATTTGGGAACTAATAGCTAGACAGCAACAGCAAAAGAAGTTCGAGACCAGGATAAGAAAGGCAGAAAAGACACTAGCGGACGCTAGGTGGGATAATGCACAGAAGGTGTGGAGGTCAGATATATTGCAGGGGATAAAATTGTTTCCCGCAATTGCTAAGGAAGAAGAGGCGACAGGCAAGAAAGCTACCTGTAAGACAAACAGGAGGTGTTCCAAAGATAGAGAAGACGAATCAGATGATGAGGAGTTCATCATGCAATTGCTGAACGACCGTCCACCACCTTATGTAGAGAGTGAACAAGGTCCAAGTACCAGTTTTGCCCCTCCGGCACCGGTACAGAATAAGGAAACTCCGAATTCAGAAACGCCATCGGGATCTAAGGACCCGAGTTTACTGTTCACCCCGCAGATACCGCAGGTTAGGAGAATATACCCAGATGTGCCTATATTGAAAACAGCAGAAAATTATCAGCCGCAGGTCCCAAGGTACTACAGCAGTGACAACAGTACGGGAATGATTCTAGATCCAACCGCAATGGGAGTACAGAATGGTCGCAACCCAACATTGGCACAAGCTGAATCAACCCAGTTTTTGATGCCTCAAAAGCAGATGCAGGGGGGAAATGCACATGCTCAGATGACGGGGAGTCAGACGGGCATGCCGGCAATGATGACCCATAGTGTGGGAATGAACATGCCTCAGAACCTGGGGAATGGACAGAACCCAGATGCGATATCCCTACCCATTACTGTAGGTCCACCGGTACCTTTGTACGTTCAGCCTAACGCAGGTATGAGCGGTCAAGGATCAATGGTGCAGAATGGGACGGAAAGGAGGTGCATAGAAAACACTCCAGAGACAACTCCGATAGTGGCTCAGCCAACTGGATCTGGGTCCTTGATGGAGTTTAGTCCCATATGTGCTCAGTCAACAGTGGTGAGGTCGAGCCCCCCACTGGTGATACCGCTATCATCGAACACTGAAAAGTTGCCGCAACCATCAATGGCAGTCGATGTGAATGCTACACTGATGGGGTTGAATGCGCAACAGCTGACACAGTGGTTCAACAGTCTGAATTCCACACAAAGCTCAGCCAGTGGGAAGGGAGAAGAGGATTATCTGAATAGGGTCAGGTTGAACATGGAAGCAGAAGAATTGGTGGAAGGGACTATGGGTGTGAATAGGTTGGAGTCCTACTCGGAAGAAGAGCTGAGGTATCTATGTCCCAGGATTACGAGAGAAGTGAACAAGGTACATAGAAACTTGCAAGAAATAGCGGACAAAAACGGGGTTGAGATAGACAAGACAAAACACTTGAGCAGGAGCTATAGATTGGATTTCAGGTCCACAGACTTTGAACACATGAGGTCAGCAGGCATGAAAACGCACCTTAGAGAATTGCTGCAGAGTGCACAAGTGTGGAGGTGCTTAGACAAATGGGAAAGCAGGTGGGCAAAGAAAAAGGAAAAGAAAAAAGACAGTGTCCCAGAGCACAATGACAAAAGACCACAGAGTAGTGACGCAATAACCATGTTACCAATGAGGGAGACAGCAGGGGGAAAATTAGTACATGTACCGTGGCACAGAAGTGACATTCAGTCTTTTACGGATGATTTTCCCAAACTGAGAGAGAAACCGATTGAATGGTATCAACAGACTGATAGGTTTGTGAAGCTTGCAAAATGTCTTTGGGAAGACCTGAACACCCTCTTTGAGATTGTGGTTCCGGCAGATTTGTGGGAAGACTGCAAAAGGGCTGTAGGTTGGCCGACAAGTGAACCAGAGAGAGACAGGGATACGGGTGCACCATCACCTATGGTAATGAGCTTGTACTATAAGGTGATTGAGCATTTGAAGACGAAGGTTCCTGCGAAAAATGTGGATTGGCAGAAGATTGATCGAACTGCCCAAGAGGCTAAAGAGTCGATTCATGGTTACTATGAGAGGTTGTTGAAGGCGTTCAAGAACTACAGTGGCACGGAAACAATAGAGGCGAAGGACATGCTTCATTTTGTGTTTAGATTTGTGGAGGGACTGAGACCAGAGATAAGTCAGATGATAAAGACGCATTTGATTTGTTGGCAGTCGAAACCTATTGATGAGGTGTTGAATTATGCGAAATACTGTAGCGACGAGATTGAAGTGAAACAGAAAAGGTTGAAAGAGAAAGTGATCGTGATGCAACTTAAAGCAGCTCAGACAGGTTTGCAAGGGTTGCAAGGGTTCCAACAGCAGATACCGCAGCCGCAGGGAAATATGGTGTTTCAGCTACAGGCGAGAGGCAGAGGGAGAGGAGGCTTTGGGAGTAATGGTCCGGATTTGAACACTGTTGCGATTCCGAATGGTGTGCAGGCAATGAAAAGGGTGATGCCGTGTCACGTGTGCGGAATCGTCGGACATTGGAAACGCGAGTGCCCGATGGTGGTGCAGGAAGGTGCAGGTGTTGGTCAGCAAAACAATGATGTCAATGCATTCCAGACAATGAGGGGACCGAAAATGAGAGGTCCAAACCCAAATTTTCAGACCATAAATCAGCTGCAGGGATTACAGCCCATGCAGCCGCAGCAGATGCAGATGCCCCGTATGCAGATGACGCAAATGCAGCCAATGCAACAGCAGTTTCCTATGGTACCTAATCAGCAAATGCAAATACCCTTGGCACCAGTGAGTCAGCAGCAAGTGATGGTTCCTCCACAGGTCTCGGGTCAGGTGATGAGTACAAATGGCACAGTACAACAGTTCCCATTACACAGTGAGAATGGAATAAACAATGTATGGGAGAGTGAAAGTTCAGAAGAGGAGGGAAATTGTGTGCTTGCAGCATCCTTGGAAGTTGTTGAAAAGGGTCCGTATGTGGAGGGAAGAGTTATGGGTCATCGTGTTTCGTTCTTGGTTGACACAGGAGCCACACGTTCAACTGTTAGGAGCATTGAAGTACCAAATTTGCCACTCTCAGGGAGAACAGTTCAAGTAGTGGGAGTAGCAAACAGACACCTGACGAACCCAATCACAGATCCCGTACCAGTCAGAATTGGTAACTATCAAGGTTTACACAATTTTGTGGTATGTGACTCAAGCCCAATAGCACTGTTAGGGAGAGACCTATTGTGCAAATTGGGATGTTCGATTATGTGTTCGAACAATGGAATCAGAATTCAGACGAGCAGTGATGGGGAAGATGAGGACAGTGTAGAAGGGGATGAGATGGAAACTGTCGATGAAGAATATCCTTTGATTAACCTTTTTCCGATGGTAACTGAAGCAGATATTCCAGCTGAATTACGGGAAACAGTCGGAAAGGAAGTGTGGGATATGACAGGAAAAGAGGTGGGATTAGTGAAAGGAGTGGAACCAGTGAAAGTGACCGTAAAACCCAATGTAACCTTTCCCCAGACCCCACAATATCACATGGCACAAGACACCCTCATGAAAGTCGCCCAACTCATTGACGAGTTTGTAAAACAGGGAGTATTGAGAGAAGTGTTAAGCAGTCCATGTAATTCACCAATCATGGGACTAATAAAGCCGAGTGGAAAGGTCCGAATAGTGCAGGACTTGAGGAAAATAAATGACATCATAGTTAAATGCTGCCCTGTAGTACCGAATCCAGCTGTGATAATGTTTCAAGTCCCTTGCGATGCCGAGTTGTTCTCAGTCATCGACTTGTCACAAGCATTCTTTTCGGTGCCACTTCATGAGGATAGCCAATTTCTCTTTTGTTTCAAATTCTTAGACAAAGTTTACAGTTGGTGTCGAATTCCTCAAGGGTTTTCGGAGTCACCGTCAATTTTCAATCAGATTCTAAAGAAAGACTTGGAAGCGTTAGAATTGCCATTCGAGTCAACCCTAGTACAGTACATCGATGACTTACTGATTGCATCTAAGACAGAAAGTGGCTGCACAGCCGACACCATTGCTCTGCTGAACCATTTGGGAAGGAATGGACACAAGGTGTCTCCTTCAAAGTTGCAGTTCTGTCAGAAGAAAGTGAAATACTTGGGTCATCAAATAGAGAAAGGGTCACGGAGAATAATGAAGGAGAGAATAACAAGTGTACTTCAAATGAGTCCACCAAAGACGAGGAGGGAGGTGAGGAAGTTTTTGGGGATGGTGAGCTACTGTCGCCAGTGGATTCCCAACTTCTCAACTCTAGCAAAGCCCTTACTGAAACTGACCCAGAAGGATGCATTGGATGAAATTGAGCTGAAAGGAGATGAGATGGATGCTTTTATTGAATTGAAAGAATGCATGTGCAGGGCTCCAGATTTAGGTATGCCTGATTACACAAAGCCTTTCACATTGTTTTGTCATGAACGTGATGCATGTTCTTTGTCTGTCTTGACCCAAGCCCATGGTGGCATAAACAGACCAGTAGCGTATTTTTCAGCTACTTTGGATCCGGTCGCAGCAGCACTGCCTGGGTGTTTGCGCGCCGTAGCAGCAGTTGGTATCAGCCTCACTCAGAGTGAAGGAATAGTGATGGGACACCCATTAACAGTCATGGTCCCTCCCTCAGTTGAGATACTTTTGACCCGCTCCCGAACGCAACACATGACTGGAGCAAGGCTCACAAGGTATGAAACAATAATTCTGGGCTCACCGAATGTGCAGCTGAAAAGGTGCACTACGTTGAATCCAGCAACCTTGCTTCCCGGTGAAAATGCTGAAATTGAGAATGCTGAAGACGTCGAGCATGACTGCCTTCAGGTGACTGAATTTTGCACAAAACCCCGACCTGACATTAAGGATACTAAGCTTGATGAAAATGACCAAATTGTTTTTGTTGATGGGTCATGTTTAAGAGATGCATTGGGAATATTGAAAGCAGGATATGCTGTATGTACTGTAACAGGTGTCTTGGAAGCGTCCTGGCTTCAAGGAGTTTATTCCGCACAAGTAGCAGAGCTTGTAGCCCTTACAAGAGCATGCCAACTGTCTACATTGATGAAGGTTACCATTTACACTGACAGTCAGTACGGGTTTGGAATTGTGCACGACTTTGGGCAATTATGGTCACAGAGAGGTTTCCTGACCTCTTCAGGGTCCCCAGTGAAAAACGGGGAGAGAATAAGGGAATTGTTACACGCCATTCAGATGCCAGCCGAAATTGCAGTGGTAAAGTGTAGTGCTCATACAAAAGGACAGGACTATGTTTCCCTGGGAAATGCATATGCGGATCAAGTCGCAAGATTTTGTGCCTTGAACTGTATATTGCTCAGGGATGAATGGAATTTGATAAGTGAGCCAGAGCTCGAACCAGCTGAAGCATTTGCCTTGAAGGTCGTGGATACAATGGATGAACTAAAAGCATTACAGAATAGCGTCAGGGAGGATGAAAAAGCTTCCTGGATTAAATCACAATGTACAAAGAGACCAGACGAGTTATGGGTTTCAAATGAGGGGAAATTTGTCTTACCAAATTGTCTCTTATCGCAGCTAGCGCGGTTCTATCATGGGCAGGCTCACCTAGGGAGAGATGCCATGATAAGATTGTTCAAAACTGATTGGTTTAACCCCAGATTCCGTCAAGTTGCAGAAGCAGTCTGCCATCGATGTGTCATTTGTCAACAGATGAACCCAGGAAAGGGAACGGTTGTGAACGTGGGCCACATTGGTAGGGCAGGTGGCCCGTTCAGCAGAATGCAGATGGACTTTATTGAGATGCCTGTGCATGGAGGTCTGAAGTATGTGTTGGTGATTGTGTGCATTTTTAGTCACTGGATTGAAGCATACCCCACACGTAGAAATGACAGCCTTACAGTTGCAAAACTATTGTTGAGGGAGTTGATACCACGTTTCGGATTCCCGATCTCTTTAGAATCAGATAGAGGAAGTCACTTCAATAACGAGGTGATAAAGTTACTTTGCGCAGCGCTGAACATTGAGCAAAAACTGCATTGTAGCTATCGCCCAGAAGCCTCAGGACTGGTGGAACAAATTAATGGTACACTGAAATCAAGAATGGCGAAAATATGTGCATCGACAAATTTGAAATGGCCTGACGCATTGCCTTTGGTGTTAATGTCAATGAGAAACACCCCTGACAGAAAGACTGGATTGTCCCCGCACGAAATTCTCATGGGCAGGGCCATGAGACTTCCTGCAGTTCCCGCAAACGCGCTTTTGAATATTACAGATGATATGGTGTTAGACTACTGCAAAGGTCTGGCTGACGTGGTTCGCTCTTTTTCTCACCAGGTGGAAGCAACCACCTTGCCACCGATCCAAGGTCCAGGACACACACTGAAAGCAGGTGACTGGGTCGTGGTAAAGAAGCACGTGAGGAAGTCGTGTCTGGAACCCCGTTGGAAAGGCCCTTTCCAAGTGATCCTGACGACCACTACCGCTGTGAAGTGTGCAGGAGTTCCCAACTGGATTCACGCCAGTCATACAAAGAAAGTGTTGTGTCCCACAGATGAGGAAGTTGAAGCGCTGAAACTGCCAGTACCTGATAACAAAGTGTCAAGCGCTGAGACAGAGCAAAACAGAACTAGAAGCGAACAGGCAGAAATAGAGTAGAGAGAAATATTCTCTGAGGACGAAACAACCGATTCACTTGGGGAAGACCAAGGAGAAGCCTCAGACAGCGACGAAGCAGCTGAAGGTGACAAAGAGCCTGAAGCAGCTGAAGGTGACAAAGAGCCTGAAGCGGCTGAAAGTGACAAAGAGTCTGAAGAAAGTAACGGTGACAAAGGGCTCGAAAGAGGTGAAGAAGCAGGAGAGCCTGATCAGAGGAGGGCTTTCCCAGAAGCAGACGGTACAGAAAAAGAAAAGGAAAACGTGATTGACTCTCCAGGAGGAGGGGACAAGGCAGAACGGAACGAAACTGTTCAAACTTCTTCAGAAGAGATCGCAGGTCCATCAAATGGACACAGTGCAAAGAAAAGACCAAATATATCACCAGTAAAAATAAAGACTAGAGAAAAGTTGAACGACGGTGAAGGGCCAAAAGTGAAAGAGAAAAGAAAGGAAGTGTCTGTCGTGATACCAACATCAAGTGAAGAAAAAGACTTTGCCAAAGAGGAAAGTACCAGTGAGGCAGAATCAAAGAGAGAGGCAAAATTGAAAAGGAAAAGAATACCAAACAGGAGATACTCCGGTCCAGAATGGGCATATGTAGTCAATGACGATTGGACTGACGAATTCGTATCTCTTAGCCTTGAGAACGAAGAAGAAGAGATACCAATTGAAAAGAAAAGTTTTATGGACACTATTGACTGAAAAACTGATAATCTAACGTGATACAACCAGCTGAGGCATTGCTAAACCGGATGATACATTTGCTAACTTGATAAGACTTTGAAAACCTGATTGACTCTTAAACACGAATTGAGACAACGTTGCTAACTGGAGAAAAAAAAAAAAACGGAGTTATTGCCGAATTGAGACAAATGCTGCTAACCGATAAGTGACTGGGCTCCTGAAGAAAACTGTGTAAACGTTGCGCTCGTTCAAGCTTTGTAACTAATTGCTAAATCGTTTTTTTTTTATAGGTGCTTCTAGCTCTCTGATTCTATACAGATCATGACACAAAACAGTAGAGTGAAATATTGTAAATATGCGTGTATAGGCTTGATAACTGCATGTGTACTAATAATAATGGCAATAGTGCTTGCAACGCGTGGTAAGGGTGAGAATGAGAAAATTGATGCTTCTACTTCTGCTCCTGTTACTGTCACTGAACTAACCGCATTGAAAAGACTAGAATTAGATGAGAGACACTTGCATGATAAGAAGGAACTTTCGTATAATGTTTTCTATCGCCTACTAACAGAATATGTTGAGACTATGGATGCGAAAGATTGTTATGTGTGTACACAGATGCCGACATCGGTAAAGGAAGGGGTGACTTATCACCACATGCCTCTTACATATGGGATTACATGTAGTATAGTAACTTCTAGATTTTATGGTCAAACTAACATACAGTATTTTTACTCAAATTATGATGTTACCTTTGCATATGTTCCTATAATCACGCAGCTAAGCCAGATTGCTAAAGATTGGGATGCTAAAATAATGAGGGAATTTTTCGAGCCAATGCAACCTTTTGAAACAGCTCACGCACATAGGGAAAATCTTACCTGCTCGCTCTCTGCAGTAGAAATAAGCTTTTTAGATCGCACAGATGATAGAAGGGCACAAATGAATGCGAAATTAGAAAAAGAGCTAAGTAAGAGGACTTCAGTAGATCATTATGCTTTTGCCGCAATAAAAACACAAGGGAGAATAGCTTTAGATGCTTGGCATGTAGGGAAGTTTTGTATATATCGAGGTGAATCTTATTATGACAACATTTTCGTAGGAGCGAGTGAATGTAAACATACGTTTATCTTTAAGGCCAAATGGACATTCATGCTGAACGGACTTGACCCTGTCATACCTGGTGTATATTACATTTGTGGGCATAATGCCTATTATCGTCTCCCAAAGGGATGGTGGGGGAGATGTTATTTGGGTATAGTGTTCCCAAAGGTTTATCAACTGGATGACCTATCGGTGATTCCAAAGACGTCTGGATCTCATCGTATCCAGAAAAGAGAGACCGCAGCTGCTGTGGTAGGAGATATATTTGGAGCCATGATTCCTTCATTGGGAGTTGTGTTGAATTCCATCAAAATAAGAAAGTTGTCTACTATAGTGGATAACATGTTGACAAAGTTTTCAGGTGCTATAATCCTGATGGATGCTGAACTTGCAGCGGAAAGAGCTATGACTCTTCAAAACAGGCTTGCCCTAGATATTCTTTTAGCAAAGGATGGCGGCGTTTGCAAAATGCTTGGTGCGCGTCACTGTTGCACGTATATTCCAGACAACAGTGTGAAGATTAAAACAATGCTTGCAAATTTCACGAAAGAGAGTGCAGACTTGAAGGAATTGAAAGAACCAGAAGTGTGGGAGAAAGTTGGAAAGGGAATTGCTTCAGTGGGAAATTGGCTTGGTGGCATTTGGAATGGAATATTATTAAAAATAATACATGGAATATTAATAGTACTGATTTGTATCTTTGGAATTTGGGGAATAAAAAGGGGAATAATAATGATCATGGCAAGAATTAAAAGAAGGAAGGAAGAGAAAATGATGAAAAGAATGGCAGAAGAATACAAGGCAAGAACAAGGGGAACTAAAAGGCAAAGAGAACTGACAGAATTTTAATGGAATAAAATTTGTGGGAATGGTTTTGTGTGATGACAAGTAGTCATCAGAGGAGGGATTGATGACGCAGAAATGAAGGTTTTACATTTATTAGCACATAAACGTAGTACTGCAATAATCAAGTGTGATTTTAACCGAACTAATAAAGATTGTACGGGGACAAATGTGCCCTCAGAGTAGTTCGCCAACATTCATAAGCGTGCTTTATATAACGTGATGTATTAGAATTGTACTAATCTGACATAACCATAAACGTGTGCCATGATTTGCTTGTTTGAAATGTTTTAACTTAGCATAACTTTAGAGGAGGCTTCGGCCTAGTTGCCTTGTCTCACGGCTTAGATGCTCGTGTTTTTCCAACGTGCTAATAAAACGTGTATTCTTGCTGGAAGCTGTACTTTTCCAGTGAGATCGGTTCACATGCTTATCTTTAAGGTTTCGTGCCAGCCTGGCATCTTCTTCTTTGCTCCAAGGTTAATCTGCAGGTGCAGACAATGGACGCTCTGAAAGTGAGTTAATTGGTAAAATATGTTGCAACTTACGTTCCCGACTCCAAGGATAATGTATGCCTAGGTAGAAGCTTGTGAACTGTTGTTTTTGATTGGACAATTTGAAGCCAACCTATGAACTCTCCAATGGAAGACCCTACTGGATTTGAACTGTTGTCTATAAAAACCTGGTGCACGAGAAGGAAGCATGACATGCGCCTTTACCAGCCCATTACCCGCTATTGAGACTTCGTCATTTTGCCATCTTCTACGATGCCAATTGATGTTCGATGAGACTTTGATGCTTTCTCTAATCGAGAGAAAGAGACTTTAAGAAATTCTCGCCCTAGAGACTTTAACTTTGATTCGTCCCTTTGCATGAAGTAGTAGTTTTGTCCTTTTATCTTGCCGCTGTGAGGCAATTGCCCCGTCCACCCTGCCCCTTTGCCCCCGTCCCATGCTGATGGAAAACCAGTACCTATGAGACGAAGACTTCCTTGAATGCTGATTGAATTTGGTAAATATGAAAGGAAAATGTACAATTGCATTGTGTTTCTTTTTAGGTAACCAACTGCTGATTTTTTATAAGAGCCCTAGTTAGGAGTTTTCCAAATTAATGTTACTAAATTGTTTTCGCATGAAGTCCCACATGCAGATGCTAATTTGAGGTTAGATGAGGATTCATTTGTTGCACGATGCAATTTGAGACCTTGTTATGCTGACCAATGTATGCAATTAGCTCATTACAGATTATAGTTTTAGTGGTTTGCATTGCTATTATCGAATGCATTGTTATTCAAATGCTGCATAGATTGCATCTTTTTCGCCGTTATGGACAGCTAGTAATGTTCATTTACATATATCATTTGGTGTTGAGACACATTTATGTTGTGCTAGCTTTGTTAATATAGGGAAATAAATTCATTAACGTTGAATAAACTGGTGTGGTTATTTATGGACGAAAGGTCATGGTTCGCCGAAATGTTTTCTGGATTAATTGTGAAGTGTTATGTTGATCAGGGTATTGCGTATGTTCGTTATTGATTATTGATTTGATTAAATTGATTACTCTCGGGTGAAGAGAGCCCCACTTAGTCAAAAGATTCATCGACCTAAGAGCGTCCAAATACAGGTAATTTATTAGGTCGGAACGCTCTATCAAAACATACACATATACACACAAAGAGGTGGAGAGTATTCTTTATAGAACTCTTTTTGACCCCGCCACCCCAAACCGGAGTTTATCCCCTGTCCGTTCAGATTTTTTTGGTTATTTGTTCTGCTTCTTCTGTGAACTAAAATTTTGAAAATGACAATAAATCAGTCAGAATCAATTGGTCCCGATTCCATTCAAAGACAAAATCCAGGCCAGGATTTACTACGTATGACACTCACTTCATTAACGTTGATATTGGCTTTCTTTTTTTCTATCTTGTCTCTTTTAAAATATTTAGGAGAGGTGAGCATGTGCAACGGAGCACACATGAATATTTCTTTTAGGGATACGATTTCAATTTCAGAAACGTTTTGGTTCTTGAGGATTGGACTGTGTTTTGCTCAATTCACCATGTTGCGTTTCCTGCTTGACAATTTTGCTCATATAATAAGCTTTTATTTGAAGCATCGATTTGTCCTGAGTTTTCTCAGTTAAAATTTAATAGCTTATATGGGTGTTTCTTCTGGGTGGCTGGGATGGGATGCCTACGTGCGTTCTACACAATTTGCAAACATGTTGTTTCTGAATCCAAAATGTACTTCTACGTCCAACCTAAATGGAGGGAATTAAATGCATTAGGGAGGGTCAAAGACGCAATCCTGCTCCACAAAAATTACAGAAAGCAACATGTACATTCTATCAGTATAGCACAATGACCGCATTTGTAAATTTACAGTTGGAGACCGGATGTGATTGCCATAGCTAAAAAAAAAAAAAAAACAGGTACGTATCCAAAGCTATTTTTGTGATATTCGCATACTCTGCATTTAATGGAAATGTTCAGCAATTTACTTCTATAAAAGTAGAACATAGGCTCCAAATATATATATATATATATATATATATATATATATATATATATATATATGAATCTGTGTATCACTACATATGCGACTATATTTTACAACTAAATGCTCTGTTTCTTATTGATCTGAAGTGCCGTTTAGCTTTAATGGCTCTAGTAAGTCCAAAAGCCTTTTTTAAAAGAGAAGTACATGCACACATTTCTGTAAAATGTAACTTCTTTTTAAGGATTGTCAACCTGAAAGTGGGATTTAGGACAATGAATGAATACGTGAATTAATGATAGCCCTTGGAGTGTTATGGCACTGAGGAATGCAGAGCCAAAGTAAACCATAAAAGCAATTGATGAGAACAGCCATGTTTTCAGTTGCGAAACAGTGATTCAGAGCACAGGATCCTTAGGTGCCAAAAAGAAGAAAGAACGACAATCATCCTCAACCCCCCTTTTACATCCTCCTTACCTGCAGCACCACATCTGCAGAGAAGTTGGTTCTCAAACTTGGAACTGCTAACACGTCCCTTTATGATTACTTTACTCACTTAGGGACTCGTTTTAGGCCATTGAATATTTTGACCCTGATTGAAGACACCTAAGGACGAGATAGCTAATCAGCATGTCAATCAATACGGTCGTAATGACTTGGGGAGCACAGCTAGCCTGTTGGCTTATAATGAGGGCCAAAGTCTTGTGACTTAACGTGAGCATTGCATTTCACCACAGCAATTTCAAGAGGTAACTGAATCGCATGCAACAAATCCTTAATCTTTTCACCATTTTTCACTGGTGAACCAGAAGAGGTCATGAAACCCCTCTGTGACCATAATTGGCCAAAATCATGTACAATTCCAAATCCGTATCTGCTGTCAGTATAGATAGTGACTTTCAGATTTTCAGCTGAGTGGCATGCCTTAGTAAGGACAATTAATTCAGCCACTTGTGCAGAGTACACTCTTTCGAGCCAGGAAGCTTCTAAAATACTGGTGATTGTACACACGGCATATCCGGCTCTCAGTACTCCTACTGAGTCTCTCAAGCATGAACCATCAACAAACATAATGCAATCATTTTCCTCTAATTGGGTATCTTTAATGTCAGGTCTTGGTTCGGTGCATAGTTCTGTTACCTCAAGACAATCATGTTCTACTTCCTTAGTATTATCAATGTCTGCATTTTCAATAGGAAGTAAAGTTGCCGGGTTCAATACAGTACATCTCTTGAGGGACACATTCGAAGACCCCAGTATAATGGTCTTGTATTTTGTAAGGCGAGCATTTGTCATGTGCTGCATCTTGGTTCGGGTTAACAGAATGTCAACTGAATGTGGAACCATTACTGTTAAGGGATGTCCCATCACTATGCCTTCAAATTGAGTGAGGATTTGACCAACTGCTGCGACTGAACGCAAACAACCTGGTAAGGCTGCTGCAACTGTGTCCAAAGTAGCTGAAAAATGTGCTACTGGGGGGTTTGCACCTCAATGGACCTGTGTTAAGACAGACAAAGAACAAGCATCACGTTCATGACAAAACAGTAGAAAAGGCTTCGTGTAATCAGGCATACCTAAAGCTGGTTCCCTGCACATGCTTTCCCTCAACTCCATGAATACCTTCATTTCTTTCTCGGACATGGTTATGTTACCCGTATCATCCTGCACTTCCTTGCCTGTCAATTTCACCAATGGTTTAGAGATAATCGAGAAGTTGGGAATCCACTGTTGACAATAGCCCACCATTCCCAAAAACATCCTGACATCTCTCTTTGTTGTCGGGGAATTCATCTGCAGTATGGCTGTCACTCTTTCTTTGGATATTTTTCTTGACCTTTTCTCAATCAGGTGACCTAAGTACTTCACCTCCCTCTGACAGTATTGCAGCTTCTTTGGGGACACCTTATGTCCGTTCTTTCCTAAATGGTTCGGTAAGGCAATTGTATCATACCTGGAGTCATCTTTTGTTCTGGACGCGATTAACAAATCATCAATGTACTGTACTAGAGACGAACTGAAAGGCAGTTCTAATGACTCCAAGTCCTTCTTCAATATCTGATTGAAGATGGAGGGTGACTCAGAAAATCCTTGTGGAATTCTGCACCAATTGTACACCTTATCCAGGAATTTGAAACTGAAGAGAAATTGTCTGTCCTCATGAAGAGGCACCGAAAAGAATGCTTGAAACAGGTCCACAACTGTGAACCATTCTGCATCACATGGAACCTGAAACATAATCACTGCTGGATTTGGCACCATGGGGCAGCATTTTACCACAATCTTGTTTATTTTTCTCAAATCCTGCACAAATCAGACCTTCCTACAAGGCTTTTTCAAACCCAATATTGGAGAATTACACAGGCTACTCAGCACTTCTTTCAAAACTCCTTGCTTCACAAAGTCTGCAATTATTTGTGCTACCTGGATGAGGACATCTTTGGCCATGTGGTACTGCAGTACCTGAGGAAACACTGCATTCAGCTTTACCTGTACCTTGACCGGTTCTACTCCCTTTATCAGTCCCACTTCTTTTCCTGTCAGGTCCCACACCTTTTCTGTCACTGTTCCCTGCAACTTAGGAGGCAAGTCAGTTACTGTAAGCACTGGGAATAAGGTTATCAGAGGGTATTCTTCATTTGCAGTCTCCGTCTCTAGATCTATAAACGGACCCTCGTCCCCTTCATCATCACTGTTTGTCTGCACCTCGATCCCTTCATTGGAACAGGTAATCGAACATCTTGTTTTGCACAGTAAGTCTCTTCCCAATAGGGATACGGGACTAGAATCACAGACTACAAACTTGTGTAATTCCTGGAAGTTGCCAATCTTAACTTGGACTGGGTCTGTAATCAAATTTGTCAGGAACTGATTTGCTACACCTACCGCCCTTATGGTATGCCCCAAGAGTGGTAATTTTTGAACCTCTGCACTTCTGACTGTAGAGTGTGTAGCTCCTGTATCAACTAGGAATGAAACCTTGTGACCCATCACCTTTCCCTCTACATAGGGACCCCTCTGATCTACCTCTAGGGACACTGCAAGCCTGCACTCCTCTCTGTCTAAACAATCATCCGACCATTCATCGTTTATTCCATCCTCACCACGCAATGGGAACTGCTGTACTCTGTTATTTTGACTCATCGTTTGGTCTGTGACCTGTTGAGGAAGCATCACCTGTTGCTGTCCCATTGGAGCTAATGGTATTTGCATTTGCTGACTAGGTACCATGGGAATCTGCTGTTGTACCTGCTGCATAAGTGCTGGTTGAACACGCGGCATTTACATTTGTTGCATGGGCTGTAACCCCTGCATCTGAACCATGTTATTCTGTAAGTTCTGATTCTAGCCCCTCTTCTTTGGACCCCTCACATTTTGGAATATACCGACATCATTGCTTTGTTGAACAACACCATCCTGCACCACCATTGGGCATTCCCGCTTCCAATGCCCCATGCCCCCGCACGCATGACATGGTGACACCTTTTTCATCCCCTCCACATCATTTTGAACTGAAACAGTATTCAAGTCTGGACCATGCTTCACAAAACCTCCTGGACCTCTTGGTTGTGCCTGAAACATGCCATTTCCTTGTGGTTGCTGCTGTATCACCTGCTGTACTCCATTTCCCTGCATCCCTGCTTGCGCTGCCTTAATTTACATCACCATCACCTTTTCCTTCAACTTTCTCTGCTTTAACTCAATCTCATCACTACAGTGTTTTGCATACTGCAACACCTCATCAATCAGCTTTGCTTGCCAAAAGATCAAATGATTCTTAATCATCTGGCTAATCTCTGGCCTCAACCCTTCAACAAACCTGAATACAAGATTGTTCATGTCTTTTGGCTCAATGACTTCAGTGCCACTGTAACGTTTGAACGCTTTCAACAGTCTCTCATAATAGGCATGAATCGACTCTTTAGCTTCCTGTGAGGTTCGATCAATTTTCTGCCAATCAGTCACTTTCGGTGACACTTTCTGCTTCAAAAACTCAATCACTTTATGATAATACTTCATCACCTCCTCAGATGGTGCTCCAGTCACCTTATCCCTTGCCGGCTCCTGTGTCGCCAGCCCACACCCCTCTTGCACTCAAGCCATAAGTAGTGTGGAACTTTAATCTCAAACAGGGTATTTAAGTCTTCCCAGAGACATTTTGCAAGCTTCACAAACCTATCTGTCTGCTGGTACCATTCTATCGGCTTCTCCCTCAACCTGGGATAATCATTTGTGAATGACAGGATGTCTCCCCTAGACCACGGTACATGGACTAGAACCCCTCCAGCTGTTTCTCTCATTGGTAACAATTTTATTGTCCCCGTGTCTGGTGCGGCTTTAGCCTGCTTTGGTTCTGGACCATCATCTTTCTCTTTATCTCTTTTCTTTGCCCATCTGCCTTCCCACTTCTCCAGGACTCCCCAGATTTGCGGGCTTTGTTGTATCTCTTTAAGATGCGCTTTCATTCCGGTAGACCTCATGTGATCAAAATCTTTAGAATTGAAGTCTAATCTGTAGCTTCTTTTCAAATGTTTAGTATTCTCAATGTCTATATTGTATTTATCCGCTAGGTTTGCCAACCTCTGATGTACCTTGCTCACTTCTTTAGTTGTCTAAGGGGACAGATACCTCAATTCTGCTTCTGTATATGACTCTAATCTGTTCACCCCCATTGTCCCTTCTACTAGTTCCATGGCTTCTACACCCAGTCTCACAAAATGTAAGAATTTCTCTCTCTCTGACCTCTCTGCGGTCACCGCAGTAGTTTGCAAAGCATTGAGCTTTCCTAACCACTCATTCAACTTTTGCGCGGAAAATCCTTGCAACAAAATTTTCCTGACTGCATCAATGGTGTTTGTGTCGTATTTGTACTCAAAACCTGTGGGGATAGCACACCTAACCCTGCTTGCCTCATTGTCTCCAAAGGAGCCCCGATTGGACTAAGGTCTAACAAAGACCTGAGTCCTTCTGCTGCCTGTTCTCTTGGTGTCATTATTTGGGGAGTTCCTGTGAACCCTCCTCTAATTGCCTCTTGGGTCATAACTCCCTGATCACACACGCCAGGCTTACCCTGCGCATACAGCGGTACCGATGGACTGACAGTAATTGGCATTGATTTAGCAGCTGGTGACTGTCCAAGTCCCAAACCCTGTGGAGCATTAACTCCCATAGCTTGATTCATCATAGGTGCTGTAGTTACTGACTGCGGTCCTGCGACGGCATTGTAACTCGGAACCAGCTGTTGCTGCGGCTGGGGCAGCAATTGCGGTGTTGGCTCAATCTGCACTAACTTTAATCTCGTGTATATCAGATCAGGCGGCACCATCAGATTCGTATTTGTCTCTAGTACTGGGACGTCTGGATAAATCCTCTGAATCTGTGGTGGCTGCCACTGTATCGGTGTGTCTGGCGCAGTGGGTACACTGACACCATTCTGTATCAAAACTGTATCGCTTGTCTGCATTGTACTTGAGACGCCCTTACTCTGTACCTGATTTTCAGAACTCATACTAGTGACCTGTGCGTTATCATTTATGGCATATGGTGGTGGGCAATCATGTAACAACTGGTTAAAAAACTGTTCATCATCTGAGTCATCTTCATCTACCCAATACCTCTGAGTCTCTTTTGACTTAATAGAGCCCTTGTCTGTCCTACAAGTGGCTTTCTTCCCCTGTGTCTCATCCTCTTCAGTTATTGCCTGAAACAATTTAAGTCCGTCAACTATTCCAGTTCTCAACTAAAGTCTTTTCTGCTCTTTTCAATCTCCATTCGAATTTCTGTTGTCTTTGTCGTATGCCCATTAAATCACAGACTGCTAACGCCTCATACTGGGCTGGTCTCGGAGGTGGTTTTTGCACACTTAACATCCACCTCAAGTTCTCTACAATTCTCGTATTAAACTTTCCGTGCTCCGGAAATGCTAAACATTCCTCCTTCTCTGTTAATTTGCGCCACTGCTTCATCCAAAGACATAGCACGACTCCCTTTTCCTCCATTACAATATAAGCTGGAGTACCCACAGGCGGTGTAGGTTCCCCTTCACTCGCCATAATATATGCGTCTCCTTTCAGAGCGCTCTTTAGAGCCTTAAAAAAATTAATTTTAGTGTCTTTTATTTTGTTTACAATCTAATTAGGAAGTGACTTTAATTCCCAGAACACTCTTCACCCACCTTTCTCCACCTATTGCCTCTCACGGATGGCTGCCAATCCGTGCGTGACCCCTCTCGGCAACTGACCTATCCCAGCGCGGCACCACTGACGTCACACTCACACACACTGCAGCTGACAAAGTCTTGCGGCTTGTCCTCCTCACACAAAACTAATGCAAAATATTGCGAGCACCTTTAACCACAAAAACCCAAATTTGCCGGTTTACTACAGGAAGGGTAACACATTCGCTTCAGAACTTTACAGAGATTTCACTTGAAGCCTCGGCCGCTACTCTCTCTTTCTCAGCTCCCGCACTCGCAAGCAGAATTCGACGCGCAAATCCTACTCTCGAGTTGTCAATGGTTTGTTCTAGTGCACTTTAGAACTTGCCAAATCTCCATCGAAGGTTTCACTCACACAATTTGACTCAAACTTGACTTGTCAACCACGCCCGATTGACCTATTAAACCACACAAATTACAACATAAACCCAAGTGTCTCCTACACTTGTCAGTATACTCCGGAGTCTTAGACCACAACGGGTCCGTACATCACCAACAACCACGTGGATAATTTTTTTTAGCACAAAGCGCCACACTCATATGAAGTTCGACGACTTCCCTACTCTCATACTGCGGAGTGCACCCACTCCTACTAAAACAACATTACCTGGCCTAAATACACAAACTTCACAAATCACCTGCAATGTGCATAAGCTGAGCAAGCGCAAATTCTACACCACAGATATTAAAAAGCCGAGAACATTCCCAACTCACTTAGGCAGGCTCCGAGATTCCGGGAAAGTCATGGGGAATTTAGAAACATATCATACCTCCAATTTGCAAAAACAATTTTAAACAATGGTCCTCTGTCCTAGGGCCCCAAAGGGCCTAAACCGTCGCTCTGCTATCCAGAACTGCTAACGCGTCCCATTATGATTACTTTACTCACTTTGGGACTCGTTTTAGGCCAATTAATCTTTTGACCCTGATTGAAGACACCTTAGGACGAGATAGCTAATCAGCATGTCAATCAATATGTCAATAACGTCATCAATGTTTACCAGAATAAGACAATTCACTTTAGTCAAAGACATTAATAAAACTCAGAAACCACCATGACCTTGCAGTCATGAATAACCACACCAGTTTAGTATGAATTTTGTGATATTTATTCCCTATTGATTACAATTCTACTAGCAAGTTTATTAATCTCAAAACCAAGAAACTCATTAGCATAGCCACAGTATGGCAACTGTGATAAGATGTCATCAAAGCAAGAATCACGAATATTAGAACATAACACAGCGTCAACATAGGTTATCCTTAGCAGAATAACATTAGCGCATTATTCAACAAAGCATAGATTCAGTCATGTGTCTATTTGTGTCAGTTTAGTGAGCCCCTCACCTAGCCTCGAATTAGCATTGGCATGTTGGGCTTCATGCAAAACAATTTAGTAACACCAATTTGGAAAACATCTAACTATGGGCTCTGTCAAAAGATAAGCAGTTGGTACCTAGAAAGGAAAAGCAAACTCACAATTACAATTTCTTTGTCATATAGTTACCATCCAAATTTGGTCAGCACTCAGGTTCTGTCTTTGTCCTCAGGACATCAGTTGATTCACCATCAGCCAGGGATTCAGCAAGTTGGGTAAAGTGGCACTTCCCTCATAAGGAGGTAAAGTGTAATCGGGCAATATAGGCAAGAATGGTTTTAAGAACCAAACAGCAAAGTCTCTATGCAGAGTGACAAAGTGTCTGGGTCATAGCAAATCGCATCAGCATCTCCCGCTCTCCTAGTCTCCTACTCCCTAGTTCTAATTTACTTCCTGGTGTCAAGGGTTTTTATCCCATTTTCGTTGTACATTCCTCTAAAATCTGGTTGGATAAAGGTTGCACCCTACTATCTTTCATCAATTAACTTCAAATAAGCTAATCAAATTTGTCACCCCATAACAGTTCTCACGTATTTTATTGGTCCTTATGATTGACGTCTTTAGCGGGTGGAATGCCCGGTATGATTTCATCCTCTCGTGGTCCTTTGCACATCTTCAGTCAGTGGCTCCATTGTCTGTACTGGTTCAGGCGACCTTGTACCTGCTAGTGGTCTACAGTGTTGCATTCAGCTAAAATGTTTCTACAAGCAAGTCGAATTTCATGAGAGCGGACCTACTACAGTTACATTCAGCTTCTAACTTTTGGAAAAAAACAAGAGTTCATGTCCTTCAGCAAGTCAGCACACTGCACGTTAGAAAAACACATTTAATATGAGAGTCAGGCAGCTAGGCCTCGACTCATGCTAACTAAGGCCTAATGATTTATTAACAAAACTCTAATACATATCCTTTTAATATTAGTGCAAACATATATTCTATCATAATATTTCAACATTATTAATCAGTTTCATTAGTCCCCGTATACATTGGCAGCCACTCCCCGTGGGCAAATTTTCAAGCATGCGTTTCGCAAAATACATTAATACATTTTCTATGCAGCAATATTACACATTAGTTCATAATCATTTCATGTTAATATTAATTATATAAGCTACACTCTCTCAACACCAATATTTTTAGTCAAAAGGCTTGCCAGCAAAGGGGATGGTAGAGATGATAGCCAACCTAACACCCACCAGTTGACTAGATGTCACCCAAACAAGAACATTTCAGTCTTATTTGAATTGAATTTCAGCTGACTCCTGTGCATCCAATCGAAAACTGCACGCTTTCAAAGACATCTCCACAAATGTTAGGTCACTTTCAAAGGAGAGAAGCAGCTACATATCATCAGTATTGTAGACACGTTTACACCCAAATGATTCAACAAAGGGGGGGCAACGGAGATATACATAGGTTAAATAAAGTAGGGCTCAAAGAACAGCCCTTTGGCACCCCTGCTTGAGAGGTTTAATTACTTAAAAGGGAACCAGCCAAACAAACTGCTCCCTGGAATCCAGAAAAGATTAGAATCAGCACTGTATCTCATAACCAATCTCAAGTATGACATGGTATTGTAGAAGAATGGAATGGGAGACAGTATTGAATGCTTTAGGAAGATCCAGTGAGATCAGAGCTGATCCAGTGTCAGCCTAATATGATCAGGCACTTATAATGGGCCCATCTCAGTGCTGTGCCCCTGAGGAAACCCTGATTGACTCAGATGCAAAAGCTTAAGTTGCACCAAAAATTCAGAAAGCTCTTTTTAACTAGCTTTTTGAACACTTTGAAAAATGCAGGAAGGAGGGATATGGACTGGAAATTGAATAGTACTTTAGGATCCAGAGAAGGTTATTTTTAATCATGGGACAACCTTAGCCTGCTTCCCAGATATTGGCACAGCACACGGAAATAACAAGAGATTTAAAATCCTATTAATGACTGGGTTAATCATCTCAAACACCAGTGTCATAATAGAAGGGGCATAGGAATCAGTTGGTTTACAATTCTGACTTGCTGATTCTGGCT
This sequence comes from Pleurodeles waltl, assembly GCF_031143425.1. Classification (NCBI taxonomy): domain Eukaryota; kingdom Metazoa; phylum Chordata; class Amphibia; order Caudata; family Salamandridae; genus Pleurodeles; species Pleurodeles waltl. The sequence goes on along the minus strand of NC_090447.1, from coordinate 959,342,645 downwards.
CCTCAAGAAATATGGAACTGAACTGAGAGAAGTGACCACCTTTACAAAACCACCTCTTATCCAGAGGATTTACCTAAGGATATAGGAATGGAATGTGCTGATTCCTTTGAATGTTGATGTGGTTATCCTCAAAGAAATTTGCAAGCACATTACAGAATTTCTGAGAAGAGATGGTAGTCCTATTACAAGCCTTAGGGGAGAAGAACGTTTTTGGAATCCGAAAGATTTCTCTGGACTAGTGAAAGCAGAATTGAATTTGAGTTCAAGGTAGGAAGCCTGTGCCAATTTACTAGCAGTATAATATGACTTCAATGAGTTGTTATACTTTGCCTTACTGGCAAGAGAGTAGTCCTTCCACCACACTCTCACCAGCTTTTGTGCATCAGACCTTAATAAGTAAACTTACAAGGGGACGCAAATAGGTCGATGAACCTCTTGACTCCCATTTAAGATGTTCCCACCATAGATCCAGTACAGGCAGATCAATATCAATAACCAATCAATAACATCAATAATCAATGATGATCAATAGCATTAGTGATCACTTGGAGTCAGTAATTATAACACACCATGACCTTTCACCTTTTAGTAAAAGTTATAATATGTATTTCCCTATATTAACAATGCTAATATCCCATAAAATAATCTCAAAATCAACTGATAGACAGAAACATCCCTGGCTGCCCAAAGTGGCGAAAGAAACGTAATCTAATCAAGGCTTGAATAATTATGCAGTCTAATGTAACGGCGCACTGTAATAATAAGAACAATTGCGCAAACAATATCACATACATTTATTCAGCAAAGGAAAGAGATCGAGGTGGACATTAGAACCCTGGCAGTCGGTGTTAAAGCGGCGGTAAGACCGCCAACAGGCAGGCGGTAAATAAAATGGAATTATGACCGTGGCAGAAACCGCCAACATAGACAGCCACTTTAACACTCCGATCGCCACGGTGGTACAAACAAAGACAGCGGCGGTCACCACTAACAGACAGGCGGAGGACAATGTACCGCCCACAGAATTACAAACTACCAATCCGCCACCTTTTCCGGGGCAGATTCACCGCGTACAAACGAGGGTACCTGTGGAACAAGGGGACCAAGTCCAAAAGTCACGATCAAGTCGAGAGTGAGCAGATGCCCAGGAAATGCCAGCTGTGGGTGCAAAGAAGCTGCTACTGGACAGTAGAAGCTGAGGATTCTGCAGGAACGACAAGGGCTAGAAACTTCCCCTTTGGAGGATGGATGCCCCACGTCGTGGAGAGTCGTGCAGAAGTGTTTTCCTGAAGAAAGACCACAAGCTAGCTGCAAGTCGTGCGGTTAGGGTTTTTGGATGCTGCTGTGGCCCAGGAGGGACCAGGATGTCGCCAATTGCGTCAGGGGACAGAGGGGGCGCACAGCAAGACAAGGAGCCCTCTCAAAAGCAGGCAGCACCCGCAGAAGTGCCGGAACAGGCACTATGAAGAGGAGTGAAATGGTGCTCACCCAAAGTTGCACAAAGGAGTCCCACGCCGCTGGAGGACAACTCAGGAGGTTGTGCAATGCAGGTTAGAGTGCCGTGGACCCAGGCTTGGCTGTGCACAAAGGATTTCTGCCGGAAGTGCACAGAGGCCGGAGTAGCTGCAAAAGACGCTGTTCTCAGCAATGCAGTCTGGCGTGGGGAGGCAAGGACTTACCTCCACCAAACTTGGACTGAAGAGTCACTGGACTGTGGGAGTCACTTGGACAGAGTTGCTGGATTCAAGGGACCTCGCTCGTCGTGCTGAGAGGAGACCCAGGGGACTGGTGATGCAGCATGCACCACCAGGAAAACAGTGGAGAAGGCGGCAGGATCAGCGTTACAGAGTTGCAGTAGTCGTCTTGGCTACTTTGTTGCAGTTTTGCAGGCTTCCAGCGCGGTCAGCAGTCGATTCCTTGGCAGAAGGTGAAGAGAGAGATGCAGAGGAACTCTGATGAGCTCTCTCATTCGGTATCTAAGGAAATCCCCAAAGCAGAGACCCTAAAGAGCCAGAAAAGAGGGTTTGGCTACTTAGGAGAGAGCATAGGCTAGCAACACCTGAAGGAGCCTATCAGAAGGAGTCTCTGACGTCACCTGCTGGCCTTGGCCACTCAGAGCAGTCCAGTGTGCCAGCAGCACCTCTGTTTCCAAGATGGCAGCACTCCTAGGGGAGGTGCAGGTCAGGGGAGTGGTCACTCCCCTTTCCTTTGTCCAGTTTCACGCCAGAGCAGGGCTGAGGGGTCCCTGAACCGGTGTAGACTGGCTTATGCAGAAATGGGCACCATCTGTGCCCATGAAAGCATTTCCAGAGGCTGGGGGAGGCTACTCCTCCCCTGCCGTAACACCCTTTCTCTGAGGAAGTCCTTTGTTCTGCCATCCTGGGCCAAGCCTGGCTGGACCCCAGGAGGGCAGAAACCTGTCTGAGGGGTTGGCAGCAGCAGCAGCTGCAGTGAAACCCCTGAAAAGGCAGTTTGGCAGTTCCCGGGTCTGTGCTAGAGACCCGTGGGATCATGGGATTGTGCCAACTATGCCAGGATGGCATAGAGGGGGCAATTCCATGATCATAGACATGTTACATGGCCATATTCGGAGTTACCATTGTGAAGCTACACATAGGTAGTGACCTATGTGTAGTGCACGCGTGTAATGGTGTCCCCGCACTCACAAAGTCCGGGAAATTTGCCCTGAACAATGTGGGGGCACCTTGGCTAGTGCCAGGGTGCCCACACACTAAGTAACTTTGCACCTAACCTTTACCAGGTACAGGTTAGACATATAGGTGACTTATAAGTTACTTAAGTGCAGTGGTAAATGGCTGTGAAATAACGTGGATGTTATTTCACTCAGGCTGCAGTGGCAGACCTGTGTAAGAATTGTCAGAGCTCCCTATGGGTGGCAAAAGAAATGCTGCAGCCCATAGGATCTCCTGGAACCCCAATACCCTGGGTACCTCAGTACCATATACTAGGGAATTATAAGGGTGTTCCAGTATGCCAATGTAAATTGGTGAAATTGGTCACTAGCCTGTTAGTGACAATTTGGAAATAAATGAGAGAGCATAACCACTGAGGTTCTGGATAGCAGAGCCTCAGTGAGACAGTTAGTCATAACACAGGTAACACATTCAGGGGACACTTATGAGCACTGGGGCCCTGGCTGGCAGGGTCCCAGTGACACATACAACTAAAACAACATATATACAGTGAAAAATGGGGGTAACATGCCAGGCAAGATGGTACTTTCCTACATGCCCAGAGTGCTTCATCCTGCCAAGGACAGAGGTAGTGGATGTCTTTCAGGTAGTGGATGTCTTTCACCACTGGTTCTGGAGGGGGCCTTGTGCCCAGAGTGCTTCATCCTGCTCATGGCGGCCTCTGTAGCATCAGAGCTTTTGGCGCTCATGGGCCTGCGGTGCTTGTTGCAGCGGTGTCCTTGGCAGCGATGCTTGTGGCAGCAGTGTTTTTGGCAGCAGTGCTTGTGGATGCAGTGTCTTTGCCAGCGGTTCAGCTGCTGGCGGTCCTGTCTGTGGCAGTGTGGCTGCTGGTGGTCCTGTCTTGGGCAGCGGTTCAGCTGCTGGCGATCCTGTCTGTGGCAGTGTGGCTGCTGGCGGTCGCCCCCTGGGCAGCGGGGCTGCTGCTGGCGGTCCTGTCTTCGGCAGCGGGGCTGCTGGCGGTCACCTCCTGGGCAGCAGGGCTGCTGCTGGCGGTCTTGTCTTGGCAGTGTGGCTGCTGCTGGGGGTCCTGTCTGGGGCAGCGGGGCTGCTGGCGGTCGCCTCCTGGGCAGCGGGGCTGCTGCTGGTGGTCCTGTCTGGGGCAACGGGGCTGCTGGCGGTCGCCTCCTGGGCAGCGGGGCTGCTGCTTGCGGTCCTGTATTGGGCAGTGTGGCTGCTGCTGGCGGTCCTGTCTTGGGCAGTGTGGCTGCTGGCGGTCGCCTCCTGGGCAGCGGGGCTGCTGCTGGCGGTCCTGTCTCGGGCAGCAGGGCTGCTGGCGGTCGGCTCCTGGGCAGCGGGGCTGCTGCTGGCGGTCCTGTCTTGGGCAGCGGTTCAGCTGCTGGCGGTCCTGTCTGTGGCAGTATGGCTGCTGGTGGTCGCCCCCTGGGCAGCGGGGCTGCTGCTGGCGGTCCAGTCTCGGGTAGCGGGGCTGCTGCTGGCAGTCCTGTCTTGGGCAGTGGGGCTGCTGGCGGTCACCTCCTGGGCAGCGGGGCTGCTGCTGGCAGTCCTGTCTTGGGCAGTGTGGCTGCTGCTGGTGGTCCTGTCTGGGGCAACAGGGCTGCTGGCGGTCGCCTCCTGGGCAGCGGGGCTGCTGCTGGCGGTCCTGTATTGGGCAGTGTGGCTGCTGCTGGCGGTCCTGTCTTGGGCAGTGTGGCTGCTGGCGGTCGCCTCCTGGGCAGCGGGGCTGCTGCTGGCGGTCCTGTCTCGGGCAGCAGGGCTGCTAGCGGTCGGCTGCTGGGCAGCGGGGCTGCTGCTGGCGGTCCTGTCTTGGGCAGCGGTTCAGCTGCTGGCGGTCCTGTCTGTGGCAGTATGGCTGCTGGTGGTCGCCCCCTGGGCAGCGGGGCTGCTGCTGGCGGTCCAGTCTGGGGTAGCAGGGCTGCTGCTGGCGGTCCTGTCTTGGGCAGTGGGGCTGCTGGCGGTCACCTCCTGGGCAGCGGGGCTGCTGCTGGCAGTCCTGTCTTGGGCAGTGTGGCTGCTGCTGGCGGTCCTGTCTGGGGCAGCGGGCTGCTGGCAGTCGCTGGTGGTCCTGTCTGGAGCAGAGGGGCTGCTGGCGGTCGCCTCCTGGGCAGCGGGGCTGCTGCTGGCAGTCCTGTCTGGGGCAGCGGGGCTGCTGGCGGTCACCTCCTGGGCAGCGGGGCTGCTGCTGGCAGTCCTGTCTTGGGCAGTGTGGCTGCTGCTGGTGGTCCTGTCTGGGGCAGCGGGGCTGCGGGCGGTTGCCTCCTGGGCAGCGGGGCTGCTGCTGGCGGTCCTGTCTGGGGCAGCGGGGCTGCTGCTGGCAGTCCTGTCTGGGGCAGCAGGGCTGCTGGCGGTCTCCTCCTGGGCAGCGGGGCTGCTGCTGGCAGTCCTGTCTTGGGCAGCGGGGCTGTAGGCGGTCGCCTCCAGGACAGCGGGGCTGCTGCTTGCGGTCCTGTCTGGGGCAGTGTGGCTGCTGCTGGCGGTCCTGTCTTGGGCAGTGTGGCTGCTGGCGGTCATCTCCTGGGCAGCGGGGCTGCTGCTGGTGGTCCTGTCTCGGGCAGCAGGGCTGCTGGCGGTCGGCTCCTAGGCAGCTGGCCTGCTGCTGGCGGTCCTGTCTTGGGCAGCGGTTCAGCTGCTGGCGGTCCTGTCTGTGGCAGTGTGGCTGCTGGTGGTCGCCCCCTGGGCAGCGGGGCTGCTGCTGGATTTCCTGTCTTGGGCAGTGTGGCTGCTGGCACTGGGGTGGGACCTTGTGTGATGATGGTTTAGGCGGGTGTATGGGTATGTGCAGTGGCCATGCTTTGGTGTTGGGTGTCCATGCTTTGTTGTTGCATGCAGGGCTTGGTGTTGGGATGTGTGGTTTGTGATATTGGGACATTTGTGAGGAGTTGGAGTGATGGGGGTGAGGGCGAGGGTGGGGGTATGTGATGGCATGCAGGTAGGGTGGGGGATATAAGTACTGTATTTTGGTAAGATCCCACAAATGAAGCATCTTCTAGTTGAAAACACTAAATGCGCAATACATGACAAGAGTCCAATTCAGCAGTCTTTAATTGTAAAGTAAGGGGAATTGAAAGGACATCAAAAAGGCAGTCTCTCAATTAGTAAGTTTTTGAGTGAAGAGAAAAATTAAGTTCCAATATACAACAGATTTTCTGCCCAAATGGCACATTATTAGTTCAGGGAAAATTTTAAGTTCCAATGTTCAACGGAGTTGCAGCCAACACGTGTTTCGCCCCTTAATGCAGGTACGCCAGGGCTTTCTCAAGGCACATTACATAAAAGAGAAGAATCTTCTGACGAAAATGTCACAATTGTGGATACAGATCGAAATAGACAAGCAAACAACAAGAAAACGTCCCGAAGCGTCCTGCGGTTAATCGCGTGAGGGTGGGGGATATAGTATTCCTCCAGCTACTCCTGCTAGGCCCTCAGAATGTAGAATAGCCAAGACTTGCTCCTCCCATGTTGTTAGTTGTGTGGGAGGAGGTGGGGGTCTGCCGCCAGTTCTCTGAACCGCAAGGTGGTGTCTTGAGACCGCGGAACGCACCTTCTCCCGTAGGTTGTTCCACCTCTTCTTGATGTCATCCCTATTTCTTGGGTGCTGTCCCACTGCGTTGACCCTGTCCACTATTCTTTGCCATAGCTCCATCTTCCTAGCTATGGAGGTGTGCTGCACCTGTGCTCCAAATAGCTGTGGTTCTACCCGTATGATTTCCTCCACCATGACCCTTAGCTCCTCCTCAGAGAACCTGGGGTGTCTTTGCCGTGCCATGGGGTGGTGTGGGTGATGTGTGGGATGGTGTGTGTTGTGATGTGTGGGGTGATATTTAGTGGTGTGTTATGTGAGGTGCGTGGATGTTATGTGGGTGATGGTGTTGAGTGCCTGTGGATGCTTGTTTGTAGATTGTGGTGTCTCTCTCTGCCCTTCTTTTGGAATTTTTGGTAGTAGGGGTTTGTGGGTGATGTGGGTGTTTGTTTTATATTATATTGTGTGTGTGGGAGTGGTGTGTGTATGTGTATCAGGTATGCGTATTAGTAATTGTCCAATGTGGTAGTGTTTTGTAAATGTGTGTGTATTTTGAGGGCGGTGGTGTGTACCGCCAATGGAATACCGCGGCTGAAAGACCGCTGCATGGATTTGTTGGTCGTGATAGTGTGGGCGTATTCCTGTTGGCGTGACGGTGGAGGTTTTGTTTTCAGCAGCTTATCATTGACATTTGGTGTGGCGGACTTGTGTGGGTGTCTAAATTTTGGCAGATTCTGAGCTGTGGGTCATAATGACCGTGGTGGAATTCCGCAGCCGCGGCGATGTGTTGGCAGTCTTCTGCATGGCAGTAAGCGGCTTTTACCATCAATGTTGTAATGACCCCCCGAATGTTACTCCATATAGCAAATTTTCATTTGTGAGGATCCTTATCTAACACCAGATTAGCATTAGCATTTTGGGCTTCATGCAAAACAATTTAGTCAACACAAATTTAGAAAACTTCTAACTATGGCTCTATCAAAATAGTGCAGTTGGTACCTAGAAAATAAAAGCAAATAGGCATAACATAACACATGCGTAACAGTATGCCTCGCCTCAAATGGATCGGCTAGCTAAGATAGTCTTCGTCATCAGGACATCACTTTGGTCAGCAAGGCATCAGGATTCAGCATCAAAGTTTAGGAAAATGCAAAGTCTTTCAGCATTAAAGTAAAGCAAGTCTCTTGTCAAGATACTAAGGGCCAGATGTAGCAACCCTTTTGCGAGTCGCAAACGGCGAAAATCGCCGTTTGCGACTCGCAAACGTGGGTTTGCAATGCACAAATGCATATTGCGAGTCGTTACCGACTCGCAATATGCATGTGCGACTCGCAAATAGGAAGGGGTGTTCCCTTCCTATTTGCGACTCGCAATGGTATGCAATACCATTTGCGACCGCATATGCGGTCGCAAATGGCATTGCAGTTACCATCCACTTCAAGTGGATGGTAACACAATCGCAAATTGGAAGGGGTCCCATGGTTTGTGATTGCACCCAAAAATATTTTTTCAGGGCAGGGAGTGGTCCAAGGGACCACTCCCTGCCCTGAAAAAAACGAAACAAAAGGTTTCGGATTTTTTTTAAAAGCAGCTCGTTTTCCCTTAGGGAAAACGGGCTACATTTAAAAAAAAAAAAAATTGCTTTATTTAAAAGCAGGTCGCTAACATGGAGGCCTGCTGACTACAGCAGGCCTCCATGTTAGCGAGTGCCTATACTCGCTATGGGGCCGCAATTTGCGACCCACCTCATTAATATTAATGAGGTGGGTCTTTGCGACCCCATAGCGAGTCGCAGACGGTGTCTGAGACACCGTTCTGCATCCGAATTTGCGATTCGGAAATTGCGAGTCGCACCGACTCTCAATTTCCGAATCGCAAATTCGGACTTTGCTACATCTGGCCCCAAGTAAAGTAATGGCCTTTCGGCAAGAAAGTAAATGGGCAAATGTGCTGTCTTTCATCAGTGCAGTCCGGCTAAGTTAGATTTCCTAAAATTACTTCCCAAGTCCCTATTGGTCAAGGGTTCGCATGTCCACACTTCATCCAATAAAACTAAAATATCAAATCTATAATTTCTACTAGTACTCAGTTCACATGTCACTGATTGGCTTCTCTTGTAATGTCCACGTCGTCTGGCTCATCAGGTAACAATATTGTTGCAGCTTATATGCCAGTCAGCACCTCTATTGATCTCCTCCTGAGAAAGTGAGGCCCATATTTATACTCTGCTTGCACCGGATTTGCGTGATTTTTTTAATGCAAATTCGGTGCAAAACTAACACCATATTTATACTTTGACACTAGACCCCGCTAACGTCAAAATATCTCAGTTTGCATCATTTTCTGGATGCGTGAAATCGCCTTGCGTTAATGAGATGCAAGGTAGGTGTTCCCGTCCAAAAAATGACTTAAACACCCGTGCGCCATATTTATCCAACCATACATTAATGCCGCACGGCCGTGAAGCGGAGCCAGAAATTGGCGCACATCCCGATTTGCGTAAAAAAATTAACACCTGGGTCAGGGAAGGTGTTAAAATGGGGCAAACACACCAGTACTTAAGGAAAACCCACAGAAGCAACATCAGAGCTCAAAAAGGAAGACATGGAGATGCTATTCATCCAGCATGCACAAAGACGCAGAGCACAGGACCAACAGCAGCAGCTCCTTTACCACACCAACAGGGACCCCAAAGGCAACGCAGAAGGCATGAGAGAATATTCAGGAATAGGACAACCCTTCAGGGCCTCAGGGAACATGACATCATCCAGAGGTACAAACTAAACTGGCAAGCCATACAGCAGCTGCTGCGCCAAATTGAGCCACAGTTGGCACCCAGCTTGCAGACACCCAACATCACTCCACCAGAGACCAAGCTGCTAGCTGTCCTGCACATGTTGGCAAGTGCCTCTTTTTAAACCACTGGTGCCCTGGTTGCCGGGATCTCACAGCCCTCATTCTCTGCCTTCCTTCCTAAGGTACTGGATGCCATCATCTCCCTCACACCCCACCACATAATCTTCCACAACACACAGCTAAAGCAGCAGGAGACTAAACAGGGATTCTGTCAAATCAATGACTTCCCACATGTGATTGGTGCTATTGACTGCACACATGTACGGAGTGTGCCACCTGCTGCAACAGAACATCTATACCGCAACAGGAAGAACACACACTCCATCAATGTGCAGGCCATTGTGGATCACCAGGGATTGATCACCAACATCGTGGCAAAGTATCTTGGGAGTTTACATGATTCATTCATCTTCCGCCACAGCACCATCAATCAACACTTCCAGGATGGACGATATGGAAATGGCCTATTTGTTGGTAAGTACAGACACCTAGTCATTTACACACTGCACAGCAACCCTGTAGGACACACAACACATACACCACTACATTGAAACGTGGCTTTTAAGGCACTGAGGTTGTGACATTGCTAGTCATGTTTGATATCCTGCCCCAATGGAATACACACCTATGGACAAATGACAGATGCAAATAACAACAGATGCCACTCCACAGCCGCAAGAGACCAATTTAAAACCACACAGTGACAATGACATAGCCTTAACTGGCAGTACAACTTGGAAGATGAATCTTCCAATATCACATCAATAACACTCAATCACACACCCTTCCAAGCAATATGTCCTGTGTAAGGGGTGTGTAATGTGTTTCGCTGCAGGTCAAACACCATGAGACACATAGCATGATGATGCTGACTCTAATGAAGGTGACATGGAATCATTGAGGCTGTACCAACATCTCACATCACTCCTGGGGTGACATTGCCCATTAGCAATAAGGAAATAGGCTGTGCTATGAGCACTTATTGATGTGACAATAATGGAAAGTGCACACTGCTACACATATCTGTTAGAAACGGGGTCTTTGGGTGACAGTCATGTTACTCCCTGTTCAAGCAAGGACCCTCACTCTAGTCAGGGTAAAAAAGAATCACCCTCAGCTAACCCCTGCTTACCTCCTTGGTAGCTTGGCAGAGCAGTAGGTTTAACTTCAGAGTGCTAGGTGTAAAGTATTTGTACCGAAACACACAGTAACTTAATGAAAACACTACAAAATGACACAACACAGGTTTAGAAAAATAGGAAATATTTATCTAGACAAAACAAAATGACAAAAATCCAAAATACCCAAGTCAAGTTATCAATTAAAAATCAAAAAGATTCTTTAAGTAGTTTCAAACACACACTAACGCTGTCAGCGTGAAAAAATACCCTGGGTGCGTCAAGAATAATCCTGCACAGGCGAGTGCACGTCAAAAAGGGCTTGCGATGCATTGATTCCACTCACGAGCGGGACCTTGCATCGTTTCTCCTTTCGCCGGGTCGGGGTGTGTCGTTTCTTCTCTCCACAGGAGAGTGGTGCATCGATCCGGTCAGCACTCTCGGGTCCGGGCAGGCCTTGCATTGTTTTTCCACGCCCAACAGTACTTCAGTCAGAAATCCAGCCGCACAATGATCCGAAAACCCTGCAGCGAGGGTTGTGATCTCCCAGCCTCCATCAGCGATTCTTCGCATCATTTCTCCTGCTCCGTGTGTCGATTCTTCGGTCGCATTTCCTGCTGCAGATCAGTTGCATCGATCTATTTCCTGCATGGCGCTCTGTGCGTCGATTTCCTTGTCTTTATGCTGCCAGCTTCTCCTTTCAGGGTCCCAGGAACTGGATGGGCACCACAGGGCAGAGTAGGAGTCTCTCCAGAGACTCCAGGTGCTGGCAGAGAGAAGTCTTTGCTGTCCCTGAGACTTCAAACAACAGGAGGCAAGCTCAAAATCAAGCCCTTGGAGATTTCTTCTCAAGATGAAAGGCACACAAAGTCCAGTCTTTGCCCTCTTACTCTGGCAGAAGCAGCAACTACAGGATAGCTCCAAAAAGCACAGTCACAGACAGGGCAGCTCTTCTTCCTCAGCTCTTCAGCTCTTCTCCAGGCAGAGGTTCCTCTTGTTTCCAGAAGGGTTTTCCTAAAGTCTGTGGTTTTGGGTGCCCTTCTTATACCCAATTTCTCCTTTAAAGTAGGCCTACTTCAAAGTAAAGTCTCTTTTGAATGTGAAATCCTGCCTTGCCCAGGCCAGGCCCCAGATACACACCAAGGGGTTGGAGACTGCATTGTATGAGGGCAGGCACAGCCATTTTAGGTGTGAGTTACCACTCCTCCCCTCCCTCCTAGCACAGATGGCTCATCAGGATATGCAGGCTACACCCCAGCTCCCTTTGTGTCACTGTCTAGTGTGAGGTGCAACCAGCCCAACTGTCAAACTGACCAAGACAGGGAATCCACAAACAGGCAGAGTCACAGAAATGGTATAAGCAAGAAAATGCTCACTTTCTAAAAGTGGCATTTTCAAACACACAATCTTAAAATTAACTTTACTAAAAGATGTATTTTTAAATTGTGAGCTCAGAGACCCCAAACTCCACGTCCATCCACTCCCAAAGGGATTTAAAGGTAGCCCCCATGTTAACCTATGAGAGGGACAAGCCTTGCAACAGTGAAAAACGAATTTAGCAACATTTCACTGTCAGGACATATAAAACACATTACTATGGTGGTCATTACAACCATGGCGGATGGTGTTAAAGCAGGGGTAAGACCGCCAACAGGCCTGCGGTAAAATAATTGGAATTACGACTGTGGCGGAAACCGCCAACATAGACAGCCACTTTATCACTCTGACCGCCACGGTGGTATAGACAAACAGCTTGGCGGTCACCGCCAACAGACAGGCGGAAGACAAAGTACCGCCCACAGTATCACAACCTACCAATCCGCCACCTTTTCCGGGGCAGAAACACTGTGGATAAAAACACGGCAGAAACAGGATTCCGAAGCGAAAACGCTCACCTCTACACACCCCATGATGAACCAGGACACCATGGAGCCGGAACTCCAAATTCTCTCTGCGATAGTCTTCCTGCTCCTCTACCAGGAGCACGAACGCTGGCGGCGAAGACCACGGTGAGTACTGCACCTACGACACAGGGGAGGGGGGAGGTAAAATAGAGTGACACACACACACACAACATCCCCACCCTCGCCCACTACAACACACACACTAATACATATTTATACATGATAGTTACACCCCCCAACCCCCCCAGAGGAATGCAAAGACAAAAGAAAATTAGTGTAACCATTGTATTATATTAAAATCAAGTAGGCAAAAATATATATATACACCATCAACAAAATATACACCAAGTTCATGAGTCCAGGTAGTGCTCCAATGAAGTCCGTGGAACACGGGGCCCACACGATATGGGCGAGAGCCCACACAAGATCCCCAACCATGACAGAGAGAACACTGCAGGGGCATCAGAGAGCAAGAAAACAGGCACCTCAGGGGGAGGGAAAGGGGGGGCACCTCAGCCAGTTGAGTGCACAACACCAAATCCACGAGAGGGCCACATGCCCGCTGTTCCATCCTGGGGAGTGCAAAGCCACAGTCTCACAAGTCTATACAGTGGGTGGGTTGCCCACTGTTCAATCTTGGGGAATGCAAAGCCGCAGTCTCTCAAGTGGATAACAGTCTCCACTGGTTCTGGAGGGGGCTTTGTGCCCAGAGTGCTTCATCCTGCCAAGGACTGAGGTAGTAGATGTCTTTCTCCACTGGTTCTGGAGGGGGCTTTGTGCCCAGAGTGCTTTATCCTGCCAAGGACAGAGGTAGTGGATCTGGATCTGGTTCTGGAGGGGGCATGGTGCCCAGAATGCTTCATCCTGCTAAGGACTGAGGTAGTAGATGTCTTTCTCCACTGGTTCTGGAGGGGGCTTTGTGCCCAGAGTGCTTTATCCTGCCAAGGACAGAGGTAGTGGATCTGGAGCTGGTTCTGGAGGGGGCATGGTGCCCAGAATGCTTCATCCTGCTAAGGACAGAGGTAGTGAATGTATCTCTCCACTGGTTCTGGAGGGGGCCTTGTGCCCAGAGTGCTTCATCCTGCTCAGGACAGAGGTAGTGGATGTATCTCTCCACTGGTTATGGAGGGGGCCTTGTGCCCAGAGTGCTTCATCCTGCTAAGGACAGAGGTAGTGGGTGTATCTCTCCACTGGTTCTGGAGGGGGCCTTGTGCCCAGAGTGGTCATCCTGCTAAGGACAGAGGTAGTGGATGTATCTCTCCACTGGTTCTGGAGGGGGCATGGTGCCCAGAATGCTGCATCCTGCTCGTGACAGATTCAGTAGCGTCAGTGCCCTTGGTGCTCATGGGCCAGCAGGGCTTGAGGCGGTGGTGCCCTGTTCAGCGGTGCTTGAGGCGGCGGTGCCCTGTTCAGCGGTGCTTGAGGTGGCGTTGCCCTGTTCAGCGGTGCTTGAGGCGGCAATGCCCTGTTCAGCGGTGCTTGAGGTGGCGGGCTCCTTTGCAATGACTCAGCTGCTGGCGGTCCTCTCTGTCCCAGCGGGGCTTGTGCTGGCGGTCCTCTCTAGCTCAGCGGGGCTTGTGCTGGCGGTCCTCTCTGTCCCAGTGGGGCTTGTGCTGGCGGTCCTCTCTAGCCCAGCGGGGTTTGTGCTGGCGGTCCTCTCTGTCCCAGCAGGGCTTGTGCTGGCAGTTCTCTCTGTCCCAGCGGGGCTTGTACTGGCGGTCCTCTCTAGCCCAGCGGGGCTTGTACTGGCGGTCCTCTCTAGCCCAGCGGGGCTTGTGCTGGCGGTCCTCTCTGTCCCAGCGGGGCTTGTGCTGGCGGTCCTCTCTGTCCCAGCGGGGCTTGTACTGGCGGTCCTCTCTAGCCCAGCGGGGATGATGGCGGTGGCCTCCTGGCCAGCGGGGATGATGGCGGTGGCCTCCTGGGCAGCGGGATGATGGCGGTGGCCTCCGCCGTGCTGCTCTTCCCAGACTTTCCTGGTTTCTTGTGGCCCTTCCCCACCTTGGAAGGTCTCGCAGCTGACTCCACACTCCCACCGGGACCCCTGGGAGCGGCTTTGGTGGCTCGAGTCTTCCCCTCTCCCGCCGGGCACTGGCCAACTTTTGATGCTTCACAGGTGGGGGACTGTCCGTGCTGTGGCTCCGTGCCACACTGGCTGCCCTGGTGGCCGGAGCACTCCAGATTCCGGTGACTACAGGCACCACTGGTCCCGGAGATGTTGTGGCTGAGGTGCTAGTTCTGGACTTAGGAGACGGACGGGGTGAGGGAGGTGTGGGGAAGAGGTCAAGGTTGGACAGGAAAAGTTTTTGGGAGACTCTGGGACGGGTAGCTGGAGGGGGTTTGGAGGAAGAGGTTGTGGTTGTAGAAGGTGTTCTTTTGCTGACTTTGGGTGAAGGTGCATGGCCTGGAGGCTGTTGTGAGGTGGATGGCTGTTGGATGGGTGTGTGCCTGCGTTTGTGTATCTTGGGAGGTGGCGTCACAGACACACTGGGAGAGGACACCCGACGTGTGAATGGTAGTAGGGGTGGTGACTGCACGTGAGCGGGGTGTGGTGGTGGGTGTTCTGGTGATGGCAGTAGTGGCTTTAGGTGTAGTGCATGCAGGTGTGAGTATAGACAAGACTGGGAGGGAGGAGGGAGACGAGGAGGAGGGGGACACAGTGGAGGCAGTGGATGTTGGAGTGTCTGCATGTGTGTGATGTTTGCGTGAGTGCCTGTGGGATGTGTGGTGCTTATGTTTGCCAGAACCTTCCTTGTGTGTTGACGTGTGTGCATGCTGGTCTGTAGGTGTGCTTGTGATAGGCTGGGGTACAGGGATTGGGTCTGGGTGGAGGTAGTTGGAGGGGGGAGGCTAGAGACGGGGACAATGGCTGCCATCAGTGCTGAGGCCAGAGTCTGAAAAGCTCGCTGAAGGGCCGCCTGACCAGAATGAATGCCATCCAGGAATGCATTTGTTTGTTGCAACTGCCTTTATACACCCTGGATGGCATTCAAAATGGTAGACTGCCCAACAATGAGGGACCTGAGGAGGTCAATGGCCTCCTCACTGAGGGCAGCAGGGGTGACAGGGGCAGGGCCTGAGGTGCCTGGGGTGAAGGTGATGCCCACCCTCCCAGGTGAGCGGGCACGGGGCAAAGGCTGAGGGGCTGCGCTGGTAGGGGGGGTGGCAGCTGTACCTGTAGATGGAGGGCACAGATGTTGCCGCCACCACAAGGGAGTTTCCATCAGAGGACGAGTCCGTGTCACTGGTCTCAGCTCCTGTCCCCGCCGTGGAGCTCCCCTCGCCCTCCGTCCCACTGGTGAAGTCCGAGTCTGTAGTGTGGCCCTCAATGGCCACGTGGGATGCAGCTCCCTCGTGCTCCGGTGCCACTGCTCCTCTCCCTGATGATGCTAATGCACACAAGAACAGGGAGACCACAAAAAGGGGGGGGGGGCGACAGAAGAAAGACATGTTGAGTGCTTGCATTACCACTACCGTTGGCGGACATGACAGACACAGAAGCCCCCTGCATTACGCAGTGCTCTTAGGCTCCACTGTTCAATCCCTGGGAAATGGCCTACTAGTCTATGGTCAACATCTGCACACATAGATGACACAGGGGCATGAATAGGTGTACTTGCCACTCTACAGAGGTGGGGTGGGGTGCCACATGGCCTGCCTTACGGAGGGACCTTCCCTACGAAACTCACCCTGGCCTAGGGAAACCCACAGCCCACCTCCCCCACCCAGACACCTCCACTGTGCGCTAAATCAGCAGGATGAGAGTGTACTCACCCCCTTGTGGCTGCTGTGATGCCCTCAAGTGCCCATCCAACTCCGGGTACGCCACCACCAGGATCCTGAACTTCAGGGGGGTCATGGTGCGACGGGCACCCCTCCCACGTTGGGAGGCTATCCCCAGCTGAGCCTCTGCCGTCTTCTTGCTCCAGTGCCGAATGTCCTCCCATCTTTTCTCGCAGTGGGTGCTCCGTCTGTGGTAGACCCCCAGGGTCCGGACGTCCTTGGCGATGGCACGCCAAATATCTTTTTTCTGGTGGGCGCTGACCTACATGAATTGTACAGGGGGAAAGGAAAAGTTAATAAAAACTGCACCGTCACACTCATTGGCCCCCATCCCTTCCCTTGCCAAGTGGTACATGCACGCCGCAATCTCGCCCCCTTCTTACATCCACCCCACTCCACACAGGCATAGCCCATACAGCATGCTCCCAGTGTACTTACCTGTTTGTCTGGAGGACCGTAGAGAACCGTTTACTGGGGGAGGACCCCATCCACGAGTTTCTCCAACTCCTCCGATGTGAAGGCAGGGGCCCTTTCCCCAGACACTCGAGCCATTTTCTCTTCCAGACCGAGGTCACAGCAGCACTTGCAGTGTAGGTCCTCTCCTGTCGAAGATCAGATATCGAGTGAATGAACAGATAGAAAATGGCAGTCAAGTCCGCAGCGGTGCGTACCGTCACCGCCAGCACACATCGTCATTGCCTCCTGGAACCCATAGGGTCCAATGTTAACCAATACAGCATTGCGCCGCGGTCTTCGACTGCCTACCGCGACGGTGTACAACGGCAGCGCAGTTACCTCACATCCCAGTGTCCCACTTTAGAGGTCAGGCAGCCGCCCTTTCAGGGACCCACATGGCTTCATTTTTAACTGCGTCACATATACCTAGGCCTAGACTCAACACACATACAGGCCACATTTTGGATTATGATTCGCGTTCTGTCTAAGCTGTGGGTCATACCTCTGAGTTGGTTGACTCTGTGCTCGCTGTTGTCCTTCATAGGCATGGTCCGCTGGGACATGTGAGGAGATGGAGGCATCCTCCGGTGTACCGACCGCTGGTGGACCTGTCGACAATGGAGGAAAGACATGTGATCATCACCTACAGGCTTGACCGTGCCACAATCCAGGAACTGTGTACCCAGCTGGAGCCAGACCTGATGTCAGCTATCCGCCATCCCACAGGAATCCCCCCTCAAGTGCAGGTGCTCTCAGTGCTCCATTTCCTGGCAAGTGGGTCATTTCAAACAACAGTGGCCATAGCATCAGGGATGTCCCAGCCTATGTTTTCCAACGTGTTGTTCAGAGTGTTGTCTGCCCTGCTGAAACACATGCTGAGCTACATCGTTTTCCCTCAGGTGGAGGATTTGCCTACATTGAAAGGTGATTTCTATGCCCTGGGACATATCCCGAACATCATAGGTGCCATTGCTGGGACCCATGTGGCTTTGGTCCCCCCCGCAGGAGTGAACAGGTGTACAGAAACCGGAAGAGTTACCATTTCATGAATGTACAGATGGCATGTTTGGCAGACCAGTACATCTCCCATGTGAATGCCAGGTTCCCTGGCTCAGTGCATGACTCCTACATCCTGCGGAATAGCAGCATCCCTTATGTGATGGGTCAACTCCAGAGGCACCGTGTGTGGCTATTAGGTGAGCACCTGGAAGCAAGACAGTGGGAATGGTTGTCTGGGACTGGGGATATCCCTACAGGTTAGTGTGTGTCTAACAGTTGTCCTTCGCCATTTGCAGGTGACTCTGGTTACTCCAACCTGTCATGGCTGCTGACCCCAGTGAGGAATCCCAGGACAAGGGCAGAGGAATGCTACAATGAGGCCAATGGGCGAACTCGGCGGATTATAGAATGGACCTTTGGCCTCCTGAAGGCCAGGTTCCAGTGCCTCCATATGACAGGTGGATCCCTATTCTACTCACCAAAGAAGGTGTGCCAGATCATCGTGGCCTGCTGTATGCTTCACAACTTAGCTTTGCGACAACAGGTGCCTTTTCTGCAGGCGGATGGTCCAGATGCCGGTGTTGTTGCAGCTGTGGAGCCTGTGGACAGTGAAGACAAGGAAGCAGAAGAAGAAGACATGGACAACAGGGACTCAGTGATCGAGCAATATTTCCAGTGAAACACAGGTAAGAATACAAACCTGCCTACTACATGTACTTTAACATTACTACCTCTCTACTGTCTGTCGTTTTCACCCAGTGTATGGTCACTGAGTTGTAACTTTCCCTTACGATTTCACAGATGTGGGTCCCACAGTGTGACATCTGCTTTGATTTCTCCTGGACTACAGCTGTGTGACATGGGTATGATGACATTACATTTGAAAGAGCATTTTGTCACTGTCATTGCTAATACACATTTTCGAAATCACAGACAGACTCCAGATTGTTTTGTGCTTTGAGGGTGTTTATTTAATTGCTCAATATTGGAGGGGGTTGTAAAATGGTGAGGGGGGATGGTGGAGGAATGTCCATGGCAGAGTCCGAGCTATTAGTCTCACAGGTGCATTGTCCAAAGGGGCATAGGAAGTGGAGCTGGGGCAGTTTAAGGATGGACAGGGTGACAAAGTGGGACAGAAGGATGACATTCAGGGTGGTCTCATTTCTTGGTGGGGGTCTTGGCATCGTTCTCTGTCTTTGTCCAGGATCTCAGGGACCGTTTGCGGGGTGGTTCTCCCTCTGCAGGGGGTGGGGCGCTGTTGTGGTGGTCCTGTGGCGGTGCCTCCTGTCCACTAGCGCCGGCGGAGGTGGTGGGCAGTTCATCGTCCAGGCTAGTGTCAGGGGCCCCTTGTCGTGCCACAGTGTTCCTCCTGGTGTTGAGTACTTCCTTCAGCACCCCTACGATGGTGCCCAGGGTGGAATTGATGGCTCTGATTTCCTCCCTGAAGGCCAAATACTGTTCCTCCTGCAGGCGTTGGGTCTCCTGAAACTTGGCCAGTACCGTTGCCATCGTCTCCTGGGATTGGTGGTACTCTCCCATGATGTTGGAGAGGGCCTCGTGGAGAGTGGGTTCCCTTGGCCTGTCCTCCCCCTGTCGCACAGCAGCCCTCCCAGTTCCCCTGTGTTCCTGTGCCTCCGTCTCCTGAACCTTGTGCCCACTACCACTGCCCCCAGGTCCCTGTTGTTGTTGGGGTGGTGGGTTAGCCTGGGTTCCCTGTAGTGGTGGACACACTGCTGATTGACGTGTTCTGGGGACGGAGGTATGGGCCCGCTGGGTGGGTGCTGTGCTGGTGTTTCCAGAGGGGGGAAGCTCTGTAGTGGCCTGTAACTGTGTGATGGGAACCGACTGTCCCAAGGTCCCCGATGGGCCAGGCTGGTCATCTAGATCCAGTTGGACAGAGCTGCTGTCATCACTGTGGGCCTTTTCTGTTGGTGGTGTGGACATGCGTGGACCCTCCTATCCAGTGACATTGGGTAGGGGTCCTGCAGGGGCATAAAAGGATGTTTACTACATCTGTGTGTGGCATGGTGTGCAATGGGTGGGTGACCGTGTACCCTAGTGCTTGCATTCCTGTGTGGGACCTTGTGTGATGATGGTTTAAGGGGGGGTGTATGGGTATGTGCAGTGGACATACTTTAGTGATGGGTGTCCATGCTTTGTTGTTGCATGCAGGGCTTGGTGTTGGGATGTGTGGTTTGTGATATTGGGACATTTGTGAGGAGTTGGAGTGATGGGGTGAGGGTGATTGTGGGCGTGTGTGATGGCATGCAGGTAGGGTGGGGTATGTAATAGTTAAGCTTTGACTTACCAGAGTCCATTCCTCCATCTAGTCCTGTGAGGCCCTCAGGATGCAGAATCGCCAAGAACTGCTCCTCCCATGTTGTTAGTTGTGGGGGAGGAGGTGGGGGTCCGCCGCCAATCCGCTGAACCGCAAGGTGGTGTCTTGAGACCACGGAATGCAGTATCCCCCGTAGGTCGTTCCACCTCTTCCTGATGTCATCCCGATTCCTTGGGTGCTGTTCCACTGCGTTGACCCTGTCCACTATTCTCCACCATAGCTCCATCTTCCTTGCAATGGAGGTGTGCTGCACCTGTGATCCGAATAGCTGTGGCTTTACCCGGACAATTTCCTCCACCATGACCCTGAGCTCGTCCTCCGAGAACCTGGGGTGTCTTTGCTGTGCCATGGGGTGGTGTGGGTGATGTGTGGGGTGGTGTATGTGGTGATAAGTGTGCTGATATGTAGTGGGATGTTGTGTGAGGTGCGTGGAAGTTATGTGGGTGATGGTGTTGTGTGCCTGTGGATGCTAGTATTGTTGATGGTGGTGTCTCTCTTTGTGCTTCTTTCTGTGGTCGTAGGGGTTTGTGGGTGATGTGGGTGGGTGTTTTATATTGTATTGGCTGTGTGGGAGTGGTGTGTGTATGAGGTGTGTGTATTTGGAATTGTCCAATGTGGCTGTGTTTTGTATGTGTGTGTGTGTGTATTTTGAGCACGGCGGTGTGTACTGCCAATGGAATACCGTGGTTAAAAGACCCCTGCGTGGATTTGTGGGTCGTGATAGTGTGGCAGTATTTCTGTTGGCGTGACGGTGGAGGTTTTGTTTTCACCAGTTTATCACTGACCTTTGGTGTGGCGGACTTGTGTGGGTGTCTGAATTTTGGCAGATTCCGTGCTGTGGGTCATAATAGCAGTGGCGGAATTCCGCAGCTGCGGCGGTGTGTTGACGGTCTTCTGCACTGCGGTAAGCGGCTTTTACCGCCAATGTTGTAATGATCGCCTATGTGTCCTACCTTAACCGTACACTGCACCCTGCCCTTGGGGCTACCTATGGCTTACCTTAGGGGTGTCTTAGGGGTTCAGTCCTGGCAAGTGGGTACACTTGCCAAGTCAAATTTACATTTAAATCTGCACACCCAGATACATCAGTGGCAGGTCTGAGACATGATTACAGAGCTACTTATGTGGGTGGCACAATCAGTGCTGCAGGTCCACTAGTAGCATTTGATTTACAGGCCCTGGGCACCGCTAGGGCACTGTACTATGGACTTACTAATAAATCAAATATGTCAATCATGGATAAGCCAATTACATACACATTTTGTAAAGGAGCACTTGCACTTTGGCACTGGTTAGCAGTGGTAAAGTGCCCAGAGTAACAAAAACAGTAAATTCAGAGTCCAGCACACATGATCAACCTGGGGAACAGAGGCAAAAAGTTAAGGGAGACCACACCAAGGATGAAAAGACTAACATATGGATTGAGACAATTACACATATACATAACAGATGTTCAGGCACATGGACCTTCTGAGACTTAAACCTTCGCCCCCACAACCAAGTTAACCAGCTTTCCTGGAGCAGGTTCAGTAGTGTAGGTACACATTTGCACATGAGCCAACTCGGTGAAAGCACAAAAATAGGTTTGCCTAGAACTTGTCACACATGGGATATTTGTGCATTGTCAATTGTGAACACTTCAGTGCTGCCAACTTATGGAGATGTGTTGTACATTGTCACCTCGTCAAATCAAAGGTCCACACTGTTGTTTTTCACATGCTATTACATATGTTCACAGATTCACTTCTTCCGCCACATTTTGATGGTGCTTGCGTAGTGACTAGCTGTGAGATTAATCAGCACAGAGGCACTAATGTTCCCTGTTGCAGTGGCACGTCTTATAGGCCACCCTGTGTACAAATGTTGTGATGAAACCTGCCTGTTTCTAATTACTGATCCATAAACTTTTTAAGTACACCAAGGTTGGCTTGTCATCAGCCATATTAGAGTTCTGCACTGCCATAGCTGGACTATCCCCCTGTGTGTTTTTAGTTGTTCTTTGGCTTTCGTTCAAATCTGCTTTGAAGGAATGGCTCCACAGACTCATGACTAGATCTGAACTGAACTGAACTGTGACAACATGGAGGCCAATACTGACCCAGGGTACACATGGCCACACACTTGATCTGGACACCTTTGTGCACTAAACCACTGGAAATATGTGGAAAGATGCAGCATGGTTATTAACATGACTCAAACTGTGGGGTACCATAACTTTTTTGGATTGGATTTGGGACTCTGTGTCACAAACACTGTACCTACCTAGCATGTTCAAATGCCTGACTCATGGGTAGTATACACACAAGTGACCCTGAAGTGGTATCCAACATTCCATTACATGTGATTGCTTAAATTTGTAACATTGCCATTTTCAACCATCCTCTATCTATCCTGTGTTTTGTCCCTAAAGTCAGGGATGTTCACACATCATAAGACGCAACAGATATGACAAACACATATCATGACTGATGTTCCGCATTGAATGGCATCTGATGGTTATACACAATTACAACACATGCATATAAGCACATTATGCAATACACATCTTGTGCACATTATGCAATACACATCTTGTGACGTTCACGCAGAGGCCCAACAGCAATTGAAATAGCCAATTCACAGACATAAACACACAGGCCATGAGTTGTGTAGCCCGGCTATCCTCTATTGTTGCACCACCTGCTCAAACTAGGGAATACCAATTTTAATTCCAAATGTTTGGGTTGCTGTTGCGGCAGTTAAGAGTGCTATTCGGGCACAACAATATGAGTATTATGGTCCGCAGTAGTGTGGTCTGCCACATGTGCCCAAACACTAGAACACACACCACAGGCCCTAACAGTCTATCTTTGTATAGTTATACCCTTCATGTATGTAATAAATGTGAAAAATGACACAAACACATTTAAAGACAGATATTTTGAAGCTAAAGCGTCAATTAAGAGGCATATGCGCCAAAATAAGCCGCATATGCATTAAAAAAAGATGCTCACAGTCATTATAATTCAATTGGCCCCAGAGTGGATTCCAACACTGCACCCCATGAAATAGGTTATCAATGAAAAATATATTGATCCTTGAATGCGGGGGAATTTTTAAGCATATGCGTCAAAAAATATTGATGCAAAGCCCATAAGCGTCATAAAATTACACACATCATAATAAAAATGCACCACATTTGAGACAGGAAGTGATGTAATAGGATATCCTGTTTACAGAAATGGTAGAATGGGTGTACTTTCACTTTCAATATGCAGTCTGTGATTCTTCTAGACTGTGTGGCTGTGTTGAGGGTTGTTTCTGTCCAAATTGTGAATTTGTCTTCTGTGTGCCATTACAGTTGTCATCTGTTTTTGTAATTGTCTCTGTACATCAGTGTAAGTGTGTTTTTGTCATTTTGTGTGTCTAATTTTGTCTTTGTACTGTTGGGAGTGTGTAGTGGGTATTGTTAGTTGGGGTAT
This sequence comes from Pleurodeles waltl, assembly GCF_031143425.1. NCBI lineage: Eukaryota > Metazoa > Chordata > Amphibia > Caudata > Salamandridae > Pleurodeles > Pleurodeles waltl. The sequence goes on along the minus strand of NC_090447.1, from coordinate 959,319,541 downwards.
TGTTGGGTTGTTTGTGGGTTTTTTACGTTTCATTTTCATACCTCCATTCCCTGTATTTCCCTGTTTTCCCTTTCCTATCCCTATTATTTTTGTGATGTTGGGAAGGCCATGTCTCGGGAGAATGGGTGAGGAGGGGCTGCAGGCTTTCATTTGGCTGGTGTGCCACTTCCTCCTCCTGAGGTTAGAAGCTGGTGTTAGGGTGATACAGTGGTATCACACTGAGGCGAGGAGGCTCAGGTGGTCCAAGGTGCAGTTCCACCTAAAGAGAGTAGTCAACGGCCAGCGCAACGACCACCAACTCAAACATTGTGGGGCTGACCTTGTGGCCAGGGAGCAAGACCTGCTGGACCACCTGGGTGGTGTGATTGGTGGCCCTATTGGTGAGTGCAAATCAGACTAATGTACACAGTAAAATGCTCTGTAGTGACAGTAGCAGATTTGGTGACATGCTGCATGCAATGTTTGTGGACATGTGGAATGCAAGTTGAACATACAGTAGCCCTGATTTATACAATATTTGGTACGCATTACCGTCATTTGTTGGTGCAAAAGCTGCACAAACGTACAAAAGACAACTTGATTTTGTAAATTATTGCTGATTTGATGTCAATAGATTATGTTAATGCGGCAAAAACAAGTGTATTATTCATGGCGTGTGAGTGTACCAGGAATGAGATGTATTTCACATGCTAATGCATGGAATGAATGTCGTCCTCAATTATTTTGAATACATGTCTGAACGGTATTAATGGTCATACGTACAAATATCTTCCTAACCTCTGGTAATATCTTGGGCTGACATTTTGACTTGGTTTATGCAGCATTTACATTAATTCTGGATGCCAAAGTATTGCACACTTGACAATATCTACATGTTTGGTGCTACTTTCAATAGCTATAGCGTAAAAACATGAAGCAAATGATACACATAAAAAAAAAAGATCTGTCCCTATGTTCATTGTTCCTGTGTGTTTTATGTTGCCTTTGGCACAATTTCTGGTACAGAGCTGATGCATTTGCCATCTGTGTCACTTTATAGCCAAGCAATTTTCAAAAGTTAATGGGTCATCATGGGATCCCTGAACTTTGTGAATGCATGTTCACAAATTATTATTTGCATGATGTTGTGCAAGGGACCCCTGACTGCTTCCATCATACATTTAAAGTGAAAAAATAGTTTGCTAGTTTACGTTTGGTACACCCTTGCTGATCTAGTGCAGAATAGGTACAATTGTTAACTTCTCAGTATGAAGGCTATCACAGTCATGGGTGTATGCTAAGATCAGCAGACCAGCATTCCTGTGAGTGCTGCCATTCACAAGGTGCATACAAATTGCGAACTACATCATCAAGATTGACACAGTAGGACATTTGCTAAATCATGTTTCAATTGGGGACAATGTCAGTTTGTTGTATAACCACTGATCACCCAAATTGGCAAATGTAAGATGATGAATGTGGCTAACTGTGATCTACAATACCTGATATAGGAACTCAGGGCTCAGAGTAACACATGTCAGGTGCAATGACTACACCTGTGCCCATGCATTCTGTCATGGATGATCAAGTTAGACACTGTCAGCATATATTTCTTTGTTTTGATTTTGAAAAATGGCCAATCCATGTTTAGCGTAACATTGTCATCAAGTAACACACACGATTCCTGCCATCATGGTGTTATAGGGGGCATATACGGCTCTGGGTACATTGCCAATGTGGCATATGTAAGCTACATACAACACAGGCACACGTATAATGGACAATAGAAAGCACAACAATTCCTTAACTAAACTCAACCCTCATGAGCATCACACAGTAACTCATTTTCCCTTGAAGCACAAGCCACAATACTTAAGTGACTGGTATTGCAGTGCACCAGGCTTTGCATGTCTCTCATAACAACAAACGAAGAATTGGAGTACCCTTTATAAATAATTCTGCACAAAATTGAGTAATCATATTTGGCACAACATGATTGTTAGGGCCTGTGTGTGTGTGCATATGTGTGTCTATCACTCACTGGAGTGACAGGGTCAATACATGTTTGAAGTAGTAGGTCTTTTGGGGTGTCTACATGCCTGAGGTGCTGCTCTATTATATACAATGTCACACACAGTGATTTGTTGTTCCAGGTTTTGTACAGTGAGCAGACATTGAGAAAATGTCACCCTTCCATGCTCTACAGATAGACCAGCCCTCTACACAATTGGAGAAGTGGCTCGATTTGCAGACCCAGACATATTCAGTAAGTGTTCATATGTTAGTTCTGTGTTGTGTTTTCAGCTGTTGTTTGATTGACTCCTGTTTGTTGGACACATTGCAAGGTATGATGTGCTCGCACATGATCTGATATGTGACTTGCCTGGAGTTTGAGATTTTGTTCCATGTCTGGGTTGGACAATCAGTGGTGGAGAGTCATATTTTGGGATTCAAGTGCTGCGTTATAGGCATGGGCAGGTGAACAGGGTGATATCTGTTGCTACTTTTATGACAATGATACATTTGGAGGTGGCAATTTTCATGATTTAGTCTGCAAGTCATACCCTGATTCACACAGACCAGTGATGCCGAAGTATTACCCACAGACTTGAGCCTCCCTGTTAACTAATGCATATGTAGGACTGTATGTTTAACTTCCTAGCAGCATCTAGCTCCACATGTCGTGCTACATTTATGGGGCACTTGAGTAGAATGTCATAGGTGTGCATGCAGCTCAAGCCCAGATGGGTGCTTGCATCTATGTGCTTGTTTTTGGAAAGGGATTAGTAACATCAAATGATGTTGAGAATTGTCCACAATTAGGAACATAAATGTGGATGTGATTGGTCATTGTTTGAGTCAATCTTAGTTGGCAGCCCTCCTTACCTGTGGTGGACTGACTAAACCCATGGATAGCTGTCCAAAGCTTCCTGGCTGTCCTTGATGTTTGAAAGTATGTGTTGCATGTCCATCACCCACTGAGGCACAGGGTTAGGGTTACGAAATATGTGTACATTGGTGTGAGGATCCCAGTGTAGAAAACAGGCATATCATTTCAACATTCATTTGTTCCAACCTAGGATACCCCCTCATGATTAGAAACTGCATATCGTCCAGGAAATTCCATTTACAAAACACAGATCATGTGGGCCTTGATTGTCATCCAGAAGATAGTCATTAGTTGGCCTCTCCCATGTGGAGTACTTGCAGCATTTGTTATGTGACTAAAGGCAGTACAGTGATGCACAGATCATTTAAGTAGGTACAAACCTTTTTGAGCATTGCTGTGCTGTTAGATAGTAGATGTGTAGGCTGCGTTGGCCTGTCATTCCTCAGGGACATACTATGATCTGTACTGTCATTTGGACTTTTTAAGCTAATTTTGAGGAAGTGTTAGAATGTAATCTGTAGATATATCACACAATGATGCCACTAATGTTTGGGTTTCCCTATTTTAACAGATGCCAACATGAATGCCCAGGGGAATTCCAGAGGCGGGCGATGCGTTACTCGTTACCGACTCGCAATATGCATGTGCGACTCGCAAATAGGAAGGGGTGTTCCCTTCCTATTTGCGACTCGCAATGGTATGCAATACCATTTGCGACCGCATATGCGGTCGCAAATGGCATTGCAGTTACCATCCACTTCAAGTGGATGGTAACACAATCGCAAATTGGAAGGGGTCCCATGGTTTGTGATTGCACCCAAAAATATTTTTTCAGGGCAGGGAGTGGTCCAAGGGACCACTCCCTGCCCTGAAAAAAACGAAACAAAAGGTTTCGGATTTTTTTTAAAAGCAGCTCGTTTTCCCTTAGGGAAAACGGGCTACATTTAAAAAAAAAAAAAATTGCTTTATTTAAAAGCAGGTCGCTAATTCCGCAGCCGCGGCGATGTGTTGGCAGTCTTCTGCATGGCAGTAAGCGGCTTTTACCATCAATGTTGTAATGACCCCCCGAATGTTACTCCATATAGCAAATTTTCATTTGTGAGGATCCTTATCTAACACCAGATTAGCATTAGCATTTTGGGCTTCATGCAAAACAATTTAGTCAACACAAATTTAGAAAACTTCTAACTATGGCTCTATCAAAATAGTGCAGTTGGTACCTAGAAAATAAAAGCAAATAGGCATAACATAACACATGCGTAACAGTATGCCTCGCCTCAAATGGATCGGCTAGCTAAGATAGTCTTCGTCATCAGGACATCACTTTGGTCAGCAAGGCATCAGGATTCAGCATCAAAGTTTAGGAAAATGCAAAGTCTTTCAGCATTAAAGTAAAGCAAGTCTCTTGTCAAGATACTAAGGGCCAGATGTAGCAACCCTTTTGCGAGTCGCAAACGGCGAAAATCGCCGTTTGCGACTCGCAAACGTGGGTTTGCAATGCACAAATGCATATTGCGAGTCGTTACCGACTCGCAATATGCATGTGCGACTCGCAAATAGGAAGGGGTGTTCCCTTCCTATTTGCGACTCGCAATGGTATGCAATACCATTTGCGACCGCATATGCGGTCGCAAATGGCATTGCAGTTACCATCCACTTCAAGTGGATGGTAACACAATCGCAAATTGGAAGGGGTCCCATGGTTTGTGATTGCACCCAAAAATATTTTTTCAGGGCAGGGAGTGGTCCAAGGGACCACTCCCTGCCCTGAAAAAAACGAAACAAAAGGTTTCGGATTTTTTTTAAAAGCAGCTCGTTTTCCCTTAGGGAAAACGGGCTACATTTAAAAAAAAAAAAAATTGCTTTATTTAAAAGCAGGTCGCTAACATGGAGGCCTGCTGACTACAGCAGGCCTCCATGTTAGCGAGTGCCTATACTCGCTATGGGGCCGCAATTTGCGACCCACCTCATTAATATTAATGAGGTGGGTCTTTGCGACCCCATAGCGAGTCGCAGACGGTGTCTGAGACACCGTTCTGCATCCGAATTTGCGATTCGGAAATTGCGAGTCGCACCGACTCTCAATTTCCGAATCGCAAATTCGGACTTTGCTACATCTGGCCCCAAGTAAAGTAATGGCCTTTCGGCAAGAAAGTAAATGGGCAAATGTGCTGTCTTTCATCAGTGCAGTCCGGCTAAGTTAGATTTCCTAAAATTACTTCCCAAGTCCCTATTGGTCAAGGGTTCGCATGTCCACACTTCATCCAATAAAACTAAAATATCAAATCTATAATTTCTACTAGTACTCGGTTCACATGTCACTGATTGGCTTCTCTTGTAATGTCCACGTCGTCTGGCTCATCAGGTAACAATATTGTTGCAGCTTATATGCCAGTCAGCACCTCTATTGATCTCCTCCTGAGAAAGTGAGGCCCATATTTATACTCTGCTTGCACCGGATTTGCGTGATTTTTTTAATGCAAATTCGGTGCAAAACTAACACCATATTTATACTTTGACACTAGACCCCGCTAACGTCAAAATATCTCAGTTTGCATCATTTTCTGGATGCGTGAAATCGCCTTGCGTTAATGAGATGCAAGGTAGGTGTTCCCGTCCAAAAAATGACTTAAACACCCGTGCGCCATATTTATCCAACCATACATTAATGCCGCACGGCCGTGAAGCGGAGCCAGAAATTGGCGCACATCCCGATTTGCGTAAAAAAATTAACACCTGGGTCAGGGAAGGTGTTAAAATGGGGCAAACACACCAGTACTTAAGGAAAACCCACAGAAGCAACATCAGAGCTCAAAAAGGAAGACATGGAGATGCTATTCATCCAGCATGCACAAAGACGCAGAGCACAGGACCAACAGCAGCAGCTCCTTTACCACACCAACAGGGACCCCAAAGGCAACGCAGAAGGCATGAGAGAATATTCAGGAATAGGACAACCCTTCAGGGCCTCAGGGAACATGACATCATCCAGAGGTACAAACTAAACTGGCAAGCCATACAGCAGCTGCTGCGCCAAATTGAGCCACAGTTGGCACCCAGCTTGCAGACACCCAACATCACTCCACCAGAGACCAAGCTGCTAGCTGTCCTGCACATGTTGGCAAGTGCCTCTTTTTAAACCACTGGTGCCCTGGTTGCCGGGATCTCACAGCCCTCATTCTCTGCCTTCCTTCCTAAGGTACTGGATGCCATCATCTCCCTCACACCCCACCACATAATCTTCCACAACACACAGCTAAAGCAGCAGGAGACTAAACAGGGATTCTGTCAAATCAATGACTTCCCACATGTGATTGGTGCTATTGACTGCACACATGTACGGAGTGTGCCACCTGCTGCAACAGAACATCTATACCGCAACAGGAAGAACACACACTCCATCAATGTGCAGGCCATTGTGGATCACCAGGGATTGATCACCAACATCGTGGCAAAGTATCTTGGGAGTTTACATGATTCATTCATCTTCCGCCACAGCACCATCAATCAACACTTCCAGGATGGACGATATGGAAATGGCCTATTTGTTGGTAAGTACAGACACCTAGTCATTTACACACTGCACAGCAACCCTGTAGGACACACAACACATACACCACTACATTGAAACGTGGCTTTTAAGGCACTGAGGTTGTGACATTGCTAGTCATGTTTGATATCCTGCCCCAATGGAATACACACCTATGGACAAATGACAGATGCAAATAACAACAGATGCCACTCCACAGCCGCAAGAGACCAATTTAAAACCACACAGTGACAATGACATAGCCTTAACTGGCAGTACAACTTGGAAGATGAATCTTCCAATATCACATCAATAACACTCAATCACACACCCTTCCAAGCAATATGTCCTGTGTAAGGGGTGTGTAATGTGTTTCGCTGCAGGTCAAACACCATGAGACACATAGCATGATGATGCTGACTCTAATGAAGGTGACATGGAATCATTGAGGCTGTACCAACATCTCACATCACTCCTGGGGTGACATTGCCCATTAGCAATAAGGAAATAGGCTGTGCTATGAGCACTTATTGATGTGACAATAATGGAAAGTGCACACTGCTACACATATCTGTTAGAAACGGGGTCTTTGGGTGACAGTCATGTTACTCCCTGTTCAAGCAAGGACCCTCACTCTAGTCAGGGTAAAAAAGAATCACCCTCAGCTAACCCCTGCTTACCTCCTTGGTAGCTTGGCAGAGCAGTAGGTTTAACTTCAGAGTGCTAGGTGTAAAGTATTTGTACCGAAACACACAGTAACTTAATGAAAACACTACAAAATGACACAACACAGGTTTAGAAAAATAGGAAATATTTATCTAGACAAAACAAAATGACAAAAATCCAAAATACCCAAGTCAAGTTATCAATTAAAAATCAAAAAGATTCTTTAAGTAGTTTCAAACACACACTAACGCTGTCAGCGTGAAAAAATACCCTGGGTGCGTCAAGAATAATCCTGCACAGGCGAGTGCACGTCAAAAAGGGCTTGCGATGCATTGATTCCACTCACGAGCGGGACCTTGCATCGTTTCTCCTTTCGCCGGGTCGGGGTGCGTCGTTTCTTCTCTCCACAGGAGAGTGGTGCATCGATCCGGTCAGCACTCTCGGGTCCGGGCAGGCCTTGCATTGTTTTTCCACGCCCAACAGTACTTCAGTCAGAAATCCAGCCGCACAATGATCCGAAAACCCTGCAGCGAGGGTTGTGATCTCCCAGCCTCCATCAGCGATTCTTCGCATCATTTCTCCTGCTCCGTGTGTCGATTCTTCGGTCGCATTTCCTGCTGCAGATCAGTTGCATCGATCTATTTCCTGCATGGCGCTCTGTGCGTCGATTTCCTTGTCTTTATGCTGCCAGCTTCTCCTTTCAGGGTCCCAGGAACTGGATGGGCACCACAGGGCAGAGTAGGAGTCTCTCCAGAGACTCCAGGTGCTGGCAGAGAGAAGTCCTTGCTGTCCCTGAGACTTCAAACAACAGGAGGCAAGCTCAAAATCAAGCCCTTGGAGATTTCTTCTCAAGATGAAAGGCACACAAAGTCCAGTCTTTGCCCTCTTACTCTGGCAGAAGCAGCAACTACAGGATAGCTCCAAAAAGCACAGTCACAGACAGGGCAGCTCTTCTTCCTCAGCTCTTCAGCTCTTCTCCAGGCAGAGGTTCCTCTTGTTTCCAGAAGGGTTTTCCTAAAGTCTGTGGTTTTGGGTGCCCTTCTTATACCCAATTTCTCCTTTAAAGTAGGCCTACTTCAAAGTAAAGTCTCTTTTGAATGTGAAATCCTGCCTTGCCCAGGCCAGGCCCCAGATACACACCAAGGGGTTGGAGACTGCATTGTATGAGGGCAGGCACAGCCATTTTAGGTGTGAGTTACCACTCCTCCCCTCCCTCCTAGCACAGATGGCTCATCAGGATATGCAGGCTACACCCCAGCTCCCTTTGTGTCACTGTCTAGTGTGAGGTGCAACCAGCCCAACTGTCAAACTGACCAAGACAGGGAATCCACAAACAGGCAGAGTCACAGAAATGGTATAAGCAAGAAAATGCTCACTTTCTAAAAGTGGCATTTTCAAACACACAATCTTAAAATTAACTTTACTAAAAGATGTATTTTTAAATTGTGAGCTCAGAGACCCCAAACTCCACGTCCATCCACTCCCAAAGGGATTTAAAGGTAGCCCCCATGTTAACCTATGAGAGGGACAAGCCTTGCAACAGTGAAAAACTAATTTAGCAACATTTCACTGTCAGGACATATAAAACACATTACTATGGTGGTCATTACAACTATGGCGGATGGTGTTAAAGCAGGGGTAAGACCGCCAACAGGCCTGCGGTAAAATAATTGGAATTACGACTGTGGCGGAAACCGCCAACATAGACAGCCATTTTATCACTCTGACCGCCACGGTGGTATAGACAAACAGCTTGGCGGTCACCGCCAACAGACAGGCGGAAGACAAAGTACCGCCCACAGTATCACAACCTACCAATCCGCCACCTTTTCCGGGGCAGAAACACTGTGGATAAAAACACGGCAGAAACAGGATTCCGAAGCGAAAACGCTCACCTCTACACACCCCATGATGAACCAGGACACCATGGAGCCGGAACTCCAAATTCTCTCTGCGATAGTCTTCCTGCTCCTCTACCAGGAGCACGAACGCTGGCGGCGAAGACCACGGTGAGTACTGCACCTACGACACAGGGGAGGGGGGAGGTAAAATAGAGTGACACACACACACACAACATCCCCACCCTCGCCCACTACAACACACACACTAATACATATTTATACATGATAGTTACACCCCCCAACCCCCCCAGAGGAATGCAAAGACAAAAGAAAATTAGTGTAACCATTGTATTATATTAAAATCAAGTAGGCAAAAATATATATATACACCATCAACAAAATATACACCAAGTTCATGAGTCCAGGTAGTGCTCCAATGAAGTCCGTGGAACACGGGGCCCACACGATATGGGCGAGAGCCCACACAAGATCCCCAACCATGACAGAGAGAACACTGCAGGGGCATCAGAGAGCAAGAAAACAGGCACCTCAGGGGGAGGGAAAGGGGGGGCACCTCAGCCAGTTGAGTGCACAACACCAAATCCACGAGAGGGCCACATGCCCGCTGTTCCATCCTGGGGTGTGCAAAGCCACAGTCTCACAAGTCTATACAGTGGGTGGGTTGCCCACTGTTCAATCTTGGGGAATGCAAAGCCGCAGTCTCTCAAGTGGATAACAGTCTCCACTGGTTCTGGAGGGGGCTTTGTGCCCAGAGTGCTTTATCCTGCCAAGGACTGAGGTAGTAGATGTCTTTCTCCACTGGTTCTGGAGGGGGCTTTGTGCCCAGAGTGCTTTATCCTGCCAAGGACAGAGGTAGTGGATCTGGATCTGGTTCTGGAGGGGGCATGGTGCCCAGAATGCTTCATCCTGCTAAGGACAGAGGTATTAGATGTCTTTCTCCACTGGTTCTGGAGGGGGCTTTGTGCCCAGAGTGCTTTATCCTGCCAAGGACAGAGGTAGTGGATCTGGAGCTGGTTCTGGAGGGGGCATGGTGCCCAGAATGCTTCATCCTGCTAAGGACAGAGGTAGTGAATGTATCTCTCCACTGGTTCTGGAGGGGGCCTTGTGCCCAGAGTGCTTCATCCTGCTCAGGACAGAGGTAGTGGATGTATCTCTCCACTGGTTATGGAGGGGGCCTTGTGCCCAGAGTGCTTCATCCTGCTAAGGACAGAGGTAGTGGGTGTATCTCTCCACTGGTTCTGGAGGGGGCCTTGTGCCCAGAGTGGTCATCCTGCTAAGGACAGAGGTAGTGGATGTATCTCTCCACTGGTTCTGGAGGGGGCATGGTGCCCAGAATGCTGCATCCTGCTCGTGACAGATTCAGTAGCGTCAGTGCCCTTGGTGCTCATGGGCCAGCAGGGCTTGAGGCGGTGGTGCCCTGTTCAGCGGTGCTTGAGGCGGCGGTGCCCTGTTCAGCGGTGCTTGAGGTGGCGTTGCCCTGTTCAGCGGTGCTTGAGGCGGCAATGCCCTGTTCAGCGGTGCTTGAGGTGGCGGGCTCCTTTGCAATGACTCAGCTGCTGGCGGTCCTCTCTGTCCCAGCGGGGCTTGTGCTGGCGGTCCTCTCTAGCTCAGCGGGGCTTGTGCTGGCGGTCCTCTCTGTCCCAGTGGGGCTTGTGCTGGCGGTCCTCTCTAGCCCAGCGGGGTTTGTGCTGGCGGTCCTCTCTGTCCCAGCAGGGCTTGTGCTGGCAGTTCTCTCTGTCCCAGCGGGGCTTGTACTGGCGGTCCTCTCTAGCCCAGCGGGGCTTGTACTGGCGGTCCTCTCTAGCCCAGCGGGGCTTGTGCTGGCGGTCCTCTCTGTCCCAGCGGGGCTTGTGCTGGCGGTCCTCTCTGTCCCAGCGGGGCTTGTGCTGGCGGTCCTCTCTAGCCCAGTGGGGCTTGTACTGGCGGTCCTCTCTAGCCCAGCGGGGATGATGGCGGTGGCCTCCTGGCCAGCGGGGATGATGGCGGTGGCCTCCTGGGCAGCGGGATGATGGCGGTGGCCTCCGCCGTGCTGCTCTTCCCAGACTTTCCTGGTTTCTTGTGGCCCTTCCCCACCTTGGAAGGTCTCGCAGCTGACTCCACACTCCCACCGGGACCCCTGGGAGCGGCTTTGGTGGCTCGAGTCTTCCCCTCTCCCGCCGGGCACTGGCCAACTTTTGATGCTTCACAGGTGGGGGACTGTCCGTGCTGTGGCTCCGTGCCACACTGGCTGCCCTGGTGGCCGGAGCACTCCAGATTCCGGTGACTACAGGCACCACTGGTCCCGGAGATGTTGTGGCTGAGGTGCTAGTTCTGGACTTAGGAGACGGACGGGGTGAGGGAGGTGTGGGGAAGAGGTCAAGGTTGGACAGGAAAAGTTTTTGGGAGACTCTGGGACGGGTAGCTGGAGGGGGTTTGGAGGAAGAGGTTGTGGTTGTAGAAGGTGTTCTTTTGCTGACTTTGGGTGAAGGTGCATGGCCTGGAGGCTGTTGTGAGGTGGATGGCTGTTGGATGGGTGTGTGCCTGCGTTTGTGTATCTTGGGAGGTGGCGTCACAGACACACTGGGAGAGGACACCGGACGTGTGAATGGTAGTAGGGGTGGTGACTGCACGTGAGCGGGGTGTGGTGGTGGGTGTTCTGGTGATGGCAGTAGTGGCTTTAGGTGTAGTGCATGCAGGTGTGAGTGTAGACAAGACTGGGAGGGAGGAGGGAGACGAGGAGGAGGGGGACACAGTGGAGGCAGTGGATGTTGGAGTGTCTGCATGTGTGTGATGTTTGCGTGAGTGCCTGTGGGATGTGTGGTGCTTATGTTTGCCAGAACCTTCCTTGTGTGTTGACGTGTGTGCATGCTGGTCTGTAGGTGTGCTTGTGATAGGCTGGGGTACAGGGATTGGGTCTGGGTGGAGGTAGTTGGAGGGGGGAGGCTAGAGACGGGGACAATGGCTGCCATCAGTGCTGAGGCCAGAGTCTGAAAAGCTCGCTGAAGGGCCGCCTGACCAGAATGAATGCCATCCAGGAATGCATTTGTTTGTTGCAACTGCCTTTATACACCCTGGATGGCATTCAAAATGGTAGACTGCCCAACAATGAGGGACCTGAGGAGGTCAATGGCCTCCTCACTGAGGGCAGCAGGGGTGACAGGGGCAGGGCCTGAGGTGCCTGGGGTGAAGGTGATGCCCACCCTCCCAGGTGAGCGGGCACGGGGCAAAGGCTGAGGGGCTGCGCTGGTAGGGGGGGTGGCAGCTGTACCTGTAGATGGAGGGCACAGATGTTGCCGCCACCACAAGGGAGTTTCCATCAGAGGACGAGTCCGTGTCACTGGTCTCAGCTCCTGTCCCCGCCGTGGAGCTCCCCTCGCCCTCCGTCCCACTGGTGAAGTCCGAGTCTGTAGTGTGGCCCTCAATGGCCACGTGGGATGCAGCTCCCTCGTGCTCCGGTGCCACTGCTCCTCTCCCTGATGATGCTAATGCACACAAGAACAGGGAGACCACAAAAAGGGGGGGGGGCGACAGAAGAAAGACATGTTGAGTGCTTGCATTACCACTACCGTTGGCGGACATGACAGACACAGAAGCCCCCTGCATTACGCAGTGCTCTTAGGCTCCACTGTTCAATCCCTGGGAAATGGCCTACTAGTCTATGGTCAACATCTGCACACATAGATGACACAGGGGCATGAATAGGTGTACTTGCCACTCTACAGAGGTGGGGTGGGGTGCCACATGGCCTGCCTTACGGAGGGACCTTCCCTACGAAACTCACCCTGGCCTAGGGAAACCCACAGCCCACCTCCCCCACCCAGACACCTCCACTGTGCGCTAAATCAGCAGGATGAGAGTGTACTCACCCCCTTGTGGCTGCTGTGATGCCCTCAAGTGCCCATCCAACTCCGGGTACGCCACCACCAGGATCCTGAACTTCAGGGGGGTCATGGTGCGACGGGCACCCCTCCCACGTTGGGAGGCTATCCCCAGCTGAGCCTCTGCCGTCTTCTTGCTCCAGTGCCGAATGTCCTCCCATCTTTTCTCGCAGTGGGTGCTCCGTCTGTGGTAGACCCCCAGGGTCCGGACGTCCTTGGCGATGGCACGCCAAATATCTTTTTTCTGGTGGGCGCTGACCTACATGAATTGTACAGGGGGAAAGGAAAAGTTAATAAAAACTGCACCGTCACACTCATTGGCCCCCATCCCTTCCCTTGCCAAGTGGTACATGCACGCCGCAATCTCGCCCCCTTCTTACATCCACCCCACTCCACACAGGCATAGCCCATACAGCATGCTCCCAGTGTACTTACCTGTTTGTCTGGAGGACCGTAGAGAACCGTTTACTGGGGGAGGACCCCATCCACGAGTTTCTCCAACTCCTCCGATGTGAAGGCAGGGGCCCTTTCCCCAGACACTCGAGCCATTTTCTCTTCCAGACCGAGGTCACAGCAGCACTTGCAGTGTAGGTCCTCTCCTGTCGAAGATCAGATATCGAGTGAATGAACAGATAGAAAATGGCAGTCAAGTCCGCAGCGGTGCGTACCGTCACCGCCAGCACACATCGTCATTGCCTCCTGGAACCCATAGGGTCCAATGTTAACCAATACAGCATTGCGCCGCGGTCTTCGACTGCCTACCGCGACGGTGTACAACGGCAGCGCAGTTACCTCACATCCCAGTGTCCCACTTTAGAGGTCAGGCAGCCGCCCTTTCAGGGACCCACATGGCTTCATTTTTAACTGCGTCACATATACCTAGGCCTAGACTCAACACACATACAGGCCACATTTTGGATTATGATTCGCGTTCTGTCTAAGCTGTGGGTCATACCTCTGAGTTGGTTGACTCTGTGCTCGCTGTTGTCCTTCATAGGCATGGTCCGCTGGGACATGTGAGGAGATGGAGGCATCCTCCGGTGTACCGACCGCTGGTGGACCTGTCGACAATGGAGGAAAGACATGTGATCATCACCTACAGGCTTGACCGTGCCACAATCCAGGAACTGTGTACCCAGCTGGAGCCAGACCTGATGTCAGCTATCCGCCATCCCACAGGAATCCCCCCTCAAGTGCAGGTGCTCTCAGTGCTCCATTTCCTGGCAAGTGGGTCATTTCAAACAACAGTGGCCATAGCATCAGGGATGTCCCAGCCTATGTTTTCCAACGTGTTGTTCAGAGTGTTGTCTGCCCTGCTGAAACACATGCTGAGCTACATTGTTTTCCCTCAGGTGGAGGATTTGCCTACATTGAAAGGTGATTTCTATGCCCTGGGACATATCCCGAACATCATAGGTGCCATTGCTGGGACCCATGTGGCTTTGGTCCCCCCCGCAGGAGTGAACAGGTGTACAGAAACCGGAAGAGTTACCATTTCATGAATGTACAGATGGCATGTTTGGCAGACCAGTACATCTCCCATGTGAATGCCAGGTTCCCTGGCTCAGTGCATGACTCCTACATCCTGCGGAATAGCAGCATCCCTTATGTGATGGGTCAACTCCAGAGGCACCGTGTGTGGCTATTAGGTGAGCACCTGGAAGCAAGACAGTGGGAATGGTTGTCTGGGACTGGGGATATCCCTACAGGTTAGTGTGTGTCTAACAGTTGTCCTTCGCCATTTGCAGGTGACTCTGGTTACTCCAACCTGTCATGGCTGCTGACCCCAGTGAGGAATCCCAGGACAAGGGCAGAGGAATGCTACAATGAGGCCAATGGGCGAACTCGGCGGATTATAGAATGGACCTTTGGCCTCCTGAAGGCCAGGTTCCAGTGCCTCCATATGACAGGTGGATCCCTATTCTACTCACCAAAGAAGGTGTGCCAGATCATCGTGGCCTGCTGTATGCTTCACAACTTAGCTTTGCGACAACAGGTGCCTTTTCTGCAGGCGGATGGTCCAGATGCCGGTGTTGTTGCAGCTGTGGAGCCTGTGGACAGTGAAGACAAGGAAGCAGAAGAAGAAGACATGGACAACAGGGACTCAGTGATCGAGCAATATTTCCAGTGAAACACAGGTAAGAATACAAACCTGCCTACTACATGTACTTTAACATTACTACCTCTCTACTGTCTGTCGTTTTCACCCAGTGTATGGTCACTGAGTTGTAACTTTCCCTTACGATTTCACAGATGTGGGTCCCACAGTGTGACATCTGCTTTGATTTCTCATGGACTACAGCTGTGTGACATGGGTATGATGACATTACATTTGAAAGAGCATTTTGTCACTGTCATTGCTAATACACATTTTCGAAATCACAGACAGACTCCAGATTGTTTTGTGCTTTGAGGGTGTTTATTTAATTGCTCAATATTGGAGGGGGTTGTAAAATGGTGAGGGGGGATGGTGGAGGAATGTCCATGGCAGAGTCCGAGCTATTAGTCTCACAGGTGCATTGTCCAAAGGGGCATAGGAAGTGGAGCTGGGGCAGTTTAAGGATGGACAGGGTGACAAAGTGGGACAGAAGGATGACATTCAGGGTGGTCTCATTTCTTGGTGGGGGTCTTGGCATCGTTCTCTGTCTTTGTCCAGGATCTCAGGGACCGTTTGCGGGGTGGTTCTCCCTCTGCAGGGGGTGGGGCGCTGTTGTGGTGGTCCTGTGGCGGTGCCTCCTGTCCACTAGCGCCGGCGGAGGTGGTGGGCAGTTCATCGTCCAGGCTAGTGTCAGGGGCCCCTTGTCGTGCCACAGTGTTCCTCCTGGTGTTGAGTACTTCCTTCAGCACCCCTACGATGGTGCCCAGGGTGGAATTGATGGCTCTGATTTCCTCCCTGAAGGCCAAATACTGTTCCTCCTGCAGGCGCTGGGTCTCCTGAAACTTGGCCAGTACCGTTGCCATCGTCTCCTGGGATTGGTGGTACTCTCCCATGATGTTGGAGAGGGCCTCGTGGAGAGTGGGTTCCCTTGGCCTGTCCTCCCCCTGTCGCACAGCAGCCCTCCCAGTTCCCCTGTGTTCCTGTGCCTCCGTCTCCTGAACCTTGTGCCCACTACCACTGCCCCCAGGTCCCTGTTGTTGTTGGGGTGGTGGGTTAGCCTGGGTTCCCTGTAGTGGTGGACACACTGCTGATTGACGTGTTCTGGGGACGGAGGTATGGGCCCGCTGGGTGGGTGCTGTGCTGGTGTTTCCAGAGGGGGGAAGCTCTGTAGTGGCCTGTAACTGTGTGATGGGAACCGACTGTCCCAAGGTCCCCGATGGGCCGGGCTGGTCATCTAGATCCAGTTGGACAGAGCTGCTGTCATCACTGTGGGCCTTTTCTGTTGGTGGTGTGGACATGCGTGGACCCTCCTATCCGGTGACATTGGGTAGGGGTCCTGCAGGGGCATAAAAGGATGTTTACTACATCTGTGTGTGGCATGGTGTGCAATGGGTGGGTGACCGTGTACCCTAGTGCTTGCATTCCTGTGTGGGACCTTGTGTGATGATGGTTTAAGGGGGGGTGTATGGGTATGTGCAGTGGACATACTTTAGTGATGGGTGTCCATGCTTTGTTGTTGCATGCAGGGCTTGGTGTTGGGATGTGTGGTTTGTGATATTGGGACATTTGTGAGGAGTTGGAGTGATGGGGTGAGGGTGATTGTGGGCGTGTGTGATGGCATGCAGGTAGGGTGGGGTATGTAATAGTTAAGCTTTGACTTACCAGAGTCCATTCCTCCATCTAGTCCTGTGAGGCCCTCAGGATGCAGAATCGCCAAGAACTGCTCCTCCCATGTTGTTAGTTGTGGGGGAGGAGGTGGGGGTCCGCCGCCAATCCGCTGAACCGCAAGGTGGTGTCTTGAGACCACGGAATGCAGTATCCCCCGTAGGTCGTTCCACCTCTTCCTGATGTCATCCCGATTCCTTGGGTGCTGTTCCACTGCGTTGACCCTGTCCACTATTCTCCACCATAGCTCCATCTTCCTTGCAATGGAGGTGTGCTGCACCTGTGATCCGAATAGCTGTGGCTTTACCCGGACAATTTCCTCCACCATGACCCTGAGCTCGTCCTCCGAGAACCTGGGGTGTCTTTGCTGTGCCATGGGGTGGTGTGGGTGATGTGTGGGGTGGTGTATGTGGTGATAAGTGTGCTGATATGTAGTGGGATGTTGTGTGAGGTGCGTGGAAGTTATGTGGGTGATGGTGTTGTGTGCCTGTGGATGCTAGTATTGTTGATGGTGGTGTCTCTCTTTGTGCTTCTTTCTGTGGTCGTAGGGGTTTGTGGGTGATGTGGGTGGGTGTTTTATATTGTATTGGCTGTGTGGGA
This sequence comes from Pleurodeles waltl, assembly GCF_031143425.1. Taxonomy (NCBI): domain Eukaryota; kingdom Metazoa; phylum Chordata; class Amphibia; order Caudata; family Salamandridae; genus Pleurodeles; species Pleurodeles waltl. Next base: position 959,302,395 of record NC_090447.1, on the reverse strand, counting down.
GTGGTGTGTGTATGAGGTGTGTGTATTTGGAATTGTCCAATGTGGCTGTGTTTTGTATGTGTGTGTGTGTGTATTTTGAGCACGGCGGTGTGTACTGCCAATGGAATACCGTGGTTAAAAGACCCCTGCGTGGATTTGTGGGTCGTGATAGTGTGGCAGTATTTCTGTTGGCGTGACGGTGGAGGTTTTGTTTTCACCAGTTTATCACTGACCTTTGGTGTGGCGGACTTGTGTGGGTGTCTGAATTTTGGCAGATTCCGTGCTGTGGGTCATAATAGCAGTGGCGGAATTCCGCAGCTGCGGCGGTGTGTTGACGGTCTTCTGCACTGCGGTAAGCGGCTTTTACCGCCAATGTTGTAATGATCGCCTATGTGTCCTACCTTAACCGTACACTGCACCCTGCCCTTGGGGCTACCTATGGCTTACCTTAGGGGTGTCTTAGGGGTTCAGTCCTGGCAAGTGGGTACACTTGCCAAGTCAAATTTACATTTAAATCTGCACACCCAGATACATCAGTGGCAGGTCTGAGACATGATTACAGAGCTACTTATGTGGGTGGCACAATCAGTGCTGCAGGTCCACTAGTAGCATTTGATTTACAGGCCCTGGGCACCGCTAGGGCACTGTACTATGGACTTACTAATAAATCAAATATGTCAATCATGGATAAGCCAATTACATACACATTTTGTAAAGGAGCACTTGCACTTTGGCACTGGTTAGCAGTGGTAAAGTGCCCAGAGTAACAAAAACAGTAAATTCAGAGTCCAGCACACATGATCAACCTGGGGAACAGAGGCAAAAAGTTAAGGGAGACCACACCAAGGATGAAAAGACTAACATATGGATTGAGACAATTACACATATACATAACAGATGTTCAGGCACATGGACCTTCTGAGACTTAAACCTTCACCCCCACAACCAAGTTAACCAGCTTTCCTGGAGCAGGTTCAGTAGTGTAGGTACACATTTGCACATGAGCCAACTCGGTGAAAGCACAAAAATAGGTTTGCCTAGAACTTGTCACACATGGGATATTTGTGCATTGTCAATTGTGAACACTTCAGTGCTGCCAACTTATGGAGATGTGTTGTACATTGTCACCTCGTCAAATCAAAGGTCCACACTGTTGTTTTTCACATGCTATTACATATGTTCACAGATTCACTTCTTCCGCCACATTTTGATGGTGCTTGCGTAGTGACTAGCTGTGAGATTAATCAGCACAGAGGCACTAATGTTCCCTGTTGCAGTGGCACGTCTTATAGGCCACCCTGTGTACAAATGTTGTGATGAAACCTGCCTGTTTCTAATTACTGATCCATAAACTTTTTAAGTACACCAAGGTTGGCTTGTCATCAGCCTTATTAGAGTTCTGCACTGCCATAGCTGGACTATCCCCCTGTGTGTTTTTAGTTGTTCTTTGGCTTTCGTTCAAATCTGCTTTGAAGGAATGGCTCCACAGACTCATGACTAGACCTGAACTGAACTGAACTGTGACAACATGGAGGCCAATACTGACCCAGGGTACACATGGCCACACACTTGATCTGGACACCTTTGTGCACTAAACCACTGGAAATATGTGGAAAGATGCAGCATGGTTATTAACATGACTCAAACTGTGGGGTACCATAACTTTTTTGGATTGGATTTGGGACTCTGTGTCACAAACACTGTACCTACCTAGCATGTTCAAATGCCTGACTCATGGGTAGTATACACACAAGTGACCCTGAAGTGGTATCCAACATTCCATTACATGTGATTGCTTAAATTTGTAACATTGCCATTTTCAACCATCCTCTATCTATCCTGTGTTTTGTCCCTAAAGTCAGGGATGTTCACACATCATAAGACGCAACAGATATGACAAACACATATCATGACTGATGTTCCGCATTGAATGGCATCTGATGGTTATACACAATTACAACACATGCATATAAGCACATTATGCAATACACATCTTGTGCACATTATGCAATACACATCTTGTGACGTTCACGCAGAGGCCCAACAGCAATTGAAATAGCCAATTCACAGACATAAACACACAGGCCATGAGTTGTGTAGCCCGGCTATCCTCTATTGTTGCACCACCTGCTCAAACTAGGGAATACCAATTTTAATTCCAAATGTTTGGGTTGCTGTTGCGGCAGTTAAGAGTGCTATTCGGGCACAACAATATGAGTATTATGGTCCGCAGTAGTGTGGTCTGCCACATGTGCCCAAACACTAGAACACACACCACAGGCCCTAACAGTCTATCTTTGTATAGTTATACCCTTCATGTATGTAATAAATGTGAAAAATGACACAAACACATTTAAAGACAGATATTTTGAAGCTAAAGCGTCAATTAAGAGGCATATGCGCCAAAATAAGCCGCATATGCATTAAAAAAAGATGCTCACAGTCATTATAATTCAATTGGCCCCAGAGTGGATTCCAACACTGCACCCCATGAAATAGGTTATCAATGAAAAATATATTGATCCTTGAATGCGGGGGAATTTTTAAGCATATGCGTCAAAAAATATTGATGCAAAGCCCATAAGCGTCATAAAATTACACACATCATAATAAAAATGCACCACATTTGAGACAGGAAGTGATGTAATAGGATATCCTGTTTACAGAAATGGTAGAATGGGTGTACTTTCACTTTCAATATGCAGTCTGTGATTCTTCTAGACTGTGTGGCTGTGTTGAGGGTTGTTTCTGTCCAAATTGTGAATTTGTCTTCTGTGTGCCATTACAGTTGTCATCTGTTTTTGTAATTGTCTCTGTACATCAGTGTAAGTGTGTTTTTGTCATTTTGTGTGTCTAATTTTGTCTTTGTACTGTTGGGAGTGTGTAGTGGGTATTGTTAGTTGGGGTATTGTTGGGTTGTTTGTGGGTTTTTTACGTTTCATTTTCATACCTCCATTCCCTGTATTTCCCTGTTTTCCCTTTCCTATCCCTATTATTTTTGTGATGTTGGGAAGGCCATGTCTCGGGAGAATGGGTGAGGAGGGGCTGCAAGCTTTCATTTGGCTGGTGTGCCACTTCCTCCTCCTGAGGTTAGAAGCTGGTGTTAGGGTGATACAGTGGTATCACACTGAGGCGAGGAGGCTCAGGTGGTCCAAGGTGCAGTTCCACCTAAAGAGAGTAGTCAACGGCCAGCACAACGACCACCAACTCAAACATTGTGGGGCTGACCTTGTGGCCAGGGAGCAAGACCTGCTGGACCACCTGGGTGGTGTGATTGGTGGCCCTATTGGTGAGTGCAAATCAGACTAATGTACACAGTAAAATGCTCTGTAGTGACAGTAGCAGATTTGGTGACATGCTGCATGCAATGTTTGTGGACATGTGGAATGCAAGTTGAACATACAGTAGCCCTGATTTATACAATATTTGGTACGCATTACCGTCATTTGTTGGTGCAAAAGCTGCACAAACGTACAAAAGACAACTTGATTTTGTAAATTATTGCTGATTTGATGTCAATAGATTATGTTAATGCGGCAAAAACAAGTGTATTATTCATGGCGTGTGAGTGTACCAGGAATGAGATGTATTTCACATGCTAATGCATGGAATGAATGTCGTCCTCAATTATTTTGAATACATGTCTGAACGGTATTAATGGTCATACGTACAAATATCTTCCTAACCTCTGGTAATATCTTGGGCTGACATTTTGACTTGGTTTATGCAGCATTTACATTAATTCTGGATGCCAAAGTATTGCACACTTGACAATATCTACATGTTTGGTGCTACTTTCAATAGCTATAGCGTAAAAACATGAAGCAAATGATACACATAAAAAAAAAAGATCTGTCCCTATGTTCATTGTTCCTGTGTGTTTTATGTTGCCTTTGGCACAATTTCTGGTACAGAGCTGATGCATTTGCCATCTGTGTCACTTTATAGCCAAGCAATTTTCAAAAGTTAATGGGTCATCATGGGATCCCTGAACTTTGTGAATGCATGTTCACAAATTATTATTTGCATGATGTTGTGCAAGGGACCCCTGACTGCTTCCATCATACATTTAAAGTGAAAAAATAGTTTGCTAGTTTACGTTTGGTACACCCTTGCTGATCTAGTGCAGAATAGGTACAATTGTTAACTTCTCAGTATGAAGGCTATCACAGTCATGGGTGTATGCTAAGATCAGCAGACCAGCATTCCTGTGAGTGCTGCCATTCACAAGGTGCATACAAATTGCGAACTACATCATCAAGATTGACACAGTAGGACATTTGCTAAATCATGTTTCAATTGGGGACAATGTCAGTTTGTTGTATAACCACTGATCACCCAAATTGGCAAATGTAAGATGATGAATGTGGCTAACTGTGATCTACAATACCTGATATAGGAACTCAGGGCTCAGAGTAACACATGTCAGGTGCAATGACTACACCTGTGCCCATGCATTCTGTCATGGATGATCAAGTTAGACACTGTCAGCATATATTTCTTTGTTTTGATTTTGAAAAATGGCCAATCCATGTTTAGCGTAACATTGTCATCAAGTAACACACACGATTCCTGCCATCATGGTGTTATAGGGGGCATATACGGCTCTGGGTACATTGCCAATGTGGCATATGTAAGCTACATGCAACACAGGCACACGTATAATGGACAATAGAAAGCACAACAATTCCTTAACTAAACTCAACCCTCATGAGCATCACACAGTAACTCATTTTCCCTTGAAGCACAAGCCACAATACTTAAGTGACTGGTATTGCAGTGCACCAGGCTTTGCATGTCTCTCATAACAACAAACGAAGAATTGGAGTACCCTTTATAAATAATTCTGCACAAAATTGAGTAATCATATTTGGCACAACATGATTGTTAGGGCCTGTGTGTGTGTGCATATGTGTGTCTATCACTCACTGGAGTGACAGGGTCAATACATGTTTGAAGTAGTATGTCTTTTGGGGTGTCTACATGCCTGAGGTGCTGCTCTATTATATACAATGTCACACACAGTGATTTGTTGTTCCAGGTTTTGTACAGTGAGCAGACATTGAGAAAATGTCACCCTTCCATGCTCTACAGATAGACCAGCCCTCTACACAATTGGAGAAGTGGCTCGATTTGCAGACCCAGACATATTCAGTAAGTGTTCATATGTTAGTTCTGTGTTGTGTTTTCAGCTGTTGTTTGATTGACTCCTGTTTGTTGGACACATTGCAAGGTATGATGTGCTCGCACATGATCTGATATGTGACTTGCCTGGAGTTTGAGATTTTGTTCCATGTCTGGGTTGGACAATCAGTGGTGGAGAGTCATATTTTGGGATTCAAGTGCTGCGTTATAGGCATGGGCAGGTGAACAGGGTGATATCTGTTGCTACTTTTATGACAATGATACATTTGGAGGTGGCAATTTTCATGATTTAGTCTGCAAGTCATACCCTGATTCACACAGACCAGTGATGCCGAAGTATTACCCACAGACTTGAGCCTCCCTGTTAACTAATGCATATGTAGGACTGTATGTTTAACTTCCTAGCAGCATCTAGCTCCACATGTCGTGCTACATTTATGGGGCACTTGAGTAGAATGTCATAGGTGTGCATGCAGCTCAAGCCCAGATGGGTGCTTGCATCTATGTGCTTGTTTTTGGAAAGGGATTAGTAACATCAAATGATGTTGAGAATTGTCCACAATTAGGAACATAAATGTGGATGTGATTGGTCATTGTTTGAGTCAATCTTAGTTGGCAGCCCTCCTTACCTGTGGTGGACTGACTAAACCCATGGATAGCTGTCCAAAGCTTCCTGGCTGTCCTTGATGTTTGAAAGTATGTGTTGCATGTCCATCACCCACTGAGGCACAGGGTTAGGGTTACGAAATATGTGTACATTGGTGTGAGGATCCCAGTGTAGAAAACAGGCATATCATTTCAACATTCATTTGTTCCAACCTAGGATACCCCCTCATGATTAGAAACTGCATATCGTCCAGGAAATTCCATTTACAAAACACAGATCATGTGGGCCTTGATTGTCATCCAGAAGATAGTCATTAGTTGGCCTCTCCCATGTGGAGTACTTGCAGCATTTGTTATGTGACTAAAGGCAGTACAGTGATGCACAGATCATTTAAGTAGGTACAAACCTTTTTGAGCATTGCTGTGCTGTTAGATAGTAGATGTGTAGGCTGCGTTGGCCTGTCATTCCTCAGGGACATACTATGATCTGTACTGTCATTTGGACTTTTTAAGCTAATTTTGAGGAAGTGTTAGAATGTAATCTGTAGATATATCACACAATGATGCCACTAATGTTTGGGTTTCCCTATTTTAACAGATGCCAACATGAATGCCCAGGGGAATTCCAGAGGCGGGCGATGCGTTACTGCCACATACTAGATGTGGAGTCTGGGTTCCGCAATATGGCACGCCGTTATCGCCATGAGAGGGCCCCGGGGGTCTGGAGGGCATTTGCCCAAGGGGAGCCATCCTTGCCCACAACAGCCACCAGCAAAACCGCTCACACCACAGTCGCACAAAGGATGACAGCCACTGTTGCAGGTCTGTCAACCTCGTCAGCTCCAGGTCCACAGACAGCAGCTCCTGCACCTCCCCCTCCAAGCATGGCACCGGCACCAGCAGTACCATCCACTAGTGGCACACCGACAACCCCAGCTGCAGTGATAGACAATGTCGAATTCCAAGCAATGAGAAGTGACAAGCAACGGATGTTGCGCAAGATGGACAGGCTGCAGCAGGAGGTGTCCCGCAATAGCAGGAGACTGCGGGGTATAAAGAAGGTCCTGCGGAGGGCAAGTTTGTGACTTTTAGACCCTCAGCCATGATTCCCTCCCCTCCCTCCTTTTTCCTGGTTCTTATATTTAGTGGGTTTAGGGGGCTTAGTGTTAGGTTAGAGTAGGCTGTTAGTTTAGTTAGTATAAGTGGGTTGGGGGGTGGAGTGGGTTATATTATTACATGTGTTTTTTGTGGGTGGGGGATGATGTTGGGGTATATGTGTACTAAAAAAATAAATACCAAACACATATATATTTGTTTATGATAAGATAGTATGTGTTTAGGTTAGTACGTGTTGTTCTACATGTGTCCCGTCATATAAGGGAGTGGAGGGTTGATGTTTAGAGTGTTTAGTTAAATGTGATAGGTAAGTTTAGATTAGGGCAGTTAGGGCCAGTTGTGGGCAATATGTAGTTAGGATAGGTTAGTTAAGGTGTTTCTCCTAGTTTTCGTATCCTTTTTTACTGTTAATTAAATATTTAGGTACTCCTTTACAGTATGTGTCATATGCTTGGGGATCCGGGCCTTGGCATGGGTGAACAGTGTCAATTTAGTATTTGCATTTGGGTACCATCCTGCATCAGAATCACATTATATACATGGTTATTCACAATTTCTATTGTGCAGTCACATTGGCAGCTACACCAAAGCTACTTCTCAATGCATCTGCCATCCATCAAGGTTACTATGGTTCCCAATTTGTTGTGAAGTTTGGATGTGTTTTTAAATCTGTCATTGTTTGAGACCGGATTTGGAATCTTGGGCACTGTGGTACGTCTGCCTGCAGCCTGATGTTCATGTGAACACACATAAGCTTAGTGATTCATTTCTTACATTGTACTCCCAGGTTACATAATTGTTATACACTTGTACACATCCATTCCTGCTAGATGGTGTGTCTGTGTGATGAAAGTTTGTAGGCAGATGTCACATACATAAAGATTGTTTTGAAGGGAATTTTGAACACATTGATTTTCAGCTTATACATACCTTGAAGTGGGGTTTTTCAGTCCAACATAGCATTACAATGTTAGTTTTCTATTTACTTTAGAAATAAGCCTTAGGAAGCGCAGATGATGACACAATGCAGACCCCAGTGCATAGTTATCAGCCCACAATCTTTCAACGCAGTTGTATTGACATTCTATGGCCATTGACATGTGACATACATCACTAATCTCCTACACAGTTGATGTGTCACATTACACAGAGACAAAGTGGCTGTGTAAGTGCTATTTATTTGAAAGTGCTGTAGTGCAATAATTACATAGTCCAGGATTGTGAGTCAATTAGTGTGACACCTTCTATTGTGATGCTCCACAAGTGCAATGGGACATGTCATTGGACATGCTGGGGTGCAGTGTCATACAGTGCAGAGGAACATGATTTGCTAATGAGGTAGTGAGAGACAATTACAGAGCATAGTGTCAAGGTAAACAGTGTGCCGGAGAACAGTGCATATGAGCAGCTGTTGCAAGACTGATATGTTAAAAAGCACAGGGCCTAGGATATCAGTGCCCATGTGGAATGGACTTGTGCTATTGGGTATTCCTATGGGTGAAGGTGATCTGTTCCATGTCTTCATCTTCTGATGTGTGTGTTGTCTCCTCTGCCTTGGTGGCGGCGGGTTTGAAGGGACAACACACACTTCAGCGTTTGAAGATGTGGAGTCAGAAATCCCAGTAGCTGCCAACTGTGGGGATATTAAAGGCATTACTGCAGCAAGGAGGAGCTGCTGGTTCTTAAGTATAGCAGATACATCACTGTGGTAGGCAACCAGGTCGGCCCTGAAGGGGTCATGATTGCATTTGTGCACGCAGTGAAAGGTTTGGGGTGCCAGGTGTTATGGCAACTCCCTTACTGCAGTGGTGAATTCCCTTACACTTTGTTGTAGTCCTTGCAGGATAGATTTTAGCGCGTGCATGGCTGCTGCCTGTTCTGCAGATGACATCATGCATGAACGGATCCCCTCAAGGCTGGCTGCCATATTTTGCATCCCCACCTGCACTTCCTTGGCCAGCTCCCGCTGTACTCCAACTACAGTCCTCTCAAAGGTGGTACTAGTGTCCTCAGCCTGGTTGGAGCTAGCAGGTCGTACTATTGGGGTGGTGGGTGGGTCCTCTGTGATGGCTGCTACTTCTGTGCTCCTCCTTGCGACTGAAGGTGGGATCTGGAGGGTTCCAAAGACATCTTGGAGGGTCTGCTGGCTAATGTTTGTCAGCTCGTCATCCATGTCATCAGGGAAGTCCAGGACAGGCATATTCCCAGGAAAGCCATCGTCCTCTGCAATAAGATATTGTACAATTAGTGTGTCTGTGTTGTGGCATTTGTAATGTGATGCTCCTGACTTCCTATTAGTTGAAGATTGTGATCTTGGTTCCTGTTAATTGTTCGTGTCATTAATAGTAGCTTTCACACAGGCCTATGCCCCACCTGCATGTCACATGTAGTGTGGGCAGTTTGGGGAATTGTCTGTGTCACATCCTGTAGGTGTAGGTTCTGTCCAAATTGTATGATGACACCTTATTGTACTACTCAACCCTCCATCTACTTCCATTATCATGGTGTGGCCTTGCACTGGCTGTGGGTGTGCTGATATCACTTGCACCACACTTAACAATCTGGAACTGATCCAGTCTCTGATATTTCACATCCACCTATATGTTGCTGAGACCTAGCATATATTATGTGTAGCATTGGCATTGCACGATATAGGTGTCAGTATTGGTAGTGTGTACTGCTGATGTTGGGGAATGTATGCTACAATGGATTGCACTGAGGTCCTAGCAGTGTTCCATTTCCTCTGCTGGCTCTGCTGGTGTGTTTAACTACCTCAGCACATATGTCCTAGCCCTCAATGCTGTTGTCTTAGCACTATGACACTTGAGAGGTTGCATTGTGGCATTGTAGCTATTGTAACACAGGCAGTGCAGCCTGTGTATGACATTATTGCTGTGTACCTCATAATGTTAATAACAATACTTGATGTTTATAGCGCCTTTAGACATGAGCATTTGACAGAATTTGCACATTGATAGTAATTACAGGGATTGATAACGTCGTCATCCTGAACCCTCTATTTTTGGTGTGTTTAATCCATGGGCGCATAACAGCCATTGGCTACTTGACCTGCACACACAGCACAGGTGGTAGTGGCAACTGTTGTCAATGGTAAATACCACATGCGGATATGGCCTGAGACTGGAAATTGAGCCCTAGTTCATGTTGTGACAATACTAGCTGTCGTGTGACAGCAGGCCAGTTTTACGTTGTACCCTACCCTCCTGGATTGTCTTTGCCTTTCCAACATCCTTGGTATGGCAGAGTGCCCCTGTGCAAAGGTTGTTAGTATAGCGTTGTTCTGTGCAGAGCCCAGGCACCCCTGCCGTGCCCCTTTGCCCTTTCCACTAGCTGATTATCATGGCTGACATGCATTGTGTAGTAGGTATGCCCACCCCCTGCTTGCAGTTAACAATTAGGCACTTTTGTTCCCCATGCAACTTACCTTGCATCTGTGTTGTATCCTGGTAGTCTGTGCTGTCCTCTCCTTGAATCCCTGTGATGATCTCCTCGGGGATGACGGCTGCCACCATCTCCTCCATGTGGTCAAGGGTCTCCTGCGGTGCTGGATTCCCACCTCCAGTCTGCAGTGCTGCCTTCCTTTTCCTTGCCATCTTCTCCTTGGTCCTGCGCTTGCAGTCATGCCGGCGTTTCTTGCACTCAGTGACTGTTCTCTGTACTTCTGCCACACTGTTGATCTTATCGACAGTTTGTTGCCAAATTGCCTCTCTCCTCCCAATTGGCAAATTAGAGCTGACAAAAAGTTGATGCTTGTGTTCTGTCACCTCTTTCACCAGTATTTTGTGCTCCTCTGCACTGAAATGACACTTCCTTTTCTTCTTCTCCCTCTCCTGGGTCTTGTCTGGGTTGTCCTCGCTGGTTCCTGATTGGTTGTAGTCTTCCTGGGGTCTCTCATGGTTTCTGGGATCCATTTTGTGGCTCCTTTGCACATTTTGCTGTGTCTGCGCCGCTTTTTGACACTATTGTGTCAGAAAAAGAGACGTATCTGGTTTGCGATGTCGTAAACCGGATTAAAGTAATTTGCTCTGCGTTAACGTTGGTTTTTTTTATGACGCGGAGCAATGGTTTGAGTAAAAAAAAAACTGACTCTAACCTGAGGTTTGTGCCATGGAGCATCAAAGTATAAATTTTACGCCCGGGTGGCGCTAAGAAAAGGCGTTAGCCGGCGTTAAACTTTTTGACGCAAAACTGCATTGGCGCAGTTTTGCATCAAAAAGTATAAATATGGCCCTTAGTCTTGCATATTTTATACTAATAATGTTACATTTTAAAAGACCAGCATCTTCTAGCAAGCGGTTCTCATGAGGAAGACGTTTAGTTATGAGCTCATTTTTCCTGCACAATGGAAAATTACAATGTAATTCTCCAAGCAAACGTTTTATTAATCGGTTCACAAATACAGCTTGACATGAGGCTGTGCAACTAGGCCAAGACCTCCACTAAGTTAAGGCCTACAAAATTAATAAAGCTCATACATAATGCACAACCCTTAATATAACATATTAATACATTAATCAAATATAAGCTCCATGTTTCTTATTAATTAGCCATTAATAAGTACACCTTGTGAACACTGGCGGCCACTCATGTGGACACATTTTTAAACGAGTGCATTATTTTTCTCTGTATTAATACATTTTCCACGCAAATCCATAACTCAGAATACATGAATAATCATTAATAGTTTTTATTAGAACACCTGCTTTAGGAATCCCTCCTCTGATGATAAATGTGTCTTCACACTAAACTGTCACTCAAACTTTTGTTTGCATCAGTTAAAATTCTGTCATTTATATCCCTTCAAATCTTTGTTCTCTTTTTTAATTTTCCTTAAACAATTTCCCTTTCCTTTTCTTATCTCCTCTGATTATTCTTTGATCTTTTCAACTGTATTCTTTTGCACAATTTACATATTACCCATATTCCAATTAGGCAAACCATGATAATTAACATCCCCTGTCAAATTTTCATTAAGATCCCTTTCCAAATGTTGTTGAGCCAATTTCCCACTGAAGCAAAACTTTCACCACTTTCTCCCAAACACCTGGTTCCTTCAATTCTTTCAAATCAGCACTTTCATTAGTCAGGTTAGTAAGTAAACTTCTAATTTCTTTACTATTATCAGGAATGAACAAACAACAATGCCAAGAATTAAGCATTCTACAAACTCTACCATCCTTTGCCAAAAGAATATCTAAAACAAGGTGATTTTGAAGAGTCATAGTTCTTTCACCAGCTAATTTAGTATCTGTCAGGAGTATGGTTCCTGAAAAGTTTGCCAGCATGTTATCCACAATAGTAGACAACTTTCAAATCTTTATCGAATTCAGAACAACTCCCACTGAAGGAAATATTGCTCCAAATATATCTCCCACTATAACAGAAGGAGACTCCCTCCTCTGTCTCACATAATATAATTCAGTCTCTTTTAGAAACTTCTTTAAGTCATCCATTTGAAAAATCTTTGGGAAAACTATTCACAAATAACGTGTCCCATGCCATCCTCTTGGAAGACGGTAATAAGCATCAGGACCACAGATTTAATAAATCCCAGGAGTCGTTGGATCCTGTCCATTCAACATAAATGTCCTTTTACTCTGAAACAAAAACATACGCCTACATTCACTCATTCCCACAAATAAAGTGTCAGTTCGTGATTTAGGCCTATATAAACAAAGTTTCCCTATGTGTTGCTCATCTAGACATAATTTCCCTTGTGTTTTAATTGTACTATAAGCATAATCATTCTTTTAAGGCCTTTTCTCTAAGCCTTTTTCTAACTTCTCCTTCAACACCCTTCTCCTGTCATCTGTGTGATCTAAAAAGCTCTTCTCTAAAGTTGTAAGCAAGCATGTCAAGTTACTGCGGTGTGCATAAGCTGTGCCAACTGTTTAATGTAGGTTCAAAGAAACCTTTAACTAATACTTTGTCATTATCCTTAGCTACTCTACTTAAATACCTAATTATAGGGACAAATGAAAACACCACATCACAGTTAGAGTAAAAGTACTGGATGTACTCTTCGTTATAGATTTTTGTTAGTATCAGACTACAACCTATCCCACAAGTGAGAGGCAAGCTGTGTTAAGTGATAAGCAACTCCTTCTTTGACTGATGAAGGAATCTGCATACACACATAACAATTCCTCGCATTCTTTGTCTCAATATACTCACTCAGCAGGCGATAGAAGACAGAAGAAAAGTTCCCTTGGGCATTAGTATCCTCATGCAAATAGTTGTCATCTAACCTAAAGTTCTCAATTGCCGTTAGTGCAGTAGTTGTTTCAAAAGCAGAAGTGTGGTTGGCATTGCTCTTACCAAGGACAGTCATTCTCACAATCAATATCACAAACAATGTCCCACACACAATCACCAAGCCAATACTCACATATTTACAGCACCTATTTTTCCTACCTTGCAGGCTAATGTTACTCATTATCTGTAAAGAATCAGAAAGCAGAAGAGAAATTTAGAAAAAGGGCAGCAAAAATCAAAACAAAAATCTTCTTTCAGCAGTTATGTACAGCTTCAGTCTCACTTCCAGGATCCTTTGTCAAAAATCAGTAAGCAACTTGTCAAAATCATTTTTCAAAAAGTCAAATCAGGTTATCAAAGTCTTTCTGGTTACTTTCAAAAGTCTCTTTCTCTAAAAAAGTTCCAATAGTTCAGTTCATCAGCTTTTTTCAAGTACCAAAATATTGACCTGGAATGTCTTGATGAAAACAAAAAGAAAAAAATGATTTCTGCCATTCACTTGTAGTTGCATGTGCCCCTTCAGGACCTGTGTATCTTTGACTTGCTGTTCTCTTTTTTTTCAACTTTTGATCACCATTCAATTCTCCTTCCCTTAGATCATATCACCTTGTTGTATCTTTTTCTTCTTCTATTGTTGTTTCAACACATACTTCCTTTCTCTTTGTTTGTGACTCCGGCCACTTATCTCCTTTCAGTGGACCCCTGGTCAATGTTCTTTTCAGTGTTGAAATGGTAACTTCTCCTTGTTTTATGATGTTTTCTCTTGATGGACCTGCAACTGGTTCAGGAGGAGTCAGATTACAGTGACTTTGATCTGCCTCAAATCCTTCCCCCTCGGAGTCTCGCAATTGCTCTGTTTGTCTCTCAAAATCATCTTCTTCTGAAAAAGCCCTCCTTTGACTAGGCTCTCCTGCTGCCTCAGTTGAGATCGGCTCACCGTCACCCTCCTGGAGGTCTTTTCCTTCGTCTCTCACAGGAGTGACTGAACCGTCCTCAATGGGCTCAGATCTGGTCTCAGTTCCCCTTTGTTCTCCTTCCGGCCGTGAGACTTGTTTTGCTGTTTTTAGTACTTTCAACAACTCTGCTTCTTCATCAGTCAGGCATATTACTTTCTTTGTGTGACTGGCATGGATCCAGTTTGGAACTCCAGCGCACTTTACAGCTATGATAGTTGTGAGAACTACCTCGAAAGGTCCTTTCCAACAAGATTCCAAGCACATTTTCCTCAGTGGCAGTGTGATGGCTTCCACCTCCTGAGAGCAAGAGCAAACCACATCAGCCAGACCTTTGCAGTAGTCCAACACCATGTCATCTGTAATGTTGACAAGTGCATTTGCAGTCACCGCTGGCAACCTCATGGCTTGGTCCATAAGAATCTCATGCAGCGACAATCTTATCTTCCTTTCAGGTGTGTTTCTCATTGTCATCAGAACTAAAGGTAGTGCATCAGGCCATTTCAAATTCATGGACTCACACATCTTTGCAACTCTCTACTTCAAGGTACCAGTCATTTGTTCCACTAGTCCTGCTATTTGAGGGCGGTAACTACAATGCAACTTCTGCTCATTGTTCAATGCTGCACACAGTAATTTAAGTACTTTATTGTTAAAGTGACTTCCTCTATCTGATTCTAAAGAGATCGGAAACCTGAAATGTGGTATCAGTTCCCTAAGCAGTAGTTTTGCTACTATGACACTGCCATTTCTCCGTGTAGGGTAACCTTCAATCTAGTGACTAAAGATGCATACAATCACCAAAAAGTCTCTCAAACCTCCACACACAAGCATCTCAATAAAATCCATCTGCATTCTGCTGAATGGACCTCCTGCAGATGTGGCTCAAATTAACCACTGTCCCTTTCCCCATGTTCACTAGCTGGCAAATGATGCAACAATGGCACACTGCTTCCGCAACCTGTCTAAACCTTGGGTTGAACCAATCGTGCTTGAACAGACGAATCGTGGCATCTCTCCGACATGTGCTTGACCATGATAGTATCTAGCCATTTGAGACAACAGACTATTAGGCAAAACTAAGTGACCCTTTTCTGAAACCCACAATTCATCTTGTCACTGTACACATTTCATTTTGCTTCATGAACGTTTTTCCTCCCTGTCAACATTATGCTACAACATTTTCAGTTCCCCCAGCTTGTCAATTACTTTCAAAGCAAAACTCCAACATGTTTCATCTTCTTCAGGTAACATTTCCCACTTATCTTTGAATGATATACAGTTCAGTGGACAAAACCTTGCAACTTGATCTGCATATCCATTTCCCATTGACACGAAGTCCTGTGACTTCAGATGTGCACTGCATTTCACCTCGGCAATCTTTTCAGGCATTTGGATAGCATGCAACAGATCTTTAATTTTCTCACCATTTTCACTGGTGAACCAGAAAAGGTCATGAAACCTCTCTGTGACCACAACTGGCCAAAATCATGAACTATTCCAAATCCATACTGGCTATATGTATAGATAGTAACTTTCAGTTGGGCAGAAACATGGCACGCTCTAGTAAGGGCTACCAGTTCCGCTACTTGGGCAGAATACACTCCTCGAAGCCAAGAAGCTTCCAGGATACCAGTAATTGTGCACACAGCATATCCTGTTCTCAGTGTCCCTGTATTGTCTCTTAGGCAAGAACCATCAACAAAGATAATTTGGTCATTCTCTTCCAATCAAGTGTCTCTCATGCAGCTCTTGGTTTTGTGCACAAGTCAGTTACTTTAAGACAATAATGCTAAATGTCTTCCAATTTTTAAATTCCAACATTTTCATTTGGAAGTAAGGTTGCCAGGTTCAGCAGTGTACTTTTTTTCAATGACACATTTGGTTACCCTACAATACTCATTTCGTATCTGGTCAATCCTGTACCTGTCAAATATTGGGTTTTCGTCTTTGTAAGTAGGATCTCAGTAGAGTGAGGGACCATTATAGTCAAGGGATATCCCATCATAATGCCCTCAGACTGTGTAAGGCTCTGTCCAACTGCTGCAACTGCACACGGACAACCTGGTAAGGCTGCTGCAACTGGGACTAAAGTAGCTGAAAAATATGCTACTGAGTGGTTTACATCTCCATGGACCTGCGTCAAGACAGACAAAGAACATGCATCATGCTCATGACAAAACAATGTGAAAGGTTTTGTGTAGTCAGGCATACTCAAAGCCAGAGCCTGGCACAGACTCTCTCTCAATTCAGTGAATGCCTTAATTCCGGCCTGGTCTAACACAATGGGATCAATGACTTCTTTGTAAGTCAGTTTCTGCAGTGGTCTCAAAATGACTGAAAAATTGGGAATCCATTGGCAGCAGTATCCTACCATCCCTCTAAACATTGTGACATCTCTCTGTGTAGTAGAGGGGTTCATTTGCAATATGGTTGTGACTCTTTTTCTGGTTATCGTTCTTGATCCCTTCTCAATCAGTTGACCTTTGTATTTCACTTCTTTCTGATAGTATTGCAGTTTAAGGGGGGGGGACTTTATGACCATTCTTTCCCAAATGGTTCAGTAAGACAATTGTGTCATACTTGCACTTGTTCCTTGTTTTGGACACAATCAGCAAGTCATCAAATTACTGCACCAAGGTCAAGTGGAAAAGCAATTCCAATGACTCCAGATTCTTGTTCCAGATCTGATTGTATTTGGAAAGTGACTCAGAAAACCCTGGAGGAATTTGACACCAAAAGTAAACGGTTACAAAATTTGAATCAAAAGAGAAATTGGCTGTCCTCATGAAGAGGCACAGAAAAAAGGCTTGTGACAAGTCAATGACCGTGAACCACTCAGCATCATATGGAATACGAAACATTATCACAGCTCGATTTGGCACCACATGACAACGTTTGACCACAATGTAATTTACTTTTCTCAGATCCTGGACAATTCAAACTTTGCCACAGGGCTTTTTCACACCCATAATCGGTGAATTACAAGGGCTGCTCAATACTTTTTTCTACAAAGTCTACAATTATGTGGGCGACCTTCATAAGGACATCTTGTGGCATGTGGTACTGGGGAATTTAAGGAAAAATAGCATTCAGCTTACAGTAACTTTAATTGGCTTAACTTCCTTCATCAGACCTATCTCTTTTTCTGTCAGATCCCACACCTATTCCTTAACTGTTCCCCGTAAATCAGGATGGAGCTCCTTCACTGTGAAAACTGGAAAATAATAAATCAGAGTGTATTCCCCATTTTTTTCTCACACTCTGTCTCTGAGGCTTGGTCATCTTCATCATCACTAAGCGTTTGAATCTCAGTTCCATTATTTGAACAGGTAATCAAGCATCTTGTTTTACACAGCAAGTCTCTTCTCAGTAGGGATACTGGACTTGAATCACAGACCAAGAACTTGTGCAATCCCTGGAAGTTGCCAATTTTAATCTGAACTGGTTCTGGAATCGGGTTGGTCAAATTATGAATCGCTACTCCTACAACCTGAAGTTTGTTACCTGAAAGGGGCAAGTTTGCAACCTCAACTGATCTTACTGTAGAACGTGTAGCTCCCATGTCAACCAAGAACAAAACTCTGTGACCCATGTCTTTTACCCTCACGTAGGGAGCTCTCTGATCTACTTCTAAGGAGGTTGAAGGACACATTGCTCCTAATCTGAACATTCGCTCACCTAATCATTGTTTATTCCATTCTCACTGTGTAACGGGAATTGGTGTACTGTTATTACTTTGGTTAAGCTTCTGACTTTTTGAGAAAGCATCATTTGCTGCTGTTCTATTGGGGCTTGAGGTATTTCAATTTGCTGTCTAGGTACCATGGGAACCTGCTGGTGCATTGGCTGCAACTGTGTCATTTGTACATGTGGCATTTGCACATGCTGCTTGGGTTGAAGATTCTACACCTGATTCATATTATTTTGAAAATTTGGATTAGGACCTCTCATTCTCAGTCCTCTCATGTTCTAGAACAAATTGACATCATTAGTTTGCTGAACAACAACATCCTGCACCAACACCAGACACTCCAGTTTCCAATGTCCAACAGCTCCGCAAGCATGACAAGGCAACAATTTCTTCATCCCCTGCACATCATTCTAAACTACAACAGTACCCAAGTCTGGACCATGATTCACATTACCTCCATGACTTTTACCTCTCATCTGGTGCTGAAATACCATATTTCCCTGCTGCTGCTGTGGTAGCTGTTGTGGAAAATCCCCTTGCATGCCTGTCTGTGCAGCTTTAATCTACATCACCATCGTCTTCTCTTTCAGCTTTTTCTACTTCAATTCAATTTCATCACTACAGTACTTTGCATACTGCAACACCTCATTAATCGTCTTTGCTTGATGGCAAATCAAATGACTCTTAATCATCTGGCTAATTTCAGGTCTCAATCCGTCCACAAATCTGAACACAAAATCAATCATGTCCTTCACATCAATTGTCTCAGTACCACTGCAATGCTTGAACGCCTGTAACAATCTCTCATGATACACATGTGTCAACTCCTTTGCTTCTTGAGCTGTCCTGTCAATTCTCTTCCAATCAATGTTCATGGGTGAAATTATCATTTTCAAAAATTCAGTCACCTTATAGTAATATTTCATTACCTCGGGAGACGGTCCTGCCATAATGTTATCTCTCTCTGGTTATCTTGTGGGCCAATCTATACTCCTCTTACACTCTATCCACAAGTCAGCTGGCACCATTATCTCTAAAGTGTTCAAAACAGGCACTTTGCAAGTTTTGAAAACCTATCTGTCTGCTGGTACCATTCTACTGTCTTCTCTCTCAATTGTGGATAATCATTTGTAAATGATAGAATGTCACTTCTGCTCCAAGGGACATGAACACAATTCCCTCCTGGAATCTTTCTTCTTCATAAAATATTCACTGGATTTTGGTCCTGCTGCACCTTTGCAGTCAGTTCCACACAATCCCTTTTCCTTTTGACTCTTTTCTTTCCCCATCTGTCTTCCCATTTGTCTAATGCTCCCAAGGTCAACCAATTGCGCCTCACGGACAGCTGCCAATCTGTGTGCGACCCTTCTCTCTAAACAACCTATGCCAGCACTGCTCCAATGATGTCACACTCACACATAATGTGGCTGACAAAGTCTTGCAGGTTGTCCTCCCAAACTTCGATTCACACGAAACTAATGCAAACATTGTGAGCACTAAACAAAAATCAAAAACCAAATCTGCTGGATTACTACAGGAAAGGTAACACAATCACTTGAGAAACTTTATAGATTTTTCACTGACAGCTTTTCCCACTCTTACAGCAACTCCTTGTTTCTCAGCTTCTCTGATTTGCAAGTAAAATTCGACTCGCAAATTTTACTCTCAATTGATCAGTGGGTCTGTCCTGGTGCATATAGGACTTGCCAGATTTCACTCACTTTGATTCACACTCTGACTTGTCGACCACGCCCAATCAACCTACTAAACCAGACAAATTACAACATAAACCAAGTATCTCATATACTTTTTAATATACTGTGGAGTCTTAGACCACACAGCGTCCGTATATCAACAACCACGTGGACACTTTTTTAGCACAAAGTGCCACACAAGTGAAGTTCAATGACTTCCCTCTCTCACACTGCAGAGTACGCACACTCCTTCTACAATTTCATTTGGAGTACACAAACTTCCCAAAACCCCACAAACATCACAATTCACCTGTGATTTGCATAAGCTGTGCAAGCACAAAACCTACTTCATTCATACTATCACTAGAACGCAGAGAACATCCTCAAACAACCATTGGCAAGATCCAAGATTCTGGGAAAGTCATTTCAGGACTTAAGGGAACATTTTCTCTCCAATTTGTATAATTGAAAAAATAACTCCAGAACCTATACAGGGTATCTATGATGGGCAGTTAAGGAGACGAACCATACTCTGCTACCACGTCTGTTAGCGAGTCAGACCTTAATAAGTAAACTTACAAGGGGACGTGAATAGGTTGATGAGCCTTTTGAATCACATTTAAGATGTACTCACCATAGATCCAGTACAGGCAGCTCAATAATCAATAACAATCAATAACATCAATAATAAATGACAATAAATAGTCTTAGTAATCAATTGGAGTCAGTAATTATCACACACCATGACCTATCAGTCATGAATAACAACATCTTTTAGTAAAAGTTAGAATATGTATTTCCCTATATTAACAATGCTAATGTCATGTAGGATAACCGCAAATTCAAATAATAAACATACAGAAACATCACTGTCTGCGCAAAGTGGTGAAAGAAACGTAATCTAATCAAGGCTTGAATAAATACACTCTCTAAGGTTACAGTGCAAAGTAATAATAACAATTGCACAAACAATATCACATACATTTATTCATCAAAAGAAAGACATCAAAATTTACTCCATATAGCAAACTTTCATTTGTGAGGATCCTTATCTAACACCAGATTAGCATTAGCATGTTGGGCTTCATGCAAAACAATTTAGTCAACACAAATTTAGAAAACATCTACCTATGGCTCTATCAAAATAGTGCGTTGGTACCTAAAAAGAAAAAACAAATAGGCATAACATAACACATGTGTAACAGTATACCGCTCCTCAATTGGATCGGCAAGCTAAGATTGTCGTCGTCATCAGACATCAGTTTGGTCAGCAAGGCATCAGGATTCAGCTTCAAAGTTCAGGAAAACACAGCATTAAAGTAAAGCACGTTTCTTGTCAAGACACTTAGTAAAATAATGGCCTTTTGGCAAGAAAGAAAATGAGCAAATGCGCTTTCTTCCATCAGTGCAGTCCGGCTAAGTTAGACTTCCTAAAATTACTTCCCAAGTCCCTATTGGTCAAGGGATTGCATGTCCACACTCCGTCCAATAAAACTAAAATATCAAATCTATAATTTCTACTAGTACTCAGTTCACCTGTTGCTGATTGGGTTCTCTTGTAATGTACTCATCGTCAGGCTCGTTAGGTAACAATATTGTTGGAGCTTATACTCCAGTCAGTGCCTCCATTGTTCTCCTCCTGAGAAAGTCAGTCTTAAACATTTTACACTAATAATGTTACATTTTACAAGACCAGCATCTTCTAGCAAGCGGTTCTCATGAGAAAGACTTTTAGCTACGAGCACATTTGGTCAGCACAGTGGAAAATTACAATTTAATTGTTAGAAATGGGGTCTTTGGTTGGCAGTCAGGTTACCCCCTGTCGAAGCAAGGACCCTCACTCTAGTCAGGCTAAGTCACACACAATCCAAATTATCCTGTGCCCACCCTCTGGTAGCTTGGCACTGAGCAGTCAGGCTTAACTTAGAAGGCAATGTGTAAAGCATTTGTGCAATAAATCATACAATAACACAATATAGCACCACAAAAATACACCACACAGTGTTTAGAAAAATATATAATATTTATCTGGATATTTGCAGGTCAAAAACGATCAAAGATGCAATAAGAAAATGTAAAGATATCACTGAAAAGTGCTATAAAGGGTCTTAAGTCGTTTAAAAGCAAACAAAGTTTCTTTGAAGCACAAAGTACCTGGTTGGAGTGAAAAATCTCCGCAAAGGGCCGCAGAGGAGGAGATACATGGAAAATGGTGTGTGCGTCGGTTTCGCCCCTTCACACACGGACTCGCATCATTATTTTCCACAAGGGGAAGACGTTGCGTTGATTTCCGGCGCGCGGACGGGCCTCCTCTTCGGGTTGCGGGGTTTTCAGATGCCCTGGGGTCTGTGCGTGGAATCTTGGGCTTGTTGACCGTCTCTACGTCGTTCCGGTGGCCGATACGGGGAAACTTCTCCCTCACAGCAGGCGCTGTGTCGATTTCCCCTCTGGAAGTCGGGTGACGTTGTCCAATGTGGCCCGTGCGTCGAAGTTCCGGTCACACCGCAGACGCCGCATCGATCTTTTCCTTGCGAAGTCGAGCGGCGGTTCAGCGAGCGGTGAATTTTTCACTGTAGCACAAGCTGTGCGTAGAATTTTTCACCGCACAAGGAGTCCAGTTGCAAGAGAGAAGTCTTTTTGGTCCTGAGACTTCAGAGAATAGGAGGCAAGCTCTATCCAAGCCCTTGGAGAGCACTTCTGCAGCAAAGCAAGAGAGCATCAAGACAGCAGGCCAACAGCAAGGCAGCAGTCCTCCTCTGTAGAAAGCAGTCAGGTGAGTCCTTTAGGCAGCCAGGCAGTTCTTCTTGTCAGGGTGCAGGTTCTGGTTCAGGTTTCTTCTCCAGGAAGTGTCTGAGGTGGTAGGGCAGAGGCCCTGTTTTATACCCAAATGTGCCTTTGAAGTGGGGGAGACTTCAAAGAGTGGCTTGGAAGTGCACCAGGTCCCCTTTCAGTTCAATCCTGTCTGCCAGGGTCCCAGTAGCGGGTGTGGCAGTCCTTTGTGTGAGAGCAGCCCCTCCACCCTCCCAGCCCAGGAAGACCCATTCAAAATGCAGATGTATGCAATTGAGGCTGAGTACCCTGTGTTTGGGGTGTGTCTGAGTGAATGCACAAGGAGCTGTAAACTAAACCCAGCCAGACGTGGATTGTAAGGCACAGAAAGATTTAAGTGCAGAGAAATGCTCACTTTCTAAAAGTGGCATTTCTAAAATAGTAATATTAAATCCAACTTCACCAGTCAGCAGGATTTTGTATTACCATTCTGGCCATACTAAATATGACCTTCCTACTCCTTTCAGATCAGCAGCTACCACTTCAACAATGTATGAGGGCAACCCCAATGTTAGCCTATGAAGGGAGCAGGCCTCACAGTAATGTAAAAATTAATTTAGGAGTTTTACGCTACCAGGACATGTAAACTACACAGGTACATTTCCTGCCTTTTACCCACACCTTACCCTGCTCTAGGGGTTACCTAGGACACTCATTAGGGGTGACTTATATGTAGAAAAAGGGGAGTTTTAGGCCTGGCAAGTACTTTTAAATGCCAAGTCGAAGTGACAGTGAAACTGCACACACAGGCCTTGCAATGACAGGCCTGAGACATGGTAAAGGGGCTACTAAAGTGGGTGGTACAACCAGTGCTGCAGGCCCACTAGTAACATTGAATCTACAGGCCCTGGGCACATATAGTGCACTCTACTAGGGACTTATAAGTAAATCAAATAGTCCAATTTGGTGTGATCCAAGGTTACCATGTTTAAAGGGAGAGAGCATATGCACTTTAGCACTGGTTAGCAGTAGTAAAGTGTGCAGAGTCTAAAAACCAGCACAAACAGTGTCCAAAAAGTGGAGGGAGGCAGGCAAAAAGTTAGGGGTGACCACCCTAAGGCTGTCAGATCTAACATTAATTCTCTAAGCAAATGTTTTATTAACAGGCTCCGAAATACAGCTTGGCATGAAGCAGTGCAACTAGGGAAGACCTCCACTAAATTAAGGCCTACAATTAATAAAGCTAGTACATAATGCATAATCCTTAATTTGACATAATATTACATTAATCAAACATAAGCTCAATGTTTCATATTAATAAGCCATTAATAAGTACACCTCGTGAACACTGACGACCACTCAAGTGAACACATTTTGAAATGTGTGCATTATTTTTCTCTGTATGAATACAATTTCTATGCAAATCCATTACTCAGAATACAGGAATATTCATTAATATTTTTAATTAGAACACCTGCTTTAGCAACAATTACTTACAAGATCTCCTTTCCCAGGAGAGACGGAAAAAGTCAAGAGGTGGAAGGTTCCACGTATTCTTCACTACAGCAAAGGTCTGAGGGCCAGAAGCTCCTGTGCAGTACACAAAAGACAGCATGGGTGAGCTAGACCCCTGTGTGCAGCATGGCTGGTGCTGGCTGTGGGACAGGCACAGATGTGCTTTCCTTCGGCATAGCTTTGGCGCATCTGCTCCGCAGTCCTCCCTAAATAAGGAGAGTTCATCAAACTCCTTGGGCAACTAGAGGGCTAACTTCCCAAAATGGCATCTCTTGTTGACCATGAGGAGTAAAAATGTTTCCCCCACAACTCTAATTTCCCTCCTGAGGGCTCCCAATTCTAATTAATGTTTACATGTACCAACTTATTTTTCTTGCATTTTGGAGCAGATGTACAATGAAAATCAATGTGCAAATTAGATTGATGACTCTGTATACATGGCAGAAAAGGAAGCCAGATTTGGAACATAAAAGCATCATTTAGCTGTCAACAGCTGAATGAATATCATGTGTTTTTCTTGATTACATTAGACATTCTTAGTTCAAATGTTATTTGCCTTTTACCTATTAGATGTTTATTTTACCTTTACCAATCTCATTGGAGTAATAGCTCAGACACCAGCTCAGACATTTGTTCAAGATCTGCCGCTGTACCCTGAATAACTTTACATGCTGCTCTTTTTAAATAGTGGAGTGGTTTGGTGCAGAAGTGTTTACTGCATTAACATTCAAAACACTACCTTTTTTAAAGATAACGGCATTTTGCCTCTCAACTCAAATCACTTGTTGCATTCGGTAACATAATGTTCTTCTAACACAGTCCCCTGAACTGGTTGTATTGCCAACGGTCTAAAGATGTGGTATATGCAGCAACACAGTACCCAAGGTATCCTGCCTGGACATATATTGATAATGTGAAGTAACAATCCAACAGACAGAAGAGATCCTTAATCAAGATGGCTTAACCCCTTCGCTGCCAGGCCTTTTTCCCCCTCAGGTGCCAGGCCTTTTCTTGGCAATTTGGGGCAGTTAGCGCTGAGGCCCTCATAACTTTTTGTCCACATTAGCTACCCATGCCAAATTTGCATACTTTTTTCCAACATCCTAGGGATTCTAGAGGTACTCAGAGTTTGTGGATTCCCCTGAAGCAGACCAAGAAATTAGCCAAAATACAGTGTTTTGTGTTTTTTTTTTAAATGGGAAAGAAGGGCTGCAGAAGAAGGCTTGTGATTTTTTCCCTGAAAACTGCATCAACAAATGGTTTGCGGGGCTAAAATCACCATCCTCCCAGCTTCTAGGAACGGGCAGACTTGATTCAGAAAACCATATTTCTCAACACAATTTTGGCATTTTACTGGGACATACCCCACTTTTACTATTTTTTGTGCTTTCAGCCCCCTTCCAGTTATTGACAGAAATGGGTATGAAACCAATGCTGTATCCCAAAAAGATAAACATTTCTGAAAAGTAGACAAAAATCTGAATTCAGAAAGGGGTGATTTCTGTTGATCCTACAAGGTTTTCCTATAGAAAATAACAGCTAAAATAAAAAATAAAAACATTGAGGTAAAAAAACAGCCATTCTTCTCCACCTTTTACTTTGTAACTTTTTCTTGCCATGTCAGCTTTTCAAAAGTAATACGCTGTTGCATCTGTTGGGCTCTTCTGGTTTCAGGGGTATATAGGGCTTGTACTGTACTTCCATCAAGATCCCTAGGTACCCAGAGCCAATAAAGGAGTTTCACCTTGCAATGGGTTTTCATTCTATACCGGGTATACATTAATTCTTTGGTGGAATATAAATGCACACCTCAAAATTTGGCAAAAAAAAACACTTATTCCTCACATTTCAGTGACAGAAAGTTCTGGAATCTGAGAGGAGCCACAAAGTTCCTTCCACCCAGCATTCCCCCAAGTCTCGCGATAAAAATGGTACCTCACTTGTGTGGGTAGGCCTAGTGCCCGTAAAAGAAAAATGCCCCAAAACACAATGTGGACACATCACTTTTCCCAAAGAAAACAGAGCTGTTTTTTGCAAAGTGCCTGGCTGTGGATTTTGGCTGCTAGCTCGGCTGGCACCTAGGGAAACCTAACAAGCCTGTGCATTTTTTAAAAGACGACACCTAGGGGAATCTAAGATGGGGTGACTTGTGGGGATCTCACCAGGTTCCGTTACCCGGAATCATTTGCAAACCTCAGAATGTGGCCAATAAAACACTTTTTCCTCACATTTAGTTGACAGAATGTTCTGGAATCTGAGAGGAGCCACAAATTACCTTCCATCAAGTGTTACCCCAAGTCTCCCAATAAAAATGGTACCTCACTTGTGTGGTTAGGCTCAGTGCCTGTAAAAAGAAATGCCCCAAAACACTATGTAGACACGTCAAAATTATCAAATACAAAAATACCTCTTTTTTGCTGCGGGGGAGGGGCTGTTACTGAGCTCAGCAGCCATATAGGGAAACCTAGCAAACCCAAACATTTCTGAAAACTAGACACCAGAGGGAATCCAGGGAAGTGCAACTTGCGTGGATCCCCCAGTGTTTTCTCACCCAGAATCCTCTGAAACTTCAAAATCTGGCCTAAAAAATACTTTTTCCTCATACTTCAGTGACAGGAAGTTCTGGAACCTGAGAGGAGGCATAAATTTCCTTCCACTCAGCGCTCCCCCAAGTCTCCCGATAAAAATGATACCTCACTTGTGTGAGTGGCCCAGATGCCTGCAACAGAAAAAGATCAAAAACCTGTAGAGATTGAGGGGATAGCACAGCGAGCTGACAAGCACATATTTTTATTTTATACATCTTTAGACTGACTCTGCTTTGGGGAGCCACACAAGTGAGGTATCATTTTACTTGGCAGAATGAGGGGTATACTGGGTGGTAGGAAATATGTGCTGGTGCGGTGATCCTACAAAGAAAAGTAAGGACAATATGCTAGTTTAATCAGATTTTGAGGTATGCAGAAGAGTCTGGGTAAGAAAATGTTGTGGGATTCACGCAAGCCACACCTCCCTGGACTCCTTGGGGAGTCTAGTTTTTAAAAATGTCTGGGTTTTGTAGGTTTCACTAGATGAAGGCCGCACCCAAGACCTAAAACGTAGGTGCCCCCCCAAACACAGGTAGTTTTGTAATAGATCATTTTGATGTGTCCACGTACTTCTGTGATGTTCCATACACTAAAATTGCAAAAAGAAAAAGCACTCAGGTAATTTTAAAAAGACCCCTCACCCACCAACCAAGTTGGTGGCATGCTTCATAATCGAGGTCCCACCGAGACACCTAGCGTGTCACGGGTGTACTGCGATGTCTGATTTCAGCAGAGCAGGTTTTGTCATTTATACCACACATCCTGTTTGGATTTGGCACAAAGGTGAGTGATGGTTCAGGAGATCAAATCTTATTAACAAGAGTTTTCACAAAAATGAAATGCACTGTTAATAACAGAAATGCCAAAAAACTGAAACAATGACTCACAGCTCATGAGCTGTAAAGCCGACACAAGGCACCAACCGCTTTACAGTCCATTCATACAGCTTTCATACATGACATGCACAAGACCATTCAGGACGCTAGCCACAGGCCCAGCATATTACATTACTCGCATCAACAGACAGCGCCACTCAAGGGCCCATCACTGTCATATGCCCACATGCCTGATACAGCTATCACACCAGCTGATGGGAGTTTGTGGACTGAGGTTTGGCTGGCACCCCCAGCAAAGAACTACTCCACGCACACTGCCAGCCAAGCACCACCCCACGCACAACGCCAGCCAAGAGACACCCCACGCACACCACCAGAAAAGCACCACCCCATGCACACCATGAGCCAAGCACAACGTCATGTAGACCGCCAGCCAAGTGCCACTCCACGCACACTGCCAGCCACCAGCCAAGCACCACTCCACACACACTGCCAGCCAAGCACTACTCCACACACACCGCCAGCCAAGCACCACTCCACACACATCGCCAGCCAAGCGTCACACCATGCACACCGCTATCACTTTTTTTGTTTTTAAACAACAAAGAAACCACTAACTAATTATAAATGAGTACAAAACTACAAACACAAAAGCTCTAACTGAATACATGACAGTAATGTCAACAGTGAAACTGAACATATGAAAATATAAAATGTCAGTTTACACTCACGGTAGTTCCCAGTAATTCTTCTGTGTGTGGTAACTCATGAAACAGCCTGCCACACACAGCCCAGGTTTTGAAGGACGGTCTGGGCAGTACATCTGGCTTTCCCTCCGGATACCTCTTCTGGCACAGACTCTATATTTCTTAGTGAGAAAGTCTTTTTTGGGAGTGGGAGGATTCTCATCAGGGAAGTGGCGATCTTTCAATCTAGCCAAATCCTCCACAACTGCTACTCCAGGAACTCTTGCATGATCCACCATAACAAGGCTCTCTATCACTGACTCCTGAAATTTAACAAATTTTATCCTTGACTCAGGGGAACAATCCTTAAACACAATAAAAGCATTCAAAGTTGCTAGATTAAACAAATGAATAGCCAACTTTGTATACTACACGTAAGACTTACAAACAGCAGTGTAGGGTTCCAACCTCTGATCTACTCTATCAATACCACCTATGTGTTTTTTGTATTCTAAAATGCACCCAGGTTTGCTCACTTTAGCTACTTGTCCCCATACAACCACAGGTGAAGTACTCTCATCATGGATGGTAGTTATCATGTACTCATCCCTCCTGTCTTCAAATTTCAGAGCTAGCAGCTCATCATTCTGCAAGGCACTGCACTGTCCCCTCTCAAGTTTTTTACAGACACGCTTCTTGGGATAGCCTTTCTGGTTAGAGTGGACTGTGCCACAATCAACAGTGTCCACTCTGAGCAACTCCTTGAACAACTGAACTACAGTGTAGAAGTTATCTACATACAAATGGTGACCTTTGTTAAACAGTCATCTACCAAGTTCCCACACAATTTTCTTACTAACTCCAGAAGTGGGCAGACAACCAGTGGGGTTAATACTGGAATCCCTACCAGTGTACACCCGGAAATTATACACATATCCTTTACTACTTTCAAACAGCATATACAATTTAACTCCATACCGTGCCCTCTTGCTAGGAATGTACGACCTAAAACCAAACAACCCTTGAACAGGACCAAAGATTCATCCACACTTATTTCTTTGCCTGGAACACAGACCTCTGAAAACCGATCTACAAAATGATCAAGAGCAGGCCAAATCTTAAAACAACGGTCTCAATCCAGGTGATCTTGTGTCAAGGCTAAAGCATTGTCAACAAAATGCAGCATCCGAAGAAGAAGCAAATACCAATTACAAGTCATGGTTGCAGGAAATATAGCCATTGCCATGGTAGCGCATTGGCCGCAGAGGGAAGGCGTCACTTGTTTCTAGGGGGCAGGAGCCCTTTAAAAAGAACATCGCGCTCCCGCCGTCGCGGGTAGCGCATTGGCCGCAGAGGGAAGGCGTCAATTGTTTCTAGGGGGCAGGAGCCCTTTAAAAAGAACATCGCGCTCCCGCCGTCGCGGGACGCGCGCGGGCGGCGCCCGGGCGAAGGCCGGGCCAAGGGCGGGCCCGTCCTGCGCCCGTCATTGCCCGTAAGAGGCTGGGCTGGGCCACCCCTCTTCTGTTTTCAGCAAGGATTGACTGTCTAAACCTATCTAACCCACGATGTGCAACCTGAAGTCCTCCTCTCTGTTTTAGTGGTCCTATAAAAAGCCTAATTAGTCTAAATCAGTCTGCCTTGCCTGTTGCTTGTCTGTCTATTGTGAAAATGGGCAAGAAAAAAGGACCTTCATCAGGTCCTCTGGGGGGTGGTGGAGGCAGTAGCAGACAGGGTTGTGGTACCACCACTTTAGACTCCTTTCTTGCAAGAGCAGTCGGGGTTGTTACAAAGGAGATTGATTTGGCTGAGAGGAGGCTATCCATGGAATTAGAGGATTGGCACCACGCTTCAATAGAAAAAATCTCTTGTGAGGCTGTGGCTGTGGAGGTGGAAAACCTGGGGGGGGGGAAAGGTACTAGTATGGTTGATGCTGAGCCTGTCCAGGCTGGGAGAACGGAGTCAACAGTGGACTCTGGGGGGCTTGGCCCCTCGAGAAGAAGTAAAAGACTTTTAATATCTTCTCCCCCGACCTGTCCCATGGAAAAATGTAGTCCCCCTCCAAGGAAAAAGAAAGCCCTAAAAAAACTGATACCCAAGATGAAAACACCTCTCCTGGAGCACCGCAAGGAGGCGAGCAGCGACCTTGCACCTGGCCAGCATCTGGGGTGTGATGCAACTGGTATACTGACCAAATTTCAAGAAATTATACAGGAGATTTTGGCTCCCGTGGTGGCAAAACTATCAGCCATAGAAAAAACAGTATCCCTGATCTGTGCGCATGGTAGCGAAGGAGGACATGGTATGGCTCCAACTAAGCATCCCTGCGCCGGGGAGGAGATGTTCCTTCCAGAGGTAGCTGCAGGACCTTTGGGGCCCTTGGATAAATCACCCTACCTATTGGTGAATCCGGTAAATTCAGGGGATCAGGGTGCCTGTGTTGAGACTGCTCCGTTTTCAGTAAGGCCAGAGGGGCCCGTCAATATGTCTAGCTGCATGAGGCAGCCTGAGACGGTTACTGTGACAGCCAAGGGGGGTGGTCAACTGCTGTCTGAAATCGATGTTTTGAACCCGCCAATGGCCAGGCCCTCCTCAGCTTGCTTGGATCTCCCCCCAGCATGTGCCCCCTATGTCGTAGTCCTGACGAATGTGCCTGCTCTTGTTTCTGGGACAACTGAGTCTACCAACCAACTCATAAATACGGTTGGCCACTGGCTGAGTAACAATTGTGATTTTTCATGTAAAGACTTTAAGGATATTCTGCTTGCCAGAAGAATTGGCTGGGTTGGTCCTAAAAATAAGGTGGGAAATGATGACTGTATTATCATTAACGTCATATATCCTGCCTTGACTAAAAGGCTTCTTTCTAGCTTCCGCCATCCTGTGTGTAGAACAAGTAAAATGGGTATGGTCCCTTTGGGCTATTTCTACGATCACATGCGTCTGAGTACTGGGGTGTCTCCTGGCTCTGGGAGGAATCTCCCCCTGGGACAGATAAGCCGGCAGGAAAATAGCAGAAGAACCAACAGCAATCTATCCCTGGAAGGGGTGGATTGACAATGCGCTGAGGTGCTGGCTGTACAAGAAGAGGTGCTCACACAGTGTAATCTTATCTCATGGAACATTGCGGGCTATGATGCTAAGCTATCAGACCAAGCTTGGGTTGGGTGTGTGGCAAATTATGATGTCATCATGCTTCAGGAAACCTGGTCGGAAGGTCTGTCTGTGTGGGATGGGTATGACAGATATGCAATTCCAGCTGTGCAGTCTCTTGGCGGTCGCTCAAAAGGTGGCCTGGTTACCCTAATTCGCCTCTCAAAGATAGTGGGTGCCTTTCAAATTAACTGCAACCATCAAGGTATATTGCTAGTTTGGGTACTCTTCTCTAATCATTTTAATATATTACTGGTCAATTTTTATAATGCAATGTGGGATGTGGGGTGCCAAATTGGGGCCTTATTCCCCATTCTTAAGGTTATGAAATATAGAATGGAGAAGGTGGGATTGGAATTTCGTGCCATCATCTCGGGGGATTTTAATGCCAAATTGGGCAGGGTAAGCACTGTGGTTAATCCCTTTACTCCTGACCACGAGGACTACACAGCGCATGGTCTGCAGGACCCTAGAGGCAGAGATCTATTAAAGGAACTCAGGAAGTTGGGCCTCTTAAATTTCTATGATATTGAAGCTGTAGGCACCCATCAACTTCCAACCTATGTGGGAAGAGGGTCTGGATCCACCATTGATTATATTTTTGTCTCTCCTCCTATGAAAGGCTTGGTGATTGGGGGTAAAGTGTTAGGCGAGTGCTTTAGCGATCATAATCCCCTTATACTGTCCTTTAAACTCCCTGGGGTCCAGCGTTTACGGGGACGACGTAGGCCTGTAATGGTGGAGACAAGGAATCAGGGTAGGAGGCTCGGGTGGAAGCAAGTAGACTCTCAAAAAGTAGTAAAAAGGGTTGTGGGGGAAAACTTGCACCTATTTATGGAAATACTCCTGACAGAAGCGCCTAATCCCACGACTGTTATAGATGCGATAACAGTAGTAAATGCAGTAGTCAGTGACTGCCTCTTTCCAGTTGGCAGCCACCCTAGCAAACGTAAATGTGGCTGGTACGACAAAGCCTGCTATGATGCAAGGGTAAACTTAAAGATGGCTACCAAGACTCACCCTAGAGACTGGGTTCTCGTAAAAGAAGCTAGAATGAGGTATAAAAGGGCCCTGAGGGATAGTAAGCTAAAATATAAAGATAAAGCTTGGGAAGAGTTAGAGCGTGCTACAGCTTTGAAGGACCCTGGCCTGTTCTGGAAGGTGGTAAATAAAAGCTCCTTTGTAACAGAAACCTCTGAGGGCCTTGGCTGTAATATCGCCCCGGAGGTCTGGGTAACCCATTTCTGTGGAATATTTGATGGTACCCCCCTAAGAAATATTCGGGAGAGCGTGTATGATGCGGCTCCTAACCTAGCAATCAGGTTTTCACTACAGGAGGTTATTGATGCAATACAGAGTAGCGCGAATAATAAAGCTCCGGGCCCGGACTCGATCCCGATGGACATGTATAAAGCTAACCCTCATTTGTGGGCACCCATCCTCCTAAATGTCCTCAATGCAGCTGTTACTGTGGGTATCCCTGCCTCCTGGAGACTAGCATGTATAGTTCCAGTGTTTAAAAAGGGGGATCGTAATGATCCTAAGTCCTATCGCCCCATATCACTCTTGGATTCCTCTGCGAAGATTCTGGGACGAATTATCCTAGGTCGTCTGGAGGCCTGGATGATAGGAAATGATATTCTAAGTCGGGAACAGCATGGCTTCAGGGAAGGCCTCGGCACGCAAGAACAATGTCTCAATTTACTAATGATGATCGGTAAATACACCCAGGCTAGGAAAGGTACCCTTTATCTTGCATTTATGGACCTTAGCTGTGCTTTCGATAAAGTGAACCGGTCCTTATTATGGAAAAGACTAATTCAGTCAGGGCTGGATCTGGATATTGTAGAGCTTCTCCGATATCTCCATTCAGGGACAATCGCAAATGTGAGGGTGGGCCCTAATGGGGAATGCTCGGAGGCTTTTAAGCTTTCAAGGGGCGTGCGCCAGGGGTGTGTTTTGGCCCCTACCTTGTTCCTACTATATACAAATGGATTGTCCGACTTTCTGATGGAATATTGCAGGGATGTCCCGAAGGTGAAGGGTATTGATATCCCTGTGCTGACGTATGCGGATGACGCAGTCCTTATGGCCCGCACGATGAACGGTCTCCGAGAATTAGTTAGAGCTTATGTTATCTTTATGTCAGCTTTGGGACTGGAGATAAACTTTAAGAAATCGCATTTTATGGTGTACGGTAAACCTATGAGTAGGGTGGGGGAGCTAAGGGTGGGGGATCTAGCTATTAGCAGAGTCCACGAGTTCCCATACTTAGGGGTCATTTTTGATGAGAAAGGATCTTGGAAACCCTGTATTGCTAGAAGGATTGTGCTTTTTCATGCAACAGTTGGTGCAACCTTTGACTTTGCGGCTAGGGTAGGCAGTAAACCTATCAAATCCATGCTTGAAATCTATAGGCGGAAATGCCTACCTGTCCTCCTGTATGGTTTGGCACTTTGGGGGTTTAGAGATCCCCGCGACTTATGGTGGAAGAAAATCGTTTTTGTAGAAGGCTCCTGGGTGTTGGACAAAATATTCCTGGTTTTTGCCTACACCTGGAACTCGAGCTTGAGTTTGTACAGGACATTACCCAGCTGGCCCCCCTTCTGCTATGGATCTCAGTTTGCAGCAACGAACATGCCACTATTAATAGGGATATCCTAAGGGATTGTCTGGCATGCGATAATGTAAAGCATATTCCCTGGTTGTCGCACATAAGGAAGATGGCACATGACCTGGGGCGGCCTGATTTGTTTGACCATCCCGAGGACCTGACTAGCTATGATAAGAAATGGGCTAAGGATAACTTTTAGAGAATCCAGGAGACTAATAGAGAGGGGGATGTTCTGGGGAAAAAATCGATCAGGGATTTTATTGTGCTAAAGATGTGGGTGGGTCCTGAGCGATATCTCTTAGAAATCAAGGATGTGAGGGAAAGGTCTCTCATAACTCGATTTCGCTTGGGGATCCTTAGAAGTAATTTGTGCTTCCCTTTAGGTCAGTATGGGGAAAAATGCTTTAGACCCTGCCCCTGTGATGGGGTGTCCCAGCAGACCTTGATCCATTTTACACTTTTCTGTGCCTTTTATGCATCACTTAGAATCCGATTTTTATTACCGCTCCTAAGGAACAAGGGTTTCGTGCAATACCGTCCTTCTTTTATGTGGCTGCAAATGGCCTCAGATGTATTAGTATGGAAGGGCCTGGGATCATTCCTGAAGGGAGCTACTACTTGGCGAAAAAATGTAGAATTTTCAGAGTGATTTCTTTTTATTCTTTTTCTGTTTTTATGATTGTGATTTTTATGATGGGTGTTTTTATTACATATGGTTTTTATCTGTATTTTAATAATTTATTGGTTGATTATTTTGCTGTAATGGATGAATTTTTTCATACCAAATAAAGTTTCTTCTTCTCTAGCCATTGCCATCAAGGGACTAGTAGACCAATAAGAAGCCAGTGCCAGCTTCCTTATCAACCCCATCAAAAAAGACAAACCCTAGAACTTTTTGATCTCTTCCCAATTTGTGGGAATCCAGTGGGTAGCTCTAGTCTGAGGCTTAAGTGTGGCAGCGTTGTCCCTCAAATACTGATCTGCATACAAATTAGTCTGCTCAACAATCTCTTTCAAAGATACATCGTCCATAAACAACTCAAAGAAATTGACAGGTAAAAAGATTTCCATATTTTTTCTACACCTTGGGAGACTAGTAAAGGCAGGCAACTGGTGTCAGGTCTTCCAATGGGAAGCCTTTCAACCGCTGGCTGCTGCACTATTGGCACATCAGTGTCCTCCTCTAAAACAGGCTCTTCATCTGCACTGAGAGTGGCTTCCTCATCAGAAGATTCCTCTCGGACAGAAAATCCACTGCCAGAATCTCTCTCTTCCTCCTCTGCCTCAGATGCACAGTGTGTCTCATAATCATGGTCAGAAGATGTCTCAAAAAGCATGGCAACAACCTGCTGAGCGGTCACTCTGTGGCTAACCATGATCCTTTCTAAGAAGTGTAACTTGACAAATGCGCAAACAACAACCAACACTGTCTAAAATAAGTAATAAACAAAGTGTGGATTTATCACAAAGAGTTAGGTACTCCAAAACTATACCACTCACTTGCCTGATACAACTAGACTCACCAGCAACTACTCTGCACCGACATAGCAATCACCAATGATATCTCACTAAAAAGAAAAAAGAAAAGCAAATTAGACATAAGACAACACAAATATCATTGTGCACAAATCTAAGGACAATTTCACACACAATCCTGCATTTAGTACACCACCTACAAACATGTCATTCATGCATGGCAACAATACTCCTTTGGAGTAAATTTACTTACCTAAAACATACAACTACGCAAACCGCAGGTCAACCACTGCCAAAACCGCAACGAGCCACAGCAAAGGAATCAAAAGCTTTGCACTAGAACAAAAAAAGAGAAATAAACTGTTATAATCACAAATGCAAATACTTCGCCAGTTGAGAAACACCCCGTCCCCAAACATTTAGTAATTTTCCTTGTTTTCTAGTGGTCTCTGGGGGCAGATGGGCCTAAAAACAAACTAGGCAATCTGCCCCCTGGGGGGCAGAAATGGCCACCAGTATTGTGCTGAATCCTTTGCCCAAGGGGCCACCCCCCACACACACAAAAAAACAAAGTGCAAAATATACCTGGCATCATTGTGGCTTCTGTCCTCCCCAGGGGCAGATCAGCTTAAAAATTATGAAACTGATCTGGGGCAAAAACAGCATAAAACATAATGCCCCCTTAGGGAGGCGACCCCTGCCTGAAGGGCCGCCCCATACACAAAAGACATACACACATACACACACAAAGAAAATCCCTGGTGCCTAGTGGATTCTGCTTGGGGGCAGATGGGTCTAAAAAAAATAGGCCGATCTGCCCCAAAGGGAGGCAGAACTGCCCAACAGTGTTTTTCCCTCTTTGGACTACACAAACAAAATCCCTGCGATCGGGCACCAGGAATGCTAAAAGAGGCATCAAGGGACCTTTCCTTTCCCCCCCATGCCTCTTCAGAAGCAATCCTACCCCCCAGCTGGAAGAGGAACTCACCTCTTCCTCCTGAGACGCGCTGGAAGCAAATGGCTTCCAGCGTGTCGGGCGACCTCTAATGATGTCAGCACGCAATCGCACGCTGACATCATTAGATGAGGGTGGGGGGCAGGAGTGGAAGGGAAAGTGATTCCTCTGTCAGCCCTGCCCTGGGGCAGTGGGAGGGAATCCCTCAGGAGAGCGGGTGCAGAACGTAATGGATACGTCCTGGGCACCCGAGCAGTGCCGCCCAGGACGTTACCGTTACATCCAAGGCACCCAAGGGGTTAAGTAAATTCATGAATTTAAAATGATGACAGTTGGGTCACAGTATCACCACATATATATCATTTCGGCGTCACAATCTGCACTGAAGAAAGAACAGCATGATCAGATAAGTTAACTATTAAGTTCATTATTAACAAAATATTAGAAACCTATAAAAGCCGATTTGACTCTACAGATGAAACCAAAGGTTAGAAAGGTTGGATATTGTAACCAAAAGAAAGAATTCATAATGAAGGATACAAAGAAGAATGCTGGGAAATCCAAACCATAAGGTTATTTGAGACAGATGCTGCTAGTGTTTAAATGGAACACAGAAATAGAAGAGAAAGTGAGTCTATGGAATTCTTGGAACCCATCAAAAAGAAAGGATTTTTGGCCTGATGTACAAAGTCATTGCGTACTTGGGAAGCATGCTATTCACAAAATCAGAGGGTCTGCAAATGCTAAATGGCTTTTGTTCTGTACTAAACCCACTGCTAAATGTCTTTTTTTTCTGTATTAAACTCATTATGCGATTCAGTAGTTCAAGTTCAAATCAAGCTTAATTCAGGTTTATGCAAACCATAAAAGCATATATACAAAACAGATATTATTTTCTCATTAGAAACAGAACCTTTTGGGACAAGTCACACATATAGAATGGATAAAGACAATAAAAATAGTATCATGATTTAATTACATAAAGTACCACATTGTAAAACGTGTAAACTTTAAAACAGAGCTACAAAGGTACATTAAATAGCACCTTCGAATAGGAGCTCAAGATGAATAGACTTTCAGTTCATTTAAATTTAAATATATTGCAAGAATACAAAAGTTAATGTAGCCAAACCCAACCCCTTAATTTCACGTATCAGCCTGTTTAGGCTATTCAGGGACCTTTTGCCTACTACTTTCCAAAATTGTACCACTGACGCGTTGAAGCTGTAGATGGTAATACAGGTTACCTCAGTCCGGACCAGTTGTAGGGAAAACAAACCTTCTTTGCATCTTCTAATGTTATATTACCACAACAAGGGTCTTCAGATGCATAGCTCCTGCTCCTTTAAAGATCACAGAAGATAAACAGATGTGATAAGGAGGATACTGAATCACAGGGGCATGATAACAGGCCTTGATGTTTGTAAACATTGAAAGGATGGGACACCAAAAGTTGAACACTGCCAACCCTGAATCTGACCAAATAGAATCTCTGGTGGTGCAGAGCTTTGGTCAGATAGAGTTCCATGCCGGGTCTAATACACAGTGGGAGAAAGGCAGCAAGATGTTTTAGCAAGTCATTCTTGACAATAGCCTTAAATGCCTGATAATAATTTGCAGGTTGTCATAGAGGTCAATTAATCCAGTAGCCTGCAGGTTGTTCTTAACATGCATAGACCACCGTATTTTATTAACCCCTTCCAACTTGAGACAGTAGGCAATCACTGTATGGGTTAACACAGCCTCAGGCCTAGACCAAACAGACAACCACAGAAGGGTGGATGCTATCCTTATTGTGTCCTCAAGATATTGAAGCCCTAATTTTTCATGCACTATAAAAGAATGCCAACATTTTGTAAGAGAAACAAGTCTTCGTAGAAAGCAGTCTGAGGATCTGGAGGGGGGAACAGTCAACAAACCCCCTACCCCTGCACGATAGGAGACAACAAATCTAACTTTATAAGTAGTAATGACAGCTTCTAGTGTCACAGATTCCAATTTGGCAGCAAATGTAAAAAGCGCACCTATAGATTTATCCAATTGTGCAGCCTTAACACCCATCAGATGTTTACATGAGCTAGCATTATCAAATGGAACACCAAGATATGTAAAAGTGGAGACGCGCTTAAGGGGAATCCCAATGATGTAAAAAAAGGGTATCTTACTATGAGTCCGACCACACACCATAGCAAAAGATTTGGTTTTATTGGTGAAGAGTCTCAGGTCAGACATAAATGCCACAAACATGTCTAAAAGTTCATACTTCTATACTTTTTTGCACAAGTAACTTTAGCTGACAGGTGCATCAGCCCTATATAACTACCCAGCGAGACAGGGTACTACTAAGCATTTTATTCATATTTGCTTGGTGATTATGTGATAATCCTTGTTTCATTAGGGGAACCAATGTATTTGCACATCCACTTAGTTACTTTACAAACTTAGAACTTTAGCTTACAGGCACATAGGCACTTTGGGCCATATGTACTAACACATGTTCCCATGGACACGGAATGGGTAAAACCCTTTGCTACATCTGGCCCTTTGATCCTTGATTTTTCATTTATTTAGAAAATTAGGGGCTTTTTTTTTCTAGTGATGGCTTGCAAAAGGATTAGTTGCAGATGAAGGGGAGACAAGAAATTGGGATGGAGGTTGTCTCATTTAATGTTAATGGCCTAAATAATAAGCATGACGCCAGAGCAATTGTAGACTGGATTAAATCTTACTCTCCTGACATTGTGATTCAACAGATACATTTTCAGGAAGGTGCAAAACTGCAGCGCTGCATGTTTAAAAATTGGGTCGGCTACGAATGTAGCTCAAAGACTAGAGTGGGGCATAGCAGTATACATTTATAAGAATCTTTATTTTTTAAACACATTGTATTAGTTTATTGAAAGAGAACTCTGGAAAAGCTCATAGGTCAGTCAATGCACACTAGTCCAATTTTAGTTGTCAGTGCATATGTTTGCTGTGTAAACTGTATTGATGATTGGATATATGTCTGATTGGCATATTTGATTGACTAGTAAGTCCTTAGTAAAGTGCACTGGAAGTGCCCAGGGCCTGTAAATAAAATTTTACTAGTTGGCCTGTAGCACTGAATGTGCCACCCACACGAGTAGCCCTGTAAACATGGCTCAATCCTGCCACTTTAGTGTCTGTGTGTGCCGTTTTAAACTTCCAATTCCAACTGGCAAGTGTACCCACTTCACAGGCCCAAACCTGTGGGTACTGCCTTTAAATATTTTTTAAGTGCAGCTTCCCTTTGGGAGCAGATTGAGAGTTGGAGTTTGGGGTTTCTGAACTCACAATTTTAAAATACATATTTTGGTAAAGTTGGTTTTTAGATTGTCAGTTTGAAAATGTCACTTTTAGAAAGTGGGCATTTTCTTGCTTAAACCATTCTGTGCCGCTGCCTGCTTGTGTATTCCCTGTCTGATTCAGACTAACAGTTGGGAAGTTGGGAATTCCCTCTAGATATTGATACAAAGAGAGATGGGGTATAGCCTGCATATCCTGATGAGTCTCCTGGGCAAGAGTGGGGAGGGAGGAGCTGACACTTACACCTGAAAGGGCTGTGCCAGCCCTCGCACAATGCAGTGTCCAACCTCCTGGTCTGTGTCAGTGGCCAGCCCTGGGCAAGGTGGGATCTTGTAAACAACAGAGACTTTCCTTTGAAGTTTGCCTACTTCAAAGGCGGAAAGGGGTATAAGTAGGAACCCCAGATTTGTAGATGACCTCTGGACTCAAGAGGAATCTCTGCCAAGTAAAAGAGCTGGAGACCTGGAGGAGGAGTACTGCTCCTTTGCCTGTGACTATGCTTTGCTGGGGGGTTGTCATGCAGTTGCTACTTCTGCCTGAAAGAGGACAAAGACTGGACTTTGTGGTATATTCCTGCTTGTGAAGTGTCTCCAAGGGCTTGGACTGAGCTTGGCTACTCTCTGCAGTCTCAGGGCCAACAAAGTCTTCCTCTGCCGGCACCGGGACTCTCTGCTGAGATTCCTACCCTGCCAAGTGGTGCCCAATCCAGTCTCTGTGCCCTGGAAAGGTGAAGCTGGGAGAACCAAGGTGGAAATCCATGCACAGGAGCTATGTGGGGAAAATTTGATGCACCACTTGCAATGCGGCTGTAAAAACAACACACTGCCTGCATCGCAGCTGGAGAAACTACGCAACATCTGCTTGAGGACGCTGAAATCAACACAAACCCCACGCACGGTGATTCCTTATCGCGGTGTGGCCAGATTTCACACGCATCATTGCTGGGTGTTAAAATCAATGTGAACCTGCCCGGATCCAAGATGCCTGTCTGGAAATCGATGCATCGCTGTCTTGCGGGAGAGAAAAACAACACATTACCTACCCGACTGGAGAAGAAACGACGCATGGGCTTACTTGCGAGTAAGGAATCAACGCATTGCTGACTTTTCCAACCAGCGCTCACCCATGCAGATTTATTTTTTATGCAAATCATGTACTTTGTGCAACATCAAAGCATCCATTGTTTTCTATGGAATAAGACTCTTTTTAGTTTAAAAATTGATAAGTTTACTTGTGTATATTGGATTTTTGTCATTTTGGTCTTGTTTGATTAAGATAAATATTGGCTTTTTTCCTAAACTGGTGGGGTGTCTATTTTATAGAGTTTTCACTGTATTACTGCGTGATTTGGTACAAATACTTTACACATTGCCTCTGAGATGAGCCTGACTGCTTGTGCCAAGCTACTAACGGGGTGAGCAGGGGTTATCCTCGGTGTGTATCTCCCTTACCCTGACTAGAGTGAGGGTCCCTGCTTGGACAGAGTGCATACTGGCTGCCAACCAGAAACCCTATTTCTAACACCTGGGCTGGACTCTTTCTCTGACACTCGCAGACATAATATTTAATTCTACCTTATAGCACATCTTCCAACTGTCG
Source organism: Pleurodeles waltl (assembly GCF_031143425.1). Lineage (NCBI taxonomy): Eukaryota > Metazoa > Chordata > Amphibia > Caudata > Salamandridae > Pleurodeles > Pleurodeles waltl. Next base: position 959,261,417 of record NC_090447.1, on the reverse strand, counting down.
CTTCAACTTATCCATATTAATCCTCAACACCTCTGTCTCACTCGTCTCCACCAGCTGATGCTCATCCCTAAGCATTTCCTGTTCTACAAAACGTATTTCATTCCTAAATAGGTTGTTTTTATAGCTAGATATGCTCATAATCTTCCCTCTTATAACTGCTTTAAAGGTATCCCAAACAAGTGATGGCAAAGCAGACCCTACATTAACTCTGAAAGACGCCGTTAAGGCAATCCAAATATGTTGAGGAGGAAACGGACATCCATCTTCTGCAAATTTCCCTTCTAGCCAACAAAATAACATAAAACAAAAACTTTATCCTATCGTTCCTTCCCTTCCTGCTCCCCAATTCCAGTTCCTGTGCCTGCCCAAATATAATCAAAGGGAGAGATACTATAACTTCTCAGCCTAATATACCCAAAATTATACTACATACTTCCTCTCAAAATTAATAAATGTCCGGGCATTCCCAAAACATATGAACATCTGTTGCCCTTTCAAGACCACATTTCGGGCATTTCACCACCTCTCCTGTTTTATTTTGGATAATTTATCCAGCGCAATATAAGCTCTATCTATAGTGTAGATATGTTTTTTCTTTAATGGAGCTGGTTTTACTACATCAAACAACATAGACAAGGACTTCTTTCATCATCTATGTACCATCGCCCTAGATTTAAGATCCCTCCAAAGATCCATAGGCAATTTAAAGTCTCCATCTAATCCTTCCACAATTTCCCAGTACCAAACAGTGACATTTTTTGGAACCGAGGAGAACACAGGGAGACTATCTTTCAAAATATTTGCAGAACCCAAACACCCCTTAACCCCCTGTGACCATTCCTTTGTCTGCAAGAACTTCAGTCTGGACAGGGATCCTAAAGTTTTCTCCATCAGCTCTTCACATGAGAGCAAGGTTCCCTCATGAAAGACATCCCCCCAAACTTCAATTCCTGCCTTTTTGATTGGCAAGGCTAGAACATCTTTGAAGCAATATGGTGTACCCGTAGAATCCCAAATAGGCGTGTTGTAACTGTAGTAAATGCTTTTGTTGCTTGTCTTAGCTGATACCAAAACTTTGCGATATCTTGCATTATTTTCAACGTAACCTTTTTTTAAAACTTGGGGTCTCCGAATGTGTGCAAAAAGTCTCTTGATGACAGTTTAACAGTCATAACCATAGCCTTATATATAAGACCAATTGCTGTGGAATCCGGACATGTAAATAACATCCTTGAATTTTTAAGTAAAAATGCCCCATCATAGTATCTCAAGTCGAGCAACGCCAAACCTCCCTTTTCCCTCCTTCTACGCAGCTTTTCAAAGATATTCTTGGGCCCTTTGACCTCCATATAAAAGCATTTATGACCTGCTGAATTTTACCTAAATATCCTGTACGCATTATAAGAGGAATAGCTGAGAACAAAAAGTTCCACTTAGGCAAAATTGCCATTTTAACCAGGTTGACTCTTCCAAGTATAGTCAATGGAAGATGTGCCCATCTTTGCATTATGCCTTTGCATTCCACCAACAATGTTTGTTGATTCCTTTCTGCCAAATGCTTGAGATTGTGTGTCACCCTTATAACTAAATACCTCACTTCCTTCTTTCCATACACCAAGCCATCCTTCAAAGTCCAAGACATTGTATCTGTTTTTTCAACATTCACCCGGTATCCTGATATGCTACCAAATTTCTCAGCCAATTCTATCACCGCGGGGAGAGCTGTTCATAGCTTATCAGTATATACAAGGAGATCATCCGCATATAAAGCTACCTTTTTTACCCAACCTTTACAACTGAAAGGAGAGATTGTCAAATTATGCCTGATCTTTCTAGCTAATGGTTCCATATACAAATCGTATTAGTACAGGAGACAAAGGGCATCCCTGCCTAGTACCTCTTGTGATTGACGTGAGTTCTGTGAGGTTCCCGTTTACTAATACCCTAGCTTTGGGGGCTTTATAAATCTGATCGCTGATCCTACAAAACTTATCCCCCAAATTACCCCGTCTTAAAATTGATTTTAAATAATTCCAATTATCCTGATCAAAAGCCTTCATTGCATCCATAATAATAATCACCAGAGGAGAGTCAAAAGAAGTGGGCAAATCTATCACCCCAATCAGATTAAAGGTCAGTTCATGCAAAAATCTTCCTTTGGAAAAACCTTTCTGATCAGGGTGAATCAAGTTGTTCACTACTCTACTCAACCTATCAGCTAATATTTTGGCAAATAAGTTATAATAGCTGTTCTGCAATGATATAGGCCTATATGATACACATTTTGCTGGATTTTTATCTGGTTTCAAGATTAATGTAATAATAGCCTCACTCCACGAAGTTAGTATATAAATTCTATTTTCAAGAATCCTTCCAAACAATTCCATTAAGGCTGGAATAATTGAGTCCCCTAATACCTTATATAATTCCACTGGAATACCATTCGGACCAGGAGCTTTCCCCCCTTACTCCCACTTAAAACTCTCCTTATTTCTTCTGAAGTTATAGTTCTATTCAAAAGTGCCTGCTCCTGCTGTGAAATGCTAGGAAGTATATCTGGCCCCAACCAATCATCATCCTTTTCCTCCCCTATCTCTAACTCCTCTGTGTAAAGTTCGACAAAAACGTTTTAGAAGACCATCTCAATAGATTTACTATTTGTTACTCTTTCTCCTAACCAATCTACTTCAATTTCTTTAATGTAATTCCTTACTTGGTCTGATTTGCTCTTCCAAGCTAATAACTTCCCAGCGTTTTCACCAAATTCAAAATGGGCCAATTTACTTGCCTCCTACCTTTTTATAATTCTACCATATAGCACATCTTCCAACTGTCGCTTCAACTTATCCAAATTAATCCTCAAAGCCTCCGTCTCACCTGTCTCCACCAGCTGATGCTCATTCCTAAACATTTCTTGTTCTAAAAAACGTATTTCATTCCTAAATAACTTGTTTTTATAGCTAGATATGATCATAATCCTCCCTCTTATAACTGTTTAAAGGTGTCCCAAACAACTGATGGCAAAGCAGACCCTACATTAACTCTGAAAAAGTCCTCTGTCTCCTTGGGTAATTGAAATACAACCTCATTGTCTAATAATAAAGAACAGTCTAATGTCCATCTTTTGCTAGTTGTCTTCTGAATCAAAGCAGTTTCTAGCAAAAGAGCTGCGTGATCTGATAAATGAGTCGGCAAGTATGCTAAATTCTCCACACATTCTCTCAACCGTATATCTAACAGAAAATAATCTATACATCTGTATTTTTTTAAAAAAAAGGAGAAATCCCTTTTGTTTTCAACTCTCTGTCTCCATATATCACACAAGCCAAGTTCCTTCATCATCCCCCAAAAATATTGCTGGGACTTCTGAGTTTCTTATCTAAGACTACGTTAAAGTCTCCCATCATTATAACGGGGTCTGAAAACTCAAATAGCAGGGAGAACATCTATCTAAGTGGTTCTATATTGTCGCAGTTCGGACCATAATACCCTACCAGTACAATATGTCTACCGCCAACCTTTAGTGTGGAAATAATGCTCGGTACAGATACACATTTGGACCCACCTCTGCGGTTTAAATAACTTCATACACTCATCTCTCGCCAAATGGGTCTCTTGCTGGATCAACATTTGTGCTGGTGAGTCCCTTAAGTATTGTAATATTCTATCTCTTTTTCCTCTAGTTCTCAAGCCATTACCGTTCCACGAAAGAATTTGAGAAACAGTTCCTCTTGGCCCCTGGCACCTACCCCTACTAGCTATCCCTAAGATGCAATATAAAAACTGACTGAGGTGAACAAGGCTTTTTTTCTACTTACCCCAAATGGTCCCCACCCAGTGACACCCCACCACCCTCCCTCCCCTCTCATAGAGAACCCACCCAATTTAAGAGCCAATGTTAGCCCCATTTTTAGAATGTTCCTTTATTCCTGGGTATGATCATCCACTCAAAAAAGAAAAAAAACCTTCACTGGTGTTCGGCCTGCCCACTCCTAATTGCTGCGAACAATTCATCCGCTCCATTAACATCCTTTATATTGTGCATCTTGTTATTATACATAACTCAAAGGGATGCAGGGAACTTTAACTGCACTCAAGCCCCTAAGCTCTTAACCAAGCTTTTCCCCAATGCCCATTGCTTATCCATGGTAGACCTAGATAAATCTGACCTAATCTCAAACATGAAATCATCTACTCTCAAGGTTTTTTGTTTTAATGATTTAGACAGAATCCTCTCTTTCAGCTCATAAGTTTGAAAATGTATCAACATTTTCTGAGGTTTACTACTGTTGGGCCTCCTCCTAAAGGGGTCTCCATGGATCCTATGAATATCCTTTTCAATCTCTTCTTTGCTTTCATCGAGCACAATTTTAGATTTGATGAGGGAGACCACATAGGACTTCAAGTTCCCCCCTTCCACTCCTTCCGGTATCTTCAATAGTCTTAAGTGAGTTATTTTCCAATTGTTCTAATTTATTTAGTAGCTCCTGCTCTTTCCCTTTTAGTACCGGAATCTCTTCTTTATATAATCTCAATGCTTCCTTCATTCCTCCCACAGCTTCTTTTAAAGCTTGAGTTCTTGCCATCGGGATGTTAAACTTTCTTTCTAATACCTCACAGGCTTCCCTTATCTCCCCCTGATTTATCTCGGAATTTGCAAAGCCCTTTTTTATATCTTCAGAAATAGAGAGGATCATTGTCTCAATTGAGGAGCCTGAAGTAAGGCAAGGGGCAAAAGGAGCTGTAGACTTCGACACAATCTGAACTCTACGCGCCTGGGAGCCAACGGTGATGGATAAATGGCTTGCAGGGAGGCAGATTCCTCGCTATTGCTCTGCGTAAGAGAAGAAACCCCAAATCTTACTTGCATCTCCTCAGAATATCCATTGGCTTGGAGGGGCGGGAGTACACCATTTTTTACTGTTCCAATGACGCCACCATTCTGATCCCCTACTTGCAGGCCAAGGTCCTCCATTACCTGTTTACTCTGGGTAGTCTTTACCTGACCTGGGGTAAGCATGGTAACCTCAGGTCTAACCCTGAAGTAAGACCTCAAGAAAGGCTTAAGTTTACTTTTAATTTTATGTCAGTTTTCACTCCCCCTCTTCACACTGTTCCTGCTACATTCAAGCTCTTTAATTTTGCCTGCTCTCTTAGGTCTCCCTTCTTCAGAGCCCTCCTTCCGCCCTTTGCAGGACACCTCCTGCCCCAGTCCACCAAAATCTTAGGGGGGTGAGCCACAATCTCCCCCGCTCTGTCTTACCGCTCCTCTGCCGGCTGTCGCCTCCTCCGCCTCTGCCATTGCACCTTTCGCATCCCTCCTCACCTCCACTCCAGGCTCCTCTATCCCAACTCTGGCAGCCTTGCTTGTGCTGCCGCTGCCACTGTTTCCCCAAAGGGGAATATGCACTGCTCCTCAGCGGGTCCGACGAAGCTCCAGCGTGGCCCAGCTCCAATGCAACACACCAGCTGCCAACCGTGCCACTGAAGCACTCCTCAACATGCTTCCTGTCCTTGTTGATGGCCCACACATCAGGGGAGTTTGCCCTCGCTTCCAGAGAGCACCGCCACCTCCACTACCCAGGAAAACAGGTAATCGCTCTAGCGTGCTGCTTCCTAGTGCAGCCCGCCATGTTCTCCGATGCCTCCTGATGGTATTGTTTTACTTTTGAAACCAGGCTTGGAGATTCACAGGTGGGTATTGGAGACTTTGTATCAATTCCAGCTGGTGGGTGTTTATAAGATGAATACATAAAAAATGTAAATTATTTTATGCAACTTTACTTTTAGCACTTTATCTCCTGGATTGCGTCCCATTGGTTAATTCTAAATCTAAGAGATATCTGGGCATAAATGCCACGGAGGATACTCATAATCTGTTTCCATTAAATTATCTTTCCCTAGCTAAGAAGGTAAAAAAGCTCCTTTCTAAATGGATGATTCGCCCAATATCTATAATTGGTAGGGTTGCATTAATACGTGTGACAATTTTGGCGCGTTTCAACCCCTATTCACGGCTTTGCTTTGAACTCTACTAATGCAATTTTTTAAAGAAATCGAGGGAATGTTAACTACTTTTATTTACATTCTTTATAAACCAGTAGGGGAGGGCGGTTTGGGACTCCCAAATTTTATAAACTATTATTTAGCCTCTTTTCCTCCTTTGTCATAACTATTTTTTGAACCTATGGGCTCAAGTGGCACATTGAGATATATTTTTTTAATTTAATTTAATTTTCCAAGAATAGAGGATTACAGATTTCCTATGGCTAACAATATCTCCTATTAACATTTGTTTTAAGTCCTTTCAATGGTGGTTGAGCAGAAAAGAACGTTTTTTTAAATGTTATGCCATTCCAGCTATTAATACTGCCTACAGACTAGTAGATCACATGTAGTAGGTTAATGAATATTCAGTTGTTGGGAATTCTTAAATCACTGATTATTGGAAAAAGTGGGCTGAAATAGAATGGTCTTATATACCAATTTCACAAGTCTTAAGGCAACTCAATCCCATTCTAGTCAATCAATCAATGAATCAAACATTTATAGAGTGTGGCTTATCACTGGAGGGGTCACAAGGTGGTAGGTGGGGAATGCACGTCAGTCAAAGAGCCCGGTCTTGAGGTCCTTCCTGAACAGAGCCAATAAAGGGGACTGCCTGAGGTAGAGCTGCATCGTGTTCCAGGTCTGCACGGCGAAGAGGGAGAAATATCTTTCTCTAGCCATGTTCTCCCAGATCCTGGGGATGGTGGCGAGGGTCAGTTGAGCAGAGCAAAGTTGCCTGGACGGTGTGTAGAAAGAGAGGCAGTGGTTAAGGTAGGCGGGTTTGATGCTGTGAAGGGCCATGTACGCTTGAGTCAGGAGTTTGAAAGTGATGCGTTTGTTGACGGGGAGCAAGTGTAGGTCTCTCAGGTGGGTGAACATGTGGCTGTGGCCGGGGATGTCCGGGATCAGTCTGGCCACGGCATTCTGTGTTCTCTGGAATCTTGTTTGGGGTTTCTTGTTGATTATGGCATAGTGGTTGTTGCCGTAGTTGAGTTTACTGCTAATGAGTGCCTGGGTTACTATTCTTCTTGCGTTAGTGGAGATCCACTTGACGATCTTCAGGAGCAGGCAGAGACTGTGGAAGTATGAGGATGAAACAGCATTGACTTGGCAGACCATAGACAGTGAGGAGTCGAGAATGATGCTGAGGATGCGTATGTGGTCGGTAGGGGATGGGGTCCCGAGTGGTACCGATTGGGCTCAGGATGAGGATCTCAGTCTTGTCCAAGTTGAGCTTGAGGCAGCTGTCTTTCATCTAGTTGGTGACTGCCTTTATTCCGTTGTGAAAGTTAATTTTGGCTGTCAATGGTTCATCAGTGAAGGAGTGAATAAGCTGTGTTTCATCTGTATATGAGACGATGTTGAGCCCGTGGTGTTGGATGATCTTGGTGAGCAGGGTCATGTTGAAATTGAAGAGGGTGGAGCTCAGGAAGGAGCCCTGGAGAAATCCACAGCTGGTTTCTGTCAGCTTCGATGTGAAAGGTGGGAGCCTGACTTTCTGGGTTTGGCTGGTGAAGAAAGTAGCAGATCCACTCCACAGTATTGCCAAAGATGCCGGTGTCATGTAGTCTGGTACACAAGGTAGTGTGGGAGATGGTGTTGAAGGTGGTGGAGAGGTCAAAGAGGACCAGGGCAGCTGTTTCACCACAGTCCAGTAGGATGCAGATGTCATCCATGGCTACTATGATTGCCATTTTGGTGCTGTGGTTGCTCCTGAATCCGAATTGGGAAGGGTTGAGGGTGTGGTTGGTCCAGATGAACTTGGTGAGCTGTGTGTTGATCACTCTTTTGATTACCTCAGCTGGAAAATGGAGCATTGAGATCAGTCTGTAGTTTTTCAACTCAGTTGGGTCTGTGGAGGGTTTCTTCAGTAGGAGGTTTATCTCCAAGAAGGTGGCAGTCTTGATGGAGCGTTTGATGGTATGGCATAGTTCGGGTGCGATGTTGGTGCCAGTTTGATTGAAGATGTAGTGAGGGCATGGGTCCGAGGGTCCCCAAGAGTGGATGGCATTCATAAGCTTCAAGGTGTCTTCCGGTGTGAGGAGGTCCAGTGGTTCATGATCGGTTGACAATTGAAGTCCGTGGTAGTGCTTTTGGGCAGGTTTTTGCTTGTAAATCCTTTATAGATGTCTTGGATTTTTGCGGTGGAAGAAGGTGGCTAGTTTGTCACAGAGGTCTTGGGCAGGTGGGATGTCTGTGGTGCCCGTGCTGGGTTTTGTGAATTCCTGGACTACTGTGAAAAGTTCCTTGCTGTTGTGTGAATTGGCATTGATGTGCACATGAATGGCCAATTTTCCAGCCAATCTGATGACCTGGTGGTGTGATGTGAGGATGTCTTTGAAGGCTTTGTGGTCTGTTGTGCTCTTACTGCTTCTCCAATTTCTCTTGAGTTGTCTGTATATGCTCTTGGATTCACTACGGAGCCTGCTGGGATCGCAACCCGCACTGCATGGTTTTCGGATCATCATGCGGCAGGATTTCCGATGAAAACATTGCTGGGCGTGTAAAACTGATGCAAGGCCTGTCTGGACCCAAGAGCGTGGTTTGAATCGACGCATCGCTTTCCTTTGGAGAGAAGGAACAACGCACACCGACGCAACTGAAAAAGAAACGATGCTCGGTCTCACTCGTGAGTGATACCAACGCATCGTAAGTCCTTTTTGATGCACACTCGCCTGTGGAGGGTTATTTTTGACACATCAAGGTACATTTCCACGCTAACAGCATTAGCGTTGTGTTTAAAATTACATGAAGACTCTTTTTGGTTTTTAATTGATAACTTGACTTGTAAATGGTGGATTTTTGCAGTTTTGTTCTTGTTTTGTTTAGATAAATATTCTCTCTTTTTCTAGACCTGTGTTGTGTCATTTTGTAGTGTTGTCATTGAGTTACTGTGTGTGTTGTTACAAATACTTTAAACCTAGCACTCTGAAGTTCAGCCTGCCTGCTCGTGCCAAGCTACCAAGGGGGTGAGCGGAAGTTAGTTGAGGGTGATTCTCTTTTACCATGACTAGAGTGAGGGTCCTTGCTTGGACGGGGGGTAACCTGACTGCCAACTAAAGACCCCACTTCGAACAACTACAGAGAGCTACAGGTCATTATTTCTATGCTCTCACAGTGTTCAGATAATTTGCACTAGATGTGACTGTATACATAAATGCACATTTTCAACACATAAAATACTAGTAGTCAAGTTGTGTTCAAGGGTGTTTATTGTAGTGTTATGAAATTGAGGGTAAAGTGCAATGGGATGGAGTGATGGTGGAGAAATAGGAACGGGAGCAAAAGCAATTCAAAGTGGACAAGGTGACTGTATTGGACACAAGGGGGAGAATCAGGAGAGTCTAATTTCCTTGCGGTGGTCTTGGCAAGTGTCTCTGGCTTCTGTCTGGATCTCAGGGAACGTTTGCGGGGTTGGTTCACCTTCCGCAGGGGGAGTGGTGCTGGTGGCCTGTGGGTCCTGTGGCAGTCCACTAGCTGCAGTGGATGTGGAAGGCTGGTCAATGGACTGGCTAGTGGTAGAGGCCTGCTGCTGTGCTATTGCTTCCCTCATGATTTTGGCATTGTCTGCCAGCACCCTGCTATGGAGATCAAGGTGCTGTTGATGGCCTGCCAGTTCTCCCTGATCCCCTGATACTATTCCTCCTGCAGCCACCTGTTCTCCTCCACATTGTCAAGGATCTGGCCCATCCTGTCCTGGGAATGTTGGTAGGCTCCCTGGATCCCAGTGAGTGCCTCCTGGAGAGTCGGTTCCCTGGGCCTGACTTCCCCCGGAGGCACAGTGGTCCTTCCAGTGTCCCTATTGCCCTGTGCCTCTGTCTCCTGAATGGTGTGCCCACTGCCACTCACCCCAGGACCCTGATTGTCTTTGGGAGTGAGGTGTGGACTGGGGTCCCTGTACAGGTGGGCACACTGCTTATTGACGTGTCCTGGGGACACAGTTGTGGGTACGCTGGGTGAGTGCTGTGCTTTTGGATACTGTGGGGGAGGCTCTGTGGTGGACTATGATTGGGCTGGGGTGACCGACTGTCTAGTGGTCCCTGATGGGCCAGGTTTTTGATCCAGATCTTAAAGTCCAGAGTTACTGTCATCACTGGGGGCATCTTCTGTTGGGGGACTGGATACTCGTGGCACCTCCTCTCCGCTGACATTGGCTGGAGCACATGTGGCGATGTAAGTGATGTATAATGCTTCATGTCTGTGACATATTGTACATTTTTGGCTTCCATTCTGTCATTGCTGTTGCCCTGCCACCTTTTCTTCAGTATGGTGATGTATTGTGGGGTTGTTAGTTTCTCTATGCTGTGCATGCTTTAGTGATTGGTGTCCATGCAAGGCTGGGAGGGCTGTCCATGCATTGGTATGGCAGGCAGGATTTGGCATTGAGGTTAGTCAGATTTGTAGGTGCAGTGTGTGGGATGGAGTGGAGTGATGGGAGTGAGGGGGTGTGATGGCATGCAGGTATGGGAGGTGATAAGTAGTAAATGTTGACTCACCAGTGTCCAGTCCCCCGGCTACTCCAGAGAGTCCCTCAGGATGCAGTAATGCCAAGACATGCTCCTCCCATGCTGTGAGCTGTGGGCGAGGCGGTGGGGGTCAACTGCCAGTCCTCTGTATGGCGAGCTAGTGCCTTGCTGCCAGAGAACACACCTTCCCCCGTAGGTCGTTCCACCTCTTCATAATGTCGTCCCTTTTTCTTGGGTGCTGTTCCATGGCTTTCACCCTGTCCACGATTCACCGCCATAGCTCCATCTTCCTGGCAATGGATATCTGCTGTACCTGTGCTCCAAACAGCTGTAGCTCTACTCTCACTATTTCCTCCACCATGAACCTTAACTCCTCATCAGTGAAATGGGGTGCCTTAGTGGGGAATTGTGTGTTGTGTGGTGTGTTGGTGAGAGTGTGTTGAGTAATTTAGTGAGGTATGTGATGTGGGATGTGTGAGGGATGTATGGGGGTATGTGGTTTGTGTGTGTAGTTGTCTCTGTGCGGACAGTGTCAATCTCCTGGCAGTAATTGTTCTTCGTAAAGGGTTGTGGGTAATGTGGGTGGGTGTTTTATGGTGCTGTGGGTGGGTGGATGTGGTATGTATGAGTGTCAGGTGTATGTTTTTGGTATTGGCCAATGTAGTGTTGTTTTGTATTTAGGTGTCCATTCTGAGCACGGCGGTATGTACAGCCAATTATTTACCACCATCGAATGTCTGCTGTGGTGATTCGTGGGTCATGATGTGGTAGGCATTGTTTTGTTGGCGTAACGGTATGGATGTTGGTACCAACAGTTTACCACTGACCTTTGGGCTGGCGGATTTGTGTATGTGGCAGTATTCTGTCAGATTGGTATGTGTTTGTCATAATATGACGAACGGATATTCGCCACCGCGGCGGTATGATTGTGGCCATCACACTGGCAGTAAGCTGGATTTCCGCCAATGTTAAAATAAAGGCCATAATGTCCTTCATGGAAATTGTTAGCTGCTTATTGCCGCTAGATCTATGGAGTTTAGAAGTAATAACACAAACAGGCCTAGCTGAAGTGTGGGAATCATATACAGCAGGCACATGCTCCACCCAGGCATGTTCAGTAATTGTGGCATCTATTTTGGTGGAGGAATAATTTGAGAAAAAAGGGGCATTCACTATTTCCCAAAACTTGGTCGTGTCATTATTGGCACAGGCAATACTTAGTTTTTTCCAGGCATCCCTTCTAACCTCTTCTTTTATCACTGCTACTGTTTGTAAGGCTTTCTGAACTTCCTAATCTTCGCCATGTCTCTCAGTGAAGTCTTTAGGGAATGCAGCAAATTGCTGTGTGCATGGGAGCAGGCTGCGGTAAACCATTTCATGCTCCTAGGACCTACTTGCATATTCCCAGGAAAGTCCCCCATACACCATTGGGGCCTACACTCAAGCATAACTCAAAATGCTCCCTTACACTCCTCAGAAGTAGCTCTGGGGATGCGTCCAGGTCAACACTGCCCCATTTACGGCATAGTCCCCTGTTTTTAAAGTATCCATCTGGGTCGGCCATCTTACTATTGGTCACTAAAGGCAACTTTATAATAAGACAAAGTTGCAGTGGATTATGATCACCTATCGGACACTCCATGATAGAAAACTTGCTTATCTTCTCAGTCCACATCTCAGAAAGGGCAATGAAATCAATCATAGAGCCATTGCCTCTGCCTGTAAAGTGTAACCTGCTTAAAAAGCACTTGTTAGATAGAGGCCAGGTAGGAGGGTTTACCTTAGTCTACGAGACTATGTGCCTGAAATGGAAGTCACAAATCCAGGCAAGACAGTAAGATGTGGCCAATGTAGGTTCTAGGGCACTGGAGAACCATTGGTTGAAGTCCCAATGTATCAGTTGAATTTTGGTGGAAAAGCTCTGAGTATGAGAAATTGAAAACACACAAGGATAGTCCCTCACTGGCTTGTTACTTTAGGTGCCTTTGAGGGTTGAAGTTTCTACCTTTGGACTTTGTCACTTCTTTGTAGCTCATATTCCTCCACTGGGGCATGGCTCCAAGCTGTAATTTAACAGGGCTCCACAAGGCTGGATACCTTTTGTGCGACATCCAGCTGAAGTTGATTTGCTGCTGCCGAAAAGTTCCAAGCAGAAGCAATCTAAATCTTTGGCCCAGTAGCAATTCACTTTTGTTGCATTGACTTGCCTGGTTGGTTCCAGTCTTCTGTTAGTTTTCCAGACAAAATCCTTGAAACTGCTTTTTAAACCCAAGCTTCTTTGGTTAGGGAGCGGTAGTACACGGACACTTGTTTAAGGGCCCTAGGACCCTAAGGACTCTAGTTGGGGGGTCAGGTTCTTTGAAGGGAAAGCCTCCAGCAGGGTCCAGGGTAGGTGCAATTGGTAGTGGTAAGCTGGGTGCATCAATAAGATGAGCTTGTAGCTTTTGTATCCCTGTAGCTTGCTTAACAGGAGGTCAGCCAACTGACGCTTAGAGTTCACCTCTCAGTCCTGGGTACAAGTTGTAGCAGGTGCAGTTCTTAAGGCGTCTCTCTCCAGCAGGTGCAGTCCTTTTTTGTCTTCTACAGGTCTAGATGTATTCTGAAGTTCTGAAGGGGTTCCTGAGGGTGACCAATTTATGCCTAGTGCGAGCCTGTGGTTGAGGGGAAACTCCAATACTTTCTAATCAATGAGGTAAAAGTTCACAGTGGTGCCCCCTAACCCCTTTGCAGCACTTCCTGTGTGTTACTGTAAAGTATCCAAGAGCACCCTTCATATCTAAAGTTAACATGGGAAAATCTTTTTTCCCTTGGGTAGTTCTTCCTGTGCCCACCCAGAGGTGAGGATATGATAATGAGCAAACCCGCCCTTGTAGTCACTCCAACTCATTTATGAGGGCAGCCTCTTTATAAATGGGATTGGTTGCCGGGTGGCAAGCAGGACAACAAAGAGCCCAGACCTATGAGTGAGTTTTCTCTGCTTGTGACAGGGTAGACACCGTTTGAAGTGTATTATGTTCTTGGCAAAGGCCTAGATGGCCAACCTGTAAGGAGGAAAACATCTCCCCACACCAAGCCCCTTGATCACTGTCTGGGAACATTATACATCCCACCACTGGAGAGACATTAACAGTGATGTGACATTGATCACCGGCAAAACGGCAAATTTGGCTTAGGCAAGAAAATGCCAACTTTCTACAAGAGGCATTTTCACAATAGTAATTATAATATGACTTGGCAAATAGATTGGCCTTTAAATTACTGTGGGCAGACCTCAAGACATGTTTTGTATAATCAATTTAGGAGTGGCAAGATAGGTTTTGCAATCCACTTGTGACATTTACAGGCCATGATACCATATACTAAAGACCTAAAGGTGAGATAAATGTGCCAATCAGGTATTTTAACCATATTGACAAGATATTTACAGGCCAAAGGACGAGTGATCGCACAAAATGAGGCATGTCTTACACTATTCCAATTGCAAGAAGTTGATGCACAATTTGAACCACATTTTCCAAACAGAATAATAGTACGTAAGGTTCAAAGTCACATTATTTGAGTACTGGTAAATTAATCTCTTTAAACTGGACTGGGCCCATACTCACTAAACTTAGAGAGAATAGAAACATTTACATAATCATCTTATTAACTTCAGTCAATATTGCCTTAAATATACCAAAAATGTACAGATTTTCCTCCTTGAATGACATAAACTATCCCTTCTTTCTGTCAGTGTATAAAAAATACATTTAAAATCCATTCTGCTCAGTGCTTAATTAGAGTCTTCATTTGCACAGGACTCCAAATGAATATAATCTTTTAGAAGTCCACATCATATTTTTAAATGATATGTCCACCATCTACTGGAAACAAAGTTACGAGGGGGTGACGGGATTCCAAATGGTGAGTGAGATGTAAACATGCAAATAAAATGGTTTTGAACACAAAGTTATCATAATTCAGGCCATTCATAGTCTGTACATTTTCATACTTCAACTGAAAGCCAGAGCTTCTATGAAGGAGACTTTCCTAATAACGTTATGTTATAGATATTTGTGTAGTTTACTAATCACCTGAAAGGGTATCCAGGTGCTTGAGCAGGTGTGTAGGTTTGTGGTCCCCATGGTGCTTATATGAAGATCTAGGCCTTAAGCTTCTTGCAGGACTCAAGAAGTGAGGAGGAGGCATTAATGTGTAGAAGGAGGTCATGCCATTTCATGGGTGCAATGTAGGAGAATGAGTGACCACACATTTTGCTTTTGCAGATGTGTGGATTGTGTGCCAGTGCGATTGAGGCAGAGCATAGGTGTCTGGTGGGTTGGTGAAAGTGTATGTAGCCTTTGATGTATTCTGTTCCGGTGTTGTGTAGGGATTTGAATGTGTGTGTCAATCAAATTAAATAATGCAACAGGTTGCAAACATGTTTAAACACAAACTACATCCTGTGTATTGCATGTATTGCATCTATGGGAGGTGGAAATCTGAATACTTCCCATTTGCTAATGTTGGGCCAGAATAACATAGAAGTCAAATAAATTATGATAGTGTGAATCCTCACTTTAGCAATTTGGGATACTGTGCCTCTCATAAAAATTGATTGGAGCATTACTTTTTTTGTGATCTTTTTATTTTAGGGCCCACATGGAAACTTGATCTAAATGTTTGTTAATAGCCAGTAAGTGTCTGGGGCCATTGTTCGACCCTTATATACTAGTAATATAAGACTTCCTTTTATATGTTTAAGACATAAAGATGTCCGAATATTTCTCTGGATACTAGAGGTAGAAAAAATTACATTTCATATTCCATGTATATATTTTTTTATATATGACAAGAACTCTGAAATGGTGCTGGAGGTTTGATCTACTTGATCATGTAGAAGTAAGACAAAATAATTGACCAGAACAGAATATGATCAGATTCCTATGGCAATTGGAAACAGAAGCAATAAGTACTACCCTAACAAAATATAAATGAAGACAAAGTACTCTAAGGTAGCAAATAAAAAGTTAGTGAAATTTAATTCCAAAGGTGTGCTAGATGACATAGGACCTTATAGGTGGGAACGATGGCTGCTGCAGACTCTTCTAGTAGGTAGTAGGCTGCCTGAACTCACAGTATATCTGTGAAATGTTCATCCAAACACTTATCTGGGTGAACAGTTGAACCTATGGATTCTGCTCTAAGACATATTGAGGTCATATGGGTTCTTGTGCAGGCAGTGGTTCACAATGGGGTCTGTTTGGTGGCATGAGTGTTGGGAAATACCTGAGCACCACAGCCACTGTGAAAAATCAGTGGATTGGCGGAGCTCCAATAAAGACCTTCTTTTGCACCAAGGATGTAAATGAGGTTCAGACCTAGTGCTGAGACACATGGGGGTACCAGGGTACCCAAGCGCCAGTGAGACTCTTGGGGATATGCTGGTTACATCCAGAATATCTCACTGACTACCTCTTACATTTCTGTGATGGTAGTAGAAGAATCCCATCACATGCCTTAGATGCCTGAAAGAAAGTAGACTGGGAAACACTGATGCCAGAGAGGCAAAAAATGAAAGGAAGGGTTTGATTTTGCAGCAGGTAGGCTTGTCTTTACAAATGAAAGTCTATGCCAAGACACAGGTTCTGATTGGAGAAGCTGAAATTCAATTCAGTACATCAGCAGATGTAACCCAGGTAAGAAGACAAAAAAATGACATGCTTGCAGAAATATCGATGCAGAAGGCACACACTCAATTTGTAGCACACATCTTGCTTGAACAGTGGTTTGAGGAGGTGAAAGTTACTACGATATAGCCTGATTTCAAAGGTGATTATTAAGTCAGGAGGGCTCCTTCAAAAGGGAATACACATCAGACTAGGCATGCAAAGCTAAATCTTGCAGCTCCTCTCTTGACCCACCAAACTTGCTATCTCAGGCCTTGCTGCAGGCTATCACTGGGGACATCTCAGAAGCATGAGAGGCAGTCAGATGACATTCTTTCAATTTGTCACCCATATCTGGATTGCAGAGAAACAACATGTAAGGCAGGCAAAATGGTTTCTGGTAATCTTACAGCCTAAGTGGCCTGAACTGAGTAGGGAAGAGAGCTAGTAAAAGCAAGAATTACCCCGTGGAGACAGACAAGCAAGCACTAACACAGCAATGGCAAAAAGTCATCTAGTAGCAGAGAAGGAGAGTGGAAGAGGAAGTGGCTACACATCTAGTAGGAAATGGTTGGAGAACTCCTCAAAAGGTAGCACAGGAAAGATTATCTTGGGGAGTTGGAATGTGAAATAGTGCACTAGAGCTCTATACCAGTTAAGCTGAAACAGAGGAAAGGAATTGGTGAGTACTGATCACCTAGTCCACCCCTCAATGGATATTTCAAAAGAAATGGCATCAATCAACAACATAGAAAGTTCTGGACTTTGAAGGCATTAGATTTACTATGGCCATTTTAATCTAAGCAACACTGGGGAAGGAGGTGGATATACCATTACAATTCCTAAAGTTTAAGAAAAGAAGTTAAATACATTATCAAATACAAATATCTAAACAATTTTAAATTAAAACCTAAATCTCTGAAAGGAAATAATGGGCAAAAAACATATTATAAAGTATTAAATATATAATAATTCAATGTATAACATAGACTGCAATCCCTATGACCCTAAAACACCAACACAATGATTCAAAAAGTTATAAACATTTAAATAATTTAATGAAAAGAAATACAATGTTCAAATGGCATTATTAAATATATAAATTAATGAATTAAAAAATGAACATTTACCAATTACTAACATAATGTAATAATTAACATAACATATTTTAAAATAAAGAATTTATCATTAAACTTCCAAGTCTAATCTTCTATTAACAAATACTAATTAAAATTTACCAGCTAAACATATTAAGCTATTCATTCAGATGTATGAACTATACTAAAATAATTACACTCAAATAATTTACATAATTACTAATTCATTATTGAACATAAAAATGATTAAATATAGGACTATATTAAAAATAAAAAAAATACCCCAATCCCCTGCAAACTCAACCAAAATTGAAAAAAATACTAATTGAATGTAAAAAAATAACTTAAAAATGTCCAACTATAGTAAAAAATACTTACTTGATATATAAATAAAAAACATATCAAAGCAAACAACTGTGTACAAAGATATTCAAAAAACATATCTACAAAAAACATTTTACCACCTTTTATATTATGTCCCATGATATATCTTTTGAGTTGACAATATTTTTCACTGGCTATCCTGACGTCACAATATTGCTACATGTTCAAGAGGAATTAGGTATATGAAAAGAGTTTTTGAGTCACTAAAATTGGTCCATCTTGGCTCAGAAGTATCAAAAATGTGTAAGGGCACCATTTGGATATAGTGAAATTTTAGTTCTGAAAGAAATGTCAACAGGGAATGCAATGGAAGAAAGTATATTATCTTTCATATTTTTGAAAATATGAAAATTAACATTCTACTCATTTTGTCTTTAGTGATGAGAGGTATATGAAAGTATTTGAATGGAGCTGAACTATACAGTTCCCACGCCTGATGACCATTACATTTGTTTACGTTATAGAGCAACATCCCTCAACACAAGACTAACAATCATAGCAAAATTTTTACCCAATAGCATCCACAATTTATTGACATGGAAAAGGTTAAACTGTTTTCAGCAAAACACTCCTTAGGCTGTCGCGTGGGCTCTCATTATCCTGAATGAGACTACTGGATTTCTAGGCAGCAGGATCGATAACGGTGTGGGGGACTGAGGGGGTTATTCTAACTTTGGAGGAGTGTTAATCCGTCCCAAAAGTGACGGTAAAGTGACGGATATACCACCAGCCGTATTATGAGTTCCATAGGATATAATGGACTCGTAATACGGCTGGTGGTAAATCCGTCACTTTTCCGTCACTTTTGGGACGGATTAACACCTCCTCCAAAGTTAGAATAACCCCCTGAATCTGACCCACGTGTAAGGAACTCTGTCACCCTAAATCCGGTTGTTGCTCCGGCTAACTAGCAGTGCCTCATTTCTCCCACGGGGAAGAGATGATTGGGCAGCCGAGCGCATGACATCTTTGGAACTTCTCAGGGAAGTCGTGGTCACTCAGATCCAAACCAACTCTCTCATTCACAATATGGTCTCATATACTGTACAAATGACAAAGACAGTATAAGTTTTATATAATGTTTTAATAAAACGACTGTATTTTAGATATTAAGGCGTGAGCCGCAATAACCAGAACAATACAACATAGTAGGATTGATATAGTAACCAGGAGAGTAAAACATAAGAATAAAGCTATCATAATTCCTAACCGTTTCTACTCTCCCTCTGCTTGTTCTATTTAGAGCACAGCATGTTAAGCTTCTAGCTTGCCTTTCTGAATCACTAGGGAGACGGACACACTCATACCTGAGCAAAGGCCTGTGATCTGGTTCAGCATCTGCAATGAGGCAATCAGCGTCTAGTTGTGGTTCCCTGGTTGGAATCTCCCTCTTGTATGTATTGGGACAAGGAAGTGATTTTATAACTAACATGTCATCGTGATCACAAAATGTCCCTACGCAGGAATGGCAAGTCTAAACTCCTACCACGTCTATCGGCAATGTACCAGACTGTATCCTTGACTGAAGCACAGAGTGAATATGTTATGAAGAACTCCAGTGCTGAAGTAGGCAAAACAGTGTGATATGAATAAAAAACAACACCGTAGAACTGGCTATTCTGTCAAATAACAGTACGAAGCCTAATAGAAAGCATTTAGAGTAAAGTGCACATAGCCTGAAGCTAATGCGCAAAATATACGTAAAACTGACCACACTACAAGGCAATGTAGCAAATGTTCATGATTAGGCATATCTACAAGCCTCCACAGGTATTTCGATGTATGTAAGAGACTTGGGGGAATGCTGGGTGGAAGGAAATTTGTGGTTCGTCTCAGATTCCAGAACTTTCTGTTACCGAAACAGAACCTGGTGAGAGCCCCACAAGTCACCCCGTCTATGATTCCCCTAGGTCTCTAGTTTCCAAAAATGCACAGGTTTTGTAGGTTTCCCTAGGTGCTGGTTGAGCTAGAGGCCAAAATCCACAGGTAGGCACTTTGCAAAAAACACCTCTGTTTTGTTAGAGAAAATGTGATGTGTCCACTTTGTGTTTTGGGGCATTTCCTGTTGCGGGCCCTAGGCCTATCCACACAAGTGAGGTACCTTTTTAATTGGGAGACTTGGAGGAACGCTGGGTGGAAGGAAATTTGTGGCTCCTCTCAGATTCCAGAACTCTCTGTCACCGGAATGTGGGGAAAACGTGTTTTTTTAGCCAAATTTTGAGGTTTGCAAAGGATTCTGGGTAACAGAACCTGGTGAGAGCCCCACAAGTCACCCCGTCTTGGATTCCCCTAGTCTCTAGTTTTAGAAAATGCACTGGTTTGGTACGTTTCCCTAGGTGCCAGCTGAGCTAGAGGCCAAAATCCACAGGTAGGCACTTTGCAAAAAGCACCTCTGTTTTCTTTGAGAAAATGTGATGTGTCCACTTTGTGTTTTGGGGCATTTCCTGTCATGGGCACTAGGCCTACCCACACAAGTGAGGTACCATTTGTATCGGGAGACTTGGGGGAACATAGAATAGCAAAACACGTGTTATTGCCCCTTGTCTTTCTCTACATTTTTTCCTTCCAAATATAAGACAGTGTGTAAAAAAGACATCTATTTGAGAAATGCCCTGTAATTCACATGCTAATATGGGCACCCCAGAATTCAGAGATGTGCAAATAACCACTGCTCCTCAACACCTTATCTTGTGCCCATTTTGGAAAGACAAAGGTTTTCTTGATACCTATTTTTGACTCTTTATATTTCAGCAAATGAATTGCTGTATCCCCGGTATAGAATAAAAACCCACTGCAAGGCACAGCTAATTTATTGGCTCTGGGTACCTAGGGTTCTTGATGAACCTTCAAGATCTCTATATCCCCACAACCAGAAGAGTCCAGCAGACGTAACGGTATATTGCTTTAAAACATCTGACATTGCAGGAAAAACTTACAGAGTAAAACGTTAAGAAAAATGGCTGTTTTTTTTACCTCAGTTTCAATATTTTTTTATTTCAGTTGTTATTTTATGTAGGAAATCCTTGTAGGATTTACACAAATGACCCATTGCTAAATTCAGAATTGTGTCTACTTTTAAGAAATGTTTAGATTTCGGGGATCCAGCATTGATTTCACACCCATTTCTGTCACTGACTGGAAGGAGGCTGAAAGCACACAAAAATCGTAAAAATGGAGTATGTCCCAGTAAAATGCCAAAATTGTGTTGAAAAACTGGGTTTTCTGATTCAAGTCTGCCTGCTCCTGAAAGCTGGGAAGCTGGTCATTTTAGCACCACAAACAGGGAAATAAAACACAAGCCTTCTTCTGCAGCCCTTTTTCCCATTTTGTTTAAAAAAAAAATATGTTTTACTGTATTTTGGCTAATTTCTTGGTCTTCTTCAGGGGAACCCACAAATTCTGGGTACCTCTAGAACCCCTAGGATGTTGGAAAAAAAGGACCCAAATTTGGCGGGGGTAGCTTATGTGGACAAAATGTTATGAGGGCCTAAGCGCGCCCTGCTCCAAATAGCCAAAAAAAGGCCTGCCACCTGAGGGGGAAAAGGCCTGGCAGCGAAGGGGTTAAAAAAGAGGTGCTAGAATGCACACAAATGTAATTCCAAAGAAATGACAATGAGGTGCATTTTAACTTTTGCACACAAATTTTATAAAGCTACAGTGCAAATAGTCAAAGACAATACCCTAGAATCAAAGGAGAAAAGAATGGAGGAGACAGCTACAGAGGCAAGCTTGGAATTGGATTATGATGTTGAGGCAAGTTTGGTACTAGGCAGCAAACTGTCTTTTTCAGAGGACTACAGACTGTTATGATAAGGTGACAAACAGTCAAATTAGGTTCTCCAACAAAGAGGACAGGGCAGAAAACAAAAACAGTTACAAAAAAGGGAAAGACAAAGACAGCGCCATGGGTATATGTGGGCAAGGTCACAGTAAAAATAAAATATACAGAGATTGTTGTTTTAAGGTTGGGATTGTCTTTTGGTGCTGATGCTGCTTCAGAATATGCACATATTAAGATAGATCTATTCAAATATGGTCACAAACTGAAACTACATAAGATACATGTAACGAAAAAAACTAAAATTGAACCAGTTGACTTACCAACAATAGAGAGTTTGAACTTAGTTGTTTATGATATCAAAACTTTGAATACATTGTATGATTTGAGTCATGGAATTGATTAGATTACCAACTTTGAAATTTGTGATCCCTTTTATCCATTTTTAAAACCAAGATGTAGAAAGATTGTGGTATAAGAACAGGTCTAACTGTACAGACTCATTTTAGACCACAGTCGAAATAGGTACCACAAATACCAAGGGATAACATTGATATAATTTGTGAACAAGTCGGGAAGACCTGTTACAGCTATATAATTGAACACCAAGGGCCTACCAAAATTTAAATCAAACTGAATGGAAAGCTTTGAGATAATTACAGAAGGATGAGAGTATATTCATTAAACATTCTGCCGAATTGGGGAATATTGTATTAATGTTTAGAGAAAAGTATTTTGAGGAAGCATTTAGACATTTTAACAATACTGAATGTTTCCAGGGGATACATAAACAATGCTACATAGATCTACAGCAGTGGTTCCCAACCTTTTGATTTCTGTGGACACCCACTTTAACATTAATTGAACCCGGGGCCCCCCACTGAATTGTTTTGTTTCATTTTTTCAGAGCAGACAGAACCTGGCACAGAGCAGTCAGGCTTATCTAAAAAGGCAGTGTGTAAAGTATTTGTGCGTTTCCGTTTAATTTTTTCAGAGCAGACAGAACCTGGCACAGAGCAGTCAGGCTTATCTAAAAAGGCAGTGTGTAAAGTATTTGTGCAACACACACACAAAGAGTAACACAATCAAAACACCACAAAGAGACTCCACACCAGGTTTGAAAAACAGACAATAATGTTATAAATAACTCAAGACCAAAATTACAAAAATTCAATGAGTAGAAGTTGACTTTTGAATTTTAGAAGAATAACAGTTCTAGCCCTTAGAAGCAAATAGTGCTATAGGGGTCGCAGAAGGTCACACTAGACTGGGTCAAAGTTAACAGTGGAAGCCAACCACGATAGAGCATGGGAGCCATGCAGGCCCGGGAAACAGAATACCTTGATCCTGGATGCAAACAAAAGACCGCAGATTTTCATCACACAGTGCTGGCGATGCGTTGGTTTCGTAGGTAATGCACCAGTGCTGCGATGCATCAGTTCTGAAGCTGATGCACCAGGTTTGTCCATGCAGTGATGGGATGCATCGATCTTCGTTCAGGAGTGGTAGTGATGAGGTGGTTCTTATGCGATATTGAAGAATTGGTTTCAAAACCGATGCACCAGGTTTCTCCATGCAGTGAAGAGATACACCGATGTTTCCTCAGCAGTGGTGGCGATGTGGTTGTTCCGATTCTGAGCGAATGTGATGGTGAAGTGCTGGTTCAGGATACAATGCACAGGTTCTACTCCCACAACAGTGGCTATGTGTCGGATCTATATCTCGCAGTAGGTGATGCATCAATTCTCGCTTCCAGTGAACAAGGCACAGGAGCAGGGGTAGAGACTTTGATATTCCTAAGTCTCAAGAAACAGAAGGCAAGCCAACAAGCACTTGGAGATCACTTTAGGGTGCAAGACAGACCCCAGCTCTCCCTCAGCAAAGTCAGAAAGCAGTTGACAGCAGGGCATCTATCAGAAAAGCAGAAAAGCAGTCCTTCCATGTCAGCATTCCTGCAGAGTGACAGTCTTTAATACAGCACAGCAGTTCTTGTGACAGAGTCCAGTTGTAGGGCCAGAAGTGTCTTATTTGATATGGTCAGAGACCCAGTACTTATACCCAAATATTTCTTTGAAGTGGGTGTGACTTTAAAGAAGGGTCTTTGTAGTGCACAAGTATTATTTTTTCCTCAGTCCTGGCTTCAAATTATGAGTAGGATGTAATCAGCCATTTGCGTCAGGACAGGCATTGCCTATTCAGGTGTGTCAACCCCTTCCACCCTTCCTGTCCAGAAAGGGCCATCAGAATGCAGATGGGGTTGGGTATTTTTTTAGGGCTTTGAGTGGGGGTCGGGCTATTTTTTTTAGGGGTGCGGGGGTTGGGTATTTTTTTATTTAGGGCTTAGGGTGGGGGTCAGGCAGGTTTATTTTTAAAGGGGTGGTGGAAAGTTTAAGGAAGGGCTGGAGGAGGGAGGAGAGAAGAGGAAGGATCAGGAGTCAGGAGACGTTTCAGTGAGGTAAGTGGGGTTGGAGCAGGGTTGGTGGGTAGTTTTTACAGCAGGGTGGATTTAGGGCTCAGGGTAGGTGGGGGCTGTTGGGGTACTTTAATTTTTAGGGGCAGGGGTGGGGGGCCGGGTAGTTTTTTTTTTTTAGGGTTCAGGGTGTGATGGGGTGGGGTAATTTAGTTTTTTGGGGCAGGGGCTGGGATAGTTTTTTTTTAGGGCTTAGGATGGGTAGGGAGTTGGGGTAGTTTACTTATTAGGGGAAGGTTTTAGGGCTCCGGGTGGGTGGGGGTGTTGGGGTAATTTAGTTTTAGGGGGCAGGGGTGGGGGGTTGGGGTAGTTTTTATCTAAGGGTTCAGGGTAGGTGGGGATTGGGGTACTTTAGGTTTTAGGGGCAGGGTGGGAGGTTGGGATGTGCTTTTTAGGGCTCAGGGCAGGTGGGTGGGTCGTGTAGTTTGGATATTAGGGGTGGGGGTAGTTTTGGGCCTCAGGACGGTTGGGAGAATTGCATGAAAGAACCATGCATTCCATTTTGCATGCCGTTTTCACACATGCCTTTACTAGGCATGCTTTTACAACAACATTTGTTGCAAAGGCATGCGTGGGGAAGGAATGCATGGAAACAACTCTGTCATGGTTCCGACAATGATAAGACATGCATTGTTCCGCTTGCGTGGTTCCATCATACAACCCTTTACCACTGCTGACCAGTACTAAAGTCTAAGTGCTCTCTATCTAAAATGTTTTGGTAATTGGCTTTTCCATGATTGGCAGATTTAGTTTAATACTAAGTCCCTAGTAAGGTGCCCTAGAGGTGCTAGGGGCCTTCAAATCAAATGTTACTAGTGGGCCTGCAAAATGTATTGTGCCACCCACCTGAGTAGCCCTGTAAACATGTCTCAGACCTGCCACTGTAGTGTCTGTGTGTGCAGTTTTAAACTGCCAATTGGATCTGGCAAGTGCACCCACTCGCCAGACCCAAACCTTCCCTTTTACTACATACAAGTCCCCCTGAAGGTAGGCCCAAGCAAACACCATGGGCAGGGTGCAGTGTATTTAAAAGGTAGGACATGTACTGGTGTGTTTTACATGTCCTGATAGTGAAATACTGCTAAATTTGTTTTTCACTATTGCAAGGTCTATCTCTCTTATAGTTAACATGGGGATTGCCTTTAAATATCTTCTAAGTGTAATTTACCATTGCGAGCAGATACAGATGGAGTTTGGGGTCTCTGAACTCACAATTTAAAAATACATCTTTTGGTAAAGTTGTTTTTAGATTGTCTTTTTGAAAATGCAACTTTTAGAAAGTGGGCATGTTCTTGCTTAACCGTTCTGTGCCTCTACCTGCCTGTGGAATGCATGTCTGGGTCAGAGTTGGGCTGTTTGTGAATTCCCTCTAGACAGTGACGCAAAGGGAGCTGAGGTGTGTCCTGCATATCCTGATGGGTTTTCCTGTGTTAGAGTGGGAGGGAGGAACTGACACCTGCACTTCCAAGGGCTGTTCCTATCCTCACACAATGCCGTCCCGCACCCCCTGGAGTGTGAATGGGGCCAGGGCAGGGCAAGGCAAGGTCTTGTACACTACAAGGACTTTTCTTTGAAGATTGCCTACTTCAAATACAGAAAGGGTTATCAATACTGTACCTCTGACACCACATAATTAGAATCCTTCTGGACTGTGCTGGATGCTGTTGGAGAGACTGTCACTCTGCCTGTTGCTTTGCTGTGCTGGCCTTCTGCTTGTGGAGTATGTCTGCAGCCAGGCCTGGTCAAGGCCGGAATTTGTGAACAACAGTGACTTTCCTTTGAAGTTTGCCTACTCCAAAGGCAGCAATGAGTATAAGTTGTGGACCCAAACCCCAGACTTTTAGAACACATCTGGATCAAGGGGAACCTCTGTCAATGAAAAGAGCTGAAGAGCTGTAAAGAGGAGTACTGACCCTTTGCTGTGTGTGCTTTGCTGGTTGGCCTGCAGTTTCTGCTTCTGCCTAGGAGAGGACAAAGACTGGACTTTGCGTTGCGTCCTGCTTTTGAAGTTTCTCCAAGGGCTTGGACTGAGCGTGCCTCCTGTTAAGAAGGTTCAGGACCACAAACACTAGTAAAACAGGCACACTGACTATGGACTACTCCACAACCGGTGCCGCTACACAACTCTGTGCTGCTGCCTGCAATCCTAACCCATGGTGCCCACTCAAATGCGATGACACTGACTGATGACACATGCCTGATGACTCTGCAAGCCCCACTGGAGTCCTGCGACATTGTGAGTCCCGAGTGCCATATCACCAACATCCATGACATCTGACTCCGTTGCGGTGCCTGTAAGTCCGGTGCATGGCCGCGGGATCCCAAGAGGTTACCCCACCGTGACTTGACCCACCAGATTCATCTACACTCCCAGATTATACAGGACAGATCCCTCTCACTAACACAGAATCACCTTCCCTGTTCTGCAGTAAGGAGCAGATGATGCACCGGATCCAACAACGCCTCACCTCTCCAAATGCATGCCCTAGCTTGTTTTCCTTGTTACCAAAGGTACTGTACTTGGCAGTGTATGTGACTCCGAGACCGGAGCCACCCTTATCATGAGTGGGTCGGACTATTGGGAACAACTCCGTCAACAATGTTGTGATAGCCCCAGGGAAGCTACTGTGTTTCTAAGTGTTTTTATTGGGATTTGAGTACATTGGATTTTTGTTGCTTTGTCTTGTTTGATTTAGATCAATATTGGTTATTTTTCTAAACTGGTGTGAAGACCTTTTGTGGTGTTTTCACTGTGTTACTCTGTGTGTTTGTGCAAATACTTTACACATTGCCGCTGAGATAAGCCTGACTGCTTGTGCTAAGCTACCAAGGGGGCACAATCAAAGGACTGGATCTGGGTCCGTGACCTACCACAGTGACCTGGCAAGCTGGGAAGGAGCACCGAGGACCGCTTTGGCAGCCCCTCCCAGGAACGGTTGTGAATATAGGCTGCAAGAGCCTACACGGCATGCCCAGCCTCGCTGAACAGCCTGTGCTGCATTGACCATGTGCTCGACCTCAGTGGGGCAGCAGAAGTAGAAGATCTGGACCATCACAAAAGAGGCACACTCAAGGTGCGCTGGCCTGAGATTGTGCCTGCGGCACCCCTGAGATGCTGGGGGTTGGTAGTGGTGGCCCTTCTGGCCGTGATGGTCTATGTGTTCTGGTCAGGTCCAAATGCAGTTTGAGTGGACTGCTGGCAAGCTTCTGCGTAAGCATTAACACTGGCCTGCAGATTTTTCCACCACTCTATATACAGAGTGGTGACTCCTCAAAATGCAGGGATGAGGGGCTAGTGTCACAGACACCCTGTTTAGTGCAGGTAACACTTTTGGAAGAGCCAGTGCTGCACTTGGAGGACCTGAGATGCTTCCTTGCTACTGGGGGCCCTCTTTACCCCTCTAACCCTGCCAGTCTCCAGCCCGATGAGGAAAACACAATGTTACCAGTACAACATAGCAAAAGTTTCAACTACATCAAAACTGCAACAAGGGCGCCTGATGGGGAATTGCTCCCTGGAGCAACAGAGGGGCCACAGGTATCCTAGGGCAAATCCTCAAGGTCATCTGATACACGAGAGCCACCATTGAGGATGTTGCACTGGATTCTGCCCAGATTTTTTGCTTTTCTGATTAGTCAATTTTTGGACTTGTTAATCTGCGTGAGTCTCACTATCGGTGTCTCACCCACGGTAATCAAATGGTAAACAGACTGTGCGTGTTTACTGCCAGTGTCCACCTTTAAAGATAAGGCTGCATCGATGCATCAAAGGTAAGGGGTACTTAGCTCTTTACACCTAAACAGGTGTGTACACTTTTTGGACCTGGCTCTTTTTGTAGGGTCGCCCCCAAACTTTAGTCTTCTTCCTCCTATTTTTGTGACTTGTTTTTGTTAATTTTAAGACTCTGGGCACTTTACTACTGCTAACCAGTTCTAAAGTGCATATGCTCCCTGTCTAAATTGTGTTGGTGATTGGTTTATCCCTGATTGGCCTATTTGATTTACTTGTACATCCCTAATAAAGTGCACTGTGCACGCACATGGCCTGTAAATCAAATGATACTAGTGGGCCTGCAGTACTGATTGTAACACCCACATGAGTAGCCCTGTAAATAGGTCTCAGACCTGCCACTGCAGTGTCTGTGTGTGCAGTTTTAAACTGCCATTTCGAGCTGGCAAGTAAACCCACTTACCAAGCTAAAACCTTCCCTTTTACTACATGTAATTCACCCCTAAAGAAAGCCTGAGGGAGTCCCATTGGTAGAGTGCAGTGTATTTAAAAGGTAGGACATTTACTGATGTGTTTTACATGTCCTGAAAGTGAAATCCTCTAAACTCGGTTTTCACTATTGCAAGGCCTATCTCTCCTATTGGGTAACATGGGGATTGCCCTGAAATATCTTGTAAGTGTAATTTTCCCTTGGGAGGAGATAACAATATGGAATTTGTGGTCTCTGAACTCAATTTAAAAATACATCGTTTGATGAAGTTGTTTTTTTAACTGTGAATTTTAAAATGCCACTTTTAAAAAGCAAGCATGTTCTTGCTTAACCATTCTGTACCTCTGCCTGTTTGCTGAATACACGTCTTGGTCAGGATTACAGTTGGGCTGTTTGTGAATACACTCTAGACAGTCACACAAAGAGAGCTGAGGTGTGCGCTACTTATCCCGATGGCCCATCATCAGGCTGATTGGTCTTCCTGAACTAGAGTGGTGTAAGGAGCTGACACTTGTACCTGAATACGGCTGTGCCTGTTCTCACACAAAGCAGTCTCCAACCCCATGGAGTGTGTCTGGGGCCAGGGCAGGGAAAGGCACCGTCTTGTGTACCACAAAGACTTCTCTTTGAAACTTCTGGAATGAGGAAGAAGAGCTGGATGCTGTTGAAGGGATTGCCACTCTGAGTGTCGCTTTCTTGTGCTAGCCTTCTGCTTGCTGCTTCGATCCTGGGAGTGAAAGGACCGGACGTGCCTTTCTACATCCTGCTTCGAAAGGTTCTCCAATGGCTTGGACTGAGCTTGCCTCCTGTTAAGAGGTCTCAGGAACATCAAAGACTTCATCTGTAAGTGCCAGGGCTCTTCTGCTGAGAGTCACAACTTGCCAGGTGGTATCAAATCCAATTTCTGGGTCCTTGGAAATGCAAGCTGGAGATCTGAAGGAGACAATACATTCATCAATGCACCACACCAGAAGAATTGATGCAGCATCTGATGCAGCACCTGTCTTGTGACTGCAGAATCGATGCAGCACCTGTTTCACCACAGTCCCATCAACAAAACGTGCCTGGATTTTCCATGTATCACCCTTGGGCACCAATTTTTCATCAACCCCGCACCACAGTAAGGAACCAAGGCTGCATGTCTGGAAATTGAGACATCGCCTTTCCTGCGAGGAAAGAATTGACACATCACCTCCCCTTCCAATAAGGAACAGGTGTATTGTTTCAACTGCGAGAAAGGAACTGACCCATCACCTTCCCTGCCCAGTAAGGAACAAATGCAACATATTATTTTTCCGGCACCTCATCTCCCCTATGGCCTCCATTGTCTTTGTTTTCGACACATCCCAGGTTCTTTGTGCTAAAGAGATACATCCATTGATTCCTCTGGAATAAGACCTGCTTAAACTTTTAAAAAGAGATATTTTGACTTGTATATGTTACATTTGTGTTTTGTCATTTTGGTCTTGTTTTACTTAATTTGATATTGGCTATTTTTGTAAACTGGTGCAGAGTCCTTTTGTGGTGTTTTCACTGTGTTACTATGTGTGTGTGTACGAATAATCTAAACATTGCCTCTGAGATAAGCCTAACTCCTTGAGCCAAGCTACGAAGCAGGTGAGCAGGGGTTATCTTAGTTGTGTGACTCCCTTACCCTGACTAGAGAGAGGGTCCCTACTTGGACAGGGTGCAAACCACTGCCAACTAGAAACCTCATTTCTAACAAATCATCTGTGGGCTGTGTGTGGGAAACTACTGTTGTATACAGTCCAGTAACAGCGCACAGGCAGCCTGGCAAAATGGGGACTCTGCAGGATTAGGTATTCACCTGTGATAGGCCTCATGAGGGTAGTGTATTATGGAAAATCAGGATTGCTTTACTGTTTTAAATATAGTGATACTTCATTATACACAGAGAGGAAACATCCTTAGAGTGTAGGGTTCCTTCCCCATGGCGTATAGAGACAATTGAAGCATTGAACTGAAGGGCAATTTGAGCGAGAAAATTATAACCTCCAAGTTGATAACTGCACTTCTTGTGGGTCATTCAGTTTCCATGTTTTCCAGGTTAAGCTCAAAATCAGAGCCTAGGCCTTTTGTCACACTGCTGTGCTCAATAATTAAATTTTCTCCAGCAGCAGGAACAAAGGCCAACTCATACAAAAGGAACAATTAGCACTACTTCTCTTAGCGGCTGAGGTGGAAAGGGATGGGGTGGAATGATCTGTATCAATCACCCTGTTGTCATTGTACACCAGAGATGGGTATACCCAAGCCCAGTGAACAAAGCAGAGTGCAAAGAAAATTTGAGCCAACGCACCGGGGCTTCTTTTGAAATTCTAGTGTGCAAATCCCTGGCAATAATGTCAGTGAGAGGTGGAGCTGAGACCCCAAGAGCTGATGGGACCAGTGGTTCCTGGATGATGGTATTTTGGATTGTCCCAACATGCTGTGCAGGAGGGCTGGGACGGGATAAAATGGTGATGTGGTGTGCTTAGAGGTGCCTGTCTTATGGAACTGTCCTCTTTCCTTCAAAAACTGCTACATATGGGGAAGACTCTCTCTTCCCTGTGAAGTTTCTGCTTTACCGTGCTGCTGGAACCTGGGACTGCCATGGAGAAATGGAAGGAGGAACCGCCTGCCTACTACTCTGGATTCAGGACTCTGTTCGGTTGACCCCAGGACCAGTGTGTCTCCGCAAGGCCCAGTGAGGCTGGCCCCCTTATTCCCCCTGAGGACCAGTTGGGGGAAGCTCTGGACTTTTCTGCGCCCACCAACAAAACCACAAAGGAGAACTGGCCCAAGGAGCCAGGAGGGCCAGATTTTAGAGGAATGCACCACTTTGTAGGTAAGGAGGCTTGTTGCAAATACCTCTGGTGGAAAGAGTTTGTCACCAGGAGTAAACTGAGCCACCCAGGATCGTCCAAATTGGACCAGTGGAGCCTGAGTTATGGCATTCTAAATTTTGGTGACCTTTGAGCTATTTTTTCTTCCTCAGAATGCATGGGACTTTGTTGCCACTCGGTTAAATTCCCCCAGGGTGGATGTGGGACACTGCAAAGAAGCTGTGTTTTCATCTGTTTAGTGGAGAGGGCGTGTGTGGTGCCCCCTCCTGGTTTTCCTATCTGGCTCAGGGACCACACCCCCCAAGAAGATTTATGGAGGAGGGGCCGGGACCCCATTGCAGATCCCCAAGTATGGGGAAGCACCATCGCACTTCCTTGAGATTCCATGGAGGGGGCCCAAGACCCCCGTTACATTCTTGGAGGACAGGGAGAGTGCAGCCACAACACCTCCTCATGTGGTCCGCTCTCCCCGCTCCCCATGCCTGGGGGGACCAGGAGGTGCCCTACTCAACACAAATCTGTCTGCTGGAGCAGGCAGACAAAAAGAAGGACTGCCAGCCCCCCACAGCAGCACACATTTGTGCTGCTGGCAAGGGAAGCAATGGGGGGTAGCGGGGAGTAGACTCCCTGAGCTCCTCTTCAACAATGGCAATCTCGGGGGTGCTTGAGTGGGACCAGGCACCCCCATCAAAATGAAGAGGAACGCGGCAAGAGGCAGCATTCTAAAGTAAACAACATGGAAAGCATCACAACAGATTTCCCCAGCACCTCACCTCCCTTGAATAGGTCTCAGACTCCCATGCTTTATGATCCTGTGAGAGTCAAGTGCGACAAGGGGGTGTCTGTGTTCCCAATGAGGACAAATGTGGATCAGTTGCTTGTGATGGCCACACAACTAACAGCCTAATTTCCAACAGAGGATCAAAATGGTTGGGTAGGCTAGGAGGTAGGGCTGCTCTGACAAGATGTGCAATAAATTGCTGAATGAGTCACGGAGAACAAGAAATGCAACAGAACTTGGGACCTTAGTTTGTGATGACTTCAAAAAGCCCTTCAACTCTGTTCGATAGCAATTTGTGTTCTGCCAGTTGGAATGCACAAACTGTGCCCTCCTTTTTTCATGATGTGTCACGGTGCTCTAGCCTAAACTGTGGGCTTGTGTCAGAGTGAACGGGGTTATTTTCCCAGTTATTGGTATTGAACGGAGAATGAGACAACACTGTCCCTTGTCCTCACTCCTATTTGCCCTGGTCATCAAGTGCTAGCAAATTGTATCCGGTATGATGAGCTGCTCAGTGGATTCTGATGGTCAGGAGGATTTTCAAAGTGTTGCTACACACCAACCACGTTCTGGTCTACATTGGAGACTCAAAGACTACCCCACCCTGACTCATCTATGCTCCAGACATATGCAGACACATCAGGCCTAACATTGAACTGGACCAAATCAACTTACAATCCCCTGACAAATGCACTGAGCAACATAAAGGTCAGCAAACCGTTATGATGGGTGACCCAATAACTTCAAATACCCGTGAATGCAAGTACTACTTACTAGGCAACAAACATAGGGCATAAACATTATATCCTTAGTAGCCTGGATATGGAGAGAAATAGATTCATGGGAAAGTCTCCTGCTGAAAAAAAGTAGGCAGGCATCACTATTTATGATGATATCCCTTCCACGACTTCTGCACACATTGCAGAATATCCCTTACGTTAAACCACCTAACTTCTTACACACCTTACAATCAGCAATAGTGAAGTTTCTATGGGTTAGAGATCAGCAGCATAACTCCTACTGTAAGTGCATACCCACTCCCTGTGACGGGGGCCTAGTGACAGTGGTTATACGATTGTACTGCTGGGTAAGTCAGATAGTGTTAATTAACAATTGGCTTGTTGCAGACTGGGAAGATTCTGCAATAGCTCTAGAGCTTCGGGCTCCTGATCGATATGGTATACTTGACCTGCTTAATTACCCATATACCCACAAAAGCCCACCCACCTGCAACTCAGATGTCCCTATTATGCTGGCATCAGACACTAAGGTGGAACAAATTGCAGGACATGCAGATGGCCGAAATACCACTTTGGGCATGGAACTGGCTTGGGCAGACAGTCAAACTGGAGGGCTTCTACACTTGGGGCAACATTGATACAGCCAAAATAGGGAACATCTGAAAGGGCAGCCCGATGTCTTCATTTCAGCACCTCATGGACATATACATGATCAATAGGATACAATTTTACTGGTGTCTGCAACTGCGCCTTGCTTTGGAAACATCCCTTAACCCTCAGCAAGTCCTTCTGCTTACAAATGCCTAGAGTACACATTACAGAGTCTTTAATGAGAAAGAAAGGAATTTTCACTATATACCGTACACTGGTGAGTAATACACTGCATACTATGCTAGTGCTGAAAGAAGAGTGGGAGTGTAGCATGGGTACCCTTGAAAAGGAGTACTGGGTGGAAGCCAAAAGGGCTCCCAGGGTATTGGTGGTCTCCTTAAGATTGCAAGTAATCCAACTCTGGTACCTACACATGATATAACATGGCCCTACGCCATTAAGTAAAATGGAGAAAGGTCTTGATCCACAGTGTTTGAAATCTTATTCCACACAATATGGGAGTTCCCCGTCATACAACAATACTAGTGTAACATGTGCAACATACAATCACAGGTAGTGGGCAGAATGGTGATACTCAAGCCAAAACTGGTCTTTCTGAGTGTAATTAATGAATGTGGAGGTTAAAGAACACACAAGACTCCCTGTGGCAATGGGTTTCCTAATTGATAATAGCGATAAAAAACAGTACTGGAGGTCAGAACAGGTGCATCTGATAGCTGAAAGGAATCGCGGAATGGACTAATATATTGTAGTGGAACAATTTATATATAAATCATATAGCTGCCCAGAGAAACACTGTAAGGTCTCAGGTGATTTTATGGTTTATTCTGATAGACTAAAATATAGGTACATCATTTGTATACATTGAAACTATTTACAGAGGTGAGTGCAGAATGGGTCTCATGCAGCACTGTGTCATTATTTATTTAAAATATGTGACATATACCTAAAACCTAAGCAATAACAGTTAGAAAAATGAAGAATAGACCTATCGCTCCAGGCACCTGATTGTTGAACTGCATTCAAAAACATAGATACATGTGAAGTGTTCAGAAGGAAAGAACATAACACCTAAAATTCTATCCGGGAATGGCCTAAATACATGGCTGTATTTTAGCCCTGCTGCTATTCTCCTTATATGTTGCAGATCCATGAACCAAAGTGATGAATATGCTCCACTGTGATTAAGGATCTCCATTCTATTTAGCATGCAGAGATAACTAGTCATCCGTTCACAACACAAACTTGCCTACAAACACAATTAACCTTTCTACAAACTGTAATCAGAACTACTTACAATGGAATTACATCAGAACCAAAATAGGAGGCTTCAGCAACAACTTTAATTGCTTCAAAGATGGAAATAATACTAACAAAGTTAACTATCTCATAGTAGAAACAATCTTAAAACTCACATAAAATAAGCATTTAACTAGCTTACAAACTAATCTATAAGAGCTGTTAAATGAGTCTCAAGGAAATTCTGAGGTAAGGGCAATTTAGTCCAACTATCACTTCCATAACAACTAACAGTACACCAATACATCCATACAGTGGTGCTGTCTTCTATCTACAACTAATTAACAAATTAGGGAAGCAACATATGAAAAACATTCAGTGAGCAATCAAAGCAACTACAACACACTGCTGCATAAGACTTTATCATAAATGAACGTGTGAACAGCTTTAAAATGACATCAATATAAAAATATATTTGCTATTGCATGAATTCTAAAAGCCAAGCATTAAAAAGCCTGGTTAAAAGAGAAGTAACTCAAACTTCAAGAAATGTACTGTGCTTAAAGTCTGGGCATATTTTCACTGTTAAGTACTGTTACTGCAAAATGTATCAATTAAAAATTATTAATGAATGTTTATGTATTTTGAATAATGAAAATGTTGAAAATGATTAACGTAGAAAAATAATGTGCACGTTTGAAAATGTGCCCTCGGAGACCGATCACCAACATTCACAAATGTACTAATAAAATGAATAACATATATGAAATATAGAAAAACGTACAGAAATAACATAGAAGTATGTCATATTGAGAGATATAACTTGTGTTTTACATTATATTGTAGAGCTTAACATACCCAAAGTTGTGGCCTAGTTTTGCCAGGCCTTGGGCAGTAGCTGAATAGTAACGTTAAAATGAAAGATGCTGACAAATCAGACTAATCGTGAACTGCTCATTGTTTAATAAAAATTGTCTAGCTGAAACCTATGCATGAACCGACAGACAGGAGACGATGGAAACCAGAATGTAACAACTACTGTGTAAAGCGCTCAGAGCTTTCTTTCCCAGGACTCGAAAAATAAAGACACTGACTGGAGAAGAAGATGCAAAACTTTTGACACCTGAGGAGCCGGATGATGAGGACATCACAAAGTGAACCAATGAACAATCTGAGAACTGTACAATATTAAACTTTATAGATTTGGAGTAAATATGCAACTGGACAGAGTCATAACTGGTGATTAATTGCCCAATTAGTAATTGGGGGATAGTCTGGGAGACTTTGTTATAATGCTGTGACAAAAGAGGAAACATTTCAGATGAGATGCAAACTGAGATGAGTTAGGTGATGAGACGGCTTGAGTGAGATGCTAAGGCGATTCAAAATTGTGTTATTGGGCTCATGCTCTTGAGAGCCTGATGTGTTGCTGATAGATGGATGACCTGAGGATGAAGACTAACTTGTTGCTGACCCATACCGAGGATAGGTAGATATGACAATTTGACTAAATTAACTTTTGTGCCTTTTCTTTCTAGGTACCAACTGCGCTGATTAAATAGGTTTTCTCTTAGCTAGATATTTTCCAAATTCATGTTCTAAACTGTTTTCGCATGAAGTCCCACATGCTGATGTTAATCTGGGCTAAGTGAGGTTCCTACCTTATGACATTGAAAATTCAGAGATAAATGATTGACAAACTGATTTGCTGAACTCTGCCACTCATGTTGACTTATTAATTCCTGATTTAATTATTGACCTATGCTATTGCTTTAGAATGTACTCTGATGCAAGTTTTGATTAGTCTATGTTCTTGGCACCTTCTAATGAATTAATATGGAATTACTACCGTGAATAAAGTTGAATTCATTTTGCATGAATTAGTATTGTAACTAATATGGAATGAAAATACTAAAACATATAGGCCCTCATTCCAACATTGACGGGCGGCGGAGGCCGCCCGTCAATGTTGCGCGTCAGGAATACCGCTCCGCGGTCCAGAGACCGCGGAGGGTATTCCAAGTTTTCCCCTGGGCTGGCGGGCGGCCGCCGAAAGGCCGCCCGCCAGCCCAGGGGAAAACGACCTTCCCACCATGAAGCCGGCTCGTAATCGAGCCGGCGGAGTGGGAAGGTGCGACGGGTGCTACTGCACCCGTCGCGTATTTCACTGTCTGATATGCAGACAGTGAAATACAAGCGGGGCCCTCTTACGGAGGCCCCTGCAGTGCCCATGCCATTGGCATGGGCACTGCAGGGGCCCCCAGGGGCCCCACGACACCCCCTACCGCCATCCTGTTCCTGGCGGGCGAACCGCCAGGAACAGGATGGCGGTAGGGGGTGTCAGAATCCCCTCGGCGGCGCAGCAAGCTGCGCTGCCTTGGAGGATTCTATGGGGCAGCGGGAAACTGGCGGGAGACCGCCAGTTTCCCTCTTCTGACCGCGGCCAAAGCGCTGCGGTCAGAATGCCCTGCGGGGCACCGCCGGGCTGTCGGCGGTGCTCCCGCCAACCGCGAACCTGGCGGTCTATGACCGCCAGGCTCGTAATGAGGGCCATAGTGAGTTGTGGTTATTCATGACCGGAGGGTCATGGGGTGTTATTGTTTCTGATTCATTCATGTTTATGACTAATGTTTATTTAATTGTGAATTAATTATTAGTGTGACTACCATTCACCTAGCTAGGATGCTCCATGTGAATCAAAAGGTTCATCAACCAATACGCATCCCCTTGTAAGTTCACTTACTAAGGACCAGGCGCGCTAACAGTTTTTGGTAGCAGAGGATGGTTAGTTTCCTTGGAGAACTAGTTTGGTGGTTATGGTAGTAGTTTAGGGTTGGTAAGTTATTCATTTTTCAAGATTTGAATCTTATTTTTTGAAATGGCAGTTGTAGCAAAGATAATGTCCCCTCAACCCCTGCAATGACTTTCCCAGATCGTGGAAGTAGAGTTGTGTATGTTCTCGGTGTTTTAGTGATAGTGTGAAAGTGATAGGTTGCGCTTGCACAGCTTATGCAAATGACAGGTGAATTGTGACGTATGTGAGGGAAGTAGGAAGTCTGCGTACTCCAGATGAGGTTTTAGTAGGAGTGTTCATACTCCACTGTGTGAGGATAGGGAAGTCATCGAACTTCATATGTGTGTGGCGCTTTGTGCTCAAAAATTGTCCACGTGGTTGTTGATGATGTACAGACCCTGCGTGGTCAAAGACTCTGGAGTATATTGACAAGTGTTGGAGACACTTGGTTATATGTTGTAATCTGTCAGGTTTAGTAGGTTGATCGGGCGTGGTCAACAAGTCGGTGTGTAGGTTAAATGAGTAAGAGAAATTCTTCCACTGAGATTTGGTGAGTCCTATGTGCACCAGGACAGACCAATTAATCAGTTGAGAGTAAAACTCGCGGGTCGAATTTTACTTGCGGATGTTGGAGACTGAGAAAGAGGAATAACTATAGGAGCGAAAGGGCCAGCAGTGAAAATCCGTAAGGTCTCCGAAGCGATTGTGTTACCTTCCTGTAGAAAACCAGCAGATTTGTTTTGATTATTGGTTTTAGGTTAGTGCTTGCAATAATTTGCATTAGTTTGTGTGAATTGGAGTTTAGGAGGACGAGCCACAAGACTTTGTCAGCCGCCATGTGTGTGAGTGTGACTTCATTTGAGCTGCGCTGGGATAGGTTGGTTAGTGAGAAGAGTTGCAAGTGGATTGGCAGCCGTCTGTGGGAGGCAATTGGTTGAGAAAGCAGGTGAAGGGGATCTTGGGAGTAAAAGTCACATCCTGATTTGATTCAAATACACAAAAGATAGAAAAGATGAAGTTTTTCAAAGTGTTTAGGAGTGCCATGAAGGGTGATACATAAGTTAAGGTGACTGTGGGGGAGCCTACCCCACCGGAAATTTTTCCAGCTTATATTGTAATGGAGGAGTGAGGTGTCGCGCCATGCCTTTGGTTAAAACAATGGTGCACACTGACAGAGAAAGAGGGAGTTTTAACATTTCCAGAGCATGGATCGTTTAATTAGAGAGTCTTGGATCAGTTGCAGATGACGTTGTATGATACAAGGCCTCTTCCGAGAACAGCACAGATTGCAGCCTTAGCAGTTTGGGAGCGCATAGCAAGACAACAGCAGGGGATAACGTTTCAAAGAAGAATAAGAAAGGTGGAGAAGTCTCTAGCAGATGAGATTGGGAACAGAAGAATTGGAGAACAGCGACATTGTAGGACGTTAAGTTGTGTCCTGCTATCGCAGAGGAAGTTGAGGCAGAAAGGAAAGAGGAGACTAGGAAAAGTGCTAAGAGTTCATCAGGGAGTAAAAATAAGAAAAAGACTTACGTAGAAGAGGAAGATTTTGATGTTGAGGATCTTATTACTCAGGTGTTGAGAGACCGACCTCCACCAAATGCGGTGCATGAGGGGGTCCGAGAACAAGTTCTGCTCCAACTACCCCAGCACAAATGTCGAGGATAGCGGGACCAGTTCAGACAGATAACGGACAGGTACAAGGGGAAGTGCAGAGTACTCCTAATGCATTTTCAGCATCGGTGGTCCAAGCACAGATGCATCCGCCACCGATACAGAGAATTTATCCTCAAGTACCGATTCTTGAGACAACCTTGAACTTCGTGGTACCTATGGAGCAAGTAGTTCAGAGACCATTGTTAGTCCACACTGAGCCAACACCGATATTGATGCTCCAGGCACAGACACAAGGTTTTGCCAAGGTTTACACTATTAACAGGGACACAGTCATATGTGACCTTAGTGATGAAACAGATTATGGGAGTAGTCCTTCCGCAGAAAATGGGTACTAGAGTAGCCCCAGATACAATATCTCTGCCAATTACTGTTGATCCAGCTGTACAATTGTTTGCGCAGCAGAAATCAATCACTGCAGAACAAGGTGAAATGTCACATAGCCTCGTGAGGAGGGGGATGAGAGAACATGTGCAGGTAATTTCTTCCATGGGCCAGACTTCTGATGGATCCAGGCCACTGATGGATCTCAGTCCACTAGTCGCGGTTCCCAATACAGTTAATGGTCAGAGTGCAAGTCAGAGCTTGAAGCTTTTGACTCCGCAACTTCCGGGTGCAGTGACATGATCGATAGCAATTTGTGTTCTGCCAGTTGGAATGCACAAACTGTGTCCTCCTTTTTTCATGATGTGTCACGGTGCTCTAGCCTAAACTGTGGGCTTGTGTCAGAGTGAACGGGGTTATTTTCCCAGTTATTGGTATTGAACGGAGAATGAGACAACACTGTCCCTTGTCCTCACTCCTATTTGCCCTGGTCATCAAGTGCTAGCAAAATGTATCCGGTATGATGAGCTGCTCAGTGGATTCTGATGGTCAGGAGGATTTTCAAAGTGTTGCTACACACCAACCACGTTCTGGTCTACATTGGAGACTCAAAGACTACCCCACCCTGACTCATCTATGCTCCAGACATATGCAGACACATCAGGCCTAACAGTGAACTGGACCAAATCAACTTACAATCCCCTGACAAATGCACTGAGCAACATAAAGGTCAGCAAACCGTTATGATGGGTGACCCAATAACTTCAAATACCCGTGAATGCAAGTACTACTTACTAGGCAACAAACATAGGGCATAAACATTATATCCTTAGTAGCCTGGATATGGAGAGAAATAGATTTATGGGAAAGTCTCCTGCTGAAAAAAAGTAGGCAGGCATCACTATTTATGATGATATCCCTTCCACGACTTCTGCACACATTGCAGAATATCCCTTACGTTAAACCACCTAACTTCTTACACACCTTACAATCAGCAATAGTGAAGTTTCTATGGGTTAGAGATCAGCAGCATAACTCCTATTGTAAGTGCATACCCACTCCCTGTGACGGGGGCCTAGTGACAGTGGTTATACGATTGTACTGCTGGGTAAGTCAGATAGTGTTAATTATCAATTGGCTTGTTGCAGACTGGGAAGATTCTGCAATAGCTCTAGAGCTTCGGGCTCCTGATCGATATGGTATACTTGACCTGCTTAATTACCCATATACCCACAAAAGCCCTCCCACCTGCAACTCAGATGTCCCTATTATGCTGGCATCAGACACTAAGGTGGAACAAATTGCAGGACATGCAGATGGCCGAAATACCACTTTGGGCATGGAACTGGCTTGGGCAGACTTGGGCAGACAGTCAAACTGGAGGGCTTCTACACTTGGGGCAACATTGATACAGCCAAAATAGGGAACATCTGAAAGGGCAGCCCGATGTCTTCATTTCAGAACCCTAATGGACATATACATGATCAATAGGATACAATTTTACTGGTGTCTGCAACTGCGCCTTGCTTTGGAAACATCCCTTAACCCTCAGCAAGTCCTTCTGCTTACAAATGCTTACAAATGCCTAGAGTACACATTACAGAGTCTTTAATGAGAAAGAAAGGAATTTTCACTATATACCGTACACTGGTGAGTAATACACTGCATACTATGCTAGTGCTGAAAGAAGAGTGGGAGTGTAGCATGGGTACCCTTGAAAAGGAGTACTGGGTGGAAGCCAAAAGGGCTCCCAGGGTATTGGTGGTCTCCTTAAGATTGCAAGTAATCCAACTCTGGTACCTACACATGATATAACATGGCCCTACGCCATTAAGTAAAATGGAGAAAGGTCTTGATCCACAGTGTTTGAAATCTTATTCCACACAATATGGGAGTTCCCCGTCATACAACAATACTAGTGTAACATGTGCAACATACAATCACAGGTAGTGGGCAGAATGGTGATACTCAAGCCAAAACTGGTCTTTCTGAGTGTAATTAATGAATGTGGAGGTTAAAGAACACACAAGACTCCCTGTGGCAATGGGTTTCCTAATTGATAATAGCGATAAAAAACAGTACTGGAGGTCAGAACAGGTGCATCTGATAGCTGAAAGGAATCGCGGAATGGACTAATATATTGTAGTGGAACAATTTATATATAAATCATATAGCTGCCCAGAGAAACACTGTAAGGTCTCAGGTGATTTTATGGTTTATTCTGATAGACTAAAATATAGGTACATCATTTGTATACATTGAAACTATTTACAGAGGTGAGTGCAGAATGGGTCTCATGCAGCACTGTGTCATTATTTATTTAAAATATGTGACATATACCTAAAACCTAAGCAATAACAGTTAGAAAAATGAAGAATAGACCTATCGCTCCAGGCACCTGATTGTTGAACTGCATTCAAAAACATAGATACATGTGAAGTGTTCAGAAGGAAAGAACATAACACCTAAAATTCTATCCGGGAATGGCCTAAATACATGGCTGTATTTTAGCCCTGCTGCTATTCTCCTTATATGTTGCAGATCCATGAACCAAAGTGATGAATATGCTCCACTGTGATTAAGGATCTCCATTCTATTTAGCATGCAGAGATAACTAGTCATCCGTTCACAACACAAACTTGCCTACAAACACAATTAACCTTTCTACAAACTGTAATCAGAACTACTTACAATGGAATTACATCAGAACCAAAATAGGAGGCTTCAGCAACAACTTTAATTGCTTCAAAGATGGAAATAATACTAACAAAGTTAACTATCTCATAGTAGAAACAATCTTAAAACTCACATAAAATAAGCATTTAACTAGCTTACAAACTAATCTATAAGAGCTGTTAAATGAGTCTCAAGGAAATTCTGAGGTAAGGGCAATTTAGTCCAACTATCACTCCCATAACAACTAACAGTACACCAATACATCCATACAGTGGTGCTGTCTTCTATCTACAACTAATTAACAAATTAGGGAAGCAACATATGAAAAACATTCAGTGAGCAATCAAAGCAACTACAACACACTGCTGCATAAGACTTGAACATAAATGAACGTGTGAACAGCTTTAAAATGACATCAATATAAAAATATATTTGCTATTGCATGAATTCTAAAAGCCAAGCATTAAAAAGCCTGGTTAAAAGAGAAGTAACTCAAACTTCAAGAAATGTACTGTGCTTAAAGTCTGGGCATATTTTCACTGTTAAGTACTGTTACTGCAAAATGTATCAATTAAAAATTATTAATGAATGTTTATGTATTTTGAATAATGAAAATGTTGAAAATGATTAACGTAGAAAAATAATGTGCACGTTTGAAAATGTGCCCTCGGAGACCGATCACCAACATTCACAAATGTACTAATAAAATGAATAACATATATGAAATATAGAAAAACGTACAGAAATAACATAGAAGTATGTCATATTGAGAGATATAACTTGTGTTTTACATTATATTGTAGAGCTTAACATACCCAAAGTTGTGGCCTAGTTTTGCCAGGCCTTGGGCAGAAGCTGAATAGTAACGTTAAAATGAAAGATGCTGACAAATCAGACTAATCGTGAACTGCTCATTGTTTAATAAAAATTGTCTAGCTGAAACCTATGCATGAACCGACAGACAGGAGACGATGGAAACCAGAATGTAACAACTACTGTGTAAAGCGCTCAGAGCTTTCTTTCCCAGGACTCGAAAAATAAAGACACTGACTGGAGAAGAAGATGCAAAACTTTTGACACCTGAGGAGCCGGATGATGAGGACATCACAAAGTGAACCAATGAACAATCTGAGAACTGTACAATATTAAACTTTATAGATTTGGAGTAAATATGCAACTGGACAGAGTCATAACTGGTGATTAATTGCCCAATTAGTAATTGGGGGATAGTCTGGGAGACTTTGTTATAATGCTGTGACAAAAGAGGAAACATTTCAGATGAGATGCAAACTGAGATGAGTTAGGTGATGAGACGGCTTGAGTGAGATGCTAAGGCGATTCAAAATTGTGTTATTGGGCTCATGCTCTTGAGAGCCTGATGTGTTGCTGATAGATGGATGACCTGAGGATGAAGACTAACTTGTTGCTGACCCATACCGAGGATAGGTAGATATGACAATTTGACTAAATTAACTTTTGTGCCTTTTCTTTCTAGGTACCAACTGCGCTGATTAAATAGGTTTTCTCTTAGCTAGATATTTTCCAAATTCATGTTCTAAACTGTTTTCGCATGAAGTCCCACATGCTGATGTTAATCTGGGCTAAGTGAGGTTCCTACCTTATGACATTGAAAATTCAGAGATAAATGATTGACAAACTGATTTGCTGAACTCTGCCACTCATGTTGACTTATTAATTCCTGATTTAATTATTGACCTATGCTATTGCTTTAGAATGTACTCTGATGCAAGTTTTGATTAGTCTATGTTCTTGGCACCTTCTAATGAATTAATATGGAATTACTACCGTGAATAAAGTTGAATTCATTTTGCATGAATTAGTATTGTAACTAATATGGAATGAAAATACTAAAACATATAGGCCCTCATTCCAACATTGACGGGCGGCGGAGGCCGCCCGTCAATGTTGCGCGTCAGGAATACCGCTCCGCGGTCCAGAGACCGCGGAGGGTATTCCAAGTTTTCCCCTGGGCTGGCGGGCGGCCGCCGAAAGGCCGCCCGCCAACCCAGGGGAAAACGACCTTCCCACCATGAAGCCGGCTCGTAATCGAGCCGGCGGAGTGGGAAGGTGCGACGGGTGCTACTGCACCCGTCGCGTATTTCACTGTCTGCTATGCAGACAGTGAAATACAAGCGGGCCCTCTTACGGGGGCCCCTGCAGTGCCCATGCCATTGGCATGGGCACTGCAGGGGCCCCCAGGGGCCCCGCAACACCCCCTACTGCCATCCTGTTCCTGGCGGGCGAACCGCCAGGAACAGGATGGTGGTAGGGGGTGTCAGAATCCCCTCGGCGGCGCAGCAAGCTGCGCTGCCTTGGAGGATTCTATGGGGCAGCGGGAAACTGGCGGGAGACCGCCAGTTTCCCTCTTCTGACCGCGGCCAAAGCGCTGCGGTCAGAATGCCCTGCGGGGCACCGCCGGGCTG
This sequence comes from Pleurodeles waltl, assembly GCF_031143425.1. Taxonomy (NCBI): domain Eukaryota; kingdom Metazoa; phylum Chordata; class Amphibia; order Caudata; family Salamandridae; genus Pleurodeles; species Pleurodeles waltl. The sequence continues at coordinate 959,217,176 of NC_090447.1, read as the reverse complement.
TCGGCGGTGCTCCCGCCAACCGCGAGCCTGGCGGTCTATGACCGCCAGGCTCGTAATGAGGGCCATAGTGAGTTGTGGTTATTCATGACCGGAGGGTCATGGGGTGTTATTGTTTCTGATTCATTCATGTTTATGACTAATGTTTATTTAATTGTGAATTAATTATTAGTGTGACTACCATTCACCTAGCTAGGATGCTCCATGTGAATCAAAAGGTTCATCAACCAATACGCATCCCCTTGTAAGTTCACTTACTAAGGACCAGGCGCGCTAACAGTTTTTGGTAGCAGAGGATGGTTAGTTTCCTTGGAGAACTAGTTTGGTGGTTATGGTAGTAGTTTAGGGTTGGTAAGTTATTCATTTTTCAAGATTTGAATCTTATTTTTTGAAATGGCAGTTGTAGCAAAGATAATGTCCCCTCAACCCCTGCAATGACTTTCCCAGATCGTGGAAGTAGAGTTGTGTATGTTCTCGGTGTTTTAGTGATAGTATGAAAGTGATAGGTTGCGCTTGCACAGCTTATGCAAATGACAGGTGAATTGTGACGTATGTGAGGGAAGTAGGAAGTCTGCGTACTCCAGATGAGGTTTTAGTAGGAGTGTTCATACTCCACTGTGTGAGGATAGGGAAGTCATCGAACTTCATATGTGTGTGGCGCTTTGTGCTCAAAAATTGTCCACGTGGTTATTGATGATGTACAGACCCTGCGTGGTCAAAGACTCTGGAGTATATTGACAAGTGTTGGAGACACTTGGTTATATGTTGTAATCTGTCAGGTTTAGTAGGTTGATCGGGCGTGGTCAACAAGTCGGTGTGTAGGTTAAATGAGTAAGAGAAATTCTTCCACTGAGATTTGGTGAGTCCTATGTGCACCAGGACAGACCAATTAATCAGTTGAGAGTAAAACTCGCGGGTCGAATTTTACTTGCGGATGTTGGAGACTGAGAAAGAGGAATAACTATAGGAGCGAAAGGGCCAGCAGTGAAAATCCGTAAGGTCTCCGAAGCGATTGTGTTACCTTCCTGTAGAAAACCAGCAGATTTGTTTTGATTATTGGTTTTAGGTTAGTGCTTGCAATAATTTGCATTAGTTTGTGTGAATTGGAGTTTAGGAGGACGAGCCACAAGACTTTGTCAGCCGCCATGTGTGTGAGTGTGACTTCATTTGAGCTGCGCTGGGATAGGTTGGTTAGTGAGAAGAGTCGCAAGTGGATTGGCAGCCGTCTGTGGGAGGCAATTGGTTGAGAAAGCAGGTGAAGGGGATCTTGGGAGTAAAAGTCACATCCTGATTTGATTCAAATACACAAAAGATAGAAAAGATGAAGTTTTTCAAAGTGTTTAGGAGTGCCATGAAGGGTGATACATAAGTTAAGGTGACTGTGGGGGAGCCTACCCCACCGGAAATTTTTCCAGCTTATATTGTAATGGAGGAGTGAGGTGTTGCGCAATGCCTTTGGTTAAAACAATGGTGCACACTGACAGAGAAAGAGGGAGTTTTAACATTTCCAGAGCATGGATCGTTTAATTAGAGAGTCTTGGATCAGTTGCAGATGACGTTGTATGATACAAGGCCTCTTCCGAGAACAGCACAGATTGCAGCCTTAGCAGTTTGGGAGCGCATAGCAAGACAACAGCAGGGGATAAAGTTTCAAAGAAGAATAAGAAAGGTGGAGAAGTCTCTAGCAGATGAGATTGGGAACAGAAGAATTGGAGAACAGCGACATTGTAGGACGTTAAGTTGTGTCCTGCTATCGCAGAGGAAGTTGAGGCAGAAAGGAAAGAGGAGACTAGGAAAAGTGCTAAGAGTTCATCAGGGAGTAAAAATAAGAAAAAGACTTACATAGAAGAGGAAGATTCAGATGTTGAGGATCTTATTACTCAGGTGTTGAGAGACCGACCTCCACCAAATGCGGTGCATGAGGGGGTCCGAGAACAAGTTCTGCTCCAACTACCCCAGCACAAATGTCGAGGATAGCGGGACCAGTTCAGACAGATAACGGACAGGTACAAGGGGAAGTGCAGAGTACTCCTAATGCATTTTCAGCTTCGGTGGTCCAAGCACAGATGCATCCGCCACCGATACAGAGAATTTATCCTCAAGTACCGATTCTTGAGACAACCTTGAACTTCGTGGTACCTATGGAGCAAGTAGTTCAGAGACCATTGTTAGTCCACACTGAGCCAACACCGATATTGATGCCCCAGGCACAGACACAGGGTTTGCCAAGGTTTACACTATTAACAGGGACACAGTCATATGTGACCTTAGTGATGAAACAGATTATGGGAGTAGTCCTTCCGCAGAAAATGGGTACTAGAGCAGCCCCAGATACAATATCTCTGCCAATTACTGTTGATCCAGCTGTACAATTGTTTGCGCAGCAGAAATCAATCACTGCAGAACAAGGTGAAATGTCACATAGCCTCGTGAGGAGGGGGATGAGAGAACATGTGCAGGTAATTTCTTCCATGGGCCAGACTTATGATGGATCCAGGCCACTGATGGATCTCAGGCCACTAGTCGCGGTTCCCAATACAGTTAATGGTCAGAGTGCAAGTCAGAGCTTGAAGCTTTTGACTCCGCAACTTCCGGGTGCAGTGACATGATATTGGAGAGGGCCTTGTGGAGAGTGGGTTCCTTGGGTCTTTCCTCCCCCATCGCACAGCAGCCCTCCCCTTTCCCCTGTGTTCCTGTGCCTTTGTCCCCTGAACCATGTGCCCACTACCACTGCCCCCAGGTCCCTGGTGTTGTTGGGGTGGTGGGTTAGCCTGGGTTCCCTGTAGTGGTGGACACACTGCTGATTGACGTGTCCTGGGGACAGAGGTATGGGCCCGCTGGGTGGGTGCTGTGCTGGTGTTTCCAGAGGGGGGAAGCTCTGTAGTGGCCTGTGCCAGTGTGAAGGGGAACTGACTGTCATGAGGTCCCAGATGGGCCGGGCTGTTCATCTTGATCCAGTTGGACAGAGCTGCTGTCATCACTGTGGGCCTCTTCGGTGGGTGGAGTGGACATATCTGGACCCTCCTGTCTGGTGACGTTGGGTAGGGGTCCTGCAGGGGTGTAAAGGCATGATTATTGCATCTGTGTGTGCCATGGTGTGCAATGGGTGGGTGACCGTGTACCCCAGTGCTTGCATTCCTGGGTAGGACCTTGTGTGATGATGGTTTAAGGGGTGTATGGGTATGTGCAGTGGCCATGCTTTGGTGATAGGTGTCCATGCTTTGTTGTTGCATGCAGGGCTTGGGTTTGGGATGTGTGGTTTGTGATATTGGGACATCTGTGAGGAGTTGGAGTGATGGGGTGAGGGCGAGGGTGGGGGTATGTGATGGCATGCAGGTAGGGGGGGTGAAAGTAGTGAAGAGTGACTTACCAGAGTCCATTCCTCCAGCTACTCCTGCAAGGCCCTCAGGATGCAGTATAGCCAAGACCTGCTCCTCCCATGTTGTTAGTTGTGGGGAAGGAGGTGGGGCTCCGCCGCCAGTCCTCTGTACCGCGATGTGGTGTCTTGAGACCACGGAATGCACCTTCACCCATAGGTCGTTCCTCCTCTTCCTGATGTCATCTCTAGTTCTTGGGTGCTGTCCCACTGCGTTGACCCTGTCCACGATTCTTCACCATAGCTCCATCTTCCTAGCTATGGTGGTGTGCTGCACCTGTGATCCGAATATCTGTGGCTCTACCCGGATGATTTCCTCCCCCATGACCCTGAGCTCCTCCTCAGAGAACCTGGGGTGTCTTTGCAGGGCCATGGGGTGGTGTGGGTGATGTGTGTTGTGATGTGTGGGGTGATATTTAAAGGTGTGTTGTGTGATGTGCTTGGATGTTGTGTGCGTGATGGTGTTGAGTGCCTGTGGATGCTAGTTTGCAGATGGTGGTGTCTCTCTCTGGCCTTCAGTCGCAATTCTGGTCGTAAGGGTTTGTGGGTGATGTGGGTGGGTGTTTTATATTGTATTGGATGTGTGGGAGTGGTGTGTGTATGCGTATCAGGTGTGTGTATTTGGAATTGTCCAATACTAATGTGTTTTGTAAATGTGTGTGTATTTTGAGCGCAGCGGTGTGTACCGCCAGTGGAATACCATGGTTGAAAGACTGCTGCGTGGATTCGTGGGTCGTGATAGTGTTGGCGTATTCATGTTGGTGTGACGGTGGAGGTTTTGTTATCGCCAGTTTATCACTGACCTTTGATGTGGCGGACTTGTGTGGGTGTCTGGATTTTGGCGGATTCCGGGCTGTAGGTTATAATGACCGTGGCGGAATTCCGCGGCGGTGTGTTGCCGATCTTCTGCACGGCAGTAAGCGGATTTTACCGCCAATGTTGTAATGACCCCCTTGGTGTTTGAATTACTACAGAGCCTGTACAATCCAGCTTCCAAGGAATAAGCACTAAACAAACTGTTCTTCAATTACAGTGTTAAACGTAATGTACAGTAGATTAAAATACCTTTATTGTACCAACATAAGTTGGGGTTGTATGACAGAACCATACATGCCAGAACAACACGTGCTTTAACAATGCGGTTGGAAGCATGACCAAGTCATTTCCACGCATGCCTTTACCACGCGTGCCTTTACAATTAATTTTATTGTAAAAGCATGTCCAGTAAAGGCATATGTGGAAATAGCATCGTAGTTCTGTCACACAACTCCCCCCACCAACCTTAAGCCCAAAACTACCCCTACCCCTAATAGCTAAACTACCCCAGATCCCCAACTCCTGACCATAAAAACTAAACTTCTCCAACACCGTCCACCTGTCTTGTGGCCCAAAACTAACCCTACCCCCAATAGCTAAACTACCCTGATAGCCCTAAAAAAAATGTACCCCTTCCCCAAAAAACTAAACTACCCTGACACCCCCAACCACCCTAAACCCTAAAACCTTCCCTTACCTCTATTAACTAAACTACCCTGAAACCCCCCCCCCCACCCTAGGCCCTAAACAAAAATACCCCCACCTCTCCCCTAAAACCTAAAGTACCCCAACAACCCCACCTACCGTGAGCCCTAAAAACGAACACCACCCCTAATAGGTAAACTACCCTCACCCCCTACCCACCGTAAGCCCTAAAAAATAAAACTAGCCTGACCCCCCCATCCCGTCCCTAAAAACGAAACTACCCCGATACGCCTTACCCACCCCTAGGGCCCAAAGCTACCCACACTCCTAATAGCCGAATGACCCCGAACCCTACACCCACCCTAAGTAAAAAAGAAACAACCCCAACCCCCACCCCTAAAAACTAAACTACCCCACTACCCACCCTGACCCTAAACATGAACCCTACCCCTTATAGCTAAATTACCCCAATCCCTCACCCACTGTAAGATCTAAACAACATAAAACTACCCTGACCCCCACCCCAACCCTACAAAATAAACTACCCCACCCCCACACTAAGCCCTAAAACAAAAAACTACCCAGACCCCTCCACCTCACCCCTAAAAAATAAACTACTCAGTCCCCGCCCCCACCACAAACCCTAAAAACTAAACTTCCCCAATTACCCACACTCCCGCTTCTATAAAAAATATTGCCCAAAAAGCCATTAATTGCACCCCGAAAAGCCCTTAATTGTACCCCGAAAAACTACCCCCAAAACCTGACAGAGCCCCACTTACCTCACTGCGTCCTCTCCTGCTCTCTGTCTTTTTCTGTGCCTTAACCACACATTTCCTTAGTTTGGCACATGTGTGGTTTCGGCACAGAAAAAGGAAGTCATTGTTCCTGTAAGCGTGATTACGCCTGCATGGGAAATGTCTGTGTTGTTTACAACATGTGGTTAAGGACATTTCCCATATGTTGGCATATATGAAAATTATTTTCTTTTCTTTTGTGCAATGTCAGGCATCAGTCATTTAACTTGTACAATTAAGGATTTACCTACTAAACGTTCTACTAGCTATTGAATCAATGTATACTGTTTTTATGCACTCTGTTTTACAGTGCTTGTGATATTACAATGTTATTAAAACCAATAAATTTACTATTTTACTATAGATGAATGATTCAAAAATGAAATCCAAGATTACCTACAAAGCAGTTGTGAAACTTAGCTACACTGCAATTTATTTTGGAGGTGCAATGCTTGCAGTCTATTCGTTTAATTTAGTGCACTGCTAGGGCCACATTTAAATTCTTAAATAATCACAGCTCATTCTAACACATTCTTATTCCAAATATAATATACAACTATAGTCAATCATCAACAAAACAGAATTCCGGGGAGACAAGCAGGTAGGGCTAGCCAATTTCTCCTCTATTAGGAGACAAGTAGGTTATTTTTAAATTTCAAGCGAGTAAAGAATTTTGATACTGCTTTACCCTCATCTAGGACAGACAAAGTTGCATTACATCAGCGTCTCTCCCTTGCTTCAGTTCATGACAGTATGAGCCAAAGTTGCCTCTGTAGACACCACACCCATAAACATTTGCACAAAAAACACTTCCTCCCAACAATCCTCCTGTTGCTTTGTAGACTCGCAGACAACCATAGCTTCTGGCAGTGGTTGAGGCATGACAGCACCTTTCTATTTGCTGGAAAAAATGTTTTGGATCGGTCTCAAGGTTGTGATTTGCGGAGCAGCACAAAGCTTGAACAGGCTGCAGAGAGGTGTTTTGGTTGCTTCACAAAGCAAGAATAAGGAGTATCTCTTGGAAGAGAACGGATCAGTGCCCTGTAGTCTCCTGTGTGATTGGGTCTGCATTACCAATTCAGAGGCTAACTAACTCAGAATCGAGTGAGGCATCTACAGAAGAGCAGGGTTGCTCTCTTCATTTGTAGAACATGTTCCTACATCAAGGTAGTTGCCCAGTAGGGCCATTTAACTTATATACAAGACAGAACTCTGGGTACTTCCCAAGTTTAGGTGGAGAGCAGTTCCACTAAAGAGCACCCTACAACATCAGCACAACAGTGGCACTCTAAATTTGCTCACCTCAAATCTCTGCTTTCCTAGCAAAGATTTTGAGCATAGGATTAGCACAGTGACAATCATGCTGAGCTAGAAAGGGACAACGTATTTTGCCATTCATACAGCAAAGTCTTTAAGTATAGGATTAGCACAGTGCCATGCTTGCCGAGCTGTAAATGACAAAAGCATTTCACCACTCCAGGCACAGTATCACAGCTTTCAATTGGTAAAATACGACACAACCAACCTGGATTTAGCAACGCAATCCCTGACAAGTTTTGCTACTAATATAACTGTCGTGATGGCTCTCATTGTACCAATGAGGCTGCTGGATTTGGGCGGCAGCACCACCTGAGCTGTGGGGAACTGAGTTCAATCCCACACCATGTGACAACTGTAGGCCTAATCTGTTTCTGGCCAATAAGGAGCACCTCACCTATGCCCGAGAGCAAGGGTGAATTTTGGCAACCCTGTGCATGACATTGTGACTATTTAGGGAAATAGTGGTGGATCAGAACTCATCCTTTTTGCTCAGCTACTTTTGCCCCACACATGCAAAGACAAGCAGAAGCAGGAAATGGTTCAGTAAGATTTATTGTAGCAGCTGGGCTTTAGATAAGGTAACATAAAATGCAATAATTAGGATGATGAAACATGCTAGAAGCAAAATGGTGACAGGAAAAGTGAAACACAATTAAAGTCTGACCATACTGTCACTATATACTGTATATGTGATTTCTAGCTACACTTCTAATGTTCTATGTTACACCACAGCAGGATAAGCCCTAATCCGTACTTCAGGATTCCCCCCCAGGAAGACATCATCCCCCTTACCCGAGTATGGTAGTAGCAGAGAAGCCTATTGTCTATAGAGACAACATCCCAGTATAAATCAGGGAACCAGTAGTCTCAGTGAGCACCTGTAATGAAGTCAGACAACATGCAGTTGTGGTCATCTGGCTGGAACCATCCCCTAAGATGCATGGGACAGAGAGATATTTTTAATTTAAACATATAGGCCCTCATTACAACCCTGGTGGTCAAAGACCGCCAGGGTTGTTTTGGCGATTGTGCCACCAACAGGCTGGCGGTACAATTTGCCATATTATGACAGCGGCAGTAGTGCCGCGGTCGCACCGCTGGGACCGGCGGTTTCCTGACCGCCAAGGAAAGGCTGGCAGGAAGGGAAGTCGCGGGGCCCCTGGGGGCCCCTGCTCATGCACTTGGCATGGGCAGTGCAGGGGCCCCCAGGCACAGCCCCACCCTGCTTTTCACTGTCTACAGTGCACCCGTCGCACAGCCGAAACACCGCCGGCTCCATTAGGAGCCGGCTCCAATGTTACGGCCGACAGTTTCCAACCGCCGGCCCAGCGGGGATGTTGTAATGCGGCCAGCGGGATTGCGGGCGCATAGGCGGCTGCTCGGTGGTCCAACCTTGGCGGGCGGCCTCCGCCGCCCGCCAAGGTTGTAATGAGGGCCATAATGTTCTGAGAAAGTGTCCCAAAGTAAAGATATGTATGTTTCTGTGAAATGTTAGAGATGCAGTGTACCACTTGTGCTGTCAATCCTATCTCATTGCATCCTTGGCAAACAAAACACAGAGTGAAGAGAAAGTTGTGCAAACAAATGTAAATGCTTTCCTAAGTGAAAGGATAGCAAGATAAAGGAAAATAAAAACATCACCGCAAATGTGGCAGATCCTAAAAGAATAAAATTAAATGAAATGTTACTAGGCTGAAGGGCACAGCATCAGTAAAAGTTGCTAAAATAACATGCTCACAAACATCACTAAAATGGCTCTACAACAGCTCTTTAGAACAGTTTAGCTTTATCCAGACACAAGGGAGCACCCAGGGAACAAGTAGAGTTTCTTGATACTATGATTAATGTCTAACATGCAACCAAAGGTCAATGTGGGTGGAATATCACCCTTTCACAAATTAGTTAGAATACAATTCTGAATTTTTAAATAAGTCTAAAGAAATGAAGAATAAAGGATATGTATTCAAATTTAATAGTCAACCAAATTGAAAAAAAAACATTTTATTGTTATTGTAATAGCAATGAAGTTAAAGCATACTATTATGAGGACTAGAGTGCAAACTAGTATTTAAATAATTTGAAATTCTATTACTTTGGCATAGGTTAGGGAACCGAAACAGCAAATCTCTTGGTGATTGCAACACTACTTGACATTGAGGAGGGGGTTTGAGTGCACGATTGAGGAGCACAAGCTGATGTCTATAAACAATGGAACCCAGAAGGAGCTAGAATTCCTTTTTTTCATCTGGTTTGGGAAAAGACAATTTGACACGGGTGCTGGATGTCATCAGTCATGGTTGCACAATAGTTTGAGGAACAGCCACCAGACATGGGCTTAATTGAGACAAATATGCCAAAGAATCCTGTGATAAAGAATACAATCATTGCGGAACAAGGTAGCAATAATCCCTATACTGAAAAGGGAGGGTTGGGAGGGAGTCAGAGTGTACTCAATTCTTTTCCTAGTAAAGAAGTTTAGTTTTCAGTGGCTTTCAGACTTGTTCTGGACCTAAAGTAAGTAAATTCATGGAGAAAACTAACCTCTTCCATATGGTTACCTTACAATGCATCCGTTTTCTGGCACAGAAAGGAGATTTTGTGATGTTTAATTGATCTGCAAGATGTGTATCTCCACATTCCTATCAGATACTCATCAGCAGTTCCTCGGGTTTGCTGTAGAAGATCAGCACTTTCAATTCAGAGTTCTACCCTTCGGTGTAAAATCCTCACCAAGGGTATTCATGAAATTGCTTGCACCTATAGTAGCAGTTTTTCATCAAGAGGAGTTTAATCCTTCATCCTTTCATCATTCCTCCTCACCTAAGCGATTGGTTTGTGTAGGCAGCAACAAGGGATCTTGTGACCTTTCATGTGGAAAAATGTATTGGAACCTTGCAGAAACATGCCGTTCTGGTGAATTGGTAGAACCCTATCCCTTTTGGAAGATTTTTATAGTGGCACAATTTCAAACGGTCTTAGGCATGGTTTCACTTACAGAAACAAGGATTCAAAAAATTATTTCACACATTCAGCACTTCACATCATTAACAGCACCAAGAATGGCATTTATGGATGGAGGAGCAAGGAGATTTGGTGGCTACATCATTTAGGTGGTCATTATGACCGTGGTGGTCTTTTGACCACCAGGGTAAATGTGGAGGTCCCACCACCAACAGGATGTTCATCTCCGACCTGGCGGTCCACAGAGGACCGCCGGCGGTATTATGAGCCAGCCCACTGCCATAGTTTCACCAGCAGTAGGACCGCCATGAAAACCATGACGGTAGGGCTATTGGTGACAGGGAATTGCTTCCCTGGCACTGGTAGCCTGCTCAACCACCCCAGCAAGCACCTGACCCCCCACCACCAAACAGTAACACAATCCACTAGTCGCAGAGCCCCCCACGCACCTACTCACATAGCGCCCCCACCCCCATTCCCTTACCCGCATACATGCAGTCACCCACACGCACCACGCATAAACTCAGTCACCTACACTTCCAGACAAGCATCCATTCACACTCATGCATACAAGCATTCACTCACATGCATACAACCATGCATACATCACAATAAACACAGTCACATTCACACATGCACACACATGCATACACACACGCAGACATGCACATACAACATCCCCCACCATCCCACCACTCAACCCTGTCAGACGCCCAAATTACCTTGTCCGGTGAGGAGGTCACCCAGCAGGGAACTGCAATTGGCGCTGCTACGGTCAGCAGCACCCCGCCATCAGGACACCGCCAGGCCGGATTAATGGTCTTAATACTTCTGGCTGCGTCCTTCTGGTGGGGCGGTGCAGGTGGCAGCAATGCCAGTGTGCCACCACCCGCCAGCATGGCTACTGCCGGATATCTGCCCAAAGTGTGGTACAAAGCCGGCAGTACCCATTATATGTCGGGCAGAAGACCGCCAGCACTGGCGGTCTTCAGGTGCCCGTGGCTTTGGCAGTCTCCCTCTGAGACTGCAAAAGTCATAATGAGGGCCTTATTGCTGTGAGCAAGGTTTCACTTCCATCAGCTGATGAGGTTCATCTTACAGGGCTGGACTTCTCTAAAATTCAGTCAGATTCCAATGACACATTAGGTCAGAGCTGGCTTTGTGGATGATCAGCAGCAATCTGTGCAATGACACCCCTCTTTTCGCTCTTCTACCCTCAGTAATCACCACAGATGCAAGCCTGTCATGTTGGGGCTTGGTTAGGCCTGCAAAAAGATCGAAGACTCCTGGTCTTTGGCTCGTAGCCAAAGGTCTTAACTGGAGGCAATAAATTAATTAAGGACCTTCTGTCCCACAATTCAGATTCACCAATTCCTGATCCAGACTGACAATGTTACAGCAAAAACATTCATCAGCAAACAGAGGGAAACAAGTTCTCTGGCATTAGACAGTATACTGGCCATTATATTCCAATGGGCTTGAGTATCCATTCTGTCAGCCGTTCACATTCAGGGATCCAACAATGTTCAGGCAGATACTTGGAGTCAAGAGATTCCCTCCTCCATTAATTTTTCTCTTCCCCCATCCATTTTCAGTCAGCTAGTGGACAAACGCAGAAGTCTAGTGTCGGTCTGTTTGCTTCAGAAGGAAATGTGAAGGCCCAGCAATTTTATTCTAGGAGGGCAGAGAAAAAAAAGCATGGGAGGTGGATGCTTTCTAATTCTGGCGCACCTGTTCTCCTCTACATCTTTCTCCCGATCTGATGAAGCTTTCTGGTGAGATTAAAGAGAGCCCAGGCTGTGATGATAGCTCAGGCTTGGCTCTGCTCCAGTTAGTTTCCTCTGCTGAGTAGTCTGATGGTGTTCAGAGGACAGGAGAATCCTGATCAATCCCTCTCCCTTACCACTTTGTGTAAACACAAGTCTGCCTGAAGAAGCTAAATATGACAGCCTGGAGACTGAAAGGAGGAGGTGAAGGTGAATGGGTATTTTAGATGATCTTGATGTGATACAGTTGGTTTTTGCAGGGTGTCTTCCCTCAAATCCTATGCTAGGCGGTGGAGATCTTTTAGCAGATGGTGAAGCACAAAGGATTTAGATCCTACTCTGGCAGACCTAAGTCACATCCCAGAGATGGGGCTTGGGCTTTACTAGGACTAAATATAGCAACCTTAAAGTTTTAATGGGCTGCAATCTCTGCATTTAAAAGTTCTTGGAGGACCCTTCGAGATTGAAGAGCAGGCGAATACCTTTCTGCCAGCTCTAATAAATTTTCCGGCATGGGATTTGGAGTTAGTGCTGAGAGCATTGGGTGACTGCTTTTGAAGCCTCTAAGCCAGGTGGATCTCAAGTTAATGACTTTGAAAACTTGTTTTAGTGGTTATTTCCACAGCATGAAGGTTAGGGGGGAACTAGGAGCTTTGTCATATAAGGCCCCCTCTTTGAGTTAGGAGAGAAGATTTCACTCTTTAGCTGTTATGAGGGCTTTTTTTTTTTTTTGCATAGAGTGGTTTCTGTTAGTGTGCACCTCTTTTTCCAGTTTTGGACCAGTTAAAAGAGGTAGCAACCGTTGCATATGCGTTGGCATATAGAACAGTGGGACAGGTTTCTCCTGCAGGAATTCCGGGCAGATCAACTCAAAACATATAGACATAGGTGATAGAGTTGCAGGGAACCTCCAAAATTTTAATGTGAAGAACAATGACTTGGAATTTGCCAGTGACTTATTAATCAATACCGTACTGACCATTTGAACTCTCAGGATGAGGCGTTTGGCTCTAGGGTGTTATCGTCTATGAAGCAATAGAAGGCAATGATATAATGCATCTTTCTGTTCTTGCTAAATCTCAAACGGTTGTGAAATGGGTGGTGGCTGAGGTAATGTTTCAATTACTTACATTGTAATTTCATTACTCCGTGTCCCACTCCTTCACCTCACTTCATCAGTCCCTCGTAGTTTAGGCCAGTTCAATTGAGTCTTTACTTGGATTGTGCTAGGTTACTAAAACAGCAGAATTGTTGAGGGGCTTTTCATGACAAAATTTAGGGTGTGTTGTTTACGGAGGCAATTCTGTCTCTCATGCGGGCATTAACTGAAGCGAGGGAGTAAGACTCAGACTTGGATTAATGCAATTACCATGTAATTAACTGAAACATTTATTTATAAGGATGGGTAAAATGGACATGGCTATACTGTTTCAGCTTTAAGATTTTAATGTTGAAAGTGCGATGAGCACTAAATAAATCTAACTTGTTATTCTACTCTAATATTATGGAACTTTTTGCATAAACGAATAAAATACACCAGCCTTCTGAAACTAGGGATGTGGGTGGGTAAGTTGGGGGACAGAGGTATGTTTCTAGATCTAAGCACACAGCACTATTCACAGCAGGCAGTGCTGTTTGCCACTGGCATCTTCTACGATATTTCCTATGACTATCCAGGGATACCTGGGGCAAGCAGTGAAGCGTAACCTTGGAAAAGTGGTAGGTGGTTGAAGCCAGATAATGGAAGACAGCTAATTACACTTTGCAGTTCTGAGGGGACACCACGTTTTTTTTGCATAATTAGTTTTACATTACGCAAAAGATGGAGTAATTTAAATATATATATATATATATATATATATATATATATATATATATATATATATATATATATATATATATATATATTCCAATGCAGCAGCTCCAAACAATTATAGCACTTGCATTGTTAAGCAAAAATAAACCACATCAGTTGCACTGTGAGCAAGAAATGTTGAGCATCTCTGCAGTGCACATGAGTTTACCATAGGCTTTCCTAGTTAGTAAATCTGAATGGGATGTCAGGGTGTTAAATAGAAGTAGATTGCAAAGATACATTTAACTAAGAAACTAAGATTTACCCCAAGTGGTTGAGAATATGCTAAAACTAATTACAAACACAAGGAGTAAAGAAACACCAGCAAACATGAGTGGCACCCCAACACAATGGAAAGGATCCAGGGTGTCAAAACCTAGTGCTCGAAATTCACAGTGACCAGTTAAACAGCTAGTTAGAAGGGGGGCGGGTAGTTTTCTGACTTACTGCTCAGGTGAAATCGGACCAGTTTCATGTTATTGGAGGACAGAGCAGTACAAGTTCACCCTCGAAGTAGGAAGAACCTAGAGGGTGCATTTGAAGCTGACTGGAAAAGAGTTTCCGGTTGATTTGAAAATTTCCAGGAAGGGAGTGTAACTCACTAATTGGGATCGAGCAACTAAATTGGGTGAGAGAATTCCAGGTTTGGGGGTCCAATTGTAACTTCTGTAATCAGGTTTCAATGTGCACGTCCCCAGGCAAGTTCTCACAAACCTATGGACAAGAATACAGGTCTGAATTCTACATATTTCTCACATAATAAGACTGGGATGCATTCCATCTTAGGGAGAGTATAGACAGATATGAAAAAAAGCAGTTTCATTCCGCTCAGTACACAGTGAAACCGTAATGATAGACTATTTTGCTAGGGCTGATAGTTTTTTTTTCATTTTACTGACGAAATGGCATGCATGGCCTTGAAAACCTTTAACACTGCTCGAAACAACAAAATGTGCGGTGAAATTTACAATGTTCTATGCCTAGTAGAAGAACTTTCACACATGGTTGCAGGAATACACCGATATGAATTTTGAATTCATTCCTTGGAACATCCCTTTTCACATGTGAGTGCCTCTCGCCCTTTTCCTTGGTCAATCATGCCATTATTTATCCTATATTGGGGGCTCTGCACCGACGCCAGTTAAAGTCTAAGGGGGTCATTACAACCCTGGCGGAAAAAGGACGGAGAGCAGCCAACAGTCATAATACGCCGAGCGGTAAACCGCCACTACTGGCGGTCTTCCGCACGGCGGTCCCTCGGCGGTCTTGTTAAAAGACGGCCGAGGTTGTAATGACCACCTAAGTGTCCTTTATTTTTTTAAAAGGTCTCCAACAAAGGAAGACTACTCTTGAAAGAACCCATTCACCTTAATGATGTCTTTATGAATAGAGGAAAGAACCTGGCAAGGAAGGGCTAATGTAATGTGTCCTTTTCTATCAACTAGAAGACATTAGCTCAAGGAGGAAAGGCAATGAAAGGTCAGATATTGTCCCAGACATTGTGAATCTGCAGAAAGAGGAAAACGGAGGCAAGGTAGTACAGTTTTCCAACAGGATAATGGTGTGGCTTAGACGTGGCTGCAGTTTTAACATACCCTGAAGATCAAAATGGAAGTTTGAGAGGAGTAAAAGTCAATTGCAGAGTCTGAAGTGCAATGATCTCACAACCACTGAGCTGCAATCAATCTTGATCTCTCATATCTGTTTGCTTTCTTAATTTAATGACTGCAATTAAAAGGATCTCTGGCTGTACAAGACGGACATGTCATTCTGCTAACTTACCAGCAGAATTCTGATTGGTCATTGTCATTAATGACATTTTAAACTAACTTCCAAGTCAAAACCTATATTTTATCTTGCCAGCACTTGTTTGTGGGACTCGATTTTAAATACTTGTTTTCTCAAGAACAAACTGTTCAGCTCAAATCGTTTAAAAGCACACTCACAATTTCCTAACCCCCACAGGTATAGTGTGACCAGTTTGGCTCTACGAAAATTATATTATTCAGCACTTGGCATGTTACACATTTGTCAAGAAGACTGTTCCTACTCTCCATTGACCGTTGTCCATTTATCTTTCTTCACACATCATATTGCTCCAATAATTATTGCTGCTTCCAGTTCCCCTCTCAGACTCCTTTAGTCGCTTAATTCATCTTACAACTCTTAATTTCACAGTCTGCCTTTATTTCACCCATTCCACCTTCACAAATTCCCAATAATGTATTGTTCTAGTCGTTGAATTTATAATTCATTATTAGAGTGTAATTACTGATTTATGTCAAACAACTCCAATCGCAGGATCTACATGCAGTTTGAGTTGTAATCTTCAGCACATACTCCAGGCTTCAATCAAACCCAAATATGTGTATGGAGTGGAAGCATACATCCATGTCACAGCCCAGACCTAATTGTATTAGGTCATGCTAATTCCTGTGATTACGTCCTTTCGCCCCAATAACAGACTTTTGTTGTGCTTTGTGAACGGAATCCAACATTTTTTTTTCCCAACGAAATTTTAAAAAAATAACACCGACTACATTATAGTAACTTGACAGTCATGTTAACAAAGGCATCGTTCTGAAAATGGTGTCTTCTTACAAGTGCGTAATCACGGCAGTGAAACAGGTATTCATTTTGTTGATTGCAGTCAAAGTACAACAGACACTGCACTTCAGTAGTGCCGAGCTTCACAGTCAAGGCTTTTCTATGACAAGACTGCCAGCAGAGATATGGCACCCTGGCACGAGGCGTAAGGCAAGAAACCGACTTCTTGCTTCGCCTGAAGTAAAGCATGTCCTTAGCTTGAAGTTAATGGTATAGGACGTGGCATTTCCAGTTTCCCTCCTCTGCTCTGTGCACTGCATAAATGTCAGATTTCTTATAAGAGCACAGTAAGTATCTTTAGGGAATACAAGGCCTGCAATGAACACATATGCAAACAAGACAGTTTAACATGTTTTTAATAATTAATTAAACACATCAGAAAGACACAAGACGTGGCTTGTTCATAACAGTTCCAAAACAACCAAAGACAGCATGTCCGCAGACACCACCAAGGTAAGGCCAAAGGCCATCTAGGGGTCTTCTATGACAGCACCTACAAGAGGAGAACAGAGTAGAATATAAGGAACCACTTCCAGTAGTGTCAGAAGAACAATGCCTCCGAGTAGCAGAAAACAACATGGCCTCCAGTTCATCACAAATGTACAAAAGCTCCACATTCCTGCACATGCATCTGCTCAAAACGGACTGGTACCAGTTTACCGCCTACACTGCACACACCGGTAACACTAGCTAGGGCTTTAAATCAAACCGAAGACCTTGTTGTCAACTCAAGCATGCACAGCTGTTAACAACCGGAGATTAAGTAGAGGACCAATATGCAGGCTTCCCCCACAGTCAGCCATTGTAGATGGAAGGCCAGCCTTGTAGACAAGACCCTTAGACACGAGTACTATCGCATTCACTGGAGGGGGCGTTATGGTTCCTGATAGCTCCAAAAATCCCACGTATCAATATTACCACAATTTCTTCTGTTCCTATAAAACACATACTTTCTCAGATCTATATTTCAACCCCTCTGTCAATGATGCTGGCGATTGTTTTGTTCCCCTGAATAGTCAGAAGTCCCAGCAGAGCAAACTGGGCTGTAGAAGCTTCAGCAGCTACCAAAGAAATGAAAAATAAATGCATGCTTCCATGAGGACCGTACAGCATAAGCAGTCTGCTTGCAAACCTGACACTTTTGCTTCTCTTTGAGAAGACCTAAAGTCGCATTAGTTGTGTTCAGTCAACAGAAACAACACCAGAGCAAGTCAATCTTTTGAGCTACCACTTAGGAGCACCACCAATAATAGCACTCTAGGACATCATTCTAAAGTTTGAATAGAGAAATAAAAATATGCAAAAACGCCACAGACCTTAAACGGGGTTACTAAGAAAGTGAAGCAGAAACCTTCTGATGTCCAGGAGCCACAGGTGTTTTTTAATGGGGGGGTGCAATAGAAGGAATAGGCTACTTTTCTACACAAGTTGCCAAAAAAATATATATATTTTACACAGAAGATGAACAGCGACCAAGCTTGAGAAGCCAGCATTAGGATACGGCATACGTGCAAACTTAAAAACCAATTAAGCTACAGAGTGTTGAAGCTTCACGTATCTACCTGAAGAAAATTGAGAAACTAGGCGTTGACATCTATAGACATGTTTCGAGAAAGGGACATTCTGCTGACAGATTAGTCCTTTAAATATGGTCAGTGTGCATTCCTGAAACTACAGATCAAGGGGAGCGAACCTGAACTGTATTGTCTAGTGCAGGTTCAGAGATGAACTGGGAGAAGAAAATCAATTGCAAGTTGCTAAGAAAGACATAATCTGAACTTGATGAAAAGGTGTAAAATTGCAGTGTTTATCAATCCAATGTACAACATTACCAAAGGTAGGAAAAATACCCCTCTCTCTTCTTGCACCACAGTTGAAAGCATCACAACATCTACAGATGTCACTATGACCTTCCGCTGGAAGCCAATTTTGCATCATACAGCTACTCAACCATTAATAGTTTTGCTGTAAGTGCAAGCCTTCCTTGATGGACTTGGATCCTGAATGACAAGCACAGCTTTCAGATTGCACATGATGCAGATCTATAATGCTGTAGAGAAGAGTAATTTCTAGGGTTTATGCAAGGGTTAAGTGTTCCGTGGAAACCAAAGATGGAAGGTCACTTGAGATCTGTTATCTGCAATGAATCTAAAGGCATCAACAGTGAACACAAGTTTGTCCAACTAGTCTCTTAGTGATATGATGGCTGAAGAGGAGTCTGACAGCTTCCCATCTAGAGAAGGATATAGACTTTAGTAATACTGAGAGATTCCAACACACCAGATTCTGTGATCGATATTGCAATGGATTTTGAAGAGTTAAATACACAAATTTCAAGTTGTTCAAATCGTTATGATGAGCTACTATTTTGAACAGTGTGCTGGGAAGGAAGCAGCATGAAGTCCACATGAGACAAATAAGCAGATGACAGGAATCACATAAACAAGGCCTTTAAGTGCACCCATTCAAGGTATGCCAAACCTTAAAATTATCCAGCATGTTTACTAGCCATGCCAAGATCCATGAAGCCTTTGTTTCGAATAATCAGCAATCCTCTTGACCAGCAAAACAGTGCTGAGTGAGATACTTTTGATGTGACCACAGCTGCTGCAACCCAGACCAGAGTTCAGGAGGATTCACATACAAGCCTATAGACATGTCTTTCAGCCACATGAAGTCTAGCATGAGGTTGCTTGATCAGAGTATTTGAAGGCTTCCTTTCCTTTGATAATAGGTTAGCCCAAAACCTACAGTCTTGAACGACCCTTATCCATTGGATCCTATAATGTCATATCTGGGGCTGGAGCTTATTTTCGGGCTCAGAGTTGCTACACAGCCGTTAACAAAGATTTTCAAAGCTTCATGGCTTCCAGTTTGAACAGAGGCTTCGATGTTAAGATATCTTCCAGCTGGAAAGTGGTGTTGTTCCTTGCAGAGCTCCAGTCATCTGTAGAAATAGAAAAGTGTGACATCACCAAGTACAATGGGGGAGAGAGACTATCCTCAGAACTTACTTATCCACAACCTACCGTTCATGTCAAAGAAAAAAATACAGACTCTCCTCCGCATAGATGGTGGAACTGAAAGGGACCCAAGTGGGACTGATGGCATTGCTACTCACGTTGGCATTCCTGCAAGAGTGATCAACCCACGGATTTGTCAGTAAGTAATTGCATAATTCATTTAAGTTATCAGCCAAAAGTCAATGTTCTAACTTCATAACTGAGGTTGGTGTAAGTAAATGAAAGGTGTCCTAGTACACTGCATGCTTGGCGGTGGAACCACTTGTGGTGAAGTGTAGGGAAATAGATAGCTCCTTACCTAGGATAAACAGTGAACAAGAAATGAAGATGGATTAGTTCTGGTAATCACTGTGCTGATGATGGAAGTTGATGGAAGTTGTTGGACTGTAGGTCAGAAATGAGCTGTAGACTAAAGAGTCTGGTGTTACCTGCCATAGAAAAGTAATATTTTTGATCAAGTTGATAATCATTTGTACTTTTTTACTCGCAGGTCTTGAATAAAAGGAGGCACATCTCTGAAAAAAAACTGATAGAGGCAAAGAGTAAACAGCCATTAGGACTGCTTTAAAAATAAACAAAAAAAATAGAAACCTTAAGTTAAGTCCCAAGTGGAAAATGGGGGATACAAGGAGGCAGCTAAGGTCATATTACAAGTGGGAAATTAATTCAGATATTGGAAGCAACTCCTGTAACCACATGTATCAGAACTGTGATATATTAGCAAGGCAAACCTGTCAATATTTTTTGTGGAGAAAATGCCCAGTATTCAAGAAGATGTATATTTTTGAGTGGTAAGCACCAAAATCTTCATATTATTACCCAAAAACTCTTGCTATGTTTTATTGTAACCGATAAGTCAGCACACATATCTTTTTATCGGATGCTGTAATTGTTACATCTGGAATGAGAATGCAGGGGAGGAAGTGGGATTCGGAGAGAGACGGTTGGCAGGTGAGGACAGAGGATGATGTACGGAAGATGAGGCTATCAGTCCTGTTGGTCCTGAAATAAAGGCTATCAAATATACCTACCGAGAATACTCCTTTTTAGTGGCGACGAGGATGAGATCCGAACCCACGCGTGCAAAGCACAATGGATTAGCACTATGCCATATTCTAAGATATCAATCGATAAAAAAACATTGGTCTGATGATGCCAATCGCCAACTTACTCCATGGCTTATCAGGCACTTTCACAGCTTCAGGCCACTAAAAAGGAGTATTCTCAGTAGGTATATTTGATAGCCTTTATTTCAGGAGAACTGACGGCAAGCCAGCATTCCCTTGGTGTCACTCTGGGTCACATGAGATGGTCCAGTTCTTATACTCAGCGGGGCAGAGAACTGCCGGCAGCAAGGCAGCTCAGCATAGCAAGAAGCAGTTCCTCAGAACAGTCATTCTAGGCAAAGTGGCAATCCTTACAGCACAGCAGTCTTTACTTCAGCAGAGTTTTCCCTCGGTCTAGGAGTGTACTTATCTGGTGAGGTCAGAGACCCAGTTCTTATAACCAAATGTATCTTTGAAGTTGGGGTGACTTCAAAGAAGGGTCTTTGAAGTGCACCGAGACATTTTCTTCTGAGTCCTGGCTCCAGACAACCAGTAGGGGTGTAATCAGCCCCTTGTGTGGGGACAGGCACTTCCCTATTGAAATGTGTCAGCTCCTCTCCACCCTTCCCATCAGAATGCAGATACATGCAGATGAGTCCTTTTTCACATTCACCCTTCCTGGGTCTGTGGATGTATTGAGGGAATGCACAAAACATTGTTGTCACCTACAACATAGGTATATATGGAGACAGGCTGCAAGGCACACTAGGCAGTAAGATAAAGAAATGTCCTCTTTCTAAAAGTGGCATTCCTAAAATAGCAATGTTAACTCCAACATTATCATTAAAGGGGATTTATCATTGCTATTCACATTATATGAAACATTGGAAAGCTACTCCTTTCTGATTGGGAATTACAGCTTAATATGTATTAAGGAATTTCCAATGCTGGCCTATAGGAGGAATAGGCCTCACAGTAGTGAAAAATCACTTTGGGAGTTTTTCACTACCAGGACAAGAAAAACTAGAATGTACATGTCCATCCTTTCAGTTACATAGCACCCTGCCCTATAGGCTTTGTAGGGTCTTCCAGAGGGGTGACATATGTAATTAAGGGTGAGTTCAGGGCTTCACAAGAGGTTTTAAATGCCAAGTCGAAGTGGCAGTGAAACTGCACATACAGGCTCTGCAGTGGCAGGCGTGAGACAAGTTTAAGGGCTACTGAAGTGGGTGGCACAATCAGTGCTGGAGGCCCACTAGTAACATTTAATTTACAGACCTGGCTATATGGTACACTAAATTACAAGGGAAGTACAAGTTAATTAAATACATTAATTGTGTATACACCAATGTTACCATGTTTAGGGGAGAAGCACATGCACTTTAGCAGTAGTCAGCAATGGCAAAGTGCTCAGAGTCCTGTGTCTGACAAAAACATAGAGCAAAAACAGGAGGTGTAAGGAAAGTCTGGGGGAAGACCACCCTGAAGCTATAAGGTCTAACAGTCGTTTTCTTCTCCTGAGCCAAAAATGGAAGAAAAACAGTGACACTTGACATTTAATTGAATACACTTTAATGTTGCTTCATCTATAAGAATCTATGCCTATTTTAGGGTTTACATACAGTTGCAGAGGGGGCAAGCAATGAATGTTTTTGAAAACTATCACTTTTAATAAATGTCTTCTATGCAGTGATATAATCTGATGAACTAACACTAAGGGGGTCATTCCAACCCTGGCGGTCGGTGTTAAACCCGCGGCTAAACCGCCAACAGGCTGGCGGTTAAAAAAATGGAATTCCGACCCTGGTGGAAACCGCCAACAGAGACCGCCACATCAACACACCGCCCGCCACGGCGGGACAAACAAACAGCGCGGCGGTCACCGCCAACAGACAGGCGGGAGTCAATGTACCGCCCACCCTATCACAACACACTAATCCGCCACCTTTTCCGGGGTTGTAGCCCCGCCGATAAAAACACGGCGGAAACAGCCATTTCAAACGGAAAACGCTCACTTCCATACACCCCACGAGGAATCTGGACAGCATGGAACCCGAACTCCACATCCTCCCAGTGATTGTCTTCCTGCTCCTCTACCAGGAGCATGAACGCCGGCGCAGAAGACAACGGTGAGTACTGCACCTACGACACAGGGGAGGGGGGAGGCGAAAATATTACGGGGACACACATACGCGACACACCCACCCCCACCCCCACCCTCACCCACTACAACACACACATCAATGCACAGTAATACATCACAGTTACCCCCCCAAACCCCCCGGAAGAATGCAAAGACAAAAGGAAATGATTCTAAACATTGGAATATATTGTATTACTGGCTGAATTATATATATATATATATCTACACATCAAAAACACTTATATACATATATGTACAAGTCCGAGCATTGTAGCAGGCATTGTCCGTGGACCACTGGGCCCAAATCACATGGGCAAAGCCCACACAGGATACCTGATTCCAACAGAGAGAACACTGCAGGGGCATCAGATAGCAAAACTACAGGCACCTCAGGGGGAAGGGAAGGGGGGGCACCTCAGCCAGATGAGTGCACGACGCCAGATCCACGAGGGGCCTCCATGCCCACTGTTCAATCCTGGGGAGTGCAAAGCCACAGTCTCTCAAGTCTCTGCAGTGGGTGGGTTGCCCACTGTGCCATCCTGGGGAGTGCAAAGCCACAGTCTCTCAAGTCTCTACAGTGGGTGGTTTGCCCACTGTGCCATCCTGGGGATTGCAAAGCCACAGTCTCTCAAGTCTCTGCAGTGGGTGGGTTGCCCACTGTGCCATCCTGGGGAGTGCAAAGCCACAGTCTCTCAAGTCTCTGCAGTGGGTGGGTTGCCCACTGTGCCATCCTGGGGAGTGCAAAGCCACAGTCTCTCAAGTGGATGACAGTCTCCAATGGTTCTGGAGGGGGAGTGGTGCCCAGAGTGCTTCGTGCAGCCCTGCCTGACACAGATGCGGGCCTGCCCCTGCCGCCAATGGGCCAGCGGTGCTTGAGACGGCGGTGCCCAGTTCAGCGGTGCTTGAGACGGCGGTGCCCAGTTCAGCGGTGCTTGAGACAGCGGTGCCCAGTTCAGCGGTGCTTGAGATGAAGGGCCCTGTTCAGCGGTGCTTGAGATGAAGGGCCCAGTTCAGCGGTGCTTGAGATGAAGGGCCCAGTTCAGCGGTGCTTGAGACAGCGGTGCCCAGTTCAGCGGTGCTTGAGACGGTGGTGCCCAGTTCAGCGGTGCTTGAGACGGCGGTGCCCAGTTCAGCGGTGCTTGAGACGGCGGTGCCCAGTTCAGCTGTGCTTGAGACGGCGGTGCCCAGTTCAGCGGTGCTTGAGACGGCGGTGCCCAGTTCAGCGGTGCTTGAGATGAAGGGCCCAGTTCAGCGGTGCTTGAGACGGCGGTGCCCAGTTCAGCGGTGCTTGAGACGGCGGTGCCCAGTTCAGCGGATCCGGCCATGGCGTGCAGGTCATTTGCCATCTGTCCTGTGGCTGGCGGGGCCTTCCTGCCCATCTGTCGGGTGGCTGGCGGGCCTTCCTGGTCTGCAGTACCGGGCCTGTTGGTGTCCTCCTGCCCACCTGGGATGGGGCTGGCGGGGCCCTCCTGGACAGCTGTGCTGATGGCGGTCTCCTCGGGCGTGCTGCTCTTCCCAGCCTTCCCTGTTCGCCTGTGGCCCTTCCCCACCTTGGGCGGTGTGCCACCTGTCTCCACACTTCGTGCCGGAGCCATGGTAGGGATTTTAGTGCCTGGTGTTTTCACCCTCTCGCGCCGGCCGCTGACTATCTTCGGGTGTTTCTCCGGGGGTGGGCTGCCCGTGCCTTGGCTCCATACTGAACTGGCTGCCCTTGAGGGTGGGGGACTCCACAGTCCATGGCAGGGCCCGGTTTTGTGGTGGCTGAGGTGCTGACTGGAGTCCTATGATATGGACGGGGTGGGGGAGTTGTAGGAAAGAGGTTAAGTTTGGACAGGAATAGCAATTTAGGACCAGTGGGACGGGTAGGTGTAGTGGGTATGGGAGTGGAGGAAGAGGTTGTGGTTGTAGGAGTCCTAAGTCTGGTGTCTTTGGGTGCAGGTGCTTGGGCTGGAGGCTGTCGTGAGGTGGATGGCTGTTGGGTGGGTGGCTGCCTGCGTTTGTGTATCTTGGAAGAGGGGGTGACAGACACACTGGGAGAGGACACAGGGGACGTGTAAATGGTAGTGGGGGTGGTGACTGCACGTGTGCGGGGGGTTCTGGTGTGTGTGCTGGTGATGGACGTAGTGGCTGAAGATGTGCATGGAAGTGTGAGTGGAGAGGTGACAGGGAGGGAGGAGGGAGACGAGGAGGAGGGGGACACAGTGGAGGCAGTGGGTGTTGGTATGTCTGTATGTGGATGTTGCTTGTGTGAATGCTTGTGTGATGTGTGGTTCTTATGTCTGGATGAGCTTCCCTTGGGTGTTGAGGTGTGTGCAGGCTGGTCTGATGGTGTGTCTGGGATAGGCAGAGGTACAGGTGATAGGGTATGGGTGGAGGAAGTTGGAGGGGGGAGGCTAGAGACAGGGACAATTGCTGCCATCAGTGCTGAGGCCAGAGTGTTGAACGATCGCTGAAGGGCAGCCTGACCAGAATGATTGCCCTCCAGGTATGCATTACTCTGGTGCACCTCTCTTACGACACCCTGGATGGCATTCAAAATGGTAGACTGCCCAACAGTGAGCGTCCTGAGGAGGTCAATGATCTCCTCACTGAGGGCAGCAGGGATGACTGGGGCAGGGCCTGAGGTGCCTGGGGTGAAGGAGATGCCTACCTTCCTGGGTGAGCGGGCACGGGGCAAATGCTGAGGGGCTGCTGGGAGGGCAGTGCTGGTGTGCTGGGTGGCTGCTGTACCTATTGTTGCGGGGGGCACGGATGTTGCCGCCACCACAAGGGAGCTCCCTTCAGAGGACGAGTCCGTGTCACTTATGTCTGCCCGAGTCCCCGCTGTAGAGCTCCCCTCGCCCTCCGTCCCACTGGTGTATTCGGAATCCGTTGCATGGCCCTCCAGGGCCATGTGGGATGCAGCTCCCTCGTGCTTCGATGCCACTTCTCCTCCACCTGATGATGCTAATGCACACATGAACAGGAAGACCACAAAAAAGGGGTAGGGGGGGAAATAAAGACATGTTGAGTGCATGCATTGGCGACACCGTTGGCGGACAGGACAGACACAGAAGCCCCCTGCACTACGCCACGCACTTGGGGTCCACTACTCAATCCGTGTGACATGGCCTACAAGCCTATGGACGACATCTGCACACATAGATGACACAGGGCCATGAATAGCTGTACTTGGCACCCTACAGAGGTGGGGGGCGGGGGCACAGGGCCATGCCTTATGGAGGGGCCTAGCCTACAGAAATCGCCCTGGCCTAGGGATACCCACAGCCCTCCTCCCCCACCCAGACACCTCCACTGCGCGCAAAGTCACCAGAATGAGAGTGTACTCACCCCCTTGTGTCTGCTGTGATGTCCTCACGCGCCCATCCAAATCGGGGTAGGCCACCGCCAGGATCCGGGACATCAGGGGGGGTCAAAGTCCGACTGGCCCCCCTCCCACGTTGGGAGGCCATCCCCAGCTGAGCCTCCGCCGTCTTCCTGCTCCAGCGTCGGATGTCCTCCCATCTCTTCCAGTAGTGGGTGCCCCGTCTGTGGTAGACCCCCAGGGCCCGGACATCCTTGACGATGGCACGCCAAATGTCTATCTTCTGGTGGGCGCTGACCTATGTGAAATGTACAGGGGGAGAAAAAGAGTCATCACCTTCTGCACCCTCAATGTGAGTGGCCCCCCCATCCCTACCCTTGCCATGTGGCACATCCTGTCATCCGTCGTTTGATTTATGCCTCATTCGCTCCCCTCCCCACCATCTTTCATCCACCCGACTCAACACAGGCATTGGCCACAAAGCATGGTCCCAGTGTACTTACCTGTTGGTTTGGAGGACCGTAGAGTAGCGCATACTGCTGGAGGACCCCATCCACGAGTTTCTCTAATTCCTGAGCAGTGAAGGCAGGGACCCTTTCCCCAGTCGCATGAGCCATTGTCTCTTCCAGACCGAGGTCACAGCAGCATTTGCAGTGTAGGTCCTCTCCTGTCGAAGATCAGGTATTGAGTGATTAAGCAGATAGAAAATGGCGGTCACGCCCGCGGCGGTGCGTACCGCGACCGCCGGCGCACATCGTCATTGGCTCCTGAGACCCATAGGGTTCAATGTTAACCAATGCTGCTTTGCGCCGCGGTCTTCGACCGCCACGGTGTGCCACGCCAGCGCATTTACCTGACATCCCATTGTCACACTTCACAGGTCAGGCAGCCGCCATTTCAAGGGCCCACATGGCTTACTTTTAACTGCGTCACACATACCTAGGCCTTGCATCAACACTCATACAAACCATTCAATGCATTGGGAATCGTGTTTTGTGCAAGCTGTGGTTACGTACCTGTGGGTTGATTGACTCTGTGCTCGCTGTTGTCCTTCATAGGCACCGTCCGCTGGGACATGCGAGGAGATGGAGGAATCTTCCCGTGTACAGACCGCTGGTAGACCTGTCGACAATGGAGGAAAGACATGTCATACTGACATACAGGCTTGACCGAGCCACTATTCATGAACTGTGTGCCCAGCTGGAGCCAGACCTGATGTCACCCATCCGCCAATCCACAGGGATCCCACCTCTAGTGCAGGTGCTGTCAGTACTCCATTTCTTTGCAAGTGGGTCATTTCAAACAACAGTGGCCATGGCATCAGGGATGTCCCAGCCTATGTTTTCCAAGGTGTTGTCCAGAGTGTTGTCTGCCCTTCTGAAACACATGCGGAGCTACATTGTTTTCCCTGAGGTGGGGGATTTGCCTACAGTGAAGGGTGATTTCTATGCCCTTGGACATATCCCCAACATCATAGGTGCCATTGATGGGACCCATGTGGCTTTGGTTCCCCCACAAAGGAGTGAACAGGTGTACAGAAACAGGAAGAGTTATCATTCGATGAATGTACAGATGATGTGTTTGGCAGACCAGTACATCTCCCATGTTAATGCCAAGTTCCCTGGCTCAGTGCATGACGCGTAAATCATGCTGAATAGCAGCATCCCTTACGTGATGGGTCAACTCCAGAGGTACCGTGTGTGGCTAATTGGTGACTCTGGTTACCCCAACCTGTCATGGCTACTGACCCCAGTGAGGAATCCCCGGACAAGGGCAGAGGAACGGTGCAATGAGGCCCATGGGAGAACTAGGAGGGTGATCGAGCGGACCTTCGGCCTCCTGAAGGCCAGGTTCAGGTGCCTCCATATGACAGGTGAATCCCTATTGTACTCACCGAAGAAGGTGTGCCAGATCATCGTGGCCTGCTGTATGCTTCACAACCTGGCTTTGCGACGCCAGGTGCCTTTTCTGCAGGAGGATGGTCCAGATGGTGGTGTTGTAGCAGCTGTGGAGCCTGTGGAGAGTGAAGACGAGGAAGGCGAAGAGGACGACATAGACAACAGGAACACAGTAATACAGCAGTATTTTCAATGACACACAGGTAAGATTCCAATTTGGCATATTATATGTACTTGAACCCCTACTACCCCTCTACTGTCTGACCTTTTCCCCCAGTGTCTGGTAACTGAGTTGTGACTTTCCCTTCCAGTTTCAGAGATGTGGGCCATACTGCGTGACATTTGCTTTGTTTCCCCATGGACTACAGCTGTGTGACAGTGGTATGTTGGCATCACAATGAAAATATGCATTTTGGGACGGTAATGTCTAATACATTAGTACAAAATCACAGCCAGACTCCTGATTGTTTTGTGCAATAACTGTGTTTATTTCAGTGCTTTATATTGGTGGGTGATTGCAAATCGGTGAGGGGTGATGGTGGAGGATTGTCCATGGCAGAGTCCAGACTATTAGTATCACAGGTGCATTGTCCAAATGCCTGTGGAAAGTGGAGCATGGGCAGTATAAGAATGGACAGGGTGTCAATGTGGGACAGTGGGATGACAATCAGGGAGGTATCCTTTTCTGACGGGGTCTTGGCATCTTACTCTGTCTTCTTCCTGGATCTCAGGGCCCGCTTGCAGGGTGGTTCTCCTTCTGCAGGGGGTGGGGTGCTGGTGGCCTGTTGGTCCTGTGGCGGGGCCTCCTGTCCACTAGCGCCGGCAGAGGTGGTAGGCAGTTCTTGGTCCATGCTAGTGTCAGGGGCCCTTTGTCCTGCCACAGTGTCCCGCAATGTGGTGACTACCTGATTCAGAGCCCCTACAATGGTGGCCAGGGCGGAACTGATGTTTCGTAGTTCCTCCCTGAACCCCAAATACTGTTCCTCCTGCAGAAGCTGGATCTCCTG
Organism: Pleurodeles waltl; assembly: GCF_031143425.1. Classification (NCBI taxonomy): domain Eukaryota; kingdom Metazoa; phylum Chordata; class Amphibia; order Caudata; family Salamandridae; genus Pleurodeles; species Pleurodeles waltl. The sequence continues at coordinate 959,188,615 of NC_090447.1, read as the reverse complement.
AAACCTGGCCAGGACCGTCGCCATCGTCTCCTGGGAGTGGTGGTAGGCTCCCCTGATGGAGGAGAGGGCCTCGTGGAGAGTGGGTTCCCTGGGCCTGTCCCCCCCGTCGCACAGCAGCCCTCCCCGTTCCCCTGTTTCCCTGAGCCTCTGTCCCCTGGACCGTGTGCCCACTACCACTGCCCCCAGGTCCCTGTTGTTGTTGGGGTGGTGGGTTAACCTGGGTGCCCTGTAGTGGTGGACACACCGCTGATTGACGTGTCCTGGGGACTGAGGGATGGGCCCGCTGGGTGGGTGCTGTGCTGGTGTTCCCAGAGGGGGGAAGGTCTGCTATGGCCTGTGGCTGTCTGAGGGGAACCGACTGTCCCGAGGTCCCCGATGGGCCGGGCTGGTCATCTAGATCCAGGTCGACAGAGGTGCTGTCCTCACTGTGGGCCTCTTCTGGGGGTGGAGTGGACATTTGTGGACCCTCCTGCGCGGTGACGTGGCGTTCGGGTCCTGCAGGGGTATAATAGTATGGTTATTGCATTTGTGTGTGACATAGCGTCCGACACCTCCTCGGGGGGGTTACTCCAGTTCAGACTCCGACTCTAACCGGACACAACCAACACGGCCAAGGCGGGGTAGGAGGGGGAATACTCGGAATAACTGGCCTACGCCATTCACAGGCCCACCACCCCCGCTGCTGAACATACCTCCCTGGGGATGGCCCTCCCCTTATGGGCCACCCAACCAATTCCAAGCCCCACTATATCCCCAGTCACAAACGACGTGGTCTTATCCCAATGTTCCTTTTTTTGGGAGAGGTCCTGGACGGGGAAGGGGCAGGAAAAAGGGAGTCAGTTGGAACCTAAAGGAGGGACCAACAGACGACGAATCCCCCAGCACCAGCAGAACGTAACTAAGGGGTCCACTACTGTCGTCAACTTAAGCTCACGAGTGCTAAATACTAACGAACTCCAAGCCTTAGAGAAAGGTCTGGGTTTCGTCCCCACCCCAAAACTTGACGTCTTTAAACTAAGGATAGAACTAGCAGAGTTCTTTCGGAAGATCAGGCTTAGAACCTTCTTTCTCCAGAACCCCGAACCCAACCCGGAACGTGATCAAAACACTGGGCTACTTCCCAAATCCAAATTTACTTCCACCTCCCACCTCATGCCACCCGAAGTCTTGGCATTTGAAAAATCGGTGAGCAGGAGGATTGACGATCTACAGAAGACTCAGAGGGAGTCTTTCCACAACATCAGCACTGAAGAACTTTCAGCCCTCCACGACCTTAGTAACGACTCTTCCATCACTATCAAACCAGCCGACAAGGGCGTGGCTATAGTAATAATGCCCACAGTGATGTACAATTCTGAATGCCTACGCCTACTAAATAATGACCATCACTACAAGAGACTATCAAGGGACCCAACAGAAGTGGTCAGGGAAGAGATCACTTTCCTTGTATACAAGGGCATGAGCAATGGTTGGATCACCAAACATGAGGCCTCCTTCCTCACTCAACCTGATCCAAAAACTCCGTATTTCTATATTCTGCCCAAAATCCACAAGGACAAGCATCCACCCCCGGGGAGACCAATTGTTTCCGGGATTGGTTCTTTGCTGGAACCTCTGTCGCAATTCTGCGACTGGTTTCTTCGACCTTTCGTGAAACAAATTCCCACCTACCTAAAAGACACAACAGACGTGCTCTCCCTTTTAAACACCTTAGAATTTGACAAAGATAGCGAACATCTCATGACATTGGATGTGGAGTCGCTATACACCAATATTCCACAAGAAGCAACTCTCGAAGTGGTCAGCGATCTATTAAATAAGGGCACCTGGAATTACATCACCCCTCCAGAATTCATCCTGGATTTAGCCCATTTAGCTCTCACCAGAAATTTCTTTGAGTTCGACAAGAACTTCTTCTTACAGATCCAGGGCACCTCAATGGGGAGCACCTTTGCACCCAGCCTGGCATGCCTATACGTGGATCACTTCGAGAAAGCAATGGTACTTACTGAAGAAAACCCATATATCAACCATATCAGGTTATGGAAAAGATATATCGATGACATCCTGATTATCTGGAGAGGTACAAGGGAAGAAGCAACCATCTTCATCACGTGGCTAAACACCCTTAATCCCTTTCTAAGATTCACAGCCACAGTAGGCAACCCGGCAGTCTCCTTTCTCGACCTACTAATAACTGAGAGAAATGGCTCCCTTATAACAGAAGTGTATTACAAGCCCACTGATAGGAACACTCTCCTCCAGTTTCAGAGCTTTCATCCACGCTCCCTCAGGGAAAACCTCCCAGTGGGGCAATACCTCCGCCTTAGACGGAACTGTACGGAACTAACGGACTACAAAAAGCATGCTCAGCTACTTAGTGGCAAACTTCGAGCAAGAGGATACCCGGATCACCTATTGAGGAGAGCAGATAAACGGGCCCGTGTGAGCCCCAGAGAGACTCTACTGCACCCAAGCAGTCGAAGCAGTAAGGGGAACCCCTTGATCTGTGTGACCACATTCAACCCAGCGTCCAACATGATCAAAAAGATAATAAATGAAGACTGGAAAATCCTCACCTCTGGTGGTCTCCCTTTTGAGATCCCCATGAATGCCTACAGAAAGGCAAAAAGCATCCGGGATATGATCGTGCACACCCGCCCTCTGATAAATCCCACCACAAGCAGACAGAAGACCCTCTGGGACCTTCCCCCTCCCAAAGGACATTACCCTTGCGGTAATTGCAGTGTTTGCACCTTTACTAAGAAAACCCTCACACTTGACTTGGGATTACAAACACCCTGGGAGCTTAGGCAACTAACGAACTGCAACAGTAAAAATGTGGTGTATACGATCACATGCCCTTGTGACAAGAAATACATTGGGATGACGACACGAAGAGTGGGCACACGCATCTGCGAGCATAGAAGCACCATCCGGTGCAAAAGAGATGCCACAAGACTCACAGAGCACTATATCTCCAGCAATCACCATCCTGATGATATGCAGTGGGTGGTACTGGATCAACTTAAATCCACAGCAATCAATGCCAAACACAAGCTCCTAATGTATGAACAGAGATGGATTTGGAGGCTGCGAACAGACACCCTAGGACTGAATGACAATATTCAATGGTCAGCTCTATGCTGATGACTTAAATTACCAAAAATGAGACCTCTGTTCTATGACAACCCACCTAGGATCATAACTAGTATTAGATAACTTGACTGACATTCCTCGAGCCCTTCTTATCCCCATTGCGGGACCTATTATTTTTCATACTTGTGTATCATAACCTTACCTGACCTACCAGAGCAGTTCCCCCGACCCCTAGTAGACTAGCCATTGTCGTTCTTTCACCCTCCCTCCCCCCCCTTGTTTTCCCCCCCCTCCTTTTCTTTCTTTTCTATTTCCTAACATCTGCTGGATTCCCCCCACTCCCCGCCCCTGGGGTTTGTCTCCCTCCTTTCTTTCCATATTTTTCTTCCTCTTCTTTCCCCCTCCTTCCCCCCCCTCGTCTTATCCTTCCTGCCTTCTCTGTCTATAACCTCCCCTTCCCTGCTTTAAAGCCCCCCTTTTTAAAAAAAAATTCTCCTTTTTTTCTATTCATTTCATCTCCCTCGGTCTTTCTTTCCCTTCCTCATCCCAGGCTTTCCTTTTTTTCCCCCCCTTCTTTCCCCCCCCCCCACTTTCTCCTCTCTTCCTTTCCTTTTTTTCTATTCATTTCATCTCCCTCGGTCTTTCTTTCCCTTTTTCTTCCCAGGCTTTCCTTCTCTTTTCCCCCCCCCCTCTTCCCCCCCCCCCTCTTTCCCCCCCCCACTTTCTCCTCTCTTTCTTTCATTCTTCCCCCCTACCCTTCTGCTCTCTTCCCCTTCGTCCTCTCCTTTACCCCGTCTTTCTAATTTAGCCCCAGCGCTGTTCCCCGCCCTTAGTCCCGCATTGCCAGTCTCCCTTCTTCTCCTCTTTCTCTCCCTTCCTCTCTTTTATTGTTTTGCCCCCCCTCTTTAGTGTTCCCCCTCTTCCCCCTTTCCCCCCCCCCTTTCTTTCCCCCTTCCCGTTCTTTTTCTCTCTTTTCTTTCTCCTGGTCACCCTCCTTGGACGACCAGGCCTTTTCCCCCCGTGGGACTCACTTCCCCAGAGTCCCACAGGTCCAGTGGCGCGCCGCGCATTGCGCGACGCGTCACTGCAGGACGGTCGCCCGTGCGCGCTAGCCACGCCGCGGGCGGGGCGTCCTGTTCCTCCTCACTGTCACCATACGCTACGCGACGCTCCCCGCGGGGCCCCGTACCCGGGTGCCCCGCGGGGCGGTGCGCTTTACTTAGACCAATCGGGGCCCCTGAGGCTCCGCACCCCGCACAGCCCCCGAGGGGGCGCGGCTTTTCCCGACGCACTGGGTTCTTCGACGCGCAGCACACCTGAGTGTAATTACCGGGCACCGCCCCTGACCTCTGCAGCTCCGCATCGATTGGCTTGAGCTCCTCATAAAGACCTGGCAAGTCGGTCAGACAGTACCAGAGCGGCCTGGCTCCGGCACGTAGGTACCCCCCATGGTATTCCCTTTGGCGTGGTAAGTGTGGGCTATTTTGGCCCGGGAAATCTTCTTTTTCTTTTCCTTTCAATGCTACCGGTCATCCTTCTGGTAGCCTCTTCTATCTCTATTTCCTCTGCTTTCTTTCTTTTTCCTTTTTTCCTTTTCTTCCTTCTTCTTTTTCTTTTTTTCACTGTGACATTCCTTCTCTCTCTCTCTTTACCTAGATCTTTCTCTTTACCTTTTCACCTCTTGCCCTTTCCTTACCTCACTAACCTGCCCTATTGGCCTCCCCCCTGGCTGTAGCGCACCCTGCGCAGTTTCCTCCTTTCTGCTAGCACACTATGCGTCCTTAGCTCTCTTTCTTCTCCTTGTCCCCTCTTGCTAAACCCTTAATCTCCTCAGAGTGTGACTACAAGGGAAACCCCCCCCCCGGTTCTAGCCAGACCAGAGGCAATACGCCCCCAGCTCCGGGGTAAGTCACAATTGCATGCATGTGTGAGTGCATTTTTTCATTTTCTCACTGATTGCTGTGTCGTGTGCTGTGGTTTGCCACCTCTCTGTCACTCTGAATTAATTGTGATTTATTTATCATTTACTATAGGCCTACCCCACCGTGAACTACCTGTTCAGGTAGGACACACACTTTCACTTTGAGCACCGTACTTATTACAGGTGCTCCGACCCTGACGAATGCCCCTGACCTACCAGCACTTAGTGAGGGCAGACACATGTTGGTCATGTTCAACCCCTTTTAGACTCCAAGAGACATTATCCTCTAACGAGCCTTCCTCCTTAGTTTTAGTCTTACCAACATGCACCACCATTAAAACTAACAAGAGCCACCGGTGACAAGTTAGGTAATTTTATTATTCACCCCCTCTGGATCACTGTAACTATCCAGTCAATTCAATTTCAGCACTCCCTCTGGTTCTTTTAACCAGAGGTCGAGTCCGCCTGAGTAGTATCATCTTACTTAGGTGGGGCTAGGTGGTCATATGATGAAGCAAGACACTATTATGTGTGTGAGACCACCTAGTCCGTAAAGGAAAATCCCCTGCTACTCCTGTAGGGCAACACAGCACCCCCTATCAAGCAACCTTATGCAACCAGGAACTGGTTAAAGACTAACCCAGTCTTACCCCCTGTTCCTACTACCCCACACCTTTTGTGATTACTGGGTGCCCTTGTACCCCAGTGCTGGCATTCCCGTGTGGGGGCTTTTGTGTCAGTGATTTGGTGGGGGATGGGTATGTGCAGTGGGCATGCTTTGGTGATGGGTGTCCATGCTTTGTGGTCGCATGCAGGGATTGGTGTTGGGATGGGTGGGCTGTGATGGTGAGACATTTGCAAGGAGCAGGATGTGATGGGGTGAGGGTGAGGGTGGGGGTATGAGTTGGTATGCTGGTGGGGTGGGGGGGATGAAGTAGTGATGATTTGACTTACCAGAGTCCATTCCTCCAGATACTCCTGCGAGGCCCGCAGGATGCAGGATCGCCAAGACTTGCTCCTCCCATGTTGTAAATTCTGGGGGAGGAGGTGGGGGTCTGCCGCCAGTCCGCTGCACCGCGATGTTGTGCCTGGATACCATTGAACGCACCTTCCCCCGTAGGTCGTTCCACCGCTTCCTGATGTCGTCCCTATTTCTTGGGTGCTGTCCCACAGCGTTGACCCTATCGACTATTCTGCTCCATAGCTCCATCTTCCTGGCAATGGTGGTCTGCTGCACCTGTGTCCCGAAGAGCTGTGGCTCTACCCATACAATTTCCTCCACCATGACCCTGAGTTCATCCTCGGAGAACATGGGGTGTCTTTGCGGTGCCATGGGGTGGTGTGGATGATGTGTGGGGTGGATTGTGTGGTGATGTGTATTGGTGTGTTGTTAGAAGTGCGTGGAAATATTGCTGGGTGAAGGTAAAATGCGTGTCTGGGTGCTCAGTTCTCTTTTTCTCAGTGCGTGGTCCCGATTCTGTAGGAGTGGGGGTTTGTGGGTGATGTGGGTGTGTGTTTTATATTGTGTTGGGTGTGTGGGAGTGGTGTTTGTATGTGTATCAGGTGTGTGTATTTTGAATTGCCCAATGTGGCTGTGTTTTGTAAGTGTGTGTGTATTTTGAGCGCAGCGGTGTGTACCGCCAATGGATTACCGCGGTTGAAAGACCGCCGCGTGGATTCGTGGGTCGTGATAGTGTGGGCGTATTTCTGTTGGCGTGATGGTGGAGGTTTGGTCATCACCAGTTTCTCGCTGGCCTTTGGTGTGGCGGACTTTTGTGGATGTCTGTATTTTGGCGGTTTGCCTGTTCTGGGTCAGACTGACTGTGGCGGTTTACCGCGGCGGTATGTTGGCGGTCTTCTGACAGCAGTAAGCGGCTTTTACCGCCAAGGTTGGAATGACTGCCTAAATGCTTCTGCATGTTAAAGAAATACATTTTTATACATTTTGAAGAGATTGTATAATATTTTTTTCATTATGTGTGTTGCACAATATAATAGGCAAATGTTTTTCATGGTTCGGCTCATGCATGGACTCCTAGAGCCAAGCCAGACCCATGATTTGGCTGTGGGTCAGTTTTCCATATTAATTTGCCTGTGTGCCCTCCTCTATTTGCTTCACCAACTTAGGTCAAGGGTCTGAAAGTCACTTGCTAAGATGATCTGTTAAAGGTGAGGACTACACACATTAAACTCTGCCTGCATGCACCATTTCAAAAACTCTACTGTCAAGACTTCGTGTAGCAGAGACAAATAAAAGTGCATGTAATGAAAATACATTCATAATAAGTGATCCTAGGGCTGGGACTCCAGGACACATTCTGTTGTACATAACAATAGTCATGAGTTCCCAGGGCAAGGGCATAGATTCAGTTGGAGTGTTTGGAGTGTGACTCCCCTTAAAAGCATTCTCAGTTTAGTAATTGGCTCTGGGGACCATGAGTGCAGTTCATCTCACTAGCTAAAGTTGAACCAATCAATCCACGCTGGGAACCCTATGCCTCCTGCACCACTAGAAAGGAGTAAGACACATATAAAACCAGTACAGAATAAGGAGCCCACCATATAAATGCTTACCATGAAAGCAGTTCATGTCCACATTAAAGTGATGGCTCTCGCTGAATACAAGTGCAGCCAAGTCACAGCGTCTCCCTGTGTGCAAAGAATCGGGTTAAGGTTAGATGCACTGTGATTGCACCATAAGTAGGGAACAACTAGACCTTCACTTATGAGCACCATCTAGGGAGAGGTTAGCATATGCACACTTTGTACCTTTCCTGATCCAAACCAGGGAAAGATTACACTGGAAACCATGGTGGCCATCTTAGAATAGAAAACCATCCTATCCCCATGCTTGCTGCTAATAATTTCTCGAATCAATGCAGTGCAACTAATACCTCTTGCTCAGCACACCAATAACTTCTATGCTGAAAGACTAAATGTGAGTGGTTCACTACCCCTCTCCACACAAAAAAGTACTTTCACCCTCTCCTGAACTACACCACCTTGATTTAGTAATAAAACGCATGGCTCATACACCGGGGAATGCATGTCCCTATTGGTGATACACAACCTATCTCCGTCAGTTGATATCTATAATCTGTCCGACATCTGCCTCAAAAGTGCAATATGTATATAGGGGCATATTTATACTCCGTTTGCGTCGAATTTGCGTCGTTTTTTTCGACGCAAATTCGACGCAAAACTAACTCCATATTTATACTTTGGCGTTAGACGCGTCTAGCGCCAAAGTTCATGGAGTTAGCGTCATTTTTGGGCGTGAACACCTTCCTTGCGTTAATGAGATGCAAGGTAGGCGTTCCCGTCTTAAAAAATGACTCCCAGGCATGTGCGTGGTATTTATACTCCCGGGCAAAAATCACGCCCTGGAGTGGGCGGGGCAAAAAACCCCGCATTTGCGCCTCTTTTTAACGCCTGGGTCAGGGCAGGCGTTAAGGGACCTGTGGGCTCAGAATGAGCCCAGAGGTGCCCTCCCCTGCCCCCAGGGACACCCCCTGCCACCCTTGCCCACCCCAGGAGGACACCCAAGGATGGAGGGACCCATCCCAGGGAAGAAAAGGTAAGTTGTGGTAAGTATTTTTTTTGTGGCATAGGGGGGCCTGATTTGTGCCCCCCTACATGCCACTATGCCCAATGACCATGCCCAGGGGACATAAGTCATCTGGGCATGGCCATTGGGCAAGGGGGCATGACTCCTGTCTTTGCTAAGACAGGAGTCATGTTAATGGCGTCTGGGCGCCCCAAAAAAATGGCGCAAATCGGGTTAAGACGATTTTTTTGCCTCAGCCTGACTTGCCCCATTTTGGGACGCCCAAACGCCATTTTTCCCTACGCCGGCGCTGCCTGGTGTACGTCGTTTTTTTTCACGCACACCTGGCAGCGCCGGTCGGCTAACGCCATTCAATAAATACGGCGCCCGCATGGCGCTTCAGAATGGCATTAGCCGGCGCTATTTTTTTTGGCGCAAAACTGCGTTAGCGCAGTTTTGCGTCAAAAAGTATAAATATGGCCCATAATCTCTTCATAGACTATCAGTTCATAGTTCATGTTGATGTGATACGCAGAGGTTATTTGTATTTCAATGTGCACATGGTGCATAGTAACCACCCATATTTTAAATAAGATACCATACATAGTGTGCAATCAAAGATAAGCACAGGCATTATTGTGATGCATCATGAACCTGTACCAAGATCAAGTCACAGGACACATTTTATATAGACACCTTTGCATAGAAGGATGTCACAATCAAATAAGAATTCTACATCAACAGCCTCATAAGATTACAAAAGTGTGATATAAGCGGCCAACCCAAACTCCTGTGAACGTGCAGTCAATTGTAGGTGTCATCCATGATCTCTATACTTTAAAGAGGGTGGCAGCCATGGCTCTCAGTTCGCAAACATCATTCAGTCCATGTTTTGTGCTTTTGAGGCAGTCCATCTACCTACATTCACAGAGGTTGAGCAGTACATTCAAATTTCCTCCTGTGGAGTCCAGTATGACCACTTCCACCATATACCACTCTATCATGTCCTGCATGAGGTTGACTTCTGTAAAATGTTTGACCGGTGGTGCTCCCTCTGTGTGACACCTTAGCCTACTGCGATGCTGGCAGATCCTCCCTCTTTGGCTCACATATATTAAATCACATGGTCAAATGATGGCACATTACATTTCTGCTGTTACAGTTTGAACACCCAAATAATTCAATTTGAAACTCCCCTATTTCAATACTCTTTACATCAGACAAAAATCTGCATGCTTAACATTTACCACACCTGAAGTGACCACTAATAGGTAGCAAACCCCATGCCTCAGTTAGAGTTTGTGATTTCTGAGGTTCCTGTGGGATCTCTCTGATGCTGATCTGCTTGTGTTATAGGCAAACATCAGGCTCATATTAATGCCATCCTGTATGATGTGTCAATGTCTGTTGATGATTTTTGTAATCGTATTACTAGCGGGGTTGTAGGTGGTCATTATGGTAAACGATCATTATTCATATAGGACTTGTATTTAGGGGTAAGGAGGATTCCTCTAAGGCAATATCATGCTCTTTTTAGTGCATGATGTACCATTCTCTGTAGATACATTATTTCTATTAATTTGGTGGGTAAGAGACCTGCTTCCCTAACGTAATCTGATTTCAGTGTGTAACATCTCAGTATTTGGAAGAATTGTCCATGGGTAAATTATCTGTTAATGGCCTGGGATAAAAACTATTGTATGTTAGTAAGGAATTCTTATCATTGGGTTTTATATAGAATGTGGTATATGTAACCCATTCACTGTCTTTGACCAGTATGCCTAAGTAATTTATCTCTACCTTACTGTATTGGTGTGTGAATTTTAGATCTAGATCTTGTACATTCAACCATTTTACAAACTGAATGTGGTCTTGCCTATTCCCATTCCACATCATAAACATTCCATATATATACCTTCTCCATGTTTTAATGTTAGATCTACATGGATTGAAGTACATCATCTTCCAACTTTCAAAGTCAGCCACCACCAAATTAACTATACTGTAGGCACAGTAGGCTCCCATTGCCACACTTTTGTAGATAATAACCTCCCTTGAAAAATAAGCAGTCCTTAGTCAAAGCAATCTTACTCAGTTGTGTAGGGCATTCTATCAGGTAGTCTTTTTATAGGGGCGAGTGCAAATGTTTTACATACGATCTCCAGGGCAGTACACTGAGGGATGTTGGAATATAATGACTCTACGTTCAAAGTTACGAAGATGTAACCTCATCAAAGGCATTTTTTTCAATGCATCTGATAAAGTCCATGGCTTTCACAGAAGAAGTAACCTTAGCTACACTGTTTGCAATACTGACCCACATATTTACATAGTGGTTCAAGGACTGACCCACATCCAAACGTGATTGGGCATCCTGGGGAAATAATGCTATACTTGTGAATCTTTGGTGTATATCCCAGGGGTCCTATGGTATGGTTTATTACTGAATGCATGCTCCTCTTTTGTTATGAATCACAAGCCTAGACCAATGTCAGTTAGGTTTCTCAGTTCCTCCTCAATCTCATTGAGAGGGAGTATTCTGCAATTTTATATAGTGTTCTTCAACCTTAAGCTGACTCATGATTTCCTCCTCATATTTCACTGTGCCCTGCATAACAATTGTTCCTCCCATATCTGCAGTCTTGATTATGATCAAGCTGGTTTTGTTAGTGTAGCCGGCAGTTGGATTTCCCGGCTACATCACAGGCTGAATCGGGAACGGAGTCCTGATTTTGTAGCCCGGGCGTCATGGCAACGAGGATGCGACCTGCTTCACTGGGAACCCTTCAGATCCGGGTTCCCGAGGCACTAGAAAGTGAAGACGGACTACGCGCGAGAGGCACGTTGAAAGGAGAGACGGAAAAGGACAAAGGAAGACTCTGGGACGCCGAAAGGAATCCAGCCACAGAGGAACTGAAGACGTTGAGTGTCAAGGATCTTGCATCAAATGAAGAGGTTACAGATGGGCGCAAACTCCGCCACATCCCCGGAGGGACGTGGCTCAATCAGGTACGGTCCTACATAAAGGACAGTTTACGATTAAATAAGGGGAGGGAGGGGGCTGCGAGAGAGGGGAACAGGGGAGCAAGGGGAGGAGAGGAGAAGAGGCGAGGGGTGCCAGGGGAGGGAAGGGACTGGAGAAGGGCACTAAAGGAGAAAAATAAGAGCACTCTAAAGAACCAAAATCTGACACTTATAAAAGACACCCAAAGGTGACTCCCGTTTATAGTCTGACCTTCAGGTCATCACGCTATTCTAGGGATTTTTTTTTTTTTTTCTCTCTCTCTCTCTCATATTTCCGTTCCTCTTGTTTCCGGTCCACCTCGTAATCCCACGGAAAGTACCTTCTCCTGTCAAGAGGAGTCCTGGAAAAGAAGAAACAGCATAGGGTTAAGAGTAAACAGGCCAAATACCATTGAACACTGACACGGATAACTACAATTAAATAAAACCATTGTTTCACACCCCAATTGAGCATCATAGTCCTTACTATCGCCACGCCCACTGCCACAGTTAGTGTTCGTGAGTACTACTTTCTCTTCTCTCCTGATTTTATAGTGTACATAATCATTCCTTTCTTCTAGTGTTCGGATTTGCTTCATCACTAAATTCTCAATGATGAGAATCTCTGCTGAAATTAAATGTGATGGAAGATTAAAACGTAGTGGGCAATCCTAATCAAAAGTGTTTCTAGTCTTTTCAGTCTCTAAAGTAATATGTTAACCTTTTTTTTCTAAAAAACTGAAATATTTCAGTTTTGATTTTAAGGTAGTCAGGGTGTTCTGTTATTACAAACCCTCTGTCTCATTATGGTCAAGTATATATGAGGAAATATTAAATATCGGGGAGACATACATTTGTTGGATACCTCTTTCCATATTTACCACTTGTAGGTATTCCGCAGGTTCCTGTGGGATCTCTCTGATGCTGATCTGCTTGTGTTATAGGAAAACATCAGGCTCATATTAATGCCATCCTGTATGATGTGTCAATGTCTGTTGATGATTTTTGTAATCGTATTACTAGCGGGGTTGTAGGTGGTCATTATGGTAAACGATCATTATTCATATAGGACTTGTATTTAGGGGTAAGGAGGATTCCTCTAAGGCAATATCATGCTCTTTTTAGTGCATGATGTCCCATTCTCTGTAGATACATTATTTCTATTAATTTGGTGGGTAAGAGACCTGCATCCCTAACGTAATCTGATTTCAGTGTGTAACATCTCAGTATTTGGAAGAATTGTCCATGGGTAAATTATCTGTTAATGGCCTGGGATAAAAACTATTGTATGTTAGTAAGGAATTCTTATCATTGGGTTTTATATAGAATGTGGTATATGTAACCCATTCACTGTCTTTGACCAGTATGCCTAAGTTATTTATTGTATTATTATTTATTTATTATTTATTTATTTAAGATTACTTGTAGTATTCCGCGTGGGGGTTAAAATGTCATGGGAAACCTGCAAAAAGGCCTGTTTCCTTATAGGTCTGCTATGTGTGTTGAGTTTTCTCATTGCTCCGATTTGATCAAGAGGTTTTAACTTGTTCCTGTTTTGGATCAATGTAAGGCAATGGGTTCTGCCTGGGCTTAAAATAAAATGGGGGGGATTAATGTGTTTTCCCTGATCTTCTGGTGCTTGGTTCCTCTTGGTCCTCTGAGCTCTCAGATGTGTCAGAAATCATTATTGATTTCTTTTGTGTGAACTGTTGCCCTATTGCCAAGTAGCCCAGATACTAAATATCTGAATACCATTTCAATATTAGTGGTTTATGCAAAACTTTGACTGCTCTGTTACACAGAAATTACACAGGACCCAACCCAAGACTGCCCAAAAGACCAAAACCTGGGTACTCATGAACATACGACAAAACGTTTTGTTGCACTCACTCCAATTGTCCCATGAGGTACGAAGGTATGAGAGAGAGAGAGTGTGTGTGTATATAGATATATATAGACACACGTTTATTATATCCTTTCATTAAAAGACGCACACGGCAGGAGCTATCGCTTAGATGTGGACTCAAACTGCTCTAGCGGAATGCTTTTATGTAGTCCTTAATCTGTACTGGTTTTATATGTGTTTCCCATCTTTGTGGTGTCACAGGAAGCATGGGTTGCTTGGTTCAACTATAGCTGGTGAGATGAACTGTACTATGACTAGTGTCTTGCCATAGTATGGTTTTTATCAGCATGTATTTACTGATGATGTGGTATCACTAGAAAGGGAATTTTATAGTGCATTAATCAGATTGGTTGTGATCTTGTACACTTTGGTGGCACTGGTATCTGGATTAACCTCCTGCTTGACTATTGTTACACATGCCGTATCTGGTGGCCACACTAACATCTCTTTATTGGTTGAAACACTAGTATACAACACCAGGTGACATGTATGTTTATTGTGTTACAGAAAAGGATTTAGATATCTTAATACAAGACCTCCTTATAGGCAAATCACATACGACTTGTGAGGTATGTGCTTTTCTAATTAGACTATTAGGTAGTGCATACTGAATAATAGACCCATGGAATTAAGGAACACTCATATATTAAATTTTAGGTGCCTAGTCAGATGGAGTTCTGGTCCTGAAGAGACCCACTATATTTAGCATTGTGGGTCAAAACCTCAACACTTTTTTGGGGATCATTTGTGACACTTTTTTTCTCTGTGACAACATATTGTGCTGGACTGATATGCTGGATTCAAAGATACATTGTATATATGTACCTATGTCAACAACTGCACCTTTAAGCACTGCGCCGTTAGCACCTTTTAACACACTGCTTGCCACCTTTTGATGAAAGGATATAATAAATGTGTCCCTTCATATATACATGATCTATTGTATAGACATATATATGTTCCCTAAGAGATGATTGGAGTGCGTGCCAAAGAACCATTTATTCTTTGTTCATGCATACCTAGGTTCCGATCTTTGGGCAGACTTGGGTTGGGTCGGGTCATGAGTTTTTTTTCTATGGTTCAATGGGGTAAGCCAACTGACCTTTGGACTGCTTTGACTTGGGAACAACTCTTCCCAAAGCCAGCAGCCAGAAGCACACTCCTATCTTCACTAGCTTAAGGTGCAGTCCAGCAGACAGTGCAGCATATTTAGCAAGTCAAGGGGGCCGCAGGACAGTCCATCTTCGGTCCTTGTTCATGTTCTAATGTGATCGGAGGTTGAGGGTGTCATGTTTATCCCTAGAAAGAACCCAGGGGTTGGGGGAATGATGCAGGTACTAGCCGATGGCTACCAGGTCCCCTCCCTCTTGGTGATGACTTTCCAACTATGTGCAGCATCTAGCAATCCCAGAGTGCACTATTCTGCCCACTCTCAGTAGGACTGATCCCTTTCCTGGATATTAAAAGCTAGGTAGCCAACTCTAGACTGCCTGTCTACCAAAACAAAAAGGGTAGCCCCTTAAGAGTGTAATCACCATTTGCCCACCAAAGGCGGCTTCACCTTTAAAGTTCACCTTTTGGCCTAACACCCCGAGTGGCTGCCTGCAAATAGAGCAGGCTGCTATTATTCCTAAATCTGGGAGTCATTCACTCCACACCCCAGGAGGGCAGAAAGCTGTCTGTTGGCAAGTGACTGTGTGAGGCCACTTGGCAAACTAGGTCACAGAGTGGCAACTTTCTAAAAGTTGCATTTTTTTAATGGTGCCCTTAAATTCAACGTAGGCCTCAGGTCAGGTGTAATACCACAATTCATTTGATACTTTACTGTACCCATCTCAGTTGTCTCATTCAATAGTTCGCTGGGTCAAGTGGTCAGTCAGTAACTTTGTGTTAGTCAATGGGGCTACTACCTCTCTAACAACAAAAAGAAAATTTGGAAGTGTTGCTGCCAAAATATATATCTAAAAGACATGTCCCACTTGATAATATACAGCTTCCTGCCTTACGGCTTGATAGGTGTTACTTAGGGGAGACATACATTGTCAAATGAAGTGGGGGCTTTGCTATTGCTTTAAATTGCAAAGTCAAACTACCAATATTACTGCTGCCCGTCCAGTCTGCAACAGCAGGCTGGAAGCCATTTTCTACATTGTCACACACAGGGTGGCACAATTAGTTGCTGCAGACCTGGGTACAATATGCAAAGGACTTATAAGTCAATGTCTGCCAATTGGGGATAGCCAATTCGACATACATTTTGTGAAGTACTAGAACACTGATTTGGTTAGCAAGCCTCAGTGCAGTCGCAGTAAAAAAAACACAGCAGCTAGTATTCCGCGTGGGGGTTAAAATGTCATGGGAAACCTGCAAAAAGGCCTGTTTCCTTATAGGTCTGCTATGTGTGTTGAGTTTTCTCATTGCTCCGATTTGATCAAGAGGTTTTAACTTGTTCCTGTTTTGGATCAATGTAAGGCAATGGGTTCTGCCCATCAAATCTACCTCAACCTCAGTGCTTTTTGACCACCTAGCGTGCAACCTTTTTATTGTGGGTGAGTTCCACCACTGGTGATTCACCCAGGGTAAATACACAGTAAATGGACTGCACATGTTTCGCAAAAGTCTTTGCCTTTTTTTAGAAGGCCACTGTGACACAGAAAATGGCATCTGGTTGGTCACAAGAGTGGGGCTGTGCATGTGAGACTCCTGTCATGGGCAGCCTGGTAACTGCACACAGGTAGCCTGGTACAGAGGGAACTCGGCAGGATTGGATATTAACCTGGGTGCGCTCAGACCTGGGGCTTTTTCAAGGTTGTAAACTATACCACATGTGTGAAAAGAAACATTCCAAAACAATTCAAGTTTATAAAAAGCAAAGAAAGTCCCAATAGTAAAATGTATGTCCAGGATATATAGTGAAAGAGACAAAAACATCACAAATCCAGTAGAAAACCAGGAAAGAGCATAATATATATGTTAAAGAAAAACAGAATAATGTACAGAACATGTCATCAATAATATAGGATTCTACAGTAGCATGTAGCATATCACAAGATAAAAATATACATCATAGTACAAACAAAAAGAGGCAGAAATAAATGTACCTTAGAGAGCAGTTCAATCCATATGCGAGTATTCAAATAGGATTGGAGAATCAGTACAGAAAACATGTAACGAAACACAATATATAGGGGGTCATTCTTACTTTTGCCGTCCGCCAAAGTAACCCCGTCAGAACACCGCACCGCGGTCGAAAGACCGCTGCGGTGATTCTGAGATTTGCCCTGGGCTGGCGGGCGGCCGCCAAAAGGCCGCCCGCCAGCCCAGGGCAAATCAACCTTCCCACGAGGACGCCGGCTCAGAATTGAGCCGGCGTAGTGGGAAGGTGCGACGGGTGCAGTGGCACCCGTTGCGTATTTCAGTGTCTGCATAGCAGACACTGAAATACTTTGCGGGGCCCTCTTACGGGGGCCCCTGCAGTGCCCATGCCATTGGCATGGGCACTGCAGGGGCCCCCAGGGGCCCCGCGGCACCCCCTACCGCCATCCTGTTCATGGCGGGTTTCCCGCCATGAACAGGATGGCGGTAGGGGGTGTCTGAATCCCCATGGCGGCGGAGCGCGCTCCGCCGCCATGGAGGATTCAGAAGGGCAGCGGTAAACCGCCAGGTGACCGCCGGTTTACCCTTTCTGACCGCGGCTGAACCGCCGCGGTCAGAATGCCCTTCGGAGCACCGCCGGTCTGTCGGCGGTGCTCCCGTGGCCGGTGACCCTGGCGGTCACCGGCCGCCAGGGTCAGAATCAGGCCCATAGTGTTCAATGTTGTGTGCAAAGTAATCAAACAGAAATATTTGGCCAAAATGTCCCAGCATTACCATCCAAATGTGAAGTAATCAACGCATGGAAATACACCTAACATTTTTATTAGATATACATACATGGTTCAGCATTGGTCAATGGCCGAAGAAATGCGGTATGGTAAGTGAGAATTGTTGGGAGAAAACCAAATAGAAAGTTACTGTCAGTAACCAACATCAAGGTTTAACCCCTTCGCTGTCAGGCTTTTTCCCTCTCCTGTGCCAGGCCTTTTTTTTGCCTATTTGGAATAGTTCTCGCTTAGGCCCTCATAACATTTTGTCCACATAAGCTACCCACGCCAAATTTGCGTCCTTTTTTTCCAACATCCTAGGGATTCTAGAGGTACCCAAACTTTGTGGGTTCCCCTGAAGGAGGCCAAGAAATAAGTCAAAATACAGTGAACATTTCATTTTTTTAAAAAGAAAATGGGAAAAAGGGGCTGCAGAAGAAGGCTTGTGGTTTTTTTCCCTGAAAATGGCATCAACAAAGGAACAGGCAGACTTGAATCAGAAAACCCAATTTTTCAACATAAGTTTGGCATTTTACTGGGACATACCCCATTTTTACGATTTGTTGTGCTTTCAGACTCCTTCCAGTCAGTGACAGAAATGGATGTGAAACCAATGCTGGATCCCAGAAACCTAAACATTTCCGAAAAGTAGACAACATTCTGAATTCAGCAAGGGGTAATTTGTGTAGCTCCTACAAGGGTTTCCTACTGAAAATAACAACTGAAATAAAAAAATATTGAAACTGAGGTGAAAAAAAAAACATTTTCTTTACGTTTTACTCTGTAAGTTTTTCCTGCAATGTCAGATTTTTGAAATGCCCCAAAACACAAAGTGGACACATCACATTTTCTCAAAGAAAACAGAGGTGTTTTTTGCAAAGTGCCTACCTGTGGATTTTGGCCTCTAGCTCAGCCGGCACCTAGCGAAACCTACCAAACCTGTGCATTTTTTAAAACTAGAGACCTAGGGGAATCTACGATGGGGTGATTTGTCGAGCTCTCACCAGGTTCTGTTACCCAGAATCCTTTGCAAACCTCAAAATGTGGCTAAAAAAAACACTTTTTCCTCACATTTCAGTGACAGAGAGTTCTGGAATCTGAGAGGAGCCTCAAATTTCCTTCCACCCATCGCTCCCCCAAGTCTCCTGATAAAAATGGTACCTCACTTGTGTGGGTAGGCCTAGCGCCCGCAACAGGAAATGCCCCAAAACACAAAGTGGACACATCACATTTTTTGACAGAAAACAGAGGTGTTTTTTGCAAAGTGCCTACCTGTAGATTTTGGCGTCTAGCTCAGCCGGCACCTAGCGAACCCTACCAAACCTGTGCATTTTTTTAAAACTAGAGACCTAGGGGAATCCAAGATGGGGTGACTTGTGGGGCTCTGACCAGGTTCTGTTACCCAGAATCCTTTGCAAACCTCAAAATGTGTCTAATAAAACACTTTTTCCTCACATTTCAGTGACAGAAAGTTCTGGAATCTGAGAGGAGCCACAAATTTCTTTCCACCCAGCATTCCCCCAAGTCTTCCGATAAAAACGGTACCTCACTTGTGTACGTGGGCCAAGTGTTTGTGGCAGGGAAGAGCCAAAAACAAGACAAAATTGAGGGGGAACCAAAGTGGGTTCAAAAGGGCAGTTTGAAAAAAAAAAAACATTTTTAGGCTGACAAGTGCAGCAGAAATTTTATTGGTATAGATGAAACAATGCTGGGTGGTAGGAATTTTGTGGATTACTGCAGATTCCGGAAGGTTCCATCACAAAAATGTGGGAAAAAAGTGTGCTTTCCAGCAAAGTTGCAGGTTTGCAGGGCATTGTGGGTAAGGAAATGGTGCGGGGTGCATGTGAAGCACACCATCCTGGAATCAACTAGATGTTTAGTTTTCAGATGTTTCTAGGTCTTGTGGATTTTTCTACATGGCAGCGTCAAAAAGTAAAAAAAAAAAGTGCAGCCCTCACCATTCCAAGTGGGATGATTCTGAGAGTTACCAAGCTCTCACGGCCCAAATGTAAAACAAAAAACAAAAATAATCAAATGTCCTCTTGCTTGCCATGGGATAAGATGTTTTAGTGTGCTAGGGACAGCTGAAAGACAGTTAGCCCCTTCAGTTCGGGTGGGTGCATAACCAGGCCCATACTGGTTGGTAGCCACTACCCCACTATTTTCTTTTCTTTTCTTTAATTTCCTGGCATCTAGTAGACTTTCTGTCGCCCCGGGGAGTGGATCAGGGGTAATTGCCCAATCTGCCCACTGGTGGGCAGAACAACTTTGGCCCAATTTATTTGGGGTGCGGGTATGGCCATACCCCCAACCTCTTATTTTGAAAAAAAAATCTTCTCTGGTGGGCTTTCTGCCCCCCCCTTTGGGCAGATGGGCCTTCCAAAATAGGCCAGTCTGCCCCCAAGGGGGGCAGTTATGGCCAACAGTAATGTGCCCCCATGGGGAGAGACCCTTGCCCAAGGGGCTACCCCCTCCAAACAAAACACACACATACACCCACACACCAATCCATGGTGTCTAGAGGTTTCTGCCCCAAAGGGGGCAGATTGGCCATACAAAAATAGGCTGATCTAAATACAATTTTCCCCCCAGGGAAGCGACCCTTGTCTAAGGGGTCGCTCCCCATACATAAAAACAAAGTAAATAAAAGAAATTATATATCCCTGGTGTCTAGAGGCTTCTGCCCCCACCCCCCCCGGGGGCAAATCCACCTAATAATATTAGGCCGATCTGCCCCCGGGGTGGCAGAAATAGCCTAGAAATAATTTTCCCCCCGAGGAGCGGCCCTTGCCCAAGGGGCCGCTCCTCTTATTTGAAATAGCCCACACAAAAAAATATTCCCTGGTGTCTAGTGGTTTCTGCCCCCCTGGGGGCAGATCGCAAGGCCGATCTGACCCAAAGTTTTGGATTTGGATATCTGTGCACTTTTAGCACCACCACAAAGTGTCCACAACTTGAAGAGCACCACTTTGGGATTAGGACTCATTCAGGCTGGGTGCAAGTTCAAGATGAGGGAAACCTTAAATGACTCTTTGGATCTGAATAGGAGGCCAGAAAACTAAACTAGCCCTTTGAGTCACTCTGGGAGATCTGGTTTCAGGTGATAAAACAGGGCTCAAGCAGCAGAGCAGGCCTCTGAGGCTTCAAGGCTGGCTCCAGGCAGCAAAACAGTCCTTCCAAGTGCAGCAAAGGAGTCTTGTGGAGTGAGTACCCATTAGGCCACAGGGGCAGGCAGTCCTCTGAGAGTCCTTGCATAAATCCAGGAAGTGAAATAGAGCAAGTCCGAGGACTCTATTTCTATACCTATTGCCTTCTTTCAAGTAGATGTTTTTTTTAAACATGTTTTTATTGGTTTTTCAAAAAAAGCCATACATTTCTTACATGCAAAAGTCATTAATAGCAATTTGTCATTGGTTACAGTCTGTCGTCTGGCTCTCCCATATTAAGGTCAATATATATAACAAACTACTAAGAACTTGTGTGCACTTCCCGGTCCGCTAATTCTACCCAGCACTTCCGAAGTTGTCGCCACGTAGGACGAAGCGTTCAGCCGCAATGTGGTTCTATTGCCACTGGTCACAGGGGCCCTCGCCGCCACATGGGTGAGGGTGGGGGGGCAGAGGAAATAAGGGGGGGGGGAAAGGAGGGGAAGGGGGGGGCAAGGAGGAGGGATATGGCACAGTGGATCATAGCACTGGTGTCTATTGGTTGAGTGTGCAGGCCTTTTGGCGCTGGGCATGCATGCATTTTGGGGGGGGGGGGGAGGGCTGCTGTGCTATCAGTGTTGGCGAGGCATTGATGATGGATATGTATGCATCCCCAAGTGTAGTATTGCCTTTCTGCCGGGGCTGGGCCCACGGCCTTCCAGGTGGGTGAAGCTGTCTGTGGTTCAGGGGGGTCTTTCATCATTTTTGGCTTCTAGCCTGGAGACTAAGACACCCCAGGCCTCACAGCCCGCTTGTCGCAGTCCCCTGCGTGCTAAATTTGTTAATACCGGATGCTCAGCGCGAGCCCAGCGTAGCGTGAGGGCAAGCCAGCCTTTTAAGTCAGGCGTGTTACGAGCTTACCAGTTCATTGCTATCAATCTTTTGTACATTACATACGCTAGATCTACAAACCTGTGCAAGTGTTTATTTCTTTTCGTCCTTGTCCTTAGTCCGAGTAGACAGGATTTGGGATACGTATCCAGGTTGAGCCCCGTGATTTCCGCTAAGGCTGTGACCACCCCTTCCCATTCCCCCCGTAACCGCGGTCACTCCCAGACCATGTGATTGAACTGTGCTGCTGGTGTTTTGCATTTGGGACAGGCTGGGTCCGACCCGGGGAACATGCGTTTAATCCTGGCCGGCGCCAGGTATGTCTGATGTAGATAATTGAACTGTGTATCTCGGAATCTGGGGTTTCTTGAGACCTCACGTGTGTGGCACAGAGCTTTTGGCCATTCTGTCCCTGAGATCGGGGTGGGCAATACGATGTTCCACCTCTCCCTAGCTTTCTGCAGGTTGTCTTCCGGGGGACTGTTCAGAAGTTTATAAAGGTTTGAGACTACTTTTCCTTGGGGGTCCCAGTTCAGCATGTGGTGCAGGGTGACTGAGATATCAGGCTCTACTTCGCCAGATGCCCACGTTTTCCTGATTGCATGGCATATCGCGTGATATGCAGGAATTGCCCCGGATTGATCTCTGTGAGGGCCTGTATAGCTTCAAAGGTCATTAATTTCCCTTCCTCAAAACAGTCTCATACTGTACTTATACCCGCGTCTGACCAAGTTGTAGGTGAATATGAGCCGGCTTCCACCCAACCGGGGAGCCGATCCAATGGGAGAAGCGGTGAGTAGGGTAGTTTTTTAACTCCCTTTTGGATATACTTCTTCCAATATGTGTGTGCCACTGTCATCAATGGGTTTGTGCATGTGCTTTTAGTTTGCTTATCCAACAGCCAAACTAGTATGGGAGCGCCTTGGAGTCGGGATTGCAGCCATATAGTTTCTGCCGAGCTAGGTCTATGGAACCAATTTAATATCCACTGCAGCTGTGCGGCCGCAGCATAGAGCTCAAAGTTTGGGGCGCCCAGTCCACCCGTTGCTACCGAATGATGCAGCGTGGTGAGTGCAACCCGTCTTCTGCCCTCGCCCCACACCAGTTGTAGTAGGATGGATTTCAAGCCAACGAAAAAGCTTTTGGGGATAATGATTGGTAAGGCCGCAAAATAATACAACAGTCTAGGTAATATCAGCATGTTTGCTATAGCTACTTTACCCAGTGGTGAGAGTGGTAATTTATTCCAAAAGCGTATTGATCTCTTAACAGAGGACACCGCTTTCCCCAGGTTTCCATCCCTTAGATCTTCCGCCCTGTGGTAGACGTTGATCCCTAGATATTTAAATGTGTCGAAACACCATTTTAGGTGGCCTGGTGGGGCACTTTCTTGCCTCGTAGGGGGCCAGCTGGTTAGTGGGAATATACAGGATTTCCCCCCAGTTAACTATTAGACCAGATACCCTTCTGAACTCAGACAGCAGCGACATCACTGGGGGGCAGCGACTCCTGCACTCTGCGTGTGTATATCAAGGCATCATCTGCATATAGTGATGTGGAGAGTACCGTTCCTTGACACCCCCCATTCTTCTTTTTTGGCACGGACGCGTGCAGCTAATGGTTCCATCGCTAAGGCAAATAGGAGGGGGGGGAAGGGGGCAACCCTGTCTTGTTCCCCTGCTAATTGGAACGCTTTCTGATATTACTCCTCCCGTCTTCACCCTAGCCTGTGGGGCAGTGTACAGAATGCGTACCCAGCTTGTGAATTTTGGACCGATACCCAGTAACTGCATAGTGGCAAACAGGAAGTCCCATTCTAATGTATCAAACGCTTTTTCTATGTCGAGCGATATCACCGCTTCCTCGAGTGCGGTGGGGGGGGGGGGGGGGGTGTCACCCATCACACTGAGCAGCCTCCGAATATTTAGGAAGGTGTTACGTTTCGGGATACATCCATTCTGGTCATCGTGTACCAAGACATGCATGTAGGGAGCTAGTCTGTTGGCCAGGATTTTGCCAAGTATCTTGCAGTCTAGGTTCAACAGTGAGAGAGGTCTGTAAGACCTGACGTCAGTGGGATCGCGCCCTTGCTTTGGAAGGACCACTATCATTGCCTCTCTCATTGAGAGGGGCAAGATACCGTTGGTCCCTGCTTCTTCAAACGTTTTTAGGAGATGTGTGCTAAGGTGTGTCGCAAAAGTGGAGTAGTATTCTGATGGCAGGCCGTCTGTCCCTGGGGCTTTATTCCTAGGTAGTTGTTCGAGGGCCTTATTAAGTTCCCCTAATGTGATGGGGGCTTCTAGTGTCTCTCTGTCAACGTGCATTAGTTGGGGCAGGGGAGAATCTGCTAGAAAGGACTCAAGCTGTTGGATGGAGCATGATGTGCTTTTGGTGTATAATAAACGCATCATTTATTTTTACCTGCGTGGTAGCTATTGCGCCTGTTCCTATCGCCCCGATTGGAGGGCACCGCCGGTCCTCCCGCAGCAGCCATGCGAGCAGCCTACCAGATCTGTCGCCTTCTGACTGTAGCCTAGCCAAATGGTGTTTGTGATCGTGAAGGCGTAATGTAGCATCAGCCTTTGCCTGTTCCACGCGCGTTTCCTTCAGAGCCATGTATGGCGTTTCATTGCGGGCAACTGCGTTTTCTAGTGCTTTTAGTTTCTTCTCCAGCTTGCTAAACTCTGCATGGAGTGTGCGCCTCACCCCCATGTAGTGGAAATACAATGTCCACAGATCACCACTTTGTGTGCGTCCCACTCCATTGCTCTTAGTTTTGTGGTGCTGGTGTTTAATTCCCAATACTGTTTTAGCGCTGTTCTCAGTGAGTCTGTGAATGCAGGGTCGTGTAAGGCTTCCGCTTGTAGCCTCCATGTTGGGATAGCCTGGCGCTTCCTGCCCCAGTCCAAAACTATTTTAAGCGGTGAGTGATCTCATAGTGTCTTGGCTAGGTATTCTATTCCACTGGTCACTGTGCAGCTCTCCTGGGTGCCCCACATCAAGTCTATCCTGGTGTGTACCTTATGTGGTGCTGAATAAAATTAATATTCCCTATGTCGTGGGTGTTTCATGCGCCATATGTCATGGAGGCTCATGTTACTAGCCCATGTCGAGAATGGGCGGCTAAGGTGTCTAATGACTGTTAAATATGTTGGGGGATTTGACCTGTCCAATGCTGGGTCCGGCGTGCAGTTGAAGTCTCCTCCGCATATGGCGGGTGTTTCGGGATTCGTTAACGCTGGAGTGAGTGTACTCAGAAACTCAGACAGTGCACTATTGGGAGCATATACCACTATAATTGACAATTGTTTGCCGTCCAGCTTACCCTCCACTACCACATACCTGCCCTCGTGGTCTATCTTGTGTGATGTTTGGATAAAGGGGACATTCCCTGCTATCCATATGAGTACCCCCCTCGCAAAGGTTGAATAGAATGTGCCCACAATCTGACCTCCCCATTTACTACGTAGATCCTGCAGGTCTGGGTCCCGCAGGTGAGTCTCTTGTAGGATTGCAAAATGTGTGCCATGGCGTTTGAGTCGAGTGTGCACCCTGGACCTTTTGCCCGGAGTCCCAATCCCCTAACGTTCCAGGTGACTGTCATATTTGCATGTGCTGTGGGTTGTAGATTGAGCCATGTTCAATTTGTGAGTGTGTGTCTTGCTCCCCAGTTCCCGGGAAGGCCCATTGGGTCTCCTCCGCCCCCGTCGCCGGGCCCCTCAGCACTGGGCACTTGTCCTGTGTTGTTAGCAGACCGTTAGTGCACAAAGTAATAGTTACCCTCTTTCCCTCCCCAACTGGATCCCAACCCCAACTGTGAACTTGCAACAGGCTACACACCCATTTTAGGTGCGAGCTTAGGTGTATCCGTATGGATGTCTGCGGAGGAGCAATAATACTATCCGGATGCGGCTCATTTTAGGGGCTCGCATCCTTCTGCAGACACGGTCCGCAAGTGGCTTGGGGCACTCCCAGGGCACGGCCATCCGTCCACCCCCTTCCCCCCCCCGCTCTACGCCGCCAGCTGCGCACAATGTGAATAAAGGAGATATCTCCAGGAGCAAACGTGCAAGGATACATAAGTTCAGGTGATGTGACCACCCACTTCAGGAGGAAGTCACAAAGTCCAGTTCTGTACTCCGGCTGTGGCGGTTGGTCCCCCTTGGGGGGATAGTTCAGTAGTGTTTGTTCAGAGTGTGTCTGCGGACCTGGGGGGGAACTCCGGGCCCCTCAATGCCCCCGTCAATGTAGAGTCCGAACTGATCGAGTCAGACTCCGAGCCTTCCACTGGATGGGTCCCGAGAGTCTCAAAGGAATTCTGTGTTAGTAGGGGGGTTTCTTTAAGGGCCCTGGCTCTCTCCTTTGCAGCCTGTTCCACCGTGGGTTGACCCCTGGCGTGCCTCTTGGATCGTTTCCTAGGTTTTGTCGTTGACCAGTTCTCGTCGGTGCCGGCTGCCTCGCGGTGGTGGGCGATGCCTTTGGCATGCGTCCAGGCATCTTCCGGTGAGGTGAACACATGGGTGCGTTCATCTGTTATTACACGCAATTTAGCGGGGAACATTAATGCGTATTTTATGTCATATTCCCGGAGGCGTTGTTTAATTTGGATGAAGGAGTTACGTTGCCTTTGCACTTCCCGAGTGAAGTCTGGATAAGCGTGAACAGTAGTGTCCTCATACCTGTATGGGCCTTTGCTGCAGAACTGTTGGAGTATCGTATCCCGGTCCCTGAAGTTTAGAAACCTAGCTATCAGTGGTCTCAGAGGTTGACCCGGTGCCAGGGGGCGTCCGGGGATTCTGTATGCTCTTTCCACTGAGAAGAATTTGGATGGGGTTCCATTCAGGACCTCTTTAATTAACCAGTGTTCCAGCAGAAGGTCTGAGCTTTGATCCAGTGATTTTTCAGGAAAACCAAGAAACCGTATGTTGTTGCGGCGGGATCTGCCCTCAGCCTCCTCTGCTCTTCTCAGCAGTGACTTTACTTCTGCATGTAGGCGGAGAATTTGTTTTTGGTTATCCACTACTGTGGGGGCCAGTTCACTTAGCGCTGCCTCCGTAGTCTTCACTTTATCAGATAGTTTGCCATGGTCTACTCTGAGGATGGTCAGATCTTGCGATACCGTGTCTATCCTAGTCTCCAGTGAGGTTTTAGTGTCCATGATTGCTTGTAGTACTTTCTCGAATTGCGAGGAATGGGACATGAGCGTGGACTCCAACGACTGCAGAGAAGGCGTTTGCTGCTGATCTCCTGGTGCCTGGCCATGCGTGTTCCGTTTCAAGTAGATGTTTTTAGTGGTTTCTATTTGAAGTGCTTAAATTTCTCAATTGTATTCAGTTGCAAGTGGTGCTGTGCACAGCTCCACTCCGATCCTGCCATTAGATGCGTCATTCAGACATGTAATCCCTCTGTAAATACGTCCCAGACAGTCACAAAGTCTAACTGCCAATTACTCAGTCATGTGACCTAGGACTGGATTCAGGCACCAAATGGCAGAAAGTCTGAAAATGCCATGTTCCTAAAAGTGCCATTTTCAAATTTTCAGTTTCAAAATCAAACATTACAGAAGATTTTTTATTACAATTTCATAGATGCCAAACATGAAATGCTCATCTGTACCCAATCAAAAGCTAGCACCTTTTTAAATGCAAAAAAGGGACCCAGTTATCCCAATGGACAGGTATGCCTCACAATAGTGGAAATAGGAGTTTCCTCTACCAGGTCACCTAAAAGTACATATCCAACCTTTTAATTACAATGCAATCTGCCCTATGGGCTACCTTGGGGTGATCTATGTGCAATAAAGGGGAAAAGTAAGGAGGTTATATTGGTAAGTCAAACTACCAGTGTCAGGCCTTGCACATGTTTTAAGGGGCTACTTAAGTGGATGGCACAATAAGTGCTGCAGGTCCACTAGTAACATTTTATTTTACAGGCCCTGGGTATACGGTATACTACCCAACAGGGAACTTATTGGTAAATTAATTCTGCCTGTCAGTTATAAGAAAATTTTACCAAGTTTAGTGGCGTGAGCAAAAACACATTGTGCACTTTATCGCTGCAATCAGTACTAGAGTCCTAAGGTCAACACAAACAATTGCTCAGGTTAGTCTAATCTATTTTTCTTCACCCACTGTGCCTCTCTAGACAGAGGCCCCATAATGCAAATGAGTACCAACCTTGTTCCTCATTGATGCAGTCCATCTGAAACCTTAGTTATCACACTTCCATCAAACAGCCCTCTGCTATTTTAGTTGAGGAAAAGTTATTCATTCTCTCTGAATCTCATGATTAAGCTATGCCTCCCAGCAGAGAAATGCTCACATTTCCATTTGAGACTCTTTGACCTCTCACCCACTGGCCTGTAACTCTTGACTGCTTACAGATGCAAAAGACAAAATTGGGTACTACATTTTATTTTGTATTTCACAAGTCTGCTGGTTAGTATTGTAACATAACCAAGGTCACTGACATTATGCGTTTCTTCAACGTTTTGGCATTATCAGGGATTTTCCTCATTGGTCTCATAGTGCACCATCTGCTGAATAATTTGGGTATTTGCACTAGACTAGAAATTTAGTTTTAGGCTCAAACAGGTCAAATGGCAAAAACAAAAGTACTACATGTAATCTTGAGCAATGGAGGAACCTTTGCAAAGTTTAACTGGTCACATTTTGTTTGCAGATAGCTGTGTTCATGTGGTAAATAGGTACTAATGTGGTGCAGCTTTGCCCAGACACCTTTAATAGTTGCTAAAATAGCAATCAAAAACAACTGTTGCTGATTGTGCTGCGTAATTTCCCTTTCCTAGCAAAATAGCATACAACTCTAGAGACCTTCTATACAATACAATCTGCCATGTCAGACGTTTTATCAAATAACATGTTTCACTGCTGGCTGTACTTTTACCTATAGATTCAAACCCCAGCACGCACCTGAATGGGATGTGACTTCCCTCTCACAATGCAGTCTTCAACCCCCTAGCGTGTGTCTGACGCCTGGCCTGGGCATGGCAGAATCTTGCAAACAAGAGACTTCCCTTTAAAGTTTGCCAACTACAAAGGCAGAAAGGGGTATAAGTAACAGATCCAAAACCCATGAAGATTGGATCACTTCTGGTTTCAAGAGAACCTCTGCCAAGGAGAAGAACTGAGGAAAAGTGCTGACCCTGCCTGTATTTTAAAAGTAGGACACGTGCAGATATGTTTTACATGCCCTGACAGTGAACTATTGCCAAATTCATTTTTCACTGTTGCAAGGCTTATTTCTCCCCTAGGCTAACAAGGGGACTGCCTTTAAATAACCTAAGTGCAGTTTCCTATTGGGAGCACGTAGATATATGGCATTTTGGGTCTCGAAACTCACAATTTAAATTAAAAACATCTTTTGGTAAAGTTAGTTTTTCGATTGTCAGTTTGAAAATGTCACTTTTTATGTCTTGCTTAACGATTGTGTGCCTGCCTACTTATGTACTCTACATCTGGGGCAGACTGACAGTTGGGCTGTTTGTGAATTCCCTCTAGACAGTGACACAAAGGGAGCTCGGTTATAGCCTGCATATCCAGATAAGTCTCCTGGGCTGGAGGGAGGAGCTGCCACATGCTCCTGAAGCAGCTGTGCCTGTCGTCGCACAATGCAGTCTCCAAACCACTGGTGTGTGTCTGGGGCCAGGAATGGGCAAGGCAGGATATTGTGAACAACAGACAACAAGTTTGCCTACTTCAAAGGCAGAAAGGGATAAAAGTAGTGGACCCAACCCCCCAGACTTTTAGAACACTTCTGGATCAAGAGGAACCTCTACCAAGGAGAAGAGCTGGACAAGGAGTACTGGCCCTTTAGTATGTGTGCTTTGCTGGGTTGGCCTGCAGTTGCTGCTTCTGCCTTAGAGAGGGCAGAGACTGGACATTGACGTGTATTCTGCTTGTGGCATATCTCAAAGGGCTTGCACCCTGTTCTGAAGTCTCGGGGTCATCAGAGACTTCCTCTGCCAGCACCTGGACTCTCTTGACCGGCTCCTACCCTGCCAAGCGCTGCCTAACCCTGACCCTGGGCCCTTGAAAGGAGAAGCTAGTGAAAAACCAAGTGCAGTGACTTCGAACACCAGGACAGCATGGGCAGAAGCACAAAACACAATCAGTAAATGGCAAGTTGCAGGAGCAGCATCACATGGTTCTCTTTTACATACAGAACAGGTGCATTACATTTGGCTAACACTAAAACAGGAATGAGATAACTTAAAGGGCTGTTGTGTGCTCTCTGTAAATAAACAGCCATACAAGCAGTACAGTCATTGATGAACTAAGTAGGTTATTGAATTACAAATGTACTCACATAAGTTTCTAAACCTTAAAATGCCTAGTGTAATAGGCTTCGTCAAATGGTTACACACGTGGTACAGTGAATGGTTAGAGTACTGCTCTTCACCAGCTTTGCGGTTTTCCTAGTTTCGGTGCGGTTATTCCCTCAAGCCAAAATTGTTCTCCTGGTTGCTCTCAGATCTATAAATTTGTTGTGGGTGAGCTAATATATATATTTTTTTTTTTTACTTATGCCTTCCCTACTACCAAAAACGGGTCATAAAATGACCATGGCTTTATTTTTTGTATCACCTTCAAGTCTTCAGGTCTTGGTGTTTCACATCCATTATTATAAGACCATCCCTGATTCATAATTCAGGTGCATTCAATGTATAGGGCAACAGTAGTGGAAACAACCCATCTTCAGCAAATGGGTAGATTTGGGGCAAAACCTACGCTTCAAAAACAATATGGCTAGAACCGCAGCTGTGCAAGCTTTCCCCATTTCAGGACACCTACAAATCAGCCTGCAGCAGTGAACGCTTGGCTTCCTCACAGAACAGGTACAGTATAGCATTAGCAAAATAAGATTCCTGCTCTCATAAAAATCAAGTGCAATCTTCAATCCCCATATAACTTATATAGAGCAAACTAGTACTAGCTTTCAATCACTCACAAAGCATTTCACACAGACCTCGAGTGGGCACATCTCAGAGATGAATGTATAGGTGGTGAATGAGTTTTTACACCAATCTCAATTAGGTGACATTCATTGTCAGCATACTGAAATTCCTGCTGCAGTCACTGTTTTAAGTCCTGGTGTTAGATCAACATTCATGCTGCAGCCAACTGCTGCCATTCAAATGTGCATTTGCAAGTGAACCTTACTTCTCAAGACCAGGGCATTTACTATATTAGAGCAAAGACCTGCCTTCTTTCTGGTGTGCAAAGGAGCGGGAAGTAGTGACAGGTGCCCAGCATGGCCCATTTGAAGATTGGTAAACTCAAACCCTGTATGATGCTCATTTGTTCGCCCTCTATTACCCATTCGGTCTATAGATTATTTGCCAATCACTTATACATATTTCTCATTTTTCCACACCCACTTTTTTCACTTGCTATACAAATTCGGTCTGCGCCACCTAGAGCCAGCACAGGCAGTTTTGTAATCCTGGTTTATATTTCATTTTTATGCTACTACCCATTTAACAAGAGTGACACATTTACTGCTTGCTCTGGAAATAGAACACTTCCTGCTGCTAGCAGTCTAGGCATCAATCTAGTACTCGTTCCCTGGCAGAGACATTCATCTCACTGCCCTCTCAGCTCGCAGCTACTGCACCCCATGAGCTTTATTTCTCCTCTCATGCTCTCTTCCTTCATCTCATACCATCCACTTACTCATTCTGTGCATCCCCTGGTACCATACTACCGATCCTTCACTTCCTCTAGCTTGACACTACTCTTCCTGACAGTCATCTCCCATTGCATGCCATAGTTTTTACATCTTCCTTTTCCATATATTCTAGAGCAGTGGTTCCCAACCTTTTGACTTCTGTGGACCCCTACTTCATCGTTACTGGAACCCATGGACCCCCCCCCCCCCCCCCTCCGACATTACTGAAATCCGGGACACTCCGCCCCCAAACTGAGTCATTACTTAAAGCCGTGGACCTAATTTGTCAATATTGTTTAATTTTCTAAGCAGGTGCGGACCCCCCTGAGGAGGCTTCGCAACCCCGAGGGTTCCCCGGACCACAGGTTGGGAACCGCTGTTCTAGAGTAATTGCACCCTTCTCTTGAAGGTCATACTTTCTGTCTCATATCCTTACCACCCTATTTCCACTCACACCCCATCACCTTGCATTGGAATCATTACCCCCTCCCCACCCCCCAAACACAAAAGCTACCCTTTAAAATATTTTCCCTCATTTGCCCTCCTCACATTTAACCCAGGAACAGACTAGGACTCAAAATCGCCCCAGACACAAAAATAAGTGGCTCCCATTAGTGAATTAGATAGCCGAAAGACTGGCCAGTGTTTACATTCTGGGCAAGGCATGAACGACCGCATCAATTTGAGCTTGCCACCAACTGTTTTACTGGCAGGTAAATTACCAATATAAAGTGGTCTGCAGACCCACATGCAACCAAAAAACAAACACACATTGACATGCGAGATCAGGAACGGTTATTGCCCTATAGACCAGTCTGGCTACGATTTAATTTGTTACATTATCTTCTCTTGCTCCAACCAGTTCCTTAGCTTCAGTTTCACACAAACATGCACTTTTCCTGTTCTCTCCCTTGCACATGTGCAGGCATGTAAGGATGACTTATATGCTCCTGATCACCTGCTCAAATACTGAATTATTATTCTTTAATTATGCTGCACGAAACACGTTCCACATTGTGGAAACATTTGATGCCCTGTAGAGAAAGCTTATTGAGAAGTTCTTAACCAGCATGGTCAACTAAAATGTGTGGATTTAAAGAATCATTTATATTTGAGAAAAAGGAAAGTATGGGGCCTGTTATACTTGGCATGGTCTCCTCTAACTTTTTGCCCGTTTCCCAGGTTGGTGTTGTGTGCTGGACTGTTTTTGCTACTCTGGACACTACCACTACTAACCAGTGCAAGTGCTCCTATACAAAACGTGTTTGTAATTGGTTTATCCATGATTGGATTATTTGGTGGTAAGTCCCTAGTACAGTGCATGAGGTGCCCAGGGACTGTACATCAAATTCTACTAGTGGGCCTGCAGCACTGATTGTGCCACCCACAATAGTAGCTCTGTAAACATGGTTCAGCCCTGCCACTGCATTGTCTGTGTGCAGTTTTAAACTGCCAATTCGACCTAAACCTTCCCTTTTTTTCCCCTTACATGCAAGACACCCCTAATGTGGGCCCTAGGTAGCCCCATTGGCAGGGTGCAGTGTAGGGTTTAGGTAGGACATATACTAATGCGTTTTATGTGTCCTGACAATGAAATACTACCAAATTCAGTTTTCACTGTTGCAAGGCCTATCCCTCTCAGAGGTTAGGATAAGGGCTGCCTTTGAATAGGATTCAAGCGTAGATTCCCTTTGGAAGCAGATAGACATGTGGAGTTTGGGGTCCGAGTTCACAATTTAAAATTCAATCTTAGTTAGGTTGATTTTGAGATGCTGTTTGAAAATGCCACTTTTAGAAAATGACCATTTTCTTGCTTAACCATTCTGCGACTTTGCCTGTTTGTGGATTTCCTGTCTGGGTCAGTTTGACAGTTGGGCTGTTTGCACCTCTCTAGACAGAGAGGCAAAGGGGGCTAGGGTGTAGCCTGCATATCCTGATGAGCCATCTGTGCTAGGAGGGGGGAGGAGTGGTCACTCACACCTGAAAGGGCTGTGCCTGCCCTCACACAATACAGTCTCCTCTACCGACGAGTGAGGGTCCTTGCTTAGACAAGGGGTAACCTGACTGCCAAACAAAGACCCCCCCCATTTCTAATAGAGCCCATTTACAAAATGCTGCAGTTTTAGTTTTATATATCTAAGTGTAATTATCTAGTAGGACACAGTGATTTGGAGCATCCCAGCCACAGCATAACTCTTATGAATAGGAAAACAAGTGCCAACCTCTTTAAACAGGAGTGCATTCACACCAGGAACTATGCACTCCCTGCCTTGCTGCACCTCTTAAAAGTTGATGGCCACTATGGACAGTTACAATTGTTCACTGACATTTTCTTCTGTTTAGTAGACCACAGACAACTTATTCAATATGTTTTAGTCCCTCATTAAGGAACTGCACTTTTTTAAACCCACCCCATCCTCAAATTCTACTTTTTTTTGTTGCCACCACTTATTTATGGCCCCCGATTTGAAAGAAACGGGTTTAACGTTTGCATAGGTTGCTCAGTTTCAGGAAAGTTTGAAGCCAAATTCGTATCAATTTCATAATTACCACGGTTTCAGTAGATCTACAGTGCGACCCGCTCAACTCTGAGACAGCTATATTCAGCACCGATGTATTTTCCACAAATTAAGAACCTCTTCCCTGTAGTCCATCCCATGCTTTACCCATTACTTCCACAGAGTCTACTAACCTGTCCATCAAGCCTAGCTTTCCTTACATTAATTCCATAAGAGATCGGATTTACTGCTTGGCCAACTGCAAACTTCGGAGCTACAAGTTGGAGTCGGACGCTTTATACTTAATGTCAAAGTATAACCCAAATTGGGATAGAAACGGACATGTATTACAAGCCTAGTTTTATATAGGGTCAGAGACGGTTACATGTGTTTGAAGCATATGTTAGTCAATACACACGGGTTAGTTAGAAATGCTGAATCGCGACAGGAAAGCACTTAGTTTCACTGGTAGCAATACAAAGTTAAACCCGGACACTTTCTGTAGTATCGATCAGAGCTGCACTGTCGAGACTATTTTATAACGAGATGTAATGTCTGTTGGGATAGCCATAGACATGGCCCAAGGCAAGAACCAGGCTTCTACCCTCTCCTGAAATAGTGCCCTAAACCGGAATTTAAAGATACAAGTGGTAGACAAGCGGTGCATTTCAAGGTTCACTTCTCCAGCCCTGTGCACTACATCCATGTCGGAATGGATCTAAAAGCACACCTCATACCTATCGGGTACTTAAGGACAACAATTACAAACGCATACAGGAGTAACTATTTTTATTTCACAGATCAGGCAGAAACCAGACGTCTCCTATACACAACAGTTACCAAAACCACCAAAGACAGCAGGACTGAAGAGCCCACCAAGATGAGGCCCAGGACCATCCAGGGGTCTTCTAGTGAAGCACCTACAAGAGAAGAACAGATTCGAATATAAGAAAGTGCTTCCACGGAGTACCAGGAAAAAAAAAAAAAAAAAAAAAAAAAAAAAAAAAAAAAAACGCTTTGAGTGGCAGAAAGAGCATGACTCCAATGGGGGGTGTAAAAATAAAAAAAAAACACTACATTCCATCACCTTAAAACGGACTGATATCAATCTAATGCCTGCATAGCAGTCACTTTGGTGCTCGTGATTTCATCTTTAAAAATCACATTGGAGACTTTGCTAGCAAATCAAGCCATACGGGACAGGCATTTGATGCAGGAGATTTACATGTCATTAGAACATTATACAGTTTACCCTCACGAACAGTTGACAGCTTAGGCCAGCCTTGTAGACAAGAACCTTCTACACGAGTCCTTTAGTTTTCAGAGGAGTGCTATGGCCCTGGACAGCAACACAAGGGACAGCTCCAGGAATCTAAGTACTAGTATGGATACAGTCTGTTTCTATGAAAGTACATACTTTTCAAGGTCTTCAATTCAACGTCTCCTTCAATGATGTCGGGGAAAGTCTTCTGCCCCTCAATTGTCAGGGGCCCCAGCACAGCAAATTGGGCTGTAGAAGCTTCAGCAGCTACCAAGAAATTGGGGGGGGGCGGAAAATGAGTTACATGCAGAATAAACAGTCACTTCATGTTTTGTCAGAATGAACCAGATTAGTAATGCGTTCACAGTTAAGAATCACAGCAAGGCAATCGTGTCAAATCTAAAAGCAATCACTGCTAACATTCTCTACCCTCGAACATTACCGCTAGGACAAAACAAAAACCCCCACATCCCAGTTCTTAAACTGAGTTAGTAAGTAAAACAGCAATGTTGATGGCAGAGTGGATTATGGGGATGGGAGGTATGGCTTCCCATTCTATACAATGGAAGGGGGAATGAAACTTACGTAAAATGATCGGTACTCGGATTTAAGCCAGTATTGGAGCTTAAAGGCAATCTTAAAGCCTTACAGCCATAGAATGCTGAAGCCTAAGTCACTCAGTGTTGCAAAACTAGATTTTTTCCATGTTTAGAAAAGTTGAGGAATGTAATCCGTGTGAATTGGTAAGACTACATGTCAAAAAGCAACCAGAGCACATACGAACTATATTTGCTAGAGCAGCTTCCAAGAGAAAGCTGAAGACAGAATTGCAACTTTCTACAAGATACATCACAGCTTACTGAAAACACTGTACTAGGTGCAGATTGAGACTTGGAGTGGATTGACCAACATTGCAAGTTCACACCTTACCTAACCCAGGAAAGATTCCCCTCTTCCTTCTGTTGCCACAGTTGACAGCATCACAACATCTGCAGATTCCACTCTGACCTTCGACTGGAAACCACCTGAAGAAAGGTTCAGTGTAAGATCTACCGGAAAAAAATTCTGGCCTACTAAACAAAATACCTCTAAGGACATCCCCATGCCCCCCCCACCCGAGCAACTCCAGATTTCTTGAAAAATTAAATGCCAAACAGAAGTCTGCATCATACAGCTACTCACGCATTCATAGTTTTGCTGTAGGAGCAAGCCTTGCTTGTTGCACTTGGATCCTGAATCGCAGGCACTGCTTTCAGATGGCATGTGATGTAGATCTATTTGGAAGCAGAGAAAATTAGTTATTAGGGTTCATGGGAATGTTAAATTAACCATAGAGCCAAAATGTAAGCTCACCAGCGACCTGGGGTCTGCAATAAACCTAAAAGCATCAACAGTGAACCCGAGTTTGTCCAGCTGGTTTCTTGGCGATACGAAGGCTGAAGAGGAATCAGACAGCTTACCATCCAGCAAGCATCTAGGGAAAGATGCAGACTTCATTAATACCAAAATGTTACAAAAACACCACAATTCATTGTGGTATTGATCACAGAACTCAAAGTTTTGAATACATCAATTTCAAGTTGTTCAAATTGCCATGACAACTCTGAACAGTTAAATTTTCAGGACTCCCATGCTGCTCTCCTCAGTACAAACAATGGAACACAAATGGTTTGAACAGTTTGCAACAGGGGATTAGAATCGTGGATATGATAAAGAATTAAGGCCCAATAGGCTACATACCCCATGTGACAAATAAGCGGACAAATTACATAGAGGTATTTTACTGCACCCATTCAGGATATACCCTTCCTCCTGGTCCAGTAAGTTTTAGCCCTATCAATATCACCGCAGTCTGGGAAGCATTAGAAATCCTGCTGAAGGACTGTAGTCAGGGTTACAGTAAGAGAAACCGGATTTGAGCAATTCATGCATAAAATTCTAAAATCGTACATTTCAACATGAAGTCTTGCAAAATATTGTCAGATCAAGCATTCAGGTGCTTATTTGCTGTGTAACAGGTTGACCCAAAACCTACAGTCTTGAACATCCTTTACCCATTGGATCCAATAATGTCATATCTGGGACTGGAACTGATGTCTGGGTTCAGAGTCGCCACACAGCTGTCCACAAAGATCCTCAAAGATCCATGGCTTCCGGTCTGGACAGAGGCTTCGATGTTGAAGACATCCCCCAGCTGGAAAGTTGTGTTGTTCCTGGCAGCGCTCCAGTTGTCTGTAGATAGAAGCGTGACATCACTAAAAACAATTTGAGGGGGTGGGGGTATGTGGAGGGAAGAAATAGGAAGACTATCTTTAGCCTTACATATCCAACTCAACCTACCATTCATCAGGGTCAAAGAAAAATACAGACTCTCCTCCGCATAGATGGTGGAACTGAAAGGGACCCAAGTGGGATTGATGGCATTGCTGCTCACATTGGCATTCCTGCAAGAGTGAGCAGACAAGGGATATTTCACTAAGCATTGACATTGCTTAATCAAGCTATCGACCATAATGTTTTAGCTTCATAATTGAGGTTAGTGTAAGTGAATGGAAGATGACTTAGTACACTAGGCGGTGGAACCAAGTTGGGTGAAGTTTAAGTAAATATCTAACTCCTTACCTAGGATAAACACAGCGAACAAGGACTGAAGTTGGATTAGTTCTGGTAATCACTGTGCTGATGATGGATGGGGTTGGGTTGTAGGTCAAAATTGAGCTGTAGACCAGAAAGTCTGATGTTACCTGCAAAAGAGCAGTAACATTTTAGATCAAGTTGATATCCAACACCTGAGTAAATCAGTCAAAATGAAAATAAGTGGAGGCATGTCAGTGACACAACAAACTTGACAAGGACATTAAGCCTCTACCACTGCTTAGTGTAAGGTTTGCATGGTTTATTACGTCCCAAGCGGGAAACGAAAGTAGGAGCCTGGGGTACCATTTATCAAATGAGGCGTTATAGGAGATGCTCATATCAGATTTTTAGCCTAGTAATACTGGCTGGTCGCACCTGCCAATATCGGAAGAAAAATGCCCAGTATTCACAGAACACTTATTGAGCAGCAAGAAACAATCTACGTGTCAATCCTCGTGTTTTTTTTTTTAACTGTAGGCCAATAGGCAGGAAGTTCTGTGGGACACTAGAAATTATAGCTGTTCGTGGCAAAAACGAGGCCAACTAAGAATTCCACGATCCTCAATTGCATAGTCTCTAAAGCGGCACTTTGGAAATACTTCCTTATGATACAGGGGATCCCGATACTAGAGTTCACACCCTTGCCGTAGGGATTACTAGTGTCGGGAAGTTCTGTATTGTACATATTAAGATTTATTGTACAATCAGCAAGGTCTAGGGACTGTCTTACAAAATAAATTTTAAAATAAGTCTCATGTTCGTCGTACTTTTTGAAAGCCTTGAATAATTATTCTATAATCAGTATTAGTTTACTCATATCAAGTGATTGAGCACCAGGTATTTAATTTAAAAAAAAAAAAAAACACACACACACCAGCCGAAATTAGAACTTAAAAAAAAAAAACTTTGGCTGCATGAAAGTATTAAGAGCAGTGAACTCCAGCTAGCGCAAAAGCACGTTCTCTTTTCTTTCACGATCCCGTATAAACGGGAACAGCTGATTTACAAGCGTTGATCTAAATGGAACAGTTATTACAATCACTAGGTCCCAGAGGGCCATCGAGGCCCCGGTGCTACTGAACCACGGTAGCGGTGCTCCTGTGGACATCCGTGCCAGTTTCACGCCCTTAACACTGAAAACTGCGAAGACTAGGAAACCCTCCGCACTACGTGGAGGGTTAAGTTCTCCGTACAAGTCAGCTCGCGTTTAACCTACTCCGAATCTTTCCCTTTGCATTCTGGGATTTGCAGGTCGGATCCCTGCGAGATAGGCATGAATAGAATTACTAAACTGCACAGAAACTAAGACTGCACCGATAAACTACTAATTCACTGCCGAGTTTAAGAAACTGAAGAGGTAATTCAAACTGGAACAATATAGTCAACTCTGTAGGGATTCATCTGGTCAATACCCGCACGAAAACACCATTCTCCAATAAAAAAAATGAATTAAAAAAAAGTTGAAATTTGCACAATGGGCACACTCCCGTAACTAAAGTTGCCCTGCCAATTAATGCAAAACGGCAATGAGCGACTTCTTGGCTTTGAGAGTCTAGAGCCAAAACGAAACTAGTACACACCTATGTTAATAAAGCCCGACTCTTAAGCTTCAGCCTGGTCAGTAGACCTACATTTACAGAAAACCGCCTTTTAAGCACATGAATGAAGAATTACTTAGTGCTGCACTTTCCCAGAAAACCTACAAGGCCGGATTTATATATGATTCCAGTGACGCTCCATAGACCTCTGGTTTCACTCAGTTCTTCTACTTTGATTTTAGCAACCAAACACTAACCGCCCACAAAACAAAGAATTTCTGTAGAAAGTTCTTTATCATATAAATATTTCAAAGATAATCACCTCCTGGCGGTTAAGAGAAGAGGACAATTAAGGGCCATGAAGTATTTTAAAAAACTATAAAACTAAGAAAACACACGGAGTGACGCCCCCAAAGAAACGTCTCTGGGGTAATGCATGAACTCACCTGGAGAGTGTTGCCACAGTCCTGGAGAGCAATTCGAAAGGTGATGGTGTTATTTGCGTTTAGGGATGTGTACTTGCAGAAAGCCGCCCCGAGCCTCAGGTCAGCAGCCTGGATCAGTTTACCAGTTCCAAAAAGGTCTCTGTGGACTGTGACCACCATGGCAGCCTCCTGGCACTGCATGGTCACTGGACGCAAGTTTTGCACATCACGGCTACCAGCATTGGTCCAAAGGCCACTAGAGGCGATGCCTGCAGCAATACGACTACCCGAAGAGCCCCACTGGAACCAATCTCTCCCAGAGGTTCGCCTCCCTGGACTAGAATTGACACCCTGAATCAAAATGCAAAGAAAACACCCTATCAGTACCAAGCACCTCATATTGACTGCTACGGAAAAACGAAAAGGTAACCGTAAAATCTCTCACCGCCCTCCTCGTTTATATACTCCACCAGTTGTCCAATGAACAGCGGCCCAAGTAATGTCCAGCAGGTGTGCGCGGTTGCCTAGCCCGACCCGCGACAGCTGGGAAAACAGTATAGGATCCTCAGTAAAACGTGCTCACAATTCGCGAGGCACACAGATTTAAAAAGCTAATAGATCGCTACCTCTTAAAACAGAGTTACTTTGCGCTGTCGGAGCTAATACCTTTAAATCAATTCACATATCCTTCAGGTAATCCCTCGCAGAACTACAGATCTATAGGTACAGCCGGGTAAAAGAGAAATATCCACATACGAGGTAAAAGTTAGGATGGATAAACTCATCCGACCAGATATTGGATGATTCGAAATCGTTGCTATAACGATCAAGGACAAGGAACTTTGAAATACGTGAAAATGACAAATCACGTGTGTTTTTTCCTCAACTCAACGCCATCTAGATGACTTTTTGTCAGTCGGCTTTTCAGCCATCAAAACGAAGTATAGGAGCATACAAGTATACTGAACAATTGTACTACAAGGTCCAGCATGCTTTTCGCAGGTTGCCGAAAAGCAGGACTGATAGTGCGGGACCAGCCGACGGCCTTTAAGATATGCAGCATGTATTTTAAAATGAGATAGAGGACGCATTAAAGAGAATGCAGTACTTGGCCCTAGTGACAGCAGTACACTGCGGTGGCATAAACGAGAGCGCCCTTCAAGACGAACGTGTGTTTTTTTTTAAAGAAAACGTGAGAGCGTTCCGTATATATTTGGAATAAAGCTTATTTTCAAAGATCGTGAGAACCACGTCCTGCTGTGTGACAGCACATACTTTAGACTACAAGATAATCAGAGTGAGGTGGGTGGTGGTTTCCAATTCCGACATTTTAGGTGGCATCTCTTTCCAGTGTGGTAAGTGGTATCTGTAGATGTAACCGTTCCTTTATACACAGACAGCTCCCTTAAGAGCTGGAACAGAGCCATTCGCCTCTAAATGTCCCCATAAGACTTGATGTGGCACTTAAAGCTAACGTGATTTCCATGACACAGGTCAAAGGCATTCCAGAAGCATCGTCATTTGAGTGTCTCTAGATGTGTTTTATGTTGTTGCATTTGAAAACATCACACAACAGCAAACCTACGCACCTATGAGTAGTCAGACCGATTGGCGTTACTAAAGCTTGTAACCTTGATTGTTATTCAATAGCAGATAAACGAATAACAACCCTCATTCTTCCTTTCACATCACTTTCTAGGCAACCTGCATCTCCACTTTAGTCACTTGTGTCCTTCTTCGCCACATATCTCTTTCTGAAAGTCCTGCCATCTGCATATCTCGCACTTCATTTCAATTTCTTCTATGACTGTTTTTTACATTCTCTTTGTGTGTTTACTTCCTTCCATCGCCTGTATTCCAGGTTCCCATCTGACACGAACAGTGGGCAAAGCCAGGGAGGGGGTTTAAAAATTCTCGGTGCTTTGCACCAGAGGATTTTTTTTTCCCCGGGAGATGTGGAAGAGCTTTCGTGTCTCCCTCTGCCCCCTCTTCTGCCCAACTGTGACATCACAGAGTCCCCACCGGAGCAATGGAGCGGATGAGATGAGTGTCCTCTCCCTTCTCCAGTGGGGAAAAAAGGCAAATTGCCTCCCCAGATGCCATGGAGGCATCAATGGAAAGGGGAGAATCTCCCCTTTGCATCAACGCCTTCCTGCACCTCCTCCTGGCTGTGGAATAGGGCACAGCCACGGTCCACGCCAGGAAACAGCACTAGGCTCCAGGGATTGATTTGTGTATGTCGGCCCGCGTGTAAGTGGGCAGCCCCCCGTAGGCTTTGATGAATGATGTACATAGAATGGGATATTTTAATGAAAAGAAAAGTGTGTTTGTGAATTAAACCTAGTGAGATTTGCTTTCAGTATGAACCTGAAACATTTGAAATGAGAAATAAACTAAAGAAGAGTAATGTCTAGCAACACACCAGAAATAGAACCTACATTTCTCAGTGCGAGGGTCTGCGATCATGACCATTACGTCATGGAGGATTCTGTATTGGGATGTCTCGAGAAAGTCCTAAGACATGCAATCCACAGATTGTGATGGCACAGAGAGGTGAATGTTCCATCGCTACGAAGGCTTAACAGTCAAAAGAAAAGGAAATAAAGAGACACACTGCCATGACATTCTAGGATTTAAACCTCCCACCTTGTGAGTGACAGTGCAAGAGCTCTACCAGTAAGGCAGAAGTGACGCTGCTCTGCCCTGCATCAAAACGTAACTATAACATTCCAACCAAAGATCTTGCTAATAAAGTTTTTGAAGTATTTAAATGGAGAGGCCACTGCAATGCCAATCTCTCTCTCTCTCTCTCTTCCATCCCAGAACAGGATGGAAGAGAGAGAGAAAAAGGGATAGAGAAAGTGACAGGTAGAGAGAGAGAGAAACTGAAAGAAACAGATTGACACAGAGAGCATGAGAAGGGAGAGAGAGAGAGTGGTTTTATAGGGCTCAATGAATAATATACGTATAAGGAGATATTTTAGGAGAAGGTGAAAAGAAAAGTGTACTTATCAATTAAATCAAGTGAGATTTGCTTTCAGTCTGAACCTTAAACATTTGTAGTTAAAAATAATATAATTTGAAGCAAAGAACTGTCAACAGACACACCTGGAATAAAACTCACTCCTCTCAGTGTGAGAATCTGGGACTGTGGCCATCAGGCCACGGGGAATTCTATTATGAGTTGTCTTGATAAAGACCTACTACACACAGTCCACAGATCGTGATGGCAAAGAGAAGTAATAAGAGAGCAAACTTTATTAATGAAAACTGAAGTACTAAAATGTAATTCATAATTGTAACATATTTAGAGGCTGAAGTGAAAAATGCGTGTTTGAAATATAAAATGTGTAGTTTAACTTACCAGTGCATGTGTCAGCCAATGGCCAACACACGCACACCCTCCCTGGTGAGAGCCACAGTCAGTGCCGATGGCAGGGAGGGGTTTTAAAAATCCTCTGGTGGTTTGCACCGGAGGTATTCTTTTCTTATCCCCTCGGGGGACATGGAGGAGCTTCTGCTTCTCCCACCGCCCCCTCTCGCCAATCTGTGACATCAGTGAGGTGCTCTGATGTCACACATTCCCCCAACAGGATGATTGAGGAGCAAGTGAGCATCCTCTCCCCACTCCAGTGGCTAAGAAAGGCCAAAACAGCTTCCCCAGATGCCAGGGAGGCATTGATGGAAAGGGGAGAGTCTCCCCTTTCCATCAATGCCTTCCTGGCACTGCTTCCTGGCTGTGTGTCCACAGCCAGGAAACAGCACTAGGCCCCAGGGATTGCTTCAGGGGGGGGGGTTTGGCCCTGTCTAAGAGGGCCGTTTGGCCAGCCCCTTTGGGGGCAGTATAATTTTTTAAAATAAGGGTTCTACCCCACCCCTGTGATAAAACATTTTAAAACATTAACATTTTTTTTTTTTTTTTTAAATGGCAGGTTGGCCCTCCCTACACGGGCTGACCCATAAACGGGCATCATCTTTTAAAAATATGTGTGGTTTTCCTGGAGTTGTGATCAGCTCCCAGGGAAACCACATGTAAAAAAGAGAGAGACTGACTCTCTCTCTCTCTCTCTCTCTCTCTCTCTCTCTCTCTTTCTGGTGCAAAGGATTCTGGGTGACAGAGCCCAGTGAGAGCCCCACAAGTCAACACATTCTGGATTCCCCTAGATGTCTAGTTTAAAAAAATTTACAGGTTTGGTAGGTTTTCCTAGGTGACAGCTGAGCGAGAGGCCAACATTCACAGCTAGGCACTTTGCAAAAACACATCATTTTTAATTAGAAAAATGTGATGTGTCCATGTTGTGTTTTTGGACATTTCCTGTTGCGGGCACTAGGCCTACCCACACAAGTGAGGTACTATTTTTATGTGGCGACCTGGGGGAAGACAGAGTAGAAGAGT
Source organism: Pleurodeles waltl (assembly GCF_031143425.1). Taxonomy (NCBI): domain Eukaryota; kingdom Metazoa; phylum Chordata; class Amphibia; order Caudata; family Salamandridae; genus Pleurodeles; species Pleurodeles waltl. The sequence goes on along the minus strand of NC_090447.1, from coordinate 959,144,794 downwards.
GTTATTGCCAATTGTCTTTCTCTATATTTTTACCTTCCAAATGTAAGACAGTCTGTAAGAAAGAAATGATTTTGAGAAGTGCCCTTTAATTCATATGCTACTATGGGGACCCGTGAATTCAGAGATGTGCAAAAAACCACTGCCTCTAAACTCCCTATCCTCTGCTCATTTAATACATTCATAAGTTTTCTTGATACCTATTTTTCAGTCTTTATTTTTTACCAAATGAATTGCTGTATACCTGGTATACAATGAAAACCCATTGCAAGGTGCTGCTCATTTATTGGCTCTGAGTACCTTGGGTTCTGGATGAACCTACAAAACCTACATATCCCCACAACCAGAAAAGTCCAGCAGATGTAATGGTATATTGCTTTAAAAAACCCACTATAGGTGGTAAAATTTTCAGAAGAAAACGTAGGAAGAAATGGCTGTTTTTTTAACTCAATTTCAATATTGTTTTAATTTCAACCATTACTTTCTGTAGGGAAACCTTGAAGGATCTACACAAGTGACCCTTTTCTGAATTCAGAATTTTGTCTACTTTTTAGAAATGTTTAGCTGTCCAGGATCCACCATTGGTTTCACATCTATTTCTGTCACTAACTGTAAGGAGGCTGAAAGCACAAAATATAGAAAAATGGGATATGTCCCAGTGAAATGCCAAAACTGAGTTGAAAAAATTGTTTTCTGATTTAAGTCTGCCTGTTCCTGAAAGCAGGGAAGATGGTGATTTTAGCACTACAAACTCTTTGTTGATGCCATTTGCAGGGAAAAAAACAGATGCTTTAGTCTGCAGCACTTTTCCCCCGTTTTTCCCCCCAAAAAGCCTAATTTTAGCTGTACATTGGCTAAATGTTTTTTCTCCCCTAGGGGAACCCACAAACAGAATGTTGGAAAAAAAGGACGCACATTTGGCGAGGGTAGCTTATGTGGAGAAAAAGTTAAGGGGGCTTAAGCACAAAGTACCCTCAATAGCCAAAAAAGGGCTCAGCATTGAGGGAGGGAGAGAGGGAGGCCCAGCAGGTAAGGGGTTAAGAGTTGCTAAAATGACTAAATAAAAACATACTACTGCTGCAAAACATACTACTGCTGCAGCTTGTGCTGCATAGTTTCTCTTTCCTCGCTGCAGACTTTTGTAAACTACTGCTTCATAATATCATCCACCATTCCTGGCTTTTTATCCAATAGCATTTTGTATTGTTGGCCTGTAGTTTTGCATTTAACAAAGCCATCATAGGTTAAAAACCCCAGCATGCAAAGTGCTATTTTCTGCTATCCCAGAATTTGCTTAAAGTGTTATACATGAGAATAAGCCACTTGTCAGCTTTTTCTAAAGGTTCTCTCTTTCCTCTCACCCACTGGCCTGTTTAACCCCTCTCTGCTTACAAAAAGCAAAAGTCTAATTTGGGTATGTTGGACTTTTTTCCTTACGCAGGGTCATCCCCAGTCTTTTGCCTCGTTCCTCCTATTTTTTCTGACCTCTCGCTGTTGGCTATAGGACTCGGAGCACTTTCTCACTGCTGACCAGTGCTAAAGTGCAGGTGCTCTCTCATCTAAAGTTGGTATGATTGGCTTATACCTATTTGGCATATTTAATTTACCTATAAGTCCCTTGTAGAGTGGTATCTCTATACCCACGGCCTATAAATTAAATACTACTAGTGGGCCTGAAGCGCTGCTTGTGCCACCCACTGAAGTAGACTTTCAAACCTGTCTCAGGCCTGCTAGTACAGGGCCTGTGTATGCAGTTTTCTGCCACAGGGACCTGGCATCTAAATTTACTTGCCAGGCCCAGAACTCCCCTTTTACAACATTTAAGTCACCCTGAAGGTACGCCCTAGCTAGCCCTATGGGCAGGGTGCCATGTAGATAGGAGACAGGACATGTGCCAGTTTGCGTGGCCTGTCCTGGTAGTGACAAACAGCCTAACTTGGTGTCTCACTGCTGTGAGTGCTGCCTTCTCTTAGGATTGCATTAGAAATGCCCTGCCTTATGTGTAAGGGGTATTGTCTCTCTTATGAGCGGTAGCGTAGGCATGTTTGGTATGGTTTTGATGGTGATAATAAATGCTGCTTACTGGTGTAGGTGTATGTTTTATTACTATCACAGAGATGCCACTACTAGAAAGTGCACATTCATCTGTGCTTATGACTCTGGTGTTTTGCAGTTTGACTCCAATCCACGTCTGGGCAGAGTGACAGTTGGGGCTTTGTGCATATTTTTCAGACAGCCTGTACACAGGGAGGGAGGAGGTGTCACAGAGGTGCATCTGCATACTGAATAATCTTCCTGGGCTGAGAGAAGGGAGAGGCGGGGCACACCTACATTTGTAAAGGCTGTGACCTGGCCTCACACAATAGGGTCGTTAACCCCCCACTGATGTTTGGAGCCTGTGCTGAAGGAGAGAGGGGCACTCCCAGAACCAGTTGTAACTGGCTGGAACCTCCTCTCCCTACCATTGCAAACCATTGTAAGGACTGAGTATAAGTACAGGGGAGTTTTCCCCACAATTTGGAGACTCTTTGAGCTTACCTAGAACTGGACACAGACTGCTGGAAGAACTCACCAAGAACCGCCATGGAAGGCTGCTGCTGTGCTGACCTACTTGGTAACTAAAGAGGACTTGTCAATTGCTGCATACTCCTTGTGCTGGCCTGTTGTTGGGCCCTCCACATGTGGGCCTTTTCTTGCAAGCTTTTGCTCCCCAGGGGCAGGGTGCTGTGGCCCCTGACCTCTGCATGTCACCCTGAAGCACGAGGGGTGCTTCACCTTTTTGGGCTGAGATTAAGTGCTCGGGTAAACGCTCTGTGGGGGATTTCGTTAGCGCTTGGAAGCGCTTTCCCCTTGCTGGTGTGCTGCGCTAGAAAAAGCATTTATTTTTTATTGCCAAGGAAATCACTGCCGCAGCCCGGGGGAAGTTGCTGGCCTAAGCGTGAGCTTGTGCGGTGCTCCTTGCCCCCAGGGCACCAGAAGAATCCCATAGCAGCAAAGTTGGAGCTCAAGCACTTCTGTCGTGCCCCCGAGGTGAAGCACACTCTGTGGAGTGCCCCCTAGTCACTGGCAGGCACCGACTTTGGTGCCTGCCTCCTTTCCAACGGCTGGGCGGGCCACCGAGTATTGAGGAAACCGGGCAGAGGGAAAGAAGCCTCACCGGAGGCTCCCCTTGCGTCCCCGACACCCCGGACTGCCACGTGTGGCCCCGTGCGGGCCAGTATTGGTTTTTGTGGTCTCCCCCACAGCGGAGGGCCAGGACCAGCCTGGGGGAGATCCTAGGAGTCCACGGGCCCCTAGAGGAGCCCGTTGCAAAGTCAGAGGGGATGCGTGGTGACCCCCCTCCTCCAACCTTATCTGGAGGACGTTGGTCCCCCTCGTAAGGGCCGGATGAGGCCGGGGGGGGGTCCCTAGTGATCACGGGTTCCCAGAGGGTCCCGGCCATGAAAGAGAGGAGGTGTGTGCACCCTCCTCTGGTCTAAGGATAAGGGAGGACCCCGTTTTGCGTAGAGGAGCGCCGGGAGCCCCATTTTTCACCTTCTTCGTTCTTTGGGCACTAGAGGTGCCTTCGTCTTACACAGGTATTTGCTAAGGACCAATATATAGAACTACGTTCTTTCTCAAGACTTTGCTGATTTATATATTGCCTATCTGTTTGATGATGTTTTTATATATGTGTGCAAATGTTCCTTTTATGGACATGATTTGCTGATATATATTTCTATGACTTGCCATATGTTTTCTAATGTGCCTACTATGGGCGTTTTATGATTTTCGTATGACAAGTGCTTTGGTGTAATAACGTGTTTCCTGACTACTGCTTATGTTGCAGAATACTGAGTAACCTGTGTGTCATGTGTGACTACTGCTAGTTTGCAGAGTAACTAATGTGTAACATTCCGACAACTGCTAAGGTAGCAGGATAGCACTGAAATCTGAAGTTTGGTCTAATAATTCTGTTGTGTACAATACAGAATATTTTCATATAATCTGCTGTTGTGTTTCCTTTGTGGTGGGAATATTGCATCACGTGTGTTGTGTGTGTTGTGCAAATGCTTTACACATTGCCTTTGGGATAGGCCTGACTGCTCGTGGCAAGCTACCAAGGGGTTGAGCAGGGGTTATCTTAGACGAGTAACTCCCTTGCCCTGACTAGAGTGGGTAGGTTCTGCCTGGCTGAGGTGTATACCCTAGCCAGCCAGAAACCCCATTTCTAACAGGGTACTACAATTTATTTTGCATTTCACAAGTCTGCTGATTGGCATTGTGACATATAATCATGGCCACTGGAATTTTGAGTTTCTGCAGCTTTAGCTGCATAATCACGGATTTTCCTCATTTGCCACATAGTGCACCATCTCCTGCATAATTTGAGTAATGCACTCGAATAGCAATTTAGTTTCAAGCTCAAACTGACCAATGTTATTAAACAAAAAAGTGCAACATGTAATTTTAAGCAGAGGAACAGCCTTTGCCGAGTTTAACCGGTCACCTTTCAGTTGCTGATAGCTGTGTTTAGGTGGTAAACCATTAAATATGTGGTGCAGCTCTGCCCAGACACCTTTAAGAGTTGCTAAAATAACATACAATGAAATACTAATCTTGCAGATTGTGCTACATATTTTCCCTTTCCTAGCTGCATGTTTTTGCTAAGGACTACCACATGATCCCAGTGGCCCTGTATATAATACCATCCACCATCCCTGACTTCTCATTGAGCAGCATGTTTCATTGCGCTTATTGAGCAGCATGTTTTATTGCGCTCATTGAGCAGCATGTTTAATTGCTGTCTTGTACTTTCTTTTACCACAGTCATTATAGGTACTGTTGACTAAAAACCCAGAATTTTCCAAAAGCTTTTTACCTGACATTAAGCCACTTGTCAGCTATAATTTTCACATTTACAATGTAGCCCAGCCATTTCAAGGACTGCATGTTTGTGAGGGTTCATTCTTTCATTCACATCATACATTAAAACAACAATTGGCAAGGCACATTGTTTTTTTCTTTTCTGTAGTGGAAAGTTTTATGCTGGGTTTCAAAACACAAAACATGTACACGATGGGCAGCAGCAGTGAAACACACAAAATAAGTAAGAGACAAGTTTGAGAAGAAGGAGGGGCATCACATGGCTCTCTCACACATACAGAACAGGCACAATGCATGTGGCTTGCACACTAAGGATGGAGTGTGAAAAGTTAAAGGCATGTTGTGTGCTCTCTGTAAACAAGCATAATCATACACGACGTACAATAGTCCTGAAAATAATAGTCAAACCTCCTAAAAATTACCATACATTCAAATATTTACATAGGGAAATGAACCCATACTTACCTCGTGTACAAGGCTTCATCAGTTGTTTCCACATTTTGTACTGGAAAGCATCTAAGACTGCTATTGGTCACTGGCTGTGCAGTTTTCTAGTTACGTGTTTCTAATTTTGGGTGAGGCTATATCCCTTAAGCTGGCATTCATATTTTCCCCTTCCAACACTCAGATGTATATTAAAATTGGGTAGCTCTGAGCTAAAAATATTTTTTACTGGTGTCTCCCTACTACACAAATGAAACAGGAGAGTGGAACAACAGACGCTGCTACTATTTTCTGTCACCATATTTGCCACCCAAATGTTGCCCCTGTGAGATCGACGCCTTCTTCAAGACTAAAGATCTTAGCCTTTCACATCAACTATTGGGAAAGACCCTGATTTACAGGGCATGTTATGCAAGTGCACTTAATGTATCCTTCGTTTTTCATAAAATAGGGCAACAGTAGTGGAAACAACCCTTCTTCAGGGGCATTGTGAACCACCCTGTTTAGCAGCTACAGCAGAGCTAGGGCTCTTTATGGCCTCTTATGTCTGCAGCATGGTAGATAAAGATCAACATTAATGCTATATATGAGAAAAAGATGGGGTGATAAAAAATGACGAATAAGGGTGCAAGTCGGTGAAGTGATAGTAAAAAAGAATGGATGAGTGAGTAGGTGAAATGATGGGTGGATGAGATGATGGATGGATGAGTGGTGAAAGGAAGGCAGGGTGAAAGTGAAAGGTTGAATGATGAGTAGGTGAAAGGATTGTGGGTGTAAGATGGATGGGTAGGGAAAAGTATGCATGGATGTTGGGTGAAAGTATGGATGAATGGGTGAGAGGATGAGTAGGTCAAATGATAGATGGATGAGTGGGTAAAAGGATGGGTGCATGAAAGGATGGATGAAAAGTAGGTGAAACAATGGATGAGTAAAAAGATGGCTAGATGAGTGGGTTAAAGGATACCTGGATGTTGAGTGGAAGTCTGAATGATTGGGTGAAAGGTTATATGAGTGGATGAGAGGATGGGTGGATGAGTGGTGAATACATGTCTGAAAGGATGGTGAAGTAAAGGGAAAATCCTAGAGGATGGAAGTGTGGGTGAAAGGTAGGGTGGCTTGGTTGACGGATGATGAGAAGGTGAGAGGATGGCTGGAAGAGCGGGTGAGAGGATGCATAGGTGAAAGGATAGATGGATGAGTGGATGAAAGTATGAGTAGGTAAAAAGATAAATGGAAGAGTGAGTGGGTGAAAGTATGGTTGGGGTGGGTGAAAGGATGGAAACTAGGTGAACGGATATGTGGAGGAGTGGGCAACAGAATAAATGGGTGGGTGGATGAAAGCATGGCAGAGTTTACAGAAATCTGACAGGACGGATGGGGGAATGGGTGAGTGATAGGATGGCAGAGTAAATGAAATCTGGGAGTATGGATGGATAGGTGAAAGAATGGCAGAGTAAATTGAAATCTGAGATGGTTGGGTAGGTTTTTAAGATGAGACTTTAATGAAAATCTGAGAGGATGGATTGATGAATGGGTGGGTAAAAGGATTGAAGAGTAAGTGGAAATGTGAGAGGGTGGATGGATGGAAGAATGGATGGTGGATGGACAAAAGGATCAACTGATGGATAGAAAGCTTTATTTATGGATGGGTAAGTCATGGAGTGGTGACTGCATGCATAGGTGAAGAGTGTGTAAAGAGCTGGATGTATGGGATGACCAATTCCATGGATGCATAGTGAAAGATTGAATGATAGGTGAAAGAATGAGTGGATGAGAGACTGCAAAGGTGAAATAGTGGATATCAGCAAGTGGATGGAAGGATAAAAGTATGAATGTATAGACACCTGGATGAAAGAGACAATGGAGCTTTTCTAGGGGAGGCCTGAGCTCACATGTTTCTCTTGTTTCAAGCCATCAGAGCTTCGGTTCAAAGTAGTGGGTATTTTAATTGTATTGCTTCTTTATTGCCCTTCTACAAAGAAAAAGAACATCAACAACTTAGACAGAAACAGCATATCTTCCATCTATCAGAGGACCGTTACAACTGGAGCTGCAGCAGTGAAACTTTTCCCCATCAGAGGGCACATGCAAATCAGTCAGCAAAAGTACAAGCTTTGCTTCCTCGCACAACAGGTACTGCATGGCAGGAGCAAATCATGCTCCCTGCTCCCACAGAAATCAGCAAGTGAAAATGTCTATTCCCTGCAGAACAGATTAAACAGGGCAGACTACTACAAGCTTTATTGCTCACAGGAAATGCACATTTGAGGCGTAAGTGACATATATTAATGACAGATCTCTGGAGAGCATGCTCAACCCACTGAAAAGAACATATAGGTGGATGACTAAGTGAATATGCAAGTTCTAACACCATTTTTATTTAGGTGATATTCAACTGCATCATTTTGAAAGTACTGCTACCTTCACTCATTTTCCTGCTGTGACTGCTTTAAATCTTGTCGTTAAATCATGCAGCCTTGCTGTTGTCACTTTCTTTAGAACCAACTGCTGCCATTCACAAGCACATTTGCCAATGAACCTTAGACCTCCAAATCATTGGCCCTCTATACTAATACAGACACATACCTACTCTTGGTGTGAAACAAGGATGGAGAAAGAAACATGTGCCGAGTATGGCTGTAAAGAAAGGTCACTTTATTGCATGTTCACCTTCCAATTTTTGGGCTGATGCTGCTGGTGCATGGATTTTTTTTAAACTGGAGAGCTGTCAACCAGTGCCTCGTGTACGTGCTAAAAACACATATAGGGCTTAATTAGGACCTTGGCAGATGGGATACTCCGTCATGAAGGTGACGGATATCCATCCTCTGTATTACAAGTTCCATAGGATGTAATGGAATTTGTAATACGGAGGACGGGATATCTATCACCTTTGCGACAGAGTAACCCATCTGCCAATATTGAAATCAGGCCCACGTTGTTGGCTAATCTCTGATTAACACATTTAACTTACCAGTATGTCTATAGTAAATGGCACTCTGAGTAGCCAGGACAGGTAAGTTAAATGTAACCAGCGGACTGCAGAACACATTATGGCTCATCTAAAGTGACAAGTGAAAACATGTCTCTAGGCCTGCCACTGGGGCCTAGATGTGTAGTTTTTAAATTGTCAATTGAACCTGGCAAATGCACATTTGCCAGGCCTGTACCTTCCTTTGCAATACTGGTATGTCACTCCTAAAGTATGCTCTAAGTCAGCATTTAAATTACTGTTTTAAAAATGCCACTTTTAAAATGTTGGCATTTTCGTCCCTAAAGCCTCTAGTAGCCATTTCAGAGCCAATCCCCCACTGTTACCCTGTAGCCTGCTGGGAGGTTTTAATTGTTCTCAGGAAAGAGAACACAAGGGCCTTATTTGGGAGGAGGTGTGACCCACTCCTGAAAAGATGGCCAGGGGAAATGGCCACCACCTGTACAAGCTTCAAAGGTATAGCCCCTATCACAGGCAAATGTAACACACACCTAGGCCTGCCCCTGTAAATTTCCACAAATCCATAGTAGCATCAATGCCATTAGGGGGAAAACCTGTTGCATAACCAGTTGGCTGGGGGAGTTCCTAATTTTCCTAACACCATCTCAGGGGTGTGATTAGATCTCTGGCCAATTGAAGTGATATTCTGCAATGTTGGATTTTGGCAGAGCAGGGCAATGTATAAAGGTTCAGAGCAAAAACACCCATGAAATGGTGTCAAAGTGGATACGTCTGCCACAATGAAATTTTCTCAAATACACAGGGTGTTTTCCCAACTCACTAGCTCATGCTAGCCATAAAAGTTGCACCCCTGGCCACATTCGGCAATCACTGCTAGATCTGAGAAAGACAGAAGAAGGATTGCACCTTCTGAATCCTGACTTCAGAAAGAGGGCTGCACCTACAGTAACCTGTAGAGAGAAACCTCAATAGCTGAACATGCTCCCACTTGAACCCTCGACAAAAGAGTAGACTCCAAGGGCTAGTATGCTAGCCTCCATTTTAGCTACAGGGATACAAAAGTTGCAAGAAGACCATGTTGCTGAGGAGCCCAGCTGACTAGTTCAAACTGGAATGCTGTTGGCTTTGCCTGGAGTTAGTTCAGACCCCCAAGTGATGTCTCTAAGGACCTGGGGTACTTCTCCTGCCTAACCCAATAGGCTGGGACTTAGAAACCTTTACAAGGATTTTTTGAAAAAGAACCAGGAAATTACACCGGGTGACAGTTGAACCGCAGCCATACACCTCATGGTTAGTCGCAAGCTGCTCGTTTGCCAGCTGAATGAAGCTTTACTTCCAAAAACGTTTCTCAGTCTGAAGGTAGAAATCTTAAAGGGAGAAGACGCTGAACGTATCAGGCCCGCCAGGGAACTTCCATGTGTGTGAAATTAAAATTTCTCTTCATCAGAGTTTTCCCGCCAAAAGTCTAGTGCTTCATTGGGACTTCACCTGACAGCTATCTGGACATGGGGAACTCATCTCTCTGTTTCTAAAAATGGGCGTAGGATTTTGGTTCTGTTTTGTTATCTACGTTTTAACTGTTTTCCTACAGATAAACAGCTACAAAGGAATGAGTCCAATTTTAAATTAATGAGACCTATTTGGACCTAGGCAGTAATAGTGTCATAATTTCTTGAAAAGGACTACAATCTACTTCAACCCATAATGTAACTTTTCACAATGGCCCATTTAAAGAGAACATGGCAAAAACAAACAGATACGTCTATGCTGCATTTTGTTCCCCCCTACCATTGCCCATTCTGTCTGTAGAATGACCCTCTCTCTATTATTTTTTTCTGTCTCCCACTCTCTCTCCCACTCTATATCCCTGTCCAACATCTACCATTATCCATTCCTTCCTTTCCTACCGTTTCCCTTTTTATCATTCGCTTTATCTCTTCCTCTCCCATTTTCTGCTCTTTGACTTATATTTCGATCTTCTCTGTTTGCTCTCATCTTCTCTTGTGTCACCTCCTAAGCAAAATGCCATCACACCCTTCATTTATACCTGCCTCACTCTCGCCCTCTTCTATCCCACTTTAATCTGTTATACATAACTCTGTCACACTCTTCCAATTTGTCTCACTCTCTCAACCCCTCTGTCTCTCACACACCTCCCCTCTTTCTTGCTTGTCTCTTCTACCCCTACCTCTGCTACACCACCTAGAGCCAGCACAAGGATTATTGCCAACCTTGATTTATGGTACATTTATATGTACCCCCAGTTCTAGCCGAGGTGTCACATTTACTGCTTGATCTGAAAATATAACACCTATTGATGTTGAAAGCTCAGGTATCAACCTAGTATTCTCTTCCCCAAAAGGGGGCCCTGCTACCATGTGTCTCACACTGTCCTCTATTTGCACAACTACTCTCTTGAACTTTTTTCCTCATTCATTACACTTATTTTTTTAAGTGCATGAGCTTTGTGCTTTTTCTTTTCAGTTGTCCATCTCCCTTTATATATCTCATATACCATCCTCACACTTCATTTGCACACCCATATCTGTCCATCGTCTGGTACCATTCTCTATACCCTTCTCAATTCCTTAGGCTCAGCACACACTACTATTTCTGACAGTTATCTCCTATATATTTCTTTCTCACATCTCCCTTTCACACAAATACTAGTATAATATTCTCACCCCTTCTCTCAAAGGTCCACATTTCTGTCCCACACACTTCTCTTAACACACCATTTTCAATCACAAACACTCTCACACCCTCACCTTGCAAGAAATTGTTGCTTTCACAAACACATAAACACCCTACATTCCCTCTCTTCAATCCTCCTTTCCTCCCAAATCCCCACTTTTTTTGCCCTTCTCACACACGTAACATCTGTTACATTGCCATCTCTTGCTCATATAATTCAGTTTTTTAGCTCCTCTTTCTCAGTAACACTTTCCCTTTTTCACTCCACCCTTAGACAGAGGCAGGCACACAAGGGTGACTGTAATTGTATGTTCTCTATCACCAGTTTGAATGTTGAATAATCATTCTTGAAAATTATGCTGATCAAAATACAGCTGTGTTCCAGAATTTGACAGTGTCAACTTGGATGCTCTGCTGATGAGGTCTGAAGAGAAACTCCTAAGCAGGATTGTAGACTTAAAACAACACAGTGATAACTTTAGGAAAGACATTTGATGATTTGTTGAGAAATTGGAGAGCTTAGCCCTTGATTGTGTCCCTTCAAGCACCCCCATCTACACCCTAAACTTCACAGACACCTAAAGACCACTTAGGCGGCACTATGCTTTCTATAAGACTCACATTGTGCATGAAAACAAAACTAGTGAAACACTACTGGCAAAAGGAAATCCTCTTCGGAAATAGGGAAAAATATTACCATGGAACATGAAGTAAACCATGTGAAATGTAACAGAGACTGCAATGCGAGCTCAGAGTATTAAGGAGTCTTGCCCACATAGTTGAGAAAGAAGTAATTATTTTTTCTTGTAATGTTAGGGACATGAATATAGGGCATGACAGGTTCCCATTTTAATGTCTCTTTTTAATTACTGCTGGTGCTGGGCACTGTTAGGAGGTGCCCAGGGATAGTTTCTTTCAGCATGGGTCCCTGCCACTGTGGCCCATGCATGTGAAAAGTGGTGCAATTTGGAGCTCCTGTCTCATCTTTGCCATTCCTGCAGAAGGCATACATGGCTTGAGAGGGATATTAGTCAGATGTATTGTGTAATTAAGAAGCCTGAAAACATTAAATTGAAATAAAACTCTTTCTTTTCACAGTTTAGCTCTGAGTACTTAGCCATTACCAGAGAGGCACACATCATGTATAGGGTGACTGCCACGTTCCATGTCATCATGGATAGTTTTTTTCCCGGGATTTAACCCAATTTCTGCTTGGTGTTGCTTGGTGTTGTAGTCTTGATTTGCATCCATAAAGATAATTAGACTAAAACACCTGGTTAACTATGATGTGAAAGTTAAAAGCCCAGGCCTGGAAACAGTGTCTGTGATGACAAGAAGTGAGGTGGTCACATTACTCTTGTGTTCCACCTCTGACATCTTTCAGACACCCTAAACCGCGCCTATAACATGCGTCATGCTATGTATGACACCTTCAGTCATTTCTTAATTTTCATCCAACATCTATTTTTTATTCTGGCTTTTTAAGTTTAATTGTTTACTCTGTAAGTATTAACTTACAGCGTTCAATGTACAAATCCCAGCATGCAATGAGTATTGCCTAAAATGTGGGGACTGGATGAAGACATCCCACATGATAAAACTCTTTGGCAGCTGTTCATAACCTATGCCTTACTTGCTAAACAATTAATTACAGAGTGAAGTGATTGAGGAATAGACGGAGAAGAGTTTCTGATTTCATTGCATGTCTGTATTTTAATAATATCTGAATCTCTTTGTCTGAGACTGGAACACATAGGTAATAGGGTGTAGTCTCACCTTCTGTCTCTAATAAAGAAGCAATCAGTAATCAGTTACGAGAAGACATGTTTGTTTGGGGCTATAAATCCCACATGCAGAACTTCCAGCTTTCCCAGTTCCAAGTATGAGTAGGCAAGACAGTCGTTTTTTTTTGTTGCATTCTCAAATTTTTAGTCTTATTGATTCCATTATAAAAATAGTGATAACATTCCTAGAATGAAAGAATAAACATGGATTTGATGAGCTGTTCCAACATGAACTTTGGAAACTTCTGAGACCTGCCCTTGAGGTACCTAATATTTGATAATGTAAGTCAGTCGAAAAATCTTAATTCGGATCTTATGTACGTATCCAGCAAAGAAAAAATATCATCATTGCCACAGTACAGTTATACAATAAATACTATAACTGAAAACTCAATAAACACATTCTTACTCATATTTCATAATCTTACGTTTAAAATCCTAAAATAACAACACTAAACGCATTAAAAGGATTAATTTAACACTCAAATCCATGTCTTTTCCTCTCTTTAACCACTGCAGTGATAAAACAGAAAATAGCCAGACAAACTAGATCAGACTGTAATAATTGCAAATATGACATAGCTTCCCTACACAGCCTAATATTCAGTGATCCAAGAATTGGAAGTAACTAGGCGTTTCTCTGTTTGTTGTAAAGGTTACAGAAAAACACATGTGCAGTTGGGATTGCCTTGAGTGCTTATCACACAAACATGGTTTAAGTTCCTACTGCAGTACACCTTGGGGGGAAAAGCTACCAGATAATGGGCCAGCCCCAAACAGAATCCTATCAGATAGTAACGGAAATGCCATGGGATGGTTAAGAGATAAGGCTCAATTTTAGATATAGTACATAGAGGAAGGTAAGCTGCCACCATACTTTTCTCCGAATATTGCCTTTCTCCCTCCACAGTCATCTTCCCTCGGAATTCGTTTTTGACTAATAGGATGTCCCTCTTTGACATCGGTCTGGGGCTAGCAAACAAATCTATCCTGTTAATGCTGCTAAGGGAATCTTTGATATACCAATCCGTGTGGATCTCTGTTTCCCACCCATTTTCATACAGTTCCTAAGCAGGGACTGAGTGAGAGCTGCCTCAGGCTTAGACCACGCGGACAACCACAGGGCTAGGGGAGCCAATCTGATTATGTCCTTCACAAAGGGAAGACCTAATTCCTCATGGGGAATTATAGATGGAACACTTTGGGGGAGAGACAAAAGACTTCTCAAAAAACTATTTTTGCTTCTTTGTAAGGAGGTTACACCCGTATACTCCAATAACCCGGCACCGTACACAACAATTGCCGTGGGCCTATCCTTATAGATCAGTGTAACGGGTTTTAGAAGTGTACAACCCAATTTTAGGATAAATTTACATAGGGCTGCCACTGCCTGTGTGTATTGAGCATCCTTAATTTCTCCTAGGTGCTTCCAGTTAGACCCATTATCAAAGTGGATCCTCAAATAAGAAAAAGTAGTTACGCTAGTCAGGTGATTACCTTCGATATAAAACTGAGGAGCTTAGTTTTTGGATGGCCACATATCATAGTGTAGGATTTTGCTCGGTAGTGGGGAGCCCCAGCGTCCTCATAAATGCTTCAGATCTATTCAAGAGTCTCTTCAGGCCCCTCCTTAACCTGGCAATCAGCACACAGTCGTCGGCACACATTAAGAGTGGGTGGGGTCTGTCAACAATCTTAGGGGGATCTGCCTTTTCGTCAATCAGAGCCTTCTCTAGGCCGTTTATGTAAAATGTAAACAATAAAGGTGCTAAAACACATCCCTGTCTCACCCCTCTCCTTAACTTAAAGTGGCTTGTGCATTCCCCCTCATGCCCAAATCTGATCTAAGCTACGATGTTATTACGGAGTTGGACCAGCATGGACACTAGCTTAGAGTCTGCTCCTTTACCAATCAGCACTCCCCACAGTTTATTTCTGACCACATTGTCAAATGCTGCAGACAAATCCACAAACTCCAGAAAGAGACACCCTTGCTTTGCCCCCACATACTTTTCTCTGATCAGATGGAGATTTAATCACTGGTCCACTGTTCCTACCACCTTCCTAAAACCATACTTAGTCTAATCAAATGTTGGTATCTGTTGCCCAGCTTTCCAGGTGGGCCAGCAAAATTCTCCCATAGATTTGTGCTGTGGCATCAATTAGGGAGATTGGGTGATAGCAGGCCGGATCATTCCGATCTCCCTTTTTGATGATTGGAACAATAAGAGCACTAGACCAAGATGGAGGAGGGACTAAAGGTGATGTAGCCCTAAACATGTTAGCCAAAATTGGCACCCACAGATCAATATTATGCTTGAAAAGGTCAGCTGGTACACCATCAGGCCCTGGGGCTTTATTGGGTAGTGAATCATTAATTGCCACCGCCACCTCGTCTGGATGTATATCCATCCCCTTGTAACCAAGATTAGTAAAATCTATAATAGTGGTTCTGTCACTCTCTTTAGGGTGGCATTTGTACATCTTTTTAAAATGTGTGATCCAACTATGCTCTGAGATTTAAGTCTCAACACCCTTGTGCGGGTTAGAGGTGAAATAAGGGGTAGTAACAACTTTCCAAAACTGCGCTCCTTCATTGGATGCCGAAGCGACTGCTAACTTCTCCCAAGCATCTTCCCTAATCAACTTTTTCCTTGCTACGACCGCCTTCTCATACTGAGCCCTTCATCTAGCTACTTCTGTTTGATCTCTCGGAACGTTCTTTTGCTCTTTTTTAAGATCGGAATGGGCGCGCATGGTGATTCTGTCAAACCACTTTACTGGCTTCACTTTGGAGGGTTGACTCGGAAGAGTTAAATGTGCCCTAATAGCCACAAAATGTCTGCAAAGGCCCCCAAGATCTGAGCTGGAGATGACTCTAAATTTGAACTGACCGCATTTGGGCATGTTTTTACCCACAATATCTGACAGGAGAGCTTCCTTGTCCACTTTTTGCCATTTAGCTAACATGCTCTTGTTCTTGTGGAACTCTATATGGTCCCTTTTTTTCCTGTGGGCTTCTCAGCTTGGGACCAAATCTGATTTTAATAACAAGTGGGGTGTGAGCACTGAGGCCACTCGGGTCCACCTAAAAACTCTCCAGGTTACTCAGCCATGACCTTGAGATCAGAATATGGTCAATAACAGACCGACGACCTCTCCCGGTAAAAGTAGTAACCGGGCCAGTTGTCTTTGGAGCGAAACCACTTATCATTACCAGGTCATGCAACATCATAAGATTATTTAACTTGTCACCACAAGGATTATTGGCAAAATGGGGATAATTGCCATCCTCTTTGTCAGATGTTCCATAGACCTTGTCATCTCATATAGAACATTAAAGGCCCCACCCCTCACAATTATATAATCCGTCTCTAGGCATTGAGGCATAGCATTTCCTCAATGGCCTGCTCTAGGTCCAATAAAATCTCGACATTGGACTTCATAAAATTGTTATGATAGAAGTTAATCAAAAGCATCAGAAGGCTGTCTGTCCTTAACCTTTAACAGTACTAGTTGATAATATGGGGAGTCCATCCTGCTGTCAATTACTTTGGCTCCTGTGATAATGCCAAGTAGAGTCAGCAGGCCTCCACTGCTGTGCCCAGCGAGCGTTTGGGTTGCCAATATTGTAACAGATTCATACCCATTAATATGGGTCATGCTGTTGGTGCAGGTTTCCTGCAGGCCTACATCCTGGCTATTTCCTATCATCTCCAGCCATTCTTTGTTAAGATACTTCTCCCCAATGCCCGCTGTATTCCAAAATAAAATCTGCCAATTTCGAAGAAAAAGCCCTTCACCCCGCATGCCCCATCTCCAGTTTAAGATTCTTTATTTAATCTGGTACGTTACCTGACTCCAGGCTAAATGAATTTGGATTTCCCTTCCTTGCTTTCCTCACTTACCTATCCCTAGAAGACCTGCTTTGCGAGATAGGGGTTTCAGTACCATCTGACTCAATAGCTATTGATTGTGTCATGGGGGCGGCTTAGTCCGGGCCAAAAGCCCCCCACTCACCCTTTGTCAATCTACCTCATTAAGGCAACCGCCCAAGAGGCCATATCGATTATGCATAGGTACGGAGAGTCTAGAGGGGGGGGTCCTGTTTTGGCTACATATGGTCTTGTGGGGCTGATAGAAATATCCCACCGGTACAGCCTGAGTGATGGCATCGCTGTCCTGTAAGGGACTGCACTGATTCAGTATCCTCACCACCTGACTGGGATCTCGGGAATTTACTGCCACACAGTCACCACAAGTGTTTTTTATTCTATAGCCCACCCAGAGTCCCCTCTGAACTCCAATAATATCATTCCAAAGATGCTCAGTACAAGTCCTCTCAGCTGACTTATTAAACTAATGTACCACTTTATTTTTCAGTTGACAGTCCTAATATGGTGAGGCAGTGTTGGAACATTTTTTAAAACAATTACATATGGGGTGCATTGAGGTAGTGTAGGAGGCTGGACTGGCTTGTAGTGGGTACCAAGGGGTACTTGCACCTTGCACCAGGCCCAGTTATCCCTTATTAGTGTATAGGGTGTCTAGCAGCTTAGGCTGATACATAATGGTAGCTTAGCAGAGCAGCTTAGGCTGAACTAGGAGACGTGTGAAGCTACTACAGTACCACTTAGTGTCATATGCACAATATCATAAGAAAACACAATACACAGTTATACTAAAAATAAAGGTACTTTATTTTTATGACAATATGCCAAAGTATCTTAGAGTGTACCCTCAGTGAGAGGATAGCAAATATACACAAGATATATATGCACAATAGCAAAAAATGCAGTATAGTCTTAGAAAACAGTGCAAACAATGTATAGTTACAATAGGATGCAATGGGGAAACATAGGGATAGGGGCAACACAAACCATACACTCCAAAAGTGGAATGCGAACCACGAATGGACCCCAAACCTATGTGACCTTGTAGAGGGTCGCTGGGACTATTAGAAAATAGTGAGAGTTAGAAAAATAACCCTCCCCAAGACCCTGAAAAGTGAGTGCAAAGTGCACTAAAGTTCCCCTAAGGACAAAGAAGTCGTGTTAGAGGAATAATGCAGGAAAGACACAAACCAACAATGCAACAACTGTGGATTTCCAATCTAGGGTACCTGTGGAACAAGGGGACCAAGTCCAAAAGTCACAAGCAAGTCGGAGATGGGCAAATGCCCAGGAAATGCCAGCTGTGGGTGCAAATAAGCTTCTACTGGACAGAAGAAGCTGAGGTTTCTGCTGGAACGAAAAGGGCTAGAGACTTCCCCTTTGGTGGACCGATCCCACTTGCCGTGGAGAGTCATGCACAAGTGTTTTCTTGCCAAAAGAACGCCAACAAGCCTTGCTAGCTGCAAATCGTGCGGTTAGCGTTTTTGGACGCTGCTGTGGCCCTGGAGGGACCAGGAGGTCGCAAATTGGACCAGGAGAGAGAGAGGACGTCGAGCAAGACAAGGAACCCTCTCAGCAGCAGGTAGCACCCAGAGAAGTGCCAGAAACAGGCACTACGAGGATGCGTGAAACAGTGCTCACCCGAAGTCGCACAAAGGAGTCCCACGTCGCCGGAGACCAACTTAGAAAGTCGTGCAATGAAGGTTAGAGTGCCGTGGACCCAGGCTTGGCTGTGCACAAAGGATTTCCGCCGGAAGTGCACAGGGGCCGGAGTAGCTGCAAAAGTCGCAGTTCCCAGCAATGCAGCCCAGCGAGGTGAGGCAAGGACTTACCTCCACCAAACTTGGACTGAAGAGTCACTGGACTGTGGGGGTCACTTGGACAGAGTCGCTGGATTCGAGGGACCTCGCTCGTTGTGCTGAGAGGAGACCCAAGGGACCAGTAATGCAGCTTTTTGGTGCCTGCGGTTGCAGGGGGAAGATTCCGTCGACCCACGGGAGATTTCTTCGGAGCTTCTGGTGCAGACAGGAGGCAGACTACCCCCACAGCATGCACAAGCAGGAAAACAGTCGAGAAGGCGGCAGGATCAGCGTTACAGAGTTGCAGTAGTCGTCTTTGCTACTATGTTGCAGGTTTGCAGGCTTCCAGCGCGGTCAGCAGTCGATTCCTTGGCAGAAGGTGAAGAGAGAGATGCAGAGGAACTCGGATGAGCTCTTGCATTCGTTATCTAAGGAATCCCAAGAGACAGAGACCCTAAATAGCCAGAAAAGAGGGTTTTGCTACTTAGGAGAGAGGATAGGCTAGCAACACCTGAAGGAGCCTATCACAAGGAGTCTCTGACGTCACCTGGTGGCACTGGCCACTCAGAGCAGTCCAGTGTGCCAGCAGCACCTCTGTTTCCAAGATGGCAGAGGTCTGGAGCACACTGGAGGAGCTCTGGGCACCTCCCAGGGGAGGTACAGGTCAGGGGAGTGGTCACTCCCCTTTCCTTTGTCCAGTTTCACGCCAGAGCAGGGCTAAGGGGTCCCTGAACCGGTGTAGACTGGCTTATGCAGAATTGGGCACATCTGTGCCCAAGAAAGCATTTCCAGAGGCTGGGGGAGGCTACTCCTCCCCTGCCTTCACACCATTTTCAAAAGGGAGAGGGTGTCACACCCTCTCTCAGAGGAAGTCCTTTGTTCTGCCATCCTGGGCCAGGCCTGGCTGGACCCCAGGAGGGCAGCTGCCTGTCTGAGGGGCTGGCAGCAGCAGCAGCTGCAGTGAAACCCCAGGAAGGGCAGTTTGGCAGTACCAGGGTCTGTGCTACAGACCACTGGGATCATGGGATTGTGCCAACTATGCCAGGATGGCATAGAGGGGGCAATTCCATGATCTTAGACATGTTACATGGCCATATTCGGAGTTACCATTGTGAAGCTACATATAGGTAGTGACCTATATGTAGTGCACGCGTGTAATGGTGTCCCCGCACTCACAAAGTTCAGGGAATTGGCTCTGAACAATGTGTGGGCACCTTGGCTAGTGCCAGGGTGCCCTCACACTAAGTAACTTTGCACCTAACCTTTACCAGGTAAAGGTTAGACATATAGGTGACTTATAAGTTACTTAAGTGCAGTGTAAAATGGCTGTGAAATAACGTGGACGTTATTTCACTCAGGCTGCAGTGGCAGTCCTGTGTAAGAATTGTCAGAGCTCCCTATGGGTGGCAAAAGAAATGCAGCAGCCCATAGGGATCTCCTGGAACCCCAATACCCTGGGTACCTCAGTACCATATACTAGGGAATTATAAGGGTGTTCCAGTAAGCCAATGTAAATTGGTAAAATTGGTCACTAGCCTGTTAGTGACAATTTGAAATAAATGAGAGAGCATAACCACTGAGGTTCTGGTTAGCAGAGCCTCAGTGAGACAGTTAGGCACCACACAGGGAACACATACATATAGGCCACAAACTTATGAGCATTGGGGTCCTGACTAGCAGGGTCCCAGTGACACATAACAAACATACTGAAAACATAGGGTTTTCACTATGAGCACTGGGCCCTGGCTAGCAGGATCCCAGTGAGACAGTGAAAACACCCTGACATACACTCACAAACAGGCCAAAAGTGGGGGTAACAAGGCTAGAAAGAGGCTACTTTCTCACACAACCCCCCCCAAACGAAGGACAATAAGGCTAACCTTGGCCAGTTGAGACTTTATTGTCTAAGTGGTGATAAGTAGAGAGTAGCTCTGCAATAGACTGGTTACTCCCTTTATCATCCACTCTATGGTTACTTCCCTGTGGGGATGTAAACCACCCTGTTTGAAGTTTTTTAGCTAAGCAACAATGTGAAGATGTATTTTCAGAGTTTCTATCAGTAAGTTTTAGTTTAGGGCAGTGGGAATTGTCCACTGAACCTATTTGTAGTGATGGAAATGCCAGACAGGGATGCTGTCTCAGAAAAGCCATAGCTGGGCAAAAACTTTGTCCATATGGCTGGAAGAGAGAACAGGGATGCTGTTTCTCTTGAGTTGGAGCAGGGCAGGGATGCTGTCCTATGAGCTCCACACTAGGGCAGGGATGCTGTCCTAAGTGTTGTGAGGCAGTGCAGGGTTTCTGCACTAAAGTTTCTCTGGGAGGGTTGGAGGGATGCTCCATGTTAACTAAAATGGTGCTCTTTTTGTCACCAATGTTAGTTATCCCACAGAGAGGTACTTCTACCTCAGGGAGTCCAGCTTTGCCAGCTGATGATTCCCTTGGAACAGGTGCCACCCCAGGAGAGGTTTCTCCCACCACAGGAATGGTATCCTGAATGGTAGGGTGGTTAGGGGATACTGTGATACCCTTTTTACCTGTTGATGGAGAGGGATCCTGAGTTTTCAGGCCTTCTCTCCTTTGCTTTTTCATTTCAGTAGAAATGAGAGGGAACAATTCCTCTGGGATGCCCAGCATGGGTGCATGGGCATAAAACTCTACATCAGCCCAACCTGAGGCCTCTAGGTCATTACCTAAGAGACAGTCTACAGGTAAGCTAGGTGATACCACCACCTGCTTAGGGCCAGTAACTCTACCCCAACTAAACTGAATTATAGCTAAGGGAAGAAACTTAGTGGAGTTATGGACATCAATAATCTTATACTGTTGTCCAATGATGTGTTGATCAGGGTGCACTAGGTTTTCATTCACCAAAGTGATACTGGCACCTGTGTCCCTGTAGGCCAAGGCCTCAACACCATTTATTGAAACTGTCTGCCTGTACTTATCCATTGTAAGGGGACAAGCAGCCAGTGTGCAAGGCCAATGCCACTAGGTGAGACAGAAACTGTCTTGGGACTGACTACCCCAGTTTCTATGATGGACCCATAAGTGAACCCAACTACACCCTTAACTTGACTGTTGCCAGCAGTCCCACCACTAGTACCACTACTGCTAGGGGCACTAGAGCTTGATGTATTAGTGGTGGTAGGCTCAGGGGGTTTACCTGGACAGGACTTATCCCCTGGCCTATGGCCTCTGTTTTTACACACAAAGCACCAAGGCTTTTTAATGTGTGCAGGTTGGGAAGAAGAGGAAGAATTTGTTTTATCCCCACCCTCTGAAGAGTGTTTAAGATTTGAAGTGGGATCTTTGGTTTTACCCTTATCCCCATGCTTATCTTGAGATTTTTCACCATCTTTCTTCTTATTGCCATCTTTGTCACCCCCTGTATGAACTTTTCTGTTCACCCTTGTTCTGACCCATTTGTCTGCCTTCTTTCCCAATTCTTGGGGAGAGGTCAGATCAGAGTCTACCAGGTACTGGTGCAACAAATCAGACACACAATTATTAAGTATATGCTCTCTCAGGATTGTGTTATACAGGCTTTCATAATCAGTAACTTTACTGCCATGTAACCACCCCTCCAAGGCCTTCACTGAATGGTCAATGAAATCAACCCAGTCTTGTGAAGACTCCTTTTTGGTCTCTCTGAACTTTATCCTGTATTGTTCAGTGGTTAAGCCATAACCATCCAGGAGTGCATTCTTAAGAACTGTAAAATTATTGGCATCACTTTCTTTCACAGTAAGGAGTCTATCCCTACCCTTTCCACTAAATGATAGCCATAGGATAGCAGCCCACTGCCTTTGAGGGACATCCTGTACAACACAGGCCCTCTCAAGTGCAGCAAACCACTTGTTAATGTCATCCCCCTCCTTGTAAGGGGGAACTATCTTGTGCAGATTCCTGGAATCATGCTCTTTTGCAGGATGACTATGTGGAATACTGCTGCTGCCACCATGGGTTTCTAAACCCAGTTTCTGTCTCTCCTTCTCTACTTCTAAAGTCTGTCTATCCAAATCCAGCTGTTGCTTCTTGAGCTTCAGTCTGGTTTGTTCCACTCTCAATCTATTGAGCTCCCTTTCTAACAATCTGTCATCAGGGTGGGTGGGAGGGACATGCCTTGAAACAGAAGTATGGTGAGAATGGACAGAAGGAGACCTGTCCCTTACAGAAGCCACCCTAACAGCTTGGCTAACAGAAACATCACTACCAGTATGGTGAGAATAAATGCTTTTGCTATGATGTGAGACAACACTATTTATATGGTGTGGTTCATCATCATTACCAACTATGCTAGACTGTCTAGTAATGGGCAGGCTAGGAAGTTTCTTTCCTGAATCTTTTCCTGGGGGAGTCCCTGGATCAGATTGAGAACCATTAGCTACTTTTTCAACAGATGGGGCACTTATGGCCTTATCCTGTACTCTAAGCATGTTAATTAACAGTTCTAAGGAAGGATTCTTCCCTACACTCAAACCTCTCTCTATGCAGAGACTCCTTGCTCCTTTCCAGCTAAGGTGATCATATGCAAGTTTGGACAGATCAACATTTTGGCCTGTGCCAGACATTTTTAGAGAGAGTTAAAGTGATAGTAAAAGATAAAAAGTTTGTCAGAGCTTTTAGAAAGACAGAGAAAAAAAACTTTTAAAACTTTTTAGAACTTTTTAGAAAGTTAGAAGTACTTTTCAGCACTTAGAAAAGAGTGAAAAGAGGAAATGCAAAACTTTTTGGCTATGTGTATATACACTGACGTTGTTTTGTATATTTTTCTCTCATGAAAAGTACAATGACAAGAGTGGTAAGTAGTCTCAAAGCACTTATCCCACCGCTGCACAACCAATGTAGGAGGCTGGACTGGCTTGTAGTGGGTACCAAGGGGTAATTGCACCTTGCACCAGGCCCAGTTATCCCTTATTAGTGTATAGGGTGTCTAGCAGCTTAGGCTGATAGATAATGGTAGCTTAGCAGAGCAGCTTAGGCTGAACTAGGAGACGTGTGAAGCTACTACAGTACCACTTAGTGTCATATGCACAATATCATAAGAAAACACAATACACAGTTATACTAAAAATAAAGGTACTTTATTTTTATGACAATATGCCAAAGTATCTTAGAGTGTACCCTCAGTGAGAGGATAGCAAATATACACAAGATATATATACACAATAGCAAAAATATGCAGTATAGTCTTAGAAAACAGTGCAAACAATGTATAGTTACAATAGGATGCAATGGGGAAACATAGGGATAGGGGCAACACAAACCATATACTCCAAAAGTGGAATGCGAACCACGAATGGACCCCAAACCTATGTGACCTTGTAGAGGGTCGCTGGGACTATTAGAAAATAGTGAGAGTTAGAAAAATAACCCTCCCCAAGACCCTGAAAAGTGAGTGCAAAGGGCACTAAAGTTCCCCTAAGGACAAAGAAGTCGTGTTAGAGGAATAATGCAGGAAAGACACAAACCAACAATGCAACAACTGTGGATTTCCAATCTAGGGTACCTGTGGAACAAGGGGACCAAGTCCAAAAGTCAAGCAAGTCGGAGATGGGCAAATGCCCAGGAAATGCCAGCTGTGGGTGCAAAGAAGCTTCTACTGGACAGAAGAAGCTGAGGTTTCTGCCAGAACGAAAAGGGCTAGAGACTTCCCCTTTGGTGGACGGATCCCTCTTGTCGTGGAGAGTCGTGCAAAAGTGTTTTCCCGCCGAAAGAACGCCAACAAGCCTTGCTAGCTGCAAATCGTGCGGTTAGTGTTTTTGGACGCTGCTGTGGCCCTGGAGGGACCAGGAGGTCGCAAATTGGACCAGGAGAGAGAGGGGACTTCGAGCAAGACAAGGAGCCCTCTCAGCAGCAGGTAGCACCCGGAGAAGTGCCAGAAACAGGCACTACGAGGATGCGTGAAACGGTGCTCACCCGAAGTCGCACAAAGGAGTCCCACGTCGCCGGAGACCAACTTAGAAAGTCGTGCAATGCAGGTTAGAGTGCCGTGGACCCAGGCTTGGCTGTGCACAAAGGATTTCCGCCGGAAGTGCACAGGGGCCGGAGTAGCTGCAAAAGTCGCGGTTCCCAGCAATGCAGCCCAGCGAGGTGAGGCAAGGACTTACCTCCACCAAACTTGGACTGAAGAGTCACTGGACTGTGGGGGTCACTTGGACAGAGTCGCTGGATTCGAGGGACCTCGCTCGTCGTGCTGAGAGGAGACCCAAGGGACCGGTAATGCAGCTTTTTGGTGCCTGCGGTTGCAGGGGGAAGATTCCGTCGACCCACGGGAGATTTCTTCGGAGCTTCTGGTGCAGAGAGGAGGCAGACTACCCCCACAGCATGCACAAGCAGGAAAACAGTCGAGAAGGCGGCAGGATCAGCGTTACAGAGTTGCAGTAGTCGTCTTTGCTACTATGTTGCAGGTTTGCAGGCTACCAGCGCGGTCAGCAGTCGATTCCTTGGCAGAAGGTGAAGAGAGAGATGCAGAGGAACTCGGATGAGCTCTTGCATTCGTTATCTAAGGAATCCCAAGAGACAGAGACCCTAAATAGCCAGAAAAGAGGGTTTGGCTACTTAGGAGAGAGGATAGGCTAGCAACACCTGAAGGAGCCTATCACAAGGAGTCTCTGACGTCACCTGGTGGCACTGGCCACTCAGAGCAGTCCAGTGTGCCAGCAGCACCTCTGTTTCCAAGATGGCAGAGGTCTGGAGCACACTGGAGGAGCTCTGGGCACCTCCCAGGGGAGGTACAGGTCAGGGGAGTGGTCACTCCCCTTTCCTTTGTCCAGTTTCGCGCCAGAGCAGGGCTAAGGGGTCCCTGAACCGGTGTAGACTGGCTTATGCAGAATTGGGCACATCTGTGCCCAAGAAAGCATTTCCAGAGGCTGGGGGAGGCTACTCCTCCCCTGCCTTCACACCATTTTCAAAAGGGAGAGGGTGTCACACCCTCTCTCAGAGGAAGTCCTTTGTTCTGCCATCCTGGGCCAGGCCTGGCTGGACCCCAGGAGGGCAGCTGCCTGTCTGAGGGGCTGGCAGCAGCAGCAGCTGCAGTGAAACCCCAGGAAGGGCAGTTTGGCAGTACCAGGGTCTGTGCTACAGACCACTGGGATCATGGGATTGTGCCAACTATGCCAGGATGGCATAGAGGGGGCAATTCCATGATCTTAGACATGTTACATGGCCATATTCGGAGTTACCATTGTGAAGCTACATATAGGTAGTGACCTATATGTAGTGCACGCGTGTAATGGTGTCCCCGCACTCACAAAGTTCAGGGAATTGGCTCTGAACAATGTGGGGGCACCTTGGCTAGTGCCAGGGTGCCCTCACACTAAGTAACTTTGCACCTAACCTTTACCAGGTAAAGGTTAGACATATAGGTGACTTATAAGTTACTTAAGTGCAGTGTAAAATGGCTGTGAAATAACGTGGACGTTATTTCACTCAGGCTGCAGTGGCAGTCCTGTGTAAGAATTGTCAGAGCTCCCTATGGGTGGCAAAAGAAATGCAGCAGCCCATAGGGATCTCCTGGAACCCCAATACCCTGGGTACCTCAGTACCATATACTAGGGAATTATAAGGGTGTTCCAGTAAGCCAATGTATATTGGTAAAATTGGTCACTAGCCTGTTAGTGACAATTTGAAATAAATGAGAGAGCATAACCACTGAGGTTCTGGTTAGCAGAGCCTCAGTGAGACAGTTAGGCACCACACAGGGAACACATACATATAGGCCACAAACTTATGAGCATTGGGGTCCTGACTAGCAGGGTCCCAGTGACACATAACAAACATACTGAAAACATAGGGTTTTCTCTATGAGCACTGGGCCCTGGCTAGCAGGATCCCAGTGAGACAGTGAAAACACCCTGACATACACTCACCAACAGGCCAAAAGTGGGGGTAACAAGGCTAGAAAGAGGCTACTTTCTCACAGGTAGGAGTTGGAGGATTAGAGGTTTCTTACTCTTGGAGAGCCTGGGACTTTGCCACTCCTCAACACCAGGGGCAAGATCTCTCTCCACAGTTCCCAAAGTTACATGTTTTGGTTTGGGTACATTTTCAATACTGTTAATAGACACTCCCCTATAAATGCCTCAGGTTAGTTCAGCCCCCTGCTTCAATCTGAATGTTCTTTCGTTGAGCCACGGCATGCTGGTCAACCACTGGATTTGCAGGTCGTGGAACATCAGCCGTCTGCAACGGGGGTGAGCTAAAGAGAGAAGCTTTTAGGAAGTGCTTTAAAGAGAGATCTATACTAGCCAATAAATTCACCAACGGTTTAAGCGCTTTTTTGAGGGTATCTCCCATAACCTCTGGGAATACTTTGTCACTACAAAGGGTAGAATTCCAGGGTCCAGGGGGCTCCCAGACGTATTTCTTGTCATCTCCCCTGAGTTTTTTTCCCTATCAGCCCAGAAGCACTCAGGTCCCAGGGGTGGGCTATTTCCTTTCGGTTGGTGGCGGGACAATAGCTTCCAAACAGGCGTGTATGTCTTTTTCTGAGTTAACTAAATCGCCCCAAGTAGTGGATGAGCTAGACAAATTCCCTTGTGGATCAAAGATGTTTGGAATATTGGGCCTCATACATACCACCTTACCTTTGGAAACCTCCTTAGGAATTCCCCCCACCACCCCAATTTTTGCCAAAGTGTCACTAGCATTTGTAGTGGGTGCCGAGATAGAGTTTCCTGACTGCTCCCAATTTCTCTTTGGCCATTTCTATTACGGTGTTTATCGCAGACATAGCCGTTGCCAGTAAGTTGTGTGTCTTTAAGGAGGACACTGGCAGTCTCCTTTCTTTTACCCATGCTTGCTAACATCAAAGACGGGGACAGAGGACAGCCTCTGAATTAGGGAGAGGAGGAACCCTTGAATCTACGCTACCACACAACCAAGAGAATGGGCCCAGCCCAGTCTCTTCCAGGCGCAGACGGGCCTGATCTTGGCCCGGTCTTGGCCCGGGCCCGTCCCGCAGAGCGGGACTGGAGCGGCCTTTTCACCACACGTCCAGGTGCAAAAATGGCAGCCAGCAGCTTCAGAGCTGCAAAGGTGTCTGCGGCTTGTAGTGTGGGCCCCCCAAACAGCCCAGAGTACGTCCCGCGAAGTAGGAGTGGAGCGGCCTTTTTACCGTGCCTCCGGGTGCAAAAATGGCAGCCGGTGGCTTCCAAGCAGCAAAGGAGTCTTGGGGTTGTAGTGCGGGCCCCCAAACAGGACAGAGTTCATCCCATGGAGCAGGAGTGGAGTGACCTTTTCACAGTGCCTCCGGGCAGAAAAATGACCTCTGGTGGCTTTTGAGCCACAAAGGAGTGTGGGGCTTGTAGTGTGTGCCTCCCAAACACCAGAGAGTTTGTTCAGCGGAGCGGGGGTGGAGCGACCTTTTCACGGAGCCTCTGGGCACAAAAATGGTAGCCAGCGGCTTCCAAGCTGCAAAGGAGTCTGGGGCTTGTAGTGCGGGCCCCCCAAACAGCACAGAGTTCGTCCCGTGGATCAGGAGTGCAGCAACTTCAGGAAAGACGCAAACAGTCACAGCTCAAATCGGCAAGATGTAAGTCTTAACCTGGGGAAGTGGAAGAAAACTAAGCATGGTGGTTAAGGTTGCCACCTGACTCCTTGTGGTCAAAGACCATTAGTTCCAGCCTTGGGAGTTCATTTAACAACCTAAGATGGTATAGGTGTTGGTATGTCACTTTGGCCCTCATTACAATCTTGGCATTAATGCTGCCTACTGCCATGCTGACGGCTGCCAACATACCGTGACCGCGGCAGTATACCGCTACGGGTATTATGACCCACACAGAGAAATCCACCACTATACAGACACCCACACAAGTCTGCCAGACCAAAGGTCAATGACAAATTGGCAGTACCAAAATCCACACTGTTACGCCAACAGGAATACACTCACAGTATCAGGACCCATGAATCACCGCAGCAGTCTTTCAACCGTGGTAAACCATTGACGGTACACACTGCCACGCTCAAAATACACACACACTTACAAAACTACACCACATTGGACAATTCAAACTACACACAACTGACCCACATACACACACGAATCCCACACACCCAATCCAATATAAAACACACACCCACATTACCCACAACCCTTTCAATGAAAAAAAAGAGATTGCCAACAGAGAGAGACACAAGCCAGGACCCACTCAATCTGAGCCACAGAACACCATCACCCATACACCATCCACGCACCTCACACCACACACCCCAACACATCACCCCACACATCCACACACCTACCACTCACACCACATCAATGGCACCCCAAAGACACCCCAGGTTTTCAGAGGAGGAGCTAAGGGTCATGGTGGAGGAAATCATCCAGGTAGAGCCACAGCTATTCGGATCACAGGTGCCGCAGGCGTCCATTGCTAGGAAGATAGAGCTATGGCGAGAATCGTGGACAGGGTCAACGCTGTGGGACAGCACTCCAGAACAAGGGATGACATCAGGAAGAGGTGGAACGACCTACTGGGGCAGGTGCGTTCCGTGGTTGCAAGACAAGAAGTAGCTGTACAGAGGACTGACAGTGGACCCTCACTTCCTCCCCCACAACTAACTACAGGGGAGTAGCAAGTCTTGGCGATCATGCATCCTGAGGGCCTCGCAGGACTAGCAGGAGGACTGGACTCTGGTAAGTCAAATCTTCACTACTTTATCCCCCACCCTACCTGCATGCCATCACAAACTCCCACCCATACCCACACCCCCATTAACCCACCAGTTCACACATACCCCACTATCACAACCCACCCATCCCAATACCAAGCCCTGCATACCACAACAGTTCATGGACCCTCATCACAGACCTGCCTGGACACCCATCACCACAGCATGCCCATTAGAGAGAATCACCTAGCCCAGAAGATCACCACGCACATAAGGCAAAGCTGACAGGGCAATCACAAACATACAGGGAAACACACCCATGCACAAGATGGTACACGCAGATACAATAACACTGCATTTGCATCCCCACAAGACCCCTACTCAAAGTCATTGAAGAGGAGTTGCCAGCAACATCCAGTTCTTCCCCAGAATAAGCCACAGTGATGACACAGCTCTGTACGTCTGGATCACGATGACCTCCCTGGCCCATCAGGGGCCTCTAGACAGTCGGTTACCCTGCCACAGTCCCAACTCACAACAGAGCCTCCCTCCACTGGAAACACCACCACAGCACCCAACCAGTGGGCCCATGCCACTGTCCCCAGGACACCTCAATCAGCAGTGTGTCCACCACTACAGGGACCCCAGGCAACCCCACAGACCCAGGACAATCAGGGACCTGGGATCAGTGGCAGTGGGCACACTGTTCAGGGGACAGAGGCACAGGACAACAGGGAAGCTGGGAGGACTGTTGTGTGACAGGGGGAAGACAGGCCCAGGGAACCCACTCTCCAGGAGGCACTCTCCAACATCCTGGGAGCATACCACCATTCCCAGGAGACCATGGGCCAGATACTGGCCAAGAGGCAGGAGACCCAGCGGCTGCAGGAGGGACAGCACCTGGGGATCAGGGAGGACCTCAAACACATCTACGCCATCCTGGTCACCAATGCAGGAGTGTTGGCTAACATGGCCAAATCCATGAGGGAGGCAGTGGCACAACAACGGACCCCTGACACTAGCCACACCGAAGAACAGCCCTCCACCTCCGCCGGTGCTAGTGGACAGGAGGCCCCGCCACAGGAACAACAGGCCACCAACACCCCACCCCCTGCAGAAGGAGAACCACCCAACAAACGGTCCCTGCCATACAGGCAGAAGCCAGAGAAGATTGCCAAGACCCCCGCCAGTAAATAAGACTCCCCTGATTGTCACCCTTGTGTGTCACTCTGTCACCATGTCCACCTTGAACTGTCATTACTCCCCTTCTTATGCCCCATTGGACAATGTGCCTGTGATACCAAGAGACTGGGCTCTAACTGGACATTCCTCCTCCATCACCTCAGCCCATTGCACATCCCCCTCAACTTATGAGCACTTGAATAAACACCCTTGAAACAAATACAAATCTGGAGTTTGTCAAATGATTGAAATATGTATTAGTACAACATTCAGAAAACATTGCAAGTCATATGTACAGTTATTGATACATTGGCATGACCTTTAGTGGGCAGTAGTAAACATACCAGGAGCCAGAGTGGGCCACAGAGATCTGAAAATAGAGATGCCAAAGGGTACAGTAAGTGGCCATAGACATAGGGAAATCAGGCTGCCATGTACAATGTCCAATAGAAAAGTTAAGTGAAGTTACGGTGTCTTACCTGTGTGTCACTGGAAGTACTGCTGTATGATATTACTTCTGTTGTCCACATTTTCTTCCTCTGCCTCCTCTTCGTCACTGTCCACAAGCTCCACCGCTGCCACAAGACCAAATCCATGCTCATCCTCCTGCAGAAAAGGCACCTGGCATCTCAAGGCCAGGTTGTGCAACATGCAACGATGATCTGGCACACCTTTTTGGTTGAGTAGTACATGGATCCACCTGTCAGATGGAGGCACTGGAACCGGACCTTCAGGAGGCCGAAGGTCTGCTCAATAATCCTCCTTGTTCACCCATGTGCCTCATTGTAACGTTCCTCTGCCCTTGTCCTGGCATTCCTCACTGGGGTCAGTAGCCATGAGAGGTTGGGGTAACCAGAGTCACCTGAAAACATTGAGGGATAACTGCTAGACACAAACCCTTTGGGACAACCCCATACCCAGACACCAACATATACTGGGTGGGGACCTTGGGCTCACCTATTAGCCACACCCGGTGCCTCTGGAGCTGGCCCATTACATATGGGATGCTGGTATTCCTCAAGATGAAGGTGTCATGCACAGAACCAGGATACTTGACATTCACATGGGAGATGTACTGGTCCACCAAACACACGATCTGCACATTAATAGAGTGATAGTTTTTTCTATTCCTGAACACTTGTTCATTTCTCTGGGGGGGGTAGGGGGGCAAATACTACATGTGTACCATCAATGGCACCAATGATCTTGGGGATATGTCCCAGGGCATAAAGCTCAGCTTTCACTGTGGCCAAATCCTCCACCTGGGGGAATACGATGTAGCTGTGCATGTGTTTAAGCAGGGCTGACAACACCCTGGTCAACATGTTGGAGAACATTGGCTGAGACATCCATGATACCATGGCCACTGTTGTTTGGAAGGAACCACTTACCAGGAAATGGAGCACCGACAGGACCTGCACTAGAGGGGGATACCTGTGGGCTGGCAGATAGCTGACATCAGGTCTGGCTCCAATTTGGCACACAGTTCTTGGATTGTGGCCCATCAAGCCTGTAGGTTAGGATAATGTGTCTGTCCTCCATTGTCGCAAAGTCCAGCAGGGGTCTGTACACTGGAGGATGTCTCCATCTTATATTCATCCTCAGTGGACAAAGCCTATGGAGTAAAACAGTCATAATCACATAGCTATTGCAATAATTATGATTTCTTAATTTACAGAACCAGTATGTGAATCCGAGAGTCAGTTGCTGTGCCAATGTCTGCTGTGATGCAGTTAGGTGCCATCACCTGTGCCCGCCTTAAATGGCGGCTGCCTGACCTGTGAGGAGGGACAAGTGGAAATGAGGTAATTCCACTGGCATTGTGCTCATTGCGGTAGGCGGTCGACGACCGCAGTGCAAATTCGTATTGGTTATTATTGGGCCTTATGGGTTCCAGGAGCCAATGGTGATGTGCACCGGTGGTGACGGTATGCACCTCCACGGACGTGACCGCCATTTTCTATCAATTCACTCAATTGCTACCAGACCTTCAACTGGAGAGGACCTACACTGCAATTGCTGCTGTGACCTTTGTCTGGAAGCAACAATGGCTCATGTGTCTGGGGAAAGGGCCCCTGCCTTCACTGCGGAGGAGTTGGAGAGACTGATGGATGGGGTCCTACCCCAGTACACGTTCGTCTACGGTCCTCCAGACAAACAGGTGGGTACACTGTGAGCATGATGCATGGGCCGTGAATTTATGGAGTGGTGTGTGTGTGTAAGCCACATGTACGGGGGGCTAAGGCATCCTGGGCAGAGTGCTGCATGTATGGTGGTCAATGTATGTGCATCAGGGGATGGGAGGGGTATGGTGGGCCATGAGAGTGACGGTCTGGAACGGTTAATTAATTCCCTTTTCTGCTGTCATTTTTCCTGAAGGTCAGCGCCCATCAGAAAAAGGGTATTTGGGTGCGGACCCTGGGGGTCTTTGACAGGTGGTGCACCCACTACCGCAAACGGTGGGAGGACCTGTGCTGCTGGGCAAGGAAGACGGCGGAGACCCAGCTGGGGCTGGCCTCCCAATGAGGAACGGGAGCCCGATGCACCCTGACCCCTCTGATGTTCCGCATCCTGGAGGTGGCCTATCCGGAGTTGGATGGGCGCTTGAAGGCATCACAGCAGCCACAAGGGGGTGAGTACAGATTCTGAATCCTGACTTTGCATGCATTAAGGGTTACATGGGTGGGGTATGTGGGCTGTGGGTGCCCCTAGGCCAGGGCGAAGATGGCAGGGCAGGTCCCTTGTTAGGCAGGCTCTGAAGCACTCCTACCTCAATAGTGTTAGTGGCATCTACTACTGGGAAGGGTGCTGTGGGTTTCAGGTGTGCAGCTAATGGCGTTAGGCAATGTACCCTATGAGCAGGTGACTATCTTTGTTACTGGTAGTGCATGGCCTAGTGCATAGGGCTGCTCCCTGTGTGTTGTGTACGCCAATGGTAGTTTTGTTGCTGGCATTGACCAAGTGTATCCTCTGTCTCTCCCCCCCCTTTTTATTTTGTCACCCTGTCCTTGTGTGCATTAGTGTCATCTGGCGGAGAAGCAGAGGCACCGGCGTTGGAGGGAGATGCATCCCACATGGGCCTGGAGGCCAAATATACTGACAGTGAGGGCACCAGTGGGACGGAGGGCGAGGGCAGCACCACGTCGGGGACAGGAGGGGAGACCACAGACAGCGACTCCTCCTCCGATGGATACCTCTGTGCCCACCCCAACAACAGGTACAGCTGCCACCAGCACCGCCCTCCCAGCAGCCCCTCATCATGTTTCCCGTGCCCGCTCACCCAGGAGTGTGGGCATCTCCTTCGCCCCAGGCACCTCAGGCCCTGCCCCAGTCAGCTCTGTTGCCCTCAGTGAGGAGGCTATTGACCTCCTGAGATCCCTCACTGTTGGGCAGTCAACCTTTCTGAAGGCCATCCAGGGTGTCGAGAGGCATTGGCAACAAACAAATGCATACCTGGAGGGCATTCACTCTGGCGTGGCAGCCCAACAGAGAACATTTCAGGCTCTGGCCTCCTCCCTGATGGCAGCCATTGTCCTTGTCTCTAGCCTCCCCCCTCCAACTTTCTCTATCCAGTCCCAATCCCCTCAACCCCAGCCTATCCCAAGCACACCTTCAGACCAGCATTCACCCAAATCAACACACAGAAGTGGCTCAGGCAAACAAAAACACCACACTTCTTCTCACAGGCACTCACACAAGCACCATCGCCATGCAGACACACCAACATCCACTGCCTCCACAATGTCCCCCTCCTCGTCGTCGTCCATCTCCCTCCCAGTAGTGTCTCCACTCGCACCTGCATGCCTATTACTACACACCCCTCACTGGCAGTCACCACCACCACATCCATGCACACGTCCCCTGTGTCCTCTCCCACTGTGTCTGTGACCCCTCCTCCCAAAGTACACAAACGCAAGCACCCACCCATCCTACAGCTATCCACCTCTTAACAGCATCTAACCATGCACCTGCACTGAAACTCAGCAGACAGACACTTCCTACAACCACTCCCACTTCCTCCACTCCCAGACCTTCTCCCTCTTCCTGCACTAGTGTCCCTAAGAAACGTTTCCTGGCAAAGATTGACCGGTTCCCTACCCCTCCACCCCGTCCTGGGGCCACCCCCCACCATTGGCAGCACTGCACCTGCACCGCGGCCAGCACCGCCACCTGCACTGCTGCAAGCACCACCGCAAGCCCCGCCGCAAGCATCGCTGCAAGCACTGCCACCTGCACTGCTGACAGTAGCACCACTGCCAGCAGCAGCAGCCCCAGTGGGCAGCTGTCCGAGGCTGCAGGAGAGGGGCTGGAGCCTCCCTCCACCACTGGCAGCACCCCCACCAGCACCGGCACTACCACCACTGTGCAGCCGTAGGCGTCGCTGGATGGACTCTGGCCCTGCCTTTATGGACTATCATGCATCCTGGTCACTGCAAATCTCGTGGCTCAGACACCCAGGTGAGGGACTGTGAACTGCCACACCCCAAGTGTTGCATCACTGGGCACAGAGCCCCCTCCAGGACCAGTGGAGATATGCATCCACTCACCCTATTCTTGGCAGGATGAAGCACACTGGGCACAAAGCCCCCTCCAGAACCACTGGAGGAAGGCATCCACTCACCCTATCCTTGGCAGGATGAAGCAGACTGGGCACAAAGCCCCCTCCAGAACCACTGGAAGAAGCCATCCTCTCAGCTCCTCCTTGGTAGGATGAAGCAGACTGGGCACAAAGCCCCCTCCAGAACCACTGGAAGAAGGCATCCACTCAGCCCCTCCTTGGCAGGATGAAGCAGACTGGGCACAAAGCCCCCTCCAGAACCAGTGGAGATGTGCATCCACTCAGCCCGTCCTTGGCAGGATGAAGCAGACTGGGCACAAAGCCCCTTCCAGAACCACTGGACGAAGGCATCCACTCACCCTATCCTTAGCAGGATGAAGGAGACTGGGCACAAAACCCCCTCCAAAACCAGTGGAAGAAGGCATCCCCTCAGCCCCTTCGTGGCAGGATTAAGCAGACAGGCCACAAAGACCCCTCCAGAACCACTGGAGAAGCCACCCACTTGAGAAACTTGAGAGACTGTGGCTTTGCTCTCCCCAGGACCAAGCAGTGGGTAAACCACCCACTTCAGAAACTGTGGCTTTGCACTCCCCAGGACCAAGCAGTGGGCAAGCCACCCACTTGAAAGGCTTGAGAGACTGTGGCTTTGCACTCCCCAGGACCAAGCAGTTGCCAAACCTCCCACTAGAGAGACTGTGGCTTTGCACTCCCCTGGACCAAGCAGTGGGCAAACCACCCACTTGAAAGACTTGAGAGACTGTGGCATTGCACTCCCCAGGACATCGCTGTGGGCATGGAGCCCTCTCCAGGAGCAGTGGCGTTGTCCCATCTCCCAGCTGTGGTTTCCCCACTTCCCCGTCCCCCTGAGGTGCCTGTGTGTTTTTGACCTGAGGCCCCTGCAGTGCTCTCTCCATATTGAGGCAGGAGTCAAGTGTGGGCTTGGCCTATGACTTTTGGCACAGTGGACCTCGGACATTTTGAGTGGACGATGTACTGCCTTATGTACATATTATATATTTTTGAAAATACTGTTTTTCAAATTGTAACGTATATCTGACTATTTCTAATATGACAACAATTTGACTCAATTCCTTTTGTCCTTGCATTCATCCAGAGGGTTACGGGGTGTATACATAATGTTGATGCATGTGTTTGTGTGTATGGTGTTGGGAGTGAGGGTGGGGGTGGAAGTGTTGCGTGCTGCATGTTGGTGTCACTCTCTTTTTCCTCCCCCCTCGCCTGTGTGATAGGTGCAGTACTTACTGTGGTCGTCGCAGCTGCTGTTCGTACTCCTGGTAGATGAATAGATAGACAGCATGAGGAGGACCTGCAGCTCAGGCTCCATGGCGTCCTGGTTCTTCGTTGAGTGTTGAGAGGTGAGTGGTTTCCCTTCTGTGTACTGTTTCCGCAGTGCTTTTGATGGTGTTGTTACCGCCCCGGAAAAGCTAGCGGATGGGCAGGTTGTAATGGGGTGGGTGGTACATTGTCTTCCACCTATCTGTTGGTGGTTACCACTGCGGTCTTTGTTGCTACCGCAGTCGCGGTCGAAGTGTTAAAGTAGCTGTCTGTGTTGGCGGTTTCCGTTGTGGTCGTGATTCAATTTTTTTTACCGCTGGCCTGTTGGCGGTATTACCTCCACTTTAACACCGACCGCCAGGGTTGTAATGAGGGCCTCAGTTTCTAATGAAGCAATAGTGGTAGGGGATGCTGTCTCTATTTGCTCCCATTGAGCCAATGAAGCTAACACACTAGAAATCAATTATTTTCATGGGAAAAACATAGATGTTGGAAACATTGTGTCCTGACAACAAAAAACTAGGTGGTGTCACTGATTACATCTTCAGGAGTAGGTACAAGTAGCAAAAAGCATAACAAGTGTATCAGCAAGCACAAAGCGTGGAAATAACCTATGACCCAACTGATAGAAAACAAATTGTATGAGAAGGTTTTGAGTAGAGTTTGAAGCCAGGCAAAAATGTGCCTGAGATTGGGTGAAAGGAATGGGGTTATAGGCATCTGACCAGTTTGCCCACGAGACACATGCATGTCTCAGTGACCTGGAGAGCTTTGATGGTGGGAGCTTACTTCTCTGGCAGGGTCACCCAAGCTGGATAGGTCAAAGGGTAGAGACCAAACTAAGCTTGATCCACTGATCCTACAGGTTGTGGGTAGGTCAGAAGGCTAACAATATTCTCCCATAAAAAGCATTTTTTACGGAAACAACAGCAAGATCCACTAAATCTACTAAGCACAGGGGACTTTAAGAGTTCTGCATGAGACATGCGTGATTGACAGTAGCCAAAAGCCACAAGGAAAATACCTGCATGATGGTAGAAGTTATGAGTGCCATATGCAAGACCAGGCTCATATACAAGAACGTACAGATGTGACACAAGAAAGCTGGGTCAAGTATCATCTGAGATGAGGTGCTACAATCATTACTTCCCTGGGGATTAGCAAAAGCAGATGGACTGGATCTGATAGAATGAAAAAACACCACAGGATGGACAGTACTGTAGTCAGGAAAGGATGAGGACCAACATCACGAAGGAGAAACCATCATCCTCAGCAAGGGGACAGAGAAAAACCTAACTGAGTAGGAGCCAGTCAACAGCAAACTCATGACAGCCAGGTTTAAAGGCAGACACATCAACCTCACCATTATCCAGTGGTATGCTCTAACAAATTATGCAGAGGAAACATTGAAGGATGTCTTCTACAAACAGATGCAATGTGAGATTTAATCCAGTGCCAAACCTCGACCTGAAGATTGTGATGGGAGGCTTGTATGCTGAAGTGGAAAGTTATAACACAAACCATGACAGAGCCATGGGAAAAGTAGGTTGTTGACCAATGAAGAATAATGGAAAAAGACTGTTAGAGTTTTATGCCACAAATGATCTGCTCATACGAGGGACTCTTCTTCCCCACAGCGATATTCACAAACTAACTTGGTGAACACTCAGTAGTAGAGACAGAAACCAGATTGACCACCTGCAGCCCCCCACATTGCATGTTCCTGAGTTTTGCCTTATTCTTTGACACCATGCAGCCCCAGTACTGCCTTTCAGCATTACCCTGTCCTTCTGCACCTTGCAACATTCCACATTACATTTTCCTGTGTTCCCCCATCATTAGTTTCCCCGAACAAACCTTGTCTCCTTCCATTGTCCTAGTACCTCATATAAAGACCACTCCATTCTTTTCCCCACGTGGTCTTGCTGAAATATCAGGAAATCTTGTGAGATTTTGGCATGACTCGTGTTTTGGTGGACTTTCTTGGAGAGTGAGTATAAATACTGTGCCCAATACAAGAAACCTGCTTGGCTTTCATTCCTTTGGAGGACAACAAAGCTCCTGCCTAAAGAACAGACCAAGCCCAGAATCCAGAGACAATTACCTGTCACCCTTCCACAATGCAGCTTTCTTTGTATTGCACTGAGTCTGAGAAATTATCAGAAAGAATCTCTGCTTGTGCGCTGTTGTGCTAATTCAATATAATGTCATGTTGA
Organism: Pleurodeles waltl; assembly: GCF_031143425.1. NCBI lineage: Eukaryota > Metazoa > Chordata > Amphibia > Caudata > Salamandridae > Pleurodeles > Pleurodeles waltl. The sequence goes on along the minus strand of NC_090447.1, from coordinate 959,106,495 downwards.
CTGGGAGGTAATCTAATCTTCATTGTAATCCTTTTCTTACGTCCTTAGGACTTCACTGGCACATCACTGACATGATACAGAGTTCAAGAAGCCTTGCTTGACCTACTGTGATTCTGGTCCTTCCATGTGAAGTATAGCAGTCTCAGTCTCTTTCTCTCTCTCTCTCTCTCTCTCTATATATATATATATATATATATATATATATATGTATACATATTTCCCATTCACCATTCCCCATCTTGAGTAGCTGCCAGTTTGGGTTGACCTCACCAGGCCAAGAGTTACTTCAGAGGGGAGAGGGAGATGTGTTAATCCCCCCCAACATGATATCCTGGAACTCAAGTGAGTGACTTGGTATACCATGACAGTGATAACCATCTAGTGCCCACTCTTGTGAAGCTGAAGGTCAGAAAAACAGAATACAAAAAGTTGGGACAGCAGCACTTTGGCAAAATTATAGGACCTCAAGCCCTAAAATCATTCATCTTACAAATCAGAAACAGGGTTCAACTCCTGGCAGACAATGATGACCTGTCTGTGCCAGCTGCAGAGACGTTCAACAACCAATGGGAACATGTCTCTTCAATATATGGGAAGAGCAATGAAACAAGATAAGGAGGAGAAAAGAATAGATAAGTCAAGACACATGGCAAGCTATTGAAGATAGGGGGGCAGCAAAAAAGAAACTCATGAAGGCCAAATCAAGAGCAAATAAACAGGCATGCATAGATAACCTTGACAGTCAAGCAGAGGAAGCTGTCAGTAGAGAATGGGGGTAAGGTCCTCAAGATCACAAGGACAGCCAGTTGTAATTCTCATTCATCACTCAACTCCCCTATCATGGACAAGCAAGTCAGACTACTCACAACAGAGAAAGGGCAGGAAGCACACTGGGCTGAGTAATTCCAAGATGTCTTGAACAGACCAGTACCAAAAAGTGAAGCAGACATCTAAGAAGCACAGACTTGGATGTGAACACCACCCCACCACAGAAAGAAGAAATCATTACTGCCATTCAATCTCTCAAGAACAGAAAACCTAATGACCAAGAAAACTTGAAAGCAGAAATGTTCAAGGCAGATTTTGAAACATCAGTCAAGATCCTCCAACCACTGTTTACATCATTTGGGAGGAAAATAAAGTGCCAGATGACTGGAACCAATGCAACATTGTGAAGATTCTAAAGAAGGAAGCATTAACCAACTGTAACAACTGGCGGGGAACCACCCTTCTGTCAATCCAGAGTAAATTTCTTGTGAAAATCATTGTAAAGCACATTTCTGTTGCCATGGACAAGCACTTAGGAGAAGACCAGTCTGGGTTCTGCAAAGGGCAGAGGATTTGTTGATCAGATCCTTACTCTACAAAACATCAATGAGGAGTGCACAGTGTCAGAGACAACTATACATCAACTTTACTCATTTTGAGTAAGCCTTTGACAATATCCAGCATGACAGCCTCTGGCACACAATGAGAGCCTAGGGCGTACCACAGCAGATAGTTCTCCTCATCTAGCATTTCTATGTTAATTTTACCTTCAAGGTGAGAGATAGTATAGGTTCGATGTCAAGATGTGTGAGTCAGGGATGCATGATGTCAGCATTGCTCTTCAGCTTAATCATCTACTGCGTGATGCTGCACACAATTGAAGGCCAAACCAGAGGCATCAGATGGACCTATTTTCTACACTGGAGGACCTTACCATGCAGATGACCTAGCCTTGATCTCTCAAAACCATCTGCATATGCAGGAGAAGCAGTATCGCCTCAACATCCATGCATAGCAAGTGGGCCTGTGGATCAACACAAAGAAATCAAGTAATGCAACTTAACATCCCAAAACCTTGACCAATCAAAGTGGATGGGGAGGACATAACCATGCCTTAAGAGTTCACTTACCTAGGCAGTACTACCAGACATGTTGGAGGGGCAGACAGTGAAATCAAGGATAGACTGAACAAGGCCAGTAATGCTTTCAGGATGTTGAACAATGTGTGCAGGTCAAGGCAGCGCCAACAGAAAGCTCAGGCTTCAGTAGAGCTTCGTTCTGTCTTCACTCTTGTATGTACTAGAATGCTGCTAGGTGATGAAAAGTGACATCACTAAACTGTCAGGTTTCCAAACCAGTAACCTTAGAAGAATCCTGCACATTTTCCTGCTGCAAACTATCTCCAACCAGGAACTGCTCACCAGATGCAAGCAAGAGAGCACGGACACCAACATTATGAACAATATGGAGATTGATCGGACAAACCATCAGAGGAAAACAAACCTCCATCATAAAAACAGCTCTCCTTTTGACCCCAGATAGCAAACAGAAGAGAGGAAAGTGCCTAGATGCAAATTATGGAAATAGAAATTAAGGCCCTGAGCCACTGCTGGAGCACTGTGCAAGAGCTTGCCCAAGTTAGTCAGAAGTGGGGGTCGTTCTTTGCTGATCTACATGCATGTCGGGCAGTAAGTAAGAAATTCTTTCTGTACCACACACATTGGTGCATTACAAGATTCTTACTTGAGTTTACATCCCTTATTCTTCACCCATGGTTCCTTCCTGGACTAGAGAGGGTTCACTTTTTTCCACTGGGAGTGCTATGTGAATCATTCTCCACTGTGGGTATACTGCTCACCTTTGAAAACTGTAAGTTATTTCCTCTTCTAGGCTTTATGCATATTTCTGTTGAAAATTGTTCCTGTTAATGCTACTGCCAAACTGAATAATCTGCATTCACATTAAAGTGTTTTAGGTATAATTAATTGTATTTTCGTAGATTGTAAGCCATTTTCTCTTCTTGACCATGTATTCTACTGAATAGCAATTTCTTGCTATATGTTCTACTTGCTGTAACTGCTTGTATTTCTTGACTAAGTTGTGACATAGACTACTCCTGCTCTTAGTACAGGACCTTAGAATGGAGAATGACCTTTTGAACATTCAGAGGGTCAAAATGCTGTCATCACATACAGCCACAAAGACATTTCTTGGAATTTAAACTAATGCAGAGTATAGAAACTGATAAAAAATGTGACTTAAAATCATTGGAATGCTCTGAAGTTATTTTATGTATTGTCTGGCACCGTTCTCTTCTTTGATCACAATTTTGGGCTGCCATTTTTATCAGCAGCACATGGTGTGTCCATCCCTCACATTGAGTACATACATATTGATAAAAATGGATCTATCTCTTTTTGCGTAGCAATATAAATACCTTTAACACTTTATTATTTACGTGATCATATTTAATACGACACTGTTTTACGGTATGTTAATCACATAATGGTAATTATGTTTAAAAAGAATTGTACCTTAATTGACGCTGTTGTCATATATAATTCGGTACCCATGTTCATTTAAGTAACACAGGTTGCTTCTATGATTACAAGGTCGTCTCACTATGTCACTGAAGCATGATGAGCATGTAGCAGAGAAGTGAAGTTGGCAACTGTTGGTCTATCTATTCCAAGCCCAGTTCTGAGTGTGTTGGAGGTTTGTGTACAAGCCTATAGAGTCTTTCTGCATGTGGAGAATCCATTTCAGAGTCCAGCAACAGTGGACCTAGCTTGATGGTTTCACAAACTGACAGTGTGGATCTTAAGTAGAGTCGATATTCATTCAAGGACTTTTAACACGTTTGTAAAAAAAGGTTGTTGTGGCATGGCTATTGTTTTGCTATTCAGTAACAGTAGAACTTGTAATAGCTCTGTAGCGAGATCCTCATAAAGTGCCTTCAAACTGCATCATATATATTTATTTTTTACCTCTGTTTCCAGAAAAGGAGTGAGTGTTTCGTAGCACACTCATCTGTCCAAGTATGTTAGAGGTTTTTCACCTCATTCTTTGTCTCTGTATATCCAAATCAAGTGATCAAGTAAATGTTAGATTATATTAGAAATCTGAGGGCTGGCACAAGATAACACCAGCTTGAGTAAACTTTGCCTCTAGCAAAGTAAGATTTTGATTCTGACAAATATATAGATCATTTACTCATCAGGGCATCAATATGTTTTTCATATTTTCACGATTTCAAGCTAGTTTCTACTAAAGCTAAAATGTGCTCGAAGGTTATCAGAACTACAAGATGGTTAGAACTTCAACTTATGGCAAACTACACAGTCTCCAAAAATATTCTGGACAGAGCTGTGTATTCTATTCAAGAGAGCAAAATTCTAGATGTTCAATTAACTTAGTTGCCAACTGCCATGATTAGGCCCAAAACTAAATCGAGGTCAGTTTAGCAAATATGTTAATATTGTGGCCAAAGATTGAGCATGAAGATTGTCAGAGTGTAGTTTTCTGAAGCAGTTACAGTTTTGGAAGTGTGAGTATCAATAGGGTTCTGCTCAGAAATTATTGTTGATTATTGATTATTGTGGGGTTTGCTCAGAATATGTTGTTATGGTATGCAAGTTGAATATATAATTGAAGCTTATGAAATTGTGCTTATGAATTGCTGATGCTTATGCACTTTTGTAGAAGACAAAGAGGTTATCGGACTAAGAAGTATTCCAAGATCCCGCTATAGATAAATAAGAGTTGATTTATGGTATTTTTGTTTGTTCTAATATTGGTCAGGGCATGTGGAACGACAGGTCCTGCCCATGCTGCTCTTCTTCCTCTTGTATCAGGAACAGGAAAGACGCCGTCAACGACCACGGTGAGTCCTGGACCTACAACACAGGGTAGGGGGGAGGGAAAGGAGAGTGACACACACACGCAACACACAGCATCCCTACACCCACCCCCACCCACAACATCATACACACAAACACATGCAGCAATATTCCATATACACCACCTCACCCCCTGGAAGAATGCAAGGACAAAATTAAATGATTGTAATGAGTGTAATCAATAAAAATCAGATAGGGCAATTTACAAAATCAGTATATACATCTATGTACACCAACTACACAAGTCCGGATACTAATCAAATCATTGTCCGTGTATCAGTGTCCCAAAATGCATGGGCAAAGCCCACACAAGATACCTGCCTTGAAACGGAGAGAACACTGCAGGGGCATCAGATGGAAAATAAACAGACACCTCAGGGGGAGGGGGCACGTCAGCTGGATGAACGGACAACGCAACTGCTCCACGAGGGGGCTCCTTGCCCACTGATTCGTCCTGGGGAGTGCAAAGCCACAGTCTCTCAAGCCTCTCCAGTAGGTGGATTGCCCATTGCTGTATCCTGAGGAGCGCAAAGCCACAGTTTCTCAAGTGGATAACAGTCTCCACTGGTTCTGAAGGGGGATTTTTGCCCACATTGCTTCATCCTGCCAAGGGCCGAGGTAGTGGATGTGTATCTTCACTAGTTCTGGAGGGGGCTTTGTGCCCAGAGTACTTCATCATACCAAGGACTGGGGTAGTGGATGTCATTCTCCACTGGTTCTGAAGGGGGCTTGGTGCCCAGAATGCTTCATCCTGCCAAGGACTGAGGTAGTGGGACTTTGTACATAGAGTACTTCACATGCAGTTTGGCAGGTCCATTCCCTCACCTGGGTGTGTGTGCCACAAGATTGCCTGGGAACAGGTAGCATGATACGACAAGGAGGCAGAGACACACTCCACCCTGCTGCGACTTCGCCTGCCACCTGCAGGTACAAACAGTGCTGGGAGTCATGCCTCATGGACGCTGGTCAGGGTCCAGGATGTCTCCTGCAGCCTCGGACAACTGCCCACTGGGGATGATTGCCATGTCAGCTGTGGTGGCACTGTCTGAGCACGTCGCGGGGCTAGTGGCGGTGGTTGCGGTGGTGTCTGTGGCAGAGGTGCTGGCAGTGGTGCATGTGTCTGCACCTGTTGAGGGACACAGCAGGACGTCTCCTGCAGCCTCGGATGGCTGCCCACTTGTGATGATGCCGGGGACTGTTGCTGAGGCAGCAGACGTGCAGATGGCGGTGCTGGTGGCAGTGCAGGTGGCGGTGCTGGTGGCGGTGTCCACCGCCGTACAGGTTGGTGTTGTGGTTGACACAAGGGGTGACTCTGGTCCCTCAGCCGGAGCCTCCGTGCTCTGTCCTGACCTGCTCATCGGCTTGTGTCCCTTCCCCACCTTTGATGTCGCTGCTGGTTTCTTCCCACTGTCCCCTTTTGGTTTGGAGGAACCCTGGTAGGTGCGGCTTCTCACTCCGGCATGTGGGCACCTTCTTCACCTTGGCAGGTGGCGGAATGGCCTGCTCCTTGGCCTCGCTTGATGGCACATTGGCAGCCCTGATGGGTGGCGCCCGCAATGAGACTGGAGTTGCTGGGACCACTGTGCTTGCGGATTTGGTGGCTGAGGTGCTGGGCTGGGACCTGGACAGCCTGGCCCTAGGGGAAGAACGGGGGGGAGGTGTAGGGAAGAGGTCAATGTTAGGCAGGAAAAGTTTCTTAGACACACTGGGACGGGAAGATGGAGGGCGTTTGGGAGTGGAGGAAGAGATAGTGGTTGTAGGAGGTGTACGTTTGCTGAATTTGGGTGAAGGTGCATGGGCTGGAGGCTGTTGTGAGGTGGATGGCTGTTGGGTGGGTGTGTGCCTGCGTTTGTGTACTTTGGGAGGAGGGCTCACAGACACACTGGGAGAGGACACAGGGGATGTGTGAATGGTAGTGGGGTGGTGAGTGCACGTGAGCGGTGTGTGGTGATGGGCGTACTGTTGATGGAGGTAGTGGATGAGGATGTAGTGCATGCAGGTGTGAGTGGAGACGAGACAGGGAGGAAGGAGGAGGACATGGAGGAGGGGATACAGTAGAGGCAGTGGCTGCTTGTTGGAAAATGGGTTATTGGTAAGGGAAGGTAGGTACCTACACCTAGCAACAAGCCACTAACCTCCACTTAGGTCCAGTTAGGTCTCAGTAAATTAACCCCAGCTCAACCCTTGGTAGCTTGGCAACGAGCGTCAAGGCTTAACTTAGGAGACAGAGTGTAAAGCATTCAAATATCACAAAACAGTAATTAAATAAAACACAGGAAACAGTTTAAAAATCCAAAACCAATTTATAAAAATAGTTTATATTTTTATCTTTAAAATGACACAAAAACGAATAAAATCGGATAAAGGGAACCGGAGATATGAATTTTTAAAGAATTATTATTTTTCTAGTGCTTAGAAACAAAAAGCGCCAATCGGGTCATCTGGTTGCACCACGACCGGGGCAAAGTCAAAGTTTCAGGCCGACCGCGATGGAGCCCTGCTCGGCTACAGGTCGCGGGAGGCCTCGGTTAAAAAGTTACCCTCTGACTTAGGGGGTCATTCTGACCATGGCGGTAATTACCGCCATGGCGGAGGTCGGCGGTAGCACCGCCAACAGGCTGGCGGTGCACCGCTGGGCATTCTGACCGCGGCGGTTCAGCCGCGGCCAGAAACGGAAAGTCGGCGGTGTACCGCCGACTTTCCGCTGCCCGTCTGAATCCTCCATGGCGGCGGAGCGCGCTCCGCCGCCATGGGGATTCTGACACCCCCTACAGCCATCCTGTTCATGGCGGCTCTCCCGCCATGAACAGGATGGTGGTAGGGGGTGCCGCGGGGCCCCTGGGGGCCCCTGCCGTGCCCATGCCAATGGCATGGGCACGGCAGGGGCCCCCGTAAGAGGGCCCCAAAAAGTATTTCAGTGTCTGCCCAGCAGACACTGAAATACGCGACGGGTGCAACTGCACCCGTCGCACCTTCCCACTCCGCCGGCTCAATTCTGAGCCGGCATCCTAGTGGGAAGGTTGATTTGCCCTGGGCTGGCGGGCGGTCTTTTGGCGGCCGCCCGCCAGCCCAGGGCAAATGTCAGAATCACCGCCGCGGTCTTTCGACCGCGGTGCAGTGTTCTGACGGCGGTACCTTGGCGGACGGCCTCCGCCGTCCGCCAAGGTCAGAATGACCCCCTTAGTATTCATTTTGAAGATTTTCTTTAGCGGGACGAACCTGCCAGTCGAATCCGACCTCCTGGAGCCCTTGTCCGGATACGCGATGCTGGATTCCTCGGTGGAGATTTTTACCTTCGGACTTAGTCGTTTTTTCGAGGTGAAAATCCTTCGACTGGGGTAAACCTGGATCTTGATCCGACGTCCGTGGAGCCCTTCTCGGATACAATGGCTGGGTGGTCCCGGTCAACTTTTTACCTTCGGACTTAGGGAGTCATTCCGGACCGCCGGGGCCGGGGTCGGCGGGAGCACCGCCAACAGGCTGGCGGTGCTCCTGAGGGCATTCTGACCGCGGCGGTATGGCCACGGTCAGAACCGGAAAACCGGCGGTGTCCCGCCGGTTTTCCGCTGCCCTGAGGAATCCCCCATGGCGGCGCAGCTTGCTGCGCCGCCATGGGGGATTCCGACCCCCTCACCGCCTTCCTGAACAGGATGGCGGTGAGGGGTGTTGTGGGGCCCCTGGGGGCCCCTGCAGTGCCCATGCATGGGCACTGCAGGGGCCCCCGTAAGAGGGCCCCACTTTGAATTTTAGTGTCTGCTTAGCAGACACTGAAATTCGCGACGGGTGGTACTGCACCCGTCGCACACCTTCCACTCCGCCGGCTCCATTCGGAGCCGGCTTCCTCGGAGAATGGTGTTTCCCACTGGGCTGGCGGGCGGCCTTTTGGCGGTCGCCCGCCAGCCCAGTGGGAAACCCAGAATGACCGCCGCGGTCTTTTGACCGCAGGACGGTCTTCTGACGGTCCCAGCCAGGCCGGCGGCGGGGTCAGAATGACCCCCTTAGTCTCTTTTTCAGAGATTTTTCTTTACCGGGACGAACCACCAAGTCAGGCCGGGTCGCGGTTGAGGCAAGCCGGCTAGAATTTCCGCGGCGGGTCGGTCCCTCTCTGGAGCTTTTTTACAAAAATTCTCAAATCTTCTCCAAACTTCTGGGGCTTCACCCAGATGTTCTTTTAAGGTTCTTTTGGGGTCCACAGCTCACCCCAAGGGTCCAGAAGTTCTGTGATGGTCCTTGGGGGGTGCGGACTTCAACTCCCAGAATGCACCTGGTGCAAACTCCTTTTTGGCCACTGGACAGTGGTCAGCTGGTCACTTTTCAGGAGTTGGTGCAGGGGGACTCTGGATAGCAATTTTTCACCTGTAGCAAACAGGGAGTCCCTCCTTGAACCAGTTGAAGCCAGGCAAAGTCCTTCTTGTGGTGAAGCCCAAGTGTGCAGCTGGTGCAGTCCTTCTGAGTGCAGGTTCCAGGAGCAGGCCAGGGGTCCAGCAGGGCAGTCCTTCTTCTCCTTTAGTTCTTTTCTTCTTGAAATCTGGCGGGGATCTGAGGTGTGGGGGCAGGTCTGCCAGTTTTATCCTTGCTCCTGGGTGAAAAGCAGGGGGGTCCTGGTTCTCCAATCAGGTACAGGGTCGTCCCCCTGTGATGACTACTTCCTGGGAAGTGTGGCAAAAATCCATCCCAAAAGGCAACATTCTCTAAAAATCCAACATGGCTGAATCTGATTTTTGGAGGTTACATCTGGCTGAGCCCACCCACTGGTGTGGCTAAAAATCATAAACACACCCCTCTCCTGCCCTCTCCTAATCTAATCAAGGGGGCACCTAGTTGTCTGGGGTTGCAGGATGTGGGGGTGTTGCTGGTTGCTCCAAATGTCCTTCTCTGCCTTTGAAGACCAGTTTGGCAGCCCTCCCCCTTCCTGCCTCACCATCTGCTGAGGGGAGATTCTCTCCCACAAGCACATTCCTTTGTGTGAAGCCAGGCCACTTCACACCTCATCAAGGCAGCTTGACTAAGCTGCTGCAGGCTGGCCAATCAGAGCACAGCAGCAAAAACAATGCAGGGCTGAAATTGGCAACTTTTTAGGTAAAGTCTAAAACTCTTTACCTGAACAAGTTATATTAAATCCAACAACTGGAAGTTGTGGGATTTATTACAACAATTAATTTGATACCAAATTCTTGGTATGCAACATTTAAGGAGACTTTAAAATTTAAAATAAAGTCTCCCCCTTCTAGCCTATGAAGGCCATTTACTTCAATGAGGGAAAAACAAATTTGGCTGTTTTTACCTCACCAGGGTTTATAAATCTATTTTTATAAAGTCCCTGCTTATAGTTACATGGCACCCAGCCCTAGGGGCACATAGGGCACACCTTAGGGGTGACTTATATGTAAAAATAAGGTAGTTTAAGACTTTGGAACTACTTTTAATTCCGAAGTCGAATTTGCATATAATTTTAATTTAAAAGCAGCCAGCAAGGCAGGCCTGCCTTTAAAATGACACTGGGCACCTCAGCAGTGCACCTATGGGTGCACCACCTATGCTGTGGTCCCTAAACCTACATGCCCTACCATATACTAGGGACTTATAGGTAGGTTAACTTAGCCAATTATAATTAGCCTAATTTGCATATTGATTTTGCACAGAGCACAGGCCCTGGGACTGGTTAGCAGTACCCAGGGCACCATCAGAGTCAGGAAAACACCAGCATAAAGTGGAAAATGGGGGCAAAAAGTTAGGGGGCCTCTGCAATCAGCCCTGTTTTCTCACACTGTTGCTGTGTCTGCATGGCAATGGTGCTTGTGTGAGTGCCTTTGGGATGTGTGGTTCTCATGTTTGCCATGTCCACTCTTGTGTGTTGATGAGTGTGCACACTGGTCTGATGGTGTGCTTGGGATAGGCTGAGGTACAGGGACTTGTGTCTGGGTGGAGGAAGTGGGGGGGGAGGCTGGACAGAGGAACAATGACAGAGCCTGAAATGCTTTCTGTTGGGCCGCCTGGCCAGAATGAATGCCCTCCAGGTATGCATTGTTTGCTGCAAGTGCCTCTCAACACCCTGGATGGCATTCAGAATGGTAGATTACCCAACAGTGAGGGATCTCAGGAGGTCAATAGCCTCCTCACTGAGGGCAGCAGGGCTGACTGGGCAGGGCCTGAGGTGCCTGGGGCAAAGGAGATGCCTACCCTCCTGGGTGAACGGGCGTGGGAAACACACTGAAGGGCTGCTGGGAGGGCGTTGCTGGTAGGGGGGTGGTGGCTCTACCTGTTGATGTGGTGGGCACAGAGGTGTCTGCTACCGCAAGGGAGCTCCTATCAGAGGAGGAGTCGCTGTCGCTGGTGTATGCTCCTGTCCCTGTCATGGAGCTCCCCTTGCCCTCCGTCCCACTGGTGCCTTCTGACTCTGTTACTTCACCCACCAGGGCCATGTGGGATGCAGCTCCCTCCTGCTCCGGAGCCACAGCTCCTCCGCCAGATGATGCTAATGCACGCAATGACAGGGTGACAAAACAAAAAGTGGGGGGAAAGACAGAAGAGACACATGGTCAGTGCATGCAACACCACTACCATTGGCAGACACAACACACAGGGAGCAGCCCTATGTACTAAGCCATGCACTAACAGTGCAGGGGAAAAGCACATGCCCAAGGGGGACTATGTCTAGACTCATTTCATGCACCAATGGAACCAATGGGACCAATGGGAGCCTGACTAGGTGTAGAGGGCAAATACCAACTTTGGGGTTAGAGTGGGAATAAGGCTGAAAATCAATGGATCTACCTTTGCGCGTCTGCCCTGGATTAGGGGAACCCACAGCCCACCAAACCCCACCCAGACACCTCGTCAAGTGCGCAGAGTCAGCTGAATGAGAGTGTACTCACCCCCTTGTGGCTGCTGTGATGCCCTCCAGCGCCCATCCTACTCCTAGTATGCCACCGCCAGGATCCAGTACATCAGGGGGGGTCATGGTGCGACGGACACCCCTTCCACGTTGGGAGGCCATCCCCAACTGGGTCTCCACCGTCGTCTTGCTCCAGCGGCGCAGGTCATCCCATCTTTTCTGGCAGTGGGTGCTCCATCTATGGTAGACCCCCAGAGTCCGCACTCCCTTGGCGATGGCAGGCCAACCACCCTTCTTCTGGTGGGCGCTGACCTAGAGGAAAAGTGAAGTTATAATGGATGCTACTCTCCCGTACAGTTCTTCTCACAGATTGCCTAAAAACCTCCCACCCTGGCCCAGACATACATACACACACACACACTATCCTCACGTGCTGGCCTTTTCCCCCCCCTTCCATCCACGACACTCCATACAATCATGTGCCATCCACCATGCTCACAGTGTACTCACCTGTTTGTCTGGAGGACCGTACAGTTGCGTGTACTCGGGGAGGACCCCATCCACTAGTTTCTTCATCTCGTCCGAAGTGAAGGCAGGGGCCCTTTCCCCAGACACTGTAGCAGTTGTCGCTTCCAGACACAGGTCACAGCAGCACCTGCAGTGTAGGTCCTCTCCTGTTGAAGGTCAGGTATCAAGTGAGGGAACAGATAAAAAATGGCAGTCACGTCCGCGACGGTACGTACTGTCACCGCCGGCGTACATCATCATTGGCTCCTGGAACCCATAGGGCCCATTGCAGTCCAAAATAACTGCGTCACACCTATTTAGGCCAGGAATTCGGACAGATAAAGGCACATAGAGAAAATGTAATGTTTTTGCAAAACAGCATTGTGATACCTAAGTGTTGTATGATCCTCTGCTCACCGTTCTCCTCCACAGGGCACGTCCACTGGGGCAGGTGATGAGATGGCAGCATCCTCCGGTGTACATGCCCCTGGTGGGCCTGTTGACAATGGAAAACAGACACATCAAAATCACTTACAGACTTGATAGTGCAACAATCCAGGAACTGTGTGCCCAGTTGGAGCCTGACCTGATGTCAGCTATCCATCATCCCACAGGAATACCCCCTCTAGTGCAGGTCCTGTCTGTACTCCAATTCCTGGCCAGTGGGTCTTTTCAAACAACAGTAGCCATGGCATCAGGGATGTCTCAGCCAATGTTCTCTAACATGTTGTCCAGAGTGTTGTCTGCCCTTCTGCCCTGCTGAAACACATGCGCAGCTACATCGTTTTCCCTCAAGTGGAGGATTTGCCCACAGTGAAACGTGACTTCTATGCCCTGGGACATATCCCCAACATCATTGGTGCCATTGATGGTACACATGTGGCATTTGTCCCCCCCGCAGGAATGAACAGGTGTACAGAAACCGGAAGAGCTACCATTCAATGAATCTGCAGATGGTGTGTTTGGCAGACCAATACATCTCCCATGTAAATGCCAAATATCCTGGCTCAGTGCATGATGCTTACATTTTGAGGAATAGCAGCATCGCCTTATGTGATGGGGTAACTACAGAGGCACTGTGTGTGGCTAATAATTGATCCTGAAGTCCCCACACAGTTTCATTTGCTGTCTGGGTATGGGAGATTCCCGAATGTTTGGAGGATGTTTAACAGTTGTACCTCGACATTTGCAGGTGACTCTGTTTACCCCAACCTGTCATGGCTACTGATTCCAGTGAGGAATCCTAGGACAAGGGCAGAGGAATGCTACAATGAGGTACATCGGTGAACTAGGAGGATAATCGAGCGCACCTTCGGCCTCCTGAAGGCCAGATTCCGGTGCCTCCATCTGACAAGTGGCTCCCTATACTACTCACCGAAGAAGTGTGCCAGATCATCGTGGCCTGCTGTATGTTGCACAACCTGGCTTTGCGATGGCAGGTGCCTTTTCTGGAGGAGGATGGGCCTGATACTGGTCTTGTGGCAGCTGTGGAGCCTGTGGACAGTGAAGATGAGGAGGCAGAAGAAGAAGATGTAGACAACCGAAACAACATCATCATGCAATACTTCCAGTGATTCACAGGTAAGAAAATGGAACTGCTTCCCACATCTCATGCTATTGTAGGACCTAGCATAAGTCTACCTTTTTCACTCTGTGTATGGACCCTGACTTGTCACTTTGGCTTTCCATTTCACAGATCTGGGTCCCAATTTGTGCCTTCTGCTATGCTTGCTCCTGGTCTACAACTGTGTAACATTGGTATGTGAACAAGTACATTGACATTGCTATATTCCAGAGATTTTGCAATTACACATTTGTGAAAGCACAGACTGACTCTAGATTTGTTGGTGATTCAAGAGTGTTTATTTTGGTGCAAATTAGTGGAGGGGTGTGTGAAAAGGGCTGGGGTTATGGTGGAGAAATGTCCATGGCAGAGTCCAGTCTCTTGGTCTCACAGGTGCATTGTCCAGTGGGCCATAGGAAGGGGAGCAATGGCAGTTTAAGGTGGACAGGGTGACAAAGTAGGACAGAAGGGTGACATTCAGGAGTGTTTTTTTTTCCTGGCGGGGGTCTTGGCAATGTTCTCTGTCTTGTTCCTGGATCCCAGGGACCGCTTGCGGGGTGGTTCTCCTTCTGCAGGGGGTGGGATGCTGGTGGCCGGTTGGTCCTGTGGCGGTGCCTTCTGTCCACTAGTGCCGGCAGAGGTGGAGGGCTGGTCATCGTCCAGGCTAGTGTCAGGGGCCCGTTGGTGTGCCACTGTGTCCCTCCTGGTGTTGACCATGTCTGCCAGCACTCCTGCAATGGTGACCAGGGTGTTGTTAATGGACTTCAAGTCCTCCCTGATCCCCAGGTAGTGTTCCTCCTGCAGCCGCTGGGTCTCCTTAAACTTGGCCAGTACTGTGCCCATGGTCTCCTGGGAATGGTGGTAAGCTCCCATAATGTTGGAGAATCCCTCGTGGAGTGTCGGTTCCCTGGGCCTGTCCTCCCCCTGCCGCACAGCAGTCCTCCCAGCTTCCCTGTAATCCTGTGCCTCTGTCCCCTGAACCGTGTGCCCAATGCCACTGACCCCAGGTCCCTGATTTTCTTGGGTTGGTGGGTTTACCTGGGTTCCCTGTAGTGGGTGGACACACTGCTAATTGATGTGTCCTGGGGACAGAGGGATGGGCCTGCTGGGTGGGTGCTGTGGTGGTGTTGCCTGAGGGGGGAGGTTCAGTGGTGTTTTGGGACTGTGTCATTGGAACCGACTGTCCGAGGTCCCTGATGGGCTGGGCTGGTCATCTTGATCCCGGCGTGTAGAGCTGCTGTCATCACTGTGGGCCTCTCCCGGGGGGGTGGGGGACCTGGATATGTTCGGCACCTCCTGTCCAGTGATGTTGGGTATGGGTCCTGTTGGGGTGTAAATGCATAGTTTTAGTATCTGTGTGTGCCATCTTGTGCATTGGGTGAGGTACCCTCTACTCCTGTGCTTGCATCATTGTTTTAGCCCTTTTATGATAGTTGGTTTGGGGTCTGTGTGGGTATCTGTACTGGACATGCTTTGGTGACGGGGGTCCATGCATAGGTGTTGCATGCAGGGCCTTGGTATTGAGATGTGTGAGTTGTTCTAGTGGGACATATGTGAGATGATGGAGTGATGGGAGTAAGGGTAAGGGTGGGGGTATGTGATGGCATGCAGGTGGGGTGTGTGGGATATGGTAATAAAGATATGACTTACCAGAATCCAGTCCTACTGCTACTCCTGCGAGGACCTCAGGATACAATATTGCCAAGACTTGCTCCTACCATGTTGTTAGTTGTGGGGATGGATGTGGGGGTCCACTGCCAGTCCTCTGTACAGCAATCCGGTGTCTGGATACTACTGAACACACCTTCCCCCCTAGGTCGTTAAACCTGTTCCTGATGTCATCCCATGTTCTTGGATGCTGTCCCACTGCGTTGACCCTATCGACGATTCTCCACCATAGCTCCATCTTCCTCGCAATGGAGGTGTGCTGCACTTATGATCCGAATAGCTGTGGCTCTACCCGGATGATTTCCTCCACCATGACCCTGAGCTCCTCCTCAGAAAACCTGGGGTATCTTTGAGGTGCCATGATATGGTGTGGGTGATGTGTGAGGTGCTGTCTATTGTGATGTGTGGGGGGGATGTGTTGGTGTGTGTTGTTTGAGGTACATGGATGTTGTATAAGTGATGGTGTTGTGTGTCTGTGGATGCTGGTGTTGTGTTTGCTAATCTCTCTCTCTGGCCTTCTTCAAAATTTCACATTGTAAGGGTTTGTGGGTAATGTGGGTGGGTGTTTTATAGTGTTGTGGGTGTGTGGGTGTGTGTATGTGTATCAGGTATGTGTATTTGGAATTGTCCAATATGGTTGAGTTTTGTAAGTGTGTGTGTATTTTGAGCGTGGCGGTGTGTACCGCCAATGGATTATCACGGTTGAAAGACCGCCGCGTTGATTCGTGGGTCGTGATAGTGGGGGCGTATTCTTGTTGGCGTGATGGTGTGGGTTTTGCTATCACCAGTTTATCACTGACCTTTAGTGTGGCAGACTTGTGTGGGTGTCTGTATTGTGGCGGATTCCGAGCTGTGGGTTGTAATACCTGTAGCGGAATTCCACTGCCGCAATGCAAGGGCATAAGACTCTTATTTTATGTTGAAAGAAAGAAATTTCAAAGGAGGGTGAGCCACTGCAAGGAACGACTGTTGCATTATTTTGTGCCCTGCTGCCATTGGCCAGTTGGTATGAAATGAGATTGATTGAGCTCTGTGGAGAGCCAGACAGTGATTGGTTGACTGGTTTACAGAGCCACACTAAGATTGGGAGAAGGGCTTTTTGAAAATTTGATGCCTGTGGAACAGAATCAAAATATTGGAAGTTTGTATTTCATTTGTTTGCCTTTGTTGATTTAAATTTGAAACTTTGACACTTTTCAAAGCTATTAGAAGTTTAATGAGAGGGGATGTGATTATTGCTATATGCGAGAGTGAAAAGGCACCTCCTGAGGGTATGCCAGCTTAGCATATGGTGATTGAGGAACTGTTATTCACATGTGCATGGCTATGTCAATGGTGCAAGATCACTGAAAAAGAGGGTCCATTAAGTTTTACTAGATGGGGTACATTTAATTTAAAAATTATAGACAGATTAGGAGAAACACTTTGTGACATGAAGCTTTCTCCTAAAACTCAACTATTTGAAGCACTAAGTTAATGGGAGAAGATGGCTTGTAACAAGGATTGAGAGAGATACCAAAGACGAACAAAAAGAGCAATGAGAATTTATTTTGATGCAATTTGGAGGATCAGATGCAGAGATGGAGAAAGAATGCAGTGGAGGGGCTATTTTATACCCTGCAGTTACGAGTGAGAAAAATTTGTAATTTTAAAAACATGAGAAACCTAAAAGGAAAATGATTAAGGGATAAAAAGCAATGAAAGATGAAACAAAATCAGGAACTGATACTGATTCGGGGGATGATATTTGAGATCTACCAATTTATGTGGGTCCCGGGGCAAGCATTGACGGAACAAGTACTGATGGGGGGACAGTTGGTAATGTGACAGTGGTTACAGTCACTGTTGATCCAAATACATTTAAAATTGAGAGACCATTTCCAATGGCACAGCCCGTAATAACACAGTCTGCTATAACACAGCCTATTGTACAACCTGTTGTACCAAATATTGTGCCTGCTCAAGTTGAAACTGTACAAGCAGTGATGCCTGCAAATTGAACTGTTTCTATTGTGACTCTACCAGCACCTGTTGCTAGGGTTGTAATGGCACAACCAATAGAAGTGTGCACCTGAATTGTCCCAAACATACCATATGCCTCGATAAATATTGCCCCAAATACAATAGTTCAAGGAACTGCTGAAGGTGTGAAAGTAGTTCATCTCATTGCCACAAATTCTCAGATTGGTTTTGTGGACACCGAAACAGATTATTCAATTATTAATGGATGGGGGAATAGTTTTTACAACACAAACAAAACAGGTGAAGGTAATCGAGCTGAAGGTGGGAAATATTTTCCCGATGAATTGAGGAAGCTGCCAGGAAAAATACAAAAACTGAGAGCTTGGAAAGTTCTGGTGTCAGTTAGGGTGGAGAAAAAGAGGGACCACTAAATAGCCTGAGATTCAAATTAGAGCTTGAAGAAATAACTAGAGGGTGGTCAGATTTTGATCATGGAAATCACTATGAAGAAAAATAATTGATTTCATTGTGCAACAGAAATATTATGCAAGCTGCAACTGTACATGATAAATTGACTGAATAAACAAATAAATATAGAGTTGCTATTTTAAAAAGCATGCCATTGCAAAAATGTTTCAGGACAAAGATAGATGACGAATCAATGAGACAATGTTTTTTTCAGGAATGCAATGGCACATTCCTAAATTGGCAAAATGTGTCCACAGATAGAGTGACTTTGAAAACTTAGAAAGCAAATGGGAAAAGAAACATGAAAAAAAAAGAAACTGACAGAGGCAGCTGAGGTAAAAAGAAAGCCACCTTCAGATGCTTTAGATGATAGAGAAGCTTCAGCTTATCCATTAAAGAAAATACCAGGTGGAGGGTATGTTCATGTGCCTTGGAGTATGGGAGATCTTGCAGCATTTGCAAACAATTTGAGAGAGAACATGATGCAGTGGTATACATAGATTGAAAGCTTTGTTAAGATTTAAAAATTGTTGTGGACCGACTTGAATATGTTCTTTGACATTATTGTCCTAAATGAGTTGTGGTCTGAATGTAAAATTGCTTTCACTGTCCAGACTGCGCACCACCAAGAAATTATTGCACTGGTGCACCATGACTTACAGCGATAGAAATTTATAATGAAGTTATTACTTTTCTGGAAGGCAGAGTCTCTTCAAAGGACATGAATCAATGAGGTTCAACTAAGAACGTAGCAGGAGATGAAAGACTGTGCATGAGTATTACGAGAGGTTGGTGAAAGCATTTCAACAGCCCAAACACATCTTGATCCAAATGATATGAGATTTTTCATTTCACAGTTTGTTCTTGGTTGGAGACCGGATATTAGCCAACATATGCAGCAGAATGTGGTTTGTTGGCAGACAAAGTAATTGGATGATATCCTGAAGTACCCCAAGTACTGTAGCAAAGAACAGGAGATGAAGCAGGAAAAGCTTAAAGAGGAATTCATGATGGTGCTGACGAAAATGGCCCAGAAGGATGTTCAGAATCCGTTCTTGCAGGGAATAGTGGTGCAATGCAAGGTGTCAGTTTTCAGAATGGTATTCATGGGGTACAGGGAAGCATGGTTGCTCACAAGGTAAAGGGAGAGGAGTTCTGATTGATCCCAGTAAAAGTGTAGGTAATGCAAAGCAGCATAAAAGACTCATTTTCTTCTTTGCAACAAGGTGGGGCATCAGAAGCAAGTGTGTAGGCTCAATACAGATTTAATAAATCATATTTAAACACAAGGAGGAAACCATATGCAAATGCATAATGCCCCTAACCAGGAAATGCAAATGCCAGTGCAAAACCAAGTCAAATTATGCCAGTCCCACAAGCCACTAAGGTTCAATAGAATATGTGTAAACCGAATATGAACATGAACCAGATGCCCCAAGTAAATAAAAATACATTTTAGATCCAGAATCAGAATATGATTCAACAGTTTCCAGTGAATGATAGTGAGAGGTTTGACTCAGACACATCGCAATGACAGTGCCTGAGAGGGGAGGCAGATTGCGTGCTTGGCACAGTGTTAGAGGTAGACCAGAGTGGACTATTTGTAGAAGGGGAGGTATTATTAATAGAAGCGGATGGGAATGGGCATGTCTTCACCTAGTAATATAATGCTCTAACCCTGATGCTGAGAAACTAGCCTGAATTAATAGTTGTGTTACAATTTGTTGCACATTTGTATCTTACTTTGAGAATCTCTACGTCTTACTTTGCTTAGATGATGGAAGCAGTCCTGTTCCCATGATGACACCGTGAGCTGATTAGATGAGCCGCTCAAAGAGTACTACAATTTGTTTCAACTACAGATATGAAATGTGTTAAATGAGTGGCTACATTTTATGGAAAGCTTTTTATGCCTTGTTCTGTATTATATTGATATTTTGATTGGGTGATATTGATGATTTTCAAAAAAGAAGTAATTACTAAAAGATTTAATAAAGCTTTGAAACTCTCACCAAAATCTCATCATTGAGTTTCATAAAAATGTAAGTGATTTGTAATGATACATAGATTGTTTGCAGATCCTAAATAATTTCCACTTATGACAAAGCTCCACCCTCTTGGCCAGAGCCAGACTTCATTTTTCCAGATAGAGTGGTAAAATATATGCTGTAAATCGAACATATTCAGTTAAGATCCTATATTACCATAACTTACTTTTAAGTTTGCATATCCTGATAGTGAAACACTCTAAAATGTGTTTTTCACTATTGCAAGGCCTACCTTTCCCACAAGCTATCATTTGAGTTACCCAATTACATTTTGTAAATTGAATTTCCAAATGGGTATAGGTACTCAGTTCATGTTTGGTGTCTCAGGACTCACAATTTAAACTCTAACTTATGGTGAAGTTGGATCTTAAATTGCAATTCTGAAAATCCCACTTTAAGAATGTTGGCATGTTCATGCTTTAGCCATTTGGTGTCTGGAGCCTGTCTCTGGGTTAAATGACTGGATGTGGATGTCATTTGGTCTTTATTTATTCTTCGTTGACAGGCACACAATGGGGATTGGGCCATCACTAGCAGGATGAGAGGCACTAGCAGCGCCTAGCCCCACTTACACTTGAAAAGGCTGTGTCTTGTTTCTGCCCATAGGGCTGCATACTCCTTGTAGTTAGTCTGGAGCCAGGGCCAGTCAGGTCACCCGTGCACTTCAAAGCTATGGCTCTAGAAGCATCGCCCTACTTCAAAATAGATAACTGGGTATACATACTGGACCTCACACACCACCATTTCAGTACACTTCTGGACCTCTAGATACTCTACCAGGAAGAAGGAGTGCTGTGCAGCTGAGAGGACTGCCACACTTCTAGACTGCTGCTCTGAACGAACTGCAGCCCTGATGTGCTGACCTGCAGCCCTCTTGCCTGTGTTAGAAAGACTGGACCTGCATCTCTTGAACCCAGATCCCACTGGGGATATTTGGCCTCCTGATCAGAAGCCTCAGAGAAATGGCAGGCTTCCAACAACTCTGCACTTCCACTAGGACTAGGCCATTTGTGAACCTACCCTGCCAATTGGTGTCACCCCAGTCCTTGACCCTTGGAAGTGAGCTCAAGATACTCTTCCAGACTCTGTGGTTCCAGTGGAACCAAGGCCTCTCCTCTGCTGCTCGGTGCAACCCCAAACAGAAACGATGCATCTCTGCTGCTGGTTGGATTGGATGCATTACAAAGACCTGCATTGCTGCTGCATACCTCAGACCTTGGGAACAGCTGCAGTGAGATGCATTCTCGGCAGAGGCTCTCTCATCCTTTGTAGATGGCAGCCTCGACAATGCATCACAGTCTTGCAGCTGTTTGGAATTAACACATCATGCAGACTGCACACAACATCCTCAAAGCCGGACTTTGCATCACAAGCCCCATCAATGGGAGCTTCGATGATGAAGCAGGCCCTCACCTCACAGCCTTTGCGCATCATTGAACTGATGCATGATTTTCTGCAGTGCGATCCATCTTTGAAGAGGATCCTTGTGAAGCTCCACAAACCAGGATTTAAGGTACTTTGTTTAGCTGCGCTTACAGGGTCCCTGTAGCTTGCTCAAGTTCCATCGCAAGCGACCCGAACTTGAGACATTGTTCCGGTCTGGAATGATCAGATATCCACAGTTGGTTCTTTGTGCTTTAGTGGAAATATTTTACCAAAATCTTTAACATTGCATATCTCCAGGTCTACTGATTAAATAGTTGTTGTTTGGTCTCTATTATTTATTAAAAGTTACACTGTTTTTCTAACTTAGTGTGATCTTTTTCATTTTCTTACTCTTTGACGTGTTGCAAACATACTTTACACATTCCTTCTGCGTTAAGTCTGACTGCTACCAGAGAGTTGAGCACAGGTTAACTTGGTGTTGGCTTGGCTCCTGAAAAGGACTGTGGTTGCTGCTTGACCAGGGCTCAATCACTTGTCAACCAACAACTTAATAGCTCAAACGGGAAGAGTTTTAATGAATAGTTTTTTTGAGAATGTGCATGATAACTGTGAATAGGTATATAGAATGGTTCTTTTATGATAAGCATAGGAGATTATCTTAAACTTTCCTTTAGCATTCATTGTTGGAGTGCTATCTCAGTTTGACAGTTGGGCTGGTTGAAAGTCTCACTAGAAAGTGACACAAAGGGAGCTGGGGTGTAGTTTGCATTTCCTGATGAGCCATCTGTGCTAGGAGGGAGGGGAAAAGTGGTCACTCACACCTGAAACGGCTGTGCCTGCCCTCACACAATGCAGTCTCCAACCCCCTGGTGAGTGTCTGGGGCTTGGCCTGGGCAAGACAGGATTTCACATTCAAAAGAGACTTTACTTTGAAGTAGGCGTACTTCAAAGGAGGAATTGGATATAAGAAGGGCACCCAAAACCACAGACTTTAGAACACTTCCGGAAACCAAGAGGAACCTCTGCCTGGAGAAGAGCTGAAGAGCTGAGGAAGAAGAGCTGCCCTGCCTGTGACTGTGCTTTGTGGAGCTATCCTGCAGTTGCTGTTTCTTCCAGAGTAAGAGGGCAAGGACTGGACTTTGTGTGCCTTCGTTCTTGTGATGATCTCCAAGGGCTTGATTTAGAGCTTGCCTCCTGTTGTTTGAAGTCTCAGCGACAGCAAAGACTTCTCTCTGCCAGCACATAGAGTCTCTTGAGATACTCCTACTCTGCCCTGTGGTGCCCATCCAGTTCCTGGGACCCTGAAATGAGAGGCTGGCAGCCTAAGAGGAGGAAATCCAAGCACAAAGCGATGTGCGGTGAAAAGATCGATGTGACTCCAATCTGCGGCTGAGGAAACGACGTGCCGCCGGCTTCGTGGCTGAAAATCACCCCTCGCCTGTAATGCGACTAAAGAATCGATGCACGGAGCTGGAGAAATGACGCGCAGCTTGGCTGACAGAGGCTAGGAGATCACAACCCGCGCTGCGTGGTTTTCAGATCATCGTGCAGCTGAATTTCCGACGCAACCACCTCTGGACATGTAACAACAATGCAAGGCCTGTCCGGACCTGAGAGTGCTGACCAGATCGACGCATCACTCTCCTGCGGAGAGAAGAAACGACGCACGCCGACCTGACTAAAGGGGAAACAATGCAAGGTCTAGCTCGTGAGTGAAATAGACGCATCGCAAGCCCTTTTTGATGCACACTCGCCCAACAGCATTAGCGTTATTTTTACAATTACATGAAGACTCTTTTTGCAATTTTAGTGATAACTTGACTTGTGTATTGTGGATTTTTGTCATTTTGGTCTTGTTTTGTTTAGATAAATATTTTCTATTGTTCTAAACCTCTTTTGTGTCATTTTGTAGTGTTTTCATTAAGTTACTGTGTGTGTTGGTACAAATACTTTACATCTAGCACTCTGAAGTTGAGCCTACAGCTTCCCAAGCTACCAAGGGGGTGAGCAGGGGTTAGCTGAGGGTGATTCTCTTTTACCCTGACTAGTGTGAGGGTCCTTGCTTGAACAGGGGGTAACCTGACTGTCAACCAAAGACCCCATTTCTAACACATCCGCAAGGATCATCAAAGCCACTTGAGCGCATCAGGATAGGTACCCTTTCCCTGCAGGGTGTGCGTGCTCGTGCCCCATCCCCTGGGTGGTTTCATCAACAGGCCGGGGAGTGGAGGCCGCGCCGTCTATTGGAAGGCTACAGTCCCACTCAAGTCACACAGTCTCAGCATGAGGTTTGGGAGAACAAGGGGGCCTCCCCCAGTGAAAGCAGGAGGGAAAAAGCAGAGAAGAAGGCTGCCAGCTACTCCAACCTCAACTGATTCCCCACTTATTGACCCTGGATTTGATAATGAGGACAAAGCGAACACCAAAGTACATGGGAAAAAGCAAGACCAAGAAGTGTTGTACTGCCCTATTTCAACCCCAATTTGACTCAAAATTCAGTTTTTTGAAAAACTCAGGCTCTGCGCTGTTCTCCAACAATAATGGGATTCAAGGTTTGCAATCCCTCTTCAGCCCTTGGAAATGGTTGGCTAAATGAAGGAAGGTATTCCCCCCCTCATCCAATGAAAATCCCTTATCTTGATTTGGGGCTGCCCTAGCACCGCTTATCAATGCAATATCTCTGGGCCACACTGTTTCCTCCGTACAGCAGCTAGGACATCCTGTCTGGGTAGTCCACACGGATGTCATTGCTGCTCAAGAATGGGATCTGGAAGCTGACTCATCTGTCCCCATGATGGGAGAAAAACAGAAGTGCTGAACCGCTCAACATTGGGGTTTGTCAATGGACTATTGATAGGAAGAACTGAAAAAATTGATTCTTTTTAACATTTGTGCAGCTTGAATGTTTAATGAACTTGGCACTCCCACATACTAAAGATACCCACTCTAAGGACCCAAAGCCTGAAACCCCTCAATCTACATTGTTGCTTTTATCATCAAACAGTGACAAACCTAGTCTCTCGTCCCCTTTTTCCCTGCCCCCCAGGATGGAGGACATGTGCTGCAGCCTGAAGCGCATGGGAAGCTCTCGTATCTTGGTACACTAGAATGGGAAGATATGCTAGCAGCCTATACACAGAACACTCACAATAATCAGGGTTCCTATACAGAAATCAACACGGAAGCTGCAACACAGGACAGCGTCATGGCCCTAGGGACTTCAGGGAAAGGATAGTCCAATGTAGGCAATGGCAGCTAGTCTACAAGAGATAGCGTCTAGGCATCTCTTCTAAAGATGATGCAACTTTTAGTGGAGGCACTTCAATATCAAGTAGGCAAAATGGACATACAGATGACTCTTCTAAACACCCTGGCAGTCTTTGTCGCAGGCATTGATGGGATACATGGCGATTTGAATTCACTCCTCAAATGTGCCCAGACTGGTCCGCATGAACTACAACCTAAAATGCGGGTGTAGTCCAATACTAGACAAATTATCTTCCCTGACCTCAATGTTGAGTAATCTATGCAAGGATTTTAAAAAAGAAGCTTGGAGCTTCCATGCCTTACCGTCCAAGGAACTTCCTCCTCCTGACCAAGAATCTGCAATGACGTGTTCAGCTGGTGGTCAGCTTTATCCCTCTAGTAAGGGTTTGGCAGAACTAGTCTCAGTTCACATTCAGGTCACTCTAGGAACAGGGCACAATCTGACCAGGAGGCCCCCCATAGCCTTGAGGAGGGCACCTCCTCACCTCCGGAAGCTGCCCTAGAGAAAGAACCTGATCATAAACCAAAAACGAATGCATAGCAAAGGTGCGCTCAAAGGAGGAAAGGCTGGAATAGGAAGCCTGCTCTAAATCAAGATGATATTGTATCTTTTTTTAGGCCTACAAAGGGTCAAAGAACAACTACAAACCCCGAGCTGGCAGTCCAAATATCGGTCCAAATATCGCAACAGGTACCAGCTACTGAAGGGCCTTGTATCAAGACCATCCATGCCTCCTCGAAAATGGGTTCCAGGTCTCAGGCTATTTCTAATACCTGCTCTGTGACCCAAATAATCCAATTGGAGACAGCAAACCCAGAATTAGGCAGAATAAGAAACAAAGTACTGAGTGACACTGTTCCGCATGTTTCTTGGACAAGCAAGCAAGGGGACAATCTGGGCTTGCAAGTAGAACCTTCCAGAAGTTGCAGGTTTGAAGACACGGCCCCTTGTGCAGAGCGGGGTCGCCAGGATGCAAGACACAAATCCTATGGAATTACTGCCACACCAACAAAGTTTTAATGTGAGGGCACAAATACTGCCCAGGGAACATGGGCTTGGCACTGAGCTACATAGAGTCGTGACTCGGCATGTGACCAACAACCAGGTCCAAACTGACACAGAAACAAAACCTGATGCATTGCCTTTGATATTGTCAAGTAGGTACAACGCAATCAATCAGCTGCTACCTCAGTCTTACATCACACCACAGCCAAGAGGAGGTGAAATCACACTTCAACACAAGCACTCCTATTTTCAAGCCTGAATATTAGTCCAAAGGAATCCATGACATCCTGAACAGAGGTAACATACTTCAACTGCCGGAAAACATCCCATCCCTGTCAGGTTTGTCTTTAACAGATCTGATGCCAATTGAATTTATTGATTTTGAAGTGCTGCCAAGGGTTGAAGTAACTAAGACAATCTAGAGAACTTTCAACATAGGTTTGAAAGTTTTGGCAGAAAGTACAGCATTTAAAATACGAGGGATCCACATATCACCTCTCTAGGAGCCCGGCTACCCCAACCCTTGCTTTCAGGGGGCAGGGGCACTCACCTGTCAAGCTCGCATAAAATTACTACTTCAGTCCTTAAAGGTGCAGGCGGCCTCTCCCCTAACATGATAAAACTACCTCAGGGTGTCAACGGACCCCCTCAGGGGACAATTGACTCTTATGCCCACACAAGGGGCATAGGAAATCACTAGGACAATCTCCTGCCAGTTAGGAAGCCAACAACACTACCAGGAGAGAGCAGCAGCCCTAATGTTGTGCCCCAAACAACTTCGATTGCGCTCCTGAAACATTAATGGCCTTGCCAGTATGGTTGCAGATCAAGACTTTCTTTGCTACTTAAACACTTTTGATATCATCGCCTTACAGGAAACCTGGCTGGCTGAACCAATACATCTGCAGGACTGTCTATGCTTTTTTACTTTAGCTGTCAGGTGGACAAAGCACGCCCACTTACAAGGTGGCCTGGCAACCTATGTTTGAATTGCTTGTACAGCCCTGGTGCGCCCCCTTCGGGCAGCCATACCATCTGTTAAATCAATAAATATAACTACCACTTTTCAGAACCTTACCTCTGAATTATTTAGCGTCAATGTTTACATTAACTCAAATCACAAGGCTAAGGTGGCACACCACCTCATGGAACAGTTGGTGATATATACAAGTGAAGAAGAAAACTGGAGACTTTCTCCTGGCAAGGGATTTCAATCTATTCCTACTAGGTGCCCCCATGGAAGGAGCACTTGTGGCACAAACTTTTTTTTGGGACATTCCACCTCAAGTTAGGCACCTAGAGTCGTCCAACTAAAATGAACAGGGCCACCAATGGTTGGTTGCCTCAGGATAATCCCACAGATGCCTCTTACTACTCCTCAACAGCTTGCTTAACAGTAGACTACACCTTTGTTCCCCCCACACTGTTCAATCGGGTTGCATCTTTTTGGCTAGGTGACAAGGGTGACTGTGACCTCTGTTCTCAAGAGCTTTCTCTGAAAACAGTCTGACCCACATTCAAACTGGCACGGGTGGGACCCGGGTCGATTTACACGAGCAATTATAAGAGGATCAAATACACCCAGTCAACCATTGGGGCCCTTTCGCAGTCAGCAATATCTTTTTTTTAGCATAGAGGTCATCAACATTAAATGTAACTGAGGGTTGGAAAGCATTCTCTAGCACCCTGGGTGAGTCGTATGCAGTCCAATTCAAACCCAAAATCAACCATTTCATCAATGATAAGCATCACAAAGGGGCAATGGTCCAAAATCAAGGACTCTAAAAAAGAGATAAATCAAATGTTAAGGTCCCTCCGCCAAAACACAGGGGACATTGGTCTGCAGACACTCCTATGGCAGAAAAAATCCCAACTATTTTTTTTTAAGTGGGCTATTAACAGATTGAGAGAAGAAGAGCTCTGGGTGAAGCTCTTCACGAATATGAAGCAGAGTAACAATTCTAGGTTCTGGAGGACGATAAACAGACTCACACATGCATCACACGGGGCCTGATCCCCCATATTCCAGAAGATGTCTGGGCAAGGTATTTTGGTGACCATTTTCAGCAGGCCTATTCTCCACAAACTTAGGGTCAATCAATGAATATTCGAGCAAGGGAAAAACATCCAGAGCAGCGCTTCTGCAGATGGTAACTCTTCAGTACCTCTCTCTACAAAATTTGGCACGGAACGTGCCCTACCACAGGCAGCTGACCTTCCAACAATGAAACAGCAAATTAATAAAGGCAAAATAGATGGGGCCCTGGGCTCTAACAGGATTTCACCTGCAATATCTAACAGGATGCTGAATTTTGGGCGAACACATTTTTACCACTCTTCCGTGTAATGAGTGAATCTGGGGCAATTCCATCCTCTGGAAGGGCCTTTATAATCTCTCCTATATTTAAAAGTAGCGACAAGTCCTTACCAAAAAACCATCGAGTAGTAGCCCTCATAGATAATGAGGCAAAATACTTTTCAGGGACACTACTATGGGCTAGAGAGAGATCAATAATACTGCCTAACCAAACTGGTTTCTCAAAGTCTTGCTGTACGATAACAAACATCATGGTCCTGTCACTGCTAAGGCTAAAGTATCCAACCTGCAGTTAAATTTTTGCTTTAGCGATTTAAAACCAGCTTTTAATCATGTGACCAAGCAAAGCTCTGGAGCGAACTTTCACAGTGGGGTTTCCCCAGGAATCTGCTTGACCTTTTAATAGCCCTCCATGTTGATAGATGGGTGCAGCTAAAGCGTAGCAATGGCTTGCTTCTCTCAAGATGACCACCGACAAACAAGGGGCTCAAGTAGGGATGTGTTTTGGCACCCACCTAATCAAACTCTTTTTGCTGATCTGATGCCTACACTTAATGCCTGCAATTTTCATGCTCCAAGATTTGGAGGCTTGATGTTGCCGAGCTTCCTGTAGTCTTGGTCAGCCACACACAGGTTGGTCTACATCACCTTCTTTCTACAATGCAACATTACTCTGAGGCGAATGGCCAAAACATAAACTTTCAGAAAACACACACCGTGATGATTGGAAAAAACTATAAGAAATCAAATGCATGATTTGGGGGTGAGACACGTCTTCAGTTGGCATCTACATATAAATTCTTGGGTGTAATTGTTGACCAGGAGAACAATTTGCCCGCCAGAGAGACACAACTGGGAGAAGAGGCCTCGCTCTGGCAATCTCATTAAGGAACGTTAATACTAAAATGAAGGCACCATTGCTAACTCCTCTTATTTGCGTAATTCAAGCTATACTAGTGCCAGCACGAACATATGGCACAAAACTCCAGCGGGGTAGGGACGACAAGATACTAGACAGCACCAGTGCCAAAGCTCGCAGGATTAAATTCATCCTGCTAAATCATGTTTTGGCAGCACAGAGCAGGCTGGAATTTGGTCTGCAAAGGCAGACCCTGGCAAGGCAAGGAGCCTTTTTAGTTTGGTATGATATAATCAGATGGGCTCCCTCTGAGTCACTTAATCACCTTTTTTCGCTAGAACTGTAACAAAGAGACTCTTCACAGGCCACGTCTTATCTCACTATCTGCTTGCATAGGGTTTTGGTGTGCCAGCTCTCGGAAATCCTGCACAAGCCATGCTGTGCTTAAAAAGCTGGTGTGGAAATCAATAAAATCTCTGTGGTTCTCGGAGGATAAAGCTGCATTAGCAAATAGGGCCCACAGTTGATGATCCTGAATACCTATCGCATATTGGCCCTGTTGGACCTGGCCCTTTTACAGGGTAATTCCCCAGACTTTTTGCTTTTGCCTCCTTATTTTTCTGACCTTTGTTGGCTGACGTTTTCACTCTGAGCACTTTTTCACTGCTAACCAGTGCTAAAGTGCATGTGCTCTCTCTAACAAATTTGGTATGATTGGAATATACCTGATTGGCATATTCAATTTACCTATAAGTCCCTTGTAAAGTGGTATCCCCATACCCAGGGCCTGTAAATTAAATGCTACTAGTGGGCCTGCAGCGCTGCTTGCGCCACCCACTGAAGTAGCCTGTCAAACCTATCTAAGGCCTGCTAGCGCAGAGCCTGTGTGCGCAGTTTCCTGCCACAGGGACCTTGCATCTAAATTTACTTGCCAGGCCCAGAACTCCCCTTTTACTACATGTAAGTCACCCCTAAGGTACGCCCTAGCTAGCCCTTCGGGCAGGGTGCCATGTATGTGGAAGGCAGGACATGTGCCATTTTGCGTGGCCTGTCCTGGTAGTGACAAACAGCCTAACTTGGTGTTTCACTACTGTGAGTGCTTCCCTCTCATAGGATTGCATTGGAAATGCCCTGCCTTATGTGTAAGGGGTATTGTATGATTTATGAGGGGTAGCGTAGGCATGTTTGGTATGGTTGTGACAGTGGTAAGAAATGCTGCTTACTGGTGTAGGTGTATTTTTTATTACTATCACAGAAATGCCACTTCTAGAAAGTGCTCATTTATCTGTGCTTATAACTTTGGTGTTTTGCAGCTTGTCTCCAATCAACGTCTGGGCAGACTGACAGGTGGGGCTTTGTGCATACTTCTCAGACAGCCTGAACACAGGGAGGGTGGAGGTGACACAGAGGTGCATCTACATATTGTAAAGCCTTCCTGGGCTGAGAGAAGGGAGAGGCGGGGCACACCTGCATTTGTAAAGACTGTGCCCTGGCCTCACACAATTGGGTTGTTAACCCCCCACTGATGTTTGGAGCCTGTACTGAAAGAAGAGAGGGGGCACACCCTGAAACAGTTTTAACTGGCTGGAACCTCCTCTCCCTACCTTTGAAAAACACTGTAAGAACTGACTATAAGTACAGGGGAATTTCCCCCCACAATTTGAACATCCTTGGAACTTGAAACTACACAGAACGCTGATGAATGGACTCACTAGGAAACGACCTTGGACTGCTGCTGTTGTGCTGACCTGTGACCTGCCTGGTCACTAAGAGGAACTGCCACCATCTGCACCCCTTGTTCTGGCCTGTAGCTGAGCCAACCAGCCCTGTGCACCTTCTTATTTTGGGTTTGCTCCCAGGGGCAGGGTGCTGTGGCCCCTCACCCCTGCAAACCCTCTCTACAACTTAGCCCACAGCGTTTTCTCCAAAGTTGCTCTTTTTATTCCTAAAGAAAATTCACCGCCGCAGCCCAGGCTGCTGATTTAAGCTAGCGCTGTGTGAAGCGCTTTAATTTGGAGCCCATGGTGCTCCCCCCAGCGCCTCTACCTGTGAAAATCACCGCCACAGCCCGGGGACGTTATTTTGTTAAAGCACGAGCAGCGCGCTTATTGGTGCTCCCAGGGCACAAAGAAAACCTTCTTATTCCTATCTGGAGCAAGTGTCCTCCTATTGGTGCCACCGGGGCGAGGACCGCTCTGTGGAGCACCCCGAGGCACCGACAGGCCCTGCCTTGGGCCAGGACATCCTCGGGAGAGGAGGCTCGGCCGTACCGCCAACTTCTTTTGTGGCCCCCTCGTGGGCGAGGGGACTTTTGCAAGAGGTCTCCCCCCCATGTGAGTGCCGGCGAAGGCCCGGGGAGACCCCAGGAGTTCGTGGGTCCCTGGAGGGGCCCGTTTTCAAACCAGTAGGGGTGCTTGGCTCCCCCCTCCTTCCTCAAAGGATTTCCCTGATTCGGGGCCCCCCTTGTGTGGGCCGGTGGAGGCCTAGGGAGGCCCCCAGCAATCTCGGTCCCCAGAGGGGCCCACTACCAGGATAGAGGAGGTGCGAGCCGCCCTCTTCTCCTGCAAAGGAAATCCGAGGCCCCCGTTTTGCGCATAGGAGCGCCGGGGGCCCCCATTGCTTGCTTTCTAGGCACTGGAAGTGCCTCTTCCACCATAACACAGGTACTCTTTAGAAAATCTAGGCTCTAGAAGCCTAATACAAACTTACAGATGTTTGCGATTTCCTACCTGTTTACTGGTGATACATATATGTGCTCATGTTCCTTTTCTAGGCATGTCTAGCTGATATGTATGTATATGACTTGTGGTATATTCTCTAATGTTCCTTTTATGGGTATTTAGGAATTGTTCATTACAAGTGCATATACCTTTTTCTATACTTCCTGACTACTGCTTATGTTGCAGAATCCTGAGCACTTACGTGTTCTAATGTGACAACCCGATATTCCTTCAGAGTATTAGTAACTTGCGTAACAGTCTGACAACTGCTAATGTAGCAGGGTATTACTTACGTGTAATGTTGGTCTATTTATGTTTTGTGCGATACAGATTATTTTTACATAGCTCAGTGTTGTGTTTACTTTATGGTGTACATTTTGTGTCACGTGTGTTGTGTGTTGTGCAAACGCTTTTACACATTGCCTCCAGGTTAAGCCTGACTGCTCGTGCCAAGCTACCAAGGGGGTGAGCAGGGGTTATCTTGGACGTGTAACTCCTAAGCCCTGACTAGAGTGGGTAGGTTCTGCCTGGCTGAGGTGCATACCCTAGCCAACCAGAAACCCCATTTCTAACAGGCCCCTACAAGGTATTTCTGCTTAGGCTATTCATGTACACTCAAAGAACATTTCTTCAAATATCGCTTGGGTCTGCTTCTGTGCGCACCAAACCTACCACCTTGGCAAAGAGATCCCTCTAAGATGACCTGCTGCTTATGCGGCACAGCCAAGGAAGATCTATTGCAGTTACTGTGCATGTGCAAAGAACTTTCGGTTGAACGGAGACAGCTACTAAAAGCACATTTCAATCAGAGAGGAATGCATGCTCAGAGGCAGGCCATGCAAGCCTGTTTTGCCCCTGATGACCCACAATTGAACTGCAGCTTTGTACGCTATCTTAACTTGGCAGCCAAAAGGGTTGCAGAAAGGTTGACGTGAGCCAATTATTTAAATACCACTGACTAAATTCCTCTCAAATTGATCATGGGCATGTGTTTTAGTTGCAGGCTCCAGCTCCCTGTATGTGCGTGGCTAAGGGCCGGTCCTCGAATCCAACATTCTACCGCTTAGCCACTGGTGTTCCAATGTCTGTCACTTTTGGGAGCCCCATACGGAGTCATCTCCCCATGTTTTTGATATATTTCCATTTCTTCTATAATTGCATACCTATTGTATTTACTGATTCACTGGCTGTTTTTACCCCTGTAAGGGTCTATGAATTGTCATTTTTTTTTTTTTTTAATTAAAGTCACATCGTGGCTTCCTTTTAATTACGTATTGGTTTTAAGGAATTATGATGAATAAATAAAGATGGGAAATATGGCTACAAAAAGAGGATTGACCATGGGTGTCACACATGACAAGGGGCCTATTGGCAGCTGAGTTCTTGATACTTAAAGCATTTGCATTATTATTGCCTGCATCAAAAGTATTTACATAATCAACATTAGAAAGATGACCAGTTGGTTTAGCCATCTGAAAATTCAAATATGCCCACTTCATGTTACACATAGATCTCCACAAAAAGCGTTTACCTCGCTTGTTCATTTTGTTTATTGTGTCCAGTTTTCATTTTCTGATACATAAGACAAAACTGGTCTATATGTTCAGGATTAATATTCCTACTCACCAGTAGATGGTCCTACTTGATGCAAAATCCATCAGAGTCCTCTTCACCTCTGCCACACTGTTGACTTTATCAACTATGAACTGCCATATGGTCTCCTTCCTACTTATTGGCAATTTAGAAGTGAGGAAGAGCTGGTGTTGGAGCTCCGTCACCTCTGATCAGGATTTGATTCTCCTCCTCACTAAACCTACTTTTCCTCTTCCTTTTCCCATTTTCCTGGGAGTGTGTCTGGACATCCTGGCTTGTACTGGGTTGATTGGGGTCTCTCCTGTCCCGACTCCTTCATTTTTTTACCTTGTGGCTTCTGTTTGGCATTTTGCATTTTTTTAAAAGCTTTTCAGCCTAAATGTGATGCTAGCACGATTAGCATAAAAACATGTGCCACAAATCATACTAGCGCCACTTTTGAGGCACTAGCATCTTTTTTTGCAACATGTTGCAAGGGTTCGCGTCATTTTTTTGGCCTTTACTTACCCCTGTGCTGCACTGTTTTGTAAATATGGCGCAAGCATGGTGTTCAGAACTGACGATAGCCATAGTTAAACTTGTTGACACAACTGCACTAGCGCAGTTGTGCATCATTTCTTGTAAATATGCCACTAAGATCATCTTATCAAGAATGTTTTGTAAACTCTTGGAATCCTCTAACAGCAAAATACATGTTTAGCATTGTGCCAATCATTATCCGAGTGAAGATTCTGAAAGAAGTGGCAAATGTAGAAATTTTACTAAAGCCCTCAGTTGGCATGCCCAGAAACAATTTTCTAGTTCCACATAATCAGTATTGGTTTAATATAATTATTGTAAATAGTAAATGGAAACAGGGGCAAGTTTGAGAAAAATTGTGAATATTTGAAATTGTTTTCCAATTCTTGAAACTTTCAAAGCTATCAAGAAATTCAGAAGAAAGTGTTTGTATTTCCAGCATTGATTGAAGGTAATTCACAACCCTATTCAATTAGGGTGCCAAATTTGTCATTCTACACCCAAAAAAAGTATTAACCTATGGATTTATTTATCTAGTGGACATTCTGAATGAGTAATCATTTCACATTACCATAATGCTGATAATATGCAACCACCGTACCTATGTCGGACTACTGCAGAGATTTTTGTATGAATTAAAAAAAAATGGAAATCTATTCCAAATCTCAGCATAATCCTAAGGGAGTAGATTTTCCATGTCTGGAGCCCCAGGCTTTGGGACTTGGGCCTAGTGTGCTTATGTCTCTGAAGGTCTTTACTATAATTCTATTACAGAGTGACACATATCACTAAAGTAGAAGAGTCTGGAAGAGGAAATTAAGGTGAGTGACATACACTAAAGGTGGCAAACCTATTTCAGCAGAGGTGTTAGACATCAAAAAGCAAGTCAGAAGGCAGGACTTGTTAAGACAGGTAATGTGTAACATATAAAGGCCCTCATTACAACCCTGGCGGTAAATGCCGCCTACCGCTGTGCTGGTGGCTGCCAACATACCGTGTCTGCAGCGGTATTCTGCTACGGGGATTGTGACCCACACTGTGAATTCCACCACAACACAGACACCCACACAAGTCTGCCAGCCCAAAGGTCAGTGATAATCTAGCGATAGCAAAACCCACACCATTACGCCAACAGGAATACGCTCACAGTATCAGGACCCATGAATCACCACGGCGGTCTTTCAAATGCAGTAAACCGTTGGCAGTACACACCGCCATGCTCAAAATACACACACATTTACGAAACTGCACCACGTTGGACAATTCAAACTACACATACCTGACACATATACACACACAACACCCACACACTCACACCACTATAAAACACACAACCACAACCCTTTCTATGCAAAAAAGATAGCAAACAGAGAGAGACAAGCCAGGAGCACCCACTCAATCAAAGGCACAGAACACCATCACCGATACACCATCCAGGCACATCACAGCATACACCCCAACACATCACCCCACACATCACCCCACACATCCTCACACATATCACTCACACCACATCCATGGCACCCCAAAGACACCCCAGGTTTTCAGAGGAGGAGCTAAGGGTCATGGTGGGGGAAATCATTCAGGTAGAGCTACAGCTATTCAGATCACAGGTGCAGCAGACGTCCATTGCAAGGAAGATGGAGCTATGGCAGAGAATCGTGGACAGGGTCAACGCCGTGGGATAGCACCCCAGAACAAGGGATGACATCAGGAAGAGGTGAAATGACCTACGGGGGAAGGTGCATTCCATAGTTGTAAGACACCAGGTAGCAGTACAGAGGACTGGTTGTGGACTCCCACCTCCTCCCCCACACCTGACAACATGGAAGGAGCAAGGTTTGACAAAAATGCATCCTGAGGGCCTCGCAGGAGTAGCAGGAGGACTGGACTCTGGTAAGTCACATCTTTACAGATTTATCCACCCCACCCTACCTGCATGCCATCACAAACTCCTACCCCTGCCCTCACCCCATCACTCCACCACCTCAAATATACCCCACCATCACAACCCACCCATCCCAATACCAAACCCTGCATGTAACACCAACACATGAACCCCCAACACAAACCTGCATGGACACCCATTACCTCAGCATGCCCAGTAGAGAGAGTCACCCAGCCCACAAAATCACCACTCACACAAGGCCAAGCTGACAGGGAAATCAAGACCAAGCTGACAGGGAAGTCACAATCATACAGGGAAACACCCATGCACAAGATGGCAAACGCAGATTCAATAATACTGCATTTGCATCCCTAGAGGACCCATAATCAACGTCACTGGAGAGGAGGTGCCAGCTACATCCAGTCCCCCCTGAAGAGGCCCACAGTGACGACAGCGGCTCTGCACACCTGGATAAGGATGACCAACCTGGCCCATCCAGGACCTCTGGACAATTGGTTCTCCTGCCACAGTCCCAAACCACCACAGACCTTCACCCCTCAGGAAACACCACCACAGCACCCACCCAGCGGGCCCATGCCACTATCCCCAGGATACGTCAATCACCAGTGTGTCCACCACTTCAGGGACCCCAGGAAACCCAACAAACCCAGGACTATCAGGGACCTGGGGTCAGTGGCAGTGGGCATACGGTTCAGAGGACAGAGGCACAGGACAACAGGGAAGCTGGGAGGACAGCTGTGCGACAGGAGGAGGACAGACCCAGGGAACCCACTCTCCACGAGGCACTCTCCAACATCCTGGGAGCATACCACTATTTCCCGGAGACGATGGGCCAGATACTGGCCAAGTTGCAGGAGACCCAGCAGCTGCAGAAGGGACAGTACCTGGGGATCAGGGAGGACTTAAAAAACATCTACACCATCCTGGTCACCATTGCAGGAGTGCTGGCTGACATGAGCAAGACCATGAGGGAGGCAGTGGCACAACAACGGGCCCCTGACACTAGCCACACCGGAGAACAGCCCTCCACCTACACCGGAGCAAGTGGACAGGAGGCCCCGCCACAGGAACAACAGGCCACCAGCACCCCACCCCCTGCAGAAGGAGAACCACCCGCAAACGGTCCCTGTGATCCAGGCAGATGCCAGAGAACATTGTCAAGACCCCCACCAGGAAATAGGAGTCTCCTGAATGTCACCCTTCTGTCCCACTCTGTCACCCTGTCCACCTTGAATTGCCATTACTCCCCTTCCTATGCCCCATTGGACAATGCACCTGTGATACCAAGAGACTGGACTCTACCCTGAACTTTCCTCCACCATCAGCCCAGCCCATTGCACATCTCTCACTACGTATGAACACTTAAATAAACACCCTTTGAACAAATACTAATCTGGAGTCTGTCAAATGATTCACATATGTATTGGTACAACATTATCAAAGCATTGCAACTCAAATGTACAGTGAAATATACTTTGAAATTACCTTTGGTGGGCAGCAGTACACATAGCAGGAGCCAGGGTGGGGCACAGAAATCTGAAATTAGAGATGGCAAAGGGTACAGTCAGTGGCCATAGGCATAGGGAAACAGGCTGCAATGTACAATGTCCAACAGAAAACTGAAATGTAAAGTGAAGTTACAGCGTCTTACCTCTGTGTCACTGGAAGTACTGCTGAATTATATTGCTTCTGTTGTCAACATCTTCTTCCTCTGCCTCCTCTTCCTCACTGTCCACAGGCTCAACCACTGCCACAAGACCATCTCCAGGCACATCCTCCTACAGAAAAGGCACCTGGCGTCTCAAGGCCAGGTTGTACAACATGCAACATGCAATGATGATCTGGCACAGCTTCTTGGGTGAGTAGTACAGGGAGACACCTGTCAGATGGGGGCATCGGAACCTGGCCTTCAGGAGGCCAAAGGTCCTTTCAATAATCCTCCTTGTACGCCTATGTGCCTCATTGTAACATTTCTCTGCCCTTATCTTGGCATTCCTCACTGGGGTCAGTAGCCATGAGAGGTTGGGATAACCAGAGTCACCTGCAAATATCGAGGGACAACTGTTAAACACACACTAACCCTTTGGGACAACCCCATACCCAGACACCTACTCATACTGTGTGGGGCCCTTGGGCTCACCTATTAGCCACACCCGGTGCCTCTGGAGTTGGCCCATCACATATGGGATGCTGCTATTCCTCAAGATAAAAGCGTCAAGAACAGAGCCAATATATTTGACATTCTTATGGGAGATGTACTGGTTCAGCAAACACACCACCTGCACATTCATAGAGTGATAGCTATTTCTAGTCCAGAAAACGTGTTCATTACTCGGGGGGGCAAATTCCACATGTGTACAATCAATGGCACCAATGATGTTGGGGATATGTCCCAGGGCATAAAAGTCAGCTTTCACTGTGACCAAATCCTTCACCTGGGGGAACACGATGTAGCTGCGCATGTATTTCAGTAGGGCTGATATCACTCTGGTCATCACTTTGGAGAACATTGGCTGGGACATCCCTGATGCCATGGCCACTGTTGTTTGGAAGGAACCACTTGCCAGGAAATGGAGCACTGACAGGACCTGCCCTAGAGGGGGGATACCTGTGGGCTGGGGGATAGCTGACATCAGGTCTGACTCCAATTGGGCTCACAGTTCTAGGATTGTGGCACAATCAAGTCTGTAGGTTATGATAATGTGTTTGTCCTCCATTGTTGCAAGGTCCACCCGGGGTCTGTACACCAGAGAATGCCGCCATCTCATATTCAGCCTCAGCGGTTGAAACCTATGGAAGAAAACGGTGAGCAGAGAGTAAAATTCACACATCTATTGCACTAATGATGATTTGTTTACTTTACAGATACAAGATGTGAATCCGACAATCAGTTGCTGTGCCAATGTCTGCTGTGACTCAGTTAGGCACCATGCCCTGTGCCCCCCTTAAATGGCAGCTGCCTGACCTGTGAGGAGGGACAAGTGGAAAGAGGCATCCTGCACAGAGTGATGCATGTAAGGTGGTCAATGAATGTGCGTCAGGGGATGGGAGGGATATGGTGGGCCCTTACTGTGGCGGTCCGGATGGTTGAATAATTCCCTTTTCTGCTGTCTTTTCCATGCAGGTCAGCGCCCACCAGAAAAAGGGTATTTGGTGTGCTATCGCCAAGGAAGGTCGGATCCTGGGGTTATTTGACAGGCGGAGCCCCCACTGCAAGAGGTGGGAGGACCTGCCCCACTGGGCAAAGAAGACAGCGGAGGCCCAGCTGGGGCTGGCCTCCCAACAACGAAGGGGTGCCCGTCGCACCATGACCCCCCTGATATTCCGCATCCTGGCAGTAGCCTATCCGGAGTTCGATGTGCGCTTGAAGGCATCACAGCAGCCACAAGGGGGTGAGTACAGATTCTGAATCCTGACTTACGCGTGTTAAGAGGTACCTGGGAGGGGGATGTGGGCTATGGGTGACCCTAGGCCAGGGCGAAGATGGCAGGGTAGGTCCCTCGTTGGGCAGGCTCTGAAGCACTCCTACCCCAATAGTGTTATTGGGCATCTACTACTGGGCAGGGTACTGTGGGTTTCAGGTGTGCAGCTAATGCCGTTAGGCATTGTACCCATGGGCTGGTGACTATCTTGGTAAATGGTTGGGCATGGCCTAGTGCATAGGGCTGTTCCCTGTGTGTTGTGTATGCCAACGGTAGTGGTGTTGCTGGCATTGACCAAGTGTATCCTCTGTCACTCCCCCCCTTTTCGTTTTGTCACCCAGTCCTTGTGTGCATTAGCATTATCTGGCGGAGGAGCAGAGGCACCGGCCAAGGAGGGAGCTGCATCCCACATGGGCCTAGAGGCTGAATCTACCGAGGGTGAGGGCACCAGTGGGTCGGAGGGCAAGGGGAGCACCACAATGGGGACAGGAGGGGAGACCACAGACAGTTGACTCCTCCTACGATGGAAGCTCCCTGGCAGTGGCAGACACCTCTGTGCCCACCCCAGCAACAGGTATAGCTGCCACCCCCCTAGCAGTCCCTCAGCGTGTTTCCTGTGCATGCTTACCCAGGAGGGTGGACATCTCCTTCATCCCAGGCACCTCAGGCCCTGCCCCAGTCAGCCCTGCTGCCCTCAGTGAGGAGGCTATTGACCTCCTGAGGTCCCTCACTGTTGGGCGGTCAACCGTTATGAATGCCATCCAGGGTGTCGAGAGGCATTTGCAACAAAACAAATGCATACCGGAGGGCATTCACTCTGGCGTGGCGACCCAACAGAGACCATTTCAGGCTCTGGTCTCCGCACTGATGGCAGCCAGTGTCCCTGTCTCTAGCCTCCCCCCTTCAACGTCCTCTGTCCAGTCCCAATCCCCTCAACCCCAGCCTATCCCAAGCACACCTTCAGACCAGCATTCACCCAAATCAACACACAGAAGTGGCTCAGGCAAAAACAAGCACCACACATCATCCCACAGGCACTCACATAAGCACCATCCCCATGCAGATACACGAACATCCACTGCCTCCACTGTGTCCCCCTCCTCCTCGTCTACCTCCCTCCCAGTATTGTCTCCACTCACACCTGTATGCACTACATCCTCATCCATTACCTCCATCACCAGCACGCACATCACCAATTACCCCTCACTGGCAGTCACCACCCCCACATCCATGCACAACTCCCCTGTGTTCTCTCCCAGTGTGTCTGTGACCCCTCCTCCCAAAGTACACAAATGCAAGCACCCACCCACCCAACAGCCATCCACCTCACAACAGCATCCAGCCCATGCACCTTCACCTGAACTCAGCAGACAGACACCTCCTACAACCACTCCTTCTTCCTCCACTCCCAAACCCTTTCCCTCTTCCCACCCCAGTATATCTAAAAAGCTTTTCCTGGGAAACATTGACCTCTTCCCTACCCCTGTCCTTCCCCTCAGGCCAGGGTGTCTAGAGCCCAGGCCAGCACCTCGGCCCCCAAGTTGGCGTCTTCTGTGGTACCTGCAACTCACAGAGGCTCAGAGAAGGCACCTGTCAGCCCAGCCAGTGTGCTACCTACCCCTGCAAAGGACAAAACCATTCTGCCACCTGCCAAGGTGAAGAAGGGAGCAGCATGCAGCAAGGGCAAGAAGCACGACCCACCCAGCAAGGCCTCCTCCCAAACTCCAGCTGCCATAGCCAAGGTCACAACAGCGTCTGCCAAGGTGAGGAAGGGGCAGAAAACCCAAGGCAAGGCACTTCAGCCATCGAAGGCTGCAGGTGAAGCCTGGTGCCCACCAGAACAACCGCCAGCCCTAACACCTGCACCACGGGCAGCACCGCCAGCAGCCCTGCTGCAAGTACCGCCACCTGCACTGCCGCTAGCACCACTGCTGTCAGCAGCAGCAACCCCAGTGTGCAACCGTCCAAGGTTGGAGGAGAAGGGCTGGAGCCTCCCTCCACCACTGGCAGCACCGGCACCTGCACCACAGCCAGCACCGCCATCAGCCCCACCACAAGCATTGCCACCTGCACCACTGACAATAGGACCACTACCAGAAGCAGGAGCCCCAGTGGGTAGCCGTCCGAGGCTGCAGGAGAGGGGCTGGAGCCTCCCACCACCACAGGCAGCACCCCCACCAGCCCCGGCACTACCACCAGTTTGCAACCTTAGCCGCCGCGGGATGGAGTCTAGCCCTGCATCCATGGACTATCATACAACCTGCTCCCTGCAAATCTCGTGCCTCAGACACCCAGGTGAGGGAATGTGAACTGCCACACCCCAAGTGCTGCATCACTCGGCACAAGGTCCCCTCCAGAACCAGTGGAGATATGCATCCACTCACCCTCTCCATGGCAGGATGAAGCACACTGGGAACAAGGCCTCCTCCAGAACCAGGGGAGATATGCATGCACTAGAGAGACTGTGGCTTTGCACTTCCCAGGACCAAGCAGTGGGGAAAGCACCCACTTGAGAGACTGTGGCTTTGCACTCCCCAGGACCAAGCAGTGGGCAGACCACCCACTTGAGAGACTGTGGCCTTGCACTCCCTAGGACCAAGTAGTGGGCAAACCACCCACTTGAGAGACTGTGGCCTTGCACTCCGCAGGACCAAGCAGTGGGCCAACCACCCACTTGAGAGACTGTGGCTTTGCACTCTCCAGGACCAAGCAGTGGGCTGGCCACCCACTAGAGAGACTGTGGCTTTGCACTCCCCAGGACATAGCTGTGGGCATGGAGCCCCCTCAAGGAGTGGTGGCGTTATTCCATCTTCCGGCTGAGGTGCACCCCCCTTCCCCATTCCCCTGAGGTGCCTGCGTTTTTTCAACCTGATGCCCCTGCAGTGTTCTCTCCGTATTGAGGCAGGAGTCAAGTGTGGGCTTGGCCCATGATTTTTGGCCCAGCGGCCCACGAACGTTTGGAAAGGACAATGTACGGCCTTATGTGAATATTGAAATTTTTTGTAAATACTGTTTCTCTATTTGTTCCTTATAATTGCCCATTTCTAACATATCACTGATTTAACTAATTTCCTTTTGTTTTGTCCTTGCGTTCTTCCAGGGGGTTACGGGGTGTAAATGTAATGTTGTTGCATGTGTTTGTGTGTATGGTGTTGTGGGTAAGGGTGGGGTGGGGGAGTTGCGTGTTGTGTGTGTGTGTCACTCTCTTTTCCTCCCCCCTCCCTGTGTACTAGGTCCAGTACTCACCGTGGTCATCGCCGCCACCTTTGGTGTTCCTGGTAGATGAAGAGGTAGACCAGCATGGGCAGGACCTGTAACTCGGGCTCCATATTGTTCTGGTTTTTCGTTGCGTGTCGAGAGTTAAGTGGTTTCCCTTACGTGTTCTGTTTCTGCCATGCTTTTAATGGCATTGGTACCGCCCCGGAAAAGCTGGGGGATTGGTGGGTTGTGATGGGGTGGGTAGTACATCGTCTTCAGCCTGTCTGTTGGCGGTGACCGATGTGGTGTTTTTTGCTATCGCCATGGCGGTCAGAGTGTTAAAGTTGCTGTCTGTGTCAGTGGTTTCCACCTTGGTTGTGATCCCATTTTTTCTCCCACCGGCCTGTTGGAGGTATTACTGCTGCTCTAACACTGACCGCCATGGTTGTAATGAGGGCCAAAATCTCTTTTTTCAGTAAACAGTGTTAATGCTTGGAACTGGGTTTCAGCAGGAGTAGTGCAGCAGAGCAAGACAGGTCTATTCTCGAAAGAAAGTAGTATAACTGCCAGCGTAAATTTATGATTATGTGCAGGTGTAGATTTGCTACTTTTTTTTATTCATAAACATTCTCAGTGGTATGCCTAAACCAGTGGCAGCTGCCACTAAACCGGGGTGGTGGGGTGGAGGGAATAAAAAATATTATTAAAATAAAAAAAAACACTTACCTGCTATGAACGGAGACAAATTTGTCCTCTCTGTCCTCATCTGGAAGCACACAGGCTCCCAGACTCCCCTCAGCCAATCGCAATGCTGCTTTCACCAGCATGACAACAGTGTTGTGATTGGTGCAAGTGGCCTGCTTTGCAACTCACACAGGGACTGTGACCCTGTCACTTTCTCCTCCCAACTGTGCAATTCAGTTGGGAGGAGAAATGCAAAGTGTGCATGTCTGTTTGGCCGGCCTAAAACGGCTGGCCAAACAGACATGTACACTTATGGTGCACTACCACTCCTCTTCCAGCCCCTTCCAACCCGCTCCACCCTAACCTGGCTCAGATAAAAATAAAATTAAAATAACAATCCATTATCTCTTTAATTTTCCTTCTGCTGCTAGCAATGGGGTGACGCTCCTTTGCCTTAGTGGAGGATACTCCGCTGGCCTAAACAGCTGTGTTGACTGCAGATTTTTAGGCATCTTAGTGGGAAGGTCAAGTGATCATCATAAAAATCAGCTTTTCCCCTGGGTGTGTTTTCCCTACTGGTGAACACCAGACAGGGAGCATGGAAATCTTTGCAAAGGCACATTTTTCTCCAAGAACACAACATGTATACCTATGGATAAACTCCTTTAACCACACTCCCCACAAATCTGGTGTGGATCTATTCCCTTTTACACCCTGAAAACGGATCTATGCCTGTCCTGGCCTGCAGTAAAAATCTCACCCTCACTAGAATGGAAAGGTTTATGAGACAAGTTTGTGAATGCCAACCAATCTCCATGTTTGTGGATACTTAAAAAAGTTCCAAGGCTGACTATGCCTTGGAATGCCACTTTTCCACCCGTTGTGTTGGAATACAGGTAGAGATGACTCTGCACCTGTGATGGAGAGTTCTGCATACATCTAGGGGCTTACGCTAGCCAATAATATATTTGTAAATTCCTGGCAGGCATAAAAAAGTTAGATTTTGTTTTAAACCTACATTTGTGGTCAAAGTTATCTTTGTGAATAGGGCCCCACATGCATAACCCCTTCGCTTCTAGGCCTTTTACCCCCCGTGCTAAGCCTTTTTTAGCTGTTTGATGTAGTTTGTGCTTAGGCCCTCTTAGCTTTTTGTCCATATAAGGTATCCATACCAAAGTTGTGTCCTTTTTTCCAAAATCCTGTTTGTGGATTCTTGTGGAGGGGACAAATAAATTAGCCAAAATACAGCTGAATGGTCTTTGTTTGTTGAGAAGTGTGGCACAATGGTTAGAGCGGCAGACCCTGATGTAGAGATCTGGCTGGGGACTAGGTTAAATTCCCACCTTAGTGCGTCTTGGGCTCAATTCCCTTGGACTAGATAATTCTTGCCTCGGTGCCTAATCTAGTTAATGGGTCCCACTCTGTAACTCTGGGCAATAGCTTGCTTAATCTCCACAACGGCCCTCACAGCACTTGGATGTCTGGCTTCACCCTGGAGCTGTCCAGGAGTGGGTGCCTCACAGGGAAAAGGCAGGAGGGGTTCCACAGCGGTATGCGTACAGTCCCTTGAGACCCTAACATGTGAGTAGTGTGCTATACAAGTGTGAAGTTTACAGTTTGTGAAAACATTGGGAAAACGTGCTGCAGATGAGAGCATATGTTTCTTTTTTACCTGCAAATGTATAAATGGAGAATTTATGGTGCTAA
Organism: Pleurodeles waltl; assembly: GCF_031143425.1. Classification (NCBI taxonomy): domain Eukaryota; kingdom Metazoa; phylum Chordata; class Amphibia; order Caudata; family Salamandridae; genus Pleurodeles; species Pleurodeles waltl. Next base: position 959,062,189 of record NC_090447.1, on the reverse strand, counting down.
AATCATCATCTTCCTAGCTTTCAGGAACAGGCATACTTGAATCAGAAAAACACATTTTTCAACACTGCAGTGGCATTTTATGGAGACATAGCCCATTCTTTCTATTTTTTCTGGTTCTGAACCTCCTCACGGTTAGTGGTAGAAATGGGTGTGAAACCAATGGTAGATCACAGAAAAGTATACGTTTTTGAAAATAGACAAAATTCCCAATTCATTGAGGGGTCATTTGTGTAGATCCTATAACGTTTTTTTATAGAAAGTAACAGTTGCAATAAAATAAATATTGAAATTGAGTTAAAAAACACTCACCCCTTTGGGTCTACATTTTCATGTGTAACTTCTTCTAACTACTTCAGAATTTCAAAAACAATATACTAATATGTCTGCTGGAGGCTTCTGGTTGCAGGATATATAGGGCTTGTAGGTTCAACAAGAAGCCAAAGTACCTAGAGCCAATAACTGAGCTGCCCCTTGCAATAAGTTTTCATTGTGTACCGGGCTTACAGCAATTTATTTGGTAAAATATAAATAGTGAAAAATAGGTATCAAAGAAACCTATGTATTTCTGAAACGGGCACAAGATATGGAGTTTAGAAGCAGTGGTTATTTGCACATCTCTGAGCTTGTGGTTACTCATACTAGCATATGAATTACATGGCATTGCTCACAATGACTTATTTTGTACACACTGTGTTGCATATGGACCTTCTTAGGGCATTTCCCTGAATCGTTTTGCTTTATACTGCCAAATTTTTTTGCTGACTCTCTTTGCGTGGCCTTAGGACTCTGGGCACTTTTCCACTGTACTGGAGTGGGAAAGTGAGTGCATCCTTCCTGCCCATGCCAGAAAAAATGCACACCAAATACCCGGGGCAGGTACAGCCCTGACCAGTAGTGGAATGCTGCACTGAGTGTGCCAACCCCCAGAGGAGTCTGACCAACATGTATTAAGCCTGATAGTGTAGGTCTGTAGAGGTGCAGGTGCACCTGAGCTCAGAGTGGCATCTCCCCCGCCATGGAAAACCTTGCAAAGGCCTTCCACTACCCCTAAAGCAACCCCAGGAGGATGGAACATGTGGGATGCAGAAGACAGGGCAGGTACGCAAGGGTCTCCTATGCCCTGGTAGGGGATAACCCCCATGTGGGTTTACCTACTTAGAAGGTTGGCTCTTCCATGACATTTGTCTGATCCTTTTGAAGTGGTCTTATGGCCCTGGATGCTTTCCCACTGTAAGTAAAGTGTGTAAGTGTGTGCACCTTTTCTACATATGTTAGTGGTGCCTACCAGTATGCTCACAATTACACATTGGTGTTCTCGTATATGTACTGAACCCGGCCCAGCTTGGTGGAATGAACACACTTCCACAGTGGTGTTTTCATGTATTTACTGAGCCTGGCATAGCTTATCGGTGTGTGCATACTTGAACAATGGTGGTTTCATACATACTGAACCTGGCATAGCTTGCCAGCATGTGGAACTTTGCACATTGGTGTTTTCATATATATACTGAGCCTGACACAGCTTGCCAGTATGTGCACACTTGCACAGTGATGTCTTCATATACATATATACTGAGCCTGTCACAGCAGGATTGTATGGGCGCACTTGCACCTTTGTGGTTTTCTTACAACTTGAGTCCAGCCTAACCCTGCGTGCACCAGGATACATGTGCCCATGTATACAATTAATCCTAGCTTGCAATAGTGGATTGCAGTGGATCAGCCTCATAATGCTAACTATCATTGGATTCACAATGACAAACCCCTTCCGGAGATAAAGGTGGCAACATCTATAAAACGTGGGCAGACAGACCTCTACCATTTGAGGACCTGGCTGGATAGATTGGAGAGTGAGGTTTTGACACTTGGCCTCCCTTAGCCAGATCATGGTCCCACTAAAGATTAAGGATCTGCATTCCATGGCCCTATGGCAGACAGGACTAAAATTTAGTAGAAACATCTGTGGTTCAAAGGGGAACCCTTTAAACCACCCCAACTTCAGAGGTACATTTCACTATAATGAGGGCCACCACAATTCAGCAACTTAGAGACAGACTTTGCAGGAATGTGGGATAGAGACCATGAACTGTGTCCTGCACCCTGTTAGAGGAATATGTTGTGCCCAGGAGTATTTCTTGCCCTGGGAAGGGACCATGCACCGTGCCTGCATGGTTGCTGGCTTGGGCAAACTGCTATTGCAGGATGGGGAGGGCGTGCCCAAGAGTCCTGCTGAACATTGCTGCATCTTATGGGAATTGTTGTGCCCTTGTGTCTCATCTTCCTCTGCCTTACCATCCATCCTTATGTCTGTGTGCTTGGTAAATGCTGCACACTGTTTTGGAGTGTTGTTTGAAGTGATGGGTGGCTCAACTGTTAAGGGGGATTTTGTCATGACAGAGGAATGAACAAAGAAGCATTTCAACTCACTTCACCTCCTTGACATTACACTGCTTATTTTTGGTGACCATTGCAGGATACGATCATCACTGTCTTCATTGCACTTCCATATCCAGTTGCAGAAAAGTAGAACAGTGTCCACAGCTTCCAGCTGGCTTCTCAAGGTTAATTCGCCCTTGAGTGACTAGATGGGAGGAGTGCTTATCGTGAATTGGTACCTCCCATCACACACTCACACAGGGATCTCCTGCTGGTATGGTGACCAACAGGCATGGGTTCTAATTCAGGACATTGAGTGTAAAACTTCAGGACAAAGGGACAAACTTCAGGGCAAAAATTCAGGAAAGAAGGTTAAATACAGGACAAACATTCAGGACAAAAGGCAAGTCTTACAGACACAGAGGAGGGTGTGCAATAGTATGTAAGTAAATAGGCAACCAAGTACAAGTCAAAATAAGTTTATATTAGGATCCGAAGTAGTACAGAAGACCAAGCAAATTTTGACCACTGATGTAAGTGATAGAGGATTTTGGCCCCCCTAATATGATTGCTAGTACATGGACTCACAGATAGTAGCAATATTAGTTTTAGTGCCGGTTTATGAAATTGTACATTTTCTCTGAATTAGCACACTTCAGAAGTTCTTTGTTCCTATGAGAAAATTGGTAGAATTCTGTGCATGAATGTTTAATGTTTACCAGGATCTGCAATTCTTCCTTCACAAGCTCAACATCACACCTATTTTATGTGCCAGTCCAGGAAAACTTAAATTGACAAAAAATCCTCTCAATAGGTGCATTGCTGCTGGCAAGCTAAGTATAATTGACATGACATTATTTATATTGGGAACATCGCAAGGCAAGTTTTACAAAACGTTAAGCCATTTCTGCACATGTGGCCAGTTGGTGCCTGCCACAGCTCGCAAAGCATGAGCAATTATACTATATTTGTCACAGTTGCAGTGCCAGATGATTGTTCAAGTTAACCGCATAAGCAACTTTGCTGAGCTGTGTAGGAGGCTGGACTGGCTTGTAGTGAGTACCAAGGGGTACTTGCACCTTGCACCAGGCCCAGTTATCCCTTATTAGTGTATAGGGTGTCTAGCAGCTTAGGCTGATAGATAATGGTAGCTTAGCAGAGCAGCTTAGGCTGAACTAGGAGACGTGTGAAGCTACTACAGTACCACTTAGTGTCATATGCACAATATCACAAGAAAACACAATACACAGTTATACCAAAAATAAAGGTACTTTATTTTTATGACAATATGCCAAAGTATCTTAGAGTGTACCCTCAGTGAGAGGATAGGAAATATACACAAGATATATATACACAATAGCAAAAATATGCAGTATAGTCTTAGAAAACAGTGCAAACAATGTATAGTTACAATAGGATGCAATGGGGACACATAGGGATAGGGGCAACACAAACCATATACTCCAAAAGTGGAATGCGAACCACGAATGGACCCCAAACCTATGTGACCTTGTAGAGGGTCGCTGGGACTATTAGAAAATAGTGAGAGTTAGAAAAATAACCCTCCCCAAGACCCTGAAAAGTGAGTGCAAAGTGCACTAAAGTTCCCCTAAGGATAAAGAAGTCGTGTTAGAGGAATAATGCAGGAAAGACACAAACCAACAATGCAACAACGATGGATTTCCAATCTAGGGTACCTGTGGAACAAGGGGACCAAGTCCAAAAGTCACAAGCAAGTCGGAGATGGGCATATGCCCAGGAAATGCCAGCTGTGGATGCAAAGAAGCTTCTACTGGACAGAAGAAGCTGAGGTTTCTGCAGGAACGAAAAAGGCTAGAGACTTCCCCTTTGGTGGACGGATTCCGCTCGCCGTGGAAAGTTGTGCAGAAGTGTTTTCCCGCCGAAAGAATGCCAACAAGCCTTGCTAGCTGCAAATCGTGCGGTTAGCGTTTTTGGATGCTGCTGTGACCCAGGAGGGACCAGGAGGTCGCAAATTGGACCAAGAGGTAGAGGGGACGTCGAGCAAGACAAGGAGCCCTCTTAGCAGCAAGTAGCACCCGGAGAAGTGCCAGAAACAGGCACTATGAGGATGCGTAAAGCAGTGCTCACCCGAAGTTACACAAAGGAGTCCCACGTCGCCGGAGACCAACTTAGAAAGTCGTGCAATGCAGGTTAGAGTGCCGTGGACCCAGGCTTGGCTGGGCACAAAGGATTTCCGCCGTAAGTGCACAGGGGTCGGAGTAGCTGCAAAAGTCGCAGTTCCCAGCAATGCGGTCAGCAGTCGATTCCTTGGCAGAAGGTGAAGAGAGAGATGCAGAGGAACTCAGATGAGCTCTTGCATTCGTTATCTAAAGTTTCCCCAGAGACAGAGACCCTAAATAGCCAGAAAAGAGGGTTTGGCTACCTAGGAGAGAGGATAGGCTACTAATACCTGAAGGAGCCTATCAGAAGGAGTCTCTGACGTCACCTGGTGGCACTGGCCACTCAGAGCAGTCCAGTGTGCCAGCAGCACCTCTGTTTCCAAGATGGCAGAGGTCTGGAGCACACTGGAGGAGCTCTGGACACCTCCCAGGGGAGGTGCAGGTCAGGGGAGTGGTCACTCCCCTTTCCTTTGTCCAGTTTCGCGCCAGAGCAGGGCTAAGGGGTCCCCTGAACCGGTGTAGACTGGCTTATGCAGAATTGGGCACATCTGTGCCCAAGAAAGCATTTCCAGAGGCTGGGGGAGGCTACTCCTCCCCTGCCTTCACACCATTTTCCAAAGGGAGAGGGTGTAACACCCTCTCTCAGAGGAAGTTCTTTGTTCTGCCATCCTGGGCCAGGCCTGGCTGGACCCCAGGAGGGCAGATGCCTGTCTGAGGGGTTGGCAGCAGCTGCAGTGAAACCCCAGGAAAGGCAGTTTGGCAGTACCAGGGTCTGTGCTACAGACCACTGGGATCATGGGATTGTGCCAACTATGCCAGGATGGCATAGAGGGGGCAATTCCATGATCATAGACATGTTACATGGCCATATTCGGAGTTACCATTGTGAAGCTACAGATAGGTAGTGACCTATATGTAGTGCACACGTGTAATGGTGTCCCCGCACTCACAAAGTCCGGGGAATTGGCCCTGAACAATGTGGGGGCACCTTGGCTAGTGCCAGGGTGCCCTCACACTAAGTAACTTTGCATCTAACCTTTACCAGGTAAAGGTTAGACATATAGGTGACTTATAAGTTACTTAAGTGCAGTGTAAAATGGCTGTGAAATAACGTGGACGTTATTTCACTCAGGCTGCAGTGGCAGGCCTGTGTAAGAATTGTCAGAGCTCCCTATGGGTGGCAAAAAAAATGCTGCAGCCCATAGGGATCTCCTGGAACCCCAATATCCTGGGTACCTCAGTACCATATACTAGGGAATTATAAGGGTGTTCCAGTAAGCCAATGTAAATTGGTAAAATTGGTCACTAGCCTGTTATTGACAATTTGAAAGAAATGAGAGAGCATAACCAATGAGGTTCTGATTAGCAGAGCCTCAGTGAGACAGTTAGTCACTACACAGGTAACACATTCAGGCACACTTATGAGCACTGGGGCCCTGGTGAACAGGGTCCCAGTGACACATACAACTAAAACAACTTATATACAGTGAAAAATGGGGGTAACATGCCAGGCAAGATGGTACTTTCCTACAAGCTGTTAAAAAGTGAGCTTTGTTTTCATGCAGCATGGTTCTAATGCCGACAAATAATGGATCTCTGAAAAATCAAACCATTTTTCCAAATGCATTAAGAAGTGCTCCAAAATGTTTGAAAAATCACTCTGCATGTTTGCACTCAGTACTGAATCATGGGACATCAAGTAATTGGCATTAGAATCCAAAGAAATGGTTTTCCTCTCTGTCCCTTAAGATGTTCCAAAATGTCCCAAAGATGCCTAGTACCTCCAGGGCACTCAGCTCATCCTTCTCAAGCTGAAGGATAGCCACACTGAAAATGATGAAAATATTGTGAACGAAAAAGGTTTGCCTTGTCACTTTGTGGCCGACCCACTTTCAAGACCTAGAAAATCCCATATTGCTCTTAGTGCTTTTTCTTGCCTAAGGGATAGGAAATAGGATTTCAGTGCTACCCAGCACTTCAATATTCGATCGATGGCTGGGAACAGAGTAAACCACTGTGTTGGGAGATGCCGAAACACAGGCTGCCACTCTAGGTCAACAAAAGAAAAAAGTCTCTCAACTCCACTGTTTGCTTAGCTGAAGAAGAGAAATGACTCTAGACTTTAAGAATAAAGGATTCTACATCCATAGAAAATCCATTATAGGCTTGTTTAGCACAGTTGTTTAGAATATGGGCAAGACAGTTTGCAGGCAGAATCTCTTCATTTGCTCTCTTCAAAAGCTGAAATACAGAGTGATGTCATCCACAGTTGACACTAGCGCTGTCTCCACAGCGTTCAGCGACGTGCTCCAATTTCAACCCTTACTCTTTTAGTTTTGTTGTCATATGCTGTGCAATTGCAATAACAGTCTCAGCAGGATTCTCATAGGAATCCAGCAGAGTGTAGGTCACACCAGAAGTGATAGTTTAATTTTCCCTTTGTTTGAGGCATTGCAGCAAACTGGGAAATATCCATCTTTTAAGTCTTCACATGCTTGCTGCAATGACAGACGTGCAATCATTTTCTGAGTGATCCTGGATGCCTTTGTGTGGCCACAGGATGCTTTTATCGTAATGGGTGAATCCAGATAAATTACTTTGGACAGCTTGAAGCCACAATCCAGGGAGTGGTAGGCGATGTGATGCTTTGCAGGAGGGCACACCTTGGTCACTTCTGCAGCTGTGACTTAAAATAAAACAAAAAGAAAATACAAGGTATAAGCAGCATGCAAATAAAGTCTCCTAACCCAAAAGCAATTATATTAGGCTCTTGATATAAACTAAGTGAGAAAAGCATGCTAAAGGCAACCTGACTTGGTAAACACTGTTGCACATTTAAAGAGAGCAATTGAAAAGTGCAAGATGACTCGCATAAACAATGGGGAGTTTTAGAAAGATTGGGAAAAAGCAGAAAGAAGAAAAAGGCAACATAGGTCACATTATGAGGACGCAAGCAATAATTTACTTTGGCTATTTCTGGCTGGAAGCTTGGTTTTTGATATGCTGTAATTGTTGCCATCTTTGCCCTGCCTGAGGGATTTTTCTTATGTCATGCTCCTGCCTCATGGGGTTTGATACCCAGCTCTTGTCCTGGGCAATGAAAAAATCTTTATTACAGAGGCTGCACTTGGCCTTGTACACATCTTCTAAAGACTTCCGGGTTAGGGTGTGTATGTTCCTATTCAGGTCTGTACTTCTCAGAGCACTTCTTTGCCTTTTTCTTGTGTGGCTCCGGCAAGGAGTCTATGTGCGAGGTAGATGTTGCATATGAATATGCTTCTACATCCGATGTAAACGTTGCCTCTGCAGCACCTTCACCTAACGCATAATCAGACGTGTTTTTTTTCTGAAAATACCCAACAAGCTTGAGATGTAGATGCATACTATATTCATTGGGGAAAAAAGACATATCACCTTTTCCAGTATGCTGGCAGCTTTGAGCAACTGTGCAGGTCTATTTTTGATATTTCATATGACCATAGCCAATTTATAAGGTTCTTGCACTGGGTTGTCCAAGCTGATATCTTGTTTACAGTTCATTGCGTGAGCAGGCATGTTTGGTTGAGTAATATGGTATTACTGAAGGCAGAATTTTGTAAACACCAATCCATATATTAAAGGAATAGGCAGAAAGTTGTCAAAAGAAACAGCTTGACATTTGGCCTCTATTCTTGAACACATAGCACTTGTGACAAGCTGAAAATAAAATGTAAAGGCACCTTATTGCCCATTTATCTTCTTGACTGAACCTCGTAAGGCTGGGATGTAAGTGTGATAGTTTGCTAGACTTTGTGCACTTGTTCCTATGCCGGTTATGAATGCGAGAGACATTGGCACATTTTGGGACTTCTTGTGGGTAGTGCTGTTGAGGAGATAAATGGGGTTCTGTTGCTCATTATCTCATTGATTCCGACAAACAGCAACATTTTCCATTATCAGTTCCCAATTTGTTGATTTTGTTGATGTAGAAAGGGTGAAGGCCTGTCCAAAGGCAGCATCACAATGATTGATACACGTTGTACATTGTGACTCAGTGAATTAAATACACCTGCCAGAGTCTATGTATCCTATAAACCATTATTTCACATGCTCCTTCATAAGACTTCCCCAAACACTGATGGGCTTAAAGACCTCCTTTCAGTGTCTAGTTTTTGTATTAAAAAATATGATGGTTCTCCAAACTACCCACATGCGGCCCTAATAAAAATCAGTTTAGTCTCAAATACTCATTTCCAACCCAATCCAATCTAGGCCAATTTACATGTTGTCTATGCAAGTGCACACCATGTCAATGCACACAGGCACCAAACAATCTCCTAAGTAACCCCAAACACTCTCCAAGATATACCAAAGTTCAGTCAACTAATGAAAATATACTGTGTTCTGGGCTAACTCAAAACATACTGGGGAATAGCTTGACCAAGACTTGGCACATATGGAACATCAAGCAGCAGCTTACCCATAAAAGTGGTCAGAGTGACATATCTATCGGGCCATCCAAAGCCAATTTTGCGTTGCTTTGACTGACCTCATAGATAGGTGCTTTGACTTACTCTGTGCCAGAAAGGCGATCAATGGGCAATGCACTGCTTTTTTCTACACACCACCCATGGGTTTTAACACTGCCCTAGATTTACTTAATCATGCAAACCTGGGAAACCCAAAAAACCTTACACCTCCTCAGAGGAGGACTAACAAGGAGAAATAATGTTTTTTCTCCTCATTTTTTGTGGTGCTCTTTCCTGCACAAAAACAATCCTGCATGCAATGCAGACAACCTTGCACCATGGCGCAAGGGTGCCTGGATAGGCAGCCCATTGTGCTCCTGCACAGGAGGAAAGGACAGGAATGCACCATATTGCATGAATACAGTGCATTCCTGCCATTTTATATGGGCATAGGGCTGCGCTGCAAGAAGGCTTGCATCGTTGCCCTACTCCAAATCCTCATAAAAAATCCCCACAGTCAACAATGAGACTGCATGGTAGACAGACTAAGGGCCTCATTATGACCCTGGCGGGCGGCGGAGGCCGCCCGCCAGGATTCCGCCCTCCATTATACCGCTCCGCGGTCAGAAGACCGCAGAGGGTATTATGAGTTTTTCCCTGGGCTGGCGGGCGGTCTCCAAAAGACCGCCCGCCAGCCCAGGGAAAAACTCCCTTCCCATCAGGATGCCGGCTCGTAATCGAGCCGGCGGAGTGGGAAGGTGCGACGGGTGCTACTGCACCCGTCGCGTATTTCACTGTCTGCTACGCAGACAGTGAAATACTAGCGGGGCCCTCTTACGGGGGCCCCTGCAGTGCCCATGCCATTGGCATGGGCACTGCAGGGGCCCCCAGGGGCCCCACGACAATCCCTACCGCCATCCTGTTCCTGGCGGGCGAGCCGCCAGGAACAGGATGGCGGTAGGGATTGTCAGAATCCCCTCGGCGGCGCAGCGAGCTGCGCCGCCTTGGAGGATTCTTACGGGCAGTGGAAAACCGGCGGGAGACCGCCGGTTTTCCCGTTCTGACCGCGGCCAAAGCGCCGCGGTCAGAATGCCCAAGGGGGCACCGCCGGCCTGTCGGTGGTGCTCCCGCCCCCGTTGGCCCTGGCGGTAGAGAACCGCCAGGGTCAGAATGAGGGCCTAAATCTCTGGGCATCAGCCGAGTCACCTCACTAACCATATGAGGCAACATTTAACTGGTGGCATGGCAAGCCATGAAAGAGCAACATTTTACATTAGCAGTGCATAAAACAAAGCAGAAGCTTTAATGCCATCCAAATAGCAGTTCGAGAAAAAGACCTGTGATACATGCTGATGATCACGGCTCACCTAAAGGTGATAGCAGCAGGTAAAACATGACATTTGACACATCAGAAGAGGAACTGGATATGGGGATGGCGGACAGTAGAATCCATGGTCCATGCCACTGATCAGACAATAGACACAGAGCAATGGATAAAGACTGGCATAGTTGACAAAAAAAAGCAGGCAGATGATCATGGAAAGGTGACTGCAGCCTTCACAGAATGGCAACTTCTAATACAGCCAATGCAAAATGAACATTAAAAGAGGCAAACACACAGACACACATGTACTGGATGACCAGAAGATCTATGTATTAAAACAGACTCCGAGCTGTGCTGAATGCTTCCAAGTAGAGACACCAAGGCTAGTACTGATTTCATAACAGAAAAATGTCATGTAAGTAAACAAAAGTTGATTAGTCACCAGAATTAATTTTCATCCCTTCTATAGCTCAGTTAAACCATTGTAGCTGTCTCTCAATCTCTCACAGACGTTGAACCTTTCAAAGGATAGGAAAATACTCAGAGCAATGAGTCCCTGCATAAAGGCCAGATCAGTGTTTTATATGGTAAAAAATAAATGCAATCAACCAAAACAAAAGGTTGTTTATATTGGTCTGCCACTAGCACTGCTGAGTACCACACTTACTACATATAAAGACTGCCTCATAATATTTCCACTTCATGTCTCTTTCTCAAACAATCTTACACTGCCTGTCTCTTTATTTCACTTGTGCAGAGCTTTTTACACCCTGCTTTCTCCATTGTCTATGATGTTGACTGCCCCTTTAGCATCAGTTGAGAATGCAGCACTGGGATGGATCAAAGGGCTTGCAGCTAGGCAAATCTTTCAGGTCAGGGCCAGCTCTAGGGCGATGAGACCAGTGACACCACACTTGGTGCTGACTTCGGGTGGGGCCACTGTGTTTGCAGGTATAGTATAGCTTTAAAAATATCTGCTGCAACATTCCTTGCCTCAGCAATTTTCAGGCAACAATAAATATGTCAAGATAACGCTGGTGATTAATGTTCTGCCTGGAGAGAAATCAGAGTTTTCTCTAGTGGAAGTTTAAGGTAGCACAGAGGGTTACATTCCAAAGAGGGTTAATATACCTGCCTGCTTTAAATAATGTGTACCATGCAGGTCACAAAGTGCATATAATGCAAATAGGTTAGTGGGTTACTACTTTTGTCAGAGAGGTCCTTTTGTTACTTGCAGTTTATAAGTGAAAATCCTAATATAGACCGGGTAAGCTATTTGTTTTCATCAAAGAACTGCATACATAGAGCAAGGTCTAGATTAGAGAGTTATGATTTTTTCCCCAGTCTTTCACTATCCTAAGGTTGCAAAAAGGGTTCCTTTGTGTAGAACTCAATTGTTATTGTTACAGTGAATTAAATGTACCGCCATATATTTCTAGCGCCAGGGCACTCTTTGTTAGTGTATCAGCCTCGTGCATTATTAGGGAACAGGGACTCTTGCAATCTCAACTTAGAGCCTGTCTTGTTGGTCTGGAGGTTAGATCCAGTTTTTCTGGGGACTGGGAGTCTGTGCACAGGCACACAACATCATACTCAGAGGTAGGAGTCAATGAAGGACAACGACGCATGCAGTAAGTCTGGAAAAGACCAAACGCGTGCTCTACACATCCCAAAGAGGATGGCTCGGTCCCCTATAAGCTATTTTAATTGACCCTGAGCATCAGGGCCATTGAAAACAGTCCTGCAGTTGGAGCAGCAAGTACTAGGATTGGCTGATGGGTTTCAAGCCAGTCCTAGGTAGCTTTGTAGGCTATCCCACAACGTCCTGGACAACAATTGGAGGGTGAAACATGCTGAATCATTCGCTGTCATCCCAAGCCCACAAAATTACAGGCAAATGGTGTCCATTGAGGAAATAGTCATGGACAGCAGAGGGCCAAAATTGTGGAAAGTCCGTGAATTTTATGAATGGTTGTTTACCCTATCTGCAGGGAACTGATGACCTCTTTGCTCTGCCTTAACCGGCCCTTGGGAAGAGTTTAAAAGCTCTACTGTGAGTGATTAATCCATTGTTTACACAGAATTTTTAAGAAAGCTATACCTTAAGTGAACACTGGAAGGACCTAGGGCCAGATGTAGCAAAGTAAGATTTTGCGAATCAGAAATTGCGAGTCGGTGAGACTCGCAATTTCCGATTTGCAAAATCGGATGCAGTACGGTGTCTCAGACACCGACTGCGAGTCGCTATGGGGTCGCAAAGACCCACCTCATTAATATTAATGAGCTGGGTCACATTTTGCGACCCCATAGCGAGTCCCTGCACTCACAGGGATGGTGGCCTGCTGAAGTCAGCAGACCTCCATGTCTGTGACTGCTTTTTAAATAAAGCAGTTTATTTTTTTTATTTTGCAGCCCGTTTTCCTTAAAGGAAAACGAGTTGCAAAATAAAAAAAGTAACGAAACCATTTGGTGAGTCCATTGGACCACTGCCTGCTCTGAAAACCCCTTTTTGGCAACATTCACAAAGGGGAAGGGGTAACTGCGAATTGCTTTGCGACCGCATTCGCGGTCACACAGCAATTTAGCATAGCGATGCTAGTCGCAAATAGGAAGGGAACACCCCTTCCTACTTGCGAGTCCCATTCACAATTTGCAAGTCAGAACCAACTCGCAAATTGTGAATGTGCATCGCAAAAGGCATTTTGCATGGCGCAAACTGCGATTTTGGCAGTTTGCACCATTCAAAATGCTTTCTACATCTGGCCCAAAGATCCTAAAAAAGTGATATTAAGAGATCGTACATAAAAAATACTGCAAACGTAAACATTTGTGAATAATTATTACATTTAACTTATAATAAGTGTAATCCCCACATATTAATGCTATCAAGGCTGGCATAATGAAAACACTGGTATTGTCCAGCACCTCTTTGGAAGTGCCCGGACCCCCTGCCTAAAGTTGAACGCAACTGATTAAATGCTTTGAAAAACATTTGGAGGCTATTGATGGAACCAAATTTGAAACAGCTAGGAAACAAGTCATGTGTATAATTGTCAGAGGGTAGAGGGAAGAAGGTTATTTGATCGCATAACCCCCATTGAAAAAGATTAGGAGGAGGATCAAGAATGGGATGTGTTCATTGAAGCTAAAACTGGAATTAATATTATTTTGACACAGCAATTAGTGTAATTACAGAAAGATGCAACTTCTATTACTGCTACTAAGGACCTGGAGTATCAATTGAGTTTCATATTGTATACAAAGAGTGAAGTTGCACTGCAAACCTGCCAATCTTTATGCAGTTGTCAATCTAGTTCTCAAAGAAGGAGAGGCATATACAAATCAATTAAAAAAGAACAACAAAAAGAGCAAGTCAAATTCAAGCAGCAACAGATTGGCATGCTACTGTTGTGGGTCCAGTAGCCGTTCGGCATCTAGCAAGGGGTATCCTGCTATAGGCAACATTTGTAAGGGATGTGGAAAGACAGGCCATTTCCTTAAGATTTGCAAAACCTTTTGCATAAAGAAGGTCTTTAAAGCGGAAGAATCAAAATCAGAGGAAAACTCAGAATAAAGTGAAATGATGGGTAATTTAGTGTTACTTGTGTCTGTCGTCAACAAGGAAGGCTTACAGAATCAACCTAAAGGCAATTTCACATGAAAGGGGAAAGTGTGTAGATGCTAGTAGACACTGAATCCAGAATCACTATTTTGTCAAAGGACACCAACGAAAATTTAAAATGCAAAGCAGCATTACATGCTAGCAGGATCATCCCAGGAGCCTATGGGGCCACAAGATTAAACTAAAAGGAGTATTTAATGTAGATGTGATGTTCAAGAAGAAAAGTACATCATCAAAGGTATTTGTAGTAGACCACAATGTCAACATCCTTGGTTGCTTAAAGCAACAGAAGCTGAGAATGTTGATTAATCCATGGCAACCTCCTTATATTTTCAGCATTCAAGAAGACGACTTAAAAGCTGTTCTCACAAAATACAAGCAGGTATTAAATGGAAAACTTAGATGCTTAAAGAATTTCAAACATGAAATAATTCAGGTCAAAGACTTTTTTTCTCAAAGGAACAGTAGAGTACCTTGGACACCTCACTGATGAACATGGTGTTCAACCATTCCTGACATCTACAGATCCTAAGTCACCAACCTCAAATACTCAAATAAGATGGAAGGAGTTGCTTCATTTTTAAGCATGTGTGAATTTAAATCTAAATTCATACAAAATTATGCAATAAATGTTGATCCACTTTGAAAAAGGAAGAGCGCAAACTTTATATGGGATGGAAAGTGTGAGCAGAGCATGAAGGGCATACAAAAATAACTTGAGTTGGTACCATCCCTGTAGTCTTTCAGTGAGAAATTACAAAGTATAGTAACCACTGATGCTAGCCAGATCAGGTTGGGAATGGTGCTCAGCCAGATAACAGCTAATGGAAAAAAAGTATTGTCTTTGCATCACGTAAACTGAGAGATCCAAAGTCAAACTATTCAGTGATTGAATGAGAGCTATTAGCCTGTGTCTGGACAGTTACAAAGGTTTCCTTTGGGTCATATAGTCCAATATACGCACAGATCACAAGCCCTTAGTCAGCATTTTGGAAGGGAAGGGTTCTAGTAAACCTACCCTAAGAATCGCAAAGCTAGCATGTAAGTTACAAGAGTACTAATTTAGGATGGAGCATATTTCTGGAAGAGTGAATGTTTCCGATGACTACCGTGCAATAGTGAATCTGATTGTGAGGACGATGGTGATTTGCTAGATGCATCTTTGTTTGATTGTGAATAGTCCAATGGCAATACTACCAAACAAGAATGGAGGGAGGCCAATAGAAATGACAGCATTTGCAGAAATAGAATAGTACATAGTTGGAGGATGGCCATGTGAAAAGATACTAAAAGAAATTTTGCAACAATATTGGAAAATTAAGTACAGTATTACTACTGTTGATGAGGTACCTCTCTGCAGAGAAACCCTGATTGTCCCAATGACCTTGAGAGGAAGATTGATGGCCCTCACACTTGAAGGCCATGTGGGAATGACAGGAACTAAACAAAAACTTAGGGAAGTGTATTGGTGGCCAGCCACGAATCACAATGTTGATATATTTGCCAGCCAATGTTCCATCTGAGCTAAACTGGATAAAACTATGACCACTCACAGATGCCCCAGGGCATCTGTAAAGCTACCTGATGGTCCTTGGATAAAAGTCAGGATCTACTTTATTGTACCAATGAATGCTTTACCCCTAAACATGCATTATGCCATTGTTATTGTAGACTACTTCAGTAAGTGGCTTGAGGCTAAGTTTGTGTCACAACCCACCAGTTCTGATCTGACAACATTTCTGAAGGAATTGTTTTGTAGAGAGGGTTTTCCACATCAGTTAGTCTCTGACAATGGAGTGCAGTTCTATCCCAAGAAATTGTTACATTCTTGAAAGGAAATAACATAGAACATGTACGGTCATCCTTGCACCATCACCAAAGCAATGGGCAGGTTGAACGGGCTAATCGCATTCTCAAAGAAACCATTCAAATGGAGTTAACTTCTCATATCCCCATAGCAGCAGCCCTTAGAACCAGACTATCATCATATTCTACCACTCCATCCAACACAACGGGTAGAACACCCTTTGAGTTGCTCAGAGGTAAATTAGCCATCACACAATTGCAGCCATTCTGATCTTTGCCATGGAAGAAGTGGGAAACGTAGAACATGAAGGATAAAGAGTCCAAAATGAGAAAGTTTGCAGACAAGCACCAAAAATGCATGCGTAGCAACTACAATGCTAGTAATACCGTCAAGGAGATGAATGTGAACGCTGGTGATTTGGTTAGAGTGAAATATCAAAAGAAAGGAGCAATGATGAGCAAGTACAGTGAACCAAGACATGTAGTTAAGACCAAGAACAAGAACAGCAGGGATGCTCCCACTCTTCTAATAAGTTTTGGCTTTCATGAGCTTAGGTGTGAAGTGATGATGACGTTTGGCGTCATCAGACTCCCACCCTATTATCTACATCATTCATGGGAGTGGCAAACACATCCACCTCCAATGTAATACATTTAGGCCCTCATCATGAAAAGGAAAAGCTTTTTAGGAATGGTGGGGTAGGAAGAGGGAGGAGGGATCGGAATAGAGGTTGAGGGAGAGGTTGTTGGAGGTGTATGTCTGCTGGACTTGGGTGCAGGTGCATGGGCAGTGTGCGTGTGTGAGGTGGATGGCTGTTGGGTGTCTGAGTGCTTGCGTTTGTGACCTTTGAGGGGACAGACAGGGTGGGAGAGGACACAGGGTAGGCATGCATGGATGTTGTGGAGGTGTCTGCTAGTGAGGTGTGTCTGCTGCCTGGTGTCATGGTGCTGGTGGTGGATGTTGATGCAGTTCATGCAGGTGTGAGTGTGGAGGTGACTGTGAGGGAGGAGGAGGGGGAGACAGTGGAGGCAGTGGATGTGGTTGTGTGTGCTACTGTCTGGTGTTTAACTGTGATACTTTTGTGTGATGTCTTGTGTGCATGCTCGTCTGTATGTGTACATGGGATGGGTTGGGGTTCAGGAGACTGGGACGGGGAAGTGGTAGTTGGAGGGGGGATGGTAGGAACAGGGACAATGGCTGCCATCAGAGAGGAGGCCGGGCCTGAATTGTTCCCTGTTGGCTGCAAATTCACTGTGGATGCCCTCCAGGAATGCATTGCATTGTTGCATCTGGAATGCCAGCCCCTGGATGACATTCACAATGGTTGACTGCCCTACAGAGATGGATCTCAGGATGTCAATAGCCTCCTCACTCAGGGCAGCAGGGCTCACAGGGGCAGGGCCTGAGGTACCTGGGGCAAAGGAGATACCACCCTCCTGGGTGAGCGGGCACGGGCAACTCGCTGAGAGGCTACTGGGAGGGCGGTGCTGGTACGAGTGGTGGTGGCTGTACCTGCAGCCTGGCTGGTCATATAGGTGTCTGCCACCACCAGGGACCTTCCATTGGAGGAGGTATCTGAGTCAGTGTTGTCACCTCCTGTCTCCGCTGCGGTTCTCTCCTCGTCCTCCGTCCCACTGGTTCCCTCAGCATCGGTCTATTCTGCCTCATGAGTCCTGTGGGATGCAGCTCCCTCTATTGCCAGTGCTCCTGCTCCTCCACCAGATGATGCTAATGCACACATGGACAGGATGACAGAAAAAAAGGTGGAGAGAGAGAAAGGGAGCACTAGGTCAATTACTGCCCCAACACCACAGAAGTCATACACAGTATTGTCACAGACAGGGAACAGGATTTAGCACTATCCATTGCACTGTCAAACAACTGGCTAGATGCCACAGCAAGATGAGGGCCAACCAACGCCAACTGCACCCCTCCTGGGACCCACTAAGCTCTGTCTGACATGGAATGCAACCTAGTTAGGATAACTTCTTTTCCGTTTCAACCATTACCCTGGAGATGGATAATGCTGCCATGTCTGGCCTGGCATTAGGGGCACCCACTAACTGAGACCCACCTCCCGGATCCCATGCCACCTCAGATTTTTGTTGTAACAGCCACTGTACTCACCCCCTTGTGGCTGCAGTAATGCCCTCAAGCACCCATACAGCTCTGGGTAGGCCACCACCAGTATGCGGACCATCAGGGGGGTAAGGTCCCAACAGGCACCCCTTCCTCATCCCTAGCTGGGCCTCCGTGGCCTTCCGTGCCCAGCGTCTCAGGTCCTCCCACCGTTTCTGACAGTGGGTGCTCCCCCTGCCATAGACCCCCAGGGTCCGCATATCCTTGGGAATGGCATGCCATAATCACTTATTTTGATGGACGCTGACTTGGAGAGGCGATACAGATGGGAGGACACCATTACACATACAGTCCAGCCTGTCACCCATATGGCCCACCAATCCCCTTTCCATCACCATTGGCACACATCGCCAGGCGCACACCATGTACACCAACACATGACATCCCCACCGATGACACGATGCTTGCACACACATCTACATGCATCCTTTACACATGCATTGTGCCCAAGGTGTACTCACCTGTTGGTCTGGAGGCTCATACAGCAGTCCATACTGGGGTAGGACCCCATCGACCAATCACTTCAACCACTCTGAAGTGAAGGCAGGGGCCCTTTCCCCAGTCACACGGGCCATGGTAGGCTTGAGAGACAAGTCACAGCAGCACACGCAGTGTAGGTGTTCGACTGTTGAAGGTCAGGAAACAAGTGAGCAATCATATAGAAAATGTCAGTCACGTCCACGGCAATGTACACCGTCACCATCGGCACATATCCTCATTGGCCACTGTACTCCATAGAGCCCCATATTATCCAATGAGGAATTGCACGGCGGTGCAAGACCGCCTTCCGCCACGATGACCGACATCGGCTGAGTTACCTCACTTCCACCTGTCCCTACATACAGGACAGGCAGTCGCCATTTCATGATGGGGGACAATGATCAGATTAACCTTTACTGTGTCAATGCCTAGATTTACACATACCATGCCATTCCCACTGTCCCATCACATAAATGTAACATGTACACTGAGGTGGTAGTTCCATTGTTCAAAATGTGAGAGACTACTCACTCTTGTGTCCCTTAGATACCTACCGCTGCAGATGAATAGGAGGAGAAGACAAACCCCTGTGTACAGACCCCTTGTGAACTTGGCTACACTGGAGGACAGGCACATTATACTGACTTATAGTATGGACAGGACCACAATCACAGAGCTGTGTGCCCAATTGGAGCCTGACCTGATATCAGCTATTCGTCATCCCACTGGGATTCTCCCTCTTGTGCAAGTGCTATCAGTGCTCCATTTCCTGGCTACTGGTTCTTTGCAAGCGACAATGGCCTTGGCAGCGGGAATGTCACAGCCAATGATTTTAATTGTGCTGGCAAGGGTTTTGTCTGCCCTGGTGAAACACATGTGCAGCTACATTGTTTTCCCCCAGGAGGAAGATCTGGCCACTGTGAAGGCACGATTCTATGCAATGGGGTATATCCCCAATATTATTGGGGCGGCTGAGAGTACACATATTCTGTTTGTTTCCCCGCCAGAATGAACAGGTGTTCAGGAATCATAAGAGTTTCCACTCACTGAATGTGCAATTGTTGTGTTTGTTGGACCAGTACATCTCCCATGTCACTGCCAAGTATCCTAGGTGGGTGCATGATGCCTTTGTCCTGATGAATAGCAGCACCCCAAAAGTGATGGCCCAAAAACAGAGGCACAAGGTGTGGCTAACAGGTGAGCCAGAGCCCCCACCCACTGTATGTCAGTGTATGCCTTCAGGTGTTCTCCTCATTGGATTGTGTAAGGCTAAATGTTGTCCCTCAATCCTTGCAGGTGACTCTCGCTACCAAAAGCTATTGTGGCTCCTGACCCCCGTAAGGAGTGCCAGGACAGGGGCTCAGGACCGTTATAATGAGGCACATGGGCGAACCAGATGAATAATCGAGCGGACCTTCGGCCTCCTTAATACCAGGTTCAGGTGCCTCCATCTGACAGGTGGATCCCTGTGCTACTCACAAAGAAAGGTCTGCCAGATAGTAGTGGCATGCTGCATGTTGCACATCCTGGCCCTCAGATGACATGTACCTTTTCTGCAGGAAGAGGGGACTGGAGATGACCCTGTGGTAGCAGTGGACCCTGAGGAGAGTGAGGATTTGGAGGCAGAGGATAAGGATGAGGATAACAGAACATCAGTTATACGTCAATACTTCCGTTGACACACAGGTGAGACAGTGGAGCTGACCCTTACTCTCACTATTGATCTATCTGTATGGATGTAGCATGATGACATTCACTTTCTTTGCATCTCAACTTACTGTCACCTATGGCTTCTCATTTTCCAGATGTTGGTAATATGACAACAATGTCCTGATCTGATCACTACAGACAGTTACAGGTCATTATTTGTATGCTGTCACAGTGTTCAAATCATTTGCAATAGATCTGACTGTTCCCACAAATGCACATTTTCAAAACATAAAACAGGGTCACTCAAATTGTGTTTATTGTATTGCAAATAAGTGACTGAAAAGTGCAATGGAATGGGGTGGTGGTAGAGAAAAGTCCAGGGTATTGATCCAGTCTGTTTGTAGCACAGGCCCAGTGTCTAAGGGGCTATAGGAAGGGGAGCAAAGGCAGTTCAAAGTGGACAAGGTGACAGGGTGGGACACAAGAGGGACAATCAGGAGAGTCTCATTTCCTGGCGGTGGTCTTGGTCTTTGCAAGGGTCTCTGACTTCTGTCTGGTTCACAGGGAACATTTGTGGGGTGGTTCACCTTCTGCTGGGGAGTGGTGCTGGTGGCCTGTGGGTCCTGCGGCGGGGCCTCCTGTCCACTAGGTGCAGCGGATGTGGTGGGCTGGTCAAAAGAGTGGCTAGAGGTAGGGGCCTGCTGTTTGCAGTCCATTCCCTCATGATGTTGGCCATGTCTGCCAGCACCCCTGCTAAGGCAATCACAGTGGTGTCGAGGGCCTGCAAGTCCTCCCTGATCTCCCAATGGTGTTTCTCCTTCAGCTGCTTGTTATCCTGCATGTTGTTCAGGATCTGGCCTATCGTGTCCTGGGATTGTTGGTAGGCACCCAGGACATTAGTGAGTGCCTCCTGAAGACTCGGTTCCCTGGGCCTATCCTCCTAGTGTCCCTGTTGCCCTGTGCCCCTGTCCCCTGAACGGTGTGCCCACTTCCACTGAGCCCAGGTCCCTGATTGTCTTGGGGGTGAGGTGTGGCCTGGGGTCCCTGTACAGGTGGTCACACTGCTGATTGACGTGTCCTAGAGACAGAGGTGTGGGGATGCTGGGTGGGTGCTGTGGTGTTGGTAACTAATGGTAGAGGCTCTGTGGTGGACTGTGTGTGGGCTGGGGTGACAGACTGAACAGTGGTCCCTGATGGGCCAGATTGTTGATCCAGATCCTGAAGCCCAGGGTTACTGTTATCACTGTGGGCATCTTCTGTTGGGGGACTGGATAGTCGTGGCACCTCCTCTCCACTGAGATTGGCTGGGGCAGCAGTGGGGATGTAAGTCATGTATTATGCTTCATGTCTGTGACATATTGTAAATCCCTAGCTTCCCCTCTTACGTTGCGTGTGCCCTGCCACCTTTGAATGTGTATGGTGATGTATTGTGTGATTGTTAGTTCTCCATGCTGTGCATGCTTTGGTGAAGGGTGTCCATTCAGGGCTGGGAGGGCTATCCATGCATTGGTATGGCATGCAGGGCTTGGTATTGGGGTTAGTAACATGTGTAGGTGCAGTGTGTGGGATGGATTGGAGTGATGGGAGTGAGGGTGTGAGATGGCATGCAAGTATGGCGGGTGATAAGTGGTAAATGTTGATTTACCTGTGTCCAGTCCTCCAGCTACTCCAGTGAGCACCCCCGGGATGCAGTAATGCCAAGACTTGCTTTTCCCATGCTGTGAGTTGTGGGGGAGGAGGTGAGGGTCCAAAACCAGTCCTCTGGATGGTGAGCTGGTGCCTTGCTGCCACAGAATGTACCTTCCCCCTTGGGTCGTTCCACCTCTTCCTGATGTCATCCCATGTTCTTGGATGCTGTTCCACGGCATTCACCCTGTCCACGATTCTCCGCCATAGCTCCATCTTCCTTGCAATGGATATTTGCTGTACCTGTGCTCCAAACAGCTGTGGCACTACCCTGAAAATTTCCTCCACCATAACCCGCAACTCCTCATCTGTGAAACGGGGGTGCGTTTATGAGGCCATGGGTGTTGTTTGGTGTGTGTAAGTGTGTGGGTGTCGGGTAGTGTGATTGGGTGTACATAGTGGAGTGTGTGAGGGATGTATGGGTGTGTGTGTAGTTGTCGCAGTGGTCTTGATGTCTGTCTGGAGGCAATCATATGTATTGTGGGTAATGTGGATGTGCATTTTAAAGTGCTGTTGGTGGGTGGGTGTGATGTGTGTATGGGTGTCAGGTGTGTGTTTTTTTAATTGGTCAATGTTGTGTAGTTTAGTATTTGAGTGTCCATTCTGAGCGCAGCGGTGTGTTCGGCCAATAGTTTACTGCTGTTGAATGTCTGTTGTGGTGATTCGTTGGTCATGATGTGGTGGGTATTGTTTTGTTGGTGTAACGGTATGGGTGTTGGCAAAGACAGTTTACCACTGACCTTTGGGCTGGCGGATTTCTGTTTGTGGCTGTATTCTGTCAGTTTGGTGTGTGTGTCATAATATGCCGAATGGATATTTGCCACCGCGGCGGTATGTTGGCGGCCGTCAGCGTGGAGGTAAGCAGGATTTATCACCAATGTCATGATCAGGGCCTTAGATTGCTACCTGCATTGCAATGATTGAAATGTAGTGCCAAACTCAAATGTCCTTTGAAATAATAGATACTTTAGTACAGGGATTTTAAATGCTGAGTGCAGACATTCTTTTGTTGCTATCATGACTGATTTTTCCATGCCGCAGCCTTTCACTGGGCAGGAGTTTTGCAGTGGAATGCGATGTGCATTGTGTGCCCTTCTCACCCCATCTCTTTGTAAATAATGGAGCCAGCGAGCTGTGCCTTGTGTTGTCCTGTCCAGGCACACATTCTACTCTTTGGATATTTGTAGGTGGAAAATACAAATTGAATACCCAAGAAAGAATTTGCTCATATACATTTATTTTGATTACTTGTTCGTGTGTAGAATGCATTATTTTCCCTAATTTGCTAGTGCAGGTGGGGTCAAATGTGTTACCTCCTGCCCGAGTTTGTTAATATTTAACTTGACGGAAGGCATACAATTGTTCAATGGGGTAGCAAACGAGACCAATTATAGGAAAACAAGGTTGGTGTTGAAATAAACCAAAAATAGGCCGACGGCCCTAATGTCGTTTCACCAGCTGCATTATTTAAACCTACGCCTATGAGTTTTAGATAAAGGTGTTTTCCCCAAAAATACTTATCATCATTTTTGTCAGTGGATTGTACAATGGCTTCATTATGCCTGTACTCTCATTAGCACAATCACCAGTGTTTGTGCTAAAGGATCGGTCTGTTTCCTAAAGCTGGACCCACCTCTGCACCTATGCATGAGAGCAGATTGGAGCCGTGGTACGGCGTCTTTACATTTCCAGTCAGTTTGTGTTTTTATGAATTCTTTGTTAGCAACAAAAAAAAATCTTTACTAGATATTATCAGCAATAAAACTGCAAATGAGCTAGAATAAACATAGACGTGTTACAGTAAGTTTTCAAAGACTGAGGGGGAATCTCAGTGTAGTTTACACTGTTACAGCTGTGAAGAAAATGGTACATTTACAAATGCCTGTGCCTCTAATGACTATTTCCCTGAGGGTGATACGTTACCAGATAATGTGTTGGTGCATTCAACAGCTGACGGGGTTAAAGATCACTGAAAAAAGCTAGAAGGATGTCTAAACACCAATCAGTCATTGTGTATGCGCAGGTACTAATGTCAGAATGAGAACGGATGCCACCGGCCAGAATTTAAACAATTTAAATTGGTGTAAATCACAGTAAAGCCAAGTTGATAACCATAAATCGAAATTTGAATATATTTTTTGATTATAAATGTTTAAAAAGCCACCCTTTCAGGGAGTTAATAGAACATTCTTCATTTGGAGGAAATGTTTGGCAGACAAGAAAAAATAGCTCCCCAATGCTGTAAATCAGTGTTCTGCAATGATTTCATTAGAATTATGGCCCAGCTGCTAAAAAAGAAAAAAATATTTGTCTATACATTTGCCACTCAGAGCATTTTTACAAGCCTACCCAAATGGCACAAAGTCACATTAAAAAGTGTTATTAGAGAAATAAATATTTGTTAAAAGCAACTTTCAGTGGTCATCAACTGACCTTGGAAACATTGAAACATGTGTTTTTCCAATAGCATTACTCAAGCTTGTATCTCAGTTAAGTCAGCCATCTAAGGTCACCCTTATTGTGGTACATCCACTTTCTTGTGTTGTTCAAAACATTAGACAACATACTTTTGTGCGGATGTACTTAAATGACATCTGACTGCAAGTATAAGCAGGCATGTGGTTGATGGATGAGCTGCCACTGAAGATCTTACATTGAAAATGTGGCAGAGAACATTTTGAATAAAGTCACAATGCTGAATGAAAGTGACTAATTAAAAATAGAATGACTGGCTAGACAAAAAACGTACGGACAATTTGAAAAAAATACATTCATTTAATTTGAACTCTAATCAATAGCAAACAAATGCTCTGTAAAGGAAAAAACATTTTTTTTTATTTGAGAGCGGGAGCAATTGCGGTATGATGGACTGTATCTATAAAATATTTTTGCTGGTGAGAGAGCATAACTTGGCTGTGCCATTACGTCTTTGAATACATGAAGTAAAGGAGTGGTTGTTTTCTTCTTAACATAAGAGAAGTTTTCATTTAAACTTTGTTCTCTATGAGACATACGACATACAAGTAAAGTGCACGGATGAATGCAATGTTTCATGTATGCCACATTTTATTATCATTTTGAACAAATGTTTATGCTATAGTATTTTAGAAATATTATTCTTTACAATCATTATATATTTGACCTAAGAGAGATATAGAATTTATTTACCCTGAAAGTGTATTTTTGCTTAATTAGTTTGGCTAGAGTGAAGGCCCATATATTTTTCCTGTGTTATAACCTTTGATATGAGGCTTGATTTTTGAATATTTTTATTAAGCTGCTGGTCTCAAGTTCTGAGACCGAGTCAATAGGGATATCATTGTTTGGGATGATAAGAAAAGCCAGAAGGAATGCTTATCGAGGATGAGAGGAGTATCTTGGGTTGCCAGCTGTAACTCTTGTCAAATTCCAAAGTGCAAGGGTGTACCCAGGTCAACGAAGAAACTTCAGAAGGCTCAAATGTCAATAAGCAACCTGTCATTTGTGAGTAGTTTTTGAACTGAAAAAGGCATTTGCCTATGAGATCACCCTTGGAAGAATCAAGATTTAGGTGTGGTTTTGTTAGCAGTAACCTTTACATTTCTGTGCCTTTTGCTCAGAGTGGTCCTTGGTTAGATACATCCCTTGAACTTTATTTAAAGGTTGCTTTATGCCACCATACCTCTCTTGATGGAAACTTCTACAGAAGTTCTGTGTTGCTGACTACTTTTCTGAACCTATAGATATTAACTTAGTTAGGATTTTAGATCAAATGGTTAGGAACAAAAACTTGCATTTAAACTTAATTCAACAATTGTATTTCCTTATTTTCTGCATTATCGCTATTGAATCACCCATGTTAGTTAAATTTCGTATTGTGCGACATTTTGATTCTCCTATGCTTATTCTGTACATTTGTTCTATATTTTGAGACTCATATATGTAAGTTTGACTTTGAGTCTCAAATAAAGCCCTTTAGAGACGTTTGTCTCTGGAACTGAATGTCTAATCATCGAGTTACACTATAATTATTTTGAATATTTGTACGCATTGCCTCCTCACCCTTTGGAACAGGTAAGAAAAATTAATCTGACCCCGGATTTAGAAATAGGGCCTAATATTTGATTACTGGTAACATAGAAAATCAGTTAAACTGTTTTAGAAAATAGTTATTGAATTTGGTGGTAAGTGTCCTTTAAGACCTTCAAGTGTATGCTCTGTCAAAGCATGCACAGCAAGGATGCATCATCCTCTCTTCCCCCACTGTAAATTTAGAGCGGTGGGTGCCAAGTTATCTATGATGCACACAATTCTTCAGTATCCAGTGTTAATTCCCCAGCAAATAAATGTTCTACTATATATTCTCCAAACAGCTTGTATAAGGTGCTGCTGCCCAAGGCAAGGAAGGGGCAGGTGGAAAATTTTCTCTGCCGTCTGTGCGGTACATTCAAGTAGAGGGCAGTTTACGCTGTGAGGGATTGTGCTTGTTCTTCACATTCTAAATTTCACTCATTTGGATGTCAGAAACAAAATCATGTACTATTTGCAACCTACATGAATGTTTGTGTTAAATAGTCACAGCTTCGTCCAATTCTCTTTTTGGATCTTGTCCCGCAAGCCATTTATATACTTTGTAATTGTGCAAATAGGTACATTTCAAGCGTTTTCTCAAAACAGATGAAGGAACAGAAAAAAGCAGCCCATGCACATTAACCATTAATGTGTGCTCATATGCTGAATGCGTAGAAAACGTGCAATACATTACCAGATAATGTGTTGGTGCATTCAACAGCTGACGGGGTTTAAGATCACTGAAAAAAGCTAGAAGGATGTCTAAACACCAATCAGTCATTGTGTATGCGCAGGTACTAATGTCCGAATGAGAACGGATGCCCCCGGACAGATTTTAAACAATTTAATTTGGTGTAAATCACAGTAAAGCCAAGTTGATAACCATAAATCGAAATTTGAATATTTTTTTTTATTATAAATGTTTAAAAAGCCACCCCTTCAGGGAGTTAAGAAAACATTCTTCATTTGGAGGAAATGTTTGTCAGACAATATAAAATAGCTCCCCAACGCTGTAAATCAGTATTCTGCAATGATTTCATTAGAATTATGGGCCAGCTGCTAAAAAAGAAAAACAATATTTGTCTAAACATTTGCCACTCAGGGCATTTTTACAGGCCTACCCAAATGGCACAAAGTCACATTAAGAAGTGTTTTTAGAGAAATAAATATTTGTTAAAAGCAAATTTCAGCTGTCATCAACTGACCTTGGCAACATTGAAACGTGTTTTTCCAGTAGCATTACTCAAGCTTGTATCTCAGTTAAGTCAGCTATCTATGGTCACCCTTATTGTGGTACATCCACTTTCTTGTGTTGTTCAAAACATTAGAGAACATACTTTTGTGCGGATGTACTTAAATGACATCTGACTGCAAGTATAAGCAGGCATGTGGTTGATGGATGAGCTGCCACTGAATTTCTTACATTGAAAATGTGGCAGAGAACATTTTGAGTAAAGTCACAATGCTGAAAGAAAGTGACTAATTGAAAATAGTACGACTGGCTAGACAAAAAACGTACGGACAATTTGAAAAAAATACATTTATTTAATTTGAACTCTAATCAATAGCAAACAAATGCTCCGTAAAGAAAAAACATTTTTTTTTTATTTGAGAGCGTGAGCAATTGCGGTATGATGGACTGTATCTATAAAATATTTTTGCTGGTGAGAGAGCATACCTTGGCTGTGCCATTACGTCTTTGAATACATGAAGAGAAGGGGTGGTTGTTTTCTTCTTAACATAAGAGAAGTTTTCCTTTAAACTTGGTTAATATGAGACATACGAGTAAAGTGCACAGATGAATGCAATGTTTCATGTATGCCACATTTTATTATCATTTTGAACAAATGTTTATGTTATAGTATTTTAGAAATATTTTTCTTTATAATCATTATATATTTGACCTAACAGAGATATAGAATTTATTTACCCTGAAAGTGTATTTTTGCTTAATTAGTTTGGCTAGAGTGAAGGCCCATATCTTTTTTCTGTGTTATAACCTTTGATATGAGGCTTGATTTTTGAATATTTTTCTTAAGCTGCTGGTCTCAGGTTCTGAGACCGAGTCAATAGGGATATCATTGTTTGGGATGATAAGAAAAGCCAGAAGGAATGCTTATCGAGGATGAGAGGAGTATCTTGGGTTTCCAGCTGTAACTCTAGTGAAATTCCAAAGTGCAAGAGTGTACCAAGGTCAACGAAGAAACTTCAGAAGGCTCAAATGTCAATAAGCAACCTGTGATTTGTGATTAGTTTTTGAACTGAAAAAGGCATTTGCCTATGAGATCACCCTTGGAAGAATCAAGATTTAGGTGTGGTTTTGTTAGCAGTAACCTTTACATTTCTGTGCCTTTTGCTCAGAGTGGTCCTTGGTTAGATACATCCCTTGAACTTTATTTAAAGGTTGCTTTATGCCACCATACCTCTCTTGATGGAAACTTCTACAGAAGTTCTTTGTTGCTGACTACTTTTTTGAACCTATAGATATTAACATAGTTAGGATTTTAGATCAAATGGTTAGGAACAAAAACTTGGATTTAAACTTAATTCAACAATTGTATTCCCTTATTTCCTGCATTATCGCAATTGAATCACCAATGTTAGTTACATTTCGTATTGTGCGACATTTTGATTCTCCTATGCTTATTCTGTACATTTGTTCTATATTTTGAGACTCATATATGTACGTTTGACTTTGAGTCTCAAATAAAGCCCTTTGAACCATAAGTTTGTCTCTGGAAGTGAATGTCTAATCATCGAGTTACACTATTATTATTTATTTGGAACAGGTAAGAAAAATTAATCTGACCTTGGATTTAGAAATAGGGCCTAATATTGGGTTACTGGTAACATAGAAAATCAATTAAACTGTTTTTGAAAATAGTTTTTGAATTTGGTGGTAAGTGTCCTTTAAGACCTTCAAGTATATGCTCTGTCAATGCATGCACAGCAAGGATGCATCATCCTCTCTTCCCCCACTATAAATTTAGAGCTGTGGGTGCCAAGTTATCCACGATGCACCCAATTCTTCAGTATCCAGTGTTAATTACCCAGCAAATAAATGTTCTACTATATATTCTCCAAACAGCTTGTACAGGGTGCTGCTGCCCAAGGCAAGGAAGGGGCAGGTGGAAAATGTTCTCTGACCGTCTGTGCGGTACATTCAAGTAGAGGGCAGTTTACGCTGTGAGGGATTGTGCTTGTACTTCACATTCTAAATTTCACTCATTTGGATGTCAGAAACAAAATCATGTACTAGTTGCAACCTACATGAATGTTTGTGTTAAATAGTCACAGCTTCGCCCAATTCTCTTTTTGGATCTTGTCCCGCAAGCCATTTATATACTTTGTAATTGTGCAAATAGGTACATTTCAAGCGTTTTCTCAAAACAGATGATGGAACAGAAAAAAGCAGCCCATGCACATTAACCATTAATGTGTGTTCATATGCTGAATGCGTAGAAAACGTGCAATACATTAATTTGCCTGCTATTGTAAAAAGCTGCAAAAATCACGCATTTATAAATGCAAAAGATGTGTTTTGAACTTCTCTTTCCCAGTACCTGCGCAGTGGCAATGATTTATCTGTTTAAGCTTCTGGAATAATGGTTGTTGTTCTTTCTTGGCATGGTTCCACTAATGTTCTTGCTTTCAGATTTCCTCTTTTTGCTGACTTCATTCTTGCTGGACTTAGGATTTTGTTCACTTTATAATTGCTAACTAGTGCTAAAGTGCTTATGTCCTTTCACTAAAACATGGTAATATTGACATATACCCAATAGGCTTATTTAATTTACTTATAGGTGACTAGTAAAGTGCACCACATGTGCCCAGGGCCGGTAAAAGGAATGCTGCTAGTGCACCAACAGCACTGATTGTGCCAACCACTCAAGTAGTCCTTTATACATATTACAGACCTGCCATTGTAGGGTCTGTGTGTGCAGCTTTGTGCTGCAATTTCGACCTGGCAATTTAAACCTTTTGCGAGGTCGAAACTTTTCTTTTTAATACATATAAATCACCCCTGGGGTAGGCCCTGGACAGCCATAGGGCAATGTATTTAATAGGTAGGATATGTACTTTTTAGTTTTATATGTCCTGGTAGTGAAACATTAAAAAAAAATTCACCATCGCAAGGCCTGTCTCTCCCATAGGTTAACATTGGAATTGCCTTATTTTCCAAATGAGAAGAAAGAACCTGTTCAAGTTTGGTGTTTTTTTACAATCACAATTTAAAATCTTAACATATGGTGAAGTTGGATTTTGAATTACAATTCTGAAAATGCCACTTCTAGAAAGTTGACATTTTCTTGCCTTATAACGAACTACAGAGGAATTGAGGAGGAGAAAAAAATATATATGTACAAGGGTGAAGGCTTACCCTCCTACAAGATCATATTTCTAAAGCCAAACAAAAGCCCAGCACTTTAATGCAAGGTCAAACCTTCAGGCAGAATCTGGAAATTGATTTGTTTCCTAAGAAAACCCTCACCCACCATGGTTACCACTTGATGACAAGCTTCATCATTGGATTCTTCCTGTTCTGCTCTGAAACGGGGCATGTTGCGACCAACGAAATATGTGGGAACACTTTTTATGTAATCCACTATGATGAGATGTAATAGGAGTGGGGGGAAACTATTGTTTTAATAAACAACCTAGTGGTGGTATGGTTAAAATGGAGTAATTTGGAAGGGGGGGTTAGTCAGTGAACCTGCCTTCCTATTGGGTGTGGTGTAGAACCTACAGAGGCTCCAAGGGCTAATAGGTTTGCCTCCTGATCTGAGGGATTAAGGGACTTCTAACCACCCTGCTTCTGCACCTGGACTCTGCCATCTATGTGTCTACTCTGCTAAGTGGTGCCACCGCAGTCCTGGACCCTTGAAAGAGGGCCTAAGGTGCTTCCCAGCAGAACCAACGCATCCTCTGCTGAGCAGCACATCCCTGAGCAGAACCGACACATCTCCTCTGCCGAGCAGCCCATCTTCAGGTAGAACCAATGTATCACAGCTGCTGCATGGATTGGAGCCAATGGAGAAGACTCACTTCGCTGCTGCAACCGCCATCGTGGGTTTAACACATCGCCTTTGGAACCATTGCTGCACAAAGCTTCCTGGAAGCAGGTTCTCACATCCTTCCTCAAAGGCAGCCTCGCCATTAAGGCCAAACCTCCGCATCGCAGCTTCATTGCTCATTGGAACCGATACATCGCTTTGGGTATGCAGCACATCCTCCACACTGTCCACATTTACAGGATCCTCGACATTGACAGAAGAGGACCTTGCACCTCAGCCTTGCCACATCTCATAAACCAATGCATCGCATTGACTGTGTGATGTATCTTCAACTCATATCCACACAATGCTCCAAAGCCATGATTGAAGGAACTTTGTTCATCTGGGGTAACTGCATCCCTTTAGCTGGTCCATACTCCATTGTGGTTGGACCGAACTTTTGATTTTGTTCAGGTCCCGCATGAGCAGGTATCTGCGGATGGTGCTTTTTGCAGTTAGACACTATTCAAAAAGTTTAATCTATAAAAATTAATAACCCAAGTTTTACTGCTTTTGTTTTATTTATTAAATTAAGTTCTCAGTTTCTAACCTGGTGTGGGTTCCTTTTTTGTGTGGTGTTTTCACTGTGTTACTATTTAAAGTGCTGCACAAATGCTTTGCACATTGCCTTCAAGTTAAGCCTGACTGCTCCGTGCCAAGCTACCACAGGGTGAGCACAGGTTAATTTGGGGTTTGCTTGTGCTACTCAGATAAGAATTGTGGCTACTGCTTGACCAGGGCTCAAATCCCATTCAACCAACAACTCCATTTCTCACAGCTGGATAAGCTTATATGGTAGCACTCAAGTTACATGTACTGGCTTTCTCTGGTGCCTCTCTTCTTTAAGATCTCATTTGGGGGGCACAAGGCAACCCAGGCTACTGGGACCTAAAAGAAGTAGGTGCGGTCATCTACCACTGGTGTCCTGAGGTCCATTCTACTATGGCTCTGCATGCTGGATGAAGGAGAACCCTTTGTAAAGTAGTAAAGGTGAGCATTCAAAGGTTTTTCATCAAGGTTGTTAGAAATTGGGTTTCTGGTTGGCAGAGGTATGCACCCTGTCCAAGAAGGAACCACAATGCTAGTCAGGGTGGGTCAGATACACACAGTAAATTAGGATGTGCTCACCATTTGGTAGCATGGCTCTGAGCAGTCAGGCATAACTTAAGAGGCAATGTGTAAAGTATCTGTGCAACACTTCAAACAGTAAAACATTGAAAGCACCACACAAAATGACACCACACCTGGTTAGAAAAATAGAGCGTAATTGTATGAGCAGAACAAGACCAAAACGACACAAATCTACTACTTAGAAATCGAGATATGAATTTTTAAAGATTAAAATGCAATATAGTGCTTAAACGAATGAAGCACAAACCAGAGCTATCTAGTCTCACTAGACAGGGTTAAATCCAAACGTACATGCCAACCGCAACAGACAGCAGGTCAGATACAGATACACATACAGTACCAGACAAGTACTGCTGAAATTTTACCTTCTCAAGAATAAAGCCAAGAGTTCCGTTCACGGAGAAGAAGTTTGTCAGGAGCTAGGAGAGCGTGGCTGTCAGTGGTCTGCGAATGTGTATTGACGGGTGGACTTGAGACTCATGGCCATGGATTTCGATCCTTGCTGTGTTAAGAAATGAACTTGCTGGGGCTCACACTGATTGTTTGGGTGAGTGGTATAGTTACGGTGTGAGTGGGTCTGTTTGTGTTCATGAAGAGGCCAAAAGCTTGATTTCAGGAGTCACAAGCACTTCAGAGGACCTAGGACTGAAGGGGTGCCTCATGGTGGTCAGCAGTGGGTTGAAGATTGGTCCAGGAGCTGTAGCAGGTGAGTTGGAAGTCTTTTGTGTACCTGAGTCTTCAGAAGAACCGGAGGCAAGCTGGCAAACCCTTGTAGTTACTTTGGTTCTGGGTTGGAGAGATTCAGGTCCAGTTCTTCTCACTACCAGGAAATGAGGGTCTCAGACAGCAAGTCAGCAGAGCAGGAGTCCAGCAGAGTCCAGTAAATTGACAGTCCTTTTAGCAGCACAGCAGTCCTTCTCCCTGGCAGGATATCCACAGGTCCAGAAGTGTGCTGAGGTAGTGGTGTCTAAGATCCATTTCTTCTACCCAGTGGTGCCTTTGAAGTGGGGGTGACGCTAAAGAGAAGCATTTGAAGTGCAAAGTCTCTGCCATTCTTGTCCTGTCTACAGCCTCACTACAGGGGGTTAAGCTGCCCTTTATTTGGGATCAGGATACAGCCCATTCAGGTGTAGTGGATATCCTCCCTCCGATCCTACCAAGGGTGGCCATCAGGCTGTGAATGGTCCATTAGTCACACCTAAGCTCCCTTTGTGTGTGACTGTCTGGTGGGACTGAACAAGGGCTAACTGTCACCTGTCCAGATGTGTATTCAGAGACAGGCAGAAGGCACCAGATGGTTAAAGCAAGGAAATGCCAGATTTACAAATTAAGCATTTTCAGAATTGCAATTTAAAATTCAACCTCACCATAAGTTGTGATTTTAAATTGTGATTCCAGAGACACCAAACTTGGGGGTCCCATCTGGAAATTACATTTATAAAATGTAATAAGGCAATCCCAATGCCATACTAAGGGAGAGATAGGCCTAGCAGTAGTGGAAAATGAATTTAAGAGTGCTTCACTACTAGGATATGTAAAACTTTAAAGTTCATGTCCAACTTTTTAAATACACTGTACCCTGCCCTTGAGTTGTCTAAGGCCTAGACAGCCTGGCAAGAGGGTCATTTTGCCAGGTCGACATGGCAGTTAAAAACTGCACACAGAGGCTCTGCAATAGCATGCCTGTGTAATGTTTAAAGGGATACTAAAGTGGGTGGCACAATCAGTGTTCAGGCCTACCAGTAGCATTTAATTAATAGGCCCTGGGCACAGCTAGTGCTTTTTACACTGTTTACTAGGGACTTATAAGTAAAATAAATATGCCGATGTTACTGTGTTTTAAGCAGAGAGCACCTGTACGTTAGCACTGATTAGCACTGGTAAAGTGCCCAGAGACTTAAAGCCAGCTAAAACAAAGTCAGCAAAACATGAGATCTGAAGGCCAAAAAGTTAGGGGAAACCATGCCAAGGATGGTCTAAGAAAGTTAATATGGGGGAAAATAGCTCAGAACTCAACATTCAAACACTAGAGACAATAATGTATCTCCCAGCCCAGTGATCATCTGTTGGAAAATGGGTTATTGGTAAGGGCAGGTAAGTACCTACACTTAGCAATTGACCACCAACCTCCACTTAGGTCCAGTTAGGTCTCAGTAAATTAAACCGAGCTCAACCCTTGGTAACTAGGCAACGAGCGACAAGACTTAACTTAGGAGACACAGCGTAAAGCATTCAAATATTACAAAACAGTAATTAAATAAAACACAGGAAACAGTTTAAAAATCCAAAATCAATTTACAAATAGATTATATTTTTATCTTTAAAATGACACCAAAATGAATAAAAATTGGATAAGGGGAACAGGAGATATGAATTTTGAAAGAAGTAATGCTTTCTAGCGCATAGAAGCAACTAGCGCTCAAAGGGTTAAAAAAGGTCACACTGGAAAGGAACAAAGTCCAGAGTTCAGGCCACCAGCGAGGAAACACTGTAACACTTACTTTCAGAAGTGTTTGATTCAGGAAAGGGTTCAGAGGTTCTGGTGTTGCTCCAAACGTATCCAAACTTCTGGATCTTCTTCCAGAGGTCCTTTTTGTGTCCTTGAAGTGTCCACAACTTGATCCAAGGTTCCAGAAGCTCTGAGTTGCTCCTTGGGAGCTGGGACTGCAATTCCCAGAAAGCACTTGGTCAGAATCCTCAAATGGCCACTGGACGCTAGTCAGCTGGGCTCTGCTTGCAGGACTTGATGCAGGGGACTCAGGCCGCTCCTTTGTACCTGTAGCAAATAGGCAGTCCCTTCTTGAAGCAGTAGAAGGCAGGTAAAGTCCTTTTAGTGGTGAAACCCAAGACTGCAGCTGGTGCAGTCCTCCAGAGTGCAGTGTCCAGGTGCAGGTCAGGGGTCCAGCAGGGCAGTCCTTCTTCTCCTGTAGTTCTTCCTTCTTTAAATCTGATAGGGATCTGATGTGTGGGTGCAGGTCTGCCAGTTGTATCCTTGCCCCTGGTTCTCCAAACAGGGGCAGGGTCCTTCCCCCTGTGATGACCACTTCTTGGGAAGTGTGGAAAAAATCAGTCCCAGGGAGCAACATTCCTCAAAAATCCATCATGGTTGAAAGTGATTTTTGGAGGTTACATCTGGCTGAGTCCACCCACGGGTGTGTCTAAAAATCCTAAACACACCCCTCTCCTGCCCTCTCCTAAACTAATCAAGGGGGCACCTAATTGTCTGGGTTTGTAAGATGTGAGGGTGTAGCTGTGTTGCTCCAAATGTCCTTCTCTTCCTTTGAAGACCAGTTTGGCAGCCCTTCCCCTTCCTGCTTCACCATCTGCTGAGGGGAGATCTCCTCCCAAGGCATATTTCTTTGTGCTGAGCCAGGACACTTCACACCTCATCAAGGCAGCCTTGCCAGCCTGCCAGAGGCTGGCCAATCAGAGCACAACAACAAAAACACTGCAGGGCTGAAGTTGGCAACGTTTCAGGTAAAGTTTAAAACTCTTTACCTGAACAAATTATAATAAATCCCACAACTGGAAGTTGTGGGATTTATTATAACAATTAATTTGATACCAAACTTCTTGTATCTGTTACTTAAGGGGATTTGTAAAATTAAAATAAAGACTCCCCAGACTAGCCTATGGAGGCCATTCACTACAATGAGGGAAAAACGAATTGTGCTGTTTTACCTCACCATGGCTTAAAACACTATTTTTATAAGGTCCCTGCTTATAGTTACATGGCACCCAGCCCTGGGGGCACATAGGGCACACATTAGGGATGACATATGTAAAAATAAGGTAGTTTAAGACTTTGAAACTACTTTTAATTCCAAAGTCGAATTTGCATGTAACTTTAATTTAAAAGCAGCCAGCAAGGCAGGCCTGCCTTTAAAATGACACTGGCACCTCAGGACTGCACCTATGGGTGCACTACCTATGCTAGGGTCCCTAAAGCTACATGCCCTACCATATGCTAGGGACTTAAAGGTAGGTTGACTTAGCCAATTATAATTAGCCTAATTTGATTTTACACAGAGCACAGGCCCTGGGACTGGTTAGCAGTACCCAGGGCACCATCAGAGTCAGGAAAACACCAGCAAAAAGTGAAAAATGGGGCAAAAAAGTTAGGGGGCCTCTGCAATCAGCCCTGTTCTCTCACATCATCTTTTGGTTAAAAGAAAGCACTTTCATCTCAGAGCAAAACTAAATACTACATAGTTACAGTTTTGTAATCTCTGTTAAGATCTTCAGTAAGGTGCTGAACTTCCTTTTTAGTACTGTCTCTATCCTCTATTGGACATTTCTAATGACCTCAGTCGCTAGTATTTTGTGTGCATAGTCATCTATTATGCACAGATGAAGATTATTTCAAGGTACCCAACTGATGAAATATGCAACTTACTTCAATGTCATTTACTCCTTGAGTTTATTTGGACAAATAGTCTACATGGCCTACTCTTCTGCACAGTATATTGTCTAGTTCAAGTAGCAGTCTAAGCCCCAATTTTCATGATATGCTTTTTGTCACTGTAGTTCTAGTGGTGCATCAGCTGGGTTTTGCACACATGACTTTGCAACAGTATTGTCACTTCTGCAATCCCTGCAAAAACCTTGCATTGGAACCAATACTGCTGGATGGAGTGAACTTATCTTAGGCAGTAGTGGCGTCCCCGGCGAGATGTAGAAAGATGCTTAGGAACACCTCCTCTTCTTAAAGTGTCAGCATGAGCCTATCTGCTAAACTATGAAGTGCTGGAGGACACAGCAATGTTTGTTCTTATAATGTCATGGCACAGTTCATACAGACTCTGCTCAGAAAGACCAAGGGACATCTCACTGCAGAGGTTGCTCCTGGCTTTACTCACTGTAGTGGTGATTTTTCGCTGGGTGCTTCTCACACTAGGAATCTTGAGTCTCCTCCGGGAAACAGTTGGTCATCCTGTAGGGCTAGGCACACTCCTTGACTCTCTCGGCAAGCAAAAAGGTTTCTAGGTACTTAGGCAGAACCTCAGCTAGTCCAGCAGAAAGTGCATATTTGGGTGAAATCCTCTCAACTCTAGGAGACTGTCTGTCAGGCAGACACCAGCACTTCAAGTACTTTGTGGAACTGAAGCAAAGCTTGGCAATTTTGATCTCACTTTACCCTTCTAGGACTCACTGTCTAAGGTTTCAGAACCAGTTAGGTTTGGTCCCTTTTCAAATGTCATTTCCTGGCTTTTCCTCAGACACAACCATTGTGCAAGATTAAGGCTCTGACAGCAGGTAACAATGGGTAACTCTTCAATCAGGAGTATTCAATACATCCACCACTCTCCAACCCCAGAAATGCATGTATTAGACTTTCACTGTCTGGGGAATGTGTACTCATCCTTGGTCCTGTACCAGGCGAAGCTTGGGGCATGCAAAATATATCCCACTCTTTTTTTCTCCATATTAGTATACAAATGGTCATTTTGCTTCATCTGCAAAACAATAAACATACTTGGTATTCTCTTGAAGACGTGTCAGACACACTTTTGAGAAAACAGATACAAAAATATTTGTGTCAAAGCATTGCTAGGTGTCACCATTTAGGTAAAACCAAATTAGGAAAGTACATTGCATGACTGCTGCAAGGACGAAAGTCTGACCATACTGTGCCACTGCTTCCCTACCATGTCTTTGTTTGGACACTCAAGGAGACCTGTGATATATGATAGAGGCTGGCATGCATTCATAAATTGAGGGAAGCCTGATCTTTACAAGCTTGGGTGATGTCTCTCTCTGCACCTGCACCAGTACTAAATTGGCTTTTGTGGCCCCAGAGTGCAGCACTAAGGGGATGCTAAAAAGCCTCAAATCTAAGGTGAGAGGATACATTTTAGTCGACCCAGCTTGAAAACCTGATCTGCCAGAAAGCCAAACCATTCATGGGGAGGGGATATGTAGCAGCCCGACATAAATTGCTGTTTGTTGGGCATGGTCAACCTTCTTATTTTATCATTATTTCAGTAGTTCCTCTATTAGTGAAGTATCAGAATGTTGTCAGACATAAATATTGTGTACTAATATTTTTTACAAAACTATCACCCATTGAAATTATAACAATATTACATATCTAAGACCCAGTAACACAATAATTTTAATTGATTTTTAGGATACAATTTCATGTAAGACAATATTTCTGAGCATGACATTCTGATATATAGCTCAGTCATCCTACAGGAGGGAATGAGAAACAGAATCGATCCCACAGAAAGGAAAATATGTGCCATATTCCAATGCCCAGTGAGAATATATTGTATCTCGCAGTACATCAGTTTTTATTTTCTCAAGATGTAAATTAAATCGTGTGAACACCATGATGTTACAGAAGAGACATGCACAATAATTATTACCAAACACCAATAGATAGACCATCAGATGAAGTTATGAATATGATTATTCAAATTTCATGTTGAAAAAGATTTACTTAACAACTGAAGTTGAAAGATTAACATGAAAGTTGGATTAACAGATCTATGTCTTTGAGAAATAGTGTCATACTGCAAGCTCAGATGGAAGTTACACCTGAAACTTCGGGCCTAGTTCATAAATTACTTTCTATGAGAAAGAGTGTCTTGCTCTAGGGTTAAGTGTAGCTTGTGTATTTATTTCCAGGAGCAAACAAAGCTTTCTAAACTGTTTCCATGAGTAAATGTTTCTAATTCCTGGAAACTAATCTCAGAAAATGCAGTTATTCAGGTGTAACTCACATGTATGACACCTGGAAATATCCTACTTGCTTGTTCAAGATAATCTACTTTATTATTTCTTACTCCTTCTACATATATTACATAGTGTAAAATAATATTGTGAATTGCTAAAAAACAATTAACATATGTTGTTGTGCACTACTTAACACAAAAATTCTGTGAAACACATGGTCTAGGTTGGACACATTTGAACATCCATGCTAGCTATTGGACTTGGCCTTCTGCAGGGTCAGCCCCCTCCTGTTTTGCTGAGTTTGTTTTTGTTATTTTTACACTTTACCACTGCTAACCACTTCTATAGGGTTTGTGCTCTCTCCTTCAAACATGGTAAGATTGGCTTACACCCAATTGCAGCCGAAACCAGGAAGTAGAGGAGGAAGCTGAGGCAGGGGATGTGGTCTAGTGTTTCCACAGTTCCCTGCGTTGGCACAGCTTCCAAGAAGTCGGCACTAATCGCAGTCAGGATTCTCAAGTGTGGCATTATAAAAGCTGCACTCGAGGGTCCCAATTGCCTGCAAATTAAATTGAATTCAAGTTTACTTACAGTTTCAATAAAGGCCTTTGCTGCTCTCCATGATCACTGTTGGGAGTTTCTTTGTTTTCTTCATTTTCAACTCCACATGCTGATGACGCCTTGAAGAATTTACATCCTGTGTACTTCTTTTTCTGGGAACCTGGGGACACAGAAAAGGGGTACAAAAGAGTTCACCAACAGCTACTTGCTCTTCTAATGTGTTTAGGTGAATGTTTACCATACATTGTTGGACATATACTTACCATCCAGTGCAGTGAGACATCGCAGACTCTTGTGAATGGTAATTGAATACTCTGCAAAAGAAGGAAAAAGAAAGTTAGTTGGTGTTTACTCTCCTAAAGTACAGTGATTGAGATGTAAAGACTACTATTTTATAAATATTTTTCTGGTACTACATGGCACAGTACTCAATCAATTTTCATTTGGATATTTGTTTTGGCAAAACATTGAAGAAATGATTTATTTCCATCCATTTATTGTCTCCTTAGTCCCCTTTTTATTTAAGGTAATAGTGAGTGCAATAATGGTGTTTTAGCTGTAGTGAAATTCTGGGTACTGTACTTACCCGATACTTGTTTCAACCCCTTTAGGATTTACAATGCATACGCAGGGCCCAAGCTACTAAAATCTAGTAGAAAGTGGAGGGTATTAGGTAAGAACACAGACTTGCCATTGTATGTGACATGTATGGTTATGTTCATGCTTTAAAGGTGAAGGTCCTACAACATATTGTATTCATGTTGACACAAGACAACACTAGAACACTGAAGAAAGATGCACCGCAGAGAAGTTATGCAGTCACATAGAGGAGCCCCAAGAATGCCATGTTCTTGTCTTCCCTCCACTTTCCCTTTTCCCTGGGTTCTGTTCTCATCTAAAGTTGCATTCATATCGCAGGTGTTTGCAGGGTTCGGGTGGCATATGGAATCAGTGTCCGGCATTCATGTTTCGTTCCCATAAAATTACACAGCCGACAAAGAAATGATTGTGTCCAGATATTACTGAATTGCAGGCCTATGTTTATAAATCTTGTCTGAGTGAGATGGAATCCTAGAACCCCTTCTTGACAGACGTACTTTTTGTGCTAGTATCTGCACAAAATGAAACCAAGGATTTACAACAGGCATTGCAGCAGACTCAAACCAAAACACATCAGCTTGCACAATGGTAGGATGATTTACAAGGCAGTCCTGAAACAACAGGTGTGAGACCAAATATTATGACTAATTCAGTTGGGCACACTCCGGGCCTGATTTATACTTTTTTAGCGCCGCATTTGCGTAATGTTTTGATCCAAAAGCGGGGCAAACTTGCAAAATACAATTGTATTTTGTAAGTTTGTGCCGTTTTTTGTGTCAAAAAGTGGAGCAAATGCGGCACTAAAAAAGTATAAATATAGGGCCTCACTATGGTTACTCTTAAACCACTTCTTTTGTTTATTCTGACACACTGTCATTGGACATTTAGGATGGTTTAGCCCTTGGGGGTGGAGTATCAAACCAAGTAGTTCAGGTTCTTGCCCCACACGTTGTTTCAGTGGCCCCTCCTGAGAGGTTTTCTGTGGAAGCATCTAAGTTTGCAACCTTTTCAAATGTCAGTTGCATTTCATGTGCAAACCAGCCTATTTTCTGAATGATTAATCTTGAGTGGCATTTATCCTGTCTTACTTAGGGGGAATGCAGCCACATGGTCAATACATCTGGTGGAAATGGACAACCTAATCCTATATAATTATATGGAATTCAAAGCAGAGATGAGAGAATTGTTTGGTAAACATACCTTTATGCAATCCATAGACACCAATTACTAAATCTAAAACAAGGGAATACAGATTTCATCACTTACCTGATCACATT
Organism: Pleurodeles waltl; assembly: GCF_031143425.1. Lineage (NCBI taxonomy): Eukaryota > Metazoa > Chordata > Amphibia > Caudata > Salamandridae > Pleurodeles > Pleurodeles waltl. The sequence goes on along the minus strand of NC_090447.1, from coordinate 959,021,162 downwards.
GGATAGTCTCATTGCTGAATCAGGATGGCATAGGGAGAAGAGAACTTTGCTATTCTATAGGGGCTTAAGAGATGATCTGAACGATGTACTGACTCAGGTGGTAGATCTGCCAGAGGACTGTGACAAGCTTATTTACTTGGTTGTCAGGTTGAACCACAGAATGAGGGAAAGAAAATCTGACCAGAGAAAAGTAGAACCAAGAATTTACATAGCCGGAGAGATAAAGATTGAGAGCAAGGTGGTAGATGAGACAGAACCTATGGAAATTAGCAGAATCTATGATCCTGTCTCCAACAGGGAAATACAAAGACACAGAGATAAGAAACCTTGTCTACATTGTGAAGGTCATGATATTTCTTTATAGATTGCACCAGTAAACCCAAGGAAAGAAATTGCACCAGTAAACCCAAGGAAATATTTAAATTCACATTTAGAGCCTCAAAGGAGGTGGGAAACGCTTAAGCCTACTGATTGTACAGACCCAAATACTGGGTCGTTTGGGCACATGGGGCCAGATGTATGAAAAAAGCCTTTTTGCAAATCGCAAATTGCGATACCGGCCCCCATTCGCAACTATGGGCCTGTCGGCCCATATTTGCAAATATTTTGCATGTCCCAAACTGCGAATTCCTAACTGGAATTCGCAATTTTGGGAAATGCAAAGTCCAGGGTGCTGGGGGACTAAGGCCCCCTCTGCTGCACCCCAAAACATTTTTGAACAACATGTAAGGTGCACACATGCCAAAAGGGTATGTGTGCTTTACATGTAAATTTTAAAAATGCATTTCAAATGTATTTTAAAAATTTGCACATGGTTAACCCCAAGTTCAACTTGGTGGTAATAGCGATTCCTTAATGCCCAATTCGCATTAAGGAATTGCTTCTTACATGTGCTTTAGAAATCGCAAATAAGGATTCCTTATTTGCGATTTCTTATTTAGAGAGTTGCAATTTGCGACTCTCTAAACAAGGTCACAATTTTAAGGAATCGCTATTTTAATGATTCCTTAAAATTGCATTCAGAATGCATTTGATACATTCTGAAAGGTCTTTTTGCATTCGCAAATGGGCATTCGCACTGTTTGCAAATGCAAAAAGCTTTGATACACCTGGCCCAAAGATCTTTTCAGATTTAGGTAATACTAGCTGTGAACGTCTTTTGAAATACTTTCATGTACCTGTGGATTTAAAATGAAAACTTAACAACAGTATTTCTTTAGACTTAGTTATTGGTTCTGATGCTACTGATATGGATTCATAATTTGCCAAGGAAATGGGTATCCCTCTTCTGCCCAAGGACAAGGTTGAGAACGTTTCTACTATAGATGGTAGAAAGATCTTGTCAGGCTTGCTAGTCTCACAAACTTTACAAATGAAGTTGGTGATGAATGATTCCTATCAAAGTTCAATTTGTTTTGATTTTATTGATGCTTATCAATTCCAAATTCCAAACTATTTTGGGCATAGTTTGATTATACCAACATAATCCTTTCATTGACTGGTCTTCCTGAACAGTAGCATTTCCATCTATCCCCTATCAACAAAATTGTTTGCAGAAGACATGTGGAAGTCAAAAACCTATTCAGGGCACCTATTGGGTGAGCAACTCAGACATTCTTAGGGAATACCATAGTTTTACTACTATCTTCAGTAAAAAGAAAGCAAATGTTTTACCCTCTCACAGAATTTGCAACTGCAGGATTAACCTCCAGCTTGGAGCTCAAAAACTTGCAGCAGAATTTATGCTCTAATGGAGCTGGAAAATGTACATTTAAGAGAGTATTTAGGCAAACTCTTGGAACTTCGGTTCATCAGCCCATCTCGTTCTCCATTATCTTCTCCCTTATTTTTTGTTCTTGCGAAAGGAGGAGAGATCGGAATGCACATTGAGTATAGAGCCCTTAATTGTGTCATGAGGAAAAATAGGTACCCTCTTCCTTTGATTTCATCCCTGATAAATCAAGTTAAAAAAGGACACTGTTTTCAGTAAGCTGGATCTCAGAGGAGCCTTATAAGCTAATGCGGGTCTGAGAGGGTGATGAGTGGAAGACTGCTGTCTGTACTAAGTTTGGTCTCTATGAATATCTGGTGATACACTTTGGAATTTATAATGTGCCTGCAGCGTTCCATTACTTCATAAATTAGGTATTACAAGAGTACCTAGATATCTGTGCTGTGGTCATCCAGGAGAAAAGAGAACCCTAGATATTCTACTAAGGCATTGCTGATGGCCCACTATAGTAAAAGACTCTTGAAGATTCATGGAAACATGTGCTCTATGTGCTCATTGAAAAGTGCACATGCTGGTCCTACAGGGTAATTATGCCAATACCTCTCCGAAAGACCCTGGCATGTGGTGTTATTGAACCGTTGCATGATCCTTCACATATAATAACTGCTGACAAAGTGTTAGGGATGGTAACAACCCCAGACTTTTTGAACATAGTTCTACATGAAAAAAGCACAAAAGAATGTAAAAATTTACATGCCAGTGTAGGAAAGGATCAGCTACACTACATAAATGGTGGCCTATTTTTGCCCACTCTTAGACTGCAAGAACATCCTTTTGATTGTAGTCATTCAAGTAAGTTAGCTGATCATCCAGGAGAAAAGAGAACCCTAGCTATTCTACTAAGGCATTGCTGATGGCCCACTATAGTAAACAACTCTCAAAGATTCATGGAAACATGTGCTCTATGTGCTCATTGAAAAGTGCACATGCTGGTCCTACAGGGTAATTATGCCAATACCTCTCCAAAAGACCCTGGCATGTGGTGTTATTACATTTTATTGTATTGTGTTATTACATTTTATTGTAGAATTACCACACACACCCAAAGGATTCAATACAGTTCTGGTAACTGTTGACCATGCGTCATTTTTGAAGAACTTGTATAACCTAATGCTCATAGAGGCGAGGCTTTCATCTAGCCATTACCCTCAAACAGATAGTCAAGCCGAGAGAGTGAACCAGTGTCTGGAATTGCACATCAGGCACTAAACCTTACAAGACAGCTCCAGTTGGGGAGATGCCTTCTAGACCTCTGAATTCACATATAAACATTCTACAAACAAATCTCTGGATTGCCCCCTTTCTGTTGTACATATGGGTTTCAACCAAAAAGTGATGAATAGTTAAATAGGAACAGTTCGATTAGTACTTGCTGTGCACGATTTGTATGAACACATCATTAAAATTCCATAGACATCTCAGGAGAACTTCCTGAAAGCAAAACAAAGATTTGAGAAATATGCTGGCTGACACAAAACACAAGAAAGGTTAAATTTAGTTGGGGGTCAGGTGTGATTATCTACAAAACATTTATGTTTTACAGGTCAATATAAATGCCAGCCTTTTAACGTTTGCAAAATAATCAATCCCATTGTACTTAAGCTGGAACTGCCTAATACTTTACAATCACAGCCACTTTTCGTGTGTCTTTCATGAAGCCTGTTATAGATGGCACAAACATGCATACGATAGCACTGGCTTTGGAGGTGGGGGACAAACCAGAATGTGAGGTGAAAGCAATTTCTAATTCCAAGAGAGTGAGAGGACATATTTTGTATCTCATTGACTTGAAAGGTTGTGGTTCAGAGAGTAGACCTTGGGAGCCTGCAGACATGTAAATGCACCCAGGTTGGATGGATGATTTCATGTGCAATTTCCAGCCAAATCCAAGCCAGTGAGAAGGATCTTTGAAGGGGTGAATGTGATGGCTGCAACTGCATGCACGGTCGCAGTCAAAACCAGAAAGTGGAGAAGGATGCCAGGCAGTTGATTCAGTCTTCACGTTTCCCTGTGTCGGCACACTCTCCTAGATACCTGTGCAAACTGTTGTTGGGATTCTCGAGTTTGTCAGTAAAAAAGTTGCACTCAGAGGTATGTTGCTCTCTGCGATTGCTGCTGAGGAATCCTTTATTTTCTTAATTTTCTGCTCTACGTGCTGCTGACTCCTTAGCACCTTCGAGCATGTGTACTTCTTTTTCTGGGAACTTGTGACCACAGAAAAGGGGCCCCAACGGGTTGCTAACTGCTTTTCTAAATTGGTAACGTGCATGATTACCATGCAGTGTTGGACATATATTCACCCTCCAGTGTGGTGATGTCACAAAATCTTGTAATTGGTGTTTCTATACTCTGCAAGAGAAGGAAAAGATTGTTATTTGGTGTTTACTCCACTGAAGCACAGTGATTGAGATGTAAAGACAATGGCCCAGATTTAAGAGGGCCTTTCACCTCCTTGCACCACATTCACTAGGCAAGTAAAAAAGTACTTGCCTATATCTTTGGCACCGGTTGATGAATCTTTATGAAATGTTCCCAAAACAATTATCCGTCACTTCAGCTGCTGTCTGGAAATTTTCTGAATCTACATGACCCCATTAGCCCCTATCGTCAGGAACTATAGTATGAATATCGTCTCCTATACAGATGACACCCAGCTGCTCTTCTCCCTGACCAAGAACTCCTCAACAGCCAAAAACAATTTCAGGGACGAGATGGAAGCAGTCGCCCCATGGATGAGGAAGAGCTTCCTTAAGTTGAACTCTGACAAAACTGAGATGCTCATCATGGGACTTTCCTCCTCAGCCTGGGACGACTCCTGGTGGCCCTCAACACTCAGCAGGCCCCCCACCCAAGAGAGCAAGCACGTAACCTCAGCGTCATCCTCAAGTCAACGCTCACCCATGACCAGACAGGTCAACTCCGTTGCCTCCACCTGCTTCCACAAATTCCGACTCCTATGAAAGATCTTCAGATGGATACCAACCAACTGCCGAAAAACCGTGACACAAACACTAATAATGAGCAGACTTGACTACGGCAATGCCCTCTATGCCGGAACCACCAGGAAAAACCTGACAAGCTGCAACAAGTTCAGAACACCACCACAAGACTCATCCTCAACATTCCACGTCGAGAGCACATCACAGAACATCTGAAAAACCTCCACTGGCTCACCGTCAAGAAGAGGATCAATTTCAGACTCCTCCTGCATACCTACAGAGCCCTCCACAACAGCAGACCAGCTACCTCAACCACCGCATCACCTGGTTCTCCCCTTCCAGACTTCTCCATTTATCTTAGGAGGCACTCGCCAACAAACCCTGCTTGAAGAAGTCCTCGGCTGGAGGAAGATCTTTTGCATACCTGGCAGCAAAAGGGTGGAACACCTCAACCCTTCATCTCAGACAGTTGCCATTGCTGCCTCAGTTCAGGAAGGACCTCAAGACCTGGCTCTTCAACTGATCTGTGAGGACACAACTCTCAGCGCCCTGACACCCTATGGGTGAGTAGTATACTTTTAAAACATATGACTGATTGATTGACTCACAGACCCACTCAGACACTGATACACACACTCATAAGCCCTCACATGTACCCACTCCCACACACACTGATATATATATATATATATATATATATATATATATATATATATATATATATATATACCCAGAGACCTGCTCAGATCCTCATGCACCCACTCACAGACCCAGTGACACTCATACACATACTGAAAGACGCACTAAGACATTCACACACCCACTCACAGACCCATTCAGACAATCACACACCTACTCAAAATCACACTCTGACACTTAGATACTCACTCACAGAACCAGTCATACACTCATACAACCATTCACAGTCCCACTCAGACTCTCACATACCCACTCACAGACCGACTCAAACACTCAGATATGAACTCACAGACAAGCCTCACACTAATGCACCCATTGGCAGACCCACTGATACTTTTACATCCACTCACAGACCTACTGAGACTCTTATGCACCCAGTCACAGACCCACTCAGACCCTCAGGCACCCACAGACCCAGTGCCACTCATATACCCATTCACAGACCCACTCAGACATACACTCGCTCACAGACCCACCCAGACTCTCAATCACCCACTTGCAGATCTAGTGACACTGATACACCCATTCACAGACCCACTCAGACACTCACAAACCCACTCACAGACCCACCAAGGCACTGATACACACATTCACAGACCCACAAATATACCCACTCACACACACTGTCACTTAAACAGCCACTCAGAGACCCACTGAGATCCTCATGCACCCACTCACAGACCCAGTGACACTCATACACCCATTGAAAGATGCACTCCGACACTCACACACCCACTCACAGACCCACTCAGACACTCACACACCTACTCAAAGACACCCTCAGATACTTAGATACCAACTCACAGGACCAATCAGTCACTTATACACCCACTCAATGTCTCACTCAGACTCTCCACACTCACTGACAGATCCACTCAGACACTCTGATATGGACTCAACGACCAGTCACACACTCATGCACACACTGACAGATCCACTGATTCTTTTACACCAACTCACAGACCCACTGAGACTCATGCACCCAGTCACAGACCCACTCAGTCCCTCAAGCACCCACTTGCAGACCCAGTGACAATCATGCACCCATCATAGACCAACTCAGACAGTCACACACTTACCTACAGTCCCACTCAGACACTGATACACACATTCACAGACCCACACATGTACCCACTCACACTAGCACTTATACAGCCACTCAGAGACCCACTGAGATCCTCATGCACTGACTCACAGACACAGTGACACTCATACTACACCAACTGAGAGACACACTCAGGCATTCACACACCCACTCACAGATCCACTCAGACACTCACACACCTAGTCACACACACACTTAGACACTTAGGCCTTCATTATGACATGGGCAGAAAATACTGCTTACCACCATGCTGACTGCTGCCAACCTGCTGCGGCGGTGGCAGACATCAGCTCACCATATTATGACACACACACACCAATCCGTCACTATTCAGCCACATACACAATTCCGCCACGCCAAAGGTCAGTGATAAACTGGCGGTATCAAAAGCCACACTGTTATTCCAACAGAACAACGCCCACCATTATGATCCACAAATCACCATGGGGGACATTCAACGGCGGTAAACCATTGGTGGGACACACTGCTGCGCTCAAAATACACACATACAAAACAACACCACATTGTACAATTAAAACAACACATACCTGACACCAATACATTCACCACACCCACACACCCATTCCACTATAAAACACACACCCACAGTACCCACAGCCCTTTACCATTACAAACCATTGGCACGAGACAGACACCATGACCACAGACAAGACCAGAGCCACACACCCCCATCACCTATACACCACCCACGCACCTTACATCACACACCCCAACACATCACCCTGCATACCATAACCCACACTACTCACACAACACCAATGGCACCACAAAGACACCCCCAATTCTCATAGGAGGAGCTAAGGGTCATGGTGGAGCCACAGCTATTTGGAGCACAGGTGCAGCACATATCCATTGCTAGGAAGATGGAGCTATGGCAGAGGATCGTGGACAGGGTCAATGCCGTAGGACAGCACCCAAGAACCAGGGATGACATCAGGAAGAGGTGGAACAACCTACTGTGGAAGGTATGTTCAATTGCAGCAAGACACCAACTCGCTGTACAGAGGACTGGCGGTGGATCCCCACCTCCTCCCCCACAACTAACAACATGGGAGGAGCAAGTCTTGGCAATCATGCATCCTGAGGGCCTGGCAGGAGTAGCAGGAGGACTGGACTCTGCTAAGTGAATTCTTTACTACTATCACCCCCCTACCTGCATGCCATCACATACCCTCACCCTTACTCCCATCACTCCACCATCACCCACACACCCTACTATCACATATCACTCATCCCAATGCGAAGCCCTGCATGCACCACCAATGCATGGACACCACTCACAACCCTGCATGGACACCTATCATTAAAGCATGCACACTAGAGAGAATCAGCTAGCCCACCATATACCAACTCATATAAGTGAAAGCTGCCAGGGCGAATACAACCAAAGAGGGCAACCCACCGATGCAAAATATGTCACACACAGAAACAATAACACTGCATTCACATCCCCACAGGTACCCCAGCCAATGTCACCAGAGAAGAGGTGCCAGCACTATCCAGTCCTCCCACTGAAAAGGCCCACAGTGATGACAGTGACTCTGGTTGCCTGGATCTGGATGACCAACCTGGCCCATCAGGGACCTCTGGGCAGTCATTAACCCAGCCACAGTCACACACCACCACAGAGCCTCCCCCTCAGGAAACACCACTACAGCACCCACCCAGCGTACCCATACCTCTGTCCCCAAGACACATCAATCAGCATGGTGTCCACCACTACAGGGACCCCAGGGCACACCTCGCCCCCAAGACAATCAGGGAACTAAGGTCAGTGGCAGTGGGCACACAGTTCAGAGGACAGAGGCACAGGACAACAGGGAAACTGGGAGGAGTGGTGTGCACCAGGGGGAGGACAGGCCCAGCGAGGCGACTCTCCAGGAGGCACTCACTGAGATCCTGGGAGCATACCAACATTCCCAGGATACGCTGGGCCAGATCGTGGCCAACGTGCAGAAGAACAGGCGGCTGCATGAGGGGCAGTACCAGGGGATCAGGGAGGACTTGCAGGCCATTAACACCACCCTGGTCTCCATTGCAGGGGTGCTGACAGACATGGCCAACATTATGAGGGAGGCAGCCTCACAACAGCGGGCCCCTGCCACTAGCCAGACATCTGAACTGCCTACCACCTCTGCTGTCCCTAGTGGACAGAAGTACACCAGGCCACCAGCACCCCTCCTCCAGAAGGAGAACCACCCTGCAAATGTTCCCTGCGATCCAGGCAGAAGCCAGAGACTATTGCCAAGACCCCAACCAGGAAATGAGACTCTCCTGATTGTCACCCTTGTGTCCCACTCTGTCACCCTGTCCACCTTGAACTGCCATTGCTCCCCTTCCTATGTCCCCTTGGACAATGCACCTGTGCTACCAACAGATTGGAACTATACCCTGGACTTTCCTCAATCATCACTCCAGCCCAATGCACTTGCCCCTCTACTTATTAGCACAACAATAAACATCCTTTGAAAAAACTACAAGTATGGAGTATGTCAAATGATTTAAGTATGTATTTGTTTAACCAGGTTCAAACATTGCATTTTAAATGTACAGTAATGTTCACATTGGAAAGACCTGTAGTTGGCTGCAGTGATCACACCAGGAGTGATAGTGGGGCACCAATATCTGCAAAATGAGTTACCAAAGGGTACAGTGAGTGGGCATAGAAGTGGGAAATAACAGCATGACAGTGACAAAATATGTCAGTGAAGTAACACTGTTCTACATGTGTACAATTGGACGTGTTGTCTGATCATTGCAGTTCTTTTGTCCTAATCTTCATCCTCTGCCTCCTCATCCTCACTGTCCACAGGGTCCACTGCTGCCACACGGCCATCTCCAGCCTCCTCTTCCTGCAGAAAAGGCACATGGTGTCTCAAGGCAAGGTTGTGCAACATACAGCATGCCACGATTATCTGGCAGACCTTCTTGGGTCAGTAGCACAGGGATCCACCTGTTAGATGGAGGCAACTAAATCTGTCCTTCAGGAGGCCAAATGAATGTTCTATTATCCTTCTTGTACGCCCATGTGCCTCATCGTAACATTCTTTAGCCTTTGTCCTGGGGTTCCTCATAGGGGTCAGTAGCCACGATAGGTTGGGGTAACCTGAGTCACCTGCAAATATGGAGGGACAACATTTAGCCACACACTATCCCATATGGCCTACACCATACCTATACACCAACATCCACTGGGTGGGAACCAAGGCTCACCTATTAACCACACACTGTGCCTCTGTAGTTGAGTCATCACATTTGGGATGCTGCTATTCCTCAGGATAAAGGCATCATGCACAGACCCAGGATACTTAGCATTGACATGGGAGATGTACTGGTCCGCCAGGCACACCATCTGGACATTCATGGAATGAAAACCCTTTTGATTTCTGAATACCTTTTAATTTTGCCAGGAGGGGGACAAATGCAATATGTGTTCCATCAATTGCCCCAGTTATGTTGGGGATATGTCCCATTGCATAGAGGTCAGCCTTCACTTTTACCAAATCCTCTACCAGGAGGAATACATTGTAGCTGTACGTGTTTAATCAGGGCAGACAACACTCTGGTCAGCACTATTGAGAATATTGGCTTTGACATTCCTGCTGCCAATCCCATTGTCACTTGGGAAGAACCAGTTGAAAGGAAATGGAGCACTGATAGAACTTGCACAAGAGGGAGAATCCCAGTGGGGTGAAGGATAGCAGATATCAGGTCAGGCTCCAGTTGGGCACACAGCTCCATGATTGTGGCCCTGTGAAGTCTGTAGGTAAGGATAATATGCCTGTCCTCCATTGTTGCCAAGTCCACCAGAGGTCTGTACATGGGTATATGTCTCCATTTCCTATTCACCCGCAGCAGTAGCAATCTATGGGGCAAAAGAGTGAGGAGCCGGTCACAAACTGAACATTGTAGCCACAACAATACAATCCATAATGTTAATTTGGTCGGGAACTGCCGTGCAATGCCGCATTGGATAAGGTGGGCCCCTATGGGGTATAGTGGCCAATGGTGATGTACGCCGGCGGTGGCAGTATGCACCGCCGTGGATGTCACCACCATTTTCTATGTGTTCTCTCACTTGCTACCTGACCTTCAAAAGGAGAGGACCTACACTGCATGTGCTGCTGTGACCTGTGTCTGGAGCCTACCATGGCACGTGTGACTGGGGAAAGGGTCCCTGCCTTCCCCTCAGATGAGTTGGAGAGACTGGTGAATGGGTCCTACCCCAGTACGGACTGCTATATGGGCCTCCAGACCAACAGGTGAGTACGCGGTGAGCACAATGCATGGGGCATGAATGCACTGGAGAGGTCTATGTGAAAGCTTTGTGTGGGGGGGTTGGTGGATGTCCCCTGGGTGGCGTGCTGCTTGTGTGCTGGGCCCTGTGTGTTCAAATGGCGATGTGAAGGGGTATGGTGGTCCGTAAGTGTAACAGCCAGGATGGTCTGACTAATACCTTTCCCTGTGTGTATTTCTCTGCAGGTCAGCGCCCATCAAAAGAATGGTATATGGCGTGCCATCGCCAAGGACTTGCGGACCATGGGGGTCTACAGCAGGTGGAGCACCCACTGTCGGAAACAGTGGGAGGACCTGAGACGCTGGGCAAGGAAGACCGCAGAGGCCCAGTTGGGGATGTCCTCCCAATGAGGAAGGGGTACCTGTCAAACCCGAACCTCCCTGGTGGCCCCCAAACTGGTAGTGGCTTATCCTGAGGTGGATGGGCTCTTGAGGGCATCACAGTAGCCACAAGGGGGTGAGTACAGTGCCCATCATTACAACTTACGCCTGAAGGAGTGGTATCCGGTGGTGGAATTGTGTCTGTGGGTGCCCTAGACCAGGCCTGACATTGCAGAGTAGGTCCCATGTTAGGTAGGGTGTGATATTCCTCCTATCTAGCTTGTAGGCATCACTACTGGGCAGGGCTGTGTGGGTCACAGGTATGCTGCAGTTGGTGGTATGTGTCCCTTCCCATGCCCTTGTGGCTAGCATTGTTACTGGTAGTAAATTGCATAGTGCGTAGGCCTGTTCCCTGTGTGTGAGGGTGGTATGTATGCAAACGGTGGTATTGGTGCAGCCACTGACTAAGTGTATCCTTTGTCTCTCCCCCCTTTTTGTTTTGTCATCCTGTCCTTATGTGAATAGCATCATCTGGTGGAGGAGCAGAGGCACTGGTGACGGAGGGAGCTGCATCCCACAGGACTCTGGAGGCAGAGTCCACGGATGCTGAGGGCACAGTGGGATAGAGGGCGGGGGGAGCACCACGGTGGAGACTGGAGGGGACAGTTTGGACACAGATACCTCCTCGGATGGAAGCTCCCTGGTGGTAGTGGACACTTCTGTGACCACCACAACTACATATACAGCTGCCACCCCGGTACCAGCACCGCCCTCCAAGCAGCCCCTCATCAAGTTGCCCGTGCCCGCTCACCCAGTAGGATGGACATCTCCTTAGCTCCAGGCACCTCAGGCCCTGCCACTGTGATCCCTGCTACCCTGAGTGAGGAGGCTATTGACCTCCTGAGATCCATCTCTGTTGGGCAGTCAACCATTGTGAATACCATCCAGGGGCTGGCAGCCCAAATGCAACAGACAAATGCATTCCTGGAGGGCATTCACATTGGGTTGGCGGCCCAGCAGAGATCAATCCCGGCTCTGACTTCCTCTCAGTTGGCACCCATTGTCCCTGTTTCTACCCTCCCCCCTCCAGCTTCTTCTACCTAATCCCATTCCCCTCAACCCCAACCCACCCCAAGCACACAGGCACATGAACATGCACACAGGACAACACACAAGAGTGGCACAGGCAAACACAAGCACCACATATCATCCTGCAGGCACTCACACAAACACCATCCAGATGCAGACATACCAACATCCATTGTCTCCACTGTGGCCCCCTCCTCCTCCACCTCTCTCCCAATTGCATCTACACTCACACCTGCATGCACTACGTCCTCATCCACTACCGCCATCAACAGCTCACCTATCAGAACACTCACCTAACTGGCAGACACCACCAAAACTGCCATGCACATGTCCTCTGTGTCCTCTCTCACTGTGTCTGCCCCCCCTCCCAAGGGACACAAACGCAAGCACTCAGACATCCACCTCACAACAGCATCCAGCCCATGCACCTGCACCCAAACACAGCAGGCAGACACCTCCCACAACCACTCCCTCTTCCTCCACTCCCAAACCTTATCTCTCTTCCCACCCCAATATCCCTAAGCAATTTTTCCTCTCTACCGTTGACCTCTTCCCTACCCCCCTGTCCTTCACGTCTGGCCAGAGTGGCTAAAACCCAGGCAAGCACCTCAGCCACCCAATCCACAGGCCCAGTAGTATTCACACCCATTGGTGGTGCTAAAGGAGCCAGGGCACCAGGCAGCTTCAAGGAAAGGGTGCCTGTCCCAAGTGCTGCCGGAAGGGCAAGGAGCCCTCCCCAGCAGCTGCCCTGAAGGGCAAGGTGCCATCTCCAGCTGCTGCCAGGAAGGGCAAGGAGCCTGCCCCAAGTGCTGCCCTGAAGAGCAAGCTGCCATCCCCAGCTGCTGCCAGGAAGGGCAAGGACCAGCCCCAAGTGCTGCCACTAAGAGCAAGGAGCCATCCCCAGCTGCTGCCAGGAAGGTCAAGGGGCCTGCACATGCAGGCATGAAGGACAGGGGGCCTGGTGCTGGGACTCAGTCGGAGCCCCCAAAAACAACCATATTTGGGCAGCCATCCAAGGCTGCAGGAGTTGGGCAGGAGCTTCCTCCCATAACCACCACCAGCAGCAGCACCACCACCACCAGCAGTGGGCAGCTGTCCGCAGCTGCATGGGATGGGCAGGAGCTTCCCCCCACAACCACCACCAGCAGCAGCACTACTACCACCACTGAGCAGCCGTCACCACCGGCGGATGGGCTGTAGACCTGCCTCCATGGGCTGTTGTGCAGCCAGCCCCCTGCAAATCCTGTGGGTATGACACCCAGCTGATAGACTGTGACCTTGCAGTCCGCAGGATATGTAGCACAAGGCACGATGGCCCCTCCAGAACCAGTGGGTATAACACCCACTCACCCCATCCTCCCCGGGATCTGCAGTGCAGGGCACGATTCCCCCTCCAGAACCAATGGGTCTGACACCCACTCATCTCATCCTCCCTGGGATCTGAAGCACAGGGCACGATGCCCCCTCCAGAACCAGTGGGTATGATACTCACTCACCCCATCCTCCCCAGGATCTGCAGCACAGGGCGCGATTACTCCTCCAGAACCAGTGGGTATGACACCCACTCACCCCATCTGCCCCGGGATCTAAGCACAGGGCACAATGCCCCCTCCTGAACCAGTGGGTATGACACCCAGTTTCCCCATCCTCCCCAGGATCTGCAGCACAGGGTACAATGCTCCCTCCAGAACCAGTGGGGTACTCACCCACTCAAGAGACTGTGGCCTTGCACTCCCCAAGACAAAGCACAGGACATGTTGCCCCCTCCAGAACCAGTGAGCAAGTCACCCACTTGAGAGACTGTTGCCTTGCACTCCCCAGGACCAAGCACAGGACATGTTGCCCCCTCTAGAACCAGTGTGGGAGACACCCACTTGAGATACTTTGGCCTTGCACTCCCCAGGACCAAGCACAGGGCATGTTCCTCCCTCCAGAGCCGGTGGGCAAGTCACCCACTTGAGAGACTGTGGCCTTGCACTGCCCAAGACCAAGCACTGGACATGTTGCCTCCTCCAGAACCAGTAGTGTTGTTCTATCTGCTGGCTAAGGTGCCCCCTTTTCCTCGTCCCCTTAAGGTACCTGCCTATTTTCCAACTGATGCCCCTGCAGTGTTCTTTCCATGTTAGTGCAGGAGACAAGTGGGGCCTTGGACTTTGTCATGTGACCCTGTGGCCTACGCACATTGAGGAATGGGCAGTGTCCCTTGAACTGTACATATGTATATACTTTAAGATTGAATGTTCGTATTTGTACTGTATTTATATTATTACACTCACTTTCATCTATTCGTATTTTCCTTGCATTATTCCTGAGGGGTATGGGGTCAATATGTTTTCTTACTGCATCTAATTGTGTGTATAGTGTTGTGGTTGGGGTGGGGGTGTGTGTTGTGTGTTGTGTGTGTGTGTCACTCTCTTTTTCCTCCCCCTGTCCCCTGAGTGCTAGCCGGCTGTACTCGCCATGGTCATCTTCACCGTCGTTGGTGTTCGTGGTGGAGCAGGACATAAAATATCATAGGAAAGATTTGCAGCCCGGGCTCCAGGGTGTCGTGATTCAAAGGTGGGTCCTTTCCTGCCAGGCTTTTGCTGTCATTGGTACTGTCCCAGAAAAGGTGACAGTTTCAAGGGTCTTAATATGGTGGGTGGAACATTGACCATTCCACCTGGCTGTAGGCGGCCTCGTGGTTATTACAAAAAAATACTAAAACTGATACTGTGACAGTATTTAATCTATCAATGCTATAAACAGGTATGTGAATGACAGCATTAGTTTTAAACTAAGCTGTGTTTGTAAATAAAATGAATATAAGTATATATGATATACATAAAAGTATTTTAAGTTGCGTATGGGCATATATGTATTATTTTATAGAAAGATTTACAACCATGCTTTTAATATAGTATTAAATATTTTTATTGCATGCTTAAACTTGCAAGTTGAGTTAGTATGCTGGAGTGCTTACAGAGGTCTTTTTCCCACCTCAGGTTCAGACACCACAAGGCTCTTCCACATCTTATCCCACCACTAGAAGTTGACTGGATCTTTGGACTCCGGAAGGAGTGTGGTAGATGCATTCAACACAGACCAATACCATAAGAACCATAAACAATTCTAGACAACATGAACAATTCATACACTAAAATTAAACCCCAAGCTAAATAAAGTTTTGAAGCTTCATTACAGTCTCACAATCAATTTAACATATGTGGTAGACAAAACTAAGTTATAGACATACATGAAACCATTGGCTGACCAAAACATCTAAAAAGAGTAAGCCTACTAAACATCAAGACTGTTGGACATTCCCAAAGAATAACATAAATAAGCAAAACTATAATATGCAGATTAATTTCAGTTTTCAAAGCAGATGATGGTGACATCAGTAAATCATCAGAATTCAAGTTTAACATTCAACTTATCGGGGCTGGGCCATCCTTATCTCTAACATGAATTTGGACTTGCACGTATGGAAATGGGCTAACACATGCGGGCAAAGCAAAAAGGAAAAGACAAAATGAATTTGGAAAATGATCTAAGTTTGGTAACTCACTATAAAAATATGCTGATGTAATTATCTAAGCTGAAAAGGAAAGAAGAAACCACATTTAGCTATACCTCTCCTCATGGGACTGCAGGAAAGTTTCATCAGAAGGGTGTTCACCTTCTCACGATATCAGTGGACAGCAGCATCAGGACAGTGCAAATCATGGTCTGCAGATTGGACAGGTCAGCAGTTCAAATTTAGTTGGGCATATTAATACTGAACAGCATAAGCAAGTGGAGCAATTAGAAAGAATGACATTATTCTTCAGAAGATAGCTGGGTTAGAGAGATTTAGAAGAAGCAGAGAACAGCATCACATCTGGGATTCTCAGCATTTCATGACTGGCTGACTAAAAGTATCAAAGTCTCTCACTAATTTGAAATACCTCTGTGACCACCTGAACATGCTCTCCGCCAGTATTTTCATGGCAGCCGGACCACCATGGCTGGCGGAGAACAAGATTATAATCAGCAGGGCAGTCCTGACTTCAGCGCCACCCTGGTGATCACAATCAAGACCAATGTCATCCCGCCGGGATCAGAGATGGTGGTCCTCTGGCGGTCTAACCATCAGGGTTATAATGTGGCAGTCAGACTGCCACTGCAGCTGTGGTCTGACCCCCACCACAAGTCTGGCGGTCTTGAGACCGCCAGACTCGTAATCAGTCCCTTAGAAACACTTATAGCTCTTTCTTACATACATAGAGGTTATATCTGAACTAAGATGCACATTATGTATAGGAAGGATGGTATGTGCTTATAATGAAAGACATATTGTACCTTATTGATAAGGTCTATGCTGCAAAGGAATGTAGCAAGTGCTTTGTAGTGTTGCCTTGCCCCACTTCATCATGTCAGAACTGTACTGTATATACAAGATAAAGTGAATTTCTTGACTTTGTCTTTGCAACAATGCAGAAATTCCTGACTAGAGATAATGCAGACAGGGTCTCAGCATGGTGAATGGCTGTCTCTCTTGGTGGGATGATTTATTTGGAGGAAATGATACCATCCTAGACAAAAGCAATCATGAGAGGCATACTTTCATTTCTTTGTGTGCTACAGAATGCAGCTGAGATGGAAAGAAGAAAAGATGGGGTCAATTAAAGATGAATAACAAAATATGACCTTCATTACTGCCCTGGCAGTTGATGATGACAGTAATACCGCCAAATTAGGACCATGGCAGAAACAGCTCAGACAGACAGCCCCTTTAACACACCGACCGCCGGAACAGAAGCAACAGGCATCACGGCGGAAGACAATGGGTCACTCACTGTATTAAGACAGTCCAATCCACCACCTTTTATGGGGTGGTACCAACGGCATCAAAAGCGTGGCAGAAACACTGAACAGAAGGGAAACGGCTCACCTGTGGAGACTCTGGGAAGAACCACGCCGTCATGGAGCCCGAGCTGCATATCTTCCCAATGATCTTCTACGTGCCGCTCCACTATGAACACAAACGATGGTGAAGATGACCATGGTGAGTACAGCCGCCTAGCACACATGGGAGGGGTGGAGGAAAAAGAGAGTGACACACACATGCAACATCATACACACATACAGCTGCAGTAACATAACATATAACCCCCTAGCCCTCAGAAATAATGCAAGGACAACTACTATAGATTTAAAAAAGTGTAATTAGATAAAATAGTAGCAATACGTGCATCCAAATCAAAAAGTATATACATATTTACAAGACACTGACCAGTCTTCAATGTTCGTGGGCCACAGGGCCACATTACAAAGTCCAAGGCCCCACTTCACTCCTGCAACAACACAGAGAGAACACTGCAGGGGCATCATTTGGAAAATAGGCAGGCCCCTCAGGGGGCCGGGGAGCGGGAGGGCACTTCAGCCAGCAGATAGAACAACACCACTGGTCCTGGAGGGGGCAACATGCCCTGTGTTCTTTTTTTCCCGGGGAGTGCAAGGCCACAGTCTCTCAAGTGGGTGACTTGCCTACTGGCACTGGAGGGGGCATCGTGCTGTGCTTTGTGCTGGGGAGTGCAAGGCCACAGTCTCTCAAGGTGATGACTTGCCCACTGGCACTGGAGGGGGCATTGTGCCCTGCACTTTGTCCTGGGAAGTGCAAGGCCACAGTCTCTCAAGTGGGTGACTTGCCAAATGGCACTGGAGGGGTCATCCTGCACTGTGATCTTCATCCTGGGGAAGATGGGGTGAGTGGATGGCTTCTGCACTGGTTCTGGAGGGGGCATCGTTCCATGTGATCTTCTTCCTAGGGAGGATGGGGGTGAGTGGATGGAATTTCCACTGGTTCTGGAAGGGGAATTGTGCCCTGTGGTCTTCATCCTGGGTAGGATGGGGTGAGTGGATGGCATCTCCACTGGCCCTGGAGAGGGCATTGTGCCCTGTGATGCAGATCTTGTGGAGTGCAAGGTCACAGTTTCTCAGGTGGGCATCATACCCACTGGATTTGCAGGGGGCAGGCCACACAACAGCCTATGGACACAGGTCTACAGAATGTCTGCCAGCGGAGACGGCTGCTCAGTGGTGGCAGTGGTGCTACTGCTGGTGGCGGGGGTAGGCTCTAGCCCATCCCTTGCAGCCTCAGACGGCTGTCTACTGGTGCGGCTGCTGCTGGTGGTAGTGCTGGTGGTGCTGCTTCTGGTGGAGCTGGTGGTGGGTGGAGGCTCCAGCCCATCCCCTGCAGCCTCAGACTGATGCCCATTGCTGCTGCTGCTGGTGGTAGTGCTAGTGGCTGTGCTGCTGGTGGAGCTGGTGGTGAGGGGAGGTTCCAGCCCATCCCCTGCAGCTTTGGACATCTGTATCACCATGGTTGGTGGTGGGGTCTCCGAATGAGTCCCAGCACCAGGCCCCTTGTCCTTACTGCTTGCTGGTGCAGGCCCCTTGCTCTTCCTTCCTGCAGCTGAGGCTGGTTCCTTGCCCTTCCTTCCTGCAGATGGGGCTGGCTCCTTGCCCTTCCTTCCTGCAGATGGGGCTGGCTCCTTGCCCTTCCTTCCTGCAGCGGGGCTGTCTCATTGCCCTTCCTTCCTGTAGCACCTGAGGCTGGCTCCTTGCCCTTCCTTCCTGCAGCTGGGGCTGGCTCCTTGCCCTTCCTTCCTGCAGCACCTGGGGCTGGCTCCTTGCCCTTCCTTCCTGCAGCACTTGGGCCTGGCTCTTTTCCCTTCCTTCCTGCAGCATTTGGGGCAGACACACTTTCCATCTGGCTGGTGGCTGGGATCCTTTCCCACCTGGAGTAGCTGGGGACACCACTGTGCCCATGGACTGGGTGGCTGAGGTGCTTGCCTAGGTTTTGACTACCCGGGCTGACGTGAAGGAGTGAAGTAGTGAAGAGGTCAATGGTGGAGAGGAAAAGCTTCTTAGGGAAATTGGGGAAGGAAGAGGGAGAAGGTTTTGGAGTGGAGGAAACCAGTCCGCTGTGCTAATGTGCAGGTGCATGGGCTGGATGCTGTTGTGAGGTAGGTGGCTGTTGGGTGTCTGAATGCTTGCGTTTGTGTACTTTGGGAGGAGGGGGCACAGACACAGTGGGAGAGGACACAGGGGACATGTGCATGGATGTGAGGGTGGTGACTTCCAGTGAGGTGTGTGTTCTGATAGGTGTGTTGGTGATGAGGTTAGTGGATGAGGATGTAGTGCATGCAGGTGTGAGTGGAGACGCAACTGGAAGGTAGGTGGAGGATGAGGGGGTCACAGTGGAGGCAGTGGATGTTGGTATGTCTGCATCTGGATGGTGTTTGTGTGAGTGCCTGTGGGATGACGTGTGGTGCTGGTGTTTGTCTGTGCCACTCTTTTGTGTTGTCCTGTGTGCATGCTGGTCTGCTGTGTGCTTAGGATAGTTATCACTCCATGAATGTGCAGATGGTGTGTTTGGCGGACCAGTACATCTCCCATGTCAATGCTGAGTTTCCAAGCTCGGTGCATGATGCTTTTATCCTGAGGAATGGCAGCATCCTAAATGTGTGGCCCAACTCCAGAGGCACCATGTGTGGCCAATAGGTGAGCCCTGGTTCCCACCCAGTGGATGTTGGTGTATGGGTATGGTGTGGGAAATAAAGGTTAGTGTGTGGCTAACATATTTGCAGGTGACTCTGGTTACCCCAACCTATCATGGCTACTGACCCCTGTGAGGAATCCCAGGACAAGGGCAGAGGAAAGTTACAATGAGGCACATGGGCGAACAAGAAGGATTATTGAACGCACATTCGGCCTCCTGAAGGCCGGGTTTCGGTGCCTCCATCTAACAGGTGGATCCCTGTGCTACTCACCCAAGAAGGTCTGCCAGATCATTGTGGCATGCTGTATATTGCACAACATTGCCTTGAGACGCCATGTGCCTTTTCTGCAGGAGGAGGAGGCTGGAGATGGCCATGTGGCAGCAGTGGACCCTGTGGACAGTGAAGATAAGGAGGCAGAGGATGAGGATGAGGACATCAGAAGTGCAGTCATTCGTCAATACTTCCAATTAAACACAGGTAAGACAGTGTTATTTCATAATTCATTGACAGTTTGATGTCTGACGTTGTCACTGGCAGGCTGTGAATTCCTACTGCTATGGCCACTCACTGTACCCATTGGCATCTCTTTTTGCAGATGTTGGTGCCCCACTATTGCTCCTGGTGTGTTCAATGCAGGCAACTACAGGACTTTCCTATGTAAACATTACTGTACAGTTGAATTGCAATTTAAAAACCTTGTTAAATGAATACATTTTGAAATCATTTCACATACTCCATACTTGTATTTTTTCTAAGTGTGTTTATTGCAGTGGGCGAAGTGCAATGGGCTGGGGTGATGGTGGAGGAAAGTCCTGGTTAGAGTCAAGTTTATTTGTAGCAAAGGCGCATTGTCCAAAGGGGGCAAAGAAGGGAAACAATGGCAGTTCAAGGTGGACAAGGGTCCACTCTGTGGATCTCACAATCAGGAGAGTCTAATTTCCTGCTAGGGGTCTTGGTAATAGTCTCTGTCTTCTGCCTGGGTCACAGGGAACTTTTGTGGGGTTGTTCTCCTTCTACAGGGGAGGAGTGCTGGTGGCCTGTTGGTCCTGTGGTGGTACCTCCTGTCTACTAGCAGCAGCGGAGGTGGAGGGCTGTTCAGTGTTCTGGCTAGGGTCAGTGGCCCACTGGTGTTCCACTGCCTCCCTCATACTGTTGGCCATGTCTGCCAGCACACATACAATGGAGACCAGGGTGTTGTTAATGGACTTTAAGTCCTCCCTGATCCCCAAGTACTTTCCCTCCTGCAGCCTCATGTTCTCCTGCATCTTGTCCAGGGTCATGGGGATGTTGGTATGCTCCTAGGATCATGGTGAGTGCCTCCTGGAGAGTCGGTTCTCTGGGCCTGTTCTCCCCCTGGCACACAGCAGTCCTCCCAGCTTCTCTGTTGTCCTGTGCCTCTGTCCCCTGAACTGTGTGCCCAATGCCTGGTCCCTGATCGTGCTGGGTTTGTGGGGTGCCCTGGATTCCCTGTAGTGGTGGACATACTGCTGATTGACGTGTCCTGGGGACAGAGGTATGGGCCCACTGGGTGGGTGCTGTGGTGGTGTGAGACTGTACCTGGGTAACTGACTATCCGGAGGGGGGTTGGTTGGTCATCCAGATCCAGGCGAGCAGAGCTGCTGTCATCCCTATGGGCCTCTTCTGTGGGGGGACTGGATGTTGCTGGCACCTCTGCTCCAGTGACTTTGGCTGGGATACCTGTGGGGATGTAAATGCAGTGTTATTGTTTCTGTGTGTGACATATTGTGCATGGGTGGGTTGCCCTCTATGGTTGTAATTGCCCTGGCAGCTTTGCCTTGTGTACATTGTTATTTGGTGGGCTAGCTGATTGTCTCTAGTGTGCATGCTGTAGTCATAGGTGTCCATGCAGGTCTGTGAGTGGTGTCCATGCATAGGTGTGGAATGCAGGGCTTGGCATTGGGATGAGTGGGATGTGATGTTGGGGTGTGTGTGATGTGGTGGAATGATGGAGTGA
The DNA here is from genome assembly GCF_031143425.1 of Pleurodeles waltl. Lineage (NCBI taxonomy): Eukaryota > Metazoa > Chordata > Amphibia > Caudata > Salamandridae > Pleurodeles > Pleurodeles waltl. Next base: position 958,999,396 of record NC_090447.1, on the reverse strand, counting down.
GGGTAAGGGTGGGGGTATGTGATGGCATTCAGGTAAGGGGGTGATAGTAATAGAGATTTGACTTACCAGAGTCCAGTCCTCTTCTGACTTCTGCCAGGCCCTCAGGATGCGTGATTGCCAAGACTTGCTCCTCCCATGTTGTTAGTTGTGGGGGAGGAGGTGGGGGTCCACCACCAGTGCCTCTGTACTGCGAGCGGGTGTCTTGCTGCAATGGAACACACCTTCCCCTGTAGGTTGTTCCACCTCTTCCAGATGTCATCCCTGGTTCTGGGGTGCTGTCCCACGGCGTTTACCCTGTCCACAATTCTCCTCCCAAGCTCCATCTTCCTAGCAATGGGTATCTGCTGCACCTGTGATCCAAATAGCTGTGGCTTTACCCTGATAATTTCCTCCACTATGACCCTTAGCTTCTCCTCAAAGAATCTGGGGTGTCATTGTGGTGCCATGAGCGGAGTGTGAGTGGTCTTTGTGAGGGTGTGTAGGGTGATGTGTTGGGGTGTGTGATGTAAGGTGCATGGGTCACGTATAGGTGATGGTGGTATGTGGCTCTGGTTGTGTGAGTGCTCCTGCTGTCTCTCTCTGCTGGCAATTATTTCTAGTGGTAAAGGGTTGTGGGTACTGTGTGTGTGTGTTTTATAGTGGTGTGGGTGTGTGCGTGTGGTGTGTGTATGGGTGTCAGGTGTGTGTAGTTTGAATTGTCCAATGTGGTGCTGTTTTGTTAGTGTGTTTGTATTCTGAGCACAGCAGTGAGTACTGCCAATGGTTTACCGCAGTTAAATTTCAGCCATGGTGATTCGTGGGTCATAATGTTGTGTCCTTTTTTTCTGTTGGAGTAATGGTGTGGGTTTTGATACTGCCAGTCCATCACTGACCTTTGGTCTAGTGGATTTGTGTGTGTGGCTGAATAGTGACGGATTGGTGTGTGTTTGTCATAACATGGTGAACGGGTATCCGCGGAAGCGGCAGTATGTTGGCAGCAGCCAGCATGGCGGTAAGTGGGATTTACCACCAATGTCATAATGATGGCCTATATTTTAAAAAGTTGGTGTTGGAATCTGATCATTTTGTAGATTTCTAAATCTGGGAATTTATCATGTTCATGTGGCATCATCATAATATGAGTCTGATGGATTCAGTAAAACACCACATATAGGATCATGTATAGGATCATGTACACAAGAGGACACATAATAACATGCTTATAAATGCACTGATATACCCACTTACAATCTAATCCAAAAACTAAAACAACGGTGCATACATTTATATATGCAATTAAGCTCCTAGGCATAGATTGATACATATGCTTACATATCAGGATACAATTATATGTAGACTAATATACCTAGAGAAACACTAATGTAGGTGAGAAGATGCTGAAGAATGCATTGATACAAACTATACCACATGTGATAACAAAGAGAAATGTACTGTTATTTAAACAGAAAACTAAAACATGTATGACAATACAGTAGTGCAATTTTTTAAATTACATTGATATGGTTACAAGGCATACTGAAAATTCCGTAGAAAACACAAGAAAAAAAGAGAGTGAGGAAATTATGTTACCTGCGTACAAGTCTGGAAAAGAAAGCATAACATGTGGGTAATGTTCCTAAACAAAATGGAGGTGGTGGATACAAAAGGAAACATTTTTTTAAAACTGTTTATGGGTAACTGAAATGTTTGCAAAATGAAGAATACATAAAGGACACTTTTAAATCAGTCACAGATAGCACAAAAAAGGTTTTAGACTACAACCAAGAAGTCAAAGATGAAAGCCACAAGCTCAACCAGAAGACAGAAGCAGTTCAAAAAAATGAGAGTGAGAGTGTTTTTTGCCAGTGTAATTTAGGATCTCATTAAACATATGAAGAGATACCGAAGTAGAAGAGAATTAGTGAAACAAAAAAATGTGTTGAGGCTGTAGTTGTAGATGAAGCTGTTCATTTGGAGTATTAATAGAATTAGAACATTGGATAAAATGTTGTTGGTTATGAAAAGATGCAACCAAAGAAAAATAATTGTTAATAAAACTAATTTTTGTAAAATATTTAGTGGAGAATGAAAACATATGTCAAGTGCAAAGCCTTTCTTTAATTAATAATGCTATTTCCAAGAGAACACATTAATTCATGCAGTTGATTCAAATGGTCGATGTTATGAGGTTAAGGATGGGAGTCCTATTACAAAAGAGGAGATTGTTCCTAAAGATATGCAAGAGGTGATAGCTGAAGAGGTTCAGGGAAGGCGTAGGAAGGGACTTGTTTACAAATGGGATTGTAGCAGTATTTGTAGCATTTGTCAGTGATCTATTGATTTATTACTAACTTCTGTACGTGACTTTCCATGTAGAAGTCTGAAGAGAAAATGTTAAATTTTTCAAAGATTAGATCCATGTAAAGTAAGAAAGCATACCAATTTACAAGGACATTCTATTATAAATGGGGTCTCCGATTGGCAGTCAGTTTACACTCTGTCCATCTAGTCAGGGCAATGGAGATAATCACTTAAGATAACCCCTGCTCACCCCCTTGGTAGCTTGGCACAAGCAGTCAGGCTTATCACAAAGGCAATGTGTAAACTATTTGTACCAACACACACAGTACTACAGTGAAAACACTACAATGTGTAAAGTGTTGGTACCAACACACCCAGTAATACAGTGAAAATACTACAAAATGGACACCACACCAGTTTAGAAAAATAAGCAACATTTAAATAAATCAAACAAGACCAAAACGACAAAAATACAACATACACAAGTCAAGATATGCATTTTCAAAAGAATAAGAGTCTTACTCCATAGAAAACAATAGAAACGTTGTTATTACACAAAGTACCTGATTTGTGTTGAAAAAGTCAGTGATGTGTCGATTTCTCACTCACAAGCGAGGCTGTGCATCGTTTCATCTCCGGTTCGATAGGCGCTGCATTGTTTTCCTGTCCTGCAGGAGAGGAATGCATCGATTTCTGGATGGGCACCTCAGAACTGTGCAGCCTTGTATTGTTTTTTGATGCCCAGCGATGATGCGTGTGAAATCTGGCCGTGGGGTGTTGGAAAACTGTGCTTCGTGGAGATTGCGTCCTTATCAGCAGCTGCAATCGGGTGTTGTGTCATTTTTCCAGCGCAATGCATTATTCTCCCAGCTGCAATGCAGGTGGAGCATTGATTTTAGCCACAAAGCAGATGGCGTTTGCATTGTTTTTCAGCCGTGTTGCAGGTGGTGCGTTGAAATTTACCCCACACGATGTCCTGTGAGAGGATTTCAATCCTTGTTCTATCTGCTTCACCTTTCAAGGGCCCAGGGACTGGGTGGGGCACCACTTGGCAGGGCAGGAGTCCCAGCAGAGAGTCCAGGTGTGGGTAGAGGAAGTCTTTGATAGCCCTGAGACTTCAAAACAGGAGTCAAGCTCAATCTAAGCCCTTGGAGAATCTTCACAAGCGGGAATATACCATAATGTCCAGTAATTGTCCTCTCCAAGGCAAAGCAGCACCTGCAGGCAAAACCAGTCATATGGGCAGTACTCCTCCTCCAGCTCACCAGCTCTTCTCCTTGGCAGAGGTTCCTCTTAAATCCAGAAGTAATCTACAAATCTGGGGTTTGTGTCCACTTCTTATACCACTTTCTTCCTTTGAAGTAGGTAAACTTCAAAGGAAAGTCTCCGTGGTTCACAAGGTCCTGCCTTGCCCAGGCATGGCTCCAGATTCACACTAGGGGCTTGGAGACTGCATTGTGTGAGGGCAGGCACAGCCTATTCCGGTGTAAGTGATCAATCCTCCCTTCACTCTAGCCCATATGGCCCATCAGGACATGCAGGCTACACCCCAACTCCCTGTCTAGAGGGGCTTCAAAAAGAGCCCAACTGTCAGTCTGACCCAGACAGGGAATACCAAAGCAGGCAGAGTCACAGAATGGTTTAAGCAAGAAAATGCCCACTTTCCAAAAGTGGCATTTTCAAACTGACAATTTAAAAAACAACTTTACCAACATATGTATTTATAAATTGTGAGTTTAGAGACACCAAAATCCAGGTTTCTATCTGCTCCCAAAGGGAACCTGCACTTTTAAAGGCAGTCCCAATGTTAATCTATGAGAGAGATAGGCCTTGCAACAGGGAAAAATGAATTTGGCAGTATTTCATTGTTAGGACATGTAAATCACATCAGTCCATGTCCACTTTTAACATACACTGCACACTGCCCATGTGGCTACCTAGGGTCTACCTTAGGGGTCCTTTACATGTATAAAAAAGGAAGATGTAGGGGTGGCAAGTGGGTGCACATGCCAGATCAAATTGGCAGTGCAAGACTACACACACAGACACTGCAGTGGTAGGTCTAAGACATGTTTACATGGCTACTTATGTGGTTGGCACAATCAGGGCCTCAAGGCTACCAGTAGCATTTGATTTACGGGCCCTGGGCACCTCAAGTGTACTTTACTAGGGACTTACTAATAAATCAAATATTCCAATTAGTGTTAAACCAATTACACATATATTTGACACAGGGAGCACTTGCACTTTAGCACTGGTAAACAGAAAGCACCAAAAACACAAAAACAGATTCCAGCACACAGTCACAACACGGGAAGCAGAGGCAAAAAGTCAGGGGAGACCACGCCAAGGATGCCAGGTCTAACACATTCATTAACATGTTTATCTAAGAAAGTGTGCCAAAGCACCTTTCATCACTTTAGAATGTTGGCATTTCACCATTCAAAAATACAAAGTTTAGTTAGGAGACATTACAATGTGAAGACTCCAGAGTTATGTGCAGGAGAGATGAATAGAGTACTTTTGCATGGTACCATAAAAGAGGTAGAAAAAGTTCTTGAGGATGTGCAATTTCAGTTCTTTGGTTCAGAAGAAGATTCTAGAGAGAATAAGCAATTGGTAGGTACAGGTATCACCACTGAGAATTTTGTGCAAGAGATTATGAATTTTAATGTAACTTTTCCTGAAAAGCCAAACTATGGGGGTCATTGTTGGTGGTGGTGGCCATACTGCCAACACGCAGATGGAGAAGACTGCCAAATTATGACCATGGCAGTATTCCCAACGGAATACAGCCATACCACCACCGGCACCGCCAGTGCAGTCAGGCCACCATGGTTGACCGTAGCCACCTGCAGGCCAGCAGAGACCATGTTCCCATCGGACATATTCGGAGGCTGCACACCGCCAAGGTTTCTGCCGCAGTCGTACCACCATGAAAACCCTGGCAGAAACCAACAGTATAAAAGGAGACACTCACCTTGAGGAAGCCATACCCATCTGGAGCCACCATGGAACCAGAATTACACACCTTCCTGCTGCTCCTGCTTGCCCAATGACTTCTGAAACAGCGACAACGACAGCAACCATGAGTACACACACTTACCTGTCACTGTTGTAAAATGTCAAAGTACACACACACACAACATACCAATTGGGAATGAGTGGCAGGGTGACACACACATGTAACCTTACACCAACACTCACACACAGTCACATACTTACACACACATACATAGTACCCACACTATGGCCAACACACACACACAGTTGAAACACACACCAACTCCCAGATACATAGCACTGACATAATTCCACACACAGCAACACACAACATCACCAAAAGACACAACTACAACACAACCGCAACACCACCAAATCATCGTGAAGCACCCACAATACACACCACCACTTGACAAATCATACATACAACACAACGTACCAACACCAAAGAACAAACACCCCCAATCACACATCCAAACAACGAGGCATACGTCATACCCTGCAAACACAAAAAGGATCTGAATTATCAATCTCCATACACACAGTATAACCACACAAAGGCACACAACACTGCAAATAACACATGTCAACACAAACACCAAACAATACCAATACAACTTCATGTCCCAAGCATTCACATGTCCATCACAAAATACACACCCATCACTGGGGGACAAATGCTATGCACACAACCAAACATGCTGTCCAGATACAACTGGTAGCACAACCACCACTCACACAAAATGTACTCACACACAAACAAAATCAGCCAAGACCAAAACTGCCCTAAGAAAATAAAAACAGGACAAAGATGTAACCTTTGACCCAACAACTGGTTACACAAATGGCACTTGTATGTGTCCCTAGCTAGACTCCTGACTGCCATGGAACCTCCACATCAAGGGGGTGGCTGGCACCTCAGGGATTGGGGGCAGGAGGGGGCTGTTTGGGCTTGGGTTTGGGAGGGGGGTCTAGGTAGAGGCTTAGGGGAGGGTTGGGAACTCTTGGGAGGGGCAGACTTTTTGGCAGGGGGAGGGGCATGGGTACTTGTTTGCAGGGGGGGCAGGGGAGGTGGTGGAGGTGGAAGGGCTGGACATGGGGAGAGATACAGAGCGGAGTAGGGAAAATGTTTAACTCCAAGAGGAAAGCTTTCTTTGACACAGAGGGATGGTCATGGAAAAATGGGATTGGGTGTGGATGTAGAGGGTGTGGCTGTCTGAGGTGTTTTGGTGTATGTCTTGGGTGCATGCGTGTTCGAGGAATGCTTGTGGGTGCTAGGTGTCTGTTGGGTGGGTGAGTGTGTCTTGGGATGAGGGGTGGAGGGGGTGGAGGTGCTGGGAGATGTGTGTTAGATGGGTGACAATCTGTTGGGGTGGTGACTGCAGGCACGGTGGATGTGCTGCATGTAGGCATGTCAATGGTTTTGGTGCCTGTGGATGTGGTGACTAGGGTAGATGTCTAAGGGTCTGCTATTGTGCTGACTGTGGGTAGGAGATGGTGAGGCAGTATCGGTGAATTTATGGTGTGTGACTGCAGGTGTGTCAGGTGTTGTTTATGGGATGCTGGGGGTGGTACGGGTGTCAGGGCAGGTAGTGACTGTTGATATGTCATGTGTCTGCAGGAGGATGTTGCTTGTGTGCATGCCTGTGGTGGGTCTTGTGGTGCTTGTATTTGTCAGCGATACTCTTGGATGTTGAGGTGGATGCATGCTTGTCTATTTGTGTGCTGGCCCTGAATAAGGGAAGAGGGGTTTGGGTCTTGAAAGAGGAAGGTGGAAGGGGGCACGGAAGACAAAGGTGACTAGCTGCCATCAATGTGGAGGCTGGAGCCCGAAAAGATCTCTGTAGGCCAGCCGGTGCACTGTGAATGCCCTCCAGGAACGCATTACTCTGTTGTATCTGAGTTGCTAGTCCCTAGATGGCTTTCATGATGGTTGACTGACCCACAGAGATAGACCTCAGGAGGTCAATAACCTCCTCACTGAGGGCAACAGGGCTGGCAGGGGCAGAGGTGCATGCAGCAAAGGAAATGCCCACCCTCTTGGGTGAGCGGGCACGGACATCTGAGTGGATAACTACAGAGAGGAAAGTGGTAGAAAGGGGGGAGCGGATAAAGATGGTGCTGTGGTGGTACCAGATGGGTCTGCCACTGCCAAGTAATGTCCACTGGAGGGGGATTCCAAAGATGATGTGCTGGATCCTGTCTCCCTCATGGCACTCTCCTCCTCCTCAGGGCCACTAGGTCCCTTGCTGTCAGTGGTATCAGCCCTCTGTGTTCCGTAGCAGGCAGCATCCCCTCTCACCTGTGTCCCATCTCCTTTGCCTGCCAATGCTGATGCACACAAACAGAGAGAGAGGGAGGGAGAGAGGGAAAGAGAGGGTCTTCACATTCTTCACATAAACATATTATAACATGCACAACTATAGGTATACATCTCCTGCCTTGGAAATCCCAAATTGGAACCCACAGATCCTATATCATGTCAAAACATGTTACTTCTATCTACCCCATTTGTCATTTCCGTCACCGACATCATAATCTATGTAAGGAACATCCCATCAAATCAACTGTAAATCTATGTCATCATGCTCACCATGCCCTGGCTAAAGCTGATATATTGTCCTAATATATCAGAGCTCAGGTCAGAACACCATATAATCTCATCATCTTTAGTGATGCAGTTGACTGATAACACCATATCATTTATATTCCGAATCTACACCTGACCAATCCATGTCCATAAGTCATATTTCATGCAAGTAAAGAAAATTCTATTCACAAACGACACTGATCCCTCTGTACGTATATGGCTAAAATCTCTGATGAAGACATAACATGTGGCAGTCCCCTACAGGTGCCATCACATTTTTACATTCCATGTCTTGAGAATAGCTATGTCACTATATGTACTGAATCTTAGAGAAATAGCTGGTCACTAGCCACAGATATTCCATATCACAACATAAATGCATGTACAGCTACAGTGGCCTCCCTAGCATACGAGACATCCACTGACAATCACAGAGAGCATAGTTACAACACCTAAGCCAAGGACAGCCTACTAATTCCTAAAAGGGCACATTCCATGCTAACTGACATACAGATACAATGCCACAACATGACAACATGAGTACACCAACTTCACTAACACCATTCTTGACGTGATTTCCAGTAGCTAAACCTAAGCAACACACATATTCCACTGAAAAGACATGTACACATGATGTACACATGGACATACACTACTGCCATTGCACTGACAACATTTCCCACAACAACAACACCTGTATGAGAAATAGTAGTACAGCTAAACTACGACATCTTGAAATATGAGGTGAGCCAAAACCGATTCCTGTCCAAACTGGCCATATCAGCTGGATAAGGTTAGCAATGATTGTGACACTCAACAAGATATGGCCCCAATTAACCATTGTGTCATGATGTAGGCAGCTAATACCATATATTGCACTACTGTTGGTAGGGAACTGGCATATATAGCATGGACATTGCACAATGTCAAAGAGTAGGACAGCCTAACCACTTACCTCCTCTAAAACAAAGGCATTGGGCTAAAAGTGTTTTGTCTGCATTTCAATGACATGGAAATGCATGGTACGGGCAAATAGATAAAACCAGATACCCATAATTGGATGTCCTTCCGTTACGACCTCCACATACCCCATTGTATGAATATGAAGGGACAATAGGGACACTCCCACAAACCCATATAAACCATCCAATACTAGCCATACCTATTGACTGAATGAGATGCCAGCCTCAGATAGAGTCAACACCTGTACCAGGACAAAAAGATACTAGGCCCTGTACCAAATATGTCAGGTACTATGTAGCAAATACAGCTGATCTTTAGAGATGGGAGTGGACTGACACCTATAAATTCATGTATTCAGAATAATGGACTTGGAAATACTATGGGGCATATTTATACTCTGTTTGTGCCGGATTTGCGTAGTTTTTTTTTACGCATATCCGACGCAAAACTAACTCCATATTTATACTTTGGCGTTAGACGCGTCGAGCGCCAAAGATCTTGGAGTTTGCGTCATTTTTTAGCGTGGACACCTTCCTTGCGTTAATGATATGCAAGGGAGGCGTTCCCTACTAAAAAATTACTCCGAGGCATGTGCGTCGTATTCATACTCCCGGGCAAAAATGACGCCCGGGAGTGGGCGGGTCAAAAAAAATGACGTCTAACCTCGTTAGCGTCATTTTTTAACGCCTGCTCAGGGCAGGCGTTAAGGGACCTGTGGGCTCGGAAGGAGCCCAGAGGTGCCCTCCCATGCCCCCAGGGACACCCCCTGCCACCCTTGCCCACCCCAGGAGGATGCCCAAGGATGGAGGGACCCATCCCAGGGAACTTAAGGTAAGTTCAGGTAAGTATATATATATATTTTTTTTGTGGCATAGGGGGGCCTAATTTGTGCCCCCCTACATGCCACTATGCCCAATGACCATGCCCAGGGGACATAAGTCCCCTGGGCATGGCCATTGGGCAAGGGGGCATGACTCCTGTCTTTGCTAAGACAGGAGTCATTTCAATGGGGGTTGGGAGTAAAAAAAAAAACGGCGCAAATCGGGTTGAGTCGAAAATTTTGCCTCAGCCTGACTTGCCCCATTTTTTGACGCCCAACCTCCATATTCCCCTATGCCGGCGCTACCTGGTGTAAATCATTTGTTTTGACGCACACCACTCCGCAGCGCCGGCTAACGCCGGCTAACGTCATTGAATAAATACGGCGCCCGCATGGGGCTTCAGAATGGCGTTAGCCGGCGTTAAATTTTTTGATGCACAACTGCGTTGGCGCAGTTGTGCGTCGAAAAGTATAAATATGGCCCTATATGCGTAAGGTGATACAGCAGCTTCCATACTTATATATGGTTGGGTAGAGTCACACACATGGCACTGTAAATTGTGCATCTCCACATACAGTCACAGATATTCCTTGACACAGGTGATCTAAACATACACATGCGCAACCCTGAGGCCAGATCTCCATCTTTTAGTCAGGCAACTTGAGTACTATGTATTCCTATTAGACAACATACATGTAGCACCTACTACAGTGTCACAGCTGCTAAAGTGTGACAGAAAACACCTAACTACCAGAGTAAAGTACACGGAGTCACTCAGTACTTACCTCTTGTGGCTGCTGTGCAGCCCCCAAATGCCCATCCACTTCAGGGTAGGCCACTGTCAAAATGCGGGCCATTAATGGGGTCAGGGTCGAACGGGCACCCCTCCCTCATTGGGAGGACATCCCCTGCTAAGCCTCAGTGGTCTTCTGGGCCCACTGTCTCAGGTCCTCCCACCTCTTTCTGCAATGGGTGCTCTGCCGGCTGTGGACTCCCATGGTCCACACTTGCTTGCCGATAGCACACCAAATCCCTTTCTCCTGATGGGCGTTCACCTGAATGAATGACACAGACAAAAGAAGAAAGTCATGTACACATGTGCCATACCAATAGGAGTGGTCAGTACACATCAGTCACAGCAAGTAGGAACGCATACCCATCATCTCTGCACACACACCTTCACATTATGCCATCTGCATCCATCAACACCCTCACAAGTTCACATGCCTGATGCAACATCATACAGAACCCTTATCACACATAGCTAGGATATTGAACACACCTGCTCCTCTGGTGCCCCAAATAGCTGTACATACAGGGGTAGAACCTCCTCCAATAGCCTCTCAAGCTCTAATGGGGTGAAGGCAGGGGCCCTATCACCTGCATGATGTGGCATGATGGCTTTCAGAGGCAGGACACATAGCTCATATCATGGAAGTCTTGCTGGCAATAGTGTCAGGAGTCAAGTGAGCAATAGTACAGAAGATGGCAGTCAAGGCTGCCACATACATGACCTTCACTGCCGGCTGACATCGCCGTTGGCCCAAGTCCACCAAAGGCAGCGATGTTTACCAATGGCAAGTTACAAGGCAGTTGTGACTGCCTACCGCCATAACGACTTCCCCCGCCAGACTTAGGTCACTTTCACCTTTTAATTCCACTAGGTCAGGGGTCAACCATTTTGGGCACATTTCAAAGTTTGAAGTGTTTACTAATCTGCGTCATTCACTTAACACCCTAAAATGCTATATATCTGTATGTAGTGCCATCATGTTTGTGTAACATATTGTGCAAATGTGAAGGAAAAAGCTGTGTTGAGTGAGTAAATTTAGTGATAACTTTGTACAACTACGCAGAGGATCATAGTCCACGGGAAGATATCAATCAATTCCAAAACATATGTATGATTAGTTTGGGAAAACTAAGGTGGTCATTAGAACCCTGGCGGACGGTGTTAAAGCGGCAGTAAGACCGCCAACAGGCTGGCGGTAAAAAAATCGCAATTACGACCGTGGCGGAAACCGCCGACAAAGACAGCCACTCTAACACTCAGACTGCCACGGCGGTACAAACAAACAGCACGGCGGTCACCGCCAACAGACAGGCGGGAGACAATGTACCGCCCACAGTATCACAACCTACAATTCCACTACCTTTTCCGGGGCAGATTCACCGCGGATAAAAACACGGCGGAAACAGGAATTTCGAAGGGAAAACGCTCACCTCTACACACTCCACGAGGAAGGAGGACACCATGGAACCGGAACTCCAAAATCTCCCTGCGATAGTCTTCCTGCTCCTCTACCAGGAGCACGAACGCAGGCGGCGAAGACCACTATGAGTACAGCACCTATGACACAGGGGAGGCAAAAAACAGGGACACACACGCAACACCCCCACCCTCACCCACCACAACACACACACTAATGCATATCAATACACACCAGTTACACCCCCGAAGCCCCCCCGGAAGAATGCAAAGACCAAAGAAAATGAGTGTAACCATCGGAATATATTTAAAAAAAGTAGGCAGAAATATATATATACACAATATACAAAATAAATACCAGGCATACTGGTACTGCACAAAGAAAGTCCGTGGAACACTGGGACCACACGGTATGGGCGAAGCCCACACAAGATCCCCGACCATGACGGAGTGAACACTGCAGGGGCATTAGAGAGCAAGAAAACAGGCACCTCAGCCGAGGGAAAGGGGGGGCACCTCAGCCGGTTGAGTGCACGACGCCAAATCCACGAGGGGGCCACATGCCCACTGTTCAATCCTGGGGAGTGCAAAGCCACAGTCTCTCACGTCTCTACAGTGGGTGGGTTGCCCACTGTTCAATCCTGGGGAGTGCAAAGCCACAGTCTCTCAAGTCTATACAGTGGGTGGGTTGCCCACTGTTCCATCCTGGGGAGTGCAAAGCCACAGTCCCACAAGTCTCTACAGTGGGTGGGTTGCCCACTGCTGCATCCTGGGGAGTACAAAGCCACAGTCTCTCAAGTCTCAACAGTGGGTGGGTTGCCCACTGTTCAATCCTGGGGAGTGCAAAGCCACAGTCTCTCAAGTGTCTACAGTGGGTGGGTTGCCCACTGTTCAATCCTGGGGAGTGCAAAGCCACAGTCTCAAGTCTCTACAGTGGATGGGTTGCCCACTGTTCAATCCTGGGGAGTGCAAAGTCACAGTCTCTAAAGTGGATGACAGTCTCCACTGGTTCTGGAGGGGGACTGGTGCCCAGAGTGCTTCATCCTGTTAAGGACAGAGGTAGTGGATGGATCTCTCCACTGGTTCTGGAGGGGGACTGGTGCCCAGAGTGCATCATTCACCCCGTGACGGACCCAGTTGCTTCAGTGCCCCTGCCGCTCATGGGCTAGCGGTGCTTGAGATGGCAGTGCCCTGGGCAGCGATGCTTCAGATGGCGGTGCCCTGTTCAGCGGTGCTTCAGATGGCGGTCTACATTGCAGGGTCTCAGCTGCTGGCGGTCCTTCATGGCCCAACGGGCCCTTTGCTGGCGGTCCTTCATGGCCCAGCTGGGCTGGGGCTGGCAGTGGCCTCCGGGGCAGCTGGGCTGGGGCTGGCGGTGGTCTCCTGTGCAGCAGGGATGATGGCGGTCTTCTCCGCCGTGCTGCTCTTCCCAGACTTTCCGGGTTTCTTGTGGCCCTTCCCCACCTTGGAAGGTGTCACAGCTGACTCCACACTCCCATCTGTACCCCTGGGAGCGGCTTTGGTGGCTGGAGTCTTCCACCTCTCCCACCGGGCACTGGCCAACTTCTGATGCTTCACAGGTGGGGGACTGTCTGTGCTGTGGCTCCATGCCACACTGGCTGTCCTGGTGGCCAGTGCACTCCACATTCCGGTGACTACAGGCACCACTGGTCCCGGAGATGTAGTGGCTGAGGTGCTACTTCGGGACCTATAAGATGGACGGGGTGGGGGAGGTGTGGAAAAGAGGTCAAGGGTGGACAGAAAAAGTTTTTGGGACACACTGGGACGGGTAGCTGGAGGGGGTTTGGGAGTGGAGGAAGAGGTGGTGGCTGTAGGAGGTGTACGTTTGATGACTTTGGGTGAACGTGCATGCGCTGGAGGCTGTTGTGAGGTGGATGGCTGTTGGGTGGGTGTGTGCCTGCATTTGTGTATCTTGGGAGGGGGCATCACAGACACACTGGGAGAGGACACAGGGGACGTGTGAATGGTAGTGGGGAGGTGACTGCACGTGAGCAGGGTGTGCTGGTGGGTGTGCTGGAGAGGGACGTAGTGGCTGTAGAGGTAGTGCATGCAGGTGTGAGTGTAGACGAGACTGGGAGGGAGGAGGGAGACGAGGAGGAGGGGGACACAGTGGAGGCAGTGGATGTTGGTGTGTCTGCATGTGTGTGTTGCTTGCGTGAGTGCCTGTGGGATGTGTGGTGCTTATGTTTGCCAGAGCTTCCCTTGTGTGTTGACGTGTGTGCAGGCTGGTCTGATGGTGTGCTTGGGATAGGCAGAGGTAGAGGGGATTGGGTCGGGTGGAGGAAGTTAGAGGGGGGAGGCTAGAGACGGGGACAATGGCTGCCATCAGTGCTGAGGCTAGAGTCTGAAAAGCTTGGTGAAGGCCAGCCTGACCAGAATGAATGCCCTACAGGAATGCATTGGTTTATTGCAACTGCCTCTCTACACCCTGGATGGCATTTAAAATGGTAGACTGCCCAACAGTGAAGGACCTGAAGAGGTCAATGGCCTCCTCACTGAGGGCAGCAGGGGTGACTGGGGCAGGGTCTGAGGTGCCTGGGGCGAAGGTGATGCCCACTATCCTGGGTGAGCGGGCACAGAGCAAAGTCTGAGGGGCTGCTGGGAGGGCGGTGCTGGTAGGGGGGGTGGCGGCTGTACCTGTAGATGCGGGGGCACAGATGTTGCCGCCACCACAAGGGAGCTCCCATCAGAGGACGAGTCCGTGTCGCTGGTCTAAGCTCCTGTCCCCGCCGTGGAGCTTCCCTCACCCTCCGTCACGGTGGTGAATTCAGACTCCGTAGTGTCGCCATCCAGGGCCATGTGGGATGCAGCACCCTCGTGCTCCGGTGCCACTGCTCCTCCACCTGATGATGCTAATACACACAAGAACAGGGAGACCACAAAAAGTGGGGGGGGAAACAGAAGAAAGACATGTTGAGTGCATGCATTACCGCTACCGTTGGTCGGACACGACAGACACAGAAGCCACCTGCACTAAACCGCGGTCTTGGGCTCCATTGTTCAATTCCTGGGAAATGGCCTACAAGGCTATGGACGACATCTGCACACATAGATGACACAGGGGCATGAATAGCTGTACTTGGCACTCTACAGAGGTGGGGTGGGGTGCCACATGGCCTGCCTTAAGGAGGGGCCTTGCCTACGGAACTCGCCCTGGCCTATGATAACCCACAGCCCACATCCCCCACCCAGACACCTCGTAATGCATGCAAAGTCAGCTGAGAGTGTACTCACCCCCTTGTGTCTGCTGTGATGCCCTCAAGCGCCCATCCAACTCCGGGTAGGCCACCGCCAGGATCCTGAACATCAGGGGGGTCATGGTGCGATGGGCACCCCTCCCACGTTGGGAGTCCATCCCCAGCTGAGCCTCCGCCGTCTTCTTGCTCCAGCGGCAAATGTCCTCCCATCTTTCATGGCAGTGGTGCTCCTTCTGTGGTAGAGCCCCAGGGTCCGGACGTCCTTGGCGATGGCATGCCAAATATCTTTCTTCTGGTGGGCGCTTGACCTACATGAAATGTACAGGGGAAAAAGTGAAGTCATTACCAACTGCACGGTCAAAGTGATTGGCCCCCATCCCTACCCTTGCCATGTGGCACATATATTCACCGTCTTTCATGCACGCAGCACTCTGCCCCCTTCCTTCTTACATCCAGCCCTCTCCACACAGGCATAGCCCACACAACATGCTCCCTGTGTACTTACCTGTTTGTCTGGAGGACCGTAGAGTAGCTTGTACTGGGGGAGGACCCCATCAACGAGTTTCTCCAACTCCTCCGATGTGAAGACAGGGGCCCTTTCCCCAGACACTCGAGCCATTGTCTCTTCCAGACCGAGGTCACAGCAGCAATTGCAGTGTAGGTCCTCTCCTTTCGAAGATCAGGTATCGAGTGATTGAACAGATAGAAAATGGCGGTCACGTCCATGACGGTGCTTGCCGTCACCGCCGGCGTACATCGTCATTGGCTCCTGGGACCCATAGGGTCCAATGTTAACCAATGCAGCATTGCGCCACTGTCTTCGACCACCTACTGCAATGGTGTACAACGCCAGCGCAGTTACCTCACATCCCATTGTCCCACTTTAGAGGTCAGGCAGCCCCCATTTTAGGGGCCCACATGGCTTCATTTTCAACTGCGTCACACAGACCTAGGCCTACACTCAACACACATACAGGCCACCTTTTGTGTATGAATGGTGTTCTGTGTAAACTGTAGGTACGTACCTCTGAGTTGGTTGACTCTGTGCTCGCTGTTGTCCTTCATAGGCACCGTCCGCTGGACCATGTGAGGAGATGGTGACATCCTCTGGTGAACCGACCGTTGGTGGACCTGTCGACAATGGAGGAGCGACATTTGATTATCACCTACAGGCTTGACTGTGCCACAATCCAGGAACTGTGTACCCAGTTGGAGCCAGACCTGATGTCAGCAATCCGCCATCCCACAGGAATCCCCCTCAAGTGCAGGTGCTGTCAGTGCTCCATTTCCTTGCAAGTGGCTCATTTCAAACAACTGTGGCCATGGCATCAGGGATGTCCCAGCCTATGTTTTCCAACGTATTGTCCAGAGTGTTGTCTGCCCTTCTGAAACACATGCAGAGCTACATCGTTTTCCCTCAGGTGGAGGATTTGCCTACATTGAAAGGTGTCTTCTATGCCTTGGGACATATCCCCAACATCATAGGTGCCATTGATGGGACACATGTGGCTTTGGTCCCCCCCCACAGGAGTGAACAGGTGTACAGAAACCCGAAGAGTTATCATTCAATGAATGTACAGATGGTATGTTTGGCAGACCAGTACATCTCCCATGTGAATGCCATGTTCCCTGGCTCAGTGCATGGCGCCTACAACCTGCGGAATAGCAGCATCCCTTATGTGATGGGTCAACTCCAGAGACACCGTGTGTGGCTATTAGGTGAGCACCTGGAAGCAAGTCATTGGGAATGGTTGTCTGGGTTTGAGGTTATCCCTACAGGTTAGTGTGTGTCTAACAGTTGTCCGTCACCATTTGCAGGTGACTCTGGTTACCCCAACCTGTCATGGCTACTTTCCCCAGTGAGGTAGCCCAAGACAAGGGCAGAGGAATGCTACAATGAGGCCCATGGGCGAACTAGGAGGGTGATCGAGCGGACTTTCGGGCTCCTGAAGGCCAGGTTCAGGTGCCTCCATATGACAGGTGGATCCGAATTCTACTCACCAAAGAAGGTGTGCCAGATCATCGTGGCCTGCTGTATGCTTCACAACTTGGCTTTGTGACGACAGGTTACTTTTCTGCAGGAGGATGGTCCAGATGGCGGTGTTGTGGCAGCTGTGGAGCCTGTGGACTGTGAAGAGGAGGAAGCAGAGGAAGAAGACATGCACAACAGGGACTCAGTGATCCTGCAATATTTCCAGTGAGACACAGGTAAGAATACAAACCTGCCTACTACATGTACTTTAACACTACTACCTCTCTTCTGTCTGTCATTTTCACCCAGTGTATGGTCACTGAGTTGTCACTTTCCCTTACGATTTCACAGATGTGGGTCCCACTGTGTGACATCTGATTAGATTCCTCATGGACTAGAGCTGTGTGACATGGGTATGTGGACATTACTATTTAAAAAGCGTTTTGTCACTGTAATTGCTAATACACTATTTCGAAATCACAGACAGACTCCAGATCGTTTCGTGCTTTAGGTGCGTTTATTTAAGTGCTCAATATTGGAGGGGGTAGTGAAATGGTGAGGGGTGATGGTGGAGGAGTGTCCATGGCAGAGTCCAGTCTATTAGTCTCACAGGTGCATTGCCCATATGGGCATAGGAAGTGGAGCTGGGGCAGTTTAAGTGTGGACAGGGTGACAAAGTGGGGCAGTAGGATGACAATCAGGGTGGTCTCATTTCTTGGCGGGGGTCTTGGCATCGTGATCTGTCTTTGTCCTGGATCTCAGGGACTGTTTGCGGGGTGGTTCTCCCTCTGCAGGGGGTGGGGTGCTGGTGTGGTGGTCCTGTGGCGGGCATCCTGTCCACTAGCGCCGTCAGAGGTGGTGGGCAGTTCATCATCCAGGCTAGTGTCAGGGGCCACTTGTAGTGCCACAGTGTCCCTTCTGGTGTTGAGTACTTCCTTCAGCACCCCTACGATGGTGCCCAGGGTGGAGCTGATGGTTCTGAGTTCCTCCCTGAAGCCCATATACTGTTCCTCCTGCATGCGCTGGGTCTCCTGAAACTTGGCCAGTACTGTTGCCATTGTCTCCTGGGAGTGGTGGTAGGCTCCCATGATGGAGGAGAGGGCCTCGTGGAGAGTGGGTTCCCTTGGCCTGTCTGCCCCCTGTCGCACAGCAGCCCTCCCAGTTCCCCTGTGTTCCTGGGCCTCCGTCCCCTGGACCGTGTGCCCACTACCACTGCCCCCAGGTCCCTGTTGTTGTTGGGGTGGTGGGTTATCCTGGGTTCCCTGTAGTGGTGGACACACTGCTGATTGACGTGTCCTGGGGATGGAGGTATGGGCCCGCTGGGTGGGTGCTGTCCTGGTGTTTCCAGAAGGGGGAAGGTCTGTGATGGCCTGTGCCTGTGTGAGGGGAACCGACTGTCCCGAGGTCCCCGATGGTCCGGGCTGGTCATCTAGATCCAGTTGGACAGAGCTGCTGTCATCACTGTGGGCCTCTTCTGTTCGTGGTGTAGACATGTGTGGACCCTCCTGTCCCGTGACGTTGGGTAGGGGTCCTGCAGGGGTATAAAAGGATGTTTATTAAATCTGTGTGTGTAATGATGTGCAATGGGTGGGTGACCGTGTACCCCAGTGCTAGCATTCCTGTGTGGGTCCTTGTGTGATGATGGTTTAGAGGGGTGTATGGGTATGTGCAGTGGGCATGCTTTGGTGATAGGTGTCCATGCTTTGTTGTTGCATGCAGGGCTTGGTGTTGGGATGGGTGGTTTGTGATGTTGGGACATATGTGAGGAGTTGGGGTGCTGGGGGTGAGGGTGGGGGTATGTGATAGCATGCAGGTAGGGTGGGGATGTAATAGTAAAGCTTTGACTTACCAGAGTCCATTCCTCCACCTACTCCTGCGAGGCCCTCAGGATGCAGAATCGCCAAGACCTGCTCCTCCCATGTTGTTAGTTGTGGGGGAGAAGGTGGGGGTCCGCCGCCAGTCCGCTGAACCGCCAGGTGGTGTCTTGAGACCACGGAACGCACCTTCCCCCGTAGGTCGTTCCACCTCTTCCTGATGTCCTCCCGATTTCTTGGGTGCTGTCCCACTGCGTTGACCCTGTCCACTATTCTTCGCCATAGCTCCATCTTCCTTGCAGTTGAGGTGTGCTGCACCTGTGCTCCGAATAGCTGTGGCTCTACCTGGATGATTTCCTCCACCATGACCCTGAGCTCCTCCTCCGAGAACCTGGGGTGTCTTTGCCGTGCCATGGGGTGATGTAGGTGATGTGTGGGGTGGAGTGTGTGGTGCTAAGTGTGGTGATATGTAGTGGTGTGTTGTGTGAGGTGCGTGGAAGTTGTGTGGGTGATGGTGTTATGTGCCTGTGGATTCTAGTTTGTTGATGGTGGTGTCTCTCTCAGGCCTTCTCTCAGTGATTCTGGTCATGGGGGTTTGTGGGTGATGTGGGTGTGTGTTTTATATTGTAATGGGTGTGTGGGAGTGGTGTGTGAATGTGTATCAGGTATGTGTATTTTGAATTGTCCAATGTGGCTGTGTTTTGTAAATGTGTGTGTATTTTGAGCGCAGCGGTGTGTACCGCCAATGGAATACCGTGGTTGAAAGACCGCTGCGTGGATTCGTGTGTCGTGATAGTGTGGGTGTATTTCTGTTGGCATGATGGTGTCGGTTTTGTTTTCACCAGTTTATCACTGACCTTTGGTGTGGTGGACTTGTGTGGGTGTCTGAATTTTGGCGGATTCCGAAATGTGGGTCATAATAACTGTGGTGGAATTCCGCGGCCGCGGCGGTGTGTTGGCAGTCTTCTGCATGGCGGTAAGCAGCTTTTACCACCAATGTTGTAATGACTGCCTAAGTCTTACACACACATACTCTAGCATTGGGTATGATATGTACAATCCCATTATCATAGTTGCCAATGTGCACCAAAGAGAGTGAACTCAGTGCATATCTATGGGCTGTACTGTATATGTCAGATATTCCAGACATCCTCTGCAGATGTTAGGTGTTAGTTGTTCATCAGTGTCCAGATATCCAAGCGTTTTGTCCTCACTGTGGCCTTCATCCTGAGGGGTACTGACAGTCCTAGTATCCTCTCCATGGTGGCAAAGTTACCTGTGGAGGGAGTGAAACACAGAGTTCAGGTCAGAATGTGTGTTTGGTTGCTTTTCTGTGAGATGCAGACAGTGACTTAACATGATTCCCTTCAATGACATTGACAGATGCTGCACAGCACACCTTAGTTGTATTACTCAGTAACTTGTTTTCCTTACTCCATATTGAGAGCTGTCATACTAGTTGGGTACCGTTTTTTGTGCAGATGCAATCTGATTCCCTAGTGAATAGTCAGGCTTGCTAGATGAAACACATTAAAGCTGCACAATGCACCATGGTGCCCTAGTGTGAACACAGTATGTGAATATGCAGAGGAAATTGTCCTGTAACGGGATGTTGTGCATGTGCATCAGCTCTGCCATCTTTCTTTCCAACCAAGTTCTGTCTATTCCTGGTTTGGGGTATTTGATCTGTGGTCATTGGGAATGGTCACTCAGCTATAGCTATGTTTTGCGTTGGTTGCTATTGTGAGTGTGCCATTGCATTGCTGTCATTACCATGTACTGGTCCTCACTAGAACAATCAAAATGATGTAGCTAGTTCATTAGTTATACATGCATGACATGTGATATAACATTCACAATCCAGGTTTTCACTAATGATGGGTTAGTGGATTCTGGGAGTTGTAGTGATCTGATCAGCCTTTAGTTAATGTGGAATTTCCAAGGGCTGTGAAGCAGCTGGGCTGAGTGGAGAGGCGGCATGGCAGAGAGGGGCTTTAGGTGATTGGGTGAGAGGTGAAGTAGCTAGAGTAGTTAAATAGGGTGGGTTTGGGTGGTGGGGAAGAATGAAGGACTAGTCAATTGTGTGACATAAATGTTGTTGGTAGTTACCAGACTCCAGTTCCCTAGGTATTCCTGTCAGGCCCTTAGGATGAAGAATGTCCAATACCTTCTCCTCCCATGATGTGAACTGTGGGGGATGAGGTGGGGGTCCACTGCCTGTCTTCTGCACGGCTATCTGGTGCCTGGATACCATGGAACGGACCTTCCCCTGTAGGTCGTTCCACCTCTCCCTGATGTTGTCCCTTGTGTGTGGATGACCTCCTACAGAATTGACAATGTCGAATATCCTTTGCCACAACTCCATTTTCCTGGTAGTATATGTTTATTGGATCTGTACTCCACATAGGTTGTGGCTCCACCATGACAATTTCATCCACTATGACTCTCAACTCGTGATCAGTGAAACATGGGTGTTTTTGTGGGGACATGGTACTGGTTGTGTAGACGGTGTGTGGGGGTGTTGTGAGTGTAAGGGTGCAGTGTTAGGTAATTGGTGTGGTGTGAGTGCTGCAATGTGAGTTGGAGACAGTCATTGCAGATTGTGTGTGCTAGTTATGTGTGCATTGTGCTAATTGTGCTGATGTGGGGTGTGTGCTGAATGGGCTGTGTATGTGTGCTTATAGAGTAAAAGTGCTATATCTATATTATTGGCTTCTTGGGGTATGTGAATGGTGTTCTGTTTGCAAAGGATTGTGGGGTAGGTAGGGGTGTGTTATATAGGTCAGTGAGTAGGTGTGTTGGGTGTGTGAATGTGTCTCAGGTGTGGGTATTCAAACTCTCCTATGTGGTGTGGTGTTCTGAAAGATGTGAGTTCTTATCGTCGTGGTTTGCACCACCAGTGGTTTTCTGCCATGGAAGAACCGCTGTGGAGATTTGTGGCTCGTAATCTGGTGGATGCATTTTTGTCAGGCTGGCTGTGCAGGCGATGGACTTTTCAGTCCTCTAGTGTCCTGGCGTTTCGGATTTTTGGCTGTTTTTTGGCAGTTTTCACAGTGTGAGTCTTAATACTACGGTCAGATTATGACCAACATGGAAGTCTTTTGGCTGCTGCCACTGCGGCACTCTTGCCAAAAGACCGCCAAACTCGTATTTAGGCCCTATGTCTGCATTTGCAATAGACGCACTCACTATAAAAGTCAAATACCAAATGTGGACATATCTTCCAAAACTGAAGGAGTAAACAGAGAAAAGTAGCAAGAATGTGCTGCTTATTTATTTGCAGAGAAGCATTTTGAATTGTACACTCTTCAAGTTATGTGTAAGTTATGTGTAAGTACTGCTATGATTAGTTAGAGGATGAGCAAACACCAGCTAGAGCAGTGTATAATAGGTTAGAACTTGTGAATATTCCAGAACAACTATGAGACTTAAATGTATACAAATCTATCCCTGTAGAATCTGTACATCCATTTTAAGAGATTATACAAATGGAACCAAAAAGAGGAAAACTGCATCCAGCAGAGTTACTGAAAGGCTCTTAAAGGAAGAGTAGTATATTTGCCATTAGTAATTAAAAAAAGTGTAAGCTGCAGGAATGGACAAAGACAATGCAGAACTATGTATTATCTTGGTAAAAGGTTACCAACTAAGAATAAAACAATTTGGTGAGAGTTGAATGTTTAAAAAAAGTTAAACAAGTAACATTATACCTGGTACAAAAGAACGTTCAGTTAGAAAATGGTAGTGTTGAGCCTGATATTCCAAAAGTTGATGATGATTTCAGTTTGCTACAAAGTGAACTAGCAATCACACAAGCTTTATTCGGTCTGAATAACCATCAAAGCAATAACTTATAACAATAAAATCATCATCTATACGTAATAAATATATAACAACGAAATTAAAAAGTAGGTAACAGGGATAAGATAAAAATACTGTAAAATGAGGGATCTGCGAGTGTACAGAGAGAAAAATTTAAAATAAATCTTCACATATGTATCCCGTCCTATAAGTAAGGGGGAAGTGTCAAAGTTCCTTTTGTTGGCTGCTTTTAACTTCCTCATCTGTAATTTATAAGAAATTCAATGAATAAAACAATTGGGCAGAGTAAGGTAAAGTCAGGGATCAATTAATATCAAATCACTATAATCCTTTTTTTTTTAAAGTATGCACGTATATGCCAAGCGGACGCAAGGAACTACAAAGTGGACTAATAGAAAAAGTAGATCCAACCTAATCAGAAAAAAATTATGAGCACTACAGCATCCATCAATTACATTACAAAGAAATAATTGATGATGCTAGAGACCTCTTTCAAATGAAGCAAGCAAAATGAGCTCCTATGAGTTTGTGGGAAAAGAGTATAGAGACTCAGGCCCTCATTATGAAATTGGCAGTAAGTGCTGCTTACCGCCATGCTGACTGCCGCCAACATACTGCGGCGGTGTACCATTACATGTATTATGACCCACACATAGAAATCTGCCACTATACAGACACACACACTAGTCCACCAGCCCGAAGGTCAGTGATAAACTGGGAGTACCAAAACCCACACTGTTACGCCAACAGAAATACCCCCGCAGCATTATGACCCACGAATCACCACGGCAGACATTCAACTGTAGTAAACCATTGGCGGTACAGACCGCCGCGCTCAAAATGCACACACACCTACAAAACAACACCACATTGGACAATTCAAACTACACACACCTGACACACATACATACACCACACCCACACACCTACACCACTATAAAACACATACCCACACTAACCACAACCCTTTACGAAAATTGTTTTACAACTGAGTGAGAGACAAGCCAGGAGCACCCTCTGAATCAGAGCCACAGAACACCATCACCCATACACCATCCACGCACCTCACAGCACACACCCCACCACATCACCCCACACGCCCTCACACAAACCACTCACACTACACCCATGGCACCACAAAGACACCACAGGTTCTCATAGGATGAGCTAAGGGTCATGGTGGAGGAATTCATCCGGGTACAGCCACAGCTATTCGGATCACAGGTGCAGCAGATGTCAATTGCTAGGAAGATGGAGCTGTGGTGAAGAGTCGTGGACAGGGTCAATGCCGTGGGACAGCACACGAAAACAAGAGATAACATCAGCAAGAGGTGGAACGACCTATGGGGGAAGGTGCGTTCAGTGGTTGCAAGACACCAGATAGCTGTACAGAGGACTGGCGGTGGACCCCTACCTCCTCCCCCACAATTAACAACATGGGAGGAGCAAGTCTTGATAATCCTGCAACCTGAGGGCCTGGCAGGAGTAGCAGGAGGACTGGACTATGGGAAGTTAAATCTTTACTACTTTCACCCCCCCACCTGAATGCCATCACAAACACCTACCCCTACCCTCACCTCATCACTCCACCACCTCACATATACCCCACCATCACAGCCCACCCATCGCAATACCAAGCCCTGCATGCAACACCAATCCATGGACACCCATTACAGACCTGCATGGACACCCATTACCACAGCATGCACACTAGTGACAATCACATAGCCAACCAAATCAGAAATCAGGGACCCTAGGCAACCCCACAAACACAGGATGATCAGGGACATGGGATCAGTGGCAGTGGGCACACAGTTCAGGGGAAAGAGGCACAGGACAACAGGGAAAATTGAAAGACTGCTGTGCGATGGGGGGAGGACAGCCCAAGGAACCCACTCTCCACGAGGCACTTGCAGGGATCCTGGGAGCATACTACCATTCCCAGGAGACCATGGGCCAGATACTGGCCAAGTTGCAGGAGACCCAGAGGATGCAGGGGAGACAGTACCTGGGGATCAGGGAGGACCTGAATGACATCCACACCACCCTGGTCAACATTGCAGGGGTGCTTCCAGACATGGCCAACACCATGAAGGAGGCAGTGGCACACCAATGGGCCCTTGACACTAGCCACACCGAATAACAGCCCTCCACTTCTGCCAATGCTAGTGGACAGGAGGCCCCACCACAGGAACAACAGGCCACCAGCACTCTTCCTCCTGCAGAAGGAGAACCAGCACGCAAAAGGTCCCTGCGATCCAGGCAGAAGCCAGAGAACATTGCCAAGACCCCCACCAGGAAATAAGACTCCCCTGAATGTCAACCTTGTGTCCCACTCTGTCACGCTGTCCACCTTGACCTGCCATTGCTCCACTTCCTATGCCCCCTTGGACAATGTACCTGTGATACAAATAGACTGGACTCTATCCTGGGCTTTCCTCCATCATCACCCCAGCCCATTGCAATACCCACCACACTTATAATCACTGAAATAAACACTCTTGGAACTAATACAAGTATGGAGTGTGTCAATGGATTGAAATATGTAATAGTTCAACAAGCTGTAAACATTGCAATTCAAATGTACAGTTATATTTACATAGGTGTGACCTGTAGTGGGCAGCAGTAAACATGCCAGGAGCCAGCGTGGGACACAGATATCTGAAAATAGAGATGCTAAAGGGTACAATAAGTAGCCATAGAAATAGGGAAATCAGGCTGCCATGTACAATGTCCAACACAAGACTGCAATGGAAGGTGAAGTTACAATGTCTTACCTGTGTGTCACTGGAGATACTGTTGAAATATAGTAGTTCTGTTGTCCACATCATCTTCCTCTGCCTCCTCTTTGTCATGTCCACAGGCTCTACCGCTGCCACACGACCATCTCCATGCTCATCCTCCTGCAGAAAAGGCACCTGGCGTCTCAAGGCCAGGTTGTGCAACATGCAACATGCAACGATGATCGGGCGCACCTTCTTGGGTGAGTAGTACACCTGTCAGGTGGAGGCTCCAGAATCTGGCCTTCAGGAGACCAAATGTTCACTCAATTATCCTCCTGGTACACCCAGGTGCCTCATGGTAATGTTCCTCTGCCCTTGTCCTGGGATTCCTCACTGGGGTCAGTAGCCATGAGAGGTTGGGGTAACCAGAGTCACTTGTAAATAGAGAGGGATCCCTGTTAGCCAGACACTCACCCTTAGGGTCATCCCCACACCCATATACCTACATCAACTGGGTGGGGACCATGCACTCACATATTGGCCACACCCTGTGCCTCTGGAGTTGAGACAACACATATGGGATGCTGCTATTCCTCAAGAGAAAGGTATCATGGACAGAGCCAGGATACTTTGCATTGACATGGAAGATGTACTGGTCCACCAAACACACCGTCTGCACATTCAGAGAGTGAAAGCTCTTTCGATTTCTGAACACCTGTTCATTTCTCCAGGGTGGGACAATGGTAATATGTGTACCATCAATAGCACCAATGATGTTGGGGATATGACCCATTGCATAGAAATCAGCCTTCACTGTGGCCAAATCATCCACCTGGGAGAATACGATGTAGCTGCGCATGTGTTTCATCAGGGCAGACAAGACTGTGGTCAGCACGTTTGAGAATATAGGCTTTGACATCCCTGATGCCATGGCCACTGTCGCTTGGAAGGAACCACTTGCCAAGAAATGGATCACTGACAGGACCTGCACTAGAGCGGGGATACCTGTGGGGTGGCGGATAGCTGAAATCAGGTCTGGCTCCAAATGGGCACACATCTCTTTGATTGTGGCCCTAACAAGTCTGTAGGTTAGGATAATGTGCCTGTCCTCCATTGTTGCCAGGTCCACCAGGGGTCTGTACATGGAGGTATGTCTCCATCTCCTATTCATCCTCAGTGGGTGAACTCTAGGGTGAAAAACAGTGAGCAGAAGGTCATATTCTAACATGTACAAAGATTAATATGCTATGTTTGTTTTACAGAAACAGTATGTGAACTTGTAAGGCAGTTGATGTGCCTATGTCTGCTGTGATGCAGTTAGGTGCCATGGCCTATGCCCCTCTGAAATGGCGGCCGCCTTACCTGTGAGGAGGAACAAGTGGAAATGAGGTAATTCCGCTGGCGTTGTGCACTGTTGCATCCTTCCGCCGATGACCACCATGCAACACCTCATTGGTTGACATTGGGGCCTACGGGCCGAAGGAGCCAGTGGTGATGTACGCCGGCGGTGACGGTATGCACCGCCGTGTACATGACCGCCATTTTCTATCTGTTCACTTACTTGCTACCTGACCTTCAACAGGAGAGGACCTACACTGCAAGTGCTGCTGTGACCTGTGTCTGGAAGCAACCATGGCTCAAGTGTCTTGGGAAAGGTCCCCTGCCTTCACTTCCGAGGAGTTGGAGAGACTGGTGGATGGGGTCCTACCACAGTACGGTGTACTTTATGGTCCTCCAGACCAACAGGTGAGTACACTGTGAGCATGATGTCTGGGACATGAATGCATGGGGTGCTGTGTGTGTAAGCCTCGTGTGGCGGAGTGCTGAGGGCTCCTGGGCAGAGTGTTGCATGTATGTTGGTCAATGGATGTGCGTAAGGAGATGGGAGGGTTACGTTGGGCCGGGTGTGTATGACAATCCGGAAGGTATGAATAATATCTTTTCTGCTGTATTTTTTTCTACAGGTCGCACCCATCAGAAAAAGGGTATTTGGCGTGCCATCACCAAGGAAGTGCACACCCTGGGGGTCTTTGACAGGCAGAGCATCCACTGCCGCAAACGGTGGGAGGACCTGCACCGCTGGGCAAGGAAGACGGCGGAGGCCCAGCTGGGGCTGGACTTCCAACGAGGAAGGGGTGCCCATCGTACCCTGACCCCCCTGATGTTACGCATCCTGTCGGTGGCCTATCAGGAGTTGGATGGGTTCTTAAAGGCATCACAGCAGCCACAAGGGGGTGAGTACAGATTCAGATTCATGACCTTGCACATGTTGAGGTGTTACCTGGGTGGAGGATGTGGGCTGTTGGTGCCCCTATCCCAGGGCAAACATGGCAGGGTAGGTTCCATGATGGGAAAGCTCAGATCCACTCCAATCCCAATAATGTTAGTGGGCATCTACTACTGGGCAGGGTCCTGTGGGTTTCAGGTGTGTAGCTAATGGCGTTAGTCATTGTACCCCAAGGGCTGGTGACTAGCTTTGTAACTGGTAGTGCATGGCCTAGCGCATAGGGCTGTTCCCTGTGAGTTGTGTAAACCAACAGTGGTGTTGTTGCTGGCAATGACCAAGTGTATCCTCTGTCTCTTACACCCCTTTTTTGTTTTGTCACCTTGTCCTTGTGTGCATTAGCATCAATTGACGGAGGAGCAGAGGCACCAGCGATGGAGGGAGCTGCATCCCACATGGGCCTGGAGGCCAAATCCACCGACGATGAGGGTACCAGTGGGGCGGAGGGCGAGGGGAGCACCACGACGGAGACAGGAGGGGACAGTACTGACAGCGACTCCTCCTCTGATGGAAGCTCCCTGGCGGTGGTGAACACCTCTGTGCCCATCCCAACTACAGGTACAGCCACCACCCCCGTACCAGCACAGCCCTCTCAGCAGCCCCTCAGCGTGTTTCCTGTGCCTGCTCACCCAGGAACGTGGGCACCTCCTTCGCCCCCAGGAACCTCAGGCCCTGCCCCAGTCAGCCCTGCTGCCCTCAGTGAGGAGGCTATTGACCTCCTGAGATCCCTCTGTCAACCATACTGGATGCCATTTAAGGTCCAGCAGGACATTTGCAACAAACAAATGCATACCTGGAGGGCACTCACTCTGGTGTGGCGGCCCAAAAAAGACCATTCCGGGCTTTGGCCATCTCACTGATGGCAGCCATTGTCCCTGTCTCCAGCCTCCAGCACAACACCTCTTCCCACAGGCACTTACACAAGCACCATCCAGATGCAGACACACCAACATCCACTGCCTCCACTGTGTCCCCCTCCTCATCATGTGCCTCCCTCCCTGTAGTGTCTCCACTCACACCTGCGTACACTACGTCCTGATCCACTACCTCCATCACCAGCACACCCATCACAACATGCCCCTTACTGGCAGTCACCACCCCACATCCATGCACACATCCCCTGTGTCCTCTCCCACTGTGTCTGTGCCCCTCCTCCCAAAGTACACAAACACATGCATTCAGACACCCACCAGCCATTCACCTCACAACAGCATCTGCACCCATGCATCTGCACCCATACACAGCAGACAGACACCTCCTACAACCACTCCCTCTTCCTCCACTCCCAAACCTTCACCCTCTTCCCACCCCAGTGTCCCTAAGAAGCTTTTCCTTGCAAGCTCCTGGCTGAATTCCTAAAGTTGGGGATCTGGTTTGTGAGAAGATTGGTGTGAAGGAGGAATGCGGTCCATCATACAGAGCACCTGTTCCAGTCTTGGGAATTCAAGGTACCAGAACTGTATTTTACCACCACTGCCTGGTTCCAGAACGAACAGATTAATTTCCATTGATGACATCAAACTATCAACAAGTCGCAACTTTCGTCCCAATCCTTCAGGCTCACTAGCAGCACCTCACCAAAAACCCAAATAGTAAAAGGTGATTTGCAGCAGCCTTTACGGATGGACTCGGGAGTATGACATCTCAGGGAGTGTCGTGGTTAAACAGAGATTACCCCTTTCTCACAGATATATCATGTCTCAACCAAACACAGGCAATAACGAAGATGCAGAAAAGTTTTGATGGTTTTTATTTAACACAACTGCAATCTGTGATAAGTTGCATGGGCTGCAATGATTAGGATAATGAACAGTGCGAGAAACAAAATTGTAAAGACAAGAGTCATTATTACAAAGACCCCCACCATCTTGCAATAACATCAAAAGACATGAAGTGTGTAATATGTCCTAATACCCTACCTTATAGGCATACCTTCCTACCTAAAGGAGAGCTGGGTATGTTAAACCTAATCTGCCAATGCCATGTCCATGAGAGGAGCCCCCAACCCTCGTTACCTTGGAATGAGGTCTCTATCTACGACTACATAGGGACACAAAGACTGGGTCAGCATCAAGACAACGTGCAGCATCGATGTCAGCGACGGTGGCGATGCCCTCTGGTTGGAATCCCTCTTATTATCTGTCTAAAGTGTGATGTATTTATACAAATCTATTTGGATCCCTGACGTAGGTGTGTTCCCAAACAATAGATAACAGACATGCTTGGGGCGGCAATTAATATAAACAATTCCCTTAAAAGCATGGAGAGGGAAAGTCCCTAAGTGTGAACACCTTCAGTTTGTTTGTCTTTGTCACTTGATCCATCCTTCACTTCGGGCCAGGGTGGCCAGAACCCAGCCCAGCACCTCAGCCACCCAGTCCAAGGCCACTGTAGTTTCTATAGCTTCTGAAGGTATGAGAGGCTCCAAGCAGGCACCCGTCTGAATAGCCAGTGTACCTGCACCACCTGCCAAGGGCAAGAAGGGACCACCACCTAGCAAGGGCAAGAAGGGGACACCAGCCAGCAAGGGGACGGAGGCACCACCAGACAGCAAGTGGAAGAAGGCACCACCAGCCAGCAAGGGCAGGAAGGGAACACAAGCTGGCAGAAGCAAGGAGGCACCACCATCCGCAAAGGGCAGGAAGGGTCTCACAACACCATCCATGGCACTGAAGCTGTCCCAGGCTACAGGGGAAGGGCTGGAGCCTCCCCCCACCACTGGCAGCACCACCACTTGCCCTGCTACCTGCTCCACCAGCAGAACCACTGGCAGCAGCTCCAGTGGGCAGCTGTCCGAGGCTGCAAGGGAAGGGCTGGAGCCTCCCCCCACCACTGACAGCACCACCACCTGCACCGCAACTAACATCCACTGAGCAGCCTTCACCCGCAGGCATGCTGTGTGTAGTCATGACTACATGGGCTGCAGTGCACCCTGGCCCCTGCAACACCTGTAGGTGTGACACCCAGGTGAAAGACTGTGACCTTGCACCATCCAGGATGGAGCACACTGGGCACAAATCCCCCTCCAGAACCAGTAGAAGAAGGCATCCACTCACCCCCTCCTTGGCAGGATGAAGCACACTGAGCACAAAGCCCCCTCCAGAACAAGTGAAAGAAGGTATCCACTCACCCCCTCCTTGGCAGGATGAAGCACACTGGGGACAAAACCCCCTCCAGAACCAGTGGAAGAAGGCATCCACTCCAGAGACTGTGGCTTTGCACTCCCCAGGACCAAGCAGTGGGCAAACCACCCACTTGAGAGACTGTGGCTTTGCACTCCCCAGGACCAAGCAGTGGGCAAACAACCCACTTGAGATACTGTGGCTTTGCACTCCCCAGGACCAAGCAGTGGGCAAACCACCCACTTGAGATACTGTGGCCTTGCACTCCCCAGGACCAATCAGTGGGCAAACAACCCACTTGAGATACTGTGGCTTTGCACTCCCCAGGACCAAGCAGTGGGCAAACCACCCAATTGAGAGACTGTGGCTTTGCACTCCCCAGGGCCAAGCAGTGGGCAGACCACCCACTTAAGAGACTGTGGCCTAGCACTCCCCAGGACCAAGCAGTGGGCAAACCACCCACTTGAGAGACTGTGGCATGTAGCCCCCTCCAGGTGCAGTGGCTTTATACCATTTTCCTGCTGAGGTTCCTCCCATTCCCCGTTCCCCCTGAGAGTGCCAGTGTGTTTTCGACCTGATGCCCCTGCAGTGTTCTCTCCGTATTGAAGCAGGAGTCAAGTGTTGCCTTGGCCTATGTGTTATGGCCCCGTGGGCCACGGACATTTTGGAGTGGGCAGTGTCCCTCCTTTTGTATATATTGTACATACTGTTTATTGATTTAAGGATGTATTTATCTTAAATTGTACTATTACACTCATTTTATTCCATTCCTTTTGTCTTTGCATTATTCCTGAGGGTTGCTGGTGTATAAGTAATGTTGTTTCATCTGTTTGTGTGTATGGTGTTGGGGTGATGGTAAGGGTGGGGGTGTTGCGTGTGTGTGTCACTCTTTTTCCTCCCCCCTCCCTTGTGTGCTAGGTGTAGTATTCACCGTGGTCATCTTCGCCGGCGTTCGTGTTCCTGGTGTATGAGGAGGTACACCAGCATTGGGAAAATGTGCAACTCAGGCTCCATGGTGTTGTGGTTCTTCCTTGACTGTCAGAGGTGAGACGTTTCCCTTCAGTGTACTGTTCCAGCAATGCTTTTGATGGCGTTGGTACCGCCCTGGAGAAGCTGGCGGATTGGACTGTTGTAATACAGTGGGAGGTACATTGTCTTCCGCCTGGCTGTTGGCGGTTACCGCCATGGTGCTTGTTGCTACTGCCATGGCGGTCAGAGTGTTAAAGTGGCTGTCTGTGTTGGTGGTTTCCACCACGGTCAAAATTACGTTTTCTTTTACTGCCCGTCTATTGGTGGTATTACCACTGCTTTATCACTGACCGCCAGGGTTGTAATGAGGACCTCAATGTTTCCCCCACTTGTTTCACACTAGAGTAGAAAGTCGTTATGATAATTGGCCCATACAAATACCAGCAGCTACTGATCAACATGATTATATTCAGAGGACCCAAGATTTAGACAATGTATCCCATACATAATTCGTCTTCTATTTGAGAGTAACTTGTCTGGACTTTCATATGCAGTAAATCACATTTTAGAAACAGGAGTTAATCTTCAAAAATTGTCAGCATGAGAGTTTGTTACCAAAGTGCAAGAAAAGGATGAAAACGTACAATACAACTTGATTAATTTAATGGCATGCCAATGTGGCACCAATGAAAACTGGTACTGTCATCATGGAGAACGGAAGTGTATGCTAAGAAACCTAGGACCACCAACCTGTTTTTTAAAATTGACTTGCGCAGAGTATGTGTGGGATGATCTTACTCAAGTATTGAAAGAAGCAAACTCTAATCTAAAACATATCAACTTGAAAACAGCTGGAGAACTGTGGTCATTAGATTTTGCTATTTGTAGATATTTCAAACACAGCTTCCAAGATATGCTTGCTTTTATCTGTAACAAAAGCAATCCTCCTCTTAAAGATGTAAGGCTCTCATTATGTCACTGGTGGTGACGGTTAAAGTGGTGGTAATATCGCCAACAGGCTGGGTGTAATTACCACAAATTATGACCATTGTGGTGAATCCTCCCATAGACAGCTAAGGTACCACACCAACCACCAGGGTGTTAACAGCAGCCAGGACGAAGACAAGGTACCACCCACCATATTATGACACAGCAAACCACCAGGATTTCCGGGGGGTAACAACGCCATCAAAAGCCTGGCAGAAATAGGACGCAGAAAACAAAAGACTCACGAACAGGTACACAGAGGACTCCGCCGCCGCAATGGAACTGGAACTTCATGTCTTCCTGATGCTCCTCTAAGCCATGGTCCATCTGGACCACCAACGCCAACGAAGACGATGACGGTGAGTACAGCCACCCAGCACACAAGGGAGGGAGGGAGGAAAAGAAGAGTGACACACACACACGCACAACACACACCACTCACCCAACCAGCTGCAGAGTTAAACCACACATGTAGGAAGTTGGCTCTGTATGTGCTATTTCAAAGTAAGGAATAACATGCACAGAGTCCAAGGGTTCCCCTTAGAGGTAAAATAGTGGTAAAAATAGATAATACTAATGCTCTATTTTGTGGTAGTGTGGTCGAGCAGTAGGCTTATCCAAGGAGTAGTGTTAAGCATTTGTTGTACATACACATAGACAATAAATGAGGTACACACACTCAGAGACAAATCCAGCCAATAGGTTTTGTATAGAAAAATATCTTTTCTTAGTTTATTTTAAGAACCACAGGTTCAAATTTAACATGTAATATCTTGTTCGAAAGGTATTGCAGGTAAGTACTTTAGGAACTTCAAATCATAAACATTGCATGTATACTTTTCAAGTTATTGACAAATAGCTGTTTTAAAAGTGGACACTGCAATTTTCACAGTTCCTGGGGGAGGTAAGTTTTTGTTAGTTTTACCAGGTAAGTAGGACACTTACAGGGTTCAGTTCTTGGTCCAAGGTAGCCCACCGTTGGGGGTTCAGAGCAACCCCAAAGTCACCACACCAGCAGCTCAGGGCCGGTCAGGTGCAGAGTTCAAAGTGGTGCCCAAAACACATAGGCTAGAATGGAGAGAAGGGGGTGCCCCGGTTCCGGTCTGCTTGCAGGTAAGTACCCGCG
The DNA here is from genome assembly GCF_031143425.1 of Pleurodeles waltl. Lineage (NCBI taxonomy): Eukaryota > Metazoa > Chordata > Amphibia > Caudata > Salamandridae > Pleurodeles > Pleurodeles waltl. Next base: position 958,965,493 of record NC_090447.1, on the reverse strand, counting down.
TCTTCGGAGGGCAGACCAGGGGGGTTTTGTAGGGCACCGGGGGGGACACAAGCCCACACAGAAATTTCACCCTCAGCAGCGCGGGGGCGGCCGGGTGCAGTGTAGAAACAAGCGTTGGGTTCGCAATGTTAGTCTATGAGAGATCTCGGGATCTCTTCAGCGCTGCAGGCAGGCAAGGGGGGGGTTCCTCGGGGAAACCTCCACTTGGGCAAGGGAGAGGGACTCCTGGGGGTCACTTCTCCAGTGAAAGTCCGGTCCTTCAGGTCCTGGGGGCTGCGGGTGCAGGGTCTCTCCCAGGCGTCGGGACTTTGGATTCAAAGAGTCGCGGTCAGGGGAAGCCTCGGGATTCCCTCTGCAGGCGGCGCTGTGGGGGCTCAGGGGGGACAGGTTTTGGTACTCACAGTATCAGAGTAGTCCCGGGGTCCCTCCTGAGGTGTTGGATCTCCACCAGCCGAGTCGGGGTCGCCGGGTGCAGTGTTGCAAGTCTCACGCTTCTTGCGGGGAGCTTGCAGGGTTCTTTCAAGGCTGCTGGAAACAAAGTTGCAGCCTTTCTTGGAGCAGGTCCGCTGTCCTCTGGAGTTTCTTGTCTTTTTGAAGCAGGGGCAGTCCTCAGAGGATGTCGAGGTCGCTGGTCCCTTTGGAAGGCGTCGCTGGAGCAGGATCTTTGGAAGGCAGGAGACAGGCCGGTGAGTTTCTGGAGCCAAGGCAGTTGTCGTCTTCTGGTCTTCCTCTGCAGGGGTTTTCAGCTAGGCAGTCCTTCTTCTTGTAGTTGCAGGAATCTAATTTTCTAGGGTTCAGGGTAGCCCTTAAATACTAAATTTAAGGGCGTGTTTAGGTCTGGGGGGTTAGTAGCCAATGGCTACTAGCCCTGAGGGTGGGTACACCCTCTTTGTGCCTCCTCCCAAGGGGAGGGGGTCACAATCCTAACCCTATTGGGGGAATCCTCCATCTGCAAGATGGAGGATTTCTAAAAGTCAGAGTCACCTCAGCTCAGGACACCTTAGGGGCTGTCCTGACTGGCCAGTGACTCCTCCTTGTTGCTTTCTTTGTTCCCTCCAGCCTTGCCGCCAAAAGTGGGGGCCGTGGCCGGAGGGGGCGGGCAACTCCACTAAGCTGGAGTGCCCTGCTGGGCTGTGACAAAGGGGTGAGCCTTTGAGGCTCACCGCCAGGTGTTACAGCTCCTGCCTGGGGGAGGTGTTAGCATCTCCACCCAGTGCAGGCTTTGTTACTGGCCTCAGAGTGACAAAGGCACTTTCCCCATGGGGCCAGCAACATGTCTCTGGTGTGGCAGGCTGCTGGAACTAGTCAGCCTACACAGACAGTCGGTTAAGTTTCAGGGGGCACCTCTAAGGTGCCCTCTGGGGTGTATTTTACAATAAAATGTACACTGGCATCAGTGTGCATTTATTGTGCTGAGAAGTTTGATACCAAACTTCCCAGTTTTCAGTGTAGCCATTATGGTGCTGTGGAGTTCGTGTTTGACAGACTCCCAGACCATATACTCTTATGGCTACCCTGCACTTACAATGTCTAAGGTTTTGTTTAGACACTGTAGGGGCACCATGCTCATGCACTGGTACCCTCACCTATGGTATAGTGCACCCTGCCTTAGGGCTGTAAGGCCTGCTAGAGGGGTGTCTTACCTATACTGCATAGGCAGTGAGAGGCTGGCATGGCACCCTGAGGGGAGTGCCATGTCGACTTACTCGTTTTGTCCTCACTAGCACACACAAGCTGGCAAGCAGTGTGTCTGTGCTGAGTGAGAGGTCTCCAGGGTGGCATAAGACATGCTGCAGCCCTTAGAGACCTTCCTTGGCATCAGGGCCCTTGGTACTAGAAGTACCAGTTACAAGGGACTTATCTGGATGCCAGGGTCTGCCAATTGTGGATACAAAAGTACAGGTTAGGGAAAGAACACTGGTGCTGGGGCCTGGTTAGCAGGCCTCAGCACACTTTCAATTGTAAACATAGCATCAGCAAAGGCAAAAAGTCAGGGGGCAACCATGCCAAGGAGGCATTTCCTTACACAACCCCCCCAAACGAAAGAGGATGAGACTAACCTTTCCCAAGAGAGTCTTCATTTTCTAAGTGGAAGAACCTGGAAAGGCCATCTGCATTGGCATGGGCAGTCCCAGGTCTGTGTTCCACTATAAAGTCCATTCCCTGTAGGGAGATGGACCACCTCAACAGTTTAGGATTTTCACCTTTCATTTGCATCAGCCATTTGAGAGGTCTGTGGTCAGTTTGAACTAGGAAGTGAGTCCCAAAGAGGTATGGTCTCAGCTTCTTCAGGGACCAAACCACAGCAAAGGCCTCCCTCTCAATGGCACTCCAACGCTGCTCCCTGGGGAGTAACCTCCTGCTAATGAAAGCAACAGGCTGGTCAAGGCCATCATCATTTGTTTGGGACAAAACTGCCCCTATCCCATGTTCAGAGGCATCAGTCTGCACAATGAACTGCTTAGAATAATCTGGAGCTTTTAGAACTGGTGCTGAGCACATGGCTTGTTTCAGGGTGTCAAAGGCCTGTTGGCATTCCACAGTCCAGTTCACTTTCTTGGGCATTTTCTTGGAGGTGAGTTCAGTGAGGGCTGTCACAATGGATCCATATCCCTTCACAAACCTCCTGTAATACCCAGTCAAGCCAAGGAATGCCCTGACTTGAGTCTGGGTTTTTGGAGCTACCCAGTCCAGAATAGTCTGGATCTTGGGTTGGAGTGGCTGAACTTGGCCTCCACCTACAAGGTGTCCCAAGTAAACCACAGTTCCCTGCCCTATCTGGCATTTGGATGCCTTGATAGAGAGGCCTGCAGATTGCAGAGCCTTCAAAACCTTCTTCAGGTGGACCAGGTGATCCTGCCAGGTGGAGCTAAAGACAGCAATATCATCAAGATAAGCTGTGCTAAAGGACTCCAAGCCAGCAAGGACTTGATTCACCAACCTTTGGAAGGTGGCAGGGGCATTCTTTAAACCAAAGGGCATAACAGTAAACTGATAATGCCCATCAGGTGTGGAGAATGCTGTTTTCTCTTTTGCTCCAGGTGCCATTTTTATTTGCCAGTACCCTGCTGTCAAGTCAAAGGTATTTAGGAATTTGGCAGCACCTAATTTGTCTATGAGCTCATCAGCTCTTGGAATTGGATGAGCATCTGTCTTGGTGACAGAATTGAGCCCTCTGTAGTCCACACAAAACCTCATCTCTTTCTTTCCATCTTTGGTGTGAGGTTTGGGGACTAAGACCACTGGGCTAGCCCAGGGGCTGTCAGAGCGCTCAATTACTCCCAATTCCAGCATCTTGTGGACTTCCACCTTGATGCTTTCCTTAACATGGTCAGATTGTCTAAAGATTTTGTTCTTGACAGGCATGCTGTCTCCTGTGTCCACATCATGGGTACACAGGTGTGTCTGACCAGGGGTTAAGGAGAAGAGTTCAGGAAACTGTTGTAGGACTCTCCTACAATCAGCTTGCTGTTGGCCAGAGAGGGTGTCTGAGTAGATCACTCCATCTACTGTGCCATCTTTTGGGTCTGATGACAGAAGATCAGGGAGAGGTTCACTCTCTGCCTCCTGATCCTCATCTGTTACCATCAACAGATTCACATCAGCCCTGTCATGGAAGAGCTTAAGGCGGTTCACATGGATCACCCTCTTGGGGCTCCTGCTTGTGCCCAGGTCCACGAGGTAGGTGACCTGACTCTTCCTTTCTAGTACTGGGTAAGGGCCACTCCATTTGTCCTGGAGTGCCCTGGGAGCCACAGGCTCCAGAACCCAGACTTTCTGCCCTGGTTGGAACTCAACCAGTGCAGCCTTTTGGTCATACCAAAACTTCTGGAGCTGTTGGCTGGCCTCAAGGTTTTTGGTTGCCTTTTCCATGTACTCTGCCATTCTAGAGCGAAGGCCAAGTACATAGTCCACTATGTCTTGTTTAGGCTCATGGAGAGGTCTCTCCCAGCCTTCTTTAACAAGAGCAAGTGGTCCCCTTACAGGATGACCAAACAGAAGTTCAAAGGGTGAGAATCCTACTCCCTTCTGTGGCACCTCTCTGTAAGCGAAAAGCAGACATGGCAGGAGGACATCCCATCTCCTTTTGAGTTTTTCTGGGAGCCCCATGATCATGCCCTTTAATGTCTTGTTGAATCTCTCAACTAAGCCATTAGTTTGTGGATGGTAAGGTGTAGTGAATTTATAAGTCACTCCACACTCATTCCACATATGTTTCAGGTATGCTGACATGAAGTTGGTACCTCTGTCAGACACCACCTCCTTAGGGAAACCCACTCTGGTAAAGATACCAATGAGGGCCTTGGCTACTGCAGGGGCCGTAGTCGACCTAAGGGGAATAGCTTCAGGATACCTAGTAGCATGATCCACTACTACCAGGATATACATATTTCCTGAGGCTGTGGGAGGTTCCAGTGGACCAACTATGTCCACACCCACTCTTTCAAAGGGGACCCCCACCACTGGAAGTGGAATGAGGGGGGCCTTTGGGTGTCCACCTGTCTTACCACTGGCTTGACAGGTGGGGCAGGAGAGGCAAAACTCCTTAACCATGTTGGACATATTGGGCCAGTAGAAGTGGTTGACTAACCTCTCCCACGTCTTGGTTTGTCCCAAATGTCCAGCAAGGGGAATGTCATGGGCCAATGTTAGGATGAACTCTCTGAACAGCTGAGGCACTACCACTCTCCTAGTGGCACCAGGTTTGGGGTCTCAGGCCTCAGTGTACAGGAGTCCATCTTCCCAATAGACCCTATGTGTTCCATTTTTCTTGCCCTTGGACTCTTCAGCAGCTTGCTGCCTAAGGCCTTCAAGAGAGGGACAGGTTTCTTGTCCCATACACAGCTCCTCCCTTGAGGGTCCCCCTGGGCCTAAGAGCTCAACCTGATAAGGTTCAAGCTCCAAAGGCTCAGTTCCCTCAGAGGGCAGAACTCCTTCCTGAGAAGAGAGGTTCCCTTTCTTTTGCTGTGTTGCAGTTGGTTTCCCCACTGACTTTCCTGTTCTCTTGGTAGGCTGGGCCATTTTTCCAGACTCCAGCTCTACTTTTTCACCCTGTGCCTTGCATTGTGCTCTTGTTTTCACACACACCAGTTCAGGGATACCCAGCATTGCTGCATGGGTTTTTAGCTCTACCTCAGCCCATGCTGAGGACTCCAGGTCATTTCCAAGTAGACAGTCCACTGGGATATTTGAGGAGACCACCACCTGTTTCAGGCCATTGACCCCTCCCCATTCTAAAGTAACCATTGCCATGGGATGTACTTTTCTCTGATTGTCAGCGTTGGTGACTGTGTAAGTTTTTCCAGTCAGGTATTGGCCAGGGGAAACCAGTTTCTCTGTCACCATGGTGACACTGGCACCTGTATCCCTCAGGCCCTCTATTCTAGTCCCATTAATTAAGAGTTGCTGTCTGTATTTTTGCATGTTAGGCGGCCAGACAGCTAGTGTGGCTAAATCCACCCCACCCTCAGAAACTAGAGTAGCTTCAGTGTGGACCCTGATTTGCTCTGGGCACACTGTTGATCCCACTTGGAGACTAGCCATACCAGTGTTACCTGGATGGGAGTTTGGAGTGGAACCTTTCTTGGGACAGGCCTTGTCTCCAGTTTGGTGTCCATGCTGTTTACAGCTATGACACCAGGCCTTTTTGGGATCAAAGTTTTTACCCTTGTACCCATTGTTTTGTGAAGAGGCTCTGGGCCCACCCTCCTGTGCAGGTTTTTGGGGGCCTGTAGAAGACTCTTTACTATTTTTAGTTTTGGTTGTCTCATCACCCTTCCCCTGGGGAGTCTTTGTGACCCCTTTCTTTTGGTCACCCCCTGTTGAAGTCTTGGACACCCTTGTCTTGACCCAATGGTCCGCCTTCTTTCCCAATTCTTGGGGAGAAATTGGTCCTAGGTCTACCAGATGCTGATGCAGTTTATCATTGAAACAATTACTTAACAGGTGTTCTTTCACAAATAAATTGTACAGCCCATCATAATTACTTACACCACTGCCTTGAATCCAACCATCTAGTGTTTTCACTGAGTAGTCTACAAAGTCAACCCAGGTCTGGCTCGAGGATTTTTGAGCCCCCCTGAATCTAATCCTATACTCCTCAGTGGAGAATCCAAAGCCCTCAATCAGGGTACCCTTCATGAGGTCATAAGATTCTGCATCTTGTCCAGAGAGTGTGAGGAGTCTATCCCTACACTTTCCTGTGAACATTTCCCAAAGGAGAGCACCCCAGTGAGATCTGTTCACTTTTCTGGTTACACAAGCCCTCTCAAAAGCTGTGAACCATTTGGTGATGTCATCACCATCTTCATATTTAGTTACAATCCCTTTAGGGATTTTCAACATGTCAGGAGAATCTCTGACCCTATTTATGTTGCTGCCACCATTGATGGGTCCTAGGCCCATCTCTTGTCTTTCCCTCTCTATGGCTAGGATCTGTCTTTCCAAAGCCAGTCTTTTGGCCATCCTGGCTAACTGGATGTCCTCTTCACTGGGGCTATCCTCAGTGATTTCAGAGGTGTTGGTCTCTCCTGTGAGGGAACCAGCATCTCTGACTATTATTTTTGGAGTCAGGGTTTGAGGGACCCTGTTCTCCCTAGATAGGACTGGTAGGGGGGAATTTTCCTCCAAGTCACTATCCTCTTCCTCTGAGTTGCCACCCTCAGAGGGGTTGGCCTTTTCAAACTCTGCCAAAAGCTCCTGGAGCTGTATTTTGGTAGGTTTGGGGCCCATTGTTATTTTCTTTATTTTACAGAGTGACCTTAGCTCCCTCATCTTAAGATGGAGGTAAGGTGTGGTGTCGAGTTCCACCACAGTCACATCTGTGCTAGACATTTTGCTTCTAAAAGTTGGAATATTTTTTAAAAATCTACAACTGGTTCTAGAATCTAATTCAAACTTTTACAAACTTTTAAACTCGAAAAGAAATGCTAAACAGGATCTAACACAAGGCCCTAGCAGGTCTTTTAAGAATTTAGAAAACTTTTCAAATTGCAAAAATCAATTTCTAATGACAATTTTGGAATTTGTCGTGTGATCAGGTATTGGCTGAGTAGTCCAGCAAATGCAAAGTCTTGTACCCCACCGCTGATCCACCAATGTAGGAAGTTGGCTCTGTATGTGCTATTTCAAAGTAAGGAATAGCATGCACAGAGCCCAAGGGTTCCCCTTAGAGGTAAAATAGTGGTAAAAATAGATAATACTAATGCTCTATTTTGTGGTAGTGTGGTCGAGCAGTAGGCTTATCCAAGGAGTAGTGTTAAGCATTTGTTGTACATACACATAGACAATAAATGAGGTACACACACTCAGAGACAAATCCAGCCAATAGGTTTTGTATAGAAAAATATCTTTTCTTAGTTTATTTTAAGAACCACAGGTTCAAATTTAACATGTAATATCTTGTTCGAAAGGTATTGCAGGTAAGTACTTTAGGAACTTCAAATCATAAACATTGCATGTATACTTTTCAAGTTATTGACAAATAGCTGTTTTAAAAGTGGACACAGTGCAATTTTCACAGTTCCTGGGGGAGGTAAGTTTTTGTTAGTTTTACCAGGTAAGTAGGACACTTACAGGGTTCAGTTCTTGGTCCAAGGTAGCCCACCGTTGGGGGTTCAGAGCAACCCCAAAGTCACCACACCAGCAGCTCAGGGCCGGTCAGGTGCAGAGTTCAAAGTGGTGCCCAAAACACATAGGCTAGAATGGAGAGAAGGGGGTGCCACGGTTCCGGTCTGCTTGCAGGTAAGTACCCGCGTCTTGGGAGGGCAGACCAGGGGGGTTTTGTAGGGCACCGGGGGGGACACAAGCCCACACAGAAATTTCACCCTCAGCAGCGCGGGGGCGGCCGGGTGCAGTGTAGAAACAAGCGTCGGGTTCGCAATGTTAGTCTATGAGAGATCTTGGGATCTCTTCAGCGCTGCAGGCAGGCAAGGGGGGGGTTCCTCGGGGAAACCTCCACTTGGGCAAGGGAGAGGGACTCCTGGGGGTCACTTCTCCAGTGAAAGTCCGGTCCTTCAGGTCCTGGGGGCTGCGGGTGCAGGGTCTCTCCCAGGCGTCGGGACTTTGGATTCAAAGAGTCGCGGTCAGGGGAAGCCTCGGGATTCCCTCTGCAGGCGGCGCTGTGGGGGCTCAGGGGGGACAGGTTTTGGTACTCACAGTATCAGAGTAGTCCCGGGGTCCATCCTGAGGTGTTGGATCTCCACCAGCCGAGTCGGGGTCGCCGGGTGCAGTGTTGCAAGTCTCACGCTTCTTGCGGGGAGCTTGCAGGGTTCTTTCAAGGCTGCTGGAAACAAAGTTGCAGCCTTTCTTGGAGCAGGTCCGCTGTCCTCGGGAGTTTCTTGTCTTTTCGAAGCAGGGGCAGTCCTCAGAGGATGTCGAGGTCGCTGGTCCCTTTGGAAGGCGTCGCTGGAGCAGGATCTTTGGAAGGCAGGAGACAGGCCGGTGAGTTTCTGGAGCCAAGGCAGTTGTCGTCTTCTGGTCTTCCTCTGCAGGGGTTTTCAGCTAGGCAGTCCTTCTTCTTGTAGTTGCAGGAATCTAATTTTCTAGGGTTCAGGGTAGCCCTTAAATACTAAATTTAAGGGCGTGTTTAGGTCTGGGGGGTTAGTAGCCAATGGCTACTAGCCCTGAGGGTGGGTACACCCTCTTTGTGCCTCCTCCCAAGGGGAGGGGGTCACAATCCTAACCCTATTGGGGGAATCCTCCATCTGCAAGATGGAGGATTTCTAAAAGTCAGAGTCACCTCAGCTCAGGACACCTTAGGGGCTGTCCTGACTGGCCAGTGACTCCTCCTTGTTGCTTTCTTTGTTCCCTCCAGCCTTGCCGCCAAAAGTGGGGGCCGTGGCCGGAGGGGGCGGGCAACTCCACTAAGCTGGAGTGCCCTGCTGGGCTGTGACAAAGGGGTGAGCCTTTGAGGCTCACCGCCAGGTGTTACAGCTCCTGCCTGGGGGAGGTGTTAGCATCTCCACCCAGTGCAGGCTTTGTTACTGGCCTCAGAGTGACAAAGGCACTTTCCCCATGGGGCCAGCAACATGTCTCTGGTGTGGCAGGCTGCTGGAACTAGTCAGCCTACACAGACAGTCGGTTAAGTTTCAGGGGGCACCTCTAAGGTGCCCTCTGGGGTGTATTTTACAATAAAATGTACTCTGGCATCAGTGTGCATTTATTGTGCTGAGAAGTTTGATACCAAACTTCCCAGTTTTCAGTGTAGCCATTATGGTGCTGTGGAGTTCGTGTTTGACAGACTCCCAGACCATATACTCTTATGGCTACCCTGCACTTACAATGTCTAAGGTTTTGTTTAGACACTGTAGGGGCACCATGCTCATGCACTGGTACCCTCACCTATGGTATAGTGCACCCTGCCTTAGGGCTGTAAGGCCTGCTAGAGGGGTGTCTTACCTATACTGCATAGGCAGTGAGAGGCTGGCATGGCACCCTGAGGGGAGTGCCATGTCGACTTACTCGTTTTGTCCTCACTAGCACACACAAGCTGGCAAGCAGTGTGTCTGTGCTGAGTGAGAGGTCTCCAGGGTGGCATAAGACATGCTGCAGCCTTTAGAGACCTTCCTTGGCATCAGGGCCCTTGGTACTAGAAGTACCAGTTACAAGGGACTTATCTGGATGCCAGGGTCTGCCAATTGTGGATACAAAAGTACAGGTTAGGGAAAGAACACTGGTGCTGGGGCCTGGTTAGCAGGCCTCAGCACACTTTCAATTGTAAACATAGCATCAGCAAAGGCAAAAAGTCAGGGGGCAACCATGCCAAGGAGGCATTTCCTTACAACACACATTAAAATAAAACAAGGAAAACAATGAGAATCAGCAAACACTGTAATTTGATGCCAAGAGCCATCTTATTGTCCATACAAAAACAAAAGCATCGTCAATGTTCAGAAAAGACCAATGGCCAGTCCAAATTACAAAAGGCCCACATAGCCACAGGGCACAGTCCAAAGCCCAACTTGAATCCTGACTACCTGGACTCCACTGTGCAGGGGCATCATGTTGGAAATGGGCAGGCACCTCAGGGGGAAGCAGGGTGGGAGTGGGGGGCCCCTCAGCTGAAGTAGGGAACTTGCCCACTAGTTCTGGAGGGGGCTCCATGCCCAGTTGTTCCTGGTGGGGACTACAAGGCCACAGTCTCTGAAGTGGGAAACTTGCCCACTGGTTCTGGAGGGGGTTCCATGCCCAACTGTCCCTGGTGGGAAGTGCAAGGCCACAGTCTCTGAAGTGGGGAGCTTGCTCACTGGTTCTGAAAGGGGCTCCATGCCCAATTGTCCCTGGTGGGGACTGCAAGGCCACAGTACCCACCAGGGGACATGCCCACTAGTTCTACAGGGGGCTCAATGTCCAGTTGTCCCTGGTGGGTGGCCTACCTGCCCTCTGCTGGAGTTGAGGGCTCCTTGCTAACTGCTGGTGGAGGTGTTACACTGGCTGCCTACCCTGGAGTTGAGGGTTCCTTGTGCACTGCTGGTGGAGGTGTTACCCTGGCTGCCTCTAATGGAGGTGAGGGCTCCTTGCTCACTGCTGGTGGAGGGGGCCTCCTTCCTCTCTTTGCTGGTGGAGTGAGAATCTTCACTTTCTTGGGTGGTGGAGTGGGTACCTTCCCTTTCTTGGGTGGTGGAGTGGGAACCATCACTTTACTGCCTCCAGGACTAGGAGGTGCCTCCATTGTCCCTGTCCCCTGTCCATTGGTTTTCACCTCCCTAGTCCTCCCTTTCTGAGGTGGAGGTGTGCTCACAGTAGGAGTGGCAGCCATCACACTCTGGGACCCCTTTGTGCCAGGAGCTGAGGATTTTATGGGAGCAGTAGCAGACTGTTCGGCTGAGGTGCTGGACTGGGTCGTTGGGTACCTGCTCTTATGGTCAGGAGGGGGGAGTGGAAGGGAAGGGAAGAGGTCAAGTTGGGCAAGGAAAAGCTTCTTAGGTACGTTGGGGCGGGATGTGGGAGGAGGGATGCAAGTGGAGGTTGAGGGAGTGGTTGTCGGAGTTGTACCTTTGCTTGGCTTGGGTGCAGGTGCAGGGACAGTATGCGTGTGTGAGATGAATAGCTGTTGGGAGTCTGAGTGAGTGCATTTGTGTCTCTTAGGAGAGAGACAGACAAGGTGGGAGAGGACAAAGGGGACGCGTGGATGAATGTTGTGGAGGTGTCTCCAGGTGAGGTGTGTGTGCTGCATGATGGGGTAATGGTGGTGTTGGCTGTTGATGCAGTGCATGCAGGTGTAAGTGCGGATGTGACTGTGAGGGAGGAGGAGGTGGAGGAGCAGGGGAGACAGTGGAGGCAGTGGATCTGGTTGTGTGTGCAACTGTCTGTTGATTGAGTACTTGTGACCTGAAATGTGCTGCCTGTGTTTGACTGTGCTACTCTTGTCTGATTTTTTGTGTGTATGTTTGTCTATATGTGTGCATGGGATCGGTTGGGGATGATGAGAGTGGGACTGGGAAGTGGTGTTGGATGGAGGACAGTAGGACCAGGGACACTAGCTGCCATCAGAGAGGAGGCCAGAGGCTGAACGATCTCTGTTGGGCTGGCAACCCACTGTGGATGCCCTCCAGGAATGTATTGCATTTCTGCATCTGGGATGCCAGCCCCTGGATAGCGTTCACTATGTTTGACAGCCCTGCAGAGATGGATCTCAGGAGGTCAATAGCCTCCTCATTGAGGGCTGCAGGGCTTACAGGGGCAGGGCCTGAGGTGCCTTGGGGAAGGAGATGGCCACCCTCCTAGGTGAGCGGGCACGGGCAACTCAGTGGGGGGCTACTGGGAGGGCGGTGCTGGTACGGTTTGGAGGCTGACCTGTAGCTGGGGTGGTTCCAGAGGTGTCCGCCACCACCAGGGACTTTCCATCAAAGAAGGTATCAGAGTCAGTGTTGTCACCTCCTGTCTCTTCCATGGTGCTCCCCTTGCCTTCCATCCCACTGGTCCCTTCAGTGTTGTAGGATGCAGCTCCCTCAGTTACTGGTACCCCTGCTCCTATGCCAGATGATGCTAATACACACATGGACAGGTTGACAGAAGAAAACAGGGTGCGAGAAAGGCAGCACTGGGTCAATTACAGTACCAACACCACAGATGAGATACACATTACTATCACACACAAGGACAAATATTGAGCACTATGCATCACACTGGCATTCCATTGGCTAGATACCATAGCAAGATGAAAGCCAACCACCTCCAGCTGCAGCCCTCCTGGGACCCACTAAGGCCAGTCTAACCTAGATTGCCGTCTCTCTGGAATACAAGATGTTTCTATTCACCCATTTACCTTGTTCTAGACCACGCAGCAATGTCTGAGCTGGCATTAAGGGGCACCCATTTACTGAAACCCACCACCTGGATCCCATGCCATCCATAAATAATGGTTGTCATGCTCACTGTACTCACCCCCCTTGTGGCTGCTGTGTTGCCCTCAAGCGCCCATCCAGGTCTGGGTAGGCCACCACCAGTATCTGGGCCATCAGGGGGGTCAGGTTCAACAGGCACCCTGCCCTCGTTGGAAGGTGAACCCCAGCTGGGCCTCTGCGGCCTTCCTGGCCCAGAGTCTCTTGTCCTCCCACCTTTTCCTTTAGTGGGTGTTCTGCCTACCATAGACCCCCAGGGTCCACATGTCCTTGGCAATGGCACGCCACAATCCCTTCTTCTGGTGGGCACTGATCTGCAGAAGTAATATAGACAGGAGGCACCATTAACCAGACAATCTGACCTGTCATACATATGGCCCAAAATTTACATTTCCATCTCCATTGGCAGACACATCAACCAGAGCCCCACATGTACACTACCACCAGACATACCCCACATCTTGTTGCATGCATCACCCCATCGGTGTACTCACCTTTTGGTATGGAGGCCCATACAGCTGTGGATACAGGGGTAGGACCCCATCCACCAGGCGCTCTAACTCCTCCAAAATGAAGGCAGGGCTATGGCAGGATCCAGACACAGGTCACTCCAGCACACGCAGTGTAGGTGTTATCCTGTGGAAAATTTGGAATCAAGTGAGGTGATAGATAGAAAATGGCGGTCACATCCATGGTGGTGTACACCATCACCACTGCCGGTGATCCTCATTGGATACTGTACTCCATAGAACCCCATGTTAGCCAATGAGAAATAGCACGGTGGTGCAAGACTGCCTTCCGCCATGACGGCCAAAACCAGCAGAGTTACATCACTTCCACCTGTCCATACTTACAGGACAGGCGGTCACCATTTCATGGTGATGGACAACAATCAGAAATTTTAAACTGAGTCATTGCTGTCAGTTGTACATACATTGCCATTCACATAGTCTGATTACATACATGCCCAGTTGCACTGGGGTGGTGGTTCCATTGTTCAGTTTGTGACACTCTTCACACTTTTGTGTCCCTTAGGTATCTACCACTGCTGAGGAATAGGAGCAGGAGGCAAGTCCCTTGTACAGACCCCTTGTGGATTTGGCTACACTTGAGGAGAGGGATATAATAGTGACCTATAGACTGGACACGGCCACAATCCCAGAGCTGTGTACTGAATTGGAGCCTGAACTGCTATCAGCTCCATCATCCCACTGGGATCCCCCCTCTTGTGCAAGTTCTATCACTGCTCCGTTTCCTGGAAACTGGTTCTTTCCAAGTGACAGTGGGCTTGGCAGCAGGAATGTCACAGCCAATGTTCTCCATCATGCTGGCAAAGATTTTTACACATGTGCAGCTACAATGCCTTCCCCCAAGTGGAAGATTTGGCCACTGTGAAGGCTGGATTCCACACAATGTCACATATTCATAATATTATTGGGGCAATTGATGGAACACATATTGCATTTGTCCTCCCCGGCACAATGAACAAGTGTACAGGAATCAGAAGAGTTTCCACTCAGTCAATGTGCAAACGTTGTGCCTGGCTGACCAGTACCTCTCTTACGTCACGGCCAAGTATCCAGTGTCGGTGCATGATGCCTTCGTCCTGAGGAATAACAGCATCCCAAATGTAATGGCACAGTTACAGAGGCACAGGGTGTGGCAGATAGGTGAGACCTCATCCAAGATATATCAGTGTATGCCTTCTGGAGTAATCCCCCATACCATTGTGTAAGGCTGATTTTTGTCCCTCAAATCTTGCAGGTGACTCTGGTTACCCAAACCTGTTAAGCTCCTGACCCCTGTGAGGAATGCCAGGAAAGGGGCTGAGAATCGGTATAATGATGCACCCGGATGAACCAAGCGAATCATAGAATGTACCTTCGGCCTCCTGAAACCCAGATTCAGATGCCTCCATCTGAGAAGTGGATCCCTTTGCTTCTCCCCTGAGAAGGTCTGCCAGATAGTTCTAGTATGCTGCATGTTGCACAACCTGGCCCGCAGACGACATGTGCCTTATCTGCAGGAGGAGGAGAATGGAAATGCCCCAGTGGCAGCAGTGGCCCCTGAGGACAGTGAGGATGAGGAGGCAGAGAATGAGGATGTGGGCAACAGAACATCAGTAATACAGCAGCACTTCCAATGACACACAGGTGAGACAGTGGAACTGAGCATTCCTCTAATTATATATGTTTTTAGTGTGGCTGTAGCAGGATGGCAGTCACTTCCTTTGCATCTCAACTTACTGTCACCTATGCCTTCTCAATTTGCAGATGTTGGTATTATTACAACTGTGTACTGAAGTGATGACTACAGACGGCTACAGGTCATTATCACTCAAGTTGTGTTCAAGGGTGTTTATTGTGATGAAATATATAGAAGAAATAGTGCAATGGAATGGGGTGATGGTAGAGGAACATCCAGGGTATTGGTCCAGTCTGATTGTAGCACAGGTCCAGTGTCCAAGGGACCACTGGAAGGGGAGCAATGGCAGTTCAAAGTGGACAAGATGACAGAGTGGAACACAAGGGGGACATTCAGGAGGGTCTCATTTCCTGGCAGTGGTCTTGATCTTGGCAAATGTCTCTGGCATCTGTCTGGGTCGCAGGGACTGTTTGCGGGCGGTTCACCTTCTGCATGAGGAGGGGTGCTGGTGGCCTGTGGGTTCTTGGGCAAGGCCTCCTATCCACTAGCTTTAGCAGATGTGGTGGGCTGTTCAGTTGACTGGCTAGTGGAAGGGGCTTGCTGCTGTGCTGTATGTTCCCTCATGATGTTGGCCACATCAGCCAGTACCCCTGCTATGGAGACCATGGTAATGTTGAGGGCCTGCAAATCTTTTCTGATCTCCTGATGGTGTTCCTCCTGCCGCAGCTGGTTCTCCTGCATGTTGTTCAGAATCTGGCCTATCTTTTCTTGGGATAGTTGGTAAGCCCCCAGGACATTAGTGAGTGCCTCCTGGAGAGTCGGTTCCCTGGGCCTGACGTCTCCTCATGGTGCACAGCTGTCCTCCGAGTGTCCCTATCCCCCTGTGTTTGTGTCCCCTGAATGGTGTGCCCACTGCCAATGACCCCAGGACCCTGATTGTCTTGGCTATGAGGGGTGGACTGGGGTCTCTGTACAGGTGGCCACACTGCAGATTGACGTGTCCTGGGGACAGAGGTGTGGGGACATTGGGTGGGTGCTTTGCTTTTGGATACTGAGGGGGTAGGCTCTGAGGTGGACTGGGAGTGGGCTGGGGTGGCCGAGTGACCAGTAGTCCCTGATGGGCCAGTTAGGTCATCCAGATCCAGAAGTCCACAGTTACTATCATCACTGGGGGCATTTTCTGTTGGGAGACTGGATACTTGTAGCACCCCCTCACCGCTGGAATTGGCTTGGGCACCTGTGGGGATGTAAGTGATGTATTATGCTTCATCTCTGTGACATATTGTACATCCCTAGCTTCCCCTATATCACTGCTATTGCCCTGCTACCTTTGTTTGTGTATAGTGATGTAATGTGGGTTTGTTAGCTCTCCGTGCTGGGCATTCATTAGTGGTGGGTGCACATGCAAGTCTGGGAGGGCTATACATGCATTGGTATGGAAAGCAGGGCTTGGCATTGGGGTTAGTCACATGTGTAGGTGCACTGTGTGGCATGGGGTGGAGTGATGGGAGTCACGGTGAGGGGGTGAGATGGCACATGCAGGTATGGGGGTTATAAGTAGTACATTTTGGCTCACCAGTGTCCAGTCCTCGGGCTACTCCAGTGAGTCCCTCAGGATGCAGGATTGCCATGACTTTCTCCTCCCATGCTGTCAGCTGCAGGGGAGGTGTTGGGGGTCCACAGTCAGTCCTCTGGATGGCAAGCTGGTGCCTTGCTCCAACAGAACATACCTTCACCCTAGGTCGTTCCACCTCTTCCTGATGCTGTCCCACAGCATTCACCTGGTCCACTATTCTCCACCATAGCTCCATCTTCCTTGCAATGGATATTTTCTATACCTGTGCTCCGAAGAGCTGTGACTCTACCCTGACTGTTTCCTCCACCATTACCCGCAACTCCTCATCTGTGAAATGGGGGTGCTTTAGTGGGGAGATGGGTGTTGTTTGGTGTGTATTGTTCAGAGGGTAGTGGGTAATGTGATGGGGTGTGGGATATGGAGTGCGTGACAGATGTATCAACGGTTGTGGTGTGTGTGTAGTTGCCTCTGTGATTTGCATGGCTAGCTATTGAGTCTGTTCATGTTGGCAAAGGGTTGTGTGTAATGTGGGTGTGGGTGGTGTGTGTATGAGTGTCAGGTGTGTGATTTTAGTTCTGGCCAATGATGTGTTTTGCATTTGGGTGGCCATTCTGACCATGCCGGTGTGTTCCACCAATGGTTTACTGCCATTGAATATCCGCTGTGGTGATTCATAGGTCTTAATGTGATGGGCGTTGTTTTGTTGGCATAACGGTATGGGTGTTCGTACCGATACTTTACCACTGACCTTTGGTCTGGCTGATTTGTGTTAGTGGCCGTATTCTGTCGATTTTGTGTGTGTGTCATAATATGGCAAACGCATGTTCGTCTTCACAATGGTGTGTTGGCAGCCATCATAGTGGCGGTATGTGGCATTTACCGCCAATGTCATAATGACACCTACGTGACAGAATAAATACCAGGCATGGGGTGCTCCTCACATTCAGATGCTACTTTGGACACATGATATGCCCAAATTTGGAGCAGAAAGTGATGAGACTGTGTTGTCTTTTATACAACAGTATGTCAAATGTCCTGATATCCTGTACCAAAACGGAGTGCTGTAAAAGGTCTCAGAGAACAGGTTTTGCTATTTCAAAAACATAGATTTAGGAAATACTATTGTCGTACCAACAGGTCCAAAGAAATTTTTTATACATCATGTTGCTTTAGATTTTGAAGTCCTGTTATTTCAAAAGGAAGATTGAACAGCTTTTTTCTTCAATGAGACATACGGAAGAACGAGTCCGGAACCACGAGGTTGTGAAAAACGAAAGCAAAACAACGCTTTCGTTTTCCATGACTTTCTGGTTTTGGTACCTTAAGCACGCATGTCTGAACAACATACATGCATGGTTAAGGTACAGAATGAGTCGGAGTGGACGCAGTGATGGAGGAGGTAAGTTGGGCTGGGACTGGGGCTGTTTTCTGGGGGATGGGGTGATTAGGTTTTATGGGGGCAGGTTTTAGGTTTTAGGGGCAGGTGGGGACTCAACATATTTTTAGTTTTTGGGGTGGGGTGGGGGTTGGGGTGATTAGGGTTTTGGGGGTCAGGGTTCATGTTTAATGGGTGGGGGGCTGGGGTGGAAGCATGCTGGGTTGTGCATGCTGATTGGTAATGCCTTTATCAGGAATGCGTTTACAATGGTAAAATTGTTGTAAACGCATTTGTGGTAAAGGCATTAGTATTTAGAACAAGGTTGTTGTTTTGACCTCGTTGTTGAGTCACAGGTGGTTTAGGCACCTGTGGTTCCGATATATAAACGAGATATACACTAAAACAGAATTCACCAAAGAACACATACAACTTAAAAAGAAGTGAAGATTCCAACTATAATAGCCAAGTACATTAATGACTACAATCCGGTGATTTTAAAAATATAGAATGCTAACATGGACCTTCAATTTGCTGCTGATAACTCCATTACGGTGACTTGGTTTGTTACACAAAACTTGAAAAAACTGAAATGAATGAGATGTGGGAGGAGGTTTCTGCAGAGAAGACATTTAGAAAGAAATTGTATTCTTTCAACTTGAAAATTCTTTCGCACAGAGACATGGGGTCCTGTGAAGCATTTGACAGATTGAGTTGAGCAAGTTTGCTCTCAAAATCAAAAGAATTTTCTGGGTAAGTCTAGGCCTATCTAATACAAGATGCAGAGTATTGAAGTCTTTCCCTGAAGGTCAGTACATGGCACTGGTAGACCCAGAAAGTACAGATATTGTAAAATCTAAAATGTTGTATATATTCTATCCAAGAAGTAGTCCACATCCGGAAGACAAGTGTCTTCATGAAATTCTTCGGAACTACAGATGTAGAAGTAAGGTAAGTGAAAACATAGAAGGGAAATACACAGTTCATGGATTAATGGATGCTTAGTGAAACATGAAAAAAAATCAATTAACCATTGAAAACTTAGCTGTCAAACGCCTGAGAAAAGAGATTTGTTTTCTATTTAGTACCTTTTTAACTTGTCAAACCTTGGCGTACTGAATTAGAATTACTTGAAGATTATAACTGCTATGACAATTCTTTCAATGCTGTCAAAGATAGTATTCAGTGTCCGATGTTCAATAACTGCTTGTTAAATGAAGAAATACAACAGGAAGAAATGATTGATGCTGAGGTAGCTAAGGATAGTTCTCAAAGTAGCCTATGTTCCGCACAATCAAGCCAGGATCCTCTTGGAAAACCTATTATTGAGAATGAAGCTACAATAGCTATGAATGAAGTGTAAACTGCCATTGAACAAGCTAGAAAAAAATCAGTAGATCTGGAACAAATTAGATAATGTGTTGTAGACTGTTTGCTTGAGAAAGATTTGTATGTCAGGCAAAAACAGTTTCCAGATTGTCTTGCATATGCTGTAACAATCCACAAGTCTCAAGGCTCAAATGTTGATGCTGCATTTATTAATGCTGGAACTACAGCTTATTAAAGAAAGAATGTCATATGTGGTTTTGTCACAACATTAGCTGGCTTGTTTCTGATTGATTTTGATGAGAAGTTTAGTGCAGATGCACATTGTGTGAGAGAATATAACAAGTAAAGAAGTAAATACACTCCTCATTTAGGACAGTTTTCTGTTTATGAAAAAAGAGTATTATGTCCTAAGCGGAAACTGAAAAAACCATCAAAAAAGATTATAGAAAAGACGGAAAGCAAAGGTGATAAAGGGGGGGGAGAAAAGAAAACTGGAAAAAATTGAGATATTGTACGTTACCAGTTGGATAACACTAGTGGTGTTAATTGCTATGCTAATGTTGTTCTCAATGTTCTCTTCTATTTACCACATGTTGTAAATGCAACCCAAGACAAACCAAGGAACACACTGCTGCACAGCACTATGTAATTCCCTTCAACGCTTATCTCGTGACAGAACTTGATATATTCTGCTTCAGGTCTCAGACAACTAGTAGATAAATATAGTGGATCTGTTCTATTTACTCTACACGCTCAACAAGATGTGCAGGAACCTATTATGGTGATCCTTGGAGTTTTAGAAGAAGAAGATGTAAATATTGATGAAATATTTGGACTCAGTTATGCATGAAACTATGAGTGTGAAGATTGTTCTTTCTCATCTACCACTGAAATCCAATCTGAGCAATTTCTCTACTCAAGTCTGCCAGATTGCAAAATGGTGTCTTTTGACAACCTAATAAAAATAACGTGACCAAAACATGACTTGTCCAACTTATAAATCAAGTGTGTTGTCTACATTGCATATACAGAGTAGTGGTAAATAAATTATAGCAATGTTTCAACAATGTAGAGCAGATGATTTAAAATTGGGTACAGCAATTACAAACTTTAAATCAGGTCAAATATCAATATCTGGGAGAATGTACCGTACTTTGGCTCTCATCTTCTGTAGAGGTTTTAATAATGCATCAGACATTATACTGTATATTTAATGAACCAAACTGGATGGACATAATGCAGTGATAGCAGTCTGCAAATCATGCAAAAACTACTTTTAAAACTTCCTAATTCTTACTTACTGTTTATTCAACCAAAGGTCTAACATGGATGAGTGGTATAATACTGGATAAACTTTTGTTCCTATGTGGATCATTACTACTTAATTTATCATTCGGCCTAACAAGGGTGACGTCCTCAAAATGATGTGAAAAAGTGTTTTATACATCAAATGTATTCAAATAGTTTTCAGGAAACAGACCGATATGCATTCTTCTCTATACATTGACTATCACTGGTTAAGATATCATTCGGCCTTTCAAGGGTGATGTCAAAAAAAGCTATGGAAAAATTAAATGTTTTCATTATTCATATGAAAAAATGCATGTACAGTCTTCTCTGTATACATATATATATATATATATGTATGTATATATACATATATATATGTATGGATATATATATATATATTATTGTGGATCAGTAACGATATAGAGAGCATGTAAAAATCCAGAGATTTTGATATTATTGGCAAGTTGTGTGCCTTAAAGCAGGAAGGAAAGTGAAAGCAATTAATAGGAGAAGGGCCTCGAATGTTAACAGCTGAGTAAACTGTGGAACTATAAATACCAGAATGCTGCTCACTCAATCATGACAGCTGATTTTTACAGAAAAGCGAGCAGGAGAAGAGTGACTTACTGACTTTATTGGAAACAAACGCGCAGAGGCTGTTATTACGGATTGAAACATACGTGTGGCATCATTATGTGAGAGGAGCCTCGTTTTGCAGGAATGTTATGGATCATAAATGTCAGAAAGTCGCCTGTTCATGAGAGCAGAAACCACTATGAAAAAGACTGGCAAGTCGAAACGCGTCGTGGTGCTGGATTGAACTCTATTGCCAACAAGATGAAATCAACTGAAATAAATTAAAGATAAGTTTATTTGCAGTCTCTGGGAGTGCGTGTCCCGTTTTCTCTTTGTAATTTATAGGGTTTGGTCCTTTACCCTGACACAGCACCGGCAGCAAGGCACGTCGCTGTTTTAGGACCTTGTACTGTGATGAATATATATATATATACATATATATATATATATATATATATATATATGATGAAGATGATCTGGATGAAGTGGGTTGGATAGGGCTTGGAATAGATTTTTCAGACATTATGTAGGTAATCATTATGTGTTTCTGCCATTTTAACACTAGTTTTAGCCATAAAGAGCTATTTTTTATGCATCTGTCTGGTACTCGTGCCATTTTAACATGAATCCGATAACCATTTTAAGTTAATATATAAGCTTTTTATCACACTGTGCTTGTGTCTTAACGACTTGACAGTGCTTAAATTTGCCAAATGATTGTGCCGGTAGTAGGCTCTTTTTGTTAAAGTATGCCATCTAAATTATTAAGGAATTATATTATTATGTAACATCAAATCAGCACTTTAAATTTTTACATCTTGGGTCGGATAGTTTGTATTTATCTTGATGATGATACCATCTGGGAAATATGTATTTTGAAATCACCCCATATTGTTTTAAGAGTTTTAAATATTTGTACTATTTTAACGTTATGAAGCAATTGTCTCAGAAACCCTGGTATCTAAATGTTAAGTTATGTATCGGGATCAATGGTGGATTATAGTAGGCCATTGCCTACAGAAGCTTTTTCTATTCTAAACCTTACTATTTTCAGCCAGTTTAAAAGTATAATGAAGAAAACGTACCTTTTTTGTACAATTTAATATGTAACTTTTATGACCTATGGTCGAATAAAGTATATGATGATGATGATGATGATGATGATGATATATATATATATATATATAAAATACCTCTATAAAACAATATGCAGCTTATTGGGACTGATGCATACTAAAGGAAATGAAAATTTGTAATGCTGGATTACATCTGTTTATACTTTTGTACCTGGAATAATATTAAGCAACAAATTGTTAGCATCTTTACTTATCTTCGCTCTAGTAATTGCAGGTTAAGTAAATTTATTAAGAAACTGTAGTGAGTGCACATCACAGTGACACTCCTTTGGAGTAAAATACTGTGAAGATACAACTGTGATGCATAGTGATGTTATTTGAAATAACCTGCTATGTGCTTATGTTTTTTTCCCAAGTCATTATTGCTTTTTTTCTTCCCACTGTTCAGGGTTGAGCAGCTATACACACCTCTTTTATAATGGAAAAAGTATAGAAGCTGAAAACATAACATGTCTACATATTATGTGTAATTGCCATATTAAAAAAAAAAAAAAAACAAGAGGTACTTGTGTTTTCTTAATAATATATTTTATATTGCAGGCTAGAAAGTTTTAATAGATATAATAATTATATCAACCTTTAACTATTATTTATCTTCTTTCTCTTTAATTACAGGCCAAAGGACAATTTTTTAGCAGTAATGCAGGTAAGTAATTAGATGGTGTTTTATTAATAGATAATCCATAAGATACACGTACACACCCGGTCACTCACCCTTACAGGCACTCATGTACCCATTAACTCACCCATTCAGCCCCTCATGCACCCATTCACTCTTTCATACAGCCACTCATGCACCCTATCAGTCACCCATACAGCCAGTCATGCACCACTTATTCACCCATACAGTCAGTCATGGACCAATTCACTCACCCATAAAGGTACTCACGCACCAATTCAGTCATCCATACAACCACTCAGACACCCCCTCCTCACTCCTGTAGGCAATCACACACTCAGTCACTCACCAATACAGTAACTCATGCACCCATTCACTGACCCATTTAGCCTCTCATGCACTGAGTCACCTAGCCATACACCCACTCACCTAACCAGACATTCACCCATATAGTCACTGATGCACACATTCACTCAACCATACAGCTGCTCACACATTCAGTCACTTACACATACACTAATCAAGTCACAAATGCCCCCATTCTCCTACCCATACAGTCACTCATGCACCCATTTACTCACCCATACAGCCACTCATGCACCCAGTTACTCAACCATACAGTCACTCATGCACCCATTCTCCTATCCATACAGTCACTCATGCACTGAGTAACTTACCCATAGACCCACTCACACACCTATCCACTCACCCATACAGTCACTCATGCAACCATTCACTCATCCATACAGCCACTCAAGGACCCAGACACTCACCCATGCAGTCACTCATGCACCCATTCACTCACCCATACAGCCAATCACACACCCAGTCACTCACTCATACACACACTCGTGCTCCCAGTCACTCACCCATGCAGTCACTCATACACCCATTCACTCACCCATACAGCCACTCTTGCATCCAGTCACTTACTCATACAGTTAATTATGCACCCAGTCAATCACCCAAAGAGTCACTCATGCACCCATTCTCCTACCCATAGAGTCACTCATGCACTGAGTCACTCAGCCATAGACCTACTGAGACACATGGTCACTCACCCATACAACCACTCATGCACCCGCTCACTCACCCACACAGCCACCATACACTCGCCCATACAGTCACCTATGCACCCATTCACTCACTTATACAGCCACTCACACATCCAATCACTCACCCATACAGCCACTCATGCACCCATTCAGTCACCCATACATCCAGTTATGCACCCTAACAGTCATTCATATACCCAATCATGCACCTACTTTCTAATTCATGGAGACACTAATATACCCAGTCACTCACCCAGACATCCAGTCATGCACCTATTCACTTACCCATACATCCACTAGTACATACAGTCACTCACCCAATATACCCAGTCACTCACCCATTCATTCACCCATACAGCCACTTATGCATCCAGTCACTTACCCATTTTTTAAAGTAAAAGAGATGGCTCTAACAAGAACCTTTTCGCTCTATTTTTCAAATTATTTTGCATTGTTCTGCATTTTTTAAATAATTCTTTTGGTGTTTCTTTTTTTGTATGCAAAAGAACATATCTTGCAACAACAAGTAGGACAAAATTACAAAAGGTGAAATATCTAAACTAGGAAAAAAATCAAGATTTATGAATATTTATTGTTTGCACAACTGTAAGGACTGTCTGCTTTCCAATACTTAAAGTAGCACTGTACTTTGGGTAAAATACACCAACTTTTCAAAGCTCTGGAATTGTAGGTGGCACAGAGGAAACATGAGCAGTGCTGGATGATGTTCCTGGCTAGTTGCTTGAAGATGTTGTTCCTTTTTATGTCTCCAGCCTCTTCATTTCCATTCTTGCCAATCAAGTGAAATGGATACTGCTAAAGTGCCACAGCTGTATTTCCTCTCACTGCCTTTTGAAAGTACCTTCTGACATATGTTGCATGTACCTTCATGGGCATTTACTTTTTTGGCCCACTGAGATACTCAATAATTCTCAAACTATGCTTCTCTTGTCTTCTTTGCAAGCTGTTCTTTTTCTTCCACCAAGATGTTGTATTCTTCCTCTGGCACATTTTGTGAAGAAGATGACATTTTGGTGGTGTTGTCAAAAATCCAAAGAGGAAGAAGGCCAAATCCAGTCTGTATCTCTCCCAGTAGAAGTGTGCACATGTGCTTCCACACCCAAAATGATGATGAAAAGAGGTGGGACCTTTCTTTATTATTTATTGATAGAAAGGTGTTCCATCAATCAGAATCAAGTTTTCTATATTACATTGGGTGTGCAACCCCTATGAGGCATCATTGCATACAGATCACAGCTCCGTAAAGTATATTAAAACAACTTTAGAAATAAATAATTTTCTTAACAGCAGTATGTGTTATCACTATTAATAAACCTCTTTAGTTAAAGTAAACTTTAGAAGTGTGTGTTATGGTATTTGGTTTTTTAAAAGCGCCAGAGTCGCGTAGCCATCTTGATTCTAGAAATGCTTCCCGGCTGGCGTCACAACTTCTCAATTTTCTCAAAAACCATCTAAAAAGCTTCAATGTCTTTACTTTCCCAATATATTTATACAGTTGTGAGTAAATATGTTCTTAAAATGTAACTCTTCAAACAGTCTATATATGTTTTTTTTGTACTAGCCAAAGTAAGCCAGAGTCACATGGGTTCATGACAGGTACATGACTTCCACATTTTAGAAAAAGAATCTAAGATATATATATATATGTATATATATATATATATATATATATATATACTCTGAAAACAAATGTGTACAAATCCTGAAGCTATTTTCATTGTTATAGCACACACTAGATAGAATCTTTATATTGGTTTGATTATCATATTGTCATTATATTTTGTTAACAAACCCCAGAAATTTACTGGAAACACCAAATGTTACAATAGCAACGTTATAGTTAGTTAATATTTCAGACATACAGAATGAGTGAAATTCAGCAGTTATTGTTACCTGAGCTAATTATAACTCACACCCCGGGAATGCACTGCTTGTGACCTCACATATTACATCGCTTATGACAGTGTCAGTGATATCACTGATAACATCACTGATGACATCTCAAATTATATCACTGAAGACATCATCCACAAAAAATGCTAACACACCCATCAATACCCTCTTAAAATCTGAGATCCACACACACAAATATTCACATTCTCACTTATAGACACACAACACTACTGACACAATACTACTCACTCATTCACACAGCCACTAAAACAGCAACCCACTAACCCATCCTTCACTTATTCATCTATTGGCACACTTACATATCAACTCCCAGACCCACTCACTCATCAATAAAGGCACTGGCACAACAAATCATAAATTTGACAGTCACATACATCTATACAAATTTCACAGAACCACTAACATACCAATTCACTTCCCCAAACAAGCAGTCTCACACCCACACACTCAGATATTCAGTGGCATACACCATTAATTAATCAGATAAACACACATTTACATTCGAAATCACTCAGCCATGGACCAATTAACACACCCAGCAATTCACCTGCACAAACACTTACACATCGACTCACTCACCAGTTCAGCTACTAAAAGACCAAGTCACTTCCTCAGACACTTACTCTGACATCCACTTTTTCTTCTATACAGTGACTGACACAGTCTTCCACTTCTGTATACCTTCTTGTACACCCATTCACTCACTCAGCCACTCACTCACAAATACAGTCACTAACAAGGCCAATTGCTCACCCATACAACCACTCACACAGCCACTCACTCACCCATGCGGGTACTCATACAACCACTCACTTATTCATGCAGTCACTCACACACCCACTCCATCACTGATACACCTACTTACAGATCCACTCACTGTGTCCTAAAGTCTATCAGACATCAATGGACATCTGCATCAAGACACTGGTCCACCTACTCACTCACACATACACTCGCTGACTCACCCATTCATTCACTAATGCAATGAGATACACACTCTGTCACTCATCCATACAAGCACTCACATACCCACTTAGATGTACAGCCACTCACACCACCAGTGACTCAATCAATGCATTCACCAATCCAGATACATACACATACACTCAATCTCCTGTACAACGATGTCATTAGTGATGTCATTTAAGATGTCAACAGTGATGTCATGAGTGATGTCACTGACGATGTAATATGTGAGGTCATAACCAGTGCATTGAAGAAGTGTAAGTTAAAGTTAGCGCAGGTAACCATAACTGCTGGTTTTGTATGTCTGAAATGTGACCTAGCTATAACGTTATTGTAGCCTTTGGATTTTTCAGTGACTTTGCAAGGTTTTTTTTAAATTCAATTTCCTAACTATAATGTCCCTGTAATTTCTTGCAAATGTTCCAAAGGGAACAAAGAGGAGCACCAGGAATCCAGTTTTATTGACAGGCAGACCTGTTTCAACGTAAAATGCCTTTTTCAATGTCTGTAGCATGCAGAGTATACCAATTGTCCATCTTTAAATCCCTTTGGAGTCATTCTTATTGGAGAATACCTTTTGTAAATATCAAAAACAGACTGGTCATTGTCCTTGAGTTGTTACCCAGCATGCCACCATATCTAAACACTATCAAAGACTGTAATTAGTCCCAATCAGTATGCTTAGCATAGTTTTCAATCCATTTGGTATATAGTTGTAAGGTGTGCAGCACACCCATATATGTCTATGAATATATATTCATGTATATAGATACATGTATATATTCATAAACACATTTTATAAAAATACTTAAAATTATTAGTTAAAGCATTTTAAAACTTATATTAAACTTAATTTTAAAAATAATTGGATCTTTAATTTGGTTAAACAGTAAACAAAATATAAAAAATAATTAAATATATAACGTTAAATCATGTATACTAAAAAAATAAAATTAAATCACGTTAGGAAGGCTGGCCATTTTTATATATTATAATTAATAAGCTTAAATTAAGAATGCTTAATACACAAATAATTTAAGAAGTTAGGGCCTCATTCTGACCCTGGCGTGGAGGCCGGCTGAAGCACCGCCAACAGGCTGGCGGTGCTTCATTCTGTATTCCGACCGCGGCTGTGAAGCCGCGGTCGCCCAGCCGGGTCTGGCGCTGGGGGAATCCTCCATGGGGATTCCAACCCCCTTCCCGCCAGCCTGTTTCTGGCGGTTTTCACCACCAGAAACAGGATGGCAGGAACGGGTGTTGTGGGGCCCCTGGGGGCCCCTGCACTGCCCATGCCACTGGCATGGGCAGTGCAGGGGCCCCCTAACAAGGCCCCATAAAGATTTTCACTTTCTGCTTAGCAGACAGTGAAAATCGCGACGGGTGCAACTGCACCCGTCGCACCCCTGCAACTCCGCCGGCTCCATTCGGAGCCGGCTTCCTTGTTGCAGGACCTTTCCCGCTGGGCCGGCGGGCGCTCTTTTGGCGGTCGCCCGCCGGCCCAGCGGGAAAGCCAGAATGGCATCCGCGGTCTTCTGACCGCGGAGCGGCCTTTTGGCAGTTCCTGCCAGGATGGCGGCTCCCGCCGCCCGCCATGGTCTGAATGACCCTCTTAATGTGTTATAGCATTTGATTTTGTTAGTTACAGGTTTATTTATAAACATTTAGAAAAATGCTGTTTATTGTATGCGTCACAAAATGTGTTACTTTCTGTTTATTTATAACTTTATTACATTTCCCTTATTTCCAGTAAGAAGAGGGCCACCCTGTTGGCAGAGAGCTCTGACAACAACTGAAAGATTCCAAGTATTCTAGACCTAGGAGTAGGTTTCCACTCTGAACTGGCAACTAGCAAAAAAGTAGAGCATTACACATAGGTGTAGGAGTAGATCTGCATATGAGTATACCTACATGCGTACATTTACCTTTTTGAATCAGGCCCAATGCATATGAAGGGACATAGCATAAATTCAGCATATGAACTAAGTAAAACTGAAGTTCTGCACAGCACCAAATACAACAGCTTAATCCCACAACACAGCTGCATGTGACATTTTCAACCTTGGCAAGACCAATTCAGCTTTCCATACTTCTGAGGTCAACAACTGGAGTGCTGTTTAATTGGGCAGAATGAAAACCAGTGTTAGGCCAGACATTCTTGGTGTGGTATTATAGGAAACCTTTTGACTTCATGCCTCCTGTTTTGTAAATTTGTTTTGTAGGCTTTAGAACTCTCTGAACATTACCACTTCTAACTTGTGCTAGAGTGCTTGTGGTCTATCCTTCAAACATGGTAAAATTGGCCTAACCTTAATAGGCACATTTAATTTACTTGTAAGGCCCTAGTATAATGTACTACATGTACCAAGGGTCTGTAGATTAAATGTAACTAGTGGGCCTGCAGCACTCCTTGTGCCACCCACTAAAGATGCCTTTTTTAAACATGGCACACCACTGAAGCCTGTCGTTCAGTTTTAAACTGCATTTCTGACTTTGCAACTTTGCATGGCCTACACCTTCCTTTTAACTACTTATAAGTTAGCCCTAATGTATGCCCTAAAGGGCTTATAGGGCTGTGTGTATTGAATTTAAAAAGTAGGACATATCAACTTAAGATTTACATGTCCTGTCATTGAAAAACCACAAAAGTTATTTTTTGCTGCTGTAATGTCTATCTCTCCAATTTACTAATACTGGCTTACCTTATTATATTTAATAATATATGCTTATATAAGATTGGGAGCAGGTAGAAATGTACTGTTTAAACTCAAATGACTTGTAATGTGAAAATCAAACACCCTTTAATGATAAAGTTGGATTCTAAGTTAAGTTTCTGAAGATGCAGGTTTAGAAAGCTGGTATTTTCTTTTCCAACGATTTGTACCTTCTACCAGAGTCCAGGGTCTTACGGCTATGAATGGCTTTACTGTTTGGGTTTCTGCATTGCTTTCAGACAGTAACACAAAGGGGGCTGAGAAGTGGACAGGATCGGCCATCCTGGCAGGATGACTGGGAAGGGACAGCATTCAGCTGAACTTACACAGCCTCCTACACATACAAAGAAATCTGACACCAAGCATGCCCTGCGTTTTGTTACCCCGAGACAGATTGGAGCCCTGACAGGAAAGGGAAGAAGAACTTTCCATGACCTGGTGATGGGGTAGGAAAAGTAGTCCCCCAACACAATGGCTTGCACCTCCAAAGCCACTCCTCAGAACACTCCTGAACCTGTAGAAGGTACAGAAGAAGGACTGCCCTCCTGCTTGAAGAACTGTCTTGCTGTCTGGGAAGAAAGACAAGACCTGTTTTGCCTTCATCCCAGGTTAACCCAAAAGACTCCAAGTGTCAGTTGGCTGATCTCCTGCCTGCGCCAAAGGGATACAACAAGCTTCAGATGCTTACTTGTAACTACTTAGCTGACCTGCTGCAACTGGACCTGATTGGACCTGCCTGAACCCTGCTGGCATCTGATGGAGTGAGACCTAAATCCCCAAGAGGTGCCTACCCAGGTCCAGCACCCTTGGCTGGCCCCATAGTGTACTCCTCCTGAACTACCATTGACATTTCTGAGGTGTGGTCTCCTCATGACTGCGAAAGGGCCATCATGCCAAGGTTCTCCCACTTGAAAGAACTGCCAAAAAGAGGTTTCTGTGAGACCTGCCCTTCATGCTGACATAAACCTCCAGCGACAGCTGCAAAGCAAGTCCTGCACTTCGTGCTACAACAACAATAGCCAGTGGCACCTGCCAGTGCAAAGCTAGAGCGACAAATATACACAATGCCAGACCTGCTCTTCCCACCACAGCAATGATTGTTCACATCACTAAAGCTGCTCATCCCAACCTTCTTCACTATAAATGGAACTCTTCTCACCGGACTTTGAAGGAAACTCTTCAGAAGGATTAACTGCCAGGGACCTGCCCTTAGCTTGTCCAACACGCATTCAGAGACTCATCTTTAGCCCTCCCAAGACTCATTGGACATAAACATTAAACACACATGCATCAGGGCAATGAACATGTAAGACACAAGTACTGCCTTGACACTAGGATATATAACACACATTTGCAATGCTTTAGGTCTCACATTTACTTGAGTTGGAGCTATTTGCACTGTAAATGCATAACTGGACTTTGTTTTGCCACATTCATTGGTCAACCCTGCCATATAATTTGCTCTTTTCTGTCACATAATTCCACTGGCCATGTATATAACTAAAAGGCTAGTAGGCCTACTGGAATATTTTTTTAAACAAGACTTTTTAAACACCAACTACTCCCCAGAAAGAGAATGTAGTTTTATCTAGTGAAAGCTTGGACTCATTATAAGGAAGTGCAGAGAGTTTATGTTGTTTCTGTAGAGAGAATTTACTTTTGCCTAGTGGAAGCTTGGACTCATAAGGTAGCGCGGAGGGTTGATGTGCCTGCTGCAAATAACGTATACTAGGCAAATCACAAAGTGCATAGAATGTAAAATTGTCAAAATAATTTAGGCGATTTATGTTCTTTTTGGAAAGAGAATGTACTTTTGTCTAGTGGAAGCTTGGACTCATGATGAGGTAGCACAGAGGGTTCATGTACCTGCTGCAAAGAACGGGAACTAGGCAGATCACAAAGTGCATATAATGTACACATGTCAAAATAACTCTAACAATAAATGTTCTTTCTGGAGAGAGAATGTAATTTTGTCTAGTGGAAGCTTGGACTCATAAAGTAGCACAGAAGGTTAATGTACCTGCTGCAAATAATGTGTACTAGGCAAATTACAAAGTGCATATAATGTAGAAATGTCAAAATAACTCTGGCGATTAACGTTCTTTCTGGAGAAAGAACATACTTTTTTTCCAGTGAATGCTTGGACTCATAATAAGGTGGCGCAGAGGGTTAATATGCCTGCTGTTAAGAACATGTACTAGGCAGATCACAGACTGTGTATAATGTAAAAATGGTTAAATAACTCTTGTGGATAATGTTTCTGGAGAGAGAATGTAGTTTTAACACAGTTTTATCTAGTGGAAGCTTTGGCTCAAGAGGTAGCGCAGAGGGTTAATGTCCTTTCTGCAGAGAAAACATAATTTTTTGTAGTGGAAGCTTGGACTTAATATAAGGTAAGGGCTAGAGTTAATGTGCTTGCTGCAAAAAAACATGGTCTTGTCTGTCTGCACTAAACACCTGTACAGGCTGTACATATAAATAATACATAAAAATACAACTTATAACAAGCAGCAATGGGTTGAAGGTGGGTGCGTCACGGCACAGGGACATTAACTGAACTGAGAGCAGCACTGTGTGCTAATGGAGAACACAAACCTGAACACTCACTGAGGACACAAACAGCTGCTGGGAGCAGCGACTTGGGCAGAACAAGCAGCTGCTGGAGCAGTAACATGTGCCAAGTGAGCGTGTGACAATAAAAAAACCCAAAGACAAGCCAATTCAAACAGCCAACGATGCCATGAGCAAGGAAACAAGCAGCTGCTGGGGTGGGTTGGCAAATGGAATAGGCATCCTCCAAACATGTTCAGGAAACAAAGAAATGCATGTGCTTGTAAACTGAAGCCATCAGCACAATATATACTGCTGCCTGTTTGTCTTTGTGCACTATACACGCTACAGGCCGTGCACATAAGTAATAAATGAGTAATAAATGAGAAATATAGATACAATTTATAGCAAGCAGATATAGGTAGAAGGGGGGTCGTCACGGCACAGGGAGATTAATTGAACTGAGAGCAGTACTGTGTGCCAAAGGTGAGCCAAAAGCTGAAAGCTCACTGAGGACACAAGCAGCTGCTGGAAACAATGACGTGTGCCAAACAAGAAGCTGCTGGGAACAGCGGCATGTGCTGGACAAGCATGAAACTATAAAAAAAATGAATATGAGGTGTTTCATAGTGCCATGGTCACCATGAGCATGAGGAAAAAGGAGAGACACAAAAGAAAAAATTGTTTGCTCACAGTAAAACATATTTGCAATTGTGCAATAATCCATGTAACTGAGCTGGTCCCCAAAGCGGTAACAAAACCCACCCAAGGAAGGACAAACATAAAGGATCTACCACTGTCATCCAGAGATTTTTGAAAGGCAGGCCCATGAACGAGTGAAAGTGAAGGGCATGAGGTGGGTGGGATTAAAGCCCATAGATAGAAAACAATATAGGAAAAGCAGCACTTGTGCGCTGCTATGCTCGACCTGAAAAGGAAATGTCTTAAATGCAAAGACACGAAGAACAGAAAGTTATCACGAGGAAGAGGCCTTCGAGTAAGTGGCCTCAATAGTTGTGTACTACTGTACAGCCTGTTTGCGTTCCCTTCCTAATTTGCGAGTCGCAGTACGATGTAGGATTATTTTGTGACCGTGAATGGGGTCACAAAACAATTGCACTTAACACCAATTTCAAATTGGTGCTAACCCCTTCGCAAATTTGAATGGGTCCCCATGGGACCCCTTCTCCCTTGTGAATGGTAGCGAAAATAATAATTCAGAGCAGGCAGTGGTCCTAAGGATCACTGCCTGCTCTGAACAAATGAAAAGACAACTTTAGATTTTTTGTTTTTAAATGCATCCCATTTTCCTTTATCGAAAACAGGCAGCATTTAAAAAAAAATCTGCTTTATTTAAAAGCAGTCACAGACATGGTGGTCTGCTGTCCCCAGCAGGCCACCATCCCTGTGAGTTTGGCCATTCCAATGGGGTCGCAAACTGCGACCTACCCCCATGAATATTAATGAGGTAGGTCATTTGCGACCCAATTGGGAATCGCAAACAGTGTGAAGTACACTGTTGTACATATGGTTTTGCGACTCGCAAATGAGTCCCAAATTGCGAGTTGCAAAACTCAGGGTCGTACATCTAACCCTAGATGTTCTACAAATAAAGACCCCTGAGCAGGTAGTCAGCAAGTGCTCAGTTTAATCTTGCCTAGTATATGGAAATGTCAATAATGTAAGGCCCTTTGTGAAACTGTGGCTGTGAAAATAATATATACATTCTGTTTATGCTAAATATAATTTACAGATCCCTACATCATCCACTCATCTCCATCACCCACTCATCTCCCAGACAAACCTTGTTACCAACTACAGTAAAGGTATTACAGCCACTCTTCTTGGTGCATGACTTTCAAGTTGCCTTGCAGGTACACAAAGAGTACAGGAGAGTTGGATCCAGGAAAGAGATAGGTAGGTTATGTCAAAAGAATGAAAGGACTCAAAACCATGCACTATTTTTATAAGCCGACAACTTGGTAGTGGAGTTAGCACGAGTCTCAAGAGACTATCTCTGAGCAAACAAACTGTAGGTAAGGTCAGAAAGAGGGATTTGGTTCCATGCCATCTCTGCAAGGCAGTCACTCACAAGGTAAGTGTTGCGACAAACCTCAGTGTCACTAACCTAATCCCTGTATTCAACTTGCCCTACTCATTGTTGGCCATACTTGTGGCTTCCCCATGGTCTTGCATGACCAGATGACTATGTGAGAGTGTGGATTTTCTAATATGTTTATTAATGATTTTCATATAAAAAAATGGGTAATGAACTAACGTGTAAAACGAGAAGCTTCTGAAATGTCTGTTTTTTTTGTTCTTGGCTGAGCAAAATTATATTCTGATGTTGTAGTTATTTTCCATGATTCAAAGCATTCAAAGCTTGTGTAGACGTATCCACAGCTACCCCTAGTGGGTTGTGGTGTTATATCTTACAAAGTCGTGTATTAACCAAACATTGCATAAGTTGAAATGTCCTATTGTTTGAGAATGTTACTAATATTTGGTCTTTCCTCGAGGATGGAAGTAGATGTTACAGTGAAAGTTTCTTCCTGAGAACAAGATACGGGAGAGGCGGATGAGACAATGGAGTTACAGATGAGACGGAAGAAGCAAAGTTACACCGAAGGAAAATGTTATAGTTAGCGTAGGTTTGTCAAGTTTAGGTCATCAATTTAGTTGTCGATTGGCTGAAATGAAACCACCCCAGAGACGGACCAATCAGGAGTTGATTAGATTTTAGTACAACAACCTGTGTAGATTGATTAGTATGTTGGAAGAGTAGGAGATCACTATAGAGTAGGAGATTTGTTTTGTTGTTCTTCGAGAGCAGACGGGATTCAAGATTAGCTGCCTTTAGGCCCAAACTACTGATGAGATACCTGATGGTGTTCTAGGGCTGAAGCTGATCATTTGCTGTTACTACTTTTGTGGTAATGTATGTTATTAAATGTGAATTGTGTCTCTCTTGCTTTCCAGGTACCAGCTGCAACTGATGATTATATTGCTGCACATTAATAGTTTTTATATAATATAATCAAGTTAGTGGTTTTCCAAATTTGTGTTACTAAATTCTTTTCACATGAAGCCCAACATGTAATGCTAATCCGTGGTTAGACAGAGACATTTTGATATGCTCATGACCTGTTTTGAGATTGTTTTTTGCTGAACTAATGCATACTCTACCATTATTACCAGTGTTTGTATTGTTACAAAGTGTGATTCTTTTGGAGATAATTTGCTTAATTTTGTATTCACATTGAGATATATACGCCAACCTATGTCACTTCGATCCATCGTCCTCGAGCACTGAATCCACTATTCAGTATTGATAATAGCTAGGATTCTGTGGCGCACTCACAGTTTTTTTGGTAGCAGATTGCGGTTACGTCATTGTTTTGATGATGTCATAATGGGACTGTGAGTTTGGGTGTGTCAAAGTGGTTCACTTGTTCTTTCTTTCTTTTTTCGAATTTTTTAAGCAGATTCACATGATGAATGGCTAGTTGCCTTAATTGACTTTCCCCGATTCTTGGAGACCCCCTAGGTTGATGGGTATGTTCTTGGGGGTGTTTGATTGTACTTGATTGAGGAGAATAAAGTGTTTGTGCTTGCACAGCTTTAGCTAATTTGCAGATGACTGTGTTGAATATGAGTTTAGAGGAGTAGGGATATTCAAATTAGTAATTAGATGGAGTGGGCGTACTCCTATAGGTATGAAAGTAGGGAAGCGACATTCTTCAGCTGAGTGTGCGCTTGATGCAGGAAAAATCATCCATGTGGTTGTTGATGACAGACCAAAAGAGAGAAAGGTCTGGGACTCCGAAGCAAATTGACAAGTGTAGAGAGACATTGGTGTGAATGAAAATATACTGATGACTACATGAGTACTAAGTGCACTAGACAATAATCCAAGGAACAGTGGAGTAGTAAAGTTTTCTGGTCGAATTTTACTCACAATTGTGAAAAAGGAGTAGGCGAAAGCTGAAGGTTTCTTTGGAAGGCTCTAAAGCGTTTGTGTTACCCTACCGGTAGTAGATGAGCAAATTTGTTTTCTTATTTTTGAGATAGCTCGCTGTTAGACTTTTCATCCTTGGTGTGGTCTCCCTTAACTTTTTGCCTCTGTTCCCCAGGTTGTTGATGTTTGCTGGACTCTGATTGTGCTGTTTTTGTTACCCTGGGCACTTTATCACTGCTAACCAGTGCTACAGTGCAAGTGCTCCTTTACAAAATGTGTATGCAATTGGCTTAACCATGATTGGAATATTTGATTTACTTGTAAGTCCCTAGTAAAGTGCACTGGAGGTGTCAGGGCCTGCAAATCAAATGCTACTAGTGGGCCTGCAGCACTGGTTGTGCCACCCACATAAGTAGCTCTGTAATCATGTTTCAGACCTGCCGCTGCAGTGTCTGTGTGTGCAGTTGTAACTGTAAATTCGACTTGGCAAGTGTACCCACTTGCCAGGCCTAAACCTTCCCTTTTCATACATGTCAGACACCCCTAAGGTAGGCCCTAGGTAGCCCCAAGGGCAGGGTGCAGTGTATTGTTAAGGTAGGACATATAGTAACGTGTTTTATATGTCCTGACAGTGAAATATTGCTAAATTCGTTTTTCACTGTTGCATGGCCTGTCCCTCTCATAGGTTAACATGCAGGCTACCTTTAAATCTGATTCAAATGTAGATTCCCTTTGGGAGTGGATGGACATGTGGAGTTTGGGGTCTCTGAGCTCACAATTTAAAAATAATTTTTTTAGTAAAGTTGATTTTGAGATTGTGTGTTTGAAAATGCCACTTTTAGAAAGTGGACATTTTCTTGCTTATACCATTTCTGTGACTCTGCCTGTTTGTGGATTCCCTGTCTGGGTCAGTTTGACAGTTGGGCTGGTTGCACCTTACACTAGACAGTGATACAAGGGGAGCTGGGGTGTAGCCTGCATATCCTGATGAGCCATCTGTGCTAGGAGGGAGGGCGGGAGTGGTCATTCACACCTGAAAGGGCTGTGCCTCCCCAAACCCCTGGGGAGTGTCTGGGGCCTGGCGTTGGCAAGGCATGATTGCACATTCAAAAGGGACTTTACTTTGAAGTGGGCCTACTTCAAAGGAGAAATTGGGTATAAGAAGGGCACCCAAAACCACAGACTTCTAGAAACCCTTCTGGAAACAAGAGGAACCTCTGCCTAGAGAAGAGCTGAAGAGCTGAAGAAGAAGAGCTGCCCTGCCTGTGACTGTGTTTTGTGGAGCTATCCTGCAGTTGCTGCTTCAGCCAGAGTAAGAGGGCAAAGACTGGACTTTGTGTGACTTCCATCTTGAGAAGAAATCTCCAAGCGCTTGATTTAGAGCTTGCCGTATGTTGTTTGAAGTCCCAGGGACAGCAAAGACCTCTCTCTGCCAGCACCTGGAGTCTCTGGAGAGACTCCTACTCTGCCATGTGGTGTCTATCCAGTTCCTGGGACCCCGAAAGGAGAAGCTGGCAGCCGAAAAACAAAGAAATCCACGCACAGAGTGCAGTGCGGGGAAAAGATCAACGCAACTCCGATCTGCGGCTGAAGAAAAGATGCGCCGCTGGCTCCGCAGTTGAGAATAGACACTCGCAGGAAACGCGACCAAAGAATTGACGCACGGAGCAGGAGAAATGATGCCCTGTATCGCTGACGGAGGCTGGGAGATCCCAACCCGCGCTGCAGGGTTTTCGGATCATTGTGCAGCTGGATTTCCGACTCAAGTACTGCTGGGTGTAGAAAAACAACGCAAGGCCTGCCCGGACCCAAGAGTGCTGACCGGAGAAGAAATGACGCCCGACCCGGTGAAATGAGAAACGACACACGGTCCCGCTCGTGAGTGGAATCAACAAATCACAAGCCATTTTTGACACTCACTTGCCTGTGCGGGGTTATTTTTGACGCGCCCAAGGAACTTTTTCACGCTGACAGCGTTAGTGTGTGTTTGAAACTACGTAAATACTCTTTTTGCATTTTTATTGATAACTTGACTTGGGTATTGTGGTTACTGGCGTTTTGGTCTTGTTTTGTTTAGATAAGTATTTCCTATTTTTCTAAACTAGTGTTGTGTCATTTTGTAGTGTTTTCTTTGAGTTACTGTGTGTGTTGGTACAAATACTTTACACCTAGCACTCTGAAGTAAAGCCTACTGCTCTGCCAAGCTACCAAGGGGGTAAGCAGGGGTTAGCGGAGGGTGATTCTCTTTAACTCTGACTAGAGTGTGGGTCCTTGCTTGAACAGGGGGTAACCTGACTGTCAACCAAAGACCCCATTTCTAGAACTTTGCGTGTGAAAGGTTAGTACGATAGACTTTGAAAGCGTCTTAGCAAAGGTGCTGAGGGGAGTGAATGTGTTGAGTGTGACATAGCAGTGCCGCATTGGGATTGGTTGATCGATTGAAAGGAGTTGCAAATGGATTCATCAATCAGTCCAATAATAGAGAAACATGATTGGAAGACAGGGGGGGATCGAAGAGAATTGTGGGATAGCAGTCACTTCACATGATTGTTTTTTCTTTCTTTAAATTTGTTTACTGCTTGTTGGGTTGTTTTGAAATTAATTTTTTCTTGTGAAAACTGTGTTTGAATAAATTGAGTTAAAATTACGTTTTCAAAGCTTTGAAATGTGCGTTGAGGGGTGATGAGTTCATTCTGGTACTTGAAGGAGAGATTTGTCTGCCAGAAAATACTCTAGCATACATTGTGTTTGAGGAGAGAGGTGCAGCAGCATGTCTTTGGTTGAAGCATTGGGTCAAAATCACAAAGGAAGATTGTTGTTTAGCTTTTCCAGAACATGGTACATTCAATTTAAGAATTCTGGATAATCTGAGAAAGAAGATGCACAGTCTTAAACCTCCACCAAGGCCAGTGCAGTATGAAGCATTTGCTGTTTGGGAGCTGATAGCGAAAGATCAGCAGTCTTTAAAATATGAAAGGAAAATGAGAAGGGTAGAGAAAACACTGTCTGAAACAATGTGGGATGAAGAAAAGAAAAGGTGGAGAGAAGATACAATACGTTGGGATAGGTTATTTCCAGCAAGAACAAATGAAGATGAGGCAAGAACAAAAGATGGAAAGAAAAAGAAGAAGGGTTCATTAGAACAGGATGCAAAAGAGCTGAAAAGGGTCATGTTTAAAGATGATGACACAGAGGAAGACAAAGTGGTTAACCATGTTGGAGAAACATATCTTCCACCAGATGTGAGACAGCAGAATTTAAATGGATTAAATGGCAGTGGTCTGAGTAACTAAGGGCCAGATGTAGCAACTTTGCAAATTGCGACTTGCAATTTGCGAGTCCGAGCGACTCGCTCATTGCAACTCGCAATTTGCAATGCAGAACGGTGTCTCAGACACCGTCTGCGAGTCGCTATGGGGTCGCAAAGACCCACCTCATTAATATTAATGAGGTGGGTCGCAAATTGCGGCCCCATAGCGACTATGGGCACTCACGGATATGGAGGCCTGCTGTAGTCAGCAGACCTCCATGTCCGTGAGTGCTTTTAAATAAAGCAGTTTTTTTTTTTCAAGTGTAGCCCGTTTTCCTTAAAGGAAAACGGGCTGCACTTAAAAAAAAAATGAAACCTTTTGTTTCGGAATTTTTTCAGGGCAGGTAGTGGTCCCTTGGACCACTACCTGCCCTGAAAAAATAATTTGGGGTCCAGTGACAAAGAGGAAGGGGTCCCATGGGGACCCCTTCCCGTTTGCGAGTGGGTTACCATCCACTTCAAGTGGATGGTAACTGCGACTCCATTTGCGACCGCGTACGCGGTCGCAAATGGAGTTGCATACCACTCCGACTCGCAAATAGGAAGGGAACACCCCTTCCTATTTGCGACTCTGAAATGCGACGACTCGCAAAATGCATTTCTGCATAGCAAACTCAGGTTTGCGACTCGCAAGTGGCGATTTTCGCCGTTTGCGACTCGCAAACCGTTTGCTACATCTGGCCCATAATTCCTACTACACCATTGACTTCTGAATCAGTGAGGGGTGACCTGAGTCATGAGAGAGTTCAGATGCAGAGTAGTTTTAATGACTCGTGAGCAATAGACAACAGTTTGAAATGAACATTCCTGAGGTACAGCCAGAGATCCAGAGAGTGAGGACTACGGCAAACATAATACTGTCACAAGGTCATCAAGAGACAAAGATAAGAGAACCTGTACATTTACAGATTCCACAAATGCAGAGCATGAGATCAGGACAAACACCAGGAGCTGGAATACTGATGAATCCAGACGTAATTGCTGTACTTATTACAATGGATCCAGTGACTCCATTATATGTTCGAGTAGACAATAGTTGAGAGAATTCATTGCTAAATGTGCAGAATAGACAGGGACCAAGTTGAAATGAGACAATTTCTCTAATAGATATGTCACCTGTCGAGACATCAGGAACAGTGGCTCAACAATCGAGTACAAGTTCAGGACAATGGCGAGGAGCAGGTCCACAATCTAGTGGAGTATCTCTGAAAGGTTTGTCTGCACACGAAATATCAGAATGGTTGGAGGACTTAAATAGTTCAAAACAACAACAAAAGGAGAGAAAAGAAAAGGAGGAAGAAATGATAAAAAGAGTGAGGTTAAACATGGAAGGGAGTGAGCTTTTAGAATGAGCAATGGGAGTGAACAGACTTGCCTCGTAAACCGAAGGGCAATTGAGATACCTGTGTAAGGTCATTACAAAAGGAGCGAACAGGGTTTATCAACAGTTACAGGATGTGGCAGATGATTACAACATTGATTTGACAAAGATGAAAACATTAAAAAGGAATTATAGACTGAGTTTTGAGGAAGAAGACTTTGTTCACATGAGATCTGCAGGGATGAGGGCACATCTCAGAGTTACTTGAGAAAGTGCAGATTTGGAGGGCATTGGATAAATGGGAGAGTAAATGGGACAGAAAAAGAGAGAGATCTAAGAAAGATGATGGGACACAGGCAGGAGACGTAGTAAAAATGTTACCAATGAGAGAAACGCCAGGAGGGAAATGTATTCATGTACCTTGGAATAAAAGTGACATTATAAGTTTTACAAATGATTATCCAAGAATGAGAGAGAACTCTATGGAGTGGTATCAGCAGACAGATAGGTTTGTGAAACATTCTAAGTGTCTTTCGGAATACTTGAATACACTTTTTCGACATTGTGGTACCAGCAGATTTATGGGTTGAATGCAAAAAGAGCGTTGATTGGCCGATGATTGAGCCACAAAAAGATTTGAAAACTGGTGCGCTGTCTCCTGAAGTAATGAAATATTGCTATAAAGTCATTGAATTTCTGAAAACGAGAGTTTAGCCGAAAAGCGTTGATTGGCAGCGCATTGATAGAAGAATACAAGAAGGGCAGGAGTCAGTTCATGCGTATTATAAGAGATAGTTGAAGGCATTCAAACAGTTTAGTGGTGCAGAAACTATTGAAAAGGAAAACATGAATCATTTGGTGTTTAGATTCGTTGCTGGGTTAAAACCAGATGTGATTCAAATGATTAATAATCAGTTGATATGTTGGCAAGCAAAGCCGACTGATGAGGTCCCAGAGTGTGCTAAATATTGTAGTGATGAAATTGAGTTGAAAGAGAAGAAGCTGAAAGAAAAGGCAATGGTAATGCAGATTAAGGCAGCGCGGACAGGGATGCAGGGAAATTTACAACAGTTGCCACAGGAAAATGGTTTGTTTCTGAACCAAGGTCGTGGTAGAGGATGAGGAATTATGATTCCAGTAGTTAATCGAAATGTGGGCTTGAGTTCAGTGGTGATTGAGGATGAACAGCAGTTTACCTTGCCACATTTGCGGATTGCTGGGGTGTCCGATGTTGAATCAGGGAGGATGTATGGTTCAGCAAACAAATGGTGTCAATGCATTTCAAGGCATTACAGAACCTAGAATGGGAGGTCACAATTGACATTTTCTGAATAATGTGAATAACATGCAAGGTTTTCAGACTTTACAGCCAGTGCAACAAATGCAGAATGTGCAACCTCAGGGACAACAAGTACAAATGCCACAAATGCAACAAATGCAGCCACAGGTGCAGATGGTGCCTGTACAGCAAATGTAATTACAGAGACATGATCAATTAATACAGACCCCAATGGAGCAGCAACATGTTATGCTTTCACAGGTGGTCATGAATCAGAGTAAAAACAAATGTGTAAACACAGTAGAACAATTTCCCTTACAAAGTGAGAGTGAGACTTTGACTGGAATTTGATAGTTATGCCAGCCACTCATAGGGCTGGTCATATACTTGATGGAAGTATATTTGATGGAAGTGACTTTGTTCTTACAGACAATAGGGCTTTAGATTGGACTGATCACCATCTTCTCAGCTTTAGACCGACTAACAAATTGGTCTGGCAGTCAGTTAATCCTTTTCCCCCGAAGCCAGTTAGACACTGGACCAGCATTAAAGTGTCCCAACTAAGGCCAGCATTGGCCTCAGGCTGGAAAGCTGCTGAGGATCTTCCTCTACCGGCCCCGGAGAGATTTAATCAGGGAATTAAAATAGCCCTGGACCAGCTGGCCCCCTGTAAACCACCAAAACACTCAGGAGGAAAAAGGCCAATTGCCCGTGGTTAATGAACAACTTAAAAAATTGGCAAAGGAAAATTCATTGACAAGAATGGAAATGGAGGTTAGATCCTACGGAAAAAGCAAATCTTAGAACTACCCTTAGCCTGCATAAAAACACCATTAATACTGCTAAAGCGGATTACTACTCAAGTAGAATACAGAAAGCCATTAATACTCCTAGAGAACTCTTTAGAACAGTACGCTCTCTCACCACTTCTGATATGCCCACAGCTTTGAGGTATTCTCAAGATTTCTGCAATAAGATGGCAGCGTATTTTGAAAACCAAATTTTACACATCCTGGTGGATTTTCCACAATCTGGGAACATATGTGAGTTACATGAACCCCCAAATAATTTTTATAAGAGATGGCAATCTTACACTGACAAACTTCCAGCCTCTTGGCTCAGAGAAAATTGATTAACTTATGACAACCATTAAATCTGGGTCCCCTAGTAAACCCTGTCCACCTCACATTTTACAGCTGGTCCCAGATCTAGTTTCCACTGCTTTTGTCCCCAAATTTCAGGAGGTTTTGACCAGAGGGGTGTTCCCTTCCTCTTGGAAGGAGGCGATGGTGATTCCCTTGAAAGAGAAAGCAGATGGTAAAAAATCTAAGGGCCATTGCCTTACTGCCTTTCTAATCTAAGATCTTGGAAAAAGATATCAATTAAGAATTAGCCAAGTTTCTTCAAGACTCTGGCAATCTAGATCCTACTCAACATGGCTTTAGAAAGAACCATACCACTGAATCTGCTCTCACTTCCACTTCAGATACGATTCGGAAACTAGTTGATGAGGGAGTTGGCACTATTTTAGTACTTTTAGCTTTATCAGCAGCATTTGATACCATCTCTCTTTAAATTATGACACATCGCCTACATCAGGCAGGCATTAGAGGCACAGCTCTAGACATTCTGAAGACTCTTCTTGAAAACAGATTTACTATAGTAACACGCAGGGACTTTAAAGCTCCTGCATACCAGTTACCAGGTGGGGTACCTCAGGGTTCTTCACTCAGTCCCACCTTGTTTAATTTGTACATGGCTCCATTAGCTAGATTGATTCGCACATTTGGCTTTCTGACCTCTTCTTACGTGGATGATTCCCAATTGATCATCCCTATTCATGGGAATTGGGAAGAAGTCGCTGGCCTTTTCCAGCAATGTATGTGTGAGATTAATAGATGGATGGGTATGAACTGGCTCAAAATGAACGGTGATAAAACTGAAATTCTTCTTTTTGGGCCCAGTAGAAATCTATGGAGCGTCTGCTTGTGGCCATCAGTTTGTGGAGATCTACTGGTTCTGATTGATTCTACTAAGAATCTGGGGGTCATCTTTGGCACTACCTTATCCTTTAAACCACAGGTTAACTCCATGACTATATCCTGTTTTTGGATACTGAAAACTCCGAGAAAAATATTTCCCTACTTACAAGAGAAGCTCTTGCTCTTGCTCTAGTTATCTCGAAAATAGATTAAAGCAATGCCCTATTGTTTAATATTGACAAGCTGTCACTTAGCAAACTTCAACTGATCCAGAACACTGCAGCTCGTTTAACACTCAACATCCCCTGCTCCACGTTGGCCAGTGCTACTTTAAGGCAACTACATTGGTTGCCTGTGAAGAAACGTATTGCCTTTAAAACAATGTGTTTAACACATAAAGTTCTCTATACCAGGAGACAGGATCTTGTGAACTTAGGGCTTCGCTGGTATATTCCTAGCCGCCAGCTCAGATCTGCTGATGCCAATTTGGCCTTCGTGCCATGGACTCGAAGGGCCAGATGGGGTGATAAGGCATTTTCAGTGGCTGCAGCTAAATATTGGAATATGCTCCCTTCTATGTTGAGGAAAGAACGCGATCTCTTGACTTTCAGAAAGGAGTTAAAAACGTGACTCTTTCCACAGTAACTTGGACTTGTCCCTTCTTGTTCTGTGTCCTTGTGGCCTGCTCACCTTTTTTCCCAGTGATTTGATGCTTATGCCGGAATGCGCTTTATAAATACGAAAAAAATACAAATACAAATGAACGCTGAATGGCCATTGAGTAGTTCAGATGAGGAGGAGTTCTTGATGGGTGCATCATTAGATGTTGATCAGAGAGGTCCTTATGTGCAGGGTGAAGTGCATGGCCGTTTTGGTTGACACAGGATCAATAGGCTCGATGATAAGAACAGTTGAAGTACCAGACATACCTGTTTCTGAGGGGAAAGTGCAGATAGTAGGGGTTGCAAACAAACAGTTGGTTAATGCCCTTATAGAACCAGTTCTTGTGAAGACTGGAAATTTCAGAGACTTCCATAGTTTTGTTGTTTGTGGTTCCAGTCCAGTATCATTGCTTGGAAGAGATTTGCTGTGCAAAATAAATTGTTCAATTATGTGTTCCAGAAAGGGAGTTACAATGGAGACCATTAGTATTGATGGAGAGGATTTGACAATTGATAAAGGAAAAAGAATGAAAGGTTGTGAACTAGCTTTATTGAATGTGGAGGAGGACAAGGTAGTCAATGAAGATGAGACACACGAAGAACACAATTTGGAAGACTTAATGAGTTTATTTCTAGTGTTTGAAAAGAAAGATTTGCCAAGTGATTTGCAGGAAAGGGTTAAACCAAAGGTTTGGGATTTGTCAGGTAAAGACATTGGTTTGATCAAAGGAGTTGAAGGGAGTTAAGGTGGCAGTGAAAGAGAATGTGGTATTC
Source organism: Pleurodeles waltl (assembly GCF_031143425.1). Lineage (NCBI taxonomy): Eukaryota > Metazoa > Chordata > Amphibia > Caudata > Salamandridae > Pleurodeles > Pleurodeles waltl. The sequence continues at coordinate 958,920,600 of NC_090447.1, read as the reverse complement.
CTAAAAACAGCTCAATACCTGATGACAAATAAAATCATAGAAGGAATAAGACCACTGGTAGAACAGGTTTTGGAACAAGGAGTTTTGAAAGAGGTGATCAGCAGTTCATGTAATTCACCAATCATGGGTTTGAAGAAGCCAAAAGGGAAAATATGTTTGGTTCAGGATTTAAGGTAAATAAATGACATTGTAGTGAAGTGTTGTTCAGTGGTACCCAATTCAGCATGGTGATAATGTTTCAGATTCCATGTGATGCAGAGTGGTTTACAGTCATTGATTTGTGCCAAGCATTTTTCTCAGTCCCTCTTCATGAGGACAGAAGATATCTCTTTTGTTTCAAATTCCTGACTAGAGTCTACTGTTGGTGCAGGATTCCTCAAGGGTTTTCAGAATCACCATTGATTTTTAAACAGATTTTGGAAAATAACCTGGAGTCATTGGTGATGCTCTATAAGATCGATCTTAGTACAGTTCATTGACGACTTACTGATTGCATCAAAGACAAAGTAAGGCTGTAGGGAGGATATGATTGCATTGTTGAATTTCCTGGGAGACAATGGTCATAAGGTTTCTCCAGCTAAGTTGCAACACTGTCAGCAAGAGGTGAAGTATTTGGTACAGTTAATTGAGAAAGGGTCAAGGAGAATTTCCAGAGAGAGAGTTGCGAAAAAAATGAAAATGAAAATGCAGAGTTCCCAAAAGGAGTTGATGATGTTTTTGGGAATGGTAGGTTATTCCAAACAGTGGATCCCAAATTTTTCAGCAGTTTCAAAGCCATTGTAAAGACTGACACATAAGGATGTTTCAGATCCAATAATGATGGATGAGGAGTGTGTAAAAGCTTTTACTGAGCTGAGAGAAAATTTCCTTCAAACACCAGCTTTAGGTATGCCTGACTACACAAAATCTTTCCTATTGTTTTGTCACAAGAAAAATGGATGTTCTTTTTCTGTCTTATCACAAAAACATGGTGGTGTCAATCGCCTGGTAGCATATTTTTCATCTACCTTGGATAATGTTGCAGCAGCCCTCCTCAGATGCCTGCGAGATGTAGCAGCTATTGAACAGAGTATATCTCAGAGCAAAAATATTGTGATGGGTTATCCTCTGACAGTTATGGTACCTCATTCAATTGAGATCCTGTTGACCAGGTCAAAGACATAATATTTGACAAATGCAAGATTGACTCGTTATGAGACAGTTATTCTAGGGGCACCAAATGCAACAATAAAAATGTGCACAGTGCTTAACCCGGCAAAATTACTACCAAATGAGAGGGAAGATCTGTCCAGCATAGATGATGTTGAACATGAATATTTGGAAGTGATAGAACTTTGCACTAAAACAAGAGAAGATATTAAAGATACTTGTCTGGAGGACAACAATCACATTCTTTTTGTTGATGGTTCCTGCTTACGAGACAACAGGGGTGAATTGAGAGAGGGGCATGCAGTGTGTACAGTCACAGGCATACTAGAAGCTTCATGGCTTAAAGGAGTAATATTTGCACAAGTTTCGGAATTGGTGGCTCTTACCAGAGCATGTCAATTGTCAGATCAAATGAAGGTCACAATCTTTACTGATAGTCAATATGGATTTAGAATTGTGCATGATTTTGGGCACATTTGGTCACAGAGAGGGATTTTAACTTCTTCACGATCACCTGTAAAAAAGGGGAAAGGATACATGATATGCTACAAGCAGTGCAGAAACCTGAGAAAATTGCTGTGGTCAAATGCAGTGCTCACCAGAGAGTAATTGATCATGTAACATTAGGACATGCAAAAGTGTGTGCATCAACAAATCTGAAATGGCCAGATGCTCTACTTCTAGTACTAATGTCAAAGAGAAGTACACCTGACGAAAAGACTGGGTTTTCTCCACGTAAGATACTGATGGGAAGAGCAATGAGATTAAAAGTAATACCTGCAAACGCACTTGTGAATATTACAGATAATATGGTGCTAGATTACTGCAAAAGCCTGGCTGCTGTGGTTCAATCTTTTTCTCATCAGGTGGAGCTGCAACAGCCCAACAAACTCAAGGTCAAGGACATAGTCTGAGAGCAGGAGAATAGGTGCTTATGCGGAAGTACGTGCGGAAGTCTTACCTTGAGCCACTTTGGAAGGGGCTGAATCAAATTGTGCTCACTACAACAACTGCAGTGAAGTGTGCTTGCTTGCTGAACTGGGTGCATTCAAGCCATATGAGAAAAGTGCATGATCCAACGGAAAGAGAAGAGTAACTGTTGAGAACAGTCGGGAATACCAGGAACGAAGGAAAAGAGAGTGAGCAAAATATTGAGAATGACAGAGATGTACCTACTCCGATAACAGATGAAAGAGAACAAAATGGAAATGGTGAAGAAATTGAACAAGCTGTAAAAGGAGTAGAAGAACCAGTACAAGAAGAAAGAATTGAGACTGATTTTGATCCGAGGAGGGTGTCCACGAATGAAAACAGAAAACGGGACACAACAGAAGAGAGATCTGCTCAGTGGAGGGTGACATCAGTAGCAGGTGGCTTGTCTAACCAAACCGAAGATGAGACAGAAACCGTGGGGAAAGGAATTGAGAATAGTCCCTCACCAGTGGATTATACTCTTACAAAACCAATTGCGGGAACGTCTGAAGAGAAAGGTCCAAAGGCAAATGAAGACTCAATATCGAGAAAACTATTGACAAAAGGAACATTGAAAGGAGACAAATGGCCAGAGAAAACTGTGGAAAAAGGAAAGATTGATGTGATTCCATCAATACCAAAGGAAAGAGAATTGCCTGGTGAAGAACAAACTAGTGGAGAAGATAGTGAAAGTGGAAGACAACCAAAAAGGAAAAGAGTTGCGAACAGGAGATACGCTGGACCTGAATATTTACATTCAAGTGACTGGCAAGAAGAATTTTTGAGCTATTGTTTTCACAGAGACTTAGAAAATTCAGATTTCGGGATGTGAAGATTCACAAAATAGACATTGGGTTAAAAGAAAGATGAACAACTGAATGTTAAAATTACACTGCAAAGATGGAAATTGAAAATTACTGGAAAAGACAAATGAAACACTGATCTTAGACGAGCTCCTCTACCAAACTTGACAAAGGAGGAACTGTCCAAGAGTGAATGAATTCATTATAAAAAAAAAGGCTTTTGACATTTTTGTTTTTTATTTTTTTCTCAAACATAGAAAATGAGTAATTCACATGACCAAAACTGTAGAATTAGTTGTTGTAATGGGCTTGGAATTGGTTTGGCGGTAACAAGTGTGTTGATATGTTTATTGTTACTTGTGGGAGTGTCTGTTTATGAGATTGATGGAGTAAACCAGACTGTGAAAATCAATTGGCTGATGAGTCAATAACCAAAGATAGATTGAGGATTGATGTAAAATATTTGCATAAGGAAAAATAACTTTCTTTGAATGTTTTCTATCTCTTATTGCATGAGAATGTTGAAGTGATGGATGCGACTGACTGTTATGTATGTACGCAGATTCCAGCTTCAGTAGAAGGAGGAATAACGTATCATTGCTTACCTGTGACTTATGCTATAAGCTGCAGTCTTTTGCTAACACTTTTTTATAATCAAGAATATATTCCATATTTGTATTCAAACTATGATATGGTATTATCCTTTGTACCTATCATAGGATATTTGAATAAAATAGCCAAAGAAAATAACATAGTAATTATGAGAGATTTCTTTGAGCCTACTTTAACTTTTGGAACATTCTTTGCTCACTGTAACAATTTGACTTGTTTACTAACAGGAGTAGAGAAGAAGTTTTTAGATAATACAGAAGATAGAAGTAGAGAGAGGAAGGCAAAAATGGATAAGGGAATTAAAAGTAGAAAGCCTGGAATAGATTGTGCTTGTACTGTCATCACTAAACAGGGTAAACTAACAATAAATGCTGAGCATATAGGGAAACTATGCATATAAAGACCTTGGAGTAAGAATGATAGATTGTTTGTAAGAAAGAGTAAATGTATGCATGTTTTTATGTTTATGAGTAAGTGGGATTTTATGATGAATGGACAAGACCCTCCGATACCTGCCATTTACTATATTTGTGGAAGAAACGCATATTACTGTCTTTGCAGAGGGTGGTACGGGACATGTTATCTGGGAATAGTATTTCCAAAAATCTATCAGTTGGAAGATTTGAGTAAGGTCCCTGATTCAATGAAATTTCAAATGAGACACAAGCGAGAATCAATTTCTGGCATTGTGGGAGACATATTTGGGGATATAATTCCATCAGTGGGAGAAGTCTTACATTTCGATTGAGATTCAGAAGTTGTCCACAATAGTGGATAACATGTTGACAAGATATTCTGGAGCTATTATTCTTCTGGATATAGAGTAGGCTGGTACAAGAGCTATGGCACTTCAGAATCGCCTTGCATTAGACATTCTTTTGGCGAAAGAGGGCAGAGTTCATAAATTAATTGGCTCTACCCATTGTTTTTCTTTATCCCTGACAATTTGTGGAAGGTTAAAGAATTAATCACTAATGTGACTAACATTAATAATTCAAATTTGAAAGAACTGAAAGAAACTACCATTTGGGAAAAGGCTGGAAAAGGCATTGAAGCTGTGGCAAATTGGTTTAGCAATGTGGGAAGAAATGTTGTTCTGAAAATTGCAAAATGGGTGTCAATAATTGTGTTTTGTTTAATTGAAATTTGGGGAAGCTCCAGAGTAATAATGTGTGTTAAGAAGAGAAAATTAGAAATAAATAAATGAAATTTTGAAATAGAAATAATAAATAAATTTACAAATAATAATACATTTTACAAAGAAAACTAAAAGAGAAAAATAAATAATTCAGAAATAGACAAAGTTTTAAATCTGATGATAATAAATACATTTATTAAAGGGTAATGTGATGGCATGATTAGTCATCAGAGGAGGGATTGTGAGAGTATACATCTTCTAATATGTTTATTAACGATTTTCATATTAGAAATGCGTAATGAACTAACACATACAACGAGAAGCTTCTGAAATATTTGTTTTTCTGTTCTTGGCTGAGCAAAATTATGGTCAGATGCTGTAGTTATTTTCCATGATTCAAAGCTTTCATAATAAGTGTTTTCAAAGCTTGTGTAGATGTACCCACAGCTACCGCTAGCGGGTTGCAGTGTCATGTCTTACAAGGTTGTGTATTAACCAAACATTGCATAAGTTGAAATGTTCTATTGTTTGAGAATGTTACTATTATCTGGTCTTTCCTCAAGGATGGAAGTAAATGTTACAGTGAAAGCTTCTTCCTGAGAACAAGATACGCGAGAGGCGGATGAGACAATGGAGTTACAGATGGGATGGAAGAAGCAAAGTTACACCAAAGGAAACATTTTATAGTTAGCATAGGTTTGCTAAGTTTACGTCATCAATTTAGTTGTTGATTGGCTGAAATGAAACCACCCTATAGACTGACCAATCAGGAGTTGATTAGATTTTAGTATAACAACCTGTGCAGACTAATTAGTGTGTTGGAAGAGGAGGATATCATTGGAGAGTAGGAGAGTTGGTTTGTTGTTCTTCGAGAGCAGATGAGATTCAAGATTAGCTGTTGTTAGGCCCAAACTTCTGATGATATAAATAATGGGGTGCTCAGGCTGAAGCTGATCATTTGGTGTTACTTCTTTTGGGGTAATGTATGTTATTAAATGTGAATTGTGTCTCTCTTGCTTTCCAGGTACCAACTGCAACTGATGATTATATTGCTGCACAATAATAGTTTTTATACATCATAATCAAGTTAATGGTTTTCTCAATTTGTTTTACTAAATTATTTTCACATGAAATCCAACATGTAAGGCTAATCTGTGGTTAGACAGGGAATTAATCATTTTGACATGTTCATGACCTGTTTTGAGATTGTTTGTTGCTGAACTAATGCATACTCTACCATTATTACCAGTGTTTCTATTATTAATAAGTGTGATTCTTTTGGAGATCATTTGCTTAATTGTATTATTCAGATTAAGATATATATGCCGTTTTAATCAGCCGCTATTGATCTTATATGCTTATCATTTGTGTTTGGGAGTTATTCTAAACTGGTGTGCAATTTTCTCTTGTGTGGTGTTTTCAATTTATTACTGTTTGTATGCTGCATAAGTACTTTACAATCTGCCAGCTAAGCCAGTTAAGCTTGATAGCTTGGAGCCAAGCTACCATATGGCTAAGAATAGGACAATTTAATGAATTGTGTAGCTTGCTCTGACACTGATTGTGGCTGTTGCTTGAGTGGGACTTCCAAGCCATGCAACCAATAACCCAATTCCTTACATTGGTGTTCACTGTTGGGATCCAGTATTTGTGTTTGTGCAGTGCCACTCAATGATTTTGTGCAAAATTAAAAATCCCATATAAATAAACTGACACTAAGGGGGTCATTCAGACCCTGGCGGTCCAAGACCGCCAGGGCCGGGGACCACGGAAGCACCGCCAACAGGCTGGCGGTGCTTCCCAGCCCATTCTGACCGCGGCGGTAAAGCCGCGGTCAGAAAAGGGGATCCGGCGGTTTCCCGCTGGATTTCCCCTGCATGGGCTGAATCTCCATGGCGGCGCTGCAAGCAGCGCCGCCATGGAGATTCCGACCTCCTTCCCGCCATCCTGTTTCTGGCGGTTTTTACCGCCAGGAACAGGATGGCAGGAACGGGTGTCGTGGGGCCCCTGGGGGCCCCTGCACTGCCCATGCCGCCCGCCAGGGTCAGAATGACCCTCTAAATTGGAACTCTCTTTAAATTAATTATTGTTGACTGGCATTTCTTCCCTTTTTCCAAAATTCAATTCCTAAGTCATCTGTTTACATGTAACTCTTTCCTGCAAGCATGGAGATGGATCCCAGCAACCTGGGCAGCTACACTGTGGCAGAGCTGAAATAAATTTAAAGGGAGAAGGAGAAGCCAGTAAATAGGAGCTCAGAAGACAGGAGCACCAGCAAGTCCTCAGGGTCTGAGAGGAACCTGACCAGCTGCTAAGTACAGTATAGAGGAGGAGGGTGAACGCCCATTGACCATTGCCTCAGAAAAGTGGGCTAGTGCTCACAGGAGTGAGATCCTCTGATGGGTCCAAAGCAGGAAGCAGTGTATCAATCTGCAAACTGTCCCCTGAAAAGTTGGAGGACAGAAAGCCTGGAAGGGAGTTACAACTGCAGCTGGCCAAACTCAAAGTAGAAGCGGGTAAGGAGGAGAGAGCTGCCAAGAGGGCGCTGGAGGAAAAGAGGGATGACAGAGATTGCCCTAGCCAGGGATAAAGCTGAGACTTAAAGGACCTAACATTATGGAAACTGTTGTTGGCTCATGAATTGACTCTTAAGGAGCTGGCCACAAAGGCAAAACGGCACACCAATTCAATCAGTAATGGTGGCAGTGAATATCCAGTGTCCAGTGGAAACAAAAGGGTACTGTTAGAAATGGGGTCTTTGGTTGGCAGTCAGGTTACCCCCTGTCCAAGCAAGGACCCTCACTCTAGTCAGGGTAAGTCACACACAATCCAAATTATCCTGTCCCCACCCTCTGATAGCTTGGCACTGAGCAGACAGGCTTAACTTAGAAGGCAATGTGCAAAGTATTTGTGCAATAATTCATACAATAACACAATATAGCACCTCAAAAATACACCACACAGTGTTTAGAAAAATATATATTATTTATCTGGATATTTGTAGGTCAAAACGATAAAAGGTGCAATATGAATTTGTAGAGATACCACTGAAAAGTGATATAAAATTGTCTTAAGTCTTCAAAAAGCAAACAAAGTCTCTCTCAAGCACAAAGTACCTGGGTTGGAGTGGAAAATCTCCGCAAATGGACGCAGAGGAGGAGATGCATGGAAAAATGGTGTGTGCGTTGGTTTCGCTCCTTCACACACGGACTTGCGTAGTTATTTTTCACGCGGGGAAGATGCGTGTCGTTTTCCGGCGTGCGGACAGGTCTCCTCTGTGGGTCGCAGGATTACCAGATGTCCGGGGTCTGTGCGTGGGTTCCTGGGATTGTTGTCCATCTGCGCGTCGTTCCGGTGGGCTGTGTGTGGAATTTTCTCCCTCACGGCAGACGTTGCGTCGATTTCATCTCTGGAAGTCGGGCGGCGTTGTCCAGGCGGGCCGTACGTCGAAGTTCCAGTCGCACCGCAGGCGTCGCGTCGATCTTTTCCTTGCGGGGTCGAGCGCCGTCTTTCCGGATAGGCGTGCTGTGAATTTTTTACCATGGAGCAACCTGTGCATCAAATTTTTCGGCGCACAAGGAGTCCAGTTGAAAGAAAGAAGTCTTTTTGGTCCGGAGACTTCAGGGAACAGGAGGCAAGCTCCATCCAAGCCCTTGGAGAGCACTTATGCAGCAAGACAAGAGTTCAGCAAGGCAGCAGGCCAACAGCAAGGCAGCAGTCCTTTGTAGAAAGCAGTCAGGTGAGTCCTTTGAGCAACCAGGCAGTTCTTCTTGGCAGGATGCAGGTTCTGGTTCAGGTTTCTTCTCCAGCAAGTGTCTGAGGTGGTAGGGCAGAGGCCCTGTTTTATACTACAATGTGCCTTTGAAGTGGGGGAGACTTCAAAGAGGGGCCTAGAAGTGCACCAGGTCCCCTTTCAGTTCAATCCTGTCTACAAGGGTCCCAGTAGGGGGTGTGGCAGTCCTTTGTGTGAGGGCAGGCCCTCCACCCTCCCAGCCCAGGAAGACCCATTCAAAATGCAGATGTGTGCAAGTGAGGCTGAGTACCCTGTGTTTGGGGTGTGTCTGAGTGAATGCACAAGGAGCTGTCAACTAAACCTAGCCAGACGTGGATTGTAAGGCACAGAAAGATTTAAGTGCAGAGAAATGCTCACTTTCTAAAAGTGGCATTTCTAAAATAGTAATATTAAATCCAACTTCACCAGTCAGCAGGATTTTGTATTACTATTCTGGCCATACTAAAAATGACCTTCCTACTCTTTTCAGATCAGAAGCTACCACTTCAACAATGTATGAGGGCAACCCCAATGTTAGCCTATGAAGGGAGCAGGCCTCACAGTAGTGTAAAAATGAATTTAGGAGTTTCACACTACCAGGACATATAAACTACACCGGTACATGTCCTGCCTTTTACCCACACAGCACCCTGCTCTAGGGGTTACCTTGGGCACACATTAGGGGTGACTTATATGTAGAAAAAGGGGAGTTTTAGTCGAAGTGAAAGTGAAACTGCACACACAGGCCTTGCTATGGCAGGCCTGAGACAAGGTAACGGGGCTCCTTAAGTGGGTGGTACAACCAGTGCTGCAGGCCCACTAGTAGCATTTAATCTACAGGCCCTAGGCACATATAGTGCACTCTACTAGGGTCTTACAAGTAAATCAATCAAATGATTCAAATAAATCATGGATAAACAAATCAACAGTACAATTTACACAGAGAGCATATTATACTGGATAGGAGTGGTAAAGTGCCCAGAGTTCAAAAGCTAACAACAACAGGTCAGGAAAAATAGGAGGAAGGAGGCAAAAAGTTTGGGGATGACCCTGTAAAAAGGCCTGATCCAACAGGTACCCAGCCCTAAAAATCTTATGCATAACATTGTTGTGGAGGATGGCATTGACAAGTGGTTTGAGGCACATGAAATGACTCTTGAGATGCATTGGGTTCTTGGGTAGAATTGGGGAGCCACATTCTGGAGACATATATACAATGAGTGGGTGGATCCACTACTGACCCTGGGGAAGTGTGACATGATAAACTACCCACTCATGAAGGACCCTTGTTAGGAAGTATATCCTCACCCCTGAGAAGTAGAGGTTGAAGTTCAGGGATAGCCAGAAGCTGCACCACCAGTCTTGGGTAGAGTATGTGGCTTACTTTTCAAAGACACTAGATGGTTGGGTTAAGGGCAGTGATGCAAGTAATAGCAATGAGCTGTACAATTTGACTTCCAGAGAGCACATGTTCAGTAGTTTTTTCCAGAGCTGTATCAATACCTGATAGATAGTAAGATCCCTGACCTAGGGTGCTTGCCAAAGAGGTGGACTACTGGCTCAGCATCAGGGTCCAGCAGATGTTATGTTGGGGATCACCAAAATGCATGGACAATAAAGATTTCTCAAAAGGACCACAAACCCATTCTCAGTGGAAGGATTCCCAGTCCCAATGTAACTAGAAAAGAGTAGTTTTCTTGATAAGAAATCCTCAGAACTCTTTTCACCCAAATACTACAAGAGCCACAGGTATGGGCATATTGATGGGACTCCCACAGCCAAAAAACGTAGAAGCCCCTCAATGGTGAGTAGACCCCAGGGATGGCTAGTGTAGCACTCAAGGAAGAGGTTGCCCCAGTTAGAATGAGGGAAAGTGTAGAGGATACCAAAGTGTTCCTTGGTGACAGAAAGGATTTGCCAATGTCCCATATGCCTAGCAATACGAAAGAGTGCAGGCAGTAGATCACCATCAATGGGTGGAAGCTCTGAGAGACATAAAAGCCATTGTAACTAATGTCAGTGCCATCTACTGTCCTCAGAGCAGGTAATCCTTAGTGCATTCCACCAGGTTCTAGTAGCTGACAACCATAAGAGCCCCTAGCCTGTGGCTCTGTTTCCCTTTGAATGGGGGAGCAGGAGGTCTCAGGTTCCTTAAGGATACTGTGAATCCAGCCATACCTGTGGATTTTCTGCTTGATAATGGCATGGAGCATACTACCTGGAAGGAGGGGGAGCCGTAGGCACACCTGGAGATCTTAGGGTTGTCTAAGTGGGTATGCTGTGGAAATAGAAATGTCTACAGTAAATCCATCTTGTGAAAAGAGTCCATCTTGTTAAAAAATATGCATGACACATAAACAGACTCACCAGTAAAATGTGCTGAAACCGGAGTTTCAGCACATGTGATTGTCACAGGTTGAGGGCCATGACATTTGGTACAAAGAACACAAACTGGTCCAAGAAATAACCCACTGATCTTTGCATATATGGCCTAGAGGGAAGTTAGTGTTTAGCCCAGGCGTGAATAACTGACACTCTCAGTACAAACAGAATGGTGTGACTTTGATGATCAGCAGATGTGCTTGTGATGAGCAATGGGATGTGGCAGGGAGCACACTATGCAAATCTTTGTGTTTGAAATCTATGTAAGTTATGTGTAGTCAGATATGCCTTGAGACTTGCCGAATGTGTCTTTGCATGCGATACTTCAGCACGGTTCCCAGCCATAAGCTAAAGTGATCCTAAGAAACCAAGACAGAAGACTGGAGTGATTTTTGATGGGCAGAGGGAAATAAAAGTCCACCTTTTGACAACGCCTGATCACAATGTCCATGGCAGCTCAAGTGGGGAGTCAAAAATACCTGGAGCCTAGCAAAATGAAGTGGCAAAACAGGAAGGTCACCTGTCTGGACGATCACAAGACCACCAAGAGCCCCTTGAGAGTCCTGCAAATCAGATGCCTCAAACTCCACTTTTAAAGGTCTGAGGTAACCATGCTCCTTGTGATAGATGATTGAGTGGAAATGGAGAGTGAACCTCTCCCCTTACTAATCTCTTCCATGGAGCAGGATGAGTCAGTGAAAGAAGTCGCCTTTTCCCCTACCAAGACCCTAGAACAACTAAGGGACCACTGAATTGGGATAGTTTGCCACTCTTTTCTGATTTACCCTAGTGCTCACTACTTGGTGCACCCATAAAATCGACACCAAGTAAAGAAAATGTGCAAGTTAGCTGATAAAGTGAGAAGCAGCATTAAGGATGAGGCATTAAAAATGCTGGAGTTAGGGGTGATTAAGACTCCTAAAGTCTAGTGGTTTGGGTACGCAAAGCTACCCCATCAGGTGCCACAAGAATTCCAGTTCTGTATAGATTATAGAGTGCTCAACTCAGTTGGGTTAAAAAATGACCCTGCCATTTTCCAGGGACAGGTCAGCCAAGTCCTGGCTAAGGTGGGGGCTGTCAGTGCTACTTATCTAGATTACATTGAGGTCTTCAGCTCCAGCTGTAAAGACCACTTGTTCCACTTCCAGGAAGTGCTTCAGGCCCTGCAGAAGGTCTGGCACTGAAGAAGTTGAGACCATACGTGTTTGGGACTCACTTCTGGGCTCAGACAGATCTCTCAGATGGCTAATGCAGATGAGGGATGAGAATCCAAAACTTTTGAAGAGCTCCACTTCGCTACAGGGAATGGACTTTACAGTGGAAATCATCCTGGAAGGGACCATGCCAGTCCTGATGGTCTTTCCAGGTACTTCCACCTTAGCAATGAGAGCTCCCAAGAGGGTTGGTAGTTCTTCCTGCTTTCAGCTGGGGGAGACATGTTAGACCTGCCATCCTTTGTGTGGGATTCCCCAATACAATTTGCCTTTATTCCTCCTGCTTTGCTGAATTTGTTTTTGCTGGCTTTAGGACTCTGTGCACATTGCCACTGCTAACCAGTGTTAGAGTCCTGTGCTCTCGACCTTAAACTTGATAAAATTGACTTACACCTAACTGGCACATTTAACATACTTGTAAGTCCCTAATAAATGGTATTACAGTACCAATGACATGTATATTAAATGCTACTAGTAGCCTACAGCACTAATTGTAGACTTTTTAAACATCTTTCAGGCCTGGCACTTGTTCTGCTTTGCTAGAAACTAAGAGGAAAACAATGCCAAGGAATGCAGCACTCTTAGTTTGAGTGATTAATTTATTACGGCACTTCCTAGATATCAAATAAAAGCACAAGAATACATGAAAATAAGCATTTAACTCAAATGGAATAGAACATATGTATATACAAGAATAATTGCAGAGAAAGAACTGTGCAGAGCATCAACTGAGCATAAACATGTATATAAGCTAAATAATTCAAAGTTAGAATGCATTACATTGGGGGTTGGATCCTTCATCAGCCTTGCCAACATCAAGCCAGGGAACCGTGAATGGCTGAGAGAGGTGCACTTCCCCAAGGGATCCTATTGGGCAGTGTGCCCACTCCCAAAACAAGCTCCTCTGTGTCAGTGCTAAGTTTTCCACGCCTTATATACCTTAAGTTAACTCAAGAGGAAGATTCTAGTAATAAACCACTCCCTTTGGTTATTGACTTCAAATGTTGGCTGTAATTGGTCTGCTTTGAAAACACATGAAAGAACTGACCAGGCCCCAAAGCACATTCCTAAGACAGAGGGGTACTTTTCTCTGCTGAAAACATCCTCACACTGGTACACTCTTATCACCTGTCGTTCTCTCACAGTATGTTACTGCCTCTGATGAGAATAGCGAAAATACGTTCAGTGTAGAAAACAAGCTTTGTGGAAAAATGCCTATACCACCGATGTGACGGCACCTGAAGCTAAACACAAGATGGAGTCTGTGGTCAAGATGGAGCTGGTGGTTAAATACAAATAGCATTATACCACTGCAGCCTGTAGTGCAGTTTTAAACATTGATTTGAACCTGGCAAACCTTTGCCAGGACTACACCTTCCTTTTTAATACTTATAGGTCACCCCAAAGGTAGGCCCTAAAGGTTCATAGGCAGGATGCATGGTACTTAAACAGTAGGACATGTGTACTTAAGTTTTACATATCCTGTCTCTCCCCTTGACTAACAGTAGGTTACCTAATTACATTTAATATATGCTAACTATGGATTCCGAACAGGTAAACATATGCTGTTTGTACTCACATGAATTGTAATTTAAAATGCTTTTTAGTGGTAAAATCAGATTTCAAATTAGAAGTCTGAAAAGTCAACTTATAAAAAGTTGTTATTTTCTTGTCACAAGTGACTCCAAGGATCAGAGACCGGGTGAAAGTCACAACTTCAGGCCAGTGGCATGTAGCCCAGATAGAGGGCTAGGTCAGTTCTTCTGAAAAAGTTACCTTCTAAAGACTCACCCAAAGATTCCAGTTCATGGTGGAGGGGTCTGCAGGGAGAGCATCGCAGACAGGTGTTGCTGTAGCAGGACGATCCTGTCAGGTGTCATAGATGATCATTAAAGGGGTTTGCATTGGTTGTAGAGAGAAGTGCAAATCTTGTGTTGCCAGTTTGATGGCAGCTGTAACCCAAAGAATAAGGTTCACTGGAGCGTTTACTGGTGTTCAGCACAAGTGGCAGGATCTTGTCATGAATGAGCCCACTTGCAGAGATGAAGAGTCCAAAATGTCAAGATTTCTGCTTTTCATTTCAGAGGAGCTCATGTGAGGGCACACCAAGGGTTCAAGACCTTGAATGCACCTCTTGGGATCAGGAATTCACTCCAACAGAGGTCAGCAGGGATCAGGCAGGTTTCGCTGCAGATCAATGCAGGCACAGTAAAGTTGGTCAGCTAGGAGGTTGTAGTGAAAACTCTGGAGCTTGTTATGTGTCTGTAGCTCAGAACAGGAGTCCAGGTGACTAGCTCTTGGGGTTACTCAGATAGCCTAGAATGAAGTACGCATGTCTAGTTTTCCTTCTCAGACAGCAGAGGAGTCATGTGTCAGAAGATCGGTTCTTTTTTCTGTAGCATCCACAGGTCCAGGAGTGTACTTACAAGTGGGTTTGAGGGGCCCATTTCCATACCTGGTGCCCTCTTAGAAGTATGAGAATTTTCTGATGTTTTCCCCTTACTGAAGTGTATGGAATTATCTGTCTCCCTGTGATGGTTCTAATCTATCTATGGGGACAATAGGCTAGTGTGAAGGACTATGTATAAACTGAGCAGAGTCTTTCGAAGTGCAAGTGGGGCTGTGAACAGTTCTACCCCCATCCTGTTTTGAATGCCCCATCCTGCCATCACCTATGTTCTCTAGTGGGAGGCTGTCTGGAAAGAATACTCAAGGCCCAATGCCAACTACACATAGTCATGTTACAGGAAACAGGCTACAAGCACTAAATGGTTGGGACAGCTAAATATCAACTTTCTAACAGTGTAGTTTTCATAATTGTAACTTAAAATCCAACTTTACCATGAAAGAGGAGTTAAACCCTTACAGTGCGGGCATCGGCTACTGGAAGGACTACTGCATCTCCCCCGATGACCCCCCACCCCCCCATCTGTGATGTCAGCACACCGGAAGGCGTGCTGATGTCAAAGATTCCCCACAAGAGCAGTGGAGGAGCAGGTAAGCATCCTCTCCCTTCTCCAATGGGGAGAAAAGGCCACAACGGCCTCCCCAGATGCTAGGGATGCATCGCTGGAAAGGGGAGAGTCTCCTCTTTCATCAGTGACTTCCAGGAACTGTTTCCTGGCCATGGATCGCAGCATGGCTGCAATCCATGGGAAGGAAACACCCCTATGAACCAGGGATCTTGTTTGGGAGGTCAGCCCCCCAAGTAAATGGTCTGGCCCCCGTGGGGGTATAAATATAAAAAAATAATGAGTTGAGTTTCTTCTGGGGGGTGACCGCTCCCCCCAGATAATGAAATAAATGTATTTAAAAAAAAACAAAAAATAAAAACAGTGGGGTTGGCTCTTCGTACACGGGCCGACCCCTGGGGGTAATTTTATTGCAATAGTTTTCCCTGGGGGGGGCAATGGTGCCCCCCCAGAGAATATTTTAAAAAAAGAAAATGTTTATATATATATATCTTCATGCCAGCTTAACATACAGGTTAACGATGCCGCACTAACAGAATTCTGTGATTAATCTTCTTTTATTCAACAAGAAAAAACCCCACCAAATAACACCAACGCGTTTCGACCTTCCCAGTCTTGATCACGCCTGCGCGCCTTTTGTGTGGACCTGTTGGAGTGTAAATATATATATATATATATATATATATATATATATATATATATATCAAAACAAATCCCTTTCAGGGTTAGAGTGCCGCATAAATTATGCAAAAATGTTGCAGGGTGCTCCTTACTAGAGCTGCTCTCCACCTAAACTTGGGAACTACCCAGAATTCTCTATTCTCTTTTTTTGCATATATATATATATATATATATTTAACAAGAGACAAATCTCTATAGATATGTATATATATATATATATATATATATATATATATATATATACAAGAGAGAGTTGTCCTGAACAAAAGCGCACTCGCAACTGGTTATTATGGAATGTAATAAAGTCAGTAACTTACAGAGAATTCTTTGGCATTTTCATCATTTCAGTCCTTGTATTTACAAACATCTCTGGACACGTGTTTCTGGGTTAATCCCTGCATCAGCGGAGAACAAACATTTCCTTCCTTTTTCAAAAGCCAACTGCCTTGCTGCTCAGCAGATTTAATTGCAGGCACCTGATATCAGTTGAATACCAGTTTTGTCCCAGTGGACCTCAAGTGAGCTGAGAAGTGGATCCTGATAAAAGTAGTCCTGCACATTTTAAAATGATATCCCGAGTGGGTTGCTGAAGCCAAAAAAAAAAAAAAAAACACAGTTCATTACCCCAGTGGGCAAATTCAAAGTAAGAAAATCATTTTTGCCTCCAGTGATCCAACCTGCTACTCTGAAAGTGACCATCTATACAGTCACACATAGAACTGCTCCTTTATGAAGTGGTGCTGCCTTCACGGCTGGACAGGCCATTAAATGTATGCAAGAGAGAGTTGTCCTGAACAAAAGCGTACTTGCAACTGCTCATTATGGAATGTAACAAAGTCAGCAACTTACAGAGAATTCTTTGGCATTTTCATTACTTCAGGCCTTGTATTTACAAACGTCTCTGGTTGTGTGTTTCTGGGTTAATCCCTTCATCAGCAGAGAACAAACATTTCCTTACTTTTTCAAAAGCCTACTGCCTGGCGGCTCAGCAGATTTAATTGCAGGCACCTGATATCAGTTGAATACCAGTTTTTTCCAGTGGACCTCAAGTGAACTGGTAAAGGTTAAATTTTTACATGTGTTGTTTTCCGGGATCCACAATCGCCCCCCCAGGGAAACCACACATACATAAAAGTTATATACATATATATTTGTATATACACACACACACACATATGTATATATATATATTTTTAGAGAGAGAGAGAGAGTTAGAAATAGATCTGTATTTTGTCTAGTGGCATTTATGATGCCATAATGTAGCGCAGATGGTTTATTTGCCTCCTGCAAAGGATATACATGCATATGTATTTAGCTGAGTGGATTAGTAAAGCCAAGCATTACCTGAGCTTTAAAACAAATAAAATGTAAGTGCAAGGGGCACTATGGAGATATGAGGGGCACTTTTGCTGGGTGGTTCTGAGGGAATTAGAACAGGAAGTCATAGGAGGCAGAGCACCAAAAATGACTGAGGCACTGGGTGCCACCAGCGCTAAAGGCTGTGATGATGGGTGTGTGGTAAGGTGAAGTGATACCATTCTTCAGTGACTTCAGAGAATCTGCCAAATCGGAGAAGAAGCGAAGGTAAGGTGACAACATTTACTATTGGAGATGTACATCATCTACACCTAAGGATTCAAACCCATTGGTACCACCCTAGCACTGAAGGACAATGACACGTATGGGTCAGTGTTTGACCTGCTTTTCATGTTCATCCTCCATCAGAACTTAGTAGATGTTCAATTTGCTATATGATAAGTGCATTAAAGTCAGAACACTGCACATAATGATGGATGGGATGTATGCTATGTTCTCACGTGCTTCCCCTGTGTGTCAAATCCTACCCTTTTTCATAGCCTATGACCTTCTCTTTAGGAAACATCGCAAGAATTTCCCACCATGTCTCCCTTAGTTTCAAACGTAGATATGCTCACTCATTTCGAGGAATAGGCTTCCCAAGGCATACTCGGACACCCCGAACTTGCATACACAATCTAGTGTAGGTTCACTTGGCAAGTAAACAGGATTAGTCAGGACTCTGATGAGAACAGAGACATGAATGGGTATGGAAAGTTAATGGTAGGTGTGCCTTCACAGGGATATTACACAGGTAGATGGTAAAGGTAGTACAGATGTACATCATCTACACCTAAGGATTCAAACCCATTGGTACCATCCTAGCACTGAAGGAAAATGACACGTATGGGTCAGTGTTTGACCTGCTTTTCATGTTCATCCTCCATCAGAACTTAGTAGATGTTCAATTTGCTATATGATAAGTGCATTACAGTCAGAGCACTGCACAAAATGATGGCTGGGATGTATGCTATGTTCTCATGTGCTCCCCTGTGTGTCAAACACTACCCTTTTTCATAGCCTACGACCTTCTCTTTAGGGAACATCACAAGAATTTCCCACCATGTCTCCCTTAGTTTCAAACGTAGATATTCTCACTGAGTTCAGGTAATCGCTTTGTACAGCATACTTGGACACCCCCAACTTGCATCCACAAACTGGAAGGAGTTGGATTTAGCAGAGTGAGTGCGCTAAAGGTGCATGAAAAACATGTCTTCCTGAGTCTCAGGTGGCTGTCATGGGAGTCATTAGTAAAGGTGCGTTACACATGCCTTCAGTAATGTTCCGGAAGAAGGATGCGGTTGCTTGACAGGTGGTAAAATGTAGTCAAACTTATTCCGTACTGTGGTGTCTGAATGTGATCGGTCCTTGTCTGGCAGCGGTAAGTTAATGTGAGTACAGTGATTGGTTGGATAGGGCCCATAGCTGGTGGTATAAAAGGGTTGTTTGTTGTGCCTGAATGGTGTGTGAATGGACCATAAAGAGGTTGGTGTCTGGGCGTGGCTTTATAGCCCACCTTCAGAAGGCTTGGTTGCAATATTCAGATAATTTGTTAAGTATTCATGGTTTGAAACCATAATTTTTGGAGGTGCTAAAACCAACCAGTGTGAGTGGTGGATTAACTTTAACATACTAATACCAGGGGTGTCCAAGGGAGGAGAACTTGTGTCTCTCACCAGTTTTCCTTCACCCAGAATCCCCTTGAAATCACAAAAGTTGCTTACAAAACACTTTTGCCTTGCATTTCAGTGAGCGAAAATCCTGGAATCCGCAGGCAGCCACACATTTTCCACCACCCAGAGTTCCACTAAATCTCCAGAAAAAAAAACTGGCAAACTTTAATGAGTGGGCAAGTGACCATAACAGGGAAGTACCCAAAACGGATTGTGGAGACATTAAAATTACCTCCCACAAAACATCCTTGTTTTGTAAGACAGTCCCCTGAGTATTTGGTCCTGGGCTTGGTTGTCATATGGGAAAACCTACCACTGCCAGACATTTCTGAAAACTAGACACCTGGGGCAGTCCACAGAAGTGTGGTGTGTTTGGGTTTCACTAAATTTTCCTACCCAGAATACCTTGCAAAAGTGAAACGTTGATTAAAAACACTATTTTTCCTTGCTTTTTCATCACAGAAACTACAGGAATGTGCAGGGATCCACAAAATTCCTACCATGCAGTTTCTCCACTTGTCCTGATAAAAACACAACCACACCTGTGTCCCTGTGCCTACTGCTGACGTCAGGAAATGGATCAATCCAGGGGTTAACATTAGCCCTCATGCAAGGACTACCATTGACCCTTGTGTGATCCATTCCTGTTGCGGGCACTAGCCTACCCACACAAGTGAGGCACCATTTTTATCAGGGACTTCGGGGAATGCTGGCTGGAAGGAAGTTTGTGGCTCTCCTCATATTCCAGAACTTTGCAGCACTGAAATTTGAGGAAAAAGTGTATTTTTTGCCAAGTTTTGAAGTTTGCAAAGGATTTTGGGGAATAGAACCTGGTGAGAGCCCCACAAGTCATCCCATTCTGAATTTCCCTAGGTGTCTAGTTTTCAGATGTGTCCAGGTATGCTAGGTTTCCCTAGGTGCCGGCTGAGCTAGAGGCCAAAATCCACAGCTAGGCACTTTGCAAAAAACAGATCAGTTTTCTTTGGGAAAATGTAATGTGTCCATGTTGTGTTTTGGGACATTTCCTGTTGCGGGCACTAGGCCTACCCACACAGTTGAGGTACCATTTTTATTGGGAGACCTAGGAGAATGCTGGGTAGAAGGAAGTTTGTGGCTCCCTTCAGATTCCAGAACTTTCGATCACCGAAATGTGACAAAAAAGTGATTTTTCACCAAATTTTGAGTTTTGTAAAGGATTCTGGGTAAGAGAACCTGGTGCAAGCCCCACAAGTCACCCCATTCTCAATTCCCCTAGGTGTCTAGTATTGAAAAATACATAGGTTTGCTAGGTTTCCCTGGGTACCGGCTGAGCTAGAGACCAAAATCCACAGCTCGGCACTTTGCAAAAAACAGATCAGTTTTCTTTGGGAAAATGTGATATGTTCATGTTGCGTTTTGTGGCCTTTCGTGTTGCGGGCACTAGGCCTACCCACACAAGTGAGGTACCATTTTTATAGGGAGACCTGGGGGAACGCTGGGTAGAAGGAAGTTTGTGGCTCCCCTAAAATTCCTGAACTTTCCATCACCGAAATATGAGGGATTTTTTATTTATTTTTTGTCAAATTTTGAGTTTTGCTAAGGATTCTGGGTAACAGAACCTGGTGAGAGCCCCACTGTCACCCCATCCTGAACTCACCGCAGTGACTAGTTTAAAAAAATGTATAGGGTTCACTAGGTGCCGGCTGATTTGAGGCCAAAATCCACATCTAGGCACTTTGCAAAAAACAGGTCAGTTTTCTTTCGGAAAATGTGATGTGTCCATGTTATGTTTTGTGGCAAAATGGGATTCAATGGATCAATCCAGGAGTTAACATTAGCCCTCATGCAAGGACTACCATTGACCCTTGTGTGATCCATTTCTGTTGCGGGCACTAGCCTACCCACACAAGTGAGGCACCATTTTTATCAGGGACTTTGGGGAATGCTGGCTGGGAGGAAATTTGTGCCTTCTCTTAGATTCCATTACCGAAATGCGAGGAAATTTTTTTTTTGGGGCAAATTTTGAGGTTTGCAAAGGATTTGAGGGAATGTAACCTGGTGAGAGCCCCACAAGCCACCCCGTCCTGTATTCCCCTAGGTGTCCAATTTCCATAAATGTATAGGTTTGCTATGTTTCCGTAGGTGCCTGCTGAACTAGAGGCCAAAATCTACAGTTTGGCACTTTGCAAAAAACACGTCAGATTTCAATTTAAATATGTGATGTGTTCATGTCGCTTTTTGGGGCGTTTACTGTTGCGGGCACTAGGCCTACCCACACAAGAGAGGAACCATTTTTACCGAGAGACATTGTGGAACACAGAATAGAATAACAAGTGTTACTGCCATTGTCTTTATCTACATTTTCTCCTTCCAAATGTAAGACAGTGTGTAATAAAGAAGTGTATTTGAGGAATGCCCTGTAATTCATATGCTAGTATGGGGACTCCCGAATTCAGAGATGTGCAAATAATCACTGCTCTTCAACATCTTATCTTGTGCCCATTTTGGAAATTCAAAAGTTTCCTTGATACCTATTTTTTACTTATTGTCCCCTTCTGTGCCCAGGACGTAATGGTTACGTCCTGAGGCACAGTGCTGCTGTGCCCAGGACGTAGACATTACGTCCTGGGCACAGAGCCCAGAGGGAGCACTAGCGCTCCCTCTGTGGGGTTCCCCCCCAAGGCAGGGATGGAAGGGGAAGAACTTCCCCTTCCACCCCCGACCTCCCCACCCCCGTGACATCAGCGAGCGAGCGCGCGCTGATTGTCACAAGACCTCCTCCCTGAGCTTCCAGCGCGATCAGAAGAGAAATGCTTTGCATTTCTCTTCCGATCACGTCGGGGAGGCCGAGAGAGGCTTCAAAGGGAAGGAAAGTTATTTCCTTCCCTTTGAAGTCTCTCTCAGCGTTTTGGCAGCCGGATTGAAAGCAATCCGGCTGGCAAAACGCCCACTAGACCCCAGGGATGTTGGTTTAAAAAAGGAAATTGTCATAAGGGAGCGACCCCTTGGGCAAGGGTCGCTCCCAGGGGAGCATTTTTTTAAAGGCCTTTTCTGCCGCCTCTGGGGGCAGATCGGCCTATAATTAGGTCGATCTGCCCCCAGGGGGGACAGAAACCACTAGGCACCAGGAAGTATTTTTAATTTTTTGTTTTGTATTATATTTTTGAGGTGGGGAGCGACCCCTTAGGCAAGGGTCACTCCCATAGGGGGCAAATTATATTTAGGCCATTTCTGCCCCCCTTGGGGGCAGATTGGCCTATTTTTATGAGGCCAATCTGCCCCCAAGGGGGACAGAAACCACTAGACACCAAGGAGTTTTGTTTTTTTTTGCAAATTTCACGCAAGGGGAGCGACCCCTTGGGCAAGGGTCGCTCCCAGGGGGGCATTTTTTATAACGGCCTTTTCTGCCCCCAGGGGGGGCTGAAACCTCTAGGCACCAAAGATCATTTTTTTTTTTGTATTTTTGAGGTGGGGAGCGACCTCTTAGGCAAGGGTCGCTTCCCTAGGGGGCAAATTATATTTAGGCCATTTCTGCCCCCCTTGGGGGCAGATTGGCCTATTTTTATGAGGCTAATCTGCCTCCAAGGGGGCCAGAAACCACCAGACACCAGGGATTTTTTTTTTTTTTCCGCGGATTTCACGCAATGGAAGTGACCCCTTAGACAAGGGTCGTTCCCCTGGGGGGCAAATTTATTTTAGGCCATTTCTGCCCCCCTGGGGGGCAGATCAGCCTATTTTAATTAGGCCGCTAGGCACTGGGGATTTTTTTGTTGTTGTTGTCTTACAGACGGGAAGCGACCCATTAGGCATGGGTCGCTCCCCTGGGGGAAAATTGTATTTAGACCATTTCTGCCCGGGGATCTTTTTTTTTTTGCACCAATTTCACGCAGGGGGAGCGACCCCGTAGGCAAGGGTCGCTCCCCGGGGGAGGTTGGGGGGGGCAAATTTATTTTAGGTCATTTCTTCCCCCCCCTGGGGCCGGCTGATCTAGAGGCCCAAATCCACAGGTAGGCACTTTGCAAAAAACACCTCTGTTTTCTGTGAAAAAATGTGATGTGTCCACGTTGTGTTTTGGGCCATTTCCTTATGTGGGCGCTAGGCCTACCCACACAAGTGAGGTACCATTTTTATCAGGAGACTTGGGGGAACGCTGGGTGGAAGGAACTTTGTGGCTCTCACCGAAATGAGAGGAAAAAGTGTTTTTTTGGTCAAATTTTGAGGTTTGCAAAGGATTCTGGGTAACAGAACATGGTCAGAGCCCCACAAGTCACCCCATCTTGGATTCCTCTAGGTGTCTTGTTTTAAAAAATGTGCTGGTTTGCTAGGTTTTTCCAGGTGCCGGCTGAGCTAGAGGTCAAAATTCACAGGTAGGCACTTTGTCAAAAACACCTGTTTTCTGTGAAAAAATGTGATGTGTCTACGCTGTGTTTTGGGCCATTTCCTTTCGTGGGCGCTAGGCCTACCCACACAAGTGAGGTACCATTTTTATCGGGAGGCTTGGGAGAACACAGAATAGCAAAACAAGTGTTATTGCCCCTTGTCTTTCTCTAAATTTTTTCCTTCCAAATGTAAGGCAGTGTGTAAAAGAGACGTCTATTTGAGAAATGCCCTGTAATTCACATGCTAGTTTGGGCACCACGGAATTCAGAGATGTGCAAATAACCACTGCTTCTCAACACCTTATCTTGTGGCCATTTTGGAAATACAAAGGTTTTCTTAACACCTATTTTTCACTTTTTATATTTCAGCAAATGAATTGCTGTATACCCGGTATAGAATAAAAACCCATTGCAAGGTGCAGCTCATTTATTGGCTCTGGGTACCTGGAGTTCTTGATGAACCTACAAGCCCTATATTTAGCCCTGCAACCAGAAGTGTCCCGCTGACGTAACAATATATTGCTTTCAAAAATCTGACATCGCAGGAAAAAGTTACAGAGTAAAACGTGGAGAAAAACTGCAGTTTTTTTCACCTCAATTTCAATATGTTTTTATTTCAGCTGTTATTTTCTGTGGGAAAACCTTGTAGGATCTACACAAATTACCCCTAGCTGAATTCAGAATTTTGTCTACTTATAATAAATGTTTAGCTTTCTGGGATCCAGCATTGGTTTCACACCCATTTCTGTCAATAACTGGAAGGAGGCTGAAAGCACAAAAAATAGTAAAAATGGGGTATGTCCCAGTAAAATGTCAAAATTGTATTGAAAAATTGGGTTTTCCAATTCAAGTCTGAATGTTCCTGAAAGCTGGGAAGATGGTGATCTTGCCACCACAAACCCTTTGTTGGTGCCATTTTCAGGGAAAAAAACCACGAGCTGCCTTCTGAAGCCCTTTTTTCCCATTTAAAAAAAATTAAATAAAAAAAAATCACTGTTTTTTTGCTAATTTCTTGGTCTCCTTCAGGGTAACCCACAAAGTCTGGGTACATCTAGAATCCCTAGGATGTTGGAAAAAAAGGACACAAATTTGGCATGGGTAACTTATGTGAACAAAAAGTCATGAGGGCCTAAGCGCGAACTGCCCCAAATAGCCAAAAAAAGGCTCGCACAGGAGGGGGAAAAGGCCTGACAGCGAAGGGGTTAAATTTCACCAAATGAATTGTAGTACACCACATTACAATGAAAACCCATTGTAAGGTGCAGCTCATTTATTGGCTCTGGTTACCTAGGGTTCTTGATGAACCTATAGGCCCTGTCTATCCCCACAACCAGAAGATTCCAGTAGACATAACGGGGCATTGCTTTTCAAAATCTGCCATTGAAGGAAAAAGTTACAGATTAAATTGTGGAGAGAAATGGCATTTTTTTCACCTCAATTTCAATATTCTTTTATTTCAACTGTTATTTTCTGTCAGAAAACCTTTTAGGATCTACACAAATGACCCCTTGCTGAATTCAGAATTTTGTCTACTTTTCAGAAATGTTCAGCAGTCTGGGATCCAGCATTGGTTTCACACCCAAATCTGTCACTTATTGGAAGGAGGCTAAAAGCACAACAATTAGTAAAAATGGGGTATGTTCCAGTAAAATGCCTAATTTGTGTTGAAAAATGTGGTTTTCTGATTCAAGTCTGCCTGTTCTTGAAAGCTGGGAAGTTAGGGATTTTGGCACCACAAAGCCTTTGTTGATGCCAGTTTCATGGAAAACACCACATGCTTTCTTCTGCTGATGTCCTTTATTTCCCATTTTTTGCAAAAATGTTCACAGTATTTTGGCTAATTCCTCTGTCTTCTCCAGGGGAACACACAAACTCTGGGCACCTTTAGAATTCCTACCATGTAAGACAAAAAAGGACATGAATTTGACATGGATAGCTTATGTGGACAAAAAGTTATGAAGGCCTAAGCGCGATCTACCCCAAATAGCCATAAAAGGGGTTAGCACTGGGCGGAGGGGGGAGGCTCAGCAGCTAATTTACTGAGGATAAATTGCAATTTCTTTAGACACTAAACTTGAAATTTCAATCTGCTCCCTAACACAAATTATCATTTATTAAATGTGATAGGGTAAGTCAACGTTATCCCATCAGAAAGGTAGGCCTCACAAGAGTGAACGATGAATTGGTGAGTTTTTCTCTGACAGGACATGCATCACCTAATAGTAGATGCCCAACGTTTTAGATACAATGCACCCTAACCTATGGGCTATTTGGTTGTACCCTGGGATGTAATAAAAAAGGGAGGTTTAGGCTTGGCAAACGGTTTGTTTTGACAGGTTGAATTGGCAATTTAAAACTGTATCGAGGCGGCAATGGCAGGACTGAAAAATGTTTAAAGGTGCTACTTAAGAGGGTGGTTAATAAGTAGCATTTAATTTACCAACCATGGGTATATGGTATACCAATTTACTAGGGGCTTATAATTAAATTATATATGCCAATCAGGTGTAAGTCAAATTTACCATGTTTTAGGGAGTGAGCAGCGACACTTTAACATTGGTTAGTGATGATAACTTGCACAGAATCCTAAGGCTAACAAAAACAAATTAAACAAAAATAGGAGGAGAGTAGGTAAAAAAAGTTGGGGAAAGGCCATCATACTGCTGACAGGTCTAACAGGCATTGTGTGCTTCCGGCACTATTTTTACTAAAAGAAGAGGTTGCCTATTTCCTTTCCTACTCATTGGATTTTGTGGGTATTATTTTATTTATTAAATGTACTCTATTTTTCTAAATTGGTTTAGATACTTTACACTTGCCTCTAGGTTAAGCATACATGCTTTGTGCCAAGCTACCAGGGCGTTAAGCACAGGTTAATTTGGTGACTTTTGTAGTTCACTTTGAAAAAAATTGAGGTTGTTGACTGAACCCAGTTTCTTACAGCCTTTAATTTGGTGTGGCCGAAACTGCAGGTTTGTAGTGTGCAGCTTTGTTGAAACACGCGAATTCCTCTCAGACACCATCAAGTTTCTGGCCCAAGAGTGTTCTTATCCTGTATAAATTATTGTAGAGCCTGACATCGGATGTGGCATTCAAAACGTTAGTGTTTGTTATGTCAACTGTGCCATAGGCGTGCATTTACAAAACGTAATAAATTATAAAATACTTCAGGTTTCTGTAAAGCAATCCAGTCTCCTTTCCGCCCACATTAAAACCCTAGATCCATAAACAGATTGCCATTGAATGTGGAAATAGCTCTCTTGTTAAAGGCTTGTTTTACTGAAGTGGAAATGACGTTTCAAGGTGAAGCAGACATACAATTGCATCCATGCCTTTACATCAAACCCCTTTTTTCTGATGTGTTTTCAAGGACGTAGCTTGAGCAACCTCTGACTCATCTATATGATTCATTTTAAATATCCAGACCATAACGCATACAAATCACATTCTGAAGAAAGACAGAATGGTTTTAATCTATGTTCCAGACATGCTTTTACTATGTGATGTCTGTTCACATTAGGAGAAAAGAAAGAACTCCCTTACCAATGAAAATCAAAGACGCCATTTGTACAAAGGAGAAATCTCAAAGCAAACTTTGTACTGATCTGCAACTGGGGGAACGCACCGAAAGAAATGCATTCACTAATGTTCGCAAAAGAGAATTAGGGAATAATAAAATCTAATCGTACCAAGGAAATTTCTGAACGGAAAAATGTAATGGATGAACTTGCCGTAACAGCATTCATTATCATCAACACGTACACAATACACTTATAAAAAGCTCTGGATCGGGCTCCTATAATACGAATACCCTTGGCCGCTACATTTAGTGAAAAACCGAGAGTTCAAATTCTAGAAGCATTACAAGTAGTTAGAAGCAGTTAGCAAGGTGCTTGTAAGTCTGGCTGAGCCTCCATATGGTTCCCTCTTGCCTCTGAGCCCTTTTCTCACTCTTGCAGGTCCCTACTTTCTCCGTTTCGTGACGGGTTGCCATCTTTCTGTTTCTCAATCTCCGATCTGTATGTTTTTTTTCCTCGTTGCACTCGGTAAATATCTGCTGCTTGAAATAAATGCAGGTCCCGAAAAATAACTGCCAGTGACCCCGCCGGCAACCACCGGTTCGAACTAAGCACTGCCTATAGCAACATTTTCAAGCATCACTATCAAAAAGTTTTATAGAAAATAATTTAAATAAATATGAAGCCTACTACGGGGGACAACTGTTGTCTTTGTGCAAAAAAGAATAAAGTGCAACGTAAACTTCACCCCTTCCCTCACTCCCGAAACTACATTTGGAAAGATCACTAGTCAATGTTAAACTGTTCTATTTAATTACATAGGCTTTGGTGGGGTGCGATCCAATTCGGGATCTAATATAAAAAGTGGGTCTAAATATTGCTCAAAGCCGCAAAGATAGTTTGTTATGGAGGTAATTTAAGGGCAAATGGGAAGATCAATGTGCTTTTGTAGTTACTAGTCGTATTTAACCATCCTAATTGTATCAGGTCGAATAGTAGTACCATCCCACAAAGGGCAACGACCAAGGGATATAATGGTATTTCCGACCTGTACCGCCCCACAGATACTAAAAAAATCCCTCCCTCCACCAACGGCTAAAAACTTCATCATGCTCGAGTGAGTGCTCCAGAGCTACTTCTGTTGGGTGGAATCCAAGAGAACACGGGCCGAGCTCCAGGCAAAGTGGTGTTAAAGAGGTCGCATGGCATAGTTTTAATAAGGTTATCAAAAACATGTTCTCATTTATTTGTAGATCTTTCGTTGTGACGTGGCCCCAGAGTTTAGCTCCCTATGCAGTAGTGGCCAGTGCCATGTGTTAGTGCATCTATAGGATTGTGCTGAGCAGTTGCCTGTCAACGTTATGTTATACTGCAATCGTATGATCGTAGTTTTCTTCTATACAGGATTCTCAAGGTGTGTGTGATTTCACACCAAAAATAATTAGTGCTTACTGGAGAAGCACACAAAGGCTGAGAGTGCCGGGCAAATGCCATGAAATGGTCACTCCCTACTCACTCACAGTAGAGACAATTTTTAAGAGCTAGAGTGGTAGGGAATTTTGCACATGAGGTACTCAAGTGCCTATAGAAGGTGCCAGTGTTAACGCTGAGATACTAATGAGTTTACTAATGAATATTCATGTATTTGAGTGTTGGATTTGCGTAGAAAACGTATTAACGTAGAGTAAAATAATGCACACATTTGAAGGTGCGCTCACCAGAGTGGCTGCAAATGGCCACAAAGTGTACTTATTAATGGCTTATTAATGTGAAATGTTGTGCTTATGTTTGATCAATGTAGTAATATGTCATATTAAGGGTTATGTGTTATGTATTAGCTTTATTAATTTTAGGCCTTAACTTAGCAAGCTCTTAGCCTAGTTGCACGGCCTCATGTCAAGCTGAATTTCTTAGGCATTTAATAAAATGGATGCTTAGAGAATTAAATTGTGATTTTTCACTGTACTGACCATGTGCTCGTAGCTGACGTTTTTTCTCATGAGAAACTGCTTACTATAGGATGATGTACTTGCTAGTGAGACAATGTTTAATGTAATGTGTGTAAGACTGATCTTCCCAAGAGCAGACAATGGATGCACTGACTGGAGTATAAGCTGCAGCAATATCGATACCTGACGAGCCGAATGATGAGAGCAGGAGAAGAAGAGCCAGTCATCAACATGTGAACCATGTACTAGTAGTAAATTTGTAGATTTGAGGTTTTAGTCTCATTGGACTAGAAGTAAACATGCGATCCCCTGACCAATTAGGATGAGGGAAATAGTTTTAGGAAATCTAACTTAGCCAGACTACACCAAGAGGAGAGAGGCCATTCTGTGATATTCTTCTTAAATGTCTTGAGAGTTTAGCTATATTCTTTTGAAATGCTTAGAAAAACGTTGCTTTTTCTGAACTTTGATGCTGAATCTTGATGTCTTGGTGACCAAACTGATGTTGTATTGACGAAGACTGTCACAGCTTCCTGAACCATATTGAGGACAGGTATATAATGACTTTACTGATTGCTATGTCTATTTGCTTTTGTTTCTAGGTACCAAACACTATTTTCATAGAGCCATAGTTAGATGTTTTTCCAAATTTGTGTGTCTAAATTCTTTTGCATGAAGCCCAAACATGCTATTCTAATCTGCTGTTAGTTAGGGTTCTCACTGATGAAGTTCAATACATGTAACAACGACTGATGTATTTTCTTTGCTGAATCTAAATGTATGTAATATTGTTTGTGCAGTTATTCTTGCTGCTAATTTGTACTGTAACTTTAGAATGTATAGTAGCTCAAGCTTTGATTAGATTACGATTCTTTTGCAGCTTTGGTCAGCCAGTATTGTTTCTGTATTTTACTCATTTGGTTTTGAGATTAAGTTACTTGACATCAGCATTGTTAATATAGGGAAATAAACATTCTAACTTTTACATAAAGGTGTGGTTATTCATGGCCGAGAGGTCACAGTGAGTGGAAATAACTGACTCCTAATGATTATTGATGTTATTAATTATTGAAGTTATTGATTTGTATTGGTATGGGATATATGCTGGGAAAAACTAGAAGTGCAGTCAAAATGGTCCATCGGCTTATATGCGTCCCCCTTGAAAGTTTACTTAATAAGGCCTGATGCTCTAACAGAGATGGAATGCAGAGATTGATGGTTTGTCTCCTTAAGAGCCCATCATAGAAGCCCGGTACATGGTTTGTCTCCTTAAAGAGTCCAGCATACAGTCCAAGATAGGTATTAGAGTATTTGGTCCAAGTGATTGTGAGCGGAAAGTAGCAGGTGTCCGCAGAGATGGTAGTAGGGTAAGGGCTAACATTTCTGCAGAGATCAAAATAATTTGCAGATTTGTCAAAATTGGTGAAATTTTGAGTTTTTCAAATTCAATGATACAAAGTGGAAAGAAAATGTGCCCCTCAGTACCTGAAATGACTTTCCCAGAATCTTGGAGCTTGCCAATGATTTTTTGAGGATGTTCTCGGTGCTCTAGTGACAGTGTGAATGGAGTAGGTTTTGCGCTCGCAAAGCTTATTCAAATCGCAGGTGAATTGTGATGTTTGTGAGGGTTAAGGGAGCTTGTGTATTCCAAATTAAGTTGTAGAAAGAGTGTGCGTACTCCGAAGTATGAGAGTAAGGAAGTCATCAAACTTCACATGTGTGTGGCGCTTTCTGCTCACAAATTGTCCACGTGCTTGTTGGGAGACAGACCCTGCGTGGTCTAAGACTCCGGAGTATATTGAAAAATGTATGAGAGATTTGGGTTTTGTTGTAATTTGTCGGTTTAATAGTTCAATCGGGTGTGAGTCATAGTGAGTGAAATAATTTTTCGACTGTGATGTGGAGAGTACTATGTGCACCAGGACAGACCCACTGATCTGTTGAGATTGAAATTTACTGGTCGAAATTTGTTTGCGAATCAGGAAAATTGAGAAAGAAGGAGTAGCTGCTAGAGCGAAACTTTGCCAATGAAAAATCTGTAAAGTTTCTGAAGCAATTGTAAATTGTCAAATTGTAAATGGACAAATTGGGTTTTGATTTTGTTTAGTGCTCGCAATAAATTGCATTTGTTTCGTGTGAATCTGAGTTTGAGAGGACAAGCCGTAAGACTTTGTCAGCCGCAGTACATGTGAGTGTGACGTCATTGGAGCCATGCTCGGATAGATTGGTTAGTGAGAAGGGTCGCACACGGGTTGGTAGCCATCTGTGAGGCGCAATTGATTGAGGAAGTAGGTGAATAGAGTTCTGGGATTAAAAGTCACTTCCTGATTTGATTTTGAATAACAGAAAAGTCACAAAAATGAAAACTTTCAAAGATTTAAAGAGTGCTTTAATGGGAGATACATACATTACAATGAGTATCTGGGATATTGGAGCGCCAGAAGGTACACCAGCTTATATTGTAATCGAAGAGCAGGATTTTGTGCCATGACTTTGGCTGGAGTAATGGTGCAAAGTGACAGAGAAGGTCGGGATCTTAGTATTTCCTGCCCACAGAACATTTAATTTGAGGAGCTTAGAGAATCCGAAGAGGGTGCTGTATGATCTGAAACTCCCTCCGAGAACAGCACAGTTCGAGGCATTAGCAATCTGGGAGTTAGTATCTAGACAGCAACAGAAATTTGAGAGGAGGATGATAAAGGCCGAAAATACACTAGCGGAGGCAAGATGGGACAATGCTCAGAAATTGTGGAGAGCCGAGACTTTACAGGGAATTAAAATGTTTCCAGTGATTACGCAAGACAGCAAGGGAGAAGGAAGGAAAGCTACCAGAAAAACAAAGAGGAGCCCGTCTGAGAGTAGGGAGAAGAGACCAAAGGAGTCTAGAGGATCATTGACATTTGAAGAAGAGTCAGACAATGATGAGTTTATTTAACAGTTACAGAGAAATTGTCCCCTACCATATGCAGCACAAGAGAGTTGTCCGAGCTCCAGTGTAAATCCTTCAGCTCCGACCCAGGTTACCATGACAATGTACCTATTACTCGGGAAGCACAAAATGAGGTGCCACAGTCGAATGTCCAGAGAATTTCCCTGATGTACCTGTAGTAGAAACTGCCACAAAACTAATATTGACTACAGGACAGGTTTTTCAGAAACCGATGCTGGTTCAGACAGAGCCAACTCCACTTTTGCTGCCTCCAGTGCAGTCACAAGTAATGCCAAAGTACACTCCGATAGCAGGGACCCAGACAGATAAATCTGTATTGATGAGCGAGAATATGGGAACTATGCACCCACAGAACTTGAGTGTTAGACCTAGCCCAGATGCTGTATCTGTTACCATTGGTCCAGTTGTACCTTTGTTCGCACAAGAGAAAACCAGTG
Source organism: Pleurodeles waltl (assembly GCF_031143425.1). NCBI lineage: Eukaryota > Metazoa > Chordata > Amphibia > Caudata > Salamandridae > Pleurodeles > Pleurodeles waltl. Next base: position 958,888,664 of record NC_090447.1, on the reverse strand, counting down.
CAGACGGACAGGAAGTCCAGAGTCAGAATTCAATGAGGGGAGCACTTAATGAGAATATCCAAGTATTCTCTCCTGTTGGACAAACCTTTGACGGATTGAGATCACTGCTAGACCTTAGTCCATTTGGAGTTCCTCCGGGGACTGTCATAGGGTTGAATGTTAGTCAGAACCTGAAATGAATGACACCGCAGTCCTCGAATACAGTGGTACAAGAAGTGCCACATGCCTAGGCCAACAATATTTTGCTGCAAGGTTTGACTGCCCAACAACTGACTGAATGGTTATACAAAGCTGACTACCCCACATAATGCTCCTAGGGGAGAGGAGTACTTGAACTAGAAGAGATTAGGAATGGAAGAGGGTGACTTCATTGAGGGAACTATGGGTAAAAACAGACTAGAGTCCTACTCAGAAGCAGAACCGAGAGATCTGTGCCCAAAACTTATGAGGAAAGTGAGCAATGTACATCAAAGGTTAGCAGACCTGGCAGAGAAGTACGGCATAGAAATAGAGAAAACAAAGCATTTGAAAAGAGTTACAGCTTTGATTTTGAAACAAAGGACTTTGAACACATGAGATCCACAGGGATGAAGGCCCACCTTAGGGAGTTGCTCCAAAGTGTTCAGACATGGTGAGCCTTAGATAAATGGGAAGGCAGATGGGCAAAGAAAAGAGATAAAAGGAAAAGGTATTCTGCGGAGCTGCATGCAAATGTGCAGCAGGGCAAGGTTCCAGTGAATGCTTTACCAATGAGAGTGATTCCAGGAGGGAATTGTATTTATGTCCCTTGGAGCAGAAGTGACATTCTGTCCTTCACAAATGAGTATCCCAGGTCGAGAGGAAGCTGGTGGAATTGTAGCAGCAGACAGACAGGTTTGTAAAACTTGCAAAATGCCTGTGGGAAGACTGAACACGCTATTAGAGACAGTAGTCCCAGCTGATCTGTGGATGGAGTGTAAGAGGAGTATAGATTGGCCGACAAAAGAACCAGAGAGAGATCAGGTTACAGGTGCGCCATCTCCTGAAGTAATGGAATATTACTGCAAAATGATTGATTTTTGAAGACGAGAATTTCAACCAAAAACATTGACTGGCAAAGAATAGACAGGACAGCTCAGGAAGCCAAGGAGTCCATACATGCATATTATGAGAGAATGTTGCAGGCATTTAAGCATTACAGTGGTACAGAGACAATTGAGCTGAAATACATGATTCATTTTGTGTTCAGATTTCTGGAATGATTGAGACCTGAAATTATCCAGATGATTAAGAGTCATTTGATTTGCTGGCAAGCAAAACTGATTGATGAGGTGTTGCAGTATGCAAAATACTGTAGTGACAAAATTGAGTTGAAGCAGAGGAAGCTGAAAGAAAAGGCAATGGTGATGCAGATTAAAGCGGCACAAAGAGCGATGATGGGACATTTTCCACAGCAGCAGCAGCAGGAAATCTGTTGTTTCAAAATTAGATGAGAAGTAGGGGTCAAGGAGGAATGGGTTACGTAAACCGTAGTCTTGATATGAATACTGTAGTGGTCCAGATTGAGGTGCAGGTAATGAAGAGAGTGTTTCCTTGTCACGCTTGCAGAACGGTCAGACATTGGAAGCAGGAGTGTCCGGTGATGGTGCACGAAGGTGTTGTTTAGGAAACAAGTGACATCAATTTGTTCCAAAATATGAGAGGACCGAGAATGAGAGGTCATAATCCAAATTTTCATAATAATGTGAATCAAATGCAGAATTTCCAACCCATGCAGCAGGTGCAAATGCCACATGTACAAACGACACAGTTTTAGCCAATGCAACAGCAGGTTCTAATGGTACCTACACAACAAATTCAAATACCGCAAGCCCCTATGGAACAGCAGCAGGTGATGCTTCCTCAACAGGTCAGAGGTCCAACCTAAGTAATAACACAGTTCACAAATTCACATTACACAGTGAGAATGGAATAAACGATGATTGTGTGAGCGAGAGTTAGGATTAAGAGGAATGTGTGCTTGCAGCTTCTTTAGAAGTAGATCAGAAATGCCCATCTGTGAAGGGAAAAGTAATGGGTCGCAAGGTTTCTTTCTTGGTTCGCATAGGAGCTACACGCTCTACAGTAAGAACTTCAGAAGTTCCAAACTTGCCCCTTTCAGGAAAGACAGTCCAGATTGTAGGAGTAGCAAATCAGTATGTGACCAACCCAATTACAGAACCAGTTCAAGCTAAAATTGTTAGTTTTAAGGGATTGCATAAATTCGTAGTCTGTGATTCCAATCCGGTATCCCTAGTGGGAAGAGACTCGCTGTGTAAAACCAGTTGCTCGATTACCTGTTCAAATGATGGAATCAAGATACAGACAAATAATGATGATGAAGATGGCCCAGCTCCAGAGATAGAGTGTGAGACAATAAATGAAGCGTATCCTCTGACTAATGTCTTTCCCGTGTTCACGGTGCAGGAGCTTCCTCCTGATTTACAGATAACGATCAAAGAGAAAGTATGGGATCTGACAGGGAAAGAAATAGGTTTCACAAAAGGAGTTGAGACAGTTAACGTTCCTGTAAAGCCGAACACCATTTTTTTCTCAGATTCCCCAGTACCACATGCCACAGGATTTCCTTATGAAGATTGCTCAAATAATTGCAGAATTTGTGAAACATGGGGTCTTGAAAGAAGTGTTGAGCAGTCCACGTAATTCACCGATAATGGGATTGAAAAAGCCTTCTGGGAAGGTTTGAATTGTCCAGGATTTGATAAAAATAAATTACATTGTGAGCAAATGTTGCCCGTGGTGCCAAATCCAGCCGTGATTCTGTTTCAGATCCTATGTGATGATGAGTGGTTCACTGTCATAGACATGTCACAAGCTTTCTTTTCTGTGCCTCTTCACGAAGACAGACAATTTATATTTTGTTTCAAATTTTTGGACCGAGTTTACTGTTGTTGACGAATTCCTCAAGGGGTTTCAGAGTCACCTTCCATATTCAATCAAATCTTAAAAAATGATTTGGAGTCTGTGGAATGGCCTTTCCAATCGATCTTGGTACAGTACATTGATGATTTGTTGTTTGCATCCAAAACAAGGGACAAGTGCAAATATGACACAGTTGCCTTTCTGAACCATTTGGGAAGCAAAGGTCATAAAGTATCTCCACTTAAACTGCAATACTATCAGAAAGAAGTGAAATACTTGGGTCACCAGATTGAGAAAGGAATAAGGAAAATATCCAGAGAAAGGGTCACAGCCTTAGTGCAGATGAGTCCCCCAACCACACAGAGAGATGTCAGGATGTTCCTAAGAATGGTAGGCTATTGTCTACAATGGAGTCCCAATTTTTCAGACATTTTTAAGCCATTGCAGAAGTTGACACACAAAGAAGTCACCGATCCCCTTGTGTTAGACCAGGCTTGCATGAAAGCATTTTCTGAAGTGAGAGAAAGATTGTGCAAAGCTCCAGGTTTGTGTGTTTTTTAATTGGTGTGAATAGTACAGTATGGTGTATTTGTTTCTCAAATCATAAGGATGTTTGTATCTTGTTGTTTAGAAATCATCTACAGACATGGTTGCATCTAAAAAGATTGGCGTGTATCTCAGTTCACCTGTCTTTCTTTTTTCGACCTCACATGAACTATCGCATTGGAACCGCCCTGATGAAGGTGGTCTCCCTATGAGAGGGATACCGAAACGCGCGCAGGCGATGTGTTCCGAAATTCTGTTTCATTGATTTTATCAACACATTCTCAAATCAAATAGTTTTCTATATTATGAGTCAACAATTTGAACTTTTTCAACTATTTTTGATATATTTGAATGTATATATTTGTTTTTATATTTCTGTGTTGGTGTTTTAGTGAAGGATGTATAGATGAACTTTTATTAGATTTTGGACCGTCTTCAGGTTTTATGAATCCTTGGTTGAGTCTGGTTTCAATTGAGTCTGAATGAGTTATAGGTGTATTGTTGCCTGTTGTTTTGTGTGGGGTGGAATATCCGGGTCGTATTGTATTGTTTTTAGGAAATTTGGTTTATTATTGTTTTTGAAATATTTGTTGTTATACTTTGTTATGAATATAATAAACACATCAAAGAAATATGTGACTGACCTAACTAAGTAAGCTTCAATGAATAGAACAGATAGGTACACATGGTGTGCTGATAGATTTCTCATGAAGGAAGTGAAGTGTTATATATGAATATATCATGCTGGGATTTGTGAAAGAATAATCTTTTGACATACCTATCAAATACATATTGATTAGGTTTTCAATTGTGGCTTTCTGTATGTATCCTTGTAGTATAACTGAAGAGTAGCTCTATTATTTTTATTGTTAATTGTTCAATTTCCCTGGACCAGCTACTATAGCATAGCAGGGATCCTCGTTGTAATTGACATTACCTCTTCGGCGTGGTGCTGAGAGGGGCTGTAGTATTTTTGTGTATGTCATATGTCATTAGATATATTTTCAAATTGTTTGTAGACTGGGAATTGCATTAAGCCTATCATTATACAGGTTGGTGCTGGATGCCTCTTCAATAGCTTTCTTTCATATGGGATCTATTGAAATGGGGAAGTTTTTATGAGTGGATAGTGTAAATATAATTTCATTGACAGGATATTGAGTTATTCATACTCCTGTATTTATCACTGAGCGCTAAATTTGCATCCTTTCCTTCACTTCATGTTTTTTATCCATAAGGTGGTACCCTCCAGGACGTAGGGACGGTGGAGTCCCAATATTGTTATCTAGATTCAAGTAGGGTTCGTTCCAGTCCAGCATATACTTTGATCACCGACGAATAAGGGCCACACGCATAATGGATAGTATTAAAACATTTGGGTTCAGTGATGATGATCTATCTAAACTCTTGGGGCAGTCTAAGACTGGAGCAAGTGGAATTATAGGATTCAACTAATCTAAAGAAGGTTGGTATAAGTTAGTAGAATTTAAGAAAAAAGCTAAACGCACTGAACTACATGCTGATTTTATGTTAGAATATCTGAGAGTGGGGGTTATACCAGAGAGCCTAAGAATGAGGAATGTTCCAGGCTTGTTAATTGAAATTAAACAATTCCTAGAAAAATGGACACAGGTATCCTATCGATGTTCACATGATTGGATGCTTTTAATAGTGGAGACAGCCAGAGAACTTATAGAAGTATAGACCAAAGAAATTAAAACACTGGAGGATGAACTAAAAGCTAAGGATTCCTTAAAGGGAGCTAAGAAACAACTAGAAGAAGTGAGTCTAGAACTTGAGTCTTTTAACACCTATTTTATAAAAAGGAAGACAGATAAATCGAGAAAGAAATTTAGATGTTTTTCTCAGGAGCAAGCTTATCCGTAATTGTCAGAAAACTATAAACAGAATACTATACAAAATGGATCAGAATAAGATCGCCAGTTCTGGACCAATAAAAAGATCATTACCTTTTCAGATACCTCTGAGTCAAACAGAGAGGGAAACTCTAATCAGTTTGATCTATATGGGAATAGGGCAGGACAGATTTTGGGACAAAATCATATCAATAATTTTTTATCCAGGAGAGGTACATACAGGACGAGATTCAGGGACCAACAAAGAGGGATGTGTCACAATACAGACAACTCCCAACATGTATTGTATACCAGGAGACATCAGTATGGGAGAGATTGAATTTCATTCCGGTATTCAATCTCAGTCCCTCCCAGATGAATATTGATACTAGAACCTTCCTTAAGAAAGGACTTTTTTTCATTCCCAGCGCTCCAATAAACCAATTTGGATTAATAAAATATTTGTTTTCCTCCTTTAGACGCATCAGACTAAAAAGATTTTTCAAAGGAAGAGAAAATAGTACCGGCACAAATCTATCAGGATTGAAACAAGTATCGACCTTTACACCGAATTTAGATATGGTGGGCCCAGAGATTAGAATCTTTGAGAATGTGGTCTCGCAGAAAGTAAGGGCTGTGCTTAAGTCTATACCTAAACCCCAATATAATTTGACTAAGAGTGAACATCAGGCACTTTGTAAACTTCAGAAAGACAAACAGATCACTGTTAAACCATGTGACAAAGTGGGAGGCATAGTTCTCCTAGACACAGACCACTATAAACAAAAGATGAGTCTCATGCTGGATATTTCTGAGCATTACAACAAAGGTAGAATCAATTGAGAAACACGTAGCAAGACAGGAGATTCAGTAAATCTGTGATGAGGCGTGGATGGAGGGCCTCATCTGTGATCAAGAATATGAATATCTGAATCCTCAACATACCAGGACCCCAGTGATGTATGGGGTACCTAAGATCCATAAAAATGAGGTTGATTCCCCTTTTCGCCCAATAGTATCTACAATAGGCTCAGTTACTGAACCACTATCAAAATATGTGGAGAAGTTTCTTAAACAGAGAGTAGTTTGTCTCCCTGCTTATGTCAGAGATACTGGGCATATTATTTCCAAACTTAAAGGTATGTCGGTTAATCCAGAAATTCAGATCTTGGTGATAATGGATATTGAGGCACTCTACATGAACATCCCGCAGGTGGAAGTTTGTCAAGCAGTCTCACGGCTGTTTGCAAAGGAGGGAATGCCAGACCATCTTAAGTTTGTCTTGCAATACCTGAGGATCGTTCTCGCAGAATATTACTTTGAGTTTGATGGAGATATCTCCAAGCAAAGAAAATGAGTTAGCATGGGGACTGCCTGTGCACCGAGTGTAGCAAATTTATATGTGGGTGCGTTCGAGGAAACCCACATATAAAATGAAATTACACCCTTTTATGAGAATGTCCTGCTCTGCTCCAGATATGTAGATGACATCTTCTTTATCTTGTCAGGCCACGAAGAACAGCTAAATGAATTTTGTGATTGTATCAATGTATATGATTCCAGTCTTACGTTTACTGCCCATAAGAGCAGGGAGAAAGTTGAGTTTTTAGATATCTGGATAGGGCATACAAACCTAGCTTTAGAGGTGTCACTATACACTAAACCTACTGCAAATAACACCATACTCCATTTTGATGGCTTTCATCCAAGGAGTCAAAAGCAAGGCATAACTTTCAGTCAATCCTTATGCATCCGAAGGAACTGTACCAATCTGATAGATTATGACAAACATGTGGAAATTCTAGTGCAGATGCCTCTGTTAAGAGGTTACCCAAAACGAGTTATATGGAAATCGTATAAAAGAGCCAAATATTTCAACAGGGACAGCATGTTCGAAAAACGAAACAAAAGTTTGAAGGAACGAATGGTGTGTGCAGTTCAGCATTCTAACTTGAATGATAAAATTTGAAGAATTATCTGGACTAATTGGCAAAACCTTAATACCAACCATGATTTGTCTTTTCTTGAAAAACCACTCCTTGCATTCAAGAAAAATCTAAATATCCATAATCGGCTGGTTGGATCAACCATACTTAAAGATAAGGATTTTTGTCAAAAGTCCATTATGGGAAACAACCCATTAGAGGCAAACACAAATGTGGAGCCTGTAAAGCATGTCCAGGAGCGATTGTAGGGGATCTATTGCTATGAAGACATAGGGAATTCAAACTCAGTGATATGACCAACTGTAGAACAGCTAACTGGGTGTATCTCATTTGCTGCCCTTATATGTTAGGATATGTAGGAGAAATGGGACAGGAACTAAGAGTGAGAATATCAGAACATAAATCTAATGTTCGCAATAAAAGGGAGGGAGCTCCCTTTTTCCAACATTGGGAAACTATGGGACACAGGATAGACGACCTTAGGACGACGCTTTTGGAAAAAAATCAAGAACACCCATGAAATTAAATGTAATAAAATCAGGAAAAAATTAGATGTATATTGGATTTTTTACTTTGGACACATGTAAGAACGGTCTAAATGAATACATTCCATGGGAAAATGTGATTACTTGAATTAACTAGCAGCTTGGGTGTGACTTTTCAACGCTGAGGGTGTGGGTGGCTCCACCTCTCTGTTGATAGACTGTGATTTAGTTTGTATGAAGGTTCTCCCAGTATTGATATGAAACACCCACTAGGTTTTAGGCAAATTGATGATAGGTTACTTGCCCTCCAGATGATTAGTGGTCAAGAGCCTGTTTTCATCTTTCATCTTTCTTCTTTCTATTTGGAACCATTAGGTTTCTTTTCCATGAGAGGATAATTGGGAAGGTAAGGTGCGAGTGCGAGTATCATGCGTCATTCCATGTTTGGGTAGGAGTATAAGGATTGAGAAGACATCACTTATGTGGGTACTCAGCCATGTACCCTATTCACTAGGAGTTGGCTTTGTTCAACTCCAAGATTTAGATTAATTAGACTATGGGGATCTTTTCCCCATTCCAGGATGGCGACCGCTATAGATTTTGATTACGTTGATGCACACCTCCACTGGACGCAGTACGTGGAGCTGATGACGGACACATACCATGTGACCAGAACTTTAAATCTGGTCCAGTCCACATGGGGAGGACCCAAGGATTTGTACGCAGGATGCAATATTTGAGATAGATATCAGGCAAGTAACCGACTGAGGGATTTGCTCGCAAGATGTAGTAGCCCTATAATGTGTATAAGATTGAGCTAATTCTTCTTAGCTATATTAGTCTCTCGATGAGGCTTTGGGTAAATGCATGGCTCAAGTCCTAATTTAGGCTCTTTTGTACCCCTAAAGATACCCTAAGACTGTTATTCTTTGCTTCCTTTGTAGTGGGCATCGTTCTCGTTTCTATTGCTGTGGATGACAATCTAAAGGACCCGTACTCTCAAAGGAGTTAAGATAACAGTACAGATATTACAACTGGAAGTAGTTACTTCTTTGTTTGGGATAGTGTACTGGAGATAACTAGGATAGTCATAAGCGATGTAGTCATCATGTCTCATTTAATTTATAGATAATTCGGTATATTGTAGTTCCTGTTATCCATAGGAAACTGCTGGACTTGGATACAGGTCAATCAAGATTTGTTCCAATAAGAGAGTACCATAAAATATTGCCTCATAAGGTAATGGCACGTCATTAAAGATAACTAGATGTTTCGGTGGAACGTCTGAATAGTTCACATTTAATACGGGTAGATGTGGTGGGACTTACCTGGTTTGAATCTCTTTGGTACACTGTTATCATGAGTGCACATGGTGAAAGTTTTTATCTCCACACCAGTTTCATATTCAGGTGTTTTTTAATTGGTGTGAATAGTACAGTATGGTGTATTTGTTTCTCAAATCCTAAGGATGTTTGTATCCAGTTGTTTCAAAATCATCTACAAACGTGGTTGCATCTAAAAAGATTGGCGTGTATCTCAGTTCGCCTGTCTTTCTTTTTCCGACCCCACATGAACTATCGTACTCAAACCGCCCTGATGAAGGTGGCCACCCTATGAGAGGGATACTGAAAGGCGCGTAGGTGATGTGTCTCGAAATTCTGTTTCATTGATTCTATTGACACTCTCAAATCATATTTTTTCTTTATTATGAGTCGACAATTAGAACTTTTTGAATTATTTTTTTTATATCTGAATGCATATATTTGTTTTTATATTTCGCTGCTGGTGTTTTAGTGAATGATGTATGGATGAACTTTGTATTAGATTTTGGACCGTCTCCAGGTTTTATGAATCCTTGGTTGAGTCTGGTTTCAATTGAGTATGGATGAGGTATAGGTGTATTGTTGTCTGTTGTTTTGTGTGGGGTGGAATATCAGGGTCGTATTGTATTGTTTTTAGAAAATTTTGTTTATTATAGTTTTTGATATATTTGTTGTTATAATTTGTTATGAATATAATAATTACATGAAATAAATATATGACTAACCTAACTAAGTATGCTTCAATGAATAGAACAAATATTTACACGTGGCGTGCCTTTAGATTCCTCATAAAGGAAGTGAAGTGTTATATATGAATATATCATCCTGGGATTTGGAAGCAATAATCTTTTGACATATCTATCAAATACATATTGATTAGGTTTTCAATTGTGGCTTTCTATATATATCCTTGTAGTAAAATTGAATTATTATTTTTATTCTTAGTTGTTCAATTTCCCTGGATGAGTTAGTTTACCATAGCAGGGACCCTCTGTGTAATTGACATTGCGTGACTACACAAAGGCCTTCACGTTGTTTTGTCATGTTCTTTGTCTGTCTTGACGAAGGTCCATGGAGGTGTAAACTGCCCAGTAGCATATTTTTTACCTACTTTGGACCCAATTGCAGCAGCTTTACCAGGCTGTTTGCATGCAGTTGCAGCAGTTGGACAGAGCCTTGCACAGTGTGAAGGCGTGGTGATGGTACATCCCCTAACATTAATGGTACCTCACTCAGTTGAAGTTTTACTTACCTGCACTAAGACCCAATACCTAACATGTCCAAGACAGACGCAATATGAAACAAGCATTTTGGGGTCACCAAATGTGTCACTGAAAAGATGTACAGTGCTTAACCCAGCAACCATGCTTCCAAATTAAAATGTTGATATTGAAAAGTTGGAAGACATTGAGATGATTGTCTTGAAGTAACTGTCTTGTGCACAAAACCGAGACCTGATATTAGAGACACCCGATTGGAAGAAAATGACCAAATTATCTTTGTTGATGGTTCTTGTGTAAGGTTCAGTAAAGGTAGTACTGAGAGCAGGATATGCCATGTGCACAAATACTAGTTTATTGGACACATCCTGGTTCCGAGGAGTATATTCTGCACAAGAAGCAGAACTGGTAGCCCATTCTAGAGCATGCCAAGTTTCTGCTCACCTTAAAGGTTCCATCTATATGGATAGCCAATATGGATTTAGAATTGTCATGACTTTGGCCAATTGTGGCCACAGAGAGGTTTCATGACCTATTCTGGTTCACCAGTGAGAAATGGTGAGAGAAATAAAGATTTGTTGCAATCTATCCAAATACCTGAAATGATTGCTATGGTGAAATGCAGTGCACATCTGAAATGGCAAGATTTTGAGTCAAAGGGAAATGGATATGCAGATCAAGTCACAGAGGTTTCTAGCATTGAACTGTACATTATTCAAATGAAAGTGGCAATTGTTACCTGAAGTGGATGAAACATGTCAAAGTTTTGCATTGCATATAATAGATACATTGGAAGAATTGAAAACATTGCAGAATAATGTTGACCAGGAGGAAAAATGTTCATGGAGCAAAATGAAATGTAGATAGCGACAGGATGAATTGTGGGTTTCAGCAGAGAGTCAATTGATATTGCCAAACTGCCTGTTGTCTCAAATGGCTAGGTATTATCATGGTCAAGCACATGTTGGGAGGGATGCAATGATTCACACCTTCATGCATAATTGGTTCAATCCGAGGTTTAGACAAGTTGCCGAAGCAGTTTGCCATGTTTGCGTCATTTGTCAACAAATAAACATGGAAAAATGGAGCGTGGTCAATTTGAGCCATATTGGAAGAGCAGGAGGCAAGTCAGCAGAATGCAAATGGATTTTATTGAGATGCCTGTGTGTGGAGGTTTGAGATATGTGTTTGTCTGCATCTTTAGTCATTGGACTACGTACCCTTACATGAAGAAATGACAGCCTCACAGTAGCAAAACTATTGCTTAGGGAACTAATAGTACATTTTGGCTTTCTGATCTTTTAGAATCAGATAGGGAAAGTCACTTCAACAATGAAGTAGTCAAATTACTCTGTACAGTCTTGAACATTGAGCAGAAGTTGCATTATAATTACCGCCCGGAAGCATCAGGACTAGTGGAACAGATGAATGGTACCTTGAAATCAAGAATGGTGAAAATGTGTGCGTCCACGAATCTGAAATGGCCTGACTTACTGCTGTAGCTCTGATGACAATGAGAAACACACCCAACAGGAAGACAGAATTGTCAGTGCACAAAATCCTCACCGGCAGAGCAATGAGGTTGCCAGCTGTTCCTGCAAATGCGCTTGTGAACATTACAGATGAAGCGGTGTTGGACTACTGCGAGGGTCTGGCTGATGTGGTTTGCTCTTTTTCTCAGCATGTGGAAGCCACCACACTGCCACGGATCCAAGATCAAGGATACACACCTGAGCGGGTGACTGGGTGGTAGTTAGGAAACATATGAGGAAGACGTGATTTGAGCCTCAGTGGAAAGGTCCTTTCAAGATAGTTCTGACCACTACCACAGCTGTGAAGTTTGCTGGAGTTCCAAACTTAATACATGCAGGCCACATGAGAAAAGTGGCATGTCCTTTGGATGATGAAGAGGAGTTGTTTAGAGTACCAACAATGACCAGACAAACCTCAGAGCCGGAAGGAGAGGAGAGAGGAACTGAGGCCGGATCTGAGCCCATTGAGGCCAGTTCAGTCACTCCTGTGAGAGACGAAGGAGAAGACCACCAGGAGAATCACAGTGAGCCAATCTCAATTGAGGCAGCAGGAGAGCCCGGTCAGAGGAGGGCTTTCCCAGAAGTAGACAAATTTGAAAGACAAACAGGGCAAATGCCAGACCCCGAGGGGGAAGGAGTTGAGACGGATCAAAGCCTAAGTGATCTGACTCCTCCTGATCCAGTTGATGGTCCATCAGGAGAAATGCTGCAGAGCAAGAAGACATTTCTAGTTCAAAACTGAAGAGAGCATTGACCAAGGGTCCACTAAAATGAAATAAGTGGCTGGAATCACAAGCAAAGAGAAAGGAAGCAGTTGTTGTGACAACAATAGAGGAAGAAGTAGATACAACATGGAGAGAAGACTTAAGTGAAGGAGAATTAAATGGAGATCAAAAGTTAAAAAGGAAGAGAATAGCAAGTCGAATGTACGCATGTTCTGAATGGGTGTATGCAACAACAAGTAAATGGCAAGGAGAGTTTTTGTCTTTTTGTTTTGATCGAGAAATTCCAAGTCAATATTTTGGCACTTGAAGAAAAGTAACAAACTGAACTTGTCAAGACAAAATTGAGAAAAGTAGCAAGAGAAAAAGAAACTGTTGAAAATAACTGGAAGAGACTTTGATAACCTAATTTGATAAGATGCTAAACCAATTTTTGACAAGTTTACTGATTTTTGTTAAAGGATCCTTGAAGTGAGACTGAAAGCTGTAAATAACTGCTGAAGGAAGATTTTTGCTTTTGCTGCATAGTTCCTATTTTTTCTCTTCTGCTTTCTGATTCTTTACAGATCATGAATAACTTTAGCCAGCAGGGCAGTAAGAGCAGGTGCTTAAAATATATGAGTATTGGTTTGGCAAATGTGTGTGTGATATTGTGTGTGATATTGATTGTGGGTATTACTGTTCTTGCCAAGAGTAAAGACAACCATACTTCAGCTCTAGAAACAACTACTGCATTCACAGCAATAGAGAAGCTTAGATTAGATGAAGAGTATTTGCATGTAGACAATGCCCAAGGAGAACTTTATTCTGGTGTCTTTTATCGCTTTTCGAGTGAGTATGTCGAGACAATGGATGTGAAGAATTGTTATGTGTGTACGCAGATTCCTTCACCAGTCGTAGAAGGAGTTACCTATCATCGTTTACCTCTTACTTATGGGATAAGCTGTAGTCAGTTATGAACAAGATTTTATAACCAGGAGTACATTCCATATTTCTATTCCAATCATGATGTAGGGGGTTATTCCAACTTTGGAGGAGGTGGTAATCCGTCCCAAATGTGACGGATTTACCACCAGCCGTATTACGAGTTCCATAGGATATAATGGACTCGTAATACGGCTGGTGGTATATCCGTCACTTTACCGTCACTTTTGGGACAGATTACTACTTCCTCCAAAGTTGGAATAACCCCCGTAATGTTTTCGTTTGTCCCCATAAGTAGGTATCTGAGTACAGGAGCCAAGGATAATAACATAATATTATTGAGGGGTTTCTTCGAGCCTACATTAACTTTTGGCACAGCTTACGCTCACAGGAATAATCTGATATGTTTGCTTACACCTTGAGAAAAGAGCTTTTAAGCTCAGACAGGTGACAGGAAAAAGGCATTAAAAGAGAAGTTAGAAAAGGTTTTAGAGAGAAGGACTATTAGAAAGAATTATGCAGATCCAGCGATTACTGCCATTTATTACATTTTGGACCTAATGCTTATTACCGTCTTCCAAAAGGATGGCATGGCACATGTTACTTGGGGATAGTTTTCCTAAAGATTTTCTAATTGGATGACTTGAAGAGGTTACCAGAATTGACTGAATTACATTGCAGTAGAGAAAGGAGAGAGTCTCCTTCTGGTACAGTGGGAGACATATCTGGAGCAATTATTCCTTCAGTAGTAGTTGTCTACTCTTGTGGATAACATGCTGACAATTTCTTCAGAAGCCATAATCCTGATAGATACAGTGTTGGCCTCAGAAAGAGCCATGACTCTTCAGAACCGCCTTGTGTTAGACATTCTTTCAGCAAAAGATGGCAGAGTTTGCAAAATGCTTAATTCAAACCATTGCTGTTTGTTTATTTTTGATAATAGTAAAGAAATTAGAAGGTTACTTACTAATCTGACTAGTAATGAGAGTGCTGATCTGAAAGAGTTGAAGGAATCAGGTGTTTGTGAGAAAGCTGGCAAAGGATTTGCTTCAGTGGGGAATTGGCTCAGCAACATTAGGCAAGGGATAATTTAAAAATAATACAAGGGATATTTATCATTGTGATTTGCATAATTGGGGCATGTGGAATATGTAAATTGTGTAGAATGATTCAATTGAAGAAAATGAAAAATGATCAGAGGAGGGAAGAAATGAAAAGAGAAAAATTATTTAGGGGAAATTCAAGAAGGGAACGAAGATTTGAGGAGTTAGAAATGGCAGAATTTTGGCTGATGCAAAAATTTGTGTGGGAAGATTTGGTGTGATGACAAATTTAGTCATCAGAGGAGGGATTGTTAGCGCTGAGATAATAATGAGTTTACCAATGAATATTAATGTATTTTGAGTGTTGGAATTGTGTAGAAAATGTATTTAACTTAGAGAAAAATAAGGCACACATTTGAAGGTGTGCCCACCAGAGTGGCTGCCAATGTCCCCAAAGTGTGCTTATTAATTGCTTATTAATGTGAGATGTTGAGATTAAGTTTCTTTAATGTTGTAATATGTCATGTTAAGGGTATGCGTTATATATTAGCTTTATTAATTGTAGTCCTTCACTTAGCGAGGTCTTGGCCTAGTTGCACTGCCCTATGTCAAGCTGCATTTAATAAAATGGATGCCTATAGAATTAAAATATGCTTTTCCACTGTACTGACCGTGTGCTTATAGCTGAAGTATTTTCTCATGAAAAACTGCTTGCTAGAAGATAGTATACATGCTAGTGAGACAATGTTCAATGTAATGTGTGTAAAATTGACCTTCCCAGGAGAAGACAATGGATGCACTGAGTGGAGTACAGGCTGCAAAAACATAGATACCTGAAGAGCCAAATGACGAGAGCAGGAGAAGAGGAGCCAGTCATCGACATGTGAACCATGTACTAGTAAATGTGTAGATTTTAGGTTTTAATTTCATTGGACTAGATGTAAACATGCAATCCCCTGACCAATTAGGCTGAGGAAAATGGTTTTAGGAAATCTAATTTAGCCATACTGCACCAAGAGGAGGAAGGTCATTCTGCAATAATCTTATTAACTGTCTTGAGAGTTTAGCTATTTTCTTTTGAACTGCTTAGAAAAACTTTGCTTTTTCTGAACTTTGATGCTGAATCCTCATGTCTTGCTGACCAAAATTATGTCCTATTGACGAAGACTGTCACAGCTTGCTGATCCATATTGAGGACAGGTATGTAATGACGTTACTGATTGTTATGTCTATTTGCTTTGGTTTCTAGGTACCAACCGCTATTTTGACAGAGCCATAGTTAGATGTTTTTCCAAATTTTTGTGACTAAATTCTTTTGCATGAAGCCCAAACATGCTTTTCTAATCTGGTGTTAGTTAGGGTTCTCACTGATGA
The DNA here is from genome assembly GCF_031143425.1 of Pleurodeles waltl. Taxonomy (NCBI): domain Eukaryota; kingdom Metazoa; phylum Chordata; class Amphibia; order Caudata; family Salamandridae; genus Pleurodeles; species Pleurodeles waltl. The sequence continues at coordinate 958,872,793 of NC_090447.1, read as the reverse complement.
AGTTTGCTACATGTAATAAAGTTGATGTCTTTTCTTTGCTGAATCTAAATGTATGTAATATCGTTTGAGCAGTTATTCTTGCTACTTATTTGTATTGTAACTTTAGAATGTGTAGTAGCTCAAGCTTTGATCAGATTGCGATTCATTCGCCGCTTTGGTCAGCCAGTATTGTTTCTGTATGTTTGTCATCTGATTTTGAGATTAAGTTACATGACATTAGCATTGTTAATATAGGGAAATAAACATTCTAACTTTTACATAAAGGTGTGGTTATTCATGGCCGAGAGGTCATGGTGAGTGGAAATTACTGTCTCCCAATGAGTATTGATGTTATTGATTGTTGATGTTATTGATTTGTATTGGTACAGGATATATGATGGAAAAAACTCGAAGAGCAGTCAAAAGGTCAATCAGCCTTTTTGCATCTCCCTTGTGAGTTTAATTAATAAGGAGTGATGTGCTGACACCAGTCAGGAGAATCATTACACCTGTGCCCAAAGCTAAATTGTCACCCCAACGGTTAATTACCACCATCTATAAAAATTGCTCAATTATTAGTAAGATAAAAGAACTACAAGTAGGAATACCCCTTGTCTCTTTTTGGATCTCTATATAGTCTCCAGATCGATTTAGACATTTGGCGGAAATAAGATGGGTTGTAAGGGACGGATTAGGTCAAATAAATAGAGAAAATGGAGATTAACCATAGGTTATATAAGTATAGCCTCAACATTGTTTCCTTGCCCAAGTACTTAGTGTGAAAGGAAACTACTGTGTGAGCAATAGTTTTTGAATTTTAATCTATGGGTATGCCATCATACAAACCCTGCCTCTGGTCATATGGCCCTTTGTTTGTATGTCTGAAGAGGTAATGAGAAGTTAGCATTTATATACGTTTCCTTAAAGAGTGATAACATTACGCTCCCCAACAAATGACAAGGAGAATTTAAAAATATGCAAAAAGTGTTTATTACCAATATTTTGATGAAAACAATAAAAATAATCAATTAGGAATTATAATTCAAGCGTCATTAGTTAAACATTTAAATGGTCTAACAGTCCATGTTGCAGGACAAGCAAAAACAAAAAAATAGTGAGAATTACATCAAGTATACAGCATTTCCAGAAAATATGTTCCATAGAGAAAATTCTAATCTAAATTAGTTAATAAGGTTCGGGAAAAGGGTATTTAGTTTGGGTCAATAAAGTAAGGTCTCAGCTTCAGAAAAACAAATAAAGATCTCTGAAAAGGAGAATAAGAATGCTTAAGCATAAAGCCTTTACACAAAAGCTGTGAACATCTACAAAGTAAAGAAGAGTCTACTAGGTCAAAGTCAGCAAACTTCTTTTCTTAACACACAAGAACGTGAATGAGAGAGAGAGAGAGCATTTATGATAAAATGTGTGTGTGTCTGCAAGTCAAAGTCTGAGTTGGTCTACGGAACACACTATTATATTTTGACAAAAACATTAATTGCAACATTCCGGCTTGTTCCCTTTCTCAGGAACCAATCAGTTCTCTTCTGACTCTGGGAGCAAGTATAGCCCCCACTTTTTCATGTCTAAACAATGATCCGTGCATGACTATGTCCTTGAATTCTTATACTTCATACATTATGAGCTACAGTTAACTCTTCCCACAAGTCGCTTTCCCACAATAGCATCTTCTTCTTTAATTTGAACCTCATGATGAATTGTTTAATACACAACAAATATTCACTAGAAAGCTATAGGCATCTGGAAAAGCACAGCATCTGCAATGAACACACACACAACATGCAAAACAATGGGAAATGTGCAGGCTTTTCAGCATTTCACATGTAAAGTTGACTTACGCTCACTATTTAACATGTTAATTTGGGTACTGCTCATAATGATTAAATATATTCACTTACTACAAATTAAATGTTTAATGTGCACCCAATATTTAGCATTGTAAATCACATTCTACTCATAAATGCATTAATTATGCAAATGAAATGTTTTTGCTTTCCCACTACCAATCAGACAGCTTGATCAAACTAAACAGAGATTGATGCAAAATTGCTGCAAACCTATCTCATTTAATGGAACATCAAACAAAATCAATGTAAAATGAACCTCAAACATGAATCACAAAAGAAATGATAGATGTTTTGGGTCCATGTGGTTGCCCTGCAATTGTGTGGTAAAGACCCCACCCAGCTTCTACCCAGTGTGCAGTGTTGGTTCTTGTTAAGTTAGCTTGAAAAGGGAAAATCAGAGTTCAAACCTCTTTTATCTGGGAGAGTAAGCTCACTCTATGTTGACACCAACTCACTAAAGAGGAAGAGAGCAGCAATCATCTTTTGGACACCTAAAATGTAATAAATAGTTCCTCATTTTTTTAAATTGTGGAAGATTGAGATAGATGAGAACAGGCGAGGGATTAGCCAGAAAAAAGAAAAAAAACACTTTGAACCATATTCTGAATGACCCTCAGTGAAATGAGCAAGTCCAGCACTTATTTGGTTGGTTCCCCAAGGGAAGTTTGAAAATAATGTGGCTAAAAGGATACATTTGATACTTCAGTTCTAAATGAATTTTGTCATCCATACATTCCCACTTCTCTTCATCCAGCTCCTTCTTTCCATCGTTCTTTTCTTTTATCCATCCTTACATCCATCCATTCTTTCATCCTTTCAATAGCTATTCTTTTTTCTTTTCTCTGTCATTTATCAGTACCCCTCTCTGTGCTTCTTACTAACATCCATGCTTATTTGCATTCATTTTCTACATCATTTTCTTCATCGTTGTCTCCATCCGTTCATACTCTTCAGTTATATATTCAGCCATCCATCCCCTCATCCTCTCATCCATCGTTTGGCTTGATGCTTCCTTGTTTTTTATCTACATCTAATGGCTACATCAAATTATTTTTGCAGTAGTAGTTATGATTGAGGTCAGTCTCTTTGATCAAAGTCAAGGGAGCCATTAACAACATTTTAAGGTTCTATGATGCCCACACACTGCCCAGAGGTACTGCCCTTACTAACACTGTTGAAGTGGTGGCTGAGGGCATGCCCTGGTAACATCCCACAGGCTACTGAAACTGAAGAACATTATAGAAATCCCTGATAAAATTATGTCTTGCTCTTGAAAAATTACGTATCATACATTGTACAGAGGTTCTATGCCCAACAGTAGAACCACCCTCTTTAAATGTGAAATGAAGTGATTGCCATCAAAATAAAACATATTTTAAGGATACAAATGTATCTAATATCTCTTTCATAGGTTCAAAGCAAGCATTTTCCATAAAGGCTGGTGCCAGCTGCCAAGCCAATGCTGGGCACATGTGTTGGGAGAACCCTTTCAGATGTCTGAGTGATAGTCATGAAATGCTTGCAGCACTCCCAGTGAATCTTTAAAACCCTTAACTGTGCCCCTCATGACTCCAATTGATAGGTCTGAAAACTATAGGGGGAGGGTTGTAATTGAAAAAAATATATATAAATCCCCCCACACCATGAATTTTTCTCCCATGGTGTGATGGTCATTTTGTATTTTCTCATGTTGACAGACAGCAAACAAAAAGCCATCCAGTCACCCACTCTAAATCAAATGAGGGGTCAGATGGTTAACCTCTGGTGGCTCTTACTCTGTCAAGCCGTGGAGCTGGAAAAGGCTTCGTCATCAAAATACTTTCAACCTACTTACCGTCTGCCTGTCTCTAAATCGAGTAGGTAGACCATGAGTTTGGCAAAGAAGGTACACCTTGCAAATGAGAAGTCCCCTCTCTGCCAAACTCTAAATAAACCCCTCGTCTCCAATGCCTTGACTTCTCTATCTCATGTTTGGGGCGACCTGGCAGAGACTAGAAGTATCCACATCTGAGCCACTTCCAATCGAAGAATAAGAGGTAAACTAGCAGACTTGTCAGTATGCAAATAATTTGCTTTAATCTCAGTCTCTTACTTCCTTTACATGTGCTGAAGCATCCTTGAGATCAGTGGAGCCCTGTAAAAATAGGGCCTCCACCATATGTATTCCCTTTTCCTGGAATATGGCCATAATGACATTAGGGAAGGACTTTAATCCAAAAGGAAATAGATAAGCTACAAATGGTGCTTGTAAAGGAAAACATAGAAACCTCTGATATACTTACCGGACACGGATATGAAAATACAAATTCCGAAAAGCAACATAGCTTAGGATATCCCCTCACCATAGGCAGTTTACAGTGGCGATTACAATGCTAGTGTGGCATGTATTGACTTCCCTGAGCTTTGAGAAAGAATCTTTGAATAGTACAGCACCATTGCACATTGTTACATGCATTAAACACTCACAAAGGTAATGTTCAGTAGTTTCATATTTGCCTGCTAATGGTGCCAATTTCGGTGGACAAGGCATCAGTCCCAGTTGCAAAGACCCCAGCTCATGCTCTGTTGGTAAATATTCATTTGGCATTGAATGTTTAGCATACTACCTGTGGTAATGGCTTTTAAAGCACTATTGAAGATTACTTTTATAGAAATCTACTCTGTTCAGGGTATTTGTTGTTCAGAAGGAATTCATGCAGAGTCAGATCAGCAACCAGAGCTTTTCAAAAGTCTCTCCTTTATGATGTCATGTTTATGGCAGACACACAAGTTATTTTGTACACACCGACACACAAGTCTTTTTGTAAACCAAATGCATTTGATTCCAATAGCAGGGCTGAAGTCCAGGTTTATCTAGTGGTGCTAAAACATGAAGGGCTAGGTTTTTGCATGATGTTATGGATTTCACTTATCTTTGTTAACTTAGGTTTGGGAATTATGCCTTTTGTAGACATTTGAGAGAAAAGAGATGCAAGAATGCCATAAAAAAGTTAGTAAAGGTAACATAGGTATTTGTAGATAGATTAAAAATATCTTATTTTTAACATTTCAAATTTTCATTGCATTTGTGGGCTGGTCTAAAAATATGTTTTGACACCGTTTAAGCAAATCCAAGCCATTTGTTGATTTAAAAGTTCAAGATACTCATTATAATACATCTTGTACTCTTAATTCTTCAACCTTATTATTATTCAATACATTTTCCAACACCTCCACTCTATCCTGACTAGAACATTCTCCAATTTACAGATGGGCAATACAGAACTGTATCAAACAAAACTATCTGGGAGCAATGCGGGTAAGCCTGCGAGTGGACAGAGCCACCCACTCTAAAGCTTTTAAAATTCTAAGGGCTTCACTTAGCATACGGCAGAGCAGGGCCCTCGCTGTTTTATTGGTAGGGATACTGTTCACCAGACTGTCACTCCATCTAATTTACAATGGAGGACACACCACATTTCTGAAGTAAAGATTCAGCTGCAACCATCTGCCACAGGGCCACCAGCCATGAGTGGCAAAAATTAGTGGTGCTTCCATCATTGTTCTACCCAGGATTGCTAATCAAGACATGAAGGTTTCAAACAGGAAAATATGGAAATGTTCCTAATGCACAAGTATGAATCTCAAACCTTTTTTAAAGGTTTTTAGGGTGGAGATGTGAGGTGTTCTAGAGGTTAGTCATAATGTTATATTATTTATGGTTTTTCTGAAAATTTAGTTGTATTAATAGTAGTGTTTTTCACTAGTGTGTAGTTTGGGGTTCCCTTACACTTTTTTACTAAAGTATTGCTATGTTTTGTGGATGAGTTTTCTTGTTTACTTTATAGGGTTTTGTCAATGAACATGTCCTGTGAGCAATGGGTGTTACTGTTCGTTGAGGAAATCACTTTTGGTTTTTAATAAACCAATTATTTTAACTTTGATTTCCTTTTTTTGGGTTTCCAGGAGTGTGCATGTTTTGAAATACTTTTGCAGTTTTTTTATGGTTCCTAGATACTTTGGATTGCTTCAAACGAAGTCTATTGGATTCATTACATTTTATTTTTGCCTTTTTGGCCTTTAAAAAAATATATATTTCCAGTTTTTGGTGGACTATTATTTTTACCTAAGTGAAAACAGAGGAAGATCCGGCAGTTTGGGAATTATGCCTTTTGTAGACATTTGAGAGAAAAGAGATGCAAGAATGCCATAAAAAAGTTAGTAAAGGTAACATAGGTATTTGTAGATAGATTAAAAATATCTTATTTTTAACATTTCAAATTTTCAATGCATTTGTGGGCTGGTCTAAAAATATGTTTTGACACCGTTTAAGCAAATCCAAGCCATTTGTTGATTCAAAAGTTCAAGATACTCATTATAATACATCTTGTACTCTTAATTCTTCAACCTTATTATTATTCAATACATTTTCCAACACCTCCACTCTATCCTGACTAGAACATTCTCCAGTTTACAGATGGGCAATACAGAACTGTATCAAACAAAACTATCTGGGAGCAATGCGGGTAAGCCTGCGAGTGGACAGAGCCACCCACTCTAAAGCTTTTAAAATTCTAAGGGCTTCACTTAGCATACGGCAGAGCAGGGCCCTCGCTGTTTTATTGGTAGGGATACTGTTCACCAGACTGTCACTCCATCTAATTTACAATGGAGGACACACCACATTTCTGAAGTAAAGATTCAGCTGCAACCATCTGCCACAGGGCCACCAGCCATGAGTGGCAAAAATTAGTGGTGCTTCCATCATTGTTCTACCCAGGATTGCTAATCAAGACATGAAGGTTTCAAACAGGAAAATATGGAAATGTTCCTAATGCACAAGTATGAATCTCAAACCTTTTTTAAAGGTTTTTAGGGTGGAGATGTGAGGTGTTCTAGAGGTTAGTCATAATGTTATATTATTTATGGTTTTTCTGAAAATTTAGTTGTATTAATAGTAGTGTTTTTCACTAGTGTGTAGTTTGGGGTTCCCTTACACTTTTTTACTAAAGTATTGCTATGTTTTGTGGATGAGTTTTCTTGTTTACTTTATAGGGTTTTGTCAATGAACATGTCCTGTGAGCAATGGGTGTTACTGTTCGTTGAGGAAATCACTTTTGGTTTTTAATAAACCAATTATTTTAACTTTGATTTCCTTTTTTTGGGTTTCCAGGAGTGTGCATGTTTTGAAATACTTTTGCAGTTTTTTTATGGTTCCTAGATACTTTGGATTGCTTCAAACGAAGTCTATTGGATTCATTACATTTTATTTTTGCCTTTTTGGCCTTTAAAAAAATATATATTTCCAGTTTTTGGTGGACTATTATTTTTACCTAAGTGAAAACAGAGGAAGATCCGGCAGTTTGGGAATTATGCCTTTTGTAGACATTTGAGAGAAAAGAGATGCAAGAATGCCATAAAAAAGTTAGTAAAGGTAACATAGGTATTTGTAGATAGATTAAAAATATCTTATTTTTAACATTTCAAATTTTCATTGCATTTGTGGGCTGGTCTAAAAATATGTTTTGACACCGTTTAAGCAAATCCAAGCCATTTGTTGATTCAAAAGTTCAAGATACTCATTATAATACATCTTGTACTCTTAATTCTTCAACCTTATTATTATTCAATACATTTTCCAACACCTCCACTCTATCCTGACTAGAACATTCTCCAGTTTACAGATGGGCAATACAGAACTGTATCAAACAAAACTATCTGGGAGCAATGCGGGTAAGCCTGCGAGTGGACAGAGCCACCCACTCTAAAGCTTTTAAAATTCTAAGGGCTTCACTTAGCATACGGCAGAGCAGGGCCCTCGCTGTTTTATTGGTAGGGATACTGTTCACCAGACTGTCACTCCATCTAATTTACAATGGAGGACACACCACATTTCTGAAGTAAAGATTCAGCTGCAACCATCTGCCACAGGGCCACCAGTCATGAGTGGCAAAAATTAGTGGTGCTTCCATCATTGTTCTACCCAGGATTGCTAATCAAGACATGAAGGTTTCAAACAGGAAAATATGGAAATGTTCCTAATGCACAAGTATGAATCTCAAACCTTTTTTAAAGGTTTTTAGGGTGGAGATGTGAGGTGTTCTAGAGGTTAGTCATAATGTTATATTATTTATGGTTTTTCTGAAAATTTAGTTGTATTAATAGTAGTGTTTTTCACTAGTGTGTAGTTTGGGGTTCCCTTACACTTTTTTACTAAAGTATTGCTATGTTTTGTGGATGAGTTTTCTTGTTTACTTTATAGGGTTTTGTCAATGAACATGTCCTGTGAGCAATGGGTGTTACTGTTCGTTGAGGAAATCACTTTTGGTTTTTAATAAACCAATTATTTTAACTTTGATTTCCTTTTTTTGGGTTTCCAGGAGTGTGCATGTTTTGAAATACTTTTGCAGTTTTTTTATGGTTCCTAGATACTTTGGATTGCTTCAAACGAAGTCTATTGGATTCATTACATTTTATTTTTGCCTTTTTGGCCTTTAAAAAAATATATATTTCCAGTTTTTGGTGGACTATTATTTTTACCTAAGTGAAAACAGAGGAAGATCCGGCAGCTACAGAAAAGTAAAACGTATTTTATTGTTTATGTAAATATGTGATTTCGATTTGAAATTGTGTGGTTTAAGTGTTATATTTATTTTATGGATTGGATTGAGTTTGTGATTTGAGATTTTGGTTTTGGTGTTGGAACATTTCTCATGTAAATAATTGATTTATTATTTCAATATATCAGTCTTATTTATCTTTGGAGTTTTAGTTAATGTTTAGACAGATATCATAAAATATTGGGGCATATTTAAGGGCTCCTAGCACCACAAGAGCATCACTGTTAGTGACGCTCTGCTGGCTCTATGCACTGCACCGTAGTGAACGCTACCTTGTAAATCAGGCCCCTTCACACGCAGCACTTTGCGTGCAAGGGGCATGCAATTGGTGTTGCTGTGGGCATACCAAAGCAAGACTCTATGCATTTTGATGCTGCTCCAGATTTCCAACTTTTCGTAAACGTGAGGCAGCCCTAAAATCTAACTCCATCCCAGGGGACTTTAGAGTGACATAACGAGGAGAAATGCTTTAATTTCTCCTTGTTTTTTGCACTTTCTATGTGTGCTGCATTTTGAAGCACACATAAAAGGAGCAAATCGCCAATGAAAATTGTTTTTTGTGGAGGAAAATGTGCCTTCATGCACAAAAACATTCTCCCCCCCAGCGCGGTCATCCTTGCACTATGGTGCAAGGGTGGTTGCATTGGTACGCAGAAGCAAATTTTGCGCCGGCTCATGGGGAAACACAGTGGTACGCTGTATTATTGTAAACATGGCACATCCCTGCGTTTTGAAAATGACAGTGTGCAACACTGCTGAATTTGGCGCAGTGACACGCACCATCTGTAAAGAAATGGCTCCCGGTTGCAGTTACCCCCCACTTTTTGCCTGATACTGATGCTGACTTGACTGAGAAGTGTGCTGGGACCCTGCTAACCAGGCCCCAGCACCAGTGTTCTTTCACCTAAAATATACCATGGTCTCCACAATTGGCACAACCCTGGCACCCAGGTAAGTCCCTTGTAACTGGTACCCCTGGTACCAAGGGCCCTGATGCCAGGGAAGGTCTCTAAGGGCTGCACCATGTCTTATGCCACCCTGGGGACCCCTCACTCAGCACAGACACACTGCTTGCCAGCTTGTGTGTGCTGGTGGGGAGAAAATGACTAAGTCGACATGGCACTCCCCTCAGGGTGCCATGCCAACCTCACACTGCCTGTGGCATAGGTAAGTCACCCCTCTAGCAGGCCTTACAGCCCTAAGGCAGGGTGCACTATACCACAGGTGAGGGCATAGGTGCATGAGCACTATGCCCCTACAGTGTCTAAGCAAAACCTTAGACATTGTAAGTGCAGGTTAGCCATAAGAGTATATGGTCTGGGAGTCTGTCAAAAACACACTCCGCAGCTCCATAATGGCTACACTGAATACTGGGAAGTTTGGTACCAAACTTCTCAGAATAATAAACCCACACTGATGCCAGTGTTGGATTTATTAAAAAATGCACACAGAGGACATCTTAGAGATGCCCACTGTATTTTACCCAATTGCTCAGTGCAGGACTGACTGGTCTGTTCCAGCCTGCTACTGAGAGACGAGTTTCTGACCCGATGCGGTGAGAGCCTTTGTGCTCTCTGAGGACAGAAACAAAAGCCTGCTCTGGGTGGAGGTGCTTCACACCTCCCCCCAGCAGGAACTGTAACACCTAGCAGTGAGCCTCAAAGGCTCAGGCTTCGTGTTACAATGCCCCAGGGCACTCCAGCTAGTGGAGATGCCCGCCCCCTGGACACAGCCCCCACTTTTGGTGGCAAGTCCAGGAGAGATCATGAGAAAAACAAGGAGGAGTCACTGGCCAGTCAGGACAGCCCCTAAGGTGTCCTGAGCTGAGGTGACTCTGACTTTTAGAAATCCTCCATCTTGCAGATGGAGGATTCCCCCAATAGGGATAGGAATGTGCCCCCCTCCTCTCGGGAGGAGGCACAAAGAGGGTGTAGCCACCCTCAGGGCTAGTAGCCATTGGCTACTAACTCCCCAGACCTAAACACACCCCTAAATTTAGAATTTAGGGGCTCCACAGAACCTAGGAACTCAGATTCCTGCAACCTAAGAAGAAGAGGACTGCTAAGCTGAAAAACCCTGCAGAGAAGACGGAGACACCATCTGCTTTGGCCCCAGCTATACGGGCCTGTCTCCCCACTTCTAAAGACACTGCTCCAGCGACGCTTTCCCCAGGGACCAGCGACCTCTGAAGCCTCAGAGGACTGCCCTGCATCTAGAAGGACCAAGAACTTCCAAGGACAGCGGCTCTGTTCACCAAAGACTGCAACTTTGCAACAAAGAAGCAACTTTGAAACAACTCGTGTTTCCCGCCGGAAGCATGAGACTTGGCACTCTGCACCCGATGCCCCCGGCTCAACTTGTGGAGAACAAACACTTCAGGGAGGACTCCCCGGCGACTGCGAGACCGTGAGTAGCCAGAGTTGCCCCCCCCTGAGCACCCACAGCGACGCCTCCAGAGGGAATCCCGAGGCTCCCCCTGACCGCGACTGCCTGCTTCTAAGAACCCGACGCCCGGTAGGGACACTGCACCCGCAGCCCCCAGGACCTGAAGGATCCGACCTTCAGTGCAGGAGCGACCCCAAGGTGGCCCTCTCCCTTGCCCAGGTGGTGGCTACCCCGAGGAACCCCCCTTGCCTGCCTGCATCGCTGAAGAGACCCCTTGGTCTCCCATTGATTTCTATTACAAACCCGACGCTTGTTTGCACACTGCACCCGGCCACCCCCGTGCCGCTGAGGGTGTACTTTCTGTGTGGACATGTGTCCCCCTCGATGCCCTACAAAACCCCCCTGGTCTGCCCTCCGAAGGCACGGGTACTTACCTGCTGGCAGACTGGAACCGGGGCACCCCCTTCTCCATTGAAGCCTATGCGTTTTGGGCACCACTTTGACCTCTGCACCTGACCGGCCCTGAGCTGCTGGTGTGGTAACTTTGGGGTTGCTCTGAACCCCCAACGGTGGGCTACCTTGGACCCAAACTTGAACCCCGTAGGTGGTTTACTTACCTGCAAAAACTAACAAACTCTTACTTCCCCCAGGAACTGTTGAAAATTGCACTGTATAGTTTTAAAATAGCTATATGTGATTTATGTGAAAACTGTATATGCTATTTTGCTAATTCAAAGTTCCTAAAGTACCTACCTGCAATACCTTTCATTTGAAGTATTACATGTAAATCTTGAACCTGTGGTTCTTAAAATAAATGAAGAAAATATATTTTTCTATACAAAAACCTATTGGCCTGGAATTGTCTCTGAGTGTGTGTTCCTCATTTATTGCCTGTGGGTGTACAACATGCTTAACACTACTCCTTTGATAAGCCTACTGCTCGACCACACTACCACAAAATAGAGCATTAGAATTATCTATTTTTGCCACTATCTTACCTCTAATGGGAACCCTTGGACTCTGTGCATACTATTCCTTACTTTGAAATAGTGAATACAGAGCCAACTTCCTACATTGGTGGATCAGCGGTGGGGTACAAGACTTTGCATTTGCTGGACTACTCAGCCAATACCTGATCACACAAATACATTCCAAAAATTGTCATTAGAAACTGATTTTTTTAATTTTAACTATTTTTCTAAATTTTTAAAAGTCCTGCTAGGGCCTTGTGTCAGTCCCTGTTAGCATTTCTTTTAGAATGTAAAAGTTTTGTGAAAGTTTGAATTAAGTTCTAGAGATAGTTTTAGATTCTTAAAAAGTATTCCAACTTTTAGAAACATAGGGGGTCATTCCGACTCCCGCCGGCCGCGGTAACCGCAGGGCCGGCGGGAGCCGCCAAATGTCCGCACCGCGGTCAAATGACCGCGGTGCACATTCTGAGTTTCCCGCTGGGCTGGTGGGCGACCGCCAAAAGGCCGCCCGCCCGCCCAGCGGGAAGCCCCCTTCCACGAGGATGCTGGCTCCGAATGGAGCCGGCGGAGTGGAAAGGGTGCGACGGGTGCAGTTGCACCCGTCGCGATTTTCAGTGTCTGCTATGCAGACACTGAAAATCTCAATGGGGCCCTGTTAGGGGGCCCCTGCAGTGCCCATGCCAGTGGCATGGGCACTGCAGGGGCCCCCAGGGGCCCCACAACACCCGTTCCCGCCATCCTGTTCCTGGCGGTTTTTACCGCCAGGACCAGGATGGCGGGAAGGGGGTCGGAATCCCAATGGCGGCGCTGCCTGCAGCGCCGCCATGGAGGATTCCTCAGGCCAGGGGAAAACCGTCGGGAAACCGCCGGTTTCCCTTTTCTGACCGCGGCTTTACCGCCGCGGTCAGAATTGGCCTGGATTCACCGCCAGCCCGTTGGCGGTGCATCTGCGGTCCCCGGCCCTGGCGGTCTATGACCGCCAGGGTCGGAATGATCCCCATAATGTCTAATGCAGAAGAGAGTGTGATGGAACTCGACCTCACACCTTACCTCCATTTTAGGATGAGAGAGTTAAGGTCTCTCTGCAAATTAAAAAATATAAAAGCTGGCATAAACCCTACCAAACTACAGCTCCAGGAGCTGCTGGCAGAGTTTGCCAAAGCCAACCCCTCTAAGGATGACCACCCAGAGGAAGAAGCTAGTGAATTGGAGGAGAATTCCCCCCCCTCCAGTCCGAATTAGGGAGATCAGGGCCCCTCAAGCCCTGTCTCCAACTGTGATAGTCAGAGATGCTCTTTCCCTCACAGGAGGGTCCAGCACCTCTGGAGTCACTGAGGATAGCCTCAGTGAAGATGACCTCCTGCTAGCCAGGATGGCCAACAGATTGGCTTTAGAGAGACAGCTCCTAGCCATAGAAAGGGAAAGACAAGAGATGGGTTTTGGTCCCATCCATGGTGGCAGCAACATAAATAGGGTCAGAGATTCTCCTGACATGTTGAAAATCCCTAAAGGGATTGTAACTAAATATGAAGATGGTGATGACATCACCAAATGGTTCACAGCTTTAAGAGGGCTTGTGCAACCAGAAAAGTAAACAGATCTCACTGGGGTGCTCTCCTTTGGGAAATGTTCACTGGAAAGTGTAGGGATAGACTCCTCACACTCTCTGGTAAAGATGCAGAATCTTATGACCTCATGAAGGCTAGCCTGATTGAGGGCTTTGGATTCTCCACTGAGGAGTACAGGATTAGGTTCAGGGGAGCTCAAAAATCCTCGAGCCAGACCTGGGTTGATTTTGTTGACTACTCAGTGAAAACACTGGATGGTTGGGTAACTGGAAATGAAGTGCATGACTATGTTGGGCTTTATAATTTGTTTATGAAAGAACACATTTTAAGTAACTGCTTCAATGAAAAGTTGCATCAGTATCAGGTAGACCTAGGTCCAATTTCTCCCCAAGAATTGGGAAAGAAGGCAGACCACTCGGTCAAGACTAGGGTAACCAAAACTTCCACTGGGGGTGACCAAAAGAAAGGGGTTACAAAGCCTCCCCAGGAGAAGGTGGGTGACACTAGAAACAAAGAAAAAGAGTCCTCTGTAGGCCCCAAAAACCAGACCAGGTGGGTGGGGCCCAAGACACAACCCAAAACAAAGGTGGGTACCAGGGTAAGAACTGGGATGCCACTAAGGCATGGTGCCATAATTGTAGACAGACAGGGCACCACACCAAGGAAACTTCTTGTCCCAAAAACAAACCCCCTATCAAAATCCCAGGGGTGACCAGTGTCGCCATTGGGGATGACTCCTCAGATGAGGAGGTCTTCATAGCCTTCAACTGGAAGAAGGGCCCAATAGGTGAGTTGGAGATTCCAGAGGGAAGTAGACACTTCTACCACCTACTGGTGAATGGAATCCCAGCCACTGCCCTGAGAGACACGTGTGCCAGTCACACTATTGTGCATGACAGGCTGGTGTTCTCACACCAGTATATCCCAGGTGAGACTGCCAGAATAAGTTAGCCCAGACAGGGTCACTGATAGGCCTGTGGCTTTTGTGTCCATAGAAGTGGGTGGGTCTTTTAGCTGGAGAAGGGTGGTAGTCAGTACAGACCTCCCCCTTGATTGTCTCCTTGGAAATGACTACCCAGAGGTTAGTCAGAGCCTAAGAGAGGAACTGGTCCAGTGCCAGTCCTCTCCCAAGGATTCTGGAGGTCCTGCCCCTGCAGTAACTGCAAGTAGGCCCCAGATAAAAAAGAAAAGAAAACAGTGTAGGAAAGGTGGACAACCTTTAGCCAAGGTTCCAGCAAGCCAGGTAGAGTCTGCTCCAGTAGGGGAGACCTCCAAAAGTGGCAATGGTAAAGTCCATCCTGACCCACAAGAAGTCCTGGCTAGACAGGCAACTGTTAAGTTTGAGTGGGTGGCTCCTCAGCTAACAGAAGAAAGAGTGGAAGAAGGGTGTTTACTACAAGATGAAGTAGCCCCCCACTCTAATACAGCAGACAGGCACCCTGAACCCAAAGAAGCCTGCAACTTAGCCCCTTCCCTTGTAGGTGAAGACCTAAAGGTGTGGTTCTGGGCACTGGCAGCTGGGTGTTAGCCTTTATGGCTGCACTATCCTTGGCATGGTAGTCTGACCCCATGCCAAATAGCAAGTTAGGCCCCCTGACCCTGTTGGTCATGGTGGGGTTACTCCAGCTCTGGGTAACCTCTTTGGGTAAGCTAGGGGTGACCCTGGCTAAGATAAGATTAGCAGAGGTGGATACCTCTAACCCCAAAATAGAGAGAATGGGTGGAGACATTAAAGATACAGACAAGAGGCAATTCAGACTAGGTCCTATCACTGTGGAAGTGGGTCAGTTCCCCAGAGGGAATGACCTGAACAGAAGGATGTAAGGGAGAGTAGGCCCTGCAACAAACCAGCCTATTTCCTCTACTCTTCCTCGCCTGACAGACTAGGAAGACTCTCCCAGCTTTGGCTGAGTCTCCCGGCCTGTGGGCTGGGGGGGCTTGTGTAAAGAAATGGCTCCCGGTTGCATTTACCCCACACTTTTTGCCTGATACTTATGCTGACTTGACTGAGAAATGTGCTGGGACCCTGCTAACCAGGCCCCAGCACCAGTGTTCTTTCACCTAAAATGTACAAGGTCTCCACAATTGGCACAACCCTGGCACCCAGGTAAGTCCCTTGTAACTGGTACCCCTGGTACCAAGGGCCCTGATGCCAGGGAAGGTCTATAAGGGCTGCAGCTTGTATATGCTGGTGGGGAGAAAATGACTAAGTCGACATGGCACTCCCCTCAGGGTGCCATGCCAACCTCACTCTGCTTGTGGCATAGGTAAGTCACCCCTCTAGCAGGCCTTACAGCCCTAAGGCAGGGTGCACTATACCACAGGTAAGGGCATAGGTGCATGAGCACTATGCCCCTACAGTGTCTAAGCAAATCCTTAGACATTGTAAATGCAGAGTAGCCATAAGAGTATATGGTATGGGAGTCTGTCAAAAACGAACTCCACAGCTCCATAATGGCTACACTGAATACTGGGAAGTTTGGTACCAAACTTCTCAGAATAATAAACCCACACTGATGCCAGTGTTGGATTTATTAAAAAATGCACACAGAGGACATCTTAGAGATGCCCACTGTATTTTACCCAGTTGTTCAGTGCAGGACTGACTGGTCTGTGCCAGCCTGCTGCTGAGAGACGAGTTTCTGACCCCATGCGGTGAGAGCCTTTGTGCTCTCTGAGGACAGAAACAAAAGCCTGCTCTGGGAGGAGGTGCTTCACACCTCCCCCCTGCAGGAACTGTAACACCTAGCAGTGAGCCTCAAAGGCTCAGGCTTCATGTTACAATGCCCCAGGGCACTCCAGCTAGTGGAGATGCCCACCTCCTGGACACAGCCCCCACTTTTGGCTGCAAGTCCAGAAGAGATAATGAGAAAAACAAGTAGGAGTCACTGGCCAGTCAGGACAGCCCCTAAGGTGTCCTGAGCTGAGCTGACTCTGACTTTTAGAAATCCTCCATCTTGCAGATGGAGGATTCCCCCAATAGGGATAAGAATGTGCCCCCCTCCCCTCGGTAGGAGGCACAAAGAGGTTGTAGCCACACTCAGGGCTAGTAGCCATTGGCTACTAACCCCCCAGACCTAAACACACCCCTGAATTTAGTATTTCGGGGCTCCCCAGAACCTAGGAACTCAGATTCCTGCAACCTAAGAAGAAGAGGACTGCTAAGCTGAAAAACCCTGCAGAGAAGACAGAGACACCAACTGCTTTGGCCCCAGCTCTACCGGCCTGTCTCCCCACTTCTAAAGACACTGCTCCAGCGACGCTTTCCCCAGGGACCAGTGACCTCTGAAGCCTCAGAGGACTGCCCTGCATCTAGAAGGACCAAGAACTCCTGAGGACAGTGGCTCTGTTCACCAAAGACTGCAACTTTGCAACAAAGAAGCAACTTTGAAACAATTCCTGTTTCCCGCCGGAAGCGTGAGACTTGGCACTCTGCACCCAACGCCCCCGGCTCGACTTGTGGAGAACAAGCACTTCAGGGAGGACTCCCCGGCGACTGCGAGACCGTGAGTAGCCAGAGTTGCCCCCCTGAGCTCCCACAGCGACGCCTGCAGAGGGAATCCCGAGGCTCCCCCTGACCGCGACTGCCTGCTTCTAAGAACCCGACGCCTGGTAGGGACACTGCACCCGCAGCCCCCAGGACCTGAAGGATCCGACCTCCAGTGCAGGAGCGATCCCCAGGTGGCCCTCTCCCTTGCCCAGGTAGTGGCTACCCCGAGTAGCCCCCCCCCTTGCCTGCCTGCATCGCTGAAGAGACCCCTTGGTCTCCCATTGATTTCTATTACAAACCCAATGCTTGTTTGCACACTGTACCCGGCCGCCCCCGTGCTGCTGAGGGTGTACTTTCTGTGTGGACTTGTGGCCCCCCCAGTGCCCTACAAAACCCCCCTGGTCTGCCCTCCGAAGACGCGGGTACTTACCTGCTGGCAGACTGGAACCAGGGCACCCCCTTCTCCATTGAAGGCTATGCGTTTTGGGCACCACTTTGACCTCTGCACCTGACCGGCCCTGAGCTGCTGGTGTGGTAACTTTGGGGTTGCTCTGAACCCCCAACGGTGGGCTACCTTGGACCCAAACTTGAACCCCGTAGGTGGTTTACTTACCTGCAAAAACTAACAAACTCTTACTTCCCCCAGGAACTGTTGAAAATTGCACTGTGTCTAGTTTTAAAATAGCTATATGTGATTTATGTGAAAGCTGTATATGCTATTTTGCTAATTCAAAGTTCCTAAAGTACCTACCTGCAATACCTTTCATTTGAAGTATTACATGTAAATCTTGAACCTGTGGTTCCTAAAATAAATTAAGAAAGGATATTTTTCTATACAAAAACCTATTGGCCTGGAATTGTCTCTGAGTGTGTCTTCCTCATTTATTACCTGTGGGTGTACAACAAATGCTTAACACTACTCCTTTGATAAGCCTACTGCTCGACCACACTACCACAAAATAGAGCATTAGAATTATCTCTTTTTGCCACTATCTTACCTCTAAGGGGAACCCTTGAACTCTGTGCATACTATTCCTTACTTTAAAATAGTGCATACAGAGCCAACTTCCTACACCATCATTTTCACTTAACCACTTAATTGTGGGCGTTGGCCACTAACCAACACCGTACTACCTCCCTGGTGCGGGTCACGACCAGCTCTGATTTCATTGGGAAAAAGTGATGTGTCCATGTTGTGTTTTGGGGCATTTCTTGTCCTGAGCACTAGGCTTACCCACACAAGAGAAGTACCATTTTTATCGGGAGACTTGGGGGAATGCTGGGTGGAAGGAAGTTTATGGCTCCTCTCAGATTCCAGAACTTTGCAGCACTGAAATCTGAGGGTAAAGTGTTTTGTTTTGCCAAATTGTGCGGGTTTGCAAAGGATTATGGGTAACAGAACCTCATGAGAACCCCACACGTCACTCCATTCTGAATTCCCCTAGGCATCTACTTTCTAAAAATATATAGTTTTGCTAGGGTTCCCTAGATGCCGGCTGAGCTAGAGGCCAAAATCCACAGCTACGGACTTGGCAAAAAACGCATCCGTTTTCATTGGAAAAATGTGATGTGTCCACGTTGTGTTTTAAGGCATTTCCTGTTGCGGGTACTAGGCATACCCACACAGGTGAGGTACCATTTTTATCGGGAGACTTGAGGGAATGCTGGGTGGAAGGAAGTTTGAAGTTCCTCTCAGATTACAGAACTTTCCAGCACCGAAATCTGAGGGAAAAGTCTTTTTTTTTTGCAAACATTTGAGATTTGCAAAGGAATCTGGGCAACATAAGGTGGTGAGAACCCCACAAGTCACCCCATCCTGGATTCCCCAGGTGTCTAGTTTTCAAACAATCACAGGTTTGGTAGGTTTCCCTAGGTGTCAGCTGAGCTAGAGGCCTAAAGCCACAGCTAGGCACTTTCCAAAAAACACATCAGATTTCAATGTAAAAATGTGATGTGTCCATGTTGAATTTCCTGTTGCAGGCATTAGGCCTACCCACCCAAGTGAGGTACCATTTTTATCCAAAGACTCAGGGCAACATCGAGTAGCAGAACAAGTGTTAATACCCCTTGTCTTTCTGTAAATCTTTTCCTTCCAAATGTAAGACAGTGTGTAAAAAAGACATCTATTTGAGAAATGTCCTATAATTCACATGCTAGTATGGGTACCCCGTTATATATAGATGTGCCAATAACCACTGCTTCTCAACACCTTATCTTGTGCCCATTTTGGAAATAAAAAGGTTTCCTTTATACCTATTTTTCACTCTTTAAATTTCACCAAATGAATTACTGTACAACCGGTATACAATGAACACATTGCAAGGTGCTGCTCCTTTATTGGCGCTGGGTTCCTATGATTCTTGATGAACCTAGAAGCCCTGTATATCCCCGCAACCAGAAGGGCCCAGCAGATGTAACAGTATAGGATTTGAGAAAATATGACATTGCAGGAAAAAGTGACTGAGTAAAACGTGGAGAAAAATTGCAATTTTTTTACCTCAATTTCAATAGTTTTTTCTTTCAACTGTTATTTTCTATAGGAAAACCTTGTAGGATCTAAAGAAATAACCCATTGCTAATTTCAGAATTTGGTCTACTTTTCAGAAATATTTAGCTGTCCAGGATCCAGCATTGGTTTCACACCGATTTCTGTCATTAACTGGAAGGAGGCTAAAAGCACAAAAAATAGTAAAAATGGGGTATATCCCAGTAAAATGCCACAATTGGGGTGAGGAATATGGTTTTATGATTCAAGTCTGGCTGTTCCTGAATGCTGGGAAGATGGTGATTTTAGCATCAGGAACCCTTTGTGGATACCATTTTCAGGGAAACAAATCACATGTTTTTTTCTGCACCCCTTTTTCCCATTTTCTGAAAAACAAATGATTTTAGCTGTATTTTGGCTAATATATTGGTCTCCTCCAGGGGAACCCACAAACTCTGGGTACCTTTAGAGTCCCTAGGATGTTGAAAAAAAGGACACAAATTTGGCATGGACAGCTTATGTGGAGAAAAAGTTATGAAAGCCTAAGCACAAGCTACCCCAAATAGCCAAAAAAGGTCTCAGCATGGGGAGGGAGGAAGACCCAGCAGCTAAGGGGTTATATCTGGCCCTGTGTTTATTATTTATTTAAAAAATGATTTCTCATTTTGATTTACATTTTGTGACAGGTATTTGGGAGCTCTGTAGGTTGTTATTTATTTTATAAAATGCTTTTGACTATTATTTGTAAGTCATCTATTCCTGTGTTGTTTATGAAGATTTAGACTTTACATTGTAGCATGCAGTACATACATTTGGTTTTATTACTATTTTAAGGTGCAATTTGGGTTACATATTGATTCATTTATAGTTGTTGGTAGTTTTGCTCTTTTTTTAACCCCTTCGCTGCCAGGCCTTTTCCCCCTCCTGTGCCAGGCCTTTTTTTGCCTATTTGGGGCAGTTTGCGCTTAGGCCCTCATAACTTTTTGTCCACATAAGCTAACCAAGCCAAATTTGCGTCCTTTTTTTCCAACATCCTAAGGATTCTAGAGGTACCCAGACTTTGTGGGTTCCCTTGAAGGAGGCCAAGAAATTGGCCAAAATACAGTGAAAATTTCGTTTTTTTCAAAAATATTGGAAAATGTGGCTGCAGAAGAAGGCTTGTGGATTTCCCCCTGAAAATGGCATCAACAAAGGGTTTGCAGTGCTAAACTCAACAGCTTTCTAGCTTTCAGGAACAGGCAGACTTGAATCAGAAAACCCAATTTTTCAACACAATTTTGGCATTTTACTGGGGCATACCCCATTTTTGCAATTTGTTGTGCTTTCAGCCTCCTTCCAGTCAGTGACAGGAATGGGCATGAAACCAATGCTGGATCCCAGAAACCTAACCATTTCTGAACAGTAGACAAAATTATGAATTCAGCAAGGGGTCATTTGTGTAGATCCTACAAGGGTTTCCTACAGAAAATAACAGCTGAAAAAGAAAAATATTGAAATTGAGGTGAAAAAAACATCAATTTTTCTCTACGTTTTACTCTGTAACGTTTCCCTGCAATGTCAGATTATGGAAAGCAATATACTGTTACGTCTGCTGGCCTCCTCTGGTTGCGGGGATATATAGGGCTTGTAGGTTCATCAAGAACCCGAGGAACCCAGAGCCAATAAATGAGCTGCACCCTGCAGTGCGTTTTCATTCTATACCGGGTATACAGCAATTAATTTGCTGAAATATAGAGAGTAAAAAATTGCTATCAAGAAAACCTTTGCATTTCCAAAAAGGGCACAAGATAAGGTGCTGAGGAGCAGTGGTTATTTGCACATCTCTGAATTCCGGGGTGACCATACAAGCATGTGAATTATAGGGAATTTCTCAAATAGATGTCTTTTTTACACACTCTCCTATATTTGGAAGGAAAAAATGTAGAGAAAGACAAGGGGCAATAGCACTTGTTTTGCTAATCTATGTTCCCCCAAGTCTCCCGATAAAAATGATACTTCACTTGTGTGGGTAGGCCTAGCGCCCGCGACAGGAAACGCCCCAAAGCGCAGCGTGGACACATCCAAAATTTTGGGAGAAAACAGAGGTGTTTTTTGCGAAGTGCCTACCTGTAGATTTTGGCCTCTAGCTCAGCCGGCACGTAGGGAAATCTACCAAACCCGTGCATTTCTGAAAACTAGAGACCTAGGGGAATCCAAGGAGGGGTGACTTGCGGGGCTCGGACCAGGTTCTGTTACCCAGAATCCTTTGCAAACCTCAAAATTTGGCTAAAAAAACACATGTTCCTCACATTTCTGTGGCAGAAAGTTCTGGAATCTGAGAGGAGCTACAAATTTCCTTCCACCCAGCGTTCCCCCAAGTCTCCCGATAAAAATGATACCTCACTTGCGTGGGTAGGCCTAGCGCCGGCGACAGGAAACACCCCAAAGCGCAACGTGGACACATCCTAAATTTTGGAAAAAAACAGAGGTGTTTTTTGCGAAGTGCCTACCTGTAGATTTTCACCTCTAGCTCAGCCGGCACCTAGGGAAACCTACCAAACCTGTGCATTTCTGAAAACTAGAGACCTAGGGGAATCCAAGGAGGGGTGACTTGCGGGGCTCGGACCAGGTTCTGTTACCCAGAATCCTTTGCAAACCTCAAAATTTGGCTAAAAAAACACATGTTCCTCACATTTCTGTTGCAGAAAGTTCTGGAATCTGAGAGGAGCTACACATTTCCTTCCACCCAGGGTTCCCCCAAGTCTCCCCAATAAAAATGATACCTCACTTGCGTGGGTAGGCCTAGCGCCGGCGACAGGAAACACCCCAAAGCGCAACGTGGACACATCCTAAATTTTGGAAAAAAACAGAGGTTTTTTTTGCGAAGTGCCTACCTGTAGATTTTGGCCTCTAGCTCAGCCGGCACCTAGGGAAACCTACCAAACCTGTGCATTTCTGAAAACTAGAGACCTAGGGGAATCCAAGGAGGGGTGATTTGCGGGGCTCGGACCAGGTTCTGTTACCCAGAATCCTTTGCAAACCTCAAAATTTGGCTAAAAAAAACACATGTTCCTCACATTTCTGTGGCAGAAAGTTCTGGAATCTGAGAGGAGCTACAAATTTCCTTCCACCCAGCGTTCCCCCCAAGTCTCCCGATAAAAATGATACCTCACTTGCGTGGGTAGGCCCAGCGCCGGCGACAGGAAACACCCCAAAGCGCAACGTGGACACATCCTAAATTTTGGAAAAAAACAGAGGTGTTTTTTGCGAAGTGCCTACCTGTAGATTTTGGCCTCTAGCTCAGCCGGCACCTTGGGAAACCTACCAAACCTGTGCATTTCTGAAAACTAGAGACCTAGGGGAATCCAAGGAGGGGTGACTTGCGGGGCTCGGACCAGGTTCTGTTACCCAGAATCCTTTGCAAACCTCAAAATTTGGCTAAAAAAACACATGTTCCTCACATTTCTGTGGCAGAAAGTTCTGGAATCTGAGAGGAGCTACAAATTTCCTTCCACCCAGCGTTCCCCCAAGTCTCTCGATAAAAATGATACCTCACTTGCGTGGGTAGGCCTAACGCCGGCGACAGGAAACACCCCAAAGTGCAACGTGGACACATCCTAAATTTTGGAAAAAAACAGAGGTGTTTTTTGCGAAGTGCCTACCTGTAGATTTTGGCCTCTAGCTCAGCCGGCATCTAGGGAAACCTACCAAACCTGTGCATTTCTGAAAACTAGAGACCTAGGGGAATCCAAGGAGGGGTGACTTGCGGGGCTCGGACCAGGTTCTGTTACCCAGAATCCTTTGCAAACCTCAAAATTTGGCTAAAAAAACACATGTCCCTCACATTTTTGTGGCAGAAACTTCTGGAATCTGAGAGGAGCTACAAATTTCCTTCCACCCAGCGTTCCCCCAAGTCTCCTGATAAAAATGATACCTCACTTGCGTGGATAGGCCTAGCGCTGGCGACAGGAAACACCCCAAAGCGCAACGTGGACACATCCTAAATTTTGGAAAAAAACAGAGGTGTTTTTTGCGAAGTGCCTACCTGTAGATTTTGGCCTCTAGCTCAGCCGGCACCTAGGGAAACCTACCAAACCTGTGCATTTCTGAAAACTAGAGACCTAGGGGAATCCAAGGAGGGGTGACTTGCGGGGCTCGGACCAGGTTCTGTTACCCAGAATCCATTGCAAACCTCAAAATTTGGCTAAAAAAACACATGTTCCTCACATTTCTGTGGCAGAAAGTTCTGGAATCTGAGAGGAGCTACAAATTTCCTTCCACCCAGCGTTCCCCCAAGTCTCCCGATAAAAATGATACCTCACTTGCGTGGGTAGGCCTAGCGCCGGCGACAGGAAACACCCCAAAGCGCAACGTGGACACATCCTAAATTTTGGAAAAAAACAGAGGTGTTTTTTGCGAAGTGCCTACCTGTAGATTTTGGCCTTTAGCTCAGCCGGCAACTAGGGAAACCTACCAAACCTGTGCATTTCTGAAAACTAGAGACCTAGGGGAATCCAAGGAGGGGTGACTTGCGGGGCTCGGACCAGGTTCTGTTACCCAGAATCCTTTGCAAACCTCAAAATTTGGCTAAAAAAACACATGTTCCTCACATTTCTGTGGCAGAAAGTTCTGGAATCTGAGAGGAGCTACAAATTTCCTTCCACCCAGCGTTCCCCCAAGTCTCCCGATAAAAATGATACCTCACTTGCGTGGGTAGGCCTAGCGCCGGCGTCAGGAAACACCCCAAAGTGCAACGTGGACACATCCTAAATTTTGGAAAAAAACAGAGGTGTTTTTTGCGAAGTGCCTACCTGTAGATTTTGGCCTCTAGCTCAGCCGGCATCTAGGGAAATCTACCAAACCTGTGCATTTCTGAAAACTAGAGACCTAGGGGAATCCAAGGAGGGGTGACTTGCGGGGCTCGGACCAGGTTCTGTTACCCAGAATCCTTTGCAAACCTCAAAATTTGGCTAAAAAAGGGGGGGCAGAAATGGCCTAAAATAAATTTCCACCCCCCCAGCCGCCACTTCCCCCGGGAGCGACCCTTGCCTACGCGGTCGCTCCCCCTGCGTGACATTGGCGCCAAAAAACAAATCCCTGGTGCCTAGTGGTTTCTGCCCCCTTGGTGGCAGATTGACCTAAAATCGGCCAATTTGCCCCCCAGGGGAGCGACCCTTGCCTGATGGGTCGCTCCCCATCTCGAAAAAAACAAACAAACAAAAAAAAAACACAACAAAAAAATTTTCCCTGGTGCCTAGAGGGTTCTGCCCCCCCTGTGGGCAGTTCGGCCTAGTAATAGGCCGATCTGCCCCCAGGTGGGGCAGAAATGGCCTAAAATAAATTTCCACCCCCCCAGCCGCCACCTCCCCCGGGAGCGACCCTTGCCTACGGGGTCGCTCCCCCTGCGTGACATTGGTGCCAAAAAACAAATCCCCGGTGCCTAGTGGTTTCTGCCCCCTTGGTGGCAGATTGACCTAAAATCGGCCAATCTGCCCCCAAGGGGGGCAGAAATGGCCTAAATACAATTTGCCCCCCAGGGGAGCAACCCTTGCCTGATGGGTCGCTCCCCATCTCGAAAAAAACAAACAACAAAAAAAAAACACAAAAAAAAAAATTTGCCCTGGCGCCTAGAGGTTTCTGCCCCCCCTGGGGGCAGAAATGGCCTAAAATAAATTGCCCTCCCCCCCAGGGAGCGACCCTTGCCTAAGGGGTCACTCCCTTTGCATGAAATTCACGCAAAGAAAAAATTCCCTGGTGTCTAGTGGTTTCTACCCCCCTTGGGGGCAGATTGGCCTCATCAAAGTAGGCCAATCTACCCCAAAGGGGGGCAGAAATGGCCAAAATATAATTTTCCCCCAAGGGGAGCGACCCTTGCCTAAGGGGTCGCTCCCCACCAAAAAAAAAAGAAATGAAACATAAAAACAAAAAAAAAAAAAAAAAAATTGTCCCTGGTGCCTAGAGGTTTCTGCCCAGGGGGGGCAGAAAAGGCCTTCTCAAAAAAATGCCCCCCCTGGGAGCGACCCTTGCCCAAGGGGTCTCTCCCTTTTGTCAGTTTCAATAAAAAAAAACAAAAAATCCCTGGTGTCTAGTGGGGTTTCAAAAGCCGGATTGCAAGCAATCCGGCTTTTGAAACCCTCGGAGGGACTTCAAAGGGAAGGAAATACTTTTCCCCACTTTTCCCCACTTTTCCCCTCCGGGCCTCCCAAGTGATTGAAAAAGAAATGCTTTTGCATTTCTTTTTCAATCGCGCTGGAAGCAGAGCTTCCAGCGCGACTAGGGAGGCCCCTGTGACAAATCAGCGCGCGCTCGCGTGCTGACGTCACAGGGGGGGTGGGGGAGTCGGGGGTGGAAGGGGAAGGTCTTCCCCTTCCATCCCGACTTTGGGGGGGGAAGGGGGGTGCACAGGGGGCGCGCTAGCGCACCCCCAAGTTCCCCTGTGCCATGGACGAGATGATCTCGTCCAAGGCACAGGGGAACTGTAGCCTTGGACGAGATCATCTCGTCCAAGGCACAGAACCGGTTAATCTTTCTATAAAGTTGTAGAGTGTAGTTTCTGTCTAGAGTGGTTTTTAAGGCAATGTGCCATTGCTCCACTGTGTTGTTTGTTTTTCTGTGCCAAGGTGCTGTCATGGACATTGCACCATTGTATTTGGAATTTGGGTTGGCATCTGCGTTCAGAGCAATGCGTTCTGTTAATACAAGGCCCATATTTATACATCATTTGCACCAAATTTGCGTATTGTTTTACACAAATTTGGCACAAACCTAACTCCAGATTTATATTTTCAATTTAGACACATCTAATGTCAAAATATAGGAGTTTGCACCATTTTTTTGATGAGTGCACCTACCTTGCGTCAACGAGATGCAAGGTAGGCATTCCCATCGAAAAAAATGGGGCTATCCCAATTGCCCCATATGTATTCCCTGTGCTAAAATGATGCACGGGTAAGAGGAGGAGCTAAATAATGGTGTAAAGCTTGCTTTAACCATTATTTACCACCTGGGTCAGACCAGGCGTTAGGAGACCTCTGGACCCATTTCAATGGTTAAACACCATGGAATGGGTCCACAGGTGCCCTCCTCAAGCCCCAGGAGCACTCCCACCAGAGGGACACCAGAGGATGGGGGACCCCATATCAGGTAAATCCAGGTATGAATTTATTTTGCCACCTGGGGCCCTAACTTGGGGCCCACTGCATGGCACAGGGTGCAATGACCATGTCCAGGGGACACTTGTCCCCTGTGCTGGACTTTGGGGTAGTGGGCATGACTCCTGTCTTTCCAAAGACAGGAGTCATGTTTTGGGTGGTTGTGCACCAGGAAATGGCGCTAGTCTGGTTAGAGGCATTTTATTGCCTCTAACTAGGCTAGAATCATTTTTTGACACACGACCCCTCCTTCCCTACTGCCACCCCCACCCAGCTAGCGTCTTTTTAAAGATGCTAGCCCAAGATTAGTGCCAGCTTGCACCATTCCTTTAATATGGTGCTGTAGAATGGCGCAAGCCAGCTCTATACCTTTTGCCCCAAAACTGTGTTTGTGCAGTTTTGTGACAAATAGTATAAATATGCCCACAAGTGTCTTTGAACTAATCCATTAGTGGTCTCAGTTTGTCTTCATTTTGGTGGTAGAAAGGGCTTTGTGAAGTGTAGCGATGAGCTACTTCTATGAAAGGGACATGGGCTAGTACAATCATGTTTTCTTCATTTCAAAAAGCAATCAGCTGTTTGTAGCATGTTCTACACTTAGATTTGTGGAAGTGTCCCCATATGCTGTATTCAAAATTATACCTAGAGCTTTGTATGGGTGTGTGAGGGCACATTTTAAAATGGTTTGAATCATGGCTTATTCAAAGTCTATTATTATTTTATATGGGTAGTAGTTATTTGTTTGATATTAACTTGGTTTAAGAGGCCATAGAAAGTTCTGGTTTGTTTATTTGGTAGTAGGACAAATATAAATTGTTGGGTTTTGTTTTAATATTCACCATTCATGATGTATATATGAGTGAATGGTTTGAGACACAGTTAATCTCTTCCATCATGGAAGTTGACATTGGCTTAGTTTTAGTAAGTTGTTTGCTGTAGAGAATTTTAGGATTAATATATCATTGTTTTAGGTTGCCATATAAACAGTAAGGTTCCTCATTATGTGTAATGCTCATTATGTGTAATTGGTGAATGTTCAGGTATTTATATGTGTTGGTATCATTTAGAAGCAGGAGGGGTATCGCTGGTGACTTTTGTAGTACATATAATTAAATGTTTTAAAGTGGGTACAAATGATAGTTGGCTTGTGATATGTTGGGGAATTTGGGAAGTGTATCTTTTAGGATTTGGGTTGTGGGTTCCTGGGAGGTAGTTCGTGGCTCTCTTATATGCTGCAATTCATCCCTTCTGTTTCATTCACATTTAGAGTGCGATAGTCCTCTCTTACATGAATTACACCACGTTTTGTAGTTGGCCTCCCATAGCATGCATCAGAATAATATTTCTAATTCATATTTCTTTTGATGCACTTTCTTGGTTGTAGGTTTAACCCATTTGACTTAGCGTCTGATTTAGAGTTGGACAGAGGGGGTTGCTCTGTCACAAATGTGACTGATATCTAGTTCACCATATTATGATCCCATTATAGCCTATAGCCTATGTAGATCATAATACAGGAGACAGGACATCCATCACGTTTGTGATGGAGTAACCCATCTGCCAAACTCTTGACAGGGTGGCTGCCACTGTAGTGGTGACCTCCCCGCTAACCCCATTATGGCTTTCCCGCTGGGCTCATATACCGAGATTTCTACCCATCAGCACAGTGGGAAAGTGGCAGCAGCATTGCCTCCGGCTTGTAATTGGGTCGGCGTCAATGCTGCCACCTGCAGGGGCCACCAGCACCCTTGTAAGGTACACTCTCTGCACAGCAGACAGTGCACATTACGAGGGTGCTGGGCAGGGAGACCACTGAACTGGACATGCCACAGGCATAGGCAGTGCAAGGGCCCCCTGCAAAAGTTCTCCCCCAGCCTTTTCATGACAGTGAAACAGAGAATCAGGTTGTAATCAACAGGGCGACGCTGCGTGCAGTGCCATCCTGGCTGATTGCAACCTGCACCCGCTGCCTGACCCTCGGGATCACCGATCCTGGTGGAGATAGCGGTGGGACTGCCAGGGTAGTAATGTGGTGGTTGGACCGCCACAGCAGCGGTGGTCCAGACTGCCACTGTGCCTCTGGCGATCTAATGACCGCCACACTTGTAATTAGGCACTATATTAGCCCCTTAGTAATTGTTTTCTTTCTGGGCTGTTCTGTATTTGGCTATCTTTCTTATTGTATCTGAAAGTAATGTAATAATATAAAGAAATACACTTTTTAAGAGTTTATATGTTTGATATTTATTCAAAAATTATGAAACAACTTCGATTTTTTATACTTACATGTATATTTCTTCAGATGTTTCCACTGTTTATCAGCTTTTCCATTGGGGATGTTCTAATAAGGAGCAGGTGATTTATTTTCTATTTGAAGAAGCAAAACCTGTCAGTCTCATTTAAAATAGTTATTGCTTGGTAATTGGTAGAGGTTGAGGTCAGTAGGTTTAATTTTACTTAACATTGGGGTGAGTTTATATTTTTTATTAATTCAAGTATACTTACTTTGTTAGGTCATTTTGCTAATTCATGGTATGTGTTGTTTGGTGTTTTTTTCTGGCAGTTTATGACTTTTCAAATGCATAGATCTGCACTACAAGTTTGGCAGAGGGGATTACACCGTCACAAACATGATGGCTATCCTATCTGCAGTATTACAAGTTATATTATGTCCTATAGAACTTATAATATGGCAGACGGGATATCTGTCATGTTTGTGACGGAGTTATCCTCTCTTCAAAACTTCTAATGAGACCCATAGTTTTTTCTTTAAAGAGGTACATGTAAAGAGATAGATGTTGGAGAGTGTTTTGTTAATTATTTGTCATTTTACTTTTTTTGAGTCCATTTATAAGTAAGTGTTACTTTAAATATAAGTTTTGCATACTTGGTTAGTCGAGATGTGTAATTCTTCTTTAAGGGTCTGGTCACAGTATTCGGCAGAGGTTCCTTTTCTTGCATCAAATGTCATTTTTAAAGTATTAACTTGATAAAATGAGTGTGCATTTTATATTGTTGGTTTAATTGTTTGTATTGTTTCAGGTTTTTTCCTGTTTTATTGTATCTGTTACATTGGTTTTAGCTTGGTTTTGTTTACGACTTATGTCCTTTATGGTAGACAATAATTAAAAATATATATATATATATATATATAAATATATATATATATATATATATATATATGTGTATGTATATATATATACATATATGCAAAAAACAAAGGAGAACTCTGGGAAGTTCCCAATTTTAGGTGGAGAGCTGCTCTAGTAAAGAGCACCCTGCAACACCAGCGACACTCTAGATTTGCTCACCTCAAATGTCTGCTTATCTAGCAAAGTCTTTAAGCATAGGATTAGCACAGTGCTATCCTCGCCGAGCTAAGACTTTGTCACTATCTAGCTCGGCGAGGATAGCACTGTGCTAATCCTATGCTTAAAGACTTTGCTAGATAAGCAGACATTTGAGGTGAGCAAAACTAGAGTGTCGCTGGTGTTGCAGGGTGCTCTTTACTAGAGCAGCTCTCCACCTAAAATTGGGAACTTCCCAGAGTTCTCCTTTGTTTTTTGCATAATTTATGCGTTGCTCTCTCCCTGAAAGGGTTTTGGTTTGACTTATACTGGGTGCTCCCTTGTGTCTGGACAAAGCTATACTCCTCTGAAGAGCTCTAATGAGAGCGAAACACGTGTCAGGGGTTGCTTTATTCATTCCAGGTTGGCTTGGATGGTATTTGACCAGTCCAAAGCTGTAATACTGTCCCTGGAGTGGTAAATGGCTTTTGTCATTTTACAGCTCGGCAAGGATGACACCATGTCAATCCTATGCTTAAAGATTTTGCTGTACAAATGGCAAAAGACTTTGTCACTATCTAGCTCGGCGAGGATAGCACTGTGCTAATCCTATGCTTAAAGACTTTGCTAGATAAGCAGACATTTGAGGTGAGCAAATCTAGAGTGTCGCTGGTGTTGCAGGGTGCTCTTTACTAGAGCAGCTCTCCACTAAAATTGGGAACTTCCCAGAGTTCTCCTTTGTTTTTTGCATAATTTATGCGTCGCTCTATCCCTGAAAGGGTTTTGGTTTGACTTATACTGGGTGCTCCCTTGTGTCTGGACAAAGCTATACTCCTCTGAAGAGCTCTAATGAGAGCGAAACACGTGTCAGGGGTTGCTTTATTCATTCCAGGTTGGCTTGGATGGTATTTGACCAGTCCAAAGCTGTAATACTGTCCCTGGAGTGGTAAATGGCTTTTGTCATTTTACAGCTCGGCAAGGATGACACCATGTCAATCCTATGCTTAAAGATTTTGCTGTACAAATGGCAAAAGACTTTGTCACTATCTAGCTCGGCGAGGATAGCACTGTGCTAATCCTATGCTTAAAGACTTTGCTAGATAAGCAGACATTTGAGGTGAGCAAATCTAGAGTGTCGCTGGTGTTGCAGGGTGCTCTTTACTAGAGCAGCTCTCCACCTAAAATTGGGAACTTCCCAGAGTTCTCCTTTGTTTTTTGCGTAATTTATGCGTCGCTCTATCCCTGAAAGGGTTTTGGTTTGATATATACATATATATATATTGTATAAAACCTCAAATACCGGTGCAACCTCTCTGGGTGAGCCGAACCCATGAGATAAATATGTAAACCAAGGATTAGCAGTGCAGTCCATTGAGGATATTAATAAACCTTATTTTATTGTAAGACTGGAAACAGAAGAACAACGGGTTTCGACCATAAGGTCTTTTTCGAGTTCAAACATCCTGTTACTGTTGCAGATCCTATTTATAGTGACACACTTATTACTATAACAAATGCATACTGGGAGTTGTAGTTCAATAGTAAATATAACCTAGTTAAACATTATTAATCAATTTAATAATAATTTAAGGCGACTAGAATCGAGGTTTATAATACAGATGAAATGCGTTGTTCTTCTGTTTCCAGTCTTACAATAAAATAAGGTTTATTAATATCCTCAATGGTGTGCACTGCTAATCCTTGGTTTACATATTTCTCTCATGGGTTTCATCTTTAGTTATATATTTTATTGGATTGAATTGTAAGTATTTTGATGTACTAGATTGATTTTTAATTTAACCATGTTTAAGCAATTTGATTTATGGAAAAAAATAGTTTTTTATATTTAATAATGATCATGTCATTATTTCGCCGATATTATTGTTGTGGATATCTTGTGAGTCAGATAGGAAGGCAACATTTTTGTTAATGATATTTATTTGCTGATATTTGTGTGTATTGATATTGAATGCATCAATATTATGTCAGTAATCCAACATTTTAGATATTTTGGAAAGAACTGAAGGAGAATGGTACATGTGCTCTTTCTGGAGCAACACAAAAACACCAAGAATGCCTGATCCTTTTATGACATCTAACACTTGTCAAGTGAAGAGTACATTTTCAAATATCTGGCACATTGTGATTTTGAAGAGAACTGCCTATGCTGTGGATTTCACTGGTACCACTTGTATTTGTCATTTATTTGTTCACATTTCTAAGTGTGTCTTTGATAAAAGTACTCCCTTTTATCCTTACTGACAACATAATGATCCACCTGCCAGATTTATATGTGGGCTAACCTTTGGTGTAACCACACCGGAGACTACTTTGTCTCCACTTTGGATTACTACATCCCTCTGATCAGCCAATGGAGCTAGGGCTTTGGTGATTGACCTTTACATCCACCTACCTAATTTAGATGAGTGGACATACGGGTCAGTTTTCACTGACCGTCTCTACCAGTAAAATCCTAATGATAAGACCCAGGCCCGTATTTATACTCCGTTTGCGCCGAATTAGCGTCGTTTTTTTCGACGCAAATTCGGCGCAAAACTAACGCCATATTTATACTTTGGCGTTAGATGCGTCTAGCGCCAAAGTATGCCTTAATGAGATGCAAGGAAGGCGTTCCCGTCTAAAAAAATGACGGCGACGCAAATGCGTCGTATTTATACTCCCGGGCAAAAATCACGCCCGGGAGGTGGCGGGTCAAAAAACCCCGCATTTGCGCCACTTTTTAACGCCTGGGTCAGGGTAGGCGTTAAGGGGCCTGTGGGCTCAAAATTAGCCCACAGGTGCCCTCCCCTGCCCCCAGGGACCCCCCCTGCCACCCCTGCCCACCCCAGGAGGACACCCAAGGATGGAGGGACCCACCCCAGGGACATTCAGGTAAGTTCACGTAAGTATAATTTTTTATATTTTTCAATTTTTTTGGGGTGGCATAGGGGGGCCTTATTTGTGCCCCCCTACATGCCACTATGCCCAATGACCATGCCCAGGGGACATAAGTCCCCTGGGCATGGCCATTGGGCAAGGGGGCATGACTCCTGTCTTTACTAAGACAGGAGTCATTTAAATGGCGTCTGGGCGTCGAAAAAATGGCGCAAATCGGGTTAAGACGATTTTTTAGCGTCAACCCGACTTGCGCCATTTTAAGACGCCCTAGCGCCATTTTCCCCCTACGCCGGCGCTGCCTGGTCTACGTGGTTTTTTTCCACGCACACCAGGCAGCGCCGGTCTGCTTGCGCCGGCTAACGCCATTCCATAAATACGGCGCCCGCATGGCGCTTCGGAATGGCGTTAGACGGCGCTAAATTTTTGGACGCTAAACTGCGTTAGCGCAGTTTAGCGTCAAAAAGTATAAATATGGGCCCCAGTGTTTAACACCTCCCTTGCCATGGGAGAATTGTGTTTTTTTTTTTTTTTTCAAGAAGAAAATCCCACTTCGGGATTTCCTTGTAGGAAATAAAAAATAGGTTTTGACAGACTGCTCTGTCATACTGACAGAGCCATTTGTTAAATTTAAAAGGAATTGACTGGAACATCTGTGACCTGTGTACCTGCTAACCCTTCACAACCCTTCAGAAATGATTGCGGGTGTGTCTGTCATTTCTAATTATTGGAGGTCTGATGCATTTAACTCTGCCCAGAAAATAAATCAGCCCCAAAGTTCAAAGGGTACTTTGGGGCTCATTACAAGTTTGGTGGTCCAAGAACCACCATGTTGAGGTGGCGTTTGAACCGTCAACAGGCTGGAGGAGAAGAAGCCATATTATGATCAAGTTTTTCAAAATTATCAGATCTGCTACTTATATGATCAACTATGACCATATTTAAAAATCTTCAAGCTATTCATCTCCCATCTAGCTTTACATCTCTTATCCATCAACATCTTAAAGACTTTCTGCTGCTTAGCCATTCTTTTTATGTGCTCCCACATTAATAATTATACCCCCGATGAATGACTTGCAGACATTTCACACTATATTATAACTGGCTGTACTCACATTGAAATCAAAGAATAACTCAGGCTCTCATCTCAATACCTTCACTACTTCTAAATATGAAAGAATAACTCTATCCACTGTCCACCTGATATTAACTTCAGGACTTAAGAATTTTAACACCGCCATGAGCGCTGAATGATCCGAGCAATATGCTGCGATATGCTCAACTACTGTAACTTTATCCAACAAATTAGCATTGACCAGAAAGCAGTCTATTCTTGAGCTGGGCCAATACTTTGTCTATAAAATGTGTAGTCCCTCTGTTTCCCTGCTCATCTGTGTCATATGTCTCACAAGCCAAAATTGTGTATCTTTTTCCGTAAGAGGTTTCTGACTTTGGGCTTACTAATAGTACCGTCTTTGTCAACCATCCAAAATCAGGAATGAAAACAATATATTAGTCTCCACTGATTAGCAGAGGTGCTGACAATTCCTGCTGGTTCATCGCCATGTTAGTCAATGGCTCTGTATTGTCCGTATTTGAACCGTAATAGCCAGCACAGGTGAACATACCCTGCCTAGATGAACATGCACCTGCCTCCTAATTCTGCCTTATACTATACCAACTCTACTCCCTCATTTCTCTTGACTATAACTGCTATTCCTCACACACATATTGATTGCTCTGTAATAACCACTTTTTGAATTAACCCTGTACACTAAACATTAACCTACATTCTGTCAGTGTTAAATGGGTTTCTGGAAGTATTATTATTTGTGCAAATGTATCTCATAAATACTGGCATGTCAGCTTCTTCCTGCTCTTGTTACAAGGCCATTGGCATTACACACCATTATTTTAACTGTTACTGGTTTCTGTACCTGTCCCAAAAGTTTGCATTCTTCATTGTTCCATTCTTACCACCGCTATTGTATCCGACTGGCAATGAGAATTTGTTCAATCTTTCCTAAAATAATTTGCATTTTCTCTCACTATGCTCCCCACTCTGTGACCCCACCTGTACCCTCCTCTTGGGAACCCATCTTAAGCCCTGTGGCATCCCATTTATGCTGATATTGGCCAAAGCCCTAAAGTAGAAAGATGGTTACAACCAATGGCAAGTTATCACATGTCAAACTGACTCCACAAAGAACCGAAAACTCCACTCAGTGACTTACTCCACCTGTACCTGCCTATACCTCGTAACTCACCCTTCCAAACCCCCCACCTACATGTATAAAAAGCTAAAAAGTAGTATACATTTTTTTATCAGTTTAATCATCTCATCAACCTTTTTCACTGACCTGAAGTTATGTGTCTCATTTTTCCACACTATTCTCAGCATCGTGGGAATCTAAGCTGCACCTTGGCCCCTACCTTCACCATTTCTGCTATTCTCTGTCCCAGTTCCCACTGCCACTGCTCTGTCACTCTACAGATGTCAGCTCTGATTGTGTAGGTGTAATTTTCCCCATCCCCCATCTAGTGTCTTGGTCTTAACTGGACTACCTAAGATCATTTCTTTCATAATACAAGTTGTAAAATTATTTAAAATTCACCTCGGTTTTTTTAGTTTTTGAATTCTCCTTGTGCCTGAAGAGATCTTATTGAATTTTCTGTATCTCTTTCCCTAGATATACTACTGGATTACTTGTCAAGACTCCTTCCCTCAGAAGGGTAATCACAAACCCTTTCAAATCTCTTCCCTCAAAACGGTTAACTTTTCACTTGTATAGCACACTACTCACCTGTTAGGGTCTCAAGGTGCTGTACGCATACCACTGTGGAACCCCTCCTGGCTTTTCCCTGTGAGGTGCCCACTCCTGGACAGCCCCAGAGTGAAGCCAGGCATCCAAGCACTGTGAGAGCTGTTGTGGAGATTAAGCAAGCTATTGCCCAGAGTTATAGAGTGGGACCCATTAATTAGACTAGGCACCGAGGTAAGAATTATCTGGTCCAAGGGAATTGAGCCCAAGACACGCTGAGGTGGGAATTGAACCCTGGTCCCAGGCCAGATCTCCACATCAGGGTCTGCCGCTCTAACCATTGTGCCACACTTCTCCACCTCAAGACCCCTGGCACATTAAAAATTCTCAAGTTGTTACATCAGGAGTGGATTTCCAATCTTTCTACATCCTCCTGCAGGGATTGATTCAGAGACCTTAGAACAGTTTATTCAGATGAGTTAACTTCTATCCCACGCTGGGCTTTTTCCATGCTAGAGTCTAGTGCCACTGTTTGTGATATAATGCCATGACGTTTTATCTCTAGAGCTTGACATGCATTTTTAATGCTTTTCTGGTTAGTTCCTGAGATTGAAAACCTCTTTGGAATCTCAGTACGGAGATCCTGGAGCATCTAATCTATTGAGATGCTTGCAGAGTCGCTACCTGAGCACCTTGGAGGTGTACCTCCTACATCCAGATTATCAACATCCTTAGTTCTAGGAAGGAGTGATGTTATACCCTCTCCATGTTCCTCTCCCTTCACAGCCCTACTGAACACCTCAAGTATGTTCTCCAAAGACAGGCTGTTTCACCTTCTAGCAACATCCATTAAGGGTTGAGGGTTCCGGGATTAATTTGCCATGATTGTAAAGTAGGAGCTTAGAGACAATTGCCCTATTCCCAGGACAGGGAGCAGTTCCCTTAGACTCACCTAGCCCTCTCATCCCCACACTTTTCTGAGTGATGCCAACACTTAGTTTTTATAAAGCACTCTTCTTCTGGGAAGGTGGTTTACCCAACAGTGGGGTAGAGGCAAGCTCTGTCCAGGCTGCTGCAGTATCTACATTGACTTCAGTATATACTAATGCTGTGTTATTTCCCCCACCTTCAGCTTCTCTTTTCCTACTTCACAAGGGATAGCTGCCTCTTTTCCCAGCCATCTTACTCTGGCTGTTCTTGTCTGGCTTTCTATTCACCTGACACATTTTTCTGGGTCGCTTCCCCCTATCTGTGCTGGAACTGTATGTAGAACAGCCTTTATTCTCTGCATAGGTCACTCAGCATGGCTTTTCCTCTTTCTATTATCTGTCTACGTGCAATTGGTGCATCTCCCAATATCCAGCATCTTTTGCTGACTCTGACAATGCCAAAAGCAAGTCGCGCTAGAGCTCTAGGTCTCTCCATCAGTAAGCTACCACTCAACTCCAACCGGACTCTGTGCCCATTAAAGGTAGGTGATGTATCTAAAGCATGTGGGCAACAGGTAAATGAGGGCAGGCACTTCTTGCTGGTGGAGCTGCCCATGTGAAGCCGTCCTGTTCTCTGTCCCTCCCGCAGTGCTGACGCGCAGCTGCAAGTTCAGCTGACTGTCATGTTCCTCCCATAAATAAATTAGGTGTTTGAGAATTGAGGATCACCCAAAAGATAGATAAGATGCCTAATGTCAACTTAGAGAGCATGACAAAGGAAGTGCAGGGAGCTTTAAGTAAATGGGCAAACCTCCCTTTATAAATATATGGGAGGGTAAATGTAATACAAATCACAGTATTGCTAAAACTGACCTTTCTGTGTGATAATATTCTGCTTACCTTGCTGAAGGAAGAATATAACTGTCATACAGAGAAAGATAGGTGCTTTCATTTGCGCTCCAAAGAGTGCTAGATTGTCATGGAAAACATTGAGAAGAAAGTTAGCTAAAGGAGGTCTAGCTCTTCCAGACATTCAGCTGTATTTATATGCTTTTCAGTTAAAAAATTGTAGATCTCTGCCTGCCAATGCTGATGATTCATATACAAAGAGCCTTTATCATGGCATGTTGGGAACTTGGGACAGAAAGGCCCTCTGTATAAGAATGGGGACCTGAAATTCTTCAAAAAGGTGCAATTGAAAATATTTCAGATCTTTTTGGAGATATGGTATAGAGTAAGGAAGGTTCTCAGTATTGATTATTATTTGATGTATGCACCTCTCTGGAACTTGCCCAGGACTCCATTTTTGGAAGACAAGCTGACCCTTCCTATGATGAAACTAGGATTAATATGATGGAGGCAGCTAAGGGATGAAAGGATGCTTATTAGTTGGGGTCATTTTGTGGAGGTAACAGGGGAAGAATTCAGCAGATTCAAGTATCCCGAACTGGCCTCATGGTGGGTTAGTCAAACGTGGAACACAAAAACAGATTGGGAGTATGAAGATACTGTTGGAGCCTAACCCATTAAAGAAGGAGATGACAGTATGATATTGGGAGTTTGTAAAGGCAGACGAGGAACACATGAAGATGACAGACCATTTGTGTGAGGGATGCTTGCCGAGCACAGAGCAACTAGAGTTATAGGAAGTATCTTGGATTTATTTATATGCTATAGTTAAATCTGCTGCTTGAAAGAAGAACCATTTTTTGCTATACAAATAACATGCCTTATGCTGAGAAAGAAAATTAAATTCAGTAAGGGTGTGGTTCCTTGTTGTAGAAGGTATGGAGAAGAGGGAGCAAATGATGAGCATATGTTTGTGAGCTTCCCCACCTTAAAGAGCTTCTGGCACAAAGTAAGTAAAATAATCTCTCACCTGGTGTCAACAAAGGTGCAGGCAAGCCCTTCTTTGATTCTTTTTGTCCTAGATATGCTCTGAGAAATGGCATTCAAATGACCTGTTAAAAGTGTCTTTTTTACGTAATGCATATTGCTAGATGTGAGATTTGTCATAATTGGCTTAGGCCAGAACCACCAACTATACATAATTGGATAGAAGCAGCTAAGAAAGAGTCTTTTATGGACTTGGCATGCCAACAGACTAGAACTTCAAAGAGGATAGGGGCATGTTTCTTGGATAGGGTGTCACATAGTCTCTTGCCCAATGATTAACTCCTTTTACCAGTATTGACCATTAACCCACACATAAAGGTCCTTACGACCCCATATGGTCTCCCCAGAATCCTTTAGGTGGTTAAGGCCCTCCCCGTAGAATAGCAGCACGTGAAGGCTAGTGGAGACAAACAAGAGCAGGCATTAAAAGGTGCCTTTCATTCTTTGTAATGGGGCCTTATGTACCCTGCAGCAGTAGCGCCAATATTTCGGCTGTACTCCTGCAGAGTACAGCAATAGCGTCATGAAAAATGATGCTATTGCCCCCTACCCTGCTACATGGTGCACTGTATTTTAAATACGGCATACACATGGTGGCGGTAGGGGGTGTTAAGGGGCACAGGGAAAGTGGTGCAGCACTCGGTTCAGCACCATCTTCCAAAAATCTGCCCAGTAGTGCTTTGTTATAAATCAACTTGGTAGGCTCATGAAAGGTGTAACGTGGCAAAAGACAACGTTTTACAAATCAGACTCCCATAACAATTCAATTTGGGTACTTTACAAAAGTAACAAGAAATATGGCAAAATATTAGCATCTCGCGTTTCAACAAAGTGGGCAGTGAGTAAATACTTACTCTTAGAAAGAACGGGATACTGCAACATTAACAAAAGTGGAATCCAAGAATAAAGATATTAGTGTCCAAACCAACATACAGCCAATATGGACCACTTTCCTATTTTAACCAATTTTTCGAGCTTCTAAATCTTTCTTCAGTAGGGTAAACTAAGTCGCAGCTCAAGCCAGCTATTACACCTAGCTTTGATAGGTGTGAATACTGAAAGAAAGAGCGCCAAGACTGGAGTAGAAATGTGTGCCGGCAGTGGCAGAAGTGCGCAACATCATCTTCAGAAATAATTTGGTCGCCTGTACTCATTTATTTTTCACAAAGTAAGCACTTCGATTTAAACAGTGCAAAAACATACAATGAAAAAAGCATGCGCTCTAAGCCAGCACATCTGTTCAAGATAAAGTCACTATTCTGGTGTTTTGGATAAACTGCAACCATTTGATCACAATAGTTTTTTTTTACCTCAGAGTATGTAATGATGCTTTTTAACAGAACCTGGGACAAACAACAGAAATTCATGAAAATAATTGTGTGGGGAACATAGTCACACAGGTACAAAATAGTTACGCACTGTTGGGAGTAGTTATTCTTGGAATTTCGTGTACCAAATCAACCTAACTCTGATCCATTCATCCAACTAAAATCTAGATCAAAGGAAAGAAAATGTAGCCTAAGCATATAATATATGCGAAGTGAAACATTCAAGAAGTCTTTTAACATTCAAGGTTGTTTGTAAAACTCCTGCCTATTAAAAAGTGGTAGGTACCCAGCAAACGCCTAACGACTCTTAATTAGCTCTCTGCCCCTTAAAGCGCTGAATTTTGAAGATTTCAGCAGTTTGCTACAGCTGTCGAACAGTTTAGAAAAATTATGGCACTGAAAAAGCAATTTCTTTTGTTACAACCATTTTGCGAGATTCAGACTTCCAGAGCAATCACAGGAACTTAGAAGAGGGAAAACGTACTTGAATTGATGTTTTAGAAATGCATTAGCAAGTCATCTGTTAGTTTTCTTTTGAACATTTTGCGCTGATGTTGCATCTTCATGCAATGGGCAGCTCTACCTGTGGTGTGAAAAATATGCAAGAAAATATTTAGTTGAAAAGGTGTAGGAATGGGAAATGCACAGGTCATGGAAAATGCTCCTGTAGTCATACTACTAAAGGTCAAGTTAAAATGTCATATAGAATAAAACGGACCTCCCATGCTCTTGAGAAAATGAGCCAAATACAGAATTACGTAATTGGAACAAAACACAATCACTTCAATAGCCTTTGCAAGTCCTGAAGCAGGAAATAAAATAGGCATTATATACTGGAAAATAGCCTATGCTTTAAAGGTTATGTTTGAGTATTATGAGTCTGCAAAATATTTTCAACTGCAAAAAGTAGACCAATAAATTCATTGCAACAGACACTAGGTTAATGAACAATAACGTACAGATTACTTACCCAAAATCACATTACTCTAATTTTCTATTCTGCATCACAGGCCTTATATGTAGGGGAAATTACTTCCTGGAGACACCCATGAAGAACCATAAACATAAAAAGAGACCCCTTTATTCTTCCTTAGCACCCTACATAACTGAGTCAAGCCTATTCCACATTCTGGAATAATTGCTCAAGTATGGAGTCAAAGTTGTTACAGGAAGTTGGAGGGGATGTTCCATTAAGGCTTAGATAAGGAAAAGAAACAAGGGGTAATGAGGTTATTCTGAAGTAATTCGAGCATAAGCTGCCCTTTTTCTTCCACACTCCCATCCTTACATGTGAGGACATACTCAAGCAAAAAGGCAGCTTTGGAAACAAAATTAGCATGCAGGTGATTAACCAAAATGTGGTATCTGTGGAAAACCCTCAGAAACATTCTCGGAGACAGGAGACAGTAATTCAGTGCAAAATGAATAAGCATTCTGAAGAAGAAAATCATGATCTTTAATCACTCACAAATCTTCAGGGCACTGGTCAAGTGGTCGCAAAACTGATATCAGTGAGAGAGAGATATTTTGCCTAGCCCCAAGAAGCATTGATGCAGGTGGTGGAACGTCCTTCAAAACGTTCATAAGCCCAAGCAATGGGTGAATGAATCCAATGGTTCAAGCTACAAGATGAAGGTGATAGTCGATGCCCAGAGGACCAAAGTTCACACACAGGTTAATACACTGTCAGCACAAAGAGACCCTAATCAAACAGATGGGCACAGACTTACAAAGCTCTAGAAATATAAGGGTTGACCCTTTCGAAGAAGAAGGATTAGGAAAGAACACCAAAGGAATATTTTCAGTCTTTCTATTGAATTTTGACCAAACCTTGGAATTAAAACCTGCACGCAGCTAAATAACGATTTTCTCAAGAAAGACGTGGTGATAAGAGGCCTGGCTGGAAAGGGATCCCAAATCTCTGTCTGGCTGAGGTGATGACAACCAGGTGACAACCAGGTAAAAAGTCTTGAATATAAGACATTTTAAGAATGTCTTAGCAAAAAGGAGAAAGGGAACCACTTCAAGGCTAGACAGTACAGAGATTAGGTCTCAAGGAGGAGACATAGATTTCCTTATGCTATTTTTCTGGCTCTGCTACCAAGGGAATGCCCTCTTGCATAAATTATGCATGGTGCAGGCATAATGTAAAGAAAAGGCTTACAGAGTGGGGCAATGCATGCGTTGCATCTCTCTGTAAGTACTGTGTAGGGATTTTGGCCTTGTTGGCCCACATTAATGTCAGAATAAATTACGTTAATGTGGGGCAAGGTGGCACAAGGGGCCTATAAATATGCCCCTACATCGTCATCTGACATATTAGCAGTCAGGGAGAAATTCTTAATCAATGACCAAACTACATTTGCTTGAGGAAATGGAGATTGATCTCACTTTGTACCAGAGCTCAAGGTAGCAATCTGGGAAAACATTCTAATCAAGAGCCAAACCACATTTGCTAGGAGAAAATGAGATTGCTATAGCTTTTTGCCAGATCTCAAGGTAGCAGTCAGGAAGAACATTCTAATAGAGAGCCAAACCACATTTGATTGGAGAAAAAGAGATTGATCTCACTTTTTGCCAGAAATCAAGGTTCCAACTCTCAAATACATGCACTATCAGACAGATTTTGCCAAATGCTCCAAATGCAAGAACCAGGAGCTGGGAATGAGTCTAGTGGTATTTAAGGAAGATTGGCAGGGCCAAGGAGACATTTTGGAGGTGGCATGTGGTGGTTGGCTGAGGCGAGGCCCTAGTCAGGCAGAACCTACCAGTCCCATCAGGGGCGGGTGATTACATTCACTGTATAACTTGTGCTCACCCTTGGGTAGCTCGATACAGAGCAACCAGGCTTATGAGAGGGGCAATGTGTAAAGCATTGGCACAGCACTGCCATACAACAATTACACTGAGCATCACAAAAGAGACTTCACACTAGGAGTATGTAAATAAAGTTTGCATTCAACACACACATTAATTAACACAACATGAACATCATGTAAATATGAGCATCAATCACATTTAGAAATATAACTAGTAGTAATGGGCCCAACTGTGTTAATACAGCATTAGCAGTGTGTGAATGTGAGAAAAAATTATACTTTCCCTTACAGCACCCTCATGTAGTGCAACCAAGTTGACAGAATGAGGCCCACCCTAGCAATCACACCAACTCTATATCAAACAGTCATAGCATGCATGCCTGTTCCCAACGATAGCAGCAATGTGTACATGCAGAGAATTTTAGCACGTTTAAAATAGCTCTGAAGCCTACAGGGCACAGGTAAACTTCAATTTCAAGTGTAATAGTAAACAACGTGCATGGCACCCCCGCCATGCAGTGTAGTCAATCCCAGGCAATCACTCCCACACACTTGCTCCACACCGCTATGTTTCGCCACAGATATCAGGCAGCCTAATATACACTCACTCTCACACACTTGCTTCCAGCACCCTAATGTGGTGCTCTGACATTTAGCAGGTGAGTTAGGTCCTCTTGGACCCAAACCTTCCTCGACTCTCCAACCAATTCCTGACCCTAAGAGCTTGAGATGTAGTACTTTTTCACTAGATACTAGGCTGCTTGCGGCTGGTAGTAACAATTATTCAAGATCCTGGGGCAAAGGCAGGCGGGAAGGAAGAGGGAATGAGTGATCAGGCAACAGTCGACAAATGGAGATTTGGTCACAACATGGGATGTTCACTCAGGGTTCTTCACACTGGACTTCCGGCGCAGATCCCGGTCTGCAAAGCAAGGGGAGGGTTGCTGTGGGACATATGCTGTTCACAATGGCATCCAGCCAAGCCAGACTCTTCAATCCACAAATAGTTACCTATTCCATGCCTCCTAGGAAAAGAGACACCACATCCGGGATGTGATGACATTGGCTGCCCCAGATGTCGCAGTACCACACAAAGAGTTTCCAAATCTGCACCTCCCTGAAAGGAAGCACAGCATCGAGTATGCAATGACTTGAGTTGCACAGGATGATTCTGATCACCCACAAAGAGTTACCAATTTCAGTTCCCTCCTGGTATGGTAACAATGTCTGATGCACAATGACCTGAGTCACACTAGAGGATTCTGGTCACACACACAAAGTGACCAATGTAGCGCCTCACTTGAATGAGGTACAACGTCTGGTGCACAATGACTCGAGTCACACCAGACAATTCTGCTCCCACACAAAAATGTATCAATGCCTTGCCTTCCTGGAATGAGGCACAAAATCTGGTGCATAATGACTTGAGTTGAACCAGACAAATCCAGTCACACCACAGAGATGCAAGTTCAGCGGTGCCGCATTAGGAAGCATGCAGCACTGCTCCGGGTACATCTTCATCTCCACGGGTCACAACCATATCATGGACACCGCAAACAATGAGCATGCATTTAGTTGTCGAATGACATAAATGTGGCACTCACGACAAAAGCGACCACGCAGAGTCCTACAACCTGTGAATCCGCTCAACTACCAACCAGATGATTATGCGTGTCAGGGCCCTACGATGAAGGGCCACGCTCCTTGAATGCAGGTGGTACTTTGAGGGCTCTGCACCAGGCAAATACAGTCTCCAAGCACAATACTTAGGGGCATATTTATACTCTGTTTGCGCCGAATGTGCGTCGAAATATTTGACGCACAAACGGCGCAAACCCTGCCCCATATTTATACTTTGACGTCCGACGCCGCGGGCGTCAAAGTTCCACCATGTGCGCCATTTTTTGGAAGGGTGAACCTGCCTTGCGTTAACTATATGCAAGGTAGGCGTTCCCTTCCAAAAAATGACATTAAGGCCTATGCGCCTTATTTATACTGTGACATCATTTTGACGCACAGGAGGGGGCAGGCCTTAAAAAACGGTGCCCAGCCTGATGTGCGCCGTTTTTTAATGCCTGGGTCAGGGCAGGCGTTAAGGGACCTGTGGGCTCAGAAGGAGCCCAGAGGTGCCCTCCCATGCCCCCAGGGACACCCCCTGCCACCCTTGCCCACCCCAGGAGGACACCCAAGGATGGAGGGACCCATCCAAGGGAAGAAAAGGTAAGTCGGGGTAAGTATTTTTTTTCGTTTTTTTTTTGTGGCATAGGGGGACCTGATTTGTACCCCTACATGCCACTATGCCCAATGACCATGCCCAGGGGACATAAGTCCCCTGGGCGTGGCCATTGGGCAAGGGGGCATGACTCCTGTCTCTGCTAAGACAGGAGTCATTTCAATGGGGGTTGGGCGTCAAAAACAATGGCGCAAATCGGGTTGAGGCCAAAATTTTGCCTCAGACCTGACTTGCCCCAAGCTCCATTTTCCCCTACGCCGGCGCTGCCTGGTGTGAGTCATTTTTTTTGACGCACACGAGTCAGCTGCGCCGGCTAGCGTCATTCAATAAATAGGGCGCCCGCATGGC
The DNA here is from genome assembly GCF_031143425.1 of Pleurodeles waltl. NCBI lineage: Eukaryota > Metazoa > Chordata > Amphibia > Caudata > Salamandridae > Pleurodeles > Pleurodeles waltl. Next base: position 958,827,824 of record NC_090447.1, on the reverse strand, counting down.
GCTTTGGAATGGCGTTAGCCGGCGTTCAATTTTTTTCCGCACAACTGCGTTGGCGCAGTTGTGCGTCAAAAAGTATAAATATGGGCCTTAGTTCTATGCTCACACCGCTCCTACCTGCTGGAATCCAGCAGGTGACGTAGATGCATAGGAGGGCACAACTTTCCATATGACACAGGTAGAAGGTGTAGGTCCATCGCAGGATGTCTTTGATGTCCCTGAGACCGCCACAAAGAAGAGGGGGAGAGCCAACAAGTCCTTTGAGACCATACTTCAAAGTGCCACACTGCAGCAGGCAATTTAGGGTAGGCACAATGCAGGAAGGGTGTGCAGTTCCTTCCCAAGGTAGTAAATATTCCTTTACACAACAGATTCCTCTGGCAGTGTGCATCAAGCAGTTCAGGGTCCCTGTCCTGTGTTCCTGCAACTGGATCTCTAAGTTTCTGAAGTGTGGTACCCCTAGTTATAATGAAGTATAACTTTGAAGTTGGAGGTGGTTCAGAGGGTTACCCTTTGAACCACATATGCCTCCCCTAAGTTACTGTCCTGCCTTCCATCAGGCCCTGGAATGTAGCTCTTAATCTTTTGTGGTGCCATGATCTGGCCGTGGGAGGCCAAGTATCAAAACCTCTTCCCCAATCTATACACCCAAGCCCTTAAATAGCACAGGTCTGTTGCTTCAGTTACCCAAGTCTTATAGCTGTAGCTGGGGAATGCACAGATTGGTTTTCTCCTAGCCTCCAGAGGAACAAAGCTGAATTGGAAAGACGTGCAAAAGGAGATATAGAACATAGAAATGCCCACTTTCTAGAAGTGGCATTTCCAAAGCATTACTGGCAAAGCCACCGTTACAATTGCAAAGGGTTTGTCATTGTGATCTAATGATAGTGAACATGAGGCTACTCCGCTGCAGTCCACTATCGCAGCTAAGAATAATTGTAAACTTTCCCTTATATTAACCTATGGGTAAAGCACATCTCAATGATTATGAAAACAGATATGGTTATTCTTCACTCCTGGGGCACATGTACCCTGGTGCACACACAAGCTTGCAGGGGCATGCTGGACACAAAGTTTAAGAACACCACAAAGGTGCAGGTGCGCCCATACTGGCCTGCTGTGTGTGTATATATATATATATATATATATATATATATACAGCAGGCCAGTATATATATATGTGTGTGTGTGAAACCACCAATTTGCAAATGTGCACATGCTGGCAAGCTGTGCCATGCTCAGTATGTATGAAACCACCATTGCCCAAGTGTGTACACACTGGCAAGCTATGCCAGGTATATATATATATATATATATATATATATGTATATATATATATATATATAGATATGAAGACCAATGTCAAGTGTGACAAAACTGGTAGGTGTGTAGGTGTCACTTTCTAACATATGTAGGAAGAGCACATACACTTCACACTGTACTTTCAGTAGGAAGCATCTAGGTCTCTATGCCTACTCCAAGAAGGATCAGCAAAACCCCAGGGAATAGTCAACCTCCTGGGTAGGGAAACCCACATGGGGTTCTCTCCCACCAGGACATGGAACATGCTTGTCAATCTGCCCTATCTTCTGCCTGCCACCTACTTCGCCCTGGGGGAGTGCTCTAGAGGTAGCAGAAGGCCCATTTAGGGTTGGCCAAGATGGGGGAGATGCCATCCTGAGCACAGGTGCACCTGCTCCTCCACAGGCCTGCACTATCAGGCTTAATACACATTGGACAGGCTACTCAGGTGGGTGGCACACTGAGTGCAGCATCCCACTAGTAGCCAGGGCCGTACCTGCCCTGGTATGTGGTGTACCTTTTTACAGGGCTCTCCTGGGTACAGCACCTTAACCAATCACATAAGCACCCCTTCCTGGCATGGGTAGGAAAGGCACGTGCACTTTCCCACTGCAGCAGAGTGGAAACGTACCTAGAGTTTTAAGGCCATGCAAAGAGAGACAGAAAAAACTGAGAGGAAAAAGCAAAAGGTTTCAGGGAAATCCCCTAAGAAGGGCCATGTCCAACAGAGACCGAGTGGAGAAATAAAAAAAAGGGAACATTTAATATAAGGAGATTAGAAAGCCACAGAATTACTTTAATAAAGTGTAGATCTACTTATTTGCAAAGATCAGTAATGTGATTGGTGCTAAAGTTTTACCAACAAGATGGTGTGGTAGAAAGTTTAATTGGAATAAAAGAGTATGGATTTTGAAGAGCAAAAACTACTTTTCATCTACAACAGTAAATAGTCGAAGCAGCGTGGGTTTGTTTAGTAAATGTCATCATAACCACAAGCTGAGTTGTGAAATATATCGAATAAAGAAAGGTGGTTTTAATTATCATTAATATGCACAAGGTACTGATGTTATTTTAGCTCTCCAACCAGCATCAAAGAATCTCTTATTGGAAAGTGTATTCTGAACCCGGTTCAGTATTTAGGAAACATGAGGGACAGGGCCATGTGAATCATACACTTTTTCATTTTTTCATTTAAAAGTACCAATAAATCTAGCAAAAACAATGATTGGTGCTTAGATGTGAAAATCAGTACCTTTTGAGCATTTTTCACATGAATGGTATTTGTGGTAGAATGACTCATGAAGAAAAGCTATACACGGTGTTTACTCTCATGCAAAACATCATTTAACAATGCATACCACTTGAATAAAAAAGCCTCCTGGCTAACTAGTGGCAACTGAGACTAGCAAGATAAATCTATATTTATGTGTAGAAGTATAAAAAATGACACTCTGGGATGTCTGAATAAGTGAATAATTGTGGATTACTTTTTGAAGGTGAATTAGCATGTTGTTGAACTAGAGGGAGAGTAAAGCCTCATCTAAGGTTGTAAATAAGCATGACATCAGTGTATGAAATGTGACTTAAGGGAGGGACAAGGCCAAGTGTCCCAAAGGTTTCCAAAACTGTCATGAGAAAAAGGAGTTCCAATACATATGTAATAATAAGGAGGGGACACACAAGAGAGGGAAGCAGAGCATATCCCAGAGACCCAAACTTATGGGCTCTCCATGTATGTACACCCATGTTGAGCAAAGGGACTAGCTTAGTCTTGTTGTTAATGCCACTGGTCAGGTAGGAAAGCTAGAAGTATCTTTAGTTTCAAGACTGTTGTAGAGGGAGCTCTTGAAGTCCTACTTAGGGTCCCTGCCAACACAGTACAATAGATTTAGGGGCCTTCTATAAATGCATCCCATGAGGGTCAGTGCTCAAATTCATCAAAACGATAGCATGGAGTCATAACAAGCAAAACAGTCACATTCATTGAGTTAGAGGCACATCCTGGGTAAAACATAATGATTTGTATTTGGTACCTATAATTCAAATGGTTCGCTGAAAGCCTCAGGGTTTTCTTCCCACAAATGTTTTGCCTGCTTTGCCTCACTTTTGCTGATCTGTTGTTATTGGCCTCAGGACTTTGAGCATTTTACCACTGCTAACCAGTGCTAACATACACATGCTCACTCCCCTAAAACATAGTAATATTAGTGTTTCGACAATTGGCACATTAGATTTACTTATACGTCCCTAGTTAAGTGCACGATATATGCCCAGAGCCTGTAAATTAAATGCTAGTGGGGCTGTAGCACTGATTGCAGTTTCACTCCTGTCATGTCTTGTCAGTATGTACGAATGGAACCTTTCTGAATCCTGAAAGACTCTAGAATTTTGATATTAGTTTTAGAACATGGTGAAGTGAATGCAAGTTTAGAAAGCTCCATGTGTGGTTTAGTAATTGACTAGTACCCAGGCTGGGGAGGACGCTGCAACTGGTGATGAGATAAGAATAGGTAACCTGATGATTGACAGTGCTCTCCCAGAGAGTTTTCCAAGGTCCAAGGAAAACTACTTGAGCGTGCCACATATCCGTTTGCTAAAGTACATAATCAACGGTTGGCATATGTGAAGTCAAATCACAACTCCAGATGGTGTGAAGCATTAGATAATAAAGAATGTTTCAATGAGAATTTTAAGGCATCAGTGGTCAAGAAACTACGATCAATCAATCAATATTTGTAGAGCCATACTTATCACCCGTGAGGGTATCCAGAAGCTGTACTGTGAAGTTAGTCAAAGAGCCAGCTCTTGAGTCCCTTCCTGAAGTGTGTCAGTAAGGGTGAGGTGCAGAGGTGGAGGGTGTTACAGTACTTGCCAATAAGGAGGGCAGAGGAGCCTCCTCTGGTGTAGCAGCAGAGGATGTGTGGTAGCTGTGAGAGGGGGAGATGAGTAGAGCAGAGGTTCCTGGGAGACAAATGGAAATTCAGGCAGTGGTTCATGTAGGTGGGTCCTTGGTCATGGAGAGCTTTGTAGGCATTGGTCAGGAGTTTGAATTGGCATCTGGATGGGGAGCCAGTGGAGGTCTCTGAGATACTGGGTGTTGTGGGTCCTCTTTTGCAAGTCAAGGATCAGTCTTGCTGCTGCATTCTGGATACTCTGGAGTCTCCTCATGATCTCGTGGTGGTGCCTGTGTAGAGTGTGTAGCTGTAGTCCAGTCAGCTGGTGATGAGGGCATGCGTTACCATTTTCCTGGTGCTGATGGGGAGCCACTTTAAGGTTTAGGAGAGGATGCAGAGGGTGCAGAAGCAGGATGAGGGGACAGCAGTGACCTGACATTTCATGGAGAGTTAGGTGTCCAGAATGAAGCAGAGGTTGCGGGCATGGTCCTTCGGAGTGGAGTTGGGAGCGAGTTCCATTGGCCACCAGGAGTCGTTCCAGATGGAAGGAAATCTGCTAAAGATTACTACTTCAGCTTTGTCCATGTTGAACTTCAGGCATTTGTTATTCATCCATGCTGAGATGTTCTTTAAACAGATGTAGAGGTTGTTCTTCATCCTGGTGGGGTCCTTTGAAAGCAAGAAGACAAGCTGTGTGTTATCAGCATAGGAGATGATGTTGATGTTCATGGCTATGACTATTTCTGCTTGTGTTATGTAGATGTTGAAGAGGGTTGGACTGAGGGATGATCCTTGAGGGGAGCGACAGATGGTGCTCTTGGGTTGAGAAATGAAGGAAGTGAGACTGATTCTCTGGGTGCATCCTATGAGGAAGGAATTTATCCATCTGAGTGCAGAGTTTTTGATTCTAGTATGGCATAGTAGCTTGATGAGTGAGTTTTCGGAGACGGTGTTGACGAATGCAGATAGGTCGAGTAGGATGAAGGCAGCTGATTAATCTCTATTGAGTAGGGTGCAGATGTAATTTATTGCAGCAATCAGTGCTGTTTCAGGGTATTGAGTAGCCCTGAATCCTGATTGGGAAGGGTGCAGCAGGTTGTTTCACTCCAGGTGTGAGGTAGACTTTGATAGTCTTCTCCCGGACTTTGGCGGGAAACAAAAGCAGTGAGACAGGGTGGTAGTTCTGGAGTTCCCCGTGGTCCGCAGAGGGTTTCTCAAGGAGCCTTCTGACCTCTGCTTGCTTTTAGGTATCAGGAAATGTGGCTGTGGTGATGGAGGTGTTGAGGATGTTGGTGAGCTGGTGGCTAATTTCATCCCTTCTGAGGTTGAAACGTTGTTGGGGGCATGGATCGATGAGTGCTCCTGAGTGGATGGAGTTCGTGAGAGTGTTTCTGTTTAGAGTCCTGAGTTGTTCCCATGTGGTGAGTGGGTGGAGATGGTTGATGGGATTTTGAGGGAGTTGATGGAAGTTCATGTAGATGGTTGCTATCTTGTTGTGAAAGTGTTCATAGAGGGCATCACAGAGTTTTTGTGAGGAAGGGACTAAGTTTTCTGTGGCTGACGGGCAGGTGAAGTCTTTGATGATGGAGAAGAGTTCCTTGGTTTTGTTGACGCTTACCTCGATCTGGTATATCAGGGCCTCTTTTTTGGTGGTTTGAGCTTGTGGTGGCAATTGTTGAGAGTCGACTTGAAGGTGTCCCGACCCGTGTTGTTTCCGCAGGTTTGCCACTTTCTTTCCAGTTGTTTTCATCTGTGTTTTGCCGTTCTAAGTTCCTGGGTGTACTAGCTTGCTTGATTGGTGGAACTGTGTTCTGGCTGGTTTGATGGGAATGGCTTGGCCGACTTCATTGGTGATCCAGGTATTGAAGTTCAAGACCATACAGACAGGTACTGCTCTATTATGCAATATATAACTACACAGTGCATGGATTGATAGTGCTAAAGGCAACCACAAAAGATACAGAAAAGATACAGAACACAGATGAAGAAAAGAGCAATAACTGACAGAACAATTGCTAATGAAGCACGTAGTAGTTACAATTACCCAAACCTCAAAAAGAAGAGCTTTATCAGCTATATAACATGAACGCTGGTGAGGAGACCCAAGAACAAGCAAATGGAGTCTGCTTGCGAGGCTATCCAATACTTAAAGTGGCACACCACCAAAGCTGCTGGGTGGTGGCTCAGCACAACTCTAGATCCTCGAGAAGTGAAGGGCTCCAAAGGAGATTAAAAAAGAGGCCAGAGCTCCACAGATTGTTAGAGATGATACAGAGGTCAGCATGTCACGCGACCTTAGAGACAGTGTGCATAAACCAATTCACCAAGACGACCAGGTGGAGCTGGAGAGAGCTCCAGTCGCAGTGTCAGCCAATCCTGTGAACAGTTACAATGCTGCAGCCTTCCTTAAATCACCACTACCCTTCAATACTGCCAAAAAGCAGAATATTGTTGATAGATGGACTGCTTGGATAGAGCTATAGGATGATTTCCTTGATGCGCTGCAAGAAACAGATAACAAAAGAATTATCAAATACCTCAAGAATCTTGCTGGTGATTGTTGAAAATAAGTCATAAAATGTCTGTGAACTGATGAAGTTACATACTGTCAAATGACAAAGAGTTGGTGAAACCATGGACAAATTTGTTAAGATACTGGTTACTCTCATAAAACACTGCAGATTCAGTGAGCTTAATGACGAAGAAGCAATACTTCTTAGAGTTGGTGATTGATACTTGTCATTTTCATTAAGATGACAAATGCAGAGATGAACTCTTAGTCTGGAGTGAATTCTCATGGCTGCCAGAGCTGAAGAGCGTGCTGATTGAAAAGCTATTGATATGGAGGCTGGAGGTGCTCAAAGTGAGTCAGTCATGAACATGAAAAATAAGCAGAAGCACAGATCTGAAGGACTCAGGGTGATGTCTCCACCGAAAAAGAAGTCATGTTTCAGATGTGGATTGTTGTTTCCACACAAAGGTAAGCAAACATATATTTAAAGGCTGTGATAAAAAGAACCATTTTATAATGGTTTGCAATGTGAAAGAAAAAATATGTGTGTCACGGCGAGAAGACAAAGTTGCAGATGTGAACGTTCCAGAAGAGACATTCGACATGCACCCACTAGGCCAAGCAGCAACATCAGCTGAGACAAATCAACACCAAACGAAGTTGATTGTCATCTAAATCATCCTTGAAATGTTTGTCAGTGTTGAGTGAATTTGAAGATGATTGTTCAATGTAAATGATTACTTCAGAGAACTGCGCACATGTTGGACTGGCTGCATGTGAAGTGAAACACCAGTCAAAGAAAAGTTGACATGAGAAAACACTCAAGTCATTTAAACATTGTCCAAAGACTACACTGAACATAGATGGTTGTGCAATACCTTTTATCATCGACAGCAGTGCTTCAATAAATATTATGCCTGAGGAGAAATATAATGAACTATCTCTGCTACCGAACACTAACATCATAAAAAACAAAAGAGCACACATGGGCTGCATCGATGCCTGTGAAAAATGAAGGTTCATTCGTAGTGACTTTGAAGCACAAGAAACTAAAAGTACAAGTGCCCATTCATGTACTACAAAGTACAGCATCAAGTGCCTGTCAACTCAGTTTCAACACAGCTGCTGATATGAGACTGATATCAGTCAATTGGAATATGCATGCTCATAATGAAATACTAAGTCAGTTTGCTTAATTATTTCATACGTTAGGAAAACTTAAGACCATGAACAGTTGCATATCAATGAGGATGTTTGCCCTGTTGCTCAAAGACATAGACAAATTGAATTTAATTTACAAGAAGCTGTTGCAAAGGAACTCAACTCATCACTTAAGCATGATATAATTCAGCATTCTACTGGTCCGGCACCATGGGTCTTTCCCACGGTGGCAATGCCCAAACAAAACAGTGAAGGAGCTGTACACATCTGCGTGAATTTGCTTCAAGAGAACAAGGAAATTGTAAGAGAACAACATCCAGGTCCACACATTGCTGACATGATAAGACAACTGAAAGGTGCAAAAGCCTTCTCTCACCTTAATTCAAATAAAGGATGTCATCAGTTTGAATTCAGGGAAAATCACAGGTGCATTACAACCTTTTCTACACATATTGATCTGTTTCAATGCAAAAGACTAAGGGCCTGATTTAGGTCTTGGTGAAGGCAATACTCCATCACAAACTTGATAGATATCCCATCTCCTTATTACAATATCCGTAGGGTATCATGGGATCATAATAAGGTAGATGGGATATCTGTTATTTTTATGACAAAGTATTCCCCTCCACCAAGACCTAAATAAGGCCCTACATTTTGGTGTGTCATCAGCTGCTGGGATTGTTCAAGATGCCATCAGACACATCATACAACCTGTTGTAAATGCTTTCAACTATAGAAATTACATATTGGTTTTCTGAGCCACACAGAAGGAACATGACAACGCTTTGAGAGAAGTGTGTTGCTTACTTGTTGATGCAGGTTTATTGATAAGTGCTGAGAAATGTGAAATGTGAATTTAACAAGACAAATCTTAAGTCTTTTAACCATATTTGTTCTGCTGGGATCATGACTCAAGATCCAGTTAACATACAAGAATTGTCCCCCACAAGATGTTCAGGATATATACAAGTCTTTGCCACAGTGATTGTTCTATTGAGAGAGTTGACAAACAAAAGTTTTATTTCACTGGTCACATGAATGTGAGCAACGTTTTAAGAGAGTTAAACAAGCTATTGAAAATGCTACTGAAATGGCATATTCTGATCCAAAGCTACATACTGAAGTTGTTGTTGAAGCTAGCCCAGCTGGGTTGGCACTATCCTTGCACAACACAGCCGACAGCCAAATGCTTGAAGACATATTGTGGCCTATGCAAGTAAACGTTTGTCCCAGACTGAATGTGCTTATTCTCAACCAGAAAAGTAAAGTTTAGCTGTGGTGTGGGCTTCTAAACATCTCAATGTGTACCTGTACGGAAAACCTTTCATGCTTGTGACAGATCATCAAGCATGACTATCTTTGGCAATCCAAAAGCCAAGGTGCATCTATGAATTTAACGTTGGGGTCTAGAAATGCAAGAGTACAACTACACAATTGTGCATCACCCAGGAAAAGATCAAAACCCTCAAGACTACTTCTCCAAAGTGGCTATATAATGTCAAAGTATCCAGTCTAAAACTGCTGAAGTCTATTTAAATTTCATTGTGAAATCAAACACAACAGCTTCCATTTTATTGAAACAAATTGCCACTGCCATAAGTAAAATTAGTGACTTTAAATTTAAAAGACAATATTACACATCAGTCATGGAATCCACATTCTAGACCTCTTACCAGTGACAGTGAACATCAAATGTACAAAAATGTCAAAGATGAACTGTCCGTGGCACAAGAAAGAATTCTCCTGAGGGTTCAAGAATTGTTATTCCAGTGATTGAAGTGGCCCATGAAGGACATTGTGGAATCGCTGCCACTAAATGAGCCTCCCATATTGAGTCTGGTTTCCTCAGCTTGATGTACGAGTTTAAAAGAGTTGAAAACCTATCACCTATGTAACTGCCTGTCATCAGAAACTACTCAACACTCATTGAACCTATCAAAGCTGCCAAAATATTCCTGGGAAAGGATTGCTGTTGATTTTTTGATCCACTTGACAATTAACTTCACCTGATGGTGATTGTGAATGAATGCTCTTGCTTCCCATTAATTGAAAATCTCTTTCCTATCACTCAGTATGGAGTCATTAAGAGATTAGATGGCATCTTCGTGATATGGGACATTTGTATGATTTTGAAAACTGACAATGGCCCACCTTTTAATAGCAGATAATTCAGAAACTTCCTCAATCTGCTTAATGTGAAGCATCAGATGAGCACACCTCTTTGGCCGCAGACTAACAGCCTAATTGAATGATTAATGAATATGTTGCATAAAGCTGTTCAGTGTGCTACATTAGAAAAGCTTAACCTCAAGATTGTCTTAAATTCTACTTTACCAGTTTACAGTTTGACTTCTCATCTGACCACAGGTGAAAGCCCTGCAACTTTGATGTTCAGGAGAGCCATACCAACCAAGTTACTTCAATGGACTAACACCAGCTCAAAAACTGGTACTGAGACACGTACAACAGACTTGCAAACTAAAGAGAAAAGAAAGGCAGATGCCAACAAATGTTGACATGCAAAGAACATTATCTTCACACAAGGCGATCGAGTGCTTGTTTGTCAGCCAAGACTATGTAAATCTGATGCTGCTTTTGATACCAAGTCATTTCACATTGTAACCAGCAAAGGGCACATGGTGACTGCCCAAAGTCCAGGAAAATCCATTGCGGGAGATTCCCCGCTCTTCAGAAATATGGTTCAATGCTTGTTGGACACTAACATCAATGAAGAGACTGGCTCAGAGAGGACAATTGGAGAATCCCAGACTGTCATTGCTCCTACATCACTGAAGCATATCATGACTCCTTGACTACTGATTCTCAGTTTCCAAAGACACAATCCAGACAAATCATCAAAGCACCAAGAAGGCTCATTGAAGAGTCATGATGAAGATATGTTGTATTTTTTTTTAATTTTTATTTGACAGAGGGGGAGATGTTGTGTCTTGTGAGTATGTATGATGGAACCATTTTGGATCCTGAAAGACGTCATAGAATGATGATGTAAGTTTTACATTCTTGTGAAAAGAATGAAGGTTTAGAATGTTGACTTCACCATTATACACTGAAGAATAAAGATTTTTAATATATAGCTCCTTGTGGCATAGTCAGTGGCAGGTACCGAGGCTGGGGAGGACGTTACAACTACCATGTGTTCTTGCAATTTAAAACCCTTTGCTAAGTCTTAAATGCCCTTTTTATTAAACATAAGACACTCTAAGTAAGGCCCTAGGTAGCCCATAAGACAGAGTGAGGTGTAAGTGAAGGGCAGGATATATGTTGCTAAGTTTACATGTCCTGGTAGTGAAAAAATCCAAAATTTGTTTCTCACTAATGTGAGGCCTACCCCTCTCCTATTATAACAATGGGGATTCCTTAATACACCTAGTAAATGTAATTCCTGATTGAGAAGGTGTAGGACTCTCATGTTTGGTATCTATGGACTTGTATTAATAACTCCTCCTTAATGGTAAAGTTAGATTTATAATTGCAACTTTAAAAAATCCACTTTTAGAAAGATTAACATGTTCTGCTATTATGCCCTGTGTCCCTGCTGCCTGCCTCCAATACACATATGGGTTGGGTGACAGCTGGGCTTTGTGCGTTCCCTCTAGACAGTCACACACAAAGGGAGCTGCAGTGTGCCTGATGGGCCATTTGTTGCCTGGTGCACTATCACCAGGCTGATGGGCCATCCTGGGCAGGATGGGAAGGAGGAGCTGACACTTGCAGCTGAATAAGGCTGTGCCTGTCCCCACATAGAGATCTAAATAGACCACTAAAGTGTGTCTGGTACCAGGGCAGGAAAGGGAGGATGTGTGTGCACTTCAAAGCCCCTCTTTGAAGTCACCCCCACTTCAAAGGCATCATGGGTATAAGAACTATACTTCTAACCCTACCAAATCAGTGCACTTCGGGCCTGTGGAGATTGCCAAGAAGACCGACTGCTGTGCTGCTACAAGGAATGCTATTCTGCTTGATTGCTGACCTGGAAGGACTTCTTTCTTGTGAGTGTTGTTGACCTGCTGCCTACCGCCCTTCATCCATGGGTGAGAAGGACCGGACCAACATCACCTGAAGAATCAAAGTGACTCAAAGGGCTTGCTGACTTGCCTCCTGGTATAAAGTCTCAGGGGCATCAAATACTTTATTCAATTCTGCTACAGTCTTTGGGCTCTGCCACTGGGAGTTCTGCCCTGCCATGTTGTGCCATCTCAGTGCTGGGACCTTCAAGTAGGATCAGCAGATGTTTTCTACAGAACTTCATGCATTGTTTTTACTTTCCTGATTGGAACTGCTGCATCTCTCCTCCATGCATTGCTGCTGCCGCTGAGGGCAAAGAAATCACAGCATCAGTTACGTGGTTCAAAATTGATGCATCGGCCTTTTCATCGCTGGTTGCATGGCTTGAAGACAACGCATTGCCTTCACTATAAAGGGTTTGATGCCTGTTCTTGAGGACATCACACCAGTAACAGTACTGTTTGAAAAATACCCATCCTGGACTGCGTAAAAAGGAACCAACCCATAGCCTTCACATCGTCTCCGCTGCTCTTCATATCAGATCTTCGACGTCAACGCAACTCTCCACACAAGTACTGTTTCAGCGGGATAAGGTTGGTCCCTATAGCTGGCCCATGTTCAATTGCATTCTGCCTGAACGTTGGATTTATTTCGGTCTAGCACGATAACCCCAGTTGGTGCTATAAGTTTCTAAGCACTATAATTGCAGGTATTTTTTAAAAATTCATTTCTCGACTTCTACCAATTAGAATTTTGTTGTTTTGGTTTTGCTTTGCATAATAAATTAAGATCTAGTTTTTCTAACCTGGTGTGGATTATTTTTGTGGCGTGTTTTCACTGTTTTACTGTTTAAAGTGCTACACAAATACTTTATACATTGCCTCCTAAGTTAAGACTACCTTCCTTGTGCCAAGCTACCAGAGGGTGAACATAGGTTAATTTATGGTGTGTAACTGACTTACCCTGACTAGGATTGTGGTCCCTACTTAGAGTTAGGCACTCATTACGAACATGGCGGTCCGGTCTGCTATGCCGGCGGCAGCGCTAGAAACCGACAACAGAGGAGTGGTCCGGACCGCCAAATAATGATCCAAATGAAACACACGCATCCCGCGAACCACCCACCGCCAGGAGAGGAGTCCCACTGCCGACGGCAGAGTACGCCTACAGGCCGTAGGAAAGGCCTAACCCGCCCATCAAATTATGAACCACCATTCCGCCGCCAATTCCGGGGCGGGAACCACCGCCACACAAAGCCAGGTGGAAATGAACCAAATATAAGAAAACACGTACCGGAGTCCCACAGAACGTGCAGCGGCAGCAAAAGATAGAGAGCTGCAGATCATGCCAGCCCTGCTCCTTGCCATATACCTACACGACTGAGACCACTGACTAAATCAACAATGGTAAGTACCGCAACCTACGAAACAAGGGAGGAAAGGGCACAGTTACATACCCAACCACTCCACCCATCAGGCAACACCCCCCCAACCCTTCCCAGCAGCACAAGTCAAACACCCAATACCAAGAGGGACGTACCCGACCGAAGGCAAATGCAACTTGACCCAAGTATAAACAAAAGCCCCACACCCATAAAAAGAATAAACAAACACCAGGGTGTAACTGCGTGCAGCCCAAACACATGCCACACAGAAACTTTAATAAGAAGCTCACTGAGCCAAACAGTGCAAACAGCGCCAATGGCCAGTCCTTAAATTCCCAATTGTCATGGGCCACAACGGCCCAATCCTGACTCCCACAATTGCTGGGAACTCCACAGAACGGGGCACCATATGGGGATCCAGGCACCTCACGGAAGGGGGGCAGGAGGTGGTGGGTGTGGGGATTTTCGATAGGGGTGGGCTTTTGACTTTCTTGTGGAGGGTGGAGGGGGGTGGGCTTCTCCTTTGAAGGGGGTGGGGGCTGTTTGGCTTGGGTGGAGCTGGATGGCCTAGGCTCAGAACGGGCCTTTTTCTTCTCTGGGGAATGGGCACAGGAATGTGAAGGGTGGACCGGGGTGGGCTGTGATGTGGAAGAAGCAGAAAGAGCAAGGAGGTGGGCACGTTTGGGGACAAGACGGGGTGGGCCAGTGGGTTGGAAGAGGTCAGCACGGAGAGGAAAAGTTTCTTGGTAGCAATTGGGGTGGGCTTGAATGAGGGTGTGGGAGCGGAGGCAGAGGGAGTGGATGTATGGGGTGAAGGGGCGTGTGTAGTGGGTGCAGGTGACTGCTCAGTATGCTGTTGTGTGGTGGATGTCTGATGGGTGGGTGTCTTGGTACGTTTGTGTGTCTTGGGAGGTGGGGGGTGGACATAGTGGGAGAAGACAGACAGCTAGCGTGGATGTATGTTGTGTGGGTGTCTGCAAGTCTGGTGAGTGTGCTGCATGTGTCAACTACAGTAGAAGTGGTGAGTGCAGGTGTGGTATATGGAGTGCATGTATGGCTGTCTGCGATTGTGGTGAGTGCAGGAAGAGGGGCAGTAACAGTGAGTGAAGGTGCAGTGCATGAGGTTGTGGATGTAGAGGGGACAGACAGGGAGGTGGAAGAGGTGGGCACATAGGGGGAAGTGGACGTTGCATGTGCAAGTGTCTGTTGGCTGTGTGAATGCTTGTGGTGGGAGGTGTGGTGCTTGTGTTTTGAAGTGTGCTTCTTGTGTGTGCCTGTCAGCGGGTCTGATTGTGTGCTTTGGACAGGTGAAGGGAGTGGTGTGCTGGAAAGGGTAGAGGAGGTTGGAGGGGGGACGGAATGGCCAGGGAAACTGGCTGCCGTCCGAGAGGAGGCCAGAGCCTGAAATGATCTCTGTAGGGCAGACATGGCACCGTGAATGCCAACCAGATAGGCATTGTTCTGCTGCACCTCTGATGCTAGCCCCTGGATGGCATTGACAATGGTTGTCTGCCCTACAGAGATGGTTCACAGGAGGTCAATAACCTCCTCTGTGAGGGCAGCAGGGCTGACTGGGGCAGGGGAGGAGGTGCCTGGGGCGAAGGAGACGCCCACCTTTCTGGATGGGTGGGCACAGGCAACTCGGTGGGGAGCAGAAGGGAGGGAGGTGATAGTATGGGTGTGGCAGAAGATCTCACGGTAGTGGTGTGTGCACTAGGGTCCGCCACTGCCGGGGACTCCCATCGGAGGAGGTCATAGAGTCACTACCTCCTGTGGTAGTAGCCTCCCCCATGGAAGTCTCCTCGCCCTCCCACACACTGGTCCCCTGGGCGTCCGTTCCTCTGCCTTGGAGGATCTGTGGGCCGCTGCCTCCCCACTTGCCGGTGCCTCAGCTCCCTCGCCTGATGTTAATGCTGTACCAAACCAACACAAGAGAACAGGGATGGGGAGACAAAACAGGAGAGACACTTGTAAATAGCTGAATGCAGACACAGAATGGCCAGACATACACCCACCCAGAAGACACACCTAATAGGAAGCACCGTACACTATGCCATTGGCCATGCCCCTGACTACTGACCAGAATACTGCTCTACACCCATCCCCTGAATTACTTGTGGAGCTGAGGTAGGTGAAACCTGACAGGGACACCTCTACACCCTTTGGGGAACATACAGTAGATGGACACCAGTCAAATTCCCTGCTCTGAGCAGCATGTGCCCTATTGCACACCCAGACATCCTTCCAGACTGAAGTATGGTCAATGAGTATTCACCCCCTTGTGACTGCTGTGCAGCCTTTAAGCACCCATCCAGATCTGGGTACGCCACACCAGGATCCATCGCATGAGGGGGATCAGTGCCCGACGGGCACCCCTTCCACGTTGGGAGGACTTTCCCAGCTGGGCCTCACTGATCTTTCGCACCCAGTGCCGCAGGTCCTCCCACCTCTTTCGACAGTGGGTGCTCTGCCTGTTGTAGACCCCAGGGTCCCCACCTCCTTGGAGATGGCATGTCAATGTGCCCTCTTCTGGTGGGCGCTGACCTAGAAGGGCAACACAGAAATGGAAAACAGAGGTCAGGCACATGCATGATAGGAACAGCTGGCAAATTGTCCAACATTTGACGGACAGTACTCTCAGACATACAGAACAGTCGCACGAAGCATTCCATGAGCACACATATGTCCAATCCACACCATCCATTACACACACAGGCCCGTATTTATACTTTTTTTAGCGCCGCATTTGCGCCGCTTTTTGACGCAAAACGGCGCAAACCTACAAAATACAATGGCATTTTGCAAGTTTGCGCCGTTTTTGCGTCAAAAAATGGCGCAAATGCGGCGCAAAAAAAGTATAAATACGGGCCACAGTGCCCTCCAAACCCAGACTCACCTGTACCTCTGGCCGTCCGTAGAGTTTGCCATACAGGGGCAGGACCCCGTCCACTATCTTCTACAGTTCTACCTGGGTGAAGGCCGGGGCCCTTTCACCTGCACCACGTGGCGCATCCATGGCCAGAGGCAGGCCACAGCAGTACACAGAGTAGAGTACCTCTCCGCACGAGATCAGGGAGTCAAGTGATCAAACAATGACGAACTTGTGTACGTTCCGCGTCGGTATGCACCGTCACCGCCCGTGGCAGTCATGATACGCCAGGGTTCCCCATTGGCATCCATGTTAGCCAATGAGGGTGTGAACAGCGGTCAACATCGCCTTATGCTGTGACATCAACTGCTAGTGGTGTGAGGTCACTTCCACAACAAAGGGGCAGATCTACAGTGGGTAGACATTTTGCCATCACCTACGCATCCTGAATTTCCTACTACTCACAATGCAGGGTCTACTAGCCACATGAAGCACCTAGGCCTCTATCCATTCTGTATAGTAGCACACATAAATTACTCTGTTTCCTCCCAGGGATGTACATATATATCTGCCAGGTAGCAGTTATTGTAGAGACACTACAATGGACAATGCAGTGCAGAAATGTTGAGAAATGTGCCTATGTATGTGTCTACATCACTCCTTTTTGTAACCCCTTGTAGGTACCGACCCTTGTGGTGAGGAAGGTCACCATCGCTGTACAGACCACTTGTGGATATGGGGACCTTGGTGGAGCATCAGATCATTATCACTCACAGACTCACACGTGCAACTATTCAGGCCCTTTGTGCATTACTGGATCCTGCACTAACTCTGGGAAATTGTAATCAGCATGCCATTCCAACTGAGGTGCAGGTACTCTCCGCACTCCATTTCCTGGCCACAGGCTCATTTCAAGTGATAGTGGGCATGGGTGCTGGTTTCTCACAGCCAATGTTCAGCCAGGTACTGACAAGATTTCTGAATGCATTTGTACAACATCTGCAATACTATGTGCGGTTTCCCCAAAGTAATGACCTCCCTGCCTTCAAATCTGACTTCTATGCCTTTGCAAACATTCCCCATGTCATAGGTGCCATCGATGGCACCCACATACCCATCATCCCCCCAAGAGTGAGTGAACAGGTGTACAGAAACAGGAAGAACTTAAATTCCATGAACATCCAATTGGTGTGTACTGCAGACCAGTACATTTCCCATGTGAATGCCATGTTTCCAGGTTCAGTCCATGATTCATTTATGTTGAGGAACAGTAGTGTGCCACAGAAGATGGAATAACTACAAGCGGACAGAGGGTGGATCATAGGTAAGTTTGCCTGTCAATAGCTGATGCTTTTCTGAAAACCAGCCTGTCTGACTAAGGGACATGACAATGACGAGTCTGTATTGAACCATTTTGTAGGTGATTCTGGCTATACAAACTTGCGTTGGCTCCTGACACCAGTGAGGAATCCCAGGACGGATGCAGAGAGGAAATACAATGAGGCCCATGGACATTCTAGGAGGGTAATAGAGCATACTATAGGTCTCCTGAAGGCTAGATTCCAGTGTCTACATATATCTGGGGTTTCCCTGGCCTATGGCCCTGATAAGGTGTGTAGAATAGTGGTGGCCTGCTGCATGCTGCACAACGTGGCAGTGAGACATTCAGGGGCATATTTATACTCCGTTTGCGCCGAATTTGCGTCGTTTTGTTCGACGCAAATTCGACGCAAAACTAACTCCATATTTATACTTTGGCGTTAGACGCGTCTAGCGCCAAAGTTCATGGAGTTAGCGTAATTTTTTGGCGTGAACACCTTCCTTGCGTTAATGAGATGCAAGGTAGGCGTTCCCGTCTTAAAAAACGAGAGTGGGCGGGGCAAAAAAACCCGCATTTGCGCCTCTTTTTAACGCCTGGGTCAGGGCAGGCGTTAAGGGACCTGTGGGCTCAGGATGAGCCCAGAGGTGCCCTCCCCTGCCCCCAGGGACACCCCCTGCCACCCTTGCCCACCCCAGGAGGACACCCAAGGATGGAGGGACCCATCCCAGGGAAGAAAAGGTAAGTTGTGGTAAGTATTTTTTTTATTTTTTTTTTGTGGCATAGGGGGGCCTGATTTGTTCCCCCCTACATGCCACTATGCCCAATGACCATGCCCAGGGGACATAAGTCACCTGGGCATGGCCATCGGGCAAGGGGGCATGACTCCTGTCTTTGCTAAGACAGGAGTCATGTTAATGGCGTCTGGGCACCCAAAAAAAATGGCGCAAATCGGTTTAAGACGATTTTTTTGCCTCAGCCTGACTTGCCCCATTTTGGGACGCCCAAACGCCCTTTTTCCCTACGCCGGCGCTGCCTGGTGTACGTCGTTTTTTTTCACGCACACCTGGCAGCGCCGGTCGGCTAACGCCGGCTAACGCCATACAATAAATACGGCGCCCACATGGCGCTTCAGAATGGCGTTCGCCGGCGCTAATTATTTTGGCGCAAAACTGCGTTAGCGCAGTTTTGCGTCAAAAAGTATAAATATGGCCCTCAATCCCCTTCTTGGAGGTGGAGGGTGGTTTGGTCCTGATCAGCTACCTCAGAGAGGTGAGGAGAGTGATGGTAAGGATGAGGAAGGGGAAGATGTCCAGTCCAGGAACCAACTGATACAACTCTACTTCCAATAACTGTGTGGGACTTAAACCTGTCATTGGGGTCGGTGACTAATACTGTCAGTGTGCTCTATCAGATAGGGGGGATTGGTCATGATAGGCGTTACATGGACCACTTCTGCATGGTACTGACAGAAAATATATGCATTCCCTCCTGGCCACCATTTGGGCACACAGTACCACCATCAAGTAAAAATAGACAATAAAGTTGTTCTCTGCCAGTTACATCCATACTCCACTTTGTTCACAATGTAAGACAGGTGTGAAATGTGTTTTATTGGTACAATTGAGTGAAGTATGCTATATACAGTGATGGGAGTGGTAAGGGTTGGGTGTCCTCAAAACCAACTTGGTGGCAGCCCTGTTGGATGTTTAGGATGGGTCAGTACTTTAAATTGCCCTCAGCTAAGTGTTGTTGGTGAATGTGTGTGATGGTAGCTTTGCATTAGTAGCAGAGTCAATTGTTGGAGGGGGCCTTGTTCTTAGCAAGGTCTCCAGTGCCATATATTGGCCTAAGAGAGCGTTTGGGCACCTGCTGTGGAGCTTCTTGGGATGGCATGGTTGGCCCTTGTGTTTCCTGGGAGGGTATTTCCTGTGATGTTTCTGCTGCTTGCTTCATCAGATGCTGGTTGTCCAGGGCTGTTGTGGGGGCCTCTTGTCTGGTGTGGTTGTCAGACTGTTTTTTTACCAACTGCAGCAGTGCTCCAGCAATGGTGGCCATTGTGGCATTGTGGTCTTTCCACTGCTCCATGGCCTGTTGGTGTTGTTGCTGCTGCATCCTCTGACTTTGCTCCAGGGTGGACACAATCTGTGCCAACCTGTCTTGGGTATCTTGGTAGCCCCCAATACCTGTGCAATAACGTCCTGGGCTGCTGCATCCATCCTGTGGCCTCCCCCCTGGCCCACTGGGACACTTGAACTTGCCCTAACCCCTGTGCCTGTATCCCATGCACAGGTCTTGATGTGCCACTTTTACTGGGGCCCTTGCCTTCCTGCATGTTGGGAGTGGGAGACTGTGGCCTCTGTACCTGTGTTACACCAGTCTGTGCCCTGGGTACACTGCTTTGGGTACGCCTCCCCTGGCCTGTTGGTCTTGACTGGGAGTTAGGGGTGACAGTGGTTTCCTGGGTGGGGCTGCTGCAGTGTGAGAATCCAGGATTGTGTGAGGGGCCTGCCTGCTCATCAGTGTCCAGGGATCCTTCGCCAAGGTCTTGTGAGGTGGCTCTGTCTCCCTGGAGGGCTGTGGCACTCCTTGCCCGTCCGGTAGGGTTGCATGGGTGGTGGTGCCCGTTGGGGGACATACACATGTCTGTTACATATGCATGTAGGTTTGAGGTGTAGAGGACTGTGCTGTTTTGTGCTGGTGTTAATTTCAGTGGCCTTCCAGGGTGCCTTTGTGAGGTTGGCATAGCATTTAGAGCCAGTGGTGGGGTTGCATTGTGGTGGGGGGTATTGCTCCATTGTGGGTACATGCAGGGGTGGGTGGCTGTGCATAGCGGGAAGATGTGGGCATGTTAGTGGGTTGTGGGTAATGCAGGGTGGTGGATGTGGTGGGTAATAGTTGGGTGGGGTGTAGGTCCAGGTGGGTGTGGATGGGGTAGGGTGGTACATGCATTGCAGTTGCAGTGTATATGGGGTAATTGTAGATGACTTACCCGAGTCCATTCCTCCAGTGAGTCCCTCTGGGTGCAGGATGGTGAGGACCTTCTCCTCCCAGTCAGTGTAGTCGGGTGGTGTTGGTGGCAGCCCTCCGAGTCTTCTGCACTGTGATGTGGTGCCTAGATGCCATGGTCCTGACCTTCCCCCGCAGGTCGTTCCATCTGTCCGGATATCGTCCCTGGTGCGTGGATAGTGTCCCACTGCATTCACCCTGTTGACAATGGTCTGCCACAGCTCCAATTTCCGGGCGATGGGTGTGTGCTGCACCTTGGCCCCGAATATTTGTGGCTCCACCTTCAGGATCTCGTCCACCATGATAAAGCATGGATTTTTGGGGGGGTGAGTGTGGTGGATGGCGTCGGGACTGGGGACGGGGTAAGGGGGTTCCCCTGTGGGTCAATGTGCGTGTCCTGTATGTTGCAGTTCGCTGTCTGGCTCTGGTGCTCTCCTTATTCTTGTCCTGGTTTCGTTGCAAGGGATTGTGGGGTGTGTCTGGGGGTGTTTTATGGGGTTCTGGATGTGTGTCAGGTGTGTGGGTGATACGCCCATCCAATGTGTGCACTTGTTGCTGTTGAGTCCACTTGCCGCCCAATGCGGTCGCAGCCGCCAATGGTCGTACGGCCTCCACTGCCCGACGAGGTAATTTGTGCATCATTATTTAGAGGGCGGGATGTGGGTGTGCTTGGCGGTGGTGAGGTGGGCCGGGATTCCCGCCGACAGTGTCCTGGAGGGGAGTGGTGGTGTGGAATTTTTGGCAGGGTTGGGATTTTTGATCATTAAATGGTGGGTTTCCATTCACCGCTAACGGCGGGATTCTGTTCACCGCCGACACAGCAGTCGGCGGTCTTTCCTGCCATGTTCATAATGACCGCCTTAATTTCTAACAGGTGCCTACATTAAATCTCCTGTCATAATCTGGTAGCAATTGCATTTTAACAAATTTTGAAGGTCCATTGTGTAGCTACAATACGCAATGTTGTAGGAGGTAGCCTCTTTCTAGCCTTGTTACCCCCACTTTTGGCCTATTTGTGAGTATATGTCAGGGTATTCTTACTGTCACACTGGGATCCTGCTAGCCAGGGCCCCAGTGCTCATAGTGGAAACTCTATGTTGTCAGTGTGTTTGATATGTGTCACTGGGATCCTGCTAGCCAGGACCCCAGTGCTCATACGTTTGTGACCTATATGTGTTCCCTGTGTGGTGCCTAACTGTATCACTAAGGCTCTGCTAACCAGAACCCAAGTGTTTATGCTCTCTCTGCTTTTAAAATTGTCACTGCAGGCTAGTGACTAATTTTACCAATTCTGATTGGCACACTGGAACACCCTTATAATTCCCTAGTATATGGTACCTAGCTAACCAGGGTATTGGGGTTCCAGGAGATCCCTATGGGCTGCAGCATTTATTTTGCCACCCATAGGGAGCTCAGACTATTCTTACACAGGACTGCAGCCTGAGTGAAATAACGTCCACGTTATTTCCCAGTCATTTTACATTGCACTTAAGTAATGTATAAGTCACCTATGTGTCTAACCCTCACTTAGTGAAGGTTAGGTGCAAAGTTACTAAGTGTGAGGGCACCCTAGCACTAGCCAAGGTGCCCCACATTGTTATGGGCAATTTCCCCGGACTTTGTGAGTGCGGGGACACCATTACACGCGTGAACTACGTATAGGTCACTACCTATGTGTAGCGTCACAATGGTAACTCCGAACATGGCCATGTAAAATGTCTAGGATCATGGAATTGTCACCCCAATACCATTCTGGAATTGGGGGGACAATTCCATGCATCCCCGGGGCTCCAGCATGGACCCCGGGTACTACAAAATTAGCTCTCTGGGGTTTTCTCTGCAGCTACTGCTGCTGCCAAACCTCAGAGTGGTTTCTGCCCCCCTGGGGCCTGGGCTGCCCAGTACCAGGAAGGCAAAACAAAGGATTTCCTCTGAGAGAGGGTGTTACACCCTCTCCCTTTGGAAATAGGTATTAAGGGCCTGGGAGGAGTAGCCTCTCCTGGCCTCTGGAAATGCTTTGAAGGACACAGATGGTGCCCTCCTTGCATAAACCAGTGTACACCGGTTCAGGGATCCCCCAGCCCCTGCTCTGGCGTGAAACTGGACAAAGGAAAGGGGAGTGACCACTCCAGTGTCCATCGCCACCCCAGGGGTGCTGCCCAGAGCTCCTCCAGTGTGTCCCAGACCTCTGCCATCTTGAATGCAGAGGTGTGAGGGCACAATGGAGACCTCTGAGTGGCAAGTGCCAGCAGGTGACGTCAGAGACCCCTCCTAATAGGCTCTTACCTGGTTAGGTAGCAAATCCTCCTCTGAGGGCTTTTTAGGGTCTCTCCTGTGGGTTTCTCATCAGATAACGAATGCAAGAGCTCACTAGAGTTCCTCTGCACTTCTCTTTTCGACTTATACCAAGGATCGACTGCTGACTGCTCCAGGACGCCTGCAAAACTGAAACAAAGTAACAAGAAGACTACCAGCAACATTGTAGCGCCTCATTCTGACGACCTTCTTGACTGTTTCCTGGTGGTGCATGCTCTGAGGGCTGTCTGCCTTCACCCTGCACTGGAAGCCAAGAAGAAATCTCCAGTGGGTTGATGAAATCTTCCCCCTGCTAATGCAGGCACCAAACGTCTGCATCACCGGTCCTCTGGGTCCCCCCTCATCTAGACGAGCGTGGTCCCTGGAACACAGGAGCTGAATCCAAGTGTCCCCGACAGTCCAGTGGCCCTTCTGTCCAAAGTTGGTGGAGGTAAGTCCTTGCCTCCCCACGCCAGACAGTAATCCTGTGTGCTGCGTAAACTGCAGCTGCTAGGGCTTCTGTGTACTTTTGCAAGATTTCCTTCATGCACAGCACAGCACAGGTCCCCAGCACTCCGCCCTGTATTACCCAACTCGCTGAGTTGGACTCCGACTTTGTGGGACCCTCTTTTGTTGTGCTGAGCTGACTGCCATGCTCAGATCTTCTGAATGGCTGTTTAGGTGCTTATGCGGGTGCTGCCTGCTTCTGCGTGAGCTCTCTCTGTTGCTGTGCACCCCCTCCCTCTCCTCCTCCAAGGGTGACCTCCTGGTCCTTCCTGGGCCCTGACCGCACCCAAAAACTTCAACCGTGACTTTTGCAGCTAGCAAGACTTGTTTGTGGTCTTTCTGCATGAAAACAACTCTGCATCCTCCAGCACGCCATGGGACATCTTCTGAGCAAAGGAGAAGTTCCTGGCACCTTCTGTTGTTGCAGAAACTTTGGCTTCTTCCACCCGGAGGCAGCCCTTTTGCACCTTCATCCGGGGTTTAGTGGACTCCTGCCCCCCCCTGGACACTTGCGTGACTCTTGGACTTGGTCCCCTCACTTTACAGGTCCTCTGGTCCAGGAATCCATCTTCAGTGCTTTGCAGTCAGTTGTTGTCTTTGCAGAATCCCCTATCTTGACTTTACTGTCTTTCTGGGGTAGTAGGGTAACTTTACTCCTACTTTTCGGGAACTTGGGGTGGGGTATCTTGGACACCCTTAGTGTTTTCTTACACTCCCAGCGTCTACACACTACACTAGGCCTGGGGTCCATTCGTGGTTCGCATTCCGCTTTTGGAGTATATGGTTTGTGTTGCCCCTAGGCCTATTGTCTCCTATTGCATTCTATTGTGTTCTACAGTGTTTGCACTACTTTTCTAAGTGTTCTACTTACCTGATTTTGGTTTGTGTGTATACTTTGTATATTTTACTTACCTCCTAAGGGAGTATGGTGGTCATTAGAACCCTGGTGGTCGGTGTTAAAGCAGCCGTAAGACCGCCAACAGGCCGGCGGTAAAAAAACTTGCAATTACGACGGTGGTGGGAACCGCCAACAAAGCCAGCCACTTTAACACTCCAACCGCCACGGCGGTACAAACAAACAGCTTGGCGGTCACCGCCAACAGACAGGCGGAAGACAAAGTAACACCCACAGTATCACAACCTCCCAATCCGCCACCTTTTCCGGGGCGGATTCACCGCGGATAAAAACACGGCGGAAACAGGATTTCAAAGGGAAAGCGCTCACCTATACACACCCCACGAGGAACCAGGACCCATGGAGACGGAATTCCAAATTCTCCCAGCGATAGTCTTCCTGCTCCTCTAACAGGAGCACGAACGCCGGTGGCGAAGACCACGGTGAGTACTGCACCTACGACACAGGGAAGGGGGAAGTGAAAATACAGAGACACACACACGCAACACCCCCAGCCACTACAACACATACACACTAATACATATTAATACATGATAGTTACACCCCCCAATCCCCCTGGAAGAATGCAAAGACAAAAGAAAATGAGTGTAACCATTGTAATATATTAAAATCAAGTAGGCAAAAACATATATATATACACCATAAACAGAAATATACACCAAGCATAGTAGCCCAGGTAGTGCTCCAATTAAGTCTGTGGAACACTGGGCCCACACGGTATGGGCGAGGCCCACACGGTATGGGCGAGGCCCACACAAGATCCCCGACCATGATGGAGAGAACACTGCAGGGGCATCAGAGAGCAAGAAAACAGGCACCTCAGGGGGAGGGAAAGGGGGGGCACCTCAGCCGGTTGAGTGCATGATGCCAAATCCACAAGGGGGCCACATGCCCACTATTCAATCCTGGGGAATGCAACGCCACAGTCTCTCAAGTCTCTACAGTGGGTGGGTTGCCCACTGTTCAATCCTGGGGAGTGCAAAGCCGTAGTCTCTCAAGTCTCTACAGTGGATGGGTTGCCCACTGTTCTATCCTGGAGAGTGCAAAGCCATAGTCTCTCAAGTCTCACAAGTGGGTGGGTTGCCCACTGCTTTATCCTGGGGAGTGCAAAGCCACAGTCTCTCAAGTCTCTACAGTGGGTGGGTTGCCCACTGTTCAATCCTGGGGAGTGCAAAGCCGCAGTCTCTCAAGTCTCACAAGTGGGTGGGTTGCCCACTACTTTATCCTGGGGAGTGCAAAGCCACAGTCTCTCAAGTGGAACAGTCTCCACTGGTTCTGGAGGGGGCATTGTGCCAGGAGTGCTTCATTCTGCTAAGGACAGAGGTAGTGGATGTATCTCTCCACTGGTTCTGGAGGGGGCATTGTGCCCAGAGTGCTTCATCCTGCTAAGGACAGAGGTAGTGGATGTATCTCTCCACTGGTTCTGGAGGGGGCATTGTGCCCAGAGTGCGTCATCCTGCCAAGGACAGAGGTAGTGGGTGTATCTCTCCACTGGTTCTGGAGGGGGCATTGTGCCCAGAGTGCTTCATCCTGCTCATGACGGACTCAGTGGCGTCAGTGCCCTTGGCGCTCATGGGCCAGCGGTGCTTGAGGCGGCAGTACCCTGTTCAGCGGTGCTAGAGGTGGCAGTGCCCTGTTCAGCGGTGCTTGGAATGGCGGTGCCCTGTTCAGCGGTATATGAGGCGGCAGTGCCCTGTTCAGCGGTGCTTGGAGCGGCGGTGCCCTGTTCAGCGGTGCTTGGAGCGGCGGTGCCCTGTTCAGCGGTGCTTGGAGTGGCGGTGCCCTGTTCAGCAGTGCTTAGAGCGGCGGTGCCCTTTTCAGCGGTGCTTGGAGCAGCCGTGCCCTGTTCAGCGGTGCTTGGAGCGGCGGTGCCCTGTTCAGCTGTGTTTGCAGTGGCGGTGCCCTGTTCAGCGGTGCTTGGAGCGGCAGAGCCCTGTTCAGCAGTGCTTGTAGCGGCAGGCTCCTTTGCTGTGGCCTCCTGGGCAGCGGGGATGACGGCTGTGGCCTCCTGGCCAGCAGGGATGATGGCGGTGGCCTCCTGGGCAGCGGGATGACGGCTGTGGCCTACTGGGCAGCGGGGATGACGGCTGTGGCCTCCTGGCCAGCAGGGATGGTGACGGTCTTCCTCCGCCGTGCTGCTCTTCCCAGACTTTCCTGGTTTCTTGTGGCCCTTCGCCACCTTGGAAGGTTTCGCAGCTGACTCCACACTCCCACCGGGACCCCTGGGAGCGGCTTTGGTGTCTTCCCCCTATCCCGCCGGGCACTGGCCAGCTTTTGATGCTTGACAGGTGGGGGAATGTCAGTGCTGTGGCTCTGTGCCACACTGGCTGCCCTGGTGGCTGGTGCACTCCAGATTCCGGTGACTACAGACACCACTGGTCCCGGAGATGTTGTGGCTGAGGTGCTAGTTCGGGAGCTAGGAGACGGACGGAGTGGGGGAGGTGTGGGAAAGAGGTCAAGGTTGGACAGGAAAAGTTTTTGGGAGACACTGGGACGGGTAGCTGGAGGGGGTTTGGGAGTGGAGGAAGAGGTTGTGGTTGTAGGAGGTGTTCGTTTGCTGACTTTGGGTGAAGGTGCATGCGCTGGAGGCTCTTGTGAGGTTGATGGCTGTTGGGTGGGTGTGTGCCTGCGTTTGTGTATCTTGGGTGGTGGCATCACAGACACACTGGGAGAGGACACAGGTGATGTGTGAATGGTAGTGGGGGTGGTGACTGCACGTGAGTGGGGTGTGGTGGTGTGTGTGCTGGTGATGGCAGTAGTGGCTGTAGATGTAGTGCATGCAGGTGTGAGTGGAGACGATACTGGGAGGGAGGAGGGAGATGAGGAGGAGGGGGACACAGTGGAGGCAGTGGATGCTGTTATGTCTGCATGTGTGTGATGCTTGTGTGAGTGCCTGTGGGATGTGTGGTGCTTATGTTTGCCTGAGCTTCCCTTGTGTGTTGAAGTGTGTGCATGCTGGTCTGTAGGTGTGCTTGTGATAGGCTGCGTTACAGGGGATTGGGTCTGGGTGGAGGATGTTGGAGGGGGGAGGCTAGAAACAGGGACAATGGCTGCCATCAGTGCTGAGGCCAGAGTCTGAAAAACTTGCTGAAGGGCCACCTGACCAGAATGAATGCCCTCCAGGAATGCATTGGTTTGTCGCAACTGCCTTTTGACACCCTGGATGGCATTGAAAATGGTAGACTGCCCAACAGTGAGGGACCTGAGGAGGTCAATGGCCTCGTCACTGAGGGCAGCAGGGGTGACTGGGGCAGGGGGTGAGGTGCCTGGGGCGAAGGTGATGCCCACCCTCCCGGGTGAGTGGGCGCAGGGCAAAGGCCGAGGGGCTGCTGGGAGGGCGGTGTTGGTAGGGGGGTGGCGGCTGTACCTGTAGATGGGGGCACAGTTGTTGCTGCCACCACAAGGGAGCTCCCATCGGAGGACGAGTCCATGTCGCTGGTCTCAGCTCCTGTCCCCGCCGTGGAGCTCCCCTCGCCCTCTGTCCCACTGGTGAAGTCCGAGTCCGAAGTGTGGCCCTCCATGGACATGTGGGATGCAGCCCCCTCGTGCTCCGATGCCACTGCTCCTCCGCCTGATGATGCTAATGCACACAAGAACAGGGAGACCACAAAACTGGGGGGGACGACAGAAGAAAGACATGTTGAGTGCATGCATTACCGCTACCGTTGGCGGACACAACAGACACACAAGCCCCCTGCACTAGGCTTGCCTACTAGGCTATGGACGACATCTGCACACATGGATGACACAGGGGCATGGCTAGGTGTACTTGGCACTCTACAGAGGTGGGGTGGGGTGCCACATGGCCTGCCTTATGGAGGGACCTTTCCTACGGAACTCGCCCTGGCCTAGGGAAACCCACAGCCCACCTCCCCTACCCAGACCCCTCCACTGCGCGCAAAATCAGCAGGATGAGAGTGTACTCACCCCCTTGTGGCTGCTGTGATTCCCTCAAGCACCCATCGAACTCCGGGTATGCCACCTCCAGAATCCTGAACATCTGGGGGGTCATGGTGCGACGGGCACCCCTCCCACGTTGGGAGGCCATCCCCAGCTGAGCCTCCGCCGCCTTCTTGCTCCAGCGGCGAATGTCCTCCCATCTTTTCCGGCATTGGGTGCTCTGTCTGTGGTAGACCCCCAGGGTCCAGACATCCTTGGCGATGCCACGCCAAATATCTTTTTTCTGGTGGGCGCTGACCTACATGAATTGTACAGGGGAAGAGGAACTTATTACAAACTGCACCGTCACAGTCATTGGCCCCCATCCCTACCCTTGCCATGTGGCACATGCACTCACTGTCGTTTCATGCATGCCGCAATCTCCCCCCGCTTCTTACATCCACCCCACTCCACACAGGCATAGCCCATACAGCATGCTCCCAGTGTACTTACCTGTTTGTCTGGAGGACCGTAGAGTAGCGTGTACTGGGGAAGGACCCCGTCCACGAGTTTCTCCAACTTCTCCGATGTGAAGGCAGGGGCCCTTTCCCCAGACGCACGAGCCATTGTCTCTTCCAGACCGAGGTCACAGCAGCACTTGCAGTGTAGGTCCTCTCCTGTCGAAGATCAGGTATCGAATGATTGAACAGATAGAAAATGGCGGTCACGTCCGCAGCGGTGCGTACTGTCACCGCCGGCGTACATCGTCATTGGCTCAGTTACCTCACATCCATTTGTCCCAATTTACAGGTCAGGCAGCCCCCATTTCAGGGGCCCACATGGCTTCATTTTTAAGTGCGTCACACATTCCTAGGCCTAGACTCAACACACATACAGGCCACTTTTAGGATTATGATTCGTGTTCTGTGTAAGCTGTGGGTACGTACCTCTGAGTTGGTTGACTCTGTGCTCGCTGTTGTCCTTCATAGGCACCATCCGCTGGGACATGTGAGGAGATGGTGGCATCCTCCAGTGTACCGACCATTGGTGGACCTGTCGACAATGGAGGAAAGACATGTGACAGGCTTGACCGTGTCACAGTCCAGGAACTGTGTACACAGCTGGAGCCAGACCTGATGTCAGCTATCTGCCATCCCACAGGAATCCACCTCTCAAGTGCAGGTGCTCTCAGTGCTTCATTTCCTTGCAAGTGGGCCATTTCAAACAACAGTGGCCATAGCATCAGGGATGTCCCAGCCTATGTTTTCCAAAGTGTTGTCCAGAGTGTTGTCTGTCCTGCTGAAACACATGCGGAGCTACATCGTTTTCCCTCAGGTGGAGGATTTGCCTACAGTGAAAGGTGATTTCTATGCCCTGGGACATATCCCCAGCATCATAGGTGCCATTGATGGGACCCATGTGGCTTTGGTCCCCCCGCAGGAGTGAACAGGTATACAGAAACCGGAAGAGTTACCATTCCATGAATGTACAGATGGTATGTTTGGATGACCAGTACATCTCCCATGTGAAAGCCAAGTTCTCTGGCTCAGTGCATGATGCCTACATCCTGCGGAATAGCAGCATCCCTTATGTGATGGGTCAACTCCAGAGGCACTGTGTGTGGCTATTAGTTGAGCACCTGGAAGCAAGACAGTGGGAATGGTTGTCTGGGTCTGGGGATACCCCTACAGGTTAGTGTGTGTGTCTAACAGTTGTCTCTCGCCATTTGCAGGTGACTCTGGTTACCCCAACCTGTCATGGCTACTGACCCCAGTGAGGAATCCCAGGACAAGGGCAGAGGAACGCTACAATGAGGCACATGGGCGTGCACAGCGGATAATCGAGCGGACCTTCGGCCTCCGGAAGGCCAGGTTCAGGTGCCTCCATATGACAGGTGGATCCCTATTCTACTCACCAAAGAAGGTGTGCCAGATCATTGTGGCCTGCTGTATGCTTCACAACTTAGATTTGCGACTACAGGTGCCTTTTCTGCAGGAGGGTATCCAGATGGCGGTGCTTTTGTAGCTGTGGAGCCTGTGGACAGTGAAGACGAGGAAGCAGAGGAAGAAGACATGAACAACAGGGACTAAGTGATCCAGCAATATTTCCAGTGAGACACAGGTAAGAATACAAACCAGCCTACTATATGCACTTTAACACTGCTACCTCTCTACTGTCTGTCATTTTCACCCAGTGTATGGTCACTGAGTTGTCACTTTCCCTTACGATTTCACAGATGTGTGTCCCACAGTGTGACTTCTGCTTTGATTCATCATGGACTACAGCTGTGTGACATAGGTATGTTGACATTACAAATGAAAGAGCTTTTTGCCACAGTAATTGCTAATACACTATTCCGAAATCCCAGACTGACTCCAGATTGTTTTGTGCTTCAAAGGAGTTTATTTTAGTGCTCAATATTGGAGGGGGTAGCAAAATGGTGAGGGGTGATGGCAGAGGAATGTCCATGGTAGAGTCCAGTCTCTTAGTCTCACAGGTGCATTGCCCAAATGGGCATGAGAAGTGGAGCTGGGGTAGTTTAAGGATGGACAGGGTGACAAAGTGGGACAGAAGGATGACATTCAGGGTGGTCTCATTTCTTGGCGGGGTCTTGGCATCGTTCTCTGTCTTTGTCCTGGATCTCAGCGACCATTTGCGAGGTGGTTCTCCCTCTGCAGGGGGTGGGGTGCTGGTGTGGTGGTCCTGTGGCGGTGCCTCCTGTCCACTAGCGCCGGTGGGGGTGATGGGCAAATCATCGTCCAGGCTAGCGTCAGGGGCCCCTTGTAGTGCCACAGTGTCCCTCCTGGTGTTGAGTACTTCCTTTAGCACCCCTACTATGGTGCCCAGGGAGGAACTGATTAATCTGAATTCCTCCCTGAAGCCCAAATACTGTTCCTCCTGCAGGCGCTGGGTCTCCTGAAACTTGGCCAGTACCGTTGCCATCGTCTCCTGGGAGTGGTGGTAGGCTCCCATGATGTTGGAGAGGGCCACGTGGAGAGTGGGTTCCCTTGGCCTGTCCTCCCGCTGTCGCACAGCAGCCCTCCCAGTTCCCCTGTGTTCCTCTGCTTCCGTCCCCTGGACCGTGTGTCCACTGCCACTGCCCCCAGGTCCCTGTTGTTGGGGTTGTGGGTTAGCCTGGGTTCCCTGTAGTGGTGGACAAACTGCTGATTGACGTGTCCTGCGGACGGAGGTATGGGCCCGCTGGGTGGGTGCTGTGCTGGTGTTTCCAGAGGGGGGAAGCTCTTCAGTGGCCTGTGACTGTGTGATGGGAACGGACTGTCCTGAGGTCCCTGATGGGCCGGGCTGGTCATCTAGATCCAGTTGGACAGAGGTGCTGTCATCACTGTGGGCCTCTTCTGTTGGTGGTGTGGACATGTGTGGACCCTCCTGTCCGGTGACGTTGGGTAGGGGTCCTGCAGGGGTATAAAATAATGTTTATTACATCTGTGTGTGGCATGGTGTGCAATGGATGGGTGACCATGTACCCCAGTGCTTGCATTGCTGTGTGGGACCTTGTGTGATGATGGTTTAGGGGGGTGTATGGGTATGTGCAGTGGACATGCTTTAGTGATGTGTGTCCATGCTTTGTTGTTGCATGCAGGGCTTGGTGTTGGGATGGGTGGTTTGTGATGTTGGGACATTTGTGAGGAGTTGGAGTGATGGGGGTGACGGTGAGGGGGGTATGTGATGGCATGAAGGTAGGGTGGAGGATGTAATAGTTAAGATTTGACTTACCAGAGTCTATTCCTCCAGCTACTCCTGCGAGGCCCTCAGGATGCAGAATCTCAAGACCTGCTCCTCCCATGTTGTTAGTTGTTGGGGTGCGCCACCAGACCGCGGAACCGCAAGGTGGTGTCTTGAGACCACGGAACGCACCTTCCCCCGTAGGTCGTTCCACCTCTTCCTGATGTCATCCCGATTTCTTGGGTGTTGTCCCACTGCGTTGACCCTGTCCACTATTCTGCGCCATAGCTCCATCTTCCTTGCAATGGAGGTGTGCTGCACCTGTGATCCGAATAGCTGTGGCTCTACCCGGACAATTTCCTCCACCATGACCCTGAGCTCTTCCTCCGAGAACCTGGGGTGTCTTTGCCGTGCCAATGGGTGGTGTGGGTGATGTGTGGGGTGGTGTGTGGGGTGGTGTGTGGGGTGATAAGTGTGCTGATATGTAGTGGTGTGTTGTGTGAGGTGCGTGGAAGTTATGGGTGATGGTGTTGTTTGCTTGTGGATTCTAGTATTGTTAATGGTGGTGTCTCTCTCTGGCCTTCTCTCTGTAATTGTGGTCATAGGGGTTTGTGGGTTATGTAGGGGTGTGTTTTATATTGTAATGGGTGTGTGGGAGTGGTGTGTGTATGTGTATCAGGTGTGTGTTTTTCAAATTGTCCAATGTGGTGGTGTTTTGTATATGTGTGTGTATTTTGAGCGTGGCGGTGTGTGCCGCCAATGGAATACCACGGTTAAAAGACCACCGCGTGGATTCGTGGGTCGTGATAGTGTGGGCGTATTTCTGTTGGCGTGATGGTGTCGGTTTTGTGTTCGCCAGTTTATCACTGACCTTTGGTGTGGTGGACTTGTGTGGATGTGTGAATATTGGCGGATTCCGTGCTGTGGGTCACAATAGCTGTGGCGGAATTCCGCGGCCGCGGGGTGTGTTGGCGGGCTTCTGCACAGCGGTAAGCAGCTTTTACCGCCAATGTTGTAATGACCGCCTATATCTTCTGAGGTACGTTTGGCATATTGTCACTAAAATAAAGTACCTTTATTTTGAGTAACTCTGAGTATTGTGTTTTCTTATGATATAGTGCTATATGTTATAAGTGGTATAGTAGGAGCTTTGCATGTCTTCTAGTTCAGCCTAAGCTGCTCTGCTATAGCTACCTCTACCAGCCTAAGCTGCTAGAACACTACTAATCTACTAATAAGGGATAACTGGACTTGGCACAAGGTGTAAGTACCATCAGGTACCCACTAGAAGCCAGGCCAGCCTCCTACATTGGTGGTGCAGCGGTGGGATAAGTACTTATAACTGCTATACCACCTTGTCATTGGTGCTTTTCATAAGAAAAACATATACCAGATACTTCAGAATATACACAGTAACCTAAACAGTTTAACTTTCCTTTTTTTAAACTTTCTAAAAGGTTTCTGAAAAGTTTCTGAAAACTTTTTAAAGTTTTCAAAAGTTTTCAAAAGATTTTCTCTGTTCTTTAAAAACTTCCAAAAACGTTTTTCTCTCTCTGTCCTAAACCTTTTCTGACATGTCTGCAGTACAGCTTACTCCCACAGTTGTCCAGGCAACATATAGGAATCTACACTTTAAAAGTTTGAGGGGGTCTCTGCATTGAAAGAGGTTTAGCAATTAGTAAGAATCCTACAAAAGATCTTCTCCTTAGCCTTCTCCTAGAAAGTGACCAGAACAAGTCTGACCCATCCCAGGATCAGGAGGTAGAGGGGGGGGGGGGGGTACCCAGCCAGACTCAGAGGAGTCCCCTGAGGATGCTGGGGAGTGTTCTTCCAAGGACTGTCAGCTAACAGGCCATCTAGCGACACTGGTAGTGGGAGGGGGTCACACACTAGTAGGGCACCTTTCACTCCTAAAGGCCAGGTTACCAGAGTCTAGCCAGTTAGGGACAGGTCTCTCTCTGCCAATTCCCACATTTCTTTTGTGTCTCACAATTCTCAAGCCTCCCACCCTGAGGATAACTTAATGGTAAGGGAACTCAGAAAGCTGAGGTTGGAAGAGGCCAGGCTGAAGCTTAAACAGCAGCAGCTGGCCTTAGACAGAGAATCTCTGGATGTGGAAAGGGAAAGGCAGAGGTTGGGGTTAGTCCCCATGGTGGCAGCAGCAGTGTTTTTGATAGCAATCCTGTTAGAGACCAAGATTCCAGAAACCTACATAAGATAGTCCCCCCTTACAAGGAGGGGGATGACATTAACAAGTGGTTTGCTGCACTTGAGATGGCCTGTGTGGTACAGATGGTCCCTCAAAGGCAGTGGGCTGCTACCTTGTGGCTATCTTTCACTGGTAAGGATAGGGATAGGCTTCTCACTGTCAGAGAAAGTGATGCTAATAACTATAAAGTTTTGAAGGATGCACTCTTGTATGGATTTGGCTTAACCACTGAGCAATACATGATTAAGTTCAGAGACACCAGTAAAGAGTCCTCTCAAGACTGGACAGACTTTGTAGACTGTTCAGTGAAGGCCTTGGTGGGTTGGTTACATGGCAGTAGGGTGACTGACCTTGAAAGCCTGTATAATCTAATCCTGAGAGAGCATATTTTTAAACAATTGTGTGTCTGATTTGTTGCACCAGTACTTGGTAGACTCCGATCGAACCTCTCCCAAAGAATTGGGAAAGAAGGCAGACAAATGGGTCAGAACAAGAGTGAACAGAAAAGTTCATACAAAAGGTGACAAGGATTGCAAGAAGAAAGATGGTGAGAAATCTCAGGATAAGCATGGGGATAAGGGTAAAACTAAAGATCCTTCTTCAAATCCTGAACACTCTTCAGGGGGTGGGGATAAATCAACTTCTTCCTCTTCTTCACAACACACACACATTAAAAAGCCTTGGTGCTATGTGTGTAAAAATAAAGGCCATAGGCCAGGGGATAAGTCCTGCCCAGGTAAACCCCCTGAGCCTACCACCACTAATACATCAAACTCTAGTGCCCCTAGCAGTAGTGGTAATAGTGGTAGGACTGCTGGCAACAGTCAAAATAAGGGTGTAGTTGGGTTCACTTTTGGGTCCATCATAGAAACTGGGGTAGTCAGTCCCAAGACAGTTTCTGTCACACCTGGTGGCATTTGCCTTTGCACACTTGCTGCTTGTCCCCTTACAATGGGTAAGTACAGGCAGACAGTTTCAATAAATGGTGTTGAGGCTCAGGCATACTGTACAGGTGCACAGGTGCCAGTATCACTTTGGTGACTGAAAACCTAGTGTCTCCTGCACAACACATCATTGGACAAGAGTACAAGATTATTGATGTCCATAACTCCACTAAGTTCCTTTCCTTAGCTATAATTCAGTTTAGTTGGGGTGGAGCTACTGGCCCTAAGCAGGTGGTAGTATCACCTAGCTTCCCTGTAGACTGTCTCTTAGGTAATGACCTAGATGCCTCAGATTGGGCTGAGGTAGAGTTTAATACCTATGCAGCCAGGCTGGGTATCCCTGAGGAATTGCTTCCTCTCATTTCAGCTGAAATGAAAAAGCAAAGGAGAGAAAAAGGCCTGAAAACGCAGGATCCTTCTCCAACAACAGGTAAAAAGGGCATCAAAGATTCCCCTACCCACCCTACCATTCAGGATACCATTCCTGTGGTGGGAGAAACTTCTCCTGGGGTGGCACCTGTACCAAGGGACTCATTAGCTAACACAGCTGTACTCCCTGAGGTAGAATTACCTCTCTGTGGGATAACTAATTTTGGTGAGAAAAAGTGCACCATTTTAGTTAACATGGAGCATCCCTACAACCCTCCCAGAGAAACTTTAGTGCAGCAACCCTGCACTGCCTCACAACACTTAGGACAGCAGCCCTGCCCTAGTGTGGAGATTATATGACAGTATCCCTGCCCTGCTCCAACTCAAGAGAAACAGCAGCCCTGTTCTCTCTTACAGCCATATGGACAAAGTTTTTGCCCAACTTTGGCTTTATTGAGACAGCATCCCTGTCTGGCATTCTCATCATTCGACATAGGCCCAGTGGACAATTCCCACTGCTCTAAACTTAAACATACTAGTAGGAACTCTGAGAATATAACTTTACATTGTTGGCTAGCTAAAAAATCTTCAAACAGGATGGTTCACATCCCCACAGGAAAGTAGCCATATAGTGGATGATAAAGGGAGTAACCAATCTATTGCAGAGCTACTCTCCACTTATCACTACTTAGGCAATAAAGACTCAACTGGCCAAGGTTAGCCTTATTGTCCTTCGTTTGGGGGGGTTGTGTAGGAAGGTAGCCTCTTTCTAGCCTTGTTACCCCCACTTTTGGCCTGTTTGTGAGTATATGTCAGGGTGTTCTTACTGTCTCACTGGGATCCTGCTAGCCAGGGCCCCAGTGCTTATAGTGGAAAACCTATGTTGTCAGTGTGTTTGATATGTGTCACTGGGATCCTGCTAGCCAGGACCCCAGTGCTCATAAGCTTGTGGCCTATATGTGTTCCCTGTGTGGTGCCTAACTGTATCACTGAGGCTCTGCTAACCAGAACCTCAGTGTTTATGCTCTGCCTGCTTTTAAAATTGTCACTGCAGGGTAGTGACTAATTTTACCAATTCTCATTGGCACAGTGGAACACCCTTATAATTCCCTAGTATATGGTACCAAGGTACCCAGGGTATTGGGGATCCAGGAGATCTCTATGGGCTGCAACATTTATTTTGCCACCCATAGGGAGCTCAGACAATTCTTACACAGACTTAGGGTCTCTGCTGTGGGTTTCTCATCGGATACCAAATGCAAGAGCTCACTAGAGTTCCTCTGCACTTCTCTGTTCGACTTCTGCCAAGGATCGACCGCTGACTGCTCCAGGATGTCTGCAAAACCACAACAAAGTAGCAAGAAAACTACCAGCAACATTGTAGCGCCTCATCCTGCCGGCTTTCTCGACTGTTTCCTGTTGGTGCATGCTCTGAGGGCTGTCTGCCTTCACCCTGCACTAGAAGCCAAGAAGAAATCTCCTGTGGGTCGACGGAATATTCCCCCTGCTAACGCAGGCACCAAACTTCTGCATCACCGGTCCTCTGGGTCCCCTCTCACCTTGACGAGCATGGTCCCTGGAGCACAGGAGCTGGATCCAAGTGTCCCTGACAGTCCAGTGGCCCTTCTGTCTAAAGATGGTGGAGGTTAGTCCTTGCCTCCCCACGCCAGACAGTAATCCTGTGTACTGCGTTAACTGCAGCTGCTAGGGTTTCTGTGCACTTTTGCAAGATTTCCTTCATGCACAGCACAGCCCAGGTCCCCAGCACTCTGTCCTGTATTGCCCAACTCGCTGAGTTGGATTTCGACTTCGTGGGACCCTCTTTTGTTGTGCTGAGATGACTGCCATGCTCAGAGATTCTGAACGCCTGTTCAGGTGCTTCTGCGGGTGGTGCCTGCTTCTGAGTGGGCTCTCTCTGTTGCTGAGCGCCCCCTCTGTCTCGTCCTCCAAGGGGCGACCTCCTGGTCCTTCCTGGGCCCTGGCAGCACCCAAAACCTTCAACTGTTACTCTTGCAGCTAGCAAAGCTTGTTTGTGGTCTTTGTGAGTGGAAATAACTCTGCATCCTCCAGCACGCCGTGGGGCATCGTCTGAGCAAATGAGAAGTTCCTGGCACCTTCCATTGTTGCAGAATCTTTGGCTTTTTCCACCTAGAGGCAGCCCTTTTGCACCTTCATCCGGGTTTTGGTGTGCTCCTGCAGCCCCCTGGACACTTGCATGACTCTTGGACTTGGTCCCCGTCCTTTACAGGTCCTCAGGTCCAGGAATCAATCTTCAGTGCTTTGCAGTCAGTAGTTGTCTTTGCAGAATCCCCGATCTCGACTTTACTGTCTTTCTGGGGTAGTAGGGTAACTTTACTCCTACTTTTCAGGGACTTGGTTTGGGGTATCTTGGACACCTTTTATGTTTTCTTACACTCCCAAAGACCCTCCACACACTACACTTGGCCTGGGGTCCATTCGTGGTTCGCATTCCACTTTTGGAGTATATGGTTTGTGTTGCCCCTAGGCCCATTGTCTCTTATTGCATTCTATTGTGTTCTACAGTGTTTGCACTACTTTTCTAAGTGTTCTACTTACCTGATTTTGGTTTGTGTGTATATTTTGTGTATTTTACTTATCTCCTAAGGGAGTATATCCTCTGGGATACTTTTGGCATAATGTCACTAAAACAAAGTACCTTTATCTTTAGCAACTCTGAGTATTGTGTTTTCTTATGATATAGTGCTATATGATATCAGTGGTATAGTAGGAGCTTTGCATGTCTTCTAGTTCAGCCTAAGATGCTCTGCTATAGCTACCTCTACCAGCCTAAGCTGCTAGAAAACTACTAATCTACTAATAAGGGATAACTGGACCTGGCACAGGTACCCACCATAAGCCAGGCCATCCTCCTACAGATTTGTTGTGGCACTGCTGTTTGGTCTGTGATCTTTCGGACCGACATAACATATGTAAAGAGAAGTGGAGATTAGTCGCTCATTTTCATAAAGAGGCCCCAATTACAATATAGATGGATCAGTGTGCCTGAGCAGGGTACGTATCTGCCCAATTTTAATTATGCAGTGTTCCCTACCCAGGTTTCCCAGGTGCAGGACCATGGACCGAATTCAACCAGCCAGAAAATCCAATCAGTAAAATTGCTTAAGGCTTGGGTTGCAAGTACAGCCCAGCTCTGTGTCCTGCCCTCAGCCTGGTCCACGTCTATGGCACAGGTAAGCACAGAACACTCTGCCCTTCTTTATACTAGTCTTGCTTGCCTCAGTATGCATTATTCAACACTCTCCACACCCTTCTCCCTCGACTCCTTGGTCCCATTTATTTACCTGATTTGAACTGATGATAACTTGGAGCATTTATCCCTCAGGAAAGGAAAATAATATGTTGAATTTCAGAAGGAAAAAAACGGGTGTGCCTGGTTATTCATTCCATAGTGATTATGTCAGAATAAGTGGACTTAAGTGCCAAAATATGAGCTTGAGATTCTGATTGGAATCCTTTCTGGCCACCCCATGTCTGTGCATTGATATCTGCACAATTCATAATCAGGTCCAAAGATCTTGCTCTCAGGCTGCTTTACAGGGTGAGGTATGTAAAGCAAATCAAATGACCCATCAAGAATTACTGAAGCCAGTGTCTGAATTTAAACAAAAATTCATTACATATCAGATGCTATTGAAATTCAACAGTTTCTATTTAATAAAGACACACCTCTTACAAACTGATGATCCACAATGGGTGTTAATTACTTAATAAAATAATATACCTTGCCTGTCTTGCACACATTGTGATAGCCTAAAAAAGAAATCAATTAGGACTTAATGCTTCAGCAATCAGGTGATGTACTGCTGCTGAAAGGCCCAGATGTCCAATCTTATGTCCACAGGACTACACACAAAGTGAAATAAGAATCTGTAAGTGTAAGTAAACTGATCTCAAATCGCCTATGACAAAGCATTGGGTAGTAAAAGAAAACAGGCATTTGCAATGCAATAGATCTCACATTTTCTTGAGTTAGAGCTACTGGCATTGTAAATTCATAGCCAGACTTCTCTTGTTACATAAATTGGTCAACCATGCCTCATAAATTTGTCTTTTCCTGTCATATAATTCCAGTGTCCCTGCATAAAACTAAAACACTTCCATGTACCTTACACAGCATAACTGAAGCACGCTAACATTGTGTTTACTGAAGGCAAATATGTGCTTACAACATACACGATTTCCACTTAAAAACTATAGTCGAACCACGGAACACATTGGCCAAACACATGGAAAATAAATATTTTTAAAATCTAATGCCTACATATTAATACAATTGTGTCTTTTAAATGTTATGTTTACGTGTTGTTTTACTGGTGTGTCCCATATGGTGTTTGGCTGCAATTTACACTGTTTGAGTGTGATTCACTCCACAGAGTTTTATAGCATCTGATAACATTGCTGCTGTCTACAGAGCAAGCAAGCCAGCCAGTCATTTACACTGTTTCATCTGGGTGATGCTGCCCTTCCACTAACACATGCTAAGGTTTATGCTCTGTGTTTTTGGTTTTCACATTAAACTTTCGTCCCCCCAGCAGTCTTTTTTACATTACTTCGTTGTATTTCACAGTGTTTATGAGTAAAGAGTGATTCATGTCCTTGTGTTCAAAAATGTTTTCTACAACACGATAACATCTTGCCGTTTAAACTTCTAGCCTGGCAGCTTGTTTATAGTTTGGAGCGGAAGGACATTTTCACATGTTAGAGTGTGCATTTCTAATAAATTATTCTTTATTTTGCCCACAGTAAATCAGTAAGGCAGAAAAGTAAGTGATGGCACTTTAACAAAACTTGTTTGTGCCCTGCATCACAATGCACTGACTCAAAGTAAGCACTAGGAATATAATGAGTGTGCCTTCTTTATATCCAGCTGAGAATCTACACATAAGACTGATTTATTTTTCCTTGATAGTGAAGCCATAAGCTTTATGTTTTTAACTTACGAGACCCACAATTGCCTTGTTAGCATACAAGAAAAGTATGTTTTTTCTAGGTTAAGCTGTTACTTTACACGGCTCGCTAATAACTGCTGCATATATTTTTACGAGTACTGAATATTAAAGCAGGCTAATTTGAAATTGCAAACTTTCCATTTGTTAGAAATGGGGTCTTTGGTGGCAGTCAGGTTACCCCCTGCCCAAGCAAGTACCCTCACTCCAATCAGGGTAAGTCACACACAATCCAAATTATCCTGTGCCCACCCTCTGGTAGCTTGGCACTGAGCAGTCAGGCTTAACTTAGAAGGCAATGTGTAAAGTACTTGTGCAAGAAATCATGCAATAACACAGTACAGCACAACAAAAATACACCACAAACTGCAGGTCAAAACGATTAATATGCAGTAAGTATATGTTGAGATATCACTGTAAACGTGATATAAAGAGTCTTTAGTCTTTTAAAAGCAATAAATGTCTCTTTCAAGCACAAAGTACCTGGTTCGTGTTCAAAATCTCCACAAAGAACCGCAGAAGAGGAGATGCATGGAAAACAAGGAGGAGTGTGGTTATTTCTCGGGCCGCACATGGCGATGCGTCATTTAGTTTTCATGCAGGGATGACTGTGTTTCGATTTCCGATGCTCGGTTGTGGATCCTCTTTGGGTTGCGGGGTTTTCAGATGCCCCAGGGACAATGTATGGATGTCTGGCGCTGACAGGACGAAGTCATAGGGGCTCCATCGATCTGGTGGGCGTTGCGAGGAAATCTCTACTGCGCGGCAGGCGCTGCATCGATTCCTCTCTGGAAGTCGGGCTGCGTTGTTCCGGCTCGGCTGTGCGTCGATCCAGTGGGCCGTGCATTGACTTTCTGGTCACTACGCTGGTGCCGTGTCGATCTTCTCATTGCGAAGTAGGGCTGCGTCGTTCTGGTTCAGCGTGCAGTGAATTGTTCACCGTGATGCATTCTGTATATCATTTCTGGCAGGCTGTGCATTGATTTTTGCCACACAAGGAGTCCTTCTTGTAGCGATGAAGTCTTTTTGGTCCTGAAACTTCAGGGAACAGGAGGCAACTCCATCCAAGTACTTGGAGAGCACTTCTCACCACAGCCAGAGAGCAGCAAGGCAGCAGGGCAACAGGAAGGCAGCAGTCCTTCACAGAAAGCAGTCAGGTGAGTCCTTTGGGCAGCCAGGCAGTTCTTCATGGCAGGATGCAGGTTCTGATTCAGGTTCTCTTCTCCAGTAAGTGTCTGAGTTTGTTAGAAGTGCACCAGGTCCCCTTTCAGTTCAATCCTGTCTGCCAGGGTCCCAGTAGGGGGTATGGCAGTACTTTGTGTGAGGGCAGGCTACTGTCCTTTGTCATGCAAGTGCCAGGCCCTCCATCCTCCCCGCCCAGAAAGACCCATTCAGAATGCAGATGTTTGCAAGTGAGGCTGAGTATCCTGTATTTGTGGTGTGTCTGAGTGACTGCACAAGGGAGCTGTTGACTGAACTCAGCCAGATGTGGATTGTAAGACACAGAAGGATTTAAGTGCAGAGAAAGGCTCACTTTCTAAAAGTGTCATTTCTAAAATAGTACTATTAAATCCAACTTCACCAGTCAGCAGGATTTTGTATCACCATTCTGGCCATACTAAATATGACCTTCCTACTCCTTTCAGATCAGCAGCTACCACTCAAACAGCATATAGGGAAGCCCCAATATTAGCCTATGAAGGGAGCAGGTCTCACAGCAGTGTAAACTACACAGGTACATGTCCTGCCTTTTGCCTACACAGCACCCTGCTCTGTGGGTTACCTAGGACATACCTTAGGTGTGACTTATATGTAGAAAAAGGGGAGTTTTAGGCTTGGCAAGTATGTTTAATTGACATGTTGAATTGACAGTGAAACTGCATACACAGGCCCTGCAATGGCAGGCCTGAGACAAGGGTAAGGAGCTACTTAAGTGGGTGGCACAATCAGTCCTGCAGGCCCACTAATAGCATTTAATCTACAGGCCCTGTGCATGTATAGTGCACTTTACTAGGGACTTATAAGTAAATTAAATAATCCAATTGGGTATGATCCAATGTTACCATGTTTAAAGGAAGTGAATGTATGCACTTTAGCACTGGTTAGCAGTGGTAAAGTGTGCAGAGTCATAAAACCAGCAAAAACTGTATCTAAAAAGTGGAGGGAGGCAGGAAATAGTTAGGGGTGACCACCCTAAGGCTGTCAGATATAACACCATTGTTGTGTTGCGCTTCCGTTTTGGTTTTGTTA
The DNA here is from genome assembly GCF_031143425.1 of Pleurodeles waltl. NCBI lineage: Eukaryota > Metazoa > Chordata > Amphibia > Caudata > Salamandridae > Pleurodeles > Pleurodeles waltl. The sequence goes on along the minus strand of NC_090447.1, from coordinate 958,785,311 downwards.
TGACTTTCCCAAGTGGCTCTTTTGTTCATACTAAATGCAGCGCTGTAAGCAGCAGATGAAGCTTGAAATTATTATAAGGCAGTGCAGAGGGTTAATGTGGCTGCTGCAAAGAACGTGTAGGAGGCAGATTGCAGACTGCATTCAATCTTCAATTGTTGAAATAAGTCTGGTGATTAATGTTATTTTTAGAGAGAGAATGTACTTTTCCCTAGTGGAAGCTTGGACTAATTAGAAGGTAGTGCAGATGGTTAATGTGCCTGCTGCGAGGAACATGAACTAGGCAGACCAGAACTAGCAACTAATGTAACAAGCTCACATGAAAGGTGATATTTACGTGCTGCTGATAAGCAGTGGAAACTTCACTGGAAGGACAGATGGTGATTGCTTTTGTTAAAGCTCTTTTTCCCTTCAGAGGTGTTTCTGAAAGCGACTGAAACCAGCAGCCAGCTCAGCTACTTCACTCCTGATAGCCAGGGAGGATTTTGGTTTATGTGCCATTTCTAAGCAGTACTGTAGTACCCCCATAGTGAAAAACAAAAACATGAGCAGCTCGGAATGAAATATTCCAAAAACACAGGCTGGTCGGCCTATGCCCTTAAAACCATGGCTGTTGTGAGAGGAAGAAAGGGCATAAAAGAGAAATAAGTACAACACACACCAAAGACACGATCATTAAACAACTAATAAAAAAATGAAAGTAATGCAAGTATTTGTATTAACACACACAGTAACTCAATGAAAACACTACAAAATGACACAACATCAGTTTAGCAAAAATAGGAAATATTTATCTAAACAAAACAATACCAGAACAATAAAAATCCACAATTGTAGGAGGCTGGACTGGCTTGTAGTGAGTACCAAGGGGTACTTGCACCTTGCACCAGGCCCAGTTATCCCTTATTAGTATATAGGGTGTCTAGCAGCTTAGGCTGATAGATAATGGTAGCTTAGCAGAGCAGCTTAGGCTGAACTAGGAGACGTGTGAAGCTACTACAGTACCACTTAGTGTCATATGCACAATATCATAAGAAAACACAATACACAGTTATACTAAAAATAAAGGTACTTTATTTTTATGACAATATGCCAAAGTATCTTAGAGTGTACCCTCAGTGAGAGGATAGGAAATATACACAAGATATATATACACAATAGCAAAAATATGCAGTATAGTCTTAGAAAACAGTGCAAACAATGTATAGTTACAATAGGATGCAATGGGGAAACATAGGGATAGGGGCAACACAAACCATATACTCCAAAAGTGGAATGCGAACCACGAATGGACCCCAAACCTATGTGACCTTGTAGAGGGTCGCTGGGACTATTAGAAAATAGTGAGAGTTAGAAAAATAACCCTCCCCAAGACCCTGAAAAGTGAGTGCAAAGTGCACCAAAGTTCCCCTAAGGACAAAATAGTCGTGTTAGAGGGAAAGTGCAAGGAAAACACAAATCAGCAATGCAACAACGATGGATTCCTGACTGAGGGTACATGTGGAACAAGGGGACCAAGACCAAAAGTCACAAGCAGCTCGGAGATGGGCAGATGCCCAAGAAATGCCAACGGTTGGTGCAAAGAAGCTCTTACTAGGCTGAAGAACTGTGAATACTGCAGGAACGACAAGGGCTAGAGACTTCCCCTTTGGAGGATGGATCCCCCACGCCTTGGAGAGTCGTGCAGAAGTGTTTTCCCGCCGGATGGACGCCAACAAGCCTTGCTACACGCAAATCGTGCGTTTGGCGTTTTTGGACGCTGCTGGGGCCCAGGAGGGACCAGGAGGTCGCAAATTGAACCTGCAGAGAGAGGGGACGTCGAGCAAGACAAAGAGCCCTCACTGAAGCAGGTAGCACTCGGAGAAGTGCCAGAAACAGGCACTACAAGGATGCGTGAAACGGTGCTCGCCGAAGTTGCACAAAGGAGTCCCACGTCGCCGGAGACCAACTTAGGAAGTCGTGCAATGCAGGTTAGAGTGCCGTGGACCCAGGCTTGTCTGTGCACGAAGGATTTCCGCCGGAAGTGCACAGGGGCCGGAGTAGCTTGCAAAGTCGCGGTTCCCAGCAATGCAGCCCAGCGAGGTGAGGCAAGGACTTACCTCCACCAAACTTGGGCTGAAGAGTCACTGGACTGTGGGGGTCACTTGCACGGTGTCGCTGGATTCGAGGGACCTCGCTCGTCGTGCTGAGAGGAGACCCAAGGGACCGGTAATGCAGCTTTTTGGTGCCTGCGGTTGCAGGGGGAAGATTCCGTCGACCCACGGGAGATTTCTTCGGAGCTTCTGGTGCAGAGAGGAGGCAGACTACCCCCACAGCATGCACAAGCAGGAAAACAGTCGAGAAGGCGGCAGGATCAGCGTTACAGAGTTGCAGTAGTCGTCTTTGCTACTATGTTGCAGGTTTGCAGGCTTCCAGCGCGGTCAGCGGTCGATTCCTTATCAGAAGGTGAAGAGGGAGATGCAGAGGAACTCGGCTGAGCTCATGCATTCGTTATCTGAAGTTTCCCCAGAGACAGAGACTCTAAATAGCCATAAAAGAGGGTTTGGCTACCTAGGAGAGAGGAAAGGCTACTAACACCTGAAGGAGCCTATCAGCAGGAGTCTCTGACGTCACCTGGTGGCACTGGCCACTCAGAGCAGTCCAGTGTGCCAGCAGCACCTCTGTTTCCAAGATGGCAGAGGTCTGGAGCACACTGGAGGAGCTCTGGACACCTCCCAGGGGAGGTGCAGGTCAGGGGAGTGGTCACTCCCCTTTCCTTTGTCCAGTTTCGCGCCAGAGCAGGGGCTAAGGGGTCCCTGAACCGGTGTAGACTGGCTTATGCAGAATTGGGCACATCTGTGCCCAACAAAGCATTTCCAGAGGCTGGGGGAGGCTACTCCTCCCCTGCCTTCACACCTTTTTCCAAAGGGAGAGGGTGTCACACCCTCTCTCAGAGGAAGTTCTTTGTTCTGCCCTCCTGGGCCAGGCCTGGCTGGACCCCAGGAGGGCAGCTGCCTGTCTGAGGGGTTGGCAGCAGCAGCAGCTGCAGTGAAACCCCAGGAAGGGCAGTCTGGCAGTACCAGGGTCTGTGCTACAGACCACTGGGATCATGGAATTGTACCAACAATGCCAGGATGGCATAGAGGGGGCAATTCCATGATCATAGACATGTTACATGGCCATATTCGGAGTTACCATGCTGAAGCTACATATAGGTAGTGACCTATATGTAGTGCACGCGTGTAATGGTGTCCCCGCACTCACAAAGTTCAGTGAATTGGCTCTGAACAATGTGGGGGCACCTTGGCTAGTGCCAGGGTGCCCTCACACTAAGTAACTTTGCACCTAACCTTTACCAGGTAAAGGTTAGACATATAGGTGACTTATAAGTTACTTAAGTGCAGTGTAAATTGGCTGTGAAATAACGTGGACGTTATTTCACTCAGGCTGCAGTGGCAGGCCTGTGTAAGAATTGTCAGAGCTCCCTATGGGTGGCAAAAGAAATGCTGCAGCCCATAGGGATCTCCTGGAGCCCCAATACCCTGGGTACCTCAGTACCATATACTAGGGAATTTTAAGGGTGTTCCAGTAAGCCAATGTAAATTGGTAAAAATGGTCACTAGCCTGTCAGTGACAATTTGAAAGTAATGAGAGAGCATAACCACTGAGGTTCTGGTTAGCAGAGCCTCAGTGAGACAGTTAGGCACCACACAGGGAACATATACATGCACACCTATGAGCACTGGGGCCCTGTGTGACAGGGTCCCAGTGACACATACATATAGGCCACAAACCTATGAGCACTGGGGTCCTGACCAGCAGGATCCCAGTGACACATAACAACCATACTGAAAACATAGGCCCTCATTCTGACCTTGGCGGGCGGCGGAGGCCGCCCGCCAAAGTCCCGCCGTCAGGTTACCGTTCCGCGGTCGAAAGACCGCGGCGGTAATTCTGACTTTCCCGCTGGGCTGGCGGGCGGTCTCCTTCAGACCGCCAGCCAGCCCAGCGGGAAAGAGGCTTCCACGATGAAGCCGGCTCGGAATCGAGCCGGCGGAGTGGAAGCTGTGCGACGGGTGCAGTTGCACCCGTCGCGTATTTCACTGTCTGCGCAGCAGACAGTGAAATACATTTAGGGGACCTCTTACGGGGGCCCCTGCAATGCCCATGCCAGTGGCATGGGCACTGCAGGGGCCCCCAGGGGCCCCGCGACCCCCCCCTACCGCCATCCGGATCTCGGCGGTCCGACCGCCGGGATCTGGATGGCGGTAGGGGGGGTCAGAATCCCCGCGGCGGTGCAGCAAGCTGCGCCGCCGCGGAGGATTCAATGGGGCCGCGGTACACTGGCGGGACCCCGCCAGTGGTGCCGGTCCGACCGCGGCTTTACCGCCGCGGTCGGAATCCCCATTGAAGCACCGCCGGCTTGTCGGCGGTGCTCCCGCGGTCCTCCGCCCTGGCGGTCAAAGACCGCCAGGGTCAGAATGAGGGCCATAGTGTTTTCACTATGAGCACTGAGGCCTGGCTATCAGGATCCCAGTGAGACAGTGAAAACAGTGACAAACACCCTGACATACACTCACAAACAGGCCAAAAGTGGGGGTAACAAGGCTAGAAAGAGGCTACCTTCTCACACAACCCCCCCCCAAACGAAGGACAATAAGGCTAACCTTGGCCAGTTGAGACTTTATTGTCTAAGTGGTGATAAGTAGAGAGTAGCTCTGCAATAGACTGGTTACTCCCTTTATCATCCACTATATGGTTACTTCCCTGTGGGGATGTAAACCACCCTGTTTGAAGTTTTTTAGCTAAGCAACAATGTGAAGATGTATTTTCAGAGTTTCTATCAGTAAGTTTTAGTTTAGAGCAGTGGGAATTGTCCACTGAACCTATTTGTAGTGATGGAAATGCCAGACAGGGATGCTGTCTCAATAAAGCCATAGCTGGGCAAAAACTTTGTCCATTTGGCTGGAAGAGAGAACAGGGATGCTGTTTCTCTTGAGTTGGAGCAGGGCAGGGATGCTGTCCTATGAGCTCCACACTAGGGCAGGGATGCTGTCCTAAGTGTTGTGAGGCAGTGCAGGGTTTCTGTACTAAAGTTTCTCTGGGAGGGTTGGAGGGATGGTCCATGTTAACTAAAATGGTGCTGTTTTTCTCACCAATGTTAGTTATCCCACAGAGAGGTACTTCCACCTCAGGGAGTCCAGCTTTGCCAGCTGATGATTCCCTTGGAACAGGTGCCACCCCAGGAGAGGTTTCTCCCACCACAGGAATAGTATCCTTAATGGTAGGGTGGTTAGGGGATACTGTGATACCCTTTTTACCTGTTGATGGAGAGGGATCCTGAGTTTTCAGGCCTTCTCTCCTTTGCTTTTTCATTTCACTTGAAATGAGAGGGAACAATTCCTCAGGGATGCCCAGCATGGCTGCATGGGCATAAAACTCTACATCAGCCCAACCTGAGGCCTCTAGGTCATTACCTAAGAGACAGTCTACAGGTAAGCTAGGTGATACCACCACCTGCTTAGGGCCAGTAACTCCACCCCAACTAAACTGAATTATAGCTAAGGGAAGAAACTTAGTGGAGTTATGGACATCAATAATCTTATACTGTTGTCCAATGATGTGTTGATCAGGGTGCACTAGGTTGTCAGTCACCAAAGTGAAACTGGCACCTGTGTCCCTGTAGGCCAAGGCCTCAACACCATTTATTGAAACTGTCTGCCTGTACTTATCCATTGTAAGGGGACAAGCTGCCAGTGTGGCAAGGCCAATGCCACTAGGTGTGACAGAAACTGTCTTGGGACTCATTACATCAGTTTCCACTATGGACCCATAAGTGAACCCAACTACACCCTTTGCTTGACTGTTGCCAGCAGTCCCACCACTAATACCACTACTGCTAGGGGCACTAGAGCTTGATGTATTAGTGGTGGTAGGCTCAGGGGGTTTACCTGGACAGGACTTATCCCCTGGCCTATGGCCTCTATTGTTACACACAAAGCACCAAGGCTTTTTAATGTGTGCAGGTTGGGAAGAAGAGGAAGAATTTGTTTTATCCCCACCCTCTGAAGAGTGTTTAAGATTTGAAGTGGGATCTTTGGTTTTACCCTTATCCCCATGCTTATCTTGAGATTTTTCACCATCTTTCTTCTTATTGCCATCTTTGTCACCCCCTGTATGAACTTTTCTGTTCACCCTTGTTCTGACCCATTTGTCTGCCTTCTTTCCCAATTCTTGGGGAGAGGTCAGATCAGAGTCTACCAGGTACTGGTGCAACAAATCAGACACACAATTATTAAGTATATGCTCTCTCAGGATTGTGTTATACAGGCTTTCATAATCAGTAACTTTACTGCCATGTAACCACCCCTCCAAGGCCTTCACTGAATGGTCAATAAAATCAACCCAGTCTTGTGAAGACTCCTTTTTGGTCTCTCTGAACTTTATCCTGTACTGTTCAGTGGTTAAGCCATAACCATCCAGGAGTGCATTCTTAAGAACTTGGAAATTATTAGCATCATTTTCTTTCACAGTAAGGAGCCTATCCCTACCTTTTCCACTAAATGATAGCCATAGGATAGCAGCCCACTGCCTTTGAGGGACATCCTGTACAACACAGGCCCTCTCAAGTGCAGCAAACCACTTGTTAATGTCATCCCCCTCCTTATAAGGGGGAACTATCTTGTGCAGATTCCTGGAATCATGCTCTTTTGCAGGATGACTATGGGGAATACTGCTGCTGCCACCATGGGTATCTAAACCCAAATTCTGTCTTTCCTTCTCTAATTCTAAAGACTGTCTATCCAAATCCAGCTGTTGCTTCTTGAGCTTCAGTCTGGTTTGTTCCACTCTCAATCTATTGAGCTCCCTTTCTAACAATCTGTCATCAGGGTGGGTGGGAGGGACATTTCTAGATACAGAGGTATGATGGGAATGAACAGAAGGAGACCTGTCCCTTACAGAGGGCACCCTAACAGCTTGGCTACCAGTATAATGTGAGAGCACACCATCAGTATGGTGTGATTCAACCTCTGTACCAACTATGCTAGACTGTCTAGTAATGGGCAGGCTGAGAAGTTTCTTTCCTGAACCTTTTCCTGGGGGAGTCCCTGGATCAGATTGAGAACCATTAGCTACTTTTTCACCAGATTTGGCACTCATGGCCTTATCCTGTACTCTAAGCATATTAATTAACAGTTCTAAGGAAGGATTCTTCCCTACACTCAAACCTCTCTCTATGCAGAGACTCCTTGCTCCTTTCCAGCTAAGGTGATCATATGCAAGTTTGGACAGTTCAACATTTTTGCCTGTGCCAGACATTTTTTAGAGAGAGTTAAAGTGATAGAAAAAGAGAAAAAAGTTTTCAGAACTTTTTTGAAAGACAGAAAAAAACTTTTTAAACTTTTAAGAACTTTTTGAAAGTTTAGGAGTACTTTTCAGCACTTAGAAAAGAGTGAAAAGAGGAAATGCAAAACTTTTTGGCTATGTGTATATACACTGACCTTGTTTTGTATATTTTTCTCTTATGAAAAGTACAATGACAAGAGTGGTAAGTAGTCTCAAGCACTTATCCCACCACTCCACAACCAATGTAGGAGGCTGGACTGGCTTGTAGTGAGTACCAAGGGGTACTTGCACCTTGCACCAGGCCCAGTTATCCCTTATTAGTATATAGGGTGTCTAGCAGCTTAGGCTGATAGATAATGGTAGCTTAGCAGAGCAGCTTAGGCTGAACTAGGAGACGTGTGAAGCTACTACAGTACCACTTAGTGTCATATGCACAATATCATAAGAAAACACAATACACAGTTATACTAAAAATAAAGGTACTTTATTTTTATGACAATATGCCAAAGTATCTTAGAGTGTACCCTCAGTGAGAGGATAGGAAATATACACAAGATATATATACACAATAGCAAAAATATGCAGTATAGTCTTAGAAAACAGTGCAAACAATGTATAGTTACAATAGGATGCAATGGGGAAACATAGGGATAGGGGCAACACAAACCATATACTCCAAAAGTGGAATGCGAACCACGAATGGACCCCAAACCTATGTGACCTTGTAGAGGGTCGCTGGGACTATTAGAAAATAGTGAGAGTTAGAAAAATAACCCTCCCCAAGACCCTGAAAAGTGAGTGCAAAGTGCACCAAAGTTCCCCTAAGGACAAAATAGTCGTGTTAGAGGGAAAGTGCAAGGAAAACACAAATCAGCAATGCAACAACGATGGATTCCTGACTGAGGGTACCTGTGGAACAAGGGGACCAAGTCCAAAAGTCACAAGCAGCTCGGAGATGGGCAGATGCCCAAGAAATACCAACGGTTGGTGCAAAGAAGCTCTTACTAGGCTGAAGAACTGTAAATACTGCAGGAACGACAAGGGCTAGAGACTTCCCCTTTGGAGGATGGATCCCCCACGCCTTGGAGAGTCGTGCAGAAGTGTTTTCCCGCCGGATGGACGCCAACAAGCCTTGCTACACGCAAATCGTGCGTTTGGCGTTTTTGGACGCTGCTGGGGCCCAGGAGGGACCAGGAGGTCGCAAATTGGACCTGCAGAGAGAGGGGACGTCGAGCAAGACAAAGAGCCCTCACTGAAGCAGGTAGCACTCGGAGAAGTGCCAGAAACAGGCACTACGAGGATGCGTGAAACGGTGCTTGCCGAAGTTGCACAAAGGAGTCCCACGTCGCCGGAGACCAACTTAGAAAGTCGTGCAATGCAGGTTAGAGTGCCGTGGACCCAGGCTTGTCTGTGCATGAAGGATTTCCGCCGGAAGTGCACAGGGGCCGGAGTAGCTTGCAAAGTCGCGGTTCCCAGCAATGCAGCCCAGCGAGGTGAGGCAAGGACTTACCTCCACCAAACTTGGGCTGAAGAGTCACTGGACTGTGGGGGTCACTTGGACGGTGTCGCTGGATTCGAGGGACCTCACTCGTCGTGCTGAGAGGAGACCCAAGGGACCGGTAATGCAGCTTTTTGGTGCCTGCGGTTGCAGGGGGAAGATTCCGTCGACCCACGGGAGATTTCTTCGGAGCTTCTGGTGCAGAGAGGAGGCAGACTACCCCCACAGCATGCACAAGCAGGAAAACAGTCGAGAAGGCGGCAGGATCAGCGTTACAGAGTTGCAGTAGTCGTCTTTGCTACTATGTTGCAGGTTTGCAGGCTTCCAGCGCGGTCAGCGGTCGATTCCTTATCAGAAGGTGAAGAGGGAGATGCAGAGGAACTCGGCTGAGCTCATGCATTCGTTATCTGAAGTTTCCCCAGAGACAGAGACCCTAAATAGCCATAAAAGAGGGTTTGGCTACCTAGGAGAGAGGAAAGGCTACTAACACCTGAAGGAGCCTATCAGCAGGAGTCTCTGACGTCACCTGGTGGCACTGGCCACTCAGAGCAGTCCAGTGTGCCAGCAGCACCTCTGTTTCCAAGATGGCAGAGGTCTGGAGCACACTGGAGGAGCTCTGGACACCTCCCAGGGGAGGTGCAGGTCAGGGGAGTGGTCACTCCCCTTTCCTTTGTCCAGTTTCGCGCCAGAGCAGGGGCTAAGGGGTCCCTGAACCGGTGTAGACTGGCTTATGCAGAATTGGGCACATCTGTGCCCAACAAAGCATTTCCAGAGGCTGGGGGAGGCTACTCCTCCCCTGCCTTCACACCTTTTTCCAAAGGGAGAGGGTGTCACACCCTCTCTCAGAGGAAGTTCTTTGTTCTGCCCTCCTGGGCCAGGCCTGGCTGGACCCCAGGAGGGCAGCTGCCTGTCTGAGGGGTTGGCAGCAGCAGCAGCTGCAGTGAAACCCCAGGAAGGGCAGTCTGGCAGTACCAGGGTCTGTGCTACAGACCACTGGGATCATGGAATTGTACCAACAATGCCAGGATGGCATAGAGGGGGCAATTCCATGATCATAGACATGTTACATGGCCATATTCGGAGTTACCATGGTGAAGCTACATATAGGTAGTGACCTATATGTAGTGCACGCGTGTAATGGTGTCCCCGCACTCACAAAGTTCAGTGAATTGGCTCTGAACAATGTGGGGGCACCTTGGCTAGTGCCAGGGTGCCCTCACACTAAGTAACTTTGCACCTAACCTTTACCAGGTAAAGGTTAGACATATAGGTGACTTATAAGTTACTTAAGTGCAGTGTAAATTGGCTGTGAAATAACGTGGACGTTACTTCACTCAGGCTGCAGTGGCAGGCCTGTGTAAGAATTGTCAGAGCTCCCTATGGGTGGCAAAAGAAATGCTGCAGCCCATAGGGATCTCCTGGAGCCCCAATACCCTGGGTACCTCAGTACCATATACTAGGGAATTTTAAGGGTGTTCCAGTAAGCCAATGTAAATTGGTAAAAATGGTCACTAGCCTGTCAGTGACAATTTGAAAGTAATGAGAGAGCATAACCACTGAGGTTCTGGTTAGCAGAGCCTCAGTGAGACAGTTAGGCACCACACAGGGAACATATACATGCACACCTATGAGCACTGGGGCCCTGTGTGACAGGGTCCCAGTGACACATACATATAGGCCACAAACCTATGAGCACTGGGGTCCTGACCAGCAGGATCCCAGTGACACATAACAACCATACTGAAAACATAGTGTTTTCACTATGAGCACTGAGGCCTGGCTATCAGGATCCCAGTGAGACAGTGAAAACAGTGACAAACACCCTGACATACACTCACAAACAGGCCAAAAGTGGGGGTAACAAGGCTAGAAAGAGGCTACCTTCTCACAACAATACACAAGTCAAGTTATCAATAGAAATGCAAAAAGAGTCTTTAAGCAGTTTCAAATACACACTAACGCTGTCAGTGTGAAAAAGTACCTTGGGCGCGTCAAAAATAACCCTGCACAGTGAGTGTGTGTCAAAAAGGACTTGCGATGCGTTGATTCCGCTCACGAGCGGGACCGTGCGTCGTTTCTCCTTTCGCCGGGTCGGGCGCATCGTTTCTTCTCTCTGCAGGAGAGTGATGCGTCGATCAGGTCAGCAGTCTCAGTCCGGGCAGATCTTGCGTTGTTTTTCCATGCCCAGCAGTACTTGAGTCAGAAATCCTGCTGCATGATGATCCGAAAACCTCGCAGCGTGGGTTGTGATCCCCAGCCTCCGTCAGCGATGCTGCGCGTATTTTCTCCTGCTCTGTGCGTCGATTCTGCAGTCGCGTTTCCACAAAGAGAATGGTATAAGCAAGAAAATGCTAACTTTCTAAAAGTGGCATTTTCAAACCCACAATCTTAAAATCAACTTTACTAAAAGATGTATTTTTTTAAATTGTGAGCTCAGAGACCCCAAACTCCACATGTCCATGGGCTCCCAAAGGGAATCTACACTTTAATCAGATTTAAAGGTAGCCCCCATGTTAACCTATGAGAGGGACAGGCCTTGCAATAGTGAAAAATGAATTTAGCAATATTTCACTGCCAGGACATATAAAACACATTACTATATGTCCTACCTTAACCATACACTGCACCCTGCCCTTGGGTCTGCCTAGGGCCTACCTTAGTGGTGTCTGACATGTAAGAAAAGGGAAGGCTTAGGCTTGGCAAGTGGGTACACTTGCCAAGTTGAATTTACAGTTAAAACTGCACACACAGACACTGAAATGGCAGGTCTGAGGCATGATTACAGAGCTACTTATGTGGGTGGCACCATCAGTACTGCAGGCCCACTAGTAGCATTTGATTTACAGGCCCTGGGCACTTCTAGTGCACTGTACTGGGGACTTACTAATAAATCAAATATGCTAATCATGGATAAGCCAATTACATACACATTTTGTAAAGGAGCACTTGCACTTTAGCACTGGTTAGCAGTGGTAAAGTGCCCAGAGTAACAAAAACAGTAAAATCAGAGTCCAGCACATATCAACAACCTGGGGAACAGAGGCAAAACGTTAAGGGAGACCACGGCAAGGATGAAAAGTCCAACACACTTTCACATAAGCGTGCCAATGGCTGCTATGATCATCAGTGTGAAGAGACACAAAAGAAAAAAGAAGTTCGCTGACAGTCAAATGTATCGGCAAAAATGCAATTAGCCAGGTAACGGGACAATGGCCAAGGCAGTAACAAAACCGTCCTAAGGAGGGACAAATGTAAAGCATTTACCAACAAAAAGAAAGGATTAGTGAAAGGCAAGTCCACAAACAAGTAATAGCGATGGGAGTGGGGTGGGCGTGGTTAAAAGCCCAGATACATACCAACACGTTGGAAAAAGATCAGACAATTAAGTGGGGGATTACATAGAAGAATGATCTGGAAAGGAGGTTATTCTCTTACAAAAGAGAAGTATGTTTATGGGTTTCAAAATTGAATACACGTATAGATAATGCACAAACGTTTTCTGCAGTACCAGAGTCTGAGATTTACATGCAATGTATTAAACTAACTCTTTGAGATGAAAATGCATTTCCAACTCACAAAGAAACTTTTACGACTCAATCCGAAATGCATTGAGAAAGGAGGCTGAATGGGTGGACCAGACTTTTTTTTTTTTTTTTTGCAATTTTATATTGTACAACTCGACTTGGTGGTCACATTCATTTTTTCAGGCATAGTGAGAATAAATGATTTGCTCAGAATCACAGGCTTTTGGACCAATGCCAAGACCCAAACTTAGTTTCCCAGTTCCAAAGTTGGAAGCATGGCCATAACACCACATCCTTTTCAGAATTTAATGGAATATAACAATAGTTTGCTGTATCATTTGTGGTCATGAACCACTGATCAGTTACCAGAACCTGACTAGGAGTGATAAGTGACTCTCAAAGGGAAGGATGCACCAGGAAGTTAACTTCACTGTTGGGACTGTAGCAGACTGTAGTCCACGGAAGCACTACGTTCCTCACCATGTTTTTCCTGCATGTCAACATTTTTTACGTTTCATGTCCCTTTAAGTGACAAGGGCTGCTTTTACAAACAATGTTGATATTCAATGAACGTGAACGTATGAATGATGGTCTGCTGTCTCTTGCAGCCATCTATACCTCCATTTGCATATGTTCCCAAAATGCCTCCTGTCATTAATATTAAGGAAGCAGGAGGATATGCAACCTTCTGTGAGAATATCTTTGCAGTGCAACTAATTAGTACATCAATAATATTGCAAAATGAAGGACATTTCACAGCTAGACGGTATGTAAGAAAAAGTAATGATTTGCAACCTGCCCTATCGCACTTTAAGTACCAAACACTTGCTAACGCGTCCCTTCATGACTAATTTACTCACTTTGGGACTCGTTTTAGGCCAATGAATCTTTTGACCCTGATTGAAGACACCTTAGGACAAGATAGCTAATCAACATGTCAATCAATATCAATAATGTCATCAAAGTTCATAGTAATACGACAATTCAAATTAATCAAAGACATTTAATAGAACTCACAAACCACCATGACCTTTTAGTCATGAATAACCACACCAGTTTAGTAAGATTTTGTGAGGTTTATTCCCTATTGCTTACAATTCTACTAGCAAGTTTATTAGTCTCAAAACCAAGAAACACATTAACATAGTCACAATATGGCAACTCTGATAAGATTTCATCAAAGCAAGAATCACGAATATTAGAACATAACACAGCGTCAACATAGGTTATCCTTAGCAGAGTTAACATTACCGTATTATTTAACAAAGCATAGATTCAGTCATTTGTCTATTTGTATCAGTTTAGTGAATCCCTGTCCTAACCTCAAATTAGCATTGGCATGTTGGGCTTCATGCAAAACAATTTAGTAACACCAATTTAGAAAACATCTAGCTATGGTCTCTGTCAAAAGAAGCAGTTGGTACCTAGAAAGGAAAAGCAAACAGACAATAACAATTTCATTGTCATATAGTTACCCTCCATATTGGGTCAGCGCTTAGGTTCAGTCTTCGTCCTCAGGACATCAGTTGGTTCGCCATCAGAATTCAGCAATCGTGTAAAAGGGGCACTTCCCTCATAAGGAGGTAAAGTGTAAACGGGCAATATAAGGCAAGAATGGTTTTAAGAACCAAACAACAACGTCTCTATGCAGAGTGACAAAGTGTCTGGGTCATAGCAAATCGCATCAGCAGCTCCCTAACTCTCTCTCCTATTCTCTCCTGTTCTCTAGTCTCCAGTCTAATTCTTTCTAATTCTAATTTACTTCCTGGTGTCAAGGGTTTATATCCCATTTTTGTTGTACATTCCCCTAAAATTTGGTTGGTTGAGGGGTTGCACCCCACTATCTTTATCCAATTGTCTTCAAATTAGCTCATCAAATTTGTCACCCCATAACAATTCTCAAGTATTTTATTGGTCCTTAGGATTGATGTCTTTAGCGGGTGGAATGTCCGGTATGATTTCATACTCTCGTGGTCTTTGCACATCTTCAGTCAGTGGCACCATTGTCTGTACCGGTTCAGGCGACCTTGTACCTGCTAGTGTTGCATTCAGCTAAAATGTTTCTACAAGCAAGTCAAATTTCATGAGATTGGATCTACTATAGTTACATTCAACTTCTAGTTTGGAGAAAAACAAGACTTCATGTCCTTCAACAAGTCAGCACACTGCACGGTAGAAAAACACATTTAATATGCAAGCCAGGCAGCTAGGCCTCGACTCATGCTAACTAAAGCCTAATATTAACAAAACTTTAGCATATAGGTTTTCAATATTAATGCAAAATCACATTTTAATAAAACATTTCATAATTATTAGTCAGTTTCATTAGTCCCAGTGTATATTGACGGCCACTCCCCGTGGGCATATTTTCAAGCATGCATTTAACAAAACATTCATATATTTTCAATGCAGCATTATTACACATTAGATCATAATCATTTCATGTTAATATTGATTATATAAGCTACGCTCTCCCACACTCATGATCTCAATGAAAAACTCAGGTCGTATATATAGTTATGAGAAATTTAGATAGTGTAGTTTCTTGAAACAAATTGATTGTGAATGTGTTGGGCAGTGGGAGTCCGGTTAGAAAAAGGGTAAAGCATGTTAAATGAGCGTTTAGTAAAGAGTTGTGCCGAAAAAGGAGCTGAAGAAAGGAAGTAATCCAACTTTGCCTAACATTTTTGTAAAGAGCTGTCAGGCAAATATTTGTTATTTGTAATGTGATAAAATGTTTCTGTTTGAGCAATGGCAGCTGTATATATGAGGAAATACACTTCTCAAAGTCCAGGCATCTGCACCTGGGATTTTTGATGACTAGAAAATGTTTATCATGGAAGATAATGACAACAAATTTCAGTTTCATTGTGAAAAAAACATTTACTCCAAACAACACCTGCAAAAATAAACATATTAACAGGAAAATATTACAGGCTAGAACAACTGGCAAAAATGGACATTAGTTCCTCCTCCTCCGCCCAGATGGTTAAAAAATACTAGTGCCAATGAGATCATAAACCTGAGAATTGGGTGTTTTTTTCTATGCCATTGGGAATCTTGATAGAAATTACATAAATCTAGAACTGTAAGTTCTCTAAATATTTATTGGAGTATTTCAATCGTTTATCTTCAGCAAACAAAAGATTCATCTACAGAACAGATTTTTGTATTCCTTTGGTCCACACGAAGCCTTGCATCAGTGATATAAAACATTAAATAATACACTCAATAGTTCCATATAAATTATGGATGAATGTCAGAAAGTTCAGTTCTTATATATCCATCACCAGCGTGTCCCAACACAATGACTTCATTCATCTCCGTGACCAACTAAAAGGAAATTCAGAATTCTCTTACATCCTGCACATGTAGACCAAAAGTTTGGGATTCTTTATTATAACACCTTTGTGCTCTGCAAAAATAACAAGCACAGTACCACTGAACATTAACAGAAGCCATGTGTGACACAATCTAGACATTACAGTTGCGAATATAGCAGCACAACAGTTGTTTCTTTGGATAATGAAAGCACCCATAAGGAAGGTCTCAAAATTAGCTAGACATCTGAACACTTCGGAAAACACGCAAAAAAGTTTCCCATACGGAATATTGTTTCTTTTAACATAATTATTACTGGTTCCCTGTTGGTAATTAGGTTGCCCTTGTTGTATTTCTGGGCACCTACTACTTTGATCACATCCAAAGGATAGCACAAAAAAACAACAAAAAAAGACACATGACAAATATATAAAAATGGATGAATTCCATCAAAATCATATGATGGCTCTGCTTTAAGGTTATAGTGTAAAGCTTAAAATGCTTTGCAATTTGGCAGTTATTGTAACCTGGTTAAAATTGGGTTTCTAGTTGGCAGAGACATGCACCCTGTAAAAGTCAGGACCGTAATCTTAGTCATGGTATGTCACATATACACCATAAATTAACCTGTCCCACCCTCCTGCAGTAGCTTGGCACAGAACAGTCAGGCTTACCTTGAAAGGCAATGTGTAAAGTATTTATGCAACACTTTAATTAAAGTAACACATTGAAAAACACCGCACAAAGACTGCACACCAGTTTAGAAAAATAGAGAATATTTATCTGAGCAAAACAAGACCACACAAAAGTCCAATGAGTAGAACTCAAGTTATGAATTTTTGCAGAATAAACCACAAAAGAGTCCTTTAAAGTCAATGGCGATAAAAGGTTTCTTGAGGTAACTCTATACTAGGGTAAATCCAAAGTTACTGGCAGAATATCCTCAGATCCACCAGTGTACTGAATTGATGGGGTTTGGGGTCCATTACTTATATTGAGTTGAGTCTTTGAAGTGGGAAGGACTTCAAAGATAGGATTTTGAAGTACACAATTGTTAGACCTGACAGCCTTAGGGTGGTCACCCCTAACTTTTTGCCTGCCTCCCTCCACTTTTTGGACACTGTTTTTGCTGGCTTTTAGACTCTGCACACTTTACCACTGCTAACCAGTGCTAAAGTGCATATTCTCTCTCCTTTTAAACATGGTTATCTTGGATCATACCTGATTGGACTATTTAATTCACTTATAAGTCCCTAGTAATGTGCACTATATGTGCCTAGGGCCGGTAGATTAAATGCTACTAGTGGGCCTGCAGCACTGGTTGTGCCACCCACTTAAGTAGCGCCTTTTCCTTGTCTCAGGCCTGCCATTGCATGGCCTGTGTGTGCAGTTTCACTGACACCTCGACTTGGCATTTAAAAGTACTTGCCAAGCCTAAACCTCCCCTTTCTCCACATATAAGTCACCTCTAATGTGTGCCCTAGGTAACCCCTAGCGCAAGGTGGTGTGTGGGGGAAAGGTAGGACATGTACCTGTGTAGTTTACATGTCCTGGTAGTGTAAAACTCCTAAATTCGTTTTGCACTACTGTGAGGCCTGCTCCCTTCATAGGCTAACATTGGGGCTGCCCTCATACAATATTGAAGTGGTAGCTGCTGATCTGCAAGGAGTAGGAAGGTCATATTTAGTATGGCCAGAATAGTAATACCAAATCCTGCTGACTGATGAAGTTGGATTTAATATTACTATTCTAGAAATGCCACTTTTAGAAAGTGAGCATTTCTTTGCACTTAAATCTTTCTGTGCCTTACAATCCACGTCTGGCTGGGCTTGGTTGACAGCTCCTTGTGCATTCACTCAGACACACCCCAAACACAGGGTACTCAGCCTCACTTGCATACATCTGCATTTTGAATGGGTCTTCCTGGGCTGGGAGGGTGGAGGGCCTGCTCTCACACAAAGGACTGCCACACCCACTACTGGGACCCTGGCAGACAGGATTGGACTGAAAGGGGACCTGGTGCACTTCTTAGCCACTCTTTGAAGTCTCGCCCACTTCAAAGGCACATTTGGGTATAAAACAGGGCCTCTGCCCTACCACATCAGACACTTGCTGGAGAAGAAACCTGAACCAGAACCTGCATCCTGCCAAGAAGAACTGCCTGGCTGCCTAAAGGACTCACCGGACTGCTTTCTACAAAGGACTGCTGCCTTGCTGTTGCCCTGCTGCCTTGCTGAACTCTTGTCTGGCTGTGAAAGTGCTCTCCAAGGGCTTGGATAGAGCTTGCCTCCTGTTACCTGAAGTCTCAGGACCAAAAAGACTTCTCTTTTTCGCTTGGTTCCTTCGTGCGCCTAAATTTTCGACGCACAGCTTGTTCCACAGCAAGAAAACCACCGCACACCGACGGTGATCGACGCAACGCCTTTGGGACGACCAGAACTTCGACGCACGGCCTCGCAAGGACAACACCGCCCGACCTCCAGAGGAGAAATCGACGCAATGCCTGCCGTGAGAGCGAAAATTCAACACGCAGCCCCGCAGAACGACGCACAGCCGGAAAACAAGCAGGAGAATCCACTCACAGACCCGGGACATCAGGGAATCCCCGCGATCCACAGAAAGCGACTGTCCACGCGCTGGAAAACAACACATGACTTCCCCGCGTGAAAAATAACGACGCAAGTCCGTATGTGCTGGGGAGAAATCGACGCACACACCATTTTTCCACATATCTCTTCTTCTGTGGCCCTCTGAGGAGATTTTCCACTCCAAACCAGGTACTTTGTGCTTGAAAGAGACTTTTTTGCTTTTTAAAGACTTAAGACACTTTGGCCCTCATTACAACTTTGACGGGCGGCGGAGGCCGCCCGCCAAAGTTGCGCCGCAGGAAGACCGCGGCCGGCATTCCAAGTTTTCCCCTGGGCTGCGGGCGGCCGCCGAAAGGCCGCCCGCCAGCCCAGGGGAAAACGACCTTCCCACCATGAAGCCGGCTCGTAATCGAGCCGGCGGAGTGGGAAGGTGCGACGGGTGCTACTGCACCCGTCGCGTATTTCACTGTCTGCTATGCAGACAGTGAAATACAAGCGGGGCCCTCTTACGGGGGCCCCTGCAGTGCCCATGCCATTGGCATGGGCACTGCAGGGGCCCCCAGGGGCCCCGCGACTCCCCCTCCCGCCATCCGGTTCCCGGCGGGAGAACCGCCAGGAACTGGATGGCGGGAGGGGGAGTTGGAATCCCCAAGCCGGCGCAGCAAGCTGCGCCGGCTTGGAGGATTCCTTGGGGGCAGCGGGTTTCCCTTCTCTGACCGCGGCTAAGCCGCTGTGGTCAGAATGCCCCGCGGGGCACCGCCGGCCTGTCGGCGGTGCCACCGCGTCCTGCGGCCCTGGCGGTTACAAACCGCCAGGGTCGTAATGAGGGCCTTTATATCACTTTTCAGTGATATCTCTACAAATTCACATTGCAACTTTATTCGTTTTGACCTACAATTATCCTGATAAATATTATATATTTTTCTAAACACTGTGTGGTGTATTTTTGTGGTGCTATATGGTGGTATTGTATGATTTATTGCACAAATACTTTACACATTGCCTTCTAAGTTAAGCCTGCTAAGCTACCAGAGGGTGGGCACAGGATAATCTTGGATTGTGTGTGACTTACCCTGACTAGAGTGAGGGTTTTTGCTTGGACAGAGGGTAACCTGACTGCCAACCAAAAACCCCATTTCTAACATTGGTGATCAGCGGTGAGAATAGTCCTTGTATTTGTGCAGTGACATACAGTAGCTAAGTATTTCACTACCTACCCACAGTTGAAGGTCAACTTGATTTTTATCTCTTTTTGCAAATTCGTTTTTTTCCTGACAATTTTCAAAAACTAAATCCTCACTCAACATGTCTCTGACTGGGTCTCAGATAGGAGACTTTGACCTAGTCCTGTTGGATACATATACGGTCAAACAACTAAAAGGGTTCTGCAGAGCAATGAGGGTACCCACCCAAGGGGCCTCCAAAAAGGAGGACTTTCAAGTGGCGCTGAGGGCCTGGGCAGAAGCTCATTTAGAAGAGGATGATGAGGAAGAGGAGCCAGAAAATGGCCACTAAGAGGATTTGTTGCTATCTGTGGATGGTGTTACCAATGCAATTGTGCCCCCTTCCAGACCAGGGAGCAGTGTCTCTGTGCAAAGCCTGACCGCAGAGGAAAGGGAGTTCCAATTGCAAATGGCAAAACTGAAAAATGAGGCTCAACAGGAGGAAAGAAGGGCAGAGAGAGAAGCCAAGCAAGCTGAGGCTGAAAGAGCAGCCAAACAGATTGAAGCTGAAAGGGCAGCCAAACAAGCTGAAGCTGAAAGAGCAGCCAAACAGGTGGAAGCTGAAAGAGCTTTGGCTGAAAAGAAACTATTGTTGGCTCATGAACTGAGTCTCAAGGAGCTGGAAATCAAGGCGAGACAGTCTGAATCCAGCAATAATGGTGACAGCATACAGACAGGACCTGCTGGAAAAAAGAAGGTTCGTATACCCAAAAATGTGGTGCCCAGTTTTGTGGTGGGAGATGACATAGATAAATGGTTAGCTGCTTAAGAAGTTCCACTAAAGGCTCATGATGTTCCTGAAGGGCAATGGGGGGGTAGCTATGTGGGGTTATGTGCCGCCATTGGGGAGGGATACACTTCTCACAGTGGAGCAACCGGATCAAAACACATACCCACTTCAGAAAGCCACTTTACTTGCCAAGTTTGAGCTGACCCCTGAGGGATACCGTCAGAGGTTCAGGGACAGCACCAAACAAACCACACAAACATGGGTAGATTTCTTTGACTTTTCCAGTAAGGCACTGAATGGATGGGTGCGGGGCAACAAAGTAGATAATTATAAAGGACTATGGGCCAGATGTAGCAAACACTTTGCGACTCGCAAACGGCGAAAATCGCCGTTTGCGAGTCGCAAATGCGTGTTTGCTATGTAGAAATGCATTTTGAGAGTCGGAACCGACTCGCAAAATGCATTTCCGAGTCGCAAATAGGAAGGTGTGTTCCCTTCCTATTTGCGAGTCGCAGTGGTATGCAATTCCATTTGCGACCGCATACGCGGTCGCAAATGGAGTCACAGTTACCATCCACTTGAAGTTGATGGTAACCCACTCGCAAACGGGAAGGGGTCCCCATGGGACCCCTTCCCCTTTGTGACTGGACCCAAAAAGATTTTTTCAGAGCAGGCAGTGGTCCAAGGGACCACTGCCTGCCCTGAAAAAATCTGAAACAAAAGGTTTAGTTTTTTTTTTCTAAGTGCAGCTCGTTTTCCTTTAAGGAAAACGGGCTACAATTGGGGAAAAAAAAAAACTGCTTTATTTAAAAGCAGTCATGGACATGGAGGTCTGCTGTTCCCAGCAGGCCTCGATCCCCATGAGTGCCCAGAGTTGCTATGGGGGCGCAAATTGCGACCCACCTCATTAATATTAATGAGGTGGGTCTTTGCGACCCCATAGCGACTCGCAGAAGGTGTCTGAGACACCTTTCTGCATACCAAATTGTGACTTGCAATTTGCGAGTCGCAGGGACTCGCAAATTGCAAGTCGCAATTTGGTATATTGCTACATCTGGCCCTAAATGACTTGATTCTGAGAGAGCATATGCTCAATGTTACCTATACAGAGTTGCGCCAGCACTTGGTAGCTAGTAAGCTGACTGATCCCAGGAAGCTTGCTGAGGAGGCGGACCTCTGGGTTGGCACCAGAGTGTCAAAAAAGGTACCTGGGGGGGACACCCACAAAGGTGGTCAGGGTTCCCAACAGAAGAAAGAGGGGGGAGATAAACTTACAGATAAGGAACTCTCAAAAGGCCCCCAAAAGAATTCCCAGGGAGGGGGTGGCAGCCATTCCTTTTCCAGATTTGGGAAAAGCCAGGGACGTATGATAGGTCAGGGAAATCCAACCCCAAATGCATGGAGTCTTACCAGTATGGTCACTATAAAGGCGACCCCCAGTGCTCCAAGAGGGCACTGTCCACTACCAGACAGACACCTGGGTTGACTAGTGTAGCGCTTGGGGGGGAGATGGACCCAGATAGCTTTGGGGTAGACATTTCCCTAATGTCCCTGGGAGAAGGCGAGATGGTGCCCAAAGCCCACATGCCCCAAAATACTTCCAAGTACAGGCAGTGGGTCACCATTGATGGGCAGAAGGTGGAGGCTCTGTGTGACACAGGAGCCAGTATGACTACTATCAAGAGTCAGCTGGTGTCAACAGAGCAGATAGTCTGTAATACATTCCAACAGGTCATAGTCGCTGACAATCGTGAGAGTCACCTACCGGTGGCTCTGGTTCCCTTTGAGTGGGGGGGGTCTCTGGTACTCTGAAAGTAGCTGTGAGTCCTGCTATGCCTGTAGATTGTCTGTTAGGCAATGATCTTGAGCATACTGCTTGGAAAGAAGTAGAGCTCAGTTCTCACCTGGAGATGTTAGGGTTACCTGAGTGGGTCTGCATGACCACACGGTCCATGGCCGACTGAGAGGGAGGTCATGGGCGTCTGGAGCCTGGAACAATGGCCCAGAGAACTGCCAAGAGGAGGGACAAGGGGCGCGGGGAACCGGCCCCAGAAGTTCCCGCAGTGGTTGACGGGGCTCCTGAGGAGGAGGCTCCCGAACCAATTGGGGAAGACATTGCCACCCTAGGTGACCTACCTGAGCTTGCTGGCTGGCACGTTGAGGGTGGACCCACCAGGGAAGAATTCTGCAAGGCGCAGAAAGAATGTACCGCTCTAGTGGGTCTGAGGAAGCAAGCATCAAACCAGGCAGCAGGTGAAGCCTCTGGTGATCACCACATATATTGGGAGAATGATCTCCTCTACAGTGAGCCTAAGGTTCCGGCCATTGGGGCAGCGCGTGCGCTGGTGGTCCCCCAGTGTTACCGAACCTTCCTACTGGGTCTGGCTCACGACATTCCCCTGGCAGGACATTTGGGGCAAGGCAAGACCTTTGACAGGCTTGTCACCCACTTTTATTGGCCCAGAATGAGGTCAAACTCAGATAAGTTCTGTAGGTCTTGTCCTACCTGCCAGGCCAGTGGTGAAGCAGGAAAAAGGGTTAAAACCCCCCTGATTCCACTTCCTGTTGTTAACACCCCCTTTAAAAGGGTGGGCATCAACATTGTTGGTCCATTGGACCCCAAAACTGCCCTAGGCAACAGGTTCATCCTGGTTTTGGTGGACCATGCCACCCGTTACCCAGAGACAATCCCTCTGAGGACCGTGACTGCACCGGTGGTGACCAGAACTCTGATGGGGATATTTACCCATGTGGGATTCCCAAAGGAGATAGTGTCTGACAGAGGCACTAACTTCGTGTCTGCATACATGAAGTCTCTGCGGGATGCGTGTGGTGTAACCTGCAAGTTCACCACACCCTATCACCCCCAATCTAATGGTCTTATGGAGAGATTCAACAAGACCTTGAAAGGCATGATTGGTGGCCTCCCTGAGGCCATGAGGCATAAGTGGGATGTCCTCTTACCATGCCTTCTCTTTGCTTACAGAGAGGTCCCCCAGAGGGGGGTGGGGTTCAGTCCCTTTGAGCTTCTCTATGGGTATCCTGTCAGGGGACCCTTAAGCATTGTCAAGGAGGGGTTAGAGAAAGCCCCAAAGGCGCCCCCTCAGGATGTGGTCAGCTACATGTTGGCCCTCCGCAACCAGATGAACCGCTTCTGGAAAGAGGCCCAAAGTAACCTTGAGGCCAGTCAAGGGGTAATGAAACGCTGGTATGACCAGAAGGCTACCCTGGTAGAGTTTCAACCTGGAGACAAAGTGTGGGTAATGGAGCCAGTAGAGCCTAGAGCTCTCCAGGACCGCTGGTCTGGCCATTTGAAGTAAATGAGTGGAAAGGGGAGGCCACTTACTTAGTGGACCTCCAAACCCCTAGAAACCCCCTAAGGGTGTTCCATGTCAACCGACTAAAGGCTCATTTTGAGAGGTCTGAGGTCAACATGCTTCTGGTCACGGATGAAGAAATAGAAGAGGAGAGTGAACCTCTCCCCGACCTCCTATCTCCCCAAGAAGGTGATGGGTCAGTGAAAGGGGTCATTCTCTATGATTCCCAGACTTTAAACCAGAAAGGAGACTGCTATGAGCTGTTGGAGCAGTTCTCCCCCCTGTTCTCCCTTTCTCCTGGATTGACCCTCCTCTGTGTTCATGACATTGACACAGGTGACAGTCTCCCTGTGAAGAACAAAATTTACAGGTTATCTGATAAGATGAAGGCCAGCATCAAGGAGGAGGTCTCCAAGACGTTAGCTTTAGGGGTTATCGAGAAATCCAGTAGTCCCTGGGCCAGCCCGTGGTGTTGGGCCCTAAGGCTACTGCCTCAGGTGCGAAGCCAGAACTCCGGTTCTGTGTGGACTACCAGAATCTCAACTCAGTCACACGGACTGATCCTCACCCCATCCCCTGAGCTGATGAGCTCGTTGACAGACTGGGCGCTGCCAAGTTCCTGAGTACGTTTGATCTTACTTCAGGGTACTGGCAGATCGCCCTGACTCAGGGGGCTAAAGAGAGATCTGCATTTTCAACCCCTGAGGGCCATTACCAGTTCCGGGTGATGCCATTTGGGTTGAAAAATGCCCTCGCTACCTTCCAACGGTTGATTAACGGGGTCCTAGCTGGCAAGGATGCCTTCTGTGCAGCCTACCTCCTGGATGACATAGCTGTCTACAGTTCCAGCTGGGAGGAACACCTGCTCCACCTCAAGGAGGTGCTTCAGGCCCTGCAACAGGCAGGCCTGACCATCAAGGCTAGTAAGTGCCAGATTGGGCAGGGTTACGTGGTGTACTTGGGGCACCTAGTGGGTGGTGGCAAGGTGCAGCCACTCCAGGCCAAGATTGAAACTATCAAGACCTGGCAACCACCTAGAACACAGACTGAGGTGAGAGCCTTTTTAGGCCTCACAGGATACTACCGCAGATTTGTCAAGGGCTATGGTACCATTGTGTCACCCTTGACAGAACTCACTTCCAAGAAACAACCTAGGTTGGTGAATTGGACAGAGGCTTGTCAGAAAGCCTTTGACTCTCTGAAGGAAGCCATGCGCACGGCCCCCGTGCTCATGGCCCCTGACTACTCCCAGGAATTTATCGTGCAGACAGACGCTTCAGAGCATGGCATAGGGGCGGTCCTAGCACAGCTAAATGAGGATGGCCTAGACCAACCAGTAGTCTTTATTAGCAGAAGGCTATTACCACGGGAACAGAGGTGGAGTGCTATTGAGAGAGAAGCTTTTGCTGTGGTCTGGGCACTGAAGAAGCTAAGACCCTACCTGTTTGGGACTCACTTCCGGGTTCAGACAGACCACAGGCCCCTCAGATGGCTCAAGCAGATGAGGGGTGAGAATCCCAAACTCTTGAGGTGGTCCATTTCCCTACAGGGGATGGACTTTACGGTGGAGCATTGCCCAGCGGTTGACCACGCCAATGCTGATGGTCTCTCCAGATACTTCTGCCTTAGCGATGAGAGCTCCCAGGAGGTCGGGTAGCTCTCACCACTTTCAGCTGGGGGGGACACATGTTAGACCTGACAGCCTTAGGGTGGTCACCCCTAACTTTTTGCCTGCCTCCCTCCACTTTTTTGACACTGTTTTCGCTGGCTTTTAGACTCTGCACACTTTACCACTGCTAACCAGCGCTAAAGTGCATATGCTCTCTCCCTTTAAACATGGTTATCTTGGATCATACCTGATTGGACTATTTAATTTACTTATAAGTCCCTAGTAATGTGCATTATATGTGCTTTGGGCCGGTAGATTAAATGCTACTAGTGGGCCTGCAGCACTGGTTTTGCCACCCACTTAAGTAGCCCCTTTTCCTTGTCTCAGGCCTGCCATTGCATGGCCTGTGTGTGCAGTTTCACTGACACCTCGACTTGGCATTTAAAAGTACTTGCCAAGCCTAAACCTCCCCTTTCTCCACACATAAGTCACCTCTAATGTGTGCCCTAGGTAACCCCTAGAGCAGGGTGCTGTGTGGGGGAAAGGTAGGACATGTACCTGTGTAGTTTACATGTCCTGATAGTGTAAAACTCCTAAATTCATTTTGCACTACTGTGAGGCCTGCTACCGTCATAGGCTAACATTGGGGCTGCCCTCATACAATATTGAAGTGGTAGCTGCTGATCTGAAAGGAGTAGGAAGGTCATATTTAGTATGGCCAGAATAGTAATACCAAATCCTGCTGACTGATGAAGTTGGATTTAATATTACTATTCTAGAAATGCCACTTTTAGAAAGTGAGCATTTCTTTGCACTTACATCTTTCTGTGCCTTACAATCCATGTCTGGCTGGGCTTGGTTGACAGCTCCTTGTGCATTCACTCAGACACATCCCAAACACAGGGTACTCAGCCTCACTTGCATACATCTGCATTTTGAATGGGTCTTCCTGGGCTGGGAGGGTGGAGGGCCTGCTCTCACACAAAGGACTGCCACACCCCCTACTGGGACCCTGGCAGACAGGATTGGACTGAAAGGGGACCTGGTGCACTTCTTAGCAACTCTTTGACGTCTCCCCCAATTCAAAGGCACATTTGGGTATAAAACAGGGCCTCTGCCCTATCTCATCAGACACTTGCTGGAGAAGAAACCTGACCCAGAACCAGAACCTGCATCCTGCCAAGAAGAACTGCCTGGCTGCCTAAAGGACTCACCTGACTGCTTTCTACAAAGGACTGCTGCCTTGCTGTTGCCCTGCTGCCTTGCTGAACTCTTGTCTGGCTGTGAAAGTGCTCTTCAAGGGCTTGGATAGAGCTTGCCTCCTGTTCCCTGAAGTCTCAGGACCAAAAAGACTTCTCTTTTTCACTTGGACGCTTCGTGCGCCAAAATTTTCGACGCACAGCTTGTTCCACGGCGAGAAAAACGCTGCACACCGATGCTGATCGACACGACGCCTTCGGGACGACCGGAAGTTTGACGCACGGCTTTGCAAGGACAACGCCGTCCGACCTCCAGAAGAGAAAACGACGCGACGCCTGCAGTGAGAGCGAAATTTCGACGCGCAGGCCTGCAGAACGACGCGCAGCCAGAAAACAAGCAGGAGAATCCACGCACAGACCTGGGACATCTGGTAATCCCTGCGATCCACAGAAAGAGACTATCCGCGCACCGTAAAACGACGCACGTCTTCCCCGCGTGAAAAATAACAACGCAAGTCCGTGTGTGCTGGGGAGAAATCGACGCACACACCATTTTTCCACGTATCTCTTCTTCTGTGGCCCTCTGAGGAGATTTTCCACTCCAAACCAGGTACTTTGTGCTTGAAAGAGACTTTGGGCCAGATGTAGCAAACGTTTTGCGACTCGCAAACGGCAAAATTTGCCGTTTGCGAGTCGCAAAACGCGTATCCCAATGCAGAAATGCATTTTGCGAGTCGTTACCGACTCGCAAAATGCATTTCAGACTCGCAAATAGGAAGGGGTCCTTCCAGTTTGTGACTGGAGCCCAAAATATTTTTTCAGGGCAGGGAGTGGTCCAAGGGACCACTCCCTGTCCTGAAAAAAAACCGAAACTAAAGGTTTCGGTTTTTTTTTGAAGTGCAGCTCGTTTTCCCTTAGGGAAAACGGGCTACACTTCAAAAAAAAAAAACTGCTTTATTTAAAAGCAGGTCGCTAACATGGAGGTCTGCTGACGTCAGCAGGCCTCCATGTTAGCGAGTGCCTATACTCGCAATGGGGCCACAATTTGCGACCCACCTCATGAATATTCATGAGGTGGGTCATTGCGACCCCATTTGCGAGTTGCAGTCGGTGTCTGAGACACCGTACTGCATAGCAATTTGCGACTTGCAAATTGCGAGTCGCAGGGACTCGCAATTTGCAAGTCGCAAATTGCTTTTTTCCTACATCTGGCCCTTTGTTTGCTTTTTAAAGACTTAAGACACTTTATATCACTTTTCAATGATATCTCTACAAATTCACATTGCAACTTTATTCATTTTGACCTACAATTATCCTGATAAATATTACATATTTTTCTAAACACTGTGTGGTGTATTTTTGTGGTGCTATATAGTGGTATTGTATGTTTTATTGCACAAATACTTTACACATTGCATTCTAAGTTAAGCCTGACTGCTTGTGCCAAGCTACCAGAGGGTGGGCACAGGATAATCTTGGATTGTGTGTGACTTACCCTGACTAGAGTGAGGGTAACCTGACTGCCAACCAAAAACCCAATTTCTAACAACAATGTACCTGCCCTTTCTTCCTTGGCTCCAGACACACTACAGGGGATTATGCAGCACTTTGTGTGGGGACAGGTGCAACCCTGTTCAGTTGGAAGTGTCAGCTCCTCCTTTCCATCTAGCCTAGGAAGGCCCATCACCTGGTGATGGGCCATCAGGATGCACATTTCACACTCCAGCTCCCTTTGTGTGTGACTTTCTAGAGGGAATGCACAAAGCCCAGCCCCTTCTCCCCTGATGTGTATTCAGAGACAGGAGGAGGCATGGAATGGTTGAAGGAAGAAAATGCTAACTTTTTTAAAGTGTCATTTTCAGACTTACAATTTAAAAACTGACTTAACTGTAAGTTGTGATTTTAAATTATGACTCCAGAGACATCAATCTCCAAAGTTTTATCTTTTACGAATTGGAAGTTACACTTAAAGGCTGCTTTAAGGTAACCCCAATTTTAACCTGTTTTAAAGTGCATAGCACCTGCACTTAAGCACTGGCAAGCAGTGGTATAGTGCTAAAGCCAGGAAAAATAAAGTCAGAAAAACAGGCAGTCAGAAGGCAAAAAGTTTGAGGTAACCACCTCAAGGATGTAGGACATAACATGAGCTATTTAAAAATAACTCTTCTGATGCACTGCTCTTTGCACACTTCAAACCACAGACGACATCACATTTGACTGCACCATTGACATCAAAGATGACATGGCATACACTTTTATCATTTACATCATTGATGCCATCACAGAATCTGCAAATAATTCTTCTTTTACTTATTTCTTTGAGGGACCTTGTCTTGAAACCTCCTTGGTGGCCATTTCATGAAAAGAGATGATGGGTAGAAAATGGTGCTAATGATACAGGGAACTGTGTGTTTTTTTGTATGGGGGCATTTTACACTTCTCTTGTGACTGCCCTGTGATAAGATATGATTATTTTTCCCATATTGCCCATGGCATATCTGTCTTTACGCAAGATGAACTTCGAAAACCAGCAAAGCTATTTCACAAACCGTAATAGCTGACTGAATCATAGATGGTGTCAGTGAGCTGTCATTCAATGCGATCAAACTTTGCACATGCCTAGCAGGCTCCCCATGCAGGTTCAGCATCCATGAACGTCAGTTCAACAAAATGCCCCACGTAGCTGCGTGACCTCAGATACAATTTGACCTTTACTTTAACTCACAAACACATGCTTACACATATGTTGACATTTACACACTTTTTCTCAGATAAACACACTCTCACTTGCACACATGCACACAACATACATGCAGTTTTTTGTGTACCTCAGCTGGCAGGTAGGCTTGTATTCTAGCTAATTGTACTCCACTCCTTATTACACTAACAGTGAATAATATATTAGTCACATTAGTGCGATAAAGAATTGACAGAAAAGTAGGAAAATGAAGCCCTAGCCGACCTCCATAAGGACAAACTTTATGTGTCTCTGACACTGATTTTGCCACTTCTGAAGTCAGAGCTCTCAAAGGCTGTGGCATTCATCTCAAGGGGTAATGCAGGGGTCACAGGTGCAACCCCCTAAATGACATACATATTGGGGCTGAGCGTTAACTTCTTGAGAGCTTATAAGTCCTAGCCTTTGCTTAGGAATAAACACCTCTCCACTTTTAGACCACAGGCGTGGTCCTAGGGTATTTCACTTCTTGCATCACAAGTCTACAGGCAGCTTTTGGGAAATGATTAATTTAGAGAGAGGTTTGAAGCTATGTAAACCTGCCTGGCGTAGTGATTGCCACCTAAATTTAAAAATGACGGCAAGTGATTTTTGGTGGTTTTTAAACTTTGTAATGCTGCACCCAACCCCACCCACAGTGGGAAAAACAAATAATCGGGCCCCCTCAGAATTTTTCACAATTATTCTTTTGAGTTGGCAATGTTTAAACATGTATAGACTTATTTACGAATTGCTGTTAAGTTCTGTTACCTTTTTAAAAATGCAGCAAGTTGTTTCCTTCTGAAAACACAGCATTGTTATATGCATAAAGCTTCTTTAGGCCAGAGCCTGGTACCCCCCCCCGAAGACTTGAGCCCCCTCTAGGCTGCCCACCCCCAGTTTAAAGACCCCTGATCTAGAGGAGTCTGTAATTAGTAAAACAAGATACTGATCATAGCTAAAGCTATGGTACATCTTCAGTACTCACTATCTACTGTGGACAGTGTTTAAAATGAAGTACAATAGTATATTTACTCAACTCAGTTGTATTCACAGCTTTTGCTTTGGCCACAAGAAAATAACAACAGGGGAACTGTAATCACAATCACACAGCACCATACTGCACCATGGTGCACAGTACTGCCAAAAGACTCAAGCAGCAAAAGCAGGTAATAGAGTGTGCAGGTCATGTATGGCATGGCAGGGAATGGTGTCTGGTCATTAGGCAAAATCTCTCCGTCTTCCCATAACCTCTCATGCCTCCACAGTTAACTCCTCCAGGGCACCGACGTTGAGTCTCAGGGGTAGTGTAATAGGTGGTACGCCCTCAATAAAAGAGGGTAGAGCAATAGTGGAGTGTGAGGTGGATGGTCTAGAAAACAATGCAGTTTGTGCTACAGTCCACCCCATCTCCCCTACTGTACAGGTCCTCACATGCATTGATCAGAAACCAGTTTCCTCCCAAGGTTCTAGTGCAGTGGTTCCCAACCTGTGGTTCGGGGACCCCTGGGGGATTGCGAAGCCTCCTCAGGGGGTCTGCGGCTGCTTAGAAAATTTTACAGTACAATAGTATATTTACTCAACTCAGGCATGCACCATTTTATATAGCAGAATATAGACAACTCAAAGAAAAAGAATATGCTTTTAATTTTAGTACATTCTGATATGTATTTTTTGTTTTATTTTTCTCTAGATTGGGACGAGGACTTATCTAATCAATAATAAGTGTGTTTTTTGTTATCAGATGTGTACTTCCAAGTTTCTGCATTTATTTGGCAGATTTGTGCAAAATGCATGAGGTCGCCAGCACACAAATGATCACTCAGCAGAACTTTACGGTATGTATATGATATTTAGAAGTTCCAAAAACTAAAGTTCTACAAATTTTAAATTATGTAAGCAAACGTTTCATGAAACCACTGTAGGCTGTGCACCCGATCAGAAGTACCTGCCAAAAACAAATCCTGAGTCCTAATCAGGAAACAGCAGCAGCAGTGGGTGGAGCTAGGAGGAGGAGTGATGAGCGTCGAACAAGGAGGCGACTGTATTCAAAGGTTATGGCTCATGGATTATGGCTCACAGCTAAACTTGTGCCACATTTGCCGGTGACAGGCCAGTCAGGTCAGGGTGGTGAGTGGAGAGCAGTGAAGGGTCTAACACCTGGCACCATGGAATTGTTGTGCACTGCCTGCAGCCATATGCCCTGCTGCCAAAGTCAGAATGCCCCTGAAAGCCCCTGAAAGCCCAGAAGCACCCCAGAGGTGCCGTAGCTGCATTCACAGCTTTTGCTTTGGCCACAAGAAAATAACAACAGGGGAACTGTAATCACAATCACACAGCACCATACTGCACCATAGTGCACAGTACTGCCAAAAGACTCAAGCAGCAAAAGCAGGTAATAGAGTGTGCAGGTCATGTATGGCATGGCAGGGAATGGTGTCTGGTCATTAGGCAAAATCTCTCCGTCTTCCCATAACCTCTCATGCCTCCACAGTTAACTCCTCCAGGGCACCGACGTTGAGTCTCAGGGGTAGTGTAATAGGTGGTACGCCCTCAATAAAAGAGGGTAGAGCAATAGTGGAGTGTGAGGTGGATGGTCTAGAAAACAATGCAGTTTGTGCTACAGTCCACCCCATCTCCCCTACTGTACAGGTCCTCACATGCATTGATCAGAAACCAGTTTCCTCCCAAGGTTCTAGTGCAGTGGTTCCCAACCTGTGGTTCGGGGACCCCTGGGGGATTGCGAAGCCTCCTCAGGGGGTCTGCGGCTGCTTAGAAAATTTTATAATATTAACAGATTAGGTCCACAGCTTTCAGTAATGACTCTTTGGGGGGTCCCCAGATTCCAATAATGATTCTTTGGGGGTCCCCGAATTCCAGTACTGATAAAGAGGGGGTCCACGGAAGTCAAAAGCTTGGGAACGACTGGTCTAGTGCCTACATCAACCACCAAATCAACAGCAAAATAGACATTGAAAACCAAGTGGAATAAAGGGAAGAAGGGGGGAGTAGTGAGATGAGGGTGTCAATCCCAGAGGCCATAGTGATGCAGGGTTAGCTCCCCATTTAATTAGCCTACCCCACATAGACACTTAAGCCCTCATCACAACCCTGGCGGTCAGTGTTAAGCAGTGGTAATCCCGCCAACAGGCCGGCGGAAAGAAAATGGAATCACGACATTGGCGGAAACCGCCAACATAGACATCCACTTTAACACTCCGACCGCCACGGCGGTAGCAACAAACACCATGGCGGTCACCGCCAACAGACAGGCGGAGGACAAAGTACCGCCCACTGTATTACAACATGCCTATCTGCCACCTTTTCCGGGGTGGAACCAACGCTATCAAAAGCACGGCGGAAACAGTACAAAGAAGAGAAACCACTCACCTCTCGACACCCAAAGAGGAACCAGGACGCCATGGAGCCCGAGTTACAGGTCCTGCCCATGCTGGTCTTCCTCCTTTTGTATCAGGAGCAGGGCAGATGCCGTCGATGACCACGGTGCACCTACAACACAGGGGGGAGGGAAAAGAGAGTGACACACATACGCAACACGCAATACTCCCACCCTCACCCACGACTCCATATACACAAATACATGCAGCAACATTACATATACATCACCTTACCTCCTGGAAGAACGCAAGGACAAAAGGAAATGATTGTAACGAGTGTAATCAAGAAAAATCAGATACTGCAACTTCTAAAATCATTATATACAAATATGTACACCAACTACACAAGTCCGGATAGTGTTCCAATCATTGTCTGTGGACCAGTGGTTCCAAAATACATGGGCAAAGCCCACACAAGATACCTGACTCGAAACGGAGAGAACACGGCAGGGGCATCAGATCGAAATGAAACAGGCACCTCCGGTGGAGGGGGGGGCACCTCAGCCGGATGAACGCACAACGGCACTGCTGCATGAGGGGGCTCCATGCCTATTGCTGTATAATGGGGAGTGCAAAGCTACAGTCTCTCAAGTCTTTCCAGTGGGTGATTTGCCCACTGCTTTATCCTGGGGAGTGCAAAGCCACAGTCTCTCAAGTCTTTCCAGTGGGTGGTTTGCCCACTGCTTTATCCTGGGGAGTGCAAAGCCACAGTATCTCAAGTCTTTCCAGTGGGTCGTTTGCCCAATGCTTCATCCTGGGGAGTGCAAAGCCACAGTCTCTCAAGTGGATAACAGTCTCCACTGGTTCTGGAGGGGGCTTTGTGCCCAGAGTGCTCCATCCTGCCAAGGACTGAGGTAGTGGATGCCTTTCTCCACTGGTTCTGGAGGGGGTCTTGGTGCCCAGAGTGCTTCATCCTGCCAAGGACTGAGGAAGTGGATGTATCTCTCCACTGTTTCTGGAGGGGGCTTGGTGCCCAGAGTGCTTCATCCTGCCAAGGACTGAGGAAGTGGATGTATCTCTCCACTGGTTCTGGAGTGGGCTTTGTGCCCAGAGTGCTTCATCCTGCCAAGGACTGAGGAAGTGGATGTATCTCTCCACTGGTTCTGGAGGGGGCTTTGTGACCAGAGTGCTTCATCCTGCCAAGGACTGAGGAAGTGGATGTATCTCTCCACTGGTTCTGGAGGGGGCTTGGTGCCCAGAGTGCTTCACATGCAGTGTGGCTGGTCCCATTACCTCACATGGGTGTGTGTGCCATGAGATTGCCTAGGAACAGGTAGCATGATAAGCAATGGAGTCAGAGACATACCCCACCCTGCTGCGGCTTCGCCTGCCACCTGCAGGTGCAAACAGTGATGAGATTCATGCCTCATGGAAGCTGGGCAGGGTCCAGGAAGTCTCCTCCAGCCTCGGACGGCTGCCCACTGAGAATGGTAGCCGTGTCTGATGTGTTGGCACTCTCTAAACATGTCGCGGGGCTCGTGGCAGTGTTTGCGGCGGTGTCTGTAGCAGAGGTGCTGGCAGTGGTGCATATGTCAGCACCTGTTGAGTGACACAGCAGGACATCTCCTGCAGCCTCGGATGGCTGCCCACTGGGGAAGTTGCTGGGGACTGTTGCTGAGGCTGCAGACATGCAGGTCATGGTCCAGGTGGCAGTGCAGGTGGCTGTGCAGGTCGCAGTGCTGGTGCAGGTGACAGTGCTGGTGGCGGGGCAGATGGCGGTGCAGGTGGTGGTGTCCGCCGCCGTACAGGTTGGTATAGTGGTTGACATAAGGGGTGACCCTAATCCCTCAGTCAGAGTCATCATGCCCTGTCCTGAGCGGCTCTTCGGCTTGTTTCCCTTCTCCGCCTTTGATGTTGCTGCAGGTGTCTTGCCACTGTCCCCTTTTGGTTTGGAGGAGCCCTTGGTGGCTGGTAGGTGCAGCCTCCTCCCTCCGGGATGTGGGTACCTTCTCCACCTTGGCAGGTGGTGGAATGTCCGCCTTCCATCTCCGCCCGCGCTAGTGGACAGGAGGCCCGGCCACTGGAACAACAGGCCACCAGCACCCCACCCCCTGCAGAAGGAGAACAACCACGCAAACGGTCCCTGCGATCCAGACAGAAGACAGAGAACATTGCCAAGACCCCAGGAAATAAGACTCTCCTGATTGTCACCCTTCTGTCCCACTATGACACTCTGTCCACCTTGAACTGACATTGCTCCACTTACTATGCCCCATTGGACAATGCACCTGTGATACAAACAGACTGGACTCTACCACGGATATTCGTCCACCATCACCCCAGCCCCTTGCACATACCCCCATGCTTATTATCACAAAAATAAACACCCTTGAAACAAATAGCATACTGGGGTCAGTGTAATTAATCAAATAATGTATCAGTACAACATTATCAAAGCATTGCAATGTATATGTTCAGTGAAATATACTACAGGGTGACCTTTGGTAGGCAGCAGTACATATAGCAGGAGCCAGAATGGGGCACACAGATCTGAAAATAGAGAATCCAAAGGGTACTATCAGTGTCCATAGACAGAGGGTAAGATGCTGCCATGTACAATGTCTGAAAAGTAAAGTTGAGTTACAGTCTCTTACTTGTGTGTCAATGGAAGTACTGCTGTATAATGTTTGTTCTGTTGTCCACATTTTCTTCATTTACCTCCTCTTCCTCACTGTCCACAGGCTTCACCGCTGCCACAAGACCATCTCCAGGCTCATCCTCCTGCAGAAAAGGCACCTGACGTCTCAAGGCCCGGTTGTGCAACATACAGCCTGCCATGATGATCTGGCAAACCTTCTTGGGTGAGCGGTATAGGGATCCACCGGTCAGATAGAAGCACTGAGACCTGGACTTCAGGAGACCGAAGGTTCTCTCAATAATTCTCCTTGTACGCCCATGTGCCTCATTGTAACGTTCCTCTGCCCTTGTCCTGGGATTCCTCAGTGGGGTCAGTAGCCATGAGAGGTTGGGGTAACCAGAGTCACCTGTAAATATCGAGGGACAACTGTTAAACACAACTAACCCTTAGGGACAACCCCATACCCAGACACCTACTTATACTGTGTGGGGACCTTGGGCTCACCTATTAGCCACACCATGTGCCTCTGGAGTTGGCCCATCATATAAGGGATGCTGATATTCCTCAAGATATAGGTGTCATGCACAGAGCCAGGATATTTGGCATTCACATGGAAGAGGTACTAGTTCGCCAATAACACCATCTGCACATTCATCGAGTGATAGCTTTTTCTATTCCTGTATACCTGTTCATTTCTCCGGGGGAGGGGGGACAAATGCCACATGTGTACCATCAGTGGCACCAATGATGTTGGGGATATGTCCCAGGGCATAAAAGACAGCTTTCAATGTGGCCAATTCATCCACCTTGGGGAACACGATGTAGCTGCGCATGTGCTTCAGCAGGGCAGACAACACTCTGGACAACACGTTGGAGAACATTGGCTGAGACATTCCTGATGCCATGGCCACTGTAGTTTGAAAGGAACCACTTGCCAGGAAATGCAGCACTGACTGAACCTGCACTAGAGGGGGTATTCCTGTGGGCTGGCGGATAGCTGACATCAGGTCTGGCTCCAATTGGGCACACAGTTCTTGGATTGTGGCACAATCAAGTCTGAATGTGTTGATGATGTGTCTGTCCTCCATTCTCGACAGGTCCACCAGTGGTCTGAACACCGGAGGATGCCGCCATCTCATAATCTGCCTCAGCGGTTGTAGTCTATGGAGGAGAACGATGAGCAGAAGGTCATATTTCCACACAGAATGCACACCTGTTGCTGAATTTAGGTCACAGAAGCAGTATGTGAAGTCGAGAGTCAGTTGATGGGCCAATGTCTGCTGTGATGCAGTTAGGTGCCATGCCATGGGCCCCCCTGAAATGGCGGCTGCCTCACCTGTGAGGAGGGACAATTGGAAATTAGAAAAGTGCACTGGTGTTGTGCTCCGTTGCGGTAGGCGGTTGATGACCGCCGTGCAACTTCACATTGGTTATCATTGGGCCCTATGGGTTCCAGGAACCAATGGTGATGTATGCTGGCGGTGACAGTAAGCACTGCCGTGGACGTCACCACCATTTTCTAACTATTCACTCACTTGCTACCTGACTGTCAACAGGAGAGAACCTACACAGCAAGTGCTGCTGTGACCTGAGTCTGGAAGTGACAATGGCTAGAGTGTCTGGGGAAAGGGTCCCTGCATTCACTGCGGAGGAGTTGGAGAAACTGGTGGATGATAACCTACCCCAGTACACATTACTCTATGGTCCTCCAGGCAAACAGGTGAGTACACTGTGAGCATGATGTGTGGGCAATGCATGTTTGGAGTGGTGTGAATGTAAGCCACATTTTGGGGGGTGTTGAGGCATCCTGGCCTGAATACTGCATGAGAGGTGGTCCATGTATGTGTGTCAGGGCATGGGTGGGAACTGGTGGGCAAGGAGTATGCCAGTCCGGACGGGTGAGTAATTTCCTTTTCTGCTGTCTTTTCCCTCTAGGTCATCGCCCACCTGAAAAAGGGTATTTGGCATGCCATTGCCAAGGAGGTGCGGACCCTGGGGGTCTATCAGAGGCGGAGCACCCACTGCTGTAAGAGATGGGAGTACCTGTGCCGCTGGACCAAGAAAACGGTGGAGGCCCAGCTGGGGCTGACCTCCCAACGTGGAAGGGATGCCCATCGCACCAT
This sequence comes from Pleurodeles waltl, assembly GCF_031143425.1. Lineage (NCBI taxonomy): Eukaryota > Metazoa > Chordata > Amphibia > Caudata > Salamandridae > Pleurodeles > Pleurodeles waltl. The sequence continues at coordinate 958,748,164 of NC_090447.1, read as the reverse complement.
GACCCCTCTGATGTTCTGCATCCTGGCGGTGGCCTATCCGGAGATGGATGGGCGCTTGAGGGCATCACAGCAGCCACAAGGGGGTGAGTACAGATTATGAATCCTGATATTGTGCTCTTTAGGAGCTAGCTGGGTGGGGGATGTGGGCTGTGGGTGCCCCTAGGCCTGGGCGATCATAGCAGGGTAGGTCCCTTGTGTGCAGGCTCTGAAGCACTCCCACCCCAATGGTACAAGTGGGCAACACCTACTGGGCAAGGTCATGTGGGTGTCAGGTGTGCAGATGCTGATGCTAGGCATTGTACCCCATGGGCTGATGACTACCTTAATGACTGGTTGGGCATGGCCTTGTGCATAGGGCAACTCCCTGTGTGTTGTGTACGCAAACTGTAGTGTTGTTGCTGGCATTGACCAAGTGTATCTCTGTCTCTCTCCCCCTTTTTGTTTTGTCACCCTGTCCTTGTGTGCATTAGAATCATCTGTCAGAGGAGCAGAGGCACTGGCGACGGAGGGAGCTGCATCCCACATGGGCCTGGAGGCCGAATCCACTGAGGGTGAAGGCACCAGTGGGACGGAGGGTGAGGGGAGTTCCACGACGGGGACAGGAGGGGAGACCAGTGACGTCGACTCCTCCTCTGATGGAAGCTCCCTGGTGGTGGCAGACACCTCTGTGCCCACCCCAACAACAGGTACAGCCGCCACCCCCCCTACCAGCACCGCCATCCCAGCAGCCCCTCAGCGTGTTTCCCGTGCCTGCTCATCCAGGAGGGTGGGCATCTCTTTCACCCCAGGCACCTCAGGCCCTGCCCCAGTCAGCCCTGCTGCCCTCATTGAGGAGGCTATTGACCTCCTGAGATCCCTCACTGTTGGGCAGTCAACCATACTGAATGCCATCCAGGGTGTCAAGAGGCATTTGCAACAAACAAATGCATACCTGGAGGCCATTCATTATGGGGTGGTGGCCCAACAGAGAGCATTTCAGGCTCTGGCCTCACCACTGATGGCAGCTATTGTCCCTGTGTCTAGCCTCCCCCCTCCAACTTCCACTACCCAGACCCAATCCCCTCTACCTCACCCTATCCCAAGCACACCTTCAGACCAGCATGCACCGAAATCAACACACAAAAGTGGCTCAGGCAAACATAAGCACCACACTTCATCTCACAGGCACTCACACAAGCACCATATTCATGCAAACACACCAACATCCACTGACTCCATTGAGTCCTCCTCATCGTCCACCTCCTTCCCAGTTTCGTCTCCACTCACACCTGCATGCACTACATCTTCATCCACTACCTCCATCACCAGAACACCCATTACAACACACCCCTCACTGGCAGTCACCACTCCCACAACCATGCACACGTCCCCTGTGTCCTCTCCCAGTGTGTCTGTGATCCCTCATCCCAAAGTACACAAACACAAGCACCCACACACCCACCAGCCATCCACCTCACAACAGCATCCAGCCCATTCACCTTCACCCAAACTCAGCAGACGTACACCTCCTACAACCACTCCCTCTTCCTCCACTCCCAAACCCTCTGCATCTTCCCATCCAAGTGTGTCTAAAAAACTTTTCCATGCAAACTTTGACCTCTTCCCTATGCCTCCCCCCGGCCTCCCCCTCGGGCCAGGCCAGCACCTCAGCCACCAAGTTGGCATCTGCTGTGGGACCTGCAAGTCCCAGGGGATCAAAGGGGGCACCCGTCAGGGTTGCCAGTGTGCCACCGACCCCTGCAAAGGGCCAACCCATTCCGCCACCTGCCAAGGCGAAGAAGGGGCCAGCATCCAGCACAGCCAAGAAGCACAAACCACCCAGCAAAGCCTCCTCCAAAACTGCATCTGGCAGTGCCAAGGTCCCAGCAGCATCTGCTAAGGTGGGGAAGAAGACCAAAGGCAAGGCACTTGAGGCCTCAGAGCCTCCAGGTGAGGGACTGGTGCCCACCATCAGTACCAACAGCCCCCCAACCTGTACCATGGAAAGCACCGCTGCAGACACCACCACCTGCACCGCCATCTGCCCCGCCACCTGCACCGCCCCCTGCACTGCCCCTGTCACAACAACTGTCAGCAGCATCATACCCAGTGGGCAGCCATCCGAGGCTGCAGGAGATGGCCTGGTGTCTCCCTCTACAACTACCACCTCCTGCACCACGGCCAGCACCGGCTGCATTTTCACTGCAGACACCGCCACAAGCACTGCCACCTGCACCGCCATCTGCACCGCCACATGCCCAGCCGGTGCCACTACATCTGTCAGCAGCAGCATCCCCAGTGGGCAGCCATCCGGGGATGTAGGAGGTGGCCTGGACCCTCCCCCCACCACTTGAAGTAACACCACCAGCACCGGCACTACCAGCAGTTTGAAGCCTTAGTCGCCTCAGGATTTAGTCTGGCTCTTCTTCCTTGGAGTATCATGCTACCTGTTGCCTGTACATCTCGTGCCTCAGACACTCAGGTGAGGGAATGGGAACTGCCACACCCCAGGTGCAGCATCACTGGGCACAAGGCCCCCTCCAGAACCAGTGGAGAAATGCATCCACTCAACCTATACTTGGCAGGTTGAAGTAGACTGGGCACAATGCCCCCTCCAGAACCAGTGGAGGTATGCATTCACTATCACTTTCCTTGGCAGGATGAAGCAAACTGGGCACAAGGCCCCCTCCAGAACCAGTGGAGGTATGCATCCAGTATCACTTTCCTTGGCATGATAAAGCAGACTGGGCACAAGGCCCCCTCAAGAACCAGTGGGCATAGCCCCCAGTTGAGAGACTGTGGCTTTACACTCCTCATGACCAAGCAGTGGGCAAACCTCCCACTTGAGAGACTGTGGCTTTGCACTCCCCAGGAGCAAGCAGTGGGTAAACTACTTACTTGAGAGACTGTGGCTTTCAGCTCCCCAGGACCTCGATGTGGGCATATTGCCCCCTCCAGGAGCTGTGGCGTAGTGCCTTCTTCTGGCTGATGTGCCCCCCCTCCCCTTTCCCCTGAGGTGCCTGTGTGTTTTCGACCTGATGCCCCTGCAGTGTTCTCTCCGTTTTGAGGCAGGTGTCAAGTGTGGGCTTTGCCCATGATATTTTTGCCCACTGGGCCATAAACATTTGCGAAGGACAGTGTACGGCGTTCTGTACATATTGTAAATATTTGTATATACTGTTTTTCCAATCTTTAACTTTATCTGCATATTTCTAAATATCACTATTTGAACTCAATTCCTTTTGTCCTTGCGTTATTCCAGGGGGTAACGGGGTGTACATGTACTGTTGCTGCATGTGTTTGTGTGTATGGTGTTGTGTGTGAGGGTGGGGTGGGGGTGTTCCACGTTGCGTGTGTGTGTCACTCTCTTTTTCCTCCCCCCTCCCCTGTGTGCTAGGTGCAGTACTCACCGTGGTCGTCGCTGCCGCCGTCTTTGGCGTTCCTGGTGTATTAGCAGATACACCAGCATCGGCAGGACCTGCAGCTCCATGGCGTCCTGGTTCTTCATTGAGTGTCGAAAGGTGAGTGGTTTCCCTTCAGATTCCTGTTTCCAACATGCTTTTGATGTCGTTGGTATCACCCCAGGCAAGCTGGCGGATTGGTGGGTTATGATAGGGTGGGAGGTACATTGTCTTCCACCTGTCTGTTGGCGTTGACCGCCGTGGTATTTGTTGCTACCGCCATGCCGGTCGGAGTGTTAAAGTGGCTTTCTGTGATGGCTATTTCTGCCGTGGTCGTGATCCCATTTTTTTTACTGCCGGTCTGTTGGTTGTATTAACGTCGCTTTAACACCGACCGCCAGGGTTATAATGAGGGCCATAGACTCTTCAGCTTTATTCTCCATTCCATGTGTAAAGCCAAAAGGGGCTCAAATGTTAGGTAACCTTTGCAATGCGTGGATTGGCCAGCCAGGTTCTCATGGCAGGAACAAAATGTAGGGAGCGAGAAATTAATATCTCATATTAGGACAACTACCCCACAATTTTAGTTGATACTGCAGTAAAGAATACAAACACAAGCTGCTCAGGGAAACTCTTGTTTTTGGCCCTAATTGCCAGTGGCCACGGTGGACAAAGCATTCCCGAGATTTCAGCTGTCTATTCATAATGATTCAGCTGGGGGAGTCAAGCCTCTTGCTCAAATGCCTTTTTCCTTCTTAGGAAACCGAAATGGCAATGATATCACATCCCAAAGAACACTAAGAAGGAATGAAATGGTTAAGGAAGTTTTGGGCTTGGAAGGTACCTACTCATGCATTGCTGAACCAAGCAGACTAGATTGGACTTGGCTCCCCATGGTTCTAGCACGTGGCAATGCATCATGAATAGTGGATTAACCACAACAAAACAACCTTTATAGACCATATCTTCAACTATGACCTAACACCTTTGAATCTAAACATCTACTCATGAAACATATCCAGCATCCATTGTAAGGCAACCGATATCCAAAGAATTCAAAACTTGAGGAAATTCCACTTCATCCTACTGCAGGAGATCTGGTTTGACTGCCCTGTCCTCTTGATGGGGTATTTGTAATCTTACAATTCAACTCAGAGATCTAGCCCCAAAGGGTTGCAGAAGGGGGGTAGAGATTTCCCAGTATACATCTCACTGAACATAAAATCAAAAGCTAAAATATTCACTAACCCAGATAATTGGATCCAGGCCATCAAAATGAAAGATTGGGCTGAGGTCAAAAACCCCACTCATTAATATTAACATATATCTTTCCTGCTTGCAGAGAAAAATCAAATGCAAAAACATACCCTGAAACCGGTCCCAGGATGCTTGTTTCTGGTCCAGGGAAGACCTGGCCTGGCAGTTCGGGCTGAACTGTTCCCATGGGGAACAGGGTCAAGACTGATTTGCACAAGACTGAGCCTGAGCTGGAATGGCATGGCAAGAAAAAAAACTGATGGATTAAACCCAGATCTGTGACTGGGGGGTGAAGGTTTGATTTGTTCTGCATTCTGTCCATCTTCTGTTGTTTTTGCATTTGTCACCCCAAGTGGGAAGGGTATGCCCAGACGTATGTCCCATGCTTGCTATGCCACCAGATTCAAACTAGCCTGGTTGATGAAGGGTGATACCCTGAAACCGGTCCCAGGATGCTTGTTTCTGGTCCAGGGAAGACCTGGCCTGGCAGTTCGGGCTGGACTGTTCCCATGGGGAGCAGGGTCAAGACTGATTTGCATATGGCTGGGTCTGAGCTGGAATGGCATGGCAAGCAAAAAAACTGATGGATTAAACCCAGATCTGTGACTGGGGGTGAATGTTTGATTTGTTCTGCATTCCGTCCATCTTCTGTTGTTTTTGCGTTTGTTGCCCCAAGTGGAAAGGGTATGCCCAGACGTGGGTCCCGTGCTTGCTATGCCACCAGATTCAAGCTAGCCTGGTTGATGAAGTGTGATACCCTGAAACCAGTCCCAGGATGCTTGTTTCTGGTCCAGGGAAGACCTGGCCTGGCAGTTCGGGCTGGACTGTCCCCATGGGGAACAGGGTCAAGACTGATTTGCATATGGCTGGGTCTGAGCTGGAATGGCATGGCCAACAAAAAATCTGATGGATTAAACCCAGATCTGTGACTGGAGGTGAATGTTTGATTTGTTCTGCATTCCATCCATCTTCTGTTGTCTTTGCATACGGAGAAAAATCAGCAGCAATTGGAAAATTGTGGTCAACAATTACAGGTATAACAACAGAAAATGAAGCAGTATGCCTGATGATACCAGGCAATTTGAATCTAAATATTTGTTACCAGCATGAGCATAACGACAATAAGGCCCAGATTTATACTTTTTGCCGCAAAACTGCGCAAGCACAGAAGTCATGAACAGATCCAGGATACTTGGCTGTTATCTGTGAGATATACTGGTCTGCGAGACACACCAGCTGAACATTATTGGAGTGTCAGTTCTTCCTGTTCCTATACACTTGTTCATTGGCACTGGGAGGAACCAGAGCTATATGGGTGCCATCAATGGCCCCATCACATGAGGGGTGTGACCCATATCATAAAAGTCTGCCTTCACATAGGCCAAATCCGCATGTTGGGAGAACCTGATGCAGCTGCCAAGGTGGTTCAACAATGCACACAGTACATCCTTCAACACTAGACTGAACATTGACTGTGACATCCCTGCTGCCAAACCCACTGTATTCTGAAAGTAGCCTGTGGCAAGAAAGTGCAGCACTGACAGGACTTGTAAAGTGCTCATGTTTTCATTTGTGGAGGTCACCTTAGCCTAAGGGCCTTATTTATACTTTTTGGTGCAGAACTGCATTAACACAGTTTTGCACCAAAACGTTTTGCACCAGCTTGCACCATTTTTTAGCACCAGATGAGCACCATATTTATGGAATGGTGCAAGCTGGTGCAAAGGGTAGGCTAGCGTAAAAAGAAATGATGTTAGGCAGGTTAGAGTCAAAATAAATTACTCTAACCAGATTAGCATCATTTTTTTACGCTAAGGGGCATATTTATACTCTGTTTGCACCGAAATAGTGCCATTTTTTTTACTCTAATTCGATGCAAAACTAACTCCATATTTATACTTTGGCACTAGACCCATCTAGCACCAAATTTATGAAGTTAAAGTTGTTTTTGGACGTGGAAACCTACCTTGCCCTAATGAGATGCAAGATAGGTGTTCCTGTGCAAAAAATGACTCTATGGCCTTAACGCCATATTTATACTCCTGTTCAAAAATGGTGCACGGGAGGAAGAGTGGTCAAAAATGGTTCAAAGCTTGCTTTGCCCCATTTTTTAACGCCTGGGTCAGGGTAGGTATTAGGGGACCTGTGGGCCTATTTCCATGGTGGAACACAATAGAATAAGCCCACAGGTGATCTCCCCAGGCCCCAGGGACACCCCCACCCACTCCAGAGGGACAGCGGAGGATGGGGGACCCCATCCCAGGTAAGTACAGGTAAGTATTTTTTTTTTTTTTTTTAAGTGCCATAGAGGGCCCTGAAATGGGCCCCCATACATGTCACAGGGTGCAATGGCCATGCCCAGGGGACCCTGGTCCCCTGTGCTCGCCATTGGGGTGGTGGGCATGACTCCTGTCTTTTTTAAGACAGGAGTCATGTGGTATGGATTGTTTTGTGTCAGAAAATGACTCCAGGCAGGACTGACATAACAAATTAGTAGAACTGGCTGAAAAATATGATGTGGATTCAGAAAAGTCAAAATCCTTAAGAAGGCGTTAACGGTTAGAGTTTAGTTCCAAAGACATTGCAACATGAAATCACCTGGCCTGAGAATGCACGTTAAGGAATTAATTACGAACATGAAAACATGAAGAGCATTAGATAAGTTGGAAGGCAGATGGGGAAAGAAAAGAGACCAAAAGAAAGCAAACTAGAATTTGCCTCCGGGTGGATTAAATCAAGCCGATAATAGTATCAAAATGCTGCCTATGAAGGAGATTCCAGGTGGAGGTTATGTACATGTTCTGTGGAGCAGGAATGACATATTGTCATTCACAAATTATTACCTTAGAAGTCAGTAGAGTGGTATGCACAAACAGAGAGATTTGTGAAACTTTCAATAGCTGTGGGAAGATTTGAACACTTTATTTGACATTGTGGTTCCAGTCCATTTGTGGGTTGAGTGAAAGCAGAGTATTGATTTGCCAACTTGTTAACCTCTGAGAGATCAAGTGCACCATCTGAAGAGGAGACAAAAGAGTACTACAAAGTGATTGAATTTCTGAAAAACAGTTCCCGCAAAAGATGTTGACTGGCAAATGATTGACAAGACAGCACAGGAAACAAAGAAGTTGATTCATGCCTATTAGGAGAGATGGCTGCAGACTTTCAAACAGCATAGTGGTTCGGAAACTATTGAGCTGAAAGACATGAGTCATTTTGTGTTTAGATTCATGCACAAATTGAAACCTGAGATAACCAGCATGATTCAGCTGCATTTGACTTGTTTGATAAATAAATAGATTGATGAAGTACTGCAGTATGCAAGGTACTGTAGTGATGAAATTGAATTGAGGCAGAAAAAGTTGAAGGAGAAATTAATGACGATGAAAATTAAATCTGTTCAGACAGGAAATTATAGCCTGCTGATGATGGTGAATACTAGTAGAATGTAAGGTGTGCAATAGCAGGATAACAATGTTCCTCAGTTTAGAGGTAGAGGACGCAGTGTTCTGATAGATCAGGGAGGCAATGTGATAGATGTGCAGTCAATGAATAAAATGCAGCCACGTCATGCGTGCAGCAGCTTCAGGCACTGGAAGTCGGAGTGTCGATTCAATAATGCTAATAATTTGATGCAGAATGGTGGTGTTGCTCCGACTGCTGACAGTGGTCAAGTTCAAATTCAGAGTATCAAAAGACCCCGAATCCAAAAAGCAACTGGTCCTACAGAATTACAGCAAATGCAGGTCCCCTAGCAGCAAATGCAGGTTTCTCAACCGATTCAAACCCCTCAACAAATGAAGATTGCACATGTCCCGATGATGCAGCAGCAAGTGATGACTCATCAGCAAAACATGAATCAGAGAGCAAATGTAAATGTAGAGAAGTTGGTAACATCATTTCTCTTAACTGATTTGAGTGATGAGGAGTTTTCAGAAACATATAATAGTGACAGTTCTGATGATGAGAAGTGTATATTAGCAGCATACTTAGGGGTAGATCATCATGGACCCGATGTAAAAGCCAAAGTTATGGGACACACTGTTTCATTCCTTGTTAACAATGCAGCTACTCGTTCCACTGTCAGAACCGAAGAAGAACCAAATGTGCCCCAGTCAGGAAAAATAATTCAGGTGATAGAAGTAGCAAATCAGCAGTTAACCAATCCAATTACAGAACATATCCCAGTCAAAATAGGTTCATCTGAGGACTGGCACCAATTTGTGGTTTGCGATTCAAGTCCCTTGAGTTTGTTAGGACGTGATCTATTGTGCATGTTAAATGGCTTCATTAGATGCACCCTCAAGTGAATAGCAATTCCAACAAATAGTGATGATGATATGCTCAGTAACATAGAAGAATTGTACCCTCTCATTTCATTGTTCCCAATGATGACAGTTAAGGATTTGCCCGAGGAGTTGCACAAGGCAGTTATAGCAAGAGATTGGTATTTGTCAGGAAAAGATAGTGAACTCATTAGAGGAGTTGAGCCAGCTAAGATCACAGTGAAGCCAAATGTAGTGTATCTGAGGATACCGCCTTATAACATGACTCCTGAAGTAATTACTGGAATAACTCCCATAAATGAAAGTTTTATTGAACAAGGTGTTCTAAAAGAGATCCTGGAAAGTACATTCAATTCCCCTATTTTAAGACTGCAGAGGCCCAAAGGAATATAGCGCATAGTTGGGATTTGAGAAAGGTGAATGAGATTCTCATTCCATATTGTCCTGTGGTGCCAAATCCTCCAGTGATTTTGTTCCAAGTTCCTTATGAGGCAGAATTGTTATCTGCAATTGACTCGTGTCAGGCACTTTTCTCCATTTCACTCCCTGAGGATAGCCAAATTTGGTTTATATTTAAATTTCGAAGCCATGTTTTGTTATGGTTTCGTGTGCCTCAAAGGTATATGGAGTCACCTTCAATTTTTTATTAGATTTCAAAAAAGAATTTGGAGTCCTTTAAAATGCCTTTTCATTCAGTTTTGGTGCAGTATATCGATGATTTGATGGTTGCATCAAACAAGCGTGAAGCCTGTAGGAGAAACACAAATGCACTGTTACCATTTAGGTGAGAGTGGTCATAAGGTTTTCCCCTCAAAACTGCAGTACTGTCAAAAAGAGGTGAAATACTTGGGTCACCACATAGATAAAGGTTCAAGGAAGGTGTCCCAAGAGAGAATGTCAGTTATCATGAAAATGAACCCACCAGTAACACAGAGAGATTTCAGAATGTTTCTGGGAATGGTGGGCTACTGGTGCCAGTGGATTCTGAAATTTGTATTTTTTATACACGCCTTTATTGAAATTGACACACAAGGAGGTGTTTGATACGGTACCAGTTGATGACACATGCATGAAAGCGTTCTCTGAGCTGAGAGGAAGTGTGTGCTGAGCTTCAGCTCTGGGAATGCCTGATTACAACAAATGCTTTGCTTTGTTTGTTTGTCAAAGAGCAGCGTTTGGGCACTTTCTGATTTGATGCAATTACACAGAAGTGTCAACAGGCCAGTGGCATATTTTTCCAACACACTTGATCCTGTAGCTGCTATATTGCCCGGCTGCTTAAAATCTGTTGCAGCATTAGGGTCCAGTATTAGTCAGAGCGAAAGCATTGTTATGGGCTAACCCCTTAATGCTTTTATGCCCCATTCTGTGGAAGTCGTCTTGACCCGAACCAAGTCCCAGTACTTGACCCATGCTCGATTGACCCATTATGAACAAGCTATTTTGGGATTACCAAATGTAAATATTAAAGGTGTCATAAACTGACCCATGCAATGCTTTACCAATTATTGTTGAAAATGGAAATAATCGTGAAGATGAAGTGGAGCGTGACTATCTCAATTTGTCTGTACTGTACAGAAAACCAAGATTTGATATTCAATATACCCCATTAGACTAAACTATTTCATGTTTATTGATGACAATATCACAAAATAGAATGATGGACGGAGTGTTGAAACTTTTCAAACAATCTGTCCCAGTCACAGATCTGGGTTTAATCCAGCGTTATTTTGCTTGCCACGTCACCCCAGTTTGGACCCAGCTATAATCATTTCAGTCTTGACCCTGCTCCCTATGGGAGCAGTCCAGCCCAAAATGCTAATGACAGGTCTTTCCTGGACAGGCTACAAGCATCCTAGGACCAATTTCAGTATATCACCCTTCATTAGCCAGGCTAGCTAGAATCCAATGGTACCGCGAGCAAGGGACACACGTCTGGGCATACCCTAGCCACTTAGGGCGCACAAATCAATATCACAAAATAAAATGATGGACAAGAGTGTTGAAACTTTTCAAACACTCACTCCCAGTCACAGATCTGGGTTTAATCCATTGTTATTTTGCTTGCCACATCACCCCAGTTCGGACCCATTTATATACAAATCAGACTTTACCCTGCTTCCTATGGGAACAGTTCAGCCCAAACTGCCAAGCCAGGTCCTCCCTTGGTCCAAAGTGGGGAGTATGGTCCATCATCCTTTTCTGTTGCTAATGTTCATTGATGGGTTCTGTTTAAGAGATACTGATGGAACTCTGACAGCTTGTTATGCAATTTGCACAGTCTTAGGAGTGAAAGACACCTCATGGCCTCAAGGAGACTTGTTTGCCGAAGTGGCTGAATTGGTTGCTCTTACTAGAGCATGTTGTGTTTTGGAACAGCTCAAAGTGACCAGTTTTATTGATAGTCAGTATGGTTTTGGTGTCGTTCATGGCTTCGGACATTTGTGGACCCAGAGAGACTTCATGACCTCTTCTGGATCACCTATCTGAAAGGGTGACTGGGTTTATCAATTATTGAAAACATTACAGTTACCTCCGAACATTGGAGTTGTTAGATGTGCACACATCAAAAATCAAATGTTTGTATCTCATTAGCAATGCCTATGCTGACAGAGTGGCAATATGCAGTGCTCTCAATGGCACATTGTTAATGAGGAATAAAGCAATGGAATCAGCACCAATGAACAGTTGCGGCCTGCTTCACTTGAGAGGAGCGGGGTGGGGTCTGCACGCGGGGACACACACGTAAAATGTCATGAAATTAATAAAATTAAATGTAAAATAAAAACACTTACCTTTTCAGCGTGGTCCTGCGCTGCGCTCCTGTTCCCTGCTGGCTGCAGGCACAGGCTCCTAGCCTGCTCTGCGCCAATCCTAGAGGCAGACTGTGCAGGCTCTCTCCAACCCGACAACTGTGTTGCCAGGTTGGAGAGAGCCTACTGCGCATGTGTGTTTGGGTGGCCTAAGACGGCCGGCCAAACACACATGTGCTCTGAGCACTCCCCCTCAGAGCACCTCATCCCAGATGCCCCGCCTCTTTCACAACAAGGAGATAATAAACATACTTTATTATCCCCTCGTTGTAAAAGTTTTGCAGCTTCTGCTGCTGGCAGGAGGATGACACTCCTCCGCCCTAACGGAGGAGCAGCCCTTGCCAATGAGACAAACCGAAGTTTCTTTATGACATCAATTGATAATTAGTAAGAAGTTAAGAGATTGCAGAAAGAATTCACAGAAGAGGAATGTAGATGTTGGAATACAGCAGGTTATGTTCAAAATGGTGAGGACAATTTTGGGGTTTCCAGTAAAGGGAATGCAGTGTTGCCAAATGTTTGCTCCCTTCAATGGCTAGGCATTACTATGAACAAGCGCACATTGGCAGAGATGCCATGATCCAAATTTCAGACAAACATGGTACAACCCCTGCATCAGATTGATTGAAAAGTCATGTGTAACTTGCCAACAGCTGAAGGTAGGGAAATGCACTGTGGTTAATATGGGCCACATAGGTCGATCAGGAGTTCCTTTCAACAGGACACACTTGATTTCATTGAAATGCCTGCTGCAATGGATTGGGGATTGTTTTGGTGGTTTTGTGTGTGTTCTCATACTGAGTCAAAGCTTACCTGACCTGCAGAAAGGATAGCCTTACAGTTGCAAAGCTGCTTTTGAGGGAGTTGAATCCTCGATTCAGAGTTGTGACTTCTTTGGAATGAGACCGAGGACATCATTTCAATAATGAGATCATAAAATTATTGTCAGCGGAATTACAAATTGTGCAAAAATTGCACTGTAGAAGCTTCTGGATTAGTCGAGCAGATGAATTGAACTTCAAAGTCTCAACTGGCTAAAGAGTGTGCAGGTAAAAAGTTGAAATGACTGGATACATTGCCTCTTGTTCTGATGGGCATGGGCAGCATACCCGACAGAAAGACAGAACTGTCCCCTCACGAAAATGAGGCTTGCTATGAGGTTGCCAGCTGTACTTGCAAATGCACTTGGGAACATTAACAGATGACATGGTGCTGTGTTTTTGCAAAGGACTAGCCGATGTGATTCATTCTGTCACACAGGCTGCAGAAGCAACTGCTTAACCACCACATGAACAGTGCCACGACTTGAGACCAGGAAACTGTGTTCTGTTGAAGAAGCTTGTCAGAAAGTCATGCTTAGAGCTGCACTGGAAAGGGCCTTTCCAGGTTATCTTAGTGACCACAACTGCTGTGAAGTGTGCTGGTCTGCCGAACTGTGTTTATGCGAGCCACACCCGCAAGGTTCCATGTCCTCTTGACAATATAGGGGCATATTTATACTCCATTTGCACCAAATTTGCGTAATTGTTTTTATGCAGATTTGACGCAAAACGAACTCCATATTTATATTTTGACAATAGACATGTGTAACATCAAAATATTGGAGTTTGCACCATTTTTTAGATGAGTGAACCTACTTTGCGTCAATGAGATGCATGGTAGGTGTTCCCATCTAAAAAATGGTGCTAACCCCATAACCCCATATTTATATCCCCTGCTAAAATGATGCATGGGCAAGATGAGGGGCTAAATAATGGTGCAAAGCTTGCTTTGCACCATTATTAAATGCCTGGGTCAGACCAGGGGTTAGGGGACCTGTGGACCCATTTTCATGATTAAACACCATGGAATGGGTCCACAGGTGCCCTCCTCAAGCACCAGTAACACACCCACTCACACCAGAAGGACACCGGATGATGGTGAACCCCATCCCAGGTAAGTAGAGGTAAGAATTTTTTTTTTAAATCAATGTGCCATTGGGGGCCCAACTTGGGGCCCCCTGCATGGCACAAAGTGCAATGGCCTTGCCCAGCCGACACTGGTCACCTATGCTGGCCACTGGGGTGGTGGGCATGACTCCTGTCTTTTCTAAGACAAGAGTCATGTGGTATGAATGGTTTGGCGTCAGAAGATGATGCTAGGCTGGTTAGAGGCATTTTGTTTGCCTCAAACTAGCCTAACATCATTTTTGGGTGCAAAACTCCCTTCTTTCACACTGCCACTGCCATCAGCAATCGGCTAATGGCATTTTTTTACGCTATCCCACCCTTTGCCCAGGCTTGCACCACTCCATATATATGGCACCCAGCTGGCGCTCCAGAGTGGTGCAAGCCGGTGCTACACTTTTTGATGCAAAACTGCTTAAGTGCAGTTTTGCATCAAAAAGTAAAAATATGCCCCTTAGTGCCTGTTCCTCTTCTGTCAGATACAGTGAGAGAAGGGTTCCAGTCTAGCAAAATTGTGAGAACTGGACAAGTGGCTGTTGCAGAACATGCAGGTAAAAATCTGAGTGTGTCAAAGGCAATAGAAGGTGCAGGAGGGTCAAGCCAGAGTCAGTTGACTCCTGCCAGCCCAGTGAATGTTGAACCCCGGTTGTGCCTTAAAGGAGAATTGTGATTGCAGACCAGTGGCCCACAAAAAGTCCAAACCCAGAAGTAAATATGCCTCCAACTATAGCTGAAGTAACTGCAAATTGTGCAGCAAGGAGTTCAATAAGAAAAGAGTGCCAAGTTGAAAATAGCTTCTGAATGGACTAACTATGCATCTAATGAAAGGGAAAAGAAATATGATGCCTTTTGTGCTGACAATTTGGATTCAACTGAATATTTTGGAACTTTAGATTGTTTAGAACTGAACTTTGAAACCTCATTGCTGCTTGTTGAACAGAGATATTATTTGCTGGAAGTGCTAATCATTGATTATCAGATGATTTATTATTAGAGACATTTGAACATTTAGCAGTGAGTTTGAACATTTGCAAGTAGAAAACTTGCTGAACTTACTGGAACAGTGGTTCACAACTTTTTGACTTCTGCATACCCCACTTTGCCAGTATTGGAACCCAGTGACCCAGAAAAGAATCATTATTGGAATCCTGGGACCCCCCCCCCCCCAATGAGTCATTACTGAAAGCTGGGGACATAATCTATTAATATTATTACATTTGCTAAGCAGTCATGGACCCCCTGAGGAGGCTTTGTGGACCTCCAGTTGTCCCCCGACACAGGTGGGGAATCACTGTTCTAGAAGATCAAGAACATAGTAAATAAGTGCAAAAAGACTTTGAGGAGATAGTTTTGATTTTTGCTTTTGCCCTGCTTGCCTATGGAAAAGAAAAGATGCTGTAAACAATTGAAAGCAACTTTATATATTTTTCTTTTTCATTTTGAATTTGATATATTGATGTGATTCTAGACAAGCCATGAGTTTGGATCAAGGTAAACAGACTAAGTGTGTAGGATTAGCACAAATATGCGTGGATTGTGAGTATTTTGTTGATGGTTGGATTGATTCTGCTGGTGAAATACAAGGTTGATAGAACAATTACACCAGTGTTGAAATATTCACATACAGAACAAGATCCCCTATATGAGGATGAACGATTACTTCACCTTGATGACTCAAAGGGAGATTTGTCTTCAAATGTATACTGCAGGTCTGTATGAATACATTGAGACTAAGGAGGTGTGTGATTATTTTGTTTGCACACTGATCGCTTCATCAGTACCAGAAGGAATCACATATCACAGCTTGCCATTAACAAATTGACATTCTTGCAGTCTGTTATAACCAGGAGTATATACAATATTTTTATCTGAATTACAATCTTGTCTTTTCTTTTGTGCCTGTAAATCAGCATCTGAGTAGTATTGCTGAAGTAAAAAATATTGACATAGTAGGAGGTTTCTTTGAACTGACCCTGACGTTTGGAACAGCATATGCTCACAAAAACAATTCAACATACAATCTCACAAGAGATCATTGGTCAAGTAGATGACAGGAGAAAAGCAATGAAAACTAAACGAGAAAAAAGAGTATTTTAACAGGATTGGCAGAAAGATGCTGCACATATTTCAGACAGTGATATACAAGGACAATAAGCATTTGAATGGCAACATATAAGGGCCTCATTTATGAGGCTCTAGCGCCACTGGAGAGTCACTTTTTGTGACGCTTAGGTGGCACTGTGCAGTGCACCATATCTACAAGCATTGTTAAGCTCATTTTCCTGGCTTAACGTGGCCTTGTAGCTATGTGGCTAATGGGCGTGTAATTGGTGTTGCTGTGGGCGTACCAATGCAACAGCCATTGCTTTTTGACACTGCTTCAGATTTAGGAGAAATCATAACGATGAGGCAGTACCAAAAACTAAAGCCTCCTTAGGGGAAGCCTTAGAGTAATGTAACCAGGAGAATTATTTCTATTTCTCCTCATTTTTTGCTCCGTCTATGTGTGTTGCATTTTGCAGCACACATAGAAGGAGCTAAGCACCATTAAATATTGTTTTTGTGCAGGAAGCTGTCCCTTCCTGTACAAAAACATTTTCCACCACAACGCAGCCATCCCTGCACCATGGCGAAAGAGTGGCTGCATAGATGCTAGGCACCCAACTTAGCACCAGCGCAGGAGGAAACAAAGGGAAGCACCATATTCTTTTTAAAATGGTGCATCCCTGCATTTTGAAAATGATGTAGCTCAGCACAGCAACATTGCTTGCGGCACCATGCTATGTCAGTTCCTTATGGGTGAGGCTCTATGTGTATATAGACCTCAGTCAAAGACAGACCAACATTTTGTAGGTACTAGTGAATGTACACATGTATTTTTGTTAAAAGTGGTTGGAATTTCATGCTAAATGGACAGGACCCTGCCATACCAGGTGCTTATTTCATTATTGCAAAGAATGCCTATTGCAAGCTGCCGAAAGCCTGGTATGATACATGTTATATAGCAGTAGTTTTTCCGAAAGTCTATCATGTGGACAATTTTAACGCAGCAGAGATTAATGGTGATATATTTGATGCCATCATTACATCAGCTGGTGTGATCTTGAATTATATCAGGATTAGGAAGTCGTCAAGTATAGTGGATAAAATGTCTGCTGATTATGTTGGAGCAATCCTGCTGATGGATATGGAAATGATTACTGTGAGATAAAAGGTTTTGTGAAATCTTCTTGCATTACACATATTATCGGTGAGGGAGGGTGGAGTCTATAAAGTTTTGCAAGTGCATCATTGCTGTACTTACATACCTGAAATAATGAAGCTTATGTCTAACATCACAAATCTGAAAAATGAATTGAAAGACTTAGAAGTGAAGGGTGAATGGGAAGCCATAGATAAAGGATATTCGACAAGTGAATGATAGTTTGGAAACTTGAGCAAGAGAATTTTAAGGATGGTCTTGAAACCTGTGTTGAGTGTAGATTTGTCTATTCAGTGGAATCTCCAAGAATCCACTGCACTATTTTTGCAGTCCCCCTAAAGGGGGAATGCCCACCCTGCATACAATATGCCTGGCGCAGGCAAAATGTGGCTCAAGGGCTTACAAAGTGGCACAATGCATACATTGGACCACTTTGTAAATAGGGAGCAGCTATTTTGGACTCGTTGGGCCACATTAGTGTAAAAAATAAATTATGCTTATGTGGCTAAAGGAGATGCCAGCCCCTCTTAAAACTGGGCCTCAATCTTTAAAAACTTAATATCTCGACTTCTATCTATTATATTTCTGTCATTTTTGTCTTGTTTTAGTCCGATAAATATGCTATATCGTTCTAAACTGATGTGAAGTAGTTTGTGGTGTTTTCATTGTGTTATTATGTGTGTTTTGCACAAATACTTCACACATTGCCTCTTAGAATAAGCCTGCCTACTGAGCATCAAGCTACCAGAGGGTGAGCACAGGTTATCTTACGTGTGTGGCTAGCTTACCCTGACTAGAGTGGTGAGTTCTGCTTGGCTTAGGTGCATACTCTGGCCAACTAGAAGCCCAATTTCTAAAGGAGATCACCACGGATAAGCTTTCCAAGGATCCAAACTCTTTAAACACTTATGCCCACAAAATCAAATTCCAGCCACCCGGTTACACCTTACGGGCTCAAATGCGACTCAAGTTCAGCTTAACAAAACAATCCTGAGCCACAAAGTGTGCCTTTTTAAAGATGTATCACAAGGGAGGGTGGCTAGGATGGTACTTAGGATGGCCACCTGGTATCAGAGCTCCAAGCCGTGCTGGAACCGCCAATGCTATATTTGTGGTATCCTCTAACCCACATGGCTGCAATGAATGTTTTACGGCAGCAGAATCTCTTCTCACCTGAATTACAGCTGTCTGCCTTGCCTTCGTGGCTTCTTTATTTTATAATGAGCCGATTACATTGCCTGAACATCGCAGCACCATTTAGAATTTTGGCGCACTGTCCGCGTCTCCTCATCGCTTCACCACTTATGATTTACCTGTGACTTTTAACATTTATACGGCCCCTGATACTTTTGAGCCAGGCAATGCAGAATTAACTTTTTTTCTTAGATATTTTTGTTCCATAAGCTCCTTTTCTTCCTTCATGACAATATATTGAAGCATTATTTCCTCATTTACAAGGAGCTCCTTAAATATTTATGTTTAAGACGTGGTTCAAATGGGGCATACTTATTTCCAATGCACGTATTACTGTTCTTAGACCTTTTCTTAATAATACCTGTGACCAAGTGATATATGGGCAGAATTAAGAACTTGTTGCATTCAAGTAAAGGAACTATCTCATCAGTGTTTTGCATCTTCTCTACTGTGCCCTTAATGGAAAATGTGTGCGCCTCTTATGATGTGGCCCAATACTATTCTTCTCGGTCTGCAGCTTCATCACTTACAACATCCAAAACACATTCATCCTCCTCTACCAACAAAACACTCAAGTAAGATCCTCCTTCTCCATCAGAATCTGTTTCCCCTGTTTTTCTGGATACTGTTTTAGAGGAAATATGGGCTTTAAGACCATTTATTGAAGAAACCAATAGCTGTCTTCAAGCCCTTGATAATATAAGGTCCCCCTTGGAATCTCTAATAAAATTGGTAGAGCAACAGGTCAGTGATATACAGGATTCTTCCACAAAACTTTCAGCCTCAGAGAGGGATATTCTGCTGTTAAAAAGTCCACGAAGGGCCTTGAAAACAGAAATGGACATAATAATCTTCATCTATATGGTCTTCCAGAAGGTATTGAGGGAGAAGATCCTGTTTCTTTCTTCACTACCTTTCTCCCACAATTTCTGGACCTTCCTGCTTCTACTAACTTAAACATCAAACGTGCTCACAGATTGGGCCCTCGCTTATCTTCATCTACTTCAATGAAGCCATGTGGTGTGTTCATGCTATTTTTTAAATCTACTGATATTCTACTAGTCCTAAATGCAAGTAAATAAAAAAATGTATGGTCTGGAGCAAAATTGTTCTAGTCTCAGGATGTCTCCACAACTGCAGCTAAACAACTGAAGGACTTCCTTGAACTTTGTCCTGCATTATGTGCTTTAGGGGTACGGTATGATTTATTCCATCCATGCACTTTTAAAGTTACTTTTCAGAGCCATACTTCTACTTCTGATGATCCTGCAGACCTAAGGATTTTTTTTTTATCTCACTCAATGGCCTCAATGGAGATTCCTGGTCCTTCCTCCTCAAGTTGACTTTCATATGACATTTTATTATTAGGCTTATGATTATGATTATGATTATTATGATTACGATGGTGATGATGATGATGATGATTATGATTATTATTATTATTATTATTATTATTACTATTATTATTATTTTCCTTTTTGATTGCCATTTCACATAATTTTTCTCTTCTTTATTTCTTTCTCCTATATATTTCCCTGCCTTTAAGTATTGTTGCTAGTGCAGTCTCATATTTCTTGATTGTTGCTCACATTCAGAGTTATATCTTGGAATATAAAAAAGGCTTTATTAACCTTATAAAACAGCAGATAATATTATCACACTTAGCCTTCTACAATACAGATTTAGTTCTCATACACGAAACCCATCTTACAGAAGTAGAGGCCTTGAAGCTTAAACGTAACTAGGTTTGTTTAGTTTTTGTCTCTCCTAAGATAAATTGTGTGATTATTTTATGTCATATAAACTTAAATTGTACTATTTTATCTCAGGAAATAGATTCTGAAGAAAGATTGTTTATTGTTAAATGTTTTATCAATGATATTGCGTTAACTGTTTTCAAAGTGTATGGTCCAACTCAAGGATTCTTTATTCTGTCCTAATGTTGCTAAGAAAGGTATTCAATGAAAAGATAATTTCTTTATTCTAGGTGTTGATTGTGCTAGCGTGTCTGGTCCTTAGTAAGTAAACTTAGAAGGGGACCCGTATAGGTCGATGAACCTTTTGAATCACATGGAGTATCCCAGTCATGCAGTAACCATTCAATCAAATAACAACATCAATAATCATGAAACGATTTTAGTTAATCACCTTCAAAATCATCTACCCATGAAGAACCATAACTCAGTAAAGAGTTAACAATTTTTATTTCCCTATTGCTTACAATTCTAATTCATCTATTAGTTAGAACTTTATTCAAAACCACTTCTTTATTAATTTATTAATAGAAAACATCATCTTTTGGAGGGAACATATATGACAATACAATTTCACAAATTAGAAATATCAGCATTAATAACAAAGTTCAGCAGAGTAAGTTTGTCAGTCGTTTCTCACTGTCAGCATCACCCTTAACAGCCTGCCTAACCATGTTTAGCATCAGCATGTGGGTCTTCATGCGAAAACCTTTTAAAAAATAACATCAATTTGGAAAAATCTATGTAGAAGAATATCTATAATCAGCGCAGTTGGTACCTAGAAGAAAAGGCATACAAATCGTCAGTCACATTTTATAGCTACCCATCCAGGATGGATCAGCAACAGATCAGTCTTCATCTTTAGGTCATCAATTGGTCTGCTATGAATCAGGCTCACAGAGTATGAACCCAATATCAGCACTTCGGACAGCGTCTCCTGACGTCATCAATTTACTTCCCGCTACTATGATCTCTCGCCCCTTGTCATGACTTTTTATTAGGGTCTCCCAGTCCATCCTCCTAATTGCTAATTGGTCAGTGAGTCAGCAGATATGACTTTAACCCCTTCACTGCCAGGCCTTTTCCCCCTTCTGTGCCAGGCCTTTTTTTGCCTATTTGGTACAGTTCTCGCTTAGGCCCTCATACCTTTTTGTCCACATAAGCTACCCACGCCAAATTTGCGTCCTTTTTTTCCAACATCCTAGAGATTCTAGAGGTACCCAGACTTTGTGGGTTCCCCTGAAGGAGGCCAAGAAATAAGCCAAAATACAGTGAAAATCTGTTTTTTTTTAAAATGGGAAAAAGAGGCTGCAGAAGAAGGCTTGTGGTTTTTTCCCTGAAAATGGCATCAACAAAGGGTTTGCTGTGTTAAAATCACCAGCTTCCCAGCCTTCAGAAACAGGCAGACTGGAATCAGAAAACCCAATTTTTCAACACAATTTTGGCATTTTACAGGGACATACCCCATTTTTGCGATTTTTTGAGCTTTCAGCCTCCTTCCAGTCAGTGACAGAAATGGGCGTGAAACCAACGTTGAATCCCTGAAACCCGAACATTTCTGAAAAGTAGACATCATTATAAATTTAGCAAGGAGTAATTTGTGTAGATCCTACAGGTGTTTCCTACAGAAAATAACAACTGAAATAAAAAAAGATTGAAATTGAGGTAAAAAAACTGCAATTTTTCTCTACGTTTTACTCTGTAACTTTTTCCTGCAATGTCAGATTTTTAAAATCAATATACCGTTTCGTCTGCTGGACTCTTCTGGTTGCGGGGATATATAGGGCTTGTAGGTTCATCAAGAATCCTAGGTACCCAGAGCCAATAAATGAGCTTCTCCCTGCAGTGGGTTTTCAATCTATACTGGGTATACAGCAATTCATTTGCTGAAATATATAGAGTGAAAAATAGCTAGCAAGAAAACCTTTGTATTTCCAGAATGGGCACAAGATAAGGTGTTGAGGAGCAGTAGTTATTTGCACATCTCTGAATTCCGAGGTGCGCATACTAGCCTGTGAATTAAAAGGCATTTCTCAAATAGACGTCTTTTTTACACACTCTCTTATATTTGAAAGGAAAAAAGGTAGAGCAAGATGAGGGGCAATCACACTTGTTTTGCTATTCTATGTTCCCACAAGTCTCCCGATAAAAATGGTACCTCACTTGTGTGGGTAGGCCTCGCTTCTGCGACAGGAAAGGCCCAAAAACACAACATGGACACATCACATTTTTCTACAGAAAACAGAGGTGTTTTTTGCAAAGTTCCTACCTGTAGATTTTGGCCTCTAGCTCAGCCGGCACCTAGGGAAACCTACCAAACCTGCGCATTTTTGAAAACTAGAGACCTAGGGGAATCCAAGATGGGGTGATTTGTGGGGCTCTCAACAGGTTCTGTTACCCAGAATCCTTTGCAAACCTCACAATTTGGCTGAAAAAAACACATTTTCCTCACATTTCGGTGACAGAAAGTTCTGGAATCTGAGAGGAGCCACAAATTTCCTTCCACCCAGAGTTCCCCCATGTCTCCCGATAAAAATGATACCTCACTTGTGGGGGTAGGCCTAGCGCCCGCAACAGGAAGTGTCCCAAAACAGGTGCCTGCAACAGAAAAAGGCCACAAACAGGTAGAGATTATGGGGATAGCACAGCAAGTTGATAAGCACATATTCTTCTTTTATACATCTTTAGGCTGACTCTGCTTTGGGGATCCCCACAAGTGAGGTGTCATTTTACTTGGGAGACTGAGGGGAACGCTGGGGAGTAGGAATTGTGTGCTGGAGAGGTGATCGTACAAAGAAAAGTCAGGAAAATATGCTTTTTTAAGCAAATGTTGAGGTTTGCAGAGGAGTCTGGGTAAGAAAATGTTGGAGGATCCACACAAGCCACATCTCCCTGGACTCCTTGGGGTGTCTAGTTTTTAAAAATGTCTGAGTTTGGTAGGTTTCCCTAGATGAAGGCCGCACCCAAGACCAAAAACATAGGTGCCCTCCCAAACACAGGTAGTTTTGTAATATATCATTTTGATGTGTACACATACGTCTGTGATGTGCCAAACACTAAAATTGTGAAAAGAAACGCACTTAGGTTATGTGAGAAAGACCCTTTACCCACCACCCAAGTTGGTGGCATGCTTCATCATCGGGGTCCCACCTGAGACACCTAATTACAGCGGAGCAGGTTTTTACATTTTTACCACACAAACTGGTTAGATTCGGCACGATGGTTCAGTAGATCAAATTTTATTAACAAGAGATTTCACAAAAGTGAAATGCACTGTTAATAACTGAAAGGCCAAAAAAAATGAACCAATGACTCACAGCCCGTGAGCTGTAAAGCCACGGCAAGGCACTAACCGCTTTACAGTCCATTCACACACCTTTCATACATGACATGCACAAGACCGTTCTCGTCACCAGCCACGGGCCCAGCACATTACAACACTCACATCGACAGACAGTGCCAGTCAAGGGCCCATCACTTTCATACTCCCACATGCCTGATACAGCAATCACACCAGCAGATGAGTGTGTGGAATGGCGTTTGACTGGCACCACTAGCCAAGCGCCACCCCACCCATACCGCCAGCCAAGCGCCACCCCACGCACACCGCCAGCCAAGCTTCACCCCACCATACCGCCAGCCAAGCGCCACCCCAAGCACACCACCAGCCAAGCGCCACCCCAAGCACACCGCCAGCCAAGCGCCACCACACGCACACCGCCAGCCAACCATCACTCCACGCACACCGCCAGTCAAAGGCCACCCCATGCACACTGCCAGCCAAGTGCCACCCCACGCACACCGCCAGCCAAGCACCACCCCACGCACACCACCATCACTTTTTTTGTTTATAAACAACAAAGAAACCTCTAACTAATTATAAAATAAGTACAAAACTACAAACACAAAAGCTCTAACTAAATAGGCAGTTTACGCTCACGGTATTTCCCAAAAGTTTTTCCTGGAGTGGTAGCTTCTAAAACAGCCGGGCACACACAGCCGAGGCTTTGAAGGGCAATTGTGGCAGTACATCCGGCTCTCCCTCCGGATTGCTCTCCGGGCAAATACTCCACATTTCTTTGTGGGCAAGTCTTTTTTGGGAGTTGGAGGATTGTGATCTGGAAAGTGCTGATCTTTCAATCTAGCCACATCCTCCACCACTTCTACTCTAGGAACTTTTGCCTGTTCTACCACAATAAGGCTCTCTATCACTGACTCCAGAAATTTAACAAATGTCATCCTTGACTCAGGTGAACAATCCTTGAACACAATAAAAGCAATAAAAGTTGCCAAATTAAATAAATGTAGGGCCAACTTTTTGTACCACACGTAAGACTTACGAAGAGCAGTGTAAGGTTCCAACCTATTGTAGTCCAAAATGCACATAGGTTTGTGCACTTCCTGACCCCAAACAGTCACAGGGGAAGTACTCTCATCATGGATGGTAGATAGCATGCACACATCCCTCCTGTCTGAAAATTTCAGAGCTAGCAGCTCATTATTCCGCAAGGCACTGCACTGTCCCCGCTCAAGTTTTTTACAGACAAGCTCCCTTGGATAGCCTTTCTGGTTAGAATGGATTGTGCCACAAGCAACAGTGTCCACTCTAAACAACTCCTTGAACAACTGCACTCCAGTGTAGAAATTCTCTACGTACAAATGGTGACCTTTGTTAAACAGTGTTCTGCCAAGTTCCCACACAATTTTTTAGCTAACTCCAAAAGTGGCCTGAAAACCAGGTGGGTCAATACTGGAATCCCTACCAGTGGAGACCCGGAAATTATACACATATCCTGTACTGCTTTCTGGCAGCATATACAATTTAATCCCATACCGTGCCCTCTTACTAGGAATGTACTGCTTAAAAACTAAACGGCCCTTGAAAAGGACCAAAGACTTGTCCACACTTATCTCTTTGCCTGGAACATAGACCTCTGCAAAACGATCTACAAAATGATTAAGGACAGGCCTAATCTTAAAAAGATGGTCACAATCAGGGTGATCTTGTGGCAAGGCTAAAGCATTGTCTACAAAATGCAGAATACAAAGAAGAAGCAAATAGCAATTACGTGTCATAGTTGCAGGAAATATAACCGTTGCCATCAAGGGACTAGTAGACTAATAAGAAGCCAGTGACGGCTTCCTGATCAACCCCATCAAAAAAGTCAAATTTAAAAACATTTTCATCTCTAGACTGAGGCCTACATCTGGCAGCGTTGTCCCTCAAATATTGCTCTGCATACAAATTAGTCTGCTCCACAATCTCTTCCAAAAATACATCGTCCATAAACAAGTGAAAGAAATGGACAGGCAAAAAGTTTTCCATATTGACTCTACACCCTGGAAGACCAGTAAATGCAGGTAACTGTGGCTGCTCCATGTTTGGGGCAATCCAGGTGTCAGGTCTTCTAATGGGAAACCCTTCAGCCCCAGGCTGCTGCACTCTTGGCACACCAATGTCCTCCTCTAAAACAGGCCCTTCATCTGCACTAAGAGTAGCTTCCTCATCAGAAGAATACTCTTGGACAGAAAACACACTGCCAGAATCTCTCACTTCCTCCTCTGCCTCAAATGCAGAGTCAGTCTCGTAATCATGGTCTGAAGATGACTCAAAAAGCATGCCAACAACCTGCTGAGTGGTCACTCTGCGGCTAGCCATGATCCTCACTAACAACAAATGGATTGCCAACAACTAGCACTAAAATAAGTAATAAACAAAGTGTAGCTTTATCACAAAGAGTTATGTACTAAAAAACTATACCACTCACTTGCCTGAAAAAGCTACTCACCAGCAACTACTCTGCACAGACACAGCAATCACCAATGATATCCCACTAAAAAGAAAAAAGCAAATTAGAAATATGACAACACAAATATAATTGTGCTCAAATCTAAAGGACAATTTCACACAAAATACTGCATTTAGAACACCACCTACAAACATGTCATTCATGCATGTCAACAATACTCCTTTGGAGTACATTGCTTTCACTTACCTAAAACATGCAACTATGCAAACCACAGGACAACTACTGCCAAAACTGCAAGGATCCACAGCAAAGGAAGCAAAAGCTTTGAACTAGAACAAAAAGAAGAAATAGACTGTTATAATCACAAATACAAATACTTTGCCAGTTGACAAACACCCTGCCGCCAAGAACTTAAAAATTGTCCCTGGTGCCTAAGTGGCTTCTGCCCCACTAGGAGGCAGATGGGCCTAAATAAAATAGGCTGATCTGCCCCCAAGTGGGGTAGAAATGGCCAACAGCTCTGTACCCTGTTTGGGAGGGGTGGCCCTTGCCAAAGGGGGTGAATGGGGATGCCCCCAGCACAAAAAAAAAGTGAACCAAAAAAGAAAATCTCTGACATCTTGGTGCCTTCTGCCCCCCTTGGGGGAAGATGGGCCTAAAAAAAATAGGCTGATCTGCCTCCAAGGTGGGCAGAAATGGCCATCACTAATGTGCCCCCTAGGTAAAAACTATTGCCCTATTTCCCTTGTAAAAATAGATTTTTAAAATTTGTGCCAAATTGCTTGCCCTGAGGCTTGAACCATTCCTACCCAATTGATAGTTAGGGAATAGTCTGTTTTTTTAAAGGGCTGACTGACCTCAGATAATGCCTGTTTATTCTTTAATGTCTTAAATATAGCTTCTTCCCTCTCCTATTCCTTATCTGCTTTTTGTATAGACGCTGAAAAGGTTTCTGTCAGTCTAATTTGGTCTTTTTTACCTAAATCCCTTTTTTGGCATGGCTTTGATCCAACTATCAATTCTCTCACATCTTTACTTTATGCAGCCCCTAGAGCTTTTGAGTTGGTTAATGGACGTGCATCCCAATATTTCCAACTACAACAAGGGGTCCGTCAAGCTTGTCCCTTATCTCATCTTCTATTTCTTTTAGCCTTGGAACCCTTTTTATCTCACATTCACAAAAATAATTCTATATCAGGCTTCCTATATGGAGATAAACTCTGACGTTGTCTTCATATGCAGATGACAGTCCTCTTTTTTATTTCTAACTCTGATGTTTCAAGTTCTGCTTTATTGCAGGAAATCTCTCAATTTTCTTCTGCTTCAGTCTATAAAATTAATTCTCCCCGGTCACCAAATTATGTACTAAGTAATCCTTTGACACTATCGGATTTCATTGGAAAAGTTCTAAAATTAAATATTTAGGCATCTGGTTTAACAGTTTTCTATTGTAGATACAGTTGATGAACTCATCTCTTCTTGGAATACACTTTTCCTGTCTTGGTGGGGCCTTCTCAACTCCATCAGAATAATGATCTCTCCTAATTTTCTATATACTCTGTCTATGATCTAGATTCACATTCTGCTTACATTTTTCAAACAAATAAATTCTCTTACTTCCAAACTCCTGTGAACTAAGAAAAAATCTAGAATTGCCTTATCACAACTTAAGAAGCCTAAATCTGATGGGGTTGCAAATTTTCCAGACTTATCATAAAGCTTTTTATTTAAGACAAGCCTCCAAAAGCCTTCCTTCACTCTCTTCCTGTTTCATGCCTTTGTGGCTTGATATTGAACTATCTCTATTTCACCATTCTATAATAAAGAAGTTCTCAACTTTTTTTCAAAAAATACCATTGCATATTTGCTTTAGTTAAGCAAACATGCTTTCTATTGAAACCTTCTTACCAATCACAGATTATCTCAAGAGATTCTTTTGTTTGCAATCTCCACTTTGTATAATCATCTTATCACTATCAATAATAGGTCTTTATATTGGACATCTTTGAGACATCAGAGGACAATTTAGGTACGAGATTTAGTGATGGTACTCAACCTTGTCCTTTCCCTCAATTCCAAGCAGCATTTAATTGCCCCTGCTCTTTTTGGCATAGATTTTTGACTCTTATCGAAAAACGTTTAGATATTTTCTACTCCCTTCCTTTGATCTCATGAATTCATTTATCAGAAGACTCACTTCTGAAAATACTTACACCTTCTCCCAAAGTCTCCCACATTTATAAATATTTTTTAAACGCAGATCCTTATTGAATTCAAACTAAGATGGAACTTAGGTGGTAATTATGAATACGGCGGAAACAACCGTCGTGTTCATGCTGACAGTCAAAACACTGACCGCCTGCGACCCCGGAACCCTGCCGGCCAGATTAGGAACTTTTCTGAGAGCCGGCGGGCAGAAACATTGTTTCCACCTGCCAGCACACAGAAAGGCTCGGCCGGGACATTGACGGCAGTTCCACATGGAGCCGCCGTCAATGCCTCTGTGCAGCAGGTGCAGTTGCACCCATCACGCAGATCACTGCCCGAAAATCGGACAGTGACCTGCGCAACGGGGCTCTACACCGGGGCCCCTGCACTGCCCATGCAAAGTGCATGGGAAGTGCAGGGGCCCCCAGGTGTGGCCCGGGGCACCCCCTCTGCCAGCCTTTTCCTGGAGGGATATCCCGCCAGGAAAAGGCTGGCGGGAAATAAAACATTATCCGCAGGGTAGCACAGCTACCCTGGCGGATGGTGTTTCATGCCACCTCCAGGCTGCCTCATAGCGGGAGCCTGGCGGTGGGTGACGGCTGCCGCTGGCGGCCGTCACGATGTGCATTATATGGCGGTTCGCCCACCATGATCATAATGAGGGCCTTAGTTGAGAAAAAGATTTGTGATGTGATTGAACTGCCCTCTTCTGAAACAAAATTTGGTTTAGGACATTAATCATTTCTAGAACTTCCTCTACTACTCAACCCTTATTCTTTTATATCATGAATTGTATCATACTCCTACATCCATTGCCAATTCTCACACACACCATGGTGATTTGTTAGATCTATTTACATGTCTCCCTACTGCTTCTTTTCATAGGAAAGTCTGGTCCCAACTTTCAAACGTTTTCCATTTACATTGTCCTATGTCAACTACATTATTTTTTCTTGGAGGTTTACCAAATGCAATAATGTTAAGATCACATGAAAAAGGTTTATCTGACCTCATGTTGGCCTTAGCTTTTCAGCAAATAACTATTGAAAATGTTCCACTAATCTTTCAGTCAAAGCTTTGTGGTACAGTGTGTGTCATTTTCGCAGGCTGGATATTGCTTTTGCCTCTTTATGAAAAATGCAAGTTAATAGAGATTTATACTGGATGCCACTAACAATCATTTAAATACTGTTACAAAGCAATTTGAGTAATGTAAACGTTCTGAAAACTTTAAGCCTCCGTAGACTGTAATCTTTTCCACCCTTCTTGGAATTTGTTTGGACATTATACTCTTCTTTATGATTTTTAATAATTAATTAATAAATATTTTTTGTTTCTTAATGTACATTACTACTCAGTCTTCATTTAGAGATATATATTTCACTTCCTTCTCCCCTTTTTTCATCTTCCCATTTTTCTTTTGCTACCCTTCCCCTGTGATACACGTAAAATTGCAAACAGTTTTCTTCTATTCTGCAATGTCTATATTCACATGGAACTCATGTTTAATTATGTTTCAACTTGTAATATTATTCTCAAGAAAGCTGGTTAAACACAAAAAGATGTATCACAGATGTAGGTCGGTAGAACATAATTCACTTCCCTAGCACATCGTGTTGAACATTAGTACACACAGCACAAAGATGCCATTCAGACTTTTCCTTGAAGATTCCTTCCATGTACTGCAAGTAACCTACATGCCTTTGTCAGCAAACATCTTCAAAGGGCTTGTTAATTAAAGCTGCCAGAAGTCTATCCATGCTTGAAGACAAAGCAAGCTTTGCCAAGTATGCTTATGCCTGGCAAGTTATGAACATCTACATGGACCCTGAAATCCCAACCTTATCTCAACAGAGGTTTCTCCATTTTCATCAAGCTCAAATGTGTGGCCATCCACCTAGCTGCCCAGCTAATGCTGGATCACATGCTGGGCTTACTAAACACATCAGCCACCGAATGCAGACACTGTGCCTCAGCTAAAGAGACCATAATAAATATACTTTTCATCTGCTGCTGCACCTGGGAACAAAAAACACAGAAGCCCCCCCTGCAAAAACAGGTTGTTTTGTAATAGATCATTTTGATGTGTCCACTTCCTTCTGTGATGTTCCAAACACTAAAATTGTGAAAATAAATGCACTTAGGTTATATTAAAAAGACCCCTCACTGACCAACCAAGTTGGTGGCATGCTTCCTTATTGGAGTCCCACCTGAGCATGTCACAGGTGTGCTTTGATGCCTGATTACAGCAGAGCAGGTTTTTTAATTTTTACCACACATTCTGGTTGGATTTGGCACAAGGGTGAGTGATGGTTCAGTAGATCAAATTATTTTAACAAGAGATTTCACAAAAATGAAATGCACTGTTAAAAACTGAAAGGCCCAAAAAACTGAACCAATGACTCACAGCTGGTGAGCTGTAAAGCCGTGTCAAGGTATCAACGACTTTACAGTCCATTCACAAACCTTTCATACAAGAAATGCACAAGACCAGTCACGCCACCAGCGACGGGGCCCAGCACAATACAACACTCACATCAACAGACAGTGCCATTCAAGGGCCCATCACTTTCATACGCCCACATGCCTGACACAGCAATTACACCAGCTGTTGGGAGTCTGTGGACTGACGTTTGTCTAGCAGTGTGTTGCAGTGGCCAAAAGCCAGTCGCTATTTACAGCTCCAGTCAAGCGTCACTCCACGCACACTGGCAGCCAAGCACCACTCCACACACACTGCCAGCCAAGCACCACTCAATGCACATGCCAGTCACCTGCCACTCCAAACACTGCCAGCCAAGACCCACTCCACGCACACCGCCATCACTTTTATAAACAACAAAGAAACCACTAACTAATTAGAAATAAGCACAAAACTGCAAACACAAAAGCTCTAAATAAATACATGACAGTAATGCCAACCGTGAAACTGAACATAAGAAAACATAAAACAGGCAGTTTATGCTCACAGTAGTTCCCAGTAATTCTTTTGGGTGTGGTAACTCCTGAAACAGCTAGCAACACACAGCCCAGGCTTTGAAGAACAATCAGGGCAGAACATCAGAGTCTCCCTTAGGATATCTCTACGGGCACAGGCTCTCCATTTCTTAGTGGGAAAGTATTTTTTGGGTGACGAATGTGATCAGGAAAGTGGTGATCTTTCAATCTAGCGACATCCTCCACCACTGCTTCTCTAGGAACTCTTGCCTTTTCCACCACAACAAGGCTCTCTATGACAGACTCCTGAAACTTCACAAATGTCATCCTTGGGCTCTGGAGAACTATCCTTGAACACAGCAAAAGCATTAGAAGTTGCCAAATGGAAAAGGTGAATAGCTAACTTCTTATGCCAAATAGAAGACTTATGAACACCAGTATAAGGTTCCAACCTCTGATCAACTCTATCAACACCTCCCATGTGCTTATTATAATCTAAAATGCACACAGGTTTGTGCACTTCGGCAACCTGACCCCAAACAGCCACAGTGGAAGTACACTCATCATTGATGGTAGTCAGCATGTACACATCCCTCCTGTCTGCAAATTTCAGAACTAGCAGCTCCTCATTACGCAAGGCACTGCACTGTCCCATCTAAATTTTTACAGACAAGCTCCCTTAGATATCCTTGCCGGTTAGAACAGATTGTGCCACAAGCAACAGTGTCCACTCCGAACAATTCCTTGAACAACTGCACTCCAGTGTAGAGGTTATCTACGTACAGATGGTTACCTTTGTTAAACATTCATCTACCAAGTTCCCACACAATTTTCTCACTAACTCCAAAAGTGGGTGGACAACCAGGGGGGGTCAATACTGGAACCCCTACCAGTGTTCACCCAGAAATTATAGACATATCCTTTACTACTTTCAAACAACATATACTTTTTAATTCCACACAGTGCCCTTTTGCCTGGAATATACACCTCTGAAAACCAATTTACAAAATATTAAAGGACATGCCTTATCTTAAAAAGACGGTCAGAATTAGGGTGATCTTGCAGCAAGGCTAAAGCATTATCCACAAAAAGCATCATCTGAAGAAGAAGCAAATACGGATTACGACTCTTGGTTGCAGGAAATATAGCTGTTGCCATCAAGGGACTCATAGACCAATATGAAGACAGTTGTGGCTTTCTTATCAAACCTATCAAAAAAGTCAAACTCAATAACCTTTTCATCTCTTCCAAATTTGTGGGAATTCAGAGGGTAGCTCTAGAATGTGCCTAAATCTAGCACTGTTGTCCCTCAGGTACTGCTCAGCATACAAATTAGTCTGCTCAACAATCTCAATACATCATCGATAAACAATTGAAAGAAATTGATAGGTAAAAAGTTTTCTGTATTCACCCTACACCCAGGGAGACAAGTAAATATTTGCAACTCTGGCTGCTCCATGTTTGGGGCAACCCAGAGGTCAGGTCTTCCGCTGGCTGCTGCAGTATTGGCACATTAGTGTCCTCCTCTAAAACAGTCCCTTCATCAACATTGAGAGTGGCTTCATCATCAGATGATTCCTCTCTGTCAGAAAATTCACATCCAGATTCTTGCACTTCCTCCTCTGCCTCAGATGCAGAGTCAGTCTCATAATCATGGTCAGAAGACGACTCAAAAAGTATACCAACAACCTGCTAAGTGGTCATCCTGTGGCTAGCAATGATCCTTCCTACAAAAAGTAATTGGACAAATGTACCACCAACAACAAGCCCTGTGTAAGATAAGTAGAAAACAAAGTGTGGCGTTATCACAAAAAATTACGAACTCAAAAACTATACCACTCACTTGCCTGAAAACGCTAGACTCACCAGCAACTACTCTGCACAGACAATGCAATCACCAATAAAATCCCACTAAAAATAAACAAAGAAAAGAATATTAGTCATAAGACAACACAAATATCATTGTGCACAAATCTAACAATTTCACACACGAACCTGCATTTAGTATACCAGTTACAAAAAAAGTCATCCATGCATGGCAACACAATTCATTTGGAGTAAATAGTTTTTTCTTACCTAAAACATGCAACTATGCAAACTGCAGGTCCACCACTGCCAAAACCTCAAGGAGTCACAGGAATGGAAGCAAAAGCTTTGAGCTAGAACAAAAAGTAGAAATAAACAGCTATAATCACAAATGCAAATACCTCGCCAGTTGACAAACACCCAGCCACCAATCATTTAGAAATTTTCCCTAGCACCTTAGTGGCTTCTTAATAATAGGCTGAGCTGCCCTCCAAGGGCAGCAGAAAAGTCCCACAGTTGTGTACCTCCGTTGGGGTCAACCCTTGCCCAGGGGGTAGCCCCCACGAAGGAAACAGAAAATAAACTAGTCCCTGGTGCCCTAGTGGCTCTTTCCCCCCTTGGGGGCCGATGGGCCTAAAAAACAATATGGCAATCTGCCCCTAAGGGGGGCAGAATTGGCCAACAGTCATGTGTCCCCTTTAGGAGGGTGACCCTTGCCCAAGGAGCTGGCCCTCTCACAAAAGAAACAGAAACAAAAACAATCCCTGGTGCCTCAGTGGATTCTGCCCCCCTTGGGGGCATATGGGCCAAAACATAATAGGCCGATCTGCCCTCAATGGGGCAGAAATAGCCAACAGTCATATTCCCCTTTTGGGGGGGGACCCTTGCCCAAGGGGTGCCGCCAAGAAACAAAAACCACACAAACACACACACAAAGATCCCTGGGGCATAGTGTGTTTCCACCCCACCCTCGAGACCAGATCGGCCAAAAAAATCGATGATCAAGCCCTGGGGGGGGGGGGGGGCAAAACATTGAAAATTGTATTTCCCCCAGGGCAGTGACCCTTGCCTAAGGGTTGCTGACCTAAAAATACAATTACAATTAATCCCTGGTGTCTCGTGGGTTTTTGATCCCCACCCCCCCCAGGGAGGTAGATCACCCCAAAAAAGTGGCCGATATAGCACCCAGGGAGGGGCTGAAACATGGACCTGTTATTACCCAAAGGAAGCGATCCTTGCCTAAGGGGTCACTCTCCAAAATAAACAAAAAAGCACACACACAACAACAATCCCTGGTATCTAGTGGGGTTTGCCCCCTTCCAGGGGCAGTTTGGCAAAAAGAAATGAGCAATCTAGCACCGGGGGGCCCAAAATGCTAAAATATTTGCTCCCAGGGCAACGACCCTTGCTGAAGTGGTCGCTGCCCTAAAATATTAAAAAAAAATACAAATCCCAGCTGGCCAGTGGGTTTCAACCCTCCCCCACACCCCCCGGGGACAGATCTGCCAAAAAAACATCCCCCGGGGAAACCGAAACATGGAACTAATAATGTCCTCAGGAAAGCAACCCTTGCCTATGGAGACACTCCCAAACATAAACAAAAAAAATCCCTGATGTCTAGTGGCTTGATTCCTGCCCGCGATCGTGGAGCAGGAATCCATTGAAAACAGGCAAAGGGGGAAAGGAAAAATTCTTTCCTTTTCTCCTGTGTCTGTTTTCCCCCAAAAGAAACACCCCAGGGGGAGTCACCTGTTAAATGTCCTATCTCCAAACAAACTGGAAGCAAATGGCTTTTGATAACATTGGTGCGCTGTGATCATGCTGACATCTTCAGATTGCTGGGGTTGGAAGGGGAAGTGATTCTCCTTCCATCCCTGAGCAGGAGAGGAAGGTGGCAGACCCACGGGGGAGTGCTAGTGCTCCCTTCATGGGCCAGGTGCACGATGAGCTGGTCTCATCCTCAGCACATGGCAACCGTGGCCGAGACCTCCTCGTCCATTGCACCCAAGGGGTTAACTCTTGTTTGAATTATGTTCTTAACCTGTCCATTGAGTCATCGGTGGTTCCCTCAAGTTTGAAACAAGCCCCACTTACACCATTACTTAAAAAACATAATGCGGATCTGACATGTTGTGCAACTTCAGTCCTATCTTCTTACTCCCAGTTGCTACTAAAATATTAGAGAACTCTATAAACAAACAGCTATCCAACTAGCATTCTATTCCATCTGAATCAATTTAGTTTCTGGCTGGGATTCAGCACAGGTCCCGTCGTTTTGGAAGTGGCAGAATTTATTAAGATCTATCATGGCCACTCCAGAGAGATATTCCTATTCAACGTGTCGGCAACCTTCAACACTGTGTCTTATTACATCTTGCTGGAATGTGCATCTACCTCAATTTGTCTCATTTTTTAAACCATTGAGACATAGAGCCTCATTTATAAAGATTTAGGGTAGGGTAGGGCAGTGTCACAAGTCTTCCTGCACAAGATAAATCCATGAAAGCTTTTTCCTCTTTCAATGTGTGATATGGAATACAGCACAAATAGAAAAAGGAAAAATACAAGGAGAAATAAAGATATTTCTCCTTGTAATGCCTGCCCTGGGGAGGCATACGTTTTTTGGCACATTCTCAGGTTTACAGATCCTGAGCATCAAAACTCATGGGTGTTGCATGGGAAAACCTGCTACAACACCCCTGGAACACCCCCTAGCACAGTGTAAGGCAATGCAGCAACTGGCACTGCACTGCCTTGCACCATATCTATGAGGACATGGAAAGCCATGCAATGTGGCTTTGTATGGCCTCAAAGATATGGGTCTGCACTCTGTGCCACTAGAGGGCCAAATAAAGTGGTGCACAGACTGTGCAAGGGGTTTGAAAATATGCACCTGGCTACCTTCTGCCAGGATCTCTCTTAGAGAATAAACCCTCTCACTGGGATAGCTGCCTCACCTTTATTATTTCAAACAAACTCTTCACCTTCCAAGAAAACAATGTTCAGGAACCCCAAGAGACACTGAAACCAAATAATCTAGCAAGGACCCAGGAAGAAAAAGGGAGATGTGCCAATGTGAATCACACCTTATCTATATTCCCTGCAAGATGGCTAAAAGCTCATCCAATTGCCTCCCTATTGTGGTGAGCATAGTATGAGAATAGGGAAACAGGAGTTTTCCAAGAGGAAAGTAAATGCATGTCTTAATTCCATTCTCCTTCCCAACACATGTGGCATTATATTACTTAATTCATGCATAGAAACCATTCACAATTTTAACTATTCATAATTGTGTTTCTAATTACAATATTCTTAATATGATGTTTTCCATTTGGAAGATTTATGCACATAACATTATTTTGCTCTTTCTCATAGCTGGGGCACTTATGGAGCAAGTGTTACTCTAAGTGGAGCCAGCTGCAAGATTACTTTTGGCTTCCTTACCAGTTTTTGGTAACTCTGTCTCCCTTCCTTTTTCCATACTTAAGGGATTATTACAAGCCCCTTGCACTGCCAGTGCATCACTTTTTATGACGCTCCGGCAGCGCAGAGTGCAGACTCATATCTGTGAGGCCACGCAAAGCCACTTTGAGTGGCTTTTCATGGCCTCTTAGATATAGTTTAAGGCAACGCTGAGCTAGTCGCTTTGTTGCCATACATTGCATCAGGGGGTGTTCCATGGGCCTTGAGGTGGGTTTTACCATGCAACACCCATGGGTTCTGGTGCATTCCCAGATTTACAAGGATCTGTTAACCTGGGAATGCAGCAAAACTGTCCGCCTCCTTGGGGAGGGTTGATAACCTGGGAATGCGGCAAAACTGTCAGCCTCCTTGGGGAGGGTTGAAAAAGTTAAATGTCTTTGTTTCTTTCGCTTTCTATGTGGGCTGCATCCTGCAGCCCACATAGAAAGAGGAAATTCCCTGCATTGATTGTTTATGTGCAGGAAATTGTCCCTCCTTGCACAAAAACAATCCTGCTAACAATGCAGACACCCTTGCACCATGGTACAAGGGTGCCTGCATTAGTGCTAGGCACCAAATTGTGAGGCGACGCTGGCTGAAAGGATACTAATACACTGTATCTCATAAATACAGTGCCTTCTTGCCCTTTCGAATTGGTGTAGAGCAGCACAGCAAAAAGACTTGCAGCACTGCCCACGCCAATTCAGTGACCAAGGACAATATGCAGGGCAGTTGGAACTATAAGATTGTGCGGCTGTGGTGAGTCCTGCATAATTATAGTTCTGCTACATTTGCCACATATTCCATCATCTGCTGTATAATCTGCAGATTCTAGCAAAAAAATTATTCCTAGCCTAAACAGTTCAAAATCTACTAAGAACGCAGCAACATATGTCTGCCGTGCTGTGGAAAGCTCATTGCAGATGTTGACTGGTCACCTTTCTGTTGCTTATTGTTATATTTGAATGTTAAGCTAGTACTAATGGGGTGCATTCGTTGCACTGACATGTTAACAAGTTTAAAAATGACCAAAAATAAAGTAATACTATCACAATTTCCCATTCCTTGCATGTTAATATCCTCAAATCTGCCCCATAATCTGACCCTCCCGTTTTGCATAATTCCATTGGCCATGACTATAAGTGACATCCCGAGGATCCAATGAGAAAAGAAGTAGTCATTTTAGAAACTAGAGCAACAACTGTTCGTTATTCCTCACTCTTCACGGTATCTTCGCCCAGAGATTTCAGATGCTCTTATCAGCCGGAATCCTATGAGGAATCTTCAAACATCGTGATTCAGATTGCGCCAATACTATCCCAATCCGTTCAGTTACAGTCGCCAATCTTTTCCCATTTTAGAACACCAAAATTCTTAGCAAAGTTATGACTCTTAAAACGTTAGGATAAATACCAGTGAATTATTCAAATTGTCAATGCATCAATTAATCTGTCATCTGTTTTAGCTTTTCTTGATTAACTACCACAAACAAACCAAATTCTTGGATTATGCTTAACGTGTGTAAATGACATCCGATGTTATTATTTAGAATGATAAACACAGCAGTACCACTCACATCATATGATTGTAGATGAGAAAATAGGAATGTAAATAATGGCTTGGCATCCTCCTCTACTAAACCAAAGAATCGCTGAGTGTAAAAGAAATAAAGAAAATAATATGCATTTAGAAAGGCTGGGTTCTGTCAGTAAAACACAGGGGTAATCAAATAAAATAATGGCTTACATTAAATCTTATCTCCGAAGCATAATACATCACTATTATTGCACTCATTAAAATGCTTTTGTGGCAAGTGTTAAAACATGTTTTAGGTCTGCATAATGGCTGCATATGTCACAGCTTAACAACTAACAATTATCACAAGCTGCTGCAGCAAACAACTCGAAATTAAAAGTTATCATGAAGCATTTAAAAAGCAAAAGTTTGCAGCTGGTCTTAACAATAAACATGTGAAGGTTTCTGCGTCTCTAAACATGTCAAGAGAGCTCCATAACAAAGTACCTTCTACTTACTGCCTGCATTATAGTATGGCATTATATCATGTTACATGGTTTTATATGGCACATCTGCAGCGCCCTATCAAACCTTATGAACGTTTTTAGCCTAATTCTGGTTTATCAAAAAGGCTTCTACTGTTGGGATGGGATTGTGTAACATTCAGTATTAACGTACATGTGTGCGGTAAAACACATAAACCCTCATTACAACCCTGGTGGTCGGTGATAAAGAGGCAGTAATACCGCCAACAGGCTGGCGGTATCTACCTCCAAATTCTCCGAAAGATAGCCAAAGTACCACATCGACCGCCAGGGCAGAAACAACAGCCACCACGGCGGTAGCAGTCTACAGCCAGGCGAAAGTCAATGTTCCACCCACCATATTATGACATGCCAAACCGCCAACTTTTCCGGGGCGGTACCAACAACATCAAAAGCCTGGAGGAAACAGAGCTCAGAAGGGAAAGGACTCACCATTGGAGACACAGGGAACAACCAAGCCGCTATGGAACCTGAACTGCATGTCTCCCCGATGATCTTCCGTGTTCTGCTCCACCACACACACTAACGCCGACGGAGATGACAACGGTGATTACAGCCGCCTAGCACACATGAGAGGGGTAGAGGAAAAAGAGAGTGACACACACACACGCAACACAGACCCCCCCCCACACACACACACCATACAGACAACCAGATGCTTTACAAAAGCAATTTTACCCAGTCACTTGGCTAAATAATGCAAGGACAAAACGATTTCGCAAAAGTGAATGTAATGAGATCAACACAGTATGAAAAATAAGTTAGGCAAGATAATACAAATATACATACTGTATGTACAGAAAAAGGGACCCAGCCCAATCCACAATGTTTGTAGGCCAGAAGGCCACTGGCCGAAATCCAAGGTCACACATGTCACCTGCTTCAACACGGAGAGAGCACTGCAGGGGCATCAGTGGGTAAATAGGCAGGCACCTCAGGGGGCAGGGGACAGGGGTACCTCAGCTCGGAGATGAAACAAGACCATTGGCTCTGGAGGGGGCAACAAGCCCTGTGCTTGATCCTGGGGAGTGATAGGCCACAGTCTCTCAGGTGGGTTCATACCCTCTGGTTCTGGAGGGGGCAGCATGTCCTGTGCTAGGTCCTGTGGAGTGCAAGGTCACAGTTTCAGAGGTGGGTGACATACCCATTGGTTCTGGAGGGGGCAACATGCCCTGTGCTAGGTCCTGTGGAGTGCAAGGTCACAGTCTCTGTGAAGGGTGACATACCCACTGGTTCTGGAGGAGGCAACCTGCCCTGTGCTTGATCCTGGGGAGTGATGGGCCACAGTCTCTCAGGTGGGTGTCATACCCACTGGCGTTGGAGGGGGCAGGCCGCACAGCACCCCATGGAGGCAGGATTACATATTGTCAACCGGCGGTGACGGCTGCACAGTGGTGGTGCTGTTTGTGGGGAGAGGCTCCTGCCCATCCCCTGCAACCTTGGATGGCTGCACAGTGGTGGTGCTGCTGGTGAGGGAAGGCTCCTGCCCATCCCCTGCAACTTCGGATGGCTGCACAGTGGTGATGCTGCTGGTGGGGGGAGGCTCCTGCCCATCCCCTGCAACCTCGGAGGGCCGCACAACCATGATTGGTAGTGGGGGCTCCATCACAATTCCTGGCCCAGGCCCCTTGGTCGTCCTGCGTGCTGGTGCAGGCTCCTTGAACTTCCTGCCTGCTGGGGCAGGCTCCTTTCCCTTCTTGCTTGCTGGTGCAGGCTCCTTGGTCTTCCTAAATGATGGGGCAGGCTTCTTTCCCTTCTTCCCTGCTGGTGCAGGCTCCCTGATCTTCCTAGCTGCTTGGGCAGGCTCCTTTCCCTTCTTGCCTGCGGGAGCAGGCTCCTTGGTCTTCCTGCCTCCTTTCCTTGTAGGCTGCCTGGTGCAGGCTCATTCCCCTTCAGAACATGTGGCCTGGATCCCTTTCCACCATGAGTGGGTGTGGCGACGACTGGGCCCATGGACTATGTGGCTGAGGTGCTTTGCTGGGTTCTTCCTACCCTGCTCATACGTGCAGGATTGGGGGGGTAGGGAAGAGGTCAGTGGTGGATAGGAACAGTTTTTTTAGGGCTAGTGGGGCGGGAAGAGGGAGAAGGAATGGGAATGGAGGATGAGGGAGTAGTTGTTGGAGGTGTCTGCTGCTTTTGGGTGCAGGTGCATGGGCTGTATGCTTTTGTGAGGTGGATGGCTGTTGGGTGTATGAGGGGGGGCAAACACAGTGGAAGAGGACACAGGGGACGTGTGCATGGCTGTTGTGGAGGTGTCTGCCAATGAGGTGTGTGTTCTGCTTTGTGTGGTGATGCTGGTAGTGGATGATGATGTAGTGCATGCAGGTGTGAGTGTGTCACAGTGTCCTTTTCTCGGGATCTGCACGTCGCTGAACAAAAGGCCCACCTTCCGGTGTCACCAACTCAGAAAGCTCTTATATCACAGAGTTATGGTGAAGCCAGTTGGGGGGAAGGGAATTAAGGTAGGGAACAGCAGGGAGAGAGATCGGGAAAAAAAAGGTTAAAACAAATATGCATTTACTCATTCATAGAAATGCAACTTATCAGTAGACTCAACTAAATGTTTCTCCGAGATATCAGATGGAGACCCCTTCAGAATTAAGGGCAAAGCCCCTTCTTTGAAACATGGAACAAGAATAAACTACAACCTCAGAAACAAGAGATGGCAAAAGCTTTGGACTATGATTACTCTCAGAATATCAATCCAGTAACATCCCTGAATTCACAACATAAAACTTTGATCATGACCTAGAAAATCTCAGAGAATTAAATATGCTTTTCACATCGTAAGC
Organism: Pleurodeles waltl; assembly: GCF_031143425.1. NCBI lineage: Eukaryota > Metazoa > Chordata > Amphibia > Caudata > Salamandridae > Pleurodeles > Pleurodeles waltl. The sequence goes on along the minus strand of NC_090447.1, from coordinate 958,707,317 downwards.
TTTTCAAAGAACAATTAAAAATCCTTTCAAATTCACAACTATAAAGACCGATAAGTTTTACTCATTGAACTTAAAGCGCTTTACTTATAATACCAGAAAGCGCTTTTACTCAAGTGGCCTAAAATCACTTTGATTGTTGTGCCAAGAACCTTTTACTCCTGTGAATTGAAGCACTTTGATTGTCGTGCCAAGAACGCTTTACATCTGCGAACTGAAGCACTTGAATTGCCGTGACAAGAACGCTTTTCATCTATGAACTGAAGCGCTTGAATTGTCGTGCCAATAGCGCTTTACATCTATGAACTGAAGCGCTTGAATTGTCGTGCCAAGAGCGCTTTACATCTGTGAACTGAAACGCTTGAATTGTCTTGCCAAGAGACCTTTTCATCTATGAACTGAAGCGCTTGAATTGTAGGCCAATAGCGTTTTACATCTATGAACTGAAGCGCTTGAATTGCCTTGCCAAGAGTTCTTTACATCTGTGAACTGAATCGCCTGAATTGCCGTGCCAAAAGCGCTTTACATCTGTGAACTGAAGCGCCTGAATTGCCGTGGCAAGAGCGCTTCACATCTGTGAACTGAAGTGCCTGAATTGTTGCGCTAAGGCCGCTGCAAGGGGCGTTTTTACCGTTTGGAAATAACGACTTCCTCCAAACTTAGATTCATCAAGGCCTTACCGCTATAAGTACGACCTACTTGTTTTTTAATGCACCATGGAAACAAGGATACTTCGGTTTGATGACATTCTGCCATTCAGGAACTCTGCTCTTTTCCAGTGAAACCCCTTTGAGGTCTGGCTGCATCGATGTCTTCAAAATAATGAGCAGCGTGCTTGGGTGTGGCTGGGCTTTATAGGCCTGCCACACCCCAAGATGGCTGCTGCCTCTAAAAACATGAGAATTGTAGTTCCTTCATAGAATAGCACTGATAACTGCATCTTGTCCACCAATGTCCTGAACCTGCAGCTCTTTGAGCTTTGCCACAGGGCAGACAACGCTGATGGTCACCTTTAGCACAAGAGGAGATGACAAGTGGTGCGCATAAAGCACTGCAGAGTCACGCAGTGGAATTTTGGGCGAGACCTGGACCGCGCAAGGCCTTATTCCTGACACTACACCCCTCTCCCAAGTGCGGTCCAGGGCCTGGATTATCAGGATGGAGAAGGGGTAACCGTCGCACCAAACTTGGTGCATGGACATGTCTTGCAGGTTCCCAAGAGTCATTTTCCAGTCCGCATCCTTTCCAGGACACGAAGTACCAAAGGGAAGACCCCTTATATTTAGAGTCTAGAACAGATCACACCTCATGCTCCCAATTACCTTGGACTAATAGAGAAGCAAGTTGTGTGACGCTTGAGGGTGAAGCAGATTTAAAAAGTGAAGTGTGGAACACCGGATTCATTTTCAAAGATGATGGTAATTTTAGCTTATATGTTACTGGGTTTACTTGTCGTAGTACTTCATATGACCCTATGAATTATGGATGAAAAATATTTTTATTTTTTAATACAAAGTTTTTTGTGGATAACCAAACTCTATCTTTGATTGAATACTGAGGACCAGGCTGGTATTTTTGGTCATATTGCATTTTATATTTTTTCTTTGCTTGATGAAGATTTGTTTGTAATTGTGCATGTATCTTTTTCATGTGTGTTAGCATATCCATGACTGCTGGAGTGGTTTGAGTAGATGCAGGTAAGGCAACTGGCGAAATGTGTGGATGACGCCCATATAAGCCAAAAAAAGGAGTTGAGTTTATTGAAGAGTCGTGAGAGTTATTATAAGCCAATTCTGCAAGACATAAAAGATCCAGCCAGGATGTAGGAGACTTTGTTGCATAACATCGTAAATATTGTTTCAGAGTTTGGTTTAGTCTCTCTGTTTGACCATCCGTATGCGGATGATAACTAGTAGATAAAGTTGAATCAATTTGTAGAGCTTTGCACCACTGTTGCCAAAAACGTGCAGAAAATTGTGTTCCTTTATCAGAGAGAATAACTCTTGGAAGTCTGTGAAGACGAACTATATCTTTTAAGATGATAGTCGCTAAGGTGTCAGAAGTTGGGAGTGCTTTACAGGTAATGAAATGAGCATACTTGATAAGACTGTCTACTACCACTAGAATGGTCGTAAATTGTTTTATTTGAGGAAGATCAGTAATAAAATAGAGATGTGTTCCCATGGATGATTGGGAATGGGTAGAGGTATCAGTAGACCTTTGGGCTTGCTATGTTCGCTTTTGCATTTTGCACATTCTTCACATGATTGTGGCATTTGCTTAAGGTCGTGAACGAATGTAGGCCACCAAAAATACCTTTTCATGAGTTCTATAGTTTTTTGAGGACCTGGGTGACCTGCCAGAGGAGGCTTGTGTAACCAATTAAAAGCTGTCTCTCTCAACTCCTCAGTAGGCAAGAATACTCGAGATTCATGTAGAGGCAAGCCTTGTTGAATAAATCTCTTGGTGTCTTGTTGTAACCACTCTTGCCACTTAGTGATGTGAAAATGATTACAAATGAGATCAAAAAATTTCTGGGCAGCTACTAAACACAACACTTTTGAAGGCGTTATAAAAGGCATGGGTTTTCGTTCAGTAGGCGTGATAGAAACATGTTTTCTAGATAATGCATCGGCCTTACGATTATCTATTCCTGGTCTAAAAGTCACTATGAAATCAAATTCAACAAAGAATAGCATCCTTCTTAGTTATCTTGGAGTTAGTAGTCTGGCAGAACTCATAAATTGTAAATTTCTATGATCAGAATACACAGTTATGGTGTGTTCCGCTCCCAATAGATAATGGCCCTCATTTCGTTCTCTGCAGTCTTTTTGACTGCTGGCAGCCCTCTGTCCTTTTTCTGACGGAGAGCCACCTGCAGCCATACTGACGGTCGGCGGGGAAGTGGAGGCTGCTCCACCTCCACGTCATCAGATCACCGCCTACCAAATCACGTCCCATGATTCGGTGTGGTGGTGTTCTGCTGACTGGGTGCTGGCAGCCCCCATGGATCTTGTTCCCTCCCGGAAGAGCACTGGACAAGGTACTGTGATCGTCTGTTAGGGGAGGGGGTAGGGGGGTGTTGTGTGTTGTGTGCATGCATGGGGGTGTGAGAGTGAGTGTGTAGAGGGGGTGTGTGAGTGCGTGTATGCATGCGGGGGTGTTGTGTGTTTGGAAATGTGTGCATGTCTGTCTGTATGTTTGTGAGTATGTGTGCGTCTATGACTATATGTATGTGTGCATGTATGACTGTGTGTGTCTGTTGGAATGTTTGTTAGTATGTGTGCGGGTATGTGTGGTGGTGGTGCCTGTGTGCGTGAAGGGGGGTGTGTGTCGATGTGGGGGGTGGGGAGGGTGGTACTACTACCTTTGGGGGGGTGGTAAGGGGGTCAAGGGTGTGGGGGGAGGAATCGGGGTAGGGGAGGGGGGTGGCGGAGACCCCTATCAGTGCCAGGGAAGGAATTCCCAGGCACTGACAGTGCCTACCGCCATGAAATCCATGGCTGTATGCAGAGTCGTGATACCGCCGGTGTTGTAGTGACATCCGCTGGTCTGGAGACCGAAGTCTCTAGCCCAGCGGTCGTTACCACCCTGGCGGTTGGAGTGGAGAAATTGTGGTTTAGCATGGCGGTCACCGCCATGCTTGTAATGCCATTTTCTTTCCACCGGCCTCTTGGCGGTATTACCGCCATTTCTCCACCAACCGCCAGGGTTGTAATGAGGACCAATGTCTCCATTCTTTAACCTGTTGGGTGCCTTGGACAAGGTGAGCTTGTCCTGCACCTGGGAACCGGGAGCGCTGGCGCTCCCCCCATGGGCCCCACACCCACACCCCCCAGTTGTGGATGGAAGGGGAATCCCTTCCCCTTCCACCCTGATCCCCCCACCCCCCCTGCGATCGCACACTGACAATCACAGAGGCCTCCTCCGATCAGCTTCCAGCGAGATCGGAATAGAAATGCAAAGCATTTCTCTTCCGATCACGTGGAGGAGGCAGGAGGGACTTCAAAGGGAAGGTAATGGATTTCAGGCCCCGGGAGCGGCAGAAACCTCCAGGAACCAGGGATCTTTTTTTTTTTTTAGAGGTAGGGAGCAACCCCTTATGCAAGGGTCGCTCCCCTAGGGGCCAAATTATATTTAGGCCATTTCTGCTCCCCTTGGGGGAAGATTGGCCTATTTTTATGAGGCCGATCTGCCCCCAAGAGGGGCAGAAACCACGAGGCACGGGGATTTTTTTTGTTTGTTTTACAGATGATGAGCGACCCCTTAGGCAAGGGTCGCTGCCCTGGAGGGGCAAATTGTATTTAAGCCATTTCTGCCCCCTTTGGGGTAGATTGCCCGATTTTAGGTAAGCTCTAGGCACGGGGATCTTTTTTTTGCGCCAATGTCATGCAAGGGGAGCGACCCCGTAGGCAAGGGTGGCTCCCCGGGGGTTGGGGGGAAGAATTTATTTTAGGCCATTTCTGCCCCCCCTGTGGGCAGATTGGCCTATTGTTATCAGGCCGATCTGCCCCCGGAGGGGGCAGAAACCTCTAGGCGCCAGGGCTAAAAAAAAATTGTGTTTTTTGTTGTTGTTTTTTTTAGAGATGGGGAGCGACCCATTAGGCAAGGGTCGCTCCCCTGGGGGGCAAATTGTATTTAGACCATTTCTGCCCCCTTTGGGGGCAGATCAGCCAATTTTTGTTAGGCCAATCTGCCCCCATGTGGGCAGAAACCACTTAGGCACCACGGATTGGTATGTGTGTATGCGTGTGTTTTCTTTAGGGAGGCAGCCCCTTGGGTAAGGGTCGCTCCCCATGGGGGCACATTACTGTTGGCCATATCTGCCCCCCATTGGGGGCAAATGGGCCTATTTTTGGAAGGCCCATCTGCCCCAAGGGGGGGCAGAAAGCCCACCAGAGGCCAGGGAAGTTTTTTTTCCAAATAAATGGGGCCAAAGTTGTTCTGCCCACTAGTGGGCAGATGGGTCAATTACCCCTGATCCACACCCCGGGGGGTAGAAAGTCTACTAGATGCAGGGAATTAAAAAGAAATATATATATATATTGGGGTGGTGGCTACCAACCAGTATGGGCCTGGTCACGCCCCCATCTCAACTGAAGGAGGTGACAGAATTTCAGCTCTCCCCCGCACTCTAAAACATCTTTTCCCACAGCAAGCAAGAAGACATTTGATTATTTGGGGTTTTAGTTTTACATTTGGGCCATGAGAACTTGGCTTACTCTCAAAATCGTCCCACTTGGAATGGTGAGGGCTGCACTTTATGGACTTTGGGACGCTGCCATGTAGAAAAATCCACAAGACCTAGACACATCTGAAAACTAAACATCTGGGTGATTCCATGGTGGTGTGTTTCACATGCACCTCGCACCATTTTTGTACCCACAATCCCCTGCAAACCTCCAACTTTGCTGGAAATCACACATTTTCCCACGTTTTTTTGATGGAACCTTCTGGAATCTGCAGGAATCCACAAAATTCCTACCACCCAGCATTGTCTCATCTATACCAATAAAAATTCTGCTGCACTTGTCAGCCTAAAAATGCTTTTTTTGCAAACTGCCCTTTTGGACCCCATTTGTTCCCCCTCAATGTTGACATGTTTTTGGCTCTTCCCTTTCACAAGCACTTGGCCACCTATACAAATGAGGTATCATTTTGACCAGGAGACTGAGGGGAACATTGGGTGGTATGAAATGTGTCCCAGTGCGGTGATCCCACACAGAAATGTGGGAAAAATGTGATTTTTGTAGCTAAATTTGAGGTTTGCTGAGGATTCTGGGTAAGAAAACATTGGGGGATCCACACAAGTCACACCTCACTGGACTCCCTTGGGTGTCTAGTTTTCAGAAATGTCTGGGTTTGGTAGGTTTCTCTAGAAGGCTGTTGAGCCCAGGACCAAAAACGCCGGTGCCCCCCTGCAAAAACAGGCAGCTTTGTATTTGATAATTTTGATGTGTCCAGATAGTGTTTTGGGGCATTTCCTTTGGTGGGCGCTAGGCCTACCCACACATGTGAGGTACCATTTTTATTGGGAGACTTGGGGGAACGCTGTGTAGAAGGAAACTTGTGGCTCCTCTCAGATTCCAGAACTTTCTGTCACCGAAATGAGAGGAAAAAGTGTTTTTTTGGTCACATTTTGAGGTTTGCAAATGATTCTGGGTAACAGAACCTGGTCAGATCCCCACAAGTCACCCCATCTTGGATTCCCCTAGGTATCTAGTTTTCAAATATGAGCTTGTTTGCTAGGTTTCCCCAGGTGCAGACTGAGCTAGAGGCCAAAAACCACAGGTGGGCACTTTGCAAAAAAAAACTCTGTTTTCTGTGAAAAAATTTGATGTGTCCACGTTGTGTTTTGAGCCATTTCCTTTCGTGGGTGCTAGGCCTACCCACACAAGTGAGGTACCATTTTTATCGGGAGACTTGGGGGAACACAGAATAAAAAAACAAGTGTTAATGCCCCTTGTCTTTCTCTAAAAAAAATTTCCTTCCATACGTGAGGCAGTGTGTAAAAAAGACGTCTATTTGAGAAATGCCCTGTAATTCACATGCTAGTATGGGCACCCCGGAATGCAGAGATGTGCAAATAACCACTGCTTCTCAACACCTTATCTTGTGGCCATTTTGGAAATACAAAGGTTTTCTTGATACCTATTTTTCACTTTTTATTTTTCAGCAAATGAATTGCTGTTTACCCAGTATAGAATAAAAACCCATTGCAAGGTGCAGCTCATTTATTGACTCTGGGTACCTAGAGTTCTTGAAGAACCTACAAGCCCTATATGTCCCTGCAACCAGAAGAGTCCAGCTGACGTAACGGTATATTGTTTTCAAAGATCTGACATCGCAGGAAATAGTTACAGAGTAAAACGTGGAGAAAAATGGCTGTTTTTTTCACCTCAATTTCAATTTTTTTTTTATTTCAGCTGTTATTTTCTGTAGGAAACACTTGTAGGATATACACATAAATCACCCCTTGCTGAATTCAGAATTTTGTCTACTTTTCACAAATGTTTAGCTGTCTGAGATCCAGCATTGGTTTCTCACCCGTTTTGGTCACTAACTGGAAGGAGGCTGAAAGCACAAAAAATAGTAAAAATGGGATATGTTCCAGTAAAATGCCTAAATTGTGTTTAGAAAATGTGATTCAAGTCTGACTGTTCTTGAAAGCTGGGAAGTTAGGGATTTTAGCACCACAAAGCCTTTGTTGATGCCAGTTTCACGGAAAACACCACATGCTTTCTTCTGCAGCCCTTTTTTCCCATTGTTTTGAAAAAACAAAATTTTCACTGTATTTTGGCTAATTTCTTGGTCTCCTTCAGGTGAACCCACAAAGTCTGGGTACCTCTAAAATCCCAAGGATGTTGGAAAAAAAGGACGCAAATTTGGCGTGGGTAGCTTATGGGAACAAATATTTATGAGGGCCTATGCACAAACTGCCCCAAATATCCAAAAAAAGGCTTGGCACAGGAGGGGGGAAAGGCCTGGCAGCGATGGGGTTAAAAGCATTACGAATTGCTAGTAGTTATTTTTCTGCTATGGTGTAATTCTGTTCTGCTTCATTCAATTTTCTTGGCGCATATGCTATGAGGTGCAATTGTACAGTTTCTCGATGACGTTGAGACAGGATGGCCCCAACGGCAACATCAGATGCATCAGCTTCCACGACAAATGGTTCTTCCACATTAGGGTGAGCTAGGATGGAAGCGGTAGTAAAAGCCTTTTTTAAATCTTGAAATGCTTTCTCTGTCTCTTGGGACCAGTTGAAGATGGCATTTTTTCTTAGCAATGTGGTGATTTGTGGCACTTTTTGAGAAGAGTGATGGATGAAACGTCGATAAAAATGTGCAAAACCCAAAAAACATTGAATATCACATACTGATTTTGGTGTGGGTCATTCAGATACAGCTTGAATTTTTCTTTCAGTCACCTGCATGCCGCCAGGTGTTAAAATGACTCCTAGAAAATCAACTTCTTTGGTATGGAATTTGCATTTACTTAGCTTACAAAACAAATTGTGTTTTTATAGAGTTTTTAATACTTTTTTAACATGTTCTTCATGTATATCTTCAGAGGTTGAATAAATCAAAATATCATCAATAGAAATGATGACAAAGATGTCTAGATATTCTCTCAAAACATAGTTTAGGAAATATTGAAAGGCTGCTGGGGCATTACACAGACCAAACGGCATCACTAAATACTCAAAGAGGCCATAACAAGTCTTAAAAGACGTTTTCCACTAATCACCCTCTCAAATTCTAATTAGGTGATAAGCACCTCGTAAGTCAAGTTTAGTATAAATGCCAGCAAATTTTACCTGATCTAACAAGACTGGTATGAGAGGTAGTGGATATTAATTTTTAACTGTGATCTTATTTATCACTCTAAAGTCAATACAAGGCCTCAAATCATCATGTGCTTTAGGTACGAAAAACAGTGGAGAAGCCGCTGGAGATCGTGATGGTCGAATTAGCTTGTTAGCTGAACATTGATCAAGGCATACTCATAGCACTTGATTTTGTTTTTCTCTATAGTGCATAAATCCTACAATTTGGTATACTGGTGTCAGGTACAAGGTTGTTCTGACAATCGTACGGCCTGTGAGGTGGTAATGAGCTTGCTTTCTTTTCACTGAAAACATCAGTATATTCTGAATGATGAATCAGTTTCCTTCTCAACTGCAGTAACTATGGAGTGTTGAAGATTTCCTTCTTGTTTCGTCTTGATTGAAAACATTTCTTTGCACAAGAAGAAAAAGAAAAACGCGAAACCTGGTTGCACCAGTCTGTGCATGGATTATGTACCATTAACCACAGCATTCCTAAAATAAAGCCATATTGAGGTCTTTGATTATATAAAAGTGAATTATCTCACAGTGGTTCTGATTCTCATCATCTTTGCAAATCATTTGTATTTGTGAGGTTTGTTTAGTAAAGGGGTCTCCTGCCAACTCTGCATACACCACTTCTGGAACCTTTTTATTGACACTGGGTATATGCAGGTTTAGTGCAGTTTGTTGGCCAACAAAATTTCCTGTTGCCTCTGAATCAAATAGAACTTGAACATTATGGCCCTCATTAAAACCCTGGCGGTAAATCCCGCTTTCCGCCGTGCTGAAGACTGCCAACATACTTTTGCAGTGACGGAATTCCGCTACAGGTATTACAACCCACATCTCGGAATCTGCCACAATACAGACACCCACACAAGTCAGCCACACCAAAGGTCAGTGATAAACTGGCGATACCAAAACCGACACCATCACGCCAACATGAATAGACTCACACTATCACGACCCATGAATCAACATGGCGGCCCTTCAACTGCGGTAATCCATTGGCGGTACACACCGCTGCACTCAAAATATACACACACTTACAAAACACAGCCACATTGGACTATTCAAAATAAACACACCTGATACACATACACACACGACACCCACACATTCACAACACTATAAAACACACACCCACATTACCCACAAACCCTTACAACGTAAAATTCGGAAGAAGGCCAGAGAGAGAGATTAGCAAACACAACACCAGCATCCACAGGCACACAACACCATCACACATACAACATCCACGCACCTCAAACAACACACAACAACACATCCCCCCAACACATGACACCAGACATCACCTCACACATCACCCACACCACATCATGGCACCTCAAAGACACCCCAGGTTTTCTGAGGAGGAGCTCAGGGTCATTGTGGAGGAATTCATCTGGGTAGAACCACAGCTATTCACATCACAAGTGCAGCACACCTCCATTGCGAGGAAGATGGCGCTATGGCGGAGAATCGTCGACAGGGTCAACGCAGTGGGACAGCATCCAAGAACACGAGGACATCAGGAAGAGGTAGAATGACCTACGGGGGAAGGTGCATTCCGTGGTATCCAGACACCAGACTGCTGTACAGAGGACTGGCGGTGGACCCCCACCTCCTCCCCCACAACTAACAACATGGGAGGAGCAAGTCTTGGCAATACTGCATCCTGAGTGCCTCACAGGAGTAGCAGGAGGACTGGACTCTGGTAAGCCATATCTTAACTACTTTATCCCCCCACCCCACCTGCATGCCATCACATACCCCCACCCTTGCCCTCACTCCCATCACTCCATCATCTCACATTTGTCCCACTATCACAACCCACACATCTCAATACCAAGGCCCTGCATGCAACTCCTTTGAATGGACCATCGACACCAAACCATGTCCAGTACAGATACCCACACAGACCCCAAACCAACTATCACAAAAGGGCAAACACAATTATGCAAGCACAGGAGTAGAGGGTACCTCACCCAATGCACAAGATGGCACACACAGATACTAAAACTATGCATTTACACCCCAACAGAACCCATACCCAATGTCACAGGACAGGAGGTGCCAGACATATCCAGTCCCCCCGCAGAAGAGGCCCACAGTGATGACAGCAGCTCTGCACGCCTGGATCAAGATGACCAGCCCGGCCTATCAGGGCCCCCAGGACAGTCGGTTCCCCTGACACAGTCAAAAAACCACAACTGAACCTCCCCCCTCAGGAAACACCACCACAGCACCCACCCAGAGGGCCCATCCCTCTGTCCCCAGGACATCAATCAGCAGTGTGTCCCCCTTTACAGGGAACCCAGGCAAACCCACCAACCTAAGAAAATCAGGGACCTGGGGTAAGTGGCAGTGTGCACACGGTTCAGGGGAAAGAGGAACAGGATAACAGGGAAGCTGGGAGGACTGCTGTGCGACAGGGGGAGGACAGGCCCAGGGAACCTACACTCCACGAAGCCCTCTCCAACATCATGGGAGCTTACCACCATTCCCAGGAGACCATGGGCACGGTACTGGCCAAGTTTCAGGAGACCCAGCAGCTGGTGTCAACACCATGAGGGACACAGTGGCAACCGACGATGAACAGCCCTCCACCTCCACCTGCGCTAGTGGACAGGAGGCACTGCCACAGGACCAACAGGCCACCAGCAACCCACGCCCTGCAGAAGGAGAACCACCCCGCAAGCGGTCCCTGAGATCCAGGAACAAGACAGAGAACACTGCCAAGACTCCCGCCAGGAAATAAGACCCTCCTGAATGTCACCCTTCTGTCCCACTTTGTCACCCTGTCCACCTTAAACTGCCATAGCTCCACGTCCTATGTCCCATTGGACAACGCACCTGTGAGACCACGAAACTGGACTCTGCCATTGACATTCCTCCACCATCATCCCAGCCCATTTCACACCCTCGTCCACTTATTTGCACAGAAATAAACTCCCTTGAATCACCAAAAAATGTGGAGTTAGTCTGTGCTTTCATAAAAGTGTAATTGTAAAATCTCTGGAATATAGCAATGTCAATGTACTTGTTCACATACCAATGTTACACAGTTGTAGGCCAGGAGTAAACATAGCAGAAGGCACAAATTTGGACCCAGACGTGTGAAATGGAAATCCAAATTTACAAGTCAGGGTCCATATACAGAGGTGAAAAGGCAAACTCATGCTATGTCCTACAATTGTATGAGATGTGGGAAGCAGTTCCATCTTCTTACCTGTGTCTCACTGGAAGTATTGCATGATGATGTTGTTTCGGTTGTCTACATCTTCTTCTTTTGCCTCCTCTTCTTCACTGTCCACAAGCTCCACAGCTGCCATAAGACCAACATCAGGCCCATTCTCCTGCAGAAAAGGCACCTGACGTCGCAAAGCCAGGTTGTGCAACATAAAACAGGCCACGATGATCTGGCACACCTTCTTCAGTGAATAGTATAGGGATCCACCTGTCAGCTGGAGGCACCGGAATCTGGCCTTCAGGAGGCCAAAGGTGTGCTCTATTATCCTCCTAGCTCACCCATGTGCCCCATTGTAGTGTTCCTCTGCCCTTGTCCTAGGATTCCTCACTGGGGTCAGTAGCCATGACGGGTTGGGGTAACCAGAGTCACCTGCAAATATTGAGGGAGAATAATTGGACATCCTCCAAACATTAGGGAATCTCCCATATCCAGACAGCAAATGAAACTGTGTGGGGACTTTAGGCTCACCTATTAGCCACTCACACTGTGCCTCTGGAGTTTCCCCATCACATAAGGGATGCTGCTATTCCTCAAATTGTAAGTGTCATGCACTGAGCCAGGATACTTGGCATTCACATGGGAGATGTACTGGTCTGACAAACACACCATCTGCACATTCATAGAATGGTAGTTCTTCCTGTTTCTGTACACCTGTTCATTCCTGCGGGGGTGGGCAAATGCCACATGTGTACCATCAATGGCACCGATGATGTTTGGGATATGTCCCAGGGCATAGACGTCACCTTTCACTGCGGGCAAATCCTCCACTTCAGGGAAAACGATGTAGCTGTGCATGTGTTTCAGCAGGGCAGACAACACTCTGGACAACACGTTAGAGAACATTGGCTGGGACATCCCTGATGCCATAGCTACTGTTGTTTGAAAGGACCCAATGGCCAGGAAATGGAATACAGACAGGACCTGCACTAGAGGGGGTATTCCTGTGGGATGGCGGATAGCTGACATCAGGTCAGGTTCCAACTGGGCACACAGTTCCTGGATTGTTGCACGATCCAGTCTGTAAGTGATAATTATGTGTCTCTCTTCCATTGTCGAAAGTCCACCAGGGGTCTGTACACCGGAGGATGCCACCATCTTATCACCTGCCCCAGCGGACGTGCCCTATGGAGGAGAACGGTGAGCACAGGGTCAGACAACACTTAGGTATCACAAGGCTGTTTTGCAAAAATGTTACATTTTCTCTATGTGCCTTTGTCTGTCTGTATTCCTGGCCTAAACAGGTACAGGTACAGTTATTTGCCCTCCCATGTGGCCCCTGAAATGGTGGCTGCCTGACCTGTAAGGTGGGACAAGGGGAAATGAGGTAACTGCGCTGGCGTTGTACACCGTCGCGGTGGATGGTCGAAGACCATGGCGCAATTCAGCATTGGTTGACATTGGGCCCTATGGGTTTCGGGAGCCAATGACGATGTACACCGGCAGTGACGGTATGCACCGCCGCGGCTGTGACCGCGATTTTCTATCTGTTCCCTCATTTGATACCTGACCTTCAACAGGAGAGGACCTATACTGCAAGTGCTGCTGTGACCTGTGTCTGGAAGCAACAATGGCTACAGTGTCTGGGAAAAGGGCCCTTGCCTTCACTTCGGAGGAGTTGGAGAAACTAGTGGATGGGGTCCTCCCCCAGTACATGCAGCTGTACGGTCCTCCAGACAAACAGGTGAGTACACTGTGAGCATGGTAGATGGCACATGATTGTATGGAGTGTCGTGGATGGAAGAGGGAGGGGGGACAGGCCAGCATGTGAGGATAGTGTGTGTGTATGTATGTCTGGGCCAGGTGTGGGAGGTTTTTAGGCAATGTGTGAGAAGAACTGTACGGGAGAGTAACATCCATTATAACTTCACTTTTCCTCTAGGTCAGTGCCCACCAGAAGAAGGGTATTTGGCGTGCCATCGCCAAGGAAGTGCGGACCCTGGGGGTCTCCCTTAGAGGGAGCACCCACTGCCGGAAAAGATGGGAGGACCTGCGCGGCTGGAGCAAGAAGACGGCATAGGCCCAGCTCGGGATGGCCTCCCAAAGTGGAAGGGGTGCTCGTCTCACCATGACCCCCCTGATGTACCAGATCCTGGCGGTGGCATATCCGGAGTTGGATGGGCACCTGAGGGCATCACAGCAGCCACAAGGGGGTGAGTACACTGTCATTCAGCTGACTCTGCACCCTTTACGAGGTGTCTGGGTGGGGGAAGTGAGTTGCGGGTGCCCCTAGGCCAGGGCAGACGCGCAAAGGTAGATCCATTGTTTTGCAGCCTCATTCCCACTCCAACCCCAAATGTGGTATTTGCCCTCTACACCTAGTCAGGCTCCCCTGGGTTCCAGCTGTGCATGACAGAGACCCCCTTGGGCATGTGCTTTTCCCTTGCACTGTTAGTGCATGGCTTAGTGCATAGGTCTGCTCCCTGTGTGTTATGTCCGCCAACTGTAGTGATGGTGCATGCACTGACCATGTGTCTTTTCTGTCTTCCCCCCCTTTTTGTTTTGTCACCCTGTCCTTGGTGTGTATTAGCATCATCTGGCGGAGGAGCAGTGGCACCGGAGCAGGAGGGAGCTGCATCCCACATGGCCCTGGAGGGTGAAGTAACAGAGTCTGAAGGCACCTGTGGGACGGAGGGCGAGGGGAGCTCCACGACGGGGACAGGAGCATTTACCAGCGACAGCGACTCCTCCTCTGATGGGAGCTCCCTTGCTGTGGCAGGCATCTCTGTGCCCACCGCATCAACAGGTACAGCCACAGCCCCCCTGCCAGCATCGCCCTCCCAACAGCCCCTCATCGAGCTTCCCGTGCCCACTCACCCAGGAGGGTGGGCATCTCCTTCGCCCCAGGCACCCCAGGCCCTGCCCCAGTCAGCCCTGCTGCCCTCAGTGAGGAGGCTATTGACCTCCTGAGATCCCTCACTGTTGGGCAATCTACCATTTTGAATGCCATCCAGGGTGTTGAGAGGCATTTGCAGCAAACAAATGCATACCTGGAAGCCATTCATTCTGGGCAGGTGGCCCAACAGAGAGCATTTCAGGCTCTGGCCTCAGCACTGATGGCAGCCATTGTCCCTGTGTCCAGCCTCCCCCCTCCAACTTCCTCCACCCACACCCAATCTCCTGTACCTCAGCCTATCCCAAGCACACCATCAGATCAGCATGCACATTCATCAACACACAAGAGTGGACATGGCAAACATAAGCACCACACATCCCACAGGCACTCACACAAGCACCATCCACATGTAGACACAGCAACATCCACTGCCTCCACTGTGTCCCCCTCCTCCACGTCCTCCTCCTCCCTCCCTTTCTCATCTCCACTCACACCTACATGCATTACATCCTCAGCCACTACCTCCATCACCAGCATGCCCATCACCACACATCACTCACGTGCACTCACCACCCCCCAGTGTGTCTGTGAGCCCTCCTCCTTAACTACTCAAACGCAAGCACGCACCCACCCAACAGCCATCCACCTCAGAACAGCCTTCGGCCCATGCACCTTCACCCAAATTCAGCAAACGTACACCTCCTACAACCACTACCTCTTCCTCCACTCCCAAACCCGCTCTTTCTTCCTGTCCCAGTGTGTCTAAGAAACTTTTCCTGGCTAACATTGACCTCTTCCCTACACTGCCCCCCGTCCTTCCCCTAGGTCCAGGCTGTCCAGGTCCCAGCGCAGAGTGTAACAGGCCGGACGGTCTGACTGATACCTTTTGCTATGTCTATATTTCTGCAGGTCAGCACCCATCAGAAAAAGGGTATATGGCATGCATTGCCAAAGACGTGCGGACCCTGGGGGTCTATGGCAGGCGGAGCACCCACTTTCGCAAACGGTGAGAGGACCTGAGATGCTGGGCAATGAAGACAGCGGAGGCCCAGCTGGGGATGGCTTCCCAATGAGGAAGGGGTGCCCGTAAAAACCAGATCCCCCTGATGGCCTGCATACTGGCGGAGGCCTATCTGGAGCTGGATGGGCGCTTGTGAGCATTACAGCAGCTACAAAGGGGTGAGTACAGTTTGCAAATAGACTACTTGCGCGTGGTGGGTTGGTCTCCGGGTGGGGGATGTGGGCCTGTGGTTGCCCCTAGGCCAGGCGGGACATTTCAGGGTAGGTCCCATGTTAGACAGGGTATGATGTGAACTTCCTCCAACCAAGCTAGTAGGCATCCACTATTGGGCAGGGGTCTGTGGGTCTCAGAAATGCTGTTATTGGTTTTAGGTATTACTGCCCATGGCCTGGTGACTAGCATTGTGACTGGTAGTGCATTGCCTAATGCGTAGGGCTGTTCCCTGTGTATATGTGTGTTGTGTACGCCAATGGTGGTGTTATTGCAGCCATTGACCAAGTGTATCCTTTGTCTCCCCACCCCTTTTTGTTTTGTCACTGTGTCTTTTTTGTGCATTAGCATCATCTGGTGGAGGAGCAGAGGCACTGGTGACAGAGGGAGCTGCATCCCACATGGCCCAGGGGGCCGAATCCACTGACGGTGAGGGCACCAGTGGGACGGAGGGGGAGGGGAGCACCACGGCGGAGACAGGAGGTGACAGCTCTGACAGTGATACCTCCTCCAATGGAAGCTCCCTAGTAGTGGTGGACACCTCTGTGGCCAACCCAACTACAGGTACAGCCGCCACCCCCCTTACCAGCATCACTGTCCCAGCAGCCCCTCAGTGTGTTTCCCGTGCCTGCTCACCCAGGAGGGTGGGCATCTACTTCGCCCCAGGCACCTAAGGCCCTGCCCTAGTTAGCCCTGCTGCCCTGAGTTAGGAGGATATTGACCTCCTGCGATCAATCTCTGTTGGGCAGACAACCATTGTCAATCCCATCCAGGGGCTGGCAGGCCATTTGCAACCAACAAATGCATTCCTGGAGGGCATTCTCTCTGGAATGGCGGCCCAACAGAGATCAATCCAGACTCTGGCCTCCTCTCTGATGGCAGCTATTGTCCCTGTTTCTAGCCTCCCTCTCCAACTTCCTCTACCCAATCCCATTCTCCTCAACCCCATCCTATCCCAAGCACACAGGCAGACCTGCATGTACACAGGACAACACAGGAGTGGTTCCAGCAAACACAAGCACACATCATCCCACAGGCACTCACACAAACACCATCCAGATGCAGACATACCAACATCCACTGTCTCCACTGTGTCCCACTCCTCCTCCTCGTCCACCTCCCTCCCAGTAGCATCTACACTCACACCTGCATGCTCTACATTCTCATCCACTACCTCCATCACCAGCATGCCTATCTCTACACACCCCTCACTGGCAGTCACCACCCCCACATTCATGCACACGTCCCCTGTGTCCTCTCCCACTGTGTCTGTGCCCCCCTCCCAAAGTACACAAACACAAGCACTCAGACACCCAGCAGCCATCCACCTCACAACAGCATCCAGCCCATGCACCTGCACCCAAACACAGCAGACAGACACCTCCTACAACCAGTTCCTCTTCCTCCACTCCCAAACCTTCACCCTCTTCCTGCCCCAATGTTTCTAGGAAGCTTTTCCTCTCCACCGTTGACCTCGTCCCTACCCCTCCCCCCTATCATTCACGTCGGGTCAGGTTGTCAGAACCCAGGTGAGCACCTCAGTTACACAGTCCACGGCCACAATAGTGTCGACAACTACTGCAGGTGGGAGAGGATCCTGGGAGTCAGCCAGCAGCACTGAAATTGTATCTGCACCAGGTGCATCAAGGAAGGGCAAGGAGGCACCACCAGCTGCGAAATGGAAGGGCAAGGGGCCTGCACTTGCAGGCAGGAAGGACAGGAAGCCTGGTGCTGGGACTCATTTGGAGCCCCCACCACCAACCATGGCAGTTGAGACATCCAAGGCTGCAGGGGAAGGGCTGGAGCCTACCCCCACCACTGCCAGCAATGCCACCAGTACCTCCACCAGCACCACTGCCAGAAGCAGCAGCCCCAGTGGGCAGCCGTCCTAAGCTGCAGAAGAAGGGCTGGAACCTACCCCTACCACTGCCAGCCCTGCCACTGCTACCACTGAGCAGCCGTCACTGCTAGTGGGCAGTGTGGAGTTCTGCCTCCATGGGCTGTAGTGCACCCTGGACCCTGCAAATCCTGTAGGTGTGACACCCAGGTGAGAGACTGTGACCCTGCACTCCCCAAGATTTGCATCACAGGGCACAATGCCCCCTCCAGAACCAGTGAAAGAAGCCATCCACTCAACGCATTCTTCCCAGGATGAAGCACACTGGGCACAATGCCCCATCCTCCCCAGGATGAAGCACAATGGGCACAATTCCCCCTCCTGAACCAGTGGAAAAAGGCATCCACTTACTGCATCCTGCCCAGGATGAATCACACTGGGCACAATGCCCCCTCCAGAACCAGTGGAGAAGCAAAACACTAGAGAGACTGTGGCTTTGCACTCCCCAGGACCAAGCAGTGGGCAAACCACCCACTTGAGAGACTGTGGCCTTGCACTCCCGAGGACCAAGCAGTGGGCAAACCACCCACTTGAGAGACTGTGGCTTTGCACTCCCCAGGACCAAGCAGTGAGCAAACCACCCTCTTGAGAGACTGTGGCCTTGCACTCCCCAGGATCAAGCAGTGGGCAAGTCACCCACCTGAGAGACTGTGGCCTTGCACTCGCCAGGACCAAGCAAAGGGCATGTTGCCCCCTCAGGAGCCAGTGGGCAAGTCACCCACTTGAGAGACTGTGGCCTTGCACTCCCCAGGAAATCGCACACGGCATGTAGCCCCCTCCAGGACCAGTGGCGTTGTACCATCTTCCGGCTGAGGTGCCCCCCCCATTCCCCATCCCCATGAGGTGCCTGTGTATTTTCGACCTGATGCCCCTGCAGTGTTCTCTCCGTGTTGTTGCAGGAGTGAGGTGGAGCCTTGGTCTATGTGATCTGGCCCTGTGGCCAATGGACATTGAGGACTGGGCATTGTCCCTACATTTGTAAATATGTATATATGTTTGGATTTTGATGCACTTCTTTATGTTATTTTATCGCATTACACTCACTTTCTTCCAATCTTTTTGTCCTTGCCTTATTCCTGAGGGGTACGGGTGGATATTTAATGTTTGTGCTTCTGTTTGTATGTTTGGTGGGGTGGGGGTGTTGCGTGTTGCATGTGTTTGTGTCACTTTCTTTTTCCTCCCCCCTCCCTTGTGTGCTAGGTAGCAGTACTCACCGTGGTCGTCTTCGCTGGTGTTGCTGCTCATAATGCAGGAAAAGGTAGATGAGCATGGGGAAAATGTGCAACTCGGGCTCCATGGCGTTGTGGTTGTTCCCTGAGTCTCCAGAGGTGAGTACTTTGACTTCTGTGTTCTGTTTCCACCGTGCTTTTGATGTCGTTGGTACCGCCCCGGAAAAGGTGGCAGATAGGCCTGTCATAATACAGTTGGTGGTACATTGTCTTCCGCCTGGCTGTTGATACCGCTGTGGTGCTTATTGCTACCTCCGTGGCAGTCGGTGTGTTAAAGTAGCTGTCTGTCTGAGTGGTTTCGCTGTGGTCATAGTTCCATTTTTGTTACCGCCGGCCTGTTGGCAGTATTACTGCCGCTTTCTCACTGACCGGCAGGGTTCTAATGAGGGCCTAAAACTACTCTTTGCCAGTTCCCACAAACTAGGTGTGCCTGTCAGGTTCCCTTTCCCACTTTTGATGGCTATCCTCTCTCTCTAGACATCTTCAAGAAACAGTATGGAACCTGCAACTAGATACAATGACTAGACTTCTATACTATTTACATGTACTCCCATCTTGTTCCCAAGTCAATATGGCCCCACTGGAAGACCTACCTAAAGTGATTTTCGGGAATTCAGTGTACATCTTGCTCATTGGGTCTTGATAAGACATTCTAAAACACAGTCATACTCACAATCATAAACAAATAACACACCATAAAGAATAAACAATTAATTAAGTTTTTAGATTTCTCAAATATTCAGGAATTAATCAGCGCAGTGTGTTAGTATTGGAAAGAAGACCAGTGTTTTAACCACACTGAGAATATAGGGTTAATATACTAAAGCTCACTTTCGTATGTAACTGTTGTCATCACTGTTACATCACTGTGACAGTTGAACATGGAAATAACAGACCTTTGATACATATTTTGAAACTAGAGTGTCCCAAGCACTGAGTGTTCTTTATCATAGACAATGATTAGTATCACAAAAATGCAACATAAAACTCAACTATAACAAACATGTTCATAGTACATTGTTAAAATAACAATTCTCCAACACTCCCTCAAATCTGTATTGTCACTGCAAGCTAACAACAATCAGCATTATTTGGCAGATGGCAAATATTCAAGTAACCAAGGACACTGATAACATGCCCTTCTAATGTGTGCTGCCTTCTGAACATACATCAATCAACTATCAATGGCAACCTGTAAGAAGCCTTTCAAGCATGTGCAGTGCATTATTGCCTTATAGGATGCTAATCTTCTTGATCCCTTCTTTCCTATGTTCCCCATCTGCAACACGGGCTGTGGAATAGACGATCCAGTAACAAGCGCGGAGGAGCAGAGAATCCCACTCAGCATCTGAGACCTCTGACAGCAAGCAATCAACTCAAGACTGGTGTGGCTTTAATCACCTGCTCACCTGGACACACCCAGTCTGAGTCACCTGGCCACACCCAGTCTGAGTCATGAGGCTTCTGTACCTGGCCACCCCCAGTCTGTGTCCTGAGGATGCCATAAGCTCAAGCAACAAATTGACACATTCCCCAGATTCCTACAGGAGTTCTAAAACAAGCACTGGCTCAAGTAAACATTTCTTAAAGGTAACAACAGTCATTGGTCCATGCAAGGGCAGGTGAATTACTTTAGGGACACACTTTACTAAATGCCAGATGTGGGTTCTGGAGCAAATTCGGGTTTGCAGGCCCAACACTACGATGGAAAGTTCTATCATTTGCAGGGAGCCACAAACTTCCATCCACCCAACATTCCTATACCACTAAACCCTGACCCTTTTTTTGCATAGTTGGTAGCTGTGTATTTTGGGCCCTAGCTCAGCCAGCACATAGGGAAACCTCACAAAACTGCAAACCAAGGGGAATACACTATGGGGCAACTTCTGTGGCCCCCATGAGGGTTTTTATTTTTTATTTAATTTTGGGGATTCCTTTGCGTTCCGGAAGTTTCCATCACAGAAATGCAAGCTTGGTTTCAGGCAAAGTTTGAGGCTTTCAGGGCATTGTAAGTAAGAATACCTCATGGAATTCACACAAGGCAAACCACCCTATAATCCCCTTTGTCACGTAGTTTCTCACTAGGGTAATGGGACTACTGGATTTAGGTGGTGATTTCGCCTGGGTTGCAGATACTGAGTACAATTCCATACCAGGTTGCACCTGTCGGCCTAATCCGGGGTTTCCGGCTCACTAGCAGCACCCCATCTCTGACCGAAATGATTGTGGCAACCTGGCTCATAGTAAGATAGACTCCACAGGGAATCGTGGTACACCGAATTGCATATCTTTCTCTCAGTTACCAAGATCTCACTCAGGCAAAGACAGCAGAATATATTTCAATAGGCATTTATTAAATTATCTACATCTTGGATAAAATCAAGTGTACAGCAATAACGAGGATAATAAACGACAATAGGAGCAGGCATGTGACTAAAAGTGTAAAACACAAAAACAATCCTACCATGCTGTCTAAACAGGGGAGTGGATCTATAGCCCCCTCACCTACGCTAAGTATGACCAGAGCATTTTAAGCCTAATCTGCCCTTCGGGTTTTCCCTGGGAGAACATCATCCCTCCTACCTGAAGAAGAGGTCTAAAGAGACACAGTCCCCATCTGTTTCAGGGCTCAATCCTCTAAACAAGTAGCTGTATCAAAGCTTGCAGCAATCAGCATACAATCGTGGTCCTCTGGCTGGAATCTCCCTCTCATGTGTCTGGGAGTAAGTGGTGTTTATATAATAAAACAGCTGACATTCTAAGAAATGGTCCCCACTTATGAGTGTATTTCTATGAATGCTTGAGACACAGCATACCACGTTTGTCGGCCACCCTATCTGTAGCCTTGGAGAAAGCACAAAGTGAACTACATGTCCTACTAAAATCACGGTGCTTTCCTAGTCGAAAGAATAATAAGATTGAGAGAAAATAAAACAGCACAGTAAATAAAGCTATTGCTAAAAAAAAAGCAATACTGTATGAAATGTAGCTTTTGTCTTGTGTGGGTGTTACTATGGGATGAAATGGTGCTCTAAACAATAAGGCGAATAATAATGCGAAACGATTAACAATACGGTGCACTCTAAGAGGACCACACCCTTAATCCCCAACTGTGTGGAAGTCCAAAAAGCTGCAATAGAAAAACAAAAAAGAGGCACTCGTTAAATCAACAATGATATGTCAAACAGTATGAAGTTATGCTGAAAATTATCACATTCATCACATACGGTGTATCTTGATGCCAAGTCCCAATATGTGAAGTATCAATATGCAAAGGTAAGAGGCGAGGCAGTCACTATTATATTCCACAAAAATTCTGATTTACTGGCAATATCTCTATCTAAAAAAAAAGGTCAGTTCGAACAAATAAAAGTTTAGTGCCAGGAGTAATATTCCAATTCGAACACCACAATCAAGTGTCAATGTCCAAATCCATTCCAATAGGTTCTTTTAATTTCCGAAGAGATAACCAAAGATGTTGATCCAACCTGATTCCACAGACAACATGTGATACCCCAATGACTTCATCAGGGCTGCAGTTTTGACAAAATAAATTATATCTGGTAACCAGTCATGAAACACATAACACATCTCAAAAAGATGTATAGACCCTTGACCAAATCACCGAAACAAAACAAGAAACGTGGGATGGTTAAGAAAACTTAAAGATGTTAATTTACAAGGAAGTTACACCCTTCTTTACGTAGCCCCCGTGAATATATAGTAGTCACTGTGAATCTCCCACAGCCAGAAACCAAAAGTGTGAGAAACTGTTATGAAAAGTGATATAATTCAGTGTAAGAGGCAATCCATCAATAGGAAGGGCGGACCTAACATTAAGTAAAAATGTATTGCAATGAAGTCAAAGACAGAGTAACCAAAATTACCTATTCACGTGGTTTTGTTTTTTTAACAAGGAACATCAATAGTCATAACAATGACTCATCTATGGATTAGACAAAACTTATCACCACTTCATATTAAAGTCTCAGACGTAGGGGCATATTTATACTCCGTTTACGCCAAATGTGCGTCAAAAATTTTGACGCACTTTCAGCGCAAACGTTGCCCCATATTTAAACCCTGACGCCCGATCCGGTGCACAAGGAAAATGGCGCTATGTGCGCCAGTTTTTGGAAGCGGCACCCCGCCCTGCGTTAATGACATGCAGGGTAGGCGTTCCCGTCCAAAAACCGACGCACACAAAGGTGCGTCGTATTTATGCTTCCGGGCAAAAATCACTCTCGCGCGGCAGGCGGCGCAAAAAAATCACGCAAAGCACGAATATCGTGAAATTTTAACGCCTGGGTCAGGGCAGGCGTTAAAATGGTGCAAACACACCTGTACTTAATCAGAACACACAGAACAAACAACAGAGCAGCAGAGCAGCAGAGCAGCAACAGGGAGACATGGAGGTGCTTTTTCTTCAGCGTGCACGTAGACGCAGAGCCCTGCAGCAACAACAGCAGCTACAACAACAACCGCAGGGACCCCAAAGACAGCGCAGAAGGCAGGAGAGGATATTCCGCCCAAGAACAACCCTGCATGGCCTCAGGGAACGAGACATCATCCAGAGGTACCGGTTGAACTGGCAGGCCATTCAGCAGCTGCTGACAAATATTGAACAGCAATTGGCCCCCACTTTAGTGACTCCACGCACTATCCCAACAGAAACAAAGCTGCTTGCCGTACTTCACATGCTGGCAAGTGGCTCCTTTCAGACAACTGGTGCCCTGGTTGGTGGAATATCACAACCATCTTTCTCCGCATTCCTGCCTAAAGTACTGGATGCCATCATTGGACTGACACCCCGCCACATCTGCTTCCCTAACACACTGCAGAAGCAGCAGGAAACCAAACAGAGGTTCTACACCATCAGTGGCTTCCAGCACGTCCTTGGTGCAATCGACTGCACACACGTACGCCTTGTGCCACCTGCTGCGAGTGAACACCTCTACCGCAACAGGAAGCACTCACATTCCATCAACGTGCAGGCCATAGTCGATCACCAAGGACTGATCAGCAACATCGTGGCTAAATATCCTGGGAGTGTACATGACGCATTCATCTTCCGTCACTGCACCATCAACCAACACTTCCAGGATGGACGGTATGGCAATGGACTACTTGTTGGTAAGGACAAAAATCTACTTATATACTCACTGCACAGAAACTCTCTAGGATAAACAACCCATACACCACAATAGCAACACCTAGACAGGAACACACTGAGGTACTCACATCACTAGCCATGTTTCACAAGTCACCATTGAACCTCTCACACATTGGAATTTACTCTACAGCTTAGTGTGAAGACATTAATGACTGTGGTTGCCTAAATGTCACCTTGCAAATTTGAAGGCTCACAATAACCTGTACAGTAATACAATGCATAAGTTTTAAGGGATGGGATGGCCTGGGTATGTTCATATGAACGTTTCTAATACACTTTCATGTTTCAACTCTGCATGGAACTATCATCACACCCCCAGTGAGGACACACGGACACCTGTGTCACAAGTCACAATGCAAGGGAGGGCACACTGTACTTGAGAAACCAATACATCCTGCTGACAAACAGTTAGCCAACAAACACTTGCTCAGCCAAGGAAAAAAAACAATGCCAAAGTTTTCACCAACAACCATAGGTTGTCACATTAGTACACAAAATAGTCACAGACAACACAACACAACTACTGCCATCAAAGATACGTACAACAGTGCCTCCTACATCTAATTGATACCATTCTGTGTTTCTCTTTCAGCTGATCAGGGGTATGGCATCCAGCCTTGCATAATGACACCATATGGGAACCCAAATACTGCTGCTGAGCGGGCATACAATGACACCCACAAGAGGACACGCAGCATTGTGGAGCGGACCTTTGGGATCCTAAAGTCAAGGTTCCGCTGCCTTGACATCACTGGCGGTAGCCTACTATATTCCCCAGAGATGGTCTGTAAGATCATACTCACTTGTGCCATATTACACAATATTTGTGTGAAAAGGAACATTCCCCTCCTTGAACCGGACCCAGATATGCCTGAGGATGACGATGAGGAGGATGCTGGCCTGCAACAGGAGGGGGAACAACCTAACACGGCAGCAGGAGTGCGTAGGAGCCAACAGATTGTCAACAATTTTTTTACTTAAGTTATTATAATCACTTGTATTCCACACTTGTAAATAAACATAGATAACAAACACCACATCATGCTTTGGCCTATTCATTTCAGACCACCTTTAGTTTGAAATTGCTGAAGATGAATGTCGTCTCATTGAGCAAGAATGCTATAACATTCATCACACCAAAAATAAACATCACAAATGTATGCACAGAGGGTAGGATGTGACATGATACATTACCATACACAGAGCCCAACAAGAGTACAAATGTGACAATTACAGATGCCGGATCCAAACAACTGAAACAGTCTCTCATCCAGCCCAAAATTGGAGATCATTTGAAAGTCACATCACACGTGTTCAGAGACAGGGTGGGACCATCCATGTGTACGTGACCATGTCATCAATGGCTTCTCTCAAGTGTGTGATATGAGCAATACACAATTGGTACAACATCAGCTGCCACTAACTCAGCCGGAGACCTTGAAGTTACAGTGACAACATACACCCAGACAGGTGATAGTGGATCCACATTCCCACACACATGTACACATATGTCATACAATCAACCTAATATTTGAAAGTAGACCATCACAGTTGTGTCCCAGTTTGAACCTAGCAGGAAGATTGTAACATGACACTAAACCAGTTTATGCAGAAAGGGACACAGACAACCAAAAAATTATTCTCATTATCACATCGGGAACGCTGAGAGTCTTGCAAACATAGTCATAGGAAAATGGTATGCAAGTTAGCTCCAATTCATCATTACTGCAAACGTCAAATGGGCTAATGAGATGAATGAGGTCAACAGTCATTCATACCATATGGCCTTACATTAGCCTGCTGCTGCAGGTTTGCCATGATATAATAAATATAATCCATGGATACAGTAGCTATTCTGGATTGTCAAATCCTAGGGTGCTAGGGGCCTAAGTCCACCTCTACCGCCCCCAAAACATACAAGAATCAGGTACTTGTGAACTAAACACATGCATAAGGCACATGTGTGGCCTCCATGTCATAAGTCCAACACAAATCTGAAACACAAAATCATAATGGGACATGGTTAGCCCCATAAAAACTGTAAGTGACTCTTCCACTCCCTGTTAGGACTACAGATAAAAGCATCACCATCATAAATGTGGACACATTTTGGAGACGGAATACATAATGGTATCCCATCCATCATTTCAAAATAGCCATCAGCAATTACACCAATATGTCGTCAAATATGGTCAATACATTAGTCAACGTATCCCAAACATTACAGTGTGAATGCCTTCTATACATAAAACAACGGACATGTGTCATATCCAAACACAAATGTGTATCACATCGCACCGTTTGACCATGACAAATCACCTTTCCAAAGGTAAAAACATGAAGACATAAGGATAAATTTGCTCCATATTCTACGCATACAGCATGGGCGTCATAATTTGTTCACGTACATGAGTGCACACAATGCAGAGTCAAATACAAATGTATCCAAAAGTGTCTTAATATTTCGCCTTCAAAGTATATTTTACATCCACAATATTTTTGACTCTGCATCATGTGCACTACTGTACGTGTAAAAAAATTGACGCCCATGATGTATGCGTGATAAAATTGACGCTACATGGACAATATGTTGGTCATCTCATGTACATAATAAATTATTAATATTCATATCATATTTTTTCACTCTGCATCATGTGCACTACTGTACGTGTAAAAAAATTGACGCCCATTATGTATGCGTGGTAAAATTGACGCTACGTGGACAATATGTTGGTCATCTCATGTACATAAAAAATTATTAATATTCATATCATATTTTTTCACTCTGCATCATGTGCACTACTGTACGTGTAAAAAAATTGACGCCCATGATGTATGCGTGGTAAAATTTATGCTACATGGACAATATGTTGGTCATCTCATGTACATAAAAAATTATTAATATTCATATCATATTTTTTCACTCCGCATCATGTGCACTACTGTACGTGTAAAAAAATTGACGCCCATGATGTATGCGTGGTAAAATTGACGCTACATGGACAATATGTTGGTCATCTCATGTACATAAAAAATTATTAATATTCATATCATATTTTTTCACTCCGCATCATGTGCACTGTAATGCGTCAAAAAAAATGACGCACAACTGTGTATGCGTGAAAATATGACGCATAACGGGAAAATAAAAACGGCGGCCATTTTATGCAGGAAGTGATGTAATAGGATATCCTGTTTACCAAATCTGTACTGGGAGTTAACTTTCACTTTCACTTTGCAGTCTCAGATTTATCTAGACTGTGTGGTTGTGTGAAAGGTGTTGTCCTGTGTTTTACTGCTTTAGTGTCCTGTGTGCCTTGTATTTTGTCTTAGTGTCAATCTATTATTGGTGTATAACATTGTCTCAGTCTGTCTAGTCTTGTTTTGTCTATACCTGTGATAGTTTGTATTGTTTGTGGGAGTCTGTTGTGGGTAGCATAGTTTGGGGGGTTAGTTGGGCTATTTTTCTCCTTCTTCTTTTTCTTTCACACCTCTACCTTTCCCCATTTCCCACTTTTACTTTCATATTTCATTTGTCCATTTTTAGACCTCTCAATATGTCAGGTAGGCCTCGCCTGTCCAGGATGGGTGAAGACGAATTGAGGGGGGTTCATATGGCTAGTAAGCCATTTCCTCCCACTGATGCTGGAGGCTGGGGGCCGTGTGATACAGGGGTATCACACGGAGGCGAGGAAAATCCGGTGGGAGAAGGTGCGCCATCACCTGGTCCGGGTCTACGGGAGTCTGCGAAATGTCCATCAACTCAAGCACCGCTGGGCAGATCTGATCACCAGGGAACAGGACCTGCTGGACCACCTGGGACTCCGGATTGGTGGCCATGTTGGTGAGTACAAATCAATTACATGGGAATAATAGAAATCTGTGTGTGAACATGTGATGATTGTTAGCCAATCTGCAAAATAAGTAGCTGACTGTGTGTAATGCTAGGGAAACCTAGGCCCATGGTCATACACATAAATCCCCATTTTTGCAACACATGTACACACAATAACAGCAGTAAAATACAACATCTATTTGTATTTTGCTAAGTAGCCCCCTCTCTGCATCACAAAATGATGCAAATGCTGCGATACAAAGGTATACATATGTGTCCTAATGTGTATTTGTTGCAGAATGTGTATGAAGACCTATGCTACCAGTCCGATGGCTCATTTTTGCAACACATACCAGATGCCTGTAGCTGCATGTAATGTAGTGTTGCATTTGTGTCAGAAAAGCAACACGTGAACTGCTCTATTTGTACTCTACTGGTCATAATGGCCAGTGAGTACGTCATGTAGAAACAACATACCTACATATGTAGACGCCATAGCTAGACAGAAAATTGGAAACACATGATGATGCTATACATGTGTGTTGCCTTCACGTCACATGAAGTTAGTCATGTTGTCCACACATATGTCACATGTGTGTTTGGTTGCTGTGTGTTGAACCTGTCACATAGCCTGTTTGATTGTGAGTGGTCATGCAGTCCTCATGGAACCAGTTTTGGAATGTCTCTCTGGGATGCACATGCTGAGATGTATGGATAACATTATTGTTGGGGCATACTAATGGAGGATTAACTTGGACGACACATGACTGTCCTGGCCACTGCATGAGTGTAGTAGGTTGTGTCACTGGAGCAGGAGACTCATCCAATGATAATGTTGAATACAAAGTCATCCATGCAGGATGAGCATGTGTGAAAGTGTATCATTACCATGTCATATTCACACAGTGTCATTGTAACAGAAATTATTTGTCCGTTCACCCAGTCTGAGTATATTCTTCCTTTCATGCTTTACAGGTGGACCAGCCCCGTACACCGTGGGAGAGGTGGCCCATTTTGACGACCCCGATACCTACAGTGAGTGTCGCCTGAGTGCTATTTTCATTGTTTGGTAATGAAGCATGATGGATTACTGTGTGTTCAAGAGAATTCATGATTTGATGTGCTGGCCGTTCATTGGCTTGGTTGTTTTAGTGTGATATCAAATAGGAATAATGTTTCTGTAAAGCAATACCTAGTCATCTCTCAGATTGAGGGGCTGTAGGTCATTCAATTAGGGCGGCAATTGGGAATGGTATGACTCATTTGGAATACAATGGTCAATGTTAGACTTGGTCAGGGACTTGCCATTAACTGAGTCTGCATATCAGACTGACAGTCTCCCAGATAGCTTAGGCACATGGCTTTGATGACAAGTGCTTCTTCCTAGTTGAGGATGGACTGTGTACACTGTAGGTCGGATCTTCCGGGGGCATGTACTTCCACAAGGTGAACTCGAAGTGTGTGTGACTTGAGTGCAATGGCCTAGGTGTTCTGTCGAATCATGAGAATGGGTGTTCTACCTCCTCTGTGTGTGTTGTAAAACATGCCTCACTAATAGTATGTTATGTTGGGCTAAGTCATATCATTTTGACATGTGTGGACCTGGGATGTGACAAGGTTGGGCTGACTACAACGTGTTGCTAGCCCTTCATAGGTGTTGTGTGTGAAGGCACATACTTGTTGAACTTTCTGTACACTCCTGGGTGTGAATTGAACATGGGATTGTTGGTTGTTCTTCCCACACCACCCACAAAGACTGGGATGTTACTGTGAAACAGGGTACCTAGGACTGTAGCAACCAGTATGTTACACGTACTTAACACCTTTTGTGACTTGAGTTAGTACCTAGGGCCAGATGTAGCAAAATGTCTACACGTTGCAAATGGCATAAATTTCTGTTTGTGAGTTGCAAACGTCTGTTTCCTATTCCAAAATGTATTTGGTGGTCATGTACATATTAGCAAAATGCTTTTCAAAATGCAAATAATAAAGGGGTTTACCAGACCTACTTGCAACTCACAGTGGTAGGCAATCCCATTTGCAACCGAAAACGTGGTTGCAAAGTGAGTAGCTGTTATCATCCACTTGAAGTGGATGGTAACCAACTTGCTGACTGGAAGGGGTCCTCATTGTAAAACTTCACCTTTGTGAGTGGACCAAAATAATCCTGTGCAAAACAGCCAGTGGTCTAAGGGACCAATAATTACCGTGAAAATTTCCAAGTTGAATTGTTGTGATTTTTAACTAATTGCAACCATTTTCCTTTCAGGTAAACGGCCTACACTTGGGGAAAAATAACTTGCTTTATTTAAAAGCAGTCACGTCTATGGAGTTCTGCTGTTCCCAGCAGGCCTCCATCCCCGTGAGTGCCCATAGTTGCTAAGGTGGGGCAACTTGGAACCCACATCATTGATGTTCATGAGGTGGGTTTTAGGGACCCCATAGCGACTCGCAGACGGTGTCAGAGACACCGTTCTGCTTTGCAAATTGCTAGTTGATTTTTCAAAATTCCTACATCTGGCCCCTAGTGTGGACATATGATTCTGGGCCAGGGGTTCAATCTTAGCACACAACTAATTCCAAATGCCATTGAGTGAGGAGTGTGATTGTTATCACATAGAATGACATATGTAGTGAAGTCAGTATGCGGAAGAGCTGGTGCCATAATGTCTAATGCCTTAGGTATGATTTGGATGAGTAGTTTAGGGTGATGTCATCCATCATGTAGAGACATGGATATGCTATGTGTGATATGCCCTTATGTATGCATGATTCACATGTACTTCCTCTGAGCCTTTCCGTGAACTATGTTGTAACATTTGCTGCAACCAATACATTTCTAGTAATGGACAAATGACCCATTGTGGTATTCAACCCACTGTAAATTCAATGCTCAATATTGACCTTTTCTCTTCACAGCTGCAAACCTGAGTGCCGCAGATCGCGACCATTTCGAGCGCCGTGCGATGAGGTACAGGCACATCCTGCAGGTGCAGTGTGGGTATTGGAGGATGGCCCGCAGATATAATTCGGATCGGGCCTCCGGGGCGTGGTATGCCACACCACAGGCTCCCCCAACGGTGCCACCAACAACCACCGCCACTACATCCACCAGGTCTGCCCAAGTGGACCCAGCAACGGACCAAGCATCTTCCTCCAGACCTGGACCCAGCCGTGTGGTGGGAGCAGGGCTGTCCCGTGGCCACACAACTCCAGCAACAACATCCACCTCCACCGGCACGCAAACCAGCACTGACCCTCCTATCGACCCTGCGGCCTTCCAGGCATTGTCCCGAAAATTGGACAGGTTGATTCGAAAGGTTGACAACCTGACGGAGGACATGAATGAGGTCAAGAAGAAGGTGCGCTCCATCCGGCGCACACTACGGAGGGCAAATCAGTAGTCATTTTGCCCTCCTGAACTTTTACCCCTCCCCTCTCACCTCTTTCCTATTTCATACTGTTAGTTGGGTTTGGGGGGTTAGTTATAGGATAAGTATAGGAAATTAGCTTAGTTAGTGTTAGGTAAGAGGGTGGGGGGTCCTTATTCTTTCTATCTTATATTTTTGTGTGGGTGGGTGGGTGGGGGGCAATGTTGGGATTCCTGTTTAAAAAAAAAAAAAAAATGTAAAAATGTTTTACAAATAAATAAAAAATATTCAAAAAAATATATGTTTGTTTAGGATAGTATAGTATGTGTATAGGTTAGTAAGTGTTGTCCTGCATGTGTCTTGTCTCATAATGGTGGGTGGGGGGTTGATGTTTAGATCGTTTCGTTACATGTGTAGAGTAAGTTTAACTTAGGTTAGTTAGGGACAGTTGTGGGTTAGTAGTAGTCAGGTTAGATTAGTGTAGGTTTACCTTTCCCTTAGTTGCCTCTTTTATTACTACTTTGAAATAAAACAATTGTTAACCCTTTACATGATGCGGTAGGTGCTACCTTTTCATGGCCTTGACATCAGTGTAGCAGAAAGTTTTAGTATGACATTTGTGTCCTATGCTCGCTATCCCCACGCTATTGAGGTTTAACATGCCAGCTACCTGTGTGCTAACTTGGTAAGTATCCACCATGTGGGAGAGCCACCATTGGTAGTGTGCATTGATCATCAAGGTTTGGGGTTGGTATGTATCCTACTTCACAGAGAGTGCTTCCAGACTTGTTATTGTAGGTAAATAGATAGGTCGGACAGCAGTGTGAAGTTCAGGGAGATCTTTGTAGATGAGGATTTGTTCACACTCTTGTCTTGTTGCTGTCATTGCTGACCTACATCATGTGTGTACTGATTCAGCATGACTTTCCTTCATGGAAGTATACGCCGTAAGGGTGATTGATGCTGTGTAATTTGTTTATCATTCCTTTCATTTTACAGCATAATTTCTAATTTTAGTATTGCATGGTGCCTACATTTCTCAGCCACCATTAGTTGTCTAGAATAGCTATAGATGGTTCATCCTTCTGTCCAACACAGCATGATTGTGTGTGCTTAGTCCCTTCATCAGTTATTTTCCTCAGTATAGTAAAGCTATGATGCAATCCTGGCCACTGCACAGATGTTTCAGTATACATGAAATCAGGACAGTAGTATAGAGAATCGACATGGTTGCCACACAGCCACTTTGGAGTTATGTACTGCACAGTTGAAGTGTGAAATAACACAGAGACACAATAGGTGTGCAAGTGATATTTATTTTTAGGTGGTGTAGTGCAAAATGTCCATTCACAATGTTAGCTGTGTCCGTTCTGGTGCATTCTTACATGGTGATCCTACAGACGGGGTGTGGATGATGCTCCTGACATGCTGGGGTGATGTCACAGACAGTGCAGAGGAACAGGAATTGCCAAATAGTAGGAGAGAAACATTCACTGCCAATGGGGACAAGTCATACAGTGGATTGCCGAACAGTCATTGAGGGTAGTTGTAGTGAGACTGGCATGTGTCAAAACGTAGGACCTTGGTCAGAGTAGGCCATGGTGCAGGGACTAGGGCTTCCGGGTACTCTTGCGTGTGAATGTTATCTGTTCCATGTCTTCTTCTTCTGATGTGTGTGTTGCCTGATGTATCCTTGTTGTTGTTGGTTGTGAAGGGGCAACACACACCTCAGTGTTAGAAGACATGGAGGCAGACATCCCGGGGGCTGATCCCTGTCGAGTAATGAAGGGCAGTACTGCAGCAAGGAGGGCCTGCTGGTTTTTCAGAATGGCAGCCACATCCCGATGGTAGGCAGCCAGGTCGGCCCTGAGGGGTTCTATGTTGCATTCGTGCACACGTTGACTGGCTTGCAGTTGGAGTTGTTGTGTAAACTGGATGACAGCTGTGCAGATTTCCTTCTGTGTTTTTAAAAGTTCCTCCAAGAGCGATGTTCTGGCTTGCATTGCAGCTGCCTGATCAGCAGTTGACAACATGCACGAACGCACCCCCTCAAGGCTGGCTGCCATAGTTTGCATCCCCACCGCACCTCCTTGGCCAGCTCCCGCTGGACCCCAACGACTGTTCTTTCGAAGCTGGTGCCAGTGTCGTCAGAGTCCTCAGCTGTGTTGGAGCTGGCAGGTCTTACAATTGGGGTGGCGGGTGGTTCTACTGTGGTGGCTGCTTCTTCTGTGCTCCTCCTTGTGACTGAAGGTGGGGTTTTGAGGCTTTCAAGGACCATGTCAATGGTCTCTTGTGGGACGTTGATGGTCTTGTCATCCATGTCATCAGGGAACTCATGGACAGGCATATCGGCAGGAGATCCGTGTTCCTCTGCAATGAAACAGGGTACAATTAGTGTGTCTGTGTTGTGACAATTTTGCACTAAGATACAAGCCTTTGGATGCCTTAACTTTGTACTCTGTGTTTGTCTTGGTATCTGCTGTCCGTCATAGGGCATTGTTGTAGGCCTATGGCCCACCTGTGTGTCACATGTATGATATGGAGCTATCAGACATGTCTGCCAGGTCGCCTCTAGGTGTTGCTTTGTAATTATTTAGGAATAGGCGTGTTTTTGTCCTGCTCCTCCCTCGGTGTTTCACTATTGTTATGGAGGGACATTTTGTTGGGTGGGCTCTCATTATCCTACATGTGATTCTTGGCTTTCTAGGCAGCAGGATAGCTAATGGTGTGGGGGACTAAGTTTGACCCACTTGTAAATAACTCTGTCACCCAGATATTCAATTTCAAATCAAATCAAATCATTAACATTTATAAAGCGCGCTACTCACCCGTGCGGGTCTCAAGGCGCTAGGGGGGAAAGGGGGGGTTATCGCTGCTCGAACAGCCAAGTCTTTAGGAGTCTCCGGAAAGCGGAGTGGTCCTGGGTGGTCCTGAGGCTGGTGGGGAGGGAGTTCCAGGTCTTGGCCGCCAGGAAGGAGAAAGATCTCCCACCCGCCGTGGAGCGGCGGGTGCGAGGGACGGCAGCAAGTGCGAGGCCAGCGGAGCGGAGGGGGCGGGTGGGGACGTAGAAGCTGAGGCGTCTGTTGAGGTATTCCGGTCCCTTGTTGTGGAGGGCTTTGTGTGCGTGGGTGAGAAGACGGAAGGTGATCCTTTTGCTGACTGGGAGCCAATGCAGGTGTCTCAGGTGTGCGGAGATGTGGCTGTTGCGGGGTACGTCGAGGATGAGGCGGGCCCAGGCGTTTTGGATGCGTTGCAGGCGGTTTTGGAGTTTGGCTGTGGTCCCGGCGTAGAGGGTGTTGCCGTAGTCCAGGCGGCTCGTGACGAGGGCGTGGGTCACGGTTTTTCTGGTGTCGGCGGGGATCCAGCGGAAGATCTTACGGAGCATGCGGAGAGTGAGGAAGCAGGCGGAGGACACGGCGTTGACTTGCTTGGTCATGGTGAGAAGAGGGTCCAAGATGAAGCCGAGGTTGCGGGCGTGGTCTGCGGGGGTCGGTGCGGTGCCGAGGGCCACCAGGAGTCGTCCCAGGCGGACGGGGTGTTGCCGAGGATGAGGACTTCCGTTTTTTCAGAGTTCAGCTTTAGGCGGCTGAGCCTCATCCAATCTGCGAGGTCCTTCATACCCTCTTGTAGGTTGGTCTTGGCGCTGGCGGGGTCCTTGGTGAGGGAGAGTACAAGTTGGGTGTCGTCGGCGTAGGAGGTGATGATGATGTCGTGCTTGCGTACGATGTCGGCGAGGGGGCTCATGTAGACATTGAAGAGTGTCGGGCTGAGCGATGAGCCTTGAGGTACGCCGCAGATGATCTTGGTGGGTTCTGAGCGAAACGGAGGGAGGTAAACTCTTTGGGAGCGGTTAGCGAGGAAGGAGGCGATCCAGTCCAGGGCCTGGCCTTGGATCCCGGTGGAGCGTAGGCGGGTGATTAGGGTGCGGTGACAGACGGTGTCAAAGGCAGCCGAGAGGTCGAGGAGAATGAGGGCGACTGTTTCACCGTTGTCCATCAGGGTTCTGATGTCGTCTGTGACTGAGATGAGGGCGGTTTCCGTGCTGTGGTTGGTTCGGAATCCGGTTTGTGAAGGGTCGAGCAGGTTGTTGTCTTCCAGGAAGGTGGTCAGCTGTTTGTTGACGGTCTTTTCTATTACCTTGGCTGGGAAAGGTAGAAGAGAGATGGGGCGGAAGTTTTTCAGGTCGCTTGGGTCAGCCGTAGGTTTCTTTAGTAGGGCGTTGACTTCAGCGTGCTTCCAGCATTCGGGGAAGGTAGCAGAAGAAAAAGAAGAGTTGATGACGGTCTGGAGGTGCGGGGCGATGATGTCGTCGGCTTTGTTAAAGATGAAGTGCGGGCAGGGGTCCGAAGGGGCGCCGGAGTGGATAGAGTTCATGATGGATTTGGTTTCTTCCGTGTTGATGTGGGTCCAGTTGTTGAGGGTGATGTCCGAGGAAGCGGGTTCAGTGGTGTATGGTTGGGTCTGGTGTCCGAAGCTGTCGTGGAGGTCGCTGATCTTGCGATGGAAGAAGGTGGCGAGGGATTCGCACAAATCCTGTGAGGGCGTGACGGCGTTGGCGCTGGCGCTGGGGTTGGAGAACTCTTTGACGATGCTGAAGAGTTCTCTGCTGTTGTGGCTGTTTTTGTCTAGTCTGTCGGTGAAAAAGTTCATTTTGGCAGTGCGGATCAGGTGGTGGTGTTCTCGTGTAGCGTTCTTGAGGGCGGTCATGTTGTCAGCGGTGTGGTCCTTGCGCCAGGCCTTCTCAAGGGCACGACAAGTTTTCTTTGATTCTTTGAGGGTGTCGGAGAACCAGAGAGGTTTTTTGGTGTTGGTCTGTCGATGCGTGCGTTTGAGGGGAGCAAGGTTGTCAGCGCAGTTGGAGATCCAGTTTGTGAGGTTGAGAGCTGCGTCGTTGGGGTCGGTGGTGAGGGTGGGTTGGTTGGCTTTAGCTCAGGCAGACTAGCAGTGCCTCTGGTCTCCCACATCAAAGGAATGTTTAGACAACCGAGCGCATGACATCTTTGGAACTTCTCAGGGAAGTGGTGGTCACTCAGATCCTACACAATTCGATCTTTTCCGGTATGTTCCCATTCACAAATGACAAAGACAGTATTTGTTTAATATGAAGTTTCATTGTACAACTGAGTTGTAGAAATTTAGGTGTGAGCCCCAATAACCCAAACAATACACACTGTTAGAATTGAAATAGTCCGCAGGAGAGTAATACATTAGTACACAGCTATCATGGTGCCTAACAGTTTCTACTCTCCCTCTGCTTGTTCTATGTATAGCACAGCATGTTAAGTTTGGAGCTTGCCTGTCTGAATCACAGGGGAGACATCATCCCTCATATCAGAGGAATGGGCTGGGATCTGGTTGTCCATCAGCAGCAAGGCAGGCAGCATCTAGTTGTGATTTTCTGTTTGGAAACTCCCCCATGCGTGTCTTGGGACGAGGAAGTGAATTTAAAAGACATATGTCATGGTGATGACAAAGTTTCCCTACGCAGGAATGCCAAACCTTAACCCCTACCACATCTATCAGCAATGTACCAGACGGTATCCTTGACTGGGGCACAGAGTGAATATATTCTGGCAAACTCCAGTGCAGAAGTAGGCAAAACAGTGTGATTTGACTAATTGACAACACCTTAGGACTGACTATTTGATACATTAACTGATAGGAAGGGCAATGAGATTCATTTAGTGCAAAGTGCTCTGAGGCTCTTAGATGTGAGCAAATGAGTATAAGTACATTCAGGGTAAGATGCACAAAGGCCTCCAGCCTGAGGCTAATGCGCAAAGTATACGTTTCACTTGCCACACTACACTTTGACTCACTGTGGGTGTTGTGACTGCCCTGCCAGCACACTTGCCTCTCAAGCCCTGCCCCATACACTTTTTATTCACATTGCATGATCTGTACATGTTACGTGGCATTACCTATACATGTCAATGTTAGGATGTGGTATGGATGTAAACATTGTTAATGTTTGAATATGATGGGGTATCATGTGTTTCTTACTGGATTGGCCTGTTTATCGTATGAATGTCCTATTTGTTTGTCAGACTGTGAAGATGTGTTTCAGTGACCAGTTGCCTGTGTCCCCTCCTCAATGTTGTTGTCTGAGCAGTATGACATTAGTGATGTAGCCTTGTTAGCCAGGCACATGAGGGACCCTGACATATGCAGCATGTGTGTGTTGTTGGTGCTGTGTGGCTCCTATTGCTGTTTACTTAGGCTTATGTATGTGTCAGTTATGGACATTCGGCATTTGAGTGTACTGGTACCTTTGTCTTATTTCTAGGAGTAGTTGCAGATGTCATCCTCACCCCCTAATTTAGGTATGTATGTTCCAGGGTGGGGTTCCTGCCATTTGGTACTATAGCTGCACAGAGATGAGAGGTGTTATTGTCAACTGTTGTGGCAGTTACGTTGCAGTTGTTGTATTTGCTACTGCATTACAGGTAGGGACCTAGTTGATGTAGAATAGATTTTGCAATACAAGTGCCTGAATGTGGATTTGAGGTAGTGTCCTTCCCACCTGTCACTGCTTTCCCTTGGCTCTCTTGTTGTAATTACAGGATGTCCCCGTGGGACTGTTGTTGTTGCTGTATTTTGTCGTGCCCCAGCTTCGGTCAGTACTGGGCATGCCCCCC
Organism: Pleurodeles waltl; assembly: GCF_031143425.1. Lineage (NCBI taxonomy): Eukaryota > Metazoa > Chordata > Amphibia > Caudata > Salamandridae > Pleurodeles > Pleurodeles waltl. The sequence continues at coordinate 958,669,528 of NC_090447.1, read as the reverse complement.
TGCCGTGCCCCTTTCCCCATGCCACTTCATATATGTGCTAAGTTACATGCATTGTGTAGTAGGTATCCCCCCCCTGCTTACAGTCCCCATTATTGCATTTGAATTCCCCATGCGACTTACCCTGCATGTGCGTTGTGTCGTGGTAGTCTGCGCTGTCCAGTCCTTGAATCCCTGTGACGATCTCCTCCGGGATGACGGCTGCGACCATCTCCTCCATGTGGTCCAGGGCCTCCTGTTGTGCTGGACTGCCCCCTCCAGTCTGCATTGCTGCCTTCCTGTTCCTGGCCATTTTCTCTTTGGTCCTACGTTTGTAGTCATGCCAGCGTTTCTTACACTCGGTGACTGTCCGGCGTTCTTCAGCCACACTGTTAATCTTGTCCACAATTTGTTTCCAGATGGCCTCTCTCCTTAGCTAGAATAGAACCTGAATACTTGAAGAGCATATCTTGATTTGTTACTTGCAAAAAGAAAGGCAGTTGCGATGAACCAGCTTTACATGAAATTGCTCCAGACTCTCTAATAAATGAACTCTTGCATAATTAAAACATTGAATGCTGCATTACTTAAAGCAGTTAGTTGTTATAAAGAAATGTACTAGTTATCTTGCATGCTATTGAATGTAGTGGTTCTTGAACTGGAATTGTTTATTACTTTCTGAGGAATAATGTGTGGTGACTAGAACATATTTAGATAGCATATTTTATTATCATACTATGACTTTTTTTGTTTGGGAAACATCCTAAATAAACTCTCATAACAAAAATGTGATCTAACCCAACAAGAAAATAGTACAAGTATACATAGGACTGCTGTAAATGTTTAAAGTAAAGAATTGATATGAACGGGAAGTTCTAATTTATACGTGAAAACTTACTTTAAATTGTATTCAGTGTTTGCTTGCCATATCGAGCATTGAAGAACATCAGCCTGGTGTCTTTAGCTACAAGACAGAGCAAATAGAGGACTGTAGACCACACCACGCACAACATCTGCTGCTGCCCAACTTCATATCTCTGGTTCTTTTATTCCATTCACCCTTCCTTCATCAGTGCGGTTCTGGCTTCCTGGTCTACCTTCGCGAGGTCAGGAGTAAGCAGGAATGAGAATACACATGGTTCTCGCTTTGAAATACACAGTTTAATGTTAGTGTCCTTAGCCTTGACAATTAGCCATATTCCCATCTTTTCCATCCTTATTTTTCCCTCTGTGCAGTTCAGGGCTTCATCTTAGCATAATATTCCCAAAATATTACCCAACTATGTATTGTCTTGTGCTGAATTAGTAGCAATGTTTTAAATTCATTTAGTTACAATAGACTCATGATGGGGCCTTTGGAATAATTGGCATGCATTTTTCTATTGTTCAACACAGGCAGTGAGGAACATGCAAGTTGTTCTTTTGGATACATCTTAATCTGCTTTTTTGGCAGGCAAGATATGTTAATCAATGTATGAATACATGCATAAATGCAACAATTTATAGTTTTCATGCTTTGAGTGGTACACTGTTATAAGTAGCCATACTTGCTTTAGCCTGTGATTATATTTATCTTTTTTACATATCTGTTGGAGAATGGCCTTCTTTGAAGGGTCACCCCAAACGTTTTGCCTTCCTCCTCCTCTTTTTCTGACCTTATTTTTGTTGGCTTTAGGACTCTGGACACTTTACTACTGCTAGCCAGTGCTAAAGTGTCTGTGCTCTTTCCCTATAAACATGGTAACATTGACTCCTATCCAATTGGCATATTTAACTTACCTATAATTCCCTGGTAAAGTGCACTAAATGTGCAAAGGACCTATAAATTAAATGGTACTAGAGGGCCTACAGCACAGATTGTGCCACCCATATCAGTGGTACCTTTACCATGTTTCAGACCTGCCATTGCAAGGCCTTTGTGTGCAGTTTCACTGCCACTTTGACTTTTCAATTAAAATTACTTGCCAATCCTTAAACTCCCATTTTTCTACATATAGGTCACCCCTAAGGTAGGCCCTAAGTAACCCACAGGACAAAGTGCTATGTAAGTAAAAGGCAGGACATATAGGCCCTCATTACAACCCTGGCGGTAAATCCTGCTTACCGCCGTGCAGAAGACCACCAACATACCGCTGCTGCAGCGGAATTCCGCTACAGGTATTACGACTCACAGCCCGGAACCTGCCACAATACAGACACCCAACAAGTCCGCCACACCAAAGGTCAGCGATAAACTGGCAATAACAAAACCGACACCGGCACACCAACAGGAATACGCCCACAGTATCACGACCCACAAATCAACGTGGCGGTCTTTTAACCGCGGAAATCCATTGGCGGTACACACCGCTGCGCTCAAAATACACACAAATTTACAAAACACAACCACATTGGACAATTCGAAAGACACACAGCTGATACACATACACACACCACACACACACACCCAATCCAGTATAAAGCACACATCCACATCTCCCACAAACCCTTACTACCAGAATTTTGATAGCATGCCAGAGAGAGACACTACTTTAAACAACAACAGCATCCACAGACACACAACACCATCACTTACACAACATCCACGCACCTCAAACAACACACACTAACACACCCCCTCACACATCACAACAGACACCACCTCACACATCACCCACACCACATCATGGCACCTCAACGACACCCCAGGTTTTCTGAGGAGGAGCTCAGGGTCATGGTGGCGGAAATGGTCTGGGTAGAGCCACAGCTATTCGGATCACAGGTGCAGCAGACCTCCATTGCAAGGAAGATGGAGCTATGGCACAGAATTGTCAACAGGGTCAACGCAGTGGGACAGCATCCAAGAACTAGGGATGACATCAGAAAGCAGTGGAATGACCTACGGGGGAAGGTGCATTCTGTGGTCTCCAGACACCAGATTGCTGTACAGAGGACTGGCGGTGGACCCCCACCTCCTCCCCCACAGCTAACAACATGGGAGGAGCAAGTCTTGGCAATACTGCATCCTGAGGGCCTCGCAGGAGTAGCGGAAGGATTGGACTCTGGTAAGGCAAATCTTTACTACCTTATCCCCCACCCCACCTGCATGCCATCACATACTCCCATCCTTACCCTCACACCCATCACCCAACAACCCACAGATACCTCACCAACATAACCCACACAACCGAAAACCAAGCCCTGCATGTGACACCAATGCATGGACAACCATCACCCAAGCATGTCCACTACAGAGACTCACACATGCCCCACAATCACCAATCACACAAGGACCAAGCCAATAATGCAAGCACTAGAGCAGAGGGTCAACCATCCATTGCACACGATGGCACACACAGATACAATAATTATGCATTTACACCCCAACAGGACCACTACCCAATGTCACCGGACAGGAGGTGCCAGACATATCCAGTCCCCCCACAGAAGAGGCCCACAGTGATGACAGCAGCTCTGCACAACTGGATCAAGATGACCAGCCCGGCCCATCGGGGACCTCAGGCCAGTCGGTTCCCCTGACACTGTCACAAGCCACCACAGAGCCTCCCCCCTCAGGAAACACCAGCTCAGCACCCACCCAGCGGGCCCATCCCTCTGTCCCCAGGACACGTCAAGCAGCAGTGTGTACACCACAACAGGGAACCCAGGCAAACCCACCAACCCAAGAAAATCAGGGACCTGGGGGCAGTGGGCACACGGTTCAGGGGACAGAGGCACAGGATAACAGGGAAACTGGGAGGACTGCTAAGCGACATGAGGAGGACAGGCCCAGGGAACCCACTCTCCACGAGGCACTCTCCAACATCATGGGAGCTTACCATCATTCCCAGGAGACAATGGCAACGGTACTGGCCAAGTTTCAGGAGACCCAGCGGCTGCAGGAGGAACACTACCTTGGGATCAGGGAGGACTTGAAGTCCATTAAAACCACCCTGGGCCGATTGCAGGGGTGCTGGCAGACCTTGTGAACACCAGGAGGGACACAGTGGCACAAGGGGCCCCTGACACTAGCCTGGACGATGAACAGCCCTCCACCTCTGCCGACGCTAGTGGACAGGAGGCACTGCCACAGGAACAACAGGACACCAGCACCCCTCCCCCTGCAGATGGAGAACCACCCCACAAAACGGTCACTGAGATCCAGGAACAAGACAGAGAACATTGCCAAGACCCCCGCCAGGAAATTAGACCCCCCTGAATGTCACCCTTCTGTGCACTATGTCACTCTGTCCATCCTTAAACGGCCATTGCTCTACTTCCTATGCCCCTTTGGACAATACACCTGTGAAACAAATAGACTGGACTCTGCCATGGACATTCCTCCACCATCCTCTCAGCCCATTTACAACCCCCTCCACTTATTAGCACAGGAATAAACACACTTCAATCACAAAACAATCTGGAGTCAGTCTGTGCTTTCACAAATGTGTAATTGCAATAACTATGGAATATAGCAATGTCAATTTACTTGTTCACATACCAATGTAACACAGCTGTAGGCCAGCAGTAAACATAGCAGAGGGCACAAAGTGGGACCCAAATCTGTGAAATGGAAAGTCAAAGTGACAAGTCACGGTCCATACACTAAATGAAAATGACACACCTATGCTAGTTTTAACAATAGAATGAGATGTGGGAAGCAGTGGCATCTTCTTACCTGTGTCTCAATGGAAGTATTGCATGATGATGTTGTTTCGGTTGTCGATATCCTCTTCTTTTGCCTTCTCTTCTTCACTGTCCACAGCTGCCATAGGACCAACATCTAGCCCATCCACCTGCAGAAAAGGCACCTGGCGTCGCAAAGCCAGGTTGTGCAGCATTCAGTAGGCCACGATTATCTGGCACACCTTCTTCATGAGTAGTATAGTGAGCCACCTGTCAGATGGAGGCAACGGAATCTGGCCTTCAGGAGGCCGAAGGTGCATTCGATCACCCTCCTAGTTCACCCATGTGCCTCACTGTAGCGTTCCTATGCCCTTGTCCTGGGATTCCTCACTGGGGTCAGTAGCCATGACAGGTTGGGGTAACCAGAGTCACCTGCAAATGTCGGGGGACATATGTTAGACACACACTAACCCTTAGGGACAGCCCCCAGACCCAGAAACCTATGTCAACCGTATTGGGACCTTGGCCTCACCTTTTAGCCAAACAAGGTGCCTCTGGCCCATCACATAAGGGATGCTTCTATTCCTCAAAATGTAAGAGTCGTGCACAGAGACAGGATACTTGGCATTCACATGGGAGATGTACTGGTCTGCCAAATACACCATCTGCACATTCATAGCATGGTAGCTCTTCTGGTTTCTGTACACCTGTTCATTTCTGCGGGGGTCCAAATGCCACATGTGTACCATCAATGGCACCAATGATGTTTGGGATACGTCCCAGGGCATAGAAGTCACCTTTCACTGTGGGCAAATCCTCCACCTGAGGGAAAACAATATAGCTGCACATGTGTTTCAGCAGGGCAGACAAGACTCTGGACAACACGTTAGAAAACATGGTCTGGGACATCCCTGATGCCATGGCCACTGTTGTTTGAAAAGACCCACTGGGGGTCCTGCACGAGAGAGGGGATTCCTATGGGATGGCGGATAGCTGACATCAGGTCCGTCTCCAACTGGGCACACAGTTCCTGGATTGTTGCACGATCAAGTCTGTATGTGACCAGAATGTGTCTCTCTTCCATTGTCAACAGGTCCACCAGGGGTCTCTGCACCGGAGTTTGTTGCCATCTCATCACCTGCCACAGCGGACGTGCCCTATGGAGGAGAACAGCGAGCAGAGAGTCATCCCACACTGAGGTATCACAATGTCTTATTTTCAGAAACTTTATTAATCCGCAATGTGCCGCTATCTCTCTATATTCTCGGCCTAGATAGGTGTAACACAGTTAACATCCATCCCATGAGGCCTCCTGAAATGGCGGCTGCCTGACCTATAAGTTGGGACAAGGGGATATGAGGTAACTGCGCTGGCATTGTACACCGTCGCGGCGGGCGGTCGATAACCGCGTTACAATTCTGCATTGGTTAACATTGGGCCCTATGGGTCTCAGGAGCCAATGACGATGTACGCCGGCAGTGATGGTATGCACCACTGCGGCCATGACCGCCATTTTCTATCTGTTCCTTCACTCGATACCTGACCTTCAACAGGAGAGGACCTATACTGCAAGTGCTGCTGTGACCTGTGTCTGGAAGCAACAATGGCTATAGTGTCTGGGAAAAGGGCCCCTGCCTTCACTTCGGATGAGTTGGAGAAACTAGTGGATGGGGTCCTCCCCCAGTACACGCAGCTGTACGGTCCGCACCACCACGGACGTAACCGCCATTTTCTGCCTGTTCACTCACTTGATACCTGACCTTCAACAGGAGAGGATGTCCTCTGCAAGTGCTGCTGTGACCTCAGTCTGAAGCGACAATGGCTCATGTGTCTGGGGAAAGGACCCCTGCCTTCACTTTGGAGAAGTTGGAGAAACTAGTGGATGGGGTCCTCCCCCAGTACACGCAACTGTAAGGTCCTCCAGACAAACAGGTGAGTACACTGTGAGCATGCTGCATGGGGAATGCCTCTTTTGAGTGGTGTGGATGGAAGATACATGGGGGGGCTGAGGCCTGCGTGTGCGGGTGGGGAGTGTATGTACGTCTGGGCCAGGGTGGGAACTGGGGGGCAATGAGTATGACGGTCCGGACAGGTAAATGATTTCCTTTCCCCCTGTACCATTCTTCTAGGCCCACCAGAAGAAGGGTATTTGGCATGCCATCGCCAAGGACGTCCGGACCCTGGGGATCTACCACAGACGGAGCACCCACTGCCGTAAAAGATGGGAGGACCTGCGCAGCTGGAGCTAGAAGATGGCGGAGGCCCTGCTGGGGATGGCCTCCCAACGTGGGAGGGGTGCCCGTCGCACCATGACCCCCCTGATGTTCCAGATCCTGGCGGTGGCCTATCCGGAGTTGGATGGGCGCTTGAAGGCATCACAGCAGCCACAAGGGGGTGAGTACACTCTCATTCAGCTGACTCAGCGTGCATAATGAGGTGTCTGGGTGGGGAAGGTGGGCAGTGGGTTCCCCTAGGCCAGGGCAAAGTTGGTAGGCAAGGTCCCTTGTGAGGCAGGCTAAGTGGCACCCCAACCCCACCAGTGGTAAGGGCCATCTGCACCTAGTCAGGCTCCTGTGACTTCCAGGTGTCCCGCAATTGGTCTTAGGCCTCGTACCCCATGGTCAGCTGAAATTTCTAGGAAATGTTAGTGCATGGCGTAGTGCAGAGGGCTGCTCCCTGTGTGTTGTGTCCGCCAACAGTAGTGGTGTTGCATGCACTGAACATGTCTTTCTTCTGTCTCCCCCCCCTTTTTGTGGTCTCCCTGTTCTTGTGTGCAATACCATCATCAGGCAGAGGAGCATTGGCACCGGAGCAGGAGGGAGCTGCAACCCACTTGGCCTTGGAGGGTGAAACAACAGAGTCTGAAGCCACCAGTGGGACGGAGGGCAAGGGGATGCTGCACGGCGGGAACAGGAGCAGACAGCAGTGACAGCGACTCCTCCTCTGATGGGATCTCCCTTCCAGTGGCGGGCACCTCTGTGCCCACCACATCAACAGGTACAACCACCAACCCCCCTACCAGCACCTCCCTCCCAGCAGCCCCTCAGCGTGTGTCCCGTGCCCGCTCACCCAGGAGGGTGGGCATCTCCTTCGCCCCAGGCACCTCAGGCCCTGCCCCAGTCAGCCCTGCTGCCTTCAGTGAGGCGGCTATTGACCTCCTGAGATCCCTCACTGTTGGGCAATCTACCATTGTGAATGCCATCCAGGGTGTAGAGAGGGATTTGCAACAAACAAATGCATACCTGGAGGGCATTCATTCTGGGCAGGCCGCCCAACAGAGAGCATTTCAGGCTCTGGCCTCAGCACTGATGGCAGCCATGGTCCCTGTGTCCAGCCTCCCCCCTCCAACTTCCTCCACCCAGACCCAATCCCCTGGACCTCAGCCTATCCCAAGCACACCATCAGACCAGCATGCACATTCATCAACACAAAGGAGTGGACATGGCAAACATACGCACCACACATCCCACAGGCACTCACACAAGCACCATCCCATGCAGACACAGCAACATCCACTGCGTCTGCCTCCTCCACATCTTTCTCCTCCCACCCTGTCTCATCCCAACTCACACCTGCATACAGTACATCCTCAGCCACTGCCTCCATCACCAGCACGCCCATCACCACACACCACTCACGTCCACTCACCACCCCCACTACCATTCACACATCCCCAGTGTCCTCTCCCAGTGTGTCTGTGAGCCTTCCTCCCAAAGTATACAAACGCAGGCACACACCCACCCAACAGTCATCCACCTCACAACAGCCTCCGGCCCATGCACCTTCACCCAAATTCAGCAGACGTACACCTCCTACAACCACTACCTCTACCTCCACTCCCAAACCCCCTCCATCTTCCCGTCCCAGTCTGTCTAAAAAACTCTTCCTGGCTAACATTGACCTCTTCCCTACACCTCCCCCCGTCCTTTCCCCAGGGCCAGGCTTTCCAGGCCCCAGCCCAGCACCTCAGCCACCAAATCCCCAGGCACAGTGGTGCCAGCAACTGGGGGTCCTGGAGTGCGCCACCCATCAGGGCTGCCAGTGTACCATGTAACTAGGGCAAGGACATTCCACCACCTGCCAAGGTGAAAAAGGTGCCCACATCCCGGAAGGAGAAGCCGAAAGTACCAGCCACCAAGGGCTCAGCAAAAACCAAAGGGGATAGTGGCAAGACAACTGTGGCACCATCAAAGCTGGGTAAGGGCCACAAGCTAAAGAGCAGGTCAGGAGAGGGCATGGTGGCACCGACTGAGGGACCAGTGTCACACTTCCTGTCCACGACCACGCCAACCTGTACGGTGGTTAGCACCGCTAGCTGCCCCGCCACCACAACCGCCAGCTGCACCACCACCTGCACGACCCCCGGCACGTCTACAGCCTCAGCGACAGTCACCAGCCTCTTCCCCAGTGGGCAGCCGTCCAAAGCTGCAGGAAACGTCCTGCTGTGTCCCTCTACAGGTGCTGACCCATGCACCGCCGCCAGCACCGCCGTGACAGATACCGCCGAAGGCACAGCCACCTGCACCGCCCCGGCATTTCTACAGCCATAGCGACAGTCCCCTGCCTCTTTCCCATCTGAGGCTGCAGGAAACGTTCTGCTGTGTCCCTCTGCAGGTGCTGACCCATGAACCACCGCCAACACCGCCGCAAGCACTGCCGCAAAAGACACCGCTGCAAGCACCGCCACCGGCCCCGTGGCGTCCTCGGACAAAGGCACCACCGCTGACATGGCTACCATCCCCACTGGTCAGTTGTCTGAGGCTGGATGAGAGTTCCTGGACCCTGGGCAGCTTCCATGAAGCATTTCTTCCATCACTGTTTACACCTGCAGGTGAAAGGTGCAGCCGCAGCAGTGTGGGGTATGTCGCTGCTTCCATGGCGTATCATGCTACCTGAACCTCGCAAATCTCGTGACACGCACACACAGGTGAGGGAATTGTACCGGCCACACTGCACGTGGAGCATTCTGGGCACCAGGCCCCCTCCAGAACCAGTGGAGAATGACATCCACTACCTCAGTCCTTGGCAGGATGGAGCACTCTGGGCACCAGGCCCCCTCCAGAACCAGTGGAGAATGACATCCACTACCTCAGTCCTTGGCAGGAGGAAGCACTCTGGGCATCAGGCCCCCTCCAGAACCAGTGGAGAATCACATCCACTTGAGAGACTGTTGCTTTGCACTCCTCAAGATGAAGCAGTGGGCAAACCACCCACTGGAGTAACTTGAGAGACTGGCCTTTGCCCTCCCCAGGATGAAGCAGTGGGCAAACCACCCACTGGAGAGACTTGAGAGACTGTGGCTTTGCACTCCCCAGGATGAAGCAGTGGGCAAACCACCCACTGGAGAGACTTGAGAGACTGTGGCTTTGCACTCCCCTGGATAAAGCAGTGGGAAACCACCCACTGGAGAGACTTGAGACTCTGTGGCTTTGCACTCCCCAGGATGAAGCAGTGGGCAAATCACCCACTGGAGAGAATTGAGAGACTGTGGCTTTGCACTCCATAGGATGAAGCAGTGGGCAAACCACCCACTGGAGAGACTTGAGAGACTGTGGCTTTGCATTCCCCAGGATACATCAATGGGCATGGAGCCCCCTCGTGCAGCAGTGGCATCGTGCGTTCATCAGGCTGAGGTGCCTCCCTCCCCCTGAGATGCCTGTATATTTTCGATCTGATGCCCCAGTAGGGTTCTCTCCGTTTCCAGTCAGTTATCATGTGTGGGCCTCGCCAATGCATTTTGGGCCCAGTTGTCCACGGACAATGATTAGTGCACTGTCCAGACTTTTGTAGTTGGTGTACATATTTGTATATACTGAATTTTGGAATAATGGATTTTTCTTGATTACAATGGTTACAATCATTTCCTTTTGTCCTTGCGTTCTTCCAGGGGGTGAAGGGGTGTATATGTAATGTTGCTGCATGTATTTGTGTGTCTGTTGTTGTGTGTGAGGGCGAGGGTGTGGGTGTTGCGTGTTGGGTGTGTGTGTGTCACTCTCTTTCCTCCCCCTCCACCCCTGTGTTGTAGGTGCAGTACTCACCGTGGTCACCGCCGCCGCCGCCGTTCGTACTCCTGGTAGAAGAGGAGGTAAACCAACATGGGCAGTACGTGTAGTTCGGGCTCCATCGCTTCCTGGTTCCTCATTGGGTGTCGAGAGGTGAGTGTTTTCCCTTCTGTGTACTGTTTCCGCCGTGCTTTGGATAGCGTTGGTTCCACCCAGGAAAAGGTGGCGGATAGGCCTCTTATAATAGGGTGGGCAGTACTTTGTCTCCCGCCTGTCTGTTGGCTGAGACCGCTGCGCTGTTTGTTTCTACTGCCGTGGCGGTCGGAGTGTTAAAGTGGCTTTCAATGTTGGCGTTTTCCCCCACGGTCGTAATCCCATTTTTTTCCCGCCGGCCTGTTTGCGGTATTACCGCCGCTTTAACACCGACCATTAGGGTTGTAATGAGGGCCATAGTTATGTGTTGTACATGTCCTGGTAATGAAAAACTCACAAATTTATTTTTACTACTGTGAGGCCTGCTCCTCTCATAGGTCAACATTAGAACTTCCCTCATAAACTTTTAAGTGGTAGATTCTGATCTAAAAGGAGTAGCTCTGTCATGTTTAGTATGGCCAGAATGGTAATAGAAAATCATGCTTACTGGTAAAGTTGGATTTTATATTTCTCTTTTAGAAATGAGACTTTTAGAAAGTAGGCATTTCTCTGCACTTACTGCCATGTGTGCCTTACAGCCTGTCTCCAGTCCATGTCTGGTATGTGCTGTTTGACAGCTCCCCTTGTGCATTCTAGCCAGACAGCCATAAACACAGGACACTCATCTGCATCACTTAGATTTCAAAGGCCAGTGGCCTGCCCTCAGACAAATGACTGATAACCTCCCACAGATATCCTGGTAGACAGGGTTAAGTAGAAAGGGGACCATGTGCACTTGAAAACCACTATTTGAAGTTTTCCCCACTTCAAAGACACTTCTGGGTGTATATATACTGGGTCTCTGACCCATCAAATCATTCACTTCTGGACCTGCAACTGAACTCTTTCAGAGGGACTGCCTGGCTGCCCAAAGGACTCACTTGGACTGCTTTGCTGAAAAAGACTGCTGCCCTGCTTGGTGCCTTGCTGCCTGCTGACTCCTGACTTTGCTGGAAGGACTCTGCCTTCCCCACAAGTGCCCTCCAAGGACTTGGATTGAGATTTCTCCCTGCTCTGAAGTCTCAGGGTCACAAAGACTTCACCAAAGAGAAGAAAATCCCTGTGCATCAGAAAATCAATGCAACGCCTACCGGAATCGATGCAGCACCTGCCTCACGGCTGAAAAATCACTGCCTCACCTACCGGATTGATGCAGCAACTGCTCCTTCTTACTAGGGTCAAAAGAATTTTCAATGCATCGTCTCTGGGCATCAAAGTATCCCTGCATCGCAGTGTGGAACCAAGGCGGCTCTCCTAGAAATCAACACATCACCTTGCAGTGTGGAAAGAAGCAAAGAATTGCCTGTGCCGCTTTGGAACATCCAACACAAAGCCTTATTTTTCAATGCATCTCCTCGGAACCAAGGCTGCCCTCCTGTAAATCGATGCATCACCTTGCAGCATGGAAAGAAAAAACAAATCATCTTTGAAATGCTGGAAAATTCTATGCAGCACCTTACTTGTCAATGCATCTCCTCCTCTGTGGCCACCATGCATAATTATTTTTAACGCATCCCAGGTACTGTGTGTTAAAAGGATACAACTACTGATTCTTAAGGATTGAGACTCCTTTACACCTTTAAAAAGTGATACCTTGACTTGCTCAGATTCGTTTTTTGTCATTTTGGTCTTATTTTATTCAGATAAACAACATCTATTTTCCTAAACTACTGTGGAGTATATTTTGTGGTGTTTTCACTGTGTTACTGTATGAGTTATTCTACAAATACTTTACATATTGCCTTCTACGTTAAGCCTGCCAGCTCTGTGCCAGGCTACCAGAGGGTGAGCACCACATAATTTGGATTGTGTTGTGATTTACCCTAACTAAGATTGTGGTCCCTACTTGGACAAGGGTGTATACCTCTGCAACTAGAGACCCAATTTCTAACACTATCCAAAAGTCATGATGCAAGTTCAAGATATATTTAAAAATGTCAACTACTTGGCAAAAATCTAAATTCATAGAATCATAGAAAAGGCCTAGGTAAACTATGTAAAAGAAACATGAAGCTGTGACTTTAATTTTCAATTCACCTGCAAATGTTATGAATTGCATTTAAATAATTCATCATATATAATCATATTTAACATTAAATGCATTTTAGGCCCTCCTCACTCTGAACCATTTCATTATAAATTACTGGATGTAGTTATGGCTGAAGTTGTACTTAATCTCTACATTTAGAATAACAAACAAGAAGCAGTCCAAGCTTGACTTCATGACATGAACACGGGTGACTTCACACCCCACCTTTCACCCAATCTAATCTCACTTGGGCTCACACTGGACACCAGTCTCAATCTCAGAGAACACGTAGTCAAAAAGGTAAAGCCCTCCTAGTCCTAGTTCTCTCCTCTATAGAAAGTGAAACCTTTCCCTTCTTCCAGAAAGTGACTTCAGATCTGCTAGTGAAGTCGTAATCTTGCATCTGGATGGTCATAATGCCCTGCTCTGTGGTTTTTCCAGACTGACACCATTTAAGGGCATCCTGCACACTGGAGCATGTCTCACACAGGGCCTGAATAAATATGATATCATCACCCCTATCCTGATGGAACTTGATTGGTTCCCATTAACAGCCCACACTGTCTTTAAAACCAGGTGCTTCATCTACAAAAGCAAAAAAAAAAAGATGATGAATGGAATGCTAAACAGTAAAAACATTCACCACCAGTCCCAAAGATCTGGGTTTAATCCATCAGTTTTTTGTCCCCCACACCATTCCAGTTTGGACCTTGCCCTATACAATCCAGCCTGAACTGCCAAGCCAGGTCCTCCATGGACCAAAGACAAGCATCCTGGGACCAGTTTCAGGGTATCACCCCTTCATCTGCCAGGCTAGCTTGAATCCAGTGGTGCAGTGAGCACAGGGCCCACGTCTGGGAATACCCTTCCCGCTTAGGGCGACAAAAGCAAAAAGAACAGCTGATGAAGAGAATGCTGAACAATGCAAACACTCACCAACAGTCACAAAGCTCTGGGTGTAATCCATCATTTTTTTTTTTTTTACTCCACAAAGCCATCACAACCAGGAAACCATTTTATCTTGCCAACAAGTTCACCCTGGTTCTCAAAGCACCTGAAAATGGTACACTATGGGCCTGGAGAATGAGAAGTGTTAAAAACTAAAAAACAAGACTGCAGGACTTTTACATCTATGTACACAGGATCTGGAACAACATCCCCATAATCATCAGGACTGCCCCAACCCTTCTCCAAATTAGGAAAGAGTTTATATGCACCTCTTTAATAAACTGCATCATAATGTGTTAACTATTCTCAAACTAGCTACTTCTACTGTAACTGGCTTCATGTTTGCCTTTGACCCCGTGCAGACTCTTCTACCTTTTGACTAGGTTTGTGCTACAGAAATGCCACAGCCATAGAAACATTTTAGAGCACAATGGGTACTATTCTAGTTCTTTTTAATTGTGATGGGGTAAGTTCATATAGGTAAGTATATATTTACTATTCTTAACTTCAAGTCTGTGTACCTCTGTGGACATTATTAATGTTCTTAAAGCTGAAGATAAGAATAGAAAACGTATATATCGATGTATACCTCTCTGGCGATGTTTTGGTCATAATACATGTGTAACTCACATTCAGTGCACAATATTCTGTACCTACACCACAGGCAGGATACCTAGCTTTCAGAATGAGGACTTATTTTATGATGGTCTCAACTGCAGTTGTATTCAATAAATTAAATGTAAATAACCAGGACTGTCCTTTACACGTACTGATTTCTTTAGAGTGTTCGGATTTGGAAGATGTCAGCACTTAAAATTTGCCATGTAACATTGCTCCAGAATCCTATGAACTATTCAAGGTTGTTGATGACCTGCTTTTATACTCCTTGACAAGCCATGGGTATCAGTGCCGTGTCCAAGGTCGATTCGTTCTTAATATTTATATGAGTTCTACATACATCTTTTAACCTGCTGATAATGCATGCCTTGCTGTCCACTCTAATTAAATCCTCTGCATTTGGGTGCCACACAAATCATGAAGTAAGACAAACTTAAGGAGATGATAAGCAGAAAATTCAATACGGAATGACAGGACTGGTCGAGACAATTTTAGTAACGGTGCTGCGAATTAGTCAATTGTATTCGTGCTAATGACATTATAAATGCAGAAAGAAGAGCATCCAATCCGCTCTCTGTTGACGGGTGTGAACAGATATGCTTGAAGCCCCCACAAGCTCAAAGAGAAGCGTTTCGAAGAACCAGTGGACTTGTTATAAACACTTCAATCACAAAACAAGTCAGCGTTTGAAAAAAATAACAAAGGTTTGATTGCACTGTAGGACAAGAGGGTGTGATGGGAAAGTTACTGATTATGAGTCAGAACTTTGAAAGTTATTAATGGCGATAACTTTGGAATCACTCTTCTCTGGATGCTATGAGGCAGATTGATGTTTTGAAAGTTATTAGCTCTAGTCACATCAGCCAGCTCTTTTAAGTGATGTGCCTCTGAAACCGAGTTTAAACATGTTCGGGCTCAATAACATAGACTGCGTCGAGACCAGTTGTATTTTAGAACTAGTTAGCACCTCCAGAGGAGTACAACAATGGCCTCCTCACCAAAAGCAACGTTTTGCACCGTTTGGTAGGCTCAATCTTGGTACATCATAATAATCTACGTAGTGCAGAAATCCAAGAGTAATCAAAGAAATCCAGCGCCAAAACTATATGAACTGTGATCATGTGATAGACGTTCTAGTATCTCAACTAACATCTTTGCATTAGTGGTTATTCTAGGGTATTAGATGCATGTCACTTTAATACATAAAGTAAAAATATGAATTGAAAGCCTGCTAATCCTTTTCGCAGCTACATGTGTAGTGCCTCTAAGGCTGTTACCACGAATTGAACCAAGATCATGAGCCTGTATTTGTGGTACTTTAAAGTTGCTGTCCTGAAAAAGAAGTTGTTCAGTTCCCATAAAAATGCGGAACTCTGTTATTCAGATTATACTTTGACTTTTTATGTTAATGCTCAATTTGGCTTATTGGTAAATGGAGACACTCTGCTTTTTTGTGATATGTGATGGACCACCGCAGGTGGATTTTCTTTTGTTAAAAGAAAATCGTAAGTGCCACAACATGTCAGAAAAACATGGCGCTCTGCAAAACATTTTGGGATGTGCTTTCTGTGATGAAGACAATGTCTGTTGACACCTATGTGGTAGGGATAGATAGGCCCTGCCAGCCCCACACAGCTGACTCCATCTTATAGTGCGTTTGCTGAAAGGAGCCGTGCAATAAAGGCAAATATTTCCTTTTTATTAACCTGCCCCGGGAGGAGACGGGTTGGCCCTCCATTGCAAGCCAAAAGAAATCGGTAAGCCTGCACTGAGGAAGTATGTTGAGAGATAATAAGAAGATATTTGACAATGTACGCTGGCATTATTGATAGGTTGTGCTGAAATCGGTTTCTTAACTAAATTTGTTTGAAGAGTGTATTCTCCCTGTAATAGACAAGTACCTAAGTCATGTGTCATTTTTATGTTGGCAAGTGTCCTAATTATGCAGCATAAAGGCAAAGCCGTTCTCAGTCATCAGCGATGCCTGCACTCTATCTTTTTTTGATTCATGGTTAAGGTCTGGCGTACATTTCATTTCTAACTACCATGTGGAAATAAATAGGTCTATACAAAGACAAAGTAGCGACATATATCTCTGCTAAATATAGTACAATGGCAGGAGCTCGGGGAAGTTTCAGTGAAGGAATTTTCGTTTTCAAGTTGCACGTATAAATCGAACAAAACTATTAAAACTTTTATTTTTGAGGAATTATTACCCAGCGGACATCTCCAGGTTAGTGGCACATCAAATATTGGCAAAGTTCGGTCAAGGTATTATAACTCGACAACAGCAGTTTTAATAAAATTATGGCATCAATTTCCGCTGACAGAAATTTGTAAGAAAACTGGTGGAGGGAAGGTGTTTGCTGGTGAGGGACATAGTGCCCCATCAAAAAACACGTGGGGATGAGACTTGGCTGCTGCAAACAAAACCTTATGCTGTTTTATTGTGTGGAATTACTGCAGTGTAAAATCAGGGCTGGGTCGCCCTCACCAAGAAAAACCTGTGTAAAAAAATGGCGCACTTTGAAATATGTGAAGTGGAATCCCATGAGGTAATGAGGTAATTCCACTCTGCCTTACTCGTAATGGTGGAATGTTGTAGTACTGGTGTCTACTATGAAACATTTGGACTTCGGGGTACACCCACCAGTGCACATTTTAATGTGATGACAACTGGCAAGAATAAGTGAGGTACGTTTTTAGCAGCAATTGCACATCATACATTTTCGACTATTACCTAAAATTCCACTCATTCCAGCTGGTTAAGTTTCGTGGTAGAATTTCATACAAAGCCAGGTTGCCCCCGCTTTTAATCGCTAGATTAGAGGGTAGGTATTCTAGCATGCAGACCGATTTTACCCTATGATGTCATCCTTTCGGGACAAAATACACTGTGCTGCAGAAAAGTTAACTGTGCTGCCTCATGAATCAATGCTTAGTTGGGCAAGAGCAACTACGCAAACATAGTAAATCTTGGCCTTAATTCCAGAGCATATTTTTCTAGTAATTAGATTATATTTTCCAGTATATGATTTTTATAAATTAAACACATACAAATGAAATGTTATTGATCTGCAGGTCACTGATATAAATCCTAAAAGTTCGCCCAAACTTCCATCCTCCAGGTCAGTAAATTTAATAGGCCTGGGCAAAGCTCACGGAGTTTCATTCCGCTGAATTCTGTGGAGTTACAGAACAACTCCACCAAATTACACAAAGTTCTACGAGCGGGCGGACTATTGCTCGACCACCACAACTTTTATGCATTGAGTTGCAGGATTTTATCTCTTGTGGGTTCTGTACAGTGGACACTAGGTGGAAGTTCATCTGCAGCACATCATGCTGTTTAGAAATCAAGGATTACTCCTGAAAGTTTGTGCCGGCATTGCTTTATTGACTCCGCCAGCAAGAGAGGTCATAGGTGATTACGTTTAATTAAAACAGTAACCTTTTGACAAAGAAATGCACCCACACCATTTAGTTCAGCAGAGGATTATCGTCGCAGTGGCATACTCAGGTAGGTGTTCAGACCTCAAGCAGTAATGCACACAGAAAACAAGTGGGGTTAGCAGTTTGTGGGCTCACTAGGCATATGCATGGTGCATGAAGCATTCAACCGTACTCTCCAGAACTCTGTCCCGGCCAACAAAATGTTTTAGTCATATGTTAAGTGCGACCTCTAGTGGTACACAAACGGGAGGAATGAGCTCAGACTTCTATGATAGAAATTCCTCATTGTCTGTATAGCTCAGTCAGCCTCGGCTTCCTAATACCTTTGGTGTGGAGGATTGAAAGTAGATATGTGACTGACAGCACTAAAGTGTAGCCTTTCCCTCCTTTCTGCAGCTGCTCCCTGCTATAGCAGGGCTGGACTTCGTCACTCAGCTACAGGTCTTCCTCATCCATGATTTGAGCCCGTCCAAGGAGTGTTTCCTAACCTAATTCACTTGTAGATGGGTGAATAGTTCAGGGTGAGGGTCACTTTCAGAAGAATGGACAGTCTCAGAGGGAGACCTTCCATGGCACACTGATATGTCGGTGAGCCAGGTTGGAACCCTTCCTCGCCAGATCTGCGGCTATGCACTCTTCAACCCTGGGCAAGAGAGACCAGTTCTTCAGCATCCGGGACCATTTCTTGTTGTATGTATGCTGGTGCCAACAGCCTGCACCCCCAATATAATTGTTTCTCCCACATCTCCCAGTATGTCTGAAGCTGCCCAAGTGACTTAAGATGGTTGTCATTTGACGGCTGCAGCTCTAAACACAGAAAGTTTCTTTGATGCCTTTGGATAGTAAGGAGGAGTTGGGACCCAAAGACAGCTTCCGTCACTGGTGCAAAAGAAACCATGGATATGCTTGTGAGTACTCCCTTCTACCATATCCTCTTCCGGCGTCCCTGCAGCAATCACTTCCCACAATTATTCAGCCCCCTCCTGTTGGCACTGGCAAGAAAAGGTAGGTGGCACTAAGGAGAGCAGGATGAAACTCACATGCTCCCAATATGCTCTTGGATCCTTAGCATTTTAAAACTGCAGACATGGAAAGATAGGTTATTGAAAGGGCACGGTATCCTCACCAATTTGTAGAACCCAGGTAGAAGTAAAACATGCTAAATATATTTCTGGTATTAAATCAGACACTTGTGGAAGACAATTATGCACACAGCCATAGTAGCCAAGGAAGCACCTTAGAGTTATAGACAGGAGACTGGGAGAGCTGGAGTGCCTAGGGAGCGAGAGAGAGGCTACCTCCTAATGGCGGCTAAAGGTTAGACAAGAGTGTGTGAGAGCAGCAGGGGAGCTTGAGGCACCACGTCTTTCAGGTGACAGACCAGCAATTTCTTGCAGCAGGTAGAGGTAGCCGATGAACCTGAGGGAGGGAGGCTCCTGATGGAGAGGCCCTGCCTGCATGGAACAAGCTCCCTCTCTGAACCGGTTGGACTGCATTCTCCACCAGAGGGATGCCCCATGTGGGACCTCGGGGCCTTCACCTGCTGCTGGCAGGAGCAGTTCACCAGCTGTCCTGCTCCATGAAAGGAACTGGACTCAGTCCGGGACTTGGAGAGTGAGCTGGAGAGCAGCCTGGTGCCCTCTGCCTTCTACATCAGCAGCTGGAACCTTGCGGCTGCGATACCCGGAAAGAGCCCTGAAGTGACACAAAGGGAGGGGCCAGTGCAAACCCCCAACATGTGGCATCTACAGAGCATGGGGGCCCGACAAAGAAAGTGAGGGCTTGAATGTGCACACAGGGCCTGGCGAGAACCTGGACAATCATGTGAAAAATAAGGGGAAGCATTCGCCAGAGTGCCCACTCTGCCGGCAGAGTGGAGTATACCACTCACACCTAAAATTTAGTACAGTTAAACTGGGCAATAACAAATTAGAGGGTTGATTTAGTGGTTAATGGGTAGTTCTCCTTATGTCAGGGTGGCAGAAGACATTACCTCAGCCATCCTGATGGAGTACCGCCTGTCAGGTTTAGAGATGACCACAGTAATCTCTGTAGGTTGAAAGGAACAGCTTTCACAAGAAGTTTGGTTGATGGCCATTATTGGTTTTAATGGCCAACCACAAAATGTTTATTTGTTTTTTGTTTTTCTGAAACAAACTATTTGACCTGTCAGTCCTAGGTTGGTCTTCCCCAATTTATTGCCTGTCTCATATTTTTGTTTTATATTTTTGTTGGCCTCAGTACCCTGAGCACTTTGACACTGCTGACCAGTGCTATAGTGCATGTGCTTCTCCCCTAAACATGGTAACATTGGTGTATCCACAACTGGCATATTTAATTTACTTGTAAGTTCCTTGTAAAGTGGTATCCCACATACCCGGGGCCTGTAAATTAAATGTTACTAGTGAGCCTGCAGCACTGATTGTGCCACCCACGCAAGTAGCTTTCCAAACCTGTCTCAGGCCTGTCATTGCAAAGCCTCTGTGTGCAGTTTTACTGCTACTTTGACTTGGCATTTAAAACCTTTTGCCAAGCCTTATACTCCTCTTTTATTACATATAGGTCACCCCAAAGGTAGGCCCCAAGTAGCCCCTAGAGCAGGGTGCAATATGAGTAAAAGGCAGGACATGTGACTTTAAGGTTTAAATGTCCTAGCAGTGAAAACTCCAAAGTTGTTTTTCACTACTGTGATTCCTATTCCTCCCCCAGGCCAGCATTTGGAATTCCTTAATATCCTTTTAAGCTGTCATTCTTGATCAGAAAAGAGCAGCTGAATCATGTTTCATATCATTGGAATGGTAATGATAAATCCTCTTTAATGGTAAAGTCAGATTTAGCATTACTATATTAGAAATGCTACTTTTGGAAAGTTGGCCTTTCTCTGCTCTACTTCTCTGTGTGCCTTGCAGCTCGTCTCCCATACAGACCTGGGGAGGGTAACCATTACACTTTGTGCATTCCCTCTAGACAGCCGCAAACACAGGAAGGATAGCTGTATCCGAGCACTTATCTGCATACTCCGACATTCAGATGGCTCTTCCTGGTAAGGAAGGGTGGAGGGGAGCTGAAACATGCATATGAATAGGGAAGCGCCTGTCCCTATACAAAGGGCTGATTATCCCCTACAGATAGTCTGGAACTAGGGCTAGAAAGAAAGGACCTCTGTGCTCTTCAAGGACCGTTCTTTGAAGTAACTTCCACTTCAAAAGCACATTTGAGTAGAAGAACTGGATCTCTGACCCCACCAAATCAGTACTCACCTGGATCTGGGAAGAACTCTGCCTGGGGTAAGGACTGTTGTGCTACAAGGAATGCCACACTGCCGGACTACTTTTCAAGAAAGACTTCTCTCTGCCTTGATGAGCTACCCTGTTTCTTGCTGATCTCTCCCCGCTGAGGAAGGACTGGACCCTCTCATCTAACCCAGAGTGACTCCAGGGCTTGCTGGTTTTCCCTGTTCTCCTACAGCCTCAGGGACATAAAAGACCACCTGCAACTCTGCTTTTGCTGCCGGACTCTGCCACCTGTGAGCCCTACCCTTGCCAGAGGTTCAAATCCAGTCCTGGGCCTTGGAAAAGGGTTTGCAGCTGCCTTTTGTGTAAGAACCGACTCATCCAAGCCTTTGCACCACTCAGAATCAACACAGTACCCTCTGACGCCAACACATTGCCGTTTTGATGATGACACAGAACCTGACTGAGAAATCTGATTTTGATGCATTGCATTAATCTCAATGAAGTTCGGCACCGACGTGAGTCCTGAATGGGAGGCATAACACTGACACATCAACCTGACTGCGCAGATGGGGACCAACGCATTGCCTCCGCATCAAACGTTGCCGCTTTGTCTATCCAGGCTATTCTTTCAGTGTCTTCTGCACGAGTCCTGCAGCTGGCCTACCCTCCATCGAGGTTGGCCTGAACTTTGGATCTATACCTATCTAGCAAAATCTCAAGTAATTTTTCAGTGCTATTCACTTTTAAGCACTCACTTAGGTTTATTCTTAGAAAAAGCATACCTCGACTTCTACTGATTGGATTTTTCTCATTTTTATCTCTTTTTACTCAGATGTATGTTCCCTGTTTTTGTAAAGATATGGGGAGTCTTTTTCTGGTGTTTCCCTTGTGTTACTGTGTGTGTGTGTTGCACAAATACTTTACACTTTGCCTCTTTAGATAAGCCTGCCTGCTCTGTGTCAAGCTACAAGAGGGTGAGCACCCTCTAAATGTGTTTCTAGCTTACCCTGACTAGAAGTGGTGGTTCCTGCTTGTACAGGGTGGGTGCATACTCTGACAAACAGAAACCTCTGTTCTAATGCATACTTGCAAAGAGGGAGCTTGTTTCTGAGAAACAATAAACTAATGATCCATAATGACCAAAATACCCCCACATACTGGGTTGAGTACCTTGTCTATCAAACTCTAAATTGGCCCCCCTATTGTTTACGACACTTGAAAACATCATATGCACTACCTGAAGAGCTATAAAAAGCAATTCTTACTATATTTTGATATGACTACAACTACCATACTATAAAGAGTAAAGAGGCAGTGTATCCAGACAATGTCAAACATTTAAAATTGAATCTTTATTTAGAGGGGTCGATACCTACTATCTTGATGATATCTTAAGCCTATTCCAATGCCTTAAACACACTAGCTGGTAAATACGGTGAGTAACCAAAGACCATTTAATTTATTTGTTTCAGCTCAAAACAAGCCATGCGTCTTAACCATATCTTACAAAATATTTAAGTTAAAAAATACACATCTGTGTTCAAAGTTTTTGTATCCAAGCTTCAAGTAAGCAAATCTCCATCTTCAAGTTCATTAAGGGCAACAAAAAAACATGTTAATCTTTTAAAAAAAAAATATGTTTAAGACCATAGAGAAAACTAAGTCTTGTAAAGTTCCCAGCTAAAAGGATGTAGGAGAATTTCGGCATGAAGATGGTATCTGAATCTGTCTGATAACGCAGAGAGATAGAAATCCTATGATGCCTGATTTTGTGTTTCTTTAATAGTGGACGGAGAAACCACCCCCTTGCCTGCAGCGATGTAGCTCTTAGAAGCAAGCATGAAGTAGAGCACAGCTCCCTCACCATCTGTCACACAGTTATAAAGCCCGGAGTCAGTATTAGCACTGGACCATTTTTTGTGTAAGACAGGATCGGCAGTACTCCTAGCTTAAACATAATGTACAATGTCCTTTATACCTCCAGAAAGATATGGTCCATATACATGTAATAGGTGCTTTCGAGCCTTTATTTTCAAGAACTGTGTTAAAAGGCTGCCACTTCTTCTGTTAGACTTAATTGCCCACGGTCTGCTCCTGATTTCGCCTTTTATTAATTGCCAGACCCCATCTGTTCATTAGCTATTCGTTCTCAAAGTATGCGGTGCATCCTAATCCATTTAGCGCTTGAGCAATGTGTTTAAGCTTAAAGAGTTTTTGAAAGTTTATTGTAGCCCATACACTTAGCATCAATATTTCTGTTCCTTCCAGGAGTAACTAAAGACGATCTTATTCAATTATTTGTTTCAGCCGAAAAGCAGCCATATAAACCAAATGATAGCTTTTAAAATATTTAAGTGAAAAAAAATGCAAATCTTCGTTCAAGATTTTTGCATCAAGGGCAATGTAAAGCAAACCATTTTAGATTAATTTCCAGTTTTGGGCTGGTCCGAGGGTGGACCATGCACTGTACAGATTTTAAAGCGATCAAGGCTTTAGGGCTGCCTATGGACCAATTTTGCCCTTATTGCCTCTATTGGAGTGGTCTGCGGCTTAGTAAATGCTTTTGAAATTAGTTCTCAATTTTGTGCAGTCCTGGAACCTTTCTGAACCCTAAGAGCTTAGCTGTATATGAGCCACGGCTTTCATTTTGTATGCTTGAGGCTTTGTCGGCCCTCTATCACAGTTTTTGGAAGAACGTATGATCCTTCCTGCATACTAGCTCATAATGGACTCGTTTTTCCTCAGCCTGTTGTACCCAGGATAGTTTAACCTCAAAGCGCATTTCTAGATAATTAAAGGACTGGACATGATCTATAGCTATTTTGTGCATTTGAAATGCAGACTTCAAATTTACGTTGATTTGAGCGTCATAAATGTATTTTTTAATGCTGATAGAGGGGTGTTTAGAATCGCAATACTTTTTTAACTCTTTTAGCAACCGATGCACTGTCAACTCCCTTTGTGCTAATAAACATCATCTTTGACAAAATGTAGTAGGGGTATCTTTTCTCCACTCTTCAAGGGCACATCAACATTCTGGGCCAATAGGTTTTTGCCCACATCGCTAAGAACAGATTAAGCACATTGGGAACACGTACATTCCCTTGCCTAACTCCAGTTTGGATTTCGAAGTCGGGCATGCATTTCGTTCTCATGGCATATCTCACCTGTGTTTTACCAATAAAGCTGTTGTAAATGGAAAGGAGATGGTCTGGTAGTACTACCTGCTTCAGTTCATGCCGAGCAGCATTCTGCGACCGAAATAAAGACAGTCTTTAAGTCTATAAAAACTATTTAGAATTGTAATTTTCTTAGTTTAATATAATTGCAGTAAATACAATAGAATCTCACTGCTTGGTCCATGGTGTCCTGACCCTTCCTAAAGCCAATTTGAAGGTGGGATAAGATATTTTCATCAGCAACCCATTTCTGAATATGATTGAGAACCTTGCTGCCATTTCATTTTTCTAGTCTGTCCAGCAGGAACATTGGGAAATAATTTGCGGGGCCTCTAAAAGGACATTTTTTATGAATTGACACATTAATAACTTTTCTACAGGATCATTGAAATTCCTCATGCTCTCAGCTCATATTCTATACTTTTTTTAGGGCCAGGATTCAAAGTGATGCGTTATCACAAAAGACAGTTTGAAGGAATTCTCCCAAAGCTTGGCGCCTTCATAGGTGTTTGACTATATACGTCTTCATGAACATCTTCCTATGTAAACTAGCAAAAGCAGACCTAGAGTGGTCAACAGTACCATACTTATTGAGTGCTTTCTCAAACGCCAATCAGGGTTAGAGGTGTCTGGTAAATAGAAGAGTAGTGTTTACTAGTCAGCTACACTAATTCCCCTCTAAAGATCACTAGGAGGGCCCTTGCAAACACATCTGTCTGATTTCCAGAATTACCTTGGGTTATTTTCCGTTAGTGATACTTGAAGTACCCCTCAACCATTCTTTAGTTTGGAGCTGCCCCCTCTTGCACGAATTAAATGTTTATAAGCTTGTCTGAGGTTTTTCAGGTACTTTTCACCATCCAATATGCTGTAGCCGATCTTTAGTGCGATTTTTAAACCGTGCTTGTTTTAAACATACATAATTGAGCCAATCTACTTGAGTAGACCAAGGCATGATTTGCAAGGGATGCACATTCTTTGATGTAATTAATTTCATTTAAACTTAAGGTTACTGTTGGAAATGGCCCTTTTTGCAGGGTCATCCCCAGTCTCTTTGCCTCCTGCCTCCTATTTTTTCTGACCTGTTGCTGTTGGCTTTTGAACTCTGAGCTCTTTAGCACTGCTAACCAGTGCTAAAGTGCAAATGCTCTCTGTGTAAAATTGTATGTGATTGGTTTATCCATGATTGGCAAATTTGATTTACTAGTAAGTCAATAGTAAAGTGCACTAAAGGTGCCAGGGCCTGTAAATCAAATGCTACTAGTGGGCCTGCAGCACTGGTTGTGCCACCCTCATAAGTAGCTCTGTAATCATGTCTCAGACCTGCCACTGCAGTGTCTGTGTGTGCAGTTTTAACTGTAAATTCGACGTGGCAAGTGTACCTACTTGCCAGGCCTAAACCTTCCCTTTTCATACATGTCAGAAACCCCTAAGGTAGGCCCTAGGTAGCCCCAAGGGCAGGGTGCAGTGTATGGTTAAGGTAGGACATATAGTAATCTGTTTTATATGTCATGAGAGTGAAATATTGCTAAATTTGTTTTTCACTGTTGCAATGCCTGTCCCTCTCATAGGTTAACATGGGGGCTACCTTTAAATATGATTAAAGTGTAGATTCCCTTTGGGAGCAGATGGACATGTGGAGTTTGGGGTCTCTGAGCTCACAATTTAAAAATACATCTTTTAATACCGTTGATTTTAAGATTGTATGTTTGAAAATGCCACTTTTAGAAAGTGAGCATTTTCTTGCTTATACCATTCCTGTGACTCTGCCTGTTTGTGGATTCCCTGTCTGGGTCAGTTTGACAGTTGGGCTGGTTGCACCTCACACTAGACAGTGACACAAAGGGAGCTGGGTTGCAGTCTGCATTTCCTGATGAGCCATCTGTGCTAGGAGGGAGGGGAGGAGTGGTCACTTACACCTGAAAGGGCTATGCCTGCCCTCACACAATGCAGTCTCCAACCCCCTGATGAGTGTCTGGGGCCTGGCCTGGGCAAGGCAGGATTTCACATTCAAAAGAGACTTTACTTTGAAGTAGGCCTACTTCAAAGGAGAAATTGGGTATAAGAAGGGCACACAAAACCACAGACTTTAGAAACACTTCTGGAACCAAGAGGAACCTCTGCCTGGAGAAGAGCTGAATAGCTGAGGAAGAAAAGCTGCCCTTCCTGTGACTGTGCTTTGTGGAGCTATCCTTCAGTTGCTGCTTCTGCCAGAGAGAGAGGGCAAAGACTGGACTTTGTGTGCCTTCCATCTTGAGAAGAAATCTCTAAGGGCTTGATCTAGAGCTTGCCTCCTGTTGTTTGAAGTCTCAGGGACAGCAAAGACTTCTCTCTGGCAGCATCTGGAGAGACTCCTACTCTGCCCTGTGGTGCCCATCCAGTTCCTGGGACCCTGAAAGGAGAAGCTGGCAGTCTAAAGACAAGAAAATCCATGCACAGAGCGCCGTGCGGGGAAGAGATTGACACAACTCCAATCTGCGGCAGAAAAAACGATGTGCTGCCGGCTCCGCAGCTGAGAAAATGATGCTCGCAGGAAACGCAACCGAAGAATCGACGCACGGAGCAGGAGAAATGACGCGCAGCTTCGCTGACGGAGGCTGGGAGATCACAACCTGCGCTGCGGGGATTTCAGATCATCGCGCGGCTGGATTTCCAAATCACGTACCACTGTACGGAGTTATTTTTGACGCACACCCGACCGTTTGGGGTTATTTTTGACACGCAAACGGTCGATATTTTCATGCTAGCAGCGCTAGTGTGTGTTTAAAACTAGTTAAAGTCTCTTTTTGTATTTTTATTGATGACTTGACTTGTGTATTGTGGATTTTTGTCGTTTTGGTCTTGTTTGTTTAGATAAATATTTCTTATTTTTCTAGACTGGTGTTGTGTCATTTCGTAGTGTTTTCATTAAGTTACTGTTTGTGTTGGTACAAATACTTTACACCTAGCACTCTGAAGTTAAGCCTACTGCTCTGCCAAGCTACCAAGGGGGTAAGCAAGGGTTAGCTGAGGGTGATTCTCTTTTACCTTGACTAGAGTGAGGGTCCTTGCTTGAACAGGGGGTAGCCTGACTGTCAACCAAAGACCCCATTTCTAACAGTTACATTTAATAAATTATTTGAACCTCAGATTGCATCTTTTTTCAATATAGGCTCCATTTTTAATAGTTCATTATGTTTGCAGTTCCAGATTTTACATGCCTTTTGTCTTTGTTGTTTAGGGAGCCTCCATTCCAAAAATGTTCCTGTTTGGCCTGAGACCCAAGCCAAGCTTAGGATAACACTCAGTTCTGAGGCTGTGAAGTTAGCTTTTGGAGAAGGAAACTTTAATTGTTAATGGGTCACCACCACTTTCGATTCTTCTTTTCAATTTCATGGCAATAACGGGGTGCCAGAACACTAGAATTTATAATATATAATCAACCAGACTTGCACAATTAACGGAGTCTTTGAGCAAAACTAGCATGCTAGATGTCAGCAACCAATTTAATTTTTGGCCTTGCTTTGTTTTCGTAATCTCCTCTACTACGACGGTGGGAATACACCAGACAGACAATATCCTCATTAAGTAACCATTCATCTAGCATCATGTGTTGGGGTTTGCTGTTAAAATTGCCAGAAGCCACTGAAGAGATGGTTCTACAGCTTCTTCCATTTTCAGGCCTGTGTCTCACCAGTTGCTGCCTAAAGTGGTTAATACAGGACCCTAGATCCTCTTTTAAAGTGGCTAGTCTAACCCTGATGTTCCCTGGTGGAAAATAAACATACAATATGTCAAGCGAACAAGAGACGCTCATTATCCTTATCTGTTTCTTTTTATTATTGAGTTTTTGCTGAATACATTTTTACTGTGATGCATTTCGAACTTCAAATAGTTGTGGCAGCTTTCCGTCTTTCCTTATTATGTATGATTGTTTGGATAGCATGCACAGTGTATCCATCCACTTCAATTTCTTCTGTGGCCCAAGTTTCTTGGAAGCAGCATAACTTTTGATATTTTATAAAAGTAACCCAGTATTTGTAGTCTACCTGTGCTTTTAGTGATGCAGTGTTTCAGTTAAGTATAGAACAAGGATCATGGTTACGTTTAGTTAGAGTTGTATCCTAGAACCTATGGATGCTCTGATAAATTTGTTGGGAGCCAGCATCAATTGTCGTTAATCGTTTTATTTGTCACATTAGACATGGGATCAGTTGTTTTGGATAAACTGATTCTCTCCTTAGTTTGGTGGATTTTAATTCTAAATTTCTGTAGACCTCTATGTTCCAGATAATTTGAGGTTAGATTAAATACGGATCTATAAGCAGGTTGGATGCTGTTCAACCCACATTTTATGTTCCCCTCTTTTGTATCTTCTAGGATTCTCGGGTAAGGCTAATCTCTTTCTGCAAAGGTTGTTATTCCCTAGTTCACTAATCTATTGTGATGATTCAAAATTGTTAGGGAATTCAATCTACGTTTCTGTCTAGTAGTTGTCTGATGACCAGAGGACCTGTAAATTTTATTGAATGCTTACGTGTGATTGACAGGGTTTGTTGCAGTCCTTTCAAATGTTTTTTCTCAAATGGCTCAGACTCAGAGTGTTTTGCTGAGACCTTATAAGAGTGTTATGCAGGTCAGCTAATGCCTTTGCAAAACAATGATGTTGCAATGCAAATATAATAACAATAGTATAATAACAATAATAATAATAATAATAATAATAATAATAATAATAATAATAATAATAAGAAGAAGAAGAAGAAGAAAAAGATACAAATAGTCTGTTCCGTGATTGCCAGTTAACCAGGGTAATACACAGGTTATAAGGTGGATATAGTAGTACAGTCAGCTCTGACTTTTAGTTTTTCCTGTTCCTTCAAACCTCTAAGACATTTTCTGATCGAAATTGACTATTAGCTTTGTCATCTCAAACCTATGACTTAGTGTGATTGTCCTCATGCTGTTGTTGAAGCAGATATGCTAATTAGAATTTATTAATGAATGTTTATGTGTTTTGATTAACAAAAAGTTCATAGGTAAATTATTTGTAGAGAAAATAAGGTGCACGTTTGAAAATGCGCCCACGGAGAATGGCAGCCACTTATACAAATTCATACTAAAATGATAAAAAATGCGTGAAATAATAGAAAAATGTAATAATAATGTAGTACTGTGCCATAATGAGATGTATAGCCTATGTTTTGCATTATATTGCAGAGTTAATTTAGCCAAAGTTGTGGCCTAGTTTTGCCAGGCTTCATGCAGAAGCTGAATTATAAGAGCATGCTGGAGAGAAGTTGATATGCTGAACTAACCTTGAACCACCCAATGTTAAATTTAAAGTCTGCTTAGCTAGAATTTTCTGCAATGTACCGATGGACAGGAGATGATGGAATCAAATTGGTCCAATTTGGTTATTTGTTGTAGTCTGTCTGTTTTAGTAGGTTGATCGGGTGTGATCAACATGTCGGTGTGTGAGTTCAGTAAATAAGAGAAATTTGTCGACTGAGATTTGGTGAGTCCTATGTGCACCATTGATCACTTGAGAGTGAAATTTGCGGGTCAAATTTTCTTTGCAAATGTGGGAGACTGAGAAAGAGGAATAGCTGCATAAGCAAATGGGCCATCAGTGAAAATCCGTAAGGTCTCTGAAGCGATTGTGTACCTTCCTGTAGTATACCAGTTGATTTTTTTTGTTTATTGGTTAGTGCCCACAATAATTTGCATTAGTTTCCTGTGAATTGAAGATTAGGAGGACAATCTGCAAGAGTGGGCCGCGCTGGGATAGGTAAGTGGGTGAAAGGAATCGTGGGGGTAAAAGACATTTCCTTACAGAATCAAATACACAAAAGATAGCAAAAATGACATTTTTCAAAGTGTTCAGAAGTGCCATGAAGGGTGATTCTTACATTAAGGCAACAGTTGAGGAGCCTACCCTACCGGAAAATTCTCTGGCATTCATTGTGATGGAGGAGCAAGGTGTCGCGCCATGTCTTTGGTTAAAGCAGTGGTGCAAATTGACAGAGAAACAGGGAGCTTTAGCGTTTCCAGAGCATGGAAATGTTTAATTTGAGAATTTTGGATCAGTTGTGAATGACATTATATGAGACAAAGCCACTTCCAAGATCAGCATAGTTTGAGGCTTTAGCAGTTTGGGAGCTTGTAGCCAGACAGCAGCAAGAGATGAAATTCCAGAGGAGAATAAGGAAGGTAGAGAAGTCCCTTGCAGAAGCAAGGTGGGATTGGGAACAGAAGAAGTGGAGAATGACGTTACAGGGTGTTAGGTTGTTTCCTGCTATTGCAGAGGAAGATGAGTCAATAGAGAAAGTGGATGCTGACAAGAGTGATAAGAGTTCAGGAGATAAGAAGAAGAAAAAGGCTAAGGTAGAAGAAGAAGAAGATTCAGATGTTTAGGATCTTATTACACAGATATTGAGGGATCGACCTCCGCCATATGCAGCACATGAAGAGGGTCCAAGTACTAGTTCTGTTCTGACTGCTCCAGCTCAACTGACGGGAACAGTGGGACCAGTGCAGACAAATAATGGGCAGGTACAAGGGGTAGTGCAAAGTACTCTCAATTTCAGTGGCTACTTCAGTGGTCCAAGCGCAGATGCACCCACCATTGATACAGAGAATTTATCCAGATGTACCAATTCTTGAGACAACTTCGAACTTACTGGTGCCATCAGAGCAAGTGCTTCCGAGGCCAATGCTAGTTCAGACTGAGCTGACTCCAATGTTGTTGCCTCAGGCACAGCCACAGGGTTTGCCGAAGTTCACGCCATGACAGGGACACAGTCAGATGTGACACCCGTGATGAACCATAGTATGGGAGTAGCCCTTCCACAAAATGCGAGTTTCAGAGCAGCACAAGATGCAATATTGTTGCCGATTACTCTTGGCCCAGCAGTACCATTGTTTGCACAAAAGAAATTGGATGCAGGAGAACAGGGTGAAATGTCACAGAGCCTCCTGAGGAGGGGAGTAAGATATCATGTACAGGTGATATCGTACATGGGTCAGACCTTTGATGGATCTAGACCATTACTGGATCTTAGTTCACTTGTTGCGCTTCCAGATGCGGTAAATGGCCGAGTACAAGTCAGAGCTTGAAGCTTTTGACTCCATAAACTCCAGATGCAGTTGTACAACAGGTGCCATTGCCGAATGCAAGTAACATC
This sequence comes from Pleurodeles waltl, assembly GCF_031143425.1. Lineage (NCBI taxonomy): Eukaryota > Metazoa > Chordata > Amphibia > Caudata > Salamandridae > Pleurodeles > Pleurodeles waltl. Next base: position 958,638,124 of record NC_090447.1, on the reverse strand, counting down.
TCATTACAGGGATTAACAGCACACCAGTTAAGCAAGTGGTTGTATAGTTTGAATACTCCTCAAAATGAATCCAAAGGTGAAGAGCAGATAGATCAGGTAAGGTTAGCTACAGAAATAACTGAACTAGTCGAGGGATCAATGGGAGTGGATAGGTGAGAATCCTATAGAGAAGAAGAGCTGAGGTACTTGTACCCGAGTATTACGAGAGAAGTGGGCAAGATACGTCAGAAAATTGCAGATCTGGCAGACAAACATGACAGAGATTAAGAGAACAAAACACTTGAAGAGGAGTTACAGGTTAGATTTCGAGGTAAAAAACTTTGAACACATGAGGTCAGCAGGGATGAAGACGCATCTAAAATAATTATTGCAGAATGCTCAGATTTGGGGTGCATTAGAGAAGTGGGAAGGCAGATGGGCAAAGAAGAAGGATAAACAAAAATGAGATTCACAAGAAGGGTCTGAAGGTGTTCAGAAAGAAATAGATCCAGTAAAATTTTTACCGATGAGGGAAATACCAGGGGGGCAGTTTGTTCATGTCCCAGGGTACAGGAGTGATATTCTGTAATTCACAAATGATTATCCAAAAATGAGAGAGAAACCAGTTGAGTGGTGCCAGCAGACAGATAGATCTGTGAAGCTTTCTAAATGTCTGTGGGAAGACTTGAATACTTTGTTGGAAATATTGGTCCCAGCTGACTTGTGGATTGAGTGCAAGAGAGCAGTGGATTGGCCGATGAGTGAACCAGAAAGAGATAGAGTTATAGGTGCACCATCACTTGAAGTAATGAAGCATTATTATAAGGTGATTGAGTTCCTGAAAACGAGAATTTCACCTAAAAATACTGATTGGCAGAGGATTGACAGGACAGTGCAGGAAGTAAAGGAGTTAATACATACCTACTATGAGAGATTGCTGAAAGCATTTAAGGAGTACAGTGGTAAAGAAGAAATTGAGCCGAAAGACATGTTGCACTTTGTGTTCAGGTTCGTCGAAGGATTGAGACCTGAAATAGGGCAGATGACTAAGAGTCATTTGATTTGTGGGCAACCAAAGCCGATTGATCAGATGTTGCAGTATGCAAAATACTGTAGTGATGAGATTGAGCTGAAGCAGAAACTGTTGAAGGAGGAAGCAATGGTGATGCAAATTAAGGCAGGGAGCTTTAGTGCAACAGATGCTGCAGCAGCATGGAACTATCATGTTCCAACCTCAGATGAGACGTTGGGGTCGTGGAGTCAATATGAATTGTGGTCCGGATTTGAGTATTGTAGTGGTTCAGGATGATGTGCAAGGGATGAAAAAGATGTTACTGTGTCATCTGTGCGGAAATGTGGGACACTGGAAGCGAAAGTGTCCATTGACAGTGCAGGATGGTGTTGTTCAGCAAAGTGGTGATGTCAATACATTTCAAACTGTGAAAGTCCCTAGAATGAGCAGACTTAATCCGAATTTGCAGAATCAAGTGCAGCAGCAAGTTCCTATGGTACCTAGACAGCAAATGCAGATACCTCAAGCCCTGATGGAACAGCAACAGATGATGCTTACTCCGCAGGTCACAGGTCAGAGGCAAGATAGAAGTAATGACACACTGCACCAATTCCCATTACATAGTGAGAATGAAATAAACGATGAATGGATGAGTATTAATTCGGATGAAGAGCCATGTATGCTTGCAGCATCCCTAGAGGTGGATCAGAGAGGACCCTTTCTGAAGAGAAAGGTGATGGATCACAGGGTCTCATTTCTTGTGGACACAGGAGCTACACACTCTACAGTGAGAAGTGCAGAAGTTCCGAACTTACCTCTTCAGGTAGAACAATTCAGGTTGTGGGAGTAGCAAACAGACAGTTGACAAATCCAATCACAGAACTAGTACAGGTTGAGATTGGCAACTTCCAGGGACTACATAAATTTGTAGTTTGCAACTCAAGTCCAGTATCTCTACTGGGAAGGGACTTGTTATGCAAGACCAAATGTTCCATTAGTTGTTCAACTGCAGGAATAGAGGTTCAGACTAATAGTGATGATGAGGAAGAACAGTCTCCTGAAACTGAGAAGGAATTATTAATGAAGATTACCCTCTGATTGAGTTTTTCCCAATGTTTACTGTGAAAGAATTACATGCGGCTTTCCAGGGAACAGTACAGGAGAACGTGTGGGACCTGACAGGTAAAGAAGTGGGCTTGATCATGGGAGTGGAACTGATTAAAATCACTTTGAAGCCGAATGTAGTGTTTCCGCAGCTTCCAAAGCACAACATGGCACAAGATGTTCTGATGAAAGTGACGCAGATAATTGGAGATTTCCTGACAAGGGGTTTTGTAAGAAATGTCGAACAGAACATGTAATTCACCTATAATGGGCTTAAAGAAGCTGTGTGGAAAAGTGCGCATTGTGCAGGACTTGCGGAAATTGATTGACAAGTGTTGTCCTGTAGTGCCAAACCCAGCAGTGATACTGTTTCAGATTCCATGCGATGCAGAGTGGTTCACAGTGGTTGACTTGTCACAAGCTTTCTTTTCAGTGCCTGTTCATGAGGATAGTTAGTTTCTTTTTAGTTTCAAACTCCTAGACAGAGTCTCGGGCTGGTGCAGACCTACTCAAGGGTATATGGAGTCACCTTCTCTGTTCAATCACATCCTGAAAAAGAATTTGGAGTCATTGGAACTACCGTACCAATCAACTTTAGTGCAGTACATTGATGATTTTCTCATTGCATGCAGGACAAGGGACAAGTGTAAGTACGACTCGATTACCCTGTTGAATCATTTGGGAAAGTTTGGACATAAAGTGTCAACTTTGAAATTGTAGTACTGTCAGAAGTCAGTGAAATACTTGGGACACCAGATTGAGAAAGGGTCATGGAGAATCTCTAAAGAGAAGATTACAATGATACTGCAGAGAAGTCCTCCAACTTCACAGAGAGATGTCAGAATGTTTCTGGGAATGATAGGTTATTATCATCAGTGGATTCCAAATTTTGCTGAGATTGCCAAACCATTGCAGCAGCTAACACACAAAGATGTTACAGATCCCATTACACTAGATGAAGATCAGATAAAAGCATTTACTGAGTTGAGAGAGAGTTTGTGCAGAGCTCCAGCGTTGGGAATGCCTGATTACACGAAGCTTGTTCTTTTTCTTTTTTGACAAAGGTCCATGGAGGTGCTTATTGCCCAGTAGTCTGTTTTTCAGCTACCTTGGACCCAGTCGCAGCAGCTTTACCAGGTTGTCTGCATGCAGTTGTCGCAGCTGGTCAAAGCCTTTCCCAATGTGAACAAGTAGTGATGGGATACCCTTTCACGGTAATGGTTCCTCACTCTGTTTAGATTTTACTGACAGGGATGAAAACGCAGTATTTGACTGGTGCAAGACTGACAAGGTATGAGAAAAGCATGCATACTAGGTGCTCCAAATGTAACATTGGAAAAATGTATAGTTTTGAACCCAGCAACATTACTTCCTAGCTATTCTGTTGAAATCGAAAAGGAGGAAGACATTGAGCATGATTGTCTTGAGGTAAATGAACAGTGTACAAAATCAAGGCCTGATATCAGAGATACACGATTGGAAGAAAATGTTCAAATTCACTTTGTTGATGGCTCATGTCTCAGAGATGGCACAGGGATATTAAGAGCAGGATATGCTGTATGTACAATCACAGGTACATTAGAAGCTTCCTGGGTTTGAGGTGTATATTCTGCACAAGTGGCAGTATTGGTAGCTCTTACTAGAGCATGCCATGTTTCTGCTAGACTAAGAATTACAATCTATACTGACAACCAATATGGATTTGGAATGGTTCATAATTTTGCTTAATTGTGGTAACAATTAGGTTTTCTGACCTCTACTGGTACACCAGTAAGAAATGGTGACAAGATAAAAGAATTGTTGTCCTCAGTCCACCAGGGTCAAAATGAGGGCCTATATGTGTCCCATGTAAGCGTGTGACGCTCTACATTGTAGTACATGACCACTATCCTTCTCTCTTTAGGTTATCTGATGGCAGCTAGAGAAGGCTCCATTCAAGCAGATTCTGAAGCATTTCTCTACTGACTGAACACGCTACTGCCCAATATTGTTTCTCTTTCCTTCCCTTCTTACATTACAGATATTTTTACTAGTCTTGTATCATCAAGCAGAGACTGGATGGTTTGAAGTAAGCATTCAAACTCACTCCTGGCTCATGCACATTCAGATCTTCATTAGGAGCCTTCCAGCATGGTGGACAGAGTTGAACGTAAGAGCTTTCTTCCCCCAATTGTCAGACACTGTGCCAGATAAAGAAAGAGGGTCCCTTAGTTCCTAGTTGTTTCTTCCCTGTGCAGTGTGATGTTTTCTTGTATGGTGTGCTTCCCTACTTAAAAGTATCCTGTGGGTGTAAATGGGCTTGCATTGGTATAGACAATTCTGTCCTATTTTAGTTTGTGTTTCATCTTTGTGGGAGCTGTGTGTAGTGATTATGCCAGATATAGAGCTGAATGATATGCATGAATGTGATAACAATTTGCAGTTATTGATAATAAATGTAATGCCAATTGGTCCAAGAGGTATGTCAATTTACTGCTAGCATTCAAGGGATATAAGTGATTTTAACTTTTCCGTCACTACAACAGAAAAGGTCAGCTTGGAATGAAGCTGCATGCTGAGTGGTGTTTGGTGGGGGGGTTGGTGTTGTGCCTCCTTAAAAGTTTAAAAGAGAAAGAACAATCAATTTTCCATTGTCTATGGGAATGTATTTCAGAATGCCTATTCTAGTTGTCATTTTAACAGTGCATATAATATATATATATATATATATATATATATATATATATATATATATATATATATATATATAAATATATATACCAGAAAAGGGCAGAGATGTTTGAAAATGCTAAAAACTAGTGTGTTTATTACCCAGACCTTCAGCTGTTCTCTGTATCAAATACTAGCTGCAGCCTTCACTATATCAGCAACAAAGGAGTGCCCTGGTGCCCTCAAATGAAGCAATCAGTCTAGCATGAACGTCTTTGAGGCCCTAACTCAGGGGCAAAACTTGCACATATGCTACACATACACAGAACCAAATCAGGAGGACCGACATTCACCTACATTGCTCCTAAAGTATAGAACAGAATCCTACTCCTCATCAGAGCCTGTTCCTCTCTTCTTGAATTCTGCCAGAAGCTCAGGACCTGGTGTTTCCATTAACCAGGCACACACAGCTGCTCAGCACCGAGATACCCTTGCTGGGATCATGCACCTTACAAATACACATAACATAGCATAACAGTTATGGTTGGCTGCACATTCCCCATATTGCCCCATCCATGGTGAATGACACATCTCCCATAGGTCCATATTGATATTCTATATTTTGCTGTGCATCTCTATATTCACATAGGCAGCTGCATGATATACCAAGTCTAATGTACTTTACCCTCACCACAACCTCTATTGGATGTCAGATCTAAATTCAGAACTTCATTAGGCTACACTGAACTCTGATTCTGGGGACTCACATTAGCCTTTAAAATGCTTGATAAATCCTTTAATAGAGTCACATCTCAGTCCAGTTTATTATGCATGGCAAGCAGATCCTGACTGTGTAATTATAAGATTTGTCAGAGTTTACCCTATAGATACCATTCACCGACATAGAAATCCCTGCAGCCTACAGTTTATAATATGGTCACAACTGGTAGGTAGCAAATTTACCACACTCTTCTAGAAAAACCTGTAGGTTATAGTTCACTCCATCACAAAGCACTGAGAAATAAACTTTACTATTGGAAGCTCCTCGGTTTAAATGCCACACATGGAACCCATAGTTACCTCAATGTCACCAATTCTGACCTCTATGCGTCCCTTTGTTTGCCCCAAATCTCCAACTTCAACATCTGGAAGGCACCAAGCAAATGAACAGTCTACGAGGATCCACAATGTGAATGAATGTGGAGGATGGTGGAAGAAGGTCAGACAGAATTGAAATGGGACTGATAGCCAACCAGAAAAATACAGAAAAACCTGAGCAAACAGGATGACAGGAGAAGGAGCGAGAAATCAATAATGCCTTTTGTATGAGACCACCTAGTCTTGTGTTTCAAACTTTCATCCATCAGTGCTATTCTGTAGTATCCCTGATTCTGACACTTCTTTCTCATTTCCAATGTTGGCTTTTAGCCCCACCCCCCCACATGACTTTCATACATTTATATGAATCTCACTCAACTCTTTTCTTAATTAATCCTTTATCTCCTTTATCCAAAAATAGCAAATAAATTCTTTCTTCAGTTTCAAGCATAGACATCTTTGAGAGAGATCCAATTTTATCAATAAATTAGTGGCATACAAGTAGGCGCATGGTGACAAATTAACCTGCATTTAAAAGCCTAACAGAGAAAATAACATAAGTTGTGCAATTTTATTACACCATGTGGCCACCATTCATATAGTGCACCGTGTTTTAACATAACAGTTTTGCATTCATTTGAAATGAAACACTAATATGAATTCATATTGAAAGTGTCATCAAAAGTGTTAAAATTAATATGAATTAATCGTACTCATATTTGAATAAATGGATTTTATTAATGCAAATAACATATATGCAGACAAATAAATGTGCATTTGAATTAGTTCCAACATGTTATTATTAATGTTTGCAATTAATTTGTTTTGCATTTATGAATTGTAAGGTGTGCAGTAGGTTTATTAATATATTGATGTATTATTGAGTAATAGGGCTTCCTTCGCTTGACTAGGCTTGAGAAGAGAATCATTTTACAGGATTAATGGAAAATCACTTTTATATTCTGTCCCCTCTAACCTGAATTCTTTTCCGAGGATGCTGAAATATTGAATGTCATATTGTATTGTAAGCTAGAGACATGTTTCAGATGCAATAATGTTACACTATTTGTTCATGCTGTTGAACAGAATAGGAACCTTACAGATCTCATATGAAATAATATTAGTTTAGTTTAGTATTGTGAGAAAGGAACTGCAAGTAACAAATAACTAATGAATGTCATATTTTGTTATTCACATGTACATTTACCTGATGACAACACAGCTTTGCTGAGGAGATTCCTAAAGTATCAGAATTTGGTGGTCCCATCTGCAGTGATTGGATGCTGAATCTAACATCTGAAATGTGCCCACCTGAATGAACAACCAAAAGAATTGTTGTTATTTTAATTAATGAGAAAGTCTGAATTGGAGTCAGTCTTCCCCAAGCCACACACCTGTTTCTGTGCTGTTCGGAACTCTGTTGTAGTCTGCTTAATTTTGCTCACATACTCCTATTCTCTGACTTCCATGATGAGCTTCCTCATCATAGTCTTAATTGCCCTGTTCTGTTACATGGTTCAGTACTAATAAGTCCAACTAACTCTGAACTGCTAATTGTCCTATGTGCAGCTCGTGTTCTGCATCATCCTGACATTGCTGTTAACTGACACCAGAATACGGTGACTGTCCTGCTTGAAGAATCATCCTGTATGAGGAGAGGTATAACTAAATGTGGTTTCTTGTTTCCTTTTAAGCTTAGTTACTTACACAAGCGTATTTTTAGAGTTAATTGCCCTAGTTAAATATTTACCAAATTAGTTTTGTCTTTCTTTAATTTGGCTTTTACCCACATGTGTTAGCTCAGTCCCATGCTACTAAAAGCTAAGGGGATATGGATCAGGGAGAGTTAAGTGGTCCATTGCATCAATCTCCCTATGTGAACTTATGGTTTAAACTGAGATGCACTGTTCCAAGGAACAAAAGACTCCGCATAACCTAGACGTGTCAGGGTCATACAGGTCACTGCAAGCATCTGCCAAGCTGCAACAATAGTCCTCACTCTTCATTAGGTGACATGCTTCATTATCGGGCCATGTTCTTTGTCAGGCCAGCATTGCAATGCCTGATGGGCCCTATTGGAGGGATCTTTACCAGAGCTCTTTTTAGAAAAAGCCGGTGGTGAGTGGAAGTGAGAGGGGCTAGAACAGAAAAACATAAAATTGTCTATAGTTGCCCTAAACAACTATTTCAATATATTCTAGCACCCATGCCAAGATAAAAAACAGAGATTAGGAAAGAACAGAGGATAATAATCTGCCTTCCTTGCAAAAGGTAAATAGGTGCCTATAATCCTAAGTGGAAGTGTAGATATCAGAAAAGTGTGTGGGTACACCCTAAACTGCAGAGACACAGGTCAACCTGTTTCTCACCTTAAAGTAGTCTAAAAGATCTGCTAACAATTCTTCAGGACCTAATGATGTGCCTAACCCTCACAATAAGAGTAAGACTTATTCTCTTACTACATACAAAAGTACTGGAGTCTTACACTGGAGACTTAGGGGGTTATTCCAACTTTGGAGGAGGTGGTAATCCGTCCCAAATGTGACGGATTTACCACCAGCCATATTACGAGTTCCATAGGATATAATGGACTCATAATACGGCTGGTGGTATATCCGTCACTTTACCGTCACTTTTGGGACGGATTACCACTTCCTCCAAAGTTGGAATAACCCCCTTATGCTTCTAAGTGCAGGGACCCTCCCATTCAGGTACGTAGAGCCCTTGGAGATTGCTTTGATCTTAACTACTTGTTGTTTGAAGAGAGCCAAGGTCAATGCATCCTACCCTATATCTAGGCTCTTTGTGGTATAATGTTATTGATTTGTGATTGAATGATTCTGACTACTACACTCTTTCCCAAGTCCAAAGATTCAGTCGACCTCAGTGGGTGAGATTGATGATGATGTCTCACCCAAGTGATGGTGGTTTATTAAACCAGTACCGGGAAAAGTAGAAGTTTTCCTGGTCCTCACCACTCTGGAAGTTTTGGTAGCAGACCTATGGTCTTGTCTTGTGAGGAGAAGAGTCTGAATTTTCCCACATTGTGAGTTGTTCTTGGTGTAGTGTAAAGGTTGATGAAATCTCAGCTCTGTGTTACAATTGTAAGGTGTGTGTTTTAGTAGGGTTTGTGCTTGCAGTGCTTTTGGCTCAATTGTTGTGAATATGATGCATGAACTGAGTAGGCAGTTTGCATACTCTAAGTAGGAGAGCAGGATTTGGCGTACTCCAAGTGAATGTTGTGCTTTGTGCTCAAATATTGCCCATGTGGTTGTTGTTGTAACGGGTCCTGCAAGGCCTAAAACTCGGGAGTATTGTACAAGTGTATGGAGACACTTGCTTACTTTATTGTCTGCAGGTAAGATGCTGGTCGATTTGAGCACTGTTGACTTATTGGTTGGTATTATGTGAATCCTGAGTGCACATGGAGTATCGCTACTAATTTGAGTGAAGTTTGCATGCCAAATCTTACTTCCATTTGTGAGAAAGCCATAGCAGGAAGAGTAGTAGCTGTTTGTGCTAAAGGCCACATTCAAAAGTTCTATACAGGTTTCAAAGTGTTTCAGTCATACCTTTAGCGAGCAGAAAGGTTTTGTTTTTTGTGCTTGCAATATTTGCATTTAGTTTATGTGTGAGAGGTGTGTGAGATGACTCTGAAGTGAGTCTTGTTAGTATGACATCTTTTTGCCTGCGCGGGACAGGTCGGTTGGTGAGGAAAGCTGCGCACAAATTTGTGGCCAAGACTGCACAGCTATAGTTTGAGAAAAGTTTGCCAAAAGGATTGTGGGATTTTAAATTATTTCCTGTTTTCATAGACTTTGTGTTTGTAGATTAGGATTGTGAAAAAAATAAGTTTTCAAAGCTTTAAAGAGTGCACTGAGGGGAGATGATTTTATTCCACTTTGGGAGGGTGAGCCTACTCCACCTGAGCGTACACCAGCATTTGAAGTGATGGAAGAAAAAGGAGTTTCTGCATGTGTTTGGGTAAATCAGTGGTGCAAAATAACTGAGAAGGAAGGCACCTTAGCTTGTCCTAGTTAAACAACATTTCATTTGCGAATTTGAGAGAATTTGAGGAGGGTGCTGTATAAAACAAAGCCCCTTTCTAGACCTGCACAATTGGAGTCACTTGGTGTTTGGGAATTAGTTGTGAGACAAGAGGCTCAGAAATTTGAAAGAAGTATGAGGAAAGCAGAAAAGACGCTAGCAGAAGTTAGGTGGGCTGTAGAGCAGAGAGCGTGGAGAGCAGATACATTACACACAGTGAAGTTATTTCCAGCAATTCCTCAGGAAGGCGATGGGAGTGTTAAGCCCAAAGCCAAAAAGAAGTCTAAGGAAGATACAGAACAGAAATTGGATTAAAATAAAAGGCTAGCAGATCCTGATAGTGATTAAGAGGATTAATTTATACCTTTTTTGTACTTTTTACAACGTTTTTGTAAAATCATCCCCCACCATATAATGCAGTCACATTAGTGAGCCCCAAAGTAGTCCCGATATGGCCACAACCCTAGTTCAACAAAGACAGTTTCAGATGACTCCAAATGTGCTTACTGCTAATGTGGCACAGGTGCTAGCGGTTTAGCCAACAGTTCTGATTGTTAATACAGTTCAGGATGTCACAGCTGATTCAGAATGCAGGACTGACACAGTTTGAGTTCACATCTAATGTACAGACACCTTTACAGACAATGCCAATGTATTCCCCAGTAATGACAAAACAGAATGTTGCCCAAAATCAGTCAAGTCAGACTTTTCGTGCAGGATTAACGGGCCAAGGTAAAGGATTAATGCCCCTGCAAAGTCTGACAAACTTGATAGGACCAGAAGCATCAACAGTTCCTGTAACAATAGGTCCAGTAGTCCCTTTGTTTGCCCAGGGTATTAATGAGAGTGGTCCCCAGATTTCAAATCAGTAATGAAATCACCTTTTGGAATGAATGCAGAAATGGAGAGACTGAGCACTACTGTACCAGCCATGACTCCTATGAATTCTTTCGGTTTGAACTAGCCTCTTAATGGAGTTGGCCCAATGATTGATGTGACATATCCCCCATGCTCATTGGGCTCATCTGTGAAGCCTCAAGAGCAGGCTATAAGAGCCCCATGCAAAGTACTACAGTTTGTGCCCTGAAGCAATGGTAACAACATTACTTTACCAGGGTTACACTTTAATAAACGGTTCGATCATTTGAGAGGAGCATCAGTTCCAGGAAACAAGCCTGAGGGAGAAAAGGCATTGAACAAGGCTAGAATAAAATTGAATCGGTTGAGGGAACACTTGAATTGGATAGATTAGATTCTTATATTTAAAACGAATTGCACTTCATGTGCAAGGATGCTAACCGTAAAGCAGGACATGTTGTTGGGAAATGAACGAATTTGGCTGAGACACATGAAATCGAAATGAATAAATCCAAACAGTTGAAGAAGAGTTACAGATTAGAATTTAAATTGCGAGGCATTGCACACATGTGATCACCTGGAATGAAAATTCACATAAAGGAGTTGATCCAGAGCATTCAAACATGGGGAGCATTAGATAAATGGGATAGCAGGTGCACAAAGAAAAGAGATCAGAAGAAATAGCTCACTGCATCTTAAAATTATGTACAGCGGGCTGAAGGAGCTGTAAACATGATGCCAATTAGAGAAATTACAGTAGGGAATTTTGTTCATGTCCCTATGAGTAAAAGTGATATTTTGTCATTTACAAGTGATTACCCAAAGTTGAGGGAGAAAACAGTGGAATGCTACCGGCAAACAGAGACGTTTGTCAAGCTTGCGAAGTGTTTGTTGGAATATCTGAACACTTTATATGAGACTGTTGTTCCAGCAAATTTGTGGGTTGAGTGTAAGCGGAGTGTGGATTGGCCAACAAGTGAGCCGCCGAGCGATGCAGTAAAAGGTGCGCCACTGAAGAGGTGATGAAAAACTATTAAAAGGAGATTGAATTTCTGAAAACTAGAGTTTCCCATAAAGATATTGATTAGCAAAGGATTGACAGGACATCACAAGGAACAAAAGAGTCTGTTCATGCTTTTAGTGACAGGCTGTTGAAAGCATTCAGACAATATAGTGGCACAGAAATTATTGAGCCGAGAGACATGATTCAATTTGTTCAAGGATTAAAGCCTGAAATTAGTAATATGATTAAGAATCATTTGATTTGTTGACAAGGAAAGCCGATTGATGAGGTGTTGTAATACATAAATTACTGTAGTGATGAGATTGATTTGAAGCAGAAAACATTAAAGGAAAAGGCAATGGTGATGCAGATTAAGTCTGCCCAAGCAAGAGGTGTGCAGGGATCGCAAGGAATGGTGAACACAGGAGGAATGCAGGGAACATAGCAGCAAGGCAATATTCTTCCTCAGTATAGATGCAGAGGTCATGGATTCGAGTAGATCCGAATGCCAATGTGGCTAGTGTTCAGAACATGAAGAAAATGCTTCCTATGCATGCGTATAGTAACTGAGTGTCCTTTTCATAATGTAAATAATTTGGTACAAGGTGGTGGTGTTGCACAGATGGCTGACAACAGTCAATTTCAAAATAAGAGAGTTCAAAGACCCCAAAATCAAAGCATGAATTTTCCTACTAGAGCAGGCCAAATGCAGGATTCCCAGCAGCAAGTACAGTTGCCCCAACAGCAAACTGATGTCCCACAGCAACTATAGATACCACAAGCTCCAGTGGCACACAAACAAGCGATGGTTTCTCATCAGAATGTGAACCAGAGAACAAATGCAAACATAAATCAGTTAATCACACAAAACCCATTGATTGATTTCAGTGATGATGAAATGACTGACGAATATGTGAATGAGATTTCAGAAGAGGAAGAATGTGTGTTCGTTGCCTCATTGGAAGTGGATTGGAGGTACATCAGCATGTTACTTATGTGAATGCGAGTGTTATAGGTCATGATGTTTCATTCCTGGTTGACACTGAAAAACTTGTTCTACTGTCAGAACTGCAGAAGTCCATAATATGCCCTATTCAAGAAGAAGAGTTGAGATTGTAGGAGTAGCAAATCAGCACTTGGTAAATCCCATCACAGAGCCCATTCTGCTTGAAATAGGAACATTTGAGGGTCTGCACTGATTTGTAGTTTGTGGTTTAAGTCCTGTGAGTCTGTTAGGAAGATACTTACTAAGTAAATTAAAATGTTCCATTACTTGTGAATAAGAAGGAATAGAAATTCAAACCAATAGTGATGATGAGATTTCCAGTCAAACTGATGAGATGTATTCCCTCATTACATTATTTCCTGCCATGAGAATTAAAGACTTGCCTAGAGAATTACAAGAGACAGTAACATTGAGAGTGTGGGTCTCTCTTGAAAAGATATTGGATTTAATTGAGGTGTTGATCCAATAAAAGTGACAGTAAAGCCAAACGCGCTTTTCCCTAGAATGACACTGTATTACATCACACCAGAAGTAATTGAAGGTATTACCCCAATAATTGCAGACGTTGTTTAGCAGAAGGCTCTGAAAGAAATGATGGGCAACTCATGTAATTCACAAATTATAGGATTGCAAAAGCCAGGTAAGAAATATTGAATAGTTCAGGATTTGAGAAAGGTGAACAAAATCGTAGTATCTTGTTGTCCGGCAGGGCCAAATTCAAAAGTAATTTTATTTCAAATCCCATGTGAAGTACAGTGTTTTTCGGTTATTGATTTGTCACGAGCATTTTTGTCAGTGCCATTGCACAAGGATAGTCAGTTCCTATATTGTTTCTGATTGGGCTACCGTGTGTATTCATGATGTCGTACGCCAGAAGGGTTTTCATCAGATCTTGAGCATGCCATTTCGGTCTGCTTTAGGGCAGTACATTGATGACCTGGATTGTTGTGTTTAATACACAATAAGCTTGCAGACAAGATACCATAGCATTATTGAATCATTTGGGTAAAAACGGACATGAGGTTTCCCCTGCTAAATTAAAGTATTGCCAGAAGGAAGTGAAGTACTTGGGTCAACAAATTGAAAAAGGTGTGAGGAAAGTGTCCAGAGAGAGGGTTGCAGTCATTATGCAAATTAATTCCCCAACTACAGAGAGAGATGTCAGAATGTTTTTGGGCATAGTAAGCTACTGTTGTCAATGGATCCTGATTTTTTCAGTAATTTCAAAACCATTGCAGAAGTTGAAACACAAAGAAGTCACAGACCCAGTCCCTTTCAATGAAGAGTGCATGGAAGCTTTCACTGAGTTGAGAAAGAGTTTGAGCAGAGCTTCATCTTTGGGAATGCTTGATTATACAAAAGATTTTGCATTGTTTTGTCATGAACATGATGGTTATAGTCTTTCTGATTTTACCACAGGTACATGGAGAAACAAACAGGCTAGTGGCATATTTGGCCACCACATTCAATCCTATCGCTGCTGCTTTGCCCGACAGTTTGAAGGCCATGGCAAGTGCTGGTCTGAGCATCAATCAATGCAAAGGCATTGTGATGGGTTCCCTTTAACCGTCTATGTCCCACACTCAGTTGAAATTCTTTTAACCCAGTCCAAAACCCAGTATTTGACCAGTGCCCCTCTTACCCGTTATGAGCCATTGATTTTTGGATCTCCAAATGATGTGATCAAGAGATGTGCCACTTTGAATCCCACTGGCTTAATGCCTGTAAATGTAGATGATTCAAATCATGTTAATGAAATTCAATATGAATGTCTTGGTGTCACTGAACTGTGCACCAAACCCAGACCTGATATTCGGGAGACTCCTTTAGAGGTGAATGACCAAATTTCTTTGTTTGTGGCTCCTGTTTAATAGTAAGTGAAGGTACTCTGGGAGCAAGTTATGCACTTTTCACCTTCTCAGGATGGTTGAAGCCTCAAGGCTTTAAATAGTTGTTTCTGCTCAAGTAGCCAAATTGGTTGCTCTTACAAGAGCATGCTGTGTATCAGAGCAGCTCAAAGTAACAATATTCAGGGATAGTCAGTACGGATTTGGTAGGGTCCATGATTTTAGGCAGTTATACCTCATCTGGATCACCCACTACAAATGGTGAAAGAATTCATGATTTGTTGAATGCTTCACATTTACATGAGAAGATTGCCATTGTCAAATGTGTAGCCCAGCAGCGGTCTTATAACTATGTAATGTTGGGCAATGTCTACGCTGAACAAAATGCCAGATACTGTGCACTTCATTCCATCACCATCTATGAAGAGTGGAGTAATGAAAGTGACACCAGTGAGACAAATCAACATTTCTTGATGTCAGATTAAGAGGTTGCAGGAAAAGCAACAGAGGAAGAATACATTGGTTGGATAAAAGCAGGATGTGCTCAAAGAAAGGGAGATGATGTCTAGATTTCAAATGAAGGGAAAGTTGTATTTCCAGATTGTTTGTTGAACTCGATGGCTAGTCATTATCATGGTCAGGTTCATCTAGGCAGAGAGGCAATGATTCACACTTTTGAACAGACATGGTACAACCCCAGATTTTGATTGGTTGCAAAAGCGGTTTGTCACAGATGTGCCACATGCCAACAAATGAATGCAGGGAAATGCACAGTGGTTAATTTGAGCTTATTTGTCCATTTAACAGAATGCAACTTGATTTCATTGAAATGCCTGCCTGTAATGGATCGAAAAATAAATGCACATTTAAATTAGTTCTAACAGGTAATAAATAATAATTTGCTTTGCATCTATATATTGTTAAGGTGAGCAATAGGTTTATTAATGTGTTAATGTGTATTAAGGCTTCTTTGGCTTGACTAGCCCTGAGAAGAGAATCATTTTTCAGCCTTAAAGGAAAATCTCTTGTTTATTCTGTCCCCTCTAACCTGAATTATTTTCCTAGGCTGCTAATGTGAATGTTGAATGATGCCCTATTTTATTGTAGGTAAGAGACAGGTTTCAGATGCAATAATGTAACACTATTTGTTCTAGCTATTGAACAGAACATCAAGCTCACAGATCTCATGTGAAATAGTATTAGTTTTGTTTATTGTGTGGCTTGAGAAAAGATCTGCAAGTAACAAAATACTAAAAAATTTAGTATTTTGTAAGTCACATGTACAGTTATCTGATGACAATGCACTTTTGCTGGGAAGATTTCTAAAGTATCAGAATTTGGTGGTACCGTGCCATATACAGTGATTAGATGGCGAATCTGACAACCGAAATGTGCCCAGCTGAAGGACCAGTTGAAAGTATTGCAGTTATTTTAATTAGTGAGAAACGTCTATGCTGTTCAGTACTCTGTCGGAATCTGCTTAATTTTGCCGTCATACTCCTACGTCCTCATCATAGTCTTAACTGCCCAATTCTGTTACGTGTTTCAGTACTAATATGGCCAACTAACTCTGAACTGCTGATTGCCCTATGTGCAGCCCGTGTTCTGCATCATCCTGATGCTGCTCTCAACTGACACCAGAAGACGGTCACTGCCCTGCTTGATTAATCATACTGTATGCTGAGGTATAACTAAACATGGTTTCTTGTTGCCTTGTTAGCTTAGTTACTACACCAGCATTTTTTAGAGTTATGGTCCCAAGTTAGATGTTTTCCAAAGTACTTTTGTCCTTCTTTAATTTTGCTTTTGCCCAAGTGTTAGCCCATTCCCACACATGCAGTCCAAATTCCAGTTAGTGTTAGGAAATCTGAAATTGAATGTTGAATTTTATTTTGATAATTTACTGCCATCATTTACTTTGAATGGTAATAATTTTCATACTGTATTGCTGCAAATCTATATTATTCTTTGGAGGATCTAACAGTATTGATGTTTAGTAAGTTGAATCTTTTCGGACGTTTTGGACAGCCAATGTTTTTCATGTATGTTTATAATTTAGTTTTGCACACCATACATTTGACATCGATTTTGGTATTGTGATAAAGTTTTGAAACTTTATTCAGTTTGGAGTTTTGACTTAGGGCCTGATTACAACCTTGGCGGATAGGATACTTAATCACAAATGTGACAGATATGCTGCCCATCATTTTAAAAGTTCCATAGGATTTAATGGAACTTGTAATAGGGTGGACAGGATGTCCCTCACATTTGTGACAGAGTATCCCATCCACCCAGGTCATAATCAGGCCCTTACTGTTGAAATTATTCATGGTGTTTAGTAATGTTTATGGTATAATGTTATTGATTTGTGATTGAATGATTCTGACTACTATACTCTTCGCCAAGTACAAA
The DNA here is from genome assembly GCF_031143425.1 of Pleurodeles waltl. Taxonomy (NCBI): domain Eukaryota; kingdom Metazoa; phylum Chordata; class Amphibia; order Caudata; family Salamandridae; genus Pleurodeles; species Pleurodeles waltl. The sequence continues at coordinate 958,621,109 of NC_090447.1, read as the reverse complement.
GATTCAGTCGACCTCAGTGGGTGAGATTGGTGATGGTGTCTTGCCCAAGTGCCGGTGGTTTATGAACCCTGTCCTGGGAAGTGTAGAGATTTTCCGGGGCCCCAGCTCCGGCATCTTCAAACCCAATGTCTCTTCAGACTTCTGTGGTCTCTTCGTCTGAGGTTATGTTTTCGTCTAATAGTAAAATGGCACAGCAGTAGACTATAAATGTGTTGAATATAATAATACATGCCAGTAGAGCCGGTTCTTCTGGGAGGCGCCTGATTTTTGGAGTCAAAAATGCATTATTTTAGGTGCCTCTCACCTAAAATGTCCCCTGATTCAATATAAGCCAATAGGGGAAATACATTTCTGTTTTTTTTCAAAAGCTTCCACTTTACAGTTTGAAAATGTTGGCATGTTTGTATAATGCATATCTCTGAAAGCAACAATAAAATATGTCTCTTTAGCATATCAGTTACTCAGCTAACTAACTAAGTTAACTGATGAGAAGCATTAGCAAGTTTCATTCCACTCATTGTCTTTCTTTTGATGTGCCCCCACAGGATAGAAGCATAGCAAGAGTATTCACTTTATTTATTCATGTATTTAGTTGTTTCATCATTTGTACAATGCAAAACACAGACCAAATGGGCAGTGTCTGAGCGCCACATACCTATACCAGCAAGAGCCAAATAACCAAACATGTAATGAAGTTAGAATTCAGTTGAATAGCCATGGTTTCAGAGCTTTATGAAAAGCAAAAACGAATCTTTTCTTCAAAGTTTGATTTAGACTGTTGTTTCAGAGTTCAGACTCAATAACGAAATTTCGTACCACCCAGAGATTTATATTTTCTGTGAAGAACTGTCAGAAACATCTTGATAGCTGAGCATAGTGGTCTGTTTGGTACATATTTGGCAACTTTTCAGTGTAGGTTTAATTTAGTCATTCAAAGCATGCACAGACGTAAGAGTGTCTCTGCATGCTGGTAGTGTTTATAAAGGTGGGAGGGACCATAGGAAGGTAATTTACACTGGTACATGTAAGCTGAGTCACTGTGGTAATGTTTCTACTCTTTCATTTCATCAAATGCCTGTTTACTTAAAGCCTCTTACATACTGGGTTTAGTGAAAAAATTGCTATGGCAAAGTCACAGCTATGAGGTGGTAAACAGACCAAAATTCAGTTACCTCATATGGGCACATAATGGTTTAAACCAGTTGTAGTAATTCACATAGCAACTACATTGAGTAATATATAAAACATATTATAGTGTCTTTCTGTGCACTGCACTGATTCACACCAGGTTTGTTGGTTTGGATGCACTACTTGGTTTAGTTATAGTAAAATTGTCTTGAGGTATCAACATGTTGGCTATTATAAAAGTGAAATATTGAAACACCAATAAGGAACATTGGTTTCCCTGAAAAAGATACAATTTATTGCGTGTTTTTTTTTAAACACAACATATTGGTTTATATTCCAGAAACACAAGTTTATACAATGGAACATGGCTGTGTCTATTTTGTGCGTTTGTATATGCAGAGTAAATACAAGTAAATAGCAGTGTGTTTATAACACAATTGTGTTCTTGCACAATATATTAGTTTGTAGGCATACTCTATTGGTTTGCCCTCATAATTAATTGGTTCACATGTCTAAGATTGTAGTTTGGATGCACACCCCACTGCTGGGCACACATAACACACTGGTCAAGGTGTGTAACATATTGGTTGAGATGAATAATATATTGGTCTCCTCTCATTATGTACTGACTGTATGCAAAGCACACTGATACACATGCACATTGTCCTGCTTTGGAAATTTAACACATCAGTAAAAATTTGGAAAAGGAGACCCAGCACATCAAAGTATCTATTGGTATCCGAAAGGTTATTGGCCCATATTGTTAAGTTGAGTCACAAATCACATAATTCAACAATGAAGTCTTGTTAAAATTACTGTTCTTTATTAATCCAGGTTGAAAATAAATAATCCATAGCCAACGCATTTCGTCCTAAAGGACTTCTTCAGGGCTAAAGGAATATAAACATATAAAACCATATATCAATACAGAATTGTATCTAAATCCTAAAGTGCTATACATTTAAGGTACCGTGAAAAATATTAAAATCACATACTGCCGTCGCCATGATGTTATCATATTATTCCATTCAATAATGTTTCATTATCCTATAGGTCTATGTTTTTTGTGCAGAACTTATGATCATTGATGGTAGAGCATATAAATGTTGCTCTCCTCTTGCATAATCAATATATATATACATGGAAATTTCAATTTTAAGTTCAATACCATCAAAATTTCATTTGAATAGTGTATATGTGAGCCAGAGATAGACGAAATAGGAAAAAGCGGTCATTAAATTGGAAATACACTTGTGTCAAGGTAAGTTATCATAACTAGTTTGTTGCCAGTCAAAACACATATATCGAAAATGTACTGGCATACTATTTGCACATGAGTATAGAAGGTATCGGTCATGTTAAGATCCACTGCTATAGTTTTTTCAAGACCAATACAGCCCCAATATTGCAAACATTTGTCAAGACATCCAATATCAATGATTTTACATACGCATCTGTTGAACTATATCTTACTACAATTTTATTAAAGAAATCTATTTCATGATCTTAATTGTAATCCTTTTTTCCAAATATTTTGTTAAACTTAATTTTAGACAAAATAGACTATATGTAAATATGCATTGTCATTCTGATATCCTCTGGGTCAAAGCTATATGCAAACCCCATCATATAGGCCCTCATTCTGACCCTGGCGGTCGGCGGAGAGACGGCGGTCGGACCGCGAACAGACCGGCGGTATTAAAAATGGCATTCTGACCGCGGCGGTCCCCGCCGCGACCGACCGCTACTTCTCCACTCCGACCGCCACGGCGGTCATGACCGCGGGGCTGGAGTTTGCGCACTCCGGCCCGGCGGTCGTCCCAAGACCGCCAAGGGTATTATGACCCTGCCTACCGCCGCGGTTTCTTGCGGGCGGGAACCGCCGTGCGAACCATGGCGGTAAGCACTATCGGGGCCAGGGAATTCCTTCCCTGGCACTGATAGGGGTCTCCCCCACCCCCCACTACCCACCCGAGTCCTCCCCCCACACCCTCCACCCCCCTGCCACCCCCCAGAGGTGGTACGAACCCCCTCCCCACCCCCACCCCGACATGCACATACATGTACCCCGACATGCACACACCCCCAACATGCACATATACACGCCCCCTACACACACATACACAACGGGGACACATACCCGCACACATACATGCCGACATGCGCACCTGCCGAACAGCACACATTACCCATAGACACAGCAGCACCCCCCGCCCGCATACACGCACTCACACACCCACTCTACACACTCACACGCACACCCCCATGCACGCCCACATCACACAACACCCCCCCACCCCCTCCCCTCACGGACGATCAACTTACCTTGTGCGTTGGTCCTCCGGGAGGCGACGGGAGCCATAGGGACGTGACCGCCAACAGAAGACCGCCAACAGAAGACCGCCACACAGAAATGTGGGTCGTAATTCTGTGGGCGGTGTTCTGCTGGCGTGGCGGTGGAGGTTGACCAGTCTCCACTTTCCCGCCGACCGCCAGTGTGGCTGCTGGCGGTTTTCCGGCGGAACGCTCCCAGCGGTCAGAATGCGCACAGCGGCACACCGCCGCGGTCGGCGGTCTTCACCGCGGCGGTAACTCAGCGGTCTTGCGAAAAGACCGCCAAGGTCAGAATGAGGGCCATAATCTCTTATAATGATTATATTTTCGATCAACCCAAACTCTTACCTCATAGTCAAAGCGTGTAACGTGCTCCATAGCAGAACTTATCTAGACGACGTACCAGTAAAATTTGTCGTATGCTCTCAGGCCGCTTATATACTTTTAGTTAAGCGCTTCCACCTGGGAGGTCTGTTTCAAGCCTCCCAATAACCTTTCGGATACCAATAGACAATTTGATGTGCTGGGTCTCCTTTTCAATGTTTTAAACTAGGTTTCTGGTTATCTGAGGCCTAGGGGGTTGGTCCTCAAGACCTGAGCACCAATAGCATCACTAATTGTATATGTAACTAAATATGAAGGTGCGGCAATGATCACCTCGACCCCCTTCCTATATTGAGAACATTGGTAAAAATGTTTAATGTACTACCTTGTATATACATACTATATGGGCTCACTCCAGAATGTACTGGTTTGTGAACATGATATATTGGTAGAAACATGCAACCTTTTGGTTTGCATGTGTGATTCACTGGTTCACATGTATAGGCTACTGTTTTATAGGAATTGATTTGCATGCACAGCATACGGTTTGACGTACAAAATGGTACTGTTCTCATAGTTTATATATTTTTTCATTCTTGTAATGTATTGGTTTGTATGCGCATAATATTGGTTTAAACATAAAATCAATAGGTTTGAAAGCAATGCTTGCTGATTTGAGTGCATGATGTGCTGGTTCTTATTTGTATTCATAAAATACTGGCAGACATGTATAATTGCATTCCATAAATAACACATTGGTTTGCAAGCACACAATGGTGGTCATTACGAACATGGCGGTCTGGACTGCCATGCGGGATGCGGCAGTACTTTCTGCCAACGGCATGCTGGTCCAGACCGCCATATTATGAACGTGGCACAACCGCCACGGATGAAACGCCGCCACCGCTAGGCTCCCGCCACCAGGCTGCCTGGCGGTGACAGTGTTTCAGAGCAAGCAGCGCTGCCCACTGGATAATGAGTCTGATTCCACCAGCTTTGCCCTGGCAGTCTACACTGCAAGGGAAAGGCTGGTGGAATGAGTGACTCAGGCCCCCCTGAGGGCCCCTGCACTGCCCATGCATTTGGCATGGGCAGTGCAGGGGTCCCCATGCACAGCCCCGTCACGCATTTCACTGCCTGGTGTACGGGCAGTGAAATGCGTGACGGGTGCTGCTGTACCCGCCGCACTACCACATTGCCGCAGGCTCCATTTGGAGCTGGTGTCAATGTTCAGGCCCTGTTTCCAGCTGAGCTGGAAGGTGGAAACACTGAAGGCCTGTGTTTTAGTTTTCAAAATATGTTGCTTTCTAAAAACAATTTACTGGTTTGTGTTTACGATTTACATGCATATATTAATGGTATGGGATTGCACACTATTTGGTATTTCCTCAATCACACTGGTTAATGGATAGCAAACGTCCTTTTTGGATGAAATCCACATTGTAGACGGTGCTTCATACTTTATTTTGCTCATACTGCACTATGATTTGCCTCACAGATCTGTGGGGGTGGAGACAGTTATAGGGGTCACGAGGTCTCTGGAAGCTGGGGGCTCCATTTCCTGAGGTTGCGAGAGAAGCGGCTTCCTGGGAAGCGGAGAAATACTTGCTGTTAGCCTCCGGAGGCAAATTACTTTGATCTTTTACTCATATTTTCGGTTCACAACTGCAAGACTATGGGGGTTATTCCAACTTTGGAGGAGGTGGTAATCCGTCCCAAATGTGACGGATTTACCACCAGCCGTATTACGAGTTCCATAGGATATAATGGACTCGTAATACGGCTGGTGGTATATCCGTCACTTTACCGTCACTTTTGGGACGGATTACCACTTCCTCCAAAATTGGAATAACCCCCTGTATTTTCAAATTTAATATTTTACATTTTAAACTGTGTTGGGTGGCCCATTGGAGGTGTGTTTTAGCAGACTGTAAATTCACATTTAAATATTATTATAAAGTGAGTGCTTAGTCTTACTTCAGCTTCCAACAGTGTTGAATTCAGCCAGAAGGACATTGCTTTAAAAAGGAGCTGCCGAAATTAAGAATATTTATTTAACAACAAATTCAATGTTTTAGAAATCTTCCTTCTCAGTTTCGCAGAGGGCTACATGTTATTTTGGGATCAGTTATTGTTAACATGTTATACAAAGCATGAATTAGGGGACTTCAGGGCCTCATGCTTTCCTTGAAAAAATCCATGTTTTAAGTTTTACAGGTCCAGTGAACTGTCTGAAAAGGGTCAGTGCCGCACACTTCATTTTAAATAAATGACTGTTAATTCAGTTCAGAAAAAAAGTAACCATTTAAAGTTCACCTGGAGGCCATAATTTTAAGGTGTCCTAGGGGTGCAAACGGCAGGTGCTTCTGTTTTTGCCACCCATGGGACACATTCGTATTTTTGAAGGAACCACAGATGCTTGTGAGGCTCTTTCTGTTATACAAATCATGCTGGCATTTGGCACTACATGTGCACTAACATAATCTCAAGGGTGAGTTCCCTCGTTTGCATGAAATGTGCCTCCAGGAAAATGAGTAAATACATAATACAGAAGTAGCCTAGAGACAAAGACGATGTCAATGGGACTGTGTGCCACCTAGAGGTGGTACACCATTGTGCACCTCTTTGGGGAGTCCCTTGGAAGGATGCACTAATGTTCCAAGGGTACTTAGTAATCCCACATTGTAATGCAGGCCAGGCAGCCACCTGAGGTGATGGGCAGACCTGTGACTTCCAATTGCTGGTAAGCATTTCACTAATATGCTGTTCCCAAGGCTGACACAAGTTTACATTGGCAACAGGAACATCACATTTGCTGTGATACGGTGCACTGTCCCATTCACTGCTATTCCTGATTATGAAGGAAAAAACTTGTAATAGGCAATATTTATGCACCCCTTACATTCTGAACCCAATAGTACTGAATTTTAATGGCTGCAAGAAATCACACACTCCCCTTGAGACACTCACACTCAGCGCTCTAGATTGCATAAACCATGTACAAAGTCACAAGCACATTATTATGTATAAATGTATCGATATATGCATACATATGTATATATATGGCTATGTGTGTGCATGTGTCATGTGTATGTGTTGGAACATGGATTATTGGTAAGGGCAGGTAAGTACATACACTTAGCAATTGGCCTCTAACCCCCACTAGGTTCAGTTAGGTCTCAATAAATTATCCCCCAGCTCAACCCTTGGTAACTTCGCAACGAGCATCAAGGCTTAACTTAGGAGACAAAGGCCGTCATTATGACTTTGGCAGTCTTCACAGAAGACTGCCAATCTGCGGCGCCATAAGACCACCAGTGCTGGCGGTGTTCCACCCACTATATCATGGGTACTGCCGGATTTCTGCCACAATTTGAGGCGGAAATCCAGAAGTAGTCGTGCTGGTGGGGGGAGGCGCTTGGGCAGTTCCACCATCGGCCCTGCCCTGCCAATAGGACTCCACCAGCTGCATCCCATTCCCTGCCAGATGACCTTCTCCCTGGACCAGGGAAGGTGATCATCCGATAGGGGAGAGGGTGGGAGGGGGGGTGTTGTGTGTGTGTGCGTATGTGTGTTGTTTGCGTGTGAGTATGCGTGTTTGGATGGGTGTGAGTATGCATGCATGAATGTGTGTATAAATGTTGAAGTGAATGTGTGTAGGGATGCGTATGAGTGAAGGCGTGTATGTAAGTGTAGGTAAATGGATGTATGCGTGGTGCATGTATATGTCTGTGTGCATGTATGCAGGGGGGGCTCTGTCTCTGGAGGAATTAATGTTTTTCAGCATTTAGATATGAATTACACCAATCTGGTCACCTGGTCACGCCCGACTCGGGCAAAGTCAAAGTTTAAAGTCAACCAGGATGGAGTTCTGCTCGGCTACAGCAAGCAGGAGGCCTCGGTCAAATGTTTACCTTTGGACTTCGTTTTTTTCTTTATGTTTTTCTTCTGCGGGTAGATGTTGCCAGTCCACTCCAACCTCCCTGAAGCCTTTCCTTGAATACGCTTCGCAATAGACCTCAGTGAAGATTTCTACGTTCGGACTTGAATGATTTTTCGAGATGAGAATCCTTCGACCGGGCCAAACCTGAATCTTGATCTGACATCCCTAGAGCCCTCTTCAGATACACTTTGCAGGAGGTTCTGGTCAACTATCTACATTCGGTCTTAGGGCCTGATTTATACTTTTTTTGTGCTGCATTATCGTCATTTATTGACACAAAAGCGGCGCAAACTAACAAAATACAATTGTATTTTGTAAGTTTGCACCAATTTTGTGTCACAATTAAGGGAAATATATGGAAGAATTCTCTATATTTCTGGGGTACCACCACTCTCCTGGTTACCCCTGGTTTGGGGTCCCTGGCCTCCATATAGAGAACTCCATCCTTCCAATAAACCTTGTTGGTCCCACTGGTATCCCCTTGTTCTTGCCTGGCTGCAGTCTCCCTTAGGCCCTCAAGAGTGGGACACTCTCTTTCTACCTGGCACAAGTCTTCTCTGGTAGGCCCACCTGCCACTAGCAGTTCTGCCAAGTGAGGCAGAGCTTGTAGGGGAAGGGGCCCTCCCTCAGAGGTCAGATACTCCCCCTCAGGTTTGGATTCCTCCTGACTCTCTGTACTTTTGGGGCTGGCAATTCAGACCCAGTGCCCTTCCTCTTCTTCTTGGAGGCTTGGCCCATTGTTCCAGGGTCCAAGTGTCTAGCACTTCCCTGTTATGCTGCCTGTGACCTGGTCATAGCATCTGTGAATGGACCCTTCTCTCCATCTTTGACCATTCAGATGCTTCTAGATCATTTCTCAGTAGACATTCTATTGGGAGGGCAGGAGCTACAGCTACCTTCTTTGTGCCAGTCACACCTTCCCATTTCAGGCTCATCATGGCCATGGAATGGAGTTTGGTTCTGCTATCTGCGTATGTTACTTGGTGGAAGACACCAGGTAAGCCATGCTCTGGAGAAACCAGCTTCTCTGTGACCATTGTCACACTGGCTCCTGTATCTCTCCGAGCTTCCACCTCAGCCCCATTGACTTTAGGCCCCTGCCTATGCCTCTCCATGCTGGGAGGTAATGTGGCCTTAGTTGCAATGTCCATCCCTCCCACGGACTCTAAGGTGACCTCTGTGTACCCTGATCCCAGCCCTGGGCCAACTTCCACCCCCATACCTACACTAGCAATCCCATGGGACAGCCCATCAGTGGGGGGCATCTTGGAGCAGATAGCATCTCCTCTTTTGTGTCCACGTTGATGACAGTAAAAACACTTTCCGGCCTTAGCAAGCTCCTAAAACTTTCCTGCCTTAACAGGATCATAATGCTTCTCCTGATACCCTTTCCTCTTAGAAGTGGCAAGTCTTGGGGCTCCCCCACCCTGAGATGTTTTTGGGGACTCTTGTGAGGACTCTTTAGACTTTTTGTCATCTTTCCCTTGGTTCTTCCCCTGAGAAGAACCACGTCCTCCCTTTTTCTGGTCACCCCCTAGGGATTTTTGGTTAACCCTAGTTCTTAACCAGTCATCTGCTGCCTTCCCCAGCTCTCTGGGGTTGATCAACTTAGAGTCAACTAGATACTGGCAGAGCTTTTCTTGAGCACAATTAGTTAGAAGGTGCTCTCTCATAATCAAATTGTAAAGCCCCTCAACGTTACTTACCTTGTTGCACTGTATCCAGCCCTCTAGTGCCTTAAATAAGATGTCCACAAAATCAACCCAGGACTGGGTGCTTGTCTTCTGGGTGTCCCTAAACTTGAGCCAATACTGCCATGGGGTCAGACCAAACTTTTTAGCTAAGCACCACTTCATACTAGGGTATGACTAGGCCTCCTCCCCACTTAGGTTCCGAAGCCTATCCCTCCGAGAGTTGGGGACCAATTCCCATAGAAATGAACCCCAGTACTGAGGCTTAGCGTTCCTCATCTGGAGGACCCTTTCAAAGGCCCCCAGCCTCTTGTCTATATCAACCCCCTCTAAATAGGCAGGAACCACCCCCTTGGGTAATCTGGGGAAAAAACCCCAACCCATGGATATCTCAGCTTCTCTGTCGCTGCCACCATCTCTTTTCTCTTCCCTTGCCCACTTTTTCTTTTCCAGGGCCAGCTTCTCTGCTTCCACAGCTAAATATATTAGCTGGGCCTCCAGCTCTCTTTCTCTGAGGGACAGGTTATCTCCTTCTGAATGGACCCTCCTTCCCCCAACTAGCTATGGGGATGGCCCTAGTGACTATGTGTAGTGAGGACTGGTCTTCCTCATCGTCACCCAGGCTCAGATGCCTTCCCTCCCCTGAGTAGCTGGAGAGAGCATCCTCCCCTTCTTCTTCCTCCCTTGGAGCTTCCTCTATGCCCACATCTTGAGCCTCAGCCCACGCTGTCAGGGATTTAATCAAAACATTTTTCATGAGGTTAGTGGCTGCAGGCAACCCCCTCTCAGTACACAACCCCCTAAGCTGGACTACTGTCATTGTGGGTAGGCTGGCCAGATCAAGCTCCATGGTTCCCTAGTTTTGTTTCAACAAAAACGTTATGCAAAATTTGTTATCAAGAATTTAGAAAAATCACAAAAATGCAATATTTGAAATTAATCCAAATTAAAATCAAAAAGATTTTTTCACTGGCGCAATTTAAAAGATTTGTAATTTGTTTTACTTAAAACTGTAGTGTGACACTGAACACAAGTACTGGATCCCACCAATGCACATAAAAAATGTTGGAAAGTGGAGTATTGGTAAGGGTAAGTAAGTACCTTCACTTTGAAATTGGCCACTAACCACCACTAGGTTCAGTTAGGTCTTAATAAATTATCCCCCAGCTCAACCCTTGGTAGGTTGACAATGAGCGTCGAAGCTTAATCTAGGAGACTATGGGCCTGATTATGACCTTGGTGGATGGGATACTCTGCCACAAATGTGACAGATATCCTGCCCGTTGGCTTACAAGTTCCATAGGATATACGGGAACTTGTAATACGGCCCCAAAGCGAACAAAATAAGATCTTTTATTGAAAGAAACTGGAGAATTTGAAGCAGACTAGGTATTGAGAAACCTTTATTTGCTTTTAAAAAAGCACAGATTTACATGAATATTGGGTTAAAGCAGTTTACCCTGTGGAAAAGGGAAAAGTGCTTAGAACGATGTTTCATCTCCCTCTCTTAAGGGTCATTATAAATGTAAAAACTGCATGGCATGTCAATTTACAAGTGAAACTAAAGAAATAATGTTGAATGGACAAACACATTATCAGATTTTTTTTTATAATTGTAATCCCAAAAATGTGATTTATTGCGTTAAATGCCCCTGTGAGCTGATATACATTGGACAAACATCACAGCCGGTAAGAACCAGAATTCTGCAGCACAGATCAAGAATTAAATGCACAATGAGAGCAGCGCCACTGTTGGAACACTATAGTTAACTTAACCATAAGCCTGATTATGGCCCTCATTATGACACTGACAGACAGGGAAGAAGTGGCGGTAGAATTGCCAACAGGCCGGCGGAAAAAATATTTAATTATGACCATGGCGGTTACCGCCATAGTCATCCTCCACTTCTCTACTCCGACCACCAGGGCGGTGACGACCGCTGGGCTGGAGACTTCGGTCTCCAGCCCAGTGGCCGTCACTAGACCGCCGGCGGTATCAGGGCCCTGCATACCACCATGGATTTCGGGTGGTTTGGAACTGCCAGGAAATCCATGGCAGTAGGCACTATGATAAGGGTCTCCCCCACCCCCCTCCCCCACCCGAGTCCTCCCTCCATCCCCCCACCCCCCTGATACCCCTAAGGTGGCAGGACCCCCTCCCCAACATGCAGAGACACACACCCCTACACGCACACATACACTACAACAACACATACCCGCACACATACAAACAGACATGCACACAGACCGACCCACACACATTTCCCATACACACAACACACCCCTGCATTCATACACGCACTCACACACCTCCTCTACATACTCACACGCACACCCCCATGCACGCACACAACACACAACACCCCCCCACCCCCTCCCCTAACAGACTATAAGCTTACCTTGTCCGTTGATCCTCCGAGAGGGGACGGGATCCATGGGGGTTGCTCCGCCTCCAGCTCCCTGTCACCAGAACACCGCCACACCGAATCATGGAACATGATTCGGTGGGTGGTGTTCTGATGACAATGCGGTGGAGGTGGAGCAGGCTCCACTTCCCCGCCGATCGCCAGTATGGCTGCTGGCGGCTCTCCGTCTGAAAAAGGACAGAGGGCTGCCAGAAGTCATAATACGCCACGCGGAAAACAGCCTGCACTGGCGGTCTTCTGCACGGCGGTACCTCTGCGGTCTTTGAAAAAGACCGCCAAGGTCGAAATGAGGGCCTATATCTGGTGGACAGTACTTCAGGTAGTGTATGCCAAACAAGATGGACAATCTATACCCAGGAGTCTGGTCAGAATGGAGGCCAGATTAATCAAAATATATGGAACAACAAGGCATGGCCTAAATGATCTGGATGAAATGTGGGCCTTGATCTAGAGGGATTATGTTTATCTATATGTTCTGACAATGTATTAATGTATCTTGTATTCAGTATATTGCAGACGTTTCTCATGTTGTATCTGAAGGATTTGCCACAGTAACTTCACTTCAAACAATGTTTCTCTTTCCTCTATTACAATGATAGGAACACACATGTACAAATGAGACACTTTCTTGCTTTATTGAGAGTTCATGTTCCTTTGAGAGCACAAGGTTTGAAATGATCCTTGAGGCTCCAATGAAATTGGGTTCTATAGATGTTGCAAAATTCTGTAACATTCACAATTCAACAAGATTGGACGGAAAAAGATAACAAGATTTTTGGGTTTGGAGGCCTCGAATAGAAAGATGTTGCCCCATTTTAGAGGGGTGATTCTCAATTCAATGCACAAAGAAAGTAAAGAAACCGCCACTCGACACACGACAGAGAAAGAATTATTTCTTCCTGGAAGATGGCCTCCGAAAAGGTCTGGGAATTTTCTGACAAGTATGAAGCCTACTAGAGGGGCTTGAGATCACATATTTCATAAAAAACGGCAGGCCTTCCAAGAGAGGACGCACTTCTTGTAAGAAGAGCTGCAATGTAGTGTGCGGCCCTCATGATAATACTTTGTTAGATTTCTACGCAATCATATAGGTGCTTTAATGATAGCAACAGTATTTTTGATTTGGACTATCACCGATAACACCCATTTTAAGATGGCCACATCTGTAGAAATGAATATTCTAAATTAATATGGCAGCCAGGCTAGTTGGAGAAAGGATATTTTAAGACAGCCACAGAATAGAGTACGCATTTTGAGACACAAAGAGGCCATCCAAAGGGCCCTCGTAAACATAGCTGAAGGACCAGGGATTTTCTGGGCACAAAAACACAATATATGCTAATGCGTTTGAGAAGAACTGGGACGCGATGCTTGGTTGAAATGTAAGGAAGTCCCCAACAACCCAGGATTTTGAACACCGACGCTTTGGCTTTTAGCTAAAGTGAAATATTTCCCTTAAACTCTGGTTTTGCATTCAGTTTGCCCTTTAGGAAGTATGTGTTTTTGGTCAAGTTTAGTCTGACCCAGAGTCAATGAAAACAGGTGCATATATCGATCTTCTGGCATGGGGGTGTTAGATATTGCAGCACTGCAAATTTCTTTCACATGGAATAAAATGCCCGCACAAGAGATCAGGCACTCATAGGACTTCTATATTTAATGATCACCATTCAGTTGAGCATGAGAAACATGAAATTACTAATGCGGTCAGTTTGTAGAGACAACATTTTGTGGTTTTAAGTCTCAATAGACTTCCTCACGGTGGAGGTTTTTAATGGTTTAAAGTTGTTTGTTTGGTAATTTATTTTGTTTGTATTTATTAGGTACTTCTCTATCCACGAGTTCTGATGAGGCCCATACTTAAAAAGGGCCAAAATGCTGCAACCTTTTGTATGTTATCACCTTCACTGGCAGGGCTTTTCCTCGCCATTACTGAGCCTTTTTTGGCAATTTAGGGCAGTTCGCGCTTAGGCCCTCATAACATTTTTTCCACATAAACTATCCACACCAAACTTGCTTCCTTTTATCCAACATCCTAGGGATTCTAGAGGTACCCAGAGTTTGTGGGTTCCCCTGAAGGAAACCAAGAAATTTGTCAAAATACAGCAACATTTTAGTTTTAAAAAAATGGGAAAAAGGGCTGCAGAAGAAGACTTGAGTTTTTTCATTGAAAATGGCATCAATAAAGGGTTTGCGGTGCTAAAATCATCATCCTCCCAGCTTTCAGGAACAGCAGACATTTTTCAACACAATTTTGGCATTTTACTGGAACATACCACCTTTGTTTTACTATTTTTTGTGCTTTTAACCTCCTTCCAGTTAGTGACAGAAATGGGTGTGAAACCAATGCTGGATCCCAGAAAGCTAAACATTTCTGAAAAGTAGAGAAAATTCTAAATTTACCGAGGGGTCATTTGTAGATCCTACAAGGTTTTCCTACAAAAAATAACAACTGCAATAAAAAAATATTGAAATTGAGGTAAAAAAACAGCCATTTTTCTCCAGGTTTTACTGTGTAACTTTTTCTTGCAATGTCAGATTTTTTAAAGCAATATACCATTATGTCTGATGGACTCTTCTGGTTGCAGATATATATGGGGCTTGTAGGTTCATCAAGAACCCTAGGAACCCAGAGCCAGTAAATGAGCTGCACCTTGCAATGGGTTTTCATTGTATACCAGGTACACAGCATTTCAATTAGTGAAATATAAAGACAGAAAAATAGGTATCAAGGAAACCTTTGTATTTTCAAAATGGGCACAAGATAAGGTGTTGATAATCAGAGGTTATTTGCACATCTCGGAATTCTGGGGTCCCCATACTAGCATGTGAATTACAGGGAATTTCTCAAATAGATGTCTTTTTTACACAATGTCTTACATCTGAAGGAAAAAATGCAGAGAAAGACAAGGGGCAATAACACTTGCTCTGCTATTGTGTATTACCCCAAGTCTCCTGATAAAAACGGTACCTCGCTTGTGTGGGTAGGCCTAATGCCTGCGACAGGAAATACAACAGGGACACATCACATTTTTACATTGACAAGTGATGTGTTTTTTGGAAAGTGCCTAGCTGTGGATTCTGATCTGTAGCTCAGCTGGCACTGAGGAAAAACTACCAAACGTGTGCATTTTTGAAAACTAGACACCTAGGGGAATCTAGGATGGGGTGACTTGTGGGCTTTCACCAGGTTCTGTTACCCAGAATCCTGTGCAAACTCAAAGTTTGGCAAACAAAAAACACTTTTTCCTCACATTTTGGTGACAGAAAGTTCTAGAATGTGAGAAGAGCCACAAATGCCCTTCTACCTAGCGTTTCCCCAAGTCTCCCGATAAAAATGGTACCTCACTTGTGTGGGTAGGCCTACTGCCCGCAGCAGGAAATGCCTCAAAACACAAAGTGGACACACAACATTTCCCAAAGAAAACAGAGCTGTTTTGTGCAAAGTGCCTAACTGTGGAGATTGGCTTCTAGGTCACCAGGCAACTAGGGAAACCTATCAAACCTGTGGATTTTTTTAAACTAGACACCTAGAGGAATCCAAGATGGGGTGACATGGGGGCTCTCGCCAGGTTCTTTTACCCAGAATCCTTTGCAAACCTCAAAATTTGACAAAGAAACACTTTTTCCTCACATTTCGGTGACAGGAAGTTCTGGAATCTGAGCGAAGCCACAAATTCCTTCCACCCAGCATTCTACCAAGTCTCCTGATAAAAATGGTACCTCACTTGCATGGGTTGGCCTTGTGCCCGCGACAGCAAATGCCCCAAAAACACAACGTGGACACATCACATTTTCCCAAAGAAAACAGAGCTGTTTTTTGCAAAGTGCCAAGCTATGGATTTTGGAGTCTAGCTCAACCGGCACCTAGGGAAAGCTACAAAACCTGTGCATTTTTTTTAAACTAGACACGTAGGGGAACTCAAGATGGGTGGACTTGTGGGGCTCTCACCAGGTTCTGTTACACAGAATCCTTTGAAAACCCCAAAATTTGGCCAACAAAAACAGTTTTACATCACAGTTTGTCCCAAGGGGGACAGAAATGGCTATAAATAATATGCCAACCTGAGGGGAGCAACCCTTGCCCAGGGGGCCACCTCCCAAACATAAAACACACACACACTATCTCTGGTGCCTAATTGGCTTCTGCCCCCAACGGGGGCAGATGAGCCTGAAAAAAATAGGCCGATGGGGGCAGAAATGGCCAACAGTTTTATGTCGCTCTTGGGGGCGACCGTTGCCCAACCGATGCTCCCCCCACAGAAAAAAACAAAGAAAAAATCCCAGGTGTTCCAGTGATTTCTGCTCAGTCTAAAAATAATAGGCTGATCCTCCCCCAGGAGGGGCATAAATGGGCATAAATAACATGCCACCTAAGGTGAGCGACCCTTGCCCAAGGGTCCACCCTGCAAAACTAAAAACACATACACTATCCTTGGTGCCTAAGTGGCTTCTGCTCCCCTTGGTGGCAGATCGGCCTAAAATAAACAGGCCTATCTGCCCCCAAGGGGGGCAGAAATGGCCAACAGTTCTATGCCCCCCCAGAAAAAAAACAAAGGAAAAAGTCCCTGGTGTTCCAGGGGTTTCTGGCCCATTGGGGCAGATCAGCCTAAAATAATAGGCCAATCTGCCCCCAAGGGAGGCAGAAATGGCCTTAGATCACACGCTGATGTCATTAGATTGGGGGAGGGGGATCAGGGGTGAAAGGGGAAGCAATTCCCCTTCCATCCCTGTACTGGGGGGTAGGGCGAAGGTTCCAGTACGAGGACGTAATGGTTATGTCCTCTGCACAAGAGCACTGTGCCGCAGGACATAACCATTATGTCCGCAGCACAGAACGGGTTATGAGAGGTAGAGAGGAAACTATATACGCCCTATAAGGATTTTTGTGTACATCTTTCTTTAAATATGGATGAAAATAAAGAGGACATAGGGGGTGATTCTAAGTCTGGCGGGCGGCGGAGGCCGCCCGCCAGACTTCCCCCTCCAAAATACCGCTCCGCTGAGGGTATTCTGGGTTTTGCACTGGGCTGGCGGGCGACCGCCAAAAGGCCGCCCGCCAGCCCAGTGCAAAACTACCTTCCCACGAGGACGCCGGCTCCGAATGGAGCCGACGGAGTGGAAAGGTGCGACGGGTGCAGTGGCACCCGTCGCGAATTTCACTGTCTGCAATGCAGACAGTGAAATTCTTTGTGGGGCCCACTTACGGGGGCCCCTGCAGTGCCCATGCCATTGGCATGGGCACTGCAGGGGCCCCATGACAACCCATACCGCCATCCTGTTCCTGGCGGGCGAACCGCCAGGAACAGGATGGCGGTATGGGCTGTCAGAATCCCCATGGCGGCGCAGCGAGCTGCGCCGCCATGGAGGATTCAAATGGGCAGCGGAAAACCGGCGGGAGACCGCCGGTTTTCCACTTCTGACCGCGGTCAAATCGCCGCGGTCAGAATGCCCAGCGGGGCACTGCCAGCCTGTTGGCGGTGCCCCCGTCATTTTAGCCCTGGCGGTCTTGGACCGCCAGGGTTAGAATGACCCCCATAGAGATGTGTTACAACCATCTCTTTGATGTGGATTAATGTTGAAAATATTGGTGATAACCACACTGTTTTGAAATGAGGAGATGAGTAAAGGACTATGGCCCTCATTACAACCCTGGCGGTAGGTGTTAAAGCGACAGTAATACCGCCAACAGGTCGGCGGTACAAAAAGTGGAATCACGACCACGGCGGAAAGCGCTAACATAGACAGCCACTTTAACACTCCGACCGCCACGGCGGTAGCAACAAACACCGTGGTGGTCACCACCAACAGACAGGCGGAAGTCAATGTACTGCCCACCGTATTACAAGGCACCAATCCGCCAGCTTTTCTGGGACGGTACCAATGCCATCAAAAGCACAGCGGAAAATGAACAACGAAGGGGAACAACTCACCTCTCGACACTCCACGAGGAACCAGGACGCCATGGAGCCCTAATTGCAGATCCTACCCATGTTGGTGTATCTACTAATACACCATGAAGTAGAAACAAGGTGGGGACGGCGGCGGCGAGTCCTGCACCTAGCACACAGGGGAGGGGAGGAGGGAAAAGAGAGTGACACATACACGCGGCACGCAACACCTCCACCCCCCACCCGCACCCACAACAACATACACACAAGCACATCCAACAACAATACTGATACACCCCGTCACCCCCTGGAAGAATGCAAGGACAAAAGCAAATGATTCTAACCAGTGTTATATTGGAACATTCATATATAGCAAGAGAAATCAAATAATCAGTATATACAATTTTTTCAGTAAGTACACAAGGCCACACTGTCCCTTGTTAATGTCTGTGGACCAGTGGTCCCAAAAAGAATGGGCAAAGCCCATACATGACACCTGCCTCAAAACGTAGAGAACACTGCAGGGGCATCAGGTCGAAAAAAACACAGGCCTTCATTGGGAAGGGAGGGGAGGCACCTCAGCCAGATGATGGTACAACGCCACTGCTCCTCGAGGGGGCTCAATGCCCACTACTTGGTCCTGGGGAGTGCAAAGCCACAGTCTCTCAAGTCTCTCAAAGTGGGTGGTGTGCCCACTGCTTGGTCCTGGGGAGTCCTGGGGAGTCCTGGGGAGTGCAAAGCCACAGTCTCAAAAGTCTCTCAAGTGGGTGGTGTGCCCACTGCCTGGTCTTGGGAGTGGAAAGCCACAGTCTCTCAAGTCTCTCAAGTTGGTGGTGCACCCACTGCTTGGTCCTGGGGAGTGCAAAGCCACAGTCTCACAACTCTCTCAAGTAGGTGGTGTGCCCACTGCTTGGTCCTGGGGAGTGCAAAGCCACAGTCTCCCAAGTCTCTCAAGTGGGTGGTATGAGCACTGCTTGCTCCTGGGGAGTGCAAAGCCACAGTCTCTCAAGTCTCTCCAGTGGGTGGTTTGCCCACTGCTTTATCCTGGGGAGGGCAAAGGCCAGTCTCTCAAGTTACTCCAGTGGGTGGTTTGCCCACTGCTTCATCTTGAGGAGTGCAAAGCAACAGTCTCTCAAGTGGATGTGATTCTCCACTGGTTCTGGAGGGGGCCTGATGCCCAGAGTGCTTCCTCCTGCCAAGGACTGAGGTAGTGGATGTCATTCTCCACTGGTTCTGGAGGGGGCCTGGTGCCCAGAGTGCTCCATCCTGCCAAGGACTGAGGTAGTGGATGTCATTCTCCACTGGTTCTGGAGGGGGCCTGGTGCCCAGAATGCTCCACGTGCAGTGTGGCCGGTACAATTCCCTCACCTGTGTGTGCGTGTCACGAGATTTGCGAGGTTCAGGTAGCATGATACGCCATGGAAGCAGCGACATACCCCACACTGCTGCGGCTGCACCTTTCACCTGCAGGTGTAAACAGTGATGGAAGAAATGCTTCATGGAAGCTGCCCAGGGTCCAGGAACTCTCATCCAGCCTCAGACAACTGACCAGTGGGGATGGTAGCCATGTCAGCGGTGGTGCCTTTGTCCGAGGACGCCACGGGGCCGGTGGCGGTGCTTGCAGCGGTGTCTTTTGCAGCAGTGCTTGCGGCGGTGTTGGCGGTGGTTCATGGGTCAGCACCTGCAGAGGGACACAGCAGAACGTTTCCTGCAGCCTCAGATGGGAAAGAGGCAGGGGACTGTCGCTATGGCTGTAGAAATGCCGGGGCGGTGCAGGTGGCTGTGCCTTCGGCGGTATCTGTCACGGCGGTGCTGGCGGCGGTGCATGGGTCAGCACCTGTAGAGGGACACAGCAGGACGTTTCCTGCAGCTTTGGACGGCTGCCCACTGGGGAAGAGGCTGGTGACTGTCGCTGAGGCTGTAGACGTGCCGGGGGTCGTGCAGGTGGTGGTGCAGCTGGCGGTTGTGGTGGCGGGGCAGCTAGCGGTGCTAACCACCGTACAGGTTGGCGTGGTCGTGGACAGGAAGTGTGACACTGGTCCCTCAGTCGGTGCCACCATGCCCTCTCCTGACCTGCTCTTTAGCTTGTGGCCCTTACCCAGCTTTGATGGTGCCACAGTTGTCTTGCCACTATCCCCTTTGGTTTTTGCTGAGCCCTTGGTGGCTGGTACTTTCGGCTTCTCCTTCCGGGATGTGGGCACCTTTTTCACCTTGGCAGGTGGTGGAATGTCCTTGCCCTAGTTACATGGTACACTGGCAGCCCTGATGGGTGGCGCACTCCAGGACCCCCAGTTGCTGGCACCACTGTGCCTGGGGATTTGGTGGCTGAGGTGCTGGGCTGGGGCCTGGAAAGCCTGGCCCTGGGGAAAGGATGTCTTCTTCCACTGGTTCTGGAGGGGGCTTTGTTCCCAGAGTGCTTCATCCTTCCAAGGATTGGGTAAGTTGATGTATCTCTCCACTGGTTCTGGAGGGGACTTTGAGCCCAGAGTGCTTCTTGTGCCCGAAGTGCTTCATCCTGCTGAGGATTGGGTGAGTGGATGTATCTCTCCACTGGTTCTGGAGGGGGCTTTGTGCCCAGAGTGCTTCATCCTGCCGAGGACTGGGTGAGTGGATGTATCTCTCCACTGGTTCTGGAGGGGGCTTTGTGCCCAGAGTGCTTCATCCTGCCGAGGACTGGATAAGTGGATGTATCTCTCCACTGGTTCTGGAGGGGGCTTTGTGCCCAGAGTGCTTCATCCTGCTGAGGATTGGGTGAGTGGATGTATCTCTCCACTGGTCCTGGAGGGGGCTTTGTGCCCAGAGTGCTTCATTCTGCCAAGGACTGGGTGAGTGGATGTATCTCTCCACTGATTCTGGAGAGGGCTTTGTGGCCAGTGATGCTGCATCTGGGGTAGCATCCTCTCACCTGGGTGTCTGAGCCACGCTATGTACCTGGAACAGGTATCATGATACTCCATGGAGGAAGAGCCACACTCCATCCTGCGGCGACTTATGCTGCCAACTGCTGCTCATGCCAGTGCTGGAAGTGGTGCCTCAAGTGGTGTGTCCAGGGTCCAGGATGTCACCTGCAGCCTCGGATGGCTGCCCACTGGTGATGCTGCTGATGTCCGACACATTGGTACCAGCTGGGCACGTGGCAGTGCAGATGATGGTGCAGGTGGCGGTGGCTGCGGGGGTTGCTGCGGCGGATATGCTGCCGGTGCTGGCCTTGGTGTAAGTGTCTGTTGTGGTTGAGGGAGAGACCATACCGTCTCCAGCAGCCTCAGATGGCTGATCATTGGGGAGGATGCTGAAGACTGATGTTGTGGCAGTGGCGGTGCATGTGACAGTGCAGATGGTGGTGCAGGTGGTGGTGCAGGTGGCGGTCGTTGCGGCGATGGTGACTGTGGTACAGGTCGCTGCCATCCCTGATGAAATGGTGGTCACCAGCCCCTCACCAGGAAGAATCGTGCCCTGAGGTGACTTGCCCTTTGTCTTTTGGCCCTTCCCCACCTTGGCAGTCTCTGCAGGGACCTTGGCACCGTCCCCCCTGTGTGTGGGCGCGGCCTTGCTGGATGGGTGGCGTGACCTTACCCTGCTGTAATCCGGGCCCTTTTTGACCTTTGCAGGTGGCAGAGTAGGGTGGTCCTTCATATCTGGAGGTGGCACACTGACAGCTCTGACAGGTGCCCCCTTCGATCCACCCCGACTTGTATGGATCACAGCACACACACATGTGGTGGCTGAGGTGCTGGGATGGGATCTAGACATCCGGGCCCTAGGGGACGGACGGCGGGGTGTAGTGAAGAGGTCAATGTTAGCTAGGAAAAGCTTTTTGACACACTGGGATGGGAAGATGGAGGGGGTGTGTGAGTGGAGGAAGAGGTAGTGGTTGTAGGAGGTGTACGTCTGCTGAGTTTGGGTGAAGGTGCATGTGCTGGAGGCTACTGTGAGGTGGATGGCTGTTGAGTTGATTATATGTGTGCCTGCGTTTGCGTACTTTGGGAGGAGGACTCACAGACACACTGGGAGAGGACACAGGGGACATGTGAATGGTAGTGAGGATGGTGATTGCACGTGAGCGGTGTGTTGTGATGGGAGTGCTGGTGATGGAGGCAGTAGCTGATGATGTAGTGCATGCAGGTGTGAGTGGAGACGACAATGGGAGGGAGGTGGAAGACGTGGAGGAGGGGGACACAGTGGAGGAAGTGGATGTTGGTATGTGTGCATGGGTATGGTGCTTGTGTGAGTGCCTGTGGGAAGTGTGGTGCTTATGTTTTCCTGGAACACTTTTGTGTGTTGATGCGTGTCCATGCTGGTCTGATGGTGTGCTTGGGATAGGCTGAGGTAGAGGGGATTGGGTCTGGGTAGTGGAAGTTGTAGATGGGAGGCTGGACACAGGGACAATGGCTGCCATCAGTGCTGAGGCCAGAGCCTGAAATGCTCTCTGTTGGGCCGCCACGCCAGAATGAATGCCCTCCAGGTATGCATTTGTTTGCTGCAAATGCATCTCAACACCCTGGATGGCATTCAGAATGGTTGACAGTGAGGGATCTCAGGAGGTCAATAGCCTCCTCACTGAGGGCAGCAGGGCTGACTGGGGCAGGGCCTGAGGTGCCTGGGGCGAAGGAGATGCCCACCCTCTTGGGTGAGCAGGCACAGGAAATACACTGAGATGCTGCTGGGAGGGTGGTGCTGGCAGGGGGATGGCGGCTGTACCTTTTGTTGGGGTGGGCACAGAGGTGTCTGCCACTGCCAGGGAACTTCCATCAGAGGAGGAGTCGCTGTTGCTGGTATCCCCTCCTGTCCCCGTCATGGAGCAACCCTCGTCCTCTGTCCCACTGGTGCCTTTACCCTCCGTGGAGTCACCCTCCTGGGCCATGTGGGATGCAGCACCCTCCGTCGTTGGTGCCTCTGTTCCTCCGCCAGATGATGCTAATGCACACAAGGACAGGGTGACAAAACAAGAAGTGGGGAAAGACAAAGGATACACATGGTCAATGCCAGCAACACCACTACCGTTGGCGGACACAACGCACACAGAGTTGCCCTGTGCACTAGGCCTTGCCCAACCAGTCACTACGGTAGTCACCACCCCATGGGTTACAATGCCTAACGCCAACATATGAACACCTGACACCCACAGGATCCTGCACACTAGTAGCTGTCCAATTGTACTGTTGGGGTAGGGCATGCCACTGAGCCTGCAAACAAGGGAGCTACCCTGGCATGACCGCCCTGCCCTAGGGCCACCCACAGCGCACACCACCACCCCATATCCCTGCTAAACCATGCAGAGTCAACTTTATGACACTATACTCACACCCTTGTGGCTGTTGTGATGCCCTCATGTGCCCATCCAACTCCAGATAGGCCGCCGCCAGGATGCGGAACATCAGTGGGGGTCATGGTGCGACGGGCACCCCTTCCACGTTGGGAGGCCAGCCCCAGCTGGGCCTCTACCATCTTCTTGCTCCAGCGGCACAGTCCTCCCATCTCTTGCGGCAGTGGGTGCTCCGTCTGTGATAGACCCCCGGGTCCACACTTCCTTGGTGATGGCACGCCAAATACCCTTCTTCTGGTGGGCGCTGAACTAGAGGAAAAATACAGGAGGAAAGGGAGTTACTCACCCGTCCGGACCGTCATACTCATTGGCCAGCAGTTCCCACCCATGCCCTGACCACATACACTGACCATCCTCACATGCAGCCCTCAGCCCCACTCCCACATGTGGCTTCCATCCACACCACTCCAAACAGGCATTGGCCACGCATCATGCTCACAGTGTACTCACCTGTTTGTCTGGAGGACCGTAGAGTAGCGTGTACTGGGGAGGACCCCACCCACCAGTTTGTCCAACTCCTCCGCAGTGAAGGCAGGGACCCTTTCCCCAGACACATGAGCCATTGTCACTTCAAGACACGGGTCACAGCAGCACTTGCAGTTTAGGTCCTCTCCTGTTGAAGGTCAGGTATCAAGTGAGTTTACAGATAGAAAATGGTGGTCACGTGTGCGGCGATGTGTACAGTCACCGCCAGCGTACATCGCCATTGGCTCCTGGAACCCATAGGGCCCAACAAGAACCAATGCGGTGTTGCGAGGTGGTGTTCAACCACCTTCTGCGATGCTGCACAACGCCAGCGCAGTTACCTCATTTCCCCTTGTCCCTCCTCACAAGTCAGGCTGCTGCCATTTCAGGGGTGCACATGGCATGGCACCTATCTGCGTCACAGCACATTTTGGAACATATACGGACTAACTATTTCACACACAGAGTTACTAACATTACCGCAGACATAGTTGTGCAACCTATGTGGTAAATTACTGTCTGCTCACCATTTTCCTCCTTAGGCCACAACCGCTGGGGCAGATAATGAGATGGCGGCATCCTCTGGTGTACAGACCCCTGGTGGACCTGTCAACAATCGAAGACAGACACATCATTATCACCTACAGACTTGATCATGCCACAGTCCAAGACTTGTGTGCCCCCATCCACACCACTCCAAACAGGCATTGGCCACGCATCATACTCACAGTGTGTCAGGATACTTCAATTTGATTTCCTCAGAAGCAGAAGATAACTCCTCAGTCCCGACCCGAGCTACTCACAACGAATATTAATCCTTCATGCTGAGTACCCCGGAGGGGGAAAGGGGAATGGGATGGTAGAGAGACTGCCACAGAGATGATGAACGCCAGTACTCAGTCTGCCTCTTCACATCTAAGATTGGATACAGCACCTGCAAGAGTCACTGTCGCAATTACTAGGGACATGCAACATCAGTTTTTCACTTTCTACTCTCAACACTTAATTCTCTTTAATTCTATTATTTCTTCACTCACCCTGAGTTCTCTGTAGCCTTGCTTCTCTCTATAAATGATAGCTCTTCTTAAAAAAATGCTTATTACTGATTCTGGAAGAACTTCTTAACGTTTGTTAGAGACAGGTTTTATGTTGCTATATATATATATATAGTTGGTGATAATGCGTTCTTCAAATCAGCTGATGTTATTTAATTTCTCCTGTCTTATTGTGACTTCTGTCAATACTTGTATTTGTAAATGCTTGTTTATTAAAGTTCGTTTCTCCTTTCTTACTTCGACATTTGTTGATAACTTGTATTTGTAAATGCTTGTTTATTACAGTTAGTTTCTCCTTCCTTACTTCGACATCTGTCGATAACTTGTAGTTGTAAATGCTTGTTTATTTAAGTTTGTTTCTCTTTTAAACTCTATTTTGGTTTATTACCATTGAATTTGTAAATGCTTATTTGTTAACAGTTCGTTTCTCCTTTAAACTTGGCCTTTGTTTATAACCTTGACATTTGTAGATACTTGCTCTTTTAAAGTTTGTTTTTTCTTTGACTTTAATATCTTAAACAAGAACCTTGTAAACATAAGGTTAATTCATACATTAACTCTGTAGCCTTGCCGACTTCCACGGGAACGGTCTACTATCAAACTCTTCGAATAAACCTTGACAATATTTATCTGTGTTCTGTAATATAATCTTCAAATGTAATTTTACCTCACAGGAGTTTCTGTTCTGAAGCGCGCTCTCTCTCCACACAGCTGATTCCTGTCAGACCTCAGTTGAAGTGCAAGGCTTCCAGCTGGAGAGCTCGTAACCTAGCAACCAACCGATTGCAAGACTAGAACTGTAACTAACCTTCAGGACTCACAGCGGCCATCTTGGATCTTCTCTTCTTGATTCTTCCTTTGAAATAAGCGCAAGATTACTCTGCAAACCTTCTTCCAGTTTGGGCTTTGCTGTCTCCAATGAGGATATCTCTTTGCTTTTCTCATGCACTTCTTTGATTTGACTTGGCAAGTTTGTGTGGTCATGACAGTATTCCCCCTCAAGGAACAGTTCTCCAATTTAGGTTTGCTTGGGTAGGTTCTATGAAAGTTTCTCACTAATCTTGAAGCATGTACATACTCGAGCGGCTCCCAGGATCGTTCCTCTGGACCATAACCTTTCCAATCAATTAGATAATAAAGCTGGCCAGTACGGATTTTGGAATCTAAGATTTGATTGACCTCATACTCTTCTGCAGAGCTAATCTGGATAGGAATTGGAGGGGAGTTTTGACGTAAATTTGGAGGACTGTTTTTTAACAAGGAGACATGGAAAACAGGATGTATCTTTAGATGAGCTGGCAACTGCAATTTAACTGCCCCGTGATTGATCATCTCCTCAACTTTGAATGGGCCTATAAATCGTGGCTGAAATTTGCGATTGCCTTTGAGACGTAAATGACGAGTGGATAACCAAACTTTGTCTCCTTTCGAATAAATGGGGCTCTCTCTTCTTTTTCTATCAGCCTGAGTCTTATATGAGTCTTTTGCTTGAATGATGTTTTTTCTAGCCCTAACTAACGTGGTCTGCAAATCCCTCACCATCTCTTCTACTGCAGGCACTGAATCATCTTCTTTACCCAACATTACATTAGGATGTCTACCATGGTTCAGATAAAAGGGGGTGAACCCAGTGGTGGAATGAACAGCATTATTGTAAGCAATTTCAGCTGCCCACATCAACTCGGGCCATTCCTTCTCTTTATCGAATAAATTGAGTCTTAAATACTGTTCTAACTCTTGATTCACTCTCTCTGTTTGCCCATCGGTTTCAGGATGGAAACTGGTAGAGTAACGAGAATCCATTCCTAATCTTTTACTAAAGGCCTTCCAAAAGCGAGAAACAAATTGGGACCCCCTGTCTGAAACTAGAATTTTTGGGATACCATGGGCGCGTACTATGTGTTGTGTAAACAACTGTGCAACCTCTGGGGCTAGAGGGATTTCTTTCAAAGGAATGAAATGCGCCATTTAAGTGAAAGTGTCTACAAAAACTAGGATAGTGTTAAAACCTTGGCTACTAGGGAGGTCCACTATAAGATCCATAGTAACAGTATGCCAGGCATGGGGTGCAGTGGGCAAAGGTCTTAACAGACCTTGTGAAGCTGTTCTATTTGATTTCCCTCTTTGACATTTGTCACAAGTTGACACATATTGTCTTATCTGAATTTTCATTTTTGGCCACCAAAATTCTCGTTGTATTAGATTTTGAGTCTTTTGAATTTCTTTGTGTCCAGCCAATTGATCGTCATGATAAGCCTGAAGAATTTTTTCTTGCAGCTCCACAGTCGGAACATACAGTGCACCTTTAAAGTATGGCAAACCTTTTTTGATTTCTCTTCCTTGGCCGTCTTTGGACCACTTCAGCATTCCTTCGAATGTTAAGTTTTCTTGAATTTCTTTGGTAACATTTTCATACAATATGGCAGATATGAACTTCTCTTGTGGAATAATCAATTCTTTTTCTGGAGGCTCTTTAACTGCACCGGTATCAATTCGAGATAGAGCATCTGCCTTCCCATTTACTTTTCCTGGTCTGAAAGTGATAACAAAATCAAAGTCTGCAAAATATAGGGACCAACGCAGTTGTCTAGCTGTTAGAGATCGAGCTGATTTTAAAAACTGTAAATTTCGGTGGTCCGTGTAAACGGTCACTTTATGCTTAGCTCCCAAAATGTAATGCCTCCACTCACGAAAAGTTTCTTTGACTGCCAATAGCTCCTTATCCGCAATTGAATAATTTATCTCTGGTGGTGTTAATTTTCGAAAGAAATAGGCCACTGGATGTAATTGACCTGTATCTTTATGATGCTGGGAAAGGATACCTCCTATGGCAACATCTGAAGCATCTGCCTCCACATAATATGGCTCATCTGGATTGGGGTGGAGCAAGATTGGAGCTGAGACAAAGGAATTCTTCAAAAAATGTAAAGCATTTTCAGCTTCTTTTGTCCACTCAAACTTCACTCCTTTCTTCAACAATCGAGTAATGGGTGTAACTGTTTGAGAAAAATTGGATATGAATCTTCGATAAAAATTAGCGAACCCCAAGAAACTCTGGATCTCTTTGACATTGCAAGGAGAAGGCCAATGTTGCACTGTCTTTATCTTGGCAGGATCCATACTAACTCCTTCTGGTGACAAAATGAATCCTAAGAACTCAACTTGTTCCACATGAAATGCACACTTCTCCAATTTTACATAGAGATGGTTTTCTTGCAACCTTGTGAGGATGGATCGAACATGGGAAATGTGCTCCTGTAGATTGTCGGAAAAGATTAAAATGTCATCTATATAAACCACGGCAATCCGGTCAAGGAATTCTCGTAATATATCATTAACGAAATGCTGGAAGGCAGCGGGAGCATTGCATAACCCATAAGGCATCACTTGATATTCAAATAATCCGTATCGAGTCCGAAAAGCGGTTTTCCATTCATCCCCTGAAGCCACTCGAATCAAATGATATGCTCCTCGCAGGTCCAATTTGGTGTAGATTCTAGCATTCTTTACTTGATCTAATAAAACTGACACTAAAGGCAGTGGGTATCGATTCTTGATGGTAACCTGATTGAGGGTTTGAAAATCAATGCAAGTTCGAAGACTCCCATCCTTCTTTGGTATGAAAAATAGTGGGGATGACACTGGAGATTCAGAAGGACGGATAAAACCATTAGCAAGATATTGATCCAAATACTCCTTTAAATGTTGATTCTCTGCTTCGGTCAATGCGTATATTCTGCTACATGGCAATATCGCACCTGGCTCCAGTTCAATTTTGCAGTCGTAGGGTCGATGTGGTGGCAGTTTCTCAGCCTCCTTTTCATCAAAAACGGCGACTAAATCCTCATATTCTTTTGGGATTTCTGCTTTCTTTAGTGCACAGATCATTGAAGAGTGTGATGATAAACAGGCCGCTTGGGACTTGGTGGACACTTCCACTCCATCATGAAAGCAATTCTCTTTGCAGTAAGAGGAATTCATCTTGATCGTTCTTTTGCTCCAATCAATTTGTGGATTATGTTCTGTAAGCCAGGGCAGACCCAAAATGAGCTGAAATTGTGGAGCATCTATCAAATTAAAGATTATCTGCTCCTGATGTCCACCAAAACCTTGCATCTGAATTGGTTCGGTCTCATGGGAAATGGGTCCTGAAGAAAGATTGGTTCCATCCACAGCTCTTACTACTTCCAAAGTAGATTTCTTGATAAATCGAATACCCATTTTATGAGCGTATTTGATATCACAGAAGTTGCCCGTAGCTCCAGAGTCTATCATAACTGAGATCCCTTGAATTTCCTTCTCAAGGGTCTTAACTGATACTGTTTGTACCAAATGTGGCGCTGCGGTTTGTAAGGTATTCGCCACTCGTTGATCTAAAGGAGTTGTCTTGGGTTCTGCTTTCATCAGGGCAACTCCCTCTACTGATGAAGCTGGCCTTTCCCCGACTGAAGAGCTTTGGGTTTCTTGGGACAGTTTTTAACAAAATGCCCAGATGCACCGCAATATAAACATAGTTGATTCACTCTTCTTTTCTCTTTTTCTTCCTTAGATAAAGGACCTCGGATGGAACCAATTTGCATTGGTTCTTCTATCGTTATCTCTTCTCCGACTCTCGTATGATCATTTCTTACACGATCAATTCTCAGGGGAAATGGTCGATACTCTCTTCTCTTTTCTGCTCTTCGTTCAGGTAACCGGTGGTCAATCTGTAACACAAGATCAATTAACTCCGAAATTTCGGTGGGTCTATTTGGAACTTGTGCTAAGGCATCTTTCAATTCATCTCTCAGTCCACGATAAAATATGGCGGCTCTTTTTGACTCCGGCCAGGCAGTCTCTACAATGAGTTTATTGAAATGAGCCAGATAGGCTACTAAATCTTTATTACCTTGCCTGATTTCCAGTAGTTCATTGTCAGTGGCTTGAGCTGCAGTTCGCCGATCAAATATTCTTAAGAACTCTTCCTTGAAATTTTGGAAATTGTATAAAACAGGATCATTTCTGGAAATTATTGGCATGGACCATGCGGCCGCATCTCCTGTCAGATAAGACAATATAAATGCCACTTTGGACTGGTCTTCGGAAAAAATGACTGGCCTACATAAAAAATGCAATGAGCATTGGGTCAGAAAAATCTGCGCCTTATTTGGATCCCCACCGAAGCGCTCGGGTTGAGCCAAAGGAATAATAGGGGAAACCGCATGAATTACTTGAGTGGATATACCTGCAGACTGTGAAGGGCTAGGGATTTGTGAAAACACCGATTCATTTCATTTAGCGGTGTTCCCTAACTCATTTATTCGCTGTTTTATTTGGACTGTTTCTTCTATTGTGTTATTTAATTGTTTCTGTAACCCTTCCAAAACGGTGGCTAATGCTTTTATATCAATTCCTTCTGCCATTCTGCTCAGGAGGAAATCTGTTTTTACCCTAAAATTAGGGTGATGGCACTCCAATCTGTCAGGATACTTCAATTCGATTTCCTCAGAAGCAGAAGATAACTCCTCAGTCCCGACCCGAGCTACTCACAACGAATATTAATCCTTCGTGCTGAGTACCCCGGAGGGGGAAAGGGGAATGGGATGGTAGAGAGACTGCCACAGAGATGATGAACGCCAGTACTCAGTCTGCCTCTTCACATCTAAGATTGGATACAGCACCTGCAAGAGTCACAGTCGCAATTACTAGGGACATACAATATCAGTTTTTCACTTTCTACTCTCAACACTTAATTCTCTTTAATTCTATTATTTCTTCACTCACCCTGAGTTCTCTGTAGCCTTGCTTCTCTCTATAAATGATAGCTCTTCTTAAAAAAATGCTTATTACTGATTCTGGAAGAACTTCTCAACCTTTGTTAGAGATTGGTTTTATGCTGCTATATTTATATATATATATATATATATATATATAGTTGGTGATAATGCGTTCTTCAAATCAGCTGATGTTATTTAATTTCTCCTGTCTTATTGTGACTTCTGTCAATACTTGTATTTGTAAATGCTTGTTTATTAAAGTTCGTTTCTCCTTTCTTACTTCGACATTTGTTGATAACTTGTATTTGTAAATGCTTGTTTATTACAGTTAGTTTCTCCTTCCTTACTTCGACATCTGTCGATAACTTGTAGTTGTAAATGCTTGTTTATTTACGTTTTTTTCTCCTTTAAACTCTATTTTGGTTTATTACCATTGCATTTGTAAATGCTTATTTGTTAACAGTTCGTTTCTCCTTTAAACTTGGCCTTTGTTTATAACCTTGACATTTGTAGATACTTGGGGGGTCATTCTGACCCTGGCGGCCGGTGGCCGCCAGGGCCACCGACCACGGGAGCACCGCCAACAGGCTGGCGGTGCTCCCACGAGCATTCTGACCGCGGCGGTTCAGCCGCAGTCAGAAGCGGAAAGTCGGCGGTCTCCCGCCGACTTCCCGCTGCTCGGGGAAATCCTCCATGGCTGCGGAGCGCGCTCCGCAGCCATGGGGATTCTGACACCCCCTACCGCCATCCTGTTCCTGGCGGGTCTCCCGCCAGGAACAGGATGGCGGTAGGGGGTGCCGCGGGGCCCCTGGGGGCCCCTGCAGTGCCCATGCCAATGGCATGGGCACTGCAGGGGCCCCCGTAAGAGGGCCCTACTGTGTATTTCAGTGTCTGCAATGCAGACACTGAAATACGCGACGGGTGCAAACTGCACCCGTCGCACCCCTGCAACTACGCCGGCTCAATTCTGAGCCGGCGTCCTCGTTGCAGGGGCATTTCCTCTGGGCCGGCGGGCGCTCTTTTGGAGAGCGCCCGCCGGCCCAGAGGAAATGTCTGAATGGCCGCCGCGGTCTTTTGACTGCGGTGCGGTCATTTGGCGGCTCCCTCCAGGCGGGCGGCTCCCGCTGCCCGCCGGGCTCAGAATGAGCCCCTTGCTCTTTTAAAGTTCATTTTTTCTTTGACTTTAATATCTTAACCCCTTCGCTGCCAGGCCTTTTCCCCCTCCTGTGCCGAGCCTTTTTTTGGCTATTTGGAGCAGTTCGCGCTTAGGCCCTCATAACTTTTTGTTCACATAAGCCACCCACGCCAAATTTGCGTCCTTTTTTTCCAACATCCTAGGGATTCTAGAGGTACCCAGACTTTGTGGGTTCCCCAGAAGGAGGCCAAGAAATTAGCCAAAAAACAGTGAAAATTTCATTTTTTTCAAAAAAAATTGAAAAATGGGCTGCAGAAGAAGGCTTGTGGTTTTTTACCTGAAAAGGGCATCAACAAAGGGTTTGCGGTGATAAAATCACCAGCTTCCCAGCTTTCAGGAACAGGCAGACTTGAATCAGAAAACCCAATTTTTCAACACAATTTTGGCATTTTACTGGGACATACCCCATTTTTACGATTTTTTGTGCTTTCAGCCTCCTTCCAGTCAGTGACAGAAATGGGCATGAAACCAACACTGGATCCCAGAAACCACAACATTTTTGAAAAGTAGACAAAAATCTGAATTCAGTAAGGGGTAATTTGTGTAGATCCTACAAGGGTTTCCTACAGAAAATAACAACTGAAAAAGAAAAATATTGAAATTGAGGTGAAAAAAACATAAATTTTTCTCTACGTTTTACTCTGTAACTTTTTCCAGCAATGTCAAATTTTCGAAAGCAATATACCGTTACGTCTGCTGGACTCTTCTGGTTGCGAGGATATATAGGGCTTATAGGTTCATAAAGAACTCTAGGTACCCAGAGCCAATAAATGACCTGCACCCTGCAGTGGGTTTTCAATCTATGCCGGGTATACAGCAATTCATTTGCTGAAATATAAAGAGTAAAAAATAGCTATCAAGAAAACCTTTGTATTTCCAAAATGGGCACAAGATAAGGTGTTGAGAAGCAGTGGTTATTTGCACATCTCTGAATTCCGGGGTGCCCATACTAGCATGTGAATTACAGGGCATTTCTCAAATAGACGTCTTTTTTACACCTTGTCTTACATTTGGAAGGAAAAAATGTAGAGAAGGGGCAATAACACTTGTTTTGCTATTCTATGTTCCCCCAAGTCTCCCGATAAAAATGATGCCTCACTTGTGTGGGTAGGCCTAGCGCCCGCGACATGAAACGCCCCAAAGCGCAACGTGGACACAGCCAAATTTTTGAAGGAAAACATAGGTGTTTTTTGCAAAGTGCCTACCTGTAGATTTTGGCCTGTAGCTCAGCCACCACCTAGGGAAACCTGCCAAACCTGTGCATTTCTGAAAACTAGAGACCTAGGGGCATCCAAGATAGGGTGACTTGTGTGGCTCGGACCAGGTTCTGTTACCCAGAATCCTTTGCAAACCTCAAAATTTGGTTAAAAAAACACATGTTCCTCACATTTCTGTGGCAGAAAGTTCTGGAATCTGAGAGGAGCCACAAATTGTCTTCCACCCAGCGTTCCCCCACGTCTCCCGATAAAAATGATGCCTCACTTGTGTGGGTAGGCCTAGCGCCCGCGACAGGAAACGTCCCAAAGCGCAACGTGGACACAGCCAAATTTTTGAAGGAAAACAGAGGTGTTTTTTGCAAAGTGCCTACCTGTAGATTTTGGCCTGTAGCTCAGCCGCCACCTAGGGAAACCTGCCAAACCTGTGCATTTCTGAAAACTAGAGCCCTATGGGAATCCAAGATGGGGTGACTTGTGTGGCTCGGACCAGGTTCTGTTACCCAGAATCCTTTGCAAAGCTCAAAATTTGGCTAAAAAAACACATGTTCCTCACATTT
The DNA here is from genome assembly GCF_031143425.1 of Pleurodeles waltl. Classification (NCBI taxonomy): domain Eukaryota; kingdom Metazoa; phylum Chordata; class Amphibia; order Caudata; family Salamandridae; genus Pleurodeles; species Pleurodeles waltl. Next base: position 958,587,804 of record NC_090447.1, on the reverse strand, counting down.
CTGTGGCAGAAAGTTCTGGAATCTGAGAGGAGCCACAAATTTCCTTTCACCCAGCGTTCCCCCATGTCTCCCGATAAAAATGATACCTCACTTGTGTGGGTAGGCCTAGCGCCCGCGACAGGAAACACCCCAAAGCGCAACGTGGACACAGCCACATTTTTGAAGGAAAACAGAGGTGTTTTTTGCAAAGTGCCTACCTGTAGATTTTGGCCTGTAGCTCAGCCGCCACCTAGGGAAACCTACCAAACCTGTGCAATTCTGAAAACTAGAGACCTAGGGGAATCCAAGATGGGGTGACTTGTGTGGCTCGGACCAGGTTCTGTTACCCAGAATCCTTTGCAAACCTCAAAATTTGGCTAAAAAAACACATGTTCCTCACATTTCTGTGGCAGAAAGTTCTGGAATCTGAGAGGAGCCACAAATTGTCTTCCACCCAGCGTTCCCCCATGTCTCACGATGAAAATGATGCCTCACTTGTGTGGGTAGGCCTAGCGCCCGCGACAGGAAACGCCCCAAAGCGCAACGTGGACACAGCCAAATTTTTGAAGGAAAACAGAGGTGTTTTTTGCAAAGTGCCTACCTGTAGATTTTGGCCTGTAGCTCAGCCGCCACCTAGGGAAACCTACCAAACCTGTGCATTTCTGAAAACTAGAGACCTTATGGAATCCAAGATGGGGTGACTTGTGTGGCTCGGACCAGGTTCTGTTACCCAGAATCCTTTGCAAACCTAAAAATTTGGCTAAAAAAACACATGTTCCTCACATTTCTGTGGCAGAAAGTTCTGGAATCTGAGAGGAGCCACAAATTTCCTTCCACCCAGCGTTCCCCCACGTCTCCAGATAAAAATGACGCCTCACTTGTGTGGGTAGGCCTAGCGCCCGCGACAGGAAACGCCCCAAAGCGCAACGTGGACACAGCCAAATTTTTAAGGAAAACAGAGGTGTTTTTTGCAAAGTGCCTAACTGTAGATATTGGCCTGTAGCTCAGCCGCCACCTAGGGAAAACTACCAAACCTGTGCATTTCTGAAAACTAGAGACCTAGGGGAATCCAAGATGGGGTGACTTGTGTGGCTCGGACCAGGTTCTGTTACCCAGAATCCTTTGCAAACCTCAAAATTTGGCTAAAAAACACATGTTCCTCACATTTCTGTGGCAGAAAGATCTGGAATCTGAGAGGAGCCACAAATTTCCTTTCACCCAGCGTTCCCCCACGTCTCCCGATAAAAATGATACCTCACTTGTGTGGGTAGGCCTAGCGCCTGCGACAGGAAACACCCCAAAGCGCAACGTGGACACAGCCAAATTTTTGAAGGAAAACAGAGGTGTTTTTTGCAAAGTGCCTACCTGTAGATTTTGGCCTGTAGCTCAGCCGCCACCTAGGAAAACCTACCAAACCGGTGCATTTCTGAAAATTGAGACCTAGGGGAATTCAAGATGCGGTGACTTGTGTGGCTCGGCCAGGTTCTGTTACCCAGAATCCATTGCAAACCTCAAAATTTGGCTGAAAAAACACATGTTCCTCACATTTCTGTGGCAGAAAGTTCTGGAATCTGAGAGGAGCCACAAATTTCCTTCCACCCAGCGTTCCCCCACGTCTCCCGATAAAAATGATACCTCACTTGTGTGGGTAGGCCTAGCGCCCGCGACAGGAAACGCCCCAAAACGCAATGTAGACACAGCCACATTTTTGAAGGAAAACAGAGGTGTTTTTTGCAAAGTGCATACCTGTAGATTTTGGCCTGTAGCTCAGCCTCCACATAGGGAAACCTACCAAACCTGTGCATTTCTGAAAACTAGAGACCTTATGGAATCCAAGATGGGGTGACTTGTGCGGCTCGGACCAGGTTCTGTTACCCAGAATCCTTTGCAAACCTCAAAATTTGGCTAAAAAAACAAATGTTCCTCACATTTCTGTGGCAGAAAGTTCTGGAATCTGAGAGGAGCCACAAATTTCCTTCCACCCAGCGTTCCCCCACGTCTCCAGATAAAAATGACGCCTCACTTGTGTGGGTAGGCCTAGCGCCTGCAACAGGAAACACCCCAAAGCGCAACGTGGACACAGCCAAATTTTTAAGGAAAACAGAGGTGTTTTTTGCAAAGTGCCTAACTGTAGATTTTGGCCTGTAGCTCAGCCGCCACCTAGGGAAACCTACCAAACCTGTGCATTTCTGAAAACTAGAGACCTAGGGGAATCCAAGATGGGGTGACTTGTGTGGCTCGGACCAGGTTCTGTTACCCAGAATCCTTTGCAAACCTCAAAATTTGGCTAAAAAAACACATGTTCCTCACATTTCTGTGGCAGAAAGATCTGGGATCTGAGAGGAGCCACAAATTTCCTTTCACCCAGCGTTCCCCCACGTCTCCCGATAAAAATGATACCTCACTTGTGTGGGTAGGCCTAGCGCCTGCGACAGGAAACACCCCAAAGCGCAACGTGGACACAGACAAATTTTTGAAGGAAAACAGAGGTGTTTTTTGCAAAGTGCCTACCTGTAGATTTTGGCCTGTAGCTCAGCCGCCACCTAGGGAAACCTACCAAACCGGTGCATTTCTGAAAACTAGAGACCTAGGGGAATTCAAGATGCGGTGACTTGTGTGGCTCGGCCAGGTTCTGTTACCCAGAATCCATTGCAAACCTCAAAATTTGGCTAAAAAAACACATGTTCCTCACATTTCTGTGGCAGAAAGTTCTGGAATCTGAGAGGAGCCACAAATTTCCTTCCACCCAGCGTTCCCCCACGTCTCCCGATAAAAATGATACCTCACTTGTGTGGGTAGGCCTAGCGCCCGCGACAGGAAACGCCCCAAAACGCAATGTAGACACAGCCACATTTTTGAAGGAAAACAGAGGTGTTTTTTGCAAAGTGCCTACCTGTAGATTTTGGCCTGTAGCTCAGCCGCCACCTAGGGAAACCTACCAAACCTGTGCATTTCTGAAAACTAGAGACCTAGGGGAATCCAAGATGGGGTGACTTGTGTGGCTCGGACCAGGTTCTGTTACCCAGAATCCTTTGCAAAGCTCAAAATTTGGCTAAAAAAACACATGTTCCTCACATTTCTGTGGCAGAAAGTTCTGGAATCTGAGAGGAGCCACAAATTTCCGTCCACCCAGCGTTCCCCCACGTCTCTCGATAAAAATGATGCCTCACTTTTGTGGGTAGGCCTAGCGCCCGCGACAGGAAACGCCCCAAAGCGCAACGTGGACACAGCCAAATTTTTGAAGGAAAACAGAGGTGTTTTTTGCAAAGTGCCTACCTGTAGATTTTGGCCTGTAGCTCAGCCGCCACCTAGGGAAACCTACCAAACCTGTGCATTTCTGAAAACTAGAGACCTAGGGGAATCCATGATGGGGTGACTTGTGTGGCTCGGACCAGGTTCTGTTACCCAGAATCCTTTGCAAACCTCCAAAATTTGGCTAAAAAAACACATGTTCCTCACATTTCTGTGGCAGAAAGTTCTGGAATCTGAGAGGAGCCACAAATTTCCTTTCACCCAGCGTTCCCCCACGTCTCCCGATAAAAATGATACCTCACTTGTGTGGGTAGGCCTAGCGCCCGCGACAGGAAACACCCCAAAGCGCAACGTGGACACAGCCAAATTTTTGAAGGAAAACAGAGGTGTTTTTTGCAAAGTGCCTACCTGTAGATTTTGGCCTGAAGCTCAGCCGCCAACTAGGGAAACCTACCAAACCTGTGCATTTCTGAAAACTAGAGACCTAGGGGAATCCAAGATGGGGTGACTTGTGTGGCTCGGACCAGGTTCTGTTACCCAGAATCCATTGCAAACCTCAAAATTTGGCTAAAAAAACACATGTTCCTCACATTTCTGTGGCAGAAAGTTCTGGAATCTGAGAGGAGCCACAAATTTCCTTCCACCCAGCGTTCCCCCACGTCTCCCGATAAAAATGATACCTCACTTGTGTGGGTAGGCCTAGTGCCCGCGACAGGAAACGCCCCAAAGCGCAACGTGGACACAGCCAAATTTTTGAAGGAAAACAGAGGTGTTTTTTGCAAAGTGCCAACCTGTAGATTTTGGCCTGTAGCTCAGCCGCCACCTAGGGAAACCTACCAAACCGGTGCATTTCTGAAAACTAGAGACCTAGGGGAATTCAAGATGCGGTGACTTGTGTGGCTCGGCCAGGTTCTGTTACCCAGAATCCATTGCAAACCTCAAAATTTGGCTGAAAAAACACATGTTCCTCACATTTCTGTGGCAGAAAGTTCTGGAATCTGAGAGGAGCCACAAATTTCCTTCCACCCAGCGTTCCCCCACGTCTCCCGATAAAAATGATACCTGACTTGTGTGGGTAGGCCTAGCGCCCGCGACAGGAAACGCCCCAAAACGCAATGTAGACACAGCTACATTTTTGAAGGAAAACAGAGGTGTTTTTTGCAAAGTGCCTACCTGTAGATTTTGGCCTGTAGCTCAGCCGCCACCTAGGGAAACCTACCAAACCTGTGCATTTCTGAAAACTAGAGACCTAGGGGAATCCATGATGGAGTGACTTGTGTGGCTCGGACCAGGTTCTGTTACCCAGAATCCTTTGCAAACCTCCAAAATTTGGCTAAAAAAACACATGTTCCTCACATTTCTGTGGCAGAAAGTTCTGGAATCTGAGAGGAGCCACAAATTTCCTTTCACCCAGCGTTCCCCCACGTCTCCCGATAAAAATGATACCTCACTTGTGTGGGTAGGCCTAGCGCCCGCGACAGGAAACACCCCAAAGCGCAACGTGGACACAGCCAAATTTTTGAAAGAAAACAGAGGTGATTTTTGCAAAGTGCCTACCTGTAGATTTTGGCCTGAAGCTCAGCCGCCAACTAGGGAAACCTACCAAACCTGTGCATTTCTGAAAACTAGAGACCTAGGGGAATCCAAGATGGGGTGACTTGTGTGGCTCGGACCAGGTTCTGTTACCCAGAATCCTTTGCAAACCTCAAAATTTGGCTAAAAAACACATGTTCCTCACATTTCTGTGGCAGAAAGATCTGGAATCTGAGAGGAGCCACAAATTTCCTTTCACCCAGCGTTCCCCCACGTCTCCCGATAAAAATGATACCTCACTTGTGTGGGTAGGCCTAGCGCCTGCGACAGGAAACACCCCAAAGCGCAACGTGGACACAGCCAAATTTTTGAAGGAAAACAGAGGTGTTTTTTGCAAAGTGCCTACCTGTAGATTTTGGCCTGTAGCTCAGCCGCCACCTAGGAAAACCTACCAAACCGGTGCATTTCTGAAAATTGAGACCTAGGGGAATTCAAGATGCGGTGACTTGTGTGGCTCGGCCAGGTTCTGTTACCCAGAATCCATTGCAAACCTCAAAATTTGGCTGAAAAAACACATGTTCCTCACATTTCTGTGGCAGAAAGTTCTGGAATCTGAGAGGAGCCACAAATTTCCTTCCACCCAGCGTTCCCCCACGTCTCCCGATAAAAATGATACCTCACTTGTGTGGGTAGGCCTAGCGCCCGCGACAGGAAACGCCCCAAAACGCAATGTAGACACAGCCACATTTTTGAAGGAAAACAGAGGTGTTTTTTGCAAAGTGCCTACCTGTAGATTTTGGCCTGTAGCTCAGCCTCCACATAGGGAAACCTACCAAACCTGTGCATTTCTGAAAACTAGAGACCTTATGGAATCCAAGATGGGGTGACTTGTGCGGCTCGGACCAGGTTCTGTTACCCAGAATCCTTTGCAAACCTCAAAATTTGGCTAAAAAAACAAATGTTCCTCACATTTCTGTGGCAGAAAGTTCTGGAATCTGAGAGGAGCCACAAATTTCCTTCCACCCAGCGTTCCCCCACGTCTCCAGATAAAAATGACGCCTCACTTGTGTGGGTAGGCCTAGCGCCTGCAACAGGAAACACCCCAAAGCGCAACGTGGACACAGCCAAATTTTTAAGGAAAACAGAGGTGTTTTTTGCAAAGTGCCTAACTGTAGATTTTGGCCTGTAGCTCAGCCGCCACCTAGGGAAACCTACCAAACCTGTGCATTTCTGAAAACTAGAGACCTAGGGGAATCCAAGATGGGGTGACTTGTGTGGCTCGGACCAGGTTCTGTTACCCAGAATCCTTTGCAAACCTCAAAATTTGGCTAAAAAAACACATGTTCCTCACATTTCTGTGGCAGAAAGATCTGGGATCTGAGAGGAGCCACAAATTTCCTTTCACCCAGCGTTCCCCCACGTCTCCCGATAAAAATGATACCTCACTTGTGTGGGTAGGCCTAGCGCCTGCGACAGGAAACACCCCAAAGCGCAACGTGGACACAGACAAATTTTTGAAGGAAAACAGAGGTGTTTTTTGCAAAGTGCCTACCTGTAGATTTTGGCCTGTAGCTCAGCCGCCACCTAGGGAAACCTACCAAACCGGTGCATTTCTGAAAACTAGAGACCTAGGGGAATTCAAGATGCGGTGACTTGTGTGGCTCGGCCAGGTTCTGTTACCCAGAATCCATTGCAAACCTCAAAATTTGGCTAAAAAAACACATGTTCCTCACATTTCTGTGGCAGAAAGTTCTGGAATCTGAGAGGAGCCACAAATTTCCTTCCACCCAGCGTTCCCCCACGTCTCCCGATAAAAATGATACCTCACTTGTGTGGGTAGGCCTAGCGCCCGCGACAGGAAACGCCCCAAAACGCAATGTAGACACAGCCACATTTTTGAAGGAAAACAGAGGTGTTTTTTGCAAAGTGCCTACCTGTAGATTTTGGCCTGTAGCTCAGCCGCCACCTAGGGAAACCTACCAAACCTGTGCATTTCTGAAAACTAGAGACCTAGGGGAATCCAAGATGGGGTGACTTGTGTGGCTCGGACCAGGTTCTGTTACCCAGAATCCTTTGCAAACCTCAAATTTTGGCTAAAAAAACACATGTTCCTCACATTTCTGTGGCAGAAAGTTCTGGAATCTGAGAGGAGCCACAAATTTCCGTCCACCCAGCGTTCCCCCACGTCTCTCGATAAAAATGATGCCTCACTTTTGTGGGTAGGCCTAGCGCCCGCGACAGGAAACGCCCCAAAGCGCAACGTGGACACAGCCAAATTTTTGAAGGAAAACAGAGGTGTTTTTTGCAAAGTGCCTACCTGTAGATTTTGGCCTGTAGCTCAGCCGCCACCTAGGGAAACCTACCAAACCTGTGCATTTCTGAAAACTAGAGACCTAGGGGAATCCATGATGGGGTGACTTGTGTGGCTCGGACCAGGTTCTGTTACCCAGAATCCTTTGCAAACCTCCAAAATTTGGCTAAAAAAACACATGTTCCTCACATTTCTGTGGCAGAAAGTTCTGGAATCTGAGAGGAGCCACAAATTTCCTTTCACCCAGCGTTCCCCCACGTCTCCCGATAAAAATGATACCTCACTTGTGTGGGTAGGCCTAGCGCCCGCGACAGGAAACACCCCAAAGCGCAACGTGGACACAGCCAAATTTTTGAAGGAAAACAGAGGTGTTTTTTGCAAAGTGCCTACCTGTAGATTTTGGCCTGAAGCTCAGCCGCCAACTAGGGAAACCTACCAAACCTGTGCATTTCTGAAAACTAGAGACCTAGGGGAATCCAAGATGGGGTGACTTGTGTGGCTCGGACCAGGTTCTGTTACCCAGAATCCATTGCAAACCTCAAAATTTGGCTAAAAAAACACATGTTCCTCACATTTCTGTGGCAGAAAGTTCTGGAATCTGAGAGGAGCCACAAATTTCCTTCCACCCAGCGTTCCCCCACGTCTCCCGATAAAAATGATACCTCACTTGTGTGGGTAGGCCTAGTGCCCGCGACAGGAAACGCCCCAAAGCGCAACGTGGACACAGCCAAATTTTTGAAGGAAAACAGAGGTGTTTTTTGCAAAGTGCCAACCTGTAGATTTTGGCCTGTAGCTCAGCCGCCACCTAGGGAAACCTACCAAACCGGTGCATTTCTGAAAACTAGAGACCTAGGGGAATTCAAGATGCGGTGACTTGTGTGGCTCGGCCAGGTTCTGTTACCCAGAATCCATTGCAAACCTCAAAATTTGGCTGAAAAAACACATGTTCCTCACATTTCTGTGGCAGAAAGTTCTGGAATCTGAGAGGAGCCACAAATTTCCTTCCACCCAGCGTTCCCCCACGTCTCCCGATAAAAATGATACCTGACTTGTGTGGGTAGGCCTAGCGCCCGCGACAGGAAACGCCCCAAAACGCAATGTAGACACAGCTACATTTTTGAAGGAAAACAGAGGTGTTTTTTGCAAAGTGCCTACCTGTAGATTTTGGCCTGTAGCTCAGCCGCCACCTAGGGAAACCTACCAAACCTGTGCATTTCTGAAAACTAGAGACCTAGGGGAATCCATGATGGAGTGACTTGTGTGGCTCGGACCAGGTTCTGTTACCCAGAATCCTTTGCAAACCTCCAAAATTTGGCTAAAAAAACACATGTTCCTCACATTTCTGTGGCAGAAAGTTCTGGAATCTGAGAGGAGCCACAAATTTCCTTTCACCCAGCGTTCCCCCACGTCTCCCGATAAAAATGATACCTCACTTGTGTGGGTAGGCCTAGCGCCCGCGACAGGAAACACCCCAAAGCGCAACGTGGACACAGCCAAATTTTTGAAAGAAAACAGAGGTGATTTTTGCAAAGTGCCTACCTGTAGATTTTGGCCTGAAGCTCAGCCGCCAACTAGGGAAACCTACCAAACCTGTGCATTTCTGAAAACTAGAGACCTAGGGGAATCCAAGATGGGGTGACTTGTGTGGCTCGGACCAGGTTCTGTTACCCAGAATCCATTGCAAACCTCAAAATTTGGCTAAAAAAACACATGTTCCTCACATTTCTGTGGCAGAAAGTTCTGGAATCTGAGAGGAGCCACAAATTTCCTTCCACCCAGCGTTCCCCCACGTCTCCCGATAAAAATGATACCTCACTTGTGTGGGTAGGCCTAGTGCCCGCGGCAGGAAACGCCCCAAAGCGCAACGTGGACACAGCCAAATTTTTGAAGGAAAACAGAGGTGTTTTTTGCAAAGTGCCTACCTGTAGATTTTGGCCTGTAGCTCAGCCGCCACCTAGGGAAACCTACCAAACCTGTGCATTTCTGAAAACTAGAGTCCTAGGGGAATCCTAGATGGGGTGACTTGTGTGGCTCGGACCAGGTTCTGTTACCCAGAATCCTTTGCAAACCTCAAAATTTGGCTAAAAAAACACATGTTCCTCACATTTCTGTGGCAGAAAGTTCTGGAATCTGAGAGGAGCCACAAATTTCCTTCCACCCAGCGTTCCCCCATGTCTCCCGATAAAAATGATACCTCACTTGTGTGGGTAGGCCTAGCGCCCGCGACAGGAAACGCCCCAAAGCGCAACGTGGACACAGCCAAAATTTTGAAGGAAAACAGAGGTGTTTTTTGCAAAGTGCCTACCTGTAGATTTTGGCCTGTAGCTCAGCCGCCACCTAGGGAAACCTACCAAACCTGTGCATTTCTGAAAACTAGAGACCTAGGGGAATCCAAGATGGGGTGACTTGTGTGGCTCGGACCAGGTTCTGTTACCCACAATCCTTTGCAAAGCTCAAAATTTGGCTAAAAAAACACATGTTCCTCACATTTCTGTGGCAGAAAGTTCTGGAATCTGAGAGGAGCCACAAATTTCCTTCCACCCAGCGTTCCCCCACGTCTCCCGATAAAAATGATACCTCACTTGAGTGGGTAGGCCTAAGGCCCGCGACAGGAAACGCCCTAAAGCGCAACGTGGACACAGCCAAATTTTTGAAGGAAAACAGAGGTGTTTTTTGCAAAGTGCCTACCTGTAGATTTTGGCCTGTAGCTCAGCCGCCACCTAGGGAAACCTACCAAACCTGTGCATTTCTGAAAACTAGAGACCTAGGGGAATCCAAGATGGGGTGACTTGTGTGGCTCGGACCAGGTTCTGTTACCCAGAATCCTTTGCAAACCTCAAAATTTGGCTAAAAAAACACATGTTCCTCACATTTCTGTGGCAGAAAGTTATGGAATCTGAGAGGAGCCACAAATTTCCTTCCACCCAGCGTTCCCCCACGTCTCCTGATAAAAATGATGCCTCACTTGTGTGGGTAGGCCTAGTGCCCGTGACAGGAAACGCCCCAAAGCGCAACATGGACACAGCCAAATTTTTGAAGTTAAACTGAGGTGTTTTTTGCAAAGTGCCTACCTGTAGATTTTGGCCTGTAGCTCAGCCGCCACCTAGGGAAACTTACTAAACCTGTGCATTTCTGAAAACTAGAGACCTAGGGGAATCCAAGATGGGGTGACTTGTGTGGCTCGGACCAGGTTCTGTTACCCAGAATCCTTTGCAAACCTCAAATTTTGGCTAAAAAAACACATGTTCCTCACATTTCTGTGGCAGAAAGTTCTGGAATCTGAGAGGAGCCACAAATTTCCGTCCACCCAGCGTTCCCCCACGTCTCTCGATAAAAATGATGCCTCACTTTTGTGGGTAGGCCTAGCGCCCGCGACAGGAAACGCCCCAAAGCGCAACGTGGACACAGCCAAATTTTTGAAGGAAAACAGAGGTGTTTTTTGCAAAGTGCCTACCTGTAGATTTTGGCCTGTAGCTCAGCCGCCACCTAGGGAAACCTACCAAACCTGTGCATTTCTGAAAACTAGAGACCTAGGGGAATCCATGATGGGGTGACTTGTGTGGCTCGGACCAGGTTCTGTTACCCAGAATCCTTTGCAAACCTCCAAAATTTGGCTAAAAAAACACATGTTCCTCACATTTCTGTGGCAGAAAGTTCTGGAATCTGAGAGGAGCCACAAATTTCCTTTCACCCAGCGTTCCCCCACGTCTCCCGATAAAAATGATACCTCACTTGTGTGGGTAGGCCTAGCGCCCGCGACAGGAAACACCCCAAAGCGCAACGTGGACACAGCCAAATTTTTGAAGGAAAACAGAGGTGTTTTTTGCAAAGTGCCTACCTGTAGATTTTGGCCTGAAGCTCAGCCGCCAACTAGGGAAACCTACCAAACCTGTGCATTTCTGAAAACTAGAGACCTAGGGGAATCCAAGATGGGGTGACTTGTGTGGCTCGGACCAGGTTCTGTTACCCAGAATCCATTGCAAACCTCAAAATTTGGCTAAAAAAACACATGTTCCTCACATTTCTGTGGCAGAAAGTTCTGGAATCTGAGAGGAGCCACAAATTTCCTTCCACCCAGCGTTCCCCCACGTCTCCCGATAAAAATGATACCTCACTTGTGTGGGTAGGCCTAGTGCCCGCGACAGGAAACGCCCCAAAGCGCAACGTGGACACAGCCAAATTTTTGAAGGAAAACAGAGGTGTTTTTTGCAAAGTGCCAACCTGTAGATTTTGGCCTGTAGCTCAGCCGCCACCTAGGGAAACCTACCAAACCGGTGCATTTCTGAAAACTAGAGACCTAGGGGAATTCAAGATGCGGTGACTTGTGTGGCTCGGCCAGGTTCTGTTACCCAGAATCCATTGCAAACCTCAAAATTTGGCTGAAAAAACACATGTTCCTCACATTTCTGTGGCAGAAAGTTCTGGAATCTGAGAGGAGCCACAAATTTCCTTCCACCCAGCGTTCCCCCACGTCTCCCGATAAAAATGATACCTGACTTGTGTGGGTAGGCCTAGCGCCCGCGACAGGAAACGCCCCAAAACGCAATGTAGACACAGCTACATTTTTGAAGGAAAACAGAGGTGTTTTTTGCAAAGTGCCTACCTGTAGATTTTGGCCTGTAGCTCAGCCGCCACCTAGGGAAACCTACCAAACCTGTGCATTTCTGAAAACTAGAGACCTAGGGGAATCCATGATGGAGTGACTTGTGTGGCTCGGACCAGGTTCTGTTACCCAGAATCCTTTGCAAACCTCCAAAATTTGGCTAAAAAAACACATGTTCCTCACATTTCTGTGGCAGAAAGTTCTGGAATCTGAGAGGAGCCACAAATTTCCTTTCACCCAGCGTTCCCCCACGTCTCCCGATAAAAATGATACCTCACTTGTGTGGGTAGGCCTAGCGCCCGCGACAGGAAACACCCCAAAGCGCAACGTGGACACAGCCAAATTTTTGAAAGAAAACAGAGGTGATTTTTGCAAAGTGCCTACCTGTAGATTTTGGCCTGAAGCTCAGCCGCCAACTAGGGAAACCTACCAAACCTGTGCATTTCTGAAAACTAGAGACCTAGGGGAATCCAAGATGGGGTGACTTGTGTGGCTCGGACCAGGTTCTGTTACCCAGAATCCATTGCAAACCTCAAAATTTGGCTAAAAAAACACATGTTCCTCACATTTCTGTGGCAGAAAGTTCTGGAATCTGAGAGGAGCCACAAATTTCCTTCCACCCAGCGTTCCCCCACGTCTCCCGATAAAAATGATACCTCACTTGTGTGGGTAGGCCTAGTGCCCGCGGCAGGAAACGCCCCAAAGCGCAACGTGGACACAGCCAAATTTTTGAAGGAAAACAGAGGTGTTTTTTGCAAAGTGCCTACCTGTAGATTTTGGCCTGTAGCTCAGCCGCCACCTAGGGAAACCTACCAAACCTGTGCATTTCTGAAAACTAGAGTCCTAGGGGAATCCTAGATGGGGTGACTTGTGTGGCTCGGACCAGGTTCTGTTACCCAGAATCCTTTGCAAACCTCAAAATTTGGCTAAAAAAACACATGTTCCTCACATTTCTGTGGCAGAAAGTTCTGGAATCTGAGAGGAGCCACAAATTTCCTTCCACCCAGCGTTCCCCCATGTCTCCCGATAAAAATGATACCTCACTTGTGTGGGTAGGCCTAGCGCCCGCGACAGGAAACGCCCCAAAGCGCAACGTGGACACAGCCAAAATTTTGAAGGAAAACAGAGGTGTTTTTTGCAAAGTGCCTACCTGTAGATTTTGGCCTGTAGCTCAGCCGCCACCTAGGGAAACCTACCAAACCTGTGCATTTCTGAAAACTAGAGACCTAGGGGAATCCAAGATGGGGTGACTTGTGTGGCTCGGACCAGGTTCTGTTACCCACAATCCTTTGCAAAGCTCAAAATTTGGCTAAAAAAACACATGTTCCTCACATTTCTGTGGCAGAAAGTTCTGGAATCTGAGAGGAGCCACAAATTTCCTTCCACCCAGCGTTCCCCCACGTCTCCCGATAAAAATGATACCTCACTTGAGTGGGTAGGCCTAAGGCCCGCGACAGGAAACGCCCTAAAGCGCAACGTGGACACAGCCAAATTTTTGAAGGAAAACAGAGGTGTTTTTTGCAAAGTGCCTACCTGTAGATTTTGGCCTGTAGCTCAGCCGCCACCTAGGGAAACCTACCAAACCTGTGCATTTCTGAAAACTAGAGACCTAGGGGAATCCAAGATGGGGTGACTTGTGTGGCTCGGACCAGGTTCTGTTACCCAGAATCCTTTGCAAACCTCAAAATTTGGCTAAAAAAACACATGTTCCTCACATTTCTGTGGCAGAAAGTTATGGAATCTGAGAGGAGCCACAAATTTCCTTCCACCCAGCGTTCCCCCACGTCTCCTGATAAAAATGATGCCTCACTTGTGTGGGTAGGCCTAGTGCCCGTGACAGGAAACGCCCCAAAGCGCAACGTGGACACAGCCAAATTTTTGAAGTTAAACTGAGGTGTTTTTTGCAAAGTGCCTACCTGTAGATTTTGGCCTGTAGCTCAGCCGCCACCTAGGGAAACTTACTAAACCTGTGCATTTCTGAAAACTAGAGACCTAGGGGAATCCAAGATGGGGTGACTTGTGTGGCTCGGACCATGTTTTGTTACCCAGAATCCTTTGCAAACCTCAAAATTTGGCTAAAAAAACACATGTTCCTCACATTTCTGTGGCAGAAAGTTCTGGAATCTGAGAGGAGCCACAAATTGTCTTCCACCCAGCGTTCCCCCACGTCTCCCGATAAAAATGATACCTCACTTGTGTGGGTAGGCCTAGTGTCCGCGACAGGAAACACCCCAAAGCGCAACGTGGACACAGCCAAATTTTTGAAGGAAAACAGAGGTGTTTTTTGCAAAGTGCCAACCTGTAGATTTTGGCCTGTAGCTCAGCCGCCACCTAGGGAAACCTACCAAACCGGTGCATTTCTGAAAACTAGAGACCTAGGGGAATTCAAGATGCGGTGACTTGTGTGGCTCGGCCAGGTTCTGTTACCCAGAATCCATTGCAAACCTCAAAATTTGGCTGAAAAAACACATGTTCCTCACATTTCTGTGGCAGAAAGTTCTGGAATCTGAGAGGAGCCACAAATTTCCTTCCACCCAGCGTTCCCCCACGTCTCCCGATAAAAATGATACCTGACTTGTGTGGGTAGGCCTAGCGCCCGCGACAGGAAACGCACCAAAACGCAATGAAGACACAGCTACATTTTTGAAGGAAAACAGAGGTGTTTTTTGCAAAGTGCCTACCTGTAGATTTTGGCCTGTAGCTCAGCCGCCACCTAGGGAAACCTACCAAACCTGTGCATTTCTGAAAACTAGAGACCTAGGGGAATCCATGATGGAGTGACTTGTGTGGCTCGGACCAGGTTCTGTTACCCAGAATCCTTTGCAAACCTCCAAAATTTGGCTAAAAAAACACATGTTCCTCACATTTCTGTGGCAGAAAGTTCTGGAATCTGAGAGGAGCCACAAATTTCCTTTCACCCAGCGTTCCCCCACGTCTCCCGATAAAAATGATACCTCACTTGTGTGGGTAGGCCTAGCGCCCGCGACAGGAAACACCCCAAAGCGCAACGTGGACACAGCCAAATTTTTGAAAGAAAACAGAGGTGATTTTTGCAAAGTGCCTACCTGTAGATTTTGGCCTGAAGCTCAGCCGCCAACTAGGGAAACCTACCAAACCTGTGCATTTCTGAAAACTAGAGACCTAGGGGAATCCAAGATGGGGTGACTTGTGTGGCTCGGACCAGGTTCTGTTACCCAGAATCCATTGCAAACCTCAAAATTTGGCTAAAAAAACACATGTTCCTCACATTTCTGTGGCAGAAAGTTCTGGAATCTGAGAGGAGCCACAAATTTCCTTCCACCCAGCGTTCCCCCACGTCTCCCGATAAAAATGATACCTCACTTGTGTGGGTAGGCCTAGTGCCCGCGGCAGGAAACGCCCCAAAGCGCAACGTGGACACAGCCAAATTTTTGAAGGAAAACAGAGGTGTTTTTTGCAAAGTGCCTACCTGTAGATTTTGGCCTGTAGCTCAGCCGCCACCTAGGGAAACCTACCAAACCTGTGCATTTCTGAAAACTAGAGTCCTAGGGGAATCCTAGATGGGGTGACTTGTGTGGCTCGGACCAGGTTCTGTTACCCAGAATCCTTTGCAAACCTCAAAATTTGGCTAAAAAAACACATGTTCCTCACATTTCTGTGGCAGAAAGTTCTGGAATCTGAGAGGAGCCACAAATTTCCTTCCACCCAGCGTTCCCCCATGTCTCCCGATAAAAATGATACCTCACTTGTGTGGGTAGGCCTAGCGCCCGCGACAGGAAACGCCCCAAAGCGCAACGTGGACACAGCCAAAATTTTGAAGGAAAACAGAGGTGTTTTTTGCAAAGTGCCTACCTGTAGATTTTGGCCTGTAGCTCAGCCGCCACCTAGGGAAACCTACCAAACCTGTGCATTTCTGAAAACTAGAGACCTAGGGGAATCCAAGATGGGGTGACTTGTGTGGCTCGGACCAGGTTCTGTTACCCACAATCCTTTGCAAAGCTCAAAATTTGGCTAAAAAAACACATGTTCCTCACATTTCTGTGGCAGAAAGTTCTGGAATCTGAGAGGAGCCACAAATTTCCTTCCACCCAGCGTTCCCCCACGTCTCCCGATAAAAATGATACCTCACTTGAGTGGGTAGGCCTAAGGCCCGCGACAGGAAACGCCCTAAAGCGCAACGTGGACACAGCCAAATTTTTGAAGGAAAACAGAGGTGTTTTTTGCAAAGTGCCTACCTGTAGATTTTGGCCTGTAGCTCAGCCGCCACCTAGGGAAACCTACCAAACCTGTGCATTTCTGAAAACTAGAGACCTAGGGGAATCCAAGATGGGGTGACTTGTGTGGCTCGGACCAGGTTCTGTTACCCAGAATCCTTTGCAAACCTCAAAATTTGGCTAAAAAAACACATGTTCCTCACATTTCTGTGGCAGAAAGTTATGGAATCTGAGAGGAGCCACAAATTTCCTTCCACCCAGCGTTCCCCCACGTCTCCTGATAAAAATGATGCCTCACTTGTGTGGGTAGGCCTAGTGCCCGTGACAGGAAACGCCCCAAAGCGCAACGTGGACACAGCCAAATTTTTGAAGTTAAACTGAGGTGTTTTTTGCAAAGTGCCTACCTGTAGATTTTGGCCTGTAGCTCAGCCGCCACCTAGGGAAACTTACTAAACCTGTGCATTTCTGAAAACTAGAGACCTAGGGGAATCCAAGATGGGGTGACTTGTGTGGCTCGGACCATGTTTTGTTACCCAGAATCCTTTGCAAACCTCAAAATTTGGCTAAAAAAACACATGTTCCTCACATTTCTGTGGCAGAAAGTTCTGGAATCTGAGAGGAGCCACAAATTGTCTTCCACCCAGGGTTCCCCCACGTCTCCCGATAAAAATGATGCCTCACTTGTGTGTGTAGGCCTAGCGCCCGCGACAGGAAACACCCCAAAGCGCAACGTGGACACAACCAAATTTTTGAAGGAAAACAGAGGTGTTTTTTGCAAAGTGCCTACCTGTAGATTTTGGCCTGTAGCTCAGCCGCCACCTAGGGAAACCTACCAAACCTGTGCATTTCTGAAAACTAGAGACCTAGGGGAATCCAAGATGGGGTGACTTGTGTGGCTCGGACCAGGTTCTGTTACCCAGAATCCTTTGCAAAGCTCAAAATTTGGCTAAAAAAACACATGTTCCTCACATTTCTGTGGCAGAAAGTTCTGGAATCTGAGAGGAGCCACAAATTTCCTTTCACCCTTCGTTCCCCCATGTCTCCCGATAAAAATGATACCTCACTTGTGTGGGTAGGCCTAGCGCCCGCGACAGGAAACACCCCAAAGCGCAACGTGGCCACAGCCACATTTTTGAAGGAAAACAGAGGTGTTTTTTGCAAAGTGCCTACCTGTAGATTTTGGCCTGTAGCTCAGCCGCCACCTAGGGAAACCTACCAAACCTGTGCAATTCTGAAAACTAGAGACCTAGGGGAATTGAAGATGGGGTGACTTGTGTGGCTCGGACCAGGTTCTGTTACCCAGAATCCATTGCAAACCCCAAAATTTGGCTAAAAAAACATATGTTCCTCACATTTCTCTGGCAAAAAGTTCTGGAATCTGAGAGGAGCCACAAATTTCCGTCCACCCAGCGTTCCCCCACGTCTCCCGATAAAAATGATACCTCACTTTTGTGGGTAGGCCTAGCGCCCGCGACAGGAAACGCCCCAAAGCGCAACGTGGACACAGCCAAATTTTTGAAGGAAAACAGAGGTGTTTTTTGCAAAGTGCCTACCTGTAGATTTTGGCCTGTAGCTCAGCCGCCACCTAGGGAAACCTACCAAACCTGTGCATTTCTGAAAACTAGAGACCTAGGGGAATCCATGATGGGGTGACTTGTGTGGCTCGGACCAGGTTCTGTTACCCAGAATCCTTTGCAAACCTCCAAAATTTGGCTAAAAAAACACATGTTCCTCACATTTCTGTGGCAGAAAGTTCTGGAATCTGAGAGGAGCCACAAATTTCCTTTCACCCAGCGTTCCCCCACGTCTCCCGATAAAAATGATACCTCACTTGTGTGGGTAGGCCTAGCGCCCGCGACAGGAAACACCCCAAAGGCCAACGTGGACACAGCCAAATTTTTGAAGGAAAACAGAGGTGTTTTTTGCAAAGTGCCTACCTGTAGATTTTGGCCTGAAGCTCAGCCGCCAACTAGGGAAACCTACCAAACCTGTGCATTTCTGAAAACTAGAGACCTAGGGGAATCCAAGATGGGGTGACTTGTGTGGCTCGGACCAGGTTCTGTTACCCAGAATCCATTGCAAACCTCAAAATTTGGCTAAAAAAACACATGTTCCTCACATTTCTGTGGCAGAAAGTTCTGGAATCTGAGAGGAGCCACAAATTTCCTTCCACCCAGCGTTCCCCCACGTCTCCCGATAAAAATGATACCTCACTTGTGTGGGTAGGCCTAGTGCCCGCGACAGGAAACGCCCCAAAGCGCAACGTGGACACAGCCAAATTTTTGAAGGAAAACAGAGGTGTTTTTTGCAAAGTGCCTACCTGTAGATTTTGGCCTGTAGCTCAGCCGCCACCTAGGGAAACCTACCAAACCGGTGCATTTCTGAAAACTAGAGACCTAGGGGAATTCAAAATGCGGTGACTTGTGTGGCTCGGCCAGGTTCTGTTACCCAGAATCCATTGCAAACCTCAAAATTTGGCTGAAAAAACACATGTTCCTCACATTTCTGTGGCAGAAAGTTCTGGAATCTGAGAGGAGCCACAAATTTCCTTCCACCCAGCGTTCCCCCACGTCTCCCGATAAAAATGATACCTGACTTGTGTGGGTAGGCCTAGCGCCCGCGACAGGAAACGCCCCAAAACGCAATGTAGACACAGCTACATTTTTGAAGGAAAACAGAGGTGTTTTTTGCAAAGTGCCTACCTGTAGATTTTGGCCTGTAGCTCAGCCGCCACCTAGGGAAACCTACCAAACCTGTGCATTTCTGAAAACTAGAGACCTAGGGGAATCCATGATGGAGTGACTTGTGTGGCTCGGACCAGGTTCTGTTACCCAGAATCCTTTGCAAACCTCCAAAATTTGGCTAAAAAAACACATGTTCCTCACATTTCTGTGGCAGAAAGTTCTGGAATCTGAGAGGAGCCACAAATTTCCTTTCACCCAGCGTTCCCCCACGTCTCCCGATAAAAATGATACCTCACTTGTGTGGGTAGGCCTAGCGCCCGCGACAGGAAACACCCCAAAGCGCAACGTGGACACAGCCAAATTTTTGAAGGAAAACAGAGGTGTTTTTTGCAAAGTGCCTACCTGTAGATTTTGGCCTGAAGCTCAGCCGCCAACTAGGGAAACCTACCAAACCTGTGCATTTCTGAAAACTAGAGACCTAGGGGAATCCAAGATGGGGTGACTTGTGTGGCTCGGACCAGGTTCTGTTACCCAGAATCCATTGCAAACCTCAAAATTTGGCTAAAAAAACACATGTTCCTCACATTTCTGTGGCAGAAAGTTCTGGAATCTGAGAGGAGCCACAAATTTCCTTCCACCCAGCGTTCCCCCACGTCTCCCGATAAAAATGATACCTCACTTGTGTGGGTAGGCCTAGTGCCCGCGACAGGAAACGCCCCAAAGCGCAACGTGGACACAGCCAAATTTTTGAAGGAAAACAGAGGTGTTTTTTGCAAAGTGCCTACCTGTAGATTTTGGCCTGTAGCTCAGCCGCCACCTAGGGAAACCTACCAAACCTGTGCATTTCTGAAAACTAAAGTCCTAGGGGAATCCTAGATGGGGTGACTTGTGTGGCTCGGACCAGGTTCTGTTACCCAGAATCCTTTGCAAACCTCAAAATTTGGCTAAAAAAACACATGTTCCTCACATTTCTGTGGCAGAAAGTTCTGGAATCTGAGAGGAGCCACAAATTTCCTTCCACCCAGTGTTCCCCCATGTCTCCCGATAAAAATGATACCTCACTTGTGTGGGTAGGCCTAGCGCCCGCGACAGGAAACGCCCCAAAGCGCAACGTGGACACAGCCAAAATTTTGAAGGAAAACAGAGGTGTTTTTTGCAAAGTGCCTACCTGTAGATTTTGACCTGTAGCTCAGCCGCCACCTAGGGAAACCTACCAAACCTGTGCATTTCTGAAAACTAGAGACCTAGGGGAATCCAAGATGGGGTGACTTGTGTGGCTCGGACCAGGTTCTGTTACCCACAATCCTTTGCAAAGCTCAAAATTTGGCTAAAAAAACACATGTTCCTCACATTTCTGTGGCAGAAAGTTCTGGAATCTGAGAGGAGCCACAAATTTCCTTCCACCCAGCGTTCCCCCACGTCTCCCGATAAAAATGATACCTCACTTGAGTGGGTAGGCCTAAGGCCCGCGACAGGAAACGCCCTAAAGCGCAACGTGGACACAGCCAAATTTTTGAAGGAAAACAGAGGTGTTTTTTGCAAAGTGCCTACCTGTAGATTTTGGCCTGTAGCTCAGCCGCCACCTAGGGAAACCTACCAAACCTGTGCATTTCTGAAAACTAGAGACCTAGGGGAATCCAAGATGGGGTGACTTGTGTGGCTCGGACCAGGTTCTGTTACCCACAATCCTTTGCAAAGCTCAAAATTTGGCTAAAAAAACACATGTTCCTCACATTTCTGTGGCAGAAAGTTCTGGAATCTGAGAGGAGCCACAAATTTCCTTCCACCCAGCGTTCCCCCACGTCTCCCGATAAAAATGATACCTCACTTGAGTGGGTAGGCCTAAGGCCCGCGACAGGAAACGCCCTAAAGCGCAACGTGGACACAGCCAAATTTTTGAAGGAAAACAGAGGTGTTTTTTGCAAAGTGCCTACCTGTAGATTTTGGCCTGTAGCTCAGCCGCCACCTAGGGAAACCTACCAAACCTGTGCATTTCTGAAAACTAGAGACCTAGGGGAATCCAAGATGGGGTGACTTGTGTGGCTCGGACCAGGTTCTGTTACCCAGAATCCTTTGCAAACCTCAAAATTTGGCTAAAAAAACACATGTTCCTCACATTTCTGTGGCAGAAAGTTATGGAATCTGAGAGGAGCCACAAATTTCCTTCCACCCAGCGTTCCCCCACGTCTCCTGATAAAAATGATGCCTCACTTGTGTGGGTAGGCCTAGTGCCCGTGACAGGAAACGCCCCAAAGCGCAACGTGGACACAGCCAAATTTTTGAAGTTAAACTGAGGTGTTTTTTGCAAAGTGCCTACCTGTAGATTTTGGCCTGTAGCTCAGCCGCCACCTAGGGAAACTTACTAAACCTGTGCATTTCTGAAAACTAGAGACCTAGGGGAATCCAAGATGGGGTGACTTGTGTGGCTCGGACCATGTTTTGTTACCCAGAATCCTTTGCAAACCTCAAAATTTGGCTAAAAAAACACATGTTCCTCACATTTCTGTGGCAGAAAGTTCTGGAATCTGAGAGGAGCCACAAATTGTCTTCCACCCAGGGTTCCCCCACGTCTCCCGATAAAAATGATGCCTCACTTGTGTGTGTAGGCCTAGCGCCCGCGACAGGAAACACCCCAAAGCGCAACGTGGACACAACCAAATTTTTGAAGGAAAACAGAGGTGTTTTTTGCAAAGTGCCTACCTGTAGATTTTGGCCTGTAGCTCAGCCGCCACCTAGGGAAACCTACCAAACCTGTGCATTTCTGAAAACTAGAGACCTAGGGGAATCCAAGATGGGGTGACTTGTGTGGCTCGGACCAGGTTCTGTTACCCAGAATCCTTTGCAAAGCTCAAAATTTGGCTAAAAAAACACATGTTCCTCACATTTCTGTGGCAGAAAGTTCTGGAATCTGAGAGGAGCCACAAATTTCCTTTCACCCTTCGTTCCCCCATGTCTCCCGATAAAAATGATACCTCACTTGTGTGGGTAGGCCTAGCGCCCGCGACAGGAAACACCCCAAAGCGCAACGTGGCCACAGCCACATTTTTGAAGGAAAACAGAGGTGTTTTTTGCAAAGTGCCTACCTGTAGATTTTGGCCTGTAGCTCAGCCGCCACCTAGGGAAACCTACCAAACCTGTGCAATTCTGAAAACTAGAGACCTAGGGGAATTGAAGATGGGGTGACTTGTGTGGCTCGGACCAGGTTCTGTTACCCAGAATCCATTGCAAACCCCAAAATTTGGCTAAAAAAACACATGTTCCTCATATTTCTCTGGCAAAAAGTTCTGGAATCTGAGAGGAGCCACAAATTTCCTTCCACCCAGCGTTCCCCCACGTCTCCCGATAAAAATGATACCTCACTTGTGTGGGTAGGCCTAGTGCCCGCGACAGGAAACGCCCCAAAGCGCAACGTGGACACAGCCAAATTTTTGAAGGAAAACAGAGGTGTTTTTTGCAAAGTGCCTACCTGTAGATTTTGGCCTGTAGCTCAGCCGCCACCTAGGGAAACCTACCAAACCTGTGCATTTCTGAAAACTAGAGTCCTAGGGGAATCCTAGATGGGGTGACTTGTGTGGCTCGGACCAGGTTCTGTTACCCAGAATCCTTTGCAAACCTCAAAATTTGGCTAAAAAAACACATGTTCCTCACATTTCTGTGGCAGAAAGTTCTGGAATCTGAGAGGAGCCACAAATTTCCTTCCACCCAGCGTTCCCCCATGTCTCCCGATAAAAATGATACCTCACTTGTGTGGGTAGGCCTAGCGCCCGCGACAGGAAACGCCCCAAAGCGCAACGTGGACACAGCCAAAATTTTGAAGGAAAACAGAGGTGTTTTTTGCAAAGTGCCTACCTGTAGATTTTGGCCTGTAGCTCAGCCGCCACCTAGGGAAACCTACCAAACCTGTGCATTCCTGAAAACTAGAGACCTAGGGGAATCCAAGATGGGGTGACTTGTGTGGCTCGGACCAGGTTCTGTTACCCAGAATCCTTTGCAAACCTCAAAATTTGGCTAAAAAAACACATGTTCCTCACATTTCTGTGGCAGAAAGTTCTGGAATCTGAGAGGAGCCACAAATTTCCTTCCACCCAGCATTCCCCCACGTCTCCTGATAAAAATGATGCCTCACTTGTGTGGGTAGGCCTAGTGCCCGTGACAGGAAACGCCCCAAAGCGCAACGTGGACACAGCCAAATTTTTGAAGGAAAACAGAGGTGTTTTTTGCAAAGTGCCTACCTGTAGATTTTGGCCTGTAGCTCAGCCGCCACCTAGGGAAACTTACTAAACCTGTGCATTTCTGAAAACTAGAGACCTAGGGGAATCCAAGATGGGGTGACTTGTGTGGCTCGGACCATGTTTTGTTACCCAGAATCCTTTGCAAACCTCAAAATTTGGCTAAAAAAACACATGTTCCTCACATTTCTGTGGCAGAAAGTTCTGGAATCTGAGAGGAGCCACAAATTGTCTTCCACCCAGGGTTCCCTCACGTCTCCCGATAAAAATGATGCCTCACTTGTGTGTGTAGGCCTAGCGCCCGCGACAGGAAACACCCCAAAGCGCAACGTGGACACAACCAAATTTTTGAAGGAAAACAGAGGTGTTTTTTGCAAAGTGCCTACCTGTAGATTTTGGCCTGTAGCTCAGCCGCCACCTAGGGAAACCTACCAAACCTGTGCATTTCTGAAAACTAGAGACCTAGGGGAATCCAAGATGGGGTGACTTGTGTGGCTCGGACCAGGTTCTGTTACCCAGAATCCTTTGCAAACTCAAAATTTGGCTAAAAAAACACATGTTCCTCACATTTCTGTGGCAGAAAGTTCTGGAATCTGAGAGGAGCCACAAATTTCCTTTCACCCTTCGTTCCCCCATGTCTCCCGATAAAAATGATACCTCACTTGTGTGGGTAGGCCTAGCGCCCGCGACAGGAAACACCCCAAAGCGCAACGTGGCCACAGCCACATTTTTGAAGGAAAACAGAGGTGTTTTTTGCAAAGTGCCTACCTGTAGATTTTGGCCTGTAGCTCAGCCGCCACCTAGGGAAACCTACCAAACCTGTGCAATTCTGAAAACTAGAGACCTAGGGGAATTGAAGATGGGGTGACTTGTGTGGCTCGGACCAGGTTCTGTTACCCAGAATCCATTGCAAACCCAAAAATTTGGCTAAAAAAACACATGTTCCTCACATTTCTCTGGCAAAAAGTTCTGGAATCTGAGAGGAGCCACAAATTTCCTTCCACCCAGCGTTCCCCCACGTCTCCCGATAAAAATGATACCTCACTTGTGTGGGTAGGCCTAGTGCCCGCGACAGGAAACGCCCCAAAGCGCAACGTGGACACAGCCAAATTTTTGAAGGAAAACAGGTGTTTTTTGCAAAGTGCCTACCTGTAGATTTTGGCCTGTAGCTCAGCCGCCACCTAGGGAAACCTACCAAACCTGTGCATTTCTGAAAACTAGAGTCCTAGGGGAATCCTAGATGGGGTGACTTGTGTGGCTCGGACCAGGTTCTGTTACCCAGAATCCTTTGCAAAGCTCAAAATTTGGCTAAAAAAACACATGTTCCTCACATTTCTGTGGCAGAAAGTTCTGGAATCTGAGAGGAGCCACAAATTTCCTTCCACCCAGCGTTCCCCCACGTCTCCCGATAAAAATGATACCTCACTTGTGTGGGTAGGCCTAAGGCCCGCGACAGGAAACGCCCTAAAGCGCAACGTGGACACAGCCAAATTTTTGAAGGAAAACAGAGGTGTTTTTTGCAAAGTGCCTACCTGTAGATTTTGGCCTGTAGCTCAGCCGCCACCTAGGGAAACCTACCAAACCTGTGCATTTCTGAAAACTAGAGACCTAGGGGAATCCAAGATGGGGTGACTTCTGTGGCTCGGACCAGGTTCTGTTACCCAGAATCCTTTGCAAACCTCAAAATTTGACTAAAAAAACAAATGTTCCTCACATTTCTGTGGCAGAAAGTTCAGGAATCTGAGAGGAGCCACAAATTTCCTTCCACCCAGCGTTCCCCCACGTCTCCTGATAAAAATGATGCCTCACTTGTGTGGGTAGGCCTAGTGCCCGTGACAGGAAACGCCCCAAAGCGCAACGTGGACACAGCCAAATTTTTGAAGGAAAACAGAGGTGTTTTTTGCAAAGTGCCTACCTGTAGATTTTGGCCTGTAGCTCAGCCGCCACCTAGGGAAACTTACCAAACCTGTGCATTTCTGAAAACTAGAGACCTAGGGGAATTGAAGATGGGGTGACTTTTGTGGCTCGGACCAGGTTCTGTTACCCAGAATCCATTGCAAACCCCAAAATTTGGCTAAAAAAACACATGTTCCTCATATTTCTCTGGCAGAAAGTTCTGGAATCTGAGAGGAGCCACAAATTTCCTTCCACCCAGCGTTCCCCCACGTCTCCCGATAAAAATGATGCCTCACTTTTGTCGGTAGGCCTAGCGCCCGCGACAGGAAACGCCCCAAAGCGCAACGTGGACACAGCCAAATTTTTGAAGGAAAACAGAGGTGTTTTTTGCAAAGTGCCTACCTGTAGATTTTGGCCTGTAGCTCAGCCACCACCTAGGGAAACCTACCAAACCTGTGCATTTCTGAAAACCAGAGACCTAGGGGAATCCAAGATGGGGTGACTTGTGTGGCTCGGACCAGGTTCTGTTACCCAGAATCCTTTGCAAAACTCAAAATTTGGCTAAAAAAACACATGTTCCTCACATTTCTGTGGCAGAAAGTTCTGGAATCTGAGAGGAGCCACAAATTTCCTTTCACCCAGCGTTCCCCCACGTCTCCCGATAAAAATGATACCTCACTTGTGTGGGTAGGCCTAGCGCCTGCGACAGGAAACACCCCAAAGCGCAACGTGGACACAGCCAAATTTTTGAAGGAAAACAGAGGTGTTTTTTGCAAAGTGCCTACCTGTAGATTTTGGCCTGTAGCTCAGCCGCCACCTAGGGAAACCTACCAAACCGGTGCATTTCTGAAAACTAGAGACCTAGGGGAATTCAAGATGCGGTGACTTGTGTGGCTCGGCTAGGTTCTGTTACCCAGAATCCATTGCAAACCTCAAAATTTGGCTAAAAAAACACATGTTCCTCACATTTCTGTGGCAGAAAGTTCTGGAATCTGAGAGGAGCCACAAATTTCCTTCCACCCAGCGTTCCCCCACGTCTCCCGATAAAAATGATACCTCACTTGTGTGGGTAGGCCTAGCGCCCGCGACAGGAAACAACCCAAAGCGCAACGTGGCCACAGCCACATTTTTGAAGGAAAACAGAGGTGTTTTTTGCAAAGTGCCTACCTGTAGATTTTGGCCTGTAGCTCAGCCGCCACCTAGGGAAACCTACCAAACCTGTGCAATTCTGAAAACTAGAGACCTAGGGGAATTGAAGATGGGGTGACTTGTGTGGCTCGGACCAGGTTCTGTTACCCAGAATCCATTGCAAACCCCAAAATTTGGCTAAAAAAACACATGTTCCTCACATTTCTCTGGCAGAAAGTTCTGGAATCTGAGAGGAGCCACAAATTTCCTTCCACCCAGTGTTCCCCCACGTCTCCCGATAAAAATTATACCTCACTTGTGTGGGTAGGCCTAGGGCCCGCGACAGGAAACGCCCCAAAGCGCAACGTGGACACAGCCAAATTTTTGAAGGAAAACAGAGGTGTTTTTTGCAAAGTGCCTACCTGTAGATTTTGGCCTGTAGCTCAGCCACCACCTAGGGAAACCTACCAAACCTTTGCATTTCTGAAAACTAGAGACCTAGGGGAATCCAAGATGGGGTGACTTGTGCGGCTCGGACCAGGTTCTGTTACCCAGAATCCTTTGCAAACCTCAAAATTTGGCTAAAAAAAAACATGTTCCTCACATTTCTGTGGCAGAAAGTTCTGGAATCTGAGAGGAGCCACAAATTTCCTTCCACCCAGCGTTCCCCCACGTCTCCCGATAAAAATGACGCCTCACTTGTGTGGGTAGGCCTAGCGCCCGCAACAGGAAACGCCCCAAAGCGCAACGTGGACACAGCCAAATTTTTAAGGAAAACAGAGGTGTTTTTTGCAAAGTGCCTACCTGTAGATTTTGGCCTGTAGCTCAGCCGCCACCTAGGGAAACCTACCAAACCTGTGCATTTCTGAAAACTAGAGACCTAGGGGAATCCAAGATGGGGTGACTTGTGTGGCTCGGACTAGGTTCTGTTACCCAGAATCCTTTGCAAACCTCAAAATTTGGCTTAAAAAACACATGTTCCTCACATTTCTGTGGCAGAAAGTTCTGGAATCTGAGAGGAGCCACAAATTTCCTTTCACCCAGCGTTCCCCCACGTCTCCCGATAAAAATGATACCTCACTTGTGTGGGTAGGCCTAGCGCCTGTGACAGGAAACACCCCAAAGCGCAACGTGGACACAGCCAAATTTTTGAAGGAAAACAGAGGTGTTTTTTGCAAAGTGCCTACCTGTAGATTTTGGCCTGTAGCTCCGCCGCCACCTAGGGAAACCTACCAAACCGGTGCATTTCTGAAAACTAGAGACCTAGGGGAATTCAAGATGCGGTGACTTGTGTGGCTCGGCTAGGTTCTGTTACCCAGAATCCATTGCAAACCTCAAAATTTGGCTAAAAAAACACATGTTCCTCACATTTCTGTGGCAGAAAGTTCTGGAATCTGAGAGGAGCCACAAATTTCCTTCCACCCAGCGTTCCCCCACGTCTCCCGATAAAAATGATACCTCACTTGTGTGGGTAGGCCTAGCACCCGCGACAGGAAACGCCCCAAAGCGCAATGTAGACACAGCCACATTTTTGAAGGAAAACAGAGGTGTTTTTTGCAAAGTGCCTACTTGTAGATTTTGGCCTGTAGCTCAGCCGCCACCTAGGGAAACCTACCAAACCTGTGCATTTCTGAAAACTAGAGACCTAGGGGAATCCAAGATGGGGTGACTTGTGTGGCTCGGACCAGGTTCTGTTACCCAGAATCCTTTGCAAACCTCAAATTTTGGCAAAAAAAACACATGTTCCTTACATTTCTGTGGCAGAAAGTTCTGGAATCTGAGAGGAGCCACAAATTTCCTTCCACCCAGCGTTCCCCCACGTCTCCCGATAAAAATGATGCCTCACTTTTGTGGGTAGGCCTAGCGCCCGCGACAGGAAACGCCCCAAAGCGCAACGTGGACACAGCCAAATTTTTGAAGGAAAACAGAGGTGTTTTTTGCAAAGTGCCTACCTGTAGATTTTGGCCTGTAGCTCAGCCGCCACCTAGGGAAACCTACCAAACCTGTGCATTTCTGAAAACTAGAGACCTAGGGGAATCCATGATGGGGTGACTTGTGTGGCTCGGACCAGGTTCTGTTACCCAGAATCCTTTGTAAACCTCAAAATTTGGCTAAAAAAACACATGTTCCTCACATTTCTGTGGCAGAAAGTTCTGGAATCTGAGAGGAGCCAAAAATTTCCTTTCACCCAGCGTTCCCCCACGTCTCCCGATAAAAATGATACCTCACTTGTGTGGGTAAGCCTAGCGCCCGCGACAGGAAACACCCCAAAGCGCAACGTGGACTCAGCCAAATTTTTGAAGGAAAACAGAGGTGTTTTTTGCAAAGTTCCTACCTGTAGATTTTGGCCTGAAGCTCAGCCGCCACCTAGGGAAACCTCCCAAACCTGTGCATTTCTGAAAACTAGAGACCTAGGGGAATCCCAGATGGGGTGACTTGTGTGGCTCGGACCAGGTTCTGTTACCCAGAATCCATTGCAAACCTCAAAATTTGGCTAAAAAAACACATGTTCCTCACATTTCTGTGGCAGAAAGTTCTGGAATCTGAGAGGAGCCACAAATTTCCTTCCACCCAGCGTTCCCCCACGTCTCCCGATAAAAATGATACCTCACTTGTGTGGGTAGGCCTAGGGCCCGCGACAGGAAACGCCCCAAAGCGCAACGTGGACACAGCCAAATTTTTTAAGGAAAACAGAGGTATTTTTTGCAAAGTGCCTACCTGTAGATTTTGGCCTGTAGCTCAGCCGCCACCTAGGGAAACCTACCAAACCTGTGCATTTCTGAAAACTAGAGAACTAGGGGAATCCAAGATGGGGTGACTTGTGTGGCTCGGACCAGGTTCTGTTACCCAGAATCCTTTGCAAACCTCAAAATTTGGCTCAAAAAACACATGTTCCTCACATTTCTGTCGCAGAAAGTTCTGGAATCTGAGAGGAGCCACAAATTTCCTTCCACCCAGCGTTCCCCCACGTCTCCAGATAAAAATGACGCCTCACTTGTGTGGGTAGGCCTAGCGCCTGCAACAGGAAACACCCCAAAGCGCAACGTGGACACAGCCAAATTTTAAAGGAAAACAGAGGTGTTTTTTGCAAAGTGCCTAACTGTAGATTTTGGCCTGTAGCTCAGCCGCCACCTAGGGAAACCTACCAAACCTGTGCATTTCTGAAAACTAGAGACCTAGGGGAATCCAAGATGGGGTGACTTGTGTGGCTCGGACCAGGTTCTGTTACCCAGAATCCTTTGCAAACCTCAAAATTTGGCTAAAAAAACACATGTTCCTCACATTTCTGTGGCAGAAAGATCTGGGATCTGAGAGGAGCCACAAATTTCCTTTCACCCAGCGTTCCCCCACGTCTCCCGATAAAAATGATACCTCACTTGTGTGGGTAGGCCTAGCGCCTGCGACAGGAAACACCCCAAAGCGCAACGTGGACACAGACAAATTTTTGAAGGAAAACAGAGGTGTTTTTTGCAAAGTGCCTACCTGTAGATTTTGGCCTGTAGCTCAGCCGCCACCTAGGGAAACCTACCAAACCGGTGCATTTCTGAAAACTAGAGACCTAGGGGAATTCAAGATGCGGTGACTTGTGTGGCTCGGCCAGGTTCTGTTACCCAGAATCCATTGCAAACCTCAAAATTTGGCTAAAAAAACACATGTTCCTCACATTTCTGTGGCAGAAAGTTCTGGAATCTGAGAGGAGCCACAAATTTCCTTCCACCCAGCGTTCCCCCACGTCTCCCGATAAAAATGATACCTCACTTGTGTGGGTAGGCCTAGCGCCCGCGACAGGAAACGCCCCAAAACGCAATGTAGACACAGCCACATTTTTGAAGGAAAACAGAGGTGTTTTTTGCAAAGTGCCTACCTGTAGATTTTGGCCTGTAGCTCAGCCGCCACCTAGGGAAACCTACCAAACCTGTGCATTTCTGAAAACTAGAGACCTAGGGGAATCCAAGATGGGGTGACTTGTGTGGCTCGGACCAGGTTCTGTTACCCAGAATACTTTGCAAACCTCAAATTTTGGCTAAAAAAACACATGTTCCTCACATTTCTGTGGCAGAAAGTTCTGGAATCTGAGAGGAGCCACAAATTTCCGTCCACCCAGCGTTCCCCCACGTCTCCCGATAAAAATGATGCCTCACTTTTGTGGGTAGGCCTAGCGCCCGCGACAGGAAACGCCCCAAAGCGCAACGTGGACACAGCCAAATTTTTGAAGGAAAACAGAGGTGTTTTTTGCAAAGTGCCTACCTGTAGATTTTGGCCTGTAGCTCAGCCGCCACCTAGGGAAACCTACCAAACCTGTGCATTTCTGAAAACTAGAGACCTAGGGGAATCCATGATGGGGTGACTTGTGTGGCTCGGACCAGGTTCTGTTACCCAGAATCCTTTGCAAACCTCCAAAATTTGGCTAAAAAAACACATGTTCCTCACATTTCTGTGGCAGAAAGTTCTGGAATCTGAGAGGAGCCACAAATTTCCTTTCACCCAGCGTTCCCCCACGTCTCCCGATAAAAATGATACCTCACTTGTGTGGGTAGGCCTAGCGCCCGCGACAGGAAACACCCCAAAGCGCAACGTGGACACAGCCAAATTTTTGAAGGAAAACAGAGGTGTTTTTTGCAAAGTGCCTACCTGTAGATTTTGGCCTGAAGCTCAGCCGCCAACTAGGGAAACCTACCAAACCTGTGCATTTCTGAAAACTAGAGACCTAGGGGAATCCAAGATGGGGTGACTTGTGTGGCTCGGACCAGGTTCTGTTACCCAGAATCCATTGCAAACCTCAAAATTTGGCTAAAAAAACACATGTTCCTCACATTTCTGTGGCAGAAAGTTCTGGAATCTGAGAGGAGCCACAAATTTCCTTCCACCCAGCGTTCCCCCACGTCTCCCGATAAAAATGATACCTCACTTGTGTGGGTAGGCCTAGTGCCCGCGACAGGAAACGCCCCAAAGCGCAACGTGGACACAGCCAAATTTTTTAAGGAAAACAGAGGTGTTTTTTGCAAAGTGCCAACCTGTAGATTTTGGCCTGTAGCTCAGCCGCCACCTAGGGAAACCTACCAAACCGGTGCATTTCTGAAAACTAGAGACCTAGGGGAATTCAAGATGCGGTGACTTGTGTGGCTCGGCCAGGTTCTGTTACCCAGAATCCATTGCAAACCTCAAAATTTGGCTGAAAAAACACATGTTCCTCACATTTCTGTGGCAGAAAGTTCTGGAATCTGAGAGGAGCCACAAATTTCCTTCCACCCAGCGTTCCCCCACGTCTCCCGATAAAAATGATACCTGACTTGTGTGGGTAGGCCTAGCGCCCGCGACAGGAAACGCCCCAAAACGCAATGTAGACACAGCTACATTTTTGAAGGAAAACAGAGGTGTTTTTTGCAAAGTGCCTACCTGTAGATTTTGGCCTGTAGCTCAGCCGCCACCTAGGGAAACCTACCAAACCTGTGCATTTCTGAAAACTAGAGACCTAGGGGAATCCATGATGGAGTGACTTGTGTGGCTCGGACCAGGTTCTGTTACCCAGAATCCTTTGCAAACCTCCAAAATTTGGCTAAAAAAACACATGTTCCTCACATTTCTGTGGCAGAAAGTTCTGGAATCTGAGAGGAGCCACAAATTTCCTTTCACCCAGCGTTCCCCCACGTCTCCCGATAAAAATGATACCTCACTTGTGTGGGTAGGCCTAGCGCCCGCGACAGGAAACACCCCAAAGCGCAACGTGGACACAGCCAAATTTTTGAAAGAAAACAGAGGTGATTTTTGCAAAGTGCCTACCTGTAGATTTTGGCCTGAAGCTCAGCCGCCAACTAGGGAAACCTACCAAACCTGTGCATTTCTGAAAACTAGAGACCTAGGGGAATCCAAGATGGGGTGACTTGTGTGGCTCGGACCAGGTTCTGTTACCCAGAATCCATTGCAAACCTCAAAATTTGGCTAAAAAAACACATGTTCCTCACATTTCTGTGGCAGAAAGTTCTGGAATCTGAGAGGAGCCACAAATTTCCTTCCACCCAGCGTTCCCCCACGTCTCCCGATAAAAATGATACCTCACTTGTGTGGGTAGGCCTAGTGCCCGCGGCAGGAAACGCCCCAAAGCGCAACGTGGACACAGCCAAATTTTTGAAGGAAAACAGAGGTGTTTTTTGCAAAGTGCCTACCTGTAGATTTTGGCCTGTAGCTCAGCCGCCACCTAGGGAAAACTACCAAACCTGTGCATTTCTGAAAACTAGAGTCCTAGGGGAATCCTAGATGGGGTGACTTGTGTGGCTCGGACCAGGTTCTGTTACCCAGAATCCTTTGCAAACCTCAAAATTTGGCTAAAAAAACACATGTTCCTCACATTTCTGTGGCAGAAAGTTCTGGAATCTGAGAGGAGCCACAAATTTCCTTCCACCCAGCGTTCCCCCATGTCTCCCGATAAAAATGATACCTCACTTGTGTGGGTAGGCCTAGCGCCCGCGACAGGAAACGCCCCAAAGCGCAACGTGGACACAGCCAAAATTTTGAAGGAAAACAGAGGTGTTTTTTGCAAAGTGCCTACCTGTAGATTTTGGCCTGTAGCTCAGCCGCCACCTAGGGAAACCTACCAAACCTGTGCATTTCTGAAAACTAGAGACCTAGGGGAATCCAAGATGGGGTGACTTGTGTGGCTCGGACCAGGTTCTGTTACCCACAATCCTTTGCAAAGCTCAAAATTTGGCTAAAAAAACACATGTTCCTCACATTTCTGTGGCAGAAAGTTCTGGAATCTGAGAGGAGCCACAAATTTCCTTCCACCCAGCGTTCCCCCACGTCTCCCGATAAAAATGATACCTCACTTGAGTGGGTAGGCCTAAGGCCCGCGACAGGAAACGCCCTAAAGCGCAACGTGGACACAGCCAAATTTTTGAAGGAAAACAGAGGTGTTTTTTGCAAAGTGCCTACCTGTAGATTTTGGCCTGTAGCTCAGCCGCCACCTAGGGAAACCTACCAAACCTGTGCATTTCTGAAAACTAGAGACCTAGGGGAATCCAAGATGGGGTGACTTGTGTGGCTCGGACCAGGTTCTGTTACCCAGAATCCTTTGCAAACCTCAAAATTTGGCTAAAAAAACACATGTTCCTCACATTTCTGTGGCAGAAAGTTATGGAATCTGAGAGGAGCCACAAATTTCCTTCCACCCAGCGTTCCCCCACGTCTCCTGATAAAAATGATGCCTCACTTGTGTGGGTAGGCCTAGTGCCCGTGACAGGAAACGCCCCAAAGCGCAACGTGGACACAGCCAAATTTTTGAAGTTAAACTGAGGTGTTTTTTGCAAAGTGCCTACCTGTAGATTTTGGCCTGTAGCTCAGCCGCCACCTAGGGAAACTTACTAAACCTGTGCATTTCTGAAAACTAGAGACCTAGGGGAATCCAAGATGGGGTGACTTGTGTGGCTCGGACCATGTTTTGTTACCCAGAATCCTTTGCAAACCTCAAAATTTGGCTAAAAAAACACATGTTCCTCACATTTCTGTGGCAGAAAGTTCTGGAATCTGAGAGGAGCCACAAATTGTCTTCCACCCAGCGTTCCCCCACGTCTCCCGATAAAAATGATACCTCACTTGTGTGGGTAGGCCTAGTGCCCGCGACAGGAAACGCCCCAAAGCGCAACGTGGACACAGCCAAATTTTTGAAGGAAAACAGAGGTGTTTTTTGCAAAGTGCCAACCTGTAGATTTTGGCCTGTAGCTCAGCCGCCACCTAGGGAAACCTACCAAACAGGTGCATTTCTGAAAACTAGAGACCTAGGGGAATTCAAGATGCGGTGACTTGTGTGGCTCGGCCAGGTTCTGTTACCCAGAATCCATTGCAAACCTCAAAATTTGGCTGAAAAAACACATGTTCCTCACATTTCTGTGGCAGAAAGTTCTGGAATCTGAGAGGAGCCACAAATTTCCTTCCACCCAGCGTTCCCCCACGTCTCCCGATAAAAATGATACCTGACTTGTGTGGGTAGGCCTAGCGCCCGCGACAGGAAACGCCCCAAAACGCAATGAAGACACAGCTACATTTTTGAAGGAAAACAGAGGTGTTTTTTGCAAAGTGCCTACCTGTAGATTTTGGCCTGTAGCTCAGCCGCCACCTAGGGAAACCTACCAAACCTGTGCATTTCTGAAAACTAGAGACCTAGGGGAATCCATGATGGAGTGACTTGTGTGGCTCGGACCAGGTTCTGTTACCCAGAATCCTTTGCAAACCTCCAAAATTTGGCTAAAAAAACACATGTTCCTCACATTTCTGTGGCAGAAAGTTCTGGAATCTGAGAGGAGCCACAAATTTCCTTTCACCCAGCGTTCCCCCACGTCTCCCGATAAAAATGATACCTCACTTGTGTGGGTAGGCCTAGCGCCCGCGACAGGAAACACCCCAAAGCGCAACGTGGACACAGCCAAATTTTTGAAAGAAAACAGAGGTGATTTTTGCAAAGTGCCTACCTGTAGATTTTGGCCTGAAGCTCAGCCGCCAACTAGGGAAACCTACCAAACCTGTGCATTTCTGAAAACTAGAGACCTAGGGGAATCCAAGATGGGGTGACTTGTGTGGCTCGGACCAGGTTCTGTTACCCAGAATCCATTGCAAACCTCAAAATTTGGCTAAAAAAACACATGTTCCTCACATTTCTGTGGCAGAAAGTTCTGGAATCTGAGAGGAGCCACAAATTTCCTTCCACCCAGCGTTCCCCCACGTCTCCCGATAAAAATGATACCTCACTTGTGTGGGTAGGCCTAGTGCCCGCGGCAGGAAACGCCCCAAAGCGCAACGTGGACACAGCCAAATTTTTGAAGGAAAACAGAGGTGTTTTTTGCAAAGTGCCTACCTGTAGATTTTGGCCTGTAGCTCAGCCGCCACCTAGGGAAACCTACCAAACCTGTGCATTTCTGAAAACTAGAGTCCTAGGGGAATCCTAGATGGGGTGACTTGTGTGGCTCGGACCAGGTTCTGTTACCCAGAATCCTTTGCAAACCTCAAAATTTGGCTAAAAAAACACATGTTCCTCACATTTCTGTGGCAGAAAGTTCTGGAATCTGAGAGGAGCCACAAATTTCCTTCCACCCAGCGTTCCCCCATGTCTCCCGATAAAAATGATACTTCACTTGTGTGGGTAGGCCTAGCGCCCGCGACAGGAAACGCCCCAAAGCGCAACGTGGACACAGCCAAAATTTTGAAGGAAAACAGAGGTGTTTTTTGCA
This sequence comes from Pleurodeles waltl, assembly GCF_031143425.1. Taxonomy (NCBI): domain Eukaryota; kingdom Metazoa; phylum Chordata; class Amphibia; order Caudata; family Salamandridae; genus Pleurodeles; species Pleurodeles waltl. The sequence goes on along the minus strand of NC_090447.1, from coordinate 958,552,778 downwards.
AAGTGCCTACCTGTAGATTTTGGCCTGTAGCTCAGCCGCCACCTAGGGAAACCTACCAAACCTGTGCATTTCTGAAAACTAGAGACCTAGGGGAATCCAAGATGGGGTGACTTGTGTGGCTCGGACCAGGTTCTGTTACCCACAATCCTTTGCAAAGCTCAAAATTTGGCTAAAAAAACACATGTTCCTCACATTTCTGTGGCAGAAAGTTCTGGAATCTGAGAGGAGCCACAAATTTCCTTCCACCCAGCGTTCCCCCACGTCTCCCGATAAAAATGATACCTCACTTGAGTGGGTAGGCCTAAGGCCCGCGACAGGAAACGCCCTAAAGCGCAACGTGGACACAGCCAAATTTTTGAAGGAAAACAGAGGTGTTTTTTGCAAAGTGCCTACCTGTAGATTTTGGCCTGTAGCTCAGCCGCCACCTAGGGAAACCTACCAAACCTGTGCATTTCTGAAAACTAGAGACCTAGGGGAATCCAAGATGGGGTGACTTGTGTGGCTCGGACCAGGTTCTGTTACCCAGAATCCTTTGCAAACCTCAAAATTTGGCTAAAAAAACACATGTTCCTCACATTTCTGTGGCAGAAAGTTATGGAATCTGAGAGGAGCCACAAATTTCCTTCCACCCAGCGTTCCCCCACGTCTCCTGATAAAAATGATGCCTCACTTGTGTGGGTAGGCCTAGTGCCCGTGACAGGAAACGCCCCAAAGCGCAACGTGGACACAGCCAAATTTTTGAAGTTAAACTGAGGTGTTTTTTGCAAAGTGCCTACCTGTAGATTTTGGCCTGTAGCTCAGCCGCCACCTAGGGAAACTTACTAAACCTGTGCATTTCTGAAAACTAGAGACCTAGGGGAATCCAAGATGGGGTGACTTGTGTGGCTCGGACCATGTTTTGTTACCCAGAATCCTTTGCAAACCTCAAAATTTGGCTAAAAAAACACATGTTCCTCACATTTCTGTGGCAGAAAGTTCTGGAATCTGAGAGGAGCCACAAATTGTCTTCCACCCAGGGTTCCCCCACGTCTCCCGATAAAAATGATGCCTCACTTGTGTGTGTAGGCCTAGCGCCCGCGACAGGAAACACCCCAAAGCGCAACGTGGACACAACCAAATTTTTGAAGGAAAACAGAGGTGTTTTTTGCAAAGTGCCTACCTGTAGATTTTGGCCTGTAGCTCAGCCGCCACCTAGGGAAACCTACCAAACCTGTGCATTTCTGAAAACTAGAGACCTAGGGGAATCCAAGATGGGGTGACTTGTGTGGCTCGGACCAGGTTCTGTTACCCAGAATCCTTTGCAAAGCTCAAAATTTGGTTAAAAAAACACATGTTCCTCACATTTCTGTGGCAGAAAGTTCTGGAATCTGAGAGGAGCCACAAATTTCCTTTCACCCTTCGTTCCCCCATGTCTCCCGATAAAAATGATACCTCACTTGTGTGGGTAGGCCTAGCGCCCGCGACAGGAAACACCCCAAAGCGCAACGTGGCCACAGCCACATTTTTGAAGGAAAACAGAGGTGTTTTTTGCAAAGTGCCTACCTGTAGATTTTGGCCTGTAGCTCAGCCGCCACCTAGGGAAACCTACCAAACCTGTGCAATTCTGAAAACTAGAGACCTAGGGGAATTGAAGATGGGGTGACTTGTGTGGCTCGGACCAGGTTCTGTTACCCAGAATCCATTGCAAACCCAAAAATTTGGCTAAAAAAACACATGTTCCTCACATTTCTCTGGCAAAAAGTTCTGGAATCTGAGAGGAGCCACAAATTTCCGTCCACCCAGCGTTCCCCCACGTCTCCCGATAAAAATGATACCTCACTTTTGTGGGTAGGCCTAGCGCCCGCGACAGGAAACGCCCCAAAGCGCAACGTGGACACAGCCAAATTTTTGAAGGAAAACAGAGGTGTTTTTTGCAAAGTGCCTACCTGTAGATTTTGGCCTGTAGCTCAGCCGCCACCTAGGGAAACCTACCAAACCTGTGCATTTCTGAAAACTAGAGACCTAGGGGAATCCATGATGGGGTGACTTGTGTGGCTCGGACCAGGTTCTGTTACCCAGAATCCTTTGCAAACCTCCAAAATTTGGCTAAAAAAACACATGTTCCTCACATTTCTGTGGCAGAAAGTTCTGGAATCTGAGAGGAGCCACAAATTTCCTTTCACCCAGCGTTCCCCCACGTCTCCCGATAAAAATGATACCTCACTTGTGTGGGTAGGCCTAGCGCCCGCGACAGGAAACACCCCAAAGGCCAACGTGGACACAGCCAAATTTTTGAAGGAAAACAGAGGTGTTTTTTGCAAAGTGCCTACCTGTAGATTTTGGCCTGAAGCTCAGCCGCCAACTAGGGAAACCTACCAAACCTGTGCATTTCTGAAAACTAGAGACCTAGGGGAATCCAAGATGGGGTGACTTGTGTGGCTCGGACCAGGTTCTGTTACCCAGAATCCATTGCAAACCTCAAAATTTGGCTAAAAAAACACATGTTCCTCACATTTCTGTGGCAGAAAGTTCTGGAATCTGAGAGGAGCCACAAATTTCCTTCCACCCAGCGTTCCCCCACGTCTCCCGATAAAAATGATACCTCACTTGTGTGGGTAGGCCTAGTGCCCGCGACAGGAAACGCCCCAAAGCGCAACGTGGACACAGCCAAATTTTTGAAGGAAAACAGAGGTGTTTTTTGCAAAGTGCCTACCTGTAGATTTTGGCCTGTAGCTCAGCCGCCACCTAGGGAAACCTACCAAACCTGTGCATTTCTGAAAACTAGAGACCTAGGGGAATCCAAGATGGGGTGACTTGTGTGGCTCGGACCAGGTTCTGTTACCCAGAATCCATTGCAAACCTCAAAATTTGGCTAAAAAAACACATGTTCCTCACATTTCTGTGGCAGAAAGTTCTGGAATCTGAGAGGAGCCACAAATTTCCTTCCACCCAGCGTTCCCCCACGTCTCCCGATAAAAATGATACCTGACTTGTGTGGGTAGGCCTAGCGCCCGCGACAGGAAACGCCCCAAAACGCAATGTAGACACAGCTACTTTTTTGAAGGAAAACAGAGGTGTTTTTTGCAAAGTGCCTACCTGTAGATTTTGGCCTGTAGCTCAGCCGCCACCTAGGGAAACCTACCAAACCTGTGCATTTCTGAAAACTAGAGACCTAGGGGAATCCATGATGGAGTGACTTGTGTGGCTCGGACCAGGTTCTGTTACCCAGAATCCTTTGCAAACCTCCAAAATTTGGCTAAAAAAACACATGTTCCTCACATTTCTTTGGCAGAAAGTTCTGGAATCTGAGAGGAGCCACAAATTTCCTTTCACCCAGCGTTCCCCCACGTCTCCCGATAAAAATGATACCTCACTTGTGTGGGTAGGCCTAGCGCCCGCGACAGGAAACACCCCAAAGCGCAACGTGGACACAGCCAAATTTTTGAAGGAAAACAGAGGTGTTTTTTGCAAAGTGCCTACCTGTAGATTTTGGCCTGAAGCTCAGCGGCCAACTAGGGAAACCTACCAAACCTGTGCATTTCTGAAAACTAGAGACCTAGGGGAATCCAAGATGGGGTGACTTGTGTGGCTCGGACCAGGTTCTGTTACCCAGAATCCATTGCAAACCTCAAAATTTGGCTAAAAAAACACATGTTCCTCACATTTCTGTGGCAGAAAGTTCTGGAATCTGAGAGGAGCCACAAATTTCCTTCCACCCAGCGTTCCCCCACGTCTCCCGATAAAAATGATACCTCACTTGTGTGGGTAGGCCTAGTGCCCGCGACAGGAAACGCCCCAAAGCGCAACGTGGACACAGCCAAATTTTTGAAGGAAAACAGAGGTGTTTTTTGCAAAGTGCCTACCTGTAGATTTTGGCCTGTAGCTCAGCCGCCACCTAGGAAAACCTACCAAACCTGTGCATTTCTGAAAACTAAAGTCCTAGGGGAATCCTAGATGGGGTGACTTGTGTGGCTCGGACCAGGTTCTGTTACCCAGAATCCTTTGCAAACCTCAAAATTTGGCTAAAAAAACACATGTTCCTCACATTTCTGTGGCAGAAAGTTCTGGAATCTGAGAGGAGCCACAAATTTCCTTCCACCCAGTGTTCCCCCATGTCTCCCGATAAAAATGATACCTCACTTGTGTGGGTAGGCCTAGCGCCCGCGACAGGAAACGCCCCAAAGCGCAACGTGGACACAGCCAAAATTTTGAAGGAAAACAGAGGTGTTTTTTGCAAAGTGCCTACCTGTAGATTTTGACCTGTAGCTCAGCCGCCACCTAGGGAAACCTACCAAACCTGTGCATTTCTGAAAACTAGAGACCTAGGGGAATCCAAGATGGGGTGACTTGTGTGGCTCGGACCAGGTTCTGTTACCCACAATCCTTTGCAAAGCTCAAAATTTGGCTAAAAAAACACATGTTCCTCACATTTCTGTGGCAGAAAGTTCTGGAATCTGAGAGGAGCCACAAATTTCCTTCCACCCAGCGTTCCCCCACGTCTCCCGATAAAAATGATACCTCACTTGAGTGGGTAGGCCTAAGGCCCGCGACAGGAAACGCCCTAAAGCGCAACGTGGACACAGCCAAATTTTTGAAGGAAAACAGAGGTGTTTTTTGCAAAGTGCCTACCTGTAGATTTTGGCCTGTAGCTCAGCCGCCACCTAGGGAAACCTACCAAACCTGTGCATTTCTGAAAACTAGAGACCTAGGGGAATCCAAGATGGGGTGACTTGTGTGGCTCGGACCAGGTTCTGTTACCCAGAATCCTTTGCAAACCTCAAAATTTGGCTAAAAAAACACATGTTCCTCACATTTCTGTGGCAGAAAGTTATGGAATCTGAGAGGAGCCACAAATTTCCTTCCACCCAGCGTTCCCCCACGTCTCCTGATAAAAATGATGCCTCACTTGTGTGGGTAGGCCTAGTGCCCGTGACAGGAAACGCCCCAAAGCGCAACGTGGACACAGCCAAATTTTTGAAGTTAAACTGAGGTGTTTTTTGCAAAGTGCCTACCTGTAGATTTTGGCCTGTAGCTCAGCCGCCACCTAGGGAAACTTACTAAACCTGTGCATTTCTGAAAACTAGAGACCTAGGGGAATCCAAGATGGGGTGACTTGTGTGGCTCGGACCATGTTTTGTTACCCAGAATCCTTTGCAAACCTCAAAATTTGGCTAAAAAAACACATGTTCCTCACATTTCTGTGGCAGAAAGTTCTGGAATCTGAGAGGAGCCACAAATTGTCTTCCACCCAGGGTTCCCCCACGTCTCCCGATAAAAATGATGCCTCACTTGTGTGTGTAGGCCTAGCGCCCGCGACAGGAAACACCCCAAAGCGCAACGTGGACACAACCAAATTTTTGAAGGAAAACAGAGGTGTTTTTTGCAAAGTGCCTACCTGTAGATTTTGGCCTGTAGCTCAGCCGCCACCTAGGGAAACCTACCAAACCTGTGCATTTCTGAAAACTAGAGACCTAGGGGAATCCAAGATGGGGTGACTTGTGTGGCTCGGACCAGGTTCTGTTACCCAGAATCCTTTGCAAAGCTCAAAATTTGGCTAAAAAAACACATGTTCCTCACATTTCTGTGGCAGAAAGTTCTGGAATCTGAGAGGAGCCACAAATTTCCTTTCACCCTTCGTTCCCCCATGTCTCCCGATAAAAATGATACCTCACTTGTGTGGGTAGGCCTAGCGCCCGCGACAGGAAACACCCCAAAGCGCAACGTGGCCACAGCCACATTTTTGAAGGAAAACAGAGGTGTTTTTTGCAAAGTGCCTACCTGTAGATTTTGGCCTGTAGCTCAGCCGCCACCTAGGGAAACCTACCAAACCTGTGCAATTCTGAAAACTAGAGACCTAGGGGAATTGAAGATGGGGTGACTTGTGTGGCTCGGACCAGGTTCTGTTACCCAGAATCCATTGCAAACCCCAAAATTTGGCTAAAAAAACACATGTTCCTCACATTTCTCTGGCAAAAAGTTCTGGAATCTGAGAGGAGCCACAAATTTCCTTCCACCCAGCGTTCCCCCACGTCTCCCGATAAAAATGATACCTCACTTGTGTGGGTAGGCCTAGTGCCCGCGACAGGAAACGCCCCAAAGCGCAACGTGGACACAGCCAAATTTTTGAAGGAAAACAGAGGTGTTTTTTGCAAAGTGCCTACCTGTAGATTTTGGCCTGTAGCTCAGCCGCCACCTAGGGAAACCTACCAAACCTGTGCATTTCTGAAAACTAGAGTCCTAGGGGAATCCTAGATGGGGTGACTTGTGTGGCTCGGACCAGGTTCTGTTACCCAGAATCCTTTGCAAACCTCAAAATTTGGCTAAAAAAACACATGTTCCTCACATTTCTGTGGCAGAAAGTTCTGGAATCTGAGAGGAGCCACAAATTTCCTTCCACCCAGCGTTCCCCCATGTCTCCCGATAAAAATGATACCTCACTTGTGTGGGTAGGCCTAGCGCCCGCGACAGGAAACGCCCCAAAGCGCAACGTGGACACAGCCAAAATTTTGAAGGAAAACAGAGGTGTTTTTTGCAAAGTGCCTACCTGTAGATTTTGGCCTGTAGCTCAGCCGCCACCTAGCGAAACCTACCAAACCTGTGCATTCCTGAAAACTAGAGACCTAGGGGAATCCAAGATGGGGTGACTTGTGTGGCTCGGACCAGGTTCTGTTACCCAGAATCCTTTGCAAACCTCAAAATTTGGCTAAAAAAACACATGTTCCTCACATTTCTGTGGCAGAAAGTTCTGGAATCTGAGAGGAGCCACAAATTTCCTTCCACCCAGCATTCCCCCACGTCTCCTGATAAAAATGATGCCTCACTTGTGTGGGTAGGCCTAGTGCCCGTGACAGGAAACGCCCCAAAGCGCAACGTGGACACAGCCAAATTTTTGAAGGAAAACAGAGGTGTTTTTTGCAAAGTGCCTACCTGTAGATTTTGGCCTGTAGCTCAGCCGCCACCTAGGGAAACTTACTAAACCTGTGCATTTCTGAAAACTAGAGACCTAGGGGAATCCAAGATGGGGTGACTTGTGTGGCTCGGACCATGTTTTGTTACCCAGAATCCTTTGCAAACCTCAAAATTTGGCTAAAAAAACACATGTTCCTCACATTTCTGTGGCAGAAAGTTCTGGAATCTGAGAGGAGCCACAAATTGTCTTCCACCCAGGGTTCCCTCACGTCTCCCGATAAAAATGATGCCTCACTTGTGTGTGTAGGCATAGCGCCCGCGACAGGAAACACCCCAAAGCGCAACGTGGACACAACCAAATTTTTGAAGGAAAACAGAGGTGTTTTTTGCAAAGTGCCTACCTGTAGATTTTGGCCTGTAGCTCAGCCGCCACCTAGGGAAACCTACCAAACCTGTGCATTTCTGAAAACTAGAGACCTAGGGGAATCCAAGATGGGGTGACTTGTGTGGCTCGGACCAGGTTCTGTTACCCAGAATCCTTTGCAAAGCTCAAAATTTGGCTAAAAAAACACATGTTCCTCACATTTCTGTGGCAGAAAGTTCTGGAATCTGAGAGGAGCCACAAATTTCCTTTCACCCTTCGTTCCCCCATGTCTCCCGATAAAAATGATACCTCACTTGTGTGGGTAGGCCTAGCGCCCGCGACAGGAAACACCCCAAAGCGCAACGTGGCCACAGCCACATTTTTGAAGGAAAACAGAGGTGTTTTTTGCAAAGTGCCTACCTGTAGATTTTGGCCTGTAGCTCAGCCGCCACCTAGGGAAACCTACCAAACCTGTGCAATTCTGAAAACTAGAGACCTAGGGGAATTGAAGATGGGGTGACTTGTGTGGCTCGGACCAGGTTCTGTTACCCAGAATCCATTGCAAACCCAAAAATTTGGCTAAAAAAACACATGTTCCTCACATTTCTCTGGCAAAAAGTTCTGGAATCTGAGAGGAGCCACAAATTTACTTCCACCCAGCGTTCCCCCACGTCTCCCGATAAAAATGATACCTCACTTGTGTGGGTAGGCCTAGTGCCCGCGACAGGAAACGCCCCAAAGCGCAACGTGGACACAGCCAAATTTTTGAAGGAAAACAGGTGTTTTTTGCAAAGTGCCTACCTGTAGATTTTGGCCTGTAGCTCAGCCGCCACCTAGGGAAACCTACCAAACCTGTGCATTTCTGAAAACTAGAGTCCTAGGGGAATCCTAGATGGGGTGACTTGTGTGGCTCGGACCAGGTTCTGTTACCCAGAATCCTTTGCAAACCTCAAAATTTGGCTAAAAAAACACATGTTCCTCACATTTCTGTGGCAGAAAGTTCTGGAATCTGAGAGGAGCCACAAATTTCCTTCCACCCAGCGTTCCCCCATGTCTCCCGATAAAAATGATACCTCACTTGTGTGGGTAGGCCTAGCGCCCGCGACAGGAAACGCCCCAAAGCGCAACGTGGACACAGCCAAAATTTTGAAGGAAAACAGAGGTGTTTTTTGCAAAGTGCCTACCTGTAGATTTTGGCCTGTAGCTCAGCCGCCACCTAGGGAAACCTACCAAACCTGTGCATTCCTAAAAACTAGAGACCTAGGGGAATCCAAGATGGGGTGACTTGTGTGGCTCGGACCAGGTTCTGTTACCCAGAATCCTTTGCAAAGCTCAAAATTTGGCTAAAAAAACACATGTTCCTCACATTTCTGTGGCAGAAAGTTCTGGAATCTGAGAGGAGCCACAAATTTCCTTCCACCCAGCGTTCCCCCACGTCTCCCGATAAAAATGATACCTCACTTGTGTGGGTAGGCCTAAGGCCCGCGACAGGAAACGCCCTAAAGCGCAACGTGGACACAGCCAAATTTTTGAAGGAAAACAGAGGTGTTTTTTGCAAAGTGCCTACCTGTAGATTTTGGCCTGTAGCTCAGCCGCCACCTAGGGAAACCTACCAAACCTGTGCATTTCTGAAAACTAGAGACCTAGGGGAATCCAAGATGGGGTGACTTCTGTGGCTCGGACCAGGTTCTGTTACCCAGAATCCTTTGCAAACCTCAAAATTTGACTAAAAAAACAAATGTTCCTCACATTTCTGTGGCAGAAAGTTCAGGAATCTGAGAGGAGCCACAAATTTCCTTCCACCCAGCGTTCCCCCACGTCTCCTGATAAAAATGATGCCTCACTTGTGTGGGTAGGCCTAGTGCCCGTGACAGGAAACGCCCCAAAGCGCAACGTGGACACAGCCAAATTTTTGAAGGAAAACAGAGGTGTTTTTTGCAAAGTGCCTACCTGTAGATTTTGGCCTGTAGCTCAGCCGCCACCTAGGGAAACTTACCAAACCTGTGCATTTCTGAAAACTAGAGACCTAGGGGAATTGAAGATGGGGTGACTTGTGTGGCTCGGACCAGGTTCTGTTACCCAGAATCCATTGCAAACCCCAAAATTTGGCTAAAAAAACACATGTTCCTCATATTTCTCTGGCAGAAAGTTCTGGAATCTGAGAGGAGCCACAAATTTCCTTCCACCCAGCGTTCCCCCACGTCTCCCGATAAAAATGATGCCTCACTTTTGTCGGTAGGCCTAGCGCCCGCGACAGGAAACGCCCCAAAGCGCAACGTGGACACAGCCAAATTTTTGAAGGAAAACAGAGGTGTTTTTTGCAAAGTGCCTACCTGTAGATTTTGGCCTGTAGCTCAGCCACCACCTAGGGAAACCTACCAAACCTGTGCATTTCTGAAAACCAGAGACCTAGGGGAATCCAAGATGGGGTGACTTGTGTGGCTCGGACCAGGTTCTGTTACCCAGAATCCTTTGCAAAACTCAAAATTTGGCTAAAAAAACACATGTTCCTCACATTTCTGTGGCAGAAAGTTCTGGAATCTGAGAGGAGCCACAAATTTCCTTTCACCCAGCGTTCCCCCACGTCTCCCGATAAAAATGATACCTCACTTGTGTGGGTAGGCCTAGCGCCTGCGACAGGAAACACCCCAAAGCGCAACGTGGACACAGCCAAATTTTTGAAGGAAAACAGAGGTGTTTTTTGCAAAGTGCCTACCTGTAGATTTTGGCCTGTAGCTCAGCCGCCACCTAGGGAAACCTACCAAACCGGTGCATTTCTGAAAACTAGAGACCTAGGGGAATTCAAGATGCGGTGACTTGTGTGGCTCGGCTAGGTTCTGTTACCCAGAATCCATTGCAAACCTCAAAATTTGGCTAAAAAAACACATGTTCCTCACATTTCTGTGGCAGAAAGTTCTGGAATCTGAGAGGAGCCACAAATTTCCTTCCACCCAGCGTTCCCCCACGTCTCCCGATAAAAATGATACCTCACTTGTGTGGGTAGGCCTAGCGCCCGCGACAGGAAACAACCCAAAGCGCAACGTGGCCACAGCCACATTTTTGAAGGAAAACAGAGGTGTTTTTTGCAAAGTGCCTACCTGTAGATTTTGGCCTGTAGCTCAGCCGCCACCTAGGGAAACATACCAAACCTGTGCAATTCTGAAAACTAGAGACCTAGGGGAATTGAAGATGGGGTGATTTGTGTGGCTCGGCCCAGGTTCTGTTACCCAGAATCCATTGCAAACCCCAAAATTTGGCTAAAAAAAAACACATGTTCCTCACATTTCTCTGGCAGAAAGTTCTGGAATCTGAGAGGAGCCACAAATTTCCTTCCACCCAGTGTTCCCCCACGTCTCCCGATAAAAATTATACCTCACTTGTGTGGGTAGGCCTAGGGCCCGCGACAGGAAACGCCCCAAAGCGCAACGTGGACACAGCCAAATTTTTGAAGGAAAACAGAGGTGTTTTTTGCAAAGTGCCTACCTGTAGATTTTGGCCTGTAGCTCAGCCACCACCTAGGGAAACCTACCAAACCTTTGCATTTCTGAAAACTAGAGACCTAGGGGAATCCAAGATGGGGTGACTTGTGCGGCTCGGACCAGGTTCTGTTACCCAGAATCCTTTGCAAACCTCAAAATTTGGCTAAAAAAAAACATGTTCCTCACATTTCTGTGGCAGAAAGTTCTGGAATCTGAGAGGAGCCACAAATTTCCTTCCACCCAGCGTTCCCCCACGTCTCCCGATAAAAATGACGCCTCACTTGTGTGGGTAGGCCTAGCGCCCGCAACAGGAAACGCCCCAAAGCGCAACGTGGACACAGCCAAATTTTTAAGGAAAACAGAGGTGTTTTTTGCAAAGTGCCTACCTGTAGATTTTGGCCTGTAGCTCAGCCGCCACCTAGGGAAACCTACCAAACCTGTGCATTTCTGAAAACTAGAGACCTAGGGGAATCCAAGATGGGGTGACTTGTGTGGCTCGGACTAGGTTCTGTTACCCAGAATCCTTTGCAAACCTCAAAATTTGGCTAAAAAAACACATGTTCCTCACATTTCTGTGGCAGAAAGTTCTGGAATCTGAGAGGAGCCACAAATTTCCTTCCACCCAGCGTTCCCCCACGTCTCCCGATAAAAATGATACCTCACTTGTGTGGGTAGGCCTAAGGCCCGCGACAGGAAACGCCCTAAAGCGCAACGTGGACACAGCCAAATTTTTGAAGGAAAACAGAGGTGTTTTTTGCAAAGTGCCTACCTGTAGATTTTGGCCTGTAGCTCAGCCGCCACCTAGGGAAACCTACCAAACCTGTGCATTTCTGAAAACTAGAGACCTAGGGGAATCCAAGATGGGGTGACTTCTGTGGCTCGGACCAGGTTCTGTTACCCAGAATCCTTTGCAAACCTCAAAATTTGACTAAAAAAACAAATGTTCCTCACATTTCTGTGGCAGAAAGTTCAGGAATCTGAGAGGAGCCACAAATTTCCTTCCACCCAGCGTTCCCCCACGTCTCCTGATAAAAATGATGCCTCACTTGTGTGGGTAGGCCTAGTGCCCGTGACAGGAAACGCCCCAAAGCGCAACGTGGACACAGCCAAATTTTTGAAGGAAAACAGAGGTGTTTTTTGCAAAGTGCCTACCTGTAGATTTTGGCCTGTAGCTCAGCCGCCACCTAGGGAAACTTACCAAACCTGTGCATTTCTGAAAACTAGAGACCTAGGGGAATTGAAGATGGGGTGACTTGTGTGGCTCGGACCAGGTTCTGTTACCCAGAATCCATTGCAAACCCCAAAATTTGGCTAAAAAAACACATGTTCCTCATATTTCTCTGGCAGAAAGTTCTGGAATCTGAGAGGAGCCACAAATTTCCTTCCACCCAGCGTTCCCCCACGTCTCCCGATAAAAATGATGCCTCACTTTTGTCGGTAGGCCTAGCGCCCGCGACAGGAAACGCCCCAAAGCGCAACGTGGACACAGCCAAATTTTTGAAGGAAAACAGAGGTGTTTTTTGCAAAGTGCCTACCTGTAGATTTTGGCCTGTAGCTCAGCCACCACCTAGGGAAACCTACCAAACCTGTGCATTTCTGAAAACCAGAGACCTAGGGGAATCCAAGATGGGGTGACTTGTGTGGCTCGGACCAGGTTCTGTTACCCAGAATCCTTTGCAAAACTCAAAATTTGGCTAAAAAAACACATGTTCCTCACATTTCTGTGGCAGAAAGTTCTGGAATCTGAGAGGAGCCACAAATTTCCTTTCACCCAGCGTTCCCCCACGTCTCCCGATAAAAATGATACCTCACTTGTGTGGGTAGGCCTAGCGCCTGCGACAGGAAACACCCCAAAGCGCAACGTGGACACAGCCAAATTTTTGAAGGAAAACAGAGGTGTTTTTTGCAAAGTGCCTACCTGTAGATTTTGGCCTGTAGCTCAGCCGCCACCTAGGGAAACCTACCAAACCGGTGCATTTCTGAAAACTAGAGACCTAGGGGAATTCAAGATGCGGTGACTTGTGTGGCTCGGCTAGGTTCTGTTACCCAGAATCCATTGCAAACCTCAAAATTTGGCTAAAAAAACACATGTTCCTCACATTTCTGTGGCAGAAAGTTCTGGAATCTGAGAGGAGCCACAAATTTCCTTCCACCCAGCGTTCCCCCACGTCTCCCGATAAAAATGATACCTCACTTGTGTGGGTAGGCCTAGCGCCCGCGACAGGAAACAACCCAAAGCGCAACGTGGCCACAGCCACATTTTTGAAGGAAAACAGAGGTGTTTTTTGCAAAGTGCCTACCTGTAGATTTTGGCCTGTAGCTCAGCCGCCACCTAGGGAAACATACCAAACCTGTGCAATTCTGAAAACTAGAGACCTAGGGGAATTGAAGATGGGGTGATTTGTGTGGCTCGGCCCAGGTTCTGTTACCCAGAATCCATTGCAAACCCCAAAATTTGGCTAAAAAAAAACACATGTTCCTCACATTTCTCTGGCAGAAAGTTCTGGAATCTGAGAGGAGCCACAAATTTCCTTCCACCCAGTGTTCCCCCACGTCTCCCGATAAAAATTATACCTCACTTGTGTGGGTAGGCCTAGGGCCCGCGACAGGAAACGCCCCAAAGCGCAACGTGGACACAGCCAAATTTTTGAAGGAAAACAGAGGTGTTTTTTGCAAAGTGCCTACCTGTAGATTTTGGCCTGTAGCTCAGCCACCACCTAGGGAAACCTACCAAACCTTTGCATTTCTGAAAACTAGAGACCTAGGGGAATCCAAGATGGGGTGACTTGTGCGGCTCGGACCAGGTTCTGTTACCCAGAATCCTTTGCAAACCTCAAAATTTGGCTAAAAAAAAACATGTTCCTCACATTTCTGTGGCAGAAAGTTCTGGAATCTGAGAGGAGCCACAAATTTCCTTCCACCCAGCGTTCCCCCACGTCTCCCGATAAAAATGACGCCTCACTTGTGTGGGTAGGCCTAGCGCCCGCAACAGGAAACGCCCCAAAGCGCAACGTGGACACAGCCAAATTTTTAAGGAAAACAGAGGTGTTTTTTGCAAAGTGCCTACCTGTAGATTTTGGCCTGTAGCTCAGCCGCCACCTAGGGAAACCTACCAAACCTGTGCATTTCTGAAAACTAGAGACCTAGGGGAATCCAAGATGGGGTGACTTGTGTGGCTCGGACTAGGTTCTGTTACCCAGAATCCTTTGCAAACCTCAAAATTTGGCTTAAAAAACACATGTTCCTCACATTTCTGTGGCAGAAAGTTCTGGAATCTGAGAGGAGCCACAAATTTCCTTTCACCCAGCGTTCCCCCACGTCTCCCGATAAAAATGATACCTCACTTGTGTGGGTAGGCCTAGCGCCTGTGACAGGAAACACCCCAAAGCGCAACGTGGACACAGCCAAATTTTTGAAGGAAAACAGAGGTGTTTTTTGCAAAGTGCCTACCTGTAGATTTTGGCCTGTAGCTCCGCCGCCACCTAGGGAAACCTACCAAACCGGTGCATTTCTGAAAACTAGAGACCTAGGGGAATTCAAGATGCGGTGACTTGTGTGGCTCGGCTAGGTTCTGTTACCCAGAATCCATTGCAAACCTCAAAATTTGGCTAAAAAAACACATGTTCCTCACATTTCTGTGGCAGAAAGTTCTGGAATCTGAGAGGAGCCACAAATTTCCTTCCACCCAGCGTTCCCCCACGTCTCCCGATAAAAATGATACCTCACTTGTGTGGGTAGGCCTAGCACCCGCGACAGGAAACGCCCCAAAGCGCAATGTAGACACAGCCACATTTTTGAAGGAAAACAGAGGTGTTTTTTGCAAAGTGCCTACTTGTAGATTTTGGCCTGTAGCTCAGCCGCCACCTAGGGAAACCTACCAAACCTGTGCATTTCTGAAAACTAGAGACCTAGGGGAATCCAAGATGGGGTGACTTGTGTGGCTCGGACCAGGTTCTGTTACCCAGAATCCTTTGCAAACCTCAAATTTTGGCTAAAAAAACACATGTTCCTTACATTTCTGTGGCAGAAAGTTCTGGAATCTGAGAGGAGCCACAAATTTCCTTCCACCCAGCGTTCCCCCACGTCTCCCGATAAAAACGATGCCTCACTTTTGTGGGTAGGCCTAGCGCCCGCGACAGGAAACGCCCCAAAGCGCAACGTGGACACAGCCAAATTTTTGAAGGAAAACAGAGGTGTTTTTTGCAAAGTGCCTACCTGTAGATTTTGGCCTGTAGCTCAGCCGCCACCTAGGGAAACCTACCAAACCTGTGCATTTCTGAAAACTAGAGACCTAGGGGAATCCATGATGGGGTGACTTGTGTGGCTCGGACCAGGTTCTGTTACCCAGAATCCTTTGTAAACCTCAAAATTTGGCTAAAAAAACACATGTTCCTCACATTTCTGTGGCAGAAAGTTCTGGAATCTGAGAGGAGCCAAAAATTTCCTTTCACCCAGCGTTCCCCCACGTCTCCCGATAAAAATGATACCTCACTTGTGTGGGTAAGCCTAGCGCCCGCGACAGGAAACACCCCAAAGCGCAACGTGGACACAGCCAAATTTTTGAAGGAAAACAGAGGTGTTTTTTGCAAAGTTCCTACCTGTAGATTTTGGCCTGAAGCTCAGCCGCCACCTAGGGAAACCTCCCAAACCTGTGCATTTCTGAAAACTAGAGACCTAGGGGAATCCCAGATGGGGTGACTTGTGTGGCTCGGACCAGGTTCTGTTACCCAGAATCCATTGCAAACCTCAAAATTTGGCTAAAAAAACACATGTTCCTCACATTTCTGTGGCAGAAAGTTCTGGAATCTGAGAGGAGCCACAAATTTCCTTCCACCCAGCGTTCCCCCACGTCTCCCGATAAAAATGATACCTCACTTGTGTGGGTAGGCCTAGGGCCCGCGACAGGAAACGCCCCAAAGCGCAACGTGGACACAGCCAAATTTTTTAAGGAAAACAGAGGTATTTTTTGCAAAGTGCCTACCTGTAGATTTTGGCCTGTAGCTCAGCCGCCACCTAGGGAAACCTACCAAACCTGTGCATTTCTGAAAACTAGAGAACTAGGGGAATCCAAGATGGGGTGACTTGTGTGGCTCGGACCAGGTTCTGTTACCCAGAATCCTTTGCAAACCTCAAAATTTGGCTCAAAAAACACATGTTCCTCACATTTCTGTCGCAGAAAGTTCTGGAATCTGAGAGGAGCCACAAATTTCCTTCCACCCAGCGTTCCCCCACGTCTCCCAATAAAAATTATGCCTCACTTGTGTGGGTAGGCCTAGTGCCCGCGACAGGAAACGACCCAAAGCGCAACGTGGACACAGCCAAATTTTTTAAGGAAAACAGAGGTGTTTTTTGCAAAGTGCCTACCTGTAGATTTTGGCCTGTAGCTCAGCCGCCACCTAGGGAAACTTACCAAACCTGTGCATTTCTGAAAACTAGAGACCTAGGGGAATCCAAGATGGGGTGACTTGTGTGGCTCGGACTAGGTTCTGTTACCCAGAATCCTTTGCAAAGCTCAAAATTTGGCTAAAAAAACACATGTTCCTCACATTTCTGTGGCAGAAAGTTCTGGAATCTGAGAGGAGCCACAAATTTCCTTTCACCCAGCGTTCCCCCACGTCTCCCGATAAAAATGATACCTCACTTGTGTGGGTAGGCCTAGCGCCCGCGACAGGAAACACCTCAAAGCGCAACGTGGACACAGCCAAATTTTTGAAGGAAAACAGAGGTGTTTTTTGCAAAGTGCCTACTTGTAGATTTTGGCCTGTAGCTCAGCCGCCACCTAGGGAAAGCTACCAAACCTGTGAATTTCTGAAAACTAGAGACCTAGGGGAATCCAAGATGGGGTGACTTGTGTGGCTCGGCCAGGTTCTGTTACCCAGAATCCATTGCAAACCTCAAAATTTGGCTAAAAAAACACATGTTCCTCACATTTCTGTGGCAGAAAGTTGTAGAATCTGAGAGGAGCCACAAATTTCCTTCCAACCAGCGTTCCCCCACGTCTCCCGATAAAAATGATACCTCACTTGTGTGGGTAGGCCTAGCGCCCGCAACACGACACGCCCCAAAGCGCAATGTAGACACAGCCAAATTTTTGAAGGAAAACAGAGGTGTTTTTTGCAAAGTGCCTACCTGTAGATTTTGGCCTGTAGCTCAGCCGCCACCTAGGGAAACCTACCAAACCTGTGCATTTCTGAAAACTAGAGACATAGGGGAATCCAAAATGGGGTGACTTGTGTGGCTCGGACCAGGTTCTGTTACCCAGAATCCTTTGCAAACCTCAAATTTTGTCTAAAAAAACACATGTTCCTCACATTTCTGTGGTAGTAAGTTCTGGAATCTGAGAGGAGCCACAAATTTCCTTCCACCCAGCGTTCCCCCACGTCTCCCGATAAAAATGATACCTCACTTTTGTGGGTAGGCCTAGCGCCCGCGACAGGAAACGCCCCAAAGCGCAACGTGGACACAGCCAAATTTTTGAAGGAAAACAGAGGTGTTTTTTGCAAAGTGCCTACCTGTAGATTTTGGCCTGTAGCTCAGCCGCCACCTAGGGAAACCTACCAAACCTGTGCATTTCTGAAAACTAGAGACCTAGGGGAATCCATGATGGGGTGACTCGTGTGGCTCGGAAAAGGTTCTGTTACCGAGAATCCTTTGCAAACCTCAAAATTTGGCTAAAAAAACACATGTTCCTCACATTTCTGTGGCATAAAGTTCTGGAATCTGAGAGGAGCCACAAATGTCCTTCCACCCAGCGTTCCCTCATGTCTCCCGATAAAAATGATACCTCACTTGTGTGGGTAGGCCTAGCGCCCGCGACAGGAAACGCCCCAAAGCGCAACGTGGACACAGCCAAATTTTTGAAGGAAAACAGAGGTGTTTTTTGCAAAGTGCCTACCTGTAGATTTTGGCCTGTAGCTCAGCCGCCACCTAGGGAAACCTACCAAACCTGTGCATTTCTGAAAACTAGAGACCTAGGGGAATCCAAGATGGGGTGACTTGTGTGGCTCGGACCAGGTTCTGTTACCCAGAATCCTTTGCAAAGCTCAAAATTTGGCTAAAAAAACACATGTTCCTCACATTTCTGTGGCAGAAAGTTCTGGAATCTGAGAGTAGCCACAAATTTCCTTTCACCCAGCGTTCCCCCACGTCTCCCGATAAAAATGATACCTCACTTGTGTGGGTAGGCCTAGCGCCCGCGACAGGAAACACCCCAAAGCGCAACGTGGACACAGCCAAATTTTTTAAGGAAAACAGAGGTGTTTTTTGCAAAGTGCCTACCTGTAGATTTTGGCCTGAAGCTCAGCCGCCACCTAGGGAAACCTACCAAACCTGTGCATTTCTGAAAACTAGAGACCTAGGGGAATCCAAGATGGGGTGACTTGTGTGGCTCGGACCAGGTTCTGTTACCCAGAATCCATTGCAAACCTCAAAATTTGGCTAAAAAAACACATGTTCCTCACATTCCTGTGGCAGAAAGTTCTGGAATCTGAGAGGAGCCACAAATTTCCTTCCACCCAGCGTTCCCCCACGTCTCCCGATAAAAATGATACCTCACTTGTGTGGGTAGGCCTAGCGCCCGCGACAGGAAACGCCCCAAAGCGCAATGTGGACACAGCCAAATTTTAGAAGGAAAACAGAGGTGTTTTTTGCAAAGTGCCTACCTGTAGATTGTGGCCTGTAGCTCAGCCGTCACCTAGGGAAACCTACCAAACCTGTGCATTTCTGAAAACTAGAGACATAGGGGAATCCTAGATGGGGTGACTTGTGTGGCTCGGACCAGGTCCTGTTACCCAGAATCCTTTGCGAACCTCAAAATTTGGCTAAAAAAACACATGTTCCTCCCATTTCTGTGGCAGAAAGTTCTGGAATCTGAGAGGAGCCACAAATTTCCTTCCACCCAGCGTTCCCCCATGTCTCCCGATAAAAATGATACCTCACTTGTGTGGGTAGGCATAGCGCCCGCGACAGGAAACGCCCCAAAGCGCAACGTGGACACAGCCAAATTTTTGAAGGAAAACAGAGGTGTTTTTTGCAAAGTGCCTACCTGTAGATTTTGGCCTGTAGCTCAGCCGCCACCTAGGGAAACCTACCAAACCTGTGCATTTCTGAAAACTAGAGACCTAGGGGAATCCAAGATGGGGTGACTTTTGTGGCTCGGACCAGGTTCTGTTACCCAGAATCCTTTGCAAACCTCAAATTCTGTCTAAAAAAACGCATTTTCCACACATTTCGGTGACAGAAAGTTCTGTAATCTGAGTGGAGCCACAAATTTCCTTCCACCCAGCGTTCCCCTACATCTCCCGATAAAAATGATACCTCACTTGTGTGGGTAGGCCTAGCCCCCGCAACAGGAGACACCCCAAAACGCAACGTGTACACATCACATTT
Source organism: Pleurodeles waltl (assembly GCF_031143425.1). NCBI lineage: Eukaryota > Metazoa > Chordata > Amphibia > Caudata > Salamandridae > Pleurodeles > Pleurodeles waltl. Next base: position 958,533,659 of record NC_090447.1, on the reverse strand, counting down.
TTTCATTGAAAACAGTGCCTACCTGTAGATTTTGGCCTCTAGCTCAGCCGGCTCCTAGGGAAACCTACCAAACCTGTGCATTTGTGAAAACTAGAGACCTAGGGGAATCCAAGATGGGGTGACTTGCGGGGCTCTGACCAGGTTCTGTTACCCAGAATCCTTTGCAAACCTCAAATTCTGTCTAAAAAAACGCATTTTCCACACATTTCGGTGACAGAAAGTTCTGGAATCTGAGTGGAGCCACAAATTTCCTTCCACCCAGCGTTCCCCCAAGTCTCCCGATAAAAATTATACCTCACTTGTGTGGGTGGGCCAGGTGCCTGCAACAGAATAAGGCCCAAAACTTGTAGAGATAGAGGGTATAGCACAGCAAGTTTATAAGGACATATTCTTTTATACATCTTTAGACTGACTCTGCTTTGGGGACCCACATAAGTGAGGTGTCATTTTACTTGGGAGACTGAGGGGAATACTGGGGAGTATGAATTTTGTGCTGGAGTGGTGATCCTACGAAGAAAAGTAAGGAACATATGCTTTTTTAAGCACATTTTGAGGTTTACAGAGGAGTCTGGGTAAGAAAATGTTGGGGGATCCACGCAAGCCACACCTCCCTGGACTCCTTGGGGTGTCTAGTTTAAAAAAATGTCTGGGTTTGGTAGGTTTCCCTAGATGAAGGCCGCACACAGGACCAAAAACATAGGTGCCCTCTCCCCCCCAAACACAGGTAGTTTTGTAATATATCGTTTTGATGTGCCCACATACGTCCATGATGTGCCAAACACTAAAATTTTGAAAAGAAACACACTTAGGTTATGTGAAAAAGACCCCTCACCCACCAACCAAGTTGGTGGCATGCTTCATCATCGGGGTCCCACCTGAGGCACCTAGCGTGTCACAGGTGTGCTGCGACGCCTGATTACAGCGGAGCAGGTTTTGTCATTTTTACCACACATACTGGTTGGATTTGGCACGAGGGTGAGTGATGGTTCAGTGGATCAAATTTTACTAACAAGAGCTTTCACAAAAATGAAATGCACCGTTAGTAACTGAAAGGCAAAAAACTGAACCAATGACTCACAGCTCGTGAGCTGTAAAGCCGTGACAAGGCACCAACCGCTTTACAGTCCATTCACACAACTTTCATACATGACACACACAAGGCCATTCACACCGCCAGCCACGGGCCCAGCACATTACAACACTCACATCAACAGACAGCGCCACTCAAGGGCCCATCACTTACATACGCCCACATGCCTGATACAACAATCACACAAGCTGATGGGAGTGTGTGGACTGGTGTTTGGCTGGCAGTGTGTTGCAGTAGCCAACAGCAAGTCAATATGTACACTCTCAGCCAAGCCCCACTCCACACACAATGGCATAATTTTTTTTTTTTTTTTTTAAACAGAGGAACCCCTAACTAAGTAGAAAGAATTACAAAACAACAAACACAAAAGCTCTAACTAAGAACATGACAGAAATGCTAACCATGAAACTAAACACATGAAAATACAAAACAGACATGAGTTTACACTCATGGTTGTTCCCAGAAATTCTTCTGGGTGTGGTAATTCTTAAAACAAGCACCGACACACAGGCCAGGCTTTGAAGGACAATCTGGGCTGTACATTCGAGTCTCCCTCCGGATACCTCTTCGAAAACACACTCTACATTTCTTAGCTGGAAAGTCTTTTTTGGGTGTGGGAGGAATGTGCTCAGCAAAGTGGCGATCTTTCAATCTAGCCACATCCTCCACCACTGCTTCTCTAGGAACTCTGGCCTGTTCCACCACAATAAGGCTCTCTATCACTGACTCCTGAAATTTCACAAATGTCATCTTTGACTCTGGAGACCTATCCCTAAACACAATAAAAGCATTGAAGGTTGCTAAGTGGAAGAGGTGAAGTGCTAACTTCTTATACCAAACGTAAGACTTACGAATAGCAGTATAAGGTTCCAACCTCTGGTCAACTCTATCTACACCTCCCATGTGCTTATTATAATCTAAAATGCACACAGGTTTGCGCACTTCCGCAACCTGGCCCCAAACAGTCACAGGGGAAGTACTCTCATCATGGATGGTACTTAGCATGTAGACATCCCTCTTGTCTGAAAATTTCAAAGCTAGCAGCTCCTCGTTCCGCAAGGCACAGCACTGTCCTCTCTCAAGTTTTTTACAGACAAGCTCCCTTGGATAGCCTTTCCGGTTATAACGGATTGTGCCACAAGCAACTGTGTCCACTCTAAACAATTCCTTGAACAATTGCACACCAGTGTAGAAGTTATCTACATACAAATGGTGACCTTTGTTGAACAGTCGTCTACCAAGATCCCACACAATTTTCTCAGTAACTCCAAAAGTGGGAGGACAACCAGGGGGGTCAATATTAGAATCCCTACCAGTGTACACACGGAAACTATACACATATCCTGTCCTACTTTCAGACAGCATATACAATTTAATTCCATATCGTGCCCTTTTGCTAGGAATGTACTGCCTAAAAACCAAACGACCCTTGAAGAGGACCAAAGACTCGTCCACACTTAACTCTTTGCCTGGAACATAGACCTCCGAAAACCGATCTACAAAATGATCAAGGACAGGCCTAATCTTAAAAAGACGGTCAGAATATGGGTGATCTCGTGGCAAGGCTAATGCATTGTCAACAAAATGCAGCATCGTAAGAAGAAGCAAATACCGATTACGACTCATGGTCGCTGGAAATATAGCTGTTGCCATCAAAGGACTAGTAGACCAATAAGAAGCCAGTGACGGCGTACTTATCAACCCCATCAAAAAAGTCAAACCCAAAAACTTTTTTAACTCCTCCAAATTTGTGGGAATCCACTGGGCAGCTCTAGAGTGTGGCCTAAGTCTAGCAGCGTTGTCCCTCAAATGCTGCTCCGCATACAAATTAGTCTGCTCAACAATCTCTTCCAAAAACATATCATCCATGAATAACTCAAAGAAATTGATAGGCATAAAGTTCTCTGTATTGGCGTTACACCCCGGGAGACTAGTAAAGGCAGGGAATTCTGGCTGCTCCATGTTTGGGGCAACCCAGACATCAGGTCTTATAACGGGAAACCTTTCAGCCCCAGGTTGCTGCACTATTGGCACATCAATGTCCTCCTCTAAAACAGGCCCTTCATCTGCACTGAGTGTGGCTTCATCATCAGAAGATTCCCCTCCAACAGAAACATCACTGCCAGAATCTCTGACTTCCTCCTCTGCCTCAGATGCAGAGTCCGTCTCATAGTCATGATCAGACTGTGACTCAAAAAGCATACCCACCACCTGCTGAGCGGTCATCCTGCGGCTAGCCATGATCTCTCCTGCTAAAATTAACTGGACAAATTCACCACCAACAACCAGCACTGTGTAAGACAAGTAACAAAGTGTAGCTTTGTTAGTAAGAGTTATAAACTCAAAAACTATACCGCTCACTTGCCTGAAAAAGCTTGATTCACCAGCAACTACACAGCAATCACCAATGATATCCCACTAAAAATAAAGAATGAAAGGCAAATTAGAAATAAGACAAAACAAATATCATTGTGCACAAACCTAAGGACAATTTCACACACAATCCTGCATTTAGTACACCCCCCACAAACATGTCATTCATGCATGGCAACAATACTCCTTTGGAGTAAATTGTTTTTACTTACCTAAAACATGCAACTGTGCAAACTGCAGGTCAACCACTGCCAAAACCGCAAGGAGCCACAGCAAATAAAGCAAAAGCTTTGAACTAGAACAAAAAGGAGGAAAACATTTTTTATCACAAATGCAAAGACTTCTTCAGTTGACAAACACCCCACCATCAAAAATTTAGAAATTGGTGCCTAGGTGGATTCTGCCATAGGGGCAGATGGGCCTACTACATAAATAGGCCTGTCTGCCCCAAGGAAGCCAGAAAATACCTTTAGTAGTGTGTCCCCATGGAGAGCGACCCTTGCCAAAGGGGACAGCCCTCAAACAAAACAAAAAACAAAAAACACACACAACACTATCCCTGGTGCCTAAGTGGCTTCTGCCCCCCTTGGGGGCAGGTGGGCCTAAGAAAATAGGCCCATCTGCCCCCAGGGGGTATAGAAATGGCCAACAGGTCAATGCCCCCCTTGGGGGGGCGCCCGTGACCAAGGGGACGCCCCCCACAAAAATAAAAAAAATAAAAAAAATCCCTGGCGTTCTACTGGTTTCTGCCCCCCTTGGGGGCAGACCAGCCTAAAAATAATAGGCTGATCTGTCTCCAAGGGGTGCAGAAATGGCCTGGGTACATGTGCCCCCAAAGTGGGGGGGCAACCCTTGCCCAAGGCCCCCCCCATCCACTAACACACACACACACACACACTATCCCTGGTGTCTAAGTGGCTTCTGCCCCCCTTGGGGGCAGGTGGGCCTAACAAAATAGGCCCATCTGCCCCCAGGGGGTGTAGAAATGGCCAACAGTTCAATGCCCCCCTTGGGGGGGCACCCCGTGACCAAGGGGACGCACCCCCCCAAAAAAAAAAAAAAATCCCTGGCGTTCTAGTGGTTTCTGCCCCCCTTGGGGGCAGACCAGCATAAAAATAATAGGCTGATCTGTCTCCAAGGGGTGCAGAAATGGCCTGGGTACATGTGCCCCCAAAATGGGGGCCCACCCTTGCCCAAGCCCCCCCCCATCCACTAACACGCACACACACACACACTATCCCTGGTGTCTAAGTGGCTTCTGCCCCCCTTGGGGGCAGGTGGGCCTAACAAAATAGGCCCATCTGCCCCCAGGGGGTGTAGAAATGGCCAACAGGTCAATTCCCCCCTTGGGGGGGCACCCCGTGACCAAGGGGATGCACCCCCACAAAAATAAACAAATAAAAAAAAATCCCTGGCGTTCTAGTGGTTTCTGCCCCCCTTGGGGGCAGACCAGCCTAAAAATAATAGGCTGATCTGTCTCCAAGGGGTGCAGAAATGGCCTGGGTACATGTGCCCCCAAAGTGGGGGGCGACCCTTGCCCAAGGCCCCCCCCATCCACTAACACACACACACACACACACACTATCCCTGGTGTCTAAGTGGCTTCTGCCCCCCTGGGGGCCGGTGGGCCTAACAAAATAGGCCCATCTGCCCCCAGGGGGTGTAGAAATGGCCAACAGGTCAATGCCCCCCTTCGGGGGGGCGCCCCGTGACCAAGGGGACGCCCCCCCACAAAAATAAACAAATAAAAAAAAATCCCTGGCATTCTAGTGGTTTCTGCCCCCCTTGGGGGCAGACCAGCCTAAAAATAATAGGCTGATCTGTCTCCAAGTGGTGCAGAAATGGCCTGGGTACATGTGCCCCCAAAGTGGGGGGCGACCCTTGCCCAAGGCCCCCCCCAACCACTAACACACACACACACACACTATCCCTGGTGTCTAAGTGGCTTCTGCCCCCTTGGGGGCAGGTGGGCCTACAGAAATAGGCCCTTCTGCCCCCAGGGGGGCAGAAATGGCCAACAGGTCAATGCCCCCCTTGGGGGGGACGCCCCGTGCCCAAGGGGACGCCCCCCCACAAAAATAAACACATAAAAAAAAATCCCTGGCGTTCTAGTGGTTTCTGCTCCCCTTGGGGCAGATCAGCCTAAAAATAATAGGCTGATCTGCCCTCAAGGGGGGCAGAAATGGCCCTAAAAGACATGCCCCCCAAAGGGGAGCGACCCTTGCCCAAGGGGGCGCCCCCCCAACCACTACACACACAATCCCTGGTGCCTAAGTGCTTCTGCCCCCCTTGTGGGCAGATGGACCTAAAAAAAAATAGGCCGATTTTCCCCCAAGGGGGGCAGAAAAGGCCAACAGTTCTCTGCCCCCTTGGGGGGGGCGCCCCTTGCCCAAGGGGGCACCCCCCCACATAAATACACATAAATATAAAAAACCCTGGTGATCTAGTGTTTTCTGCCCCCCTTGGGGGCAGATCTGGCTAAAAAGTAGCCAATCTGCCCTCAAGGGGGGCAGAAATGGCCCTAAAAGACATGCCCCCCAAAGGGGAGTGACCCTTGCCCAAGGGGGCGCCCCCCCATCCACTACACACACAATCCCTGGTGCCTAAGTGGCTTCTGCCCCCCTTGAGGGCAGATGGACCTAAAAAAAATAGGCCGATTGGGGGCAGAAAAGGCCAACAGTTCTCTGCCCCCTTGGGGGGGGGCGCCCCTTGCCCAAGGGGGCACCCCCCCACACATAAATGCATATAAAAATATAAATCCCTGGTGATCTAGTGTTTTCTGCCCCCCTTGGGGGCAGATCTGGCTACAAATTAGCCCCCTAAAGGGGAGTGACCCTTGCCCAAGGGGCCCCTCCCCGCAAGCCAAAATCGCAAAATAAATATAAAAAAAAACAATCCCTGGTGTCTAGTGGGCATTCCTGCTGCCCGATCGTAATGCGATCAGGCAGCAGGAAAGCTCAAAGAGACACCGGGGGAAAAAAAAAGCCTTTCCTTTCCCCCGGTGCCTCTTTAGCCCAAACCCCCCACCCACCGGGAAGAGGAACTCACCTCTTCACTCCACGCCGCACAGGAAGCAAATGGCTTCCTGTGCGGCATATCCCCATAATGAAGTCAGCGCGCGATCGCGCGCTGACGTCATTATGGGGGGATGGGGGGGTCGGGGTGGAAGGGCTTCCCCTTCCATCCCTGACTTTGGGGGGTGGGGGGAAGCACACAGAGGGAGCGAGAGCGCTCCCTCTGGGCTCTGTGCCGAGGACGTAGTGGTTACGTCCTCGGCACAGCAGCACTGTGCCGCAGGACGTAACCACTACGTCCGCGGCACAGAAGGGGTTAAACAAGAACCTTGTAAACAAAAGGTTAATTTATACATTAACTCTGTAGCCTTGCCGACTTCCACTGGAACGGTCTACTATCAAACTCTTCGAATAAACCTTGACAATATTTATCCGTTTTCTGTAATATAATCTTCAAATGTAATTTTACCTCACAGGAGTTTCTGTTCTGAAGCGCGCTCTCTCTCCACACAGCTGATTCCTGTCAGACCTCAGTTGAAGTGCAAGGCTTCCAGCTGGAGAGCTCGTAACCTAGCAACCAACCGATTGCAAGACTAGAACTGTAACTAACCTTCAGGACTCACAGCGGCCATCTTGGATCTTCTCTTCTTGATTCTTCCTTTGAAATAAGCGCAAGATTACTCTGCAAACCTTCTTCCAGTTTGGGCTTTGCTGTCTCCACTGAGGATATCTCTTTGCTTTTCTCATGCACTTCTTTGATTTGACTTGGCAAGTTTGTGTGGTCATGACACAGGGCCACATTATGACCCTGGCGGACGGCGGAGGCCGCCCGCCAGGATGCCGCCCTCCAAAATACCGCGCCGCGGTCAAAAGACCGCAGCGGGTATTACAAGTTTTCCCCTGGGCTGGCGGGCGGTTGCTGAAAAACCGCCCGCCAGCCCAGGGGAAAACGACCTTCCCACGAGGATGCCAGCTCGTAATCGAGCCGGCGGAGTGGGAAGGTGCGACTGGTGCAGTGGCACCCGTCGCGTATTTCAGTGTCTGCAAGGCAGACACTGAAATACTTTGCGGGGCCCTCTTACGGGGGCCCCTGCCGTGCCCATGCCATTGGCATGGGCACGGCAGGGGCCCCCAGGGGCCCCGCGACCCCCCCTACCGCCATCCTGTTCATGGCGGCTTTCCCGCCATGAACAGGATGGCGGTAGGGGGGGTCGGAATCCTCATGGCTGCGGAGAGCGCTCCGCAGCCATGGAGGATTCACACGAGCAGCGGAAAGTCAGCGGGAGACCGCTGACTTTCCGCTTCTGACCGCGGCTGAACCGCCGCGGTCAGAATGCTCGTTGGAGCACCGCCAGCCTGTTGGCGGTGCTCCCGTGGTCAGTGGCCCTGGCGGCCACCGGCTGCCAGGGTCAGAATGACCCTCACAGTGTACTCACCTGTTTGTCTGGAGGATCGTAGAGTAGCGTGTACTGGGGGAGGACCCCACCCACCAGTTTGTCCAACTCCTCCGCAGTTAAGACAGGGACCTTTTCCCCAGACACATGAGCCATTGTCACTTCAAGACACGGGTCACAGCAGCACTTGCAGTGTAGGTCCTCTCCTGTTGAAGGTCAGGTATCAAGTGAGTTTACAGACAGAAAATGGTGGTCACGTGTGCGGCGGTGTGTACAGTCACCGCCAGCGTATATCGCCATTGGCTCCTGGAACCCATAGGGCCCAACAAGAACCAATGCGGAGTTGCGCTGTGGTGTTCCACCGCCTTCTGTGATGCTGCACAACGCCAGCGCAGTTACCTCATTTCCCCTTGTCCCTCCTCACAAGTAAGGCTGCTGCCATTTCAGGGGTGCACATGGCATGGCACCTATCTGCGTCACAGCACATTTTGGAACATATATGGACTAACTATTTCACACACAGAGTTAATAACATTACCGCAGACATAGTTGTGCAACCTATGTGGTAAATTACTGTCTGCTCACCGTTTTCCTCCATAGGCTACAACCGCTGGGGAAGATAATGAGATGGGGCATCCTCTGGTTTACAGACCCCTGGTGGACCTGTCAACAATCGAAGACAGACACATCATTATCACATACTGACTTGATCGTGCCACAATCCAAGACCTGTGTGCCCAATTGGAGCCAGACCTGCTGTCATCTATTTGCCAGCCCACAGGAATACCCCCTCTAGTGCAAGTCCTGTCAGTGCTCCATTTCCTGGCAAGTGGCTCCTTTCAAACTACAGTGGCCATGGCATCAGGGATGTCTCAGCCAATGTTTTCTAATGTGTTGACCAGAGTTTTGTCTGCCCTGCTGAAACACATGCACAGCTACATCGTGTTCCCACAGGTGGAGGATTTGCCCACAGTGAAAGGTGACTTGTATGCCCTAGGACACATCCCCAACATCATTGGTGCCATTGATGGGACACACGTGGCATTTGTCCCCCCCCCCGCAGGAATGAACAGGTGTACAGAAATCGTAAAAGCTACAATTCAAGGAAAGTGCAGATGGTGTGTTTGGCAGACCAGTACATCTCCCATGTGAATGCCAAGTATCCTGGCTCTGTGCATGACGCTTACATTTTGAGGAATAGCAGCATCCCTTATGTGATGGGCCAACTTCAGAGGCATTGTGTGTGGCTAATAGGTGAGCCCAAGGTCCCCACACAGTATGAATAGGTGTCTGGGTATGGTTTAGTTCCTAAGGGTTGGTGTATGTCTAACAGATATCCATCAACATTTACAGGTGACTCTGGTTACCCCAACCTCTCATGGCTACTGACCACAGTGAGGAATGCCAGGACAAGGGCAGAGGAATGCTACAATGAGGCACATGGGTGAACTAGGAGGATTATTGAGCGGACTTTCGGCCTCCTGAAGGCCAGATTCCAGTGCCTCCATCTAACAGGTGGCTCCTTATACTACTCACCCAAGAAGGTGTGCCAGATCATCGTGGCCAGCTGTATGTTGTACAACCTGGCTTTGCGACGCCAGGCGCCTTTTCTGCAAGAGGATGGGCCTGATGTTGGTCTCATGGCAGCTGTTGAGCCTGTGGACAGTGAGGAAGAGGAGGCAGAGGAAGAAGATATTGACAACCGAAACAACATCATCATACTGCACTTCCAGTGAGACACAGGTAAGAGACTGGCACTGCTCATCTCATATCTGACTAATGTTGGACATTGTATAAGTCTGCCTTTTTACCTCAGTGTTTGGACCATGACAGTTCACGTTGGCTTCCCTTTTCACAGATCTGGGTACCACATTCTGCCTTCTGCTATGTTTACTGCTGGGCAACAACTGTCATACTTTGGTATGTGCAAATGAACATTTACATTGATATTTGTCTAAGAGGTTGTAATAATGCATTTGTGAAAGTGCAGACTGACTCCAGATTGTTTTGTGATTCAAGGGTGTTTATTTAAGTGCTAATAAGGAGAGGGGGATGTGCAATGGGCTGGGGTGATGGTGGAGCAATATCCATGGTAGAGTCCAGTCTGTTTGCATCACAGGTGCATTGTCCAATGGGGCATAATAAGTGGAGCAATGTCAGTTCAAGGTGGACAGGGTGATATATTGGGACAGAAGGGTGACAATCAGGAGAGTCCTATTTCCTGGTGGGGGTCTTGGCAATGTTCTCTGTCTTGTCCCTGGATCGCAGGGACCATTTGCGGGGTGGTTCTCCTTCTGCAGACGGTGGAGTGCTGGTGGCCTGTTGGTCCTGTGGCAGTGCCTCCTGTCCACTAGCGCAGGTGGAGGTGGAGGGCTGTCCACTAGCGCCGGTGGATCCACTAGCGCCGGTTGACGTGGAAGGCTGTTCATCGTTCGGGCTCGTGTCAGGGGCCGGGGGTATGTCACTTTCTCTCTCATGGTGTTGGACATGTCTGCCAGCACCCCTGCAATGGTGAACAGGGTGGTGTTAATGGACTTCAATTCCTCCCTGATCCCCAGGTACTGTTCCTCCTGAAACTTGGCCAGTACCGTGCCCATGGTCTCCTGGTAATGGAGGTTTGCTCCCATGATGTTGGAGAGTGCCTCGTGGAGAGTGGGTTCCCTGGGCCTGTCCTCCCCCTGTCGCACAGCTGTCCTCCCAGCTTCCCTGTTGTCCTGTGCCTCTGTCCCCTGAACCGTGTGCCCACTACCACTGACCCCAGGTCCCTGATTATCCTGGGTTAGTGGGTTTGCCTGGGGTCCCTGTAGTGGTAGACACACTGCTGATTGACGTGTCCTTGGGACAGTGGCATGGGCCCGCTGGGTGGGTGCTGTGCTGGTGTTTCCTGAGTGGATAGGTTCAGTGCTGGGTTGGGACTGTGGCAGGGGAACTGACTGTCCAGAGGTCCCTGATGGGCCGGGTTGGTGATCTTGATCCAGGCGTGCAGAGCTGCTGTCATCACTGTGGTCCTCTTCTGTGGGTGGACTGGATATGGCTGGCATCTTCTGTCCGGTAATGTTATGTAGGGGTCGTGTTGGGGTGTAAATGCATTGTTATTGTATCTGTGTGGGCCATCTTGTGCAATGGGTGTGTTTCCCTCTATTACTGTGCTTGCATTATCGCCTTGGCCCTTGTGTGAGTGGTGATTGTGTGGGGTGGGTGAGTCTCTCTACTGGGCATGGTGATGGGTGTCCATGCAAGTCTGTGATGGGTGTCCATGCATTGTTGTCACATGCAGGGCTTGGTATTGGGATGTGTGGGTTGTGATAGTGGGGCATCTGTGTGGTGTTGGGGTGATGGGTGAGAGGGTAGGGGTTGGGGTTTGTGATGGCATGCAGGTAGGGTGGGGGATATAGTAGTAAAGATTTGACTTACCAGAGCCCTGTCCTCCTGCTACCCCTGTGAGGCCCTCAGGATGCATGATCGCACTCTTCCCATGTTGTTAGTTGTGGGGGAGGAGGTGGAGGTCCACCGCCAGTCCTCGGTACTTGCTAGCTGGTGTCTGGATACCACAGAACGTACCTTCCCCCGTAGGTCATTCCACCTCTTCCTGATGTCATCCTGTGTTCTTGGATGATGTCCCACTGCGTTGACCCTGTCGACAATTCTCTGCTGTAGCTCTGTCTTCCTTGCAATGGACATCTGCTGCACCTGTGATCCAAATAGCTGTGGCTCTACCCAGATTATTTCCTCCACCATGACCCTGAGCTCCTCCTCAGAGAACCTTGGGTGTCTTTGAGGTGCCATGATCTGGTGTGGGTGATGTGTGAGGTGATGGTTGATGTGATGTGTGGGGTGATGCGTTGGGGTGTGTTCTTTGAGGTGCGTGGATGGTGTATGAGTGATGGTGTTGTGTGCCTCTGGATGCTGGTGTTGTCTTTGCTCTTCTGTCTCTCTGCTTCTTCTAAAATTGTCATTGTGAGGGGTTGTGGGTAATGTGGGTGTGTGTTTTATAGTGTTGTGAGTGTGTGTATGTGGTGTGTGTATGTGTGTCAGATGTGTGTATTTTGAATTGTCCAATGTGGTGGTGTTTTGTAAATGTGTGTGTAATTTGAGCGCGGCGGTGTGTACTGCCAATGGATTACCGTGGTTGAATGAACGCCGCGTTGATTCGTGGGTCGTGATAGTTTGGGCGTAGTTCTGTTGGCGTGACAGTGTGGGTTTTGCTATCGCCAGTTAATCACTGACCTTTGGTGTGGCGGACTTGTGTGGGTGTCTGTATTGTGGAGGATTTCTGAGTGTGTGTCATAAATCCCGTAGCGGATTTCTGCCGTGGACACAGCATGTTGGCGGCTGTCTTCACGGCGGTCAGCAGATATTACCGCCAGAGCTGTAATGAGGGCCTTAATCTTTTAAAATGTGTATCTTTACCTGTGTATGTTGGATTTTTGTCACTTTGGTCTTGTTTTATTCAGATAAATATTGGCTATTTATCTAAACTGATGTGGAGTACTTTTGTGGTGTTTTCACTGTATTACTCTGTATGTGTACAAATACTTCACTCATTGCCTCTGTGATAAGTCAGAATGTTTGTGCCAAGAGAGTTAGCATGGTTTATCTTAATTGTGTGGCTCTCTTACCCTGATTAGAGTGAAGGTCCCTACTTGGAAAGGGTGCAAACCACTGCCAAATAGAGACCCTTTTTCTAGCATTAATGATCAGTGGTGAGGATAGGACTTGTATTTTTACTTGAAATATAGTGATTGTGTACACTACCTCCATATCACATACCATTACACAAACATGTACTGTTTTTTCTTTGTTTTGTGGCCTTCTCTTCTTTTTGCCTTTTTGGAACTTTGCAACTTTTAGATTATTCACAATCATGTCTGAGTCTGGGGAGCCATCAGCAGTTGCTGCAGATTTGGTACTTGAGTGGGAGAGGTTGGAAACCTATTCAATGCCTCAGCTCAAAAAGTTCCAGGAAGGAGCTCAATTGTCCTATTGACGGCCTCACTATAAAGGAGGAGCTACAAAAGATGCTGAGGGCCTGGTTGATAGCAAAGGAGGCAGATGAGCACACACGAGAATTTAATGTTGTTATGGAGGGATAGAAGGAGAACCTGCATGTTGTGTTGGTAGTTAACCCGGATCTTTCTGGGAGGAAAGAACCTTCCAGGGCAAGCAGCAGTGTTTCCTCAAGAGGTGTGACCCCAGAGGGGCTGGAGGACAGGTGGTAAGCTAGGTGGGTCCGGGTGGGGCTGGAGAAGCTCAAGCTAAAGCATGACAAGGACTATCCAGGTTCAAAAGGGAGGCAGAGAAAGAGAAAAACAATGTAGAGAAGGAGAAAATCGCCGTAGAGAAAGAGAAAATCACCACAGAGGAGAAGAAAATGCTTTTAGCTCAAGAGCTGAGTTTGAAGGAGTTGAATCTAAAAATCAGGTCCAGCACAGATAATGGCAGCAGTACTACAGTGACGTCTGAGGGAAAGATGCATATAACCTAGGACGTGGTAAAGGATTTTGTTTTAGGGGATAACATAAAGCAGTGGTTCAGGTGTTATGAGCTGTCACTGAGGATGTAAAGGGTCCCTGAAAGAGAAAATGTGGGGGGGGGGGCATGCTTGTGGAAGTATTTCTCAGTGGAGTGGAGAGACACCTTATTGGCCTTAGAAGTAGAGATCAGATGATGTACCCTGACATGAAGGATTCCCTGACCAGGTAAAGATTAGGGAGAGTGCTAAACTTGGTTCTCAAACTTGGGTGGAGGATGTTGATTCTTTCTGCAGAGCACTGGGTGGTTGGGTGAAGGGCAGCAAAGTAATAGACTATCAGGGGCTGTACAATTTGATTGTATGGAAGCACTTGTCTAGTCATTTTCCAGAGCTGCGGTAGCACTTGATTGACAGCAAGCTTACTGACCCCAGGAAGCTTGCCAAGGAGGCGGACAGCTGGCTCAGCACCAGGATCCAAAAGAAGTTGTATGTGGGAGACTCAGCCAAGGTTGGGAAGGGTCCTCAACAGAAGAAGGAGGGGGCAAGGATAAAAGTAGGGCATTCTCAAAAGGGTCCCAAACCAGTTCCCAGGGTAAGGGTCCCCAACTGCTTGTTGAAAAAAAAAGTTGGTTCCCTTCAGGAAAGCCCAGAGGGATTTCAGGGGGAGCTCCGAGTGTCCCAAGCGGGCACAGCCCCCACTAGTGGGCCATCACAAGGGATGGCTAGTGTAGAACTCGGGGAAGAGTTGGCCACAGTTGGTGGTGTGGAAACAGCAGAGTTAGCTCTAGTCTCCCTGGATTAGGTTGAGGTGGTCCAGAGAACCTTCATGCCTGATAACACTCAGAAGTATGGGCAGTGGGTGACCATCAATAGGAGGCAGGTGGAGGCTCTGTGAGACATAGGAGCCAGAATGACAACTGCCTGCTGTCATCTTTTGTCTCAGGAGCAGGTAATCCCTAATGTGGTCTAATATGCTGTAGCATAGACAATAGTGAGTGCCAATTCTTGCTGGGGGGGTTCAGGTTCCTTGAGCTGTGAATCCATCCATGCATGTTGACTGTCTTCTAGGAAACGACCTGGATCATACAGCCTGGAAGGAGGTGAAGCTAAGGTCTCACTTGGAGATGTTAGGATTGTCAAAGTGTTCATGCTTGACCACATGGTCCATGGCTGCCTGAGAGGGTGATCAGAAGGACCTGGAGCCTGAAACAGTGGCCCAGGTGCATGCCAGGAAGAGCGAAGGCCAGCACCTGAGATTCCTACGGTCTCGGAGAAGGCTGAACCTGAGTGGGGATGCCCTGAAGTTTACAGGGGAAGAAGTAGCCGAACTAGCATACCTGTCTTAGCTGACCCATTCTGGGAAGGAGGCCCCACCAGGGAGGAGTTCTGCCCAGCTCAGAAAGTGTGCCTCACTGTTGAGGGACTTCGGAAGCAGGTCGAAGCCCAGACAGCTGGTGATACCTCTGGATCTCACTGGATATACTGAGAGAATGACCTACTGTATAGCGAGCCTAATGTTGCTGCGTCTGGGGCAGCCCATGTTCTGGTGGTACCCCAGTGATCCAGAGCCTTCCTACTGGGCCTGGCTCATGATGTACCACTGGCAGGTCATTTGGGGCAGGACAAGACCTTTGACAGGCTTGTCACCCACTTTTAATGGCCCCAAATGAGGAAAAACTCAAATGCATTCTGTAGGAACTTTCAGACCTGCCAGGTGAGTGGCAAATCTGGGAAGAGGTGCAAGGCTACTCTTCAACTGGTTCCTGTCATAAGCAACCCTGTTAAGTGGTGGGCATTGACATTGTGGGTTCTCTGGATCCCAAGACAGCCATGGGCAACAGGTTTATCCTAACCTTGGTGGAAAATGCCACCTGGTATCTGGAAACTTTCCCTTTTAAGACAGTGATTGCACCCTCCTTGGCCAGGGTACTTACGGGGATATTTACACATGTGGGTTTCCCCAATGAGGTGGTCCCCGACCAGGGTACCCATTTCATGTCATTATACATGAAGGCTATGTGGAATGTGTGTGGTGTAACTGTAAGTTCACCAAGCCTTACCACCCCAAAGCAATGGGTTGGTTGAAAGTTTCAACAATACCTTGAATGGCATGATTATGGGCCTCTCAGAAACCATGAGGCATAAGTGGGATGTCCTGGTACCATGCCTATTGTTTGCCTGCAGAGAGGTACTACAGAAAGGGGTTGGCTTCAGCTCTGTATAGGCTCCCTGTGAGAGGGCATCAGTTTGGTGAAGGAGGGCTGGGAGCAAAATCCAAAGACGCCACCTCCAGATATATTCAGTTATATGCTGACCTTCAGGAACCAGACAGCTCACTTCTGAAAGCTCTCCCAGGAAAATCTGGAAGCTAGCCAGGAGGATATGAAACAGTGGTTTGACCAGAATACCACTCTGGTTGAGTTTCAGTCTGGCCAGAAGGTGCGGGTGATGGCGCCGGTAGAGCCCTGTGCTCTACAGGAGAGTTGGTCTGGGCCTTTTGATGAGAAGGAGCGTGAGAGCAATGTCACCTACCTGGTGGACATGTGAACTCCTAGGAACCCTTTGAGGGTCCCGCATGTGAACTGCCTCAAGCCACTTTTTGAGAGGTCTGAGATCACCATGCTTTTGGGCACACATGATGGGGTGAGATAGGAGAGTCAGTCTCTTCTGGACCTCCTGTCTGCCAAAGAGTAGGATTGCTCAGTAGAAGGCGTGATCCTCTCCTCTACTCCGACCCTAGAACAGCATTGGGATGGTCACCAGTTGCTGGGACAGTTTGCATCCATATTCTCATCCACCTCTGGGGTCACCCAATGGTGTACTGCGACATTGACACTTGGGACAGCCTTCCTATCAAGCACAAGTTTTAAAGGGTGACTGACGGAGTGAGAAACAGCATAATGGATAACGTCTCTAAGATGCTGGGGTTAGGGTTTGATTGAGCACTCTAACAGTCCTTGATCCAGCCCAGTTGTTCAGGCTCCCAAGGCTGCCCCACCCAGTGTCACACTTGAACTGGGTTCTATGTTGACTATCGGGGGCTCAATGCCGTCACCAAGACTGACGCTCACCCCATCCTCCAAGCTGATGAGCTCATTGACAGGTTGGAAGCTGCCAAGTTCTGCAGCACGTTTGATCTAACATCTGGGTACTGGCAGCTTGCCTTAACCAAGTGGACCAAAGAGAGATCAGTGATCTCCACACCAGAGGGGCATTACCAGTTAAGTGTTATGCCCTTTGGGTTAAAAATTGCTCCTGTCACCTTCCAGAAACTGGTCAACTAGGTCCTAGATGGGTTGGAAAACTTCAGTGCTGCCTCCCTGGGTGAGATTGTGGTCTTCAGCTCCAGCTGGGAGGATCACTTGTACATCCTCCAGGATGTGTTGAGGGCTCTGCAGAGTGCAGGCCTCACTGTCTAGGCCAGTAAATGCCAAATAGGGCTGGGGTCTGTAGTGTACCTAGGAAACTAGGTAGTGAATGGCTGGGTGGCACCCCTACAAGCAAAGAATGACACCATTCTGGGTTGTGCACCAGAGAGAGGTGAGAATCTTTTTAGGTCTCTCCGGGTACTACAAAGATTTGCACCATTGCTCCCCCCCTTGACAGAGCTGACTTCCAGAAAGCAGCCTCATCAGGTGAACTGTACATAGGCATGCTAGACAGCTTTTGACACCCTGAAGAAAGCCATGTGCACAACAGCTATGATCAAGGCTTATGACTTCTCCAAAGAGTTTGTGGTGAAGACAGACCCTTCACAGCAAGGTGTGGGAGCTGTGCTCTTGCAGCTAAATGAAGAGAGCCAAGATCGACCAATAGTCTTCATTAATAGGTTACTTTCCAGGGAACAGAGGTGGTGGAGCGCAATAGAAAGGGAAGCTTTTGCTGTGGTCTGGGTACTGAAGAAGCTAACACCCTACTTGTTTGGGACTCACTTGAGTGTTCAGGCAGACCAAAGACCTCTCAGGTGGTTAATGCAGATGAGAATCCTGAACTGTTGAGGTGGTCTATCTCTTTACAGTGAATGGGCTTTACGGTGGACCACCGCCTTGGCACAGAACATGCCACTGCTGATGGTCTGTCCAGGTTTTTCTGCCTTAGTAATAAGAATTTCCATGAGGTTTTTTGCGAGTTCTCCCTACTTTCAGCTGGGGGGGGCGGGGGAAATGTTAGACCTGTCAATTCTTGGCATTTGTCTTTTTGGCTTCTGACCTCCTGTTTTGATCCTGTGCTGAATTATGTTTTTGCAGGCCTTAGGGCTCAAGGCAGTCTACCACTGCTGACCAGTGCTAAAGTACAAGGGCATCTGTCTAAATGGTATAGGTAATTGGTTTATCCATGATTGGCATATTTGATTTACTGGTAAGTCCATAGTAAAGTGCACTATGGGTGCCAAGGGCCTGTAAACATCAAATGCTATTTGTTGGTCTGAAGTACTGATTGTGCTTCCCACATGAGTAGCCCTGTAAATATGTCTCAGACCTGCCACTGCAGTGTGTGTGTGCAGGTTTTACTGCCAGTTTGACATGGCAAGTGAACCCATTTGTCTTGCCCAAACCTTCCCTTGAACCATATATAAGTCATCCATAAGGTAGGCCCAAGGCAGGGCCCTGGGCAGGGTGCAGTGTATTTAAAAGGTAGGACATGCACTGTTTTGTTTTACATGTCCTGAAAGTGAAATACTGCTAAATTCAGTTTTCACTAGTGCAAAGCCTATCCCTCCTATAGGTTAACATGGGGCTTGCCTTAAAATATCTTTCAAGTGTAATTTCCCATTTGAAGCAGATAGAGATATGGTGTATGGAGTCTCTGAACTCACAATTTAAAAATACTTCTTTTTATGAAATGTATTAAATTTTAAGTTTCAGAAGTCCCACTTTTAGAAAATGGGAATTTTCTTGCTTAACCATTCTGTGCCTCTGTCTGGCGTGAACTACACATTAGGTTCAGAATTGGGCTGTTTGTGAATTCACTTTAGACAATCACACAAAGAGAGCTGATGGGTCTTCCTGGGCTAGAGTGATGGGATGAACTGACACTCACACCTGAATTGGGCTGTACTTGTACTTACACAAAGCAATCTCCAGCCACTTAGAGTATGTTTGAGACCAGGGCAGGAAAGGCAGGGTTATGTTCACTACAAAGACTTTCCTTCAAAGTTTGTCTGCTTCAGAAGCAGAAATGAGTATTAATATTGTACTTCTGAGGCCACAACTTTAGACTCCTTCTGGACAGAGAACATTCTGCCAGGAAGAAGAGCTAGAAGCCATAGGAGGGAATGCTAGTCTGCCAGTTGCTTTGTTGTGCTGGGCTGCTGCTTCTGTCCTGGGAGTGAAAGGACTGGACTTTGCTTTCTACATCCTGCTTCCAACAAGGGCTTGGACTGAGCGTGCCTCTTGTTAGAAGTCTCAGGGACATCAAATACTTCATCTGCCAGCACCTGGGCTCTCTTGCTGAGTGTCCTAACGGGCCAAGTGGTGCCAAATCCTGTTCCAGAGCCCCATGGGAGTGAGTTGTGGTGAAACCAAGAAGAACTCAAGTACATTGACTCCAGAGCGACTTCAGAACCTGTGCGGCTGTCCGACTCTGCGCCGCTGCCTGCACCGAAGCCATGGTCCCTGCTGAGTACAACAACCTCAACCAACGCCGCAGGACTAACACAGCCGCAGTGCCTCCGAAGTACTGCCACAACATGAGACCTGAGTGCCATGTTACCGATGTCCATGACACCTAACGTGGGCTCACTCAAAGCACCTGTGGCTCCTTGGTGTGATTGCAACACTGCGAAGTTGACACCTTATGGCCTGCTGGATGCATCAACCTGCTAGATGCATCAACCCCACCAGATCACAAGAAACCAATGCCTCGCCACCGACATTGCATCACGTGGCCTGCAACCTCAAGAAACCAATGCCTCACCTCCCCTGCCTCACAGTAAGGAACTGACACCTTACCTCCCCGGTAGCAGTGAGGAACATACACCACCCCAGCTATAGCAACACCTCACATCCCTGACTCTGTGCAAGATCTTTAGTTCCTTGTTTTCCAAAGGTACTGTACTTAGGGTCCATGCAACTCCGTGATCTGTCCCCACACCCTCGCTAGTGGCATTGGACTGATGGGGACAAGTCCATTGTAGGAAACTACCTTCTTTTTGACATGTTACCTCCAATTTCTGCCTGATGTCAGTGTGTTTGACTGTGTCACTGGAGTTCTGCTAACCAGGACCCTCGTGCTCATGCTCTCTCTCCTCTCAAATTTGTCACTACATACTGTTAACCAAATTGGCATACTGGTCACCCCTTATAAATCCCTAGTATATGGTACTTAGGTACCCAGGGCGTTGGGTTCCGGGGCATCCCTATGGGCTGCAGCATTACTTTTGCCACCCACAGGGAGCCAATACAAAGGCTTACGCAGGACTGCCATTGCAGCCTGCGTGAAATGGTGCATGCACCATTTCACTGCGATTTACACTGCACCAGGTCACTTATATGTCAGACCTTCCAACCCTGAAGGCTGGGTGAAAAGTACCTGTGTGTGAGGTCACCCTTGAACTAGCAGAGGTGCCCCCACGTCATCCAGGACCATTTTCTCAGACTTTGTGAGTGCGAGGATGCCATTTTAGTCATCCACTGGACATAGGTCAATACCTATGTCCAGCTTCACAATGCTAACCCCGAATATGGACATGTAAGGTGTCTAACATCTGGGAATTGTAGCCCAATACTGATTCTAGTATTGGTTTTACATTTCCATGCACTCTGGGGGCTCCACGGTGGATCCCCAGTACTACCATACCATCATTTTGAGGTTTTCCAGGCAGCCCCAGCTGCTGCCACCTCACAGACAGGTTTCGGCCCTCCTGTTGCTCAAGCAGCTCAAGCCCAAGAAGGCCCGAACAAAGCATTTCCTTTGGGAGAGGGGTGTTACACCCTCTCCCTGTGGAAATAGGTTTTACAGGCATGGGAGGAGTAGCCTCCCAGAGCCTCTGGAAATGCTTTGAAGGGCACAGATGGTGCCCTCCTTGCATAATCCAGTCTACACCAGTTCAGGGACCACCAATCCCTGCTCTTGCATAAAACTGGACAAAGAAAAGAGCAGTGACCACTCCTCTGTCCATCACCACCCCAGGGGTGGTGCCCTGAGCTGCTCCATAGGGTTACTGGGTTTTGCCATCTTGGATTCTAAGGTGGTGGGGCACTCTGGGAGCATCTGATTGGCCAGTGCCAGCAGGCGACGTCAGAGCCCTCCCCTCATAGGTGCTTCCCTGTGTAGCTGACAAATCCCCTTTCAGGGCTATTTAGGGTCTCTCTATTGGGTGGTTCTTCAGATTCGGATTGCAAGACTCCAGCAGGAATCCTCTGCATTCTTTACTTCATCTTCTACTGATAAAACTGCATCTGGAGCCTCCAGGAACTCTACAAACTGCAACAACGAAGCAAAGACGGCTTCTGCAACATTGTATCTCCTGCTCCTGCTAGCAACTGCAACTGTTTCCAGGTCATGCATCCTCTGAGGACTGCCTGTCTTCAGCCTGCACCAGAAGAAGCGAAGGAATCTCCCTTGAGGAGAAGGAGTTACTTTCCTGCTTCAGCAGGCACCCCTCTGCAATGACAACCGGTGGCGTGGGTCCCCTCTTCTGACAGATTGCTTGTATACAGCAAAACAGGTGGTGGACTGAAGTTGTCCCAATGGTCCCAAGGTCCAGATGTCCAACTTTGGTGGAGGTAAGAGCTTGCCTTCCCATGCAAGAGAGTACCCCCATGCACCACATGATTTGCAGTAACCAAAGCTTGTGTGCAACCTTCCACAAAGTTCTTCATGCACAGCACAGCTGCGGCCCCCAGCACTCCTTCCTGCGACACACAGCTTCCTGAGTGGTTCTCCAGCAGCATGGGATCTCTTTGTGTCATGCTGCGTAGGCCTCCATTTGCACCTTCTTTGTCCACATGCTGTGGGACTCTTGTGTGCACTGCCTGCCCTTCTGAGGGCTCTCTGAGTTGCTGAAAGCCCCCTCTGCCTCCCCCTCCTGGGTAGAGGCAACCAGGTACCTCCTGGTCCTGGGCAGCGCAATTGTCCACTAACAGTGAGCTGTGCTTGTGCCAAGGCTTGTTGGCAGAATACAGCAATGCAAACCAGACTGCAATCATGCATTGAGTGTGGGACATCATCTGCACCAACGAGGAACCCGCATCCATCTTCTTGGGTGCAGTACTGACTATTCTTCTTCAGCTGTGGTTCTTCTTTTGCACATTCATCTGGGTTAGCAGGGGCTCCTGTTCTCCCTGGATTCTTTAGTGCTTCTTAGACTTGGTCCTCTTCTTCCACAGGTCTTCAGGTCCAGGAATCCATTGTTGGTGTCTCGCAGTCTCTTCTGTTTCTTGCATTATTATCTATCACAACTTCTTGTGTGTTCTAGGAAACACTGTGATATACCCCTGTTTTCCTTGGCTCTGGGGTGGGTTCTGGTACTTACCTTTGGTGTTTTCTTACACTCCCAGTGCCCTTCTAAACACTACACTTGCCTAGGTGGGAAACCGACTTTCGCATTCCACTATTTCAGTATACGGTTTGTGTTCCCCCTAGGCCCATTGCAACCTATTGTGATTTTCACTGTTTGCACTGTTTTCTAACTGTTTCACAGCTATTTCTGCATTCTAGTGCATGTACTGTGTATATTACTTACCTCCTAAGGAAGTATAGTCTCTAAGGTATTTCCGGCATTTTGTCACTAAAAATAAAGTACCTTTATTTTTGAAACACTGAGGCCCATATTTATACTTTTTGACGCACAACTGCGCCAACGCAGTTGTGCGTCAAATATTTTAACGCCAGCAAACGCCATTCCAACGCGCCATGCGGGTGCCTTATTTATGGAATGAGGTTAGCCGGCGTTGTGGACTGGTGTGCGTAAAAAAAAATTACTCACACCAGGCAGCGCCGGCGTATGGGAATATGGGGGTTGTGCATCAAAAAATGGGGCAGGTCAGGTCTGAGGCAAAATTCAGGCCTCAAACTGGATTTGCGCCATTTTTTTTTACGCCCAACCTCCATTGACATGACTCCTGTCTTTTTCTTTCATGTGTGTGAGTACTGTGTGACTACAGTTGTATTGCAAGAGCTCTGCATGTCTCCTAGATAAGCCTTGGCTGCTCAGCTACAGCTACCCCTAGACAGCCTGGCTTCTAGACACTGACTACATTTCACTAATAAGGGATAACTGGACCTGGTATAAGGTGTAAGTACCTTTAGTACTCACTACAAACCAGGCCAGCCTCCTACATGCGCAAGAGGTCATGATAGCTTCATTTGGAGCCATTGTGTTTCTAAGTGCTTTATTGAGATTAAAGCTTTCAAAATTCATATCGCTACTTGTATATGTTGGATTTTTGTCATTTTTACCTTGTTTTATTCAGATATTTTCTAAACTGGTGTGTACTACTTTTGTGTTGTTTTATGTTTGAGATAAGCCTGACTGCTCGTGCCAAGCCTACAAGGGCGTGACCAGGGGTTAGCTTAGCTGTGTGGCTCACTTACAATGACCACAGTAAAGATCCCTAATTGAACAATGTGCAAATCACTGCCAACTAAAGACCCCATTTCTAACACTGGAAAAGTCAGATACCTTTAGGTTTCACACAATAAGGCAAAACGAGGTCCTGTATTTTAACTATACACCGTCCGCTTGGAGGCATGTAATCTATAATACTCCATTCATATGTGACAGACTGAGTTTCAGTAACACAGAGTACAACAAAACCACTACTACCTCTCTTACTATTAGCAGCAAACTCAACATTTTAGCTTGAGACAATTTCTTGGTTTCAGAAAAATGTAACGTCTTTTTTATTAATTAAAAAAACACTGTAACATATGGACTTTAATTTCTACATCGCTTTCAGTCTCTGGAGACAAACCACGCAAGTTTCAGAGACGTCCTGTGGGAAGGCCAGCAAGGATTGCATTTCGATTTTCACACCTAAATATCTTGCTGCCAATAGAATTAGATGAAAATGTATGGAAGGAAACTTGTTCACTGTGGGATTTTTTATTCACGTTTACACTTCAAGAAAAGTAGATTAAATACAGATGAAATATAGAAAAGGCGCCCTGATGTTGCATGGTAGGCAGAATGTTACATTAAATGCCATCTACCGAAACCGCCTAATATTAGACTTCACTCAGATTTATACACAAAATCTACTACTAGACATTAATAATGCATAAGGTACAATCCGCATTATTGATTTATAGATATTCCTAATATGCACGTTTCTCCATTGTGTTAGAAACTTCAACGACAAATTCTTTTTTATATTATTTCCCTAATCATTAATATCTCTCTGGCTTAGGCAAATATTTGAATGCTATATAAATCGCTGTAAACATAGTTTTATCAAATGGATAAAAAATGTATTAATAATTTTAATTTACAGAAGACCGTAAACCTATACAGTGTTAAGTATACATAGTAATTTTGAAAGATTTATAAAGCAAGTTGTCTTCTGTCTTCTCGTGCATCATGGTAGAATGCTGATGCGACGAGAAAAGGGTGCCTTTATTTCTGAGAAGCCAAAGCAAACACCTCCTAAATGTTTTAGTTCTGCTGAGGGGATTAGAGTGAGACAAGAGTTCAACCTTATATTGTCTTGTGGGGTCAAAGGGCACGTAATGTCAATTTCCCTATCCCAGACATTTGATTATTCAAGATTTAACGTTGACTGATTGATGAAGTTTCAAAATACACCTGTGGGGAAGACAGAGCAGTCCTGAACCTCTTCTACTGCCATTTTCACTCATGCACTTGTAAAGGTGGCTGCCAAATATATCGATTTCATATAAATCTATGGTTCTAAAACCCTTTGTTTTATTTTAGAATATTTGTTTTGAAGTAAAGCATCAAGTAAGAAACAATACACATATGATTTCTACACGTTTTTCTGGTGCTCATTATGTGCTTTTTCTGGTGGTCAATAGCTTCTTAGTATGATGAGTTTATTCTGTCTCATATCTGGAAGCCTATAAACAAAGGTGAACATGCACAATTATACTTGTTAATTTCTAAATTTACCATCTATAACTAACTTCAGCGTTACTTTAACACTTTTCAGTGAGTTTCTAGGGCTATTTAACCTAAAGTAACATGTTTGTTACTGTATGTGAAGCCAACCACCACCAGGCACGGCCTTTGGCTCTGTGGCCAACCCTCCAGCAGGCAGCTAACTTTGCAGCCGCATGTGGTGGGGAATGGGCCCTGTGGCCAAACAACACTCCCCCCCATTCCCATGATGCGCTCAACCATGACATGGAAGCGTGGAAGCAGCAAGGTCTTTAAGCAGAGCGTGTTAAATTCTGAAGATGTAGTTTCCAGTGAATCCTTTAACAAGGTGGGCTAACTGGCAAACTATGAAGTGATAGATTTGCCCTTCAGCTGCTACATGATTCCAAAATATATTATTGCAATGGTACAGTCAGAGTACTGTCAGGGACTGGCTACTTACCCTCGACGGTTTGTGGGGCTGCCAGTGACGGGCTGCTGTATATCTTCTGGTTTTCAAACAGAGTATCAGATCCATTCCTCCTCTCTATAACATGTGCATCAAACGACATTTTGAGGGTATTTTTATGAACCTCTCAATCAAGAATAAAAATGCTCACACCTCATTAGGAACAACAACAGCCAACTAGACAGTTGCCTCCTTAATTCTGATAACGCGTCCTTCTATGTCAATTTTATACACATCAGGACTCGTTTTAGGCCAATGAATCTTTTGACCCAGTGGTGAGACACCGTAGGACGAGATAACTAATCAATATGTCAAGTAATATATCAATAAGGTCACTGATATTTATCACCACAATAAGCTTTACTTTGGATAAAGACATTAATCAAATTGTCGACGAAACCATGACCTTTAAGCCATGAATAACCACACCTTGTGATAGCATTTTTGAGTTTTATTCCCTATTGATTACAATCTACTAGCAGAAGTGTCAATCTCAAAACCAAGAAGCATATGAGCATAGTCACAATATGGCAACTGTAGTAAGACTTCAATAATGCAAGGATCACAAACATAAGAGCATAACATAAAGTGAACATAGATCGAAACACATAGAATATCATACAAGTCTTAGTTCAGCACGGTATAATGTCAGTCTCGTCTATTTAGTGTCAGTCAGGGTGATCACCTAACCTAGCCACTAATAAGCATCAGCATGTTGGACTTCATGCAAATAATTTAGAACACCAATTTGGAAAACATCTAAACTATGGTCTCTAATCAAAAATACAGCAGTTGGTACCTAGAAAGGAAAAGCAAATAGACAAATTACAGTAGCATTGTCATAATTACCCTCCAAAGATTGAGTCAGCACACAGGATCAGTCTTCGTCTTCAGGACATCAGTCGAATCGCCATCAGTCTAACTTAGTCTAGTGGAGAGGGGACTCTTCCCTCATAAGGAGGAGAAGCATAAAGGCAGTCTATGGGTGAGGATAGTTTATTAAGTCTCAAAGTCATCAAACAGAGGGACAGAGTTTCTGGATAAAATCGATAGCATTCCCTACCTAGTTTTCGACCCTTCTGTGTCATGAGTTTTTATCCCTTTTTCACAATACCTTCCCCCAAAATTCTATTGGATATTCGCTATACCCCACTATCTTTAACCTACCAAATTATACATTAGGTAATCCAAATTGTCACCCCACGATAATTTATAACACTTTGATTGGTCTTCATAATTGACATCTTCGTAGGTGGCACATCCGGGGTGTTTTGTCATCATCTTGGCACGTCTCTCAGGTCATGAGCTTCTTTATCCATGGTCAAATGACCTTGTACATTCTTTTGGTATACTTTTGTTTCAAATCTGTTTAAAACTTATACTAAGGCAGCTAGCATGCGGATGGGAACAGGATGAAGTTGGATACATGAAACGAAGGAAAAGAACAAATGCTGGGTCATGGCCCTTTACGAGTCAGCACACTGAAAAACAGAAAATATGCTTTAATATGTAAGTTACACAGCTAAAATCCTCAACTCACGCTAACTTAAGGCCTATGGGTTTTAATACAAATACAATATTCGTAAGCGTTAATATATTCAATTAATCATGATGCAAGCAATTATTTCTTACAATCAACATTAGGTTATGTGCATAATAGTAACTTCACGTTTTATAATCATGATTCAAAATACACACTAAGCAACTAATATTTATTGTTGTTTTTTTTTTATATGCAGCATTGTTAGGTATTTATATAAGCACTTCATGTTTAACATGTATAATATTTAAATTACGCTGTCTCAATTCCTTTCCTGGCGTGTCAACCACACATAATAGAGGACCCTCAGAATGCCTGATGGAACCGGCCTTGCCAGAAGAGACTCATGTACTGGGTATGGGATCCATAGCCGTTCATACCAGTAGCTTCCCAGAATCTAGGGCTCAATAGACAATACTCCAAGAAGCCTGAGCGCAGCCCATGACCTGCAGAGGAAAAAGGTGCTGTATGTAGGTCACAGAAACGTAGATGAGTGATCCCCCTAGTATCCGGCTCTTTCCCATCTTTTTAAACTTGAGCTGCTCCTTTTTACTGGCCCTGCTTTACACTGCTTTTCTCACATCCACTGAATGTTTGTGAGAAAAGTTTATGGCATCTGCTGCCCTCCTCCTGCCAAAGTACCGATCCTGCTTCCTGCCCCATCTGATACCCTGGCTCCCATAAGCCAGTCCCCTTCTACTCACACTTTCTGTTTCTTCCCTCTTTTCCGTGCTCACTTCTTACCAGCCTTTTCAAGCTCTACTCAGCTCTCATGTCAGTCCTCACCTTCCTGCTGCCCCCATCACTTCCCCCTTTTTCTAGCCTGTCCTGCTCTGTGTCTACTTCCCTCTGGCACCGTGCCCCCCGCACACGTGCTCTCTTTCTCTTTTTTTATATATCTTTGTTGATCCCCTCTTTATATGCTTTTGCCCTATCCAACATCCCTTCTGCTGATGAGAAACATTCACCAACCTCCTGTACTTCCATACAACATGCAAATTGCATGCCATCTCATTTTACCAACACCCGGAAGGTGATAAGATTGCACAAAGGTGGCTGTAAACACTGGAGCTTTCATCGTCCATTTTCTAAAGAAGCGTTGTTAGAATCTGGACTCTGGCATTTTTCATTCCCTAGTCTATGCTGTATGGCATGTAGTCAACCCACCCATTGAAAGGTACCTTTCTCCTACTCCTTGCACAATGCCTTTTCCTGAAAGGCTAAGCAGGAACACACTAGGCTTTGTCCTCTCACTACAATGTGAAATTGGACTGAGGCACAACATGCTTTCAAATCATATCAGTCAAGCAATTCTTCAATCATCCATTCTCACCCAATCAATCTCTCATTCCATCGACCCATCGAAACACATATGTAAATGTAAATGTAAATTTGTACTTGTAAAGCGCACTCTGACCCGGAGGTATCGAGGCGCTGAACGCATACCGCTGTGGAACCCCTCCTGGCTTTCCCTGTAAGATGCCCAGTCCTGGGCAACCCCCAAGGTGAAGCCAGGCATCCCAGCACTGTTGGGGCCGTTGTGGAGATTAAGCAAGCTATTGCCCAGAGTTGCAGAGTGAGACCCATGAGTTAGTTTAGGCACCGAGGCGAGAAATATCCTGTCCAGGGAAATTGAGCCCAAGAACCGCTGAGGCGGGAATTGAACCCTGGTCCCAGGCCAGATCTCTGCATCAGGGTCTGCCGCTCTAACCATTGTGCCACACTTCTCCACATCATCCTAACTGTAAGGAAATGAACTTTTTTGCATAATCTCCCCCATTTATTTGGACTAATCCTGCTGGGGTTTTTTGTTGTTTACTTTGCGCACAGGGACTCTGCCAGGCCCAAGTTTATTTTCTCTGTCTCCTAAAACATTAAAAATTGGTCACTCTCCTGATTGGCACATTTAACTTACCTAGGAGTCCCTTGTAGAGAGTACAAAATATGAACACTATTTTGCTCCTTGAAATATTGTCTAGTTTTATGAATTGGAGTGGGATTGTTATTGTCTTGAGTTTAAATCTTTTTAACTCTTTTGGTACTTCTAAATGCTTTACCCAATGTCTTCGATTATGCCTGTTCACTCTCTTCCACAGCTACCGGGGATTGAGCACAGGATTAAATGACTAAACCCTTTACTGGACCTAACAACAACACTGACATTATTATTGGTAGTGGACTACCATCCACCCCAACTGCAAATCTGGTTTCTCATACCACCTTGTGACTAATCACTGTCTTATGTTTTAAACATGATAACTGTTTTAGTACTTCTAGATGCCTTACACATTGCCTTAAGTTAAACCTATCTGCTCTTTCTGTAATGGCTACCATGGATAGAGCTGAGGTTTAAATTATTGAAACCTTTACTGCACCTAACAAGGATAGAGCATTGCTACTTCAGGTGGACTACTGTCCATCCCAACGGCTAATCCACATTCTCACACTACCTTTTAACAAACCATACATCAATCCATAAATCTGTCATCTATCACTCTATCCATTCTATCTATTCTAATCTCTAACAACTATTGGCATTCATCCATCCACCCAATCATCCATCCATCCAATCATCCATCCATCCAATCATCCATCCACCCATCCATCCATCCAGTCATCCATCCATTTACCCATCAATCCAGTCATTCATCCACCCCGATCCATCTTTACAATCATGCATCCATGCCTACACTACCAATATTGCTGGCTGACCATCTATCCACCAATCCATCTGTTAGACCAGTCAGCTTTAAGGTGATCGTCACCAAAACTGTTTGCCCTCTTCACCTTCTGTTTTGCTAAATACATCTTTGTTGGCCTTAGGATTTTGTGCACTTTACCACTGTTAACCAGTGCAAAAGTGCTTGTGCTCACTCCTTAATACTTATAGGTCACCCCTGAGGTAGGCCATGAGTTGCCTTTTGGACAGGGTTCAGTGTATTTAAGAAGTGTGACTGCACTCTTAAATTATGCATGTCCTGGTAGTGAAAAACTCACAAATTTGGTTTTAACTGTGAGGCTTGCCTTCCCCATAGGATAACACTGGGTACATTTTGTAAGTTATAACTTTTGTTTAGGAGCAGCTAGAAATGTCATGTTTGGTGTCCTTGGAATAGCAATTTAAAATCCTCTTTATTGGTAAAGTCACATTTTTATTCACAGTTCTGAAAATGCCACTTTTAGGAAGTTGTAATCCTCTAGTCCAGACTATATGGTGCCTGGAGCCTGTTCCTGGGTCACATAACTAGGTGTAGTCAGCAGTCTGCCTTTGTATATTCCTCCCAGATAGCCACACAGGACTGAGTGTTGGCAGGATAGATCATCCTGGCAAGATGGGGAGCAGAGCTGTGCACAGCCCCACATGTACTTCAAAGACACCGCCACAGCTCACACACAAAGAACTTAACACTAACATTTTCTGACAATAGACATTCCAGGACTAAGGGAGGGAGGCAGGAAATTCCATATACTTGTGTGGAGAAAAAACATCAGAAATTTCTTTCACTTCAAAACTAGAACCAGGTAGAAAACTAGAACCCTTAGACCCACTCTTCAATTCATTTCTGGACTTGTGGAGAAATCTCAGAAGACTACCCTGCTGCCTGTGGCCTGCTGTGTGCTCAGAGTTCTGCCTTGCTATTTGAGACCTGCTTTTCGGCTTGAAATCTGGACTTCCAGAGATACTCCAAGGGCTAATTGACAGGCCTCCTGATCAGGGCATCTGGAATGGAAAAGGCTCCAAATATCTTGTAGCAACACCTGGATCCAGCCCGAGTGAGTCTTGACCCGCCAGGTGATGCCTCTTCAGTCCTGGACCCTTGAACATGGTGCTAAAGTTATCAGAAAAAGGAATTGCATTCAAAAAGTGCCCTTAGAACTGAGAGGAGATTAGGACTACCTGGTGATCGATCAGGTGAAGGTGCATTGCCGGTGAGCCTCACTTTGAGGTAGCTCCCACGTATTTCTTCTCTGCAGCAGCAAATCCTGTTGTTCACTTCTCATAGAAGGGGTATATGGCCTTGTTGAGCCTTTGTTGGCTATAGCCTGCAGTTTTGTCCAACTGTAGGTTTTCAACATCCATAAAACAAACTATGTCAGAACATAGAAATCATCACTGTGACTTCATCCAGCAGCTCCTGGATGATGACACCTCCTCCTTAGACAGTGCTAAATGCCTTGCCCTGCTGAACCTTACTTTCTCAGACATTTTTCACGATGTCTCTTCTAAGACCGAAAGTGAGCAGAGACTGGGCCCAATCCACTTTGTGTATCCGAACTGCGCTCCATCGCTCTGCTGTAACTTTCAACTTTGCCCAGTTTTGCACAACTAAGGGTCAGATTTATGGAAAGTGGCATTGCACCGAGTGCAGCGCCACTTTCCCAGGGACATTTAGCGCCCCTTAGTGCCCTCCTACTGCCATCACTTGTGCTCTGTATTTAAATTATGATGTACCATAGCACAGGGTAGGGGGCAATAGCATAATATTTCATGACGCTATTGATGTACTCTGCAGGAGTAGCACCAAAATATTGGCGCTACTCCTGCAGAGCATATAAGGGCCCATTATAAATAATGGAAGCCCTCTTTCATAACCTTCTCTGAGCAGGCATTAAAAGTGCCATACAAAATGACGCAAGGAAATCTCTATTTTTTCGCTATTTTTTCGGGAATGCCCCTTTTGCATACATTATGCCTGGCACAGGCATAATGTAGCGCAAAGGGTTACAGAGTGGCGCAATGCATGCATTGCGCCACTTTGTAGATATGGCACTAGCATTTTAGCCTCGTTGGGTCACATTAGCGTAATCAAAATGACACTAATTGTCCCTAAATGTCTGTGGTTGGTACTTTGATCTTTTAGGCACTATATTTTACCTTAAATATTAAAAAATCATATGTCTGCTTCTACTATTTGGATTTGGATTGTTTTTATGTTGAATAATTTATTAGGTTTTACTCTGTTCTAATTTGGTTTGGAATTTTTCTTGTGTTGTGTTTCAACTTTATTACCACTGATATGCAGTCCAAATACCTTAAACATTGCCTCTTGACTGCTTTTGTCCCAAGCTCGTAGAGGGTTAAGTACAGGTTCATTTTAGTGACTTTTGTGGTTCAACCTCACAAGGACAGTAACTGTCCATCCACCCACTTACTCAACCATCCAGCCATCCATCCATCCAGTCATGCACTAACCATCCATGCTTACACTACCAAGCTTGCTGGCTGTCCATCTTTCAACAACTCTATATCTTAGACTTGCCAGCTTAATGGTGGTCTTCGATATCTAGCCCCCAAACATCAAGGGGCCCGTTTACAATTAGTTCACTGAATGTGGTACAGTAATTAATCTTGCTGCACTGTTTTGTGTGAAAGGGAGAGAGCAGAAATGCTCCATATTTACAAAAATTTGGAACATTTCTGCTCTCTCTTTGCACTGGTGCACTGCATGATGCCTGGCACCAAACCATGCAGCCTTTCTTATAACATGAAAAGGATACCTTCCAGCACAAAAATAATCCAGAGAAGCACATTACTCTTTCTTTACCTGCTGCAGTATCCAGCACACATGGAAAGAGGAAGTAACAAGGGACCAAATGTAGAATATGATGACTGAAATCCATTTGTAAACCAAAACTAGCAATGTGACCGGTTTGCAAGTCAGTATTATTTGCGAATGGAGAAAGTGATTCAGATATAGGAAATCGCTGATAGCGACTCGCAAACTGGATTTGTGAGGTAATCGCAAATAGCTCTTAGTCACAATTTAGCCCGCTTACACACACAATTTATCACCAATTCAAACCACCTGATAACTGGGTGCAAACTATGAAAATAGGCCCAGAATGCACCACGGCGATCCACAATGGCTTCCCTGTACCTGCTAGAAAGGAGGATATGCATATTAGCTGCTCAGCAGAGGAGGAGACAGAGACAAGAGAGGATTTTCAGAGGCAGGCCGACCATTTTTGACCAATCAGAGTAAGAGATATGTGACAAATACAGGCTAAGTAGCACTGTAATTTTGGAGTTAAATTGCCCTTTTAAATTCGCACCTAGAAAGCACTACTCTGCTCAGAAAGTCCACTCCCACCCAAGTCAGGGTGTTGTACATGTTACAACTATTAACAATAACAGTTATCAGGATGTGGTAGATGTTGCAGGTGGGGTATTGCAAAGTGCACTTTCACCTTTTTTCCCCTCATTTCTTGAGACCATGCTGCTCAAAATACACTGCCGCATATGCATACCCAGGAATAATGAGGAAATGTGTACTACCAATTTTACAAGATAGCAACATTTTCCCAGGTCTTAGGGTGTATTTATGAGACATATGTGCCCATATGTCCTCCATCCCTTCTTGAATACCTTTTTTGGAACTAGAAAAATATGCATTCCCTTAATATACAAGTGGTTTGCAATGCCCACAACATAATAACTGACGTATCACAATATCCAGGTAGCACCCATGACTCTTTCATGTTTAGGCAGAGCGGCATATACAGATGACTGGAAAGTGGGGAGTTTGATGACAAATAGATACTGAAAATAAATGTATATGCTGATATGTAGGTCCCAATCCTTAGAATACGTATGTTTTCTCACACTAACATATGTGTTTTGGGTGACTGTGCATATGCCCTACATCCGTCGATCCTCACACCCTACCTTTCTCCCAACACCCAAACTGAATGGTGACACAACACTGCACATTATTGCCCCAGGACTGTGATTTGAAACTATCAAATCTCAATGTCACTGCCTTCACAAGAGTGAAAGGGGGCATTGCAATATATACCAGAAACCTCTTGCAGCAAAATGTGCCATTCTACACAGTATTGCCTGCAAAAAAGGCCTATGAATTTCAGGGTCTGAATCTGATTCACAGGAAGAGATTCCTTGCCCACCTATTTAGCAGCCAACAGAGGAAAGCGGAGCAGTGGAATTTGAGAACGTGAGGGGACCACATTTCTAGACATTACTTTACAAGGTAAGATATTCTCATATCCACAATACTGTAACAAAATGCAACCACACTTGACTGACTGCTTAAAGTAAAGCTATGCTTAATGGCAGGTGTTACCAAACAGTTGATAGACAAGCTGTCATTCTCATGAATTGTGACATCATGATGTCAACATGTAGGTCGGATACAGCACCAACAACAAAAGGAAAACAAGTATAGCCACTCCCTGATTGGCACCCCTCAATTTGTTTTTGGAGTGCGCCTAGTATGTGGTATGCCACCATGCTGAGGTGTAGGAGTGCAGCTGCTACAGCACTGCAGCACATGTGCATTTGTGGCGGAGATGATGCTGATGCTGGACAACTCACTATCACGAGCCTCTGCAACCACACCACTAGCAATGTGTGTAGTTTGGAGTATATCTCCACTGCAGTTGTTATCTGGCCAAGCCCCCTAATGACATCCCCACTGAAGAGGCCCATCCCCATCTGTAGCTTCACAGTACACTTTAATAGTGTAGTGGTGGCCTGTGCATGTCTCCCAATGGCCCTGGTCATGCCATCCATGCGCACAGCACTTCTCTTCTTTCTATGCCTTGGAGTGCTCCTGTTTTCCGACATCTCATTGCAGTTTTTCAAGGGCATTTGTCAGTTTGTCTATTTTTGTGTCCATGCTGGCCTGATTGTCTGCCAACAGATTTTCCACTGTGCTGATCCCTACAGCAATGGACTGTTGCATTGACTGCAATTTTCAGTTAACCACTTTCATCTGTTTGGTGCTGCAGGCACTGAACCTGCAGCATTGATGCCTTATTCCCACCATATAATGCCTGTTGTTTGACAGTCGGGAACTAATGACTAGCTTCCCAGTTGGAGTGAGCGGCTGTATTGCATCCTCAGTCTCTAATGATAGTGGCAGTGGGGAGAAGAACATACCCCTGGAGTGGCAGTGAGGTTTTGTGGGCAGACTCTTGAGCACTACTGCTTCTTCTTCCACCGTCTGTGCCTGTTCTTCACCCTCATCTAGTTGGCCTTTAATGTCTTCCCCAGTTGCATCTAATTGGTTAACAGAGATCCATTAAAATGTTACGTCAGGAACACATTCTCATTGTCTGTACAAATTTATTCAACAACGGTCTGACGCTAACAACACTGTGTCTATGACTACAAGTCCATATTGCACTATGAGGGCTATTTTGGACGTGGAATAATCCCATACTAATATGTCTAAGTTTCTTTGCATTCATTTAAACACCAGTTTCAAGTTCATAAATGTTCCCACAATGAAAGTTTTGCCCTTACTTTGTGATAGTACAGGTGCGGCAGTGTCCAGGTTGGCAAAACTAACAACAGCTTCGGGCTCCAAGGTGGTGTCCACCATTGTCTCCTGTATAGTGGGTGGCGGTGTAGTTGAGGGTCTGCCTCTTGTGGCACGGGGTTCTCTCAGTGCTGTTTCTACCTTTTACTTTGTGTGTGAATAGAGGTCATACCACTGCTGCAAATCTCTTCTTCTGAGCGCTGTGCCACACCTACAGCAATTATCTACTGATGCATCGCCTTCCATATTTTGCACTTCTGTGTCTCAGTCACAGTCATAGATGCCCGGGCAAACAAGAGGTCGTGGTTGTTGTAGCACTCCTCAGTGAATATCTCAAGTTTCCGCTATGAGATCTTTAGTTTAAACTCCCCCCCGGCTTCCTTCTCTTGCTCCTGGCTGACCATTCCTGGTTTGGGTAACTGGTGCTTGGGGTCCTCAGATTACTGCCTGTGTTCTGCCACTCATCAGCCTTTCTCTGACACCCTTCCTAGCTGCTGGGATTCTGTACTCCCTGTTTCAGAGGTCATCTCTCTGAACCAGGAAGCAGAATCACTATTTTTTCAATGCACTCGCTATTTGTGACCAAATTCGCTATATTTAATCTATTTGGTAATTGCAAATAGGGATTTCTTAATTATCATCTGTGCATGCCAATTTGCGATTTCCAAATTGTGATTCACCAAAAATCGCAATTTTGAAATCGCAAAACCAAGTTTTCGTACAGCTGGCCCAAGGAGATATAAAGGAGTTTCTCCTTCTTATGCCTATGTCAAGTTGGGGCACCATTTGGTGCAAACTTGAGATTACGATTTGTTGTTAGGCTGGGTCTGCATCAAAATACAATGGTGGGTGCATGGGAAGGGCCATGCTCCACCCGGGTTCAGTCTCCCAGACTCAAAGTAACCAATGCAGCTCTATGCGCTGTGTTGTGTTACTTTGTATTTACTGAACCATGCAAAGCCACATAAAGTGGCTTTGTGTGGGTTAGTAAATGCCAGAAATAGTTTTGCTTTGGTGCTACACCAAAAAAGTGATGAAACATAGACACAAAATCAAAGTAAATCAAGGGCCAAGTTTCAAGTCAATTTTTATCCTGGGGAGAGTGCAGGAAGCAACCCCTTGGATTAAGGGTAGCTCTTTTAGTTTCTTGGGATTATATGCCTGCGATGGAGCAGATATGCTAATTCAAGAATTTTCTAATGATTAGTGTGTGTTTATTAATGAGAAAAATGTTTAGAGAAATTAATATTAGAAAATAACGTGTGTAATTGAAAATGGGCCCAGGGAGGGTGGTCACCATGTGTATTAACAGATGCTAAATAATGAGAAGAATCTATTTGACGCAAATCCGACGCAAAACTAACTCCATATTTATACTTTGGCGTTAGACCCGTCTAGCGCCAAAGATCTTGGAGTTTGCGTCATTTTTTAGCGTGGACACCTTCCTTGCGTTAATGATATGCAAGGTAGGCGTTCCCCTCTAAAAAATTACTCCGAGGCATGTGCGCCGTATTTATACTCCCGGGCGTCATTTTTTTTGACGGCCGGGAGTGGGCGGGTCAAAAAAAATGACGTCCAGCCGCTTTAGCGTCATTTTTTAGTGCCTGGTCAGGGCAGGCGTTAAGGGACCTGTGGGCTCAGAAGGAGCCCAGAGGTGCCCTCCCATGCCCCCGGGGACACCCCCTGCCACCCTTGCCCAACCCAGGAGGACGCCCAAGGATGGAGGGACCCATCCCAGGGAACTTAAGGTAAGTTCAGGTAAGATTTTTTTTTTTTTTTTTTTTTGTGGCATAGTGGGGCCTGATTTGTGCCCCCCTACATGCCACTATGCCCAATGACCATGCCCAGGGGACAGAAGTCCCCTGGGCATGGCCATTGGGCAATGGGGCATGACTTCTGTCTTTGACCTGGGGACGAAGACTGACTCGTTGCTGATCCATCCTGGATAGGTAGCTATGAAAATGTGACTGACAAATTTGTGCCTTTTCTTCTAGGTGCCAACTGCTGTTTCTGAATAGATTTCTCTCTCTTGAGATAGAATTTTTCCAAATTAATGTTTTATCCAAATTGTTTTTGCATGAAGACTCACATGCTGATGCTAATCTTGGTTAGGTAGGCTGACAGGGGAGACATTGACGGTGACCAATTACTGACAAATTGAATTGCTGAATTACTCCATTAGTACTGATGATCATTGTCTTATGATCTTGATTGTTGCTTATGATTTTTTCGGAGAATAATGTTTTCTTGGATACATTAATAACGATTGATTAATAAAGGCAAACTTAACATCTAATTAGAATTGTAATCAATAGGGAATAAAAACTATTAACCTTTTCATGAGTGATGGTTATTTTTGATTAATATGGGTTTCTTTTTGGTTCCTTGAGTGGTTGAGATTGATTTATTGATGTTGATTATTGGTTCAGTAATCACTGCCTTATTAGGATACTCCATGCAATTCAAAAGGTTCATGGACCTATACGCATCCCCTTGTAAGTTTACTTACTAAGGACCAGGTGCGCTAGCTCCTACAACCAATAATTAACTTGCAAAACCCAACCTTTTTCAAGTGCATTCCAGTCCAATATGTCAATATGCACCAGTCACAGAATATCAGAGCAGCGCCCTTTCCGAGGCTGAGACAAAATGTACTGAAGACATTGAGCGTGCAAACTCATCCTGGAAATAAAACTTTGTAACGTGTTTAACAGAACAATATTACTTTATTGTTTCATCGAACACGTTTTGCTCCAGGATTCTCCTTTGATGTTTCTCAATGTTTTACTCCTCTTTTCCAGCACTGAATGCGATAATTGCTATGGTAAAAAAGATTTCCTTACATTTCAAATATTTCCTCTTTACATGCGATGTTTTTTTATTGCTGAAATCGACACTTCAGGCCAAAGCATGTCAGTCAATGTCCTATGTGTGCAAAGGGTAAACACACAGCAGCAAATCAGGTGCGCAGTGAGAGAAGCCTCTAGGAACAACTTGTGTCCTATGTTTTCAGGTACACTTTTGTGTCTTTCCTTAATATAACTATGTGTAAAAAAGATAGCACTTCACACAAAACGGCCATCACTGAAGCATTTTCCACCAAATAAATATGCATACATTCCTTCTCTGGCACCTTGCTGCCCATGTAGAGGGCCTTTCGGGAGCAGGGGCACCATTTTTCCCAGCCTCTCTTACTAGAGTACCTCTCTATTTTCCCAGGTGGTCACATGATTAAAAAAAGCGAGTGTTATAAAGGCAGTGAGAAAGACAAAGACGCTGACTTACAACTTTAAATGCAAGCCATGACTATTTGAATTTAAAAATGCTTGTTTAAAGTATCACCTGATGATGTTTCTCCTATATCCCAATTTAAATGTATGCCAACTATGTCAGGTAAGACTCGTCATTGAGCTTAAGTTGAAAGAACCAGGAGGCCACATCAACATGTCTGTTTATTAATAGTGTGAAACAACCTGTTTCATATCAAATCACATAACTTGATTGTTAATAAAACCTATTTCCATACAAGTAAGCATGTATTGAATCTCTATTATGCTGCAACAACTAGTCTAAAGAATAATTTGGACAGCTTTTTAAAACCCAAGAGAAAAAAGGTTTCTTCATTGTTACTATGTTCTCCCTCCTCAATCTCAAACACATTCTTCTTTAATGAACAAACTTATAATTAATTCAGAAACCCAAAATAATAAATCAATTCCATAACCATACACACTTATCTACTGAAATACAGATGAAATGATTAAGCAAACAATTTCCATCATAATTTTAACCCAGATCACAGTCATAGATGAAAAATAACCAAAAAAAGGAAAGTAAAACACTCCTCACATGTCTTCCTCTAATCATTGTCACATTAAGAACTGCTTATTATATTCAACTTACCAAAAGATTGCAAATAATGTTACCCTTCAGTCGTCAATAAACACTGACAAGCAAATTTGGCAACCTGAAACAATAATACGATTCTGCTCAAAATCATGCAGTTTATATACATCCTCAAAAACAGATAAAGGACCCCCGATAAGGGAATCTGAAAATAGAAAAATCATCCTATTATGATATAATACTCAATGTTCACCAATGTACTATTTTTACAACATCCTTCTTAAAGGCATAGTGCTGCGTGAGTAAAAGGTAGGACATAAACGTTTTAGCTTTACTTGTGCTGGTAGAGAAAAACTCCCAAACTCATTTTTAATTACTGTGAGGCCTATCCTTTTCATAGGATAACTTTGGGAATTCCTTAATACAGTTATTAAGTGTAATTCCTTTTTGAAAAGAGGTAGAGCTGTGATGTTTAGTACCTATGAAATTGTAATGATAAATCCTCTTCGATGATAAAATCGCATTTATCATTACAATTTTAAAAATGCCACTTTTAGAAAGTTAGCATTTTTCTGCTCTTAACACTGTGTTCCTGCTGCATAGTCACCAAAACCCATTTGTGGTGGGTGACAGCCAGGCCTTGTGCATTCCCTCTAGACAGCCACACATAATGGGAAACTGGGTGTAAATTGATGGGACTTAATGGTCCATTGACTGACTTAATGGGGCTGAGCTTAGCTCTGTCTCACTTGCACCTTAATAGGCTTGTCTTTTCCACCCTTATTAGGGTTTAATGACCCTGCATTGTCAGTCCAGACACTTTTGAGCCAGGACATGGGAAGCAGGTCATCTGTGCATGTCCAATGTATGGCTCTAAAAGCTTCTCCCACCTTTCAGAACCAGGGCACGAAAGTATAAATACTGGACCTCAGACACAACTACTTTAGTACACTTCTGGAACTGTGGGTACTCTGCCAGGAAGCACTGCTGTGCTGCTGAAAGGACTGCCACTCTGATGGACTGCTACATTGGAGAACTCCTGCTTTGTTGTGCTGACCTGCTGCCCTCTTGCTTGGGAGTAAGAAGGACTGGACCTGCATCTCTACAACCCAGAATCCAAAGTGACTCCATGGGCCAGCTGACTGGCCTCCTGTTTTCTGAAGACTAAGGGACACAAAAGGCTTCCAGTCTACCTGCTCCTGCACCTGGAATCTGCCATCTGTGAGTCTGCCCTCCCAAGTGGTATCACCCCAGTCCTAGACCCATGGAAATGAGCCTTTGGTGCTCTGCCCTCTATGGCCCTCCCCAGAACACAGAAACACAGTGCAGACCATGCACCAGGATTTGAGGTACTGTGTTCAGCAGGCATAAGTGGGTCCCTGTATCTGGCCTGCACTCTATCGCGGTCAGTTTGAACTCATGACTTTGACCAGGTCTGGAGCGACCAGATAACAACAGTTGGCGCTTTAACCTTTTATGCACTATTTTCACCTAAATATTTTAAACTGCATATTTCAGGATCTACTTATTGTTTTTTTGTCATTTCAGTCTTGTCTTACTCAGATAAATAGTCTCTTTTTGTGATGTGTGCACTTTGTTACTGTAATTTGAATGTTGCACACATACTTTTACATATTGACTATTAAGTTAAGCCTGACTGCTCTGTGCCAAGTTACCAGGGGGTGAGCACAGGTTAATTTAGGGTATGCATGTGACTTACACTGGCAAGGATTGTGGTCCCTACCTGGACAGGGTGTATACTTCTGCCCAGCAGAAGCCCAATTTCTAACAACCATAGAATAAAACAATGGTCTATAGTTGAATGGTTTTTCTTAACACCACCCCCTTGCTCCACCAGTGTTAAACCATTTATTCTTATGTAATCCTTAAGATAGCTTTTAAGAAGTTTCGAGAACACTTTTAAAACCACATATGTAAATTTAAAGAGTTTATACCTCATAGGGTCATGTAAAAAAGGGTTTTATCATTCCCCCTTCCATATTTCAAGCATGACACCAGTGGTCATCATTACTTTAAATACTTGACAAAAAAGTGATGCCCACCAGTCACTATTTACCTTAATAATCACTGAGGACAAAATATCTGCACCTGGTGCTCTAGTGGGTCTTAGGGCCACATGTAGCAAAGTCCGATATTGTGACTCTGAAATTGCGAGTCTGTCCGACTTGCAATTTCTGAGTCGCAATATCGGATGCAGAAAGGTGTCTCAGACACCGTCTGCGACTCGCTATGGGGTCGCAAAGACCCACCTTATCAATATTAATGAGGTGGGTCGCATTTTGCGGCCCCATAGCGAGTCCCTGCACTCACAGGGATGGTGGCCTGCTGAAGTCAGCAGACCTCCATGTCTGTGACTGCTTTTGAAATAAAGCAGTTTTTTTTTTTTCATTTTGCAGCCCTTTTTCCTTAAAGGAAAACGAGTTGCAAAATGAAAAAACTTCCAAAACCATTTGGTTTCGTTTTTTCAGAGTAGGCAGTGGTCCATAGGACCACTGCCTGCTCTGAAAAAACATTTTTGTCGACATTCACAAAGGGGAAGGGGTCCCATGGGGAACCCTTCCCTTTTGCGAATGAGTTACCACCAGTGTGACACTGGTGGTAACTGCGAGTTGCTTTGCGACCGCATTCGAGGTCACAAAGCAATTCAGAATTGCGATGCGAGTCGCAAAGAGGAAGAGAACACCCCTTCCTATTTTCGAGTCCCATTCACAAATTGCGATTTTCACAGTTTGCACCATGCAAACGGCTTCCTACATCTGGCCCTAAGTTCTGTAATTACCTCTTTGAGCTTCTTGACAGGGATACTCTTTAAAATACCCTCAATATATTTATAATCAACTATTGGTTGATCTTCATATCCCTTACTGTATCTCTGTTCAAGAAACTCTGGTACCATGCAATTTACCCTTTTCTATTTACCTTTTACACCATCTTACACTGATTTAAAAAGTTCCTTTGATCTTTAGATCTAACCATCTTCAGCATAATGTCCCATTTCCCTGTAAAATTTTCATTTTGTGATTGATTATTAATCTATATTCCTGTTTTGCTTCAGTTTACTCTTTAACTTCCGACACTGAGGGTCAAACAATCACAGTGTTTTCCTTTTCTGGTTTGATTTTAGTTCATAAATGCCTTTTACTTTCTGATGTTGTCATTCATTTATGATACCACTCTTGACAAAAGTTCATTATAACAATTCCAAATATTTGAAGAAGCTTCCCATTGTCTCCCAAGATCTATGTCTATGTGTAATTGTGCAAGAAGGACAATTTGCTTCTCTCCAAGTAGAACTATACCTTTTCTGGAGCATTCAACCTGAAATGGAAACGAAGATCTTATACCCTTGGTTATTTCAAATCAAAGGTCCATGCTTAAAGGGAAGTGATAATTACCAATCTCTTGC
The DNA here is from genome assembly GCF_031143425.1 of Pleurodeles waltl. NCBI lineage: Eukaryota > Metazoa > Chordata > Amphibia > Caudata > Salamandridae > Pleurodeles > Pleurodeles waltl. The sequence goes on along the minus strand of NC_090447.1, from coordinate 958,491,713 downwards.
AATATTCTAAATTCAGAAACGTAATCAAAGGGCTACTTATGAATCAAAAAATATTCAATGGGCTCTATTTGCTGGGGTAACAGTTTTATAATGCCCATTCAAGCATATCAATCCCAAAGTATCTAAAACATTCTTACGATTTTTTCTCAAATTTCATCATCATCTGATGTTGAAAAGCTGCATGGGGAATACCATATTTGAGTGGCATGCCCCTCCTCTTTCTTCCTCTTCAGGGCACAATGTAGCATTGAAGCTACCCATAAGCATAACCAAGACTTGCAGAGTTTAAGTTAATAAATGAGATAGCTCTTCTTCTGGTTTAAGGCACGGGGTATCATTGTATAACTTGTCACCCAAATACATATAGGTGGTCATTACAACCCTGGCGGACGGTGTTAAAGCAGCGGTAAAAAATTTTGAATTACGACCGTGGCGGAAAACGCCAACAAAGACAGCCACTTTAACACTCTGACCGCCACGGCGGTACAAACAAATAGCGCGGCGGTCACCGCCAACAGACAGGCGGAGGACAATGTACCGCCCACATTATTATGACAGGCCAATCCACCACCTTTTCCGGGGCGGATTCAGCGTGGATAAAAACACGGCGGAAACAGGCATTTCGAAGGAAAAACGCTCACCTCTATACACTCCACAAGGAAGGAGGATACCATGGAGATGGAACTCCATATTCTTCCTGCGCTAGTCTTCCTGCTCCTGTACCAGGAGCACCAACGCCGGCGGCGAAGACCACGGTGAGTACTGCACCTACGACACAGGGGAGGGGGGAGGCAAAAAACAGGGACACTCACAAGCAACACCCCAACCCCCACCCGACCCCCACCCTCACCCACTACAACACACACACCAATGCATATCGAAACATTACAGTAACACCCCCCAACCCCCCTGGAAGAATGCAAAGACAAAAGGAAATGAGTGTAACCTTTGTAAGATATCAAAATTCAGTAAGCAAAAAAAAAAAAAAAATACATATATATATATATATATATATATATATATATATATATATATATATATACACTATTAACAAAATATACACCACGATTAGTAGTCCAGGTATTGCACCATTCATAGTCCGTGGACCACTGGGCCCAAAATGCATGGGCGAGCCCCACACAAGATACCCGAACATGACGGAGAGAACACTGCTGGGGCATCAGATAGAAATACAACAGACACCTCAGGGGGAAGGGAAGGTGGGGCACCTCAGCCGATGAGTGCACGACACCAGATCCACGAGGGGGCTCCATGCCCATTGATGTATCCTGGTGAGTGCAAAGCCACAGTCTCACAAGTCCCTACAGTGGGTGGATTGCCCACTGTACCATCCTGGGGAGTGCAAAGCCACAGTCTCACAAGTCCCTACAGTGGGAAGATTGCCCACTGTACCATCCTGGGGAGTGCAAAGCCACAGTCTCACAAGTCTCTACAGTGGGTGGGTTGCCCACTGCTGCATCCCGGGGAGTGCAAAGCCACAGTCTCTCAAGTCTCTAAAGTGGGTGGATTGCCAACTGTACCATCCTGGGGAGTGCAAAGCCACAGTCTCTCAAGTCTCTACAGTGGGTGGATTGCCCACTGTTCCATCCTGGGGAGTGCAAAACCACAGTCTCTGAAGTCCCTGCAGTGGGTGGTTTGCCCACTGTACCATCCTGGGGAGTGCAAAGCCACAATCTCTGAAGTCCCTACAGTGGGTGGTTTGCCCACTGCTGCATCCTGGGGAGTGCAAAGCCACAGTCTCTCAAGTCCCTAAAGTGGGTGGATTGCCCACTGCTGCATCCTGGGGATTGCAAAGCCACAGTCTCTCAAGTCCCTACAGTGGGTGGATTGCCCACTGCACCATCCTGGGGAGTGCAAAGCCACAGTCTCACAAGTCCCTACAATGGGTGGATTGCCCACTGTACCATCCTGGTGAGTGCAAAGCCACAGTCTCACAAGTCTCTACAGTGGGTGGGTTGCCCACTGTACCATCTTGGGGAGTGCAAAGCCACAGTCTCTCAAGTCTCTACAGTGGGTGGTTTGCCCACTGTTCCATCCTGGGGAGTGCAAAGCCACATTCTCTCAAGTGGATAACATGTCTCCACTGGTTCTGGAGGGGGACTGGTGCCCAGAGTGTTTCATCCTGTGCAGGACAGAGGTAGTGGATGCATATCTCCACTGGTTCTGGAGGGGGACTGGTGCCCAGAGTGCTTCATCCTGTGCAGGGCAGAGGTAGTGGATGCATGTCTCCACTGGTTCTGGAGGGGGACTGGTGCCCAGAGTGCTTCATCCTGTGCAGGACAGAGGTAGTGGATGCATGTCTCCACTGGTTCTGGAGGGGGACTTGTGCCCAGAGTGCATCACTCACCCCGTGACGGTCCCAGTTGCATCACTGCCCCTGCCGCTCATGGGCTAGCGGTGCTTGACTTGGCGGTCCTTGCCCTGTTCAGCGGTGCTTGACTTGGTGGTCCTTGCCCTGTTCAGCGGTGCTTGACTTGGTGGTCCTTGCCCTGTTCAGCGGTGCTTGACTTGGCGGTCCTTGCCCTGTTCAGCGGTGCTTGACTTGGAGGTCCTTGCCCTGTTCAGCGGTGCTTGACTAGGCGGTCCTTGCACTGTTCAGCGGTGCTTGCCCTGTTCAGCGGTGCGTGACTTGCCGGTCCTTCATTGCCCAGCTGGGCTGTGGCTGGCGGTCCTTCATTGCCCAGCTGGGCTGTGGCTGGCGGGGCCCTCCTGGGCAGCTGGGCTGTGGCTGGCGGGGCCCTCCTGGGCAGCTGGGCTGTGGCTGTCAGGGCCCTCCTGGCCAGCTGGGCTGTGGCTGGCGGGGCCCTCCTGGGTAGCTGGGCTGTGGCTGGCGGTGCCCTCCTGGGCAGCGACGATGGGGCTGGCGGTGCCCTCCTCGGCAGCGACGATGGGGCTGGCGGTGGCCTCCTGGCCAGTGGGGATGATGGCGGTCTTCTCCGCCGTGCTGCTCCTCCCAGACTTTGCGGATTTCTTCTGCCCCTTCCCCACCTTAGGAGGAATCACAGCTGAGTCCACACTCCCCCCGGGACCCCTGTGAGCGGCTTGGGTGGCTGGAGTCTTCCCCCTCTCCCGCCGGGCACTGGCCAACTTCTTGTGCTTCACTGGGAGGGACTGGCTGTGCTGTGGCTCTGTGACACACTGGCTGTCCTGGTGGCCGGTGCACTCCACATACCTGTGACAACAGGCACCACTGGTCCCTGAGATTTTGTGGCTGAGGTGCTAGTACGGGACCTATGAGTTGGATGGGGGGTGGTGGGAAATAGGTTAAGGGTGGACAGGAAAAGTTGTTTGGAGACACTGGGACGGGTAGCTGGAGGGGGTTTGGTAGTGGAGGAAGAGGTGGTGGTTGTAGGAGGTGTAAGTTTTGTGGCTTTGGGTGCAGGTGCATGCGCTGGAGGCTGTTGTGAGGTGGATGTATGTTGGGTGGGTGTGTGCCTGCGTTTGTGTATCTTGGGAGGGGGCGTCACAGACACACTGGGAGAGGACAAAGGGGATGTGTGAATGGTAGTGGGGGTGGTGAGTGCACGTGAGCGGGTGTGGTGGTGGGTGTGCTGGTGCGGGACGTAGTGGCTGTAGTGGTAGTGCATGCAGGTGTGAGTGTAGACGAGACTGGGAGGGAGGAGGGAGACGACGACGAGGGGGACACAGTGGAGGCAGTGGATGTTGTTGTGTCTGTATGTGTGTGATGCTTGCGTGAGTGCCCGTGGGATGTGTGGTGCTTATGTTTGCCTGAGCTTCCCTTGTGTGGTGAGGTGTGTGCAGGCTGGTCTGATGGTGTGCTTGGGATAGGCAGAGGTACAGGGGATTGGGTCTGGGTGGAGGAAGTTGGAGGGGGAGGCTAGACACAGGGACAATGGCTGCCATCAGTGCTGAGGCCAGAGTTTGAAAGGTTCGATGAAGGGCCGCCTGACCAGAATGAATGCCCTCCAGGAATGCATTGGTTTGTTGCAACTCCCTTTCTACACCCTGGATGGCATTCAAAATGGTAGACTGCCCAACAGTGAGGGACCTGAGGAGGTCAATGGCCTCCTCACTGAGGCCAGCAGAGGTGACAGGGGCAGGGGCTGAGGTGCCTGGGGCGAAGGTGATGTCCACCCTCCTGGGTGAGCGGGCACAGGGCGAAGGCTGAGGGGCTGCTAGGAGGGCGGTGCTGGTAGGGGGGGTGGCGGCTGTACCTGTAGAAGTGGGGGGCCCAGATGTTGCCGCCACCACAAGGGAGCTCCCATCGGAGGACGAGTCTGTGTCGCTGGTTTCAGCTCCTGTCACTGCCGTGATGCTCCCCTCGCCCTCCATCCCACTGGTGTATTCAGAGTCCGTAGCGTGGCCCTCCATGGCCATGTGGGATGCAGCTGCCTCGGGCTCCGGTGCCACTGCTCCTCCGCCTGATGATGCTAATGCACACAAGAACAGGGAGACGGCAAAAAAAGGAGGGGGGACACAGAAGAAAGACAGGTTGAGTGCATGGCTTACCGCTACCGTTGGCGGACAAGACAGACACAGCAGCCCCCTGCACTACGTTGCGCTGTTGGTCTCTACAGTGCAATTCCTGGGAAATGGCCTACAAGGCTATAGACGACATATGCACACATAGATGACATAGGTGCATGAATAGCTGTACTTGGCACTCTACAGAGGTGGGGTGGGGGGCCACAGGGCCATGCCTTACAAAGGGGCCTAGCCTACGGAACTCGCCCTGGCCTAGGAAAACCCACAGCCCTCCAAACCCCACCCAGACCCCTCCACTGCGCGCAAAGTCATCTGAATGAGAGTGTACTCACGCTCTTTTGTCTGCTGTGATGCCCTCAAGCGCCCATCCAACTACGGGTAGGCCACCGGCAGGATCGGGAACATCAGGGGGGTCATGGTTCGATGGGCACCCCTCCCACGTTGGGAGGCCATCCCCAGCTGAGCCTCCGCTGTCTTCTTGCTCCAGCGGCGAATGTCCTCCCATCTCTTCCGGCAGTGGGTGCTCCGTCTGTGGTGGACCCCCAGGGTCCGGACGTCCTTGGCGATGGCACGTCAAATATCCTTTTTCTGGTGGGCGCTGACCTACATGAAATGTACAGGGGAAGAAGAGAAGTCATTACCAACTGCGACGTCAAAGTGATTGGCCCCCATCCCTACCCTTGCCATGTGGCACATGAACCCACCGTCTTTCATGCACTCCGAACTCTGCCCCCTTCCTTCTTACAATCAGTCCTCTCCACACAGGCATAGCCCATACAACGTGCTCCCTGTGTACTCACCTGTTGGTCTGGAGGACCGTAGAGTAGTGTGTACTGGGGGAGGACCCCGTCGACGAGCTTCTCCAACTCCTCCGTTGTGAAGGCAGGGGCCCTTTCCCCAGACGCACGAGCCATTGTCTCTTCCAGACCGAGATCACAGCAGCACTTGCAGTGTAGGTCCTCTCCTGTCGAAGATCAGGTATCGAGTGATTCAAAAGCTAGAAAATGGTAGGTCACGTCCGCGGAGGTCACGTCCGCGGTGGTGCATACCATCACCGCCGGCGTACATGGTCATCAGCTCCTGGGACCCATAGGGTCCAATGTTAACAAATGCAGCATTGCGCCGTGGTCTTCGACCGCCTACCGCGACGGTGTGCAACGCCAGCGCAGTTACCTCACATCCCATTGTCCCACTTTAGAGGTCAGGCAGCTGCCATTTCAGGGGCCCACATGGCCTAATTACCAACTGTGTCACACATTCCTAGGCCTACTCTCAACACACATACAGGCCAGATTTTGTGTATGAATCGTGCTCTGTGTAGACTGTGGGTACATACCTCTGACTTGTTTGACACTGTGCTCGCTGTTGTCCTTCATAGGCACCGTCCACTGGGACATGTGAGGAGATGGCAGAATCCTCTGATGTACCGACCGCTGGTGGACCTGTCGACAATGGAGGAAAGAAATTTGATAATCACCTACAGGTTTGACTGTGCCACAATCCGGGAACTGTGTACCCAGTTGGAGCCAGACCTGATGTCAGCAATCCGCCATCCCACAGGAATGCCCCCTCTAGTGCAGGTGCTATCAGTGCTCCATTTCCTTTCAAGTGGGTCTTTTCAAACAACGTGGCCATGGCATCAGGTATGTCCCAGCCTATGTTTTCCAACGTATTGTCCAGAGTGTTGTCTGCCCTGCTGAAACACATGCGGAGCTACATCGTTTTCCCTCAGGTGGAGGACTTGCCTACAGTGAAAGGTGACTTCTATGCCCTTGGACATATCCCCAACATCATAGGTGCCATTGATGGGACCCATGTAGCTTTGGTCCCCCCCCAACAGAAGTGAACAGGTGTACAGGAACCAGAAGAGTTATCATTCCATGAATGTACAGATGGTATGTTTGGCCGACCAGTACATCTCCCATGTGAATGCCATGTTCCCTGGCTCAGTGCATGACGCCTACATCATGCGGAATAGCAGCATCCCTTATGTGATGGGTCAACTCCAGAGGCACCGTGTGTGGCTATTAGGTGACTCTGGTTACCCCAACCTGTCATGGCTACTGACCCCAGTGAGGAATCCTAGGACCAGGGCAGAGGAACGCTACAATGAGGCCCATGGGCATGCTAGGAGGGTGATCGAGCAGACCTTTGGCCTCCTGAAGGCCAGGTTTTGGTGCCTCCATATGACAGGTGGTTCCCTATTCTACTCACCAAAGAAGGTGTGCCAGATCATCGTGACCTGCTGTATGCTTCATAACTTGGCTTTGCGACGACTGGTGCCTTTTCTGCAGGAGGATGGTCCAGATGGCGGTGTTGTGGCAGCTGTGGAGCCTGTGGACAGTGATGAGGAGGAAGCAGAGTAAGAAGACATTGACAACAGGGACTCAGTCATCCAGCAATATTTGAAGTGAAACACAGGTGAGAATACATTCCTACATACTACAAGTACTTATAAACTTCTACCTCTATCCTGTCTGTCGATTTCACCCATTGTTTGGTCACTGAGTTGTCACTTTCCCTTACAGTTTCACAGGTGTGGGTCCCAACATGTGTCATCTGCTTAGATTCCTCATGGACTAGAGCTGTGCTGACATAGGTATGTTGACATTACTAATTCCTGAAAATGTTGTCACTGTAATTGCAAATACACTATTTCAAAATCTCGAACAGACTCCAGATCTTTTGGTGCTTTAGGTGTGTTTATTTACATACAAAATATTGGAGGGGGAAGTTAAATGGTGAGGGGTGATGGCGAAGGAGTGTCCATGGCAGAGTCCAGTCTATTTGTCTCACAGGTGCATTGCCCATAAGGGCATAGTAAGTGGAGCTGGGGCAGTTTCAATATGGACAGGGTGACAAAGTGGGACAGTGGGATGACAATCAGGGTGGTCTCATTTCTTGGTGGGGGTCTTGGCATCGTGCTCTGTCTTGTTCCTGGATCTCAGGGACCGTTTGCGGGTGGTTCTCCATCTGCAGGGGGTGGGGTGCTGGTGTGGTGGTCCTGTGGCTGTGCCTCCTGTCCACTAGCGCCGGCGGAGGTGGTGGGCAGTTCATCGTCCATGCTAGTGTCAGGGGCCCCTTGTAGTACCACAGTGTTCCTCCTGGTGTTCAGTATTTCCTTCAGCAACCCTATAATGGTGCCCAGGGCGGAGCTGATGGTTCTGAGTTCCTCCGTGAACCCCAAATACTGTTCCTCCTGCATGCGCTGGGTCTCCTGAAACTTGGCCAGGACCGTTGCCATCGTCTCCTGGGAGTGGTGGTATGCTCCCATGATGGAGGAGAGGGCTTCGTGGAGAGTGGGTTCCCTGGGCCTGTCCGCCCCTGTCGCACAGCAGCCCTCCCAGTTCCCCTGTGTTCCTGGGCCTCCGTCCCCTGGACCGTGTGCCCACTGCCACTGCCCTCAGGTCCCTGTTGTTGTTGGGGTGGTGGGTTATCCTGGGTTCCCTGTAGTGGTGGACACACAGCTGATTGACATGTCCTGGGGACGGAGGTATGGGCCCGCTGGGTGGGTGCTGTGCTGGTGTTACCAGAGGGGGGAAGGTCTTTGGTGGCCTGTGCCTGTGTGAGGGGAACCGACTGTCCCGAGGCCCACGATGGTCTGAGCTAGTCATCTAGATCCAGGGGGACAGAGGTGCTGTCATCGCTGTGGGCCTCTTCTGTGGGTGGAGTGGAGATGTCTGGAACCTCCTGTCTGGTGACGTTGGGTAGTGGTCCTGCAGGGGTGGAAAAGCATGATTATTGCATCTGTGTGTGTCATGGTGTGCAATGGGTGGGTGACCGTGTATCCCAGTGCTTGCATTCCTCTGTGGGACCTTGTGTGATGATGGTTTAGGGGGTGTGTGGGTATGTGCAGTGGGCATGCTTTAGTGATGGGTGTCCATGCGTTGTTGTTGCATGCATGGCTTGGTGATGGGATGTGTGGTTTGTGATATTGGTACATTTGTGAGGAGTTGGAGTGATAGGGTTGGGGGCGAGGGTGGGGGTATGTGATAGCATACAGGTAGGGTGGGGGATATGGTAGTTAAAGGTTTGACTTACCGGAGTCCATTTCTCCACCGACTCCTGCGAGGCCCTCAGGATGCAGAATCGCCAAGACCTGCTCCTCCCATGTTGTTAGTTGTGGGTGAGGAGGTTGGGATCCGTCGCCAGTCCGCTGAGCCGCCTGGTGGTGTCTTGAGACCACGGAACGCACCTTCCCCCGTAGGTCGTTCCACCTCTCCCTGATGTCGTCCCGATTTCTTGGGTGTTGTCCCACTGCGTTGACCCTGTCGACTATTCTTCGCCATAGCTCCATCTTCCTTGCAATTGAGGTGTACTGCACCTGTGCTCCAAATAGCTGTGGCTCTACCCGGACGATTTCCTCCACCATGACCCTGAGCTCCTCCTCCGAAAACCTGGGGTGTCTTTGCCGTGCCATGGGGTGGTTTAAGCAATGTGTGGGGTGGTGTGTGTGGTGATAAGTGTGGTGATATGTAGTGGTGTGTGGTGTTTTGTGCGTGGAAGTTGTGTGGGTGATGGTGTTGTGTGCCTGTGGCTGCTAGTTTGTGGATGGTGGTGTCTCTCTCTGACCTTCTCTCTGTAATAGAGGTCGTAGGGGTTTGTGAGTGATGTGGGTGTGTGTTTTATATTGCAATGGGTGTGTGGGAGTGGTGTGTGTATGTGTATCAGATGTGTGTATTTTGAATTGTCCAATGTGGCGGTGTTTTGTAAAAGTGTGTGTATTTTGAGCGCAGCGGTGTGTACCGCCAATGGAATACCGCGGTTGAAAGACCGCTGCGTGGATTCGTGTGTTGTGATAGTGTGGGCGTATTTCTGTTGGCGTGATGGTGGAGGTATTTTTTTCACCAGTTTATCAATGACCTTTGGTGTGGCGGACTTGTGTGGGTGTCTGAATTTCGTCGGATTCCAAGATGTGTGTCATAATAGCTGTGGCGGAATTCCGCGGCCGCGGCAGTGTGTTGGTGGTTTTCTGCACGGCGGTAAGCGGCTTTTACCACCAATGTTGTAATGACCCCCATAGTCCCTCATAACGAGTTTGGCAGTCTTTTGGCAAGACCACCGCTGTTGCGGTCACCAAGAGACAGCCACTTTTGATGGTATCCCGTCTGCTGTATTATGAGTCAAACAGAGCACACAGCCAAAGGACAGCTACAAATCCGAGACTGCCAGGATGACCATGGGCGGGAGATAGGTGGTCCTACCACCAGCACCACCATGCTGACCAAATTCTGCCCTCCAAATTACAACCCAGAAATCAGCACCACACTCATTGCACCGTGGAAAACCATTGGCGGTGCAAACCTCTGCAGTGAAAAACACACCTCAGCCAGAACACCACATCACATTGAACAGTTAAAAAACCCCACACTTGACACACATTCACACACCAGACCCACCTACACACACCACTGTAAAACAACCCCCCACACAATCCACCATCCTTTGCAATTCAAACGACGGTCACAGACAGCATGGAGCTAACAACATACGATTTTGCACTTGTACACCATAGGCACTTTTGGACATCTCACTCAGCACACACAACACAACTGCACTAACAACACTATACATTATACACACATCGGCTCAGCCTACAAACACCACAAAGCAACCAGCCCACACAACCAAGCACCCCCTCCCCATCAAGCACCTAACACTGCATCCTTGCACTCAACAGCACCCCCACTCACAACACAACCACCATATCCTGTCAAAAGCATCTGCGCTTCGCAGATGAAGAGTTGGGGGTCATGGTCTATGAAATCATCAGGGAAGAGCCACAACTGTTAGGAGCACCGGTCCAGCATCATCCATGAATTATGGCAGATGATCTTCTACAGGGTCAACTCAGTGGGCAATCACCAGGGAAAGATGAATTCCATGGCATCATGACATTAGATTGCCATCAACAAGACTGGCGGTGGGCCCCCACCTCCACCCCCAGTGTTCACATCAAGGGAGGAGAATGTCTTGGCCATCCTGCACCCTGAGGGCTGACTGGAATAACTGGAGGACTGGACTCTGGTAAGTCACTAACACTCTCCTCGCACCAAGTACTCATGTCCATCATGCATTCCTACCACCCATCACTCCCCAAGTCACCATATCTCCCACTCCTCCTCCCACCCAATCACCAAATGGCCCTCCCCTGAATACCACTCTACCACCCAGCCACTATCCCAACACAGTCCCTGGCCAGTGCATGGATACCACTACCAAGAACCATCACTACAACTCCCGCAATGCACCTGCCCAGTCACATGACAACCAGAAATGTCCACGCCATAGTGCAACACCTGCATGACTAACTATTGCACCCACTCCACCTACTGCATGCTACGACTGAGGACCACTACATGGCAAAGGCAGCAATGCAATCTTGATTTCCCAAATCAGAACAGAACATGGTAGGCATTTCTGCATCCATCACCCACAAACTAAATCAACTGTGTTGCATCTGTCATTGCCATAACTGGGATACAAGTCACGCCACAGTATGCATCACACATTGTCCATACCAATCACACTTCCACAATGTAACTCTCTCTTACTCCATCCTCTGGTACCCCTGCCACTGCCACCATGCAGAGCATGCCTGAGACAGCCAGCCCTCCCCAGGATGAAGGCCCCAGTGAGGACCACGCCTCTGGATGTCTGGACATTGATGACTTACCCGGCCCATCTGGGTCTACTGGTCGGTCCACCACTGCCAGACTCACCCTACCCATATCAGATTCCCCCCACCCTGTGGCATCAACAACACAGCCAACCCCTTGTCCCTTAGACCTGTGTCCCAAGGACTGTTCAGTCAGCAGTGTGCCCCACAGTACAGGGACCAGAGTCAACCCCTCACACCCAAGACAATGAAGGTCATGGTGCAACTGGTAGTGGGCACACCATGCCAGGGGTAAAGGCACAGGGGCAGAGTGCATGGGAGGGATGCTCTGGGCCAGATGATGGGGCCCCCAAGGCACTCAACTGACTGGGATACCATCTCCCAAGTCCTGGGAGCATACTAGCAATCCCAGGGCAAGATGGGCCAGATACTCACCATCTTGCAGGAAAACAAGAGGCTGCAGAGGGAAAACCACTAGGAGGCCATGCAGCAGTGGCACGTTCACAATGCCACCATGGCCTCCATTGCAGGGGTGCTAAAAGAACTCACCACCATCTTGGTTGCGAACTCCACCCACCAGCAGGCCCCTTCCACTAGCCACATGCCAACGAAGCCTTCAACATCTGCCACAGCTAGTAGAATGGAGTCCATGCCTGAGAAACCACAGGTCACAGGCACCCCTCCCTCTGTAGCTGGGGAGAACCCCCCACATATGTGGTCATCCATCCAGACATCCTACAGGAGCTGATGCCAAGACCAAACCCACTGCCAGGAAGTGACCCTCACCTGAACATTCTCCCTGGACCTGTAGTACCTACAGCTGGGCCACACACTCTGATGATTTCATCCACCCTGCCCCCATTTATCACCTATTGGACAACAGAAGCACAATAAACGCCATAGATAACAACAACTGCATTTGTGCCTTTATTGAAACACTGTCCAATGTGTGTTCACCAGAAAGTAATGCGTGTCAATCCACATTCTACATACGTCTGTTACATGGACAGGGGAGGGAGGATTCACCAGCAGTTTACCCTGTACCTCAGACATGTTCCAAAATCCATTTGTCAATGGAACCACTAGTTCAGCCAGACACCAGAGTAGCTCTACTAAAGTGACCAGCAAATAAACCAAGACATGTACAACCATCAAGATATGAGTCATGGTGACACACACAACACGTATGCAGCACATTGTAGGAGGCCCCAGTGTGAATTGCCAAGGAGCATGGAAAAACGTGTTCTGTTTTCCTCATCTTCATCCTGTGCCTCCTCATCTTCACTGACCACAGGGTCCACTGCTGCCACAGTGACATCTCCAGTCTCCTCCTTCTGCAGAAAAGGGACATGGCGTCTGAGGGCCAGGTTGTGCAACATGCAGCATGCCACCACTATCTGGCAGACCTTCTTGGGTGAGTAGCACAGGGATCCACCTGTTAGATGGAGGCCCCGGAACCTGGCCTTCAGGAGGCCAAAGGTCCTTTGTATGATCTTTCTGCTTCGGCCATGTGCCTCATTATAACGTTCTTCTGCCCTTGTCCTGGCATTCCTCACAGAGGTCAGCAGCCATGATAGGTTTGGGTAACCAGAGTCACCTGCAAATACTGAGCGACAACATTTAGCCACACACTATCCTATATAGCCAACACCATAGCCAGACACCAATATGTACTGGGTGAGAACCAGGGCTCACCTATTAGCCACACCCTTTGCCTCTGTAGTTGGGCCATCACATTTGGGATGCTGCTATTACTCAGGACAAAGGCATCATGCACCGGCCCAGGATACTTAGCATTGACGTGGGAGATATACTGGTCCACCAAGCACACTATCTGCACATTCATAGAGTGGAAACTCTTACGATTCCTGAGCACCTGTTCATTCTGAAGGGGGGGCACAAATGAAATATGTGTTCCGTCAATCACCCCAATTATATTGGGGATGTGTCCCATTGCATAAAACTTGGCCTTCACAGTGGCCAAATCCTCAACCAGGGGGAACAAAATGTAGCTGCCCATGTGTTTTATGAGGGCAAACAACACTCTTGTCAGCACTATTGAGAACATTGGCTGTGACATTCATGCTGCAAAGCCCACTGTCACTTGGAAAGAAACAGTTGCCAGGAAATGGGGCACTGATAGCACTTGCACAAGAGAGGTGGATCCCAGTGGGATGACGGATAGCAGATATCAGGACAGGCTCCAATTGGGCACACAGCTTTGTGATTGTGGCCCTGTCCAGTCTATAGGTGAGTATTATGTGCCTGTTCCCCAGTGTAGCCAAATCCACCAGGGGTCTGTACACTGGGGTATGTCTCTATCTCCTATTAAGCCACAGTGGTAGGTATCTAAGGGACAAAAGAGTGAGGGGGCTGTCACAAACTGAACAACGGAGCCACAACAGTAGTCTGCAATCTGAAAACATGTAACGGGTCAGTGTGATTTGTCCAGTATGTGCCGATTTCTCCTGTGACACAGCAATATTCCATAGGCCGCCCCCCCCCACTGAAATGGCGTCCACCTGTACTTTTGGAGGGACAGGTGGAAGTGAGGAAATGCAGCTGACGTTGTACGCCATGGCGGAAGGCAGTCAGGAACCACAGTGCAATTCATCATTGGTTAAAATTGGGCCCTACGGGGTACAGTGGACAATGGTGATCTACGCCGGCGGTGACGGTATAGACTGCCGCTGATGTGACTGCCATTTCCATCTGAATCATCACTTGTTTCCTGACCTTCCATAGGAGAGGAACTACACTGCATGTGCTGCTTTTACCTGTGTCTGGAACCTACCATGGCCCATGTGACCGGGGAAAGGGCCCCAGCCTTCACTTCTAAGGAGCTGGAGCGACTGGTGGATGGGGTCCTACTCCAATATGGACTGCTGTATGGACCTCCAGACCAACAGGTGAGTACACTGTGTGCACGATGCATGTCGCAGGAATGTATGGAGGTGTGTGTGAAGGCATCATGTAAGGGGGAGGGATGTCCTCTTGGTACACGTTGAGTGCTGGGCTATGTGTGTGCCAATAGTGATGGAAACGGTTAGGCTGGGCCATTCCTGCTACAGGCTAGACTGTTTGTCTAATGGTGTTCTCCTGTTTGTATGAGTCTCTGCAGGTCAGTGCCCTTCAAAAGAAGGGTATATGGCATGTCATCGCCAAGGAGGTGTGGACCCTGGCGGTCTTTCGCAGGCGGAGCACCCACTGTCGCAAACGGTGGGCGGACCTGAGATGCTGGGCATGGAAGACTGCAGAGGCCCAGCTAGGGATGGCTTCCCAATGAGGAAGGGGTGCCAGTCGAACCCTGACCCCCCTGATGGCTCGCATACTGGCAGTGGCCTATCCAGAGCTGGATGGGCGTTTGAGGGCATCACAGCAGCCACAAGGGGATGAGTACAGTGGCCATCATTGAAGGAACCGGCTGGAGGGGTGGTATCCGGGTTGTGGGTGTGTGTCAGTGGGTGCCCTCATGCCAGGCCAGACATAGAAGTGTAGGTCCTCTGGTGGCTAAGAGTCTGAAGGGGAATTACTGCCTACCTAGCTTGTAAGCATCCCCTACTGGTCAGGGCTGCGTGGGTCCAAGGTGTGCTGCAGTTGGCGGTATGTGCTCCTCCTCATGCCTTGGTGGCTAGCTACATCACTGTTCCCTGTGTGTGAGGGTGCTGTGTACGCCATTGGTGGTGTTGGCGCAGTCATTGACCAAGTGTATTCTTTGTCTCTCTGCCTCCCTTTCGTGTTTTCTCATCCTTTCCTTATGTGCATTAGCATCATCTGGCAGAGGAGGAGAGGCGCTAGTGACAGAGGGAGTTGCATCCCACAGGACCCACAAGGCAGAGTCCACCGATGCTGAGGGCACCAGTGGGATGGAGGGTGAGGAGAGCACCACGGAGGAGACTGGAGTGGACAATACAGACTCAGATACCTCCCCTGATGGGAGCTCCCTGGTGGTGGCAGACACCTCTGTAACCACCCTAGCTACAGGTACAGCCACCATACTCCATACCAGCACCGTCCTCCCAAAAACCCCTCAGCGAGTTGCCCATGCCCGCTTACCCAGGAGGGTGGGCATCTCCTTTGCCCCAGGCACCTCAGGCCCTGCCCCAGTGAGCCCTGCTGCCCTGAGTGAGGAGGCTATTGACCTGCTGAGATCCATCTTTGTAGGGCAATCAACCATTGTGAATGCCATCCAGGGGCTGGCTGCCCCGATGCAGCAATCTAATGCATTCCTGGAGGGCATTCACAGTGGACAGGCTCTGGCCTCCTCTCTGATGTCAGCCATTGTCCCTGTTTCAACCATCCCCCCTCCAACTTCCACTTCCCAGTCCCATTCTCCTCAACCCCAACCTATCCCAAGCACACAGCCAGACAGCATGCACACAGGACAACACCCAAGAGTGTCAAAGGCAAACACAAGCACCACACTTCATCCCACAGGCGATCACACAAACACTATCAGTTGCAGATACAACAACATCCACTAATCCCACAGTCTCCCCCTCCTCCCATCCTCCTCCTCCTCCTCCTCTTCCTCCTCCACCTCTCATCTCCCACCCAGTTATGTCCACACTCACACCTGCATGCATTACATCATCATCCACTACCTGCATCATCACTACACCAAGCAGAACACACACCTCACTGGCAGACACCTCCACAACATCCATGCACATGTCCCCTATGTCCTCTCCCATCTTGTCTTTCCCCCCTCCTAAAGTACACAAACACAAGCACTCAGACACCCAACAGCCATCCACCTCACAACAGCATACAACCCATGCACCTGCACCCAAATCCAGCAGACAGACACCTCCAACAACCACTCCCTCATCCTCCACTCCCATTTCTTCTCCCTCTTCCCACCCCAATGTCCCTAAAAAGATTTTCCTTTCCACCATTGACCTCTTCCCTACCCCTCTCCCCCCAGTCCTGCACGTATGGCCAGGGTATTAAGAACCCAGCCAAGCACCTCAGCCAAACAGTCCACTGACCCAGTATCATGAGCACCTACTTGTGGTAGAAAGGATTCCAGGCCCAAAATACTATAGGGAAAGAACCAAGTAAATACACAGCGAAAAAGGGTAGTGGCGGTCAAGGTGCCGCACCTCCGTAACGTTACAGTTAGTATTGAACAACAAAGTCAAAGAAACAAGAAACTGGTGCCAAGTTGGTCGAGTGCCCCACTACCCAATGGGCACTGAAAGTTGTGTATCCAGATACACAATGATAATTGCTGCAGATTGACCAGGCACTCAGAGGAGTACAATCCGGTTAGATCAGTGGGAAAATGTATCCCTAGGGATACATTTTCCCACTGATCTAACCGGATTGTACTCCTCTGAGTGCCTGGTCAATCTGCAGCTACTATAGGGAAAGGGCCACAAATACACCAGCCATCAGAAAGGGGAAGGAGCCAGCACTAGCCATCAAAAAGGGGAAGGAGCCTGCATCAGCCAGGAAAAAGGGGAAGGAGCTTGCACCAGCTAGCTAAAAGGGGAAGCAGCCTGCACCAGCCAGCAAGAAGGGGAAGGAGCCTGCACCAGCCAGCAAGAAGGGGAAGGAGCCCGTAACAGCCAGCAAAAAGGGGAAGGAGCCTGCACCAGGCAGCAAAAGGGGATGGACCCTGCACCAGCAGCTGTCACAGAGCCCCCACCGCCAGCCATGGTTGTGCAGCCATCAGTGAGTGCAGGGGCTGAGCATGAGCCTCCTACAACCACCACCACCACAGTGTAGCCATCGGAGGGTGCAGGGGCTGAGATTGAGCCTCCCACTATCACCACCACCACAGTGCAGCCATCGGAGGGTTCAGGGGCTGAGCAGGAGCCTCCCACTACCACCACCACCACAGTGCAGCCATCGGAGGGTGCAGGGGCTGAGCAGGAGCCTCCCACAACTACCACCACAGTGCAGCCTTCAGAGGGTGCAGAGGCTGAGGAGGAGCCTCCCACTATCACCATCACCACAGTGCAGCCATTGGAGGGTGCAAGGGCTGAGCAGGAACCTCCCACAACCACCACAACCACAGTGCAGCCATTGGAGGGTGCAGGGGCTGAGCAGGAGCATCCCACTACCACCACCACCACAGCCAGCCATCAAAGGGTGTAGGCACTGATCAGGAGCCTCAGACAACCACCTACACCACAGTGGAGCCATCGGAGGGTGCAAGGCCTGAGCAGGAACCTCCCACTACCACCACCACCACAGTGCAGCCATTGGAGGGTGCAGGGGCTGAGCAGGAGCCTCCCACAACCACCACCACAGTTTTAGCCATCAGAGGGTGCTGGGTTGAGCAGGAGCCTCCATCAACCACCACCACAGTGCAGCCGTCACTGCCGGTGGACTCCATATGATCCAGCCTCCAGGGGCTGCTCTGTGAACTGTCCCCACCAGAACCAGTGGGCAAGACACCCACTCGAGACACTGTGGCCTTGCACTCCCCAGGAACAAGCACAGGGCATGTTGCCCCCTCCAGAACCAGTGGTCTTGTTTCCGCATCTGGCTGAGGTGCCCCACCTCCCCCAAGGTGCCTGCTTATTTGCCAACTGATGCCCCTGCGATGTTCTCTCCGTATTGGTGGAGGTAACAAGTGAGGTCTTGGATTTTAGCCTGTGGCCATTTGGCTCCTGTGAACTGAGGACTGGGCAGTGTCCCTTTTTTGTAAATTTGTAGATATCTGTGGCATTGCCAAATCTAATTATTAATTTTGATTTTGATCTTATTACAATCACTTTTTTCAATTCCTGTTGTCCTTGCATTATTCAGCCAATTTACGGGGATAAATTGTTTTTTTTGGTGCAGCTGGTTGTGTGTATGGTGTGTGTGTTGTGCGTGTGTGTGTTTCACTCTCATTTTCCTCCCCCCTCCCTTGTGTGCTAGGCAGCTGTACTCATCGTCGTCGTCTTCGCTGGCATTGGTGTTCATGGGGAGCATAACAAAGAAGATCATCGGAAAGACTTGCCGTTCTGATTGCATGGGGGTGTGGTTCTTCTCTGTGTCTCCAATGGTGAGTCCTTTCACTTCTGAGCTCAATTTCTGCCAGGCTTTTGATGGCTTTGGTACCGCCCCGGAAAAGGTGGCAGTTTGGCATGTCATAATATGGTGGGCTGTACTTTGTCTTCCGCCTGGCTCTAGGCAGCTAACGCTGTGGTGACTGTTGTTTCCGCCCTGGCGGCCTATGTGGTACATTGGATGTCTTTCAGACATATCACCGCCATGGTCATAATTTGGCAGTAGTTACCGCCAGCCTGTTGGTGATATTACCGCCACTTTATCACCGACCGCCAGGGTCGTAATGAGGGCCATGAGAGGAAAATGGACAATTGATGTCCACTATACACATGCTGGTTAACATTAAACCTGTAGCACACAACAAACACTGTAGACATGGTGCTAAAGTTTTCACATGCCAAAAAGGGCATGTTGAAGGACCATGTATGCCATCCTAGCTGCCCATTGCAGCTCCGGACCAACAGCATATCACACACAAACCATGTGTAATGTTCCATGATACAGCAGCCTATTTCCCCACTACGGAACATGTATGTACCGATTTCAGTGCCACAAATGGTTAACCCACCAATGAGGCATCAAGTAGCTGCACATGTACTGGAATACACAGCTGTACATCTAACTCCACTGTTCCATGAATTGCATATGTGTAGGCGCGGCCATGAGGGCAACACATAGGCCAACTCTGCATGATGAGCAAAAGGCTGGCATGGCACACTTATTTTTGCTCTACAAGCCATGAATTGTGTTTAAAATGGCATTTGCCTATCCTGCATGCACAGGACAGATGGAAATTACCTAATTCCACAGTCGTATGTCGTCATGGCGGTAGGTGGTCACAACCGCTGTGCAACTCCTCATTGGATAAGATTGTTGCCAATGGGAGACTGGGGCCAGTGATGAGCACCGCTGGTGGTAACGGTCATGTTCGCGGAGTTCGTCACTCCCATTTTCAAACACCTAGCTCACTTGACTCCTGACACTCGCGTAAGCAAGACCTCCACTACATGAGCTGTTGTGTACAGTCTCTGGGAGCCATCTTGCCATGTCCTGCAGGTGATAAAGCCCCAGCCTTCGCTCAGGAGGAGTTGGAGAGGCTTGTGGACGAGGTCTGACCCCTGTATGGAGAGCTGTATGGGGCACCAGAGGAGCAGGTGAGCCCAAATCCATTGTCCTGTGTGATTGGGGTGTGTGTGAAGCCATAAGGCATTGCCACGCCACACAGGGAGTGGATGAATGCAGGGGGTATGGAGTAAATGCGATTGTGGCATGTAGACACATGTGATGTGTATGATGTGTGTAGTCCACTGCTGCTGATGTGGTTCCACTCTAAATTACTTTTTCCTTCTGTCTGTGTCACCCATGCAGGTCAGCACCCATCAGAAAAGAGAATCTGGCATGCCATTGCCAAGCAAGTGCGGACCCTGGGGGTCCGTAGCCAGCGGAACACCCGCTGCAGAAAGCGGTGGGAGGACCTGAGACGCTGAGCCTGGAAGACTGCAGAGGCCCAGCTGTGGACATCATCCCAATAAGGGAGGGATGCCTGTCAGACCTTGACCCCCCTAATGGCCTGCATATTGACAGTGGCCTACCCTGAGGTGGATGGGCACTTAAAGGTAGCATAGCAGCCACAAGGATGTAAGTACAGGCTCCCACCTTGCACATGACAGGCCTTGTTTGGGATTGGGTGGTGAACTTGTGGGCAGATGTGCATGTGATCAGTGGTAGATGCACATCAACAATAGGTATCAGTCACCCTGGCAGGCTCTGAATCGATTATGTGTGACAATACATTGCTGTCAGTGTACATCCAATTGACTTATTTAATGGTGGGGTGAGTTTGGAAACCTCATGCATTGTGACAGACCAGCTTCTTTCATCGCAATTAGTGTACCTGAGGTGTAAGTGCTTTTACATCAGTATTTGTCTCCCAAAATGACTGAGGCAATCTCTATTTTGTACAGTTGCTGGCATGGACTGATTGTGGGGGTGGCATCATGGGTCCACTACATGGATGGCCTCAATGGGACAGGATATTGGGCAAGGTAGCTTACCATTCTGACAGATAGTAACTTAAGAGTGTGGTAAATATGTACAACCAAAACATTCTGCTACATGTTATTCTATGTGGGCAAATAGCACATCAATATCACTTATTGAAGCTATCATTCTGTGGACTTGCCTTTCCAACAATGGTATGGTACTAGGGGCCAGATGTAGGTATGTCCTGAATTGCGACTCGCAAATTGCGAGTCAGAGCAACTCGCAATTTGCGACTCGCAATTCAGGATGCAGGATGGTGTCCCTGACACCATCTGCGACTCGCAAGGGGGTCGCAAAGGCCACCTCATTAATATTAATGAGGTGGGTCGCAATTTGTGACCCCCTTGCGACTCACAGCACTCACAGGGATGGTGGCCTGCTGGAGGCAGCAGACCAACATGTCTGTGACTGCTTTTAAATAAAGCAGTTTTTTTTTTTTTTCAATGCAGCAGGTTTTCCTTAAAGGAAAACGAGATGCATTACAAAATGAAAAAATGAAACGTTTCAGTTTCATTTTTTCAGAGCAGGCAGTGGTCCACTGCCTGCTCTGAAAAAATGTTTTTCAGGCCATTCACAAAGGGGAAGGGGTTCCCAGGGGGACTCCTTCCCTTTTGCGAATGGGTACCACCAGTGTGACACTGGTGGTAACTGTGATTGCTTTGCGACCGCGTTCGCGGTCACAAAGCAATGCAGCATCACGCTGCGACTTGCAAATAGGAAGGGGAACACCCCTTCCTATTTGCAACTCGCAGTCCCGTTTTGTGAGTCGGTAACCAGTTTACCGACTCGCAAAATGGGAATTGGCCATCGCGACGTGGGTTTTGCACGTCGCAAACAGTGACATTCGCTCTTTGCGACGTTCAAAACCTTTGCTACATCTTGCCCTAGATGTGGTAGGTCTCCTGGGAGGTCCCTGGAGTCTATTCATAATGTTTACATGTTATGAATGACATTGCCTTGGCAATTTACAATGCTGCTTTGCAGTGTTTTAGCCTTGACCAATTCACTTAGTCAAAATGTTCCCACAATATCAGGTTTTTTAGCATTGCATCTTGATTTACCCAATGTGTTTTTGTAGAAATAGTATGTCATTGTCATGCCATGGCCTGCCATAATATATTCGAAGCGATGTACATGTTGATCTGTGTAAATGGAAGGTAGGAAGTGACATTTTTGCACCCTATCTTTCTCTCTATCCCTTCCTCCCTCTCCTACTCTGTCTTTGTGTGCATCAAAATCATCAGGCAAAGGAGAAGGGGCACTGGAGAGTGGGGAAGAAGCAGCCCATGGGACCAAGCAGCCTGATACCAGTGGAGCCGAGGGGACTAGTAGGATGGAGGGAGAGGGGACTCCCATGGGGGAGACCGGATCATCTATATGATCTTTGGATTCCTCCTTTGATAGATGCTCCCTGTGGGACCCATCTGGGACCAGCCCAGCACCATCCTTGTCCTCTACCCCCCTTTCCAACACCGTCCTCCCTGTTGCTCCCCACCCAGTTGCCCGTGCCTGCTTCCCCAGGAGGGTGGGCGCCCCCTCTGCTGCAGGCACCTCTGCCCCTGTCCGAGCCAGCTCTACTACCCTCAGTGAGGAGGCTATTGACCTCTGTGAGTCAGACAACCATCTTGAATGCCATCCATGGACTTGAAGCTGAGGTACAGCACAGCAGAACAATGACTACCTGGAAGTCATTCATTGTGCCCTGTCTGGCCTGCAGAGATCCTTTCAGACTCCAGCCTGCTCGCTGACGGCAGCCAGTGTCCCTTTGTATTCTGTCCCCCTTCCATCTACCTCAGCACAATCCCAAACCCCTCTCCCTACACCCATCCAGAGCACACAGTTTGTCCGGCATTCATCCACCTCAGCAGACACGGTTCGCAGTGATAAACACAAACACTACAAGACACACCACTGGCATGCACATAGAAAACACTCACCTGCACATACTACAATATCCACTACACTGACCCCCTCCTTCACAGACACTCTACCCCACTCACACATGATGCTACAACACCAACACTCCCTGATCCAGCCACAAGTCCCATTATACCTACAGTCACCACTCTTCCAGACCCACATACATCTACCACATTCACCACATGTGCACTCACCACAACTACTAACACTTACACATGCAGCACATCCACGTTACCTGCGGTTACCACCACAACAGACAATCACCAATCACCCAGGCAACTCCCTGCACCTCATCCCCCCTCCTCGGAAAAACACCTATACACCGGCACTCACCCATCCAACAGACACCCAGCACACACATGCCTTCAACCCACGAACCTGCACCCAAGACACCTACAAGAGTGTGGTAAATATGTACAACCAAAACATTCTGCTACATGTTATTCTATGTGGGCAAATAGCACAGCAATATCACTTATTGAAGCTATCATTCTGTGGACTTGCCTTTCCAACAATGGTATGGTACTAGGGGCCAGATGTAGGTATGTCCTGAATTGCGACTCGCAAATTGCGAGTCAGAGCAACTCGCAATTTGCGACTCGCAATTCAGGATGCAGGATGGTGTCCCTGACACCATCTGCGACTCGCAAGGGGGTCGCAAAGGCCACCTCATTAATATTAATGAGGTGGGTCGCAATTTGTGACCCCCTTGCGACTCACAGCACTCACAGGGATGGTGGCCTGCTGGAGGCAGCAGACCAACATGTCTGTGACTGCTTTTAAATAAAGCAGTTTTTTTTTTTTTTTCAATGCAGCCCGTTTTCCTTAAAGGAAAAACGAGATGCATTACAAAATGAAAAAATGAAACGTTTCAGTTTCATTTTTTCAGAGCAGGCAGTGGTCCACTGCCTGCTCTGAAAAAATGTTTTTCAGGCCATTCACAAAGGGGAAGGGGTTCCCAGGGGGACTCCTTCCCTTTTGCGAATGGGTACCACCAGTGTGACACTGGTGGTAACTGTGATTGCTTTGCGACCGCGTTCGCGGTCACAAAGCAATGCAGCATCACGCTGCGACTTGCAAATAGGAAGGGGAACAACCCTTCCTATTTGCAACTCGCAGTCCCGTTTTGTGAGTCGGTAACCAGTTTACCGACTCGCAAAATGGGAATTGGCCATCGCGACGTGGGTTTTGCACGTCGCAAACAGTGACATTCGCTCTTTGCGACGTTCAAAACCTTTGCTACATCTTGCCCTAGATGTGGTAGGTCTCCTGGGAGGTCCCTGGAGTCTATTCATAATGTTTACATGTTATGAATGACATTGCCTTGGCAATTTACAATGCTGCTTTGCAGTGTTTTAGCCTTGACCAATTCACTTAGTCAAAATGTTCCCACAATATCAGGTTTTTTAGCATTGCATCTTGATTTACCCAATGTGTTTTTGTAGAAATAGTATGTCATTGTCATGCCATGGCCTGCCATAATATATTCGAAGCGATGTACATGTTGATCTGTGTAAATGGAAGGTAGGAAGTGACATTTTTGCACCCTATCTTTCTCTCTATCCCTTCCTCCCTCTCCTACTCTGTCTTTGTGTGCATCAAAATCATCAGGCAAAGGAGAAGGGGCACTGGAGAGTGGGGAAGAAGCAGCCCATGGGACCAAGCAGCCTGATACCAGTGGAGCCGAGGGGACTAGTAGGATGGAGGGAGAGGGGACTCCCATGGGGGAGACCGGATCATCTATATGATCTTTGGATTCCTCCTTTGATAGATGCTCTCTGTGGGACCCATCTGGGACCAGCCCAGCACCATCCTTGTCCTCCACCCCCCTTTCCAGCACCGTCCTCCCTGTTGCTCCCCACCCAGTTGCCCGTGCCTGCTTCCCCAGGAGGGTGGGCGCCCCCTCTGCTGCAGGCACCTCTGCCCCTGTCCGAGCCAGCTCTACTACCCTCAGTGAGGAGGCTATTGACCTCTGTGAGTCAGACAACCATCTTGAATGCCATCCATGGACTTGAAGCTGAGGTACAGCACAGCAGAACAATGACTACCTGGAAGTCATTCATTGTGCCCTGTCTGGCCTGCAGAGATCCTTTCAGACTCCAGCCTGCTCGCTGACGGCAGCCAGTGTCCCTTTGTATTCTGTCCCCCTTCCATCTACCTCAGCACAATCCCAAACCCCTCTCCCTACACCCATCCAGAGCACACAGTTTGTCCGGCATTCATCCACCTCAGCAGACACGGTTCGCAGTGATAAACACAAACACTACAAGACACACCACTGGCATGCACATAGAAAACACTCACCTGCACATACTACAATATCCACTACACTGACCCCCTCCTTCACAGACACTCTACCCCACTCACACATGATGCTACAACACCAACACTCCCTGATCCAGCCACAAGTCCCATTATACCTACAGTCACCACTCTTCCAGACCCACATACATCTACCACATTCACCACATGTGCACTCACCACAACTACTAACACTTACACATGCAGCACATCCACGTTACCTGCGGTTACCACCACAACAGACAATCACCAATCACCCAGGCAACTCCCTGCACCTCATCCCCCCTCCTCGGAAAAACACCTATACACCGGCACTCACCCATCCAACAGACACCCAGCACACACATGCCTTCAACCCACGAACCGGCACCCAAGACACCTACAAGAACATACCTCACAACCACCCACGCTCCCTCCACTCCATAACACTTTTCCCATGATCTCCCTTGTGTCCCTAAGATTCCTGTATTAGTTTTCTCTCTTCCCTACCACCATCCCACCCTGTGGTTCCCCGAAGTGCCCTGTGTCCCTCCCTAAGCCCAGCCATTCCACCTCCCAGCCCTCCCCTGCCACCTCTGGTGTTGCCCATACCCCTCCCCCTTGCAAAAAAAATCTACCCCCCCCCAAAATCCAAGGTCACCCCTTCCAAGCCCAAAGTGAAGGAGCTGGCCCCAAAAACTAAACAGAAACAAAAGCACCACTCCCAATCTAAAACCCAAGTCCAAGGACGCCCCTCTTAAGCCATAAACCCCATGTCCACCATCCCACCTCATCCCTGAGGTGCCTGTCTGCCCCCTTGATGCCCCTGCCATGTGGAAGTCACTTTGCAGTCCGTAGTCAAGTTGGGCCAATGACAAGTGGCATATGTGCCTGGGGCACTTGGACAAATTGGACTATTTTCTATATAGTTTTGCAGATTTGTATTTCTGCATAATATATATGGGCCAACTGCATGTTGGTTTCGATGGTTACATACTGCCCCTGCCTTTCCTTCAACATGGATGTGTTGTATTTGTGCAATTTGGTTTGTGTATGTCATGTGATTGTGGTGCAGCATGAGTTGTATAGCTAACTTGTGCATTATACTTGGTGCTATGTGTTGTGATGGTGTTGTGTGGCATTGTGTGGTTGTTGTGTGTGTGACAGTGTATGTAGTGATGGATATCTCATATGCCCTGAGTGCTGCGTGGTCGTGGTGTGACATCTGACACGTTGTATAGCAGTGTTTGGTATTGATTGATTGTGTGTGGTTGTCACGTGTTGCTGTGAGTATGTGTTGACATGTGGAGGTGTGCAGCATTCTTCCTTGCCAATGCGTTTGTGTGACTCGGTGGTGTTGTGTATTATTGTGTTAGACAGTGGCGGTGATGTATGTGGTTGGGGTGGTGTGTGTTTACCATGGTGTGTGTAGTTTGCGTGTGTTTGTTGGTGTGTGTGTTGGCACAGGTGTTTGCATGTGTGTGGCCATCTCCAGCCGTTCCGGCTGTGTGGGTTGTGTCTGAATGTGTACTAATGGCCTCCATCCTGTGTGTGCTAGATGGGTGTACTTACGGTTGTTGTTTTTGTCGCCATCGCTGGTTCTGGAGTAATAGTGCCATCAGGAGCAGTGGGAAGACTTCAAGTTCAGGTTCCATGGCTCCTGACGTGTCTGTGTTCCTGAAGGTGAGTGTCTCCTTTTATACTGTTCATTTCCGCCAGGGTTTCGGTGGCGGCCAGGCTGCCCGGAAATCGTGGTAGTGTGCAACCTCATAATATGCTCGGCGGTAACATGGTCCCTGACAGACTGGAGATGCCTGCCACCACCCGCAGCGGTCTGCCCACACTGGTGATACTGGCAGTGTATTGGATGTGTTCAGTTGGGAACACCGCCATGGTCATAATATTGCAGTCTTCTCCTTTGGGCAGCATCGGTGCGACCTCCGCCATGGCGGTCCTCTGACCGCCAAACTCGTATTGAGGCCATTAGACATTCACCAACACAATAGACTCTAGCTGTGCTGTGTTGGGAAACAATTTCAGTTCACTAATTTGAATCAAGTCAAATTTGGCTTCAAACTTAGTAACATCTTTTGCAAATTTCACAGAAGCCAAACTAAAAAAAAAAACCCTTGCATTTGTCCAAACTCATTTGGGGGGCTGCAGTGTATACATGGCAAGCCCATAGAATTTTCGGAATACTGATGATTCCCTGCGCATCCACGTTTCTTGAAAACATATCATATCCTTGTTTTAGTATTATCATGTTCCTAAGTTTCATTAGCCTCTTAAGATAATGAACATTCCTTCATAAAACATCATCATCATTCTAATAAAAATCAGCATAATTGTAGTGTTGCCTCAGTATACAGGGTTATAAGTCAATTATCTGCCTTAATGTGTATGGATCTTGTAACTTATGAACAGTAATTGTGAGACTCCCTTCCTCATCATTCACTTGTTTTTTATTTGGTCTTCCAGGTACTTCATCCCAGGATCAATATTTGTTGTTGTTAGGGTTACACCATTCCTTGCAAATTTGCTCTTCCTATCTATTCTATCTCCTCAACCCTGACGATCCCTATGCCAGCATGCCATGATACCATCAGGTCCTGCTCTGCTTTCCGCACCAGGCCTTTCAATAAAGGGGAACAGAAAATGATATCTGTCAACTCCTCCCCCAGACATTTACAAACCCTTCTTGTTTAAAATCCTTTGAAGTGAATAGTGGTGACATAATTTTCAAATACTTGTTCTATTTTGAGATTTAATCTTTTTTTCTTTTCCCCATTCTACTAATATCTACATAGAGGTATACATTTCCCTGTTCTGCTAAATCCCTATTCACTTGTTTCCTCATAATAGCATCTAAATTTACACCCTTTGGATTTAGACCAGGGGTGTTTTTGAAACTGTCTACACATTGGAGTACTTTGCATAACCCTTCTTACAGTTGCATTGTACTGCAGGGAATTTGCTTCTACTCACTACATTCCCTGTCCCTTTTGCATGCCTATTGGCATGCATATGTGTCATCTTTTGTTGGGCCCCAACCACTTTCTTTCACCTCATTTGAGATTTCTTGACTCATTGCACTTCGTATAAGTTATCTTGCATATTGCTAATATAAACAATGTTTGACTTGATTTCTCGTGCTGTATTTACCTATTCTTTTTTACAATCACTACCCTATTTGAGTATTTTGTATATTCCTTCTTACTGTTAGAATTTACTGCAGTGATTTCATGTATACTCACTACATTCCCTTTCTCCTTCGCAGTCCTATTTGCACATTTATCAACTTTTTTGGAAACCTCAACCACTTCTTTTCTCCTGATTTGGGAATTCTTCCCTTGGTGTGCTTGGGATAACTTCTCTTGTATCTTCTTCACATCATGGATTTTTACCATGATTTCTCCTTCTATATTTATTCCTTCTCATCTTTTTTGTCATTATTTCTCGAGTTTTTCTCACTGTTTTTCCTCTCTTATCTTGAAAACATACACCTTTCATTGTGGGGTCTTTCCTTCTTGCATATATTGCCTAGCTTGTCCACTACTTCTTACTGTATATCTGTCATTATAATAAGGTCATCCACCATGCATTCTTAGTAACATAGGATTATAAGAAATAAAAGCTTGTTCTCCTTACCCAGTCCCTGCTTCCTCCATGAATGCTTGCATCTGCAGTTCTTTCTTTTACATTTCAACTGGTTGTTTACTCAACAGCCTCACTAGTGTTCACATACATTTATTTATTTATCTTAATTCATGTGCAATGGTATTAGGCAATCTGGTTTGTCACAGCAGCAAGTATTGACTTTTCCACCACAGACTGAGATGCCCAGTTGGTGGCTGCACCCGGTTTGGACTCCCTTTGAATTGTCCTCTGGAACCGGTGGCATGAGATGTCCAGCTGCTGTCTGCCCTGTTGTTTCCTGGATTGCACTCCACTGAGGACACTGGCCCTTCTCTATTCCCACTCTTATTAACTCATTCTACAAGTGGGGCTTGCCCGCCATCGCGTTGCTTACCCCTGAGGCGTTCTCCACTCTGTCGACCATGTGGGGTTATGTTGTTTTTTGGTACTTTCATTGCGATTTTCAGGCTTGTTCCTGCCTGTTGTGGGTGGGGGAGCATGGATGGGCTATGGACTGGTTGTTGTTTTGATGATTTTGCATTCTTTTGTCATAGTGGACAGATTGCAATCAAAATGTTGCTAAATGATAAGGTCGCAGTCACATGGTGGTGAAGAGTAATATTGGGAGGTCCGTTGCGGACATCTCGCTCCTTATCTGGAACATTAGGGGCCTCAATGATCTCCGCAAGGGGAAACAAGTGCTGCATATCTGGCCTGCAATGGCACACAGATAGTCTTCTTACAGGAGACACACCTCCTCTCAGGCACCTCTCACATCTTTGCCTCCTCATGGAGCCCACACTGAGAGTTTTCAGACTATAGCACATACTTGAGTGGAGACTGCACATTAATCTATAAAAATTCCCCTTCCACCCCACAGCCAACTTCCTCAATGAGGACGGTCCTAGTAGCAGGCATCATGGCAGGGCTCCCCATACTGATAATTTACATTTACACCCCTCACATTGACACTCCTGACTTTTTCCAGTCACTCATGTCCCTGATAGGATCCATAGATGTTGATCACTTCATTAGGGACAGTGATTTCAACATGCTGTTTGATCCTAAGCTAGACACTACAGCGGCTGCAATGTTGAGTAAGCCCTATTCACTGTGCATCCTCTGTGACCTCTGTGTCACTTACATGGTTTGTGAACCCTGTCGCCCGCTCCACTCCTCTGCCCCTGTCCCTGCATATACATTTTATCCTGCACCCCGCAATACATCCATTCCCCTTACCCAGTGGCTGTGTGATATCTCTCACTTTGCGCAGACACTCTCTCTGATCACTCACTAGTCCAGCTGACCCTACATATCCCAGTCGGGGGTGTTGGTGCACCAGTGACGCTTCCCAATCATGGTATTGCTCAACAAGGTGTTCCAGTCAGAGCTTTGTTCTGCTGTTGTGGAATACTTTGAGCTTAACAGTGCCTCTGTCACTACACATGCCACCCTGTGGAAGGTCTTTAAGGCCTACCTTTATGGCATCTGAATTTCTAAGTATTCTGAAGTGCTTCATGACATATATAGCAGCCTGGCTCACTTAGAAACCAAGGTGATGGAACTTAACCAAGCTGATGCCTAGCAGCGGCTTAAACCACAGTTACTTAGGTGCACTACTTTATTGGCTGAATATTGTGATCTTGCTGATTAAGAGGCAAACATTTTGGGGAAGTATGAGAAAGGGCCTGCTGTTACTGAGAGGGAGAATGATGTGACCGCATTTTGACTAGATTACTTCACCCACCCAGGGGTACCTTTTACATCTCAGAAATACAATTAGTGGATGGAACTTGGGTGACTAACAAGGATGAGTTTCTAATCACCTTGCTCAGCTATTACACAAATCGCTATGCCTCCCGTCTGGCTGGTAACACTACTAATGTATCATCATGTGTTGCTGAGATGGCTATGGTTTGGCTTACGAATGCCTAGCAATAGTTTCTCAGTAAGCCAATTTTGTATGAGGAGACAGTGCAAGCAATTGATTTACTCAATGGGACCGGGGCACCCTCCTGGATGGATTTATACACATTATAAATTTTTGAATTAAAAACTTCAAGCACCTTTTAGATCCTGACTAACTTGCCCTGTACACACAGTCTCTCAAGATAGGGGTACTCCCCCTGACATCACAGGAAGCAGTTATCACTTTACTTCTGAAACCTGACAAGGACGTGCCCCACTGTGATTCATATAGAACCTTGTCAGTCCTCAATTTCAATAATAAAATATTGGCAAAGGTATTTGCCACTCTCCTCAGACTTCTGTTGGATCAGATAATTTAATCTATTCAATCGGGTATCATCCTCCACTGCTCCACATCCTTGAACCTGCATGTGGTTTTCTGGGTATTTAGCAGAATTTGCCCAGAGGTCCTGGCCTCCTTGGCCCTATTGGACGCCAAAAAGGCCTTTGACTCTCTGGAGTGGTCTTTATTGCACTAAACACTAATCAAGCTGGGCATAGCTCACAGTTTTATCTCATTAAACATTCTTTTAAATTACCAAATAGTGACAGGGACTTGGGCCAACGGTGTGCTCACATCTCCTTTCACCATTTCCTTTTCCCCATCCCACTTCTTTTCATTATTGATATGGATCCACTGATGCAGCATCTCCATGTGAAGCATCTGCATTCCTGTCTCTAGTTTAAGCTTGGGTCCCTGATACTTTTATTCAACATGGATTATATTTTACTATTTATAGGTCACCCCGCAAATAACCTACCTTTGATCCTTCATGAGACAGTTAGATTTAGAGGCCTCTCCAGCCTCCACATCATTGAACCTAGTCGGAGTTATTTCCCCTTATAGAAGTCATGAGGCCATGCAACGCAAAGTCCCTCTGACCTGGTGCGACAGACTAGTTAAATGCCTAGGCATTTAGCTACATTGTGACAAAGAGCAAGTTATTCAACTGAACTATGGCTTTACCATAGAGAAACTGACCACCCAGGTGGATTGGTGGATCCACCTTCGCCCTCTCAAAGGCAGGCCACCTCAGGATCATAAAGATGATAGTCGTCACCCAAATTTTATACCTTTTTGTAAATATACCCATTTCTCTCACTAATTAGCTTTTTGCTTCACTACGGAGTGTACTATTGAGTTTGATCTAGGCTGGCGAGTGCCCCTTCATAGGCTGGAACACTCTTATCCTTCCATATGAGTGGGGTGGGTTTCATATTCCAAATTTTCATTTGTATTACTTAGCAGCACAGTGTCAATCACCCATTATTAGTACCATCCAGATGCACATCTCCCCTATTTGAAACCTGAAAGGGATCACACTGAGCTGAGGCCCCTGTGCTTGATACTGCTGACAGGGCTCTCCACCACCAGCTGGACCTGTAGGAAGCTTCTCTAGTTATTATGGGGAGGGTTCCTGTACTCCCCTGATCTGCCTCTGGCAGACAATCAATGGTTTCCTCCAAAACAGGAAAAACTAGTTCACTGCATGTTGAAATGGCATGATATGCACACTTTTGATCACTTCTTCCCAAACGGTTACATCTTCTCCCAAACAGAGGACATGTGTTTCACCAATGCCACCTGTATGGGATGCTTCATTTCATGACACCTCCATACTGCCCTCCAAGCACTGCTCCCATCTTATCTGCTGGCCCCAGAGGAATTCCCCCCCTTGACACTCGCGGTTACTGACAGCAATGGAAATAGGCTGGTCTTGAGTCTGTACTGTGCATGCATTGCTCTCCTAGCTACATGTGATGGGAAACTCAGGGACACTTGGGAGGCTGCGTTAGGACTTCCCTTAACTGATAAAATTTGGTATGCATGCTGTGACCAAACACACCTCATTTCACCCAACCACCGCTACAAGTTCATCCATTACAAATGTCTTCATCACACTTAGAATTCTGGCCCATTTGTATTGCGCAAAGTCCTCTAGCTGTTCCAAATGCCACACAGATGGGGATGATTTTGCCCACATGAAGTGAACGTGCAGTCATATTGTGCCCTTTTGGTGCAATATCCACTCTTGCTTAGCCCAGATGATCGACATGGAGGTTGCTCCAGACCCACTAATAGCCTTGGTGGGATATTTTCTGAATATACGGAAGAGTGTCTTATGATTGCCTGCCCTCCTATTGTTCCTGGCTAAGCACAAAACTGCTCTTAATTAGAGGAGCAGACTCCCGCTCACTGCCAAAGCCTGGATGAACAATGTGATGTACTGCAATACTACTAGTGAATTAAGTGCCACCCTCAAACCCTGACCTTGAGACCAAAGGATATTTGGCAGCCTCTCTGGAACTACCTGCAGACCTTGGAGTCTGATCAACAGGATTCTGGATCCATGGTTTGCCTGTTTGAGTCCCAAATGGGCGTTGTGGTTATGCAACTGTAAGACTTAGAAGTGGCCTACTCTCCTACTTCATCCAACCTCCCAATCTCTGTACCTCCTTTCCATGTATCAGAACCTTATGTCAATATTGGACCACCAGTTGTTCCTTGTGTCCTTTACACAGCGTGAATATGTTGTCTTCATTATATTAGACCTCCAACTCAGGGATTATTGTTTGATTTGTTATTGCCATAACAAAATGATAACTGAAGTTAAAAAAAACAAAAAACATTCTGGTTTGTGATTTTATTGTTTAGCATCACGATTTCAACTGCTTCATGCAATGTTGTTTTCATTGATAGTAACATGCCTTGCATAGAAGACAATGTTATTGCTGTAGCATTTAAAAAGGAGGAGCTATCTTGCAACCCATCATCCTTTCTCCTAGGCTTTTGTTAGATCTTATTTCTTTCAGGTTACTCAAGATAGCCATCCCAAAGAGAGTGCCTTCACTACCAGCACTTTTAGCACTAAGATTTAAGTATTTTGTTGAGATGATAATGAGAGCCATAGTTCCGGGAAATGCATCTCAAAAACATGATTGTAGGAAATTGGGTTGTTGGTTGAGGGGGGTGTGAGCCCTTTTCAATCAACAGTTACAATTTCTATCAGGGTGAAACACAAGCAAACCCCAAATTAACACGTGCTTAACTCTGGTAGATTGGCACAAAAGCAACCAGGCTTAAGCAAGAGGCAATGTGTAAAGTATTTGTGCAGTATCAAACAGTAACAAGGTGAGAGCACGACAGAATAAAAAATCCACACCAAGTGAGACATGTAGAGCGGTGGTTCCCAACCTGTGTTCCAGGGACCCTTGGGGGTGTGTGAAGCCTCTTCAACGGGTAGGTGACTTCTTAGAAAATTAACTGATATTATTGGATTAATAAAGTGTGTCTAAATACAGTGGCTAAATGTCCAACTGAAAGTTTTAAAATGTACTGTAAAGGTCAAGGAAGTCAGGGGCTAAAAATTAACTTAGTATCCTCAGATTTATTTGAGGGATCAGTGCAGGTGCATTAAACAGAATCTAGTATTTATGATGTGTGGCTTCAATTGAATTTAGAAATGCTCTAACTTTCCTATTAAAATTAATATTGTTATACTTTTTATTTTATTTGTTTTCAAATTCAATCAATGTTATAATTTGTGTACGTGATTAATGGAACGCTGGTTTCTGTATTTTTTCTGTATTGTTTTGCAGTTCAAATCATCAACAATGTTTAGACCTTGGTCCCTGGCTTCCAGTAATGACCCAGTGACTGGTGGTTGTCTTCGTATTCTAAAAACTATTGAGTGGGGGTCCCCGGGTTCCAGTAATGATAAAGTGGGGGTTCACAGAGGTCAAAAGGTTGGGAACTGATGTAGAGTAAAATGTAGTACATTATTTGAAAGCAACACAATGTAAATCCAATTAGTTGAACCGGCGATATGGAATTTTAAAGGGTTTGTAGAAAGCAAGCCCTAAGAAGCAAAAAGAGCCAACAGCAATTATCTAGTCTTGGTTGACTGAGTCCAAGTTCAGGCCAACCGTTATAGAACATAGTGCAGATACAGCACTGAGTTTAGTCTACTGAAAATGTACCTTGTTGCCCAGGAATTGAGATGCAAATTCCTTGTGTTGAGCTGTGCAGAGGGGTGTCCAGAAATCATCAACGAGGAGCTGCAATGCAATGTCCGGCATCAAGATGCATCATGCAATGAAGACTTCAATGAGAGTTTGCAATGTGAAGTTCTGCATTGAGATGTGTCGCCCTGTGGTGAAGTCGATGCAAGGTTCTGCATTATCTGTAAAAAAGCGGCTGAAGCTATGAAGACTTGCACTGTGATGCCTCAGAATTGAGGATCAGATGCATTGTGCTGGGATGCAGTTGGCAGTGAGCTGTGTTGCGCTGTGTCAAGATGTGTGGAGCTATATTGACGTTAAAGAAACCAATTATGTTCCTCTGGCTTTAACAAGGGGCTAGCAGACCGACCTTTGCAGATTAACCAGAATACTGGCTCCACTAAGGCAGATTAGATTCAGCAGGGCCGCTCACAGCAGCAGAAGAGTCCTGGTGCATCAACAGCAGGCCTTGGTTAGCAATGAAGAGCTTGGGCAGCAGGGCAGACTTCACAGCTGGGCAGTCCTTCTGCTTGGCAGAGTCCACTGGTCCAGAAGCGATCTGAAGAGTGCAGTCTGAGAGTCCACTAATTATACTTGATGCCAGCTTTGAAGTTAGAGAAGCTTCTAGGGTCTTTCCCTCACAGAGGTGTCTGGAAGTTCATTCCTCTATGTCCTGACCCCAGCTTGTCTGGAAGCACAAAAGACTAATGTGAAACCTTTTGTGAGTGTGCTGCAGCAAAGTCTTTGTATCACAAGTCTGGTGAGTAACAGCTCCCCCCATCCTGACAGAAATTACCCAACCTTTCAACATCTATTCCCCCTTTATCTCAATGTCTGGGAGGAATAGAAAAACACCAACTGCCAACTACACCTAGCTATTTGACCTAGGATACAGACTGCTGGCACCAAATGGTTGGGACAGGAAGATGCTAACTTTCTAAAAGTGATGTTTTCAAAATTCACCATTTACCATTTTATCTTTAACATTTAAGGGGATTTTAAACAACAATTCTTTAGACACCAAACTCAACCCCTCTATAGGTTCCAAGTTAAAAGAGATCAACTATTAAATGCAATTAGGTAACCCAATGTTATCCTGTGGGAGAGACAGGCCTTGCAGTAGTGTAAAACAAATTTGAGTTTTTCACTACTAGGACATGTCCTTGATATAAGAATAATGATGCACAACTGCGCTAGCGCAGTTGACCGTCAAAACAATTACCGCCGGCTAACTCCATTCCTTAGCACCATCCATGCATCATATTTAACAAACGACACACCATGATATTAAAGAAAGGTTATCGCCCAAAAAAATGACGCTAACCATTGTGACATGCCGGAAAGAAAAACTTTGCAAATGATGTAAAAGTGGTGTTAGAACGTTTTGCGGCATGTTTTTTTACACTAAACAATGTAGCACCATATTTATCAGCATTAGCATTTAAAAAAAAATGCAAAGAAGAAACAAAATGGGAGACAAGATGATATATGCAGGCCAGGAGAGACCCCATAAAGATCCCAATGAGCCTAGTACGAACCAGGAGGGATCAACAAGGTCCCAGTAGAAGGAGAAGAGGAAGCAGAAGTGTTGCTTTAGTGAGGAGGAGAATGACATCTTGGTCAATGAGGTGATGGAGAACATCCATCCACTTGAGAGACTGTGGCTTTGCACTCCCCAGGACTAAGCAGTGGGCAGACCACCCACTTGAGAGACTGGCTTTGCACTCGCCAGGACCAAGCAGCTCTTCAGCACCTCCAAATTGCCAATAGGGAGGAGAGAGGCTATATGGCAGGCAAGAGTAGATAAAGTCAACAGCGTGGCAGAGGTGAAAAGGACTGTCACCAATTGTAGGAAGGGCTGGCATGATTGCAAGTGCAGAACTGAAGAGAAACTGGGCAGGAACTGAAAGGCAGCACTGCAGACTGGAGGTGGAAGTCCCGCACCCCAGATGGACCTGATGTGGTGGTGGCTGCGGTCATTCCGGAGGAGTGGTCACTGGAATTGCAGGACAGGACAGCGCAGACTACCAAGACCTACCACAAAAGCACGGAAAGTTGCAGGGGGGACTATCTGGAATTTCACAAATGGCAGAAGGGGAGGCATATAGGATACACTGAATGCATGCAAAAGGGTCACATCGGGACACATCGGCCCTCATTACAACCCTGGCGGTCGGTGTTAAAGCGGCGGTAAGTCCGCCAACAGGCCAGCGGTTAAAAAAAAGGGAATTATGATCATGGTGGAAACCGCCAACATAGACAGCCACTTTAACACTCTGACCGCCACGGCGGTACAAACAAACAGCATGGCGGTCACCACCAACAGACAGGTGGAAGACATTGTACCGCCCACCCTATTATGAGAGGCCAATCCGCCACCTTTTCCGGGGCAGATTTAACACGAAGAAAAACACGGCGGAAACAGGACTTGGAAGGGGAAACACTCACCTCTACACAACCCATGAGGAACCAGGACACCATGGAGCCAGAACTCCGAATACTCCCTGCAATAGTTTTCCTGCTCCTCTACCAGGAGCACGAACGACGGCAGCGACGACCACGGTGAGTACTGCACCTGCAACACAGGGGAGGGGGGAGGGAAAAAAGAGTGACACACACACGCAGCACGCAACACACACACCCTCACCCACAACAACACACACACCAGTACATGCTGCAACAATAGATTTACACCCCCAACTCTCCCTGGAAGAACGCAATGACAAAAGGAAATAATTGTAACGATTGTAATCAATAAAAATCCATTAGTCAAAACTTTAAATACAGTATAAACAATTATGTACACCAACTATACAGATAGTGCACCACTCAAAGTCCGTGGACCACAGGGCCCAAAATAAATGGGCGATGCCTACACCCGATACCAGACTGGAAACGGAGAGAACACTGCTGGGGCATCAGATCGAAATGAAACAGGGGGAAGGGAAGGGGGGCACCTCAGCCGGATGAGTGCACGACGCCAGCTCCACGAGTGGGCTCCATGCCCATTGATGTATCCTGGGGAGTGAAAAGCCACAGTCTCTCAAGTCTTTTCAGTGGGTGGGATGCCCACTGCGTTATCCTGGGGAGTGCAAAGCCACAGTCTCTCAAGCCTTTCCAGTGGGTGGTTTGCCCACTGCTTTATCCTGGGGAGTGCAAAGCCACAGTCTCTCAAGTCTTTTCAGTGGGTGGGTTGCCCACTGCTTTATTCTGGGGAGTGCAAAGCCACAGTCTCTCAAGTCTTTTCAGTGTGTGGTTTGCCCACTGCTTTATCCTGGGGAGTGCAAAGCCACAGTCTCTCAAGTCTTTTCAGTGTGTGGTTTGCCCACTGCTTTATCATGGGGAGTGCAAAGCCACAGTCTCTCAAGTCTTTTCAGTTGGTGGTTTGCCCACTGCTTTATCCTGGGGAGTGCAAAGCCGCAGTCTCTCAAGTGGATGCCTTTCTCCACTGCTTCTGGAGGGGGCTTTGTGCCCAGAGTGCTTCATCCTGCCAAGGTCTGAGGTAGTGGATGCCTTTCTCCAGTGGTTCTGGAGGGGGCTTTGTGCCCAAAGTGCTTCATCCTACCAAGGGCTGAGGTAGTGGATGCCTTTCTCCACTGGTTCTGGAGGGGGCTTTGTGTCCAGAGTGCTTCATCCTCCCAAGGGATGAGGTAGTGGATGCCTTTCTCCACTGGTTCTGGAGGGGGCTTTGTGCCCAGAGTGCTTCATCCTGCGAAGGGAGGGAGGAGAGAGATGTGGAGGAGGGGGACACAGTGAAGGCAGTGGATGTTGGTATGTCTGCATGGGTATGGTACTTGTGTGAGTGCCTGTGGGATGTGTGGTGCTTGTGTTTGCCTGAGCCACCCTTGTGTGTTGAGGTGTGTGCATGCTGGTCTGATGGTGTGCTTGGGATAGGCTGAGGTACAGGGGATTGGGTCTGGGTGGAGGAGGTTGGAGGGGGGAGGCTGGACACAGGGACAATGGCTTCCATCAGTGCTGAGGCCAGAGCCTGAAATGCTCCCTGTTGGGCTTCCTGGCCAGAATGAATGCCCTCCAGGTATGGATTTGTTTGTTGAAAATGCCTCTCTACACCCTGGATGGAATTCAGAATGGTAGACTGCCCAACAGTGAGGTATCTCAGGAGGTCAATAGCCTCCTCACTAAGGGCAGCAGGGCTGACTGGAGCAGGGCCTGAGGTGCCTGGGGTGAAGGAGATGCCCACTCTCCTGGGTGAGCAGCCACAGGACACATGCTGAGGGGCTGCTGGGAGGGTGGTGCTGGTAGGGGGGGTGGCGGCTGTACCTGTAGATGCAGTGGGCACAGAAGGGCCCACCACCGCAAGGAAGCTCCCATCAAAGGAGGAGTCGGTGTCGCTGGTCTCTGCTCCTGTCCCCCCCATGGAGCTCCCCTCACCCTCCATCCAACTGGTGACTTCAGACTCCGTTATCTAGCCCTCCAGGGCCATGTGGGATGCAGCTCCCTCCTGCTCCGGTGGCACTGCTCCTCTGCCTGATGATGCTAATGCACACAAGAACAGGGCAACCACAAAAAGGGGGGGGGGGGAAGAAGAAAGACATGTTCAGTGCCTGAAATACTGATTCCGGCAGTGGGTGCTCCGTCTGTGGTGGACCCCCAGGGTCCGGATGTCCTTGGCGATGGCACGCCAAATATCATTCTTTTGGTGGGCGCTGACCTATAGGAATAGTTCAGGGGAAAAGGATGATCTTTAACCGTCCGGACCGTCACAGTCATTGGCCCACGTTCCCACCCTTGCCCTGATGCACATACACTCACCGTCCGCTCATGCAGGCCTCAGTCCCCACCCCATATCTTCCATCCGCACCACTTCAAACAGGCATTGCCGTAACAGCATGCTCACAGTGTACTCACCTGTTTGTCTGGAGGACCGTAGAGTAGCATGTACTGGGGGAAGACCCCATCCACTGACTTCTCCAGCTCCTCCGAAGTGAAAGCAGGGGCCCTTTCCCCAGACACATGAGCCATCGTCGCTTCCAGACACAGGTCACAGCAGCACTTGCAGTGTAGGTCCTCTCCTGTCGAAGGTCAGGTATCAAGTGAGTGAACAGAGAGAAAATGGTGGTCACGTCCACGGCGGTGCGTACCGTCACCGCCGGTGTACATCATCATTGGCTCCTGGGACCCATACGGACCAATGTTAACCAATGCAGGATTGCCCCGCGGTCTTCGACCGCCTACCTCAACGGTGTACAACGCCAGCGCCGTTACCTCATATCCCCTTGTCCCACATTACAGGTCAGGCAGCTGCTATTTCAGGTGGCCACATGGCATTAGTTTTAAATGCATCACACATATCTAGGCCATGCATACACACAGTGACAGGCACATTGCAGATTGACAAATGTGTGTTATAAATTCTTTTTTTACTACCTCAGTGTTGGCTGACTCTGTGCTCGCTGTTCTCGTCCATAGGGCACGTCCGCTGGGGCAGGTGAGGAGATGGCGGCATCCTCCGGTGTACAGACCGCTGGTGGACCTGTCGACAATGAAAGACAGACACATCATTATCACTTACAGACTTGATCGTGCCACAATCCAGGAACTGTGTGCCCAGTTGGAGCCAGACCTGATGTCAGCTATCCGCCATCCCACATGAATCCCCCCTCTAGTGCAGGTCCTGTCAGTACTCCATTTCCTGGCAAGTGGGTCTTTTCAAACAACAGTGGCCATTCCATCAGGGATGTCCCAGCCTATGTTCTCAAGACGTGTGGTCCAGAGTGTTGTCTGCCCTGCTGAAACGCGTGCACAGCTACATCGTGTTCCTTCAGGTGGAGGATTTGCCCACAGTGAAAGGTGACTTCTATGCCCTGGGACATATCCCCAACATCATAGGTGCCA
Organism: Pleurodeles waltl; assembly: GCF_031143425.1. NCBI lineage: Eukaryota > Metazoa > Chordata > Amphibia > Caudata > Salamandridae > Pleurodeles > Pleurodeles waltl. The sequence continues at coordinate 958,451,914 of NC_090447.1, read as the reverse complement.
TTGATTGGACACATGTGGCCTTGGTACCCCCCCGCAGGAGTGAACAGGTGTACAGAAACAGGAAGAGCTACCATTCAATGAATGTGCAGATGGTGTGTTTGGCCAACCAGTACATCTCCCATGTGAACGCCAAGTTTCCTGGCTCACTGCATGACGCTTACATTTTGAGGAACAGCAGCATCCCTTCTGTTATGGGGCAACTCCAGAGGCACCGTGTGTGGCTAATAGCTGAGGACAAGGACCCTTTACCCTGTGAATAGTTGTCTGGGTCTGGGGTTGTCCCTCGACATTTGCAGGTGACTCTGGGTACCCCAACCTGTCATGGCTACTGACCCCAGTGAGAAATCCCAGGACAAGGGCAGAGGAACGCTACAATGAGGCACATGGGTGAACTAGGAGAGTGATCGAACGGACCTTCGGCCTCCTGAAGGCCAGGTTCCGGTGCCTCCATATGACAGGTGGTTCCCTCTACTACTCACCAAAGAAGGTGTGCCAGATCATTGTGGCCTGCTGTATGCTGGCTTTGCGACGACAGGTGCCTTTTCTGCAGGAGGATGGTCCAGAAGGAGGTAGGTCTTGTGGCAGCTGTGGAGCCTGTGGACAGTGAAGAAGAGGAGGCAGAAGAAGAGGATATCGACTACAGAAACAACGTGATCCAGCAATACTTCCAGTGAGACACAGGTAAGAAGACATCACTGCCTCCTGCATCTCATACAATTGTTAGACCTATCATATGTCTGTCACTTTGACCCAGTGTATGGACCCTGACCTGTCACTTTGCCTTGCCATTTCACAGATGTGGGTCCCACTGTGTGACCTCTGCTACGTTACCTTGTGTACTAGAGCTGTGTGACATAAGTATGTTGACAATACAAGGGACATTGCTACTTGTGGCATATACTCATTTGTGAAAGCACAGACTGACTCAAGATTGTTTTGTAATTCCAGGGTGTTTATTTAAGTGCAAATTAGTGGGGGGGTTGGACAATGGTCAGGGGTGATGGTGGAGGAATGTCCATGGCAGAGTCCAGTTATTAGTCTCACAGGTGCATTGTCCAAAGGGGCATAGGAAGTGGAGCTAGGGCAGTTTAAGGATGGACAGCGTGACAAAGTGGGACTGAAGGATGACATTCAGGGTGGTCTCATTTCTTGGCGGGGGTCTTGGTATTGTTCTCTGTCTTTGTCCTAGATCTCAGGGATCGTTTGCGGGGTGGTTCTTCATCCGCAGGGGGTGGTGTGCTGGTGTCGTGGTCCTGTGGCGGTGCCTCCTGTCCACTAACACCGGCGGAGGTGGTGGGCAGTTCATCATCGAGGCTAGTGTCAGGGGCCCCTTGTTGTGCCACAGTGTCCCTCCTGGTGTTGACAAGGTCCTTCAGCACCCCTACAATGGTGACCAGGGTTGTGTTGATCGACTTGAGTTCCTCCCTGATCCACAAATACTGTTCCTCCTGCAGCCACTGGGTCTCCTGAAACTTGGCCAGCACTGTTGCCATCGTTTCTGGGGAATGATGGTTCGCTCCCATGATGTTGGAGAGGGCCTCATGGAGAGTAGGTTCCCTGGGCCTGTCCTCCCCCTGTCGCACAGCAGTCCTCCCAGTTCCCCTGTTTTCTTGTTCCTCTGTTCCCTGAACCGTGTGCCCACTGCCCCCAGGTCCCTGATGTTACTGGGTTTGTGGGTTTGCCTGGGATCCCTGTAGTGGTGGACACAATGCTGCTTGACGTGTCCTGGGGACAGCAGTATGGGCCCGCTGGGTGGGTGCTGTGCTGGTGTTTTCTGAGGGGGGAGGCTCTGTGGTGGCATGTGCCAGTTTGTGGGGAACCGACTGTCCCGAGGTCCCAGATGGGCCGGGCTGGTCATCTAGATCCAGTTGGACAGAGCTGCTGTCATCACTGTGGGCCTCTTCTGTGGGGGGTGTGGATTTGTCTGGAACCTCTTGTCCGGGGACGTTGGGTAGTGGTCCGGCAGGGGTATAAAGGCATGATTATTGCATCTGTGTGTGCCATTGTGTGCAATGGGTGGGTGACTCTGTACTCCAGTGCTTACATTCTTGTCTAGGACCTTGTGTGATATTTGGTTTGGGGATCTGTGTGGGTATCTGTAGTGGACATGCTTTGGTGATGGGTGTCCATGCTTTGGTGTTGCATGCAGGGCTTGGTGTTGGGATGGGTGGTTTGTGATAGTGGGACATATGTGAGGTGTTGCAGTGATGGGGGTGATGGTGGGGGTATGTGATAGCATGCAGGTAGGGTGGGGGATGAAGTAGTTAAGATCTGACTTACCAGAGTCCATTCCTCCTGCTACTCAGGATGCAGTATAGCCAAGACCTGCTCCTCCCATGTTGTTAGTTGTGGGGGAGGAGGTGGGGGTCCGCCGTCAGTCCTCTGAACTGCAATCTGATGTCTTGAGACCACGGAACGCATCTTCTCCGTAGGTCGTGCCACCTCTTCCTGATGTCATCCCGTGTTCTTGGGTGCTGTCCCACTGCGTTGACCCTGTCTACGATTCTGCACCATAGCTCCATCTTCCTAGCAATGGAGGTGTGCTGCACCTGTGATCCGAATAGCTGTGGCTCTACCCGGATGATTTCCTCCACCATGACCCTGAGCTTCTCCTGAGAGAACCTGGGGTGCCTTTGCGGTGCCATGGTGTGGTGTGGGTGATGTGTGAGGTGGTGTATGTTGCGATGTGTGAGGGGATGTGTTGGTGTGTGTTGTGTGAGGTGCGTGGATGTTGTGTGAGTGATGGTGTTGTGTGCCTGTGGATGCTAGTTTGTTGATGGTGGTGTCTCTCTCTGTGCTTTGTTCTCACTTTTTGTCGTAGGGGTTTGTGGGTGATGTGGGTGTGTGTTTTATATTGTTTTTAGTATGTGGGTGTGGTGTGTGTATGTGTATCAGGTGTGTGTATTTCGATTTGTCCAATGTGGTTGTGTTTCGTAAATGTGTGTATTTTGAGCGCGGCGGTGTGTACCGCCAATGGAATACCGCAGTTGAAAGACCGCCGCGTGGATTCGTGGGCGGTGATAGTGTGGGCGTATTCCTGTTGGCGTGACAATGGTATCACCAGTTTATCACTGACCTTTGGTGTGGCGGACTTGTGTGGGTGTCTACTGTAGATTTTGGCGGATTCCGGCATGTGGGTCGTAATAGCTGTAGTGGATTTCCGCAGCAGCAGTGGTATGTTGGTGGTCTTCTGCACGGCGGTAAGTGGCATTTACCACCAATGTTGTAATGAGGGCCATAGTGCCAAAACCAAAAGGCCCCATCGCCACAGAAGCCTCACTTTTTGTGACACTCTGGTGGTGCTAGGCACACCGCCATATTCACAAAGTGGTGCTAAGTCACTTACTGTGGCTAAACCCCAACTTGTAAATATGGTCCCTTCACACACAGCACTTTGCCTGGAAGGTGCGTGCAATTAGTGTGGCTGTGGTTATGCCACAACAACACCCATTGATTATTGTTGTTGCCCCAGGTGGTGTTAGGATGGTGCAACAAGGTGAAATGCTTTCCTTCCTCTTTGTGTCATTGCCCTTCCTAAATGTGCTGCAGCCTATTCTATTGTCAGCAGAAAGGTGTCCCTTCCTGCCCTAAATCCATCACCCCTGCAGCACAGCCATGTTTGCACTACCGCACAAGATTGTGTGCATTGGCGTTCAGCAGCATTAATTGCGCTGATGCAGGGCCAATACAGGGCTGCTCCATCTTTGCTTTAAAATGGTGCATCCAATCGTATTGAAAGTTACGGAGTGTGGTACTGTCAAATGTGGCGCTACGTTGCACTCCGTCATTTTCCTTGAAAGCTGGGCAATAATGGGCCAACACTTCAGATGCACCTAGGCCTTACCCCCTATATGCACCAAACATTTCTCACCCATCCCAGCAATCGCTTCACTGTTATCACTGATCCACCTGCCTCAGAGTGCAACATGTCCTCCGCTAGATGCATCAGTGTTGCACTATGGGCCCAATGTTACTAGCTCGTAATGCAACAGTACCATCATACAAATAGTTGTCAATGTGGATCCAAGCTGCCCATTCCCCTTGAGCCACATTAACAAAGTCACAAAATGCATGCATTGATCCGCATAATACACCCTTACATCGACATATGCCTGTGGCAGAAATGCTGTATGCAAGGAAATGTCCCTTATGCAGGGAGGGAGGAACAAATGGGACTGACAATCCATAAAAGTTGCACTGTGCCATTTAATTACCACATGTGTGAGGCCTGCTAAAGGCAGATGACAAAGTGACACAAACATTGTATGCAATGGACCTCCCTGTGCTTTGCTACACTAGTGCCATCATTCGTGGTTCCCATGCAGTAAAGCACCATAATTGTGAGAAAACCCATTAGACTACTGTGGGAATGTCCACCATGGTGAACAGGTTTGTAAATGAAGTGCTTCCATGGTGTCAGTGGCTGGGGCAAGGGGCCAACACGGAATATCATGGTGTGAGATCAATGCACCAAATATCTTGAAAGGTTGCCCTGTGTGTGATGCACAATGTAACACATAATAAACGACTACAACCTGGGATTTATAACATGTCCCTGAGCCACCAGCAGCAAGTAAATGATGAGCCAGGTCAACAGCCATTACAGTAAAAGATTGACCTTTCACTATCCCATTGCTGAGGGTGGTGCCTTACATCCTGTGGACCTGCCTGTCCTGGATATTACAGATTACATGGATGACCAGCTGCCCACCATCAATTAAGAGACTCTGCAGGATGTCCTAGGTTCCTTCCAGACACCACCTCCAGTTTTAGGGAGGACACACAGCATTACAGGGCCTCCACATGAACCACCCAATTACCAACACACAATACCAACCAGTCCTGCCACAGTCATGGACTCTGAGGACCTAGACATCACCTTGCAGAGGACAGTGGTGTGAGTCAAGCGGGAACTGGCACAGCAGGTGTGGGTGGGGATGGAGACCATGGCAGGCAGCCTAGAGCGAGTGCAAAAGCACCTCAGTCTGAATGAGGAAAACTCAACTGCATTCAGAGGCACCCACTCCCCGCGACGTTGACTCCAGCAGTCCCCGGCCAACATAGGTGCTGTCATGAGGAAAAGGCTTGCCCTCCGAATGTGGCAGCAGAATGATAGATAACAGGCTGGGGTCTTTACAAAATTCCCTAGAGTCCATACAGCAGGAAGTGGCCTCCCTCTGTGAAATCATGGCTGCTTACCACCGTGATGTGGCTGTGGTGTTGAGAAATTAGCAGTTCCTCCTTGCTGCAGTGATGCCTTATGTGTTCCCACAAATGTCAGCTGTCAGGACCTTTGATTCAACATCTCCATCCCTTGATGTGTGTATGGCCCCTCACCTTCAATAACTGCACCTCCCATGGCACAGCAGGCACCACACACATCAGAGGATGAAGATGTGGAAGGAACAACCTTCACACGTAAAACCATCTGGTAGCTGCAGTGTGAACCATATGGACAGTATCTCTTTAGTTCTGTGCTTAAGATCATTCCACTTTTGTGACAGCTGGCAATGTGCCCTCTTCACTCAACCACTGTTGACTTACCTCCTCTTGACTGTTATTGTCTCAATTCCTACCTATTGTGAATTTGGACACCTCCTCCCTAATGCACACTTCTCATGACGTTTTTTTCATGACATGTCCATCACCCTTGGACTCAGAATGTACATCTAATGGCTCAGGATCACTCATGCGGTCAGAGAACTGGACATTGTACTGCATTGGAAACTAAACTTGCACATTTAAATAAATCACCATAATCAGATGTAGCTTACACTTATTTTCAGCGTCTAATCAACTCACATAAATGTCTGCATTGTGTGAATCAATGTCAATGAGAGCAGAACCAAATGACATGTGTGGCTTACTCTCAGACACAAAGGCACACACTAGGACTCAAACATGATAAAGGTGACCAAAAGTACAATCTGAGTGTCAGGAATTGAATTGAAAATTGTGTTGAGTAGCTGATGTCATAACACTGCCAATCGGACAGTTCATTGGTCATTGGGAATACACATAGGCCCTCATTATGACATTGGAGGTAAGTCCCGCTTACCGCCATGCTGACTGCTGCCAACATACCGTGACCGCGGCTTTATACCGCTACCCATATGATGACACACATATAGAAACCGCCACTATACAGACATACACACAAGTCCGCCAGCCCAAAGGTCAGTGATAAACTGGTGGTAGCAAAACCCACACCGTTACGCCAACAGAACTACACCCACAACATTATGACCCACGAATCACCGCAGCAGACATTCAACCTCGGTAAACCATTGGCGATACATACAGCAGTGCTCACAGAACACACACACTAACAAAACTACACCACATTGGACAATTCAAACTACACACACCAGACACACAAACACACACCACACCCACACGCCCACACGCCCACTACACTATAAAATACAAACACACATTACCCACAACCCTTTACCACTACAAACAATTTACAACAGAGAGAGAGAGACACACCAGGAGCACCCACAGAACCAGAGCCATAGAACACCATCACCCATACACCATCCATGCACCTCACAGCACACACCCCAACACATCATCCCACACACCCTCACTCAATCTTTATGACTTTTACCCCCCTACCTGCATGACATCACATACCCCCACACTCACCCTCCCTCCCATCACTACACCACCTCCCAAACACGCCACCATCACACCCCAACCCTCCCACTACCAAGCCCTGCATGCAACACCAATGCATGAACATCACTCACAGCCCTGCATGGACACCCATCACCACAACATGCACACTAGAGAGAATCTCCTAGCCTACAAAATAACTATTCACACAAGTCAAAGCTGACAGGGCACTCACAACCATAGAGGGAAACGTACCCATGCACAAGATGTCACACGCAGAATCAACAACACTGCATTTACATCCCCACAGGATCCCCACACAACGTCACCGGAGAGGAGGTGCCAGCAACATCCAGTCCCTCCAAAGAAGAGGCCCACAGTGATGACAGCAGTTCTGCACGCCTGGATCAGGATGATCAACCTGGTCCATCAGGGACCTCTGGACAGTCAGTTACCCAGGCACAGTCCTATCCCACCACAGAGCCTCCCTAATCAGGAAACACCACCACAGCACCCACCCAGTGGGCCCACACCACTGTCCCCAGGACACATCAATCAGCAGTGTGTCCACCACTACAGGGAGCCCAGGCAACCACACAAACACATGACTTTCAGGGGCCTGGGGTCAGTGGCAGAGGGCACATGGTTCAGGGGACAGAGGCACAGGACAACAGGGAAGCTGGGAAGACTGCCGTGCAACGGGGGAGGACAGGCCCAGGGAACTGACTCTCCACGAGGCATTCACCAACATTCTGGGAGCATACCACCATTCCGAGGAGACCATGAGCCAGATACTGCCCAAGTTGCATGAGACCTAGCGGCTGCAGGAGGGACAGTAACTGGGGATCAGGAAGGACCTGAGGGACATCCACACAACCCTGCTCACCATTGAAGGGGTGCTGACAAACATGGCCAACACCATGAGGGAGACAGTGGAACACCAACGGGCCCCTGACACTAGCCACACCGATGAACAGCCCTCCACCTCCACCAACGCTAGTGGACAGGAGGCCCCGCCACAGGAACAACAGGCCACCAGCAACCCACCCCCTGCAGAAGGAGAACCACCCTGCAAACAGTCCCTGCGATCCAGGCAGATGCCAGAGAACATTGCCAAGACCCCTGCCAGGAAATAAGACTCTCCTGATTGTCACCATTGTGTCACACTCTGTCACCCAGTCCACCTTGAACTGACATTGCTCCCCTTCCTATGTCCCCTTAGACAATGCACCTGTGATACCAATAGACTGGACTCTATCCTGGACTTTCCTCCACCATCACCCAAGCCCATTGCACATCCCCATTTACTTCTCAGCACTGAAATAAACACCCTTGGAAAAAATAAGTATGGAGTATGTATAATGATTTGAGGATGTAGTTGCTTAACAATCTGTAGACATTACAAATAGACAGTACAGTGATGTATACATAGTTATGACCTGTAATGTGCTGCAGTCAATACACTAGGAGCCACAGGAGTGCACAAATATCTGCAAATAGACAACTTGTAGTGGGAACAGCAGCCAGCCGGAGAAAATTCACTTCACAATACAGCAATGGAAGGTGAGCTTACAGTGTCTTACCTGTGTGTCACTGGAAGTACTGTTGTATTATAGTTGTTATGTTGTCCACATCCTCTTCCTCCTCTTCGTCACTGTCCACAGGCTCCACTGCTGCCATTTGACCATCTCCAGCCTCATCCTCCTGCAGAAAAGGCACCTGGCGTCACAAGACTAGATTGTGCAACATGCAACATGCAACGATGATCTGGCAGACCTTCTTGGGTGAGTAGCACAGGGATCCACCTGTCAGATGGAGGCACCTGAACCTGGCCTTTAGGAGGCCAAAGGTGTGCTCAATGATTCTCCTTGTTCGCCCATGTGCCTCATTGTAACGTTCCTCTGCCCTTGTCCTGGCATTCCTCACTGGGGTCAGTAGCTATGAGAGGTTGGGATAACCAGAGTCACCTGTAAATATCGAGGGATACCTGTTAGCCAGACACTCACCCTTAGGGCCAACCCCACACTCATGTACCAACATACACTGGGTGGGGACCATGTGCTCACCTATTAGCCACACCCAGTGCCTCTGGAGTTGAGCCATCACATATGGGATACTGCTATTCCTCAGGATATAGGCTTCATGCACAGACCCAGGATAAGTAGCATTCACATGAGACATGTACTGGTTCTCCAGGCACACTATCTGCACATTGATAGAGTGAAAGCTCTTTTGATTTCTGTACCCCTGTTTATTTCTCCGGGGGAGCAGGACAAAGGCAATGTGTGTACCATCAATAGCACCAATGATGTTGGGAATATGTCCCATTGCATAGAAATCAGCCCTCACTGTGGCCAAATCTGACACCTGGGGGCGACAGATGTAGCTGTGCATGTGTTTCATCAGGGCAGACGTTGGAGAACATAGGCTGTGACATCCCTGATGCCATGGCCACTGTCTCTTGGAAGGAGCCACTTGACAAGAAATGGAGCACTGATAGAACTTGCACAAGAGGGGGGATCCCTGTGGGGTGACGGATAGATGAGATCAGGTCTGGCTCCAATTGGGCACGCAGCTCTTGGATTGTGGCCCTATCAAGTCTTTAGGTGAGGATACTGTGCCTGTCCTCCATTGTTGCCATGTCCACCAGTGGTCTGTACACGGTGGTGTGTCTCCATCACCTATTCATCCTCAGTGGTTGAACTCTAGGGTAAAAAACGGAGATCAGATGGTCAGATTCAAACATATCCTCTGAGTAAATTGCCTTGCATGTAGGGACAGAAACAGTATGTTAATGTAAATGTGCCTATGTCTGCTGTTACGCAGTTAGGTGCCATTGCCTGTTCCCCCCTGAAATGGCGGCCGCCTGACCTGTGTGGAGGGACAAGTGGAAATGAGGTAATTCCGCGGACAATGTGCGCCATTGCGGGGGCGGTCGAGGACCGCTGTTCAACACCTCATTGGTTATCATTGGGCCCTATGGGTTCCAGTAGCCATTGGTGATGTACGCCGGCGGTGACGGTACACACCGCCATGGACTTGACCGCCATTTTCTATCTGTTCACTCACTTGCTACCTGGCCTTCAACAGGAGAGGACCTACACTGCAAGTGCTGCCGTGACATGTGTCTGGAAGCGACCATGGCTCGAGTGTCTGGGGAAAGGGCCCCTGCCTTCACTTTGGAGGAGTTGGAGAGACTAGTGGATGGGGTACTACCCCAATACCGTTTACTTTATGGTCCGCCAGACCAACAGGTGAGTACACTGTGATCATGATGCATGGGGCATGAATGCATGAAGTGCTGTGTGTGTAAGCCTCGTGTAAAGGGGGGTGGCTGAGGGGTCCTGGGCAGGGTGCTGCATGTATGGTGGTCAATGTCTGTGCGTAAGGGGATGGGAGAGATATGGTGAGTCAGGAGTGTAACAGACCGGACGGTATGGCTGATCCCATTTCCTCTGTATCTTTCTCTGCAGGTCAGCTCCCACCAGAAAAAAGAGTATTTGGCGTGCTATCGCCAAGGACGTGCAGACCCTGGGGGTCTTTGACAGGCAGAGCACCCAGTGTCGCAAATGGTGGGAGGACCTGCGCCGCTGGGCAAGGAAGATGGCGGATGGACCAGCTGAGGATGGCCTCTCAATGAGGAAGGGGTACCCATCGAACTCTGACTCCCCTGATGTTCCGCATCCTGGGGTGGGCCTATCCGGAGTTAGATGGACACTTGAGGGCATCACAGCAGCCAAAAGGGGGTGAGTACAGTGTCAGAATCTGAAATTTGCGCGTGGTGAGGTGTTATCTGGGTGGGGGATGTTGTCCTGTGGCTGCCCCTAGGCCAGGACGAACATGGCAGGGTAGGTCCCATGTTGGGCAGGCTCTGATGCACTCCAGGACAAACTATGCTAGTGGGCATCTACTACTGGGCAGGGTCCTGTGGGTTTCAGGTGTGCTGCTATTTTTTTGGGGCATTGTACTCCATGGCCTGGTGACTAGCATTGTAACTGGTAGTGCATGGCCTAGTGCATAGGGCTGTTCCCTGTGTGTTGTGTATGCCAACTGTGATATTGTTGATGGCATTGACCAAGTGTATTCTCTGTCTCCCCCCCCTTTTTGTTTTGTCACCCTTTCCTTGTGTGCATTAGCATCATCTGGAGGAGGAGCAGAGGCACAGGCAATGGAGGGAGCGGCATCCCACATGGCCCTTGAGGCCGAGTCCACCAATGGTGAGGGCACCAGTGGGATGGAGGGTGAGGGGTGCACCACGGCGAAGACTTCAGGGGACAGTACGGACAGCGACATCTCCTTCGATGGAAGCTCCCTGGTTGTGGCGGACACCTCTGTGGCCACCTCAACTACAGGTACGGCCGCCACCCCCATACCAGCACCACCCTCCCAGCAGCCCCTCAGCGTGTTTCCCATGCCCGGTCACCCAGGAGGGTGGGCATCTCCTTCGCCCAAGCCACCTCAGGCCGTTCCCCAATCAGTTCTGCTGCCCTCTATCTCTGTTGGGCAGTCAACCATAGTGAATGCCATCCAGGGTCTGGCAGGGCATTTGCATCAAACAAATGCATTCCTGGAGGGCATTCACAATAGCGTGGCGGCCCAAAAGAGATCATTCCAGGCTCTGGCCAACTCTCTGATGGCAGCCATTGTCCCTCTCTCCAGTCTACCCCCTCCAACTTCCTCTACCCAGCCCCATTCCCCTCAACCCCAGCCTATCCCAAGCACACCATCAGACAAGCATGCACCCAAATCAACACACAGATGTGGCTCAGGCAAACACAAGCACCACATTTCTTCCGAAAGGCACTCACAAAAGCACCTCCCAGATGCAGACACACCAACATCCACTGCCTCCACTGTGTCCCCTCCTCCTCGTCCACCTCCCTCCTAGTAGTGTCTCCACTCACACCTGCATGCACTACATCCTCATCCACTACCTCTATCACCATCACGCCTATCACTACACACCCCTCACTGGCAGTCACCACCCCCAAATCCATGCATACATCCCCTGTGTCCTCTCCCACTGTGTCTGTGCCCCCTCCTCCCAAAGTACATAAACGCAAGCACTCAGACACCCAACAGCCTTCCACCTCATGACAGCATCCAGCCCATGCACCTGCACCTAAACACAGCAGACAGACACCTCCTACCACCACTCCCTCTTCCTCCACTCCTAAACCTTCACCCTCTTCCAGCACCAGTGTCCCTAAAAAGCTTTTCGTCTCCACCCTTGACCTATTCCCTGCCCTTCCCCTCCCTGTCCTTCACTTCAGGCCGAGGTGGTCAGGACCCAGGCTAGCACCTCAGCCACCCAGTCCATGGCCACTGTTGTTTCTGCAGCCACTGCAGTTGTAAGATGCTCCAAGAAGACACCCGTCCACACAGCCAGTGTGCCTGCACCAGCTGCCAAGGGCAAAAAAGGAGCGCCAGCTGGCAAAGCCAAAAAGGGAGTACCAGCTGGCAAAGGCAAGGAGGCACCACCAGCTGGCAAAGGCAAGGATGCACCACCAGCTGGCAAAGTCAAGGATGCACCACCAGCTGGCAAAGGCAAGAAGGGGCCACCAGCTGCCAAGGGCAGGAAGGGACCACCAGAAGCCAAGGGCAATGACAAAGGCACAGACGCCGCAGGCAGGATGGATATTGAGCCCGGTGCTGGAGCTGCATCTGAGCAAACAACACCAGCCATGGCACTTCAGCCGTCCGAGGCTGCAGGGGATGGGCTAGAGCCTCCCCCACCACAGGCAGTCCCACCACCAGCACCGCCGGCAGCACCACCACCTGCACCGCTGCCAGCACTGCCACCTGCACCGCCAGCAGCACCACTACCAGCAGCAGCAGCCCCAGTGGGCAGCCGTCTGAGGCTGCAGGGGAAGAGCTGGAGCCTACCCCCACCAAAGACAGCATCGCCACCAACACCGCCACCAGCACAGCCACCTGCACCACCACCGCCAGCACCACCACCTGCACTGCCACCAACACCACTCCCAGCAGCAGCAACCCCAGTGGGTAATCGTCCGAGGCTACAGGGGAAGGACTGGAGCCTCCCCCCACCACAGGCAGCACCGCCGCCAGCCCCGCCACTGCCACTGCCAGCGGGCACTGTGTAGTTTTGCCGCCATGGGCTGTAGTGCATCCTGGCCCTTGCAAATACTGTAGGTGTGACACCTAGGTGAGAGACTGTGACCTTGCACTCCCCAAGATCTGCATCACATGGCACAAGGCCCCCTCCAGAACCAGTGGAAGAAGGCATCCACTCACCCCTCCTTGCCAGGATGAAGCACACTGGGCACAAGGCCCCTTCCAGAACCAGTGGAAGAAGCCATCCACTCACCCCCTCCTTGCCAGGATGAAGCTCACTGGGCACAAAGCCACCTCCAGAACCAATGGAAGAAAGCATCCACTCACCCCGCCTTGCCAGGATGAAGCACACTGAGTACAAGGCCCCCTCCAGAACCAGTGGAAGAAGACATCCACTCACCCTCTCCTTGCCAGGATGAAGCACACTGGGCATTGGTTCCCCTCCTACTCACCCCCTTCTTGTCAGGATGAAGCGCACTGGGCACAAGGCCCCCTCCAGGACCAGTGGAAGAAGGCATCCACTTGAGAGACTGTAGCTTTGCACTCCCCAGGACCAAGCAGTGGGCAGACCACCCACCTGAGAGACTGTGGCTTTGCTCTCCCCAGGACCAAGCCGAGGGCAGACCACCCACTTGAGAGACTGTAGCTTTGCACTCCCCAGGACCAAGCAGTGGGCAAACCAACCACTAGCGAGTCTGTGGCTTTGCACTCCCCAGGACCAAGCAGTGGGAACACCACCCACTTTAGAGACTGTGGCATTTCACTCCCCAGCACCAAGCAGTGGGCAGACCACCCACTAGAGAGATTGTGGCTTTGCACTCCCCAGGGCCAGGTAGTGGGCAGACCACCCACTTGTGAGACTGTGGCTTTGCACTCCCCAGGACCAAGCAGTGTGCAAACCACCAACTAGAGAGACTGTGGCTTTGCACTCCCCAGGACAGAGTGCTGGGTATTTGGCACCCTCCAGGAGCAGTGGCATTGTACCATCTTCTGGCTGAGGTGCCCCCCTTAACCTTCCGTCTGAGGTGCCTGTGTTTTTTTAACCTGATGCCCCAGCAGTGTTCTCTCCATATTAAGGCAGGAGTCAAGTGAGTCATTGGCCTCTGTGGTATCGCCCTGTGGCCCACGGACATTATGGACTGGGCAGTGTCCCTCCATTTGTGAATCTGTACAAACTGTATATAATTTGAGGACTTTTTTCAGGATTTTGATCTTATTACATTCACTTCAATCACTTACTTTTGTCCTTGCATTATTCCTGAGGGGTAGGGGGTGAAAATGTAATGTTACTGCATCTGTTTGTGTGTATGGTGGTGGGGGTGTTCCGTGTTGCGTTTGTATGTCACTCTCTTTTTCCTCCCCCCTACCTTGTATGCTAGGTGCGGTACTTACTGTGGTCGTCTTCACCGCCGTTGGTATTCCTTGTGTAGGAGGAGGTAAACCAGCATGGGGAAGATCTGCAGTTCGGGCTACAATGCGTCGTCATTCTTTTTTGAGTCTCCAGAGGTGAGTTGTTTCCCTTCTGTGTACTGTTTCCGCCGTGCTTTTGATGGTGTTGGTACCGCCCCGGAAAAGCTGGTGGAATGGCTTGTTGTAATAGGGTGAGCGGTACATTGTCTTCCGCCTGGCTGTTGGCGGTTACCGCTGCGGTGCTTGTTGCTACCGCCATGGCAGTCGGTGTGTTAAGGTGGCATTCTGTGTTGTCGGTTTCCGCAGTGGTCATAATAATTTTTTTTTTACTGCCGGCCTGTTGGCGGTATTACCGCCGCTTTATCACCGACCGCCAGAGTTGTAATGAGAGCCATAGTCATACAGGTAAATCAATACTGAATGCATATCATAAAGCATTTCCCTAACTTGGCCAGTGCAGACATGAGAACACCCAGAGTGTCAATCATCATGGACACCTAAATGTGAAAAAATAACAGGATTTATTGGTACCTAAAAACACAACGTATTAAAAAACCTAACCTACTCACTAACCAACACTAAGCTAACCCAAGTCTACACAAATCTGCCTAGCAAGCATCTACACCAGTCTGTACATGTCACGGGGTAGTGGCTCTCCAAAGTTTCACACTGGGGCTAAGATGTGAGCAGTATGATACTAAAAAGGCACAACAAGGCCAAATGCTCAGCAGAATATCAACAAAGTGTTGCCATAACTGCATTGTGCCACTTTGTCACCCGTGCACCACATTAGGCCTGGGCCATGCATTATGTATACAAGAGTGGCATTTCCCCGGTAAGGAGATCTACAAATAGATTCCCACAGAAACCAGAAGAACGGTCACCCAAGCCCTCATGAGCAGCAAGCTGGACTACGGCAATGCCCTCTACGCAGGAACCATTGCCAAACTCCATAAAAGAGTGCAACGCATTCAGAACGCCTCTGCACGCCTCATCTTGGACATCCCCCGCCACTGCCACATCACAGCCCCCCTGAGATACCTAGACTGGCTTCCCATCAACAAGCGAAGCATGTTCAAACTCCTCACCCACGCTCACAAGGCACTGCACAACACCAGACCAGAATACCTCAACAGACGGCTCTCCTTCACCCCGACGCGATAACTTCAATCTGCTGACATTGCCCTCGCCAGTGTCCCACGCATCCGCAGAACAACTGCCTGTGAGAGATCGTTCTCCCACCTCGCCGCCAAAACGTTGAACACTCTTCCCACCCAACTGCGTCAGACTAAGGACCTTCTTAACTTCAGGAGACATCTCGAGACATGGCGGTTCAAGCAGTAGCAGCCAGCCCCCCCCCCCTCAGCTCCTTGAGACCCTCATGGGTGAGTATTGCGCTTTACAAATTCTCTGATTGATTGATTGACTGCCAAAATGGTGCACTGCAATCTAAGAGACTCAGCTGCCTCATTTTGTTTTTGCAACAATTGTTGCAAGCTCAGAGTTGGAATTAAAAGGGAACACACCATTGGTCACAATGGGCCCCGATGCATAGTCCAGGGTTAGCATTAGGTTCTCTTACACTAACCATGAATTCTACATAATTTCCATCAAGATGTTGACCACAATTGGCACATAACTAGTACTGTGGTGCACCGTATATCCCATATGGTACACACATGGTGCCGGACAAGGGGGAAATAAGGACCGCAAGAGAAGTGGCGCAGCACTGGGTGCAGTGCCACTTTACTTGTATCTGCCACTATTGTACACAAGCTTGATACACTTCACAACTACCAGGTACACACTCACCATGCACATTTCATACACATGCAATGTGATCAAGCATGCTCACAACCATTGTGATGGCTGAAACCTATCATTTCATCTGCACACATCGTATTTGCTACGATCCATGGACTTGTCCTACATCCATCTGGAGAAGACCTCAAATCTCAATGTGTACTCAACTGACTGTTGTCCTTCTAAAAAGAGCTCCTTATACATCTGTTACCTCACTTTATTATTGCAAGTGTCTTCTGCAAAAGGCCTTTAGAGAGCTCTACCCTGGTACATGTATTGTACCATATCCTGACTACATTTTTGTAACATGAGGAACATAGTGCAGATACAGGTGCTATGAAAATATATATTTTAAACATCCATGCATTAAACAAAGACAGCATCTCTGACACATATTTTGACTGACATCAGTGTGTTTGTGGGCAAACAAATCATTTCCTGAGACCCACTAATCCATGGCAGCACACGTTGGCACCTGTGCATCATTGAAATTATTCCACATCCTCTGCATACCATCAAACATGATGTTGATACCCAATGATAGATGATGGTGTCCAAATTGACACACATGCCATTTATGCATAGCTTAATACACATCAAACCCTCTCAGACACAGCACTCTATGTACACATGTGACATACAAGGTGACACTTACTGGTTGCATCGGGTCCTCCAAAGTGGAAACATCATCTATGGTGCAGCATGGAAGTCCGCCTGCAAGACATGACAGGAAAGCATAGCTTTGTGATTTGTGTACAAAGATTAGCATAAATAATTGTTACACATTGCACTTGTTTAGCTCAGTGACCTAGTCAATGTAGTGTTAGGAATGACCCACTGCCATCTACAACAATATAGCAAAGTGACTCACCCATACATACATCTCCTCCAATTCATATGTGACACTACTGGGGGTCAGGACACTGTAAGTTGTACGAAGCTTAGGGGCAGATAATAGGAAAGTGGTGCTGCACTCAGTGCAGAGCCAATTTCCTTGAACCCCTTAGCAGCCCCCAACTGCCACCAGGTGTGTGCTGTACCTAGGATAAGTTGCTCCATGGCACAGATTAGGAGGCAACGGCGTCATAATTTTTGATGGTATTGAAGTACTGTTCTGGGTTAGTAACAAGATTTTGGCCCAATCCTGAACTGTACATAGAGGCCCGTCATAATTAATGGTGTGCCCCCTTTGATGCCTAGTCTGAACAGGCACAGAAAATGCCTGAATGATTTACACAAAGAATTCTCATAGTTTTCTTTGTGCCTTTTATTATTATGCCCCCCCAACTAGGGAATGGCTCCCTTGCATACATCATGCTTGGCGTAGGCATAATGTTGCCCATAGACTCACTAAGTGACGCAATGCATTCATTGTTCAACTTTATCACCCTTTCCGCTACATTATGCCTGCGCCAGCCATCATGTATTCAAAGTGGGCATTTACCCATTAGAGGGGCTGAAGAAATGGCACATAGAAACCTAAAAGAAAATTTGACATCATTTTGTTCTGCATATTTTGACACCTGCTCAGAGCATGTGTTAAAAGGGGGCACAGCATTATATTTTAATGGTCCACTATGTACTGGTCACAGTTTTCTGCAATTTTATGGCAATAACCCACAACAGTAAATCAATAGCGTCTAAAAATTCATGAAGCAATTGCCCCCTAACCTGCCAAATGGTGCGCTGTATCTTAGATACAGTGCACACATGGAGACGGTGGGGGTGTGCTAAGGGGGCATTGAAAGTGGCACTGTACTGGGTGCATCACTACTTTTCTTAAATCTGCCCCCTAATGTCCTCACCTTTCTCATGACATGCTAAAGTTATCCCTGTACCCTACAGTCATCCACATGTAAAGGAGGATGTTGCTATGTTACAGGTTTACTTACCAACAGGTCAGCCAACCTGAACCACCAGGTGATCCAGGTGATCCCCTTCCCTGGCAATGAGGTCTGCCCCCCGGTGCTTGATCTAGTGGTCTGTGAGCTCTACCTTGAAGATCCTGTGTAGCTAGAAAAGCACCTTCCCCAAGCACAGCTTCGTGGCCTCAATAGGATTGCCCATTATTACACAGCCACGATTTTTACCATATTGACGAGGTAGTGGCACACTAACCATATGAACCCCCTACCCCCAGTTCATAAGGACTCAAGTGCTGTGCCCTTCCCTTGCAAGACATCCTGCTGTCTCCCTCCACAGCAACCAATCACCCACAAAAAAAGAAGTATAGAATAACCCCACCTAACCCCAAATACCCAATAAACTACACTACCCTAAAACAAACATCCCGTAATACAAATACAATGACAGGACAACAAACACTAAACAAAACTTACAAATACAAGAAAATGGACTGAACAGCAACAGGACAGAGCACAAAACTCATAGCAACCATTACTCCTCAACCAGCACCAGCTCCACACAACCACTCTTAACCACAGACAGTAAGATTGTAAAGTAAAAGTGAAAGTAATTTCACTTTACTATGTGTGCAGCAAGGAAGTCCTGTTACCTCACTTCCTGGGCATATGCATCACGTTTTCTGATATGCATCATTTATTCTGATGCATGACGGCCATGTGTGAATTTTTTCCATAAAGGCTGACAAGGCCTGTCTACTTGCAATCGACGTGCAGAGGCCATGTGTCTTTTTTGGCATGTGCGATGATTGTTGGACAATGTTATGCCTCAAATATGTTGACACATACCGGGCATACGTGAATTTTGGAGGGAAGGCTGAGACCACAAGACAGTTTAGGCGTGCATGGTGCCAGGCATCATTTTAGTGATTTGCGATGTATAGAGATGTACAACATGCGTCAATTATTTTGACGCATGACGGCCATGCGTGGATTTTGATGGGAAGGCTGACAGTGCACCCACATTCACATTCATTGTAACAGGGGCTATGCATCTATGTAGTTTATATGGTTTGACTACTTGTGAGTGCATGTGCATATAATTGTGTACCGTAACATAAGAATGTTTTAACACATGTTTGTATGTGTGTGATACATGCGAGGACTGATATTGTTTGCAAATGTGCCAGTGTGTGAAGACTGTTTGACACATACATGTTTATACATGTGTACTGAGAGTACATATGTGGGTGCTACTTATGTTGTGGGTCTACCACATTGTCATGTCCGAATACCGACTGTACGTCACTATAAACAACACAAGATGGGAATGGCCATGTGCAATACATGTTCAGGCTTATCAACAAATCTTTATCAAAGGATGCTGTTGACTAAGGCCAGGATGAGATCCTGTAAGCCATTTTGATGTGAGTGCAGGTATATGCACACTCTGGTGTGTTGTTAGGAGAAGACTTAATGATGCAGAGCTACACATGTAACGCATGGTTCCCCTTGCATGCAAAATGTTGGAGATGGTGTCCTGACATGTGTCATTGTTGACATGTATTTGATATGTTTCTTTTGTGAAAATATATTTTTCATGTCTGATAACTGCTGCATGATCCAAAATTTTGTTTAGGGATTGGACACATTCCAAATGTAGGCCATTGTTCCAAAGCTGTGTACTCAGATCTGTGTAGAACATGTTGCATAATGGAGGGACATTTGTACTGGTCATGATACATTGTAAGCTTTCATGTGACACATACACATATTAACATGTAAACTGTACTCATTTGACCATCTGCATATTGACAGCACCAATCCTGGTCCACCTAGCTTGGACACATGTGGATACATTTAGGTATTATGTGGGAACAACATACATTTTGAATGTTCAATTAGGCAAACGTTGATGTTATTGGCAGATAGATGAAATTTAATACAAACTATATGGCAGGGATGTTCTCATACAGTGATGCACCTTAGTCATCATTGTTCCCGTGACAATTTGAATGGCCATACAGGGCCATTGTTGCATGTATGAACACCAGTTGACTGTGGTCACCTCAGCTCAGTTCACCTTGTGCAATCAGGAGGCCCCTGACTGTATCAATGGTCAATGTAGCCTACTCAATGGTTTGAGGGGCCGTTGAGTGGTGATCTGCCATCCTCGTGATGGATCATCCGCACTGTGATGCACAGTCCCCTGCAGACAAACACCTGTACATTTGTGATCCCATGGCCAAGTATATGTTGTTACATTTGCGGGACTTGATATCAGGGTTGCCCTATCATACTGGTGACTGGCAGCTTATTTGTGTAGGACATGTCTCACTAATTTCCATAGTTATACATGATTTGCCATGAATCCATGTG
This sequence comes from Pleurodeles waltl, assembly GCF_031143425.1. Classification (NCBI taxonomy): domain Eukaryota; kingdom Metazoa; phylum Chordata; class Amphibia; order Caudata; family Salamandridae; genus Pleurodeles; species Pleurodeles waltl. The sequence goes on along the minus strand of NC_090447.1, from coordinate 958,431,761 downwards.
GTTATTCCTAGGATGCTTGGTTAGGTCATTGATAGTTTGTGGTACTGGGTCTTGTCTGTAGACCCAGTGTACAGATATGGTCCTGCCTCGGCTTCCCTTCTTTGTCAAAGACCACTATGGAAGTCTGGTGTTGGTCAAACTGGAGTACTCAGTCCTTCTGGCTCTTCTCATACATCTGTTTCAGATGTGAGGCAAGGTAAGTGTCTGTCAACTAATAAAGTTCCATTGTTACCCCGTTGGTCCTGATGCTATGCCAGGATTCACATCCCTGATGACTCTCACTATTTCCTACAGGAAAAGTGCATCTTCTAAGGCTTCCCTATCCTCTGTAGTGAGGCTTGGGTAAGGGATGTCACCCAGGAGCTCGCCTGCTTTGCATTTTGTGGTGCAATACCTTGCATTATCAAATTTCAAATAGTAGTGGTTAAACATTTGGGCTATGGTTTGCCCACTACAAGCAAGTTCCCCTGACTCCTTCTGGATCCCAGGAACCCATCCATCCATAGCCTCATACCTGTCCGGCCAGGCCAATTATATTTTGTGTCTTGTCCTCCATTACATTGATGTGGTGCCGTGTTGCCCTATGGTACATATTCACAATTTCTTGGGCTACGTCTCTGTATACATTTTGCTTTGCCTCGTTATGTTGATGCCCACCCCCTTGACTACTGTCTCATAGGCCACCCACAACGTGAGTGCAGACTCAACTGAGGTGCTGTTCACCTGAAAATAATGGTCTTTTAGGCTAACATCCATTCTCTAATTCATGGCTCTTTAATTTACCAAGGGCTCAATATGATGTGGGTAGTGTTTGGCCTCTTGGCCTAACCATACATCAGGCACAGGGGAGAATAGTCAGAAATACCCCTGGTTAAGTTGTGACCTCACTGACTTTCAGCAGCTGGGAGTAAGCATGAGAAAGTGATCAATTCAGGAGAGACTATCTCGCACCCCCAAGTAAAATGATGAAGTGCTGGGCTGCTGGGTTAAGGGTACACCATACATCTTCCAGTCCCTTGGCAGTGAGGAAGTCTTCTAATGGTCATCCGACTGAGTCCAGGCACTTGGGGGAATGTCGGTGAATTCTATCACTCGGCATTGCATTGAGGTCCCCTCACATGATCATTTCACTGTGTAGCAGAGTGGTCAGTGCTGGTAATACTGAGCTGTGAAGTCATATTGTGATATTTACTGAAGGTATGGTTAAGATTCCACCACCAGGTCCCAGAGAACACCACATAAGGACCCTGTGGATCATGTCATATTTGCCAAATCACCAGGGGCAGCGTTCTCCTCTCAGAGATTACTACTCCTCTAGAGGATGTGGTATGGCCCACATTAGCAGCATTTTAATTTCCCCAATGGTCAAGGGCATGACACTGATTACCTAGGAGGTGAGTCTCTTGTAGGAGCACCATATCAGGGGAATCAGGTTTGATGTCCTGGAGCACCAATCCCTGTTTGAGTTTGTTGCCTAGGTCATTGACATTCACAGATACTATCCTTAGGGTTGGCATACTAACATTGGACATCCCACTGTATGGTTAATGGACCACACAAGGGGGTGGGGGCTGGACCAAAGATGGTTGGGATTCAGTCTGTGGGAGTAAATATCCTGTGTGTCTCAGCTATGTTGACTAGCAGTATATTTATTCCCTGAACATTACCTACAACAACTATCAAATAACTCCTCTTAATTAATCACTCCCCCCCTCTGATACACTGTGCTGCAAATTCCAAAATGCCCACCTCCCCATCTGTACATAGCACCTGTTCCCCCAAACAAACATAATGCTAACTAGTAAGCATCACTACCTCCTTCTGGCCCCTACCCAGCCCCTTACTGGAATGTCTTTACCAAGTTGGTTTCTCATATCCTCTATCACAATCTTGCCCCAATCACTGATTTAGGTCCATCGCAGGCTGCACCTAGACCACCCACATGACACTCTGGGTGAGCTACCTGTGCCACATTTGCAACCCCACGAGCCCCTCTTGTCTCCCCGTGGGACCCAAGATCCATTCAGGTGATCAGGACGATGCCCCAGGCTAGGCATAATTTTTTTTGACCCGCACCTCCACTTCAAGTGTTTCACTATTCTCATTTGTCATGCCACCAACCTGGCCCCTCTTAGGGCTGTTGCAGTGTCTTGATCCTCCTGCCACCAGACAATCAATCCAGCCAATCAAACCTTGCTTCTGGGCTTGATAAAAAGTGTGTTTTGAATGTTGCAACTAATCATAGCTGCGTCGGAAAAGTCTTTGTTTACCTGTGGTCCCAGTCCCTCAGAGCCTCTTCAGCTACAGGTAACTGCGGTGCGCCCGCTGGACCCAAAGACTGAAATTTGGGAAGAAGGTAAATTGAGGTTTACCTATATGCAATGAAGGGGCACTGTGAGCTGCTTGGAGAATCATGTCCCGGTATCGAACATTTATGAGCCTTGCTATGATGAGACAAAGGTGTGCTCCAGGCTTTCATGGAGCATGTGGGATGCAATGGGCTCCCTCCACCTAAAAGATTTTTGGAAGTCCATGTTTTGCAGCAGTCTCAGGATTAGATTTTCCACAAACAGGTCCATAGCCAGAAACCCTTGGTATTTGGAGATACCACTGGTATCCATACATTATTTCTGCACGGCCAGCCCTCCAAGTCTTCCAACTTCTCTCACACTTGTTCTACTGTGGCTTCACATTATTTGTCATACTTGGCAACATGCTCACATTTGCATTCCACAACCTATGTAGTCAAGAGAACTTTATTTTGGCTACACGAGCCATAAAAGCACATAGCAGCAATACACAAGGTTATATAAAATATGTACAGTACATGTGATTAGATAAAAAATAATACAATTAAATGCACTTCCAGAGTGAATTGATACATTCTTACTAAAACCATTATACAGATAAACGTTTTACTCTGACAATCCAACTTGCCCCAAGGAACTTGGCAACAGCAATCACTAACATCGGGCAAGGGTGTGATCTGAGAATTCGGAGGGCTGTGTCGGACCTCCGAACTCCCAGCAGTCTACAAGCTGAGGCCAGGCACTTCCTAGGAAAGGCAGCGTATGCAGGGCAAACAAATAGGACATGAAGGAGGTTTTCAATGGGTGCTTTGCAAGCTGGGCAGATGGTTGTTTCTTCATATGACCAGCGACTGGTAAGTAATCTTAGTGGCAAGGTTCCAATGCAGAACTGGAAGTACAACTTCCTTTCTCTTGGCACCTTGATTATGTCCCACAAAATCTCATATTTGCACGTCACTTTTAGGTTGGCAAAATCACATGATAGTATAGAGTGAAGTGCAGCCCTCAGATCTTCAAAGTCTACTATATGCCAATACAATTTTTTGAGGTCACTTTTTGAAGGAAAGGAGGAAGTAGTTGGAGAATCCCAGCGTTCTCTAAGCCCAAGCAAATAAAGTAGGCCCTTGATGTGTCTGAGCCAGGGGATACTATGAGAATGGTCAGCTTCTAGAATGACCTGCCGGGCTACAGTAAAGGAGGCAAGCTCTGGGGTAGTCCAAAGACTCTGCCAGTACTAAAGGGGACATAGGTGGGCTTTGTGGCCAATGCGTTTCATGCCTAGGTCCTTAAAAAGGGGAAACAGTGGAGTATTGGCTGGAGGCAGACAAGATTTCTTAGGAAATTATTTTCAGAAATTGTTATTTCTTGGGCTCTGACATAGCCCCACAGTTCAGCCCCGTAAAGGGCTGAGCTCACAGCCTTGGCTTCATATATGTGGATTGCAGGGCGTATTGGTTTGGTATGTGAGAGGTTAAAATCCTTTATTAAAACCCTTGTTGTTTGCTTTAGGTTTAGTGCTTGCTTTGCAATGTGTGATTTCCAAGGCATTCTTTCAGTTAACATTATGCCAAGGTAACTAAATGTGCCCACTTTTTCAAGTGGGGTAGCCTCAAGAATAAACTTCCATCTGAAGGATCTGTGGGGATTGAGCGTTATTTGTTTTGTTTAAAAAGCATTGATTTCAAGTCACTCCATTAAACAAAATTCCTCAAAGCACGTGAGGAGTTTCCGTATTACGCTTGGGGTATTGGATATCAGGAGTGTATCATCTGCAAAGAGCAAGACCGGAATTTTCTGTGTGCCTAATGATGGTGTGTCAGCCTCCACTCTGAGTAGAGAGGGGACGATATCATTAATGTACAAGGAGAACAGGGTGTGGGCAAGGACACACCCTTGCCGTACACCCCTAGACACCTGGATTCTGTCAGTTAGCTGCCCCTTGTCATCCCACCTGACACATGCATAATTACCCTCTTTGAGCCGAATTAATAGTACAAAAATGTGCTAGGGGATTCCCATTCCCACAGCTTGTTACGGGTTACTAGGTTGAATGCAGATTTCAAATCCACAAAAGCAACATACAGATTCTCTTTGCCAATAAAAACTGTTTTCCAATATAAGAGCAAAAACCTAAGGACTTGCTCAATGATAGATATTTCGTTTTATGAAAACCTGCCTGAAGGGGACTAAGGATGTCGTGTTCAGTCATCCAGTCTTGAATCGTGCCCAAAAGGCAGTGACAGAACACTTTATGCACGCAATCTATTAAGCTACTTGGCCTATAATTACAGGGGAGGGCTCTGTCACCCTTTTAAAAAATCAGGACAACAATGGCCCCATTCCAAGACTCAGGGATTGGCGCCCCAGATGCTATAGCATTCACTATGATGGTGATATATCTTGACCAGACTGCAATATTGGTTAAGAATAGGTCTGCTGGAACACCATCCGAGCCAGGTGCCTTGCCACGCTTTAGAGTGCCTAAGGAACATGCTATGTCCGCTTGGGAGAACAGTTGCAGCACTGGAGGGGTAGTTGTTAGAGTAATATTTAAGTAAGGGTCCTTACGTTCAGAAGTTGTACTATCATGGTCATGAGAGTACATCTCACTAAAATGGTCTACCCAGTCCTTTGGAGCAATATTAGTTGTAATGTTCAATTCGCTGTTTCCTGGGCTGCGGGCTACCAGGGACCGGAATGCACTACAGTTCCTCTCTTGTGCAGCGTGACTAAGAGCTGCCCACCACTTGTCATCTTGTTCACACTTGGCATTGCAGATAGTTGATATGTAAGACTTTCTAGCTGAGCGAATGGCGTTTACATCCTTAGACTTGATAGTTGGATTAGATGCTTGTTTGAGGACCGGCACTCTTTGTTAAACCAGCGATGCGTACCCTTAAGCCTCTTGCTGTAAGGAGCTATATCTACTGAGAAGTGGGCCGCAATACCCTTGAAGCATGAGGAGTGAGTTAAGCTTATTTTCTCTTTGGGGATTGCGGAGCCACCTCTAAACCCACCAATGTGGTCCTCATGGTGTTGTTAGCTGCATCGATGAGCGTGGGTCGGACCAGACCCTTATTCCACATTAGGTGATGTTTGTCATTAACCAGACTCCTTCCCTCTGGTGCTATTACTTAGGTGTTAATCATGGACAAGGGGTTACACAAAGCTGACATATGGACTGAAAGAGGGTTATGGTCACTTTCAGGTCTCTCAATAACCATCATATTGATGACTAGGGGCCATAGTCTTGTCGACTAGTCAATAATCAATTCTACTAGTATGGTTGACTTTGTTATATGTGTGACAAAGTGCCCTGAATCACAATTCCATGGTCAATGATTTTACTTGGACAGCAACCTGCGTCTACCTTATAATGGGCAGGTTCTCCAGGGCAGGGATAGACCATGCCCAATCCTCCTCATGGGTGGACCCAAGATCATCTTAGACAAGAGGTTCAAATGTGACATTGAAGTCATCGGCCACAATGATTTTATGATGTCGGGGACTGTTATGCAAAAATGCCTCCAGAATACAGAGGGTTTTGGAAACCCGACCTCTCCCAACACCTCTAGAGTAGATGTTAAAAATTATCACAACTGTGTCTGTCCTAAATAATAGGCGAAGACCTAACAGGTCGGAGGAATCAATAGATAGCTGTGATATGCGGCAGTTTAGTGATGTTCTAGTCCAAATTGTTAAACTCCCGGAAGGCCTACCCCTGATAATGAACAAAGCAGAAACATAAACATTTGAGTAGACATTTCAGAAGAGTGGATTGGTCGACCATGTCTCCTGGAGAAGATATATGTTGTGTTCCTTAGTAAAGGAGGTAGAGGACGGGAGGGGGAGGATAGATCTCAAACCTGCCACATTCCATGAGACAAGTCGCACCCCGGTGATTGTAGGGACTGCCCTGTCCATTTATGTGATAATTGAAGGTTTAGTTGCCAGAGGTTGGTTTGGCAGGTGGAGTTGGCTGAGGGGGAAGGGGTTGTTATCACTATTGCCTAGCAGGTCCTGGGTTGAGTAGTGGTATCCATCTAGGGGAGCAGGCCTAACCCTAGGTGAGATGTTCTCATGCTTAGCTGTCTGTTCTTGGGTTGGTAAGTGATGTTCACGGAAGAGGGAAAGTACAATGTTATCACAGTTGTGCAATGGGTCATGGGCGGTCTGGTGGACTCTGCTAGGAAGAGGAATGTGGGTGCTTGTGGTGACAATGTTGGGAACTACAGCCAGACCAGGGACATTTGTTTTATCTAAGTCGGAGGGAAGTTCAACATGTGTTTCGGATTATACTTCGTCAGTCATTTTCAGTGAGCGCAGATAGATTACCTGTTGGGCAATGAGTGGGGCAAACCCCATAGTGCACAGGCAGCCTAGAGTATTTGAACTGGATACAGGATTGCCCTGGAGCACTTGTCCTTGCGTCTAGGGCCACCAGGTTATCCACCATGCTCCTGTCCCTAAATGTGAACTGTAGCATGTCAAATAGTGTGCCTGTATCACGTCTTCTGACTGCATCAATTATATCCTCATATATTACAGAGTAACAGCCTCTTATGTGGCAAATCCAATGAATTGCCTTATTTCTGATAGAATCCCCCCTTCCCTTTGTGTCAGTGGGTATAGCCTGGGAACGTTGACCATCAGAACATTGTTTTTGGATTGAAACTGGTCAATGGCAGACTGTGCAGTATATTTAGGGACAGTGTCGCTCGTGAATTTGGGGATTTGGTAGCAGGCATCAGATGCCTTTCCTGCGCCTAAGTTGTTGTGTGGGGGAGGCTGATAGGAATTCTTGATCTTAGCACCAGCTAAAGGTTGGCCAGCACAACTGGTTGCTGGCGATTTGGGCAACTTCATCGAGGTACCTAATGGATTTGTTGTTTGGCTACGGATATGATTCATGATGGTCATGGCGTCTGAAGGAATTAGCTGCTTGACTATTGCAATTAAGGATTAACCATAGACTTGAGTTCTGACACCTCCCTCTTTAAATCTTGTATGCATAAGACGTGCTGTGCACTTTTCTGGGTTGAATACACATTAACGTCTACTGACCATCCCACCCTAATGCCTGGATCGGGGTCATCATGTGGGTCTGAGAAATTTATTAAAGTGGTTGGTACACTGAATAGAGTCACTAGGATCTGGTGGTGGCTCATTCGCTGATAATGCGGGAGTGTGGGTGTTGACATTCCTACCCTACCCCCGCCCTGTAGTGGCTGTCCTGTTGGCCTTGTTTTACAAATATGTCAGCAATTTTCTTGTGACCCGCCCCCCTCCTGACTAGGGAGCACTTGCTCCCACTTTCATTGGGGCCATTATCTGGGGAAGAGGTTAAAATTACTTTGCATTCACCAAAAAGTTTGTCAAATCTGTCCATAACACAGTTATTAGCTGCTTGCTTATGTCTTTTCTGCTTAGTTTTTAACACCGCCCCTGCCCCACCCACTGTTGCTTTCCTTTTACCCATCAAAGGACTGTAATTTGTTGATAAGCAGGAGGATACAATAATAAAAAATGAGAGTCAATGATGGCTACTTGGAGATAATCGTTAGGGGTTGGCAAAGCACAGCCTCCTCCGGCCTCCGATGGACATGGATGGGCCCACCCTTGGGCCAGGCTTTGCCCGGGCACAGCCCACGTGTGTCCCATGCCACGAAGTCCCCCCCACGTGCTTTATAGCGCTTTTTCCAAGTGGATGAAGGTGTTGGTGAAAATGGCCACCTCCTGAAGCCATAAAGTGGTCTGGGATATGTAGTCCCTTCAAAGTTTCTAGTGCGTCCTGCGAAGTGCCCCCATGCACTTTATAGCGCTTGTTGGTCTGGTCAAGTGGATGCAGGTGCTGGTGAAAATGGCCACCTCCTGGGGCCACAAAGCAGTCCGGGATATGTAATCCCTTCAAAGTTTCTAGCATGTCCTGCGCCGCGAAGTGCCCCCACGCGCTTTATAGCGCTCGTTGGTCTGGTCAAGTGGATGCAGGTGCTGGTGAAAATGGCAGCCTCCTGGGGCCACAAAGCAGTCTGGAATATGTAGTCCCTTCAAAGTTTCTAGCGCGTCCCCCTAAGTAACATTCCCAATGAGTGTATTTTGGTATTGTGATGACTCATGTCAGCTATGATTAAAGGGAATGACACAATCAAGCATTCAATGTAATTCATCACACATATAATATGCCAAGGGTCTGTGACTTGTTAGTACAGTGCTTGACGTACATGCACATTCCAAGTTGATTGGCTGTGATCCACCTAGACATTTATGTGTATTTGTCCCTGTATGTCACTCTCTTGCTAATACATGTGGGTGGCACTAAGAAATATGTTACCAGTACTCACATCTGATATTGTCATTCAGACACAAACCTACCATTGTATGTAATTGCTAGCCTATTCCTTCCTATCCTATACACCTGTACAGCAGTCTTCAGGTATCTTTCCTGGATTGCTAGAGGCATAAGTCAAGCCAACAGATTTGTGTGATATGTGTGTGACAATGTAAAACATTTTTGGGCAAAAGGTGTTACAAAATGGCCCAATGCCTGACATGCGCCAAAATGAGTTTCTGCTGCTTAGATAGTTGCCTTATTGGGCCATATTAGCGTAAGATATTTGACACTAGTGTGGAACAAGGATGCACTAGGCCCTCTTAAATCAGGACCTTTGTTCCAAACTTGGTCACAACTGTTGCAGTTTAGTCATGCTCTCATAGATATGGGCAAGTTACAATTGGTATGTGATGCTGTTAAAGAGTATGCCATGTACATTCTGAGTTTACATGATTTTATTGATTTATTTACATGGTGATTCTTGGAGTACAGTTCTATGTGAAGAGGTTTTGTACTATTAGTTCGCTTCTGCATACTCCTGCAGCAGTGCTTTGTTGTTCCCCCTCCTCCAGTTGTACACCATTGTTGTCAACCTCCTCATTAGGGACATCTACTTGTTCATCCCAGGGTATATATATGTGTAGACAAATGTTGGCACACACAAAGATTATTTTGCAGACAAGGGGTAGTGCATATAACTGTCCTCCTTCTGTGAGATGTAGGCACCTGAACCTTGATTTAAGGAGGCCAAATGTCCGCTCCACGACATTTCTGATACTTATGTAAGCTTCAATGTATGACCGCCGTGCATCCCTTGCTGGATTTCCAAAAGGTGTCATGACCCACTGCTGGATGCCGTAACCTTAGTCAGCTGCAAAGAAATGTGAGAACATGTTTCAATCATGCACATTAATTAATTGCTAGGTGCCATGGCCTGTATTTGTTTTGAGTGGAGTGGTGTATCAGACTTACATCTGGTATTGTGTGTGTTCCTGTGTGGATGGATGGTTGGATTGGTCTACGGTGGTTCACTTTCCGATCATGGGTTGTGGCTTTGGTACATGCGTTGTGGCTTAGGTACATGGTGAGTATGCTTTGAACTTTTGCCAGACAGTTCACCCATGCCAAATGTGTGTGGTGTTCTCTATATCTGAGCCAGGGGACTCAATTTACAAGGCCCTAGCACCTCCTAGCACAACATACACCTAATTTGGACATTATTGTGGGCCATCTAGCAAAATGATCACAGCGCTATGTTTACAAAGTGGCATTACCCATGCAGTGCAACACTTAGTGTACCTTTGTGCCACATTTTGCCTTTGCAAACCATCATGTATGCACGGGGTGTATTCCCCCATTGGGCCAAAGCTAAAATGGTGCAGAGGAATATAAGAGGTTCCCATGCATAATGTTTATCTGATACTTTTGACGCCTGCACAGTACAGGCGTAAGTATGGGGCACACCATTGCTTTAAGTGTGGCCCTAAGTACTGTGCAGGTTTTACACCATACATTTGGCATTTATCCCACACAGTCCATCAATGGCATCCATCTAGTTGACACTATTGTACCTACTCTGTTCCATGGTGCATGATATATTGTCTACAGCACACACAGGTTGGGTGTAGGGGGCGCTAAGATGCACAAGTAAAGTAGCACTGCTTTAGATGCTGCCCAACTTTTCTGATATGTGGCTCTTAGTGTCTTCACTGTAGACCTGCAGAAGAGTGATGGAGTGATCGACATGTGTACCTATTTTGTGTATTGTATGCCATGTAACAGGTGTAGGGCCCTGTGTGGTGCATGTGAATCCCACTCCTTTGCCCTTGAAATACCTCCCTTGCACAAAGTATTGTTGTTGGCAATTGCTGGCTGGACTATGTATGTGCATGAGATTCATATGGCCAATGTGAGACAATTATATGGGATGTGTTGTGATGTATGCAAGATTTTTTAGACAGCTGTAGGACAGGACAGGGCATGGTGTGCTTTTCTGCACTGCATCAGGGGTCCAGCTCTGCTAATTTCCATGTATGCTCATTCATGTGCATTTCTGGTCTCTCCCTGCACATTGTCAGTAGCACATCTGCCGCAGTCCGTTGTTGGTACCCTTGTATCATGGTTTGGAAATGTGGTATTTACAGCTATGTTTGTTGGTGTGCTGTGAGGTGTCCATTCCTGCACATGATCTTTCATTGATAGTGATGTTTTTCAATTTGTGCTGCACTATGCACCACAAAAGGGAAAGTTGTTCATGAGTACACCTATAATATTTTGCTAATATGTAGATGGTGATGGGACCACTCAGGTGGCAATAGATGTCAGTGCTACCTGAGATTTCTACTGCATAAGAAATGAGGGGCAGTGCCAATATATGAGTAGTTTGAATGACCAATGCAATTCACATAGCAGAGTGATTCCTTGGTAAGTGTAATGTGTGAAGGATCTGTGTTTTGTTTTGAACCTGTGAACACATGCAGTTGTTTGAGTCCAGCTTTTGTATTTCTAGGCGACATTGCTCCACCTCTCCGTCCGGTGATGTGTCAGTCAGGTGGTGCCAGGGACTTGTAAACATGGGTGTCTGTGAGGGTGATGTGCATTGCATGCAGTGTAGTGTGGCATATGGCATATGGCATATGGATTGTAGTCTATACATCTGTGTTTCCCTGTCCATGTGTGTTTGGTGTTGTATTTGTATTGTTTGTACTACAGGTTTGATGTGTTGTGTGTGTTATGATTTGTTTGGGATCTTAACTACGAGTAGGCCATTGCCATGTTGTCCATCCTGCAATTGTTGGTTTATAGTGGAGTGCCTGAAGATGTAAACATTGTGGATGTTTCCAGGATATTTTCCAAGGATGTTTGTGATGATTCCACGGTGGTCCATGATAGCCTGTATATTAATGAAGTGGGTATGTTTGTGGTTCCTGTTCCTGTAGAGGTGTTTGATTGCTGCAGGAGGTACAAGTTGGAAATGGGTGCAGTCCATTACACCCAGCACATGCAGGAAGCCAGCAATTTGGTAAAAATCTTGCTTGGTCTACTGCAGCAGTTCCTGGGTGTTGAGGATCCAGATGTGGTGGGGTTTGAGTCTGATGATGGCATTCAAGACCTTTTTAAGGAAGGCAGAGAGAGATGATGGGGAGGTCCCTCCCACTTGTGCCGCAGTCATCTGGAATGAACCTGATGCCAGGAAGTGGAGGACAGCCAAAAGTTTGGTCATGGGTGGAATTGCTGTGTGACACTGCACTCTTGTTGTGACATCTGGCGCAATGTGGTGGAGCAGGCGTACAATGGACTCCTGCTTCAGACAGTAAAGTCTGATAGCTTCTTCTTCCCTAAGTGCCAGGATGATTTTATTACAGTGGTATCCTCACTGTCATCTTCTATGGGTGCTGAGCTGTAGGAGTAACACTTCCATGGTGTTCAGTTACTTTCCAATGGTCCTTGTGTGTGTTTCCCTTATGTAATAGTGTGTGGGCCTCCTTTTAATGCTTGGTTTGACCAGGATAAACATTTTGATGCTAATTGGACTAAGTGCCATTTTTTGGATACGATCCTTTCTGTGCATCATTTTTACGTTGGGTTCTAAATTTGGCGTTAGCTGCCTAGCGTCATCTTTTGGGAGGGGAACACCTACCTTGCATATCATTGTCATTAAACGACACAAGGTGAGGTGGGTCTCCCACAAAATGACGCTAAGTGAGATATTTTGACGCTAGACTGCTCTAGCATCAAAACATAAATATGCCATTAAGTAGGCACGGCTTTTACATAAACAAAATGGTGCAAATGTGGCACTAATATCTCAAATAATATTCATAAACCAATTCTTACAAAAATATACAAATTTAAAACAATTATTGCCACAGAATACCAAAAAAGAAAATGTGTATGAGAAAAGGTTCACAAGCACTTTCTTTTTTGGTATTCTGGGGCAATAATTGTTTTAAATTTTGAAATTGAAGATAAGAAATAAATTGTATATTTTTATAAGAATTGGTTTATGAATATTATTTGAGATGTTGAATGTTGTTCTGTGCTGCATGCATATGTTGCCATTTATATGCTAACAAAAAAAAATGTTGTGAGTAAAAAAGAAAAATATATATTTTTTCCAGTTTGGACCATTGTAGTTATGTGTTATGATTCACCCAGGTCCTTTTGGTTACTAGTGGGCTACCCTCTGTGTATTATAATGGCAGACCCACTAATAGCATTTAATTTACAAGCCCTGGGAGTATAGTATACCACGTTATTAGGGCCTTGTGATAAAATTAAGTATGCAATCAATTGTACCGCAATTTTACCATGTTCAAAGGAGAAAGCTCAAGAAATGTATCACTGTTGAGGAGCCCTAGCACCAACAAAAATGAATTCAGAAAAATAGGAGAGACGATGTTGGAAAACTGGGTTGATTGCAGAAGCCCCCTAACATTTTGCCCCCATGTTCACTCATGCTGGTGTTTTCCTGACTCTGGTTGTGCCCTGGGCACTCCTAAACAGTCACAGGGTCTGTACTCTGATTGAAATGATTATTCAAATTAGGCTAAATATAATTGGCTGTGTCAGCTTACCTGTAAGTCCCTAGTATATGGTAAAGCACGTGGGATGAGGGATCCCAGCATAGGTAATGCACATGTAAGTGCATTGCTGTGGTACCCAGGGTCATTTTAAAGGCAGGCCTGCCTTGCTGGCTGCTTTAAGTTAAAGTTAACCCCAAATTCGACTTTCTAATTAGAAGTACTTAAACTACCATCATTTTACATATGTCTCCCCTAAGTGCCTCTGTGGCTGGGTGTTATGTAACTATAAGCAGGGACTTTATCAAAGATGTTTTATAAACCCTGGTGATGGAAAAATAGCCAAATTTGTTTCCCTCACTGTAGTGAATGGACTCCTTAGGCTAACATGGGGGGACTTTATTTTTAATTAATAAAGTCTCAAAAGGATTTAGATATTGGTATCAAACTTATTGTTATAATAAATCCAACAATATGCCACTGTTGACTTTAATATAACTAATTCAGGGAAACAGTTTTAGAACTCTACCTGAAAGGTTACCAGTTTCAGCTCTGTAAAGCCCTTCTCTGATTGGCCAGCCTCTAGCAGCCTGGCTAGTCTGCCTTGATGAGGTGTGAAGTGGCCAGGGCTGAATACAAAGGAAGTGCCTAGAGGAGGAGATTTGACTCAGGAGATGGTGAAGCAGGGTGGGGCGAGAACAGCCAAACTGGACTTCAAAGGAGGGAAGGACCTCCCCCATTTCCTGCAACCCCAGACAACTATGTGCCCCCCTGATTAGATTAGGATAGGACTGGAGAGGGTTTTTTTTTTAAGGGAGCGTAGCCACACCAGTGGGTGGACTAAGCCAGACCTAACCTCCAAGATTGAATTTCTGCCTTTTTGGATTTTGGGAGAATATTGTTCCCTGGGATTGATTTTTGCCACACTTCCCAGGAAGTGGTCACTCAAGATGGTGGTGGCCTGTACATGATTGGTCAAGAGGGCCCCCTGCTTTCCACCCCAGAAGCAAGGATAAAATTGGCAGAGCTACACCCCCACCTCAGATCCCTACCAGGAACAAGAAAAGAAGAAGAAGGACTGCCCTGCTGGACCCCTGACCTGCACAAGGACACTGTACTCTGAAGGAAAGCACCAGCTCCACAATTGGACTTCACCACAAAAAGGTCTTTGCATGGCTTCAAATGGTTTACGAAGGGACTCCCTGTTTACTACAGGTAGAAAATAGCTAACCAGAGTCCCCTGCATCAAAGCTTGAAGAAACGGACCAGCTGGCCACTGTCCAGTGGTCATTTTTAGGTTTGAGCCAAGTGCACTTTGGGAGTTGGAGTCCTAACCCTCAAGGAGAAAGTCTGAGCTTCTGGAACCTTGGGGTGAGCCATGGAGTTCTAAAGGACCTTCAAAGACCTTCTGGAAGAAGATCCAGAAGTATGGAGAAGATCGGAGAACTTTGGAAAAAAGCTCCATAAAGGGAATGACCCGACGTTGTGAGTCAAGCCGGCTTATGTCGACCGCAACCCAGCCTGACTTGCAGGTTTGTTCTGCTGAAAAGCTCCGGAGCTCAAGACTTCCAGGATTTCACCAGGGGCTCCTGGAAAGGAAATGAAACAATGGTGACTGAAAATCGGCTTGCTGTGGAGGGTCGTCAGATGTTGGAGAGAAAAAGCTACAAAAAAGTAACAAAGTCCGAACATAAAAAGTTGACCGGGACTTCCCACACAGTGTATCTGAGGAGGGCTCCGGAGACGTCGGGTCCACTTTCAAGTTCGGCCCAGACGAAGATTTCCATCATGAAAAATCATCTAAGTCCAAAGGTAGAATTCTTCATCTAGGTCTCCTGAGACGTGTATCTGAAGAGGGCTCCAGGGAGGTCGGATCCGAATTGTGACTTTGTCCCAGTGAATAGACTAAGAGGTTCATTACAAACCCAGCGGTAAAAACCGCCTACCGCCGCGGCAACGGCTGCCAAAAGACCATCGCCGCTGCTACTAGCCATCAGCCGGATTTTGACCACAGCTGGATTTCTGCCAGTATGATGGCGGAAATCCGACTGTGGCCATGCTGGCGGATGGTGGTAAGGTGGCGCTGCTGCCCCTGCAGAACGTATCATGCCCCATGATACGGTCTGGCGGTGTTCTGCCTCCACTACCAGCCCCACCACCTCCAGTGGGCAACCATCCGAAGGTGCAGGGGATGGGCAGGAGCCATCCCCCCAGCAGCACCACCACTTCCAGTGAGCAGCCATCCGAGGTTGCAGGGGCTGGGCAGGAGCCTCCCCGCACCACCACCACCTCCACTGAGCAGCCGTCAACCCCAGCGGACGGGTATGTAATCCTGCCTGCATGGGCTGCTGTGCGGCCTGCCCCCTGCAAATCCAGTGGATTTGACACCCACCCGAGAGACTGTGACCTTGCTCTCCCCAGGACCAAGAGCAGAGGGCACGAGGGCCCCTCCAGAACCAGTGGGTAGGACACCCACATGCCTAAGACTTCCCAGGGTCATGAGCACAGGGCACAAGGCCCCCTCCAGAACCAGTGGGTAAGACACCCACATACCCAAGACTCCCCAGGATCAAGAGCACAGGGCACGAGGCCCCCTCCAGAACTAGTGGGCAAGTTACCAACTCGAGTGACTGTGGCCTTGCACTCCCCAGGACCAAGCACATGGCATGTTGCCCCCTCCAGAGAAAGTGGGCAAGTCACCCATTTGAGAGACTGTGGCCTTGCACTCCCCAGGACCAAGCACAGGGCATGTTGCCCCCTCCAGAGCAAGTGGGCAAGTCACCACTTGAGAGACTGTGGCCTTGCACTCCCCAGGACCAAGCTCAGGGCATGTTGCCCCCTCCAAGAACCAGTGGTCTTGATCCGTCTCTGGCTGAGGTGCTCTCCCGTCCCCCTGAGGTGCCTGCGTATTTACCAACTGATGCCCCTGCAGTGTTCTCTCCATGTTGAGGCAGGTGACATGTGTGGCCTTGGACATTGGCCTGTGGCCATGTAGCCTACGAACATTGTGGACTGGGCTGTGTCCCTTTTTCTGTACGTATGTATATATCTATTATCCTGCCTAACTTACTTTTCTTAATGTGTTGATCTCATTACATTCACTTTTTCAAAATCATTTTGTCCTCGCATCATTCATCCGAGTTACGGGGTAAAAATGTTTTAGTAATGCAGCTGATTGTGTGTATGGTGTTGGGGGGGTGTGGTGCGTGTGTGTGTCACTCTCTTTTTCCTCCCTCCCTCCCTTGTGTGCTAAGCATCTCTACTCACCGTCGTCGTCTTCGCCGGCATTGGTGTTCGTGGTGTAGCAGCACGAAGAAGATCATGGGGAAGACATGCAGTTCCGGCTCCATGGCAGCATGGTTATTCCCTGTGCCTCCAATGGTGAGTCCTTTCCCTTCTGAACTCAGTTTCTGCCAGGCTTTTGATGTCGTTGTTACCACCCCGGAAAAGGTGACGGATTGCAGTGTCTTAATATGGTGGGCGGAACATTGACTTCTGCCAGGCTGTAGGCGGCTCTCACCGTGGCGGCTGTTGTTTTTGCCCTGGTGGTCAGTGTGGTACATTGGCTGTCTATCACAGATCTTTCTGCTATGGTCATAATTTGGTGGTAGTTACCGCCAGAATGTTGGCGGTATTACCGCCACTTTAACAGCAACCTCCAGGGTTGTAATGAGGGCCTTAGTCTTTGCCTTCAGAATACTTTGCTTACACTAAAGGAATTGGTGGATTTGCGACCTAGTAAGGTGGATCATTGTATTTGATCCAATTTTAGTATAGTACTTCCCCTGCATCTTAGCAGCAAAGTCAGTTCTCCTGTCCCATGGTTTACACATGTGGTCCTAGCTCATTAGAAGAACTGAAAATGTTTGCAGCGTGTTTGCCACACGCATTATTTAATAGCAGACAAACTGGGATTGAAGGAAGCTTCTAGAATCCACCATAGGGCCTGTAAATCTGCCTGTGCTGCTTATTACTGAAATCATTTCTACAACCAGTAATTCCCGGAAAGAAGTATTTCAGACTGGGAAATCCTTTATTGGATCCCTATAATATAGCAATTCAACCATCCTTATCTCAAAAGGATTGCAATGGAATGGTGCAATTCCTCTGTAATAAAGTAACTACCATCTATTCCACCTTTGGTTGTTTAGCCATCCTAGATTATTCTACTACTACAATTAGTAGCCCTACAGAGAGACTGACTTTCTTTCAGCCTTTAGAAACCACGTATTTACTGTCCCTATTAAAGGCTACTAAATCAGGTTCCCCATCTGAGCTTTTCCAACTGGAGAAGTTAGACACAGTGAGTGATGCACTCTCCCCAGTTTTAATTGATCTGCTGAATACTTCCTCAGCTTGCAGCAAGGTACCAAAGGCATGAAGCATGCTATGATACTACCACTATTCAAATAACCTAAGTTAGAGCTATCTGACTACACCAAATACAGCCCTATTTTATTTCTTTACTTCCTCTCTGTATCAAGATCCTTGAGATGCACATTAAAGGCCAGCTCTCTGCATTCCTAGAACCCCAATACCTACTGTATCCTTCCCAATCTGGATTCCATATGGAGCACAGCACTGAAACAGTGTTGCTTGGTTACACTGAACACCCCAGATGGGAGTTGGATAGAGAGGAACCTGCTGCTCTGATTCTCTTTGTTTAAAATGCCACATTCAACACTGTTTCATTTAGTGTGCTCCTCAATACAGTAACATGTATCAGGGGCCAAGGACTAGCTTCATCCTGATTTTGCCATTTTTAAAAGAGCGCTCATTTCAGTTAATTGCAAAACCTTATGAATCTGTAAAGTCTGCCTCCTGGAGGTCCCCAAGTGTTTGCCTTGTGGTCTACACTATTTAATAGAAATGTTTGTCAGCTGGCAGATATAGTAGACAAACATCACCTATCCCTTTACTGCTATGTAGTTGATATGCAAATTATGGTATCACTCTCAACCATTTACAAAAGCACCACTCTTAGTTATACACATTGTCTCAACGATGTAGTGGACTGGATGCGACTCGACTTCTTGAATTAAATTGTAACAAGATGGAGTTGTTAATGCTGGGAAATAAACCCCAGTTGTGGTGACCCCATTGTTGGCCAGAGGAGCTAGGTATGTGCTCCACACCTAGTTAGGTGATTAAGGACTTGGGGCCAGATGTAGGTAGTAAAAAAATTGCGAGTCAGAAATTGCGAGTCGTTGCGACTTGCAATTTCTGACTCGCAAAATGGTATCCAACAAGATAAAGCGACTTCAATTTGCGACTCGCAAATGAAGTCGCACCGCAGATTGCGAGTCCGCTGTTTGCGAGGTCGCAAAAACCAACACGCAAATTGCGAGAGGGTGTCGCAAATTGTGACTGTGCCGCAAAATGAATGCAGGTGCAGCAGAACACTGTGGAAAACACTTCCTGGCTCTTGATGATGACATCACAGCCAGGAAGTTTACTAATACACCTGGGAGGAGGGAGGACCACACCCATTTTCAACTGCTGAACAGCCAACAGGACGAACAACAGCTAAAATGGCAGAAACATCCAGGAAGAGAAAGCTCAAATTTGCAGAGAAGAACTGGAGGTGCTGATGGAGGAATGCTGCCAGCACCATGAACAACTCTTTGGGAGAGCAGCCCTCAGTGTGCCAGAGCAGGAAAAAAGGAGGATTTGGAGTGAAATTCAGGACAAAGTAAACTCAATGGGTGTGAGCCACAGGAGTATTGAGGAGCTAAAGAAAAGGTGGTAAGACCTGTGCTCCCGGACCAAGGAGAGGGTGGCAGAGCGGCTCCGGGAGATGAGGGGCACTGGAGGAGGACCATCTACCATACCACCACCCACACCCTTGGAGGAAAGAGTGGAGGAGACCCTGGAGCCAGAGGCAGTGTCCGGGATAGGAGAGCTGGACACGTCAGCGCCAGGACCATCAACCAGTGAGTACCATGAGACATGCATGTACACCCATATCTGCCATACCCCCACCCACCTAGTACACAGCAGCATGCACAACCAACAATAGCTCCATTTCAGAGTAGCAACCACCTGCATGGTGCATTATGGGCAATGTAGTCAAGTAGGCAGCTGATAGGCAACAGTTTATTAGGAAGCATATAACAGATGGTAGATACTGACAGTGTGTTCCCTATGTCCCACAGGTCTCCCACATTACACCACCTCCAGCCACACCGTCCAGGGTCCAAAGGTCAGACACCAGCCAGCACAGGACCCAGGAGCAGCCACCACAGGGACCTGCACCACCCAACCACAGTCCCCTCCAGATGCACCAGTGGCCATACTGGAGAGTGAGGCAACACCCGGTCCCAGCCACAGTGCCAGCGTACAGGACACAGAACCACCACCGCGTCGCAGGCGACGTCTCAATGTCCCTCCAGTGCCACAGGGTGAAGTAGGGGACGCCTCCATGTCCGCCGCCGAGGCTGCACTCCTCCATGGTCAGCGCCTACAGACAAGGGGAATTAGAATTATTGCAGGGGCCATGCATTGCATGGAACGCAACCAGACCACAGGGCTGCAACAGGTCCACACTGAGCTGCAACATCTAAACAGCAATGTTGGTGACCTTGCGCTCTCAATAAGACAACTGGTGGCTGAACTTGTCACCGAGAGAGAGGGTGCAAGGCGCCGTGACCGCCAGCTCATCCACCGCCTGGACCGCATGGCTGCCTCCATCGTCCGGCTGGCTGTAAACACCACTGGGCTGTCACGCCGCACAGTCAGCCTACAGGTGGACATGGGCCACTTTGCCAGCGATGTGGCACGTGGGCTGGGACGCATTAGCCACGCAGTCGATCTGATGGAGGCACAACAGGTGGCTAGGGGCGCGGCAGACACGCCGCAAGACAGTGAGGAGGGCTCTACCATAAGCAGTGCTTCAGCCACAGACACCAGGCTGTTGCGTAGTGGAAGAGCACGGCAGGGCACTGCAGACGCTCCAGGAACCAGCCATGCTGGGCGGACACGGCGTAGGGTGTGAGCTACGCACTGACATAGACTGGAGGCACTTAAGGTTAATGTGTCCTCATAGCAGGTGGGCTTTTACAGCCCCTGATCAGTAGTTACTGTAAATAGTTTATTGGTTCACATCATTAAAGTTCTTGTTTGTTTCACTTCACACCTGGACTCTTTGTGTGTGACATTCGTGTGTGTGGTGACAGTTACCATGTACATTCCAAAGTATTGTCTGCCTTGATTTGCAATGCTTCTGTCCCCATGATGGCGATGTGGTTGCTCTTGCTCGTCATCCTCCGAATCTGGGTCTTCTGGCGTGAGAGGTAGCCCACGTCTGGTGGCAATGTTGTGCAGTATAGCGCATGCGCCAACAATCTTGAATGCTGTTATTGGGGCATACTGGAGGAGGCATCTGAATCTTGACTTCAACAATCCAACAGTCTTCTCTATAATATTTCAGGTCCTCCTATGTGCACTGTTGTATCGCCTCTCTGTCTCATTGCTGGGTGTTGAGTACGGGGTAAGTATCCATGGTCGTAGTGCATATTCACTGTCACCTGTTTGGCACAAAATGTGCAATGTTAGCTGGGCATAGATGGGTGCCACATTGACCTGTGTGTATGTCTGCAAGGTGTATTCAGCTATACCTAGGAGGTATCCATCTCCAAACTTGCCACGTTCTAGGCGTTGGTGTATCCCACTGTGCCTGAAAATGTAGGAGTCATGTGTACTCCCTGGAAATTTGGCAACCATGTCAGTTATAACATAATGGGCCTCACATACCACCTGGATGTTCAGTGAGTGGGCACACTTCCGGTTGGGGAACAGATATTCCAGATTTGCAGGAGGGCATATTTGTATATGTGTCCCGTCTACTCACCCTATTACATGCGGGAAGTTGGCAATCCTGTAGAATTCCAAATTGGTGCTGTTGAATTCTGCCTCATTCCTGGGTAGGTGTATGTGTCTGGACATGTGTGTGAGTATGGCATCTAGGAATGATCTGAAGAACTGTGAGAGTGCACTCTGGGATACCCCACCTGCCACGGCAATGACCCGCTGATAGCTACCCGAGGCCAAGAGGTGCAGTGATCATAGCACTTGCATAGGTGTGGGGATGGCGCTACCGCGCACAGTCTGGCGTTGAAGCTGCGGATTGAGTAAATCTATTAAATCTAGTATTGCTGCACTGCTAAGTCTGTATTTATCATATATCTCCTCCTCAGTTTGTTGGAAAAGTGTCTGTTTGGTTCTGTATATCTTCCCATTGGATAATTACTGGGCCATATGTGTGCCATCTTAAACTATATTGATGCTGTGACAGATGTTGTTTTAGAGCATACTTATTCTCTACCCACTCTTGCAATGTGCGACTGTGGTCAGACTCAAAATCAGAGGAGGTATGTTGTATGCCTTCCAGTGATCATTTACAAGGTTTGGGCACTTGGTCACATTTCCAGCATCAAAGTCATAATCCATGTGATTGTGATGTGTGGAAAATACAATCATAATGTGCACAAGTCAGATATTCTATTTTCACCCTGATCTGGTTTGATAACTTTCTCAAAATCATCACTGTTGCTCTGAGCAGGCGTTAAAAGGAGGTACACCATTGACATTTTTGACACTAGTCCTGCAAAGTACATCAATAGCATCAAAAATGTTGATGCTATTTCCCCTACTCTGTGCCATGTTGCACTGTATATTAAATAAGACACACACACATATGGTGGCGGTAGGGGGTCACTAAGGGTGCTAGAAAAATGGCCCTCAATTTGATGCAGTGCCACTTTTGTTAAATATGCCTCTTAGTTTCGTTTTCACCAAACGCTAGGATTTGCGGCCTGGACCCATTCAAACATAAGAAATTTTTGTTCAGTCATTGAAATACTTGGTTTAGGTAGGAGGTCAGGTAGGAATGAATTTTTGACTGATTGATTGTGTACACTTGCACTTTTGTCACAATTAAAGTAAAAGCAGGAGGAGTTTGTATTAAGTGTAGTTTCTAATAAAGCTGGGCCAGTTCACATAATTGATGCAATAATACCTATTAACCACTCATAATTTGTAGATACCCAACCTATGTAACTACGCCCATTTCTGCAGTGCACTCAACAGTAGTTTTGGGCCTCTCCCTACCACTCGGACTTATGGTTGCTGAGTACATATTAACGAAAAATGCATACTTGCCTAACACAGCCCACAGGCTGACAGCACCTCCCCAAGCTGTGTGACATCATCAGATTTGTATTATCAAGAATATGGTTCCAACAGAATGCCAAAAGACGTTTTACATCACTCAAAGCACTATCAGGGTCTGATTTAAAGCAGGATGGAAATACAACATCCTGTGACTTTTAGAGAAAACTGATTTGTGCCACGGCATTGAGACATATTCCGCTTGAACGAGTCTCCTGCCAGTATTTCCTTTGACTTTTGCACACAAGGTATGCTCTGTCGAAATGTTTTCACACGAAATCAGTAAAGTGATTTTTCATGCAATTGGTGTATTGCCCCATCATTTTCACAAAAGTATGCATACAACATGAATGAAATATTTTGTGATTTCTCTCATTCCTACTAGTTCCCCTCGCTTATCAAGTGTGATGTCAATGCAGAGAAAAGTCTTGAAATGAAATGCAAAAGTGCGTTCATTACATTTGGAAGGAGTCGCCCTTGTTGTAAGAAGGAGCAATAGAGTGAGCGAAAGTGAAAGATAAAGGGCTATTGAATACAGGGTTCTGGACAATATTAATAGAGATAACTCAAAACCTAATATTTTATCTCTCATAATCTTAGGTCTCCTGCATCTCCCCATACTTACACGCATGTTCGTGTCTTCAGAATGCTAGTGAGAAACTTAAAGTTTGAAAATGTCGTATTATAGCGAAGGACGCATGCTAAAATTCGTATTTAAAATATTTAAAATGTACAAATCAAAGAATAAAATATCAGCCAGAGAAGCGCAACTTAACACAAACAACTGCTGCTGCTCTAATTAAATTGAACTTTCCTGGAGGCTCTGTGGGGCCCATATATCTTTCATTTGTACTGGGATAATGCAATTGCGCTTCAGATGGGCATAAAATCAACCTCCTGCCCCACCACAAATGCTCCAACCTATTTGTTTTTGTCAATTTGTGCTGACAGTAATTGCATTCTTGTTACACCTGGGGACATTCAACAGTTAAAGTCCTGACAATGCCAGATTTATAAGATCCATTAAACCATACTGCCAGTATCAACCACTACTGAAAGAATAGTATAAATCGAAGCTGCCCAAGAAATGCCAAGCCCTCTGACCTTTAGCATCATTGGATTGATCTGGCTCCAGGGCCCGATCCTTGCTGCCTTCGATTTCTCTCAGTAAGTGCATCAGTGGTATGAAGCGATTTTCCGATGAAGTATTCAAACATCGACTGCACAGCTAAGTTAAGCCAGACACTTGTGTAGGTTCAGAAAAACAGCTTGATCTAGTCAGATTTTCAAACATTGCCAGACAGCTGCATCTGAAAATAAAAGGCTGTCATTTGGAATATTGCACAGTGAAGTATGTGCTTCGGGTCATTCTAAAGATAATGTAAAGAAAGTTCCCTCTGGAAGATAATGCTAATTCGTTAGAAGAATTATGTTGCAAAAACAATACTATAGGGTAGATTTAAGAGCTCCTGGTGCCTCCTTGTGCCGTCATTTTGTAACCCTTTGAGCCATATTATGCCTGTGCCAGGCATATTGCATGCAAAAGGGTTTTTTCACGTATTTTTGGGACCGAAGCAATGGCAGGAATCCAAGAGAATTCTTTGGGTCAGTTTTTTCGGCACTTTTAAAGCCAACATTTTTGCCGCTTATACTTCAACGCTCCGAATTAGCGGAAAAAATGTTGATGCTAGTTTCCCTAACTACTGCCATGGTGCACTATATCTTACATACGGCACACACATGGTGGCTTTACGGGGAGCTAAGGGGTGCAAGAAAGGTAGCACAGCACTGGGTGCAGCACCACTTTTCTTAAATCTGGCCCTATGTCTATTGCAACATTACAGGCAGGGATGGTTATATAAGAACACTCAAAATGAAGACAAGGACAGAAGGTGTTTGATTGTAGTTATCTATTTACTTTTGTGGATATCGTTAAGGACAACTTCAAATCACCCACAAACCGAATGCATGTGTGAGCACACATGGGAAGGCCAACCACATCCACATTGTCTTCCTTGAGCTGAGTTTTTCGAATGCACGTGGTCATTGAAGACTGAAAGACTGCTGTAGCTCAGTCATTATGGTTAGATTTCTCTGTCAATCATAATGAAGAAATGTCTAGGTTGAATCCAG
Organism: Pleurodeles waltl; assembly: GCF_031143425.1. Classification (NCBI taxonomy): domain Eukaryota; kingdom Metazoa; phylum Chordata; class Amphibia; order Caudata; family Salamandridae; genus Pleurodeles; species Pleurodeles waltl. Next base: position 958,407,297 of record NC_090447.1, on the reverse strand, counting down.
TCTTCTTACAATGAAGAAAAACTTACACCTGACCTTGAAAAAAATGACTCAAAACTACTCTGATCGATTCCCATGACCCTTCTGCTTTTACGTTGAACGGATGTTTCTAAGTGAGAGTTTATGTTCTATTTCTGCCCCGAAGTCTTTATGAATGCCTGTCCTTGCCTATGTGAGCCTCAAGTTAACCTTGCTCTACGTAAAACGTTCCGGCACAACTCGTGGATAATACAACCACATAAAATACATGCATAAACACTTAGATGCATGAATACATAAATGCAATAAAATCAGTGCACGATCACCTTGTAGCACAGACTTATTATTCAAAATATTAGAATTTAATCAGTCGAACCATCTGTGAATAATACGGGAATAGTAATACAAATATTATCACTATTAATAATAGTAATAATAGCAAAGAGAATGCTAATAATAATAGTAATAAGAAGAATTAGATTATTCCTAGTATATCCAAAATAACAATAATAATCAGAATAACAATAATATTAATCAGAATAACAGTAACAATAATAACAATAACAACGCCAATAATAGTAATAATAATAATAATAGAAATACAGTTATGGTGATGATAATAATAATAATAATAATAATAATAATAATAATAATAATAATAATAATAATAAAATTTTACTGAAAACTGATGTGGGCCACTAAAAAAAAGTGTCTGGACCGGCTTTTCTTTTACCATTGTACCTATGGAGCTTCACTAATGACACTATGATCCTATGCAGCGATATGTGGCTGTGATTCTTATCAACTATCTGTGTTTATAACTTTGGCGCTTGAAAAAACATGGCTTATAGAAGTCAGACAAGGAGAAGTTCAGATGCCAATGTATTATTTATTACTCTTGTCGAGGGAGGGGGCAGCGTGGCACACTTGAGGCACTTCCTCTCTTGAGTCATGAGTCATGACCCTCTCAGACGCAAAACAATGCTAATAAGGAGTGTATTACACTCTGCACATTTCCATAAATGCCGTGCCTTTAAAATAGTATTTCATACTACACTTGCACTATTTCTATATAACATGTACTGTAACACATGTGCAGTGTTTGCCTTCACAATGCATCATTCCGAGTAGTGATGCTCAACGATTAATATGGTTTACAAGGAACCGCTCTTGAGGGAGGCATGGCCATTCACAGGGGCGGCAGGATTCAGATATACCGGTGTGCCCTCAGCATCACTTGAGAAATTGACTCGGCCATTCGATTGACCACTTGTGATAGGGGGATGCTGCCATGGGTGCCCAATTATATAGGTAAGGTGGTAGGATTGTGTAGTTTGAGAACTTAGCTAATAGGTAAAGAAGGATTTCGAGGGTAGGTCTATATTGAGCGTAGTCAGCCGTTATCAAAACCGACACCCACACTACCTTAGCAAGTCACTCTATATCGGTAAATACGATGGGTACCGATAAGTTCCGATGTGCACAACCTACACTGGGGAACCTGGGGCTGATCACAAGTGAAGTTCTAATGGTTGGGCGTTAACTGTTAATGGACCTGTCCTGGGCAATAATAACATGCATGATGGCTCTCCATGATATTCCCGTTACCGGGCAACATACTGTGAATGAATGATACTTGCTTTTAGCAGGAGGAACTTTGCTTCGGTTTCACTGCACGTGGTAACGGCAGGTGCAGTAAAGCCTGGAAATAGATTATACAATTTTAGCTACAAACACTAGATTGTGGCCTAAACAACTTGACTTTTTCATTAGTCATCAGGACCTTATTGTTGACTGAGGGATGGAAAGAGAAGGGGCAACTTTCCAATTTAGATTTTTTTTATTACAGACCTAAACCCTGTCAGATGAATGTAGCTGGAGCCAATGTACGCATGTGATCAATGTACAGCAAGGCCATCTAATCACCTTCATCAAAGTCAATTACATAATTTGTACATGTTGACTCAAGGTTGCTTGCCCATTTCAGTTTCATCATTCTTTGATTTGGAAAGATAATCTCGTATTTAGTCTTTCAAATGGCCAGATATTCAGCTGTTTAAATAGCATGGCTGGCTTTGTGTAGGAACCTATTTCCATTCAGCAATCGACACAGTAGCTGACTGGTTATTTCCAGACAAATGTGATTAATAGCGATTAATACTTGAACTTGCGTCCGAATAAAAAGTTTCATTTTGCTACTTGATAATAGTAATTTTTTATCGACGTGTTTCTTTAGCCGACTTCAAACTCTAGCTATTCTTGTCACAATTGGGCATTCAGACATTTTATTGCCAAGTCTGCAAGTTGAGATTCACACCACTGAGCAAAGCACTTTTCGTCTGCTGAAAAACTGTAATAAACGTCCTTCCTTCGTGGCTCGTGCGGTGCTCTGTGTCCCTCATAACAAAGCTTAATGACACGGGGATCACAGCGCCATAGACAATACCACATTTCTGTTTCACTGGTTCTTTTAATATCCATTTACAACACTTACATCACTTATATACCAGTTCTGTATATGTACCAGATGAACTCTGATATACGAATCTATCAGTAACACATTTTGATCATTTCATTATTCAGAAAGTTTTAAATGTGGCATGAAAAATTGCCCAATGGATGTCAGTGCTCCTCCTATGGCAGTGGCCATGTAATGAATAGTAGCACCGGCTCAGTGCACAGCAGAGCATTTTTTAAAATATGTTTACAGTCTAAAGCTCTTACATGTAACTGCAGTCTCTCTGAGATAATGAATGAAATGCAGACAGCACGAGTCGGAGACAGCTGCTGCACTAAAAAAACATCAGGCCACCCACCACTAAAATCCCCACTCCTACCTCTAGTGCCCCTAGCATTAGCAATAGTGGTGGGAATACTCAATAACCAATCCAAGGGTATAGCAGGGCTAACTCTGGGAAGTGCATTGGGGATGTTTTAGTTAGGGAAACAACTGAGGCTTTTTTAGTCTCTGATGGGGGCATTGAATTTGCCACCATGGCTGCTTGTCCCCTTAACATGGATAAGTACAAGCAGCAACCCTTGATAAATGGTGTTCAGGCAGAGGCCTACAGGGAAACAGGTGCCAGTATCACCATGGTGACTGAAAAACTGGTGTTCCCTGAGCAACAACTATGTGGTCATCAGTACCAAGTGACTGACACCCACACAAATACTGTGAGCCACCCCATGGCAGCTGTTGATCTCAGCTGGGGAGGGGTTACTGGTCCTAAAAAAGTTGTAGTATCCACAGACCTACCTGTATAGGGTCTACTAGGGAATGACTTGGAGAGGTGAGTTGGAAGCCCTTGCAGCAATGCTGGGTATTCCAGGGCACATCTTTGCTTTGACACGTGCTCAGGCCAAAAAGCAAAGGGAACTGGGAAACTTGGATCCTGAAAACATGGACCAAGAACTTTCTAAAACAAAGGTAGAAAGGGTAAGAAATTATCCCCTACCCCACCGTCCACTGAGGATTCCCCCTTTGAGGAGGAGGAATCCATTCCCTGAACAGAACCTACACCTCAGGAACTCAAAGCTCACACAGCTGAGCTCTTAGGTGCAGGGCGGCCTGCCAGGTAGGAGTTAAGTGTGGCTCAAAAGACTTGTCCCACACCAGAGGGTTTAAGACAGCAAACTGTTGAACAGGAGATAGGGTATGTCAGTGGCACCCACAAGGTATACTGGGAAGATAACCTCCTGGATTCAGAGCCAAGGGAACCCAAACCTGTGCCACCAGGAGATTGGTAGTACCTCTTCAATACAGAGAGTGTTTATTGACCCTTGGACAAAACATTCCCCTAGCTGGTCACCTGGTGCAAAGTAAGACTTGGGACAGACTAGCCCCTCACTTTCACTGGCCCCATATGTCTGAAGACACAAAGGAGTTTTGTCACTCATGTGTCACCTGTCAAGCCAGTGGCAAGACAGGTGGCACATCAAAGGTCCCCTTAATTCCACTTTCAGTGGTTGGGGTACTCTTTGAGAGGGTAAGAGTTGACATTATTGCCCTCCTAGACCCTCCCATAGCTTCTGGAAATAGATTTATACTGGTGGTGGTAGACCATGCCACCAGGTATCCAGAAGTCATACCTCTAAGGGCCACTACAGCTCCTGCAGTGGCCAAAGCTCTCCTGGGAATTATCTCCAGAGTGGGCTTCCCAAAAGAAGTAGTATCAGACAGAGAAAGCAACTACATATCTGCATACCTAGAAGCTATGTGGAAAGAGTGTGGTGTAACTTATAAATTCACCACCTCTTACCACCCCCAAACAAATGTGTTAGTTGAGAGGTTTACCAAAACTTTCAAAGGCATGATAATGGGAATCTCAGAAAACCTCAGGAGGAGATGGGATGTCCTATAACCTTGCCACCTTTTTGCCTATAGGGAGGTCCCTCAGAAGGGAGAGGGCTACACTTCCTTTGAGCTTCTTTTCGGGCACCCTGTTAGTGGTCCACTTGCACTTGTGAAGGAGGGTTGGGAGCAACCCATCAAGCTCCCTAAACAAGATATTGTGGACTATGTACTTGGCCTCAGATCAAGGATGGCTGAGTACATGAAAAAGGCCACTAAAAACCTTCAGGGCAGCAGGAACCGCAAAAGCAGTGGCATGACCAGAAGGCTGCTCTGACCGTTTACCAGCCAGGACAGAAAGTGTGGGTCCTGGAGCCTGTGGCTCCCAGGGCACTCCAGGACAAATGGGGTGGTCCCCACAATATAGTGGAAAAGAAGAGTGAGGTCACGTATTTAGTTGAACTAGGTACTCCTAGAAGCCCCCTCAGGGTGCTTCATGTGAACTTCCTTAAGCCCTACTATGACAGGGCTGACTTAACCGTGCTCATCGCCATTGATGAGGGACAGGAACAGGAAAGTGACCTCATCCCTGATCTCTTCTCAAATTCTGTAGCTGATTGCTCAGTTGAGGGAGTAGTTCTTGCTGTCTGCTTCTCTGAGGCCCAAGAACAAGACTGCAGAAATCTCCTAGAGAAGTTCTCTGAACTGTTTTCCCTTACACCTGGTCAGACCACATGGTGTGAACACACCATTGACACAGGGGGCAGTTTACCTGCAAAGAGTAAAATCTACAGGCAACATGACCTTGTAAGGGACTGCATCAAAGCTGAAGTGCAGAAGATGCTAGATCTAGGAGTGATTAAGCACTCTGACAGTCCCTGTGCTAGCCCAGTGGTCTTAGTCCCAAAACCACACTCTCAAAATGGGAAAAGAGAGATGAGATGCTGAGTTGATTACAGAGGGCTCAACACAGTGTCAAAAACTGATGCTCATCCTATCCCCAGGGCAGATGAGCTCATAGATACACTGGCATCTGGCAAGTATCTTTGTACTTTTGATCTTACTGCGGGCTATTGGCAGATTAAGTTATCAGAAGATGCTAAACCAAAAACTGCATTCCCAACCATTGGAGGGCACTACCAATTCACAATAATATCTTTTTGTTTGAAAAATGCACCAGCCACTTTTCAGAGGCTGGTGAATACAGTCCTGCAAAGTTTGGAAGCCTATAGTACAGCATATCTAGATTATATAGCTGTCTTTAGCTCCACCTGGGATAATCAATTGGTCCACTTCTGGAAAGTTGTGGAGGCTCAGCAAAAAGCAGGCCTCACTATCAAGTCATCAAAGTGCCAGATAGGGCAGTGGAAAGTGGTTTATCTGGGACACCTGGTAGTCGGAGAACATATTCAGCCACAACAAGAGAAAATCCAAACCGTTTGGATTGGACTCAAACTACCACACCTACCATACCCTCTACCACACAAACCCAAGTAAGAGCTTCTTGGGTCTCACTGGGTACTACAGAAGGCTCATTAAGAACTATGGCTCCATTGTAGCCCCTCTTAATGACCTCACATCTAACAAGATGCCCAGAAAGGTAATATGGACAGCCAGCTTTCAAAAAGCTTTTGATGAACTCAAACAGGCCATATGCTCTGCACCTGTTCTAAAAAGCCCTAACTACTCCAAGAAGTTCATAGTATAAACTGATGCCTCTGATGTAGGGGTTGGGGCAGTTCTCTCACACCTCAATACAGAGGTCCAGGATCAACCTGTAGCTTTTATAAGCACAAGGTTGACCCCCAGAGGAAAGGGTTGGTCAGCCATAGAGAGGGAGGCCTTTGCTGTGGTCTGGGCCCTGAAGAAGTTGAGACCATAACTATTTGGTAGTCACTTTATTGTTCAGACAGACCTCTCTTTTGTCTAAAACAAATGAAAGGAGAAAACTCTAAATTGGTAAGGTGAATGGACTATACAGTGGAACACAGACCTGGGAATAACCACTCCAATGCAGATGGACTCTCCAGATCTTTCCACTTCGACAATGAAGACTCATCTGGGCAAAGCTAGCCTTCTTGTCCTTCGTTTGGGGGGATTGTGTAGGAAAGTACCCTTTTCTTGGCATAGTTACCCTCTTATTCTGTCTGATCTCAGTGTGTTTGACTATGTTCACTGGGATCCTGCTAACTAGGTCCCCAGTGATTATACTCTCTCTCCCAAAACTCTGTATTTCTTACCACAATTTGCATACTGGTGCCCCTATGTCAGCCCCTAGTATATGGTACCCAGGTACCCAGGGCATTGGGGTTCCAAGGGATCCCTGTGGGCTGCAGAAGTCATTTTACCTCCTTTAGGGAGCCCATGCAAAGGGTTCTGCAGACCTGCCATTGCAGTCTACGTGAACTGGGTGCATGCACCTGTTTTCATGACAGGTCACTGAACCAGGTCAATGCAAGTCAACCCTATGGTAGACCAGAGGACCCTGTGTGTAAGGGCACCCCGGCACTAGTAGAGGTGCACCCACAAATACCAGATCCATTTTCTTAGACTTGGTGAATGTGGGGATGCCATTTTACATGTGTACTGGACATAGGTCACTACCTATGTCCAGCTACATAATGGTGACTCCGAACATAGGCATGTTTGGTATCAAACATGTTTGAATCATATCCCAATACTTTTGCAAGTATTTGTTGTATGATTCCATGGACTATGGGGTCTCCCTAGAGGACCGCCAGCATTGCTCCAACAGCCTTCTGAGGATTTCCAGGCAGCCCAAGCTGCTGACACCTCACAGACAGGTTTCTGCCCTCCTGTTGCTTGAGCAGCCCAGGAAGGCAGAACAAAGGATTTCCCAGTGCTTTTAATTGTTTTTCTACATCCAGATCCACATTCCTTTTAGGTTCTCTTTTTCTGCCAGCCCGCCACCCTCAAAATTCCTTTACTTTTTTTAATATAGGGTATCCTCCCACACCCCTTTGCATTACTTGTTTTAGAAGCATGTTTTTTTCTTTTTCTCATTCTCTGCATGCTCTGCCTTACATTCCCTATACCTTGCCTCAGTGCACTCTTGGTCCTGTGCCCTTGTGCCTCCATACTTCTTGCCCTTTTGACCCCAAAACATGCCCACCATTTTTCATCTTTCTTTCTGACTCCATCTCCATCTTCCATGTCGGGCTTCTATGTTCCAACCCTCCATCAAACCACCTGTTACATTTTTATTGGGAGACTCCTCATATTCTCTTCATGTTTTTGTTCTTCTGAGGAATCTGACTTGACTTCCATACACTTCCTCCTTAGTCTCCTGCCTTAATTTCTTTGAATAGCCTTGTCCCTGCACCGCCTTGCCCTGCCCTCCTTTTTTAAACTTATCTTTCTTGTCAATTTAGTTTTTAGTCACTGTTGTTCTTCTTCGAAACCAGGAGATAATTGAGATGTCTCTGGCCGGCCATATATACAAAGAGAGAGAAGATGTGCTCCTGAGTCACACTTCTTATTTACTGTTACTTCTACAGTTAGGTTGTTTCCAGCTTGTGACACTTACACTTTCCTAGGCTGACACTCAGAAACAAACCTAAGGGGCAGCTTATCTAGCTCGATTACTGAGGTGTCTTAGAGGCATTGTGCCTTCTTTTTGTGAACCAGCAATACATACACTTCATAAAAAGGACGACAAATGATTTTGTAGCAACTTCTGTAGTTCCCATTACCTGTGAAATTGTGATATGAAGCCGCTGGATGCTCACTGTCTGAACAATCAGAACCCCCCCAAAGGTGCCCTCAAAGGCAAGCCTTGAGGGTTCTGATGCCACTGCAGGGACCCCAGTGCAGTTGGGTGCAAGCAAAGATTGAACCACTATGTGCAGGGGTACCACTGGAAGACGGGCATTGTGCTGAATGTGAAAGATAGAATAGCAGTTTGAGAAGAGTTTCCCCGTCTTGCACTGCTGCACTGCTTGAAATGAGTGCAACGTTGCTTAAGAAGGTATTTTAATTAGTAGCCCATCTCTGTTGGGAATTAATTGGATCAGACCAGGACTGTGTACCTACCTTCTCAATATGGTGCCTTCTTGTGAGAAAATAGGTTGTGGGTTAACTGAGGTGTGAGCTCTGGACAAGCATCAGCCACAGTCCCCTGCAGGGTGAACCCCAAAAAGACATCAATTTAACCTGTGCTTAACCCTGGGTAGCTTGGCACAAAAAGCAGTAAGCCGAAACTTACAGGCAATGTGTTAAGTATTTATGCAGTACACAATCAGCAACACAGTGAAAACACAACACAGTAAAAATCCCAAAACAATTTAGGTAAATAGAGATAAGTTTAATAAATCATTTGACACCAAGAGCATCAAAATCCAACTAATAGAACCAAAGTTATGATTTTGTGAAGTCCTCAGTTTTATAGGATGGCCACCTGGGCACTTTAGCTCTACAACCAAGGGTCCATGAATGGATGGAGACCTCTTGGGGGTTCAAGACTCACTCAGGCTGGGTCTAGGTGCAGGCTTGGGATGGTAGGAGCCTGCTATGTCCCTGTGGCTCAGCACATGAGACCAGCAAAACTAGTCCTTGGAGTCACTTCTGAAGTCCTGGGTGCAGGTGGTGATGCAGGACTCCACAGCAGGGCTGGCCTCTGAAAGATCCAGCAGGCTCCAGGCAGCAAAGCGGTCCTTCCATGTACAGCAGCAGTCTCGCAGAATGCACAGCAGGTCACAGCAGCAGGTAGTTCTCTGAGAGTCCTTCTGCAGGTCCAGTAGTGAACTGAGGAGTGCATCTGTGAGCCCTATGTATTTACCCTAATGCTCTGCTCCTAGATGCTGGGAGAAGTTTCCAGAAGGATTATCTGACCTTCATGAATGTTCTGCATCCCCTGCACTGGATCCTAGCTGGCTGCACTGACAATACAGAGCTGTTAAATCTATTGTGGGATGGCAGAGTCCAGCCTATTTAGTGCAAGTGGGGCTGCCCTTAGCTCTGCCCCCCCCACCCCATCAAGTCAGTTAATGATCCATTCAGGCTATGCAAAGACTTCTATTGTGTTACTGTCTGGGGTGAACTCACAAAGTTTCAATGTCAGTTACACCTAGTCATGTGAGCTAAGGCAGGCTAGAGGTACAGAGAACTAAGGGTAGGAAAACACCAACTTTTTAAAGTAACTGAAAGAAAGGGATTGGGCCCTTTTAATGTCAGCAGGGCTAGCCCACTGTATAATATGAAATGAAATGAAAGATGCCAGTACTGACCTTTCTTTATAAAAATATATATATACATGAGCACAAAATTGTATTATTATGATCACCATTTATTTTCAGCTTAGTACATGCTCTGTTCATTCATGTTTACAACACAATAATCGTACAGAAAAGACAAAACAAACCAGAATTAAAAATAACTTTTACATTTTGTATTGTGAATAGCCCACTATCCTCATAACATGACAAACCATTTTACCATATGACAACAAAACAATGAGACTAATACAAAACTCTGGTATTTCTGAGTTCTGAGGTTCAGCACCCATGAGGGGCCTTTCTCTATTCTAGATTTATTGGGAGCCCCTGTCCTATGGGCAGTGACTAGAGGGTACGAATGAATTGCTCAATACAGGGATATAACACATTTATATCACAGACAGGATTTATATATTTATATGCTAGACAGGGATGTAACCCTTTTCATATTTCCTTCTCATATTCCCTGTGTGGCAGTAAATTATTTTTGCAACATTCCCTGGATCAAAACACTGTTGATGTGTTTCAAACCCCACAATGAATTTCGGGTGATCATCAGGACACAGAACGAATGGACACTACATAAAAAAACTCAAATCAAGGGTGAGATATTCAGTGCCGTACAACAATTACAGGTGGGCTTGAAAATATCCTCAGAGCACAATTCACTCTTCAACTTGCATTTGTTTTCACTCAACCTAAAATGACTAGTCCATTCATACATCAATGGCGGTGAGCATCTGTTCTTTGGGTAACCCTAAAAGAAACAATAAACAAAATGGCACTATATAAAACAATAGTCTTGAGTGAAGGAACAAGCATAGGGGAAGAATGGTCTTGTATAGGAACACTCACTTGATTATGGAAAGCACATGTCAGCCATTGGGTTCAAGGGGGTCACCTGTGAGCAGGGCTGAACCCCTGTGGGGGGGCAATATTTTTTTATAGCTGTATGGTTTCCCTGAAGCCATGATCGCACCCTAGGGAAACCATATATATATATATATCTATATATATATATACACACACACACACACATACACACACACATATATATATACCTAGGGCCTGTAAATTAAATGCTACTAGTGGGCCTCCAGCGTTGCTTGCACCACCCACAGAAGTTCCTTTCAATCTTGTGTCAGGCCTGCTAGCACACGGCCTGCGTGCACAATTTTCTGCCACAGGGACCTGACATCTAAATCTTCTTGCCAGGCCCAGAACTCCCTTTTTACTACACGTAGGTCACCTATAAGGTAGGCCCTAGCTAGCCCTATTGGAAGGGTGCTATGTATGTAGAAGGCAGGACATGTGCCTGGTAGTGTGGCCTGTACTGGTAGTGGCAAACAGCCTATTTGGTTTCTCACTACTGCTGCCTTCTCCTAGGTCTGCATTGGAAATTCCCTGCCTTATACTGTATGTGGGGAGTATTGTCTGATTTATGAGGGGTGGCATAGGCATGTTTGGTATGGTTGTAATGGTAGTGAGAATTGCTGCTTACTGGTGTTAGTGGATTTTTTTATTTCTATTATAGAAATGCCACTTCTAGAAAGTGAGCATTCCTCTGTGCTTATGACTCTGGTGTTTTGCAGCTTGACTCCAATCCACGTCTGGGCAGAGTGACAGTTGGGCTTTGTGCATACTTTTCAGACAGCCTGTACACAGGGAGGGAGGGTGGAGGTGTCACAGAGGTGCATCTGCATTTTGAATGGTCTTCCTGGGCTGAGAGAAGGAGGAGGCAGGGCACACATGCATCTGTAAAAGGCTGTGCCCTGGCCTCACACAAAAGGCTCTTTTACCCCCAACTGATGTTTGGACCTGGGCTGGAGGAGAGAGGGGCACTCCCAGAATCAGTTGTAACTGGTTGGAACCTCCTCTCCCCTTTTTTGTTACCACACTGCAAAACTGAGTATAGGTACAGGGGATTTTTCCCCACAATTGGGAGACATTTTGAAGCGGAAACTTACCACAAGGTCCCCGTTGTGTGCAGAGGAGCGCCGGGGCCCCCTTGTTGTGCTTTGTGGCCCTAGAGTGCCCTCATCATCCCAAAACAGGTACTTGTAATGGACATATGTTTTCTAATGTTCCTGGTATGAACAATATGGACTAGTATGTTAACCTGTTTCTCCCGTATGATGTGCTGATATTCCTGTTATGGGCATTCTATGCTAATATGTTTTTATGACTTGCCATATGCTTTCTAATGTTCCTGATATGGGCATTTATGATAAGTGTATGACAATACATTTCTTTAGTAATGTGATTCCTGACTACAGCGTATGTTGCAGAATAATAAGTAACCTGTGTGTTATGTGTGACTACTGCTGGTTTCTGCAGAGTAATTGTTGTGTGATGTTCTGACAACTGCATGTGTAGCAGTGTATTACTGGCATGTTGTGTTTGGTCTAATTATGTTGTGTACAATACAGTTCATTTTTATATAACTTGGTGTGTTTCCTTTGTGGTGGGGATAGTGGTTGTCACATGTGTTGTGTGTGTTGTGCAAACGCTTTACACATTGCCTCGGGGATAGGCCTGACTGCTGGTGCCAAGCCACCAAGGGGGTGAGCAGGGGTTATCTTGGACATGTAACTCCCTTGCCCTGACTGGAGTGGGTGGGTTCTGCCTGACTTAGGTGCATACCCTTCAAAGTAATGCACATACTCCAACTGAAGTGTTTCAACTGTAGCTATTAGGCAGCAATAAAAAGGTCAACCTAACTATTGTGATTATGTTTCTGCTAGAAAAGAAAAGTAGGTTTCTATGACTAGTGCAAAGATATAAAATCTGTATTTTATGTGAATAGCTGAGTGGATTAGGAAAGCCAGCCATTACCTGTCTATAATATAAATGAAATGTATGTGCGAGGGGGGCTATGGAGCAATGAAGGCCACTTTTTCTGGGTTGTAGTGAAGGAATCTGAGGAGTAAGTGATGGGAGTGGGAGCACCAATAATGATGGTCGGACTGGGCGCCAGAGGCCCAAAAGACTGTGACGATTGGTATGTGACAAGATGAAGTAATAGTGTGGTTTTCTTGCTTCTTTGAGTGTCTTGAGAGAACGTGCTGATTAAGTGAAGAAGCGAAGGTAAGGTGACCTTTACTGTTGAACTCATCACACACACACCCACCAGCAATTTTGTAACTGTCTACGTAGGCTAGTGTTTTAGAACAACAGTTTAGCCAGTAGCAGAGATGGCGTCTTGTTGGATGACTGCTGCTCAAGCTCTAACTTGGGTTATAGAGGACAGTTCTGATGTAGGACTAGAGCCTGAGACAGCAGATACTGAGACAGCATCCGAGGAATAGGACAAGGGCGCTGACTGTAAGAGTCATTTTTAAATCGGAGGAGTCCCACCTGACAACTCCTCTTTCAGTGATTCTGAGGTATGTGATGAGGATAGTCCTGCTGTCCCTTCGCAAGCATAGTCTGTGCAGTGGGACAATACCGAGTTAATCCATCCCAGAGAACAGGTGCATGCAACAGCAAGCGCAAAGAGAGTCCTCTCTTGGGAGCTTACCAATTTAGTTCAGTCTCAAATTCCACCACCCAAATCGTATTATGCAGTCATCAAAATGATCTATAGCAAAACAACCTGGTTTTGTAAGGCAGGCACTTGCGTTTTTTGTTCCTGGGCTCGGCGGCCATATAGGCAAACCTACCAAACCCAGACATTTCTGAAACTAGACACCCGGGGAGTCCACAGAGGTGGGGCTTGTGTGGATTCCCCAAAGCATTCTTACCCAGAATACCCTGCAAAGGTGAAATGTTGAATAACAACTATTTTTTCTTGCTTTTCTGTCACACAAACTACAGGAATACACTGGGGTCCACGAAATTCATACCACCCAGTGTTTCCTCACCTGTCCTGATAAAAATGATACCCCACTTGAGTGCCTGTACCTAGTGCCGGTGTCAGGAATGGATCACCCCCCAAGGTCAACAGTTGCCCTCATGTAAGGACTAACATTGACCGTTGTGTGATCCATTCCTGACACGGGCACTACGCCTACCCACACAAGTGAGGTACCATTTTTATTGGGAGGCTTGGGGAAATGCTGGGAGGAAGGACATTCGTGGATCCTCTCATATTTCAGAACTTTCTATCACCGAAATGTGAGGGAAAAGTATTTTTTTGCTGAATTTTGAGGTTTGGAAAGGATTCTGGGTAACAGAACCTGGTGAGAGCACCACAAAATACGCCATTGTAGGTTCCCATAGGTGTCTAGTTTTCAGAAATGTCCAGGTTTGCTAGGTTTTCTTAGGTGCCAGATGAGCTAAAGGCCAAAATCCACAGCTAGTCAGTTTGCAAAAAACAGGTCCGTTTTCTTTGGGAACGTGATGTGTCCATGTTTTGTTTTGGGGCATTTACTGTCATGGGCACTAGGCCTACTCACACAAGTGAGGTACCATTTTTATTGGGAGACTTGGGAAATGCTGGGTGGAAGGAAGTTTGTGACTCCTCTCAGATTCCAAAACTTTGCAACACTGAAATCTGAGCCAAATTTTGAGGTTTACAAAGAATTCTGCGTAATAGAACCTGTTGAGAGCCCCACAAGACACCACATCCTGCATTTTTCTAGGAGTCTAGTTTAAAAAAATGCAGAGGGTCGGTAAGTTTCCCTAGGTGCAGGCTGAGCTAGAGGCCAAAATCAGGCACTTTCCAAAAACATATCAGATTTCAATTTAAAAATTTGATGTGCCCACGTTGTGTTTCCTGTCACAGGCGCTAGGCCTACCAACACACATGCAGTACCATTTCTATCGGGAGACTTATGGGAACACAGAATAGAAGAACAAGTGTTATTGCCCCTTGTCTTTCTCTACATTTTATCCTTCCAAATGTAAGACAGTGTGTAAAAAAGTCATCTATTTGAGAAATGTCCTTTAATTCACATGCTATTATGTGCACCCCGGAATTCAGAGATGTGCAAATAACCACTGCGTCTGAACACCTTATCTTGTGCCCATTCTAGAAACACAAAGGTTTCCTTGATACCTATTTTTCACTCTTTATATTTCATCAAATAAATTGCTATATGCCTGGTATACAATGAAAACCCATTTCAAGGCACAGCTCATTTATTGGCTCTGGGTACCTAGGGTTCTTGATGAACCTACAAGCCCTACATACCCCCACAACCAGAAGAGTCAGTATATTGCTTTCAAAAACCTGCCACAGCTGGAAAAAGTTATAGAAGAAAAAGTGGACAGAAGTGGCTCTTTTTATACCTCAATTTCAATATTTTGTTATTTCAGCTGTTACTTTCTGTAGGAAATACTTGAAGGACCTACACAAATACCACTTGCTGAATTTAGAATAGTGTCTACTTTTCAGAAATATTTAGCTTTACAGGATCCAGCATTTGTTTCAGACCCATTTCTGTCACTAACTGGAAGGAGGCTGAAAGCACAAAAAACAGTAAAAATGGAGTATGTCCCAGTAAAATCCTGAAATTGTGTTGAAAAATGTGGTTTTCGGATTCAAAGCTGGGAAGATGGTAATTTTAGCACTTCAAACCCTTTGTTGATGCCATTTTCAGAGAAAAAACACATACTTTCTTCTGCAGTCCTTTTTCCCCATTTTTCTGAAAAACATGAAATTCTAACTGAATTTTGGCTATTTTCTAGGTCTTCTTCAGGGAAACCCACAAACTCTAGGTACCTTTAGAATCCTTAGGATGTTGGAAAGAAATGTTGTAATTTTGGCGTGGATAGCTTATGTGGACAGAAAGTTATGAAGGTCTAAGCGCAAAGTACCCCAAATAGCCAAAAAAGGGCTCAGCATTCAGGGGAGGGAGGCCCAGCGGCTAAGGAATTAAGGAAGGTCAGAACTGGCTTCTATTTTGGTTTGATATAGATACTTTTTAAAAGGGGCATTTTCAAACTTGTAATGATAAATCTGAATTTTCCTTTAAAGAGAGTTTATCGTTACTAGTTCAAATATTCCAAGCATGAAATATCACCACATCTGGTTTAGGAATTACAACTTATTAATTTTAATAAGGAATCCTCAATGTTACTCTGTGGTAGGAGTAGGCCTCTCAGCACTGAGAAAACAAATTTGGGAGTTTTTCACTACTAGGGCATGTAAAACTAAAAAGTACATGTCTTACATTTTAATTACAAAGCACTGTTGGAAATTGGGTGTCTAGTTGGCAGGGGTATACACCCTTGTCCAAGTAAGGACCGCAGTCCTATTCATAGTAAGTCACAACACAATCCAAGTTGTCCTGTGCTCATGTCTGGTAGCTTGGCACAGACCAGGCAGATATAACTTAGAAGGCAATGTGTAAAGTATTTCTGCAATTACTCATACAGTAACACAGTGAAAGCACCACAAAAAGTACTCCTCACCAGTTTAGGAAATTAGATAATATTTATTTTAATAAAATAAGACCAAAACAATAAAAAACAAATCAATATGCACAAGTAAAGATACCACTTTTTAAGGTTTAAATGAGTCCCAATCCTTAAAAATCAGTGGTTGTATCCTTGTAACACACAGTACCTGGGATGCATAAAAAATAACAACACAAAGGACAGTAAAGGAGGAGATACATTGAAAAATAAGGTGCTTCATTTGATTTTCCGGTGTGGCACAGATGATGCCTCATTTCCTTCCACATTACAAGGTGATGCAATGATGCATTGATTTACAGGAGCACAACCATGGTTATGAAAAGATGCGCTGAAAAATAAGGCAGTGCTTTGGATTTTCTAATGCGGCACAGATGATGTGTCATTTCTTTCCACTCTGCAAGGGGAAGCATCAATTTACAGGAGCGCAGCCTTAGTTCCTCCCTGCAATGCAGGGATATTTTGGCGCCCAAGGATAATGCAATTGAAAATCCTGGACTCTTTGGGAAGAAGTAGCAGGCACTGCATTGATCTGGTAGACAATGTGGGGATTTTTCATCCATGAGGCAGATGCTGCATTGATTTCCGCAGGTGTTGCATCAATTTTCCTATGCACTGGGATTTTCTTCTCTTTGGTGAAGTTTTTGTGACACCGAGACTTCAGAAGAGGAGGCAAGCTCAATCCAAGCCCCTGGAGAGCACTTGTGGGAAAGCCAAAGTCTTTCCATCAGAGTCAGGGGCGAGCATGCAGCAGGGCAACAAACAGGACTGCAGTATTTTTCAACAAAGCAAATCAGATGAGTCCTTTGGGCTGCCAGGCAGTCTCTCTGACAGATTCTTGGTGTAGATTCAGAAGTGTCTAATTTTGGAGAGTCACAGAACCAAAAATGTGCCCAAACATATATACCCCAAAATACCTTTGAAGCACAGAGAAACTTCAAAGAGTAGTTTTGAAGTGCACATGTACCCCTTTCATCCCAGCCCTGTCTGCCAGGAGGCCTGTGGGGAGTTATCAGCTCCTGGCCTTTGAAGTGTAAGTGAGAGCCCCTCCACCCATCCTGCCCAGGGAAAGCCATCTGTATGCAGATTAATACAGATGCAGCTGAATGTCATGTGTTTATGGTGGTCTGGGTGGAATGCACAGGGGATCTATCAACCAACATAGAAACAGACAAGCAATTGAGACATGCTGTAAGGCACAGATGGCAGTAAGTGTAGAGAAATGCCCACTTACTAAAAGTGGCATTTCCAAAATAGTAATATTAAGTCCAACTTCACTAGCAAGCAGGATTTTCTAATACCATTCTGATCATACCAAATATGACAGGGCTGCTCATTTCAGTATTGCCATTAATGGTGGCCTATGAAAGGAGCAGGCCTCACAGTAGTGAGAAACAAATGAGCACATTTTTCACTACCAGGACATGTGAAACACACAAGTAGATGTCCTGTCTTTTACTTACATAGCACCCTGCCCTATGGGGTGACCTAGGGCCTAACCTAGGGGTAACATATGCAATAAAAGGGAAGTTTAAAGTTTGCCAAGTAGTTTTAAATGTCAAGTTGAAGTGGCAGTGAAACTAACTGCACACACAGTTCTAACAGTGGCAGACCTGATACAAGGTTAAGGGGATATTTATGTGGGTTGGACAATAAGTGCTGCATGCTCACTAGTACAATTTAACTTACAGGCCCATGACACATCTGGTACACTTTACTAGGGACTTACAGGTAAATTAAATATGCCAATTGCTTATGAATCAATATAACCATGTTTTAGGGAGCACGTGCACTTTAGCACTAGTTAGCAGTGGTAAAGTGCCCAGAGTCCTACAGTCAACGAAAATGAGGTCAGAACAAGAGGAGGAGAAAGGCATGAAGTTTAGGGGGACCCTTCAAAGAAGGCCATTTTCCAACAGGCACCCTGCCCATTAGGCCACCTAGGCCCTACCTTAGCGGTGACATTTTAAGGCTTGGCAAGAGGTTTTAAATGCCAAGTAGACATGGCAGTAGGATACTGCCTTCAGGCTGCAATGGCAGGCCTGGGACAAGGCTTAAGGTGCTATGTAAGTGGGTGGCACAATAAGTCTGTGGTAAGTGACAGACTCCAAGAGGATCAGGTACGTCAACTTGAAGTTTATTCTTAGCAGAAACCACCCTCAATAACCAGCAATGCATGAGGGATTCCGTTACTGATTGATTGCTTTTGTTTTCAACTGATCTTTTACACTAACATTCTATGCAGAATGCCTCCTGGCACACAGCATCATGAGACGGCTCCACAAACTCCGTGAGCAGATGTGAGCCCGTGAAGCTAGCTGGTGTACGGATAAGATGTTACATGGGTTCTCCTCTTAAAACAAATAAGCATTTGTAAAACAAATATGCATGCAAAATTTTAAGCAGCACATAGACTAAAGCAAAAAATGATAGAAAAAAATGATGCTTTGCAACATTACATGGGTTTAGCTTTTCAGACCAGTGAACCTTAGTAAAACCATATACATGACTATCCATAACTATAATTAAAACTAAACAAATATTAAAATGAAGGAAATAATTTGCATCAATCTCTGTAATAAGAAGAACACTAATGTCATGACTACATTAGGAAGGCTATAGTTAAAATATAATGAAGGTAATTGACTGATGTTTCACCTATATCTGAGTTGTCTTTTCCATACTAAGCACTTCTTCGTACTTTCAGGAAATCATTGTAGTTGTCATATGAAACATAATGATTGTGTTTTTGAATGTGTGCATTGTCTCTGCTGTGTTCCACTACGGTGAAGTCGCTATTTGTGGGAGGTAAACTTTCACAACCCTAAGACAATTCCACCAATGTCCCCCTTCTGTCCTAAGGGCATTACCACATACTTTTTCAACCTTGACAGGTGAAGAAAACTTTGGGTCACCTTTCTTGACATGAACACCACTTTTTTCTAATGTAATCATCTACAAACATGCACTTTATGGACACATTTTTCCCTTTGTCATAGTATTGTTTTTGTTTGGATTGGGCTTCTCTTACATTTTTCCTTACAAGATGATCTATTCCTTGCACATCAACCTTTTGTTTCAACCATCTGGTCATCCATTCAGGTCTAAACTCAGTGGCTGGTTTCAGACCTCGGAGGTGTTAGAAAGGCAAAATTAGAGTAGATGATTGCAGTGTGGTCCTGTAGAACCACAGCATGGTCTATATGGCAGTACTGATTTTGTATTGGTTTTGTAGAGCCCACCTTATACAATCTCTCAAAACCCGGTTGAAGCATTCTACCAGGCCATACATTTGGGTGTGATATAAAGAGCTTTGTAGGTGTTTCATGCTGCTGTTTTCAAAAACTCTTCCACTTCACCTGAAAAAGACTGTACACCATTATTAGAGATGATTTATTCTGGGAAACCTTCTCTCATACACACTTCTCTGATAAATGTTACTACAGTTTTCAAGATTGGTTCCCTAATAAACCTAACTTCTTTCCATTTGGAGTAATAATTTAAGAGTACTAAAGCTTTTCTTGAATTGGTCGCAAGAGCAATAAATGGACCTGTCATATCGCTACCCACTTGTAACCACAGTCCTATGGCGAGCTCAATTGGGGTATATGGCGGTACGGATGTTTTAAGAACTTTATCGCTTGTTGAGCATACAACATATCCCTTGACTAAATTATCAATTTCTCTGTCCATTTGAGGCCACCAGACTGTTGACCCCACCCTGTGTTTAATGAACTTAGTACCAAGGTGTCTTTATTACTAGTGGTCTGATAGTATCAGGGGTACTAGTTTATCATCTCTCATTATCAATCCACCTTCTAAACACAGTTCTTCACTTATATTGAAAAATAGTTTAATACTATGCTCTAGCATCTTCTCCTTGGGCCACCCCTCTCTGATGTGTTTGGAAACTACCATCAATATGGGATCATTGGCTGTAGCAGATTTCCTTCTGCCTCAGAAAACAATCCTGCTTCATCTCATTCAACTGGAGCAACTAAACAACTTTCATCTTCTAACTCTTCTCTCTCAGTGCATGATGTTTCTACCATGAGAAACCTTGACAAATAATCAGCTCATCCATTCTTCCCAGCCAGGATGTGTTCTATTTCAAATTGGAACTGAAGCAAATGGGATGAGAACCTTGTGATCGTTGGTGTACCATTCCTAACATTTTCCCAACTGAGTATGAATACCAGGGGGTAGTGGTCTGTTTTGAGTATAAATTTAGTTCCCCACAGGTATCTGAGAAACTTCTCCATTGCCCACCAGCAGGCTAAACACTCTTTTACTATCAATGAGTGTAAACATTCTGGTTATCTTAGAACTTTCTCCAGAACTTGAATCCTGAATTAAAATTGCTTCTAAGCTTACATTGCTGGCATCAACAGAGAGTATGCACACCAGTTTCACACCATGTGGTTTTAGTTTCTCAACCTTAGATGACAGAAACGTTAGCCACTCAAATGCAGACACACATTATTCATCCCAGTAACACTCAGTATTTTGCTTTAGCAGATTTGAAATTGATTTTACTTTGGAAGTGTTAGAAATGGGGTCTCTAATTGGCCGTCGGTTTACACCCTGTCCAAGTAGGGACCCTCACTTTAGTCAAGATAAGGGAGATACCCACTCAGATAATTCCTGCTCACCACCTTGGCAGCTTGGAACGAGCAGTCAGGCTTATCTCAGAAGCAATGTGTAAAGCATTTGCACATAACACACAGTAACACAGTGAAAACCCTAGAAAAGGACACCACACCAGTTTAGAAAAATAGCCAATATTTATCTATATAAAACAAGAACCAAATATGATAAAAATCCAACATGCAGTAATAAAGATATGAATTGTGCAAGATTTACTCAAAAATACAGTTCCTTGAAGTCAATAGCTCCACCTGGGATACCACTGTGTGGTGATTAACAAAAGCAACAATTCAGGCCGGCCTCGGTGTCGCAGGCCAGCTACGGTGTCGGGAAGACCCGCAAAAAGTACCTTTGGAATTGCAGGGCGTCATGATCCTTGCGGTGATCCCTGGAGAGCGGCATTGCTGGCATCGTGGTGTTGATTCCGGAGTGGTGCAGGAGTCTTCTGGCCCTTGAAGTCACACGTGTTGCAGATCGAACTCTGGACTGATGAAGTCAGGAGCACTGGTGTGGATGGCGTTGGGGCGAAGTGGGACGATGCAACGTGTGGCTCTCACAGGTCACGGTGCAGGCAGTGGCTTGGTGACGGCGTCCAGTGGTGCCAATGAGACCAGAGCTGTGGTGTGAAGCAGGGTGGTGCAATGTGTGGTGTCACCAGGTCACTAGGCAGGCAGTGTCGTCTTCATTGCTGAAGCGCTGTCTTCGGTAGGCCCAAGCTGTTGCTGTGGGATAGGAAGGTGCTTTGTGACCCTCACAAACAGTGTCCACAGGCCATGGTGCAGACAGGGATGCCTGGTGATGACTTTGGAGTTGATGGTGCTGGCATCGGTGGACCAGGGCTGCGGTGTGGGACGGGAAGGTGCTTTGTCATCTCACAAGCGATGTCCACAGACCACGGTGCAGGCAGCGCGACGGCGTCAGCAGGAGCGCCATCATTGGGGATACCCAGGCTGCCGTTTGGGCAAGGTGATGCCGGAGTGCGGGGCCCACAGGTCGCAGTGCGAGCAGAGGCTTGGTAAAGTCGTTAGATGAAGGTGTCGGTGAGACCAGGGTTGCGTGCAAAGCGTGGCAGTGCGGCTCTGTGCGGCGTCAGCAGGTCACGGTGCAGGCCACCGGTGTCGTTAGTGGTTCTGTGGTGGTTTCTCCTCTTGAACAGCACAAAACACCTGGTTCCAAGTGCTGCAGGTTGAGGAAACTGAAATCTTTGGTGTCCCTGAGAATTCCAACAGGAGGCAAGCTCTACTATAGGCCCTTGGAGGACTCACAGCAAAGTTCACCCTTTGTACTCTTTTCAGGCAGAAGCAGCAACTACAGGCCAGTCCAGCAAAGCAACACAGCAAAGGGACAGTACTCCTCCTCCAGCTCTTCAGCTTTTCTCCTTGGCAAAGGTTCCTCTTGATTGTAGAAAAGGTCTACCAGTCTGTGGTTTTGGGTACAATACTTATACTAATACCTCTTCCTGCCACTGAAGTTGCAAACTTCAAAGCAAAGTCTCAAGTGTTTGCAAGATCCTTCCTTCTCCGGGCCAGGCCCCAGACACACACGAGGGGGTTGGAGACTGCATTGTGTGAGGGCAGGCAAATTCCTTTCAGGTGCAAGCAACAACTCCTCCCTTCACTCTAGCTCAAATGGCTCATCAGGATATGCAGGCTACACCCCAACTCCCTTTGTTTCACTGTCTAGAGGAGAGGGGTAACAGCCCAACTGTCAAACTGAACCAGATGGGGAATCAACAAACAGAGTCACAAAATGGCTTAAACAAGAAAATGCCCACTTTCTAAAAGTGGCATTTTCAAACTCACAATCCAAAAAACAACTTCACTAAAAAATGTATTTTTTAAATTGTGAGTTCAGAGACCCTAAACTCCATATTTCTATCTGATATCAAAGGGAAGTTGCACATTAAAGTTATTTAAAGGCAGCCCCCATGTTGGGGGTCTTGAAATTGGCAGTATTTCACTGTTTGGACATGTAAAACACACCAGTACATGTCCCACCTTTTAAATACACTGCACCCTGCCCATGGGGCTACCTAGGGCCTAACTTAAGGGTGCTTACATGTATCAAAAGGGACGGATTTGCCTGGCAAGTGGGTACACTTGCCAGGTCGAACTGGCAGTTTAAAGCTTCACAAACAGACTCTGCAGTGGCAGGTCTGAGCCATGTTTATAGGGCTACTTTTGTGGGCGGCACAATCAGTGTTGCAGGCCCACCAGTAGCATTTGATTTACAGGCCAAGGACACCTCTATTGCACTTTACTAGTGGCTTACTAGTAAATCAAATATGCCAATCATGGAAAAGCCAATTACAGATACAATTTACACAGGGAGCACTTGCACTTTAGCACTGATCAGCAGTGGTAAAGTGCCCATAGTACCAAAAACATTAAAAACGGAGTCCAGCACACAGCCAAAACATGGGGAGCAAAGGCAAAAATATAGAAGGGAGAACACGCCAAGGATGCTAGGTCTAACACTGGTGAAACTGAGGATATTTAGATATTTGACTGCTACATTTATATTTTAACCAATATAGCTTTCCCTTCGAATTTCAAGATATCTTCAAAATATCCAACTAACTCAATCTTCTGTCCTTTGTATGACACTAGCGAATGGTCAGGAGGTAAAAGCATTCTATTATCCCATGTAAATTGAAACAGCTCTTTGGTAATCATAGTAATGCGTGCCCCTGACTCAACCAATAGATAAAGTGCCTTATCTCCTGTTATGTCTACATAAGAATCAACACAATCAGAGGGGTCTCTCCACTTAGCAACATCTTGCCTCACAGCTAACACCATGTTCTGCATTTCTGCGACAATCTCATCTTCTAGTGATTTATCTGTTTCATCTGTAACAACACTAAGGTGGTCATTACAACCCTGGCGGACGGTGTAAAAGGTGCGGAAATACCGCAAACAGGCCGGCGGACAAAAAAAGGGAATTATGACCCTGGCGGAAACCGCCAACAAAGACAGCCACTTTAACACACCGCCCGCCACGGCGGTACAGACAAGCAGCGCGGCGGTTACCGCCAACAGACAGGCGGAAGACAATGTACCGCCCACACCATTACAACCCGCCAATCCGCCACCTTTTCCGGGGCGGATTCACCGTGGATAAAAACACGGTGGAAACAGCTTTTGCAATGGGAAAACGCTCACCTTCTACACATCCCACGAGGAACGACGACTCCATGGACCCGGAACTCCAAATACTTCCTGCCCTTGTCTTTCTGCTCCTTCACGACCAACAGCGACGTAGGCGCAGAAGATACTGGTGAGTACTGCATCTACGACACGGGGAGGCAAAAGTCAGGGGGACACCCACCAAACACCCCCACCCTCGCATAGTACAACATACACACCAATGCTGTCAAAAATATCACATTAACAACCCACAATCCCCCCGGAAGAATGCAAAGACAATGCGAATTTCGGTCAAACATTGTAATGTGCCAATAGACATGTCATACAAAAATATACAGATGTATATCTCAAAATCACTCATAATAATATATACAATACAAGAAGTAGTGCAGATATGTACACAACAATGTTCGTGCACAAACAGTCCAAAAATGCATGGGTGAGGCCCACAAAAGATACCTGACCAAAATCGGAGAGAACACTGCCGGGGCATCAGATAGAAACACTACAGGCACCTCAGGGGGAAGGGAAGGGGGGGCACCTCAGCCACATGAATGCGAAGCCAGATCCACGACGGGGCTCCATGCCCATTGATGTATCCTGGGGAGTGCAAAGCCACAGTCTCTCAAGTCTCTACAGTGGGTGGGTTGCCCACTGTGCCATCCTGGGGAGTGCAAAGCCACAGTCTCTCAAGTCTATACAGTGGGTGGGTTGCCCACTGTGCCATCCTGGGGAATGCAAAGCCACAGTCTCTCAAGTCTCTACAGTGGGTGGGTTGCCCACTGAACAATCCTGGGGAGTGCAAAGCCACAGTCTCTCAAGTAGATGCAGGTCTACACTGGTTCTGGAGGGGGACTGGTGCCAAGACTGGATGAGTTTCCCCGTGAAAGTTCCTGTCCTGTCACTGTCCAAGCTGCACATGGGATAAGGATGCCTGATGTGGTGGTACATTCATTACTACACGGTGCATGCCCTGTTCAGCGGTGCTTTGCCATGGTGGTTCAGGACTGTTCAGCTGTGCTTTGACATGGCGGTCTTTGCCCTGTTCAGCGGTGCTTTGACATGGCGGTCTTTGCCCTATTCAGCGGTGCTTTGACATGGCGGTCTTTGCCCTGTTCAGCGGTGCTTTGCCATGGTGGTTCAGGACTGTTCAGCGGTGCTTTGACATGGCGGTCTATGCCCTGTTCAGCGGTGCTTTGACATGGCGGTCTTTGCCCTGTTCAGCGGTGCTTTGACATGGCGGTCTTTGCCCTGTTCAGCGGTGCTTTGACATGACAATCTTTGCCCTGTTCAGCAGTGTTTTGCCATGGTGGTTCAGGACTGTTCAGCGGTGCTTTGACATGGCGGTTCTGATACTGACATTGGTGTGTGGCATGACGATTTCCACACTGGACATTGGTGTGTGGCATGACGATCTCCACACTGGACATTGGTGTGTGGCATGACGATCTCCACACTGGACATTGGTGTGTCGCATGACGATCTCCACACTGGACATTGGTGTGTGGCATGACGATCTCCACACTGGACATTGGTGTGTGGCATTACGATCTCCACACTGGACATTGGTGTGTGGCATGACGTTCCATCATTGGCCAGCGGGGCTGTGGCATCCTGGCCCCTTCTGGGCTGTGACTCCGGCGGTGGTCTCTGGACCAGTAACGATACTTGGGCCCTCCTGGGCTGTGACTCTGGCGGTGGTGTCTGGACCAGTGACGATACTTGGGCCCTCCTGGGCTGTGACTCTGGCGGTGGTGTCTGGACCAGTGACGATACTTGGGCCCTCTTGGGCTGTGACTCTGGCGGTGGTCTCTGGACTCTGGCGGTGGTGTCTGGACCAGTGACGATACTTGGGCCCTCCTGGGCTGTGACTCTGGCGGTGGTCTCTGGACCAGTGACAATACTTGGGCCCTCCTGGGCTGTGACTCTGGCGGTGGTGTCTGGACCAGTGACGATACTTGGGCCCTCCTGGGCTGTGACTCTGGCGGTGGTGTCTGGGCCAGTGACGATACTTGGGCCCTCCTGGGCTGTGACTCTGGCGGTGGTCTCTGGACCAGTGACGATACTTGGGCCCTCCTGGGCTGTGACTCTGGCGGTGGTCTCTGGACCAGTGACTATACTTGGGCCCTCCTGGGCTGTGACTCTAGCGGTGGTCTCTGGACCAGTAACGATACTTGGGCCCTTCTGGGCTGTGACTCTGGCGGTGGTCTCTGGACCAGTGACGACGGTGCTGGCGGTTGTGTCTGGACCGCCGGAAATGATGGCGCACTTCTCCGCCGTGACACTCACAACAGGCTGGGCAGACTTCCTCTGGACCTTCCCCACCTTATTTGGAGTTACAGCTGACTCACCAATCGCCTTCGATCCCATTTCACTTGTTGACCCACCAGGAGTCTTGACACGGTCCCATGGTTCACTCTCCAATTTCAGAGCCTTTACAGGGGGTGGGCTGCCAGTTCCTTGGCTCCGGGTCCTACTGCAGGCTGGTGGACGGTGCACTCCAAAAACTTGGAACACGCACCACTGGTACTGGAGGCTTTTTGGCTGAGGCGCTACGACAGGACTGATGAATTGGAGGGGGGGTTGGGGCAAAAAGGTCAATTTGACATAGGGAGAGTTTCTGACGGACACTGGGATGGGTAGCTGGAGGGGGTCTGGGAGTGGAGGAAGAGGAGGTGGTTGTAGGAGGTGTCACTTTAGCTGTTTTGGGTGCAGGTGCAGGTACTGGAGGCTGTTGTGAGGTGGATGGATGTTGGGTGAGTGATTGCCAGCGTTTGGGTACTTTGGGAGGGGGCATCACTGACACACTGGGAGAGGACACAGGGGACGTGTAAATGGCAGTGGAGGTGGTGAGTGCAGGTGAGCGGCGTGTGGTGCTGGGTGTCCTGGTGCGAGTCCTAATGCCTGTAGATGTGGTGCATGCAGGTGTGTGTGTAGACGAGACTGGGAGGGAGGAGGGAGAAGAGGAGGAGGGGGACACAGTGGAGACAGTGGATGTTGCTGTATCTGTATGGGTGTGATGCTTGTGTGAGTGCCTGTGGTGTGTGTGGTGCCTATGTTTGCTTGAGCTACTTGGGTGTGTTGACTTGTGTGCATGCTGGTCTGTAGGTGTGCTTGGGATGGGCTGGGGTACAGGGGATTGGGTCTGGGTGGAGGAAGTTGGAGGGGGGAGGCTGGACACAGGGACAATGGCTGCCATCAGTGCTGAGGCCAGAGATTGCAGGGTTCGCTGAAGGACAGCCTGACCAGAATTAATGCCCTCCAGGAATGCATTACCGTGTGGCAACTCTCGTTCTACACCCTGGATGGCATTCACAATGGTAGACTGCCCAACAGTGAGTGACCTGAGGAGGTCAATGGCCTCCTCACTGAGGGCAGCAGGGGTGACTGGGGCAGGGCCTGAGGTGCCTGGGGCGAAGGTGATGCCCACCCTCCTGGGTAAGCGGGCACGGGGTGAACGCTGAGGGGCTGCTGGGAGGGCGGTGCTGGTGGGGGAGTGGCGGCTGTACCTGTAGAAGTGGTGCGCACAGATGGTGCCGCCATCACAGGGGAGCTCCCATCGGCGGTCGAGTCCGTGTCGCTGGTTGGTGATCCGGTGGCCGACGTGAAGCTCCCCTCGACCTCCGTCCCACTGGTGCATTCAGAGTCTGTGGTGTGGCCCTCCATGGCCATGTGGGATGCAGCTCCCTCGTGCTCCGTTGCCACTGTACCTCCGCCTGATGATGCTGATGTACAAAAGGACAGGGAGAGCAGGAAAAGGGGAGGGGGAGACAGAAGAAAGAGAGTTTTAGTGCATGGCATACCGCTACCATTGGCGGACAAGACAGACGCAGCAGCCCCATGCATAACGCCGTGCTCCTGCCCTCTGCACACGCAAAATCTGTGACATGGCCTACATGGCAATGGTGGAAATCTGCGCACATGGATGCCACAGGGGCAACTATACCTCAACCTGCCACTCTTCTGAGGTGGGGTAGAGTGCCACATCGCCTACATTACAGAGGGGCCTTGCCTACCTAACTCGCCCTGGCCTAGGGACACCCACAGCCAACCTCCCCCAGACCCCTCCACTGCACACAAAGTCAGCAGAATGAGGTTTTACTCACCCCCTTGTGTCTGCTGTGATGTCCTTAAGCGCCCATCCAACTCCGGGTAGGCCACCGCCAGGATCCGGAACATCAGGGGGGTCATGGTGCGACGGGCACCCCTCCCACGTTGGGAGGCCATCCCCAGCTGAGCCTCCGCCGTCTTCTTGCTGCAGCGGCGAATGTCCTCCCATCTCTGCCGGCAGTGGGTGCCCCGTCTCTGGTGGGCCCCCAGGGTCCGGACCTCCTTGGCGATGGCACGCCAAATGTCCCTCTTCTGGTGGGCGCTGACCTACATGACATGCACAAGGGAAGAGGAACAGTCATTACCAACTGCACCATCAATGTGTGTGGCCCCCTCCATACTCTGACCATGTGGCCCATTTATTCCCATGCTTTACTGTAGTATGACTTCCGCCCTCTTCCACCCAGCCCTGTCCACCCAGGCCTAGCCCCTACAACGTGCTCCCTGTGTACTAACCTGTTGGTCTGGAGGACCGGAGAGTAGCATGTACTGGGGGAGGACCCCATCCACAAGTTTCTCCATCGCCTGTGCAGTGAAGGCAGGGGCCCTTTCCCCAGACGCAGCAGCCATCGTCGCTTCCAGACCGAGGTCACAGCAGCACTAGCAGTGTAGGTCCTCTCCTGTCGAAGGTCAGGTATCTAGTAAGTGAACAGATAGAAAATGGCGGTGACGTCCGCGGCGGGGTGCATCATCGCCGTCGGCGCACCTGTTCATTGGCTCCTGGGACCCATAGGGTCCAATGTTAACCAATGCAGCATTGTGGCGCGCTCTACGACCGCCTACCGCGACGCTGTGCAGCGCCAGCGCTGTTACCCCACAATCACATTGTCCCAGTTTAGAGGTCAGGCAGCCGCCATTTCAGGGGCCCACATGGATTCCTTTTCAACTGCGTCACACATACTGAGGCCTACACTCAACACACATACAGGAAGGGTTTATTGTCTGGTGTAGTCTTGTGTGTGACTGTGGGTACATACCTGGAGGATTAGTGACTGTTTCTTCGCTGTTGTCCTTCTTAGGCACCGTCAGCTGGGACATGTGAGAAGATGTCGGAATCCTCCGGTGTACCGACCGCTGGTGGACCTGTTGACAATGGAAGAGAGACATTTAATCGCCACCTACCGGTTTGACCGTGCCACAATCCAGGAACTATGTACCCACTTGGAGCCAGACCTGATGTCACCAATCCGCCATCCGACTGGAATCCCCCCTGACGTGCAGGTGCTGTCAGTGCTCCATTTCCTTGTAAGTGGTTCTTTTCAGACAACAGTGGCCATGGCATCAGGGATGTCCCAGCCTATGTTTTCCAACGTGTTGTCCAGAGTGTTGTCTGCCCTGCTGAAACACGTAAGGAGATACATCATTTTCCCTGAGGTGGAGGATTTGCCTACAGTGAAAGGTGACTTCTATGCCCTTGGACATATCCCCAACGTCATAGGTGCCATTGATGGGACCCATGTAGCTCTGGTCCCCCCCGCAGGAGTGAACAGGTGTACAGGAAGAGTTATCATTCAATGAATGTCCAGATGGTATGTTAGGCAGACCAGTACATCTCGCAGGTAAATGCTATGTTCCCTGGCTCTGTGCATGACGCCTACATCCTGCGGAATAGTAGCATCCCTGATATGATGGGTCAACTCCAGAGGCACCGTGTATGGCTATTGGGGGACTCTGGTTACCCCAACCTTTCCTGGCTATTGACCCCAGTGAGGAATCCCAGGGCAGAGGAACGGTACAATGATGCCCATGGGCGGACTAGGAGGGTTATCGAGCACACCTTCGGCCTCCTTAAGGCCAGGTTCAGGTGCCTCCATATGACAGGCGGGTCCCTATTCTACTCACCGAAGAAGGTGTGCGACATCATCATCGCCTGCTCCATGCTCCATAATTTGGCATTGCGACGCCAGGTGCCTTTTCT
The DNA here is from genome assembly GCF_031143425.1 of Pleurodeles waltl. NCBI lineage: Eukaryota > Metazoa > Chordata > Amphibia > Caudata > Salamandridae > Pleurodeles > Pleurodeles waltl. The sequence continues at coordinate 958,377,612 of NC_090447.1, read as the reverse complement.
GCAGGAGGATGATCCAGATGACGGTGTTGTGACAGCTGTGGAGCCTGTGGACAGTGATGAGGAGGAAGCTGAGGAAGAAGAAAACGACAACAGGGAGTCAGTAAAATGTAAATGTAAATTAGCACTTGTATAGTGCACTACTCACCCATTAGGGTCTCAAGGCGCTGTACTCATACCGCTATGGAACCCCTCCTGGCTTTTCCCTGTGAGGCACCCACTCCTGAGCACCCCCAGGGTGAAGCCAGGCATCCAAGCGCTGTTGGGGCTGTTGTGGAGATTAAGCAAGCTATTGCCCAGAGTTGGACCCATGAATTAGATTAGGCACCGAGGCAAGAATTATGTGGTCAAGGGGAATTAAGCCCAAGACCTGCCGAAGCGGGACTTGAACCCTGGTCTTGAGCCAGATCTCTGCTTCAGGGTCTGCCGCTCTAACCATTGAGCCACACTTCTCATACATCAATATTTCCAGTGACACACAGGTGAGAACATTTTCATTTTTACCATTACATTAACTTTCACACATCTACCTCTATCCTGTACCGACATTTAACTCACTATTTGTTGACTGAGTTGTCCCCTTCCATTTCAGTTTCACAAATGTGGTAACCTACGTGTCAACTGTTTGCATCCTTGAAGGGCTTGTGATGTGTGACATAGGTATGTTAGCCTTACAATGTGTAACCCATTATGAAACTGTAATTGATAATACAGAATTACAAATCATAGACTGACTCCAGTTTTAATTAGTGATTCAAGGGTGTTTATTTAAGTGCTATAAAATGAAGGGGGGTTGTAAAATGGTGATGGGTGATGGTGGACGAATGTCCATGGCAGAGTCCAGTCTATTAGTCTCAAAGGTATATTGCACATCTGCCCATTGGAAGTGGAGCTGGGGCAGTTCGGATTTGGACAGGGTAACAAAGTGGCACAGTGGGCGGACAATCAGGGTGGTCTTATTTCCTGGCAGGGGTCTTGCCATCTTGCTCTGTCCTGTTCCTGGATCTCAGGGCCCGCTTGCGTGGTGGTTGTCCATCTGCAGGGGATGGGGTGCTGGTGTGTTGGTCCTGTGGCGGGGCGTCCTGTCCACAAGCACCGGCAGAGGTGGTGGGCAGTTCATCGTCGTGGCTAGTGTCAGGGGCCCCTTGGAGTGCCACAGTGTCCCTCAAGGTCTTTTGACTGTCCGTCAGCACCCCTACGATGGTGCCCAGGGCGGAGCTGATGGTCCTGAGCTCCTCCCTGAACCCCAAATATTGTTCCTCCTGCAGACGCAGGGTCTCCTGCAACTTGTCCAGGACCGTCGCCATCGTCTCCTGGGAGTGGTGGTATGCTCCCATGATGGAGGAGAGGGCCTCGTGGAGAGTTGGTTCCCTTGGCCTGTCCTCCCTCTGTCGCACAACAGCCCTCCCAGTTCCCCTGTGTTCCTGTGCCTCCGTCCCCTGGACCGTGTGCCCACTTCCACTGCCCCCAGGGCCCTGTTGTTGTTGGGGTGGTGGGTTACCCTGGGTGCCCTGTAGTGGTGGACACACCGCTGATTGACCTGTCCTGGGTAGGGAGGTTTGGGCCCGCTGGGTGGGTGCTGTGCTGGTGTTACCAGAGGGTGGAAGGTCGGTGTTGGGCTGTGCCTGTGCAAGGGGAACCGACTGTCCCGAGGCCCACGATGGTCCGGGCTGGTCATCAGGATCCAGTAGGGCAGAGCTGCTCTCGTCACTGTGGGCCTCTTCTGGGGGTGGAGTGGTGTTGTCTGGACCCTCTGGTGTGGTGACGGCCCTTCGCGTTCCTGCAGGGGCATAATAGCATGATAATTGCATTTGTGTGTGTCATGGTGTGCAATGGGTGGGTCTCTGTGTACCCCAGTGCAGGCATTCCTGTGTGTGGGTTGGTTTGATGATGGTTGGGGGGGGTGTCCTGTAGTGGTGGACACACCGCTGATTGACCTGTCCTGGGTAGGGAGGTTTGGGCCCGCTGGGTGGGTGCTGTGCTGGTGTTACCAGAGGGTGGAAGGTCGGTGTTGGGCTGTGCCTGTGCAAGGGGAACCGTCTGTCCCGAGGCCCACGATGGTCATCAAGATCCAGTAGGGCAGAGCTGCTCTCGTCACTGTGGACCTCTTCTGGGGGTGGAGTGGTGTTGTCTGGACCCTCTGGTGTGATGACGTTCCTTCGGGTTCCTGCGGGGGTATTAGCACATGATTATTGAATGTGTGTGTTTCATGGTGTGCAATGAGTGGGTGTGCGTGAACCCCAGTGCAGGCATTCCTGTGTGGGGGCTTGTGTGCTGATGGTTAGGGGGTGTTCTGGGTCTGTGCAGTGCGCATGCTTTAGTGATGGGTGTCCATGCTTAGTTGTGTCATGCAGGTCTTGGGGTTGGGATGGGTGGTTGGTGTCATGGGTAGATTGGTGAGGATTTGGGGTGATAGGGTGGGGGTGTGTGATTGCATGCAGGTAGGGTGGGGGATGTGATAGTTAAGATTTGACTTGCCAGTGTCTGTTCCTCCACCGACTCCTCTGAGGCTCTCAGAATGCAAGATGGTCAAGACTTGCTCCTCCCATGTTGTTAGTTGAGGGGGAGGAGGTGGGGGTCCGCCGCCAGTCCGCTGTACCGCGATGTGGTGCCTGGATACCGTTGAACGCACCTTCCCCCGTAGGTTGTTCCACCTCTTCCACCTCTTCCTGATGTCCTCCCTATTTCTTGGGTGCTGTCCCACCGCCATAGCTCCATCTTCCTGGCTATGGATGTGTGCTGTACCTGTGAGCCAAATATCTGTGGCTCTACCCGGATGATTTCCTCCACCATGACCCTGAGCTCCTCCTCGGAGAAGCGGGGGTGTCTTGGGTGTGCCATGGGGTGGTGTAGGTGATGTGTGGGGTGGTGTATGTGTTGATGAGTGTGGTGAGTGTAGTGGTATGTGGTGTTTTGTGCTTGGATGTTGTGCGGGTGATGGTGTTGTGTGCCTCTGTGTGATGGGGTTGTCTATTCTGTGCTCTCTCTCTGGCCTTCTCTCCGAATTTTTGGTCATAGGGGTTTGTGGGTGATGCGGGTGTGTGTTTTATATTGTGTTGGGTATGTGGGAGTGGTGTGTGTATGTGTATCAGGTGTGTGTATTTGTAATTGTCCAATGTGGCTGTGTTTTGTAGATGTGTGTGTATTTTGAGCGCGGCGGTGTGTACCGCCAATGGTATACTGCGGTTGAAAGACCGCCGTGTGGATTCGTGGGTCGTAACAGCATGGGCGTGTTTCTGTTGGCGTGGAGGTGGAGGATTTGTTGCTGCATGTTTATCGCTGACCTTTGGTGGGGTGGTATTGTGTGGGTGTCTGAATTTCGGTGGATTCCGTGATGTGTGTCATAATAGCTGTGGCGGTCTACCGCGGCCGCGGCGGTGTATTGGCGGTCTTCTGCACGGCGGTAAGCGCCTTATACCGCCAATGTTGTAATGACCCCCTAACTCTAGTTTCACAGCTTTTTGACATTCATCAAGTTCATCCTCTTGTTGAAATGGAAGATCAGGTAAGTGTTTAAACATTGCTCTACCCTCAAAACCCAATGAGTATAACAACAAGCATTTTTTGCTTTCAGGTCTGAACCTTGTTGCTCGTAATGCTCCTAAATACATTTTCAAAGTGTCGAACCATTGTTTCTACTGAATTGCTGGATTGACTGGAGTGTCCAAAAACGGTGGTGGCGGAGAAACTGACTGCATATTTGCTCTAGTAATAAATGTAAGGGAACATTTTTCCTATGATGTGTTTGTACAGACATCACTGTTAGGAGGTGAATGTATAAATACCCTGTTACAACAGCATGACAGCAAAACGTTTGCATAATTCAATGTGGAGAGTTTGATATTAAGTTTATTCTTAGAAGAAGCCACCCTCAACTATCAGCGATGAGGGATCCTGTTACTGATTGACTTTTTTTGCTTTCAGCTGTTCTTTTACACCAACATTCTATGCTGAACACCTCTTGGCACACAGTGTCACGAGATGGCTTCACAAGCTTAGTGAGCAGTCGTGAGCCTGTGTCGTGAGCCAGTGCACTGAGAGGATATTACAAAGTGCTGCAGGCCCACTGGTAGCATTTTATTTACAGGTCCTGAGTATATGTTGTAACACTCTACAAGAGGCGTACATCAAACAACTGGCCTCGCCTAGCAGTCATTTTAGTCAACCAGCTGAGTGCCACTGTCCCACACACTGGCAGATTAAACAACAGACAAAGATGACATTTGTAACAGTCCAACCTTGTACTGCATTAATTGCTGTTTCTGCATGTATTTGCCTTCCTGTATACCAACATATATTTTACCATTCATCCCTCAGGGGTGCAAAAATAGCATTCTACTACGATAGGAATACATAAGTTACTTGTAAGGACATTCATGGGCGACAAATTGGTACTATTCTACACCACTTTGAGCCCCACAGCTAAGCCCCTGTTATCTCTGTTGGAAGATACCATGGTTAAAACGAATGATACAGGGTGTTATCTCCCTGTGAGATGATGGGTGTTGCAAGTTATTTCCCCCGACTGGGGTTGAAATGATGGGTCCAAATACACAAATATTTACCAACTACTAGGAGCATATGGAAAAATGCAGTTTTTGTCTTGCGTGTAGGTAATGTGAAGGGTGCGAGACGACAGGAGAGAAATTCTTTTTTTAATATCACATGGAGAGAACTTCTTCTGCTGTACCATGCTCAAATAAGCAGATGGGCAGGGATCTGTCTGCAGCCTCGATGGTGGCTTCTGGTTTGGTGTTTCCGGGCTCTAATGATCTGGTTCCGAGGTTGATTACCTGATATTTACGGACCTGCAAACAATAGAAAAGACACAGTTTCCAGGAGCAGAAAAGCTTCCCACCCACGGGAAATTCTGCTCTGTAAAGTGATGTGTAAGGTGAAGTATCCAAATTAGATTTAATGAGAAAAATAAGTTTTACCACATGTGTGACATTTCTACATTAAATGCACAGAATCTAAATATGACCCTGTTTTATAGATAGCTGTTTCCTGAAATGTACTTCATCCTGACTAACTGCTAGGAAAAAAAGTTCCTGGAAACGTGTAACATGATGCATTACTAAGCTATTCACTTTGATTTCATGTCACCTTCATCTTTTACCTAACCTGGAGCGGGAACCGTTGATACGAGCAATTTGTTAGATTGCACGACTTTGATCCGAATATTTTAAAATATGTTAATGTTTTATAGAGATTAATGTACCTATGCATAGCCTGAAAGTATTTTGTGATAATGTGAAGTGCGTGTTTCACTTGATAGGTGGTTATGCCAGTCTGCCACCACAGAAGGAGAAGCTTTCTTCAAAAGAAGGAAAGATGTATTTTTCTTCGTAGCCTGAAGGCTATTATTTTGTTTTGTTCAACCAATTCAACTCTGCAAATCAAGACTAAACCTATTACATCATAAAAAAGAGAGTTAGAGGGCAGGAAGATACATTCTCGTGGTATTGGGCTCTTGCTAAAATTGGCAGACAGGAAATAAATCACTCTTTCTCGCGTCTATTCTTAGTACGGAATCCAAAGAGAGCAGGGAGCTTTATTTATTTATAAAGTAGGAATCAATGGAAAATTCGTTATTTGAAGCTTCAAAGTGAAAGGGCAGCTAAATCTACGTCAGGACACGTTCCTCGCAAAAAGCAGAGCATTAGTCAAATTAGATGTTCAGATAGTGCCTGGACAGTGTCATTGAAACCAAGGGCATGGTTTCTCGCGATTACTGTTTTATAACAAAAACAAAACAGTCAGGGTCAGGTTTACAAGACCCTATCGCCACTGGAGCGTCACTTTTAGTGATGCTCTGGTTGCCCTATGCACTGCGACCTGTTTACAGGATGTAAATACGGCCCTTTCACATGCACACTTTGCATGGAAGGGGCGTGCAATGGGTGTTGCTCTCGGCGTGCCACAGCAACACCCATTGCATTTTGACGCTGACCCAGATTTACAAGTTTTTGTGGCCAAAATATAATGCCACCCCAGGGATGGCGTTAGCATGGTACAACAAGGAGAAATGCTTTAATTTCTCCTCGTGTTTGCTCTTTCTAAGTGCGTTGCACTCTGCAGCACACATAGGAAGATCAAAAGGCCTTTGAAAATTGTTTTTGTGCAGGAAGGTGTTCCTTCCTGCACAAAAACAATCTCACCAGCAGCACAGCCATCCTTGCACCCTGGCAAAAGGGTGGCTGCATTGGAGGCGAGGGCATCACAGGGGTGCACAATATTCTATTAAATATGGCACATCCATGATGAAGCACGGCACTGCCAAATTTGGCACAGCATCGCAGTCCGTTATTTTCTTGTAACTCTGGGCCTCGGTGTAAAAAAAACTACTGTTAGCATTTCTGAGCGGAATGATAAGATGGCGATTCCAGTACACATAGTTGTTAGTTCATAAGCCCTTTGGAGCACTCATTATAAATAGAAATTGGAGAGCATTTCACAAAACATGACAATACTGGGAGAAGGAAATATAATTACAAATGTAACAATTAGGTGAACAGAAGATGAGGACTTTAGGGTTACATTAAATTTGGACTGTTAATCAGGGCCGGTTGTGGGATTTGTGGGGTCTTGGGCAGAATATTGACCTCATTTTCTCTGGCATTGCTAAAGCCCCTTTTCAAGAAGCCACTTTCGTAGTGTGGATATCAATAAAATGGCAAAGGTATATGTCATTATCTTAATAAAATAAGTAGATATATTTGAAAACTCAGTTAAGCAAAAATACATTAAGTTAATCCTACTAGGTGGAAAAGAAAGGACTACATTCCCCCAAAACTGATATAATTAATCCAGTGTTCACTAATGGTTTCCAGATTAGTGCATGATTTGGGGCAGTGTAACTAGTAATGTGGAATGCATGGTTCTGTTTCTTGAACAATTAGCGACAATGATGCATTGCTTAACACACTGGGGCAGGTGCATTAGCCTCAACCACCTGCTTCCACATTCTATACCTGCTATGCAAGATCTTCAAGAGGTTGCCCCAGGGCATCAGAGGTACCATCATGCAAGTACTCATCACAGTAGACTCGACTACGGCAACACACCCTATGCATGGTTCTACAATCGGTTCCTACACAGACTGTAGACCATCCTGAACACCGCAGCAAGACTCATTCTCAACCTCCCATTTTGAACCCATATCTCACATTTCAGGGATATTCACTGGCTCCTCATACAGAAATGCAGCCAATTCAAATTTCTCATGCACGCCTACAAAGCACTACACAACATTGGACCAGCCTACCTAAACAACTGCATACATTTTCCCCAGCCATCCAGACACCTACGATCAGCCACATTATACCTCGCACACACACCCCGCATCCACAAATGCAGAGCTAGAAGTAACTCATTCTCCCACATAGAACTCAAATTTCAGAAAGGCCAGAGATTTTCAAAGCATGGGCAACGTGGGCAACTACCCAGGGCCCACAACTTCAATGGGCCCCTCTGAGAAAGTGAACTTTCACTCTATCTCCCTTCTTTGTATTTTTGTATCTTAACCTTTAAAATATAATTCAATATTGATAGGTAACATAGGACTTGAACAACCAGAAATTGGGTATTACAATTTTGAGTTTTTCCAAACATGGACAAATCAAAATATTTCATGCCAGGGGCCCCCAAACTGTTTAAGATAACACTGCAAATGACCTCCCTTAAAATATCAGAGCCTCTTCCTCACTTCTTGAATTCTGCAAGGAGCTGAAGACCTGGTTCTTCGATTACCTCTGCGGGGCCTAGCATCTACACACCTGCTCAAATGTCCAGACACCCTTATGGGTGATTAGTGCACTGCACAAATTCACCTAAAATAACACCACCCTCAAGCCTTTTCCCTGCTTACATCCCTCTCTTTTACATGCTATGCCCTTCACCTCATTTCTCCCTTGTCTCTTCCTACTTATACTGCCCATAACTTCCACCTATCCTGCTATGCCTCCCTTTTGTCAAGTCAGCTCCTCTGCAAGCACCTGTTGTCTCTTTTTTGTCATTTTTTTGCTTTTACTCACCTCTCCCTGACTTTCTCTGCTTTTCTCCTTTCCCCTTCAAACTACGTGATCAGTGACCATTGTGATGTAAAATTATTATTTTTTTGTGTGTCCCGCATTACACCCTGACTTTCATCCTGGAAAAGGCAAGGCTCACTTCTCACTTAGAAGCACGTTCAATACTCCGATCTAACCGCTGTTATCATGCAGATGTATTGATTAGGCCCATTTAGAATGGTCAGCAGGAGAAGCTGATAAAAAGAAAATAATATAAAGTTGAAGTGGCCCCCTGGGTTTCGTAACTCTTGAGTTTTTTAAAAGTGGTTCACTGTTGCAAGTCCCCATCGCTGTGAGCAAGGTCAGGGCCCTGGGCAGCTGCCAAAGCTTAGCACCACCCTTGCTGCTAATACCTAATTGACTGCAATTGTTCTAAGTTGCTGGTCCTAGCTCTCCCTGCAAAATCACCCTCAAACATTTTGCCTTTTACCCTCTACTTTTTTCTGCATTCGTTTTTGTTGGCCTTAAGACGCTGTGCACTTTACCACTGTTAACCAGTGTGAAAGTGCTTGTGCAGTCACCCCTAAACATGGTTTAATTGACTCATACCCAACTGGCCTACATAATTTATCTATATGTCCCTTTTAGGGTGGTTTACTGTATACCCAGGACCTGTAAAATTAAACGTTACTAGTGGCCTTGCAGCTTTTATTGTGCTACCCACTTAAGCAGCCACTTAAAACATATCCCAGGCCTGCCACTGCAGCTTGAATGCAGTTTTAGACCACCATATATACACAGCCTTAAAACCACCTTGCCAAGCCTTAAACACAGCTTTTATTACATATAAGGTATCCCTAAAGCAGGCCCTAGGTAGCCGATAGGGCAGCATGCTTTGTAAATAAAAGGTTGGACATGTACTTCTAAGATTTATGTTTCCTTGCAGTGCAAAACTCAAAAAAAATGTTCACTACAATGAGGCCAACCCCTCCAATAGGTTAACATTGGGGATTCCTTATTATAAATAATACACTCTAATTTCCAGCTTGAAGCTGGGGCAGGGAGTCAGGAAACTCCACTGCACTTCAAACCACTTCCTAGCAGCTTCTCCCACCTGTCAGAACCAGGGCACCAGGGTATTAAAGTATGAACTCTGACAGCAACTCTTCAGTCCACTTCTTGACTGTGGATACTCTGCCAGGAAGAAGGATTATTGTGATGCTGGGAGGACTGCTACTCTGCTGGATTGCTGCTCTGAAGGACTGCTGCTCTGATTGATTGCTGCCCTGCTGCCCTGCTGCCCTGTTGTTCTGCTGCCTTTTGACTGGGTACAAGGACTGGATCTTCATCTGTCCTAGGACCTCCAGAGTGACTCACAAGGGCTCATTTTCTGGCCTCTTATTCAGGGTTACAGGGATACAAAAGGCTTCTTCCATCTTGAATCTGCACCTGGACCCAGCCTGAGTGAGCTCTGCCTCTCCAAGTGGTGCCCCTCCATTCCTGGACCCTTGAGAGTGGTGCTAAGGGTGTCCAGATGGGCAGACTACTATGAGAAGACCATGATAAACGTGATTGCTTATCTGCCTGAGGTGCAACGCTGGTCAGATTGGCTTTGTAGCTTCTCCCGCTACATTCTGCTCCACAGCAGCAAATCCTTTAGAGTGGTCTTCGCTAACGGGGTATCCGGCACTGTGGAAGTGTCTTCAGCTACAGACCTGTGCCTTGGCCCACTGAAGATTTTCAACTTCCACTTTAGAGAGATTAAGTCCCAGTGTAGAAATCTACACCACTACTTCGACCCAAGACTGTCCAACGACAAAGCTCCCTCCTCGGACACCTCCTGCAACCTTGCAACAGTGAAGGTTAGCTTCTCAGATATTTTTCTCAGAATGTCAAAAGGTAAATGACAACCAGGCCTAATCTACTTTTTGTATGCAAACCACGCTCTAGCTTGGTTGGCCATATTTTTTGATTTTCGCTAGTCTCACACAACTAGATGCCCCGAATTGGGGCTTTGATCTATTAGTCACTATTTTTTGCTCAAAATTTTAAAAAATCATAAGTCCTGCTCTACCAATTGGGTTTTTGTCATTTTGGTGTCAAATGCTTTATTAAAATTTAAATTTACTCAATTTCTCTAAATTAGTTTTGGCTTTTTCTTGTGTTGTCTTTTCACTTTATTATTGTTTGTATGTTGCATAAATACGTTACACATTGCGCCTAATTTACGTCTGACTGCTTTTTGTTCCAAGCTGCCCACAGTTAGGAATAGGTTCATTTAGTGACTTTTGGTGCTTCAGCCTGCAAAAGACTGTGGGGGTCATTCTGACTCCCGCCGGGTGCGGTCACCGCGCGCCCGGCGGGAGCCGCCAAAATACCGTACCGCGGTCGGAAGACCGCGGCGGGTATTTTGAGTTTTCCCCTGGGCTGGCGGGCGGCCTTCAAAAGGCCGCCCGCCAGCCCAGGGGAAAACGACCTTCCCACCATGAAGCCGGCTCGTAATCGAGCCGGCGGAGTGGGAAGGTGCGACGGGTGCTACTGCACCCGTCGCGTATTTCACTGTCTGCTATGCAGACAGTGAAATACAAGCGGGGCCCTCTTACGGGGGCCCCTGCGACACCCCCTACCGCCATCCTGTTCCTGGCGGGTGAACCGCCAGGAACAGGATGGCGGTAGGGGGTGTCAGAATCCCCAAGGCGGCGCAGCATGCTGCGCCGCCTTGGAGGATTCTGACGGGCAGCGGAAAACCGGCGGGAGACCGCCGGTTTTCCTGCACTGACCGCGGCCAAAGCGCCGCGGTCAGAATGCCCTGCGGGGCACCGCCGGTCTGTCGGCGGTGCTCCCGCCGACCCTGGCCCCGGCGGTCTGAGACCGCCGGGGTCAGAATGACCCCCTGTGTCTGTTGCTTGACCAGGGCTTACACTCAAGTAACCATCAACCCAATTATAATCATAAGTGTACACAGATCTTCAGGTTTTCTCCACCACAAAAATTGCTCTGGGAAAACCTGCAATGCTTTGTGTGGGTAGAAATTGCAAAATACTGTGTTTTGCTGCTGGGAACATGGGAAGACATGGAATATTTCAGTTCATGCTTTTTCTGACCTGCAGGACTCAGAACAGAGAAATAATATGTAACTGGGGGCGAACAAAAACCTGTGGTATTTGTCTTTCCAGTGGCAATAGTATTGCAGTGTAATTTCCCTTGTCATCACAAGAGAGCCTTATTAAGACAATGTTCAGGCTTCCATTGGTTCATCAGAAGAAAATGTCACATAATAGCATTACTGGGGAGAAATGGGTAGAATCGTAGATAGAGGTATGTTTTGGGAATACCTCTGATGGAAAAAGATCTGGGGCTCAAAAGCAGAAAGGTTCCCAGAGGGAACTGTAGAAGTGTGTACCCTCTTTTTGTGCCCCCGGGCATTGGCTCTTCAAGGTTGCCATGAGCCCTAATGCAGATGTCCTTTCTTACTGTTGCTGAATGACAGCCTGCAGTTATTTGAATGTGCTTCTTCACCATTTTCTGTTGGCTCACCCATATGATTAGAGACAATCGGTCAAATGCCCATGATCAGTTCTTTTCTGTTTGTGGCAAAGAAGTGCACTCCTTTGTGCAGCCTTAATCTCTCACAAGGTTTCAAGCTTGACTGCATGTGCCAGCCTGTCTATAATTGAATGATTCAAAAGATGTCTGTTGGACCTGGCTTTTTGACAGGGACATCCCCAAACTTTTTGCCTCCTTCCTCCTATTTTTTCTGACCTGTTGTTGTTGGCTTTTGACCCCTGGGCACTTTACCACTGCTAACCAGTGCTAAAGTGCATATGCTCTCTGTGTAAATTGTACTACTGATTGGTTTATCCATGATTGACTATTTAATTTACTTGTAAGTCCCTGGTAGAGTGCACTACATGTGCCTAGGGCAGGTAGATTAAATGCTACTAGTGGGCCTGCAGCACTGGTTGTGCCACCCACCTCAGTAGCCCCTTAACCTTGTCTCAGGCCTGCCATTGCAAGGCCTGTGTGTGCAGTTTCACTGCCACTTCGACTTGGCATTTAAAGGTATTTGCCAAGCCTAGAACTCCCCTTTTTCTATACATAAGTCACCCCTAATGTGTGCCATAGGTAACCCCTAGAGCAGGGTGCTGTGTGGGTAAAAGGCAGGACATGTACCTGTGTGGTTATATGTCCTGGTAGTGTAAAACTCCTAAATTCGTTTTCACACTACTGTGAGGCCTGCTCCCTTCATAGGCTAACATTGGGGCTGCTCTCATACATTGTTGAAGTGGCAGCTGCTGATCTGAAAAGGAGCAGGAAGGTCATATTTAGTATGGCCAGAATGGTAATATAAAATCCTGCTGAATGGTGAAGTCGGATTTAATATTACTATTCTTGAAATGCCACTTTTAGAAAGTGAGCATTTCTTTGCACTAAAATCTTGTTGTGCCCTTCAATCCACGTCTGACTAGGTTTAGTTGACAGCTCCTTGTGCTTTCACTCAGACACACCCCAAACACAGGGTACTCAGCCTCACTTGCATACATCTGCATTTTGAATGGGTCTTCCTGGGCTGGGAGGGTGGAGGGCCTGCCCTCACACAAAGGACTGCCACACCCCCTACTGGGACTCTGGGTGACAGGATTGAGCTGAAAGGGGGCTTGGTGTATTTCTTAGAGACTCTTTGAAGTCACCCCCACTTCAAAGGCACAACTTAGTATAAAACAGGGCCTCTGCCCTACCTCATCAGACACTTGCTGGAGAAGAAACCTGAAACAGAAACTACATCCTGCCAAGAAGAACTGCCTGGCTGCTCAAAGGACTCACCTGTCTGCTTTTCTACAAAGGACTGCTGCCTTGCTGTTGGCCTGCTGCCTTGCTGAACTCTTGCCTGGCTGTAAAAGTGCTCTCCAAGGGCTTGGATAGAGCTTGCCTCCTGTTCCCTGAAGTCTCAGGACCAAAAAGACTTCACTCTTCCTCTTGGAAGCTCCGTGCGCCGAACTTTTCGATGCACAGCTTGTTCCGCGGAAGAAAAACGCCGCACACCGACGCTGATCAACGCGACGCCTTCGGGACGACCGAAACTTTGACGCACGGCCTCGCAAGGACAACGCCGCCCGACTTCCCGGGAGAAATCGACGCGACGCCTGCCGTGAGATCAAAACTTTGACGCACGGCCTCTCAAGGACAACGCCGCCCGACTCCGCAGGAGAAATCGACGCGACGCCTGCCGTGAGATCAAAACTTTGACGCACGGCCTCGCAAGGACAACGCCGCCCGCCTCCGCAGGGGAAATTGACGCGACGCCTGCCGTGAGATCGAAAACTTCGATGCACAGCCACGCAGAACGACGCGCAGCCTGAAAACAAGCAGGAAAATCCACGCACAGACCCGGGACATCTGGTAATCCCCGCGACCCACAGAAAGAGACTGTCCGCGCGCCGGAAAATGACGCTCGACTTCCCCGCGTGGAAAATAACGACGCAAGTCCGTGTGTGCTGGAGAGAAATCGACGCACACACCCTTTTTCCACGCATCTCTTCCTTTGTGGCCCTCTGAGGAGATTTTCCACCAGAAACCAGGTACTTTGTGTTTGAAAGAGACTCTGTTTACTTTCTAAAGACACTTTATATCACTTTTCAGTGATATCTTTACAAATTCATATTGCAACTTTGATCGTTTTGACCTGAAGATACCCAGATAAATATTATATATTTTTCTAAACACTGTGTGGTGTATTTTTGTGGTGTTATGCTATGGTGTTGTATGATTTATTGCACAAATGCTTTACACATTGCCTTCTAAGTTAAGCCTGACTGCTTGTGCCAAGCTACCGGAGGGTGAGCACAGGCTGATTTTGGATTGTGTGTGACTTACCCTGACTAGAGTGACGGTTCTTGCTTGGACAGAGGGCAACCTGACTGGCAACCAAAAACCCCATTTCTAACATTGGTGATCAGCGGTGAGGATAGGACTTGTGTTTGTGCAGTGACATACAGTAGCTAAGTATTTCACTACCTACTCACAGTTGAAGGTCAACTTGATTTTTCATCTTTTTCGCTTTTGGTTCTCTGATGTCCTCCTGGATATACTATTGATATTTTGGACTTTGGATTTTGGTTCTTGCCAGTAAGACTTTGTCAGCAATGAGATTGCTTACCTACTCATTCTTTGTGCCTACTGACCACCTCACTAAGGCTGACCTAAGGAAGCTTTGCAGAAAATGGGGCCTTCCTGTAGCAAGGAGATCTACTAAGGCGGAGATGCTACATGCCTACATAGTCTGGGGGGAAGAAAGATGGGCAGAGAGAGAGGCAGCAAGAAACCAAATGACTAAGTACCCCTCAGATGAGGAGGAGGACTACTCACACGAGGAGGAAGACTGCTCACATGAGGAGGAAGACTACTCAGATGAGGAAAGAGAACTAGTGGGAGATGAAGGGCTCCTAGCTCTACAGCAGTGTATGGAAGAGCTAGATGAGCAGCTTGAAAGGGCTGAGGCAGCAAGTCTCTTAGCCCTGGAAGAAGAAAAGATTGCAGCTCAAGAGCTGAGCTGTAAAGAGCTGAAACTGGAGGCCGGAAGGGCTGAGTCCAGTTCAGATGGTGGCAGCAAAAATCTTGCATCCAGTACTGCTGAAGACGGGCACAAGCCCAGAGATGTGGTGCCCACCTTGAAGAAGGGAGTTGACACACCCCAGGCGGTTCAAGGGTATGAGGTAGTTCCCGTTATGTACAGGGTCCCTGAGAAGGATTGGGGAACTGGCACAGGGAGTCATATTCCTACTGGGGGGAGGGACACTTTACTGACTCTAGCAGAGAGTGACAGAGAAAAGGGTTCCCCCCTGGTGGACGTCCTGGATATAGAGTGTAGAGACATCCCAGAAGAGTATGGGTTGAGTGTCAGGGACAGACAGATACTGTCTCACCAGTCTCAGGAGGGTGAAGTAGAGTGCTTTTCCAAGGTTGAGTTACTGGGTGTTTGGGTGAAGGGTACTGTGGTTAATACATGTGAAGGGCAGAATGATGTAATTTCTGGAGAGCATATGTCTGGTCCTTATTTTCGAGAGCTACGCCAACACCAGGTGGAGTGTGAGTTCTCTTACCCCAGGGAACTTACAATGGAGGCAGACTTCTGGGTGAGTACCAGAGAGTCTGAAGAGGCATTTGGGGGTGCTCCTGAAGGGAGTGGTCTAGGTGGTTCCCAACCGAGTGTGGTGGGAAAGGATTGTAGTGTCCCAGGTAGGTCCCAGGTCCTAGAGGGTTCCATGAGGGAACACCAGGAGGGAAGCCTAGCCTGTACCGTAGGGCCACCTTTTGAGGGAAGCCCCGCAGTGTCAGAAGAACTTGGGGGGGTGACTGTAGCCAGCATCCCAACAGTTCTGGTGTCTGGCAGTACCCCTCCTAGTGAGGGGGTGCAGAAGTCCAGACATAGGGTTGAGAGGGGGTTGCAGACCCCAGTGGAGGACCTTGAGAGTCAGGGGACAGCTCTGAGAGCAGAACCCCCCAGGAATGACCCAGGTGAAACAGTTTCTGGTTTGGGGGAAACCCAGACTCTGCCGGATGGGCAGAGGTCGGGAGACCTGCGCCAACCAGACTCTTGTGTGACCCTTGGGGACGGTATGTCCCTTGTGGGGGGTGAGAGTGCCCCCCAGGAAGTCCTGGCATGCCAGGCAATGGTTCAACTTCAGGGTGGTGACTCTGGATTGGCTAACCAGGTTCAGGGGATAAACTCTGACCTGTTGGGGGGTAGGTGTGCCCCCCAGAAAGTCCTGGTGTACCAGGCAGTGGTCCAACCTCAGAGTGCTGACTCTGGGTTGGATAACCGGGTTCAGAGGTTAAACTCTGACCTGGTGGGGGGTAGGTGTGCCCCCCAGAAAGCCCTGGCGTGCCAGGCAGCTGCCCAACCTCAGGGTGGTGACCCTAGGTCGGAGAACCAGGTCCAGAGGTTAAACTCTGACCAGGTGGAGGGTCAGTGTGCCCTCCAGGAAGTCCTGGCGTGCCAGGCAATTGTTCAACTTCAGGGTGGTGACTCTGATATGAATGGTCAGGTGCAGAGGTTAAACTCTGACCTGGTGGGGGGTAGGTGTGCCCCCCAGAAAGTCCTGGTGTGCCAGGCAATTGTTCAACCTCAGGGTGGTGACCCTGGGTTGGAGAACCAGGTTCAGAGGTTAACCTCTGACCTGGTGGGAGGTAGGCGTGCCTCCCAGAAAGTCCTGGTGTGCCAGGCAGTTGGCCAACCTCAGGGTGGTGACTCTGGGTTGGATACCCAGGTTCAGAGGTTAAACTCGGACCTGGTGGGAGGTAGGTGTGCCTCCCAACAAGTCCTGATGTGCCAGGCAATTGTCCAACCTCAGGGTGTTGACTCTGGGTTGGATGACCAGGTTCAGAGGTTAAACTCTGACCTGGTGGGGGGTAGGTGTGCCCCCCAGAAAGTCCTGGCGTGCCAGGCAATTGCCCAACCTCAGGGTGGTGACCCTGGGTTGGGGCACCAGGCTCAGAGGTTAAACTCTGACCTGGTGGGAGGTAGGTGTGCCTCCCTGGAAGTCCTGGTGTACCAGGCAGTTGTCCAACCTCAGGGTGCTGACTCTGGGTTGGATAACCGGGTTCAGAGGTTAAACTCTGACCTGGTGGGGGGTAGGTGTGCCCCCCAGAAAGCCCTGGCGTGCCAGGCAGCTGCCCAACCTCAGGGTGGTGACCCTAGGTTGGAGAACCAGGTCCAGAGGTTAAACTCTGACCAGGTGGAGGGTCAGTGTGCCCTCCAGGAAGTCCTGGCGTGCCAGGCAATTGTTCAACTTCAGGGTGGTGACTCTGATATGAATGGTCAGGTGCAGAGGTTAAACTCTGACCTGGTGGGGGGTAGGTGTGCCCCCCAGGAAGTCCTGGTTTGCCAGGCAGTGATCCAGTCTGAAGGTACAGACCCTGGGCTGGAAGACCAGGTTCAGGGTGTCCCCCCGGACCTGGAGGGAGGGGCTACTGATAACAGTGCCCCTACCATGTTGTCTTCTGAGGAGGCCACTCCTAGTTGGAGGGTGCTGGACCCCAGAAGGGAGGGCAGGGGGAGGGAAGCCTCACCCCGGGCCCTAGTCCAATCTGAAGGTACAGGCCCCAGGTTGGAGGGCCAGTTGCAGGTTAACAGCCCTGCACTGGTGGAGGAATGGTACAGGGCGACTTCTGTGAGCACCCTGACCATGTTGGACTCTGGGGGTACCGCTCCAGGAGGGAGGGTACAGAGCCCCAGAGGGGAGGACCAGGTTCAGGCTGTCATCCCTGACCTGGTGGAAGGGAGAGTGGTTAAAGGGTGCCCAGCACCTGGGGCTACCGCCCCCCACTCTCCACAGCCACAGTGGTTGGAGAGCTTTGAGAGGCCTGGGGCCTGGCTCTCATCCCTGGCAGCTGTCAGTAATCACTGTGGCTTGCTGTCCGGGTGGACAGAGTTATCCCTGGGGAGGGGACAAGTGTCACACCCCGGGGGTAGAGTGGGCAACACCACTGTGTTGGTCATGGTGGTACTATCCTGCTCCTGGGATACATCTGTGAGCAAAGTAAGGTTAGGTGCTGCACAGATGGGATCCGCAGGTAAGGAGAAAGGTTCCCCATGGGTTGGCTTAGTGGGCCCTGAGAGTATGGACAGAGTGATCCAATTGGAGTCAGGAAGGCGAAGAACTGGAGCATGCCCCTGCTGTTGTGGGCCTGGGTCCTTGTTCTGTCACCTCAAACAGGGAAGTACATCAGGATAGTGATTGTTCTCCCCTGGCTTTAGGCTGGTAGGGGGTCATGTTTGACCTGGCTTTTTGACATGGACATCCCCAAACGTTTTGCCTCCTTCCTCCTATTTTTTCTGACCTGTTGTTGTTGGCTTTTGACCTCTGGGCACTTTACCACTGCTACCCAGTGCTAAAGTGCATATGCTCTCTGTGTAAATTGTACTACTGATTGGTTTATCCATGATTGACTATTTAATTTACTTGTAAGTCCCTGGTAGAGTGCACTACATGTGCCTAGGGCAGGTAGATTAAATGCTACTAGTGGGCCTGCAGCACTGGTTGTGCCACCCACCTCAGTAGCCCCTTAACCTTGTCTCAGGCCTGCCATTGCAAGGCCTGTGTGTGCAGTTTCACTGCCTCTTCGACTTGGCATTTAAAGGTATTTGCCAAGCCTAGAACTCCCCTTTTTCTATACATAAGTCACCCCTAGTGTGTGCTCTAGGTAACCCCTAGAGCGGGGTGCTGTGTGGGTAAAAGGCAGGACATGTACTTGTGTGGTTATATGTCTTGGTAGTGTAAAACTCCTAAATTCGTTTTCACACTACTGTGAGGCCTGCTCCCTTCATAGGCTAACATTGGGGCTGCTCTCATACATTGTTGAAGTGGCAGCTGCTGATCTGAAAGGAGCAGGAAGGTCATATTTAGTATGGCCAGAATGGTAATATAAAATCCTGCTGAATGGTGAAGTCGGATTTAATATTGCTATTCTAGAAATGCCACTTTTAGAAAGTGAGCATTTATTTGCACTAAAATCTTGTTGTGCCCTTCAATCCACGTCTGGCTAGGTTTAGTTGACAGCTCCTTGTGCATTCACTCAGACACACCCCAAACACAGGGTACTCAGCCTCACTTGCATACATCTGCATTTTGAAAGGGTCTTCCTGGGCTGGGAGGGTGGAGGGCCTGCCCTCACACAAAGGACTGCCACACCCCCTACTGGGACTCTGGCAGACAGGATTGAGCTGAAAGGGGGCTTGGTGCATTTCTTAGAGACTCTTTGAAGTCACCCCCACTTCAAAGGCACAACTTAGTATAAAACAGGGCCTCTGCCCTACCTCATCAGACACTTGCTGGAGAAGAAACCTGAACCAGAAACTACATCCTGCCAAGAAGAACTGCCTGGCTGCTCAAAGGACTCACCTGTCGGCTTTTCTACAAAGGACTGCCGCCTTGCTGTTGGCCTGCTGCCTTGCTGAACTCTTGCCTGGCTGTAAAAGTGCTCTCCAAGGGCTTGGATAGAGCTTGCCTCCTGTTCCCTGAAGTCTCAGGACCAAAAAGACTTCACTCTTCCTCTTGGACGCTCCGTGCGCCGAACTTTTCGACGCACAGCTTGTTCCGCGGCAAGAAAAACGCCGCACACCGACGCTGATCAACGCGACGCCTTCGGGACGACCGAAACTTTGACGCACGGCCTCGCAAGGACAACGCCGCCCAACTTCCCGGGAGAAATCGACGCGACGCCTGCCGTGAGATCAAAACTTTGACGCACGGCCTCGCAAGGACAACGCCGCCCGCCTCCGCAGGAGAAATCGACGCGATGCCTGCCGTGAGATCGAAACTTCGACGCACAGCCCCGCAGAACGACGCGCAGCCGGAAAACAAGCAGGAAAATCCACGCACAGACCCGGGACATCTGGTAATCCCCGCGACCCACAGAAAGAGACTGTCCGCGCGCCGGAAAACGACGCTCGACTTCCCCGTGTGGAAAATAACGACGCAAGTCCCTGTGTGCTGGGGAGAAATCGACGCACACACCCTTTTTCCACGCATCTCTTCCTTTGTGGCCCTCTGAGGAGATTTTCCACCAGAAACCAGGTACTTTGTGTTTGAAAGAGACTCTGTTTACTTTCTAAAGACTTAAGACACTTTATATCACTTTTCAGTGATATCTTTACAAATTCATATTGCAACTTTGATCGTTTTGACCTGAAGATACCCAGATAAATATTATATATTTTTCTAAACACTGTGTGGTGTATTTTTGTGGTGTTATGCTATGGTGTTGTATGATTTATTGCACAAATGCTTTACAGATTGCCTTCTAAGTTAAGCCTGACTGCTCGTGCCAAGCTACCGGAGGGTGAGCACAGGCTGATTTTGGATTGTGTGTGACTTACCCTGACTAGAGTGAGGGTTCTTGCTTGGCCAGAGGGCAACCTGACTGCCAACCAAAAAACCCATTTCTAACAATGTCTATAACTGAATGGTTCAAAAGTTGGTAGTGAATGATGCGCACAGTTTTCAGTTACTGAATAATTTGGCTGTACACAGGTAGTATATGATTTAACCTACTGTTAAGAAAATTACCAGTTCAGCAGATCCATTCACCACTGAGCTGTCCATGCTGAAAGCACCAACTTTGCTTTTGGTAGGTAATAGATCCCATAGAGCCAAAACGTATCATCAGCCATTGCATTTTAAAGGTCCCCACACACCAGTAGGCCCGGTGCTACTGAACTGACTGTACCACTAATGATTATGCCCTTGCTCTAAGCAGAAATTTAGTATTATAGAAGGAACAGCAGAAACTAGAGTCAGCATGATCCTAAGAGGCTTTCCTTTATTTTGGCATGGGGATTGGCCCTTATTCAAATGAAGGCGTTCCTTGCCTTTGCACCCATGCCATAATGTGGAGGCAGAGGCAACACATCTGAAAGGATGCACACTCTCTGTAAACCAAAGAGAGTGCGGCCCTCGAAAGGAAAAAAGGGATCAGAGGGGTGATGTTTGCCTTATCAGCATCTTTAGGTCCATTTCTTCTGTTAGCATCCCAATGAGTACTGCTATTCTCAATTGCTTGTGGTATAATTCCACCAGGTTAGAAAGAAACCATTGAGAATCCTATTTTGAAAACGCCTAACATCAACTCGAGAGTTGAAAACAGTTATAGGTACATTCTTTTCCTATGTCTAGCCTCTAAGATTGGAGAGAAATTCATCTCAAAGTAGCTGCAAAGCAGGATCAGTGATAGAAGCACAGCAATCCCAGTGTCAAATGGTGTAGGATGTGAGCTACATTATGATATCCCTTTCTGTCTTCTACCACATATGATATCACACCATTTTGATCAGGCGGTTAAAAGAGTGGAGGTTATCTGGAACAGACAGACACTAGCTTGGATCCTGTCTACACAATAGAAGATCATACCTAATGCTACTTCCCTTTTGAACATCAGATAAGGAAAGGGGATACAAATCTTAAAATAAAGTGTGATCGCAAGTCCGGTGCCAACCTCCTGAGCAATAAGAGAAAATAAATTTTTTTTATTAAAGATTGAAAAATAGCTTACAATAAGACATGCTGGAAAAATATGCTAGTAGCCATTGAAACAAAAAATGTAAAAAGATTTAGGCAGCTTGTCCAACAAGGTGCAGGAAAGGAAATAAGGACCTTGGGATGTGGTGTTGAAGAAGAAGCGTGGGGAGAGCATTTAAATGAAATATATGGGGTTGGAGATGAGGGGGCAGAAGAGATTGTGGCAGACTAGAGCGTTGTAGCTGAGGACACAGGAACTCAGTTCCCTTTGTGCAAGATAAATAAATGCCACATTGGCCTTGAAATTAACAAGAGCGACAGACCCGGACAATCTACCGCCCATCATAATTAAAACAAAGGCCAAATGGTGGGGAGAGACTTTCTATTTGTCATTTCAGGAAACATTAGCTATAGGCCAGATGCCGCAAAACTGGAAGGGTTCCTTTGTAAGACCAATGCGTGAGAGGAATGACACCAAAATCCCCCAAAATTACAGGTTGATAAGTCTTCTAGACATAGGTAAAAAATTGTTCTCAACACTAGTTTTAGTTAGAGTTATGGAATGGGCAGATATACGCAACAGTGTCCTGCTAGAATAAGAGGAGGATTAAAAAAGGTATTTCCACAATAGATCATTGTTTTAACCTGTGGTTGCTTGCACAGAAGTCCATTTAACAAAGGGGCAGCTTATTTTGCTGCTTTATAGACTTCCATGTAACATTTGATTTGGTAGATTGAAAATGTTTATGGGGAATGTTGACTAAATTGGAATCCTAAAGAGTCTTTTTACTATCATAAAGGTCCTGCACTCACAAAACTGGGCTCAAGTAATTACTGATACAGGAGCAAGACTGACCCAGAAAATCCCATTTGTTAACTGGCTGTGTCAGGGATATGTTTTTGTCCTTCCGCTCTTTGCCCTGTTCCTTGCTGACCCACTGTTAGTATTAGCTGAAGCAAAGGGCCTCAGCCCAAAAATAGATGGTATCCATACAGCATGCCATTTACATGCAGATAACCGTGAAACATTGATATGACAGTAAAAGGCCTACAAAGGAAACTGAATTTATTTATGAAGTACTGTAATAGGAAAAGGTTAGTATTAAAAAATGGATGAGACCAAGGTGATGAGCTTTGGCGAAAAATTTGTAAGCTTTGAATGGTGCTTTGATCTACTAAATTTAAAATAGTCAACAACTATAAGTGCCTAGGGGTATGGTTCAATAGGAGATTAAAGTGTAACAAAGGTATTGAATCACTTCAAGTTAGTGCCTTGGCATTAGTAAGTGAACTTAAAAAATCAATACAGTTTAAGGGGAGATGTCCCTAGGATCACTATAAACTGCCTATTCAGTCATGATTTGTCCTCAATTTTAGTATTGAGTCGAATTATTAAGTCTAAGTGGCAAAATGAGCAGGGGGTATGAAGAGGGGAAATGTTGGGGTGGTTAGATTCAGGTTACTCCTGGAAACAGAAGAAGGCCAAAACTATTGTTACTGTGGAAAAATAATATTACACACAGGAAAACATCTGAATGGAGTGTGTGGGATTCTGGGTCTGAGTATGGGAAGCAATAACTTGCAGAAGGGGTTGGCAAGGGTTGAATTACATGCATCAGTAAAAAACTAAGCCAGAAAACATGATATAAAATATTTACAGTAGATGACATCTGTCAATTTTATACTAATTTCATGGCAAAACAAGGAGTGGTTTCTCTATGTGGATACAATACCAAACCACAGTTATAGATCAGAGCTATTAAGAATTAGAATTCCCATTCCATATTAACAACAAGGTAAAAATGATGGATCCGTTTGGAAAATTTCCCTGTGGATTAAGAGTAAAGTATGACTTGCCAAAAATCCTCATAGACTGCACAAAATTTCACACATTACAGAAAGTAGTTTTAAAACCACTCTTCCACAAATACAGCATCCAAGAGCATAGGCAAGCTATGACACTTTTAATTGACATGAGATACAGGAAGATTTGTGGTTGGTTTTAAAGAGGTTTTACTAGATTTTTAATCTGTAATTTCTTATTTGTAAATTGTATGGTGTGATTATATATATATATATATATACATATATATATATATATATAAGTATATATATATATATATATATATAGTTATTTATATATATATATTTATATATTCTATCTTATTTTTTTGCTGATCACTCTGCACACAGTGAATCCATGGTGCACTTTATTTCATCAAACAGCAACCAGCAACCAAACGCCATGGAGTGGGTATAGTTTTGGTGATGTAGCAAACAATGGGCTTCAAGTGCCCAAAAATATATTTTTGGGGCATTTCTCGAGATCTGCAGATACACCCTTGGGGCTCAGCGTGGCCCTCGGTGTAAATCCTCAGGTGGACACATGGATCTTGCAAAACATTTTTTAAAAACCACACTGGCTATATTCATACACCCAATAAAACACCCAGAGACACACCCTCACACCTACCTTCACTCTAACAGAGACACTCTCACACTGACTGTCACACAGAGAGATACTCTCACACCCAGTCTCACATCCAGTTAGACACTGCTGCACCCACTCGCACACCTAAAGAGATGCCGTCACATTCACTGTCACACTCACAGAGACACTCTCACACTCAAAGAGACACTCTCACATCCACTCTCACCTCCAGGTTGATACTGTTACAGTCACTCTACACCCAGACAGAGACTTTCACACTCTCTCACACCCAAACAGACACTCCGACACTCACTCTCACACTCAGAGACATAATCTCACACACGCATACTGTCATAGCAAGATAGACACTGTCACATCCACTCTCACTGCTAGAGAAGTGCTGTGATGTCCACTCTCTTAGTAACACACAGACACTCTCACACTCACTGTCACACACAAAGAGACACTCTTACACTCTGTCTCACAGGCAGACACTATCACACCCACTCTCACACCTACAGAGATGCTGTCACATCACCTGTCACAGCAACACAGACACTCTCACACTCACTCACACACTCAGAGAGACACTCGCACATCCACTCTCACATCAAGGTAGACACTGTCACACTCACTCACACACCCAGACGGAGACTTCCACACTCTCTTTCTGTTCTGTGTGAGACACTCACTTGAATTCCAGGCATTCTAATGGGGCAATGACAATTCCCCAATCCCAGTGAGGACTAAAGTGACTGCAATGAAGAGTGCAGCACCCTCTCACAAGTCCTCAAGGGGAAGGGGGTTGTAGGAAGAGAAAAGGAGAAAATACCCACTTCTGCTTCATGCATTGCAGAATTGGACTGCTGGATCCTGGATGTGTGTCGTGTTGGGCGCCAGGACTTTTGATTTCTCAAATTACTGGGTTCTTGGTTGGTTAGGATTCTGGGCTGCTAAAGATTTGCTTCATTAATACATTGAACTTGCATAAACAATTGTATAGTGCATAATGTCAGTTATTGTTGACACATTGTGCATACATTTCGATAAAGATGAACAAGTCTCATTCTCTTTTTACAATACTTTCAGAGTCTCTGAAGCGATGTCCAAACTCAAAAACTTGACTAAAGGGTTTCTTTGTGTTCTGACATTATCCCTTGCCAATAATAGCTCAGATAAACTTGCTCTATGTCCAATCTCCTAATTCTCAGGGGGGGGCTTATTGCAGGAAATACATCTTTCCTTAATGTCTGTTTAGCAGTATCTTGGATTCCCACCCAAACAATAAATCATGCAAGTTCTTTTTGGTCATAAATTATTTAAAAGACACAGAACTGATTTGTTTCATTAAAGCAATTAATCTTTTTTACATTGAAATTAAATTACTTGCTTGAAAATTTCAGAAGAACCCAAACTGGGTTTTTTCACCTTTCTTATTTTCTAACTTTTACAGGAAATAGAGGATCATAATCAGAAGATGGAAGAGGAAAGCCAGGTCACTGCAGGAGGCAGACCAGAGGACGAGGATCACCAGAACTCAACTGGAAGCTGTCCTGAGGACAAGAAATGGTGGAACTCGACTGGAAACTGGTCAGAGAACAAGGAACACTGGAATTCGACTGGAGGCAGGCTAGAGAATAAGAAATTTGATTTGCACTGGAACTCAACCGAAGGTAGGCTGGAGGACAAGGACCTCAACTTGACTGGAAACAGGTGAGCAGAGCAATAAGTACAAAGCCAAGAAAGGCCTCAAGCTCACAAACATCCTTAAAAAAAAAATGTGCACATGCGCCTTTTGGCAGTTGATTGCTTGTTAGGGAATTGAGCAATTATCCTCCTGATTGTGGCACATGTTCAATACAGATCACATTGTGAACAGCACATGCTTTGGTAGTTTGGCAGTTACAGTTGGAGCAGGTGGAATACAATGTGCATAATCAACAAGCATTGGTTCTAATAAATAAGACGTTTACCAAGCATTGGTTATTGCAAACTTTATATTTAAGGATTTAATGAATATAGCCAAATAAGTCTGAAATGTTTCAAGCAATAGCATCTTATTCTAATCAAGATATTGGATGTGCTAGTATACCCACAACACTCTCACCCCCACACAGACAATACTGTGGAATGATAAACTACAATCAAAAATAGACTCTTTGGAAAAATATGTTCCCAAAACGGTAGGATTAGAAAAGTGTTTACGTGTTTGTAAGAACTGCAGAATAATTTTGCAGCGTAATTTAAATGTTGAAGAAGGAATAATTAATGGAGCTAACGGAAAAATTATTTATTTTATTCTGTGTCCATACAGAATTCAAGATCAGTATCTAACAATTAAACTTGATGATCTTTAAGATGTAAAATAGATAGACCAGATCTGTTCACGTTTCTTACTTGTGAAAGACCTGTATGTACGTAAAAAGCAATTTCTAATACCTCTAGCATAGGCTGTAACAATACATAAGTCTCAAGGCTTAAGTATAGACGCAGCTTTTATTGATATTGGTAGCACTGCATTTTAGGAAGGTATGTCTTATGTAGCATGTCACACATTAGAACTTTGGGCCTTATTACAACCTTGGCCGATGGGCTATTCCATCACAAAAGTGAGGGATATTCTGCCCACCGTATAACAAGTTCCATAGGACATAATGGAACTTGTAAAATGGCGGGCGTGATATCCGTCACTTTTGTGACAGAGTAACAAATCTGCCAAGGTCGTAATCATGCCCTTTGTCTGGTTTGTAACTGATAGAGTTTGATGACAATAAAGTCAATGCTGAATCCAGTTGTGTACTGGAGTACATCCGTGTGAGAAGCCTGTATGCTCCCTATCTAGGACAGTACCCAGTTTACAAAACGTTTACTATCTTACCAAAACAAAAAATTTAAAAGGGACTGAGTGATGTTCCAAAGAAAAAGATGAAAAAAAGAAAGAAGTATCAGAGAAAAAGAATAGTAAAACGGATGGTAAAATTGTAGTTTACCAGTTATCAAACGTATCTGGAGTCAACTGCTATGCTACTACAGTTCTCAATCTCAGATCTTGCAGGAGTGTGCACTGGATATGTACACTTCAGACAAAATATTCAAGAAGATGCACAAGAATTTTCTATGGTCCTACTAGGTATTTTAGAAGTAGAGATGTATCTATTGAGGAGTTGTTTGGACTAAGTTACTAACGGCAGCATGACTGTGAAAAGTGTTTGTTTTGTTCAATAACAGAAATAGATTCACAAGGATTTATCTACCTAACTCTATCAGATTCTAAAACTGTCAGTTATTAAAAATTATTTAAAAATGCTTAACAAAACAATAATTGCAACAAATCCAACTCGGACCTCCTTTCAAGTTTAAAGATAAGAAAAACAGAAAAGTATATTATCTTAATGCTACAGCGATACAAAGCAGATAGATCTAAACTGGAAACTCAAATTACAAATTTTAAAGCAGGACAAATTTTATTTTCTAATAAAGCATATACCTGCACAGCCATTATTTTCCATGAAGGTGTAACCGTTACATCTGACCATTAACACAACTGGGTGGCCAGAGTGCAATGATAGTAAACTTACATTTAAGCAGAGGTTACTCTATAAATTACCAAATTCTTATTTTCTCCTTCTTGCTTCAAAGTTCTAAAAAGGATTAGTACTGTAGCAATGCAATGATACAGTTATGGGACTTTTACTGCAACAAAAAGGCTCCATAGCCTAACAGGGGTGATGTCTTTGTAAGGAATTGTATATCTTTAAATCTTCTTAGTCTAGGATGGATACTAGAAATATATTACTTAACTGGGAATGGAGATTTAAAAGTTTCAACTGCAACAGACATCTACAGAAGATAAAAGCGAACACTAGTTAATGTTTGATTCTGTAATAGATTATATACTACACCTCTGTTCAATGCATTACTGGAGTTTATTGCATCATGTGGCCTACTAAGGATCATCTCTTTGAACAGTTTTTTTTTATTACTGCTGTGATTCATACTCAGTAATTCTATTATAAAACTTTAATGACAGTTTGGTTAATATTTGTAGTAAGTGCGACATATAGTACTGTTACTTTCAAATAACATGCTATGTACTCATGAGTTTTTTTTTAAAGTCTATATGACTGTTCTTTTCCCCACCACTGTTCAAGAATGCGTACTTATACACAATTCATTTGTTGTGCAAAAAGTAGAGAAGATGAGAACAGTGGACAAAGGAACATGACTTGCTTAAATAATATTTGTAATTGCTATACAGTAATATAAATGTATTGTGTCTTTTAATTAACAGTATCTTTCTTATTACAACTTGAGAACTTTGAATGAATCAGTTAATAATATACAATGTTACACTTTATTTAGTTTGTATCTGTTTTTAGACAGATTGAAGGACCTATTTATTGCAGTAATGTAGGTAACTAATTTTATATGTGTTCATTAAAAGTCCATTCATAAACATACTCAAGTATATATAGTAAGTCATAATGTTTCACCAGCACAATAATCTCAGTACAGACATATGTAGACATAATCGTACACTAACACACTGAGGAAACAGTGATTCACAAAATTACAAACTCAGGCAAACAGAAACAGAGATATGTACTATGATGTGCAGTAATACACAGATACATACACTAACACACCCAATCATACACAGATCCATACACTACCACAAACACTGATACACTGATGCATACACTCAGGCCCAGGAACACACTGATGCATTGAGTAAAACAATCAGGCACACTTTCATGCATACACTAACATACTCAGGAATATACTTATGCACACAGTGTCACACCACAGCACACACTGACACATACACTGACACACGTACGCATACATTGATGCATGCACTCACATACCCAGGAACACACTGATACATTGATTAAAACACTCAGGCACACTTTCATGCATAGACTAACATACTCAGGAATACACTTCCGCACACATTGTCACACCAGAGCATACACTTATACATACACTGACACACCCTGATACACCCAGGCACACACTAATACATAGAGTGACACATGAAGAAACACATTGATGCAGATACTAACATACCTACGCATATACTAATCCTTGCACAAACATACTCAAGTAAGGAATGAGCCATACACTGACACACCCAAGTGAAACTCATGCACACACTGACACACCTATTCAGATACTGATGCATACACTGACACACCCAGGCATACACAATTCCATACACTGACATACCCAGATGTACATTGACATATCCAGAGACACAGTAATGCATACACTGACACACTAAAATGCACATAGATACATACACTTACACACACAAGTACAAACTCATGCATATACTAATACAGCCATGACGATACTGATACATATTCTGACATACCCAGGCACACACTGATACATTCTCTGACACAGCCTCACTCACACTCATGGATACAGTGACATACCAAGGCAGACACTCATGCATACACTAACACACACAGATTCACACATTTGCATACACTAACACACCCAGGTTTACAGCGATGTATACAGTGAAATACCCAGGCACACACTTACGCATACACTAACACACCCAGGCCCACATTATTTCATACATTGGCACACCGAGATGGACACTGATACATCCAGACACACATTAATACAAACACTGACACACCCAAGCACACAATGATGCATACACTGACACACCTAGGCACAAACTGATGCATATACCTATACAGTAATACAGATACTAATGCATACACAAGCACACCAAGGCCCACACTATTGCATACACTAACACACACCCATATGCACACTGATGTATTCACTGATAAATCGAGCTACACACTAATCTATACACTGACACAGCCAAGCTCACACTAATGCATACACTGAGACATCCAGGCACAGACTGAGCTATACACTGACACACACACGTACAAACTCATGTAAACGCTAACACAGCCATGAAGATACTGATCCATAATCTGACACAGCCAGGTCCACACTGTTATATATACTAACACACGCAAGCCCTAATTCACGCATATGCTGACACACCCAGGCACAGACTTATGCATGCACTGAGACTCCCAGGCACAGATTGTTGAATACATTTATACACCCAAGTGCAACCTTATACATACCCTGACACAGGCATGCAGATACTGATGCATAATAAAGACTCAAACTCAGTTCTTTGTTTGATTCAATTTAGGTTCTAAGAAGAACCAGGTTTTAATTTTTTTAGTTTTTCATAACAGCTTTTTAACTTTTTTTATTTAGTTACTTGTTTTTCAAAAAACGTCTTGGAAACTTGGGAGAAACCAAATTGCAAAACTTTTGCAGTCTCAAAGCACAATGTTGTTCAATAACAGTGTTCTCATACAATGACATTCTGAAATTTTTTTATTAGCAAAGGTCCTTTTTCACCTGCAAAAAAAATCACTGACAACTTTAACTTTTGCAACATTAAGATTATGGCAGATGGTGCAGGGTGTTACCATTCAATCCTATTTGGTTCATGTGGCTGACATAGTGATGTTTTGAGCAGTGTCATGGGCAGATGATGTTGTCCCAGCTTCAGCATCCAAACCTGTTCCTTCTATTTCTCTCATCACACATTGATATGCACATTCGTGGATTGTGCACACATGCTTCCACACACTCGACTTCCTGTGGGTGTATTTTTTTAGATGTACCATGAGATAGCTCTTTCCCATGGAGATTACATTTGACAAATTTTTCAGTGCCTTTTTTTCCTCCAAATGGCAATGTAAAAAATTGCTATACATCACTCTCTTCTCTTGAAGAAGATGAAGGCACCTGTTAATTGTCATCATCTTCAGAAACAAGTTGGGATTGTGCAGATGGTGGTGGAGTACTCCCTTCAGCCATACTGGAAAGTTGTATCACAGGAGGAACGCAGGTAAGGTGTTTCTCCCACAACAGCTAGAAGAATAATAACTGTTTTAGGGAATGGCCCTACCCAAAATTAGGTGTAGTTCAAAAGTAACCAATGAAATAGCAGAATACTCTTCACACATCAAGCTGCTCCGTGGATCTCAACCACATATTTGTGAATCCATAAAAATCAGAAAACAAATGTTGCATTGTATTCTAAACACACAAAACATGTTTGCAACTTGCAAATATGTGTAGCCTTATGTGTACATAGGAAAGGATGGGTCCTATATTTCTAAATTAAAAAAAAAATGTTTGTGAAACCATGGATCCGAACCGCGGATCCATTCCGATCACATGATCAGAACGGAAACCATAGAGTTTCACCCTTTTGCGTTTTGTGGAACTGCAGAGGTCTCCGTGGATCTAAAAAGTATATTTTTTTTAAAAACACACTATCAATTGACTCTACAAGTATTTAAATACTGGATAAACTATAAAACACTATCACCACCAGCATTTTGAAAAGGAATGGGCCTGTTAGATTCTACAAACAACAGTGCAAAGTACTGCTGTCTTTCATTATGGAAGCCAGCTTAATGAAATAATCCCCAATACTTTTTCCCCCAGATTTCTGTGGTAAATATCTTAATAAGTATGAGAAAAAGATGTTAATTAACTAAAACAATCAAAGCTTAAAGACAAGTTATAGTTAGGAAGTAGACTTAAACAAACCTTAGACAATTACGGAAAAAATGAAGGTTACAGAGACATTGTAGCTAGGAAATAGAATGTAAAATACCTTGGAAATTCACTGAAAAAAACAAAGGTTACCGAGACATCATAGTTAGGACATAGAATTAAAAAAAAACTTAGAAATTCACAGAAAAAAGTTAATGCTACAGGGATATTATAGTTAGGAAATAGAATTTAAAAAGTCTTAGAAATCAACTGAAAAACAAAGTTTATAGGGACGTTATTGTTAGGCAATAGAATTAAAACATCCTCAGAAATTCACTGAAAAATTCTAAGGTTACGAAGACGTTATAGTTACGCTTACATTTCACTGGTACAAAACCATAGAAATTCAGCAGTTATAGTTAACTCATCTAACTATACATTGCACCTCCATTATGCACTGCTTATGACCTCACATAAGGGGGAAAACACACAAAAGGTAAAGATGGAGGAAGAGAAGTGCGGAAACCCTATCACAAAGGAAGAAAACAGGAACCTGAAAGAATAAGTTACAGGTGCATAGAGTGTCTGGGAGTGGAAAAAAAGAGAATTGAGGTGGGATTAGGAATACTCAGAGCTTCTGAGCAGAGTGTTGGCATAAATTAAGATTTGGCATACCTTAAGCACTGGCCAACATGTAATTCCATACGCGAAGACTGCGGTAGCAAAAAATGAGACTAAACTGATACTCTAATTCAGTTATTTCACACTGTTTCCACCAGGGCACACACTCTCATTGAGCCATGGACCACCACCTTGAAGATGTCTTTATAAGTAAGTTATAACTGTGAAGCTGTGGGTTAAAGAATTCCTTAATACAGTACAGAGCTGAAGGTTCACATTCTTGAGATGTGTTACCGTCATTTTACATGCACTACCAAATAATCTGCAATGCCTTTGTTGATATCTGTTGTTAGGTGCGCCTTTGATGATTTCTGTTGTTAAGTGCATAGCATTTATTTTGTCTCATATTTTTTAGATGCTTCTGGTCTATTGTATGATGTTCTTAATGGTGTCTTATCACAAGGAAATTCTAAGAAGTCCAAAACGTACCTGTTAAGGAGTTTGCTACACTCCCAAATATGCATTTATTTTCTTTGAAACCGGAGATTACTAACGCTGTTTGGTTTATCTTTATTATTGAGTTAAAGCCTAATGATCTGCAGGAAGTGGTGTGGCTGGAGCAAATACACTTTAATTGTATTGATCACCACCATGTCCAGATGTGTACATATGGATCTCAAAAGCCCAAAAAACATTCAAGGTACCTCAAGAATGTATCTTATTCCCTGTGTAGTACAACTTCTGTAGCAACTATTACTTCACAATACGCTGTCGCAAGAAATTCTGGCAACCTGCAAAACGTTCTTGCTTCTACCTCATCTCAAAGTTTGAAATTACTATGCAAGCCTTAGGACCTCATTACGAGTGTTAAGATTCAAAGACCTCCACACTCACAGTGATGGTTGGACCGTTGCACTCCCTGCCGCCACATTGCAACCCTGGCTGGCAGACCCGCCATGGGACCTCTGTCACTGCCAGGAACATTGTTTCCTATGGGCTGAGTTGTTCTCAGCCACGGTTACACTGAGATCAGCCCCGCCATGCTGATTACAACTCAGCTTTCCACCAGTCCTTCTATGGTGGTCAGCCCGCCATGGAAAGTCTGGTGGAAAGCCAATGTTGGGGGCCACGAGGGCGGCCCTGCACAGCCCATGTCCAGTCATGGGCAGTGCAGGGGCCCCCCTACCCAGCATAGTCAGTGTGCATTCTGATGGTTCTGGTGTGCTACAGTATTGGTGTTGACTCCTTTAAGGGAGCCAAGACCAATACCGCAACAATGTTCCCGCCGGTCAGCTCAGCAGGAATGATGTAATCCAATGTTCCTGCCTCTCAGTCTGGTGGGAACATTATAATACGCTTGGGGAGACGCCACCACCATGGCAGTGGTGTTCTCCCCGTGAGTTTGGCAGTCGCCTCATCCGACTGCCAAACTCATAATGAGGCCCTTAGTCCCCTCCCTCCTGTATGATCACAACATGGTGCTCACTGTCTTACTTATATCTACATTGGTCCCATGGAAGAGCATTATAAATGCCATCATTGACTCATCGATAGACTGAAGAAATAGGGCTCATTACCAAATGCCAACACCATCATTGATACCAGTTTAATCCCATAACATCTAGTTGTAGAGAGGGCACCGTTCTACCTGGTCAAAAAAATTGCCATCTCAAGAGAGAACTAAAGAGCCTCATGTCACAAAGGACCATCTCATCAGTCACCTGCAAGAAAGGGTCCTCCTCCTCCCATGTTCGAACCCAGCAATTATAAAAAAATGAGGCCCAGATCTAAGAGGGCCTAGAGCCATTCCAACGGCACATTAGCATATTTTTTTTTAATATAAATTTGGCGTTGGAATGAATAAAAGCTGCATCATATTCACAAAGTGGCACAGTGCTTGAATTGCCCCATTTTGTAATACTTTGAGTCACATTATGCTTGTGTCAGGAATAATGTATGCAAGGGGGGGCGTTCTGGCACTGGGGGGGGTGAAAAAATGGTGCGCAGAAATCTAAGAAATGTTTTTTCATCAGCATTTTTAGTGCCTGCTAAGAGCACGTGTTAAAGAGAGGCTCCCATTGTTTAGAATGTGCCTCTGGGTGCTTTGCAGGATTAGCATCAACAATTTTGACGTTAATCCTGCAAAGCTACGGACTAGAGTAAAAAATGATGATGCTTGTACACCTGACTACTGCCATGGTGCACTGTATTTTAAATATGGTGCACACATGGTGGCATTAGGGGGTGCTAAGGAGCACAAGAAAATTGGCGCTGCACTAGGTGCAGTGCCTAATATCCTCTTTCTTCCTATAGAGTGAATCTAATCTAGAATTGCTCACTTCCTGACACCTGACTTAGAATCTTTCCAGTTCGTTTTGTTAAGTTCAGTGATCCTTTGCTCACAAGCTAGGTCCACATGCCTCAAATACCTACATGTGCATGAATATACACAGAACACAAAGCAGCAGGCTATTCAGTTCTTGAAATGTGCCCAAGGAGAGATGCTAAAAAAAACCTGGTGGCATATTTATACTTTTTGGTGCAAAACTGCACTAGCACAGTTTTGCATCAAAAGGTTTAGCACCGGCTTGCGACATTCCTGAGCGCAAGTTGGGCACCATAATTATAGAATGGCGCAAGCCGGTGCGAAGGGTGGGATATCGTAAAAAAAAAAGACATTAGCCGGTTGGGGGTGGCGGTATGGGAGGAAGAGGTTTTGCACCAAAAAAATCCTACCGCCCAAATCCAGGAGCCTCATTACCCTAATTAGAACCTACGCAACATGGTGCTACCAACGTTTGATCAGGCACGAAAAATCAAATCCTCCTAAGTATCTCTGTCTCATCGAAGGCTAAAGACACCTCAATACTATATACGGAGACGTCCATGGTATTGAGGACTTCCTCCTCAGCTAGGTAGGTAGAAACTTATCCTGAGCTGTAGGTTGTTCAAGCTTTAACTATAAAACGATTGATCCCCAGTTGATATCCTTATCTCTGAACAAAATAAATTACTAATATGGTGAACCCTCAATAGGTAGATATAGCAGTAAACACGAGCGCCCCCTTACTGCACATTTATTGGCAAATGGCTTAATGTCCCTGGGAGGTCCAGTCACATTTGTTGTTGAAGCTTATCCAACCTATAGAACAGAATTTTTTTATTCTTGGGTCACCTTTCCAGCAGTTGATGGAAACCAAAATATATTTCATAATGATACACTGGCAAATACTCCTCCACAATATAGAGCTTATGCAGCTTTAGAGATGGCTTTGTCTGATCAAGACATAACAATTGGCTTGATGGCGCCCTACCCCACACAATCTTACCAGTTAAGTTAGGTCCATTGAGCAATGCTGGCCCGACGTGGCCTTTCATGGCCACATATACACTGCATCCTGACCCAGCAGCAATGGTGGTTGTTGAGGTCTGCTGCTTATATACAGAAGTCACAACAATATATAGATTGTTAGTACAATTGTCATGCAGATGTTAAATACAAACCCAGCATGGGCTACTCCACGACAGGCATATGCAAATGTGCAAGCTATTAACCCTGCCATTGTAGATTCGATCATGGAGAAAGTACCCACCAAACAGGAGGAGATTAAGTTTTGATTAGCTCAAAAAATAAATGCACTGGGAGCAGTCTTTCCCCATACAGGACCTCAGGATAAAAGTAGAATTTTGACAATGTGCTTGACTTTTGCCATGGTTCCCACAGTTGACAACTATAATACATGGGGCATGGTATTTGCCACGCTCTACACAATCACACACAGTACACCAACACTTGCCAATCTTCCAGAGGTGTTAAAACAAATTCAAGATGAATATGGGGTAGCCCCGGCCCTAGATTTGAGGATGTAATTAATAGGTAATTTTGCCATGGTATTCTTGATCATATTAAGTAACATCAAAGGGGAAGTAGTCGCACTGACAGTGCTCGTGCATTTCCGTTACGTTCTGGCACAGGATCAGGAACGCAGGGTGCCAAAAATTATTGCTGAAACAAATTCAAGATAGGTCAAGATAGTTTTGGAGCCAGACCATCTAAGCCACAAGTACAAGGTAGATCCAAAAAGACACTGACAAACACCTGAGGGTTCAAACACTGGGATAAAAAACAAAAAACACCTTAAAAAGATAGGGGAGAATCTCTGCGTACAGAGACTCCACACAATAGGTACAACCTTAGAAATAGGGATAATATAAAAACGCCTGACAGATTTCAGTATACTGATACATGCCAATCTCATTCCTTCCAGGACTCATCGGAAAAACGAAATGAGAGAGGTGGGTGATCATATCAGAGGATTGAGTATGTGAAACCGAAAAAGGACTCACAGCGCTTGTCAGAAGTTTCAGCTAAAAAAGAAGAGAAACTTCCACAACAGAAACCACGATAAAAACAGAAAGTGGTAGCAGTCGTAATAGGACATGCCACTCAAGAAGAGGGCTTTACTAAAGAACAAGAAGTGGGCGCTAGCACTGTTAGACAGTGCGGCAGAAGTCACAATAGTTCACCCGAATCTCCTAGTGCATCTGGAGGTGAAAGCAACTGTTGGCCATCTACAAGTAGAGACTGCGGGCATGAGTGACTCCACACCAGATAGGGTGTATAAAGTAACTATTCAGTTGGGAGGGGACATTGAATGCATAATATATGCCATCTTTTGGGATTGCATCATCTCTATTTATGATATCCTGCTGGCTGAAAAAGATTGGCTACCAGTGTTTGTCCGCGAACTCCCATATGGAGAGAACATAATTTAAAAATCATTTTTGCTCCTTGTTCCGAAAGAGCTTGTTGAGAAATATGCCATTGATTGGGCAATGGTGCAGGCACCTGCACTATATCGCCGTCATTAGGGTGGTACAAAGATTCCCCCTACCACATAATATCACTAACATCTCAACCTCAGCCTCAACAGCAATATCCAATCAAAAATGATTTGAAAGTACCAGTGAAGGAAATCCTCACACAATTAGAGTACCAGGGTGTCATTGAACTCTTAGACTCATTAATGTGAAATCCATTATTTCCAGTCAAAGTAAGTAGGTAAATCACTAAACCTGACCACTCATTAAGGATAGTCTTAGACTAAAAGGCACTTGAATAGCCACACAAAAACATATGCTATAGAAAATGCACTTAGAACAGCACTAATGAATAACATTGTGCAGAAAAAATACAAAACAACCCTGGATATATCCAACAGGTTTGTCTGCCAGAACATAGTGCCTGAAAGTAGGGACTTAACAAGTTTCAGCACTTTAGGCTTTGAGAAAAGTTTTTGCTGACTCCCACAGGGCTACAAGAACAGTCCTGGACTGCTCTCAGCTTGTGTGACATCATTATTACATGACATAGAACCTGAGACGTTGTCCTATGTAGATGATCTGTACCTCACAGACGATGACCTAATACAACATTTGAGACGGGTAGCCCGCATTGTTGTAGGATTCGCCAAAATCAGCTAAAAATTTAACTTTAAGTGAACAAAAATAGATTTTCTCAGTGTCCTATTTTTGGGATATGAGTTGTCGGATGAAGGCAAGAGCCTGGGCCCAAGTCTTTAGAAAAATGCACACAACTATAGCCACCAACTACAATAAAAAAGCTTCAGTTGGTGCTGGGCTTCCTGCATTTTGGCAGAACAAGTATTTCAGATTATGCACAATGTATCAAACCATTATATGACTTGATACGTCCCGACTTTACCAGAAAATTCTGGACAGTCGAACACATACGCATTCTCAAGGCACCACAAAAAGATATGCTTGAAACTAAAAACTTACATACAAGGGACAACAAAAACATTTGGTGATCAGAGTAATTGCTGGTGCCATTGGCTTCACCTACATAACTTTCAATGAAGGTGAGACAGTCCCAATTGCATATAAATCACACCTGTATACTACAGCTGAACAATGCTTTGCACCCACTGACAGAATTCTCACTGCTGTTCAGATGGCAGTCCTTAAATAGAGACCTCTGGCCCAAGAGAAGCACATTATTGTTGTTTCCCTGGTTCCAGCCCTTGAGGCTGTTACCAAAGTGAGTGTTCCGAATGCTAAAGCATTGCACCCGCATTGGATTCAATGGGCAACATCTCTCATGGCCACTGATGTTGATTATGTGTTTGACTACAAATTACGAACTCAAGAATTCCATCAATATGAACTTGAATACCCTGTTCCAGCAAACACATTACATATTGAACAATACAAAACAATGTTGTACATTGATGGCTCCGCACAACCTGCTGTGGGCACCAAACACCACTACTCAGCTGCATGCGCAGTCGTGAGTGGGTACATGAAAGATGGCAAGTTCCATCCATAAAAAACATATACACAGTCTCTAGGGGACTGTACAGCACAACTTGCAGAGCTTAAGGCTCTGGTGATGGCACTTGAACATACGGATCTGGAACAGATGACTCTGATTGTCTGTGATTCATATGATTGTGCCCAGTCCTTCAATGAATACCTGAATTACTGGTGACAAAATGGGTTCCGAGATTCAAAAGGAAATACCATAAAATACAGACTTCTGTGGGGGAAGATAGTGGATCTGAAGGAGAAACTACCTAATGTCCATGTTGTACATACACTAGGAATCCAGCGTGTTGGGATACACGTTGAAGGCAATACTTTGGCTGATGAAGCAGCAAATTCGGCAGTTGCAATGACTTCGGTCGCAGCAGTAACATGCTCTAGAACGAGAGTGGATGATGAAACACTAGCGGCTATAGGAGCAACAGCTGAAAGCACATCTATACCAAAAGATTTCCCCACTAAATATTCCTATACCGAATGGGAGGCATGTTTGATGCAGAAGTACAGATTGCAGGCGTGGGAGTCCAAGTGATTCCCAACAAAGACCTGAGATCAGAGTTAGTAAAAGCAGCACATGAGGGAGTTTCATCTGCACATGCTGGTGTGGCAGCTATAATTTCAATATTGCAATCACACTATTAGTGGCCAGGTCTTTACAAACAGGCCAAGCTGTATGTCCTTTTCTGTCACATCTGCCAACAGATTAAAAGCTCCAGCATTAAGCGCCCACCACAGACACTCCTCTTAATTTCCAACAAACCTTTACAATGTGTGTACTTTGACAACTGTGGTCCCCTGACACCAGATAGTGCATACAAGTATATTTTAGTTGCTGTAGAGTCATGCTCCAGATTTCTATGGTATTGGATACAATGCTCGGCTGAGAATCTAACTGTTGTTAAAGACTTTCAAGTCTTTGTCGGTACATATGCTGTTTCAGCTTTCCATTTGGACCGGGGCCTTGCATTTGCCTCAAGGGCTTACAGGGATACCATGCCTTCGTTTGGGGTCCAACTGCATTAATCGCCTCCAATTCATCCCAAGGGAAATAGTGCAATGGAGAGACGAAGTCGCGATTTAAAGCAGTCCTTGACAGCTAGAGTATTAGGCATGGGTTGTAGTTGGCGTACACACCTGTATGGAGTGCAGAGAGCATTAAACCATCTGCCTATAAGGTCCCTCGGTGGGCATACTTCATACGAGTGTCTGTTTGGAACTTGAATTTATGTTCCAGATTTTGATGGTCCTGGCATGGAGGTGTCAGAAACACCTTTTGACATCAATGAACGTGTCAATGTCATAAATGTGACAAATATCCTGTCTGTCATATTTTGATCCCATTATATTCTATGGAAATCGTAATACGGCAATAGGATATGAGTCATGTTTGTGATGGAGTAACGCATCAGTGAAATTATAATTCCAGCCCTAAGCCATTCAATGAGTACAAATAATTTCCATATGCAAATCTCCACAGTGGCTTCAATAGGTATGTTGGCCAAACCTTCTGTCAAGGGCGCTGTGCATGACCTTCAGTTCATACATCCTATTCAACACACAGTTTACTATTCTTGTAACAAAAAGAAAACCATGCCCCTATTCTTTAAGTTAAACCTTCTTTCTCAATGACACTGAGAATGAATTTGACTAAATTTTTACAGAAAAATGCTAAGTGGAAAATTGAAATCGAGATTCATGAGAGGAGCACAATAATTTTGGCTCTGACTACAAGTACGGCAGGTGTTGGGCAGGGATACCAAGTAGGCTGAATCTCCAATTTTTAACAACATCCCTACACCAGAAATAGTCAGTTACCAATTTTCTCTCTTTACTGGGAAATAACCTTAGGGACCAAGAAAAACTTGGTCCTTTCCCATGTTATCCCTGATTGATGGTGCAAATATCTGGACAATTTCCATCTACCCACAGCAGAAAGAAAATGTTAGCAGCTGGTTTGATGGGTGTCAGGGCATCTAGGCAGTGTTAAGTAATCTTGGATAGTATTGTCTGCTGCCCTAAGTTGTGCTGTAGGCACAGAGGGGGTGGTGGGTGTTGTACACAGCCCTGGGGACTGCCAATGTCTTGGGGCTGTCTTTTTTCAGAAGGGAAGTGTGGGGCTTTTTCCACAATCCTGGCTCAAGGTAGTGTTTTTTCAGGTGGTGGCGTTTTGTACACAGCTGGCTGTCCTTTATGGAAGGGGCTGTGGGAGATGGGATGGTGGTCAACACCTTCTTAAGAGAATGTAGCCTGCTCCTTCATGAAGGAGTTGGGGATGTTATCATTCTTTCTGCTCTGGAGCTGACCCCTTGGTACTGCAGGGATAATGCCTTTGTCAAGCTGAGTGATCTTGCTTCAGCCTCTGCTAAACCACTGATTATATTGGATGTCCGTCTGCACCAAGTGAAACTGGGACTGTGGGTCTGGGCCCTGAATTATAAGGTCTGAAATTTGCACACATAATGATTAATATTAGAATTGCACCTGGAGTTGCCACTCTGGAATAAATACTCTCACTCATAATCATGACCTAAGTGACACACATAGGTTTCTCTAAAAGAGGCACTAAAGTTGTCTTAATTAACAGGCACCCCCTATACTCTGGCACCTGTATAATGAGTGACATCCAGGCCAGGTGTCCTATGTAATAGAGCACAGTTCTGTGCTCTACTTTACAACCCGGTCTTCTGTGAATGACTCATAGAAATGAAAAGAAATAAAGGTTTATTGAAACACGTAATCAAAAAAATATTTATATTGTAAATGAAAGGAAATAAAGGCTTATTGAAACACATAACCAAATACATATTTATATTGTGAAGCATCAAGGAAGATTAACAGTTTATCAATCATTGAGCATTGATACACATGTAAATTCAGACTTTCCCTCATCTCTACTACACATTGACTAACTTGTAGTTCAAATGTTTATTCGAGAGTCAAATGTGGAGCTCTAGTCCAAAAAGCAAGGGCACCCCAGTGGCCATGTCACCTTCACTGACCCCAAGTTTCCACTCCTGACTAACCACCATTGTGCTTGCATCATTTTTCATAAAATATGGATTGTGTGTGCCTTCTAAAACACAAAATATACTGCTTAGGACAAGATGGTGAATGATACGTGACTGGTTTACACCCTGCAGAATCTATCAAATCCATCAATAGATGAAATACTGTACTCATCCGTCATGTTGGTGTTTGCCACATAGATCCATGTACCACTTGACCTGCGTGATTAACAGTTGACAGTTTCCCAAAGATGGAATGCTGCAATCAAAGCTTTTCTTATTGGGAATGTAGGTGTATGTCAGTGAATCCTAGTTAGACAGAAAAAGAATAATAATGACAGTCATGTAATGTTTGTGTCTCGTTGAATGTATACCACATGTTCTTGAAAAAAAACTCCCCGGATATTAACAAATCTCGACTGTATTTCCATCCTTTTGTGATTTAAAAAAAAAAAAAAAAGGGTGTGCTCATAGTTTTTTTGCCTTGAGTGGTCCCCTGAGCGAAGCACTTCACAAGTATCAAATTTCTACTTCAACCCTTTCTTGAAATACTTGGGAGAAATAATAATGTCGCCCAAAATATTCCAGGACTGAAGATAGAATTGTAAACATCCCTTCTTGAATATTTCGGGGAAAGCAATCTGAAACCCTAGTCTGCGTTTCCCAGGGAAATTCTCGAGAGCCAGAACGGCCGGTCTGGCCACGATTCGAATAGAAAATTTCACCTCCTAATCTCCACCTGCTCACTGCTGCCCCGTGGGCACAGTGCAAGCCAAGAAACACAAACTTAACTTTGATGCGTGGATGGCGCAGTTTTGTCTATATTTTATTGCATTAGCGGGAGGAACACTTACTGAAAAGACAGATGACGGAGGCAGACAAATTACACGTTTTGCACAGGATGGCTTTCTATAAGAAACTTCAACAACATTTTATAATTACTATAATTATTCTTACATTCAGACATGTTTCGTAAAATTATAAAAATACAGTGATGGAACAGTTTGAATGCTTCCTCTATAATTGTCAAGATGTGTGTTCTTCAAATGAAAGGTTTAACTCCGATCTACAGTGCTGTTCAATCCACTCTTGTTTAGCATGTAAAAGCAATTCTTTTAGAGGTGGAGGATTTCTGGGAATACATAGCAGAATACTTCAGGTCTTAGGTATTCGATCTCCAGGTCATTTAATTTTGATTGAATGCTTTTTAAGGTGACACCTTTTCTGGTGCGTGCTTTTAACATAGAAGTTACTGATGGTTCTAAAGGATTTGGGCAAAGTTTTCTCTTTTTGTGGGAATTACGTAATTTGTCGAATCTGTTAGAGAGCATGATTTTAGGTTTTCATAAGACTACAACAACTACTTAAAAAGAAGTTCATTTTTTAGTTCATGTAAACTGTTAAAATACATTCATATTAGAATTAGACTGAATGAAACATTGGTTCTAAAGGTGCTACCGATCTATTTTTTCTAAACAGCCGTATTAGAGAGAATGACGCTGGAATCTTGCAGAGGGTTGTAAGCAGTTAGTTAAAATATAAAAACGCTGAATTGTAAAACTTCTATTTAAACTGTCCAAATATTCTGTCAATGTGTATCAGTTTACTAGTCTCACACATTCTTCGAAGACAGACAGTTGGCACATGCTCTATTTATAATTTTCTAGAAAGCCGTACATGCCACAATTCCATCCCATTGAGGAATAAAGTCCCCCTTAAATGCCTTTCTGTCGGCCCCAAATGGTACTGTATTTAAATGCAACAAAAAGCCAGAAATAATGCAATTCTCTAATGTGTTGACTAATCATTCTGTCTACTAAGAAGCTCTTGACACCCTTGGGCGTGCTAGCGTGCCTGGTTCTTAGTAAGTAAAGTTACAAGGGGACGCGTATAGGCCGATGAACCTTTTGGATCACATGGAGTATCCTGATCATCCAGTGTCATCAATGATCAATGTAATCAATAAATAGCCATTAAGAGAATCATAACACATTAGACAATATATCAACATTTCATGAATAACCACAACTTAATAAACGTTTTAATTTTTTTTATTTCCCTATTAGTTTTCAGCTCTAATGCATCGGTTAATTCAAACTTTATTTAATCTGCTCAGAATTAGTTCATTAGTGACCACCAACAACATGATCTGACCAGAATTTGAGAAAAGATATGCTTGAATGCTTCCACTTAAGCCAACAAAGCTGAATATAGCAGGATCAATAGCAGAGTTCAGCTATCAGTTCGTTAATCATTTGTCACTGTCAGCGTCACCCAAAGGAACCTTACCTAACCCAGATTAGCATTAGCATGTGGGACGTCATGCAAAAACAATTTAGAACATTAATTTGGAAAATATCAAGCTAGAAGATAAACTATAAAAACAGCACAGTTGGTACCTAGAAGAAAAGGCACAAAAGTTAATCAGTGACATTGTCATAGCTACCTATCCACGGAATGGATCAGCAACAAAGTCAACCTTTGTCTTCAGGTCATCAATCGATCAGCAACGCATCAGGCTCTCAAGAGCATGAGCCCAATGGTAGAATCTCAAATTGCTTCGAACGTCCACACCTAACCTCGAACATCTGAAGTTTTTGCCCCTTGTCATGACTTTTTATTAGAGTTCTCAGTCCATCCTCCTAATTCCTAATTGGTCAATTAATCACCAGTTATTAATCTACCCAATACTATTATTTTTGCAAATCTATGAGTTCTAATATTACTCCGTTCTCAGTCCATTGATTGGTTCACTGTACGGTGTCCTCATCATCCGGCTCATCAGGTACCGAAAATGTTGCATATTCTTCTCCAGTCAGTGTCTCTATTGTTCAAGTCCTGGGAAAGTACATCGAGTCTGTCTTACACCAAATTAGTTACATTTTCAGTTCCATCATCTCCTGTTCGTCGGTACATTGCAGAGAACTCAAGGAAAGCAGATTTTTATTAAACAGCGAACAGTTCACGGTCAGTTCAATGCACCAGCAACTTCTACATTGTGCGTTTATTAATTCAGCTCCTGCATGAGGCCTGGCAACTAGGCCACAAATTCGGCTAAGTAAACTTCTGCAATATAATGCAAAACATAGGTTATACATCTCAGTATACCACATAACTACATTATTATTAAAAATGTTCATTATTTCACGCATTTTTTATCATTTTAGTATAATTTTGCATAAGCTGGCTGCCACTCTCCGTGGCCACATTTTTAAAAATGCACA
Source organism: Pleurodeles waltl (assembly GCF_031143425.1). Classification (NCBI taxonomy): domain Eukaryota; kingdom Metazoa; phylum Chordata; class Amphibia; order Caudata; family Salamandridae; genus Pleurodeles; species Pleurodeles waltl. The sequence goes on along the minus strand of NC_090447.1, from coordinate 958,333,398 downwards.
TTAATTTTTCTACAATTAATTTCTCTATGAACTTCTTGTCAATCAAAACACATAAACATTCATTAATAATTTATAACTAGCATATCTGCTTCAACAGTCCCTCCTCTGATGACTAAATATGTCATCACACCTTTCTTCACCATCATGTCACAATTCGGTTTCTGCTGTATTTTGTCTCCTTCTCAAATCTCCCTATAAATTCTTTCTCTGTTTTGTTCTTCCCTCCTCTGATTATTTTCAGATTTTCTCAATTTTATCTTTTGACATAATTTACATGTACCCCATATTCCTAATATGCAAGCAATCACAATTAATATTCCCTGTATGATTTTTTATAATACCCCATTTCAAATTTGACTAAGCCAATTTCCTACTGAAGCAAATCCTTTTCCAACTTTTTCCCAAACACCTGGTTCTTTCAAATCTTTTAAATCCTTACTTGAGTTAGTCAGGTTAGTGAGTAAGTCTCTTATCTCCCTATCATTGTCCGGAATTTGTGAACAGCAATGCCTAGCATTAATGATCATACAAACTCCGCTGTCTTTCGCTAAAAGAATGTCTAAAGCAAGCCTATTTTGAAGTGTCATAGCTCTATCCACGGCTAATTCAGTATCTATCAGGAGTATTGCCCCTGTAAAGTTTGTCAGCACGTTATCCACAATAGTAGACAACTTTTGTATCTTGATCGAATTGAGAATGACTCCCACTGAAGGAATCCCTGCACCAAAGATATCTCACACAGCTGCAGAAGAGGGTTCCCTCCTCTGTCGCTTATGATGCAATTCACTCAATTTTGGAAACTTCTTTAAGTCATCTATCTGATCAATCTTTGGGCAAACTATCCCCAAATAACATGTCCCATACCATCCTCTTGTAAGATGGTAATAAGCATTAATTCCACAAATATATTAAATCCATTCAGCATAAAAGTCCATTTACTCTGAAACAAAAGCAGATGCCTACATTCACTCGTTCCCACAAATAAAGTGTCAATGCATGATTTTGGCCTATATATACAAAGCTTCCCTACATGTAATGCATTTAAAGCTAATTTTCCTTGCATTTTAATTGCAGTGTAAGCATAATCATTCTTGTAAGTCCTTTTCTCTAAACTTTTATCTGATTTTTCTTTTAATGCTTTTCTCCTATCATCAGTATGCCCTATGAAGCTCTTCTCTAAAGGTGTAAGTAAGCATGTTAGGTTGTTCCTATGCATGTAGGCTTTCCCAAATATTAGCGTAGGCTCAAAAATCCTCTAACTAGCACTATATCATGCTCTCTAGCTATTTTACTCAGATACCTAATAATAGGAACAAATGAAAACACAATATCATGATTTGAATAAAAATACTGCATGTACTCTTGGTTGTAGAACCTTGTTAGTAGCAGACTACAGCTTATTACATAGGTTAAAGGTAAGCTGTGGTACGTAACTCCTTCCTCTACTGACAAAGGAATTTGCATACACACAAGACAATTCCTCACATCCATTGTTTCAACATACTCACTCAACAAGTGATAGAAGACATTAGAAGAAAGCTCTCCTTGTGCATTAGTATAATCATGCAAGTACTTCTCATCTAATTTAAACTTCTCTAAAACTGTTAGTGTAGTAGTTTCAGGAGCGGAAGTAAAAGTGGCTCTTTTCATATCATGAACAGACATTCCCACTCTCATCACTATGTTGGAAAATGGGTTATTGTTAAGGGCAGGTAAGTACCTACACTTAGCAATAGGCCACTAACCTCCACTTAGGTCCAGTTTGGTCTCAGTAAATTAAACCTAGCTCAACCCTTGGTAGCTTGGCAACAAGCGACAAGGCTTAACTTAGGAGACAAAGCTTAAAGCATTCAAATATCACAAAACAGTAATTTAATAAAACACAGGAAACAGTTTAAAAATCCAAATTCAATTTATAAAAATAGATTATATTTTTATCTTTAAAATTACACCAAAACAAATGACATTGGATAAGGGGAGCCGGAGATATGATTTTCTTAAAGAATTAATGCTTTCTAGCACATAGAAGAAACTAGCGCTCAAAGGGTTAAAAAGGTCACACTGGAAAGGAACAAAGTCCAGAGTTCAGGCCACCCATGAGGTAACACTGTCACACTTACTTTCAGAAGTGTTTGATTCAGGAAAGTGGCCCACAGCACAAGCCAAGTGTTCAGAAGCTCTGGTGTGCCCCTTGGGTTCTAGGACTATAACTCCCACAATGCACCTCTTCAATTTATGGAGTTGCTCCAAACATCTCCAAACTTCTGGATCTTCTTCCAAAGGTCATTTTTGTGTCCTTGAAGTGTCACACCTTGATCCAAGTTTCCAGGAGCTCTGAGTTGCTCCTTGGGAGTTGGGACTACAATTCCCAGAATGCACCTGGTCAGAATCCTCAAGTGGCCACAGGATGCTGGTCAGCAGGGCTCTGCTTGCAGGACTTGATGCAGGGGACTCTGGGCAGCTCCTTTGTACCTATAGCAGACAGAGAGTCCCTTCTTGAAGCACTGAAAGACAGGTAAAGTCCTTTTAGTGGTGAAGCCCAAGTGTGCAGCTGGTGCAGTCCTCCAGAGTGCAGTGTCCAGGTGCAGGTCAGGGGTCCAGCAGGGCAGTCCTTCTTCTCCTGTAGTTCTTCCTTGTTGGAATCTGATAGGGATCTGAGGTGAAGGTGCAGGTCTGTCAGTTTTATCCCTGCTCCTGGGTGAAAAACAGGGGGTACAGGTTCTTCAATCAGGTGCAGGGTCCTTCCCCCTGTGATTACCACTTCCTGGGAAGTGTGGCAAAAATCAATTCCAGGGAGCAACATTCCTCAAAAATCCATCACAGCTGAAAGTGATTTTTGGAGGTTAATCTGGCTGAACCCACCCACTGGTGTGGCTAAAATTGCTAAACACACCCCTCTCCTGCCCTCTCCTAATCTAATCAAGGGGCACCTAATTGTCTGTGTTTGCAGGATGTGAGGGTGTTGCTGGGTTGCTCCAAATGACCTTCTCTGCCTTTGAAGACCAGTTTAGCAGCCCTCCCCATTCCTGCTTCACCATCTGCTGAGGGGAGATCTCCTCCCCCAGGCACATCTCTTTGTGTGGAGCCAGGCCACTTCACACCTCAACCTGGCAGCCTGGCCAGGCTGCCAAGGCTGGCCAATCAGAGCACAGCAGCAAAAACACTGCAGGGCTAAAGTTGGCAACTCTTCAGGTAAAGTTCAAAACTCTTTACCTGAACAAGTTATATTAAATCCAACAACTGGAAGTTGTGAGTTTTATCATAACAATTAATTTGATACCAAACTTCTGGTATCTGTTACTTAAGGGGACTTTTAAAATTAAAATAAAGTCTCCCCATTCTAGCCTATGGAGGCCATTCACTATAATGAGGGAAAGCACATTTGGCTGTTTTACCTCACCAGGGCTTATACAACTATTTTATAAGGTCCCTGCTTATAGTTACATGGCACCCAGCCCTAGGGGCACATAGGGCAGACCTTAGGGGTGACTTATATGTAAAAATAAGGTAGTTTAAGACTTTGACAATTCTAAATTCGAATTTGCATGTAACTTTAATTTAAAAGCAGCCAGCAAGGCAGGCCTGCCATTAAAATGGCAATGGGCACCTCAGCAGTGCACCTATGGGGGCACTACCTATGCTGCCCTACCATGTACTAGGGACTTATAGGTAGGTTGACTTAGCCAATTATAATTAGACTAATTTGCATACTGATTTTACACAGAGCACAGGCCCTGTGACAGGTTAGCAGTACCCAGGGCACCATCAGAGTCAGAAAAACACCAGCAAAAAGTGGAAAATGGGGGCAAAAAGTTAGGGGGCCTCTGCAATCAGCCCTGTTCTTTCACACACTATAAACAAGATTCTACAGATAACTGCCAACCCAATACTCATATATCTACAATGTCTATCGTTTCTGTCTTGATTATTTAGCTCAGCCATAATCTGTAAAAAATAAGAAAGCAGAAGTAACTCTGATATAAAGTGCAGTAAGAATCAAAAGAAAATGTCTTCTCTAACAGTTCAGTTTCATATCCAGGAACCCTTTTTCTTGTCAAAATCAATTAGTTGCTTGTCACATCCGGTTTTTAATGTCAAATCAGGTTATCAATGTCTTTTTCAGCTTTGTTTTCAACAGTCTCTTTTTAGGTTTCTCAGATTAGTTCAACAATTCAGCTTCTTGATCTCCTTCAGGTTACATCAAAATCCTGACTCAGGACTTCTCTATCAAAACACAAGCTCATGTTGCAATTCATTGGTAGTTGTATACACCCATTCAGGACCTGCGCAGCATCGACTTGCTATTCTCTTTCTTTTCAACCTTCGATCACCAATTAGTTCTCCTTCACTCAGTTCTTCTTTTCTCATAATATCCACTTCTTCCTTGATTGTTTCGTTTATGACCATTTCCCATTTTTTCTTCCCTATCTGTGATCCAGGCCAATTATCTCCTTTTCTTGAGCCTTGTATCAATATTCTCCTCAGGATTAGACTCTTCTCCTTCTCTTTCTCTATTGTGTTTTCTCTTGATGGACCTGCAATGGGCTCAGGAGATGTCAGATCACTTTGACTTTGATCCGTCCCAACTCTTTCCCCCTCTTTGTCTGGCACTTGCTCTGTCTGCTTTTCAGCACTGTCTGCTTCTGGGACAACCTCTGCTGAGCTAGGCTCTCCTGCTGTATCCATTGGGATTGATTCCTTTGCACCCTCCTGTAATTCTTCACTCTCATCTCTTACAGGGGTAATAGAACCATCTTCCACAAGCTCCCGTTTAACTTCAGGCTCTATTTGCTCTTTTTCTGGTTCAGGTGTGGCAACCTGTTTCGCTGTTGTTGGTGCTTTCAACAACGCTTCTTCATGCTCTGGTGGACATACCACTCTCTTTGTATGGGTCGGGTGTATCCAGTTCGGAAGTCCTACACACTTCACAGCTGTTGTAGTTGTTAGGGCCATCTGATAAGGACCCCTCCAATGAGGTTCCAAACAGGTCTTGCGAACATGCTTTCTGAAAACGACCCAGTCACCGGCTCTCAGTTTGTGCCCTGGATCATGGATGGGTGGCAGGGTGGTGCCCTGCACCTGCTGAGAGAAAGAGAAAACCACATCAGCCAGACCCTTGCAGTAGCCAGACAGCACATCAACTGTCTTCCTGTCAGGTGTGTTCCTCATCGACATAAACACCAAAGGCAATGCATCTGGCAATTTCAAATTGGTAGCTGCACACATCTGTGCAATTCTTAATTTCAAGGTACAATTCATCTGTTCCACCAGTCCTGATGCTTCAGGGTGATAGCTACAATGCAACTTTTGCCCCATGTTTAATGTTGCACATAAGAGTTTAATCACCTTGTTATTGAAGTGAGTTCCCCCTATCTAATTCTAAAGAGATCGGAAACCCGAAACGTGGTATCAACTCCCTAAGCAACAACTTTGTCACTGTGAGACTGTCATTACTCCTTGTAGGGTATGCTTCAATCCAATGACTAAAAACACACACTATCACCAACAGGTACTTCAAACCTCCACACTAAGGCATTCCAATGAAATCCAATTGCATTCTGCTCAATGGACCTCCTGCTCTTCCAATGTGGCTCAAATTCACCCCTGTCCCTTTTCCCAGATTTAGCTGCTGACAAATTATACAGCGATGACATACTGCCTCTGCTGTCTACCTAAACTTAGGGTGAAAACCAGTCCATCTTGAACAACAAAATCATGGCATCCCTCCCAATGTGTGCCTGGCCATGGTAATAACAGGCCATTTGCGACAATAAACTACTGGGCAAGACCATCTGACCCTCCTCTGAAAACCCAAATCTCATCAGAACATTGGGCACATTTCAATTTGGCCCAGATACGTTTCTCTTCTTTGTCAACATTACTTTGCAATGTTTTCAACTCTTCTAGAGTATCGATCACTTCTAATGCAAAACTCATACATGCATTATCTTCTTCTGACATCAATTCCCACTTGTCTTTAAACGATATACACTTCAGTGCCCAATACCTTGCGACTTGATCCGCATATCCATTTCCTAGTGAGGTGTAATCTTGTGTCTTTTGATGTGCACTGCATTTTATAACGGCAAATTCTTCAGGTAACTGTATTGCATACAACAACTCCTTTATCTTGTTGTCATTTCTTACTGGTGTACCAGTAGAGGTCAGGAAACCTCTTTGCAACCACAATTGCCCAAAATCATGAACAGCTCCAAATCCATATTGGCTGTCAGTATAGATTGTGACTCTTAGGCCCTCATTACGACCCTGGCGGGTGGCGGAGGCCGCCAGCCAGGATGCCGCCCTCCATAATACCGCTCCGCGGTCAGAAGACCGCGGAGGGTATTATGAGTTTTTCCCTGGGCTGGCGGGCGGTCTCCAAAAGACCGCCTGCCAGCCCAGGGAAAAACTCCCTTCCCACGAGGATGCCGGCTCGTAATCGAGCCGGCGGAGTGGGAAGGTGCGACGGGTGCTACTGCACCCGTCGCGTACTTCACTGTCTGCAAGGCAGACAGTGAAATACATTTTGGGGCCCTCTTACGGGGGCCCCGCGACTCCCCCTCCCGCCATCCGGTTCCCGGCGGGAGAACCGCCAGGAACTGGATGGCGGGAGGGGGAGTCGGAATCCCCAAGCCGGCGCAGCAAGCTGCGCCGGCTTGGAGGATTCCTTGGGGGCATCGGGAAACCGGCGGGAGACCGCCGGTTTCCCTTCTCTGACCGCGGCTAAGCCGCCGCGGTCAGAATGTCCCGCGGGGCACCGCCGGCCTGTCGGCGGTGCTCCCGCGTGCCGCGGCCCTGGCGGTTACAAACCACCAGGGTCGTAATGAGGGCCTTAGTCTCATAGAAACATGGCACGCTCTAGTAAGAGCTACCAATTCTGCTACTTGTGCAGAATATACACCTCGAAACCAAGAAGCTTCTAATGTGACTGTGATCGTACATACATCATATCTTGCTCTCAATGTCCCTGTACCATCTCTGAGACATGAGCCATCAACAAAGACAATTTGGTCATTTTCTTCCAATTGGGTATCTCTGATATCAGGTCTTGGGTTTGTGCGCAATTCAGTTACCTCAAGACAATCATGCTCAATATCTTCTTCTTTCTCAATTCCAGCAGTATCACTTGGAAGTAATGTTTCTGGATTCAGCACTGTACATCTTTTCAATGTTACATTTGGAGCACCTAGAATGCTCGTCTCATACCTTGTAAGTCTTGCACCAGTCAAATACTGTGTTTTCGTCCTTGTCAGTAAAATCTCAACAGAGTGTGCTACCAGTACCGTCAAAGGGTATCCCATCACTACTCCCTCACATTGTGAAAGGCTTTGACCAACCACGGCAACTGCCCGCAGACAACCTGGTAAAGCAGCTGCTACTGGGTCCAAGGTAGCTAAAACATAGGCTACTGGGCGATAAGCACCTCCATGGACCTGTGTCAAAACAGACAAAAAACAGGCATCACGTTCATGGCAAAACAATGTGAATGGTTTTGTGTAATTAGGCATTCCCAATGCTGGAGCTCTGCACAAACTCTCCCTCAACTCAGTAAATGCTTTCATCTGATCCTCATCTAAGGTTATGGGGTCAGTAATCTCCTTAAGTGTCAGCTGCTGCAATGATTTTTCAATTTCAGCAAAATTTGGAATCCACAGGAGACAATAACTTACCATTCCCAGAAACATTCTGCCATCTCTCTGCGAAGTCAGAGGACTTCTCTGTAATATCATTGTAATCCTCTCTCTGGACATTCTCATCGACCCTTTCCCAATCTGGTGTCCCAAGTATTTCATTGACTTCTGACAGTACTGCAATTTCGAAAGTGACACCTTATGTCCAAATTTTCCCAAATGATTCAACAGGGCAATCGATTCATACTTACACTTGTCCATTGCCTTGGATGCAATCAACAAATCATCAATGTACTGCACTAGAGTCGATTGGCGCAGTAGTTCCAATGACTCCAAGTTATTTTTCAAGATCTGATTGAACAGGGACGGTGACTTCATGTACCCTTGAGGAAGCCAGCACCAGCTGTAGACTCTGTTTAGGAATTTGAAACTAAAAAGAAACTGACTGTCTTCATTAAGAGGCACAGAAAAGAAAGCTTGTGACAAGTCAATCACTGTGAACCACTCTGCATCGCATGGAATCTGCAACAGTATCACTGCTGGGTTCGGCACTACAGGACAACACTTGACCACCATGTCATTCACTTTTCACAAGTCCTGCACAATGCACACTTTCCCACACGGCTTCTTTAAGCGCATTATCGGTGAATTACATAGACTGCTCAACACTTCTTTTAAAATTAAAACCCCTTGTTTCAGAAAATCGCCAATTATTTGCGCCACTTTCATCAGAACATCTTGTGCCATATTATACTGTGGAAGCTGCAGAAACAATACATTTGGCTTCAAAGTGATCCTAATCAGTTCCACTCCCTACATCAAGCCCACTTCTTTACCTGTCAATCAATGGGTGCTCTTCGTTAATATTTTCATTCTCAGTTTCCGGTGCCTGTTCTTCCTCATCATCACTATTAGTCTGAACCTCTATTCCTGCAGTCGAACAACTGATGGAACATTTGGTCTTGCACAACAAGTCCCTTCCCAGTAGAGATACTGGACTCGAGTCACAAACTACAAACTTATACAGTTCTTGGAAGTTGCCAATCTCAACCAGTACTGGATCTGTGATCGGATTTGTCAACTGTCTGTTTGCTACCCCCACAACCTGAATTGTTCTGCCTGCATGAGGTACGTTCGGCACTTCTGCACTCCTTACTGTAGAGTTTGTAGCTCCCGTGTCCACTAAGAATGAAACCCTATACCCCATCACCTTTCCTTTCACAAAGGATCCTCGTTGATCTACCGCTAAAGAAGCTGCAAGCATACATGGCTCTTCATCCGAACTAATACTCATCCATTCATCGTTTATTTCATTCTCACTATGTAACGGGAATTGGTGCACTGTGTCATTACTTCTGTCTTGTCTCTGTCCTGTGACCTGCTGAGTAAGCACCATCTGTTGCTTTTCCATCGGGGGTTGAGGTATCTGCATTTGCTGTCTAGGTACCATAGGAACCTGCTGCTGCATTGGTTGTAACTGTGTTACTTATGCACGAGGCAATTGAACTTGCTGCATGGGTGGAACATTCTGCACTTGATTCTGAAGATTCGGATTAAGTCCTCTCATTCTAGGGACTTTCACAGTTTGAAATATATTGACATCACCACCTTGCTGAACAACACCATCCTGCATCATCAACGGACAGTCCTGCTTCCAGTGTCCCACGTTTCCGCACATATGACACGGTAACATCTTTTTCATCCCTTGCACATCATTCTTAATCCGTGTCCACTAAGAATGAAACCCTATGACCCATCACCTTTCCTTTCACAAAGGGTCCTTGTTGATCTACCGCTGAAGAAGCTGCAAGCATACATGGCTCTTCATCCAAACTAATACTCTTCCATTCATCATTTATTTCATTCTCACTATGTAACGGGAATTGGTGCACTGTGTCATTACTTCTGTCTTGTCTTTGACTTGTGACCTGCTGAGTAAGCATCATCTGTTGCTTTTCCATTGGGGCTCGAGGTATCTGCATGTCTAGGTACCATATGAACCTGCTGCTGCATCGGTTGTAACTGTGTTAGTTGTGTACAAGGCAATTGAACCTGCTGCATGGGTTGAAAATTCTGTACTTGATTCTGAAGATTTGGATTACGTCCTCTCATTCTAGGGACTTTCACAGTTTGAAATGTATTCATATCACCACCTTGCTGAACAACACCAGCCTGCACCATCAACGGACACTCCTGCTTCCAATGTCCCACGTTTCTGCACATATGACACAGTAACATCTTTTTCATCCCTTGCACATCATTCTGAACCATTACAGTACTCAAATTTGGACCACAAGTCATATTACCTCCACAAGCCCTACCTCTCATCTGAGGTTGGAACATGACAGTTCCCTGCTGCAGCTGCAGGATCTGTTGTAGTAAAGCTCCTTGCACTCCTGTCTGAGCTGCCTTAATTTGCATCACCATTGCATTCTCATTCAACATTTTCTGCTTCAACTCAGTCTCATCACTACAGTATTTTGCATACTGCAACACAACTCATCAATTGGCTCTGCTTGCCAACAGATCAAATGACTCTTAGTCATCTGCCCTACTTCAGATCTCAATCCCTCAACAAACCTGAACACAAAATGCAACATGTCCGTCAAATCAATTGCTTCCTTACCATTGTACTCCTTGAACACTTTCAGCAGTCTCTCATAATAGGTATGTATCCACTCCTTCACTTCCTGCACTGTCCTGTCAATCCTCTGACAGTCAATGTTTTTAGGTGAGATTCTCATCTTCAGGAATACAATCACCTTATAATAATGTTTCATAACTTCAGGTGATGGTGCACCTGTAATTATATCTCTTTTCGTTTCACTCGTCTGCCAATCCATTGCTCTCTTGCACTCAACTCGCAAATCACCTGGAACCACTATCTCCAACAGAGTATTCAAGTCTTCCAACAAACACTTAGAAAGTTTCACAAATCTATCTGTCTGCTGGTACCATTCAACCGGTTTCTCTCTCAGTTTTGGATAATCATTTGTGAATAACAGAATATCACTCCTGTGCCAAGGAACATGAAAAAACTGTCCTCCTGGAACTTCCCTCATCTGTAACATTTTTACTGGATCATTTTTTTTCTGAACACCTTCAGACCCTTCTTGTGAATCTCGTTTTGGTTTCTCCTTCTTCTTTGGCCATCTGCCTTCCCACTTTTCTAATGCCCCCCAAATCTGAGCCATCTGCAATTACTCTTTGAGATGCGTTTTCATCCCTGCTGACCTCATGTGTTCAAAACCCATTGCCTCAAAATCTAACCTGTAACTCCTTATCAAGTTTTTTGTTCTCTCAATCTCTGTGTCATGTTTGTCTGCTAGATCTGCCAATTTGATGTATCTTGCCCACCTCTCTTGAAATCCTTGGACACAAGTACCTCAGTTCTTTTTCTGTGTAGGATTCTAACCTTTTCACTCCCATTGATCCCTCGACTAGTTTAGTTATTTCTGGAGCTAGCCTTACACAATCAATCTTCTCCTCACTCTTGGGTGCAGTTCGAGGAATATTCAGACTATCTAGCCACTCATTTAACTGTTGTGCTGTCAATCCCTGTAATGAGATGTTACTTGCATTTGGCATTGGCACCTGCGGTACAGCTGCACTTGGAGTCTGCGGTGTCAAAAGCTTCAAGCTCTGACTTACTCTCGGACCGTTTACTGCATCTGGAAGCACAAGAAATGGACTAAAATCCATTAACAGTCTAGATCCATCAAAGGTCTGACCCAGAGACAATATCACCTGCACATGATTTCTGACCCCTCTCGTTACGAGGCTTTGTGACATTTCACAATGTCATCTTGTGATTGCCTTCTTTTGCACAAATAATGGCACAGCTTGACCAACAGTAATCGGCAACGATATTGCATCTGGTGCTGCTCTGACTCTCGCACCTTGAAGAAGGGCTACTCACATATTCTGATTCATCACTGGTGTCACATCTCACTGTGTCCCTGTCATTGTTGTGAACTTCGGCAAACCCTGTGGCTGTGCCTGAGGCATCAACTTTGGAGTCGGCTCGGTCTGAACTAGCATTGGCCGCGGAACCACTTGCTCCGATGGCACCACTAAGTTCGAAGTTCTCTCAAGAATTTGTACTTCTGGATGAATTCTCTGTACCAATGGTGGGTGCATCTGTGCTTGGCACCACTGGCGGTCTTCAGCACGGCGGTACCTCTGCGGTCTTGCGAAAAGACCGCCGAGTTCGTAATGACTCCCTATAGGTGGTACATCCTTCTCCGTTCAAGCAGCCAAACTATGGAATTCATTACCCCCAACCATAAGAGCCACAGACAACTATCTTGTCTTCAGAAAACTACTCAAGAGTTGTCCCTTTCCTTCACAGCCACCATATTCAAACAGCTATGGACTGCATATGCCTATGTTGATAAATATTTTTTTCTAATTATGTGTATATTCTAGTTATATATAGTTCTTTAGAAAGTGTGTATCACTACTATGTCATAACAATAAACTACACTCACACTTTTTAAACGTGTTTAACTAACGTATATTTACTCATGGTTTAAATATGTATATACTACTTTCATCTCCTAAATAACTCTGCCTAAGCTCTTCCCTCCGCTTCCACATCTAACTCACCCAAACCTCACTTTATTACCATGCTCTCCCAAACAACCCTATTATATTCTCCCTCATCTATCTCACCCTGCTACTATGATTTCCCTAACCCTTTCCACAGACTCTTCCCTCCTCCATCCCTCCTTTACTCATCCCATGCCTAAATCCTATTATCATAAACTCCCAATTAAAATTTCTGGTTTCTTCCCTCCTCCGCCCCTCCATTACTCCAGTCAATCTAACTAACAAACTCACATATCAGCAGCTCAAATTAACTCATAATAATACTAAAACTGTACTCATATTTCCCTATACTAATCCACCACTAATTCCTTTTGGGTTCCGGAGTAGCGTGCTACTTGCTGAAAAGCGCTTCGACGCCTCGTCACGGGTAGTAAGCGCTATATAAATACTTTTACAATACAATACAATTACAATTCACACAAAACTAATTCAAAATTATTCTGAGCACTAACCAAAACCAATAACCAAAAACAAATCAGCTGGTTTACTACATGAAGGTACACAATCGCATAAGAGCGGATTTTCACTTATGACCCTTTAGCTCATGCAGCTATTCCCCTTTCTCAGTCTCCCACATTCACAAGCAAAATTCGACCTGTGAATTTCACTCTCAACTGATCAATGGGTCTGTCCCGGTGCACATAGGACTCGCCAAATCTCAGTCGAAAATGTATTTTACTCACTTAACTCACACACCGACTTGTTGACCACCCCCGATCAACCTACTAAACCAGACAGATTACAACATATAACCAAGTGTTTCTTACACTTGTCAATATACTCCGGAGTCTTAGACCACACAGGGTCCGTACATCACCAACAACCATGTGGATAATTTTTGAGCACAAAGAGCCACACACATATGAAGTTCGATGACTTCCCTACTCTCATACTACGAGCACTCACACTCCTACTAAACTTCAACTGGAGTATGCAAACTCCCTACTTTACCTCTCATACATCACAATTCACCTGCAATCTGCATAAGCCTTTGCAAGCGCAACTTACCACTTTCATATTATCACTAGAACGCCAGGAACATACCTAACTTTACTAGCAGGATCCAGGACCTGGGAAAGTCATTTCTGGGCTTAAGGGGACATCATCTTAGTTACAATTGCCATTACAAAAAACAAAAATTCGAACCTCATAAAATGAACAACTAACCTTAACTTAAACTACCACCATAACCATCAGTCAACACATAACTAATTCTCCAAGGAAACTAACCATCAAACTGCTACCAAAAACTGCTAGCGCGCCTGGTCCTTGATAAGTAATCTTACAAGGGGACGCGTATAGGCCAATGAACCTTTTGGATCGTATGGAGTATCCTAGCCATGTAGTGACCAGTGTCATCAATGATCTATGTAATCAATCATTAGCCACTAAGAGAATCATTAAACATTAGACAATATCTTAACATTTCATGAATAACCACTACTCAATAAATGTTTTAACAATTTTTATTCCCCTATTAGTTTACAATTCTAATGCATCGGTTAATTCAAACTTTATTTAATCTACTCAGAATTAGTTCATTAGTGACCACCAATACATAATTTAACCATAATTTGAGAAAACATATGCTCTAATGCTTTAGCATAATCCAATAAAGCTGAATATAACATCATCAATAGCAGAGTTCAGCAATCAGTTTGTCAATCGTTTGTCACTGTAAGCATCACTCAAAGGAACCTTACCTAACCCAGATTAGCACTAGCATGTGGGACTTCATGCGAAAACAATTTAAAACATGAATTTGGAAAACATCTAGCTAGAAGGTAAACTATAAAAACAGCGCAGTTGGTACCTAGAAGAAAAGGCACAAAAGTTAATCAGTCACATTGTCATAGCTACCTATCCACTGAATGGATCAGCAATAAAGTCAATCTACGCCTTCAGGTCATCAATCGATCAGTAATGCATCAGGCTTTCAAGAGCATGAGCCCAATGACAGAATCTCAAATAGCTTTGAACGTCAACACTTATCCTCAAACATCTGAAGTTTTTGCCCCTTGTCATGACTTTTTATTAGAGTTTTGCAGTCCATCCCCCTAATTCCTAGTTGGTCAATTAATCACCAGTTATTACTCTACCCAATAATATTATTTTTGCAAATCTATGAATTCTAATACTACACCATCCTCAGTCCATTGATTGGTTCAATGTACAATGTCCTCATCATCTGGCTCATCAGGTATCGAAAATTTTGCATCTTCTTCTTCAGTCAGTGTCTCTATTGTTCAAGTCCTATGAAAGTGCATTGAGTCTGTCTTACACAAATTAGTTACATTTTCAGTTCCATCATCTCCCGTTCGTCGGTACATTGCAGAAAACTCTAGCAAAGCAGATTTTCATTAAACAGTGAACAGTTCACAGTCAGTTCAATGAACCAGCAACTTCTACATTGTGCGTTTTTTAATTCAGCTCCTGTATGAGGCCTGGCAAGTAGGCCACAACTTTGGCTAAGTTAACTTCTACAATATAATGCAAAACATAGGTTGTACATCTCAATATAGCACATTACTACATTATTATTACATACTTTCATTATTTCACACATTTTTAATCATTTTAGTATAATTTCGCATAACTGGCTGCCACTGTCCATGGGCACATTTTCAAACGTGCACATAAAATTTTCTACAATTAATTTCTCTATGAACGTCTTGTGAATCAAAACACATAAACATTCATTAATCATTTCTAATTAGCATATCTGCTTCAACAGGCAAATACTTACAATTTTGCTTTGAGTTTGCATTACTTTTTTAATGCGAACTTTATGGAAATCCTTTTTGGAGACTGACAAACAAGCCCAAATTAATATTTGTTTGCAAGGAAAAATAAAGCAAACCAGTGCAAGGTGCTGATTTGCGTTAGTGTCAGGGTGAGTTAAGTGAGTGGTACATGGACGTTATCTGCACCCACCCATGCCTTCTGATGCAAAACTCTATCTACTAACATTAGTAGACAGTGTTTTGCACCAAAAATAACACTGCTGGAAATCAGGCATTAAAACGAGAAATGCTTTAATTGTTTCTTCCTGTTCCAACTTCGCATGTGTGCTGCACTGTATAGCACACACGCAAAGTAGGAAACGTTTTAAACTTGTCTAGTAATAGGTCCTGATTCACAAAGGGCCTCTGCAATCACAGCAGGCGCCCCGCAGTTGTAGCAGGGTTTCCATGCTCATGGTGGAAACTCCTCTAGGGAAAACTGCGGTATGGAGATCCCACCATGACTGTGGGGCCTCAGCCGCAACTGCATAGGCCCTTTGTGAATCCAACCCACAGTATTATGAACCGAAAGAGTACCATTCCAGTACAAAACACATACTAGATTCACACACACACACCCTTGCACTATTTTGCAAAGGTGTGTGCTTAGAGCAGATAACACAGGAGAGAAATATATTAAGGACATTGTTCTTTCCAGCTGAACCAGTGCTTAATTTGAATGGTGTATGGTAGGTGGGTTCCATCAGCACTCATTTTGAGAGACAGGAACTTATTTTTCATTGTCAGACTTACAGATGGAACTAAAGAGAGAAAGGTAAAAGTGGGATAAAAGGAAAAGAAATACACTAAAACAGTGACAAAGGGAGAAGGTAGGGACTAAAAAGAGCCTTCAAGAGTCAGATAAAGTGACACCAAGGTGGGCTTCTGAGAAAAACGTTTGTCTCTGGAAATTATTCTTTCACAAAATAAGTGCTGAGTCCATCAGTCACACACCAACGAGTGCACATACCTCTGAACTGAGAAAGAATGTTAAATATCCTTTGACATACTTGAGAATAATCCACATGAGAAAACGGAAGCCCTTGAACCTTTTCATGTTTTTCTAGCGGGGTTTGGCGATCCAGTCAGTTTCTTAAGATGCTCATCGGGGGTAGTAAGCTCTATATAAATACAATTGCAATTCCAAGACTGTTGTGCCCAGGTGATTTTCTGTAAGGTTTTCTAGGAGAAAACAGAAAAGCAGGTGTGAGACTAGGAGAGAGCAAAATTAGAAGAGGCAATGTATCTTGAAAGAATCCGTGGAAACAATTTAACATGAGTTGACAGGTATCAAGTGAATTTTACCCTTCACTCAGACTACATCCTACATCAGACAACCACTATTGTTTCACCATAGAAACAGATATTTATGTTTACCTGTGGCAATGTTTACAAACAAAGTAAAAAATCAAGAAACAGATAGTTTATTGTATCTTGTGTGATCCCCATTTGACTAACCTTGCTGGGCTTATTCACTACCCTCAGAGAATTAATAGTTTATCTTAAATTTGCAAAGTGCCTATATAACAAAAACCAAGACTGGACCAGAAATAATGTTATCAAGATCTAAACTGGAGCAGTTTCACATCACACAGATAATCATCATTATTTTTCTTTTTGACTCTCAAATTTTTGGATTCAGATTGTGTATGTCTGAAAAGGTACATTTTCTTTAAAGTTATATACATGTGTTTATTACAACCACAAGCCTGTAACAGATGCTTACAAATGGTTAAATCACAAAGGATTGGCTGCATACTGACATTGCCATGGACTATGTATTATATTTTACAGGTAGACACTATGCAGCCCCCTTCCCTGCAGATTCCTGCATGATCATGACTGTTAGACCTCACAGCCTTAGGTTGGGCATCCCACAACTTTTTGCCTGCCTCCCTCCTCTTTTCTGACACTGATGTTGCTGGTTTTAGGACTCTGCGCACTTTACCACTGCTAACCAGTGCTAAAGTGCATAGGATCTCTCCCTTAAACATGACATCATTGGTTCATTTCCATTGGCATATCTGATTTACTTGTAAGTTTGTAGTAAAGAGCACTGCATGTGCCCAGGGCCTGTAAATTGAATGGTACTAGTGGGCCTGCAGCACTGATTGTGCCAGCCACATAGGTAGCTTAACTATAGCCCCTTAACCATGTCTCAGGCCTGCCATTACAATACCTGTGTGTGCAGTTTCACTGCCACTTCAACTTGGCATTTAAAAGTACTTGCCACGTCTTAAAACTCCCCTTTTTCAACAAATAAGTCACCCCTAAGATAGGCCTTAGGTAGCCCATAGGGCATGCTATGTAGTTAAAAGGCAGAACATGTACATATGTGTTTTATATGTCCTGGTTGTGGAACACTGATAAATTCATTTTCCACTACAGTGAGGCCTGCACCTTTCATAGGCTAGCATTAGGACTGCCCTCATACACTGTTTAAGTGGTAGATTCTGATCAGAAAGGGGTAACCAGGTAATATTTAGTATGGCCAGAATGGTAATAGAAAATCCCGCCTATTGTTGAGGTTGTATTTGATACTACTATTTTAGAAATGCCACTTTTAGGAAGTGAGCATTTCTCAGCACTTAAAACCCATCTGTACCTTGCAGCCTGTCTCCAATCCACGTCTGGGCAGGGTCGGTTGACAGCTTCCTTGTACATTTCACTCAGACAACCACAAACACAGGACACTCAGTCACACCTGCACTCAGCTGCTTACTGAATGGGTCTTCCTGGGCTGAAAGGGTGGAGGGCATGACACTTACATTTTAAAGGCTAGTGTCCTGCCCTCACACAATGGACTTCCAAACCCTCTACTGGGACCCTGGCAGACAGACCTGTACTGGAAGAGGAACTTGTGTACTTCAAAACCACTCTTTGAAGTCTCCCCCACTTCAAAGGCATTTTTGGGTATATAAACTGGGTCTTTGACCCCTCCAGCTCAGACACATCTGGACCTGAACCTGCAACCTGTCAAGAAGAACTGTTTGGCTGCCCAAAGAGCTCATCTGGACTGTTTTATTGAGAAGGACTGCTACCCTGCTGTTGCCCTGCTGCCCGGCTGCCCTCTGACTTTGCTGAGAAGTGCTCTCCAAGGGCTTGGTTCGAACTTACCTCCTGTTTTCTGAAGTCTCAGGGCCAAAAAGACTTAGGGGGTCATTACAACCTCGGCGGTCTTTTTACACGACCGCCGAGGGACTGCCGTGCGGAAGACCGCCAGTAGTGGTGGTTTGCCGCTCGGCGTATTATGACTGTTGGCTGCTCTCCGTCCTTTTTCCGATGGAGAGCCGCCAACAGCCATACTGGCGGGCGGCGGGAAGTGGAGGTTGCTCCACCTTCACCGCCACGCCAACAGAACACCTCCCACGTAATCACGTCTTGTGATTCGGTTTGGCGGTGTTCTGTTGGCGGTGTGGTGTCGGCGGAGCAGCCCCCATGGATCCTGTCCCCTCCCGGAGGATCAACGGAACAGGTAAGTTGATCGTCCTTTAGGGGAGAGGGGTGGGGGGGGGTGTTGTGTGTTGTGTGGGTGCATGGGGTTGTGCGTCTGTGTATGTAGAGTGGGTGTGTGAGTGCGTGTATGCTTGCGGGGGTGTTGCGTGTATTGGGAATGAGTGCGTGTATGTCTGTGGGTATGTCTGTATGGATGTGTGTGTGTATGTTTGTATGTGGGTGTGCATGTCTGACTGTGTGTGTGGATGTAGGCATGTATGTCGGTGTGTGTGCGTGTGTGTGTTGGTGGTGCCTGCGTGCGTGTCGGGTGTGTGTGAGTTCTGTGATGTTGGGGGTCAGGGTGGGGAGGGGGGCCCTGCCGCCTTTGTGGGGTGGTAGGGGTGGTGGGGGTGTAGGGGAGGGAGTCGGGTGGGGGAGACCCCTATCAGTGCCAGGGAAGGAATTCCCTGGCACTGATAGTGCTTACCGCCATGGATTTCATGGCGGTTCCAACCGCTTGAAACCCACGACGGTAAGCCGGGTCAAAATACCGCTGGCGGTATAGTGACGGCCGCCGGGCTGGAGACCCAGGTCTCAAGCCCGGTGGTCGTCACCGCCCTGGTGGGCAGAACGGAGAACCAGCGGATGACCATGGCGGTAACCGCCATGGTCACGATACGCTGAGGAAAGACCGCCAGCCTGTTGGCGGTCTTACCGCCGCTTTTCCGCCTTCTGCCAGGGTCATAATGACCCCCTTAATCTCTTCAGGAAACTTCTTGTGCACCGAAAATTGATGCACCACCCTACCGGATCAATTCATAGCTGAACCAGTATGATGCAGCTGATTGACCCTGTGGAAAATTGACCCAGCGCCTGCCGTGCAACAGAAAATGCAATGCATTGCCCTACTGGATTGACGCAACACTTGTGACATCATGCAACACTCACAGGATTTCCCCTGCATCATCTTGGGTGTCAAAAAGGTCCCTGCATCGCAGTAAAGAAAAAAGACTGCGCACCGAAAAACAACAAAAGCCCCTTGTAGCATGGAAAGAAACACCGCAACGTCTGTGCACACTTTTTTTTTCCACACATCTCCTTCTCTGTGGTCTCCATGCATGTTATTTTTTACGCAAAAGACAACGTAATCAAGAGACAACTGTTGATTTCTAAGATTTTCAGTGATATTTCAGCTTGTGCTTATTAAATCTTTATCGTTTGACCTTATTTTAATAAGATAAATGCTATATATTTTTCTAACCCTGTGTGGTGTATTGTTCTGGTGCCTTCACTATGTTACTGTACGATTTATTGCACAAATACTTTACAAGTTAAGCCTAACTGCTCAGTGCCAAGCTACCAGAGGTTGGGCACAGGATAATTTGGATTATGTGTGACTTACCCTGACTAGGATTGTGGTCTCTACTTGGTCATTGGTGTGTACCTCTGCCATTTAGAGACCCCATTTCTAACAATGACACATTTCAAGCATGTTTATTTATGGAGGTTAATGTGCCTAAACAAATTAAGGAGAAAATAAACAAACAATAAGAAACTTTGTAAAAAAAAAAAAGCTTGTTTGTGCATCCAGAGTAAACCTTGCAGAAATACTTAGTTGTACAGAGCTTTTGCTTATCATTAACTTGTCTTCTTTTTGTATGTGTTACTCTTAACATCCAATATTGATCTTACTGGAGTGGTTGGAAACTGAACCGTAATAATGAACATATAATATGTATGGATTTATGGGACCCAAGCATTCAGCTGCATTTTCAAGTTAGTGTAAAAGCAGAGTTAGAATTCTGGATCATCCTGCTGCCTACATTGGCCTTGGGGACAAGTGTAATGTTTAGAGGATGCCTGGTATTTACATTTAGAATTAGCAGACAGTGTTTTTTAATCATTTTGTCAGCCTGTACCAGTCAATGGGGACCACCTTTTCACAACTGGTGAAAAAGCCAAAGTGGCTGGATATAGAGGGGTGATTAGTAGTATAATCTGTTACCAGGTGTCCCACTTGAGTCAGCAGCACAAGGGTGCAGTCCTACAAACTGTCAGTAAATATCCCAATTGAGTCTGCAGCACCAGGGTGCATTCGAACAAGCTGTTACAAATGGCCATTTTGAGTCTGCAGTGAAAGGTTACTGTAGCAGAAGTTGTTACTAGATATCCCTAATGGGTCAGCACCAAAGCAAGTCAGTTGCACAATCTGTTCTTAGATGTCCCAGATTTCTCAGCAGTGCAAGGGTGCAGAAGAAAAGCCATTTCTAGATGTCGCTGTGGAGTCAGTAGCGCAAGGGTCAGTGGCATAACAAAGTCCCCTGCAGCCCTCGTGGTGCAGGGGCCCCAAGCTCCTGGCAGAAAGCCCCCTGACTGGGGCCAGGGGGCCCCCTCAAGGTACTTTGCAGAGGGCCCCCTCATGTGTTGTTAAACCACTGTCAAGGGTGTGTTATTAAAAGACAATACTAGATGTCCCGGTTGAGTCAGAAGCAGAAGGGGTCAATTGTAGTGTTTGGTACTAGGTATCTCTTTTAAATCTGCAGTACAAATGTGCTATAGCACAGTTTAGTACTAGATGCTCCTTTGATTCAATTGGTTGGCTCCTGCTGTTCTTTGTATAGCAAAATAATCCACAGAAGAGCAGGAGTTTCTGAAGACAATGAAAGCAATAGATTAAGCCAGGCTTTTCTTAAGGGGAGAAAGTGCAGGCAGGGCCTACAGTCCTCTGTGGAATATCCTTCTGCTTATACGTTATCATCAAATAGTTTGTTTGTGGTTAATCAGAATCTTAATAAAAATTATTAATATTAAATTTGTCTGTAGGCAACTGTACCTAACTAATACTATGAGACACTGTAGGCAAGTCTTTGGCAGAGCTTCTGCACACTCACAATCGTTCTGTAAAATATCTAGATACTCACAAACCTTTGCACAGCACCAGGGTCTTTATTATACTTAAAGGAAAACACATTGTCATTTTTTAACACAAATGGGGTGCAAACTTAACTCTACATTTATATTGTGACACTAGGCATGTCTAGCGTAAAAATATAGGAGTTAATGTCATTTTTTGGATCCGTGAACCCATCTTGCGTCAATGAGATGAAAGGTAGCCATTCCTGTCCAAAAAATTACTTTAAGCCTGTAGCACCATATTTATCCCCCGTGAAAAAACAGTGCACGGGTGGGACTAAATAATGGTGCTTAGCTTGCCTGGACTTACCTGGGATGGAGTCAGTGTCCCTCTGGTGGGGGTTTTCCTAGGGCTTGGGAGGGCACCTGTGGACCCATTCCATGGTGTTTGACCATGGAAATTGATCACAGGTCCCCTAACGCCTGGTCTGTCCCACGCATGTGTCATTTTAGCACAGGGAGGTAAATAGGGGCCATGGGGATAGCACCATTTTTTGGATGGGAAAGCCTACCTTGCGTCTCATTGACGCAAGGTAGGTTCACTCATCCAAAATGTAATGCAAACTCCTATATTTTGACGTTAGACGTGTCTAACATCAAAATATAAATATGGTGTTAAGTTTGCGTTAAATTTGCGTACCACAAAATGATGCAAATTCAGTGCAAAAGGAGTTAAATATGAGCCAGAATTCTTTGCACACTGCCAGACACTCACAAAAAATATATTCCTTAAGAGTATTAAGTACCATGATTCTTTCAGGTTCTGTTGCTTTATTGTTTTTGTGGAACTGCTTAGTGCATAATTATTCCTAATCCTGAAATGAAAACATGTTCAAGAGTCAGAATGCTTAAGTCTGAATAGAAAGTAATATTGTACTAAAGGGATAGTAAACATAAAAGACGGCTTTAGCAGGGTGTTATCGATTATGTGGACAAGGGGATCACAGCATCTTATTGTGGAATCACAGGAAGCAGGTGTTTGTGGAGGTAATGAAAGAAGGAGAGGGACACCAAGGGCCTTATTTATACTTTTTGGTGCAAAACTGCACTAAGGCAGTTTTGCCCCAAAATGTTTTGCACCGGCTTGCACCATTTTTTAGCACCAGCTGGGCACTATATTTATGGAATGGTGCAAGCCGGTGCAAAGGGTAGGCTAGCTTAAAAAAAAATGACGTTAGGCAGTTTTGAGTCAAAATAAATGATTCTGACCAGATTAACATCATTTTTTGACGCTAAGGGGCATATTTATACTCTGTTTGCACTGAATTAGCGTCATTTTTTTTAACTCTAATTCAGTGCAAAACTAACTCCATATTTATACTTTGGTGCTAGACCCGTCTAGCACCAGATTTATGGAGTTAAAGTCATTTTTTGGAAGTGGAAACCTACCTTGCCTTAATGAGATGCAAGGTAGGCGTTCCTGTGCAAAAAAATTACTCTATGGCCTTAACACCATATTTATACTCCCATGTAAAAATGGTGCAAGGGAGGGAGGAGGGGTCAAAAAATGGGGCAAAGGTTGCTTTGCCCCATTTTTTAAGACGTGGGTCAGGGCAGGTGTTAGGGGACCTGTGGCCCTATTTCCATGGTGGAACACCATGGAATAAGCCCAGAGGTGCCCTCCCTAGGCCCTAGGGGCACCCCCACCCACACTAGAGGGACTGCGAGGATGGGGGACCCCATCCCAGGAAAGTACAGGTAAGTGCATTTTATTTTTGAAAGTGCCATAGGGGGCCCTGAAATGGGCCCCCATACATGGCACCGGGTGCAATGGCCATGCCCAGGGGAACCCTGTCCTCTGTGCTGGCCACTGGGGTGGTGGGCATGACTCCTGTCTTTTCTAAGGCAGGAGTCATGTGGCATGGTAGTTTTAGCACCATAAAATGACGCTAATCTGGTTAGAGTCATTTTTTTTTACTCTAACCTGCCTAAAGCCATTGTTTGGTGCTAAACCCTCTTCTTCCATACTGCCAGCCCCACCCGACTAAAGTCATTTTTTAAAACTCTAGCTTACCATTTGCACCGGCTTGCACCATTCCATAAATATGGTGCCCGGCTGGTGCACAGAAATGGTGCAAGCCGGTGCTAAACTTTTTGGTGCAAAACTGAGTTAGTGCAGTTTTGCAGCAAAAAGTATAAATAAGGGCCAATATTTTGTAAGTTTGCGCCACTTTTGTGTCATAAAATGATGTTAATGCGGTGCAAAAAAAGTTTAAATCAGGGCCTTGGTGCTAGATGGGTCTAGCACCAAAGTATAAATATGGAGTTAGTTTTGCACCGAATTAGAGTAAAAAAAAATGACACTAATTTGGTGCAAACAGAGTATAAATATGCCGCAGAGTATAAATATGACCCTAAATTTGGCGTTAAGGCCATAGAGTGATTTTTTGCACGGGAACGCCTACCTTGCATCTCATTAAGGCAAAGTAGGTCTCCACTTTCAAAAAATGACTTTAACTCCATAAATTTGGTGCTAGATGGGTCTAGCACCAAAGTATAAATATGGAGTTAGTTTTGCACCGAATTAGAGTAAAAAAAAATGACACTAATTCGGTGCAAACAGAGTATAAATATGCCCCCAAATACTTTTTGTAGGGGAGAATTTACATGCACAACATTGGCAGAATACCTGCAGACAAGCAGTCCTTTGTGCAACATCTTCATACCCAGAATCTTTATATCACTCTTGAACAGTTATTTCTCATTATCACTGGGAAAATACATTTTAATGGTACGGAGTATTAGGAATGCTTTTCTCCTTTAGCTGATTTGTTTTAGTGGAAGAGCTGAGTGCAAAGAAAATTTCTTAGAACCAAATGAGTTTTAATTTTACGTGTTATTGTTCATTGGGTAGTATTACAGATTATGAAAGAAAAGAATGCTCATGTTTCAAAATGTTAATGTCTGAAAGGGGAATATTAAAAACAAATAAGAAACACAAACAAGGGTCAACATGAGAATTCACATTGCTGATGACCAGTGACAAGGGCAAAGGGCTATCGTAGTACATACAATCAGCAACATGAAAGAAGGACCACAATGCCACATCTAAACAAGAGAAAACAAAAGCAGGCTGAAGTTACGAAGAAAGTGGCTGATTCAACCTGAGGAATGAAATGGGAACCTGAGTAAAGTACTAACACAGCTCATTAGGATATAATTTTATTTTAATTGCTGGCTAATCATTGTCAGCTTAGTTTTTAAAGAAAAACATGTTTCATAGTAGTGTTTTTTCCATTATAAAAAAGATTTCTTTAAAGTAACACATGATAGATAACAAAGAGAATGTAGATACTCATTTTTTACATTGTGATTTGAAGTCAAAATGTGTTTATAATACAGAGTGTGTTGCTTTTAGAAGGAGAACTCTACTTTTAAAGATGTCTTATATATTAAAAAATAAATGGACTCCACCATATGGTGAAAACAATACAACTCATGTATTGTGGTGAAAGGAAGCAGAATGATACATCTAGATTCGAAAAGCTGGAGGTAAGCTATGTACACGCATATGGCCTGATTCAATCTGAGATTGACAATGTCTCGTAGAAGTGGCTGAGGAATGATGATATAAACAAGCAAAATGCTAAATCTGGTCTATCTTAAGCCACTCTCACTATACTGGAAGCAACTGGTTTTGCAGATAGCTGCACTGTCAAGCCAGACCTAAAAATTAAAGCACATTTTATAATTGTTTGCAGGGTTCCACTCTCAACAACTGAGCTAAAATTTAAAGTCAGCGCTTCTTTGCCTTGAATATTTACAGGTGTACCTGTCAACAACACACCTCCCCACAGCTGCCAGCTCTCACCCAAATAGCCTAAATAAATACTTATTGGGCAATTATCGAAATTGGTCTTCACCATTATAGAGATTTGGTTAAATAATTAATTCTAAATCACTTAAAATGTGTTAATCGGAAGTAGCTTGCTCAGGGATTGTCTTTATTAATGGTGCAACATGCGTGTTTTAGTATATAACTGGGACAATTTTAGAGGTAAACATTTCAGTAGAGAATTGCTTTAAAAATGTTAATATTGGTATTTGTGTGGACACTACAATAAATTTCCCTGTTTTCTGAAAGTGTGTATCTTCCATTCATGGTCATGTTCATGAAGGATCAATTCTACTGTGCCTACTTAATACCTTCTCATAATATCTCATCAAATCTCCATCCTCATTTTTTTGCTTGTGAAAGCAATCACAGCAGTGTAACCAAACATATTGTTAATTTACATTACAGCACCTTTCCTATCATAAAGAATGGATTGCAAATCCCTCTCTCTTTGGGGTATACTGGTAGCCAACATATCTCTTCAATTTTGACACAGCTTTTACCAAAAAATTATGCTTTTCTTCTGACTTTTCTCTTAAAGAAACATGTACTATTTTGTCACTCCATGCAGTGTAGCAACCAAAGTTTCTATGCTGAGTTGAGTGAAAGGGGAATAGCAAGACAGTGTCATAGGTACAAAGATATGATGCTACTTCTCTATTCCCAAGTCACAGCACACGTTCAGGGGGTCATGCATCATGCCCACTACTTTGTACTATTGTGAAAAGGTGTCTGCATCAGTTTAGCATGATTTTGTATTGGGATCATACTATGAATGATTTACATGTGCTGTACAGTGCAGCATGAATGCAAAGTTAGAATGGTCTGAAGTCTGAACAGAAGAAAACTTTTCTCCTTCTTTGCACCTACCTCAATGGCATGTAATTTGTTCATGCAAACCCTTATTCACAAATGTGAGTAGACAGGGCTTCGTGTGAAAAACAATGGGTGGTAGCATGAGAACACCATTGTACTACCCACGGGCGCTCCTTTGATGTAAAGAAGTGCAAAGTGCTACTTTAGGTTATATTTATACAGCTTCCTAATGCTAAATATTTTGTACTGGAAGATAATTCCCAAATCAACACTTTGAGCCAGTTTATGCTACTGTTGATTACTTTTCATTGGCATAAAAGTGTTGATAAATCTTGCAAGATGTTTATACAAAACTGCATAGATAAAACCCACGTATTCACTCTGGCAGGCCTGAATATATCTTCAGAAACAAATGCATTAGTAATATTTTTTCTTGCAAATATTCCTATAATAAATGTAGTTGCAGCATTGACTAGATTCCCCCACACAAAAGGAATATATTCCCCCACAAAAGGAATATGTGTAAAAGTATGTTAAGGCAAAATCACAAGGCCAATAAATGAAAAGGCCTTTAATTCTATTGATGAAAATGATTGGCTTACAGTTACTGTAAGCCCGGGACATAAAAACTTGTTGAGATTAACGGCCAATGATGATCATGATAAATGTATACAGGAAGAAAGAGAGAACATTTTGATACCACCTGTTTCAATAATACTGATAAATCGGTGTTATATTTAGGTCCAAAGCCCTTAACTTTGATCAGTTGGAACATTGCGGGGCTCCGGTCTTAAATAAATAACCCGGACTGGACGCGTTTTATATAATCTTTTGACATAATTTGTTTACAGGAAACTTGGTCAAAAGTACGTTCCTTTTGGATGGGTACACAACTTTTTACCAACTGGCATTAACTTCTTCAATGGGAAGGGCACGAGGAGGCCTTTTAGACCTTGTATCCCTACGACTACCATTATTGAAGGCGTCTTTAATTTGGTCTTCACCTTATTTTATGATTGTCTTATTATCCATTAGGGGATGTAAAGGTATTTGGATTTAAAATTTCTATAACAATGTCCTGCGTGGTCTCCTTAAGGGAAACCTAGAGGACGAAGAGGACTTTATTGACTCTTCCACCGAATTACAGGAAGAAGATTTAGTAGTCTTATGGGTTGGTGATTTTAAAACTCCCCTATGTTGTCAGGAAAATGTAGAACTGTGTGCCATTCCTACAGAGGGCAGAGAGTCGTTAACCCATTTTATCCATTCACCTGAAGGAGAAGCTCTGAACTCTTTTTTATGTAATTTTGATCTGGTTCAGGTAATGGAGAAAGTGGCACTAGATTTTTTCAATGTCCCTACATTCACAGGGAATTCGAAGGGGAGTACTATTGATTTTATTCTTATTGGCTCACAAGATTATCACTTAATCTGTGATTTTAAAATAATCCTGCACTGTGCCAGTGACCACAATCCCTTATGTATTAACCTAGATTTAAATATTGACCAGGTCTCTGAGGAAAAGGGATTGAGAAGAAATACCACTTTCCATACAAATTCTGGCCTACGTCTGAAATGGGACAAAATAAATCCAATGACTTTCTATCAAGAAAGTATAAGATCTAGGATGATTCCATTAATATTTGTTTGTCCCAACAGCTTGACCATGACCATATAGTTCAAAAATTTGAATTATTAAGTAATTCTATTTCGCATGCCCTTGTGGTGGATCGGCCCCAACAGCGCTTGGATGCCTGGCTTCACCCTGGGGGTGCCCAGGAGTGGGCACCTCACAGGGAAAAGCCAGGAGGGGTTCCATAGCGGTATGAGTACAGCACCTTGAGACCCTAACGGGTGAGTAGTGCGCTATACAAGTGCAAATTTATAGGCCTTCCATGGGTTTGGCCGCCCATAGATCTGCGTGTTCAACTGCTCATAAAAAACTAAAATAAGCCCTTAAAACAGTTCCTCCTTCCCATTACTTAATTAAACTAGCTAGGGCTAAGTATAAGGCCACTTTGGAAAAAAGGAAATCAGAAATAAGGACTAAGGCATGGGATGAGTTACAGGCTGCTTCCGATCTGAAGGACACTTCAAAATTTTGGAAGTTGGTAAATCATTCATATTTCTTGGTCAGTAACATTAAGGTTGATGATTGTCTTATTGCAGAAGAAGTATGGTTGAATCGTTTTAGGAAAGTATTTGACCCAGATAATGATTTTTTGACTAAGGAGGATAATATTACTAACCAGATTAATATAGACTCTAATACAAATGCCCTAGATATTTCATTTGATCTTCATGAGATCCTCGAGCCATTAATCGATCAAGGCAAGGGAAGGCTCCTGGCCCTGATGGTGTTCCTGTTGATATCTTTAAATCTATGCCTACTTTTTGGGGTCCCCTAGTTACAAATGTCCGAAGAAGCGCTGTTAACAGTAACATACCCTCTTCTTGGAATCTGGCAACTATTAGTCCTATATTCAAAAAGGGCTATAGGCAAGATCCTTCTTGTTATAGACCAATATCTTTGATTGATTCTACGGCCAAGATTCTGGGCAGTGTGATTTTATCTCGCCTGCAGAATTGGGTGTTAAAGGCACAGATTTTATCCCCAATTCAATTTGGTTTTAGACCTGGTTTGGGTACAGTTGAGCAAGTATTAAACTTGCATCCTATCCTTAGCAAATACGTACCTGCCAAAAAGGAGTCTATTCACATGGCTTTTATTGATTTAACTAGCACTTTTGATTTGGTAAATAGGGAGAAGCTATGGCAAATCATGGAAACCCTGGGGTGTGATGCAACCCTATTGGAGCTTATAAAGCACCTCCATACGGATTTAAAGGTTTCAGTTCAGTTTGGCACATCGGGACAGAGAACCTCCCCCATTTCCTTTAGGGGAGTAGGACAGAGATGTACTTTAGCCACTTTTCTTTTTCTGATATATATAAATGTGCTTTACGATTTTTTGATAAAAAATGGGAAGGATGTACCAAAGATGGGTCAGAGATTGCTCCCAGGTTTATTATATGCAGACAATGCTGTACCTTTTGCCTGCAGTGCCAATGGTTTACAAGGCCTGTTGGACCTCTTTTTGAACTTCATGCTGAACCTTGATTTGAAAGTTAATTATTCTAATACATTTGTTATGGCATGTGGCCCTCGAAACACTAAGGTGGTCATTCTGACCTCGGCGGTAAAAGGCGCCTACCGCCGGTCAGAAATCCTCCATAATCCCGCCGCGGTCGCGGAAAGCCGCCACGGTCATTCTGACCCGCAGAAGGCAAACCTCCGAAAATCCGACAGCCACAACAGACCGCCAGACCAGCGGTCGGCGGAAAAGTGGAGGTGACAAAACCTCCACCGTCACGCCAACAGAAATACGCCCATGCCATTACGACCCACGAATCCACGCGGCGGTCTTTCAAACGCGGTATTCCATTGGCGGGACACACCGCCGCGGTCAGAATACACACAAACGAACAAAACTCAGCCACATTGGCCGATTTGAATTCCACACACCTGATACACATACACACACCACTCCCACACACACAATACAATATAAAACACACACCCACATCACCCACAAACCCCTACGACCAAAAATTCTGAAAGAAGGCCAGAGCGAGACACCACCATCCACAAACTAGCAGCCACACCCACTCAACACCATCACCCACACACTATCCACACACAAAACAACACACACCACCACACTCAACACACTTAACTACACATACTCCACCCCACACATCATACACACCACCCCATGGCACCCCCAAAGACACCCCCGCTTCTCAGACGAAGAACTCAGGGTCATGGTGGAGGAAATCGTTCGGGTAGAGCCCCAGCTGTTCGGCACACAGATCCAATACACCAGCATTGCCCGGAGGACGGAGCTATGGCAGAGGATTGTCGACAGGGTCAACGCTGTGGGACAGCACCCCAGAAATCGGGAAGACATCAGGAAGCGATGGAACGACCTACGGGGGAAGGTGCGTTCCATGGTATCCAGGCACAACATCGCCGTGCAGAAGACTGGCGGAGGACCCCCACCTCAACCCCCACAATTTACAACATGGGAGGAGGAAGTCTTGAACATCCTGCATCCTGACGGCCTCGCAGGAGTCGGCGGAGGAATGGATACTGGTAAGTTGAAGCTTCAATACTGCCTCCCCCCCACCTGCATGCCAAATCATACCCCAACCCTCACCCCCATCCTCGAACCCCACCCTCACCCCCACCCCCATCCTCAACCCCACCCTCACCCCCACCACCATCCTCACCCCCACCACCATCCTCAACCCCACCCCCAGCACACCTATTCCCTGAAAATGTCTCACCATCACAACCCACACATCCAAAAACCTAGGCCTGCATGCGTCCACTAAGCATGGACACCCATCACCAAAGCATGCCCAATGCATATACACATCCCCCCCACAAGCCACCCTCACCAAAGCCCCCACACACGAATGCCAGCACTTGGGGACACGGGAACCCACAGATACACCCATATGCCACACATTGAAACTATAACCATACCTCTATACCCCTGCAGGACCCGACCGTCAACACACCGCCGCGGAGGGCCCAGAATTCTCCACACCCCCCACCCAAGAGGCCGTCAGCGATGACAGCAGCTCTGTCGACCTGGACACCGATGACCAGCCCGGACCATCGGGGACCTCTGGACAGTCGGTTCCCCTCACACAGGCCCAGGCCACTACAGACCCAAACCCCTCTGGGAACACCAGCACAGCTCCCACCCAGCGGGCCCATGCCTCTGTCTCCAGGGCGCGTCAATCTGCGGTGTGTCTACCACTACAGGGCACCCAGGATAACCCACCACCCCAACAACAACAGGGACCTGGGGGCAGTGGTAGTGGGCACACCGGCCAGGGGGCAGAGGCCCAGGGAAACAGGGCAACTCGGAGGGCAGCTGTGCGACAGGGGGGGGACGGGCCCAGGGAACCCACTCTCCACGAGGCCCTCACCACCATCATGGGAGCATACAACCGCTCCCAGGAGACGATGGCGACGGTACTGGCCCGGTTCCAGGAGATCCAGGTACTGCAGGAGGAACACTATCGGGGGTACAGGGAGGACATCAGAGCCCTCACCTCCACCCTGGTTACCATGGTAGGGCTGCTGCAGGACCTCATCAACACCAGGACGGACACTCAACAACACCAAAGGGCCCCTGCCACTAGCCTGGACCAAGAACAGCCAACCACCTCCGCCGGCGCTAGTGGACAGGAGGCCCCCGCACAGCAGCAGCCCACCAGACCCCCACCTCCTGCAGGAGAAGAACCACCCCGCAAGAGGGCCCTGAGATCTCGCAAGAAGACAGAGTAGGATGTCAAGACCCCCGCCAGCAAAGGATACCACCTGATGTCATCCCACTGTCCCACATTGTCACCCTGTCCATCCTTGAACTGCCCATGCTCCATCTCTCCACAGGCCTCTGGACAATGCACCTGTGTGACTGTTACTCTGGACTCTGCCATGGACATTCCTTCACCATAGCCCCCACCCACTTGAAACCACCCATCCCATTTTGAGCACTTAAATAAACACCTATTTTGCACAAAACTATCTGGAGTCTGGCTGTGATTTCAAAATATTGTAATTGACATGACAGTGCAAATATGTCCTTGTACATAGTGAAGTCAACAAACAGCTGCCACAAAGCTGTAGTCCATGGGGAAACGAAGCACAGGACTCGTAGTGGGGACCCCAGATCTGAAATAGGGAGGGAAAAGCCACAACTCAGTCATCATACACTGGGGCAAATAGACAGGCAGCAGAGATGCAGGAGAGTAGTTCACATTTACTAAATTATCTTTGAATTGTTACCTGTGTCCTATTGGAAGTACTGTTCAATGATTCTGTCCCTGTTGTCTGTTTCAGCCCCGTCGTCTTCCTCCTCGTCACTCTCCTCAGGTTCCACCGCTGCCACAACACCACCGTCTCGACCATCCTCCTGCAGGAAAGGCACCTGGCGGCGCAAAGCCAGGTTGTGAAGCATGCAGCAGGCCACGATGATGTGACACACCTTCTTAGGTGAGTACATTAGGGATCCACCTGTCATATGCAGGCACCGAAACCTGGCCTTTAGGAGGCCAAAGGTGCGTTCGATCACCCTCCTAGTACGCCCATGGGCCTCATTGTACCGTTCCTCTGCCCTGGTCCGGGGATTCCTTACTGGGGTCAGTAGCCACGACAGGTTGGGGTACCCAGAGTCCCCCAATAGCCATACACGGTGTCTCTCTAGCTGTTCCATCACGTAAGGGATGCTGCTATTCCTCAGGATGTAGGCGTCATGCACTGACCCTGGAAATTTGGCATTTACATGCGAGATGTACTGGTCAGCCAAACACACCACCTGGATGTTCATTGAATGGTAACTTTTTCTGTTCCTGTACACCTGCTCCCTGTCTCTTGGGGGAACCAAAGCCACATGGGTCCCATCAATGGCACCAATGACGTTGGGAATATGTCCAAGGGCATAGAAATCACCTTTCACTGCAGCCAAATCGCCCACCTCAGGGAAAAGGATGTTGCTCCTCACGTATTTCATCAGGGCAGACAACACTCTGGATAACACCTTCGAAAACATGGGCTGAGACATCCCAGAAGCAATTCCCACTGTTGTCTGAAATGACCCACTTGCCAAGAAATGGAGTACTGACAGGACCTGCACCAGAGGGGGAATCCCTGTGGGTTGGCGGATGGGGGACATCAGGTCGGGCTCCAGCTGGGCACACAGTTCATGTATAGTGGCACGGTTAAGACGGTAGGTCAGGATAATGTGGCGTTCTTCCATTGTCGACAGGTCCACCAGCGGTCGGTACACGGGAGGATTCATCCGTCTCCTCGCCAAACCCAGCGGACGGTGCCTAGGAAGGACAACATGGAGCACACAGTCAAGCAACCCACAGGTACGTACTCACAGCTAGCACAGTAAACGATTCTCTATGCAGTGAATGGCGTGTCTGAGTGGCTATGCAAGGCCTAGGCCTGTGTGACGCAGTTGAAATTGAGCCATGTGGACCCTCGAAATGGCGGCTGCCTGACCTGTGAAGTGTGACAATGGGATGTGAGGTCAATGCGCTGGCGTGGCACACCGCGGCGGGCGGCGGGCGAAGACCGCGGCGCGAAGCCGCATTGGTTAACATTGAAGCCTATGGGTTTCAGGAGCCAATGGCGAAGGGCGCCGGCGGTGGCGGTACGCACCGCCGCGGTACGCACCGCCGCGGACGTGACCGCCATTTTCTATCTACTTATCCACTTGCGACTTGAACTTTCACAGGAGAGGACCTATACTGCAAGTGTTGCTGTGACCTCGGTCTGGAAGGGACAATGGCTGCTGCGCCTGGGGAAAGGGCCCCTGCCTTCACTGGAGAGGAGTTGGAGAAACTTGTGGATGGGGTCCTCCCCCAGTATGCGCTACTCTACGGTCCTCCAGACCAACAAGTGAGTTTAATTCAATCTGGATTTGGGGCCACTGGCTGGCTTGGGGGCCTGGCGGGGGGCCTGGCGGGGATGGGGGGGCATGTTGGGGCTGGCGGGGGGCCTGGCGGGGATGGGGGGCATGTTGGGCCTGGTGGGGGGCATGGCGGGGGGCCTGGCGGGGATGGGGGGCATGTTGGGGCTGGCGGGGGGCCTGGCGGGGATGGGGGGCATGTTGGGGCTGGCGGGGGGCCTGGCGGGGATGGGGGGCATGTTGGGGCTGGCGGGGGCCCTGGCGGGGATGGGGGGCATGTTGGGGCTGGCGAGGGGCATGGCGGGGGGCCTGGCGGGGATGGGGAGCGTTGGGCCACTGGCAACGAAAATGCAGACAAACTTGAACGTGGTATTTCTCCCTCCCTGTACGTGTCACATAGGTCCGCGCCCATGAGAAGATCGGGATTTGGCGTGCCATCGCCAAGGAAGTCCGGACCCTGGGGGTCCACATCGACGGGGCACCCACTGCCGCAAGAGGTGGGAGGACATCCGCCGCGGGACCAAGAAGACCGCCGAGTCTCTGCTGGGGATGGCCTCCCAACGTAGGCGGGGTGCCTGCCGTCAACTGACCCCCCTGATGTTCCGGATCCTGGCGGTGGCCTACCCTGATTTGGATGGGCGCGTGAGGGCAGCACAGCAGACACAAGGGGGTGAGTACAAGCATTATCTACTCTGTTGTCGCGCAGTGGAGGTGTCTGGGTGGGGGAGGAGGGCTGTGGGTCCCCCTAGGCCAGGGCGATATCTGTAGGCTGGGCACCCCCGTAACCCCCTGTGTCCCCAGCCACCACCCTCAGTAGTTTGTCAGTACAGCCATCCCTGGGCCGTGTCATCCATGGGTGCAGTTGTCAACTCTAGGCGTGTAGGGCATGTTCCACGGAATGCGTAGCTGACCCCAAGTGCGCAACTTAGTGCAGGGGGCATCTGTGTCTGTCATGTCCGCTAACTGTACCGGAGATCCATGTACTCAATATCCCTTTATTTCTCTCTCCCCCCCCCTTTTTGTTTGTCTTTCTGTGCTTGTGTGCATCAGCATCATCAGGCGGAGGAGAAGTGGCATCGGGGCAGGAGGGAGCTGCATCTCACATGGCCCAGGAGGGCCATGCCACAGAGTCTGACTGGACCAGTGAGACGGAGGGCGAGGGGAGCTCCACAACGGGGACGACTGGACCCTGCAGCGACACGGACACGTCCTCGGAAGGGAGCTCCCTTGCGGGGGTGGCACCAACCGTGCCCCCCGCCATTACAGGTACAGCCGCCACCCAGCGCACCATCTCCGCCCTCCCAGCAGCCCCTCAGCGTTCGCCCCGTGCCCGCTCTGCCAGGAAGCCGGGCATCTCCTTCGCCCCAGGCACCTCAGGCCCTGCCCCTGTTACCCCCGCTGCCCTCAGTGAGGAGGTCATTGACCTCCTCCGAACGCTCATTGTTGGGCAGACTACCCTTTTGAATGCCATCCAGGGGGTGGAGAGGGAGGTTCATTGCAGCAATGCGTACCTGGAGGGCATTCATTCGGGTCAGGCTGCCCATCAGCGATCGTTCCAGGCTCTGGCCTCAGCACTGACGGCAGCCATTGTCCCTGTCTCCTGCCTCCCTCTACTAACTCCCTCCTCCCAGTCTCCTGTTCCTCTGCCTGTCCCACCCACACCATCAGACCAGCCTGCACACACCTCAACACCCAAGAGAAGCTCATCCAAACATAAGCACCACAGATCACGCAGACATTCACACACGCAACATTCCGATGCAGACATGCCAACAGTCACTACCACCTCTGTGACCCCCACCTCCTCGTCTCCCTCCTCCCTCCCTGTGACGTCTACACTCACACCTCCATTCACCTCACCATCAGCCAGTGTTTCCATCACCAGCACACCCTCCACTCCAGTCCGCACACGTGCAGTCACCACCCCCACTGCCATTTACACGTCCCCTGTGTCCTCTCCCACTGTGTCTGTCACCCCCTCTTCCACACCACACAAACGCAGCCACCCACCCACCCAACAGCCATCCACCTCACGACAGCCTATCCCTCCTGCACCTGCACCCAAAGACAGCAAACGTGACTCACCTACAACCACATCCTCTCCCTCCACTCCCATTCCCACTGTACCTACCACTCTCCATTGTCCCAAGAAACTCTTCCTCGCCACTGCTAACTTCTTTCCTGACCCTGAGCCCCCCCCTCCTTCTCGTCGGGGTAAGAAGAGCACCTCAGCCACCACCAGCCCTGCAGCCCCCTTGACAAGGGTGCAGGGGTATTGGAGCCCACCAGCCCGCATGTCTGGATCTTCGCCCAGCAGCAAGGGGACAGCCAGCCCACCCCCTGGGAAGAGGAGCAGAAGGCGGAAGGGGCGCCGCAGGAGCCCGGCTTCTACATCCCCCCCGGACACCACCCAGACACAGTCACCAGCCACAGCTCCAAAGGGAGGAAAGGGCCACAGACTCCCAACTAAGGAGGGCAAGGGCAGCAAGTCGGAGAGGTCAGGCTGCAGGCCTGCTGCCCAGGAGGAGCCCACCACCCCCATAGCCGCTGCCCAGGGAGGACCCAGCCCAGCTGGCCAGGAGGGCCCCACCACCCACAGCCCAGGTGGGCATTGAAGGAGCACCATCCCCGCTGCCCAGGAGGGCACCACCAGGCAATGAGCAGTTGGCCATAGACCGGCCGCCGTCTCAGGCACCGCTGAACTGGGCCCCGCCGTCTCCAGCACCGCTCCGCTGGGGACCGCCGTCTCAAGAACCGCTGAACTGGGCCCCGCCGTCTCAAGAACCGCTGAACTGGGCCCCGCCGTCTCCAGCACCGCTGAACTGGGCCCGCCGTCTCAAGCACCGCTGAACTGGGCCCCGCCGTCTCCAGCACCGCTCCGCTGGGGACCGCCGTCTCCAGCACCGCTGAACTGGGCCCCGCCGTCTCAAGCACCGCTGAACTGGGCCCCGCCGTCTCCAGCACCGCTCCGCTGGGGACCGCCGTCTCCAGCACCGCTGAACTGGGCCCCGCCGTCTCAAGCACCGCTGAACTGGGCCCCGCCGTCTCCAGCACCGCTGAACTGGGCCCCGCCGTCTCAAGCACCGCTGAACTGGGCCCCGCCGTCTCCAGCACCGCTGAACTGGGCCCCGCCGTCTCAAGCACCGCTGAACTGGGCCCCGCCGTCTCCAGCACCGCTCCGCTGGGGACCGCCGTCTCAAGAACCGCTGAACTGGGCCCCGCCGTCTCAAGCACCGCTGAACTGGGCCCCGCCGTCTCCAGCACCGCTCCGCTGGGGACCGCCGTCTCAAGAACCGCTGAACTGGGCCCCGCCGTCTCAAGCACCGCTGAACTGGGCTCCGCCGTCTCAAGCACCGCTGAACTGGGCCCCGCCGTCTCCAGCACCGCTCCGCTGGGGACCGCCGTCTCAAGCACCGCTGAACTGGGCCCTTCAAGGCAAGACCCGCTGAACTGGGCCCTTCAAGGCAAGAAGCGCTGAACTGGGCCCTTCAAGGCAAGAAGCGCTGAACTGGGCCCTTCCAGGCAAGAACCGCTGGCCCTTTGGCAGACGTGGCAGGGCAGGATCTGTCTCGGGCAGGGCTGCAGGATGTCCTCTGGCCAACATGCCTCCTCCAGTGGCAGTGGAGTCTGTTATGGACTGTTTGGACTGTGGCTTTGCTCTCCCCAGGATGGCCCAGTGGGCAGGCCACCCACTGTATGGACTGTATGGACTGTGGCTTTGCACTCCCCAGGATGGCCCAGTGGGCAGGCCACCCACTGTATGGACTGTATGGACTGTGGCTTTGCACTCCCCAGGATGGCCCAGTGGGCAGGCCACCCACTGTATGGACTGTATGGACTGTGGCTTTGCACTCCCCAGGATGGCCCAGTGGGCAGGCCACCCACTGTATGGACTGTATGGACTGTGGCTTTGCACTCCCCAGGATGGCCCAGTGGGCAGGCCACCCACTGTATGGACTGTATGGACTGTGGCTTTGCACTCCCCAGGATGGCCCAGTGGGCAGGCCACCCACTGTATGGACTGTATGGACTGTGGCTTTGCTCTCCCCAGGATGGGCCAGTGGTCATGGAGTCCCCTCGTGGATCTGGCGTCGTGTACTCAAGTGGCTGAGGTGCCCCCCCTTCCCTTCCCCCTGAGGTGCCTGTCCTATTTTCTTTCTGATGCCCCTGCAGTGTTCTCTCCGTGGAGTTCTTGTCGTGGGACTGGGCCTTGCCCCTTTGCACAGGACCCCTGTGGTCCACGGACAGTGGTTGGACTACATTTAGTAGCTGTATATATTTTGTACATAGTTTATTTATTTATTCGGATTACTGGTGTCCATATTTCAATATATCTGCCCGTTTATGATCTCTTCTTTTGGTCTTTGCATTATTTCGGAGGGGGGGGTTTGTGGGTTGTGACAGTGATCTGTGGGAATGCATTGATGTGTGTGTTGTAGTGGGTATGGGTGGGTGGGTGTGTGCCGGTAATCTTTTCCCTCCCCTGTGTCGTAGGTGCAGTACTCACCGATGTCTTCCGCGCCGCCGGGCGTGCTCCTGGTACAGGAGCAGGTATAGGAGTGCGGGGATGACCTGCAACTCGGGTTCCATACTGCCGGAATCTCGCGTGGAGTGCGTAGAGGTGAGCGTTTTCCTGTTCGTAGTCTGTTTCCGCCGTGTTTTTATCGGCGGTGCTCCCGCCCCGGAAAAGGTGGCGGATTGGTGGGTCGTGATAGGGTGGGCGGTACATTGTCTGCCGCCTGGCTGTTGGCGGGGACCGCCGCGCTGTTTGTTTGTTCCGCCGTGGCGGGCGGAGTGTTAATGCGGCGGGCTGTGTTGGCGGTTCCCGCCAGGGTCAGAATTGCATATTTTGGACCGCCGGCCTGTTGGCGGCTTGGCCGCCGCATTATCACCGACCGCCAGGGTCACAATGAGGGCCTAAGTCTAAACAACTTACTATGGGGGGCAATATTATTAATAAGGTGAATATTTTTTGTTACTTAGGTATGTATATAAGTTCTTCCATGCTATGGAATACTCACAATAAATGTAAGACGCAACAAATGGCAAGGAATATTGAAACAATTTTCTGTTTTACTCGTAAACTTGGTCATAGACCGTCTTCTCAGATCATGATGCTTTATAATTCCAAGTGTGTCTCAGCAGCCCTATATGGGGCATGTGTCTGGGGTCACATCAAAATACCCACTCTCCAAAGTATTGAGAATAAATTTATGCGTAAGTTGTTGATGGTACCCAAGTGTATAGCAAACATCATTAGTCATGAGGAGGTGGGCCAATGCTTTTTAGAGGACAAGGTCTCTATTGCCCCCCTTTTGTTGTGGACTTGATGTTGGACAAATCCAGCGGCAAGTATTGTGCAGGAATGTATTACTGAATGCTTACAGTTGGCCAATTCGAATAGGATTCCCTGGCTCTTGTATTTGCGATTATCTTTTGAAGATCTGGGGCTTAGGTATATGTTTGAAGAACCACAATTGCTAACCACAAATGCAAGGTCTCTGCTGAAATCACATCATTCTGAGCATACATTAGACTTAAGACTTCATAGTTGTTTGAAACTGAAATATTTTGATTCTTATACTCAGATTGTTACAGCCTCACATATAGAATCCTATTTGACTCGGTTTTCATGTCCAAAAATATATTCTCTTTTAACTCTATTTAGAATGAATTTGATTCATTTTAAGGTGGCCTTTCCCAATCAGTGTACTTGGCAAAAAGATTTACCACCTTGCCCTTGCGATGCTAGTTCAAAGCAGAGTACTTTCCATTTTTTTCTTTTTTGTTCTCTTTACTCTACCCCTAGAAATGTTTTTATTTTACCAATCTTATGTAACTTAAGACCCACCCATTATAAGGAAGCTTTGATATATTTTCAGAAACTGCCAAAAATCAACATTTGTTTTCATGTACAAATTTTATTCGATCATCTATTGTTATTAGGAACCGGTATTAACCTCCTGTAATTTATTAATTTATATTTGCCTTTAAAAAAAAAAAAAAAATTGTTAACATTTTATACTTCATATGTGGTTTAGGATAGTTTTATTCTATATGGAGTAAGGATTTCTATTATATTTTAGGGTATTTTAAAAACTTTTGGCATTATATTTTATGATATTAGTAAACGTTTTGATAAGAATTATTGTAATTTTGTACATTTCTAAGTAGTATCAAAATTCTTTTTAGAATATGTTTCTCCCATTCGTGAAAGGGGAATTTGGATTAGACTACTTTGGGCTCTTCTATGTAATTTATGTATGATATGATCTTTTGAGCTGTGTTTTTAATTTGTTCTTTCTTCTGTTGCCTGCTCATTTGGATATTTGATTTTATCTGTACTTTTATGGCAATTGCCGAATAAAGATTTTTGGCTGACTGACTGAACTGAAAAGGTGACACAACCGATCACTTGCAATGTGTGAGTGTATGTGTGTGTGCATGTGTGTTTGTGTGGGTGTGGGTGGTGTATGCATGTATATTAAACTATGATCAAAAGAGAATGCAACCCAAGAATAATTTAGAATGTGAAGAAGCATTATAATTGCATTCAGGGTAGGATGTTGTAGAGAGAGGAATCTGTGTGTAATTTGTGGTATTGGTTAAGGTTTGAAGGCAGGGACTGTGGACATAAGCATTGGGCAATTAATATCTCAGTTTCAGAATGGCTTCTTCATGGCCATGTATATGTTTGTCCTTGAATATGCTGAACAGAAGTTATTTCATTTTTTGAACATCCTTTTAGTGTGTAGATCGGGCTTTAGATTGGTGCATCTGTGCATGTGAGGATCATGTTTAGGTATAGCTTTAGCCAAAACTGAAAAATGAATGGCTAATTTGTAATTTTGTCTTATTCTTTTTAATTTAAATTTTAAATTTTAAAGAAATGCCATGCCAAACATTCCATAAAGGAACACACATACATAAGAATCCATTGCTACAAAAATACTGCATATACTGCATAGTCGAACTGTAAACATTATGTGAATGTATATATATATATATAAATATATATAAAATCTAGTGGTGTTCACCACTAGGTAGTTATAGTTAGGACCAAGTTTCCATAGAAAAAACATTTTTTGACTTGCCTACATCTTTGCCACTGATTGATGAATCCTCATTAAATTTTCCCAAAAATGTGATACTCACTTCAGCTGCTGTCTAGAAGTTTTGGGGTGATCTGTCAAGCGGGGGCAGAGACAAAGGGGGAGGGTCAAAAAACTACAGCCCAAACCTCTAGACAGAATTACACAAAACTTGGCTGAAAGGTAGCTCTTGGACTGGAAATAATCCTTTTGTCATTTGCTGTTATTACATTCAGTAGATTGGGAGATATTAAAGAAAAAACAAATTGATATATAAAGGGGCGCAAAACTCAGCGAAACCTCCCGATCTTGTTCTGAGACCTGATTGGCTGCCAACATTTCAACCAGGAAGTGTCGGCAGCCATAGCCAAGTCCCAGAAAAAAATGTGAAAAAAAGAAAAAAGGGTAGAGAGGCCAGAGCAAAAAAGCATTTTTTTTCAATTTTCACCAAAAATCGCAGTGGGTCTGTGGATCCGATGAAAATTAATGAAAAAATATATAAGTACACGCTCTCACTCTTGTTTGGATAACGCCCATGGTTGGGCCATGTCCCAAGGGCATTTTCTTTTTAAAAAGGAGGGGGCGCATGCGGCCCCCCTCTTATGGCTCATTGAGCCCTGGGGAGTACCACATCTCCGAGGGTTTGTCTTAGTAGTGCAGAGGGGGCCATGTGGCCCTCCCTGGACATCTAAGAAACCCCAGAGACCACCATCAACCCAGGGCTGGCCTGTGCTTGGCGCAGGTGGAGGGCTGTGCGGACCCCCCTCTAAGGCTTCTAAGAAACCCCGGGAACCACCACCTCCTGGGGTGTTGTTTCAAATCGGGGGGGTTGCACAGCCCCCTCCCAGGTCATAAATGACACACTCCCACAGGGCTGGCTTCTACTATGCCCAGGGTCACCCAACATTGGACATAGCTATTTTCTCTGATTTGGCAGGAGCTTTGACAGCTCCAGCCAAGTCAGAGCAAGCACTAACTCCGTTCCCAGGAAGCAAGAGCTGTCAAACAGCTCTCACTTGCTGAGAGGGGAGGGTTTGTCTGTTTCCCTGCCTGGAGAGATGTGGGCAGGGAAACATATGAAAGGATTGCATTCACACAGAAGGAGCTACAGGTTTAGCATCTCCTGGACTGTGAGAGCAATGCCAGTTCCCACAGGAGGTGGGGAGCTAGCTGGAACCACGGGGGCATTCAGGCTATCCCCAGGCCCCCAATCCTGCTGGCTGCATGCCCTTGGGGGGCAGGAGGCATGGGTGGGCCCCATGGGATGGGGTCCCTGGAGCAGAGATTGGCCTGGGAGGGGAGCCATGCTGCCCCCCTCCCCTATTGATTATAGGCCGGTCCCTGGGGAATGGGGTTCCTGGGGCCAAGATCGGCTTAGAGTGGGGGGCTGCAGAGTCTCCTTCCCCCATTGACTAAAGGCCAGGCCCCCAAACTGATGCGATTAGCAAAATGGCAACCACAACTTTTCTGTCAAGTTGCAGTCAGCCAATCAGGGCCTTGCTTTTCCCCCGGATCCGCAGATCTGGGCTCAGATCCACAGGCTTTGATGCGCAGAGGATACACATCCCTATACATTTTAAACTCTAATATTTCAGAAACTACTGAATGGATTTAGACCAAATTACAAAAAGTGTGCTTTCTGGACCAATAGGTAGCTTTCTGCAAAATGTAGTGTAATTCCATTCAGTAATTAGAGCTGTGGTCATGTTCCAAAATTGGAAAAATCCCAGTGACGTAAAATGGGCAAACATTTTTTGAGACAACTCTTTTTCTACCCCCTTGACGTATCATCCCAAAACGTTCAGAACAGCAGCTGAACTGGCCACAGTATACGTTTTGAAAATTTCATGAAGATTCATCAAACGGCGCCAAAGTTATTGGCAAAACAAAAAACGCATTATCTATGGAAAAAAACGGTCTACCTAGTGGCGATCACCACTAGGATCTATCTGTCTATCTATCTATCTATCTATCTATCTATCTATCTATCTATCTATCTATCTATCTATCTATGTATCTATCTATCTATCTATCTATCTATAGATATGTAGACATTTATATATATAGAAATACAGACTTATATATATAGTTACCTTAGGGTGCGAGTACAGGTACAGGTATAGGTACAGGTAATATGTACATATCTATATGCATATATCTTTGTATCTATCAATATATACCTATATATCTACATATCTTTATATAAATATATATACATGTATCGATAGATAGATAAACAGATAGATAGATAGATAGATAGATAGATAGATAGATAGATAGATAGATAGATAGATAGATAGATAGATAGATATAGATACATAGCTATATGCAAATAGATATGTACCTATACCTGTACCTGTTCTCACGCCCTAAGGTAGCTATAACTCAGGCCCCCGCCATGCACAGTTTTCTGTTCAATAATTTGATTGCTAATGCTTTATTGATATTTTCAATGATGTCATAAAAGTTTTTGTGAGTACTGTACTATCCGGGGTATAAAGCAGTGCATGGCGAGGGCACGATTTATAGTCACTTTAGGGCGTGAATTATAGTTACTTGAAATAACTCTAACTATAATTGCTGAATTTCTATGGTTCTCTGTGAGTAAATTCAGAACATAACTATTACATCCCTCTAACCTTTGTTTTTTTTATGAATTTGTATTTATTTTCTCATAAAGTAAATGTAATTACTATAGGTTAATCCAACCACTGCCTTCTGTGGCCAGACCCTGCAACCAAGCCCCTATAACGACCCACCCCTGTGCCATGCACTGCCCTTTCCCATGCATGGAAGGGGCTACCACAGCCAGGTCCCCCATGCCCCGAGAGCCTGTGGCCAAACCCTTTAACTACTCAACCCTACCCAAATACACATTATTCAGTGCCCCTGGGATAGTGGTCCCTGGGGTTGTGGGAGGCATGTGGCCCCGAATATTAATTTATAAACTTTGGCCCTGGCGAGGTGGCAGCCGCCAAGGATTTAATAAGCCCTAGGAGGGGGGCTGTGCTCCCCCCTACTATTTTATGGTGATGCCCTTGGGACCTGGTCTACCTGAGGGCAAAAATAAGAGCAAGAATTGCAGCAAAATTTGTAACTAGTCGTGATTTTCACAGCATTTGTTTAAAGAAAAT
Source organism: Pleurodeles waltl (assembly GCF_031143425.1). NCBI lineage: Eukaryota > Metazoa > Chordata > Amphibia > Caudata > Salamandridae > Pleurodeles > Pleurodeles waltl. The sequence continues at coordinate 958,289,654 of NC_090447.1, read as the reverse complement.
GTTTTTCAGACATGGAGGGAGGTCCCTTGGGGACCCCTGCAGTAAGGCTAATGGGGTAGGATAAAGGTACCATGCCCCCTTTTTTTTAATTTACGTTTATTTTTTAGACTTGGCCAAAGCTGAGTCTCAAAATGGCTGCCAACACTTCCTGGTTGAAGTGTTGGCAGGCAATAAAGTTTCTGCATGAGATTGCCGGTATTCGCGAAGTTGTCACGTCCCTACATATACATTTTTTTTTTTTTTAATATCTCGAAAACTACTGACCGGATTTACACTAAGTAACAAAAAGCATTCTATGTTGACCAAGAGCCATTTGCCTGCCAAATTTGGTGTAATTCCATCCAGCAGTTCGGGCTCTAGTTGTGTCTCAAATCTCTATGGGAATTAAAATGGATAACACATTTTTTTAACCCCCTTCCCCCCCCCACCCGCTTGACAGATCACCCCGAATCTGTCTGTTCATCTGTTTAGGAGAAATTAAAGGAATTCCAAATTTGTATATACAGGGTCTTGATGAATTTGCAAATACTGCTATCTCATTCCCTAAGGTAGCTATAACTTGCGCCCTTACCATGCACTGCTATTTTCCCCTCTTATTACAGCACTAATAACATATTTTATAACATTATTTATAATATCACTGTAACATTTGATGTAAAACTGTTCATTAAAAAACGTGCATAGTGGGGATGCAAGGTATAGTTTTACATTAGGGCAAGGGTTATAGTTACTTGAAAGAACTCTAACTATAACTGATGAGTTTCTATGGTATTGTACATTCAAAATGTGAGCCTAACTATAACGTTCCTGTAATATTTGTTTTTTTAAGTGAATTTCCATGCTTTTTAAATTCTATTTTCTAATTATAACATCAGTGTAATCTTTGTTTTTTCAGTTCAATTTAGCAGAAAGCTAGACCATAGTCCACAATGAGTGCTTTCTGTGATTTGGTATAAATCTGTTTAGTAGTTGTGGAGAAATTAATGTTAGAAAAAATGTATGTATCACATTGTGGAGGATCCACAGAATCAGCAGATTTCCTCCTGAAATCTGATTAGCCACCACCACACCAACCAGGATTTCGTGGCAGCCATTTTAGAACTTGAAACTCATTCCTGAGTCCTCAATAAATGCAAGAAAGACTTCAGGGGGTATTAGAGAGATATCCTGACTCCCTAGGCCAGGTGGTAGGGTTCCAGAACCCTGAGGCTTGCTGTGCAGTGCAGGGTTGGGTCCCTTTAGGAGGTGGGTTGGCCACAGTGCCTGGCTGTGCAGGTCCTGCAGTCATCCTCTTGCCATGCATGACAAAGGCCATATGTAGCGTGGCAATGGCTGCCTCTGGGTGGGCTGGCCAAAGGGCCTGGCCATAGGCCCAGCTCTTTGGCCAACCCCCCTTCTGCTCACAGTCAAAGCCTGTGAACAGTGTGGGGTTGAGAGCCTATGGCCAACCTTTAGCTACGCACGGCCAAAGTCTGTGCACAGTGTAGGTTTGGCTGTCATTGAGTGAGTTGGCTGCAGGCCATAGCCCAGGCTCCTTGGCCAACCCTCTGCTGTGCTTGACTGGAGGCCATGCACAGCATGTTGTGGGATGCCTGTGGGGGTTTGAGTGCAGGGTCTGGTCACAGGAATGATGGGATTGGCTTTCCACGTGGTAATGAAATTTTACTTTACAATATAAAAATCCTAGAAATTCACTGAAAAAGGTTAAAGCAGGATTAACAGTTATAGTTATTTCCAGTAACTATAACTCATGCCCTATGGTAACTATAACTCGTGCCCTCGCTGTGCCCTGCTAATTACCCCACATATTGCATCATTCATAAAATCTTCTATGACATCAGTGATAATATCATTGCAAGATTTGCAATGAAGTTATTGATGAGAAAACTGATCATGGTGTGGGCTTGAGTTACAGTTACAAAAGGGCAAGAGTTACAGTTAGTTTAGATAACTATAACTGGTGAATTTCTATTGTTTGAAGAGTTTAAAATGTTATGTTGCTTCTGAACATTTCACCTAACTATAATGCTACTTTAACCTTTGGGTTTAATAGCATCAACCAGTAATGGAGTTAATGAAGAGAGTGTACAAGGTAATGAAAAGAAGAACGTTGAAAGCATCATGAGAAAGAATTGGGAAGAACCAATTTATATTAATACGTTTTGAGAGGCCAGTCTAAGGTGTGATGTGGACAATCACCAAAAGTACCAAAATTCACTTTTTACTAAGGTGTTGCTGATATATTTACGCAAGTGTGATAAAATGATGTTCCCCACAACTATTTCTGACATTGATTGTCTTTTTCTGTTACTCATAATTCTATGTAATTAAAAAAGCAGTGGCTGTTTTACTTATATATTCACAAGAGGGGAGTTGCTTGCCTATTTTTAAGAAATTTCTTTGAGGTACTACGTGAGCTGCAGATTGCATAGCTCTGGAACATAAGAGGCAACCACCACACCCTATATCCAAGCTGCTCTGTCTGCAGTTCATTCACTGATTCAGAGGTTCGACTGTGCAGTTACTTAACAAGTATAAAATTGCTAATCTCTGAGACAGCATACTTGTTCATAGTACAGCTCCTGATCTCTTCACATGATGGAGCTCACATGAAAATATAAAAGCTAACTGTTCACAAGGTCGTAGCATAGAGGACTGCATGCGGTAGAAGGACCACCACATGAACCTCTTCATGAGACCCAAAATGATCATATTGTTTTCAGAGTGCCCCCAAAAGGTGGTGGCTCCAAAGAGCAGGGTGTTGGTATCTTTGGACTGCAGGAGCAGTGTTGGGTCCCTTGTGCTCCGCATGCAGGGGAAATAAAACACCATGGGCCTGATTACAACTTTAGAGGACGGTGTTAATCCGTCCCAAATGTGACGGATATACCACCTACCGTATTACGAGTCCATTATATCCTATGGAACTCGTAATACGGTAGGGGGTATATCCGTCACATTTGGGACGGATTAACACCGTCCTCCAAAGTTGTAATCAGGCCCCATATCTCTCGAGGTGTAAAAGATTAAGAACCCTTGAGAGGCAGCTAGGCAACCGGTAGATAATTTGACTTTGTTTGCAATGTTTGTTGGAGTGCATGGTCCATTTTGAACGTGTCAATGTCAGATCTACCTTTTAGAACTGAAAGGCTAAAGTTTGGTGTGATTGAGTATCATCATTGAAATGTCATTTCTTTGTTGATTGAATTGGGGACCCTCTGAAAACGAAAATACATCTGACTTTTTAAAATCGCATACCACTTTATTTGATAAATATATGTGTGTATATATATAACCTTGGTTCTAGTGGCCTGGCTTTGCACAAACAATTAGGAATGCCTCAGTCTAACTAGGTCTACACTCCTTTTAGAGGGTTTATTTGATCAGACTGACTTTTTCTGAGTTTCCACCCTATATAACGTGTCATCTAGAGTGTTGTGGACTTTTCACCTTTCATTTTGTACAGATTGTAAATTTGTGTTAGCATTTAGTTGCGTTTGTTTAAACGTATTTTTTTAAAGAAAAAGTACAGTCTGGATATAGATGTATCCAGTGTTATGTGTTAAATTGCGGAATCCTGATAATAATAATAATCAAGTGATAAAAGTAGTAGGTCAAGGTCAAAGATTCTTTATTGTTTTGGTTAATTAAAATCGTAACAATGTTATTTATAAAACGTACAAATAGTTAATATTTATATCAAATAAAATATGTGAATGGTAAGCAAAGCTTCAGAAATTTTACAATTCCAGTATAATAATGGTCTATGAAACCAGTAAGATTACATTTATTAATAGACTCAAATGACCATTGATAAATAGCGATGGTACCAGTGATCTACCTAGTTCGCTGACACACACTAACATCAGCCACAGTACAATTTCATTAAACAATAGTGGCCATCAATAAAGTGCAGTAGTGCCAACATTCCACTCAGAGATGACTGGTATAAGAACTTTTCTACGAGCTCTGCCAAAATTAACCCCAGCTTTTCACTAAGCGTCATGGCTGACCCTGTTGAGGCTTGCCTGGCTATGCAGTTCAATGATCTTTTCACCATCCCACCACTGGTAGTTGGCATTAAAGTTAATTCCGAATTCAATTGTACTGCTTTTTCATGCATCAACAAAAAGATACATTAGCTTGCAGTTAAACTGAGGGTCTTCAGGATCAAGACTTTTTATTATTGCCGCCCTAATGTTCATACATCTCTGGCATTAAAGATGTTTTTAAGTAGTGTAACACACGCTTTTAAAAAAAAGAGACATATACAAATCAGATGTGTAAAGTCATCCTTCAAGGATCCGCATATTCTACATGATGTGGGACTACCATATTTCCAAGATGGTGGGACGGCCGGGGTTAGTAGTAGGCCAAATTGAATCAACATCAGAATTCTCTTTATGTGTGCCGAGAATGTGGGGCTTAAATATGGGGTAGGTTCGAGCCTATCATAGTTTTGAAGAACCATTAATGCATGCGAGTGGCTGCTGAAGCTTTTTTTGTCATCCAGGTATGAATGCATTTTCGCAACTTTATTTACTTCTTGCCTAAATGTTGGAAAGGGAAGATTCTTATTCCATAGCTCTGCTTTGTCAGCTTCATAGAGGTGTAAAGATACTTAAGTTGATTGAAGATCTTTTTCCAAGGCTAACCATAGTGAGTTATTTAATAAGCTTCCTTGGTTTGACCTGATTTTATACCAAGGCTTTCTAGTGTGGAACCTTCTCCCCAATGCCTGGTGTGCGAGTCTGAATTCCAGGTGGACTTGCGCCAGAGATGCATTTTTGTGAAGTATGAACACCTGCTGAAACACCATGATCGGCAGTCTGTCCGGAAGGAAAGTATTCTTCCCATTCATGACAACATTTGTGTCTGCCAGGGTTAGTAGTAGTTTGGCTGCTATTACTATCAGCAGTGGCTTAAAGGAAGGGCCATCCAGTTCCTTAGCAAGTGCCAAAAATGCTTTGTTCAAGGCATTTACCTGCTTGATCATATACTGCTTCTGTTTGAGTAAGTTTAATTTGCTGTCTATGTATACTCTTAGATATTTCTGTTATCCTCCTCCAGTGTCACATTGTCCAGTCTGATCTTGGCCGAGGGACCCAGTTGGTTGTTAATAATCATTCTTTTTGTTTTAGTTTGATTAATTCCAAGTTTGTTAGCATTGACATATTTTTTACCTTCAATGACTGATCTTTGCAATCCGACTTTTGTAAACTAAGCAGTACAGCGTCATCTTCATAGGAAAGGTGTGATAATCTCTGCCCAGCCGCAGTGGATGCAAGTTTATCTAGTCTAACCTCAGGGATTAGTCCGCCATTGACAGATTGAACAGATGAGGGGCAAATAGGTGCGGTATTTCAGGCCTTTTTCGGTTGGGATCTTCCTTGATAGCCTTGTGCAATCTTCCAGTTTGACTTGTATCCAGGTTTGAGTGTACAGTTGTTCAGTGGCTCATAGCATCCTAGCTGAGATATTCCTCTCCCTTAATTTCCTACACAAACTACCACTATCTATCAAATCAAATGGTGCTTTAAGCAAAGGTACAACTTTTTCTGGCGATTCTTGCACTTGTCAGCTATTAAAGTAATTGCAGAGATGTTCATAGTTCTGTCATACCCTCTTTTGAATTTTGTCTGGGTTACTGGGACCACGTTGTTTTTATTCGGCCCCTTGATGAGGTTTTCTAGAATTAAAGACAAATAGGCCCAGATTTATACTCTGTTTTCGCTGGATTAGCATAATATTTTTTTACGCTAATTCATTGCAAACTTAACTCCATATTTATATTTTGACACTAGACTAGTCTAACATCAAAATATTGGAGTTAGAGTCATACACCATGGAAAGAGCAACCGGTGCCCTCACCAAGCCCCAGTAACACCCCCTTCCACACCAGAGGGACACCACAGGATGGAAGACCCCATCCCATGTAAGTATAGGTAAGTAGAGGTAAGTATTTTTTTTCAAAGTGCCATTGGGGGCCCTGAAATGGGCCTCCCTACATGGCACTGGGTTCAATGAACAGGAGTCATGTGGTATGGATGGTTGTACGTCAAGAAATAACATTATGCTGGTTAAAGTCATTTTTTTACTCTAACCAGCCTAACGTCTTTTTTTGGTGCAAACCCCCTTCTCCCATACCACCACCCCCACCCGGCTAACGTCATTTTTTTTACTCTAGCTGACCCATTGCGCCAAATTATGCCTTTTCATTAATATGGTGCACGGCTGGCATCCTGGAATGTCGCAAGCCAGGGCTATACTTTTGTACGCAAATCTGCGCAAAGTCAGTTTTGTATCAAAACTTATAAATCTGGGCCACAGTATTTAACTTCTTTGGGGCAGATTTATGGAAAGTGGGGCTACACTGAGTGCAGTGCCACTTTTCCTGCTGCACCCCTTAGCACCCTCTTACCGCCACCATGTGTGAGCCATATTTAAACTACGGCACACCATGGGGCAGGGTAGGGGGCAATAGCGTAATTTCTCATGACGCTATTGATGTACTCTGCCAAATTATTGGCGCTACCCCTGCAGAGTACATAGGGTCCCATTCTAAACAGTGGCAGTCCCCGTTAAAGCCGGCTCTTGAGCAGGCATTAAAAGTGCTGTAAAAAATGGTGCAAGGAAAATTTATAGATTTCCTTACGCCATTTTTCCGGCTCCTCTAATGGGAGAACGCCCCCTTTGCATACATTATGCCTGGTTTAATGATATTGATATATAAACTGCTAGCCCCCGTTTAGGTCTCCCAAAGTGATGCATTTCTCTGTGCTTATGACTGGTGTTTTGCAGCTTGACTCCTATCCACGTCTGGGCAGAGTGACAGTTGGGCTTGTGCATACTTTTCAGACAGCCTGTGCACAGGGAGGGTGGAGGTGTCACAGAGGTGCATCTACATACTAAATACACAATAGGATTGTTTACCCCAACTGATGTTTGGAGCCTGTGCTGGAGGAGAGAGGGGCACTCCTAGAACCAGTTGTAACTGGTTGAAACACCCTTTCCTCCTCAATGAAAATGCATTTCAGAACTGAGTATAGGTACAGGGGATTTTTCCCCACAATTTAGACTTGAAGAAACTTACTTGAAACTGGACACAGGACGCTGCTGAATGGACTTACCAGGACCCACCTTGGACTGCTGCTGCTGTTCTGACCTGTGATCTTCCTGGTCACTAGGAGGAACTGCCACAATCGGTATCCCTTGTGCTGGCCTGTTGTTGGGCCTGCTAGCCATGTGCTTTGCCCCTCTCTTGTCTCCAGGGGCCGGGTGCTGTGGACCCTGTCCCCTGTAACTAACCCAAGCACAAGGAGTGCTCCCTTTGTTTGCATCTACAGCTCCTGAAAAGCATTTTGTTGTGCCCCATGCTCTCAAAGCACATTGACGTGTAGGAGATTCAATGCCCCAACCCGGGGCTAATTAAAGTGTCCCCCACACTAGAAATAGCGTGTTGCTAAAGCTTTAAAACTCACCACCGGGACCTGGGCTCTAACAAACTTCCCCGCGCTCACCAGAGTTCAAAATTCACTGCCGCAACCCGGACACTCGTATACCGAAGAGTGCTTGGGTTGTGCGCTTTTGTGTGCCTCCAGGGCACCACACCAACGGGGTTGACGCGCTCCTGGTTGTGCCCTGGGGATCTGGTCCGCATAAGAGGTGCCCCCGGCACCTCTGGAAGAAGCATCACCGCCTGGAAGGAGCATCACCGCCACAGCCCACCGGAGGTTCCTGACTGTCTCTAGGAGGAGCGCAGCGAGCCGGGAGAGGTGTCAGCCTCTTTCTCTTTTCTCCGGCAGCCACCTCAAGGACGAGGGTGGCTGCCTTTTGGATCGCAGGGCAGAGGGAGGGGAAGGAATCTCTCTTCCCCCAGCCACTGCAGCAGGGTCCACCCAGAGTTGTCAGCGGGGTCCCAATACCACCAGAGATCATGGGTCCCCTGGAGGGGCCCCAAGATTGTAGCAGGAGGGGGTGTGGACCACCCTACTTCCCCAGGATCACCCATGGCCCCCATTTTCCACGTAAGAGCACCAGGAGCCCCACATCTCGATTTTATTTTGACACGAGGAGTGTCCTCCACCACAATTCAGGTATGTTTTGGACATATTTGTTCCTATGATTCCTAAATGGACATTGGGGTGGGTGATATGTTAACCTGCTTACTTTATGGTGTAATACATATATTTGTGCTGGTGTTCCTTTTATGTGCATGACATGCTGATATGTATTTTATGACCTGCCATATGTTCTCTATTGTTACTTTTATGGATATTTATGATGTTTTTATGACAAGTGAATACCTTTACTGTGATTTCTGACTACTGCTTATGTTGCAGAATCCTGAGTACTTACACGTTTCTAATGTGACTACTGCTTATTCTTGCAGAGTATGATAACCTGTGTAACGTTCTGACAACTGCTAAGGTAGCAGGGTATTTCTGACATGTAATGTTTGGTCTAATTATGTTTTGTGCAATACAGTTTATTTTTATATAGCTCGGTATTGTGTTTACTTTGTGGATTATGTATTGCGTCACATGTGTTATGTGTGTTGTACAAACGCTTCACACATTGCCTCCGGGTTAGGCCTGAGTGCTCGTGCCAAGCTACCAAGGGGTGAGCAGGGGTTTTCTTGGACGTGTAACTCCCTTGCCCTGACTAGAGTGGGTTGATTCTGCCTGGATTAGGTGCATACCCTAGCCAACCAGAAACCCCATTTCTAACAGGTTCTCCATTGAATACCCTGGCCTTCACTTGATTTAGTTGTGCTGATTGTCGTTGAGTTTCTTGTGTTTAGTGTGTTCCTCTTTTGGTTTAAATATTTCTTGACAAGTTGTTGCCTTATTTTTCAAGATATAATTTTTCCCAAATTGATCAGCGTTATATTTGCACACAGGAGCTTCAGACCAACTGGCAACTCTTCTAATCCCACTATACTTGTCTTGGTGTCTTAGGACCTTATCTCTGTGGATCTGGGTTCACCCTAATGTGGCTTCACTAATCGGCCACCCTACACCACCTCAGGCTCCAGTCTCCAACCTTACAGACCTCCGCACATCCAGGGGCCAGAAATTCAAGCAGATCAGTTGGTTTTTAACAGCCTGAGTCCCCATTAGGCCTTGCTTCTTGAAGCCCTACCTAGACAGAAAGTGGTGGGACTGACCGCTGTCTTACTTTTTTAAGGAAGATTGAGCTACAGTTTATGGCAGGGGGGGCATGCACCAGCTTCATGATCTGCACCCCAATCTAACGGAGCCATCTCTGTGGAGCCGAGCTCAACCCAATGTGGCTTCACTAATCGGCCATCCTACATCATCTCAGACTCCAGTCTCCAACCTTCCAGACCTGTGCACCTCCAGGGTCAGCGCTTCAAAGACGTCAGTGGGTTTTACCAGCTATGAGTGTCCAATAGTTCCTTGCTTCTTGAGACATGACTTTGATGGTATAACATTTGAAGGTGAAAGGTTGCTGGTAATAGCAGATAATAGCGGGAGGAGATGGTGGTATTCCTCACCGTTCCACACTACATTTCACTGTGTTTGACAATCACTCCACCGTACCCTAGAATACCTCAGAGTTCTAAAGATATGAAGAGTTATGGTCAATTGTTAACAAAAATGCTGGCTGGGCATATATGGTAAGGGCAATGAAAAAGAGAACGGAAGCAGAGCCAGTCACAGGGAGCCAAAGTATAGCACTGTCAAGCACAGCAGTGCAAAAAAGAGGAGGAGCCCACACCCCTCTAGTCTCAGCCTGCAAATTTCCTGTGTGTTGCTGTGGTGCAGCACTGCATCTCTCCCAGCTCCTTTTGTGTGGCCGGTGTCACAATCTGGGCCCTCCAAGGTGCCCATTCGTGCCATGATCCACATGGAACCAGGTAATCAGGACCTTGAGGCTCAGAGGCATCAAGTTGCAGGCTCTCCAGAGGACAGCCCTGGGTTGATGTGAGGATAGAGGGGTTCCAGGGGTTTGCCTGGAGGTCTGACCGAGAGTCCAACAAGGGGTCGGAGAAAACACTTGCTAGCAACTGCTATCTACCCGCAGACTCTGCAAACTCCAGGCTTCGAGCTCAGTTGTCGACTGCCTCTCCCTGCCACATCCTCTCACGCAAACTCGCGCTGCTTGCATCGCAGATTTGCAAAATCTGCCTCCCTCAGCACAGCCTAGAGCAGGGTAGATAAAAGAAGTGTTTAGTATTCAGTTTGAAGGTCCACATTATGGAAGCCTCAGGCAATAGGTGCAAAAGATAGCAGTTTTCACAGTTGCAGACCTGTAAATTGATTGCCCTAGGATGATCTACCCTGTACCCCTCACAGAATCACAACTCTTAATTGATAATTCATGATCAGTGTTGGACTTTTGCTTATGCAGGGTCATCCCCAGTCTTTTTCGCCTCCTGCCTCCTATTTTTTTCTGACATGTTGCTGTTGGCTTTTCAACTCTGAGCACTTTACCACTGCTAACCAGTGCTAAAGTGCATATGCTCTCCTGTTTAAATTGTATGTAAGTGGTTTATCCATGATTGGCATATTTGATTTACTAGTAAGTCCCTAGTAAGGTGCACTAGAGGTGCCAGGGCCTGTAAATCAAATGCTACTAGTGGGCCTGCAGCACTGGTTGTGCCACCCACATAAGTAGCTCTGTAATCATGTCTCAGACCTGCCCCTGCAGTGTCTGTATGTGTATTTTTACACTGTAAATTCGACTTGGCAAGTGTACCCACTTGCCAGGCCTAAACCTTCCCTTTCCTTACATGTAAGGCACCCCTAAGGTAGGCCCTAGGTAGCCCCAAGGGCAGGGTGCAGTGTATGGATAAGGTAGGACATATAGTAATGTGGTTTATATGTCCTGACAGTGAAATACTGCCAATTTCGTTTTCACTGTTGCAAGGTCTGTCTCTCTCTCATAGGATAATATGGGGGCTACCTTTAAATATGATTAAAGTGTAGATTCCCCTAGAGAGTAGATGGACATGTGGAGTTTGGGATCCCTGAACTCACAATTTAAAAATACATCTTTTAGTAAAGTTGATTTTAAGATTGTGCGTTTGGAAATGCCACTTTTAGAAAGTGAGCATTTTCTTGCTTAAACCATTCTGTGACTCTGCCTGGTTTGTGGATTCCCTGTCTGGGTCAGTTTGACAGTTGGGTTGTTTTTCACCTCACACCAGACAGTGACACAAAGGGAGCTGGGGTGTGATCTGCAGTTCCTGATTAGCCATCTCTGCTAGGAGGGAGGGGTGGAGTGGTCACTCTCATCTGAAAGGACTGTGCCTGCCTCTGACAATGCTGTCTCCAACCCCCTGGTGTGTGTCTGAGGCCTTGCCTGGGCAAGGCAGGATTTCACCAGAAGGTGTGAGTCCCCTTTGAAGAAAGGTGACTTCAAAGACTAAAATGGGTATAAGAAGGGCACCCAAACTTACCAACTTTAGAAACACTTCTGGAACCAAGAGGAACCTCTGCCTGGAGAAGAGCTGATAGCTGAGGAAAACGTGCTGCCCTGCCTGTGACTGTGCTTTGTGGAGCTTTCCTGCAGTGCTGCTTCTGCCAGAGTAAGAGGGCAAAGACTGGACTTTGTGTGCCTTCCATCTTGAAGAAGAAATCTCCAAGGGCTTGATGTAGAGCTTGCCTCCTGTTGTTGAAGTCTCAGGGATAGCAAAGACTTCTTCCTGCCAGCACGGGAGTCTCTGGAGAGACCCCTACTCTGCTCTGTGGTGCCCTTCCAGTTCCTGGGACCCTGAAAGGAGAGGCTGGCAGCCTAAGGACAAAAATACACGCACCGAGCGCCGTGCGGAGAAAAGATCGACGCGAATCCGATCGCGGCTGAGAAAACGACGCAACGCCGGTTCCGCAGCTGAGAAACGACGCCGCAGGAAACGCGACCGAAAAACCGACGCCCGGAGCAGGAGAAACGACGCGCAGCATCGCTGACGGAGGCTGAGAGATCGCACCCTGCGCCGCGGGACTTTCGGATCGTCGGGTGGCTGGCTTTTTCAACACGCACCGCCGTGCCGAGTTGTTTTCGACGCACACAGCCGTGCAGGGTTACTTTCGACGCACACCGCCCGTGCGGGGTTATTTTTGACGCAAACCAGGTACATTTTCACGCTAGCAGCGCTAGTGTGGTGTTACAACTACCTAAAGACTCTTTTTATTTTAAACCTTTAAAAAATCATAACTTGACTTGTGTATGTTGGATTTTTGTCGTTTTGGTCTTGTTTTGTCTAGATAAATATTTCCTATTTTTCTAAACTGGTGTTGTGTCATTTTGTAGTGTTTTCATTAAGTTACTGTGTGTGTTGGTACAAATACTTTACACCTAGCACTCTGAGGTTAAGCCTACTGCTCTGCCAAGCTACCAACGGGGTAAGCAGGGGTTAGCTGAGGGTGATTCTCTTTTATCCTAACTAGAGTGAGGGTCCTTGCTTGAACAGGGGGTAACCAGACTGTCAACCAAAGACCCCATTTCTAACATTGGTGACCAGCGGTCGGGATTGGACTTGTATTTGTACTTGACATACAGTAATTAAGTGTACACTACTGTTTTGATCTCAGACCACTACGTGACCACATACTACTTGTTTGGTGATCTTTTGATTTTTCTCTTAAGGACTCTTTTTATTCTACTTCCATGATTTTGCTGATCCCTTGACTGATTCTTTTTACTTCATTGGGAAATTATTTTTTTCTGCCTTTTGGAACTTTGCACTTGTGACCATCATGTCTCAATCTGGAGATGCAACAGCTGGAGCTGTGTTTGAAATGGAGAAACTGAAGGAGTACTCAGTTGCTCAATTGAAACAGTTCCTTAAAGATCTTGACTGTCCCACTGAGAGCTCCACCAGGGAGGGGGAGCTGCAACAGGCACAGAGGGCCTGGGTGACAATCAAGAAGGCTGGAAGGCACACAGAGGAGGAGAATATGGGGGGGGAAGTGCAGAGGATACACAGTGGTGTAGTGGAGGAACCTGTTACGCCTGGGGGGAGGGTCCCCAGGAGGGGTGGCAGGGTGTCACCCAAGGGTCTGACTCCTGAAGAGTTACAGGACAGACAGGCAGAGAGGGAGTACCAATGGGAGATGAAAAAGCTCAATTGGGAGTTGGAAGAAAGGAGGAGGAACTTAGAGATTAAGAAAATGATTTATGCTTACGAGCTTAAATTGAAAGAGCTGGAAGTCATGAGGGCTGAGTCCAGCTGGAATGGTGGCAGCAACAATTGTATATCCAGTGATGCTGCAGAAGTGCACATGCCCAGAGAGGTGGTGCCCTACTTGAAGGAGGGAGTTAACACACGCCAGGAGGTTCAGGGGTATGAGGTAGCTCCAGTGATGCACAGGGTCCCTGAGGTGGATTGGGGAACTGGCATGGGGAGTCATATTCCTACTGGTGGGAGGGACACTCTACTGACTCTAGGTGAGAGTGACAGGGAGAGGGGTTCCCCCCAGGTAGAAGTCCTGGTTATGGAGTGTGAAAACATCCCAGAAGAGTGTGGGTTGAGTGTCAGGGACAGTCAGGTACTGTCTCACCAGTCTCAGGAGGGTGATGTGGGGTGCTTTTTCAAGGCAGAGTCACTGGATGGTTGGGTGAAGGGTACTCTGGTTAATTCATGTGAGGGGCTGAGTGATGTAATTGCTGGAGAGCATATGTCTAGTCCTTATTTTCCAGAGCTATGCCAACACCAGGTGGAGTGTGAGTTCTCTGACCCCAGGGAGCTTACAATGGAGGCAGACTTCTGGGTGAGTACCAGAGAGTCTGAAGAGGCATTTGGGGGTGCTCCTGAGAGGAGTGGTCTAGGTAGTTCCCAACCAGGTGAGGTAGGGAAGGATTGTAGTGTCCCAGGTAGGTCCCAGTGTAGTGGGATGGGTGAGGGACCCCATGTCCAGTCTCAGAGGAGAGGGAATGGGGATGGGTTGAGGCCCAAGGTGCCCGAGATCCGGTCCCAGGTCCTGGAGGGTTCCCTGCGGGAACACCAGGAGGGGAGCCTAGCCTGTACCATAGGGCCATCTGTTGAGGGAGACCCCACAGTGTCAGGAGAACTTGGGGGGGCGGCTGTAGCCAGCGTCCCACCAGTTCTGGTGTCTGGCAGTACCACTCCTAGTGAGGGGGTGCAGAAGTCCAGACAGAGGGTTGAGAGGGGGTTGCGGACCCCAGTGGAGAACCTGGGGGGTCAGGGGTCAGCTCTGAGAGCAGAGCCCCCCATGAATGACCTTGGTAAGACCATTTCTGGGTTGGGGGGAATCCAGACTCTGTCAGATGGGCAGAGGTCAGGAGACCTGCGCCAGCCAGACTCTTGTGTGGCCCTTCGGGACAGTGTGTCCCTTGAGGGGGGTAAGTGTGCCCCCCTGGAAGTCCTGGTGTGCCAGGCAATGGTTCAACCGCAGGGTGGTGACTCTGGGTTGAATGATCAAGTTCCGGGGGTAAACTCTGACCTGATGGGGGGTAAGTGGGCTCCCAAGGAAGTCCTGGTGTGCCAGGCAGTGGTTCAACCGCAGGGTGGTGACCCTGGGTTGGATGACCAGGTTCAGAGGGTAAACTCTGACCTGGTAGGGGGTAGGTATGCCCCCCAGGAAGTCCTGGTTTGCCAGGCAGTGATCCAGTCTGTGGGTACAGACCCTGGATTGGGAGGCCAGGTTAAGGGTGTCCCCCCTGACCTGGAGGAAGGGGCTACTGCTAACAGTGCCCCTACCATGTTGTCTTCTGGGGGGGCCACTCCTAGTTGGGTGGTTCAGGACCCCAGAGGAGAGGGCAGGGGGAGGGAAACCTCACCCCTGGCCCTGGTCCAACCTGAAGGTACAGACCCCAGGTTGGAGGATCAGTTGCAGGTTAACATCCCTGCACTGGTGGAAGAATTGTGCAGGACTGCTTCTACAAGCACCCTGACAGTTTTTGACTCTGGGGGTGCCGCTTCTGCAGGGAGGTTACAGAGCCCCAGAGGGGAGGACCAGGGTCAGGTTGTCATCCCTGACCTGGTGGAAGAGAGAGTGGTCAAAGGGTGCCAGGCACCTGGGGCTACCACCCCCCACTCTCCACAGTCACAGTGGTTAGAGAGGCCTGAGGTCGGGCTCTCATCCCTGACAGTTGTCTGGGGCCACTGTGGCTTGCTGTCCTGGTGGACAGAGTTGCCCCTGGGGGGGGGAGGACGAGAGTCACACCCCGGGGGTGGAGTGGGCAACACCACTGTGTTGGCCCTGGTGGTACTATCTGCCCATTGCAATACATCTGTGAGCAAAGTAAAGTTAGGTGTTGCACAGATGGTGTCTGTAGATGTGGAGAAGGGTTCCCCATGGGTTAGCTTAGTGGGCCCTGAGAGTATGGACAGAGGGATCCAACTGGAGTCAGGAAGGCGTAGAACTGGAACATGCCCCTGCTGTTGTGGGCCTGGGTCCCTGTTCTATCGCCCCAATCAGGGAAGTACATCAAGGTATTGATTGTTCTCCCCTGGCTTTAGGCTGGTAGGGGGTCGTGTTGGACTTTTGCTTATGCAGGGTCATCCCCAGTCTTTTTCGCCTCCTGCCTCCTATTTTTTTCTGACATGTTGCTGTTGGCTTTTCAACTCTGAGCACTTTACCACTGCTAACCAGTGCTAAAGTGCATATGCTCTCCTGTTTAAATTGTATGTAAGTGGTTTATCCATGATTGGCATATTTGATTTACTAGTAAGTCCCTAGTAAGGTGCACTAGAGGTGCCAGGGCCTGTAAATCAAATGCTACTAGTGGGCCTGCAGCACTGGTTGTGCCACCCACATAAGTAGCTCTGTAATCATGTCTCAGACCTGCCCCTGCAGTGTCTGTATGTGTATTTTTACACTGTAAATTCGACTTGGCAAGTGTACCCACTTGCCAGGCCTAAACCTTCCCTTTCCTTACATGTAAGGCACCCCTAAGGTAGGCCCTAGGTAGCCCCAAGGGCAGGGTGCAGTGTATGGATAAGGTAGGACATATAGTAATGTGGTTTATATGTCCTGACAGTGAAATACTGCCAATTTCGTTTTCACTGTTGCAAGGTCTGTCTCTCTCTCATAGGATAATATGGGGGCTACCTTTAAATATGATTAAAGTGTAGATTCCCCTAGAGAGTAGATGGACATGTGGAGTTTGGGATCCCTGAACTCACAATTTAAAAATACATCTTTTAGTAAAGTTGATTTTAAGATTGTGCGTTTGGAAATGCCACTTTTAGAAAGTGAGCATTTTCTTGCTTAAACCATTCTGTGACTCTGCCTGGTTTGTGGATTCCCTGTCTGGGTCAGTTTGACAGTTGGGTTGTTTTTCACCTCACACCAGACAGTGACACAAAGGGAGCTGGGGTGTGATCTGCAGTTCCTGATTAGCCATCTCTGCTAGGAGGGAGGGGTGGAGTGGTCACTCTCATCTGAAAGGACTGTGCCTGCCTCTGACAATGCTGTCTCCAACCCCCTGGTGTGTGTCTGAGGCCTTGCCTGGGCAAGGCAGGATTTCACCAGAAGGTGTGAGTCCCCATTGAAGAAAGGTGACTTCAAAGACTAAAATGGGTATAAGAAGGGCACCCAAACTTACCAACTTTAGAAACACTTCTGGAACCAAGAGGAACCTCTGCCTGGAGAAGAGCTGATAGCTGAGGAAAACGTGCTGCCCTGCCTGTGACTGTGCTTTGTGGAGCTTTCCTGCAGTGCTGCTTCTGCCAGAGTAAGAGGGCAAAGACTGGACTTTGTGTGCCTTCCATCTTGAAGAAGAAATCTCCAAGGGCTTGATGTAGAGCTTGCCTCCTGTTGTTGAAGTCTCAGGGATAGCAAAGACTTCTTCCTGCCAGCACCGGGAGTCTCTGGAGAGACCCCTACTCTGCTCTGTGGTGCCCTTCCAGTTCCTGGGACCCTGAAAGGAGAGGCTGGCAGCCTAAGGACAAAAATACACGCACCGATCGTCGTGCGGAGAAAAGATCGACGCGAATCCGATCGCGGCTGAGAAAACGACGCGACGCCGGTTCCGCAGCTGAGAAACGACGCCGCAGGAAACGCAACCGAAAAACCGACGCCCGGAGCAGGAGAAACGACGCGCAGCATCGCTGACGGAGGCTGAGAGATCGCACCCTGCGCCGCGGGACTTTCGGATCGTCGAGTGGCTGGCTTTTTCAACACGC
Organism: Pleurodeles waltl; assembly: GCF_031143425.1. Classification (NCBI taxonomy): domain Eukaryota; kingdom Metazoa; phylum Chordata; class Amphibia; order Caudata; family Salamandridae; genus Pleurodeles; species Pleurodeles waltl. The sequence goes on along the minus strand of NC_090447.1, from coordinate 958,272,535 downwards.
ACCGCCGTGCCGAGTTGTTTTCGACGCACACAGCCGTGCAGGGTTACTTTCGACGCACACCGCCCGTGCGGGGTTATTTTTGACGCAAACCAGGTACATTTTCACGCTAGCAGCGCTAGTGTGGTGTTACAACTACCTAAAGACTCTTTTTATTTTAAACCTTTAAAAAATCATAACTTGACTTGTGTATGTTGGATTTTTGTCGTTTTGGTCTTGTTTTGTCTAGATAAATATTTCCTATTTTTCTAAACTGGTGTTGTGTCATTTTGTAGTGTTTTCATTAAGTTACTGTGTGTGTTGGTACAAATACTTTACACCTAGCACTCTGAGGTTAAGCCTACTGCTCTGCCAAGCTACCAAGGGGGTAAGCAGGGGTTAGCTGAGGGTGATTCTCTTTTATCCTAACTAGAGTGAGGGTCCTTGCTTGAACAGGGGGTAACCAGACTGTCAACCAAAGACCCCATTTCTAACAATCAGTATGGTGGTGCTGCCATGGGCACCACCATGGCTGACCATGACTTCCACTGCCGTGACCACGTCGGGATCTCTGATTCCGCTGGTGGTGGCGGTCGCCTGGAGTTCTGACCTCCAGGGTCATAATCTGAAGGTTGGACTTCCAGGTGTGCGGTGGTCCAACCGCCACAGCAACTTTGGCGTTCTGACACCGCTAATCTTGTAATGAGGCCCTAGGTATTGTGCATATGAGTTTAGAGAAGGCTTTGGGACCCAAAAACAGTGCTTGAATTTGCACCTTCTATTAGGAAAGTAAACAATTGCTAAGAAAGATCCATTATACCTTGTGTTTATGGATCATAGCAGTGTCTAAAATCAGGAAAGTCAATCCAAATTATGGTGCATTGTGTCAAAGATAAGACTGGCCCATTCTCTAGTTGAATTTCTCCAAGCTTTGCATGATGGGATCAGTGCCTCAGTTAGACATGGTATAGAGGGTGAATGTTCTGAACCTTTTCATCTGTCTTGGGGTGACTATCAGGGATGGGTCCTTGCCCTCATTTTCTTACTTTTATATATTAATGGTCGCACTCATTTTTTGTTACACAGGGGAAGGACTTCCCGAAAGAGAAGGCTAAACATGTGCCAACTTTATTCTATGTTATTGACGTGGTCTTTCTTTTTCAACCACCAAATGGACTTAACGGACTTGGAAAACAACAACGCAAAACCGGACCCATTTCAATTAAGTAACATATTATTACACAAGTTTTCAGGTTCTCTTACAGAGGTGTAACCTTTGATTCTTATGGCAGCTGGTTACCCTGTATCTACAATCGGTGTTCCCTTTTCATTCACTCTCTGTGGGCCCTATCTGGGTTGGTGACTAGTGGTAGTAAACCAATTTTTCTTTTATTAGAGGTGTATAAACTCAAAATGTTTATCAAACATGATTTTTGGAGCATCCAAATGGGGTTTCAGAACTGCTCAAGTTTCCGAACAGAGAAGAATAATTTCTATAGGAGATTGTTGGGTGTAGGACCAGTAATCCCTTTTTCTTTTTACATGATTTTTTTTGGAAGACCACATAAAGCTTGTGCTGCACCTCCTCTTGATTGTGATATTGGGAGATAAATATAAATGTTTAAATGTGAGATCATTAGTGATTGCTTAGCTTGTAATTGTTGGTACAAGATCCATTGGTTAAATTACATTAGGAGAACTGCTGAAACATTGGGAAGACCTAAGTTTCATCTGTTCCCACATCTGTTGGATAAAGGGGAGAGTCATGAATTTAAAGAGTTATTTTTATGGTTTACATCTGCTGCTAGGAAGGCAAATTAATTGGAAAAAACATCATTCAGAGTGTCTATTATGTTTAAGGCATGCAAAGGTATAGAGCTCTATTTCTACACGGTAAAAAAAAATGACAGGGAAAGATCACTTTTAACTAGGTTCTGAATAGGTCTATCAGATGAAACCTGTGTTTCCCATTGGGACAATGTGGCACACAATCTATTTTAGAGTGCCCAGATGATTAAATACCCTCTCAGACAATGATGCAGTTTACTCTTTTCTGTATTTATTTTGAAAATTTTAGATGTAGATATGTGTTACCTATTTTATAAGCTCAGGGATCTAAACAAAGTAGACCAGCCTTTTATTTTCTCTTTATGCTGCCTGATCCTGCTGTGTGTTTTTCTGTGGGGGCTTTTTAATAAAATGCATTGCAATTAAGTCATTTGATGAATTTGTAAACCACAATTATGTATAATTTTATGAATTATATGTTTGAAATATTGTGTTTAACATGTTTTATTGCTCTTTTATAAAATAAATTAATCAATTGACAATGATGATGATGAAACGGTGAATCTTCACATCTTTTGTAAATTGAAGCAACATTTGGGTGATCTTGATTGATACAGGATGTTGTACCACTTCTTGGGTGCATAAATGGAAAAGTACTGCTGTCCAGTTTTTAATTGTTTATACTTCTTAGGGCCTCATCATAAATATGTGGTGGTCAGATCACCACAGTCACAGTGGTCTGACCTCCAGATTACTATCCTGGCGGGTTGGTGGTGGTTGTAGCCATGGTAAGGCACAGCAGCTCTGAGTTCAGTGCAGCAGTGCTGATCACGAGTTCCCTTTCTGTCAGCCTTTTCATTGTGGGCCACAGGGGGGGCCCTGCACTGCACATGACCATGTCGAAGGCAGTGCAGGGCCCCCCTATCAAGCACCCTCAGAATGTGCACTGTTTGCTATGGCAGACAGTACATATTCTGAGGGTGTAGGGGCCCCCTCTGTGTGATGCCATTGGCCTCAGCTCTATGAGCAGCCGAGGCCACTGCCACCACACTGTTTCCAGTGGGCTGACTGGCAGAAACCTTCTAATATGGAGTTGTCCACCGCTGAGCCCAGTGGAAACGTAGTAATAGGGTCGGAGGGAGAATAGCAGCTCTGTGGCAGTCTCCCCCTCCACGGGACAGGCAGGCCGGCAGTCGTCCCACAAACCTTCTAATGAGGCCCTTAGTCTGCATTCAGATACTGTCCTTGCTGTAGGTGTGCCAAGATCCACCGGAGTTGGTGAGGTTGTCTGCAAGATGAGCAGGGCTGCTGGCTGTGACAGATTTATAAATGATGCAGCTGGTCTTAAAGATGGTGTGGACTGGTAAGGGGAGCCAAAAGAGTTCCATCATGATAAGGGTGATGTGATAATGGGGGTCATTACAACATTGGCGGTAAAAGCCGCTTACCGCTGTGCAGAAGACCGCCAACACACCGCCGCGGCGAGCCAAAAGAGTTCCATCATGATAAGGGTGATGTGATAATGGGGGTCATTACAACATTGGCGGTAAAAGCCGCTTACTGCTGTGCAGAAGACCGCCAACACACCGCCGCGGCCGTGTGAATTCCAACACAGCCATTATGACCCACAGCTCGGAATCCACCAAAATCTAGACACCCACATGTGATAATGGGGGTCATTACAACATTGGCGGTAAAAGCCGCTTACCGCTGTGCAGAAGACCGCCACCACACCTCCGCGGCCGTGTGAATTCCACCACAGCCATTATGACCCACAGCTCGGAATCCGCCAAAATCTAGACACCCACACAAGTCTGCCACACCAAAGGTCAGTGATAAACTGGCGATAACAAAACCTCCACTGTCACGGCAACAGGAATACGCCCACACTCTCATGACCCACGAATCCACGCGGTGGTCTTTCAACCGCAGTATTCCATTGGCAGTACTCACCGCCGCGCTCAAAATACACACAAATATACAAAACACTAACACATTGGACAAATCGAAATACACACACACACACACCACTCCCACACACCCAATACAATATAAAACACAAACCCACATCACCCACAAACCAATACGATAACAAAAGTGGCAGAATGCCAGAGAGAGACACCACCAGAAAGAACACTAGCATCCACAGGCACTCAACACCATCACTCACACAATATCCACGCTCCTCACACAACACACCTCTAAATATCACCCCACACATCACAACACACACCACCCCACACATCACTCACACCACCCCATGGCACCGCAAAGACACCCCAGGTTTTCTGAGGAGGAGCTCAGGGTCATGGTGGAGGAAATCATCCGGGTAGAGCCACAGCTATTCTGATCACAGGTGCAGTACACCACCATAGCTAGGAAGATGGAGCTATGGCAAAGAATCGTGGATAGGGTCAACGCAGTGGGACAGCACCCAAGAACTAGAGATGACATCAGGAAGAGGTGGAACGACCTACAGGGAAGGTGCATTCCGTGGTATCCAGACACCAGATTGCGGTTCAGAGGACTGGCGGCGGACCCCCACCTCCTCCCCCAGAACTTACAACATGGGAGGAGCAGGTCTTGGCTATACTGCATCCTGAGGGCCTCGCAGGAGTAGCTGGAGGAATGGACTCTGGTAAGTCAAACCTTAAACTACCATATCCCCCACCCTACCTGCATTCTATCACATACCCCCACCCTCGCCCTCACCCCATCACTCCAACTCCTCAGACGTCCCACTATCACAAACCACACATCCCAAACCCAAGCCATGCATGCAACACCAAAGCATGGACAACCATCACCAAAGCATGTCCACTGCACATACCCATACACCCCCTAAACCATTATCACAGAAGGTCCCACACAAGAATGGAAGCACTGGGGTACAGGGTGACCCACCCATTGCACACCATGGCACATACAGATGCAATAATCATGCCTTTACACCCCTGTAGGACCCCTACCCAATGTCACCGGACAGGAGGGTACAGACATGTCCACTCCACCCACAGAAGAGGCCCACAGTCATGACAGCAGCTCTGCCCAACTGGATGAAGATGACCAGCCCGGCCCATCTGGGAACTCAGGACAGTCGGCTCCCCTCACACTAGCACAGGCCACTACAGAGCTTCCCCCTCTGGAAACACCAGCACAGCACCCACCCAGCAGGCCCATACCTCTGTCCCCAGGACACGTCAAGCAGCAGTGTGTCCACCACTAAAGGGAACCCAGGCTAACCCACCACTCCAACAACACCAGGGACCTGGGGGCAGTGGTAGTAGGCACACGGTTCAGGGGACAGAGGCCCAGGAAAACAGGAGAACTGGGAGGGCTGCTGTACGACAGGGGGAGGAAAGGCCCAGGGAACCCACTCTCCACGAGGCCCTCTCCAACATCATGGGAGCCTACCACCATTCCCAGGAGACGATGGCAACGGTACTGGCCAAGTTTCAGGAGACCCAGTGGCTGCAGGAGGAACAGTATTTGGGGTTCAGGGAGGAACTCAAATCCATCAATTCCACCCTGGGCACAATTGTAATGGTGCTGAAGGAACTCATCAACACCAGAAGGGACACAGTGGCACAACAAGGGGCCCCTGACACTAGCCTGGATGATGAACTGCCCACCACCTCCGCCGGCGCTAGTGGCCAGGAGGCACCGCCACAGGACCACAACACCAGCATCCCACCCCCTGCAGATGGAGAACCACCCCACAAGCGATCCCCGAGATCCAGGACAAAGACAGAGAACAATGCCAAGACCCCCGCCAAGAAATGAGACCACCCTGATCCTTCTGTCCCACTTTGTCACCCTGTCCATACTTAAAGTGCCCTAGCTCCACTTCCTATGCCCCTTTGGACAATGCACCTGTGAGACTAATAGACTGGACTCCGCCATGGACATTCCTCCACCATCGCCCCTGACCATTTTACAACCACCTCCACCATTTAGCACTTAAATAAACACCCTTAAATCACAAAACAATGTGGAGTCAGTCTGTGCTTTCGAAAATGTGTATTTGCAATAACTGTGGAAAAATGCTATATCCAATGTAATGTCAACATACCTATGTCACACAGCTCTAGTCCATGCAGAAACAAAGCAGAGGTCACACAGTGGGACCCACATCTGTGAAATCAAAAGGGAAAGTGACAACTCAGTGTCCATACATTGGGTGAAAATGACAGACAGATGAGAGGTAGAAGAGTTAAATCAGATGTAGCAGGCAGTGTTGTCTTCTTACCTGTGTCTCACTGGAAGTATTGTTGGATCACCGTGCTCCTGTTGTCTATGTCCTCTTCTTCTGCTTCCTCGTCTTCACTGTCCACAGGCTCCACAGCTGCCACAACACCTCCATCTGGACCATCCTCCTGCAGAAAAGGCACCTGTTGTCGCAAAGCCAAGTTGTGAAGCATACAGCAGGCCACGATGATCTGGCACACCTTCTTTGGTGAGTAGAATAGGGAACCACCTGTCATATGGAGGCACCGGTACCTGGCCTTCAGGAGGCCGAAAGTCCTCTCTATAATTTTTCTAGTTTGCCCATGGACCTCATTGTAGCGTTCTTCTGCCCTTGTCCTGGGATTCCTCACTGGGGTCAGTAGCCATGACAGGTTGGGGTAACCAGAGTCACCTGCAAATGTCGAGGGACAACTGTTAGACACACACTAACTCTTAGGAACATCCCCAGACCCAGACACCTAGTCACACTGTATGGGGTCCATGTCCTCACCTAATAGCCACACACGGTGCCACTGGAGTTGCCCCATCACATAAGGGATGCTGCTATTCCACAGAATGTAAGCGTCATGCACTGAGCCAGGAAACTTGGCATTTACATGGGAGATGTACTGGTCGGCCAAACACACCATCTGCGCATTCATAGAATGGTAACTCTTCCGGTTTCTGTACACCTGTTCACTCCTGCATGGGGGACCAAGGCCACATGTGTCCCATCAATGGCACCTATGATGTTGGGGATATGTACCAGGGCATAGAAGTCATCTTTCACTGTAGGCAAATCCTCCACCTGAGGGAAAACGATGCAGCTGCGCATGTGTTTCAGGAGGGCAGACAACACTCTTGACAACAAGTTGGAGAACATAGGCTGGGACATCCCTGATGCAATGGCCACTGTTGTTTGAAAAGACCCACTTACTAGGAAACGGAGTACTGACAGGACCTGCACTAGAGGGGGGATTACTGTTGGATGGCGGATAGCTGACATCAGGTCCTGCTCCAACTGGGCACACAGTTCCAGGATTATGGTACGATCAAGTATGTAGGTGACAATTACATGTCGCTCCTCCATTGTCGACAGGTCCACCAGCGGTCTGTACACCGGAGGATGCCGCCATCTCCTCACCTGCCCCAGCGGACGTGCTCTATGGAGGAGAACAGCGATCAGAGAGTCAACCAACACTGACGTACGTAAACACAACTTTATAAAAAAATGTTTGAAAATCGGCATATGGCTGTATTAATGTTTAAGCAAGGCCTAGATATGTGTGATGCAGTCAAAATTAATGCCATGTGGCCCCCTGAAATGGCAGCTGCCTGACCTGTAATGTGGGACAAGGGGATATGAGGTAACTGCGCTGGCGTTGTACACCGTCGCGGTAGGTAGTCGAAGACCGCAGCGCAATCCTGCATTGGTTAACATTGGACCCTATGGGTCCCAGGAGCCAATGACGATGTACGCCGGCGGTGACGGTACGCACCGCCGCGGAATTCACCGCCATTTTCTGTCTGTTCAATCACTTGATACCTGATCTTCGACAGGAGAGGACCTACACTGCAAGTGATGCTGTGACCTCAGTCTGGAAGAGACAATGGCTCATGTGTCTGGGGAAAGGGCCCCTGCCTTCAGCACGGAGGAGTTGGACAAACAGGTGAGTACACTGTGAGCATGCTGTATGGGCAATGCCTGTTTGGAGTGGTGTTGATGAAAGATGAGGGGGGGTGAATGAGGCGTGCATGATACGACGGTGAGTGCATGTGCGTCATGGCAAGGGTAGGGATGCGGGCCAATGACTGTGACGGTGCAGGCGGTTATATCTTCTCCTTTTCCCCTGTACTATTCCTGTAGGTCAGTGCCCACCAAAAGATGGATATTTGGCATGCCATCGCCAAGGAAGTCCGGACCCTGGGGGTCCACCACAGACAGAGCACCCACTGCCATAAAAGATGGTAGGACATTCGCCGCTGGAGCAAGAAGGTGGCGGAGGCCCATCTGGGGATGCCTCCTAACGTGGGAGGGGTTCCCGTCGCACCATGACCCCCCTGATGTTCCAGATCCTGGCGGTGGCGTATCTGGAGTTGGATGGGCGCTTGAGGGCATCACAGCAGGCACAAGGGGGTGAGTACACTCTCATTCTGCTGATTCAGCGCTCATTGTAGGTGTCTGGGTGGAGGAGGTGGGCTGTGGGTTCCCCTAGGCCAGGGCGAGTTTAGTAGGCAAGGTCCCTTCTTAAGGCAGGCCCTGTGGCACCCCACCCCACCAGTGTTCAGAGCCAACTACACCTAGTCAGGCTCCAGTGACTTCCATCTGTGCAGCAATCGGGCATAGGCCTTGTAACCCATGTCCCTGTGATTAATTAGGGAACTCTAAGTGCACGGCGTAGTGCAGGGGGCTTCTATGTCTGTAGTGTCCGCTAACGGTAGCGGTATTGGATGCACTCAACATGTTTTTCTTCTGTCTTCCCCCCTTTTTGTGGTCTCCCTGTTCTTGTGTGCATTATTACCATCAGGCGGAGGAGCAGTGCCACCGGAGCAGGAGGGAGCTGCATCCCAAATGGCCTTGGAAGGCGACACAACAGAGTCAGAAGCCACCAGTGGGACGGAGGGCGAGGGGAGCTCCACGGTGGGGACAGGAGCTGGGACCAGCGACACGGACTCCTCCTCTGATGGGAGCTCCCTTGCGGTGGCGGGCCCCTTTATGCCCCCGCAGCTACAGTTAGAGCAGCCAACCCCCTACCAGCACTGCCCTCCCAGCAGCCCCTCAGCGTGTGCCCCGTGGCCGCTCACCCAGGAGGGTGGGCATCTCCTTTGCCCCAGGCACCTCAGCCCCTGCCCCAGTCAGCCCTGCTGCCCACAGTAAGGAGGTCATTGACATCCTCAGGTCCCTCACTGTTGGGCAGTCTACCATTTTGAATGCCATCCAGGGTGTAGAGAGGCAGTTGCAACAGACCAATGCATACCTGGAGGGCATTCATTCTGATCAGGCAGCCCAACAGCGAGCTTTTCAGACTCTAGCCTCAGCACTGATGGCAGCCATTGTCCCTGTCTCCAGCTTCCCCCTCCAACTTCCTCCACCCAGACCCACACCCCTGTACCTCAGCCTATCCCAAGCATACCATCAGACCAGCATGCACACACGTCAACACACAAGGGAAGCTCAGGCAAACATAAGCACCACACATCCCACAGGCACTCACGCAAGCATCATACACATGCAGACATACCAACAACCACTGCCTCCACTGTGTCCCCCTCCTCCTCATCTCCCTCCTCCCTCCCTGTCTCGTCTCCACTCACACCTGCATGCACTACATCTTCAGCCGCTACGTCCATCACCAGCACACCCACCACCACACCCCGCTCACGTGCAGTCACCACCCCCACTACCATTCACACATCCCTTGTGTCCTCTCCCAGTGTGTCTGTGAGCCCACCTTCCAAGGTGCACAAACGCAGCCACACACCCACCCAACAGCCATCCACCTCACGACAGCCTCCAGCCCATGCACCTTCACACAAAGTCAGCAAACGTACACCTCCTACAACCACTACCTCTTCCTCCACTCCCAAACCCCCTCCATCTACCCGTCCCAGTGTGTCCCAAAAACTTTTCCTGTCCAGCCTTGACCTCTTCCCCTCACGTCCCCCACCCCTACAGTCTCCTAGGGCCCGCCTTTCCAGGTCCCAACCTAGCACCTCACCCACAACATCTGCAGGAACAGTGGTGCCAGTAGTAACCGGCTTCTGGAGTGTGCCAGGCAGCAGGTCAGCCAGTGTGCCAAGGAGCCAGACCACGGACAGTCCCCCACCTCAAAAGCACCAAAAGTTGGACAGTGCCCGGCGGGAGAGAGGCAAAACATCTACCACCAAAGCCTCTCCCAGGAGTGTGAAGACAGCTGGGCCACCATCCAAGGTGGGGAAGGGGCAAATTAAAATAGGCAAGTCTGCAGAAACCGGCACAGTGGACAAGACCGCCACAAGCACCGCTGAACAGGACACCGCTGCCACAAGCACCGCTGTACAGGACACCACCGCCACAAGCACCGCTGCCAAGGACACCGCCGCCACCAGCACCGCTAAACAGGACACCGTCGCCACAAGCACCGCTGAACAGGACCCCGCCGCTACCAGCATCACAGGCCAATGAGCACCAAAGCTTCTGACGCTACTGAGGCTGCCACGAGCAGGATGAATCACTCTGGGCACAAGGCCTCCTCCAGAACCAGTGGAGTAAGGCAGGATGAAGCACTCTGGGCACGAAGCCCCCTCCAGAACCAGTGGAGTAAGGCATCCACTACCTCTGTCCTTGGCAGAATGAAGCACTCTGGGCACAAAGCCCCCTCCAGAACCAGTGGAGACTGTTATCCACTTGAGAGACTGTGGCTTTGCACTCCGCAGGATGCAGCAGTGGCCAACCCACCCACTGTAAAGACTTGTGAGACTGTGGCTTTGCACTCCCCAGGATTCAGCAGTGGGCAAACCACCCACTGTAAAGACTTGTGAGACTGTGGCTTTGCACTCCCCAGGATGCAGCAGTAGACATGTAGCCCCCTCGTGGATCTGGCTTTGTGCACTCATCCGGCTGAGGTGCCCCCACTTCCCTTCCCCCTGAGGTGCCTGTTATATTTCTATCTGATGCCCCAGCAGTGTTCTCTCCATTTTGATCGGGTATTGAGTGTGGGCCTCGCCCATGCATTCCGGGCCCAGTGGTCCACGGACTATGATGGTGGAATACCTTGGACTTGTATTCTTGGTGTATATATTTGTTTATAGTGTAAATATATATATATATATATTTGATAACTGTATTTGAATAGATTACAAACGTTCGACTCATTTCCTTTTGTCCTTGCATTCTTCCGGGGGGGGGTTGGGGGTCATTAATGTAATGTATCAACATGTACTTGTGTCTGTGTTGTAGTGGGTGAGGGTGGGGTGGGAGTGTTGCATGTTGCGTGTGTGTGTCACTCTTTTTTTCCTCCCTCCTCCCCTGTGTCGTAGGTGCAGTACTCACATGGTCTTCGCCGCCGTTTTTGTTGTTCCTGGTAGAGGAGCAGGAAGATAAAGGCTGGGAATATCTGGAGCTCGGGTTCCATGGCGTCCTGGTTCCTCGTGGGGTGTGTAGAGGTGAGCGTTTTCCCTTCCTAGTCCTGTTTCTGCCATGTTTTTGTTCGCGGTGAATCTGCTCTGGAAAAGGTGGCGGATTGGACTGTTGTAATACAGTGGGCGGAACCTTGTCTTCCTCCGGTCTGTTGGCGGTTACCGCCGCGGTGTTTGTTTGTACCGCCGTGGCGGTCGGAGTGTTAAAGTGGCTGTCTATGTTGGCGGTTTCCGCCACGGTCGTGATTCAATTTTTTTTACTGCCCGTGTTGGCGGTTTTACCACCGCTTTAACACCGACCACCAGGGTTGTAATGACCACCTATATTTCTTGAGGCCCTGGAAAAGATGTGCAGTTACATGTAGGATGACCCTAACTGGTGCCAGTCTGGTAGCTAGGAGGTCATGGAGTATGGCTTAAACAGCAATTCTGAAGTCACTCCTGAAAGACATGGTTTGAATTTCTTTAGAAGAGAGAACTTACAGCCAGCTGTCTTTGCTTTTTTGGCAATGTAGTCCTTGAGGGTGAGGTTGGGGTCTATCTCTAATTCTGTGAGATTAACATATCACTAAATAACAACCAGCAGTACCCTTTATATAACGAAGACCTGTTAGTTGTTTGAAACAGATATTGCTGAAGGATGCCTATCATGTGTGTCATAACTCTGAAATAATGCAAAATGCATCCTATATTCTTTCAGCAATAAATATGATGGATGACACAAATATCAAAGAAAACTCTTGTATGACATGAATTACATGCAAAACATATTGTCAATAACAAAATATTGCAGAAGAGAAAATTTAAGGTAAGCATACCTGTGTTTTTCTGGCATGTATTATTGTTTTTAAGAATATTGTTGTATTTTATATGGTTGTATATGGTTTATCTTAATATGGTTATTATAAATATAGTTTTTTTCCTTAATTGTATATGTATTCTTTATCATATTAATTTTAGGTGTCAGTGTTGTTAGTATAATTATTACTATTTTTAAATATAGTTTGGAATGTTAAATGTCTAACTGAATGTTTTAAATGTAAATAATACTTTATAATGTAGTAGCGGGTTGGTGGATTTGTAGAATGATAGGGTGGAGAGTTAATTAAGCCATACATTTATACTGTTCATTCAATATTTAATTGATTACTAATTATGTACTTTTTTAAAGATGAATTGTTATTTTATTATTTTAAGTTCAGTTTGAGAATTTTAATGTATATTTAATTTGTACCTTTAGAGTAGCAATTTATATTTTAGTGGTGAAATGTTGGGTTTGTAGGGCAATAGAATGGGCAGTTGAGTACATTTTAAATAATTTTAATGGTAATTATTTTTGTGAATTAAATATTTCATTTATTAATATTTTGAAATTGTTTAACTTCTGTTTTATTTACTTATGTTTTATTTGTGAATTATAATGCATATTTTAATGTTTATACTTTTATTAATAGGTTATATTTTACTAATGAGATGTTGACTTTGTGGGGCAATAAGGTGGGAAGTTTTAGTTTTTTTTTCAATATTTGTTAATCATTCAGTTTTTTAATTGATTAATAAATATGTATAGTTCAATTGTTTAACATGTCACTATGTTTTTGGGGAATGGCTTATTGTAACATGCTTTAAATAATCATATCTGTAACGTGGATTTTTTTATTTAAATTTTTTACTTTTTACTTGTGCTATTTAAGGAATATTTTCATTTAAAGAATGTTTCGTTCATGTTTTTATATTTGTGGGATTTTGGGGGTTCTAAGGAAGGGTTATGAGTTTAATTTTTCATTTTTATTTTTTTAATTATATGTATTGCTTTAATTATATTTAGTTTATATAGTATGGATGCACATTTAAAATGATATTTCAAAATGTACTACTTTTCTGTATTTAAATGTTTTCTAGAATATAATTATGTGTTGGACTGGTTTGTGTAATTCTTACTGCTTATTATACTGAAGTGTGAATACTACATGTAGCCCCTCCACAGTCCAACACTTTTCCTACTGTTATTTACACTGGAAGGGGTATAATAAATATACCCCCAAAGTCCAACGTTATGTGTGCCCAACTGTTGCTACCACTGGGGTGGGAATAGTAAATATATCCCCTCTGATGTCTAAAATTTTCCATACTGCTGCTTAGACTGGAATGGGATGAGTAAATATGAATTATCTGAAGGGTAACAGTGGATTTGTATATTTGTAATGGTGTTTATTTTTATTTGTTATTATTTTTAATAGTTTGCTTCTCGAAATGTCTATATTATGTTTAGTAAAATTTATTTTAAAACATGTATATGTTTATTATGTTACTTTAATAATTTGTTAAAGTATGTTTTTAAATTTCAAACATATATTTATTTATACTATTATTTTTGTATTATTTTTAAATTGTTGAAGCAGTGTTATTATTTTCGAAATAATATGTATGTATATATTATCTGTATATTTAGTGCAAAATATTAAATGAACAATTTTATATGTTTATTGTAATATTGAAATTAGGTTACATCGGTTTTTTTTGTTTGACTATATGTTTGCTACTTTCACTTTATTTTTACTGATATATATATATCTATATATATATATACATACACACACACACACACATACATATATATATATTTAGATAGGCACTCCGTATGCCACATGAAACAGTACCACTAAATGGAATTATACAAATTTGGCAGAACGCTAGATCTCGGTCCCAGAAGCGTGCTTTTTGTAATTTGTTGTAAATCCATTCACTAGTTTGTGAGGTACTCAAGGGATGCAAGGGGTACAGATCCACCACAGATCCAACAGTCCCCATGTTGATATCTGATAGGCTGACAACACTTCAACCAGGAAGTGTTGGCAGTCATTTTAAAGCACGGCTGCAGCTGAGTTTCAAAATAAAGCATAAAAATAAGAGAAGGGGGCAAGGTAGGAATGCCTTGACACCCTAGCTTTAGTGTGGGGCCCCCTTGGGAACCTGCCAGGTCAAAAATTTTATATTTGAAAATTTTCAGTGAAATTCACAGATGGTCCATGAATCCACAGGAAAAAAAACAAAAAACGAATGGAGTCTTCAACACTTGTTCAAAATGAAGTCCCTGGATGGGCAAGGTCCTGGGGGAATGAGGGCAATAAAAAAACAAGGAGGGGGTCGTACAGGGCCCCCCACCTAAGGATCTTTCACCTCCTTCCAGAGGCTTTATTATAATATTGGAGGGGGCATGCAGTCCCCGCTCTTTGGGTTTTTTCTTGACCTGGGGACCACCACCCCCCAGGGCTAAATATACATTTTGGCAGGGGAGGCATTCAGACTCCTGGGTCCTGGAGACCACCACCTCGTTGGGACCAAACACATAATAACAACTGTGGGGGGGCGGGTGGCACCCCTTTCAGGCCATATACAGCTCTAGGGACTGCGGCCTCCCCAGTGCCAGCCCATGCAAAAGAAAGGAGGGGACCCTCTTCCTGGAGCCATAAATAGCCCTGGGTGCCCACCCTTGGGAGATAGTTGCTTGCTTTTGCTTGGCTCTCCAAGTGAGAGCAACTAACTCCGCTCCCACCAATGAGGAGTGCGAAAAGTGCTCCCACTTACTGAGAGTGAATTTTTCATCTATTTCCCTGTCCACTGTCATCCGGTCAGGGAAACAGATCAAAGATTGCTCCCAAGAGTACGGAGCTGCATACTTAGCAGCTTTCTGCATGTGGAAGCAATGCTGGCTCACCTAGGACTGCAAGGGCATTGAGGCTCCCCCCACAGTCCCAATCTTTTAAAACTGAGTGCCCAAGGAACCCAGGTGAACATGGCTGGGCAGGGATGGGTGTGGTCCCGGGGTCAAAAATTTACCCCAACAGAATTGTGCCACCCTCCCTTTTTTTCTTTTTTAGAAAAAAAAAGCTGTGGGGAGGTGGTGGTCCCCAGGGTTAAAGAAATCCCTTGGAGGAGGTCCCGTGCACCCCACTTGTTTATTTTTAAGAGCTACCCTCTTGCCCCAGGGAACTGGCCTACCCTGAGGCATTTCTGTATGAAAGGGGAGCGGCCACGCTTGATTTTTAATTATTGTCTGTGGTCACCTCCAACCGCATACAGCTGAAGGCTGTGTGTGGTGTGGGATTAGGTGCTTATGGGGTTGGCCTCAGGGGCAAGCTGCAGACCAGGACCTGCAGACAAGGCCATGCCTGGGGTGCGATTGGGTGCATATAGGGAGAAGGCTCAGGGACTGGCAAAAGCCATGCATGGTACAGGGTTGGGTATTTTTAGCGGCCAGGTCCTCTGGCCAACCTTCACCATGGCTGGCCGATGACTGTGCCATGCACGGGGTTGGGTGCTTATCGGGGCTGGCTGCAGGGCCTGGCCACAGGCAGGTCATGAGGTCAACCACAACATGCATGGCTAAAGGCTGTGCGTTGTGTGGGGTTCAGTGAATATGCACACCTGTAGTTGGATTAACACAAAGTAATTCAAACTACTAAGGGCCTAATTATGAGCCTCACTAGACTGCCAGGCTCACAGTGGTGGTCCGACTGTAAAAATAAGAGCTTGGCAGTCTCACAGCCAAAAGACCACCATCATCGCCAGGATCAGTGATCCCGACAGGATGACGGCAGTTGTGGTTGTAATAATCTCATTACAACCATATTCTCCTGCCAGCCATTTCATGGTGGTTTAACTGCTATGAAAATGCTGGCAAAGATCGAGTGCAGGGGGCCATAGGCAGGCCCCTGCACTGCCCATGACAATTGCATGAGCAGTGCATGGGTCACCCTTCCCAACACTCTTGAAATGCACACCGTAGGCTGTGGAGCAGAATTGCCGCCAGCTCAGTTATGAGCCGAGAACAATGCTGACACACCTTTTCCACTGGGCTGAGCAGCAGAAACCTTGGTTTCTAAAAGTCAGCCAAGTGTGAAAGTTTAATGGGGCCAGTGGGTAAACCGCCGGAACCATAGCGGTCTCCTCATCAGGGGTTTGGCAGATGGATGTTTACATTCACCAAACTCCTAATGACCCCCTTAACGTTAATGCCTGGTAAATTTGTGCAAGAGGAAGGGCAGTCCACACTGCTCTAGGCCAATTATGGCCCTGGGTACCCCATCACCTGGAGTCCAGCCAATTAAAAGGGGGGGGGGGTGGCCATGCAGCCTCACTCCTGGCCCAATTTTGGCCCCAAGGACCCCACCCTCTGCAGCCCAGCCAAGTACTGAAAGGTAGAAGAGGGCCAAGTAGCCCCACCTCCCTGGTCCAAGTTTGGCCTGGGAGGTGCCATCCCTGAGACCACCCACTTATTACTGGGTACCCTGGTCCTACCCAGGGTACCCTGTGTGCAGCCTTGGGGAGCAAAGGGGGAGCCTTCATTCCCTGCAGTTCCTGTAGGGTCCCTGCCTCCAGCAAGAGCTGGCATTTCTTCTGCATGCAGGGAACAGCAACAAATGCTGCTCCCTGTGTGGGGGAGCAATTGTTTTCTTCTTTTCTCCTGCTTTCTTGACACGGGGGAAGAAAAACAAATGAAAAGTCTGCTCCCAGTGGATGGAAGAAGTTTTCATGGTTCCACCTGCCAGTAGGAGACCATGGTTTGCTCATGCTTGGTGGGAGCTATCATAGCTCCAGTTAAGCAACAGCAAAACACATAGGCCCTCATTAAGACATAGGCGGTAAATGCCACCTACTGCCACAGCAATGACACCCAAAAGACAGTTGCCGTGGCTACCAGCTGACTGCCATATTATGACCGTAGCCAGAATTCCACCAGAAGGCTGGCGGAATTCCGGCTACGGTCATGGCGGCCGACGGCGGTAAGGTGGCGCTGCTGCCAGCAGCAGAACTACACCAGTAGACCGTCGCAGACTGTGTCATGACACATGATTACAGCCTGGCGGTGTTCTGCTGGCAGACGCTGCTGCTGGCAGCAGCGCCCCATCCTGTTGCCTGCCGGAGGACCCCCTGAAAGCAGGTAAGTCAGTGCTCTGACAGGGGATGGAGGTGGCGGGTGTTGTGTGTGTGTGTGTATGTATGTTTCTGTGGTGCGTGCATGTGGGTGCAGGGCATGTGTAATGCATGTGTGCATGAATGGATGTGAGTGTGCATGTATGTTGTGTTGTGTGAATGCATGTGTGCTTGTGTGCATGTCAGTGTGTGTGTATGTCTGTGCATGTAGGTGTGTGTATAACAGGGGGTGTCAGAAGGGGAAGGGGGAGGGTGGAGGAGGACTCTCAGGAGGGGGAGGGGGCAGGGGAGACCCCTAACAGTGCCAGGAAGGAATTCGCTGGCATTGATAGTGCCTACCGTCATGGTTTTCGTGGTGGTGAGCAGGTCATATTCCTGTGGGTGGCCTAGTGACGGCCGCCGGGCTGGAGACTGTAGTCTCCAGCCCGGCAGTCGTTACCGCCGTGGCGGTCGGTGTGTTACATTAGCGGTTTGGCTTTTGCCAAACCGCCAATGTCATAATATGGTGGTGTGTACCGCCAGCCTGTTAACGGTACTACCACCACTATAACAAAGACCGCTGGGGTCATAATTACCCCCATAGCCCCAAGTGTGGGCACCTTACGATATTGTGAGCCAGCCCTGAGGGGTGGCAGTCCCCAGGGCCATTAATGGCTCTAGAAAGGTGGCCACCTGGGCTCTCTAATTTCTTATAGCAGAGCCTGCCCTAGGGAGGTGGTAGTCCCCGGGGATGAAAATGGCTTGGGGGCCCATTATCATAGCCTTGCCCTGAGGAGGTAGTGGTCCCCTCAGCCATAAAAGGCCTACAAACTGAGGGTGCATGGCCCTCCCCCTCATGATTTCACACTGGCCTGGCCTCAGGGAGGTGGCACTCCCCAGATCCCTTATCAGCCATGGGAATGGGGCCGCATGCTCCCCATGCCTCATAATACATCAATAAACATGCCCCCAGGACCAAGCCCTCCTCCTGGGGGCTCAGATAGAAACAAGCACAGGAGACCACACTTTTTTTTACATTTCCCTGGTATCCACTGATCCTCCATGGTTTTGGGGGGGAAATATAAAATAAAAATGCTTTTTGGGCTTGGTGGGGTACCTGGACCCCGCCACCAGTCCAAGAGGATTAGGGTATTCCTACCCTGCTTACTTCATTTATTTATTTTTTTTTAACTCAGTCCCAAATTGGCTGTCAACACTTCCTGGCTGAAGCATTGGCAACCAATCAAATCTACGTCCCTAGATATACAATTTTGTTTTTTCTGTGATTACTTGAAAACTACTGAACCGATTTACACTAAATCACAAAAGGGATTGTTTCTTGAACAAGATTTAGCTTTCTGACAAATTTGTTGTAATTCCATCCAGCAGTTCTTGCTGTAGAAGTGTGTAAAATCCCTACGTGAAATTGCATGTGGAAAACAAGTTTTGCAACCCCGCCTTTGTCTCAGCTCCTATTTGACAAATCATCTCTAAACTGACAAGACAACAGCTGAACTCAGCTGAAAACCTATTATGAAAATGACCACTTGGTAAAAAAAAAATCTATCTATCTATCTATATATATAGCTGTATCTATATATCTATCTATCTATATATATATATATATATATATATGTATACACACACTCCCCCACACACACACAATATCTTAGTGAATTATTTCTATTTCACGTACTCATCTTCTTACAAAAAGTATGCCTGTCTCGCACTGTTGCTATCGTTATGTAAACGTGAATCTACTTCACCCTGGTACTGTTCCACAAATTGGCTTTAAACTTAGTAGGGTTTTAGTTACGTCTACAGTGGCAAAAGTTTTTTTATTATATCATGCAAGCAAAGTGAGATGTGAAATGAGTAGTTATGTACCAGAGAAAATCCCACCACCCTTTATTCAATAATTCAGTGTAGAGATGGTACTAAGAGTTTGGTAGATATGTTATGCAGTCACCGGCCTGATGTATACCATCTGTCTTGTTACAGGTTTGATAGAATATAATTAGTTCTAGTGAGAGAAATAGTATTTCTATCATGTTTGCGATGGAGTAACCACCCCCAAACTCTAAATTAGTCTCAAAGTTTGAAAAAGAAGGTGAATGCTTCAACCTTAACTTGAAAGTTGAACATTATTTATAATCAACATACTTTCACTTCACTCATCTGCACTGGAACTGACATCATCACTTGATTTTCCATCACCCATCTTCACAGGAAGTGACATCTCTGGTGTCCTAGAAAAGACATCCTTTGAAGAAGAAGCCAAGCAAGAGGACTTAATTCCCCAACAAACATCTGCACGGGAAGTGACCACTGTATTTCCCATCTTTCATCTGCATAGGAAGCAACTTGGTGTTTTCCCATCAATGGCACCCTGTACTACTCCCTCTTCAGTGATTTGCTTAAAAGTAGCTGAAGTTTGAATGCATGCAGTGGGTGAGCTGCTCCCACACTAAGTGCATTCAGAAAGCAAGCCAGTCAGTGTCCCTCCATGCCAGGACAACCCAGTGCCAGGAATCCTAGTTCTCTCACTACCCACTGCTTTCATGCCATATTCTTCTGTGCTCTCAAGCCTACCAGCTGCTTGCCTCACTGCTGCCATACCATACCACATAACATGGAAGGAATGTTCGCATGTGCCTTCTGTCAATTCTCATGCATGCTACTACACCTTACATCCATCACTTTCACAGCAGCAGCACCCAGCATCCCACTCAGTCACACTCACATAAACCAGCCATACTCTCACACCGACCAAACACCACCCATACAAAATACCAAACTTGCATGCATGCCCCTTCAACACCTGCTTGCTCACAAAATGCACCATGGAGACATGACCATGCTCCAGACCTTCTCTTCCTCATGGAAACATAGCTGAACTCAACCTCTGCACTGGACATCACTACAGCCATCCGCGCTGGTTACAAGATCGCCATCCAGGGCTGTCAGCACAAGACCTGATGTTGAGTCCCCATAACATCAAAGATGCCATTAGCTGAATCACCTATATGGACACCCCCACCAGCAACATGGAACACCTCACACTCAAGATATGCATCACCGCAACTCTTCCCAAGGCAGAAGCCTTGTATGCAGATCACTAGGACCCCATACCAATTTTGCCAGCAACATCATGGACATCATGCTCTTCTAGAAATACTCGTAAACTTTGACCTTACCAACTGGACCGGATTTTCTCCTCAAACTGCAATATCACAGTCAACAAGCCAGCAACTAAGACTTAGACAGACCATGCACTCATCAGTTTCAGCTTAACTATCTCGCACCACCACTGACCAACCACCACCAGAACTGCCTGTTGCAGCTGGAAAAGCATCATAGAAGAGGAGTGGGCTTCCGCCCCTTCCACACACTGGCCTGAGTATACAAGCAACTTGACAAAAGCCATCAAAAGCATCACCCGCTGGATCAGCACATGCTGATACCCTGGATTCCATCAAGTGCAAACCAAAAGCAAGAGCCTGTCCAGAGGCCAGCTGCTACACAGTAGAACCCAGGCTGATTAAACGCCACTACAAGCAACTGTAACATAAATAGAGAACAAGTCTAGAAACCAGCAATAAATACATCTTCAAATCAGCCCTAAGATGCTATCACCAGCAGATATAAAACACCAGGTGCACAGCTCTTACAGATACATCTACACTGGCAGTAACAGCAACAAGGAAATCTTCATCTAAGATTTCACCGCACTTCCTGCCGCCTCCATTAACATCACCCCCTTACAAATCCTTTGCAACATGTTCTCAGAATTCTTCTTTAACAAAATCACCTCCATTTACAGAAATTTCTACGCTCAATGGAACCAAATCACAGTTGCAAATCAAATTCCTACCACTGCCAAAGAAAGAGCCTTGACTATGTTGCCCTATATCATATATCATGAAGAACATCCACTCAGGGGCCCCATCTGACCTTTGTCCCCACCACGCCTTATCCAAGGTACTCCTAACAATCAGAGAAGCACTAACACCTCTATCGATATAGCCACATTCACAGATTCTGAGAAACACTTCACTTTAACAATGCGTGCTCAAGAAAACATCTGCCAGCCTAGCCACGCTTTCATACTACAGACCCATCAACCTCCTACTATACCCGGCAAAAGTCTTAGAGAAAAGAATCAACCAATGCCTACTAACCACCTCAGTAACTACAAGCTGCTCAAAGCCATGCAGTCCGGATTCAGGTCCAACCATAGTACAGAAACAACACTCAACGCTGCTATAGACGACATCCGCATGATTGTAGATAGGGGAGACACATCAGCTGTCAGTATCCTGAACCTCTCTGCAGCATTTGAAATGCTCTCACAGCCCATCCTCATCAGGTAGCTACATGAGATTGGCATCCAAGGGCCCACTCCTCACTGTGTTTGGTCCTCCTTAACAAATAGAACTCAAGCTGCCAGCCTGGTACATTACTCCTTCGAAGCCCGCAAATTTATCTGTGGAGTGCCTCAAGGTTCATCATTCAGCCTCATCCTCTTCAATGTGTACATGATCTCTTTGGCCAATATCATCCGCACATATGACATCAATATCCACTCCTACACCAACGATACTCAGCTCATATTCTCCTCCCTGGACAAGCCACAACCACAAGTAAGAAGTTCCCAACCTGCATGACGAAAGTCACTAACTGAATGAAAAGCAACTGTCTCAAGCTCAACATCAACAAGACAGAAGTTGTGATCTTTGGTAAAAAGACAGCTCACCAAAGGGCTTCAACTGGTAGCCAGCTGAACTCAGACCCACACTTAGCACCTGGACCAGGAATCTCTGAATAATCATCAACAGCAAACTAGACATGACTGCTCATGTCAAACCTGTCAGTGCACCCAGCTTCCACACCCTGAAGATACTGATAAAGATCTTCAAAGGCTTCCTAATCAACACTAGAAAAGCTGTCACTCATACCCTAGTCACTAGCAAGTTGGACTACGGGAACACGCTCTATGCCAGGATCACGAAGCAACTCACTAGAAGACTGCAAAAGATTCAGAACTTGTCAGCCAGACTCATTTTCAACCTTTCACACAGAATTCACATCACAACACATCTCAGGGAGCTGCTTTGCCTCCTCATACACAAATGTGCTCATTTCAAACTCCTAGCACACACATTCAAGGCACTACCCAGCTTAGGACCCACAAACATGAACAGTTGCATCTCCTTCCACCAATTAGCCAAATTCCTCAACTCCTCACGACTCTTACTCGTATACATCCCATGTATACACAGAAGCAAATCAGGAGGACAAGCATTATCTTACAGTACTGCTAAAGCATGGAACAGCCTCCCACTCTGCAACAGAGCCTCCTCCTCTCTTCTTGAATTCCGCAAGGAGCTGAAGACCTAGCTTATCAAATAATCAGCCTATTGTATGCAGGGCTAGGCACATACATTTGCTCAGTTCCATGATACCCTTACAGGTGGTTGTTCAGTTTACAGATACACATAACATAATAGCCACAGAAATAAATGAAAATGTTTACATTTGGGAGCATGATGAAACTATAAATGATTCACTCAAATAAGAAAAAAGTCCCTAATTGAAAGGCACAATAAAATAGGCACTGGAAGAAGAGGTGCAGTGGGTGCTGCAGCACCACCAGGATAACCATTTTGGAGTATAATAAGAAAATGAGCTATAGAGGTGCAATTAAATGTTTTTATCTTGTCACAGAGGTCAAATGATAGGCCATGTTTTCTGGAAATTGCTGCTTATTCATTCATCATGGAGATTGGGGTTTACTTTTCTTTCTCTGATGGCTTAGCGAGTAGATTTTGTAAAGTAAAAATTGGCAACTGTGCGGGGAAATAGGGAGTGTGAAAGGAAAAGCTATAGGATGTCAATAATTTTCAATAAAACCTAAATACGTGTAAATGAACTGTGCTAATATTTCAAAATATGTCAGCAGTTAGGAAAACACAAGTGAAACTTTTCGTAATTCTGACATGTGATAGAAACAAAGACTTCCATATGATCAAAACAAATCAAGACACTTTACATGGTGATACGCAGCTATTAAATATTAGCTGAAGCCTGATTTTCACATATTATCCTTTGTGCACTGTATTATTTTGTAAGTAAAACTACATGTCTTTGCACATTTAGGGACAGTTTCAATCAAAAGGGTGCTGTTTTAAAGGACATTGTACTAACACTTTTTTTCTTTTGTAATACATTTTCAACTGTCTGCTACAAAATGCACAACCTGCTTCATATCACGTCCTCACCACTCTCCTTCTGAATGACGAAGTTTATTTGCTACATTTGTTCTTTGTGTAATGTTTGGATTTTTTCACAAATACACTGACTTCAGTCACATAACATTGATAGCAGCACCACCACTCAGAAAACTGTGCCAGCTCCACTGTAATATATTCACTTATCTATTGAGGAAACCTTAGGGCAACCCACAGGACCCATAAAACTACAAACACATATCACATCTCTTGTTCACCAGCAAAATCATGGAAAAGGAGGCAAAATAGTAACTGCAAGACTTCAATGAATCAAGCAACTTCCTACATGACTATGTGACAGGCAAATACCTTTTCGACCAGGAAGGAGGACTGAACCGCAGCAGCTGACTTTAATGATGGCAACAGACTCCCATCCTGCAAAACTTTTGAGTAGCCTGACTCATTTAGGATTAGAGTAACTGCAAGGTTTCTAACAGTGGAGCCTCAAATGGTTCCTTAACTGGAAACTTGTGTTCTGGCATTCTATGCACCAATAAGCTGACAGGTCAGATGCATGGTTTTTGCACCAGGTTTATGATGGGGTGATTATCGCTACTACACTTCCATCGTTCAAGGTATTGTGGTCCGAGGCATGGAATGAAAATATTGGCCTACTTAAATAGTGAGACAACCTTCTGTGCATCAGGCTCAATATTGATTTATTTTACTGAAACAAACATCTACTTTTTGTTATTACTTCAGTTAAATAACAATTGACTGCATTCTCCAACAGTACATTTGCCACACAAGCAGATGATCAGCCCTAGGCTGTCAGAGGTTTTTAATTGGGGTCAGCAGGCCTTAATGATGCATAGGCCAGAATCTTCACTAATCTGATCGATTGGTTTACCACCCACCAAAATTTTATTGAGCACCAGAGTCATTTTTCTTGGTGAGGGACAACATTAAACACTGACCCTGCTCAATCAGTGGCATTTTCAAACACACAATCTAAAAAACAACTTCACTAAAAGATGTATTTTAAAAATGTGAGTCCAGAGACCCCAAACTCCACATGTCTATGTGCTCCCAAATGGAATCTGAGCTTTAATCATATTTAAAGGCAGCCCCATGTTAACCTATGAGAGTTATAGGCCTTGCAACAATGAAAAACAAATTTGGGAGAATTTCACTGTTAGGGCATGTAAAACACATAGGTACATGTCCCACCTTTTCCATTCACTGCACCCTGCCCATGGGCCCTACTTAAGGGGTGCCTTATATGTATAAAAATGAAAGGTTTAGGGCTGCCAAATGGGTACACTTGCCAAGTCGAATTGGCAATAAAAGCTGCACACACTGACACTACAGTGGCAGGTCTGAGCGATGTATACAGGGCTACTTATGTGGGTGGCACAACCATTGCTGCGGGCCCACTAGTAACGTTTGATTTACAGGCCCTGGGCACTTCTAGTGCACTGTACTTGCGATGTACTAGTAAATCAAATATGACAATCATGGAAAGTCAATTACACATATATTTTACATAGGAGCACTCGCACTTTAGCACTGAATAGCAGTGGTAAAGTGCTCAGAGTAACAAAAACAGCAAAAACAGAGTCCAGCACATATCAGAAACCGTGGAAACAGAAGCAAAAAGTTAAGTGAGCCCACACCAAGGATACCAAGTCTAACAATATGAAACTTTTCCATCTGGATAATCCTGAAGAACAGTTGCATCATCCATCGTCTAAACGACTAATACCCATAGATAAAGTAGAGCTATTGCTGAGTGACAGTAGCAAGCCATTAATGTTGCCTCTAGAACTAGGAATCACCCAATCGCCAAAAACAAGCAGTACAAAGTATAGGATTATAGTGCAATAAAAGTCCATAATTTCCCATAAAACAAATGTATTTTTTGAGAAGCACCAATTTTTATTTTCCAACACGAAAAATGCATCTTCCACTGCATTGAACTGGCTAGCAATTAGTCCCTTTTAAGTATAAAAATAGAGAAGAGCAGAAACTCATAAATTACATTGCTATTTGTAGTGAACATTGTTAGTATTGCACGTTGTATTATGCTTTTCTGAGGGCATGATACCATCCATTATATAACTACGGCAATGTATGTCCATCTATAATGAAAAACATTTTTGCCCCTGAAGAACGCAGAATAATAAATTCATTAAATTAGAGAAGGGAATTGTGCTGGCTTTTCTGAATCGTATGTCTGTTAGTATAAAGTATGCTCTTCCCAACAGTTGATTTAAACACAATGCAAGCTTTTCCTGGTGATTGAATCTCATCGACCTTTCTAACATTAAGGAAGCCTCTAGCCTTCTGCAAAAGGAATATATGTTGGATTAAATCAATTGTTACTACTAAGATTCCAATAATGTCCACTTACATTTTTATTCATTCTTTAGTAAACGGAACATGTGCATATCTGTAGATGCTAAATCCTATGTAATAAGACATTTAACTTTCTTGACACTAGATATGCTTTATGACACCTTCCAAATGAATTGATGAATAGGTGGGCAATAAAAATAGAAACATGAAATACATTTCCAAACATCAAAGTACAAAATTAAGGGCCTGATGTAAAAGGCCCTAGCGCCACCTTAGCGCCACCGTAGAATTATTTTTTTACGCTAAGACAGTGCTAAAGTGACTTTTTATAGGTGCTATATTTACAAAGTGACGTAAATGCATGCAGTGCCCCACTTTGTAAACCCTTGTGCCACATTATCCCTTTGCCAAGCATAATGTATGCAAGGGAGTGTCCCCCATTAGAGGGCCGAAACAAATGGTGCAAGGAAATATGAGAGATTTCCTTGCTCCATTTTTTCGGCACGCTTAATGCCTGCTCAGAGCAGGCGTTAAAAGGGGGCATGCCATTAAACAGGAATCCTGATGCTATTGCCCCCTACCCTGCACTATTGTGTGCCATATTTTAAATACGGCACACACTTGGTGGCGGTAGGGGGGGCATAAGGATAGTGGTAATGCACTGGGTGCAGCGCCACTTTTTTTAAATCAGCCGCTAAGTTGCACCAACCCCAATGCTCGCTTCCATTAAGAACATTAAAATTAAGGGCCTCATTAAAGAGGCCCTAGTGCCACCATAGTGCTATTTTTTTACGCTAAAGTGTCTTTTTACACATGCTATATTTACAAAGTGGCGCAATGCATGCATTGCGCCACTTTGTATTTCCTTGTGCCACATGAGCCCTGCGCCAGGCATGATATGTGCAAGGGGGCATTCCCCCATTAGGGGGGGGGGACAAAAAAAGTCACACGGATATCTAAGAGATTTCATCAACACATTTAACACCCGCTCAGAGCAGGCGTTAAAAGGGGGCATGCAGTTCAATAAAATGGGCCCCTATGTACTCTGCAGGAGTAGTGCCATTTTGGCACTATTCCTGCAGAGTACATCAATAGCACCAGGAATTCTGACGCTATTGCCCCCTACCCTGCGCCATGGTGTGCCACATTTTAAATACGGCACACACATGGTGGCGGTAGAGGGGCGCTAAGGGTAGCAAGGAAAGTGGCGCTGCACTAGGTGCTGCACCACTTTTCTTAAATCAGCCCCTAAATAATGAATGGTCAGTTTTTGAGGGTAGCTGTGTATTTGTATAAACAGGAATACTTCCGTTAAAGAATTGAGATAGTACTCATACTGCGAGCTCTATGTTTTCAATTTACTCAACACTAAATATATGTGGAACACATGCATCTCTGTAAGCAAACAAAAATGTTATAGCAAAGTAAGGTCTTCGTCTGTGCAGTTCCAAGAATACTCGTGCATGGTGGTTAAAATACGCTTCACACAAAAAGTGCATTATCTCTACGTTTAAACTTTTGTGCTCATTTTCTGTGAAAAATACTGAGAAATATAAGGTATACAACACCCATAATGAATGGCAATGCCTTTATTAAAGGGAATATGTATTGAATAGACAATCAGGGATAACTGAGAATATAAAAAAAGTAAATAAAAGCATCCAAGCCCTTTGAGTAATCTCAAAGAGTATATTTGCCAGCTTGACATCTAAGTTCAAAAGTGCCAAGGGACAGGACATGTGAAAGTCACTAGAACACCATAACGTCCCCGTGATTGCGGTTGGATGAAACATGCAGCCACATAGGTTTTTTATTATATAATTGTACTCTATTTACAAAGCGCAATTACTCCAAAATATTTAATGGCCCATCACAATTAGAAAGAAGTGAAGGCATTCAATACTTGACATCCATGTTTAAAAAGCCAATTTTTTAACTTTCTTTTAAAACTTATCTAACCTTTCTCTAACTTAAGTGAATCAGTAAATGAGTTCCAATGTTTAGAAGCGCAGAAAGAAGAAAAGCTGACTCCCACTCTACATTTCTACATCTTTGGTAACAGCAAAGTTTATTCCTTGACAAAACACTTTTTTTAAAGGACGTACAAAGCTGATGTTAAAATAAACATTTGCAAAATGTGAAATTTTTAGTTGGTAACCATACTTAAATATTCTAGACTTGTAAAATGATGAAGGAATATTGGGGGTCATTATGAGTTTGATGCTCCTTTGGGAAGACCGTTGTGGTGGCGGCTGACAAAAGACTGCCATATTGGCAGTAATCCGACCGCAGTATTAGGAGTCACACTGTGAAGTCTACAAAAAAAAGCCAAATTTCCAAAACCACCAGGACACTTGAGGATGGAAAAGAGGCGGTTTCACCACCGGCACCAGCCCAACAAAATTCCACCCATCAGATTATGATCCTCAAATCACGACAGCATTTCTTCCATGGAGGAAAACCATTGGCGGTGTGAACCGTGGCGATCTCAAATCACATCACTCTGAATACAACACCTCATACGATAGTTTGAATACCCCAGACCTGACACATATCAACACATCAACAGTATAAAACACACCCCACACAACCCTCAAAATCCCTTGCAAAAAGAATGCCAAACACAGCTACAGACAATCAAAATCTGTATCAGATATAGAAAAACCAACATTTGGCATCCATATACATTTCACCTGGCATACATCCCACAACTGCACAGCATACACAACACACATTTTACTGCCACACACAACTCACAACCACCGTCACCCCTCACATCACAGCACCTACACCACACCATATACCTTTTTCTGCAGCCTTTTTCTTTGAACACTACTACACCGTTTTCACCACCACTACCATTTCCCCACCAGAATGCCCATGTTTCACGGATGATGAGTTGAGGGTCATGGTGGACAAAATTGTCAGGGTAGAGGCGCACATGTTCGGAGCACAGGTCCAGAAAACATCAATTGCCAGGAAAATGGAGTTGTGACAAAGAATAGTTGACAGGGTAAATTCTGTAGGTAGCTATTCACACACAAGGGAGGACATCAGAAAGAGGTGGAACGACCTCAGGGGGAAGGTACAGTCCATGGCATCCAGGCACCAGCTGGCGGTAATGCAGACTGGCGGTAGGTCCACACCTCCTACTCCTACTTTCATATCTTTGGAGAAGGTCTTGGACATATTGCATCCTGAGGGCCTGACAGGTATACCTGGGGATGTGAAGTCCTGACAAAATCCATGTCACCAAATTGTCATGTCCTGGATGCTCTCTCACCACCTTAACCCACCCCAATTAACATACCACCCAGTACACCTCTGTCCACATGTCCTAATAGCTCTCTCTAGCATACGCCATGTCCACAATACTCAGCTTGCTCCACAGCCCCTGAAAATGGCACGTGAAGTACTGGCAACTCATAGCACTACTACTCCCAGAATGCAATATCCCACCACTGTGAAAACCTGAACAGAGCACCAAATGTGAGATGTCATGCATGTGAAACTAACTACCAATCTAACCAATCTTGAATGTGCCATTGTAAAACAGTGAATGCCAGTGACAGCAATGCAATGACCCACTTCCACTATCATCATAAGCAAACACACAGCTATACCTGAGTGCCCAATCCTAATGCCTTTAGAATAAAGATTCCCAAGATTGAAATGTACCCATCTGGGATGGAAATCTAGATGCCAAAGTAGATACACATGCAGTCCATCCAGTTACAGGTCAATGTCTATCACTTACTCCTATACTGTGTCCCTACTGTAACACTATTTTGCATTGTTCAGCTCTTTTTTGTGCCATGTATCTTGTCAGACACCTCACTAGGCAACAAAGATGAACACCAATGTAAATAATCAGACGACATAAGATGGCATCAGAAGTCCAATCACTGCCAACATAGTTTAACAGCATTAAGCATGGTGTATGGTACTGAAACTACAGAGTCTAATGTTGTACTAAGTAAGATTGTATAGCAGCTGTCATTATCATTTCTGGGGATCATGTTAAGGCAATGTCTGCATCTCACACAACATTAATAATGTCCGAAGTGTAATAGCAACTCTGTGTTCCACTTCTCCCACAGTTAACCTTGCTATTGTCACCATGGAAAGGATACCAGAAACTGTCACTGCCCCTCTGGATGAAGGCCCAGTGAGGACAACACCCCGGAATGTGTGGACACTGAGGATGACGTTGACCCATCAGGGAAACCTGGTCAGTCAGCTTCACCTTGCCCACATAGACTCCTTCCGCCCTATTGCATCTACATCACAGGCAACCATTTGCCCCCAAACCTGTGTCCCAAGTACCCTGATGATTTCAGCCACCATGACTGATCCCTTCACTGTTTACTTTGTGCTTTTTTAGTTACTAATCACACATATTTTTTCACTGTCCACAATAAATTACACTTAAACACAGATTCTGTGTAAATGTCATTTTCAACCATGTACAACTGTTATGCGAGCCAACTCTAGTATCAATGTGTCTCTCTATATTGTACAACCTTTGTTATCGACATCACATGTGGACTCTATCATCAGGAACCTCATTACATTGGGGTTGTAACATGGACTGATTCAAAACAGATGTATATTACACCTAAACACATGTATTGCTAGATATGCAAACAGCACAAGGAGTATAACTGATAGTAGCATCAAGATGTTTTCTAAGGTGCCACACACTACTAAACCACAGGATATAGAAGTTAATGACATGCCAGTCTTCCTACAAGCCAGTAGGCATACAGATTGGTCCTTTGTATCAGTTGGTAAAGCTTTATCACATACCCATACCTTAGCTTCCTAATAATCATAACCCATTGTACAGATAGACATCAGTTCCAATGTCCCCAGTCCAGGTATATTTCACTTACATTGGTCCTGTACCAGTAGGCTTGTCACTCACCTATGTCAGTCCACAGAGACAAGCACATTGGTCTGCAAAGTAGGAACACACTGATAGCTAGATTCAAGGTAGGTTACATACAACAAAAACCAGTGTGATGGTAGAGGCTATGGTTCTACATTTTCAGTTGTGTCAGACACATATGGAAACACAAATTACACCATTTCACCAACCCAAGTACCCTACAGGTCATCGTGATGGGAAAACACCATTCCACCCTGGTGTCCTGGTAGTCTTGCCATGTTAGTTACACTCCACATACTTATGGCAATTAGTACCTGGTTTCAGCCCTGTCCCCTTTGCATGTCTGCGTGCAGTTCCCCTCTGCTTAGGACAATTAGTACCTGGTTTCAGCCATGTCCCCTTTGTATGTCTGCCTGCAGGTCCCCTCTGCTTATGACATTGTCTGTGACTTGCCAAGGATGAAGAGCCAAACTGGATTTTGGCAAATCTGCGATTGACAGAGATAAAGGATAGAACATAGCAGAAAACATTCATCATTTTAGACAAGTCATGTTCACAGGTGTAACTTTGCATATGTATTAATAAATCATGACACTGTAAACCACTCTGTTCTGTACACAATACCAAATAATATTCTGCATGCACAACTCACTCCTTGGCATCGGAGCTGCCTAAAACATCATAGATGATGGTAAAAGAGGAGGTGACATGCTACCCATCAACTCTAGGTTACAAAATGAAATCTCAGCATTAAGAAGGCATCACATACCTTGAGTCAGTAGAAGTACTGATTGATGAGATCTGCCCTGAAGTCTCGAGCTTCATCTTCATCTGGCTCATCGTCACTTTGCATGTCTGCATTTCCACACACAGGTTCTGCTGCCTCCCCCTCATCTGGTAGGAATGATATCTGGCGTCTCAGGTTAAGGTTGTGGAGTATCCAGCAGGCAACAGTTATTTGGCATACCTTGTTGGGTGTGTAGAGGTGGGCTCCTCCTGGTATGTCCAGGCAGCAAGATCTTGCCTACAAGAGCCCCAAAATCTGCTCCATGACACGCCTTGTCCTTCTGTGGTCCTCATTGTAGCAGACTTCCCCTGTCGTGGTTGGGTACCTCACTGGTTTCAACTACCAAGGACGATTTGGATATCCAGAGTCCCCTGTAAGGACATAGGTAGAACAATACAAACATATATCGAGGACATTCACAATTGTGATAGCAGGAGATAAACTTTGCAAGCACACATGTCGAATCTGGCTTACCAACCAGCCAGGCCCTCTCTGTGTAGAGTTGTGTCATCAGCAGTAGGATATTGCTGTTCCGCATGATGAAGGAATCATGGACTTAACCTGCATACTTTGCAGTGACTTGTGAAATGTACTGGTCTGCCAAACACACCACTTGAACATTGATGAAGTGGTATTTTTTTCCTGTTCCTATATACCGGTTCATTGCCACTGGAGAGAACCAAGGCTACATAGGTGTCATTTATTGCTCCAACCACGTGTGGAAAGTGTCCCATAGCTTAAAACTCTGCCTTCACATAGGCCAAATCTGCACATTGGGGAAACCTGATGTAGTTGTCCTGGTGTTTCAACAATGCACACAGTACATTCTCTAAAACCAGACTGAACATTGGCTGAGACATCCCTGCAGTCAGGGCCACTGTATTCTGAAAGAACTCAGTGGCCAGCAAGTTTAGCACTGACATGTCATGAACGATGTGAGGTATGCTATAGTGACTGCAAATGGCAGGCATCAGATCTGTCTCCAACTGATGACAGAGATCCATGATTGTATGCTTTTTCAGGTGATATGTCTATATAGTATGTCTCTCCTATATGCTTTGCAAGTCCGCTAGTGGGCGGTACACTGGAGGTTGTCTTCCTCTCCTCATGCCAGGGTTACTATGTGGAAAGTTTAAAATATTGTAGGTGACGTGAACAATGCACACATAATGAATATGTTCATATACAAGCCACACATTTATGCAGACGAGGTCAGTTACAACATCTGACATCTAAAGTACAGCATATTGTTATGCATCCTGTGACATTCCCCTTCATGCACATTCCCTGAATTATCTAATCTGCTATACATGCACATTTAACTGTAACTGTCAGTGTTTGATAATCTAAACGAGTTTACATGTGTAACACATTTTGTAGGACCTATTCTACATTACTGACGCACATATGATGTTGAGAATAGGTGTACATTTCTATCACCACAAATCCCTCTGTTACACAGCTTTAACTACTCACATACACAAATACACTGCTAAACAAGAAGGCAGTACTTACTCATATTCAGCACAATTTAGGGAATCGTTAATGATGCAGATTCCAACACTTTTCCATACATGAAATGTGCTTAAAAGGGCTGCCACCTGACCTACTGTACTGGTGGAAGTGACCTACCTCCACCGGCGGATGTCATCATGGCAGTAGGTGGTCACAACAGCGGTGGAAATTGTCATTGGAACACATTGCTGCCTTTGGCCGACTTGGGCCAATGGCGATGTCCGCCGGAGCTGATGGTCCTGTACGTGGCAGACATGACCATCATCTTCTAAAGTATTGCTCACTTGATTCTGGACACTGCTGCCAGCAAGACCTCCACTACCTGAGCTGATGTGTACTGCCTCTGGGAGCTATAATGCCACATCCCGCAGGGGATAGGGTCCCAGCCTTCTCCCCAGAAGAGCCAGACAAGCTTGTGGAGGAGGTCCTACCCCTGTATGAACAGCTATATGGTTCACCATAGGAGCAGGTGAGTCCAATGGTATACCAACATGTGATAGGTGTAGGTGTATGATGGTGAAGCTGAAATTTAATGTAGTGAAGGTTTTGCTGGCTGCAGATGCTAAATTGTGCATGAGTGTGAGCAAGAGGAGGGGAATGTTTGCCTACTTGCTGTAACTGAAGTGTTCTGTCCGCTTGTGTTGCTATAGTGCATGTGGACATAACTTTTTCCTTTGGTCTGTGTCATCCATGCAGGTCAACGCCCATCAAGAAAAGGGAATCTGGTGTGCCATCACCAAGCAAGTGCAGACCCTGGGGTCCGTAGCTGGCAGAGCATCCACTATAGGAAGTGGTGGGAGGACCTGAGACACCAAGCCTGAAAGACCGCAAAGGCCCAGCTGGGGATGTCTTCCCAATGAGGGAGGGGGTCCGTCTGACTTTGAACCCCCAATGGTCCGCATTTTGGTAGTGGCCTACCCTGAGTTGGATGGGTGTTTGAGGGTAGCACAGCAGCCACAAGGGCGTAAGTACTGGATGCACACATGTACATGCCTTGCCAGTCAAGTATATGATGTCTAGGTATCTCAGCTGTGACAATGTGGTAAGTGATACAGGTAAATGGTCTTGTATGATGACATAGTACTACATTTGCCAACATTGATACACAGATGTGGACATTGTATTGTGTAGAGGGACATATTACTCACTTATGTTAACCAATTGTATAACAGCATGTGGTAATGCACATGTGACTGTATCACATGTGTACCTCTACAATGCTGTGTAACCTGCTAATGATCCACAGTCCATATTCCCAACTGGTAAGCTGCCCAGCTCTTGGTCTCTGACCAATTCTATTCCACTGGATCTAGCTCTATGCACAACATAAGGTCTGAAAGATGAGTAACAGGGCCAAATATTCCTGTGTTCTTAAATAGATGGAAACTTCATTTGTGGGTGTTATCCCAATCACAAATTTGACATGGCATACTTACTACACTCCATCTGAGGTGTGAGGAGGTGTCCCCATTGTTATGTCTAAATTATACATACAAATGTGTGTTTGATCAGGGTTGACATCCCACATAATGGAAAAGCATGATGGTAAGGCTATATTAACAGTACAGGACATATCATTGACATGTGTGTTTAGACAATTTGTACCATGTACATGAATTTGAGAAGGTAAGCAACTAGCCTGCTGCTCCCATAGGCCGTGTATTTTGTTCCATGCTACAGAGAGCAGGACCGTACCTATATGGGTACATTACCTACTGTTTTTGCCTACATCATGTGTCAGTTGGCACTTTGTGCCTTTTTATATGCTGAGGGCTCTACTTTGCCATACTTACCTTTGCTAATCAGAGGCTATTTTGGCACATTTTGTAAAGGCTCAGCTCATTTCAGCCCGAACTAATAATGTAACAGGTGTTGTAGTTGACATTCACATGTTGATGGGATGGGATATGTTGTCAGTCAATTTGCTGGTCTCTAGGTGCATGTATCAGGCATGGTTACATTATTAGTGGCTTATGCCAGGGTTACTTTTGTAGTGTAGCCATTTTTAATGTAGCTTTATGAGCGTTAGCTTAACGTATTAGGCCTCTGTGCACTTTGCCCTAGATGCATTTTATTCAACCTTGCACTGTTATTTTACAATAACCAGTTTCACGGTCTTGTTTTTATTTCATTCAACACTGTGTTCTCAAACAATACATTCTTGCTCTCTCTGTGCTTCAGTCAAGGCTACAGTCTGGTACATTGCCGGTAAACGTGGTAGAATTTTAGTCTCTAGTGTTCGTAGAAAGTACACATCCTTACGTGGGGACATTTCTTAGAACATCTGCATGTTAGTTATAAAAACACTTTCTAGTCCTAGTACACGTTAGAGGGAGATTCCGACCAGGAACCTACAACTAGACGCTGACTGCCCGTTGCAGATGCTGATGCAGATTACAGGCCTTTGCTCAGGTATGAGGGTTGATGTCCTCCCGGGGGAACCTGAAAGGCAGGCTGAGAGCTTCACATGCTGTGCTCAGAATATAACTTAGAGAGAACATAATCTAGTTGCACTATGATAGCCTTATTCTTGTGCTTCACTCTCCTTGTTACTATTTTAATCCTACTGTGTTGTATAGTTCTGGTTATTGCAGCTCACGCTTTGCTGTCTAAAATGCAGTCGTTTTATTAAACCAATCTTTAAAACCTAAGCTGCCTTTGTCATTTATATATGAGACCGTACGGTGTATTAGAGAGCCGGTTGTGACCTGAGTGACCATGACTTCCCTGGGAAGTACTAAGATGTCATGCGCTCGGCTGCCCAATTGTCTCTTCCCTTTCGGAGAGATGAGGCACTGCTAGTCAGCCGGAGAGAAACCGGATTTGGGGTGACAAGGGTCCTTCACCGTGGGTCAGACTTAGTCCCCCACACTGCGAATGATCTTGCTGTCCAAAAATCTAGTAGTCTCATTAGGATAATGAGAGCCTACCGACATGGCACCGCCAGCGTTTGGTCTGGCTCTAATTTTCGGGTCCACCGGTTTATCTCGCTCTCATAGAATAAAATGATCCCTCAGTTCCTTCTGCGGAGACGTCTGTGGCACTGAGGATTTCCACCACCGCGGTATAGGTAATCCTAATTACAGAAGATGGTTGTTCAAGCTTGAACCTTAAAAGGAGTACAAACCCATCTTGGTGTGCCTTCTCTGAACTCTGGTCCTTTTATAATGGCGAATCCCCAAGTTGTACAAATAGCTCTTAACATGAGACAACCGCTCATGGCACATTTGCTAGCAAACGGCCTCACGTCCCAGGGTGGTCCGGTCATGTTTGTGGTGGGCTCCCATGCAGCCTATAGAACAGAACTTTTTTACTCTTGGGTCAGATTTCCAGCAGTTGATGGGAATACAAATACATTCCATACATATACAGTAGCGAACGTGCCTGGACAATACAGGGCGTACGCATACTTAGAGATACCTCTATCTTATCAAGAACATAATAATTGGCTTGATGGCGCCCTACAACATACAATATTACCAGTAAGGTTAGGTCCACTAAGTAACAATGGTCCTACCTGCCCTTTATTGGCCACATATACACCACATCCTGTGGCTGCCAATATGGCGGTGGCTGAGGTTCAACGCTTATATACTGAATTAACAGCAATATATAGACAATTAGTACAATTTGTGATGCAGACACTAAATACAAACCCAGCGCGTGCTGCTCCAGCACAACCACACGCAGTAACACCAGGTATAAACCTGGTGACTGTACACTCTATTATGGGTAAAGTCTTAGCGAAACGGGAGGAGACTCCATTTTGGCTGGCACAGAAAATTAATACGCTGGAGGCAGTATTTCCCCATACGTGACCTCAGGACAAACATAAAATATTAACTATGTGTTTACCCTTTGGGATGGTTCCCACAGTGGAACATTGTAATACATGGGGCACGGTGTTTGCTGCGCTCTATACAGCGGCACACGGTACACCGACATTAGCCAACCTACCGAAAGTTCTTAAACAAATTCAGGATGAATACGGGGCTGCAGGAATGCAACTGATGGGCAACTTTGCCACGGTTTCTTCAATAATCCTAAGCAATCTTAAAGGGGAAGCAGTTGCACTTGCAGTGCGCATGCGTCTTTGTGACGTCCCGCAACAAGATCAGGAGCGGGAACTGCCTAAAATAATAGTGGAAACATATTCCAGTATCGGTCAAGATAGCCTGGGGGCTAGACCGCAAAAACCTCAATTTCAGGGAAAAATGTATAAAGATAATACTAAACAGCAACCTGAGGGTAACAAGAAGCACTAGGAGAAAAAACAACAAACACCCAAAAAAGAAAGGGGAGAATCTCCACGTACGGAGACCCCGCAGAATAGGTATAATCTCAGAAATAGAGATAATATAAAAACGCCTTATAGATATCAATATACTGATACACGCCAATCTCGTTCCTTTCAGGATTCATCGGAAAAGAGAAATGAGAGAGGTGGGCGGTCAGAACGGAGAACAGAGTACGTGAAACCGAGAAAGGAATCACAACGTTCTTCGGAGGTTTCTGCAAGAAGGAAGAGAAACCGATACAACAAAAACAACAGATTAAAAATAAAAAGGTGGCAGCAGTCTCAGTTAGACATGCCACTCAGGAAGAGGGTTCTCTTGAAGAACAAGACATGGGCTCTAGCACTGCTAGACAGCGCGGCAGAGGTCACAATAGTTCGCCGGAATCTTCTAGAGCATCTGGAGGTGAAAGCAACTGATGACTTCATACAAGTAGAAACAGCAGATATGCGTGTCTCCGAACCCGATAGGGTGTATACAGTGACTTTACAATTGGAAGGAGACATTGAATGCACTATACACGCAATCTTTTGGGATCGTGTAGTTAAGATATATGACATTTTACTGGCCGAACAAGATTGGCCGCCTGATTTTGTCTGCACCTGCCCAGCTGGGGAGGAGGTTATTAAACCTTCCTTCTTGCCCCTTGTTCCAGAGGAACTCGCAGAGTCCTATTCTATAAAATGGGCTCTTGCACAAGCACCTGCCTTATATAGAAATCACGTAGGGTGGGACAGGGATTCTCCATATCATGTAATTCCCATTAAAGGTGAACCTCAGCCACAACCGCAGTATCCCATAAAACATGAAGCAAGGGCAACGGGGGGTAATTGAACCCTGTGTCTCTCCGATGAATAATCCCTTATTTCCTGTAGCAAAGCCAGACCATTCATACAGAATAGTCTTAGACTACAGACATTTGGACGGACATACACGTACATATGCTATACAGAACTCGCATATCGCTGCACTGATGAGCAACATTGTGCGGAAAAAATATAAAACAACTTTGGATATCTCAAATGGATTCTTTTGCCAGAATATAGCTTCTGAAAGACAAGATTTAACAAGCTTTAGCGCACTAGGCTCCAAGAAAAAATTCTGTTGTTGGCCTCAGGGGTATAAGAACAGCCCAGGACTGTTTACAGCTAGTGTGACTGCTATTTTGCACGAGTTAGACACTGAAGCGTTGTCATATGTGGATGATATATATCTCACAGATGATGAGTTACTACAACATTTAAGACGAGTTGCCCACATTGTTGTAGGGTTTGCCAAAATAGGCTACAAATGTAACTTTAAAAAATCGAAAATTGCCTTCCTCGTCATATTGCTGGGGTATGAGCTATCGAATGAAGGTAAGAGCCTAGCGCCACAATTCTTAGAAAAGTGTGCACAATTGCAACCACCAAATACAATTAAGAAACTCCAGTCATTGTTGGGCTTTCTGAATTTTGGCAGAACAAACATTCCTGATTATGCTACACGCATAAAACCTTTATATGAATTAATACATCCTGATTTTTCAAGTAAATTCTGGACAATTGAACATACACATACTCTTCGGGAATTGCAAGCAGATATGCTAGCAGTGAAACATTTACATACACGGGACAGTAAGACGCATTTGGTCATCAGGATGATAGCTGGGGCCATTGGGTTTACTTATGTCACATTTAATGAGGGTGAGACAGTCCCGATTGGATACAAGTCACACTTGTATTCTGCTGCTGAACAAAGATTTGCACCCACAGAGAAAATTCTCACTGCTGTACAGATGGCTGTTATTAAAGAAAGACCTCTTGCCCAGGGCAAACGCATTATTGTCATTTCTCCTATTCAGGCCCTCGAGGCTGTTACAAAAGCTAGCGTTCCAAATGCAAAAGCACTTCACCCGCGATGGATACAATGGGCCACGTCTTTAACAGCTAGTGATGTAGTCTACATTATTTACCCAAAGTTACAAACTCAGGAATTTCTGCAATATGAAGTTGAATATCCAGTTCCCACTGATACGTTGCCTATTGATCAATATCAAGTAGTCATGTATACCGATGGTTCTGCGCAACCGGCGATTGGAACAAAACACCAATATTCTGCTGCATGTGCAGTAGTGAGCAGCTATATGGAGGGGGAGAAATTCTGCCCCCAACATACCTTTACGCAGACCTTAGGGGATTGTACAGCACAATTGGCTGAGCTCTAAGCTCTACTAATGGCTCTAGAACATACGGATCCAACGCAGTTCACACTGATTATTTGTGATTCGTATTATTGCGTCCAGTCTTTTAACGAATACCTACATTACTGGCGCTTGGATGGGTTCAGAGATTCCAAAGGCAACACCATAAAACACAGACTACTGTGGGGGAAGGTAGCAGACCTGAAAGAGACGCTACCCAAAGTCCATGTTGTACATACACTTGGACACCAGCGCGTTGGAATACACGTTGCTGGAAATACTTTGGCTGATGATGCCGCAAAGTCGGCAGTGGCAGTTGCCACTGTAGCTGCAGTGACTCGTTCAAGTTCCAAACCAGACACAGAGATTATGGCTGCCATAAAAGCTACGGTTGATGGCACGCCATATCCAAAAGGATTTCCAAATAAATATCAATATTTCATGGGCAGTATGCTGAACGCTGAAGTTAAAATTCCTAGTGTAGGCGTACGCGACATCCCAAATACAAATGTAAGACCACAATTGATTAAAGCAGCGCATGAGTGAGTGGCATCTGCACATGCTGGCCGGGCAGCTACGATTTCGCTATTGCATGCCTGTTACTGGTGGCTGGGTCTCTATAAAGAGACTAAGCAGTATGTCCTTTGTTGTGACATCTGTCAACAAATTAAAGTTTCAACAGCTAAGCGTCCACCGCAGACACCCCTCTTAATATCCAGCAGACCATTACAATGTGTGTACTTGGATCATTGCGGTCCACTAACACCGGATAGTGCATACAAATATATACTAGTTGCTGTAGGTTCTTGCTCCAGATTTGTGTGGGTGTGGCCACAGCGCTCGGATGACGCTCGGACTGTTATTAAAGATTTGCAAGTCTTTGTCGGTACATATGCAGTTGCGGCATTCCATTCGGACCAGGGCCCTGCTTTTGCCTCAAGGGCATTCAGGGACACCATGGCTTCGTTGGGAGTCCAGCTCCAGTACTCGTCTCCATTTCATCCCGAGGGAAATTCTGTTGTGGAGCGATTAAACCGCGATTTAAAGCAATCCTTAACAGCCAGAGTCCTAGGTACGGGTCGTAGTTGGCTAACCCACCAGTATGGAGTTCAGAGAGCACTAAGTAACCTGCCTAGAAGGTCCCTGGGGGGTCTTTCTTCATATGAGTGCCTGTTCGGAACACGAATGTTTGTTCCGGATCTTGATGGTCCTGGTGTGGAGGCGGCGGAAACACCTTTTGACATAAATGATCGTGTCACTGTTTTACAGGAATTACAGCAGTTCTGTGAAGATAACTCTTCTAAAAGTGCCGCCTCCACAGGAGCTAAGGATGTGCCAGTAACACCTACCGGCTGGATTCCCAGGGTTAGGGATCTTGTGCATGAAAAGGTTGCAGTGAAAAAATAATTTGGCCCTTCTTATTGTGCACCAGTCCCTCTGTTAGGGATACACGGAACGAGAACTGTTATTCTACCCCCGTTGCCAGGTGCGAAAGAAAATCGCTTTGTTTCTATTGACAATGTCAAGTTACAACATGTGGCCGATTCTACACAGCCGACCAAGAGGAACGTCCAGTAGTTCCCAAATCCCTCTCACTACTGGGGAAGAAGTTCCGCTTCAAGTTATCTATACCAACACTGTTACCCCTCCGAGCTTGGGGAGGGTGGATGATGATTTTGCATTAGTTGCACTAACAACAAACAACTTAGAAACATTTGATCAAGTCACCATGACCACAGACGTGACGGATGGTGCTGTCTACAATGTACCACTGCGAGAAACACCAACTCCTCCGTTGACTACGGCAACACCTTTTGCACAAACTGCCTCTGGTTACTTTGCCGACAACAACGATGGTCTATTGGACTCGTTTGTCTCTTCGACTACTGACCTGTCAAGTCCACGTAACCTGATGCGTTGGCTTAAAGATACGTATTTTGTTTTTCCATGGAACTATCTCTGGCTTTTATTGACCATGGTAGCATTTTTTCTTTGGATTGGGTTTGTCATTACCTTTTTTCTGTTGATACATGGTCATTTTCTTTCTGAGAGATCAGCGGTTGAACAGGTGGAGGAGGTGTTGAAACCACATTTTTCATCACATAGGGTTCGAAGAGACTTGTCCTTTGTGAACATTTCTGCAGTGCCAATTCTGGATGGGATTGTGAGGGATAAACTAATGTTTGATATATACGGTCCCACTGAGATAATTCAAATACTGTATGTCCTAAAGTTATCTATGAATGATGTAGTAATACCGGGCATTGTATCTGATGATTGGGATGTGAAGACAGTTGACTCAATGATGACAGAATTACAATATTATACTGTCTATGAAAATGAAGATGTTTACCAGGTTAAAGACAATTATGGTGACATGTTTTGCTATAATTATTATGGGCACCACTACATACATAAAGCAAGTAGTCCAAAAACGATATTTGAATATACACAATGCGAACATTGCCCGACTCCCCCGCCAGGGAGTTCTACTACTTATTTTGACAAATTTAAGTATTTTTCTGGACATCATCAAATGAATGCTAAGTCATATTTTTTTAGGTTAACTCCGACTAAAGATAGACAAATGTTGTTGACCAACACAAATTTATATATTCGGACTCCTTTGTTTCCCGGTTAACAATTGAAGGTTATGAATATTGGTCAAAAATGTGGATTTGAAAAGTGTTTAGGGAACAAAAATTGGCAAACCAAGGGTAGAGAAACATTGTTTAGAGCATGTCTCATTCCCGTTCAAATGATTTTTTTTTTAAATGAAACAGTACAACAGACTAGCTGTTTAGGCTTAGCCACAATCAGAGAATTGAACATGCCTAGTATACCTGCCCCTGCAAAATTTTATGACTGGCAAAAGTGCACAAATACAACCTTTAGTGAGCTTGCTGAATGGGTCCAGAATGGTATGTTTAATGCTTCACAGACACGTCCAGGCATGTGGTTATTGTGGCCAATAGATACCAACGAGTGTCATCAATGTTTTGTCACCTCCTCGGGGGGTTTCCGGACAAGTAGGTCAGACCCTCGCTATATATCACCAGAACATGCCGAAATAATTACAACATATAGTGTGGGAAAATTGTGCCAGAAATGGTTAAAATCATCCGTGCTAGATGCAGTTAAGACA
This sequence comes from Pleurodeles waltl, assembly GCF_031143425.1. Classification (NCBI taxonomy): domain Eukaryota; kingdom Metazoa; phylum Chordata; class Amphibia; order Caudata; family Salamandridae; genus Pleurodeles; species Pleurodeles waltl. The sequence continues at coordinate 958,230,107 of NC_090447.1, read as the reverse complement.
CATCTCACTCTCCTGTCTAATAACACAGATTTATTGTCAGGCCCGAAGACGCCACGTAGGAAGCGTTTCTTGTATGAAGTGTACAATGAGAAATGGAAACTTTCCCAACAAGAGGCTGCAGCCCGGTTAAGGCAGATTGATCAAGAAAATCTGAAATGGTATTAGCTGTTGTGAATAATGGAATTCACACTTTGTCCGACCGGATATATACAATTAACAACATTGTTTCTTCTGCTATAGACATTATACGATCTGATATGTCTTCTTTATATCATGGACAGAGTCAGACCAGGTCCATTATGCAGTTGGGTTGGATGCTTCAGACATTGAAGGCGGGTCGCGTTCTGTGGCAGCACATCAGTGCCAGGGAAATATTTTTTTCCTTTAATTTAATGCAACAACAACAACTAATGGCTAAGAAGGAGGCGACTTATGTCATGCTCAACATTGAAAAGTTAGAAAGATTGCCTTTTACCGTGGCCGAGATCCCTTCTGCAGAGTGATTGATACACTGGGTTATTAATCTGTCTATTTCTATGTTACAATTCACTTCTTGTTTGAAACATGTTCCGGTAGGCAGATATGAGAAGTTGGGAGATAGTTATATCCATGAGGTGTGGGAGCTTCCCTTCTTGTACAAATGCCTCAATGGCAAGAAAGAGGTCTTTCTTAGCGGTAGTGAAGCAAGAATTCAGTCAGCCATTCGATGATTTGTAAGCAGCTATCCTTGCATGGGGCGTGTAATACCTCGGTGGCGAACTTGGCTTGCTATCTGAAGGGAGTTCCAGTCCCCTTGATTAAACACACATTCCAGGTGCTTTCAAATGGCAGCTACGTCCTCCTCAATAGTGAAGACTGTTGTGGCATGTGGGCCAGAATAGTTTATGTTGTTTCGGTCACTAAGGTCGTTACTTGCTGCGGGAGTGTGTTGTTTCCCCCCACTAAATTTAGGGAGGTAGCAGATATTTGGCCTCACATTGCTACTTCTAAGGTGAATTCGACAAGTTAAGTAGACTGAAGGCTTTATTGTTTCAGAAGCATGTGGCCCTTACATCTGCACGCGGGACCTACGCACTTCAGATGGCAAGGTCATCAGTGGAAATACAGTCCCTGTTAAATGCCAACTTTCCGAGCCACTTTGGTGAACTCGTGGGACGTTTATTTAATGCGTCCAGCACGGCTGGATTAGCAATTGTTTTTAAAGCCGTTGGTGTTGGTTTCCTTCACACCTTCTCTTCCATATTCGGTTTAATACCTTCGGCTATTCATTCAATTTTCTGAAGCATTTTTGGGAGATTTCCGATAACTTTGGCTTTCTTAGCCAGCATTTTGCTGTTGCTGTTGTTTTTCTGCAATGGCTGTCCTGCTGCAACAAGGACAAATGAGGGCGCTCCCATCAGCGCAGCTGTGTCGTGAACGCATGATGAAGCACTTTGGAGCAACACTCCTGGAACATTTGGAGTGTGACTGGTCTCTGTCATTCAGACCGGTTTTGGATTGTGTGCAACCCATGTTTCGGTGCCGTTGGTGCTCTTTTGAATATGCACTGGACGTCTGTCTCTCACAGCAACGCCCCCCAGTGGTTGATGCTGATCTGTTGATGTTCCCGATGAGGGCTCATTACCAGGCCTGCGCGCTGCGGCTGCGTTTGCTTCGAGAGGCTGATTACGAGGTACCCTTCCTGGAGGAAGTTGATATGAACTCGTTCACAGGCTCTGCACAGGATGCCGCCTTTGGTTTACACTGGGGCTTTGGAACACACCTGCTCCTTGGTAGTCTTTGGCGTGGATTTTCTGGTTTTGTCATCTGCTGAAGTGGAGACTCTCCTGCTTTCCATGACCACTGTTTGAATTGAACTTATTTTAAATTGACATTGTGATTTGAATTCGGCATTTTGCTGCATGCTCATTTTTTTAATTGAGGATTAATGTGCTTTGTTGTCTTCTTAACTTGTTGAAATTTGATAGGGTTTTAATTATATTTTGGCTTAGGGCATTTTTAGCTTCGGCCTAAACCACTTTCTACTGACAAGGGGAGGGTGTAGTGTAGCCATTTTTTATGTAGCTTTATGCGTGTTAGCTTAACATATTAGGCCTCTGTGCACTTTGCCCTAGATGCATTTTATTCAACCTTGCACTGTTATTTTACAATAACCAGTTTCACAGTCTTGTTTTTATTTAATTCTATCACACTGTTTAGCTTACTTCAGCACTGTGTTCTCAAACAATACATTCTTGCTCGCTCTGTGCTTCAGTCAAGGCTACAGTCTGGTACATTGCCGGTAAACGTGGTAGAAGTTTAGTTTCTAGTGTTCGTAGAAAGTACACATCCTTACGTGGGGACATTTCTTAGAACATCTGCGTGTTAGTTATAAAAACACTTTCTAGTCCTAGTACACGTTAGAGGGAGATTCCGACCAGGAACCTACAACTAGACGCTGACTGCCTCGTTGCAGATGCTGATGCAGATTACAGGCCTTTGCTCAGGTATGAGGGTTGATGTCCTCCCGGGGAACCTGAAAGGCAGGCTTAGAGCTTCACATGCTGTGCTCAGAATATAATTTAGAGAGAACATAATCTAGTTGCACTATGATAGCCTTATTCTTGTGCTTCACTCTCCTCGTTACTATTTTAATCCTACTGTGTTGTATAGTTCTGGTTATTGCAGCTCACGCTTTGCTGTCTAAAATGCAGTCATTTTATTAAAACAATCTTTAAAACTTAAACTGCCTTTGTCATTTATATATGAGACCGTACGGTGTAGGAGAGAGCCGGTTGTGAACTGAGTGACCAAGACTTCCCTGGGAAGTACTAAGATGTCATGCGCTTGGCTGCCCAATTGTCTCTTCCCTTCGGGAGAGATGAGGCACTGCTAGTTAGCCGGAGCAAAACTGGATTTGGGGTGACAAGGGTCCTTCAACGTGGATCAGACTTAGTCCCCCACACTGCGAACGATCTTGCCGCCCAAAAATCCAGTAGTCTCATTAGGATAATGAGAGCCTACGCAACACTTTAGTCCTAAGATGTTAGGTTACACATGTCTGGACAGTTGGTACTGAGATAGGTATTTTGATGTTGACATGTAGAGGTTTCTACTCAGCATGAATAGTGGAATCCTATGTGGCCTTTATGCACATGGTTATTGTCCATTGTATTGACGTTGTTGGTATGCTCCCTGTAGTTGTCTGTGGGTGTATCCTGTGTGCTTAGTAGCCCCCATTGCTGGACATAACTTTGTTGTCTATGTGTCAATGAGTAAGATAAGTGGATCCAGAAACTGTATCTAAACCTTTACTAATCACTTTTGATAGATGTTTTGCTGACATGGTATATACTTTTATGAGGCTCACAATTTAGGTATGCCATATGTAGCGATTTAATCTCAGGTATTTGACATTGTCAATGTTATGGACAGACTCACATGTTAGGCATGTGATTGCTGTGTTGTAGTTGAGCTGAGATGAGTTTGCATTCATGGACCATGAATACTGGTGATGGACTGAGCAAGTGTGAATTAGAGGTGGGCATGATATTGTGTTGTCAGTGAACAGTTTTTGCTAAGGATGATTTCTTGATACACAGTGATTATATATTTAGGGTGAGACTTTTGATGTTGCCAAATCATTGTGTGCATGAATAGTTGGTGTTACAGCTGAATTGATGGGATGGTGATGTAGTGCTCAAATGGCTGGCTTATGTTGTGGGTGAGAATTTTGTCATATAGGATGGTTGAAACTTGCAGTTGTGACATGATGTAGGCTTTAAATGGCTCCTACCTGGGGCTTTCTCAGACGTAGGTGTGATGTTACTGTTGTGTATGATGTAATATATGTGTATGTTAGGTATTTGATGACCCACCTCTCTCTTTGTTTCTCAACATCAGTATCGGCAGGAGAAGGAGATGGACACCGCTGAGTGGGGAAGCTGCTGACCACAGGATCCAGAGTGCTGATACTACCAACGATGAGGGACCCAGTGTCCCAGAGGGTGATGGGAGTGCCACGGGGGAGACAGGATCCATGTCTTCATCTTCAGAATCCTCCTCCAGTAGACGCTCCCTGGTAGTGGCAGACCCATCCGGGACCACCCTAGCACATCTCTGTCTGCCACCCCATTTCTATCACCGCCCTCCCTGTAGCTCCCCAGCCAGCTGGCCATGGCCGCTCACTCAAGAGGGTGGGTGCCTGCTTTCCTGCAGGCACATCTGCCCCTGTCAGCCCTGCTGCCTTCTGTGAGGAGGCTATTGACCTCCTGAGGTCCATCTCTGTGGGTCAGCATGCATCCACCTCAACATCTGAGGGTAGATCAGACAAACATAAGCACTACAAGACACACCACCAGCATGCACACAAGCAACATACACCTGCACACACAGCAACAGTCACAGCCTGCCCTGACAGCCCCGCTATCCCCAGCATCACTGACAGCACAACTGACACCTCTGCAGACAACACAACATTCACAGATCCAGCCGCCACACCTTTCCTACCCACAGAAAGCACCACAACAGACCCTCAGACAGCCACCCCAGTCACCACATCCACTGTAGTCACCACCCCAACAGACATTCACCCACCCACTAGGGCATCCCCTAACTCCTCCAACCACCCCTTCCTAAGACACATAAATGCCCTCACTCATTCACCCAACAGACACCCACCACCCACAAACATACCTTGCACAAACATGCACCCAAGACATCCACACCAGCACCTCAGACAACCGCTCCCTCTCCCTCTGCACCCAAACACTTCTGCTATGACCATCTCCGTGTGTGTAAGAAAGCTTCCCATTCAGAGTTTGCCCTTTTCCCTATTTCTCTCTCACCCCGTGATACTCCTAAACAGTCTGTGTCCCTCCCCAAGTCTGGTCCTTCTACCTCCAAGACCTCCCCTGCCCCTTGCAAGAACCTGTGCCTCATTCTCTCCCCTGCCAAGAAGTTAACCCTTTCACAAAAAAGCCAACCCTCCCCTAAACATAAGAACAAGCCCAAATGCCTCTCCTAAGTCAGATCCCAAAGGCCTCCCTCCAAAATCTAAACCCAACCCCCCTACACCCCTTCTACCCACAAGATAACCCCTGAGGTGCTTGCTTGCCCTATAGATGCCCCTACCGGTGGAGGTTACATGGCAGTCAGGAGTAAAGTTTGGGGCACACATCTGTGCACTGTGTGCATGTAGACCATGACATTATGGACTGGCCCATGGCCTTTGTTGTTGACAATGTTTTTTTGTTTTTTTTAATAATCATTTCAACCAACATGTAGTTGGTTTCCTGGTTACATGTGTGTCATGCATTTCTCTCCCTAATATGGAGTTTTATTAGTTTTGTGTCTGTATGTGTGTGTTCTGTTTGGGCTCCGTGTTGTTTGGGCAGTATGTGAGGTTGTGTGCAGTACTTTTGTCTAAAATGGGTAGAGTGTGTTTTGCGTTTTTTTGTTGTTGTTCCATGTATAAATATTACATTAAAAAGCTATACATTGGTAGCAACCAATAATAGCAATTCATTTACTTGGCTGGTCGCATCATTATGACATTTACTTACCCCTTTATATTAGTTGTTTAATCATATTGTACAGAATCCTCACTTATTGCATTTGTCTTGACAATAGAATCAGCATTACAAAGGTGGTAGCCCTTTAATCTATCCTTCTGATTTAATAGAATTAGCTTGTTTAGCTAATCATTGTATGTAACGTTTACATAGTATTGATGAACAACTCCTACTTCGACTCCCGGTATTCTTCTTTGTTGCATAGCTTTGTATTGGCTTACTACTCTGCAAAATGCTGCCATTTGGCTGCAAACCTTTTTATACTCCCAACTCTTTTTGAATACACTTCCTCATATTTCTTAGTTTTTAGCATCTTATTACACCAGTTCTGTAGGAATCGTTTGAGTCCGCCAATGTTGCATTATCAAAGATCGAGCTACTGCAAAAGCAATAGCGATAAAATATTGTTGACATTTGGCTAGTTCATGTGATTTCTTAGATACTCCAAATAGAAGTAATCTTGGCTCTACCTCAATCCAAAAGTTTGAACCATGATTTATTGTCTTGTTTATCGTCAACCAGAAGGTTATTAATTTGTGGCAGTCTGTAAAAATATGGAGCCAATTTCCCTTCCCCTCATGATGGCAATGAAAACATGTGAAATTTATGGTAAAATTCTTTGAATCGCCTCAGGAGTGTAGTATACCATCCATCGAGAAAGGAAAGACATTCTTTTACAGTTAGCTGCCCTCAAAGATTTATGCCCTGATTCTGAGATTATTCTCCAATCTTCGTTTGAAATTGTGCATTGTGTTGTTTGAACATTTTTTCCCTAAAATCTGCAATTAATTCACAGGCTGAGTGATCTACTAACAATCTATACCAGTTACCCATACCAACTAGTTTACTCCTGATTGGAGCCCTCCATGTTGAGTGTTCTTGTATAATTTGCATTGATATATTAGTACTTAGGAAATGGGAGATCTGAAAAAAACTCAAACTCGTCCCAAGTTATATATCTACCTCTTGGTAGAAAATCACACATCTCTTTAAAACCTTCACAGATCCACTGGGCTATCAGAGGATCTGAGAGATTTAGGCCAAAATAGTCACACTCCTGTAGTTTTAAATAGATATAGCCTGGTGGTATTTGATATGTTTTACTTAAAATCTCTGCTCTCTTACTGTTTTATTTTCATTAATCTTGTAGCCCCCTATTTGAGTAAACTTATTCATTCTATCCAGAAATCTATGTACGTTATCAACCTCTGGTTTTAGATATAGAATAATATTGTCAGCAAAGAGCTTTGTTTTAGGCATGGCTGCTATAGGTGACAAAATTCCCCTCGAGCCAGCGGTTCGATAAAAAAAGCAAACAATATGGGGGAAAGGGGACAGCACTGTCTAGTGCCCCTTTTGATCCGGATTGTGCCCCTAACCTTTGAGTTGAGGACAATTCTGGCATGAGCACCCTGATATAACACTCTTATCTTCAACGTGAATTGAGAGGGGAAACCAAATTTGGTCAGGCTATATGACAAAGCTTCCCAGTTCACTAGATCAAAGGCTTTCTCTGCATCTAACATAACCATTATCGCAGGGATTGTTTTGACAGAAAAATACTCAACTGCCTGTATTAAAAAATTGGTATTGGATGCCATCAGTCTGTTAGCTACAAAGCCATTTTGATCTCTATGCATTCATTGTTGAGCAGCTGGTGTGATCCTAGTAGCCCAGACCTTTGTCAAGATTTTCTAATCTTCATTGAGCAGGCTTCACATATTGCATTATTTAAATTGGTTAGAAAAGGTACTAGCTCCTCGAAGAAGGTTTAGTAAAATTCTATAGAAAGCCATCTCCACCACATGCTTTTGCACTTGGCATTTTCTGTAGAGCTTCCTTTATTTCACAGTAATCTTCTGTGCTTTATCTTTTTGAAGGGATAATGGCATCCTTGGGAGCGCAATTAGCTTATAGTACTGCTCTATCTGTGATGGTAAAACTGAATAATTAACCTCATAAATTCTGGAGTAATGCAACATAAATACCCGGGCAATAGCCTCCTCCTGTGTAATGATTGAACTTGTCTCAGGATCCTGAATTTGAGGTATTGTCTGTTTTTCCTGCTTTATATGAGTAGTCCAAGCCAAGTATTTACCTATTTTTTGGCTTTCCTCATATACCTGTTGCTGATAGGCCCTCGAGCTAGCTACTTCCTCAAGGATAAAAAATCTTTTAAATTACCCTTGGTTCTAGTGACATTGTGCCTTGCCACGTCCTGTGAACCTGCTTTCATACAATCATCTATGGCCTGATCTATATCCATCTGAAGCCTTCTATTCGAGCTCTCGCTTCCGATTCTGAGATGCTTTAAAGGAGATGATATAACCCCTAGCTGTAGCTTTGAAAGCCTTCCATACATCAGCAAATATATAGTATACTGATTTAACTGAAAGAACTCCTGTATGAATTTTCTCATATCTGCAACCCAGTCCTGATTGCTTAGGAAGGATCTATCCAACTGCCATCTGAGTTTCTCCTTGCTAAATGCCTCTAACTCTATTGTCACCATGACTGCTAGGTGGCCAGAAAAAGCACTTGCCTATATATATGAAGCAGTATTCTTCAATGTACGGAAGACTAGAAAAAAATCAGTTTGTGAAGCTGTTTTATAGTGATGTGAAAAGCAAGTATATTGGGTGGCTGCAGCATGCTCTTCTTGCCAAGGATCTATAACCTGAAAATTGTGTTTTATTGTATTCATCATTCTCTTTGTTTTAGATTTTAGTTGTCTCTTCCCCCAGTTTGAAGTATCTATAGTAATATCTTGAATATAGTTAAAATCTCCTCCAGGAATAAAGGGGCCTGTGGCACTCTTTGCTATATTATAAAGTTGTACTAATGGCTCTACTTCATCAATGAGTGGCCCATAGTAAATTACCAGGTTAATTTGAGTTCCTTATACTAGTACCTTTAGCCAGAGACATCTCCCTTTGGGGTCTCTAATAACCTTTTTTTAAATCTGGTCAACTGTACTACTTAAATATATTGCCACCCCTCTTACTTCTAGCCAAGAAAATGCAAATAGAGCTACTGAATACTGTTTTGGAATTTATACATCAGGGCTATTGCTTTTTAGATGGGTTTCTTGAAACAAAAATGACTTTGGGGTTGAATGGTATCAGTCACTTTAACATTGCCCAGTATTTCTACCTATTTGATATTCCATTTGCCTTGCAAGAAATAACCTAACGTTTTACCATGACCTTTAATTAGCCTGTCATTGGACCTTTTCCAGCCTATCCTAGTGCCGGCTACCTCTTGTATATACGTGAATTTTCTCAACCGTTTACTCCCCCAACATGCGGCCCCCCACTCGAAACCTGCCCCACCCTCATACCTTAGCTCCCTCCCGAGTGATCCAGAACCGAGGCCCTCCCGTTTAGGGACTCTCAGAAACATTGCCCTCCCTTAATCCCACCAAGTGATCATGCCTTGACTCTACTATGCTGCTTCTCTGCCCCACCCCACTACCCCTATAGTGGTGCCTTGACATGGCACCGTTGATACCAAGACATCCAGGAGGCATTGTGGTCTTTCCAATTCCAGACGCTAGTAGACCATAAACATTTGACCTGCTGGTTTCCCTTCACCAGTACATTAAAATTCACAATTCTAGAACCACAGTACATATCCAAATTAACCAATGTCACCCCAAGAACCATTTTCCGTCCGCCCCCTCCCAAAACCACTAAGCCCCACCTCCTGGCCCCTCACGAACAGGTAGATACCTGTTAACTTATCCAGTTGATCCCCAAATGTAATGATTCTAAAACTCCCTCCCATCTGCGCTCCATAAGGAATTCAGGAGAGCTTTTGCCACCTCCACCGTATGGAATATATCCCTTGAATTTAATTTTCAGTTTTGATTGTTGGACAGAACCGCTGGTGCCCCTACTTTCTGAAAATCCAGAATCAGTTCTTTTAACTCTTTGCATCTCTGTGATACAAATGTGCACATGTCTGAGATGAAGGCCCTCATTATGACATTGGCGGCAAATCCCACTTACCGCCATGCTGACTGCTGTCAACTTACCGCCGCCGCAGTGGAAATCCATTCACCATATTATGACACACACACCAATCCATCAGTATACAGCCACAGCCACAAATCTGCCTCACCAAAGGTCAGTGAAAAACTGGCAGTATCCAAACCCACACCATTACGCCAACAGAACAACGACCATCACATTATGACGCACAAATCACCAAGGCGGACATTTAACGGCATAAACCGTTGGTGGTACATATCGCTGCGCTCAAAATGGACATACACATACAAAACAACACTACATTGGAAAATTCAAACAACACACACCTGACACCCATACACACACCACACCCACACCACTATAAAACACAAACCCAAAGTACCCACAACCCTGTACTATTCCAAACCTTTGACCGCAGAGAGACATCAAGACCACAGACACAACCAGGGCCACACACTATTCACACCTATAAACCACTCACACACTACACATCACACACCCCAGCACATTACCCAACACACCCTCACCTACACATCTCACACAACACCCATGGCACCAAAAAGACACTCCCGTTTCACAAAGGAGGAGCTCAGGGACATGGAGGAGGAAATTATCAAGGTAGAGCGACAGTTATTTGGAGCACAGGTGCAGCAGACATCGATAGCTAGGAAGATGGAGCTATGGCGGAGAATCGTGGACTGGGTCAATGCCATGGGATAGCATCCAAGAACTAGGGATGACATCAGGAAGAGGTGGAACGACCTATGGGGGAAGGTATGTTCCAATGCGGCAAGACACCAGCTCGCTGTACAGAGGACTGGCGGTGGACCCACACACCCCACCTTCACATCTCACTCATCCCAATGCCAAGCCCTGCATGCTCTACAAATGCATGGACACCACTCACAGCCCTGCATGGGCTCTCATCACTAAAGAATTCACACTATAGAGAACAAATCATCCCACCATACACCAATGTACAAAAGTGAAAGCTGCCAGGGCAAATACAACCAAAGAGTGGCAAGCCATGGATGCACAATATGTCAGACACAGAAACCATAACACATTATTTACATCTCCACAGGTACCCCAGCCAATGTCAATGGTGAGGAGATGCAAGCAATATCCAGTCCCTCAACAGAAGAGGCCCACAGTGATGACAGCAACTCTGGTCTTCAGGATCTAAATGACCTACCTAACCCATCAGGGACCTCTGGACAGGAGGTTACCCAGGCCCAGTCACACACCACCACAGAGCCTCCCTCATCAGGAAACACCACCACAGCATCCACTCAGTGTACCCACACCTCTGTCCCCAGGACACGTCAATCAGCAGTGTGTCCACCTCGACAGGGACCCCAGGCCACAACTCATACCCAATACAATCAGGGACCTGGGTTCAGTGGCAGTGGGCACACGGTTCAGGGGACAGAGGCACAGGCCAACAGGGAAACTGGGAGGAGTGCTGTGCGCCAAGGGAAGAACAGACCCATGGAACCGACTCTCCAGGCGGCACTTGCAGAGATCCTGGGAGACTATCAATATTACCAGGACATGATGGGCCAGATCCTGGACACTGTGTAGGAGAACAGGCAGCTGTAGAAGGGGCAGTACCAATGGATCAGCAAGGACTTGCAGGCCATCAACAACACCCTGATCTCCATATCAGGGGTGCTGGCAGACATGGCCAATATAATGAGGGAGGCAGTCACACAACAGCGGGCCCCTTCCACTAGCCAGACATCTGAACAGCCTTCCACCTCTGCTATTGCTATTGGCCAGGAGGACCGCCACAGGACTCACCGACCACCAGCACCACTCCCCCTGCAGAAGGAGAACCACCCCACAAACATTCCCTGCAATCTTGACAGAAGCCAAAGACACTTGTCAAGACCCCCGCCAGGAAACGAGACCCTCCTGATTGTCACTCTTGAGTCCCACTCAGTCACCCTGTCCACCTTGAACTGCCATTGCTCCCCTTCCTGTGTCCCTTTGGGCAATGCACCTGTGCTACAAACAGTCTGGAACAATACCCTGGACTTTCCTCCATCATCAACAAATCCTATTTCACTTGCCCCTCTATATTTTAACACTTCAATTAACACCCTTGGAAAAAAAGAAGTTTGGAGTATGTTGTGTATATCAATTATGTATTCATTGAAACAGGTACAAACATTGCAAATCAACTGTACAAAAAATGAGCATAGATTAATGACCTGTACCTGGCTCCAGTGATCACACCAGGAGTATATGTGAGGTCACCAACATCTGCAAAATGAATTGCCAGAGGGAACAGTAAGTGGGCATAGAGGTGGGAAATATCAGCATGCCAGTGCCACAGAAATTCAAACAAATGTCATTGAAATGTGAAGTAACACTGTCCTACCTGTGTGCCATTAAAAGTATTGTCTGATCACAGGTGTTCTGTTGTCCTCATCCTCATCTGCTGCCTCCACATCCACACTGTCCACAGGGTCCACTGCTGGCACACGGGCATCTCTAGCCTCCTCCTCCTGCAGGAATGGGGCATGGTGTCTGAGGGCCAGGTTATGCAACACGCAGCATGCCACAACTATCTGGCAGGCCTTCTTCTGTGAGTAGCACAGGGATCCACCTGTCAAATGGAGTTACTGGAACCTGGCCTTCAGGAGGCCAAAGGTCCTTTCAATTATCCTTCTGGTTTGTCCATGTGCCTCATTATAACATTCTTCTGCCCTTGTCCTGGCATTCCTCACAGGGGTCAGCAGCCATGATAGTTTGGGGTAACCAGAGTCACCAGAAATATTGAGGGACAACATTTAGCCAGACACTATCCCATATGGCCCACACCATACACAAACATCTACTGGGTGGGAACCAGGGCTCACCTATTAGCCACCTCCCTGTTCCTCTGTAGCTGGCTCATCGCATTTGGGATGCTGCTATTCCTCAAAGGCAGGACAAAGGCATCATGCACCGACCCAGGATACTTAGCATTGACGTGGGAGATAAACTGGTCCGCCAAGCACACCATCTGTACATTCATAGACTGTAAACTCTTCTGATTTCTGAACACCTGTTCATTCTGGCGGAGGGGGACAAATGCAATATGTGTTCTATCAATCGCCCCAATTATGTTGGGGATATGTCCCATTGCATAGAACTAGGCCTTCACTGTGGCCAAACCGTCAACCTGGGGTGAAACAATGTAGCTGCACATGTGTTTCATCAGGGCAGAACATTGGCTGTGACATTCTTGTTGCCAAGCCCACTGTCACTTGGAAAGAACCAGTTGTCAGGAAATGGAGCACTGATAGAACTTGCACAAGAGGGGGGATCCCATTGGGGTGACGGATAGCAGATATCAGGTCAGGCTCCAAATGGGCACACAGCTCTGTGATTGTGGCCCTGTCAAGTCTATAGGTGAGGATAATGTGCCTGTCGTCCTGTGTTGCCAAGTCCACCAGGAGTCTGTACACAGAGGTATGTCTCCATCTCCCATTCATCCGCAGTGGTAGGAATCTAAGGCACAAAACAGTAAGGAGCTAGTCACAAACTGAAAAATGGAACTACAATAGAAATTTTCATAATGTTAACCTGTAATGGGTCAGTTTGATTTGTCCTGTTGTCCTAATCTCAGCAGCGATGCAGTAATTTTCCAGGGCCTGCCCCCCCTGAAATGGTATCATCCTGTCCTGTGTGGAGGGACAGGTAAAAGTGAGGTAATTCTGCTGAAGTTGTGCGCCATTGCGGGAGGTAGTCAGGAACCGCTGTGCAAATCCTCATTGGTTATAATGGGGCCCTATGGGTCACAGTGGCCAATGGTGATCTACGCCTGCGGTGACGGTATGCAACGCCGCTGACGTGACCGTGATTTTCTATCTGATTCCTCACTTGCTACCTGACCTTCCACGGGAGAGGACCTACACCTCATGTGGTGCTGTGACCAGTGTCTGGAACCTACCATGGCCCGAGTGACCGGGGAAAGGGCCCCAGCATTCACTTCAGAAGAGTTGGAGAGACCGGTGGATGGGGTTCTACCCCAGTATGGGCCGCTGTATGGGCCTCTAGACAAACAGGTGAGTACACTGTGGGCACGATGCATGAGGCATAAATGCATGGAGTGGTGTGTGTGAAGGCCTTGTGTAAGGGGGTAGGTGGATGTCCTCTGGGCGCGTATAGGTTATATGCTAGGCAATGTGTGTGCCAATGGTGATGGAAACGGGTATGGCGGGCCGTATGTTTAAATGGTAGGACTGTTTGTCTAAATCTATTTTCCTGTGTGTATTGCCTCTGCAGGTCAACACCCATCAAAAGAAGGGTATATGGTGTATCCTCACCAAGGAGGTGGAGACCCTGGGGACTATGGCAGGTGGAGGACCCACTGTCGGAAATGGTGGGAGGACCTAAGACGCTGGGCACAGGAGATGGCAGAGACCCAGCTTGGGATGGCCTCCCAACGAGGAAGGGGTGCCCGTCGCACCCTGACCCCCCTGATGTCCAGCATACTGGCAGTGGCCTATCCAGAGCTGGATGGGCGCTTGAGGGCATCACAGCGGCCACAAGAGGGTAAGTACAGTGCCCATCATTACAACTTACGCATGGTAGGGTGGTATCCGAGTGGGGGATGTGTGTCAGTGGGTGCCCCTAGGCCAGACCAGACATTGCAGCGTAGGTCCCCTGGTGGCTAGGATCAGAAGGGAAAACCTTGATACCTAGCTCGTAGGCATCCACTACTGGTCAGGGCTGCGTAGACCCAGGTGTGCTGCATTTGGCGGTGTGTGCCCCTCCCCATGCCTTGGCTGCTAACTATTTCTCTGGTAGTGCTATGGCATATTGCGTATACCTGTTCCCTGTGTGTGAGGGTGCTGTGTACGCCAACAATGGTATTGGTGCAGCCGCTGATCAAGTGTATCCTTTGTCTCTTCCCCCCCTTTTTGTTTTGTCATCCTGTCCTTGTGTGCATTAGCACCATCTGGCAGAGGAGCAGAGGCATGGGCAAAGGAGGGAGCTGCATCCCACAGGACCCAGGAAGCAGAGTCCACCGATGGTGAGGGCACCAGTGGGATGTAGGGAGAGGGGAGCACCATGGCGGAGACTGGAGGGGACAGTTCTGACATAGATACCTCCTCCAATGGAAGCTCCCAGGTGGTGGTGGACACTTCTGTGACCACCCCAGCTACAGGTACATCTGCCACCCCCCATACCAGCACCACCCTCCCAGCAGCCCCTCATCAAGTTTTCCGTGCCTGCTCACCCAGGAGGGTGGGCATCTCCTTCGCCCCAGGCACCCCAGGCCCTGCCCCAGTGAGCCCTGCTGCCCTGAGTGAGGAGGCTAGTGACCTTCTGAGATCCTTCTCTGTAGGGCAGTCAACCATTGTGAATGCCATCCAGGGGCTGGCAGCCCAGATGCAATAGTCCAATGCATTCTTGGAGGGCATTCACACTGGATTGGCGGCCCAACAGAGATCGATTCAGGCTCTGGCTCCTTTCTGTTAGCAGCCATTGCCCCTGATTCTACTCCCCCCTCCAACTTCCACTGCCCAGTCCCATTTTCCTCAACCCCATCACATTCCAAGCACACAGGCAGACGAGCATGCACAGAAGACAACACCAAAGAGTGTCACAGGCAAACACAAGCACCACACTTCATCCCACAGGCACTCACACAAACACCATCCAGTTGCAGACACACCAACATCCACTATTTCCACTGTCTCCCCCTATCTCCTCCTCCTCCACCACCTCCCACCAAGTTCCCTCCACACTTACACCTGAATGTACTACATCATCATCCACTACCAGCATCACCACACCAAGCAGAACACACACCTCACTTGCAGACACCTCAACAACAGCCATGCACACGTCCCCTGTGTCCTCTCCCACTTTGTCTGTCCCCCCTAAAGTACACAGATGCAAGAACTCAGACATCCAACGGTCCTCCACCTCACAGCAACATACAGCCCATGCACCTGCACCCAAAAGTAGCAGACAGACACCTCCAACAACCACTCCCTCTTCCTTCACTCCCATTCCTCCTCCCTCTCCTCACCCCAATGTCCCTTAAAAAACTATTCCTATCCACCATTGACCTCTTCCCTCCCCCTCCCCCCATCCTGCACATATGGGCAGGGAAGGAAGAACCCAGCCACGCACCTCAGTCACACAGTCCACGGGCCCAGTCGTCACCACACCCACTTGTGGTGAAAAAGGATCCAGGCCATATGTCCTGAAGGTGAAGGAGCCTGCCCCAGCTCCTAGGAAGACCAAGGAGCCTTCACCAGCAGGCAAGAAGGGAAAGGAGCCTGCCCCAGCTGCCAGGAAGGGGAAACGCCCTGAACGACGACTCCCTAACAACGAACTCATGGACAATGAAAGCGGAACAATGCTTTCATTAACCACGACTTCGTTGTTTTGTGCCTTAACCACGGATGTGCTGAACCACGCACATGCGTGGTTAAGGCACAGAACAAGGGAGTCAGCTGAGGAGGACAACGCGATGAGTCAGGTAAGTGGGGCTGTTTTAGGGGCTGGCGGGTCAGGGTATTTTTATTTTTAGGGGCGAGGTGAGGGGTTGGGGTTTTAGTTTTGGGGGTCAGGGTATTTTTAGTTTTTGGGGCGGGGGTTGAGGTTTTAGTTTCAGGGGCGGGGTGGGAGGTCAGGGTATTTTTAGTTTTAGGGGCGGGGTGGGGGGTTGGGGTTTTAGTTTTAGGGGAGGGGGCGTTGGGCGGTTTAGGTTTAGGGGCGGGGGAGGGAGCGGAGGGATATTTTTTTTTTAGGGGCAGGGGTGGGGGATCGGGGTTTTAGTTTTAGGGGCAGGGTGGGGGGTCGGGGTATTTTTAGCTTTAGTGGTGGGGTAGGGGGTAGGAGGATGGGGTTTTAGTTTTAGGTGCGAGGTGGGGGGGTTGGGGTTTTAGCTTTAGGGGAGGGGGCGTCGGGGTGGTTTAGGTTTAGGGGCAGGGAGGGAGGGAAGGGGTATTTTTAGTTTCAGGGGCAAGGGTGGGGGGTCGGGGTATTTTTTGTTTTAGGGGTGGAGAGTCGGGTGGTTTAGGTTTGGGGAGGGGTATTTTTAGTTTTAGGGGTGGGGTGGGGGGTCGGGTATTTTTTGTATTTGGGGGTGGGGTCGGGGTGGTTTAGGTTTTTAGGGGTGGAGGATTGGGGTGGTTTAGGTTTTATGGGTGGAGTGGTTTTAGATTTTAGGGGTGGGGTGATGGGTTGCTGTAATTTTAGGGGTGGGGGTTGGGGTGGTTTTAGGTTTATGGGGTGGGTTGGGGGGTAGGGTAGATTTAGGGGCGGGGTTGTTTCAGGTTTTAGTAGTGGGGGTTGGGGTTGTTTAGGTTTTAGGGATGGGGTGGGGGTTGGGGTTGGGGTTGTATTAGGGGTGGGGGTTGGGGTGGTTTTAGGTTTTAGGGGTGGGTTGGGGGGTCGGGTCATTTTAGGGACGGGGTGGGGGGTTGGGGGTTTAGGTTTTTATAGGTGGGGTGGGGGGCTCGTGTAGATTTAGGGGCGGGTGGTTTTAGGTTTAAGGGGTGGGCGTTGGTGTACTTTAGGTTTCAGGGATGAAGTGGGGGTTGGGGTTGTTTTAGGGGCACGGTGGGGGGCATGGAAATTTTAGGGACGAGGTGGGGTAGTTTTAGGGGCAAGGGTGGGTGGTTGGCGTGCTTTTAGGGGAGGGCGTGAGGGGGTTGTGGTAATTTTTAGGGGTGGGGTGGGGGTACAGGGGGGACGCATGCTGGAACCATGCATGCCTATCACTAATGCCTTTACCTGGAATGCCTTTACCATGAAAAATCGTTGTTAAGGCATTCGTGGTAAAGGCATTAGTGGTAACAACACGGTCATTGTACTGACCTTGTTGTTCAGACATGCGTTTTTCCAGCATGTGTTGTTCCGACATACATTCGCCAGGAAGACCAAAGAGCCTGCACCAGCAGGCAGGAAGATCAAGGGACATGGGGCAGGAACTGTGACGGAGTCCCCACCACCAACCATGGTTGTGCAGCCGTCCGAGGGTGCAGGGGATGGGCAGGAGCCTCCCCCCACCAGAAGCACCACAACCACAGTGCAGCCATCCCAGGTTGTAGGGGAAGGGCAGGAGCCGCCACCCACCAGCAGCAACACTACCATCACCACTGTGCAGCCATCCGATGTTGCAGGGGATGGGCAGGAGCCGCCACCCACCAGAAGCACCACCTCCACCATGCAGCCGTCCGAGGTTGCAGGGGATGGGCAGGAGCCTCCCACCACCACCAGCACCACCTCCACTGTGCAGCCATCACTGCCAGTGGACGGTATGTAATCTAACCTTCATGGACTGCTGTGCGGCCTGCCCCCTCCAAAGCCAGTGGGTCTGACACCCACCTGAGAGACTGTGGCCTTGCACTCCCCAGGATCAAGCACAGGGCATGTTGCTCCCTCCACAACCACTGGGTAAGACACACACCTGAGAGACTGTGGCCTTGCACTCCCCAGGATGAAGCACAGGGAATGTTGCCCCCTCCACAACCAGTAGGTAAGACACCCACCTGAGAGAATGTGGCCTATCAAACTTCCCAGGATCAATCACAGGGCATGTTGCCCCCTCCAGAACCTGTGGGTGAGACACCCACATGCTCATCACTCCCCAGGATCAATCACAGGCATGTTGGCCCCTCTGGAACCAGTGGGTGAAACAACTACCTGGGAGACTGTGGCCCATCATTCCCCAGGATCACGCCCAGGGCATGTTGCCCCCTCCAGAACCAGGCAGTAAGACACCTACATTCCCATCACTCCCCAAGATCAAGCACAGGGCATGATGCCCCCTCCAGAACCAGTGGGGAAGTCACCCACCTGAGAGACTGCGGCCTTGCACTCCCCAGGATCAAGCACAAGGCATGTTTGCCCCTCCAGAACCATTGGGGAAGACACACATTTGAGAGACTGTGGCCTTGCACTCCCCAGGATCAAGCACATGGCATGTTACCCCCTCCAGAACCAGTGGGGAAGTCACCCACCTGAGAGACTGTGGCCGTGCACTCCCCAAGATCAAACAGAGGGCATGATGCCCACTCCAGAACCAGTGGGGAAGTCACCCAGCTGAGAGACTGTGGCCTTGCAGTCCCCAGGATCAAGCACAGGGCATGTTGCCCCTTCCAGACCCATTGGGGAAGACACCCACTTGAGAGACTGTGGCCTTGCACTCCCCAGGATCAAGCACAGGGCATGTTGCCCCCTCCAGAACCATTGGGGAAGACACCCACCTGAGGGACTGTGGCCTTGCACTCCCCAGGATCAAGCACAGGGCATGTTGCTCCCTCCAGAACCATTGGGGAGACACCCAATTGAGAGACTGTGGCCTTGCACTCCCCAGGGTCAAGCACAGGGCATGTTGCCCCCTCCAGTACCAGTGGTCTTGTAACATCTCCCAGCTGAGGTCCTTCCCTGTACCCCTCAGGTACCTGTCTATTTACCAACTGATGCCCCTACGGTGTTCTCTCTGTGTTGAAGCAGGTAACATGTGTGGCCGTGGACGTTGGCCATGTGGCCTATGAACATTGTGGACTGGGCTGTGTCCCTTTTTCTGTATACATGTATATATCTATTATCTTGCCTAACTTATTTTTCATACTGTTTTGATCTCATTACATTCACTTTTGCAAAATCGTTTTGTCTTTGCATTATTCAGCCGAGATACGGGGTAAAAAAAAATTTATAATGCATCTGCTTGTGTGTATGGTGTGTGTGTTGTGAGTGTATGTGTCTTGTTTTCCTGCCCCCTCCCTTGTGTGCTATGTGGCTGTACTTGCCTTCATCGTCTTCACCGGCGTTGGTGTTCGTGGTGGAGCAGAACGTGGAAGATCATCGGGAAGACATGCAGTTCTGGTTTCATGGTGGTATGGTCCTTCCCTGTGTTGCCAATGGTGAGTCCTTTCCCTTCTGAACTCTGTTTCTGCCAGGCTTTTGATGTTGTTGGTACTGCCCAGCAAAAGGTGGTGGTTTGCAGGTTCATAATATGGTGGGTGGAACATTGACTTCCGCCTGGCTGTTGCTTCCTCCCTGGAAGTCGGTGTGGTACATTGACTGTCTTTCAGAGATCTTTCTGCCCTGGCCATAATTTGGTGGTAGTTACCACCAGCCTGTTGGCAGTATTACTTCCACTTTATCACCGACCACCAGGGTCGTAATGAGGGCATAAATGAGTAATCCCAGGGAGTGGAACAGGTCCTTGCTTTAATGGCCAGTGAAAGGATTCTTTCTTTGATATGAAAGTCTCCCAAGTTGACCACTATCATTTGTGGATATTTTGCGATGGGTGGGTGGACTGTTGGAACTCGATGGGCACATGTGATGGAAAGATCTATCTTGCTGTCAGCTGGCTTCGTTAGAACATATTGTTTTATCAGATCTGAGATTAATTTAATAACTGTCTAACTATTCTCCTGCCCTCCTAGTATCTCTGTGAACCTTAAATTAGAGGGTCAAGATCGATTCTCAGCATACTCCATCCGGATCTGCAAATTGGCCAATTCAGCCCGGTATTTGGCAATTGATGATTCCATGTGCGATCCACCATCTTCTAATTTTGACACCTGTTGTTCGACTTCTTTGACACGAGTATTCAATTGCTGCATGTGGTTGTTCATGAGACAGAGCTGCGCTTCCGCCTTTCGATTTGCTTCTTCCTGTGATCATTTTAGAGCTTTAAATTCACTAAGAATCTGAAGAAGCAGGCAGTCTATAGATGAAGAGCCTTCTCCCACTTGTGTGCCTCCCTTCTGGATGTGGAGAGCCAACCCGGAGTGCACAAGACCTGAACAAAGTAAAAAGCCCATATTTCCCGGTATTTTACCAAATTCCTGATGCTCTTATTTGGCCCCCTGTTTCGATTGAGCCCGAGGGGGGTGTAGAATCTGTTGACTCAGCAGAAATATTAGGGTCTGAGTTTTCAGTAGATTATAGGGCAATGGAGATTTCAGAATAGGTACTGAGTTACATCTGGCCTACCCTCCACCTGTTAAGTCCTCCACTGGAAGTGGTACTTTAGGGGGTTCTTTAAGCTCCTTAGATCCAGCCAAGGTAAATAGCGGCTACGTCTATAGTTGCCCATTCCTATTGTGCTGGGTACTTGCAAGTCTGTGCTTCATCTGTTCAGGAAGGCATGAGTCCTGTGGTAGGCTAAAGTTATCACTCAGGATCTGTAAGTTGCCCCTTGTCTGGCTACAAATACCCGCTTATTGTACTCAGGTTCCATGCTTTAGAATTTGCTTGAGAAGTGAAGGAAGAAGGTGGTGTTTGAGATGGGGTTGTACCACTGAAAAGGTTGTGCCCGGGATAGAAGTTTTATCCAGTGAAGAGGGATGTTTACCTTTCGAATTTTGTGCCATCTTAATATTACTACCATCCAAGCGTGCCTTAAGCTGCAATTCACAAGCAATTCTTTTCATTGTGTTGGGTATATTTCACCACAAAGTATACCTGCCCCCCTATATGCTTATTTGCACCCTTTGAGATGCCAAAAACTGCACTCACGCTTACGTGGGCCGCTTCCATAGCAAACCAAGTTGGTACTGACCCTGAGAGAGGACCTAATGCCAATCTCTCTCGTGGGGGTGCTTAATTTTGGTGCTTTTCACGATGCTTCATCCCGCTCCACTTACTGCTGTACAATTTTTGATTGCCACAGTTCACTCACACCTACCTGGTCTCTGTCATCGAAGTTTCCGCTGCTTTTCAGGATTTCCTATTGTGATTCCAAATTAAAGATGGCTTATGATTCTGAGGCTGATGGGGGCAAGAGGTTCACGGGCTCCTCTAGGTGCCAAAAAAGTCTTGTGGGATCCTTTGTGCTTTACTGCCTGGCATCGCGCCTGTGCTTCAGCAGAAGACGTTCCCTTCGGACTCACAGGAACTAAAAACAGGAGCCAAACAGCCAGGCGATTCCCATAAAGTGTCCTCTAATGACTCTCTTCTCTTCCGATGCCTCTTACGCCACAATGTTAACCTCAGAGCATGACAGGAGCTCCAGATCTGGCCGTCCGCAGAACTCCCCAACCACACACATTCCACGTCATCAGGACAGCGTTTTTCCAGGCTTGGGATTTTTCTCTAGGGTGTGTGTTATGTGATGGACATTTGTGTGTTCAAGAGCTTTTGTTGTTTTGGTATTGTTTGTTGTTTGTGTTGAGATGTGTTTGTTTGTGTGTTGTGTGGTTTTGTGTGCTTTGACTGTGTGTGTGTTATGTGCATGAAATGTTAGATACGATATTCTCTGTAAGTCAATCGGTAAGTAGTGTGATTGTGCATTTGTATGTAGTGCTTGCCTGTAGGTGTTACATTGTGACATGTGTGATTTGCCCCTCGGTAGTGTCCCCTGTGGGTCCCTGACAAGAGATTGGATATGGTGCAGTTGTGTTGTGGTTGTGACGTGCTGTGGTGTTGTGTGGTACTATGTGGTATAGTATGAGTGGGAGCCTGACCAGTGCTTCCGTGCATACCTGTGTGTGTTTGGGTATGTGTGGTGGCAGTAGAGTGTTTGTTGTGTATATGCTAGTGTGTATGTTGTTGTATATGAGTGTGCGTGTTAGTGTGTTGTTACGTGTGAGTGTCACTCTCGCACCCCCTTCCCGAATGTATTTTATGTGAGTGTACAAAAATGTACTATCTACAACAGTAACAGGCATGTGGGTGTACTTACGGTTGCTGTCAACGTCATTAAAGATTCCAAAGTCGTTGGGTGAGCAGGAGTAGAGCGAAGATGTCTAGTCCAGGTTCCATAGTGGCTCCGGACGAGTATGGCTTCCTGAAGGTATGTGTCTCATTTTATGCAGTTAGTTTCCATCTGGGTTTCCATGGTGGTGCAGAAACCTTGGTGGTGCGCAACCTCCGGCGGAAACATGGGCTCTGCCGGCCTGCAGATGGCTACTGCTGTCTATGGCGGCCAGACTGCAGTGGTGGTGCCGGCAGTGCTTTAGCTGTATTTTGTTGGGAATTCCACAGTGGTCATAATTTGGCAGTCTTCTCTGCCAGCCTGTTGGGGGTACGACCACCACCGCCAACATGGCTTTCCTGAGACCGGCAACATCGCAGTGAGGCCCATTGACTTAAGTCAGCCTGTCAGTGCCATGTTAATTGAAAAATAATGCATTAACAGTGAAAGGCCTGTTTCTTATTATTTAATAGGTTGTGCAATTTTTTTTTCTTATACTGCAAATGTTGCCAATTTGGAAGCCTACCCTTAGCTAGTGAATAGGCACTTGTTTTGTATTAGACAACTGATAATAAGATTCTCAAAGGGAGGAGGAGATGTGACAGAAAGAATAAGTCATGATAAAGTAGGCTGGACCGTTAGAAAACAATGTTATTATAATGTTATTATAATCAAGGACTAATGTCTAAACGTCTATTATGGTCTGGTGGGAAGATGAGGAGTGAACCAGTTTGCAGGTGTGTACTGAAATCCTGTTGATCATTATGAAAAAACATGTGTTTTATTGTGTGTGTTTATATTAGTGAGTGTTCTTAGAGTAGGACCAGGGCAGGATTCCTTTCCCTGACAACCTGGCCAGAAACTAATTTATTTGTTTTTTTTGCTTTTATACATGAGAGATTTTAGCCCATTTCTTTATGTCTGATGATTTTGAGCTGAGAATACATTCCAGCTTTTTATGCAAAAGTGTTATGCTTATTCTTTAATTTCTCTCATGAGAACATTTTACGGGTAACTGAACTGACATCTTTTCTCACAATTCTAATATAGAGTAGGGAATTTTCCTTTAAGAAGCACACTCTTTTTGTTATTACTATATTTACAGAGATTTTAACAAATATTCTGTTGTATTTTACAATCAAATATCAATGGATTGGTTATATTAACTTCTAATGCTGAGACTTAAAGAATAATATAAACTTAATAAAAGTTTGAAAACTGAAAGTCTTGAAAGTAAAACCCTTTAAATCACACTAAGGGTCCCATTATGAATTTGACCATCCTACGTGCCCCGTCGTATTACAATGTTTTCACTGGGCTGAATGGTGGAAAAATCGTATTATGACGATTCAACCTGTCAGCCCAGTGGAAACAGTGCCACTGCACTGACCTTGGCTCCCTTAAGGGAGCCTAGGCCAATGCTGTCACACAACAGCACCCTTGGAATGCGCACTGTCCCCCTGTGGCCCCCAGCACTAGCGTTCTGCAAGCCTTTCCATTGCACTTGAACCGCCATAGAAAGGCTGGTGGAAAGTGGACTCCTGATCAGCATGGCGGTGCAGCCATGACCACCACCCCGTCTGACCACAACTCCGACCGCCACCACTCCATCAGGATCCATGATCCTGGTGGTGGCGGCAGTCCCCTGGCAGTCTGACCACCAAGGTTATAATTTGGCAGTCGTACTGCCAGGAGTGTGGCGCTCTGACACCCACCACAAGTTTGGCAGTCCTAAGAGTCCTAAGGCCCTAATTATCTTTATTGACTAGACAGACGTCTTATTAATTGATATTATGTTCTTACGATGATGATTACGTCTTCTTTTTTCTCTGTCAACAATCAATAGTTTGTTTACTGATTATACCAACAAATTGAGGTATAGAAAACCCTGCGCCCAGAGTATTTTCACCAATTTTTTAGCCAACAATCAAAGGCTTTAGCTAGGGCAATATTTCATAAGACGTATTACTAGAATTTTGGCACTTGATTGTCAAGAGCTTCGAAAATATGACAGAGGGCAGCCTGTGCCAATAAATCAACAAATGATGCGAAGAGGAACACAAGGCATACTAGAAACAAACCTGACTTCTGCATTTGCAGCACTTTCAGCTTTTTGATCAAGTATTGGGTAAGTAGAGATACAACACATTAGTATGATACAATCTGGATATAACAGTAACCACTACCAATATTGTTTCTTCTGCTTCAAATGATAAAGAGAGATTTTTCCACAAAATGTGTTGCTGGTAGTAGCAGGTGGACACACTCATAGAAATCTGTTTCATAGGAGTAGGTGATTTATCAATCTTGACTTCTAGGGTCTTCACTACAGAGGATGACTCAGGACATGGACATTATTGGGATGACCAATATATTGAAAGTCATAAGTTTGAATTTCCACTTACCAGTAGGATCCCTGCCTTTCCCGCCTTCCACTTTAAGCCGCTGGTTGCCATCAACTCTCAGATAACTGTCCCAACCCATAGGCCTCATGTGTGAATAAGGTCTAAGATAGTCTCAATAGAATCTGGGAATCATCCTCCTGCATATGCATTTTAAGGTCAATGGCTGCCAGTACTGCATCCAGTGGAGCCATGTATATATTAAAAGACGTACTGAGAGAGAGGAGCCCTGTGGTATTCCATATTTAACTAAAGTTGCTGGTGCATGGCTAATGTTCTTGTTTTTTTCTGCATGCAGACAGAAATTGGCAAAACCAGGTCAAAGCAGTCTGCCAAGCCTGTCACGGCCATTCAATGATTATCAAATGCAAACAACAGCTCCTGGAGGACAATGCATTACTCAAGCCCAGATCACTGCCTATGCATAGATCATCTACCACTGCTAGAAGTACTACTTCAGTATTATGTGTGGAATGAAATCCAGCTAGCATATCAGGAAAAAAGACAAATGACTAAAGATGATTAAAGAGCAGTTCCACTGCCTGAAGTATACATTATGGCCCTCATTACAACCCTTGCGGTTGGTGGTAAAGCGGTGGTAAAACCGCCAACAGGCCGGCGGTAAAAAAAATGGAATTATGACCATGGCGAAAACGGCCAACATAGACAGCCACTTTAACACTTCGACCGCCACGGCGGTACAAACAAACAGCATGGCGGTCACCGCCAACAGACAGGTGGAAGACAATGTACCACCCACACTATTATGACAAGCCGATCTGCCACCTTTTCCGGGCTGATTCAACGCGAACAAAAACACGGCGGAAACAGGACTTGGAAGGGAAAACACTCACCTCTAGACACCCCATGAGGAACCAGGACACCATGGAGCCTGAACTCGAAATACTCCCTGAGATTGTCTTCCTGCTCCTCTACCAGGAGCACGACCGACGGCGGCGGCGACCACAGTGAGTACAGCACCTACGAGACAGGGGAGGGGGAGGGAAAAGAGAGTGACACACACATGCAACACGCAACACCCCCACCCCCACCCTCACCTACAACAACACACACACCAATACATGCTGAAACATTACATTTGGACCCCCCCAACTCCCCTTGGAAGAACACAAGGACAAAAGGAAATGATTGTAATCATTGTAATCAATAAACATCCATTAGTCAAAAATCTATATACACTATAAACAAATATGTACACCAAGAATTCAAGTCCAGGTACTGCGCCTATATAGTCCGTGGACCACTGGGCCCAAAATGCATGGGCGAGGCCCACACAAGATACCAGATTGAAACGGAGAGAACGGTGCAGGGGCATCAGATAGAAATAACACAGGCACCTCAGAGGGAAGGGAACGGGGGCACCTCAGCCGAATGAGTGCACGACGCCAGCTCCACGAGGGGGCTCCATGCCCATTGATGTATCCTGGGGAGTGCAAAGCCACAGTCTCTCAAGTCTCTCCAATGGGTGGGTTGCCCACTGCTTTATCTTGGGGAGTGCAAAGCCAGAGTCTCTCAAGTCTCTCAAGTGGGTGGGTTGCCCACTGCTTTATCCTGGGGAGCGCAAAGCCACAGTCTCTCAAGTCTCTCAAGTGGGTGAGTTGCCCACTGCATTATCCCGGAGAGTGCAAAGCCACGGTCTCTCAAGTCTCTCCATTGGGTGGGTTGCCCACTGCTTTATCCCGGGGAGTGCAAAGCCACGGTCTCTCAAGTCTCTCCATTGGGTGGGTTGCCCACTGCTTTATCCCGGGGAGTGCAAAGCCACGGTCTCTCAAGTCTCTCCAGTGGGTGGGTTGCCCACTCCTTTATCCCGGGAAGTGCAAAGCCACGGTCTCTCAAGTCTCTCAAGTGGGTGGGTTGCCTACTGCATTATCCTGGGGAGTGCAAAGCCACGGTCTCTCAAGTCTCTCAAGTGGGTGGGTTGCCCACTGCTTTATCCTGGGGAGTGCAAAGCCACGGTCTCTCAAGTCTCTCCAGTGGATGGGTTGCCCACTGCTTTATCCTGGGGAGTGCAAAGCCACAGTCTCTCAAGTCTCTCAAGTAGGTGGGTTGCCCACTGCTTTATCCTGGGGAGTGCAAAGCCACAGTCTCTCAAGTCTCTCAAGTGGGTGGGTTGCCCACTGCCTTATCCTGGGGAGTGCAAAGTCACAGTCTCTCAAGTGGATAACAGTCTCCACTGGTTCTGGATGGGGCTTTGTGCCCAGAGTGCTTCATCCTGCCAAGGACTGAGGTAGTGGATGCCTTTCTTCACTGGTTCTGGAGGGGGCTTTGTGCCCAGAGTGCTTCATCCTGGCAAGGACTGAGGTAGATGATGCCTTTCTCCACTGGTTCTGGAGGGGGCTTTGTGCCCAGGGTGCTTCATCCTGCCAAGGACTGAGGTAGTGGATGTGATACTCCACTGACGGTGGGGCAACATGGAAGCTGCCCAGGTCCCTGGAACTGACCACCAGCCACGTGCGGATGACCACTGGGGATGGCAGCCATGTCTGCGGTGGTGCCACTGGCTCAGGTTGTCACGGGGCCGCTGGCTGGGCTGGCGGCGGTGTCATTAGCGGCGGTGCGTGCGGCGGTCATTGTGTCGGCGGTGCTTGCGATGGGCATTGTGGCGGCGGTGCTTGTGATGATCATTGTGGAGGCGGTGCTGGTGGTGGCCTCACTGACTGTGGTGCTGTTGGCTGGCTCACTGACTGCCATGCTGGTGGCTGGCTCACTGACCGCGGTGCTGGCGGCGGTGTCTGTAATGGCGATGCTGGAAGCTGGCTCACTGACCGCGGTTCTGGCGGCAGTGTCTGTAATGGCGGTGCTGGCGGCAGTGTCAGTAGCAGCGGTACTGGTGGCGGGCTCACTGACTGGGGTGCTGCTGAAGGGCTCTGTATCTGGGCTGGTAGCGGCGGTGTCCTTGGCGGCGGTGCATGTGCCGGTGGCGGTCTTGTCCGCCGTGCAGGTTGGCGGAGACGTTGACTTGCCTTTCTGCTTCAGGCCCTTCCCCACCTTGGATGCTGGCGCAGCTGTCTTGCCACTCCCCACACTTGTCTTGGCTGAGCCCTTGGTGGCAGGTGTTTTTGCCTTCTCCCTCTGGGATGTGGGCAACTTCTTCTGTTTTAGAGGTGGGGAAATGTCCTTGGCCTCGTTCCTTGGGACACTGGCAGCCCTGTTGCTTGGCGCACACCAAAAACCAGGTATTGCTGGCACCACTGTGCCTGGTGATGTGGTGGCTGAGGTGCTGGGTTGGGACCTGGAAAGGCGGGCCCTAGTGGACGGACGGGGGCAGGTGTAGGGAAGAGGTCAACATTTAAGAGGAAACGTTTTTTTGACACACTGGGACAGGTAGATGGAGGGGGTTTGGGAGTGGAGGAAGAGGTAGTGGTTGTAGGAGGTGTTCGTTTGTTGAATTTGGGTGAAGGTGCATGGGCTGGAGGCTGTCGTGAGGTGGATGGCTGTTGGGTGGGTGTGTGACTGCGTTTGTGTAGTTTGGGAAGAGGGCTCACAGACACACTGGGAGAGGACACAGGGGATGTGTGAATGGTGGTGAGTGCACGTGAGCGGTGTGTGGTGATGGGCGTGCTGGTGATGGAGGTAGTGGCTGAAGATGTAGTGTATGCAGGTGTGAGTGGAGACGTGACAGGGAGGGAGGAGGGAGACGTGGAGGAGGGGGACACAGTGGAGGCAGTGGATGTTGGTATGTGTGCATGGGTATGATGCTTGTGTGAGTGCTTGTGGGATGTCTGGTGCCTATGTTTGCCAGAGCCACCCTTGTGTGTTGAGGTGTGTGCATGCTGGTCTGATGGTGTGCTTGAGATAGGCTGAGGTACTGGGGATTGGTTCTGGGTGGAGGAAGTTGGAGGGGGGAGGGCTGGACACAGGGACCATGGCTGCCATCAGTGCAGAGGCCAGAGCCTGAAATGCTCGCTGTTGGGCTGCCTGGCCAGAATGAATGCCCTCCAGGTATGCATGTGTCTGTTGCAACTGCCTCTCTACACCCTGGATGGTATTCAGAATGGTAGACTGACCAACAGTGAGGGATCTCAGGAGGTCAATAGCCTCCTCACTGAGGGCAGCAGGGCTGACTGGGGCAGGGCCTGGGGTGCCTGGGGCGAAGAAGAGGCCCACCCTCCTGGGCGAGTGGCCACGGGACACACGCTGAGGGGCTGCTGGGAGGGCAGTGCTGGTAGGGGGGTGTCGGCTGTACCTGTAGATGCAGTTGGCACAGAGGGGCCCGCCACCGCAAGGGAGCTCCCATCTGATGAAGAGTCGGTGTCACTGGTCTCAGCTCCTGTCCCCACCGTGGAGCTCCCCTCGCCCTCCGTCCCACTGGGGAATTCAGACTCCGTTGTCTGGCCCTCCAGGGCCATTTGGGATGCAGCTGCCTCCTGCTCCGGTGGCACAGCTCCTCCACCTGATGATGCTAATGCACACAAGAACAGGGAGACCACAAAAAGTGGGGGGGGAAGAAAGAAGAAAGATATGTTCAGTGCATACAATACCGCTACCGTCGGCAGACACTACAGACACAGTGGCCCTCTGCACTACGCCATGCACTTGGAGTTCCCTAATTAATCACAGGGACATGGGGTACATGGCCCATGCCTGATTGCTGCACACATGGAAGTCACAGGAGCCTGACTAGGTGTAGATGGCTCTTACCAAAGGTGGGGATGGGGTGCCACTTAGCCTGCCTCACAAAGGGTCCTTGCCTACAAAGCTCGCCCTAGCCTAGGGGAACCCACTGGCCACCTCTCCCACCCAGACACCTCCAATGCACTCAGAGTCAGCTGAATGTGAGTGTACTCAACCCCTTGTGGTTGCTGTGATGCCCTTAAGCACCCATCCAACTCCGGATACGCCACGGCCAGGATCCAGAACATCAGGGCGGTCATGGTGCGACAGGCACCCCTCCCACGTTAGGAGGCCATACCCAGCTGGGCCTCCGCCATCTTCTTGCTCCAGCGGCGAAGGTCCTCCCATCTTTTACGGCAGTGGGTGCTCCGTCTGTGGTGAACCCCGAGCACCCGGACGTCCTTGGCGATGGCACGCCAAATGTCCTTCTTCTGGTGGGCGCTGACCTAGAGGAATAGTACAGCGGAAAATGTAACACTTTTACCGTCCGGACCATCACAGACATTGTCCCACGTTCCCACCCTTGCCCTGACGTACATACACTCACCGTCCGATCATGCAGGCCTCATCTCCCCCCGTATCTTCCATCCACACCACTCCAAATAGGCATTGCCTATACAGCATGCTCACAGTGTACTCACCTGTTTTTTTGGAGGACCGTAGAGTAGCATGTATTGGGTTGGGGAGGACCCCTTCCACTAGTTTATCC
This sequence comes from Pleurodeles waltl, assembly GCF_031143425.1. Lineage (NCBI taxonomy): Eukaryota > Metazoa > Chordata > Amphibia > Caudata > Salamandridae > Pleurodeles > Pleurodeles waltl. The sequence continues at coordinate 958,200,147 of NC_090447.1, read as the reverse complement.
AACTCCTCCGATGTGAAGGCACGGGCCCTTTCCCCAGACACATGAGCCATTGTCACTTCCAGACTGAGGTCACAGCAGCACTTGCAGTGTAGGTCCTCTCCTGTCGAAGATCAGGTATCAAGTGAGTGAACAGAGAGAAAATGGCGGTCACGTCCGCGGCGGTGCGTACCGTCACCGCCGGCGTACATCGTCATTGGCTCCAGGGACCCATAGGGCCCAATGTTAACCAATGCAGGATTGCGCAGCGGTCTTCGACCGCCTACCGCGACGGTGTAGAACGCCAGCGCAGTTACCTCATATCACTTTGTCCCACGTTACAGATCAGGCAGCCGCCATTTCAGGTGGCCACATGGCATTATTTTTTAATGCGTCACAAATATAGAGGTCTTGCATATACACAGAGACAGGCACATAGCATATTGACAAATGTATGCAATGCTATTGTTTTTTTCCTACCTCAGTGTTGGCTGACTCTGTAATCGCTGTTCTCATCCATAGGGCACGTCCACTGGGGCGGGTGAGGAGATGGGGGCATCCTCCGGTGTACAGACTGCTGGTGGACCTGTCAACAATGGAAGAGCGACATGTAATAGTCCCCTACAGACTAGATCGTGCCACAATCCTGGAACTGTGTGCCCAGTTAGTGCCAGACCTGATGTCAGCTTTCCACCATCCCACAGGAATCCCCCCTCTAGTGCAGGTCCTATCAGTACTTCATTTCCTGGCAAGTGGGTCTTTTCAAACAACAGCGGCCATTGCATCAGGGATGTCCCAGCCTATGTTCTCCAACGTGTTGTCCAGAGTGTTGTCGGCCCTGCTGAAACACATGCACAGCTACATTGTGTTCTCTCAGGTGGAGGATTTGCCTACAGTGAAAGGTGACTTCTATGCCCTGGGACATGTCCCCAACATCATAGGCGCCAGTGATGGTACACATGTGGCCTTGGTACCCACCCACAGGAGTGAACAGGTGTACAGAAACCGGAAGAGCTACCATTCTATGAATGTGCTGATGGTGTGTTTGGCTGATCAGTACATCTCCCATGTGAACACCAAATTTTCTGGCTCAGTGCATGACGCTTCCATTCTGCGGAATAGCAGCATCCCTTATGTGATGGGGCAACTCCAGAGGCACCGTGTGTGGCTATTAGGTGAGGACAAGGACCCTATACTGTGTGAATAGTTGTGTGGGTCTGTGGTTGTCCCTAAGGGTTAGTGTTGTCCCTCGACATTTGCAGGTGATTCTGGGTACCCCAACCTGTCATGGCTACTGACCCCAGTGAGAAATCCCAGGACAAGGGCAGAGGAGCTGTACAATGAGGCACATGGGCGAACTAGGAGGATTATTGAAAGAACCTTCGGCCTCCTGAAGACCAGGTTCAGGTGCCTCCATGTGACATGAGGTTCTCTGTACTACTCACCAAAGAAGGTGTGCCAGATCATCGTGGCCTGCTGTATGCTGCACAACTTGGCTTTGCGATGACAGGTGCCTTTTCTGCAGGAGGTTGGTCCAGAAGGAGGTCTTGTGGCAGCTGTGGAGCCTGTGGACAGTGAAGAAGAGGAGGCAGAAGAAGAGGACATAGACAACAGAAACACCGTGATCCAGCAATACATCCAGTGAGACACAGGTAAGAAGACATCACTGCCTCCTACATTTGATAAAATTGTTAGACCTATTACCTGTCACTTTCACCCAGTGTATGGACCCTGATTTGTCACTTTGCCTTTCAATTTCACAGATGTGGGTCCCACTGTGTGACCTCTGTTACGTTACCTCATGGACTAGAACTGTGTGACATAGGTATGTAGACATTAGAATGGACATTGGGTTTTTCCTCAGTTATTGCAAATAGACAATTGTGAAAGCACAGACTGACTCCAGCTTGTTTTGTGATTCAAGGGTGTTTATTTAAGTGCAAAATATTGGAGGGGGTTGTAAAATGGGCAGGGGTGATGGTAGAGGAATGTCCATGCAGAGTCCAGTCTATTTGTCTCACAGGTGCATTGTCCAAAGGGGCATAGGAAGTGGAGCTAGGGCAGTTTAAGGATGGACAGGGTGACAAAGTGGGACAGAAGGATGACATTCAGGGTGGTCTCATTTCTTGGCAGAGGTCTTGGCATTGTTCTCTGTCTTTGTCCTGGATCTCAGGGACCGCTTGCGGGGTGGTTCTCCATCTGCAGGGGGTGGGGTGCTGGTGTCGTGGTCCTGTGGCAGTGCCTCCTGTCCACTAGTGCTGGCCGAGGTGGTGGGCAGTTCATTGTCCAGGCTAGTGTCAGGGGCCCCTTGTTGTGCCACAGTGTCCCTCCTGGTGTTCACAAGGTCCTTCAGCACCCCTACAATGGTGCCCAGGGTGGTGTTGATGGTCTTGAGTTCCTCCCTGAACCCCAAATACTGTTCCTCCTGCAGCTGCTGGGTCTCCTGAAACTTGGCCAGTACCGTTGCCATTGTCTACTGGGAATGATGGTATGCTCCCATGATGTTGGAGAGCGCCTTGTGGAGAGTGGGTTCCCTGGGCCTGTCTTCCCCCTGTCGCACAGCAGGCCTCCCAGTTCCCCAGTTTTCCTGGGCCTCTGTCCCCTGAACAGTGTGCCCACTGCCACTGCCCCCAAGTCCCTGCTGTTCTTGGGGTGGTGGGTTTGCCTGGGGTCCCTGTAGTGGTGGACACACTGCTTCTTGAAGTGTCCTGGGGACAGAGGTATGGGCCCGCTGGGTGGATGCTGTGCTGGTGTTTCCTGAGAGGGGAGGCTCTGTGGTGGCCTGTGTCTGTGTCAGGGGAACCAACTGTGCCGAGGTCCCAGATGGGCCGAGCTGGTCATCTAGATGCAGTTGGACAGAGCTGCTGTTATCACTGTGGGCCTCTTCTGTGGGGGGGAGTGGACATGTCTGGAACTTCCTGTCTGGTGACGTTGGGTAGGGGTCCTGCAGGGGTGTAAAGGCACGATTATTGCATCTGTGTGTGCCATGGTGTGCAATGGGTGGGTGACCCTGTACCCCAGTGCTTACATTCTTGTGTAGGACCTTGTGTGATATTTGGTTTGGGGATCTGTGTGGGTATGTGTAGTGGACATGCATTGGTGATGGGCGTCCATGCTCTGTTGTTGCTTGCATGGCTTGGTGTTGGGATGTGTGGTTTGTGATAGTGGGACATATGTGAGGAGTTGGAGTGATGGGGTGAGGGTGGGGGTATGTGATAGCATGCAGGTAGGGTGGGGTATATGGTAGTTAAAGATTTAACTTACCAGTGTCCATTCCTCCTGCTACTCCTGCGAGGCCCTCAGAATGCACTATAGCCAAGACCTGCTCCTCCCATGTTGTTAGTTGTGGGGGAGGAGGTGGGGGGCCGCCACCAGTCCTCTGAACCTTCCCCCGTATGTCGTTCCAACTCTTCCTGATGTCATCCCGTGTTCTTGGGTGCTGTCCCAATGCGTTGACCCTGTCCACGATTCTGCGCCATAGCTCCATCTTCCTAGCTATGGAAGTGTGCTGCACCTGTGATCCGAATAGCTGTGGCTCTACCCGGATGATTTCCTCCACCATGACCCTGAGCTCCTCCTCAGAAAACCTGGGGTGTCTTTGCAGTGCCATGGGGTGGTGTGGGTAATGTGTGAGGGGTGTGTAGTGTTTTGTGCGTGGATGTGTATGAGTGATGGTGTTGTGTGCCTCTGTATGCTGGTGTGGTCTTTGCTTTTCTGTCTCTCTGCTTCTTCCAAATTTTTTGTTCTAAGGGTTTGTGGGTAATGTGGGTGTGTGTATTATATTATATTGGGTGTGTGGGAGTGGTGTGTCTATGTGTATCAGGTGTGTGTATTTCGATTTGTCCAATGTGGTAGTGTTTTGTAAGTGTGTGTGTATTTTGAGCGCGACGGTGTGTACCACCAAAGGAATACTGCAGTTGAAAGACCGCTGCATGGATTCGTGGGTCATGATAGTGTGGGCATATTCCTGTTGGCGTGATGGTGGAGGTTTTTGTATTGCCAGTTTATCACTGACCTTTGGTGTGGAGGACTTGTGTGGTGTCTAGATTTTGGCGGATTCCGATCTGTGGGTCGTAATAGCTGTGGGGGAATTCCGCGGCCGCGGCGATGTGTTGGCGGTCTTCTGCACGGCAGTAAGCGAGATTTACCGCCAATGTTGTAATGAGGGCCTATGTATGCACACCCACCTAAGGGTAGATATTCCCTTGCAGGCAATGTTGATGTATTCCTCATGTAGATTCTGTATGTGATGGGCTCGTAATAATCACTTTAATTTACTTATGAGTGCCTGTTTTCCATTTCACAGTGAGAACTTCTTTGTTAGTGTTTTTCTGGGTTCCTTAGATGTGTTAAATATAGTTTTAAATGTTCTGTATTTTTCACGTATGATGACTTAAATATGATAATGTGAAGTCTCTGAATGATTTTCTGCTGCTTGTCAATAGACTTTGGTTTCAATTGTGGGTGAACCAACCAAAATGTGATACATTTTTAGGACTTGGATTTTTGTTTAAGGTGTCTAATTCACAATTTGTTTGTAAACAGATGTTTTTAATTTTCAATTATTAGGCAATGTACAGCATGAATAAGGACATGAACTCAACCATCTCTAACATGTCCATACCAAGTGAACGCACCCTGTGAATCTCACCCACCTCCCCACAAGCATCAGTAATTTGATTTATTGAGCATCTGTGCCCTAAGTGGAATCATCTTATTCCTACAAGTATAAAGCAATTTCAGGTCATTGTTTGTGGTTTAGAGCTGGACTCTAGCAAGCAAGGCATCAATGTTCAGCAACAGTGGTCAGTGGTCAGTTGTGGGTTATCTTAAGAAACAGCCAGGCAACATTACTGGAAACCAGGTATCAGGGTCATTCAAGCAGTCCACCACTTCCTCCCAGGCACTGGTCATGTCCAACGAACCACATCCCTGTCTTGTCTCCCCAAGCAGCACCTCACTCTAACATCCCACCACCTATCAATCTCTCATTGCCATGTCTTGAGTCGGGCCTCACTCGCTGCCTTCCAGTTTCTGGTGATTTCTCTTTTCACCAGAATAAAGGCTGAGGGCCTGATTTAGGTTTCTGAGGATGGGTTATTCTGTCACAATGGTGACGGATATCCTATCCACCAAATATAAACTCTGTAGGAAATAATGGAATTTACATTTTGAAGGACCGGATAGCCTTCCCCATTGTGACGGATTAACCCGTCTGTCAAAATCTAAATCAGGCCCTAAATCTTGGAAACTAGTTGTGGTCTTAGTCTTTGCAGTGTGTGAGAACCAACTTAGCAAGCTTTTCCCCGCAGTGCAGGGTACCTCTCTCACAATAATGGCAGTTGATTGCTACTCAATCAGCAATAATTATTTGTTAGACCTGACAGCCTTAGGGTAGTCACCCCTAACTTTTTGCCTGCCTCCCTCCATTTTTTTGGACACTGTTTTTGCTGGTTTATAGACTCTGCGCACTTTACCACTGCTAACCAGTGCTAAAGTGCATATGCTCTCTCCCTTAAAACATGGTAACCTGGAATCATACCTGATTGGACTATTAACTTACTTATAAGTCCCTAGTAAGGTGCACTTTATGTGCATAGGGCTGGTAAATTAAATGCTACTAGTGGGCCTGCAGCACTGGTTGTGCCACCCACTTAAGTAGCCCCTTTTTCCTTGTCTCAGGCCTGCCATTGCAAGGCCTGTGTGTGCAGTTTCACTGCCACCTCGACTTGGCATTTAAAAGTACTTGCCAAGCCTAGAACTCCCCTTTCTCTACATATAAGTCACCCTTAAGGTGTGCCCTAGGTAACCCCTAGGGCAGGGTGCTGTGTAGGTAAAAGGCAGGACATGTACCTGTGCAGTTATATGTCCTGGTAGTGTAAAACTCCTAAATTCGTTTTCACACTACTGAGAGGCCTGCTCCCTTCATAGGCTAACATTAGGGCTGCCCTCATACACTGTTGAAGTGGCAGCTGCTAATCTGAAAGGAGCAGGGAGGTCATATTTAGTATGGCCAGAATGGTAATACAAAGTCCTACTGACTGGTGAAGTCGGATTTAATATTACTATTCTAGAAATGCCACTTTTAGAAAGTGAGCATTTCTTTGCACTTAAATCCTTCTGTGCCTTACAATCCACGTCTGGCTGGGCTTGGTTGACAGCTCCTTGTGCATTCACTCAGACACACCCCAAACACAGGGTACTCAGCCTCACTTGCATACATCTGCATTTTGAATGGGTCTTCCTGGGCTGGGAGGGTGGAGGGTCTGCTCTCACACAAAGGACTGCCACACCCCCTACTGGGACCCTGGCAGACAGGAGTAAACTGAAAGGGGACCTGGTGCACTTCTTAGCCACTCTTTGAAGTCTCCCCCACTTCAAAGGCACATTTGGGTATAAAACAGGGCCTCTGCCCTACCTCATCAGACACTTGCTGGAGAAGAAACCTGAACCAGAAACTACATCCTGCCAAGAAGAACTGCCTGGCTGCTCAAAGGACTCACCTGTCTGCTTTCTACAAAGGACTGCTGCCTTGCTGTTGCCCTGCTGTCTTGCTGAACTCTTGTCTGGCTGTGAAAGTGCTCTCCAAGGGCTTGGATAGAGCTTGCCTCCTGTTCCTTGAAGTCTCAGGACCAAAAAGACTTTGTCCTTTCACTTGGACGCTCCGTGCGGCGAAAATTTCGACGCACAGCTTGTTTCGCGGCGAGAAAAACGCCGCACACCGACGCTGATCGACGCGACGCCCTCGGGACGATCGAGACTTCGACGCACAACCTCGCAAGGACAAAGCCGCCCGACTTTCCAGGAGAAACCGACGCGACGCCTACCGTGAGCGCGAAACTTTGACGCACGGCCTCGCAAGGACAACGCCGCCCGACTTCCAAGGAGAAATCGACGCGACGCCTGCCGTGAGACCAAAATTTCGACGCACGGCCTCGCAAGGACAACGCCGCCCGACTTCCAAGGAGAAATCGACGCGACGCCTACCGTGAGATCGAAACTTCGACGCGCAGCCCCGCAGAACGACGCACAGCCGGAAAACAAGCAGGAGAATCCACGCACAGACCCGGGACATCTGGTAATCCCCGCGACCCACAAAAAGAGACTGTCTGCGCGCCGGAAAACGACGCCCGACTTCCCCGCGTGGAAAAGAACGACGCAAGTCTGTGTGTGCTGAGGAGAAATCGACGCACACACCCCTTTTTCCACGCATCTCTTCTCCTGTGGCCCTCTGAGGAGATTTCCCACCAGAAACCAGGTACTCTGTGCTTGAAAGACACTTTATTGCTTTTTAAAGACTTAAGACACTTTATATCACTTCCCTGTGATATTTCTACAATTTTCCATTGCAACTTTATTCTTTTTGACCTACAATTATCCTGATAAATATTATATATTTTTCTAAACACTGTGTGGTATATTTTTGTGGTGCTATATGGTGGTATTGTATGATTTATTGCACAAATACTTTACACATTGCCTTCTAAGTTAAGCCTGACTGCTCGTGCCAAGCTACCAGAGGGTGGGCACAGGATAATCTTGGATAGTGTGTGACTTACCCTGACTAGAGTGAGGGCTTTTGCTTGGACAGAGGGTAACCTGACTGCCAACCAAAAACCCCATTTCTAACATTGGTGATCAGCGGTGAGGATAGGACTTGTATTTGTGCAGTGACATACAGTAGCTAAGTATTTCACTACCTACCCACAGTTGAAGGTCAACTTGGTTTTTTCTCTTTTTGAAAATCCGTTTTTTTTCCTGACAATTTTCAAAAACTAAATCCTCACTCAACATGTCTCTGACTGGGTCTCAGACAGGGGACTTTGACCTAGTCCAGTTGGATACATACACGGTCAAACAACTAAGAGGATTCTGCAGGGCATTAAGGGTACCCACCCAAGGGGCCTCCAGAAAGGAGGACTTTCAAGTGGCGCTGAGGGCCTGGGCAGAAGCCCATTTAGAGGATGATGAGGAAGAGGAGCCAGAAAATGGCCCCTCAGAAGGATTTTCACTATCTATGGATGGTGTTACCACTGCAATTGTGCACCCTTCCAGACCAGGGAGCAGTGTCTCCATGCAAAGCCTGACCGCAGAGGAAAGGAGAGAGGAAAGGGAGTTCCAATTGCAAATGGCAAAACTGAAAATTGAGGCGCAACAGGAGGAAAGGAGGGCAGAAAGAGAAGCCAAACAAGCTGAGGCTGAATGAGCAGCCAAACAGATTGAAGCTGAAAGGACAGCCAAACAGATTCAAGCAGAAGCTGAAAGGGCAGCCAAACAAGCAGAAGCTGAAAGAGCAGCCAAACAAGTGGAAGCTGAAAGAGCTTTGGCTGAAAAGAAACTATTGTTGGCTCATGAACTGAGTCTCAAGGAGCTGGAGATCAAGGCAAGACAGTCTGAATCCAGCAATAATGGTGGCAGCATACAGACAGGACCTGCTGGAGAAAAGAAGGTTCGTATACCCAAAAATGTGGTGCCCAGTTTTGTGGTGGGAGATGACATAGATAAATGGTTAGCTGCTTATGAAGTTGCACTAAGGGCTCATGAGGTTCCTGAAGGGCAATGGGGGGTAGCTATGTGGGGTTATGTGCCGCCATTAGGGAGGGACACACTTCTCACATTGGATCCACCGGATCAAAACACCTACCCACTCCAGAAAGCCACTTTACTTGCCAAGTTTGGGCTGACCCCTGAGGGATACCGTCAGAGGTTCAGGGACAGCACCAAACAAACCACACAAACATGGGTAGATTTCTTTGATTTCTCTAGTAAGGCACTGAATGGATGGGTGCGGGGCAACAAAGTAGCAGATTATAAAGGTTTATATGACTTGATCCTGAGAGAGCATATGCTTAATGTTACTTATACAGATTTGCGCCAGCACCTAGTGGATAGTAAGCTGACTGATCCCAGGAAGCTTGCTGAGGAGGCGGACCTCTGGGTTAGCACCAGAGTGTCCAAAAAGGTACCTGGGGGGGACTCCCACAAAGGTGGTCAGGGTTCCCAACAGAAGAAAGAGGGGGGAGATAAACTTACAGATAAGGAACTCTCTAAAGGCCCCCAAAAGAATTCCCAGGGAGGGGGTGGCAACCCTTCCTTTTCCAGATTTGGGAAAAAGCCAGGGACATTTGACAAGTCAGGAAAATCTAGCCCCAAATGCATGGAGTGTTACCAATATGGTCACTACAAAGGCGATCCACAGTGCCCCAAGAGGGCACCGTCCACTACCGGACAGGCACCAGGGTTGACTAGTGTAGCACTCGGGGGGAGATGGACCCAACTAGCTTTGGGGAGCAGGTAGAGATTTCCCTAGTGTCCCTGGGAGAAGGAGAAATGGTGCCCAAGGCCCACATGCCCAGAAATACTTCCAAGTCCCGGCAGTGGGTCACCATTGATGGGCAGAGGGTGGAGGCTCTGCGTGACACAGGAGCCAGTATGACTACTATCAAGAGTCAGCTGGTGTCAGCAGAGCAGATAATACCTAAAACATTCCACCAGGTCAGAGTAGCTGACAATCGCGAGAGTCACCTACCGGTGGCTCTGGTTCCCTTTGAGTGGGGGGGGGTCTCTGGTACTCTGAAAGTAGCTGTGAGTCCTGCCATGCCTGTAGATTGTCTGTTAGGCAATGAACTTGAGCACACTGCTTGGAAAGAAGTGGAGCTCAGGTCTCACCTGGAGATGTTAGGGTTACCTGAGTGGGTCTGCATGACCACACGGTCCATGGCTGACCGAGAGGGAAGTCAAGGGCATCTGGAGCCTGGAACGATGGCCCAGAGAGCTGCCAGGAGGAGGGACCAGGGGTGCGGGAAACCGGCCCCAGCTGTTCCCACAGTGGCTGACGGGGCTCCTGAGGAGGAGGCTTCCGAGCCAACTGGGGAAGACATTGCCGCCCTAGGTGACTTACCTGAGCTTGCTGGCTGGCAAGTTGAGGGTGGACCCACCAGGGAGGAATTCTGCAAGGCGCAGAAAGAATGTCCCACTCTAGAAGGTTTGAGGAAACAAGCCTCAAACCAGGCAGCCGGCGACGCCTCTGGCGATCACCACCTATATTGGGAGAATGATCTCCTCTACAGTGAGCCTAAGGTTCCGGGCTTTGGGGCAGCACGTGTGCTGGTGGTCCCCCAAGGTTACCGAACCTTCCTACTGGGTCTGGCTCACGACATTCCCCTGGCAGGACATTTGGGGCAGGGCAAGACCTTTAACAGGCTTGTCACCCACTTTTATTGGCCCAAAATGAGGACACACTCAGACAAGTTCTGCAGATCCTGTCCTACCTGCCAGGCCAGTGGTAAAGCAGGAAAAAGGGTTAAAACCTCCCTGATTCCACTTCCTGTCGTTGGCACCCCCTTTGAAAGGGTGGGCATCGACATTGTTGGTCCCTTGGACCCCAAAACTGCCTTAGGCAACAGGTTCATCCTGGTTTTGGTGGACCATGCCACCCGTTACCCAGAGGCAATCCCTCTAAGGACAGTAACTGCACCGGTGGTGGCCAGAACCCTGATGGGGATATTTACCTGTGTGGGATTCCCCAAGGAAATAGTGTCTGACAGAGGCACTAACTTCATGTCTGCATACATGAAGTCTCTGTGGGATGCGTGTGGTGTAACTTACAAGTTCACCACACCCTATCACCCCCAGACGAATGGTCTTGTTGAGAGATTCAACAAGACCCTGAAAGGCATGATTGGTGGCCTCCCTGAGGCCATGAGGCGTAAGTGGGACGTCCTCTTACCATGCCTTCTCTTTGCTTATAGAGAGGTCCCCCAGAGAGGGGTAGGGTTCAGTCCCTTTGAACTTCTCTATGGGTACCCTGTCAGGGGACCCTTAAGCATTGTCCAGGAGGGATTGGAGAAAGCTCCAAAGACACCCCCTCAGGATGTGGTCAGCTATATGTTGGCCCTCCGCAACCAGATGACCCGCTTCTGGAAAGAAGCCCAAGATAACCTTGAGGCCAGTCAAGAGGTGATGAAACAATGGTATGACCAGAAGGCCACCCTGGTAGAGTTTCAACCTGGAGACAAAGTGTGGGTAATGGAGCCAGTAGAGCCCAGAGCTCTCCAGGACCGCTGGTCTGGCCCATTTGAAATAAAGGAGCGGAAAGGGGAGGCCACTTACCTAGTGGACCTCAAAACCCCTAGGAATCCCCTAAGGGTGCTCCATGTGAACCGACTAAAAGCTCATTTTGAGAGGTCGGAGATCAACATGCTTCTGGTCACAGATGAAGGAACGGAAGAGGAGAGTGAACCTCTCCCCGACCTCCTCTCTGCCCAAGAAGGTGATGGGTCAGTAAGCGGGGTCATTCTGTCTGACTCCCTGACTCTAAATCAGAAAGGAGACTGTTATGAGCTGTTGGAGCAGTTCTCCCCCCTGTTCTCCCTTACTCCTGGGCTGACCCACCTCTGTGTTCATGATATTGACACAGGTGACAGTCTCTCTGTGAAAAACTAAATTTACAGGTTGTCGGATAAGGTGAAGGCCAGCATCAAGGAGGAGGTCTCCAAGATGTTGACTCTAGGGGTCATTGAGAAATCCAGTAGTCCCTGGGCCAGCCCAGTGGTATTGGTCCCTAAGGCTACTGCCCCAGGTGCGAAGCCAGAACTCCGGTTCTGTGTGGACTACCGGGGTCTCAACTCAGTCACCCGGACTGATGCTCACCCCATCCCCCGAGCTGATGAGCTCGTGGACAGGCTAGGCGCTGCCAAGTTCCTGAGTACGTTTGATCTTACTTCAGGGTACTGGCAGATCGGCCTAACTGAGGGGGCCAAGGAAAGATCCGCATTTTCAACCCCGGATGGCCATTACCAGTTCCGGGTGATGCCGTTTGGGTTGAAAAATGCCCCCGCTACCTTCCAACGGTTGGTTAACGGGGTCCTAGCTGGCAAGGATGCCTTCTGTGCAGCCTACCTGGATGACATAGCTGTCTACAGTTCCAGCTGGGAGGAACACCTGCTTCACCTCAAGGAGGTGCTTCAGGCCCTGCAACAGGCAGGCCTGACAATCAAGGCCAGTAAGTGCCAGATTGGGCAGGGTTCCGTGGTGTACTTAGGACACCTAGTGGGTGGTGGCAAGGTGCAGCCACTCCATGCCAAGATTGAAACTATCAAGGCCTGGCAACCACCCCGAACACAGACGGAGGTGAGAGCCTTTCTAGGCCTCACGGGATACTACCGCCGATTTGTCAAGGGCTATGGTACCATTGTAACACCCTTGACAGAACTCACTTCCAAGAAGCAACCTAGGTTGGTGAATTGGACAGAGGCTTGTCAGAAAGCCTTTGACGCCCTGAAGGAAGCCATGTGCACGGCCCCCGTACTCATGGCCCCTGACTACTCCCAGGAATTTATCGTGCAGACAGACGCTTCAGAGCATGGCATAGGGGCAGTCCTAGCACAGCTGAATGAGGAGGGCAGAGATCAACCGGTAGTCTTTATTAGCAGAAGGCTATTACCACGGGAACAGAGGTGGAGTGCTATTGAACGAGAAGCTTTTGCTGTGGTCTGGGCACTAAAGAAGCTAAGACCCTACCTGTTTGGGACTCACTTCCGGGTTCAGACAGACCACAGGCCCCTCAGATGGCTCATGCAGATGAGGGGTGAGAATCCAAAACTCTTGAGGTGGTCCATTTCCCTACAGGGGATGGACTTTACGGTGGAACATCGCCCAGGGGTTGACCACGCCAATGCTGATGGTCTCTCCAGGTACTTCCGCCTTAGCGATGAGAGCTCCCAGGAGGTCGGGTAGCTCTCCCCACTTTCAGCTGGGGGGGACACATGTTAGACCTGACAGCCTTAGGGTAGTCACCCCTAACTTTTTGCCTGCCTCCCTCCATTTTTTTGGACACTGTTTTTGCTGGTTTATAGACTCTGCGCACTTTACCACTGCTAACCAGTGCTAAAGTGCATATGCTCTCTCCCTTAAAACATGGTAACCTGGAATCATACCTGATTGGACTATTAACTTACTTATAAGTCCCTAGTAAGGTGCACTTTATGTGCATAGGGCTGGTAAATTAAATGCTACTAGTGGGCCTGCAGCACTGCTTGTGCCACCCACTTAAGTAGCCCCTTTTTCCTTGTCTCAGGCCTGCCATTGCAAGGCCTGTGTGTGCAGTTTCACTGCCACCTCGACTTGGCATTTAAAAGTACTTGCCAAGCCTAGAACTCCCCTTTCTCTACATATAAGTCACCCTTAAGGTGTGCCCTAGGTAACCCCTAGGGCAGGGTGCTGTGTAGGTAAAAGGCAGGACATGTACCTGTGCAGTTATATGTCCTGGTAGTGTAAAACTCCTAAATTCGTTTTCACACTACTGAGAGGCCTGCTCCCTTCATAGGCTAACATTAGGGCTGCCCTCATACACTGTTGAAGTGGCAGCTGCTGATCTGAAAGGAGCAGGGAGGTCATATTTAGTATGGCCAGAATGGTAATACAAAGTCCTACTGACTGGTGAAGTCGGATTTAATATTACTATTCTAGAAATGCCACTTTTAGAAAGTGAGCATTTCTTTGCACTTAAATCCTTCTGTGCCTTACAATCCACGTCTGGCTGGGCTTGGTTGACAGCTCCTTGTGCATTCACTCAGACACACCCCAAACACAGGGTACTCAGCCTCACTTGCATACATCTGCATTTTGAATGGGTCTTCCTGGGCTGGGAGGGTGGAGGGTCTGCTCTCACACAAAGGACTGCCACACCCCCTACTGGGACCCTGGCAGACAGGAGTAAACTGAAAGGGGACCTGGTGCACTTCTTAGCCACTCTTTGAAGTCTCCCCCACTTCAAAGGCACATTTGGGTATAAAACAGGGCCTCTGCCCTACCTCATCAGACACTTGCTGGAGAAAAAACCTGAACCAGAAACTACATCCTGCCAAGAAGAACTGCCTGGCTGCTCAAAGGACTCACCTGTCTGCTTTCTACAAAGGACTGCTGCCTTGCTGTTGCCCTGCTGTCTTGCTGAACTCTTGTCTGGCTGTGAAAGTGCTCTTCAAGGGCTTGGATAGAGCTTGCCTCCTGTTCCTTGAAGTCTCAGGACCAAAAAGACTTCGTCCTTTCACTTGGACGCTCCGTGCGCCGAAAATTTCGACGCACAGCTTGTTTCGCGGCGAGAAAAACGCCGCACACCGACGCTGATCGACGCGACGCTCTCGGGACGATCAAGACTTCGACGCACAACCTCGCAAGGACAAAGCCGCCCGACTTTCCAGGAGAAACCGACGCGACGCCTACCGTGAGCGCGAAACTTTGACGCACGGCCTCGCAAGGACAACGCCGCCCGACTTCCAAGGAGAAATCGACGCGACGCCTGCCGTGAGACCAAAATTTCGACGCACGGCCTCGCAAGGACAACGCCGCCCGACTTCCAAGGAGAAATCGACGCGACGCCTACCGTGAGATCGAAACTTCGACGCGCAGCCCTGCAGAACGACGCACAGCTGGAAAACAAGCAGGAGAATCCACGCACAGACCCGGGACATCTGGTAATCCCCGCGACCCACAAAAAGAGACTGTCTGCGCGCCGGAAAACGACGCCCGACTTCCCCGCGTGGAAAAGAACGACGCAAGTCTGTGTGTGCTGAGGAGAAATCGACGCACACACCCCTTTTTCCACGCATCTCTTCTCCTGTGGCCCTCTGAGGAGATTTCCCACCAGAAACCAGGTACTCTGTGCTTGAAAGACACTTTATTGCTTTTTAAAGACTTAAGACACTTTATATCACTTCCCTGTGATATTTCTACAATTTTCCATTGCAACTTTATTCTTTTTGACCTACAATTATCCTGATAAATATTATATATTTTTCTAAACACTGTGTGGTGTATTTTTGTGGTGCTATATGGTGGTATTGTATGATTTATTGCACAAATACTTTACACATTGCCTTCTAAGTTAAGCCTGACAGCTCGTGCCAAGCTACCAGAGGGTGGGCACAGGATAATCTTGGATAGTGTGTGACTTACCCTGACTAGAGTGAGGGCTTTTGCTTGGACAGAGGGTAACCTGACTGCCAACCAAAAACCCCATTTCTAACAGTATTGGGCACCTCAACAGCATATGTAGGAACTCCACGCTCACCTCCCCGCTTCTTGGGCAGGCCACATCTGCACTGCCACAATATCCACTGATTTTCCAAGGGTAAGATATGTTTTTTTTAGGGCACATAAATTAATCAAATCGAAACAGGCATTCCTCTAGACCTCAGGGTTCTTTTAAAAAATAGTCACCGTCCAGTATGGGTACCCCCAGGTCTTCTTCCCATTGGGTCTGTAAGGTGGTCAGGGGCAGCTGCATACCCCCCAGTACTGTCCTGACCACTTTGAAAGTACCTGAGGATGTGACCATATATCGGCAGCACTTGTGTGAATTTGGTCCCAACCCCAATGTCTGTGAATCATAGTCACCACCGCACCATGCAGTAGGAAGTGGCCCAGAGATAAACTATATGCTGAACTAAACTTTTCAAATTGGAGGAGTTCCCCTTCTTGGAACAAGTCTCTCACTTTGGATGCGCTCACAGTTATCCGATTCATGAGGTTGCGCCAGTCCCCTTCATATGGCAATTCTTACAGCATACTCGTGAGTATGTCAGGCAAGTATGGGACCCATTGTACGGTCTTTTGTAGGCACCTCGTCCAATATTACCTTAGTATTTAGAATTCATTGTTATCAGTTCCAAAATGACCTCCCAGCCTCGTACCACTCTGACCAGCTGGTGGAGTGTGGGTTTATGGTGTATATGGAGTACTAGTGCTCTCCCCGGTGACAGACTTCCAGCCACCTATTGTGTCAGCCATTGAAGCTGCACTGCAAGATAGTAAGACTCAAGGTCAGGGACAGCGATACCTCCCTTCCCCATAGTCTCTGCAAAGCAGTCAGTGCTACCCATCTTTGCCCTGAGCCTCAAAATAAATTAATGATAAGTGTATCAAGCTTTCTGACTACCGCCCAGGGAATCCATAGTGGGAGTACCACAAAGAAATGCAATAATCGGGGAATACAATCATTTTAAGCAGTGCTACTCTGCCTGCCACTGAGATTGGGAGCATTCTCCAGAATTAATCGCTCGTTCTCAGTGCACAACCTGCCTTTCCAACATTCTCATCCAGCAAATCAGCCTTGTTGTGTTATATTTGGACTCCCAGGTATTATAGACAATAATGCTCCTACTGCAGTGACTCAAGACTCTCTGGGGGGATCACAGGCTGCCAGCATCAGTAATAATTTTGCCTTCTGCCAGTTGACCTGTAGTCCCTATAATGATCCAAATCTCTCTAGCAACCTCCTCACCTCCTCAAGATTTGGCATAGTATTCAGGAAGAAGATCAAAAGATTGTCTGCACATAAAGCAATATGGTGGGTCTGCTCAGATATCTCAATCCCCTGGTACCTGCCCCCAGCTCTAGCATATCCTGCCAGTGATTCCATTGCTAGCATGAAGAGCAATGGGGACAGGGGACAACCCTGTTAAGACCTCGGCCCAGTTCTTAGCTTTGTGAGATAGTTTGGCCATTCTGAACCCTGGCCGTGCGATCCATATGCAATAAACAAGTCCAGGTCAGAAATCCACTCTAAGCAGAAATTGTTTCATCATGCCATAAAGAAAGTCTCAGTCTATGGTCTCCAAAGCCTTCTCTATATTACTGTGAAAAACGCTGCATTGGCATGATCATAAGTCTCAGCCTCTAACAGTGCCTTTAGCCTCCTGATTTGAGTGTGGTGTTGTGACCTGGATGAATCCCATCTGATTGGGATGAATCAATTTAGCCATGTGGGGGAGAAGTCTAGTTGCCCGGATTCATCTAAGGACTTTGTAATTGGTGTTTAACATCAATAATGGCTGGTAGGCTTTCATCTCATGTACAGACCTCCCTGGTTTTAACTGTGGTATCACTAATGCTTCCCGAGTGTAGGAAGGAAGAAGAGCTGCTGCCTTACACTGCTTTGTACAGGTCTATTAGCTGAGGCACCAACTCATCCACATATGTGGCATATAGCTCCACCAAGAACCCATCTGTTCCTGGCGTTTTGTCCCAAGCTAGGGCTTTTATTGCATCTTGGACCTCCAGTAGGGTAATATCTCCCCCATCTCCTCAGCCTTCCCAGGTTTAAGCATTGGGAAGGGTAATGGCACCAAGAATGCACCTATGACGTCTGAATGGTCTGATGAACATGGGTACAGCTCATAGTAGAAGGTGCAGAATTGTTGCTTAGTTTATGCCTGTTTATAGAGCCTTGTTTGCTGAGCAGTCTCGAGTTCCACTATAACCGAACCCCTTTTTGAAATTTTAGCGAGCTAGGCCAAGAGTGAGCAGATGCGATCCCATTCTACATGTGCCCATATCATATACTCCTTGTAGTGAAAACATCTTAGATTCTCTACGTGTTGCGCTACCAACTCCTTTGCTTCAAGTAGGGCTTGTTATAATTCAGGGTGGCCCGGTCTGCACTATTTCACATCTCTTAGTACTTCTTCTGACATGCCGACTTTGTTTAATAATGTGCATCTTACCCCTGTCAAATTTGTTTTTCACCTCCCCCTTATCATTGACTTAAATGCATTCCACTGTATCTCAGGAGAAAAGGTGATCCAACATTGACTTGTTTGGTCACTGCTGTAATAATGCTGAGTTTCATTATCCTCATAATCGCAATGCATGCCTTTCTACTTAGAACACAGTTGCTTTAATAAAAACTATGAAACCAAGGTCCTGCTTCTGTTTTGTCCTTGCATGTGTGAAACTTGTATAACTGAGAGAAAGGGGCTAGATCTGTTCCACCACAACTTCCTTAAGGAGTCTGAATGCCACAAATCACTGCTACCACTGGTAATTATGAGCTGCTGCTAGCTAACCCAAAAGGGTTACTCCAACAGCTGTTACACAGTGTGGGAAGAGACTCAGTCCCCCATGCTCAGTGGTGCTGCTGCCCAAAACCCAGCAGTTTTGTTACCATAACAAGAGAATGCAGGGCTGCAGTTCCAGTGGGCCCCAAGGTGATGCACGCCCTCTAGGCTAAAGGACATTGGGGTTCCTGAATGTGGAGACTGTCCTGCTGCCCTCGTTTGCTGCCTGTCACTGAGGTCACTGTATGCTATCTTACAGCAGTGCCCAAAAGAGTCCCACCATATTATCATGATAGTGTGTCTAACATTCCTACTTACACTACTAAGGAGAGGAGGTAGCAGTGTTAGCCCTAATCTGCCCTTCTGGTCCTGGGAAGGAAGCCTAGCCCTCATACCTGTGCAGAGATAAAGAAAAGGTCTGTTAGTCTGCTGAGGTTCCTCCTATGTGGACGAAGAGGAACCAAAAGGTTTTGGCAGAAACTGTGACAATGTGCAGCATGAGATGGCAAACTGTCTGGAATAGCCCCTTTAACATGATGTGGGAAGTGTAATGTGTTATAATAATATTTGTTTCATTCTAAGAACTGCCATGACATGACAACACATGTTTTTCTGTGTAGAGTGGACAATGTTCCTTTTTGACCAGCAATACCCTGTAATCATTGTATACAGCCTTGGGTTGAGCACAGGTTAAAAATGTTGTGCAAAGAAATAAATAAGAGTTTTTGCAAGGAAGGACAAATGATAAAAGGAATATGGTCTGAGTGGCAATGACCAGTTCAACTCCAGTTCTTCCAGGAGTGATGCTCCAAAATACTGCATCATGCGTTCACAACACTTTTCGGCAGGAGGAAACACCATCAGACCTCCTTGTTGAGATGGGGCAGCCAATGCAAAGGAAGAATAACAACAGCAAAATCTCGCCAATTAAGGCCAAAGTAACAGGGAATCCACTAAAAACACTCCAAAAAATTTAATGTATGGCTGCTGGCCTTATGCCAAATATAGAGGAAAAGGTGCTGACAAATCCAGAACCGACAGCCTTAAATAAAAGTACAACATTAGCATTGTTAGACGTGTTACGAATGCAACCTATGAGTACACCAAAATGTCTTGGAAAATTTGGCCATCATTATGACATTAACGGCAAATGCCGCCTACTGTCACGGCAACGGCCGTCAACATACCGTTGTCGTGACTACCAACCGTCCATGCCATTATGACCGTAGCAAGAATTCTGCCAGAAGGCGACGGTCATGGCGGCGGCCTGCGGTAAGGTGGCACTGCTGCCAACAGCCGAGCCATGCCATCAAAACACTGCCTACCGTATCATGTTCCATAATATGGCCTGGCGGTGTTTTGCTGGCGGACGCTGCTGCTGGCAGCAGCGCCGCATCCCGTCTCCTGCCGTAGGACCCCCTGAAAGCAGGTAAGTTGGGTTCTCCAACAGGAGATGGGGTGGGGGGTGTTATGTGCATGTGTGGGTGTGTGTGTGACTGTGTGTGAATGCGTGCATGCGTGTGTAATGCATGTGTGTGTGTGTGTGAATATATGGGGAGGGGGGTTCAGGAGGGGAAGGGTGAGGGAAGACTGGGGAGGAGGTGGGGAGACCCCTATCAGTGCCAGGGAAGGAATTCCCTGGCACTGATAATGCCTACCGCCATGGTTTCCGCGGCAGTACAGAAAACACGGTAACCATGGTGGTGGGCGGGGTCATAATTCCAGGGGTGGCCTAGTGACAGCCGCCAGGCTGTAGACTTCAGTGTGGTGACTTGCCAGTTTGGCTTTGACCAAACCACCAATGTCATTATAGTGGAGGTAGGTACCACCAGCCTTTTGGCGGTAATACCTCCACTATAGCACCGACTGCAGGGGTCGTAATGACCCCCTTTGCATTTAAAAGGGAATATATCTGTGCGGAAGACCTCACCACTTGCAGAGCATAGGACTTGCAGGCAGATATAAGTGCCACATGTTTTTGAAACAAAAGAGCCTTCAGTCTGCTCAGCTTGTCAAAATTGACATTTGAAGTAGCAACATGTGGACAAATTCCAGCTATTTTTATCTTTCGTGGGGGGAAAAAGCACACTTCGCCAGCATGTAATTATTTGGGAGACCAAGACTACATAGGCAATTTCGGCTTGCATTCCACAACAGATGATTTCATTCAGCATCACTTAACTCCCAATTGAGAGCACTTGGAACGCAGAATGAGACAAAGGGGCAGGGACCCCCTTCAGATAACATGCTAAATTCGCACCTGAAGCATTATATGCTCTGTGCAAGGACAGCTGTTTACAAACCATCTAATGAATTACAGAAGTCTCACATTTGTTTCCACTAAGAAAGACCTAATTGTTACCATTGAAAAATTTGTACGTAAAGGGTAGCTCCCACACCTTGTGGAAATAATTATTTCCTAGTTGTTCAAATCTGCCAACAGGAATGCGCTTCAAGCATGAGGTGAACAGAAGGAAGAATAATAGCCAAGGTAATAACCAAACTGCAGATGGTATTTCTGAAACAGTGAAAGGCAACTTCTCTAACTTTTGGATGTTTACCAAAACACGTTGCTTCTTTTTTAGCCAATATTTGTTGTTGTTGCATCAAATTAAACACAGAAAACAATTCTCTGGAGCTGAAATTAGGCCAGTGCATGCAATCACTTTTCAGAACTTGTAACGTTCAACCTAACTGCAAAATGACCTATTGGACATCGTTTTGAATGATGTCAATCAAAGATGAAACAATGTTGTGAAGTGTGAATATGCAGTCAGACAAAGTGTTCATTCCATTACCTACAATGGCTAGAGCTTTCTGCAAATTTTCCTGATCTATTTGCCTCAACCGGCTGGCAGCTTCTTTCTGCAAATGTTTCCAAATGTCATTATATCGTGTATATAGGAAGCACCTTGTGCATGGTTTTCTAGGACCTAACAAGAAATCCTGCTATCTGTGTTTTCTGACAGAAGACTAAGGTGGCTAGTAACATTGACACAGTTTACCCATGCTATATGTGGTGACGATATCAGACAGTTGTGATGATATGTAACGAGGGTCAGGTTGACCCGCTATAAAACCCCCTGTGGAGCTCACAAAATGTGCATGACAACCATTTTTGTCCTCTGCACACAGTAACAATTCATTTGGACATGAAAATTTCACATTAACTGTTTAATTTTCGACCCACCCGTTGAACTGTTCTCCAGTGACAATTAAAATATTTTGCCATTTGTCAAATGTAGCTGGTGACAGAATTCCTGGGCACATTCAATTCCTTAACTTTGCTAAGCCTAAACCACTTGTTTGTTGTAGTTTCATTTAAAAACTATAATTTAGAAAAGGAAGAAGGCATGCTCTAAACAAAGCTTCCCATCCCTATATTTGCCAATTTCTACTTCCCCACACACTCTTTAAGTCAATCGACTTTAACCAATAATCATAGTCTTTAATGGCCAGCTGGAAAACAAAAGAATTAGAATAGATCAATTTGGTATCTGTTAACAGGACATTCTGCAATTTCATAGGAGGCAATTTGAAATAATACTCAGCATTTATGACATCACGCCCAGACAAATATGCAGATTTTCTACATATGTTTTATAACTTCCCATTGGCGGAGTTGGACAATGTTCCCATTGTATATAACTATAAACAGTCCTCAGGTGCTGACTTCATGTTTAAAGTGGTGTCCATAATGAGCTTAACAGAATATTTCCCCATAATTTGCTCTTGCTTGGTAAACCTCTTCACTTTCAAACACAGTATAATACTCAAGCCCATAAAGCATAGAATCAACTGTTTTCACTTTCCAATCTTCAGGAGCCCCCCCCACACTTGTTGTTAAATCATTCATAGAAGCTTTAAATACATATGGAATTTGAATCATTACTGTCAGCCCGAATATACCAAATGATACTTTATTCCAAACAATCATATCAGGAATTGGTATAGCTGAAATGTTCACTGCTCAGGATTCCTTGTGGTCTATTGTGTAGGACTGTCCACATGGTGTAACTTGATATTTTCAATTGGATCAAAGCAGTTTTCTTTGGAACAAGGCAGCGATGGCAGTTCTGGTACTGTGTATTCCCAAGACTGGAATGGGTGCTGGATATGCAGGGCCAAATTCCTTTCTTACAGCAATCTTTTCACACATTAGATGCGTAACTTTTGGAGTAGAGCCGGTAGACTTTGTTGGTGAATCTCTCATTCCCAAGTTGGTGTCACATGCAAATGAGTTGTCATCACAGAACCTTTGTAATTCCTGCAAGGCAGTGACACGATCATTTATGTCAAAAGGTCTGTCTGCCACCACTGTGCCATGGACATCAAGAACTGAGACATACCTAGGTATGCTAAACAGAAACTCATATGGGATGCGCCCTCTCAAGGACCAGCTGGGCAAATCTTTTAGTGCTCTCAGGCTCCATACTGGTGGTTAAGCCAACTGCAACTTGAACCGATTACTCTAGCTATTAAGGACTGCTCTAAGTCTTGGTTATTTGGCTCCACCACAGAGTTCCCCTCGGGATGTTATGGAGATGAGAAATGTAGTAGATTCCCATTGTCGCCTTAGTGTCCCTGAATACCCTAAAGGCAAAGGCATGGCCCTAGTCCAAACGTAATGCCGCAACTGCATATGTCCTGATGAAGACATGCAAATCTAATAGCAGTTTGAGTATCAGCTGGTGGTTGTGGCCATATCCATAGGAATCTGGAGCAAGAGTCAACAGCGATTAATATGTATGTGTACGCACCACCAGGTGTTAGGGGATCACAATGGTCCAGGTAAACACATTGCACTGCTTTGGTGGAAAGTAGGTGGGGTATCTGCAGTGGGTGTTTGACGGTGGATTCTTTAATTTGTTGACATGTGTCACAACAAAAGAAATACTGTTTGGCCTTTTTTGCTTAGACCTGGCCAAGAATAGTATTTCTGCAATAATGCAATTGCAGCTGCCACACCTGAATAGGCAGAAACAACCCCTTCATGCACTGCATTTATTAGGTATAATCTTTGACCTTGGTTGGGGGTCATGTGATCACCCACCCTTGGTATTATTACGAATGCAACATTTTGAGTGCTAAGATGGTAGGAATAGTAGGCAGGATATGCGTTTGGCAATGGCTTGCTGTCACCTGAAACTTTTACAACAGCCAGTGTTTCATCATCCAACCTCATCTTGGAACGAGTAATCACAGCAACAGAAGCCCTGGCTAGTGGTGACTTAGCAGCTTCATAAACCAAGGTGTTTCCTGCAACATGTATCCCTACACATTGATGGTCCACTGTATGTACTACATGGATATTTGGTAGCATCTCCTTTATATCTGCTACCTTCTACCACAGGAGTCTGTGCTTAACGATGTTCCTTTTGAATCTCTGAATCCATTCTGGTGCAAGTAATGCAGGTATTCATTAAAAGACTCAACACAATAGTATGAATCACACACAATGAGTGTCATAAGGTCAGGATCTGTATGTTCCAGTGGCAATAATAGTGCCTTTAAGCTCTGCCAATTGTGCAGTACAGCCCCCCCTAAGGTTTGCCTGTATATGTTGTGAGGGTGGAACTTGCCATCCCCCATGAATCAACTTACAGCCACACCAGTGGCAGAGTAATGATGTTTGGTGCCTAATGCTGGTTGTATTGAACCATCAGTATATATTATCATTTGATACTGATCAAGACGCAAAATGTTTGTGGGTGTTGGGTATTCAAGTTCATATTGAAGGAAATTTTGTGCCTCAAATTTTGGCTCAAAAGCATAATTAACATCAATGGCAGTTAGAGAGGTGGCCCATTGGATCAACGTGGATGTAATGTTTTCGCATTAGTAACACTAGTTTTTATCAAAGCCTCTAAGGCTGGTATTAGGGTCACGACTACAATGTGTTTCCCCTGGGCCTTAGGATTCTCTTTTGTGACAACCATCTGAGCATCATTCAGAATTTTTTCAGTGGAAGCAAAGTGTTCTTCAGTTGTTGAATACAGATGTGATTTGCATGCTACATGTATGGTATCACCTTCATTGAATGTTAAATAGGTGAACCCAATAGCACCAGCAATTACTCTGCTGTCCAAGTATGTTTTGCAGGTGAGTAAGTATTTTGCTTCTAGCATGTCCTGCTGTAAGGTTTTAAGAATCCGTGTTTGTTCAACCATCCAATATTTACTTGCTAAGTCTTGACCTATCAAGTAATAAAGTGGTTTTCTGCATTGTGCATAATCTGGAATGTATGTTCTGCCAAAATTGAAAAAGCCCAATAATGATTGTAGTTCTTGATGGTGTTTGGTGGCTGTGATTGCAGTAATTTTTTTAGAAAGTGGGGCGCCATCCTCTATCCTTCATCTGATAACTCATATTCCAACAAAAGACAGTGAAAAAGGCAATGTTTGATTTCCTGAAATTGAATTTGTAGACAATTTAAGTGAAACCCACCACAATGCGCGCCACCCTTGTTAGGTGTGTGACTAGGTTGTCATCTGTCAGGCAGATGTCATCTATGTAAGACAACGCCTCATGGTCAATGTTGTGTAGTATAGATGTTACATGTGAAATACACAGACCAGGACTGTTCTTTTACCTTTGTGGGAGTTGAAAAAAATCTTTTTATAGCCTAATGCACTGAAGGCTGTCAAACCCCTGCTTGCAACCACTATATTTTGACAGAAAAACCCATTGGAACTAAGGCTCTTTTGTATTTTTTGCACACTATGGCCCTCATTAAGACATTGGTGATAAATCCCACTTACCGCCATGCTGATTGCCACCAACATACCGCCACAACGACGGATATCCGTTCACCATATTATGACACACACACACCAATCCGTCACTATTCAGCCACAAGACATAAGTCTGCCACACCAATGGTCAGTGATAAACTGACAGTATCCAAACCCACACCGTTACGCCAACAGAACTATGCCCACCACATTATGGCCCATGAATCACAACGGCATACATTCAACTGCGGTAAACCATTTGCGGTACATACTGCCGCGCTCAAAATACACACACAAACAAAACAGCACCACGTTGGACAATTCAAACTACACACACCTGACACACATACACACACCACACCCACACCTCTATAAAACACACACTCACATTACCCACATCCCTTTATGAATACAAATAATTGCCACCAGAGAGAGACAGCAAGACCACTCACACAATCAGAGCCACATACCACCATCACCTATACACCACCCACACACCTCACAACACAAACCCCAACACATCACCCTACACACCCTCACCCACACTACTCACACAACACCAATGGCACCACAACGACTCCCCAGATTCTCTGAGGAGGAGCTGAGGGTCATGGTGGAGGAAATCATCCGGATAGAGCCACAGCCATTTGGAGCACAGGTGCAGCAGATATCCATTGCTAGGAAGATGGAGCCATGGCGGAGGACTGTGGACAGGGTCAATGCCATGGAACAGCACCCCAGAACAAGGGATGACATCAGGAAGAGGTGCAACGACCTATGGGGGAAGGTACATTCCATTGCAGCAAGACACCAACTAGCTGTACACAGGACTGGCGGTGGACCCCCACCTCCTCCCCCACAACTAACAACATAGGAGGAGCAAGTCTTGGCAATCATACATCCTGAGGGCCTGGCAGGAGTAGCAGGAGGAATGGACTCTGGTAAGTCAACTCTATACTACTATCCCCCCTCTATCTGCATTTCATCACATACCCCCACACTCACTCCCATCACTCCACCACTACCCACACACCTCACCATCATATCTCACCCATGCCAAGCCCTGCATGCACCACTAATGCATGGACACCACTCTTAGACGTGCATGGACACCTATCACTAAAACAGGCACACTGGAGAGAATCGGCTAACCCACCACTTACCACTTACCCACCACTTACCAACTCACACAAATTAAAGCTGCCAGGGCCAATATAACTTAAGAAGGCAACCAACCGATGCACAAAATGTCACACACAGAAACAATAACACTGCATTTACATCCCCACAGGTATCCCAGCCAATGTAACCAGAGAAGAGGTGCCAGTCCCCCCACAGAAGAGGCCCACAGTGATGACAATGACTCGGCTCCCCTGGATTTGGGTGACCAACCTGGCCCATCAGGGGCCTCTGGACAGTTGGTTACCCAAGCACAGTCACACACCTCCACAAAGCCTCCACCATCTGGAAACACCACCAAAGCACCCACCCAGCATACCCACACCTCTGTCCCCAAGACACGTCAATCAGCAGTGTGTCCACCACTACAGGGACTGCAGGCCACACCCCATACCAAAGACAATCAGGGACCTGGGGTCAGTGGCAGTGGGCACACAGTTCAGAGGACAGAGGCACAGGACAACAGGGAAGCAGGGAGAACTGCTGTGTGCCAAGGGGAGGACAGGCCCAGGGAACCAACTCTCCAGGAGGCACTCACTGAGATCATGGGAGCATACCAAAATTCCCAGGATATGCTGGGCCAGATCCTGGCCAACGTGCAGGAGAACAGGTGTCTACAGGAGGGACAGTACCAGGGGATCAGGGAGGAATTGCAGTCCCTTAACACCACCCTGGTCTTCATTGCAGGAGTTCTGGCAGACATGGCCAACATTATGAGGGAGGCAGCCTCACAACAGTGGGCCCCTGCCACTAGCCAGATAATTGAAGAACCTTTCATCTCTGCTGCCTTTAGTGGACAGGAGGCCCCGCCACAGGACCAACAGGCCACCAGCACCTCTTGACCTGCAGAAGGAAAACCACCCACAAGCATTCCTTGTGATCCAGGCAGAAACCAAAGCCTATTGCCAAGACCCCCGCCAGGAAACAAGACTCTCCTGATTGTCACCCTTGTGCCCCACTCTGTCACACATTGCAATTCAACTGTACAGTAATGTGCACATAGGATAGAACTGTACTTGGCTGCAGTGAACACACCAGGAGCGATAGTTGGGCACCAACATCTGCAAAAAAGAGTTACCAAATGGTACAGTGAGAGGGCATAGAAGTGGGAAATCACAGCCTGCCAGTTACAATCACAAACAATAAAATGACAATGAAATGTGAAGTACCACTGTCTTACCTGTGTGTCATTGGAAATATTGGCGAATCACTGCAGTTCTGTCGTCCTCATTCACATCCTCTGCCTCCTCATCTTCCCTGTCAACAGGGTCCACTGCTGCCACAATGGCATCCCGAGCCACCTCCTCCTGCATAAAAGGCACACGGCGTCTCAAGGCAAGGTTATGCAACATGCAGCATGCAAGGATTATCTGGCAGACCTTCTTAGGTGAGAGGGACAGGGAACCACATGGTAGATGGAGGCACCGAAACCTGGCCTTCAGGAGGCCAAAGGTCCTTTCAATGTTCCTTCTGGTTTGCCCATGTGCCTCATTGTAACGTTCTTCTGACATTGTCCAGGCATTCCTCACAGGGGTCAGGAGCCATGATAGGTTGGGGTAACCAGAGTCATCTGCAAATATCAAGGGAGAATACTTTGCCACACACTATCCCTTATGGCCCACATCATACCCATGCACCAACATCCACTGGGTGGGAACCAGGGCTCACCTATTAGCCACACACAGTGCCTCTGTAGTTGGGCCATCACATTTGGGATGCTGCTATTCCTCAGGATAAAGGCATCATGCACAGACCCTGGTTACTTCGCATTGATGTGGGAGATGTACTAGTCTGCCAAGCACACCATATGCACATTCTTTGAATGAAATCTTTTTCGATTTCTGTAGACCTGTTCATTTTGCAAGGGGGGACAAATGTGATATGTGTTCCATCAATCACCCCAATTATGTTGGGGATATGTCCCATTGCATAGATGTCAGCCTTCACTGTGGCCAAATCATCGGGGGAAAACAATGCAGCTGCAAATGTGTTTAATCAGGGCAGACAACACTCTGGTCAGCACTACTGAGAACATTGGCAGTGACATCCCTGCTGCCAAGCCCACTGTCACTTGGAAAAAAACAGTTGCCAGGAAATGGAGCACTGATAGGACTTGCACAAGAGGGGGGATCCCAGTGGGGTGATGGATAGCAGATATCAGGTCAAGCTGTAGTTGGGCACACAGCTCCGTGATTGTGGCCTTGTCAAGTCTGCAGGTGAGGATAATGTGCCTGTCCTCCATTGTTGCCAATTCCACCAGGGGTCTGTACACGGGGGTATGTCTCCATCTCCTATTCATCCACAGCGGTTGCAATCTATGGGGGCAAAAGAGTGAGGAGCCAGTTGTAAACTGTACATTGGAGCCACAACAGTACAATGCATTATGTAATGTATTTGTTGCATTTGTCCAGATTGTGCAATTGTGAACTGTGACGCAGTTGTAATCCAGGGCCTGCCCTGCCCCCTGAAATGGCATCTGCCTGTCCTGTGTGGATGTCACATACCACAAAGGGTAACCCAGAAAAGAACCTGAAAGGGGGCTCGGTAAAGACTAGTTACAAAACTATATTGCCCCTTCAGGGAACAACAACATATCCATCACATCTAATTTACATGCAGCATAAATACATAATTATATGAAAAACATCCTTTATTTTATATACAAAAATATATTCCATACTTATGTACAATTTCTAAATAAATAAATCCCCTATCAAAACACCAGAAAAAAAGAAGAACAGTAAAAAGTGCAAAAAGATCAAGTGCTCATGATTGGAAAAGAAAAAAAGAGAGCATAAATCTCACACCTATCACTTCAAGAAACAAAACATTAAAAGATAAACCTGTCGGTTTATCCTTTTCTGCATTGAATCATTTCTATAGTTCCAATGGTATTGAATCCCCATTAAAATCCGTCCTTCCTTCATTGTACGGAAAAAAGATCACATCCAGGCACAACCACCTTTGTCGACGTTTCGACCCTTTCTCGCTCTCGGGCTATTTCTGGGGTCACACACGGGTCTTCTACAGGACTAAAAAGATAGGGACCTCTAAAATAATCCAAAAAGTCTTAATTACTCAAACTACTCAAATCCCTCTTATTTATGGAATAACACATTGCTGCAAAACTATCCTAAACCATACTTACGCTCAGTGCACCCTCTCTCTTGAGGTACCAGTCTTCTTCCAACAACACTTCTCATTGCCTCATATCTACAAAATATAAACTATCTCTATTAGTCATCTCACCCAAGTACTAGGTTGTTCCAACCAACCTCAACTTACAACTCACTCTTACCTGAAATTTATGTGAATAATCCTTCAATTATATTTCAACCAATTTCTCTCCATAGGTCATCTCTTTTGCTTTGACTTTCTATCTTAAAGGAAAGACCAAAACAACAACAAAAACTAATTTGTATATATTCATATAAAAAAAACGATTCAAACTCGGAGACAACATTACAGGTGGTGAAACTACCTAATCCAGTGGT
Organism: Pleurodeles waltl; assembly: GCF_031143425.1. Lineage (NCBI taxonomy): Eukaryota > Metazoa > Chordata > Amphibia > Caudata > Salamandridae > Pleurodeles > Pleurodeles waltl. Next base: position 958,170,927 of record NC_090447.1, on the reverse strand, counting down.
GAATTTATCAGCCCATCAGTTATCACCACAAGAAGAGCAGGCTTTATCAAAAGGTTGATCCTTTGTCCCCACTAATTTACCCAATTCCTTCAACCTAAAGATGGAACTGTATCAGTTCTTCTGTAAGGTTAGATTGAGGTATTATTTTAAGAAGAATGTATCTTGTCCCCCTATCTCTGTAACTGGCCTTAGAACACCTTCTATTTTTACTCCCCCTGCATATTCAATGTCACATAATATCCTGGCTTTTGAACAGGTAGTTATGAGAGATTCAATGAATTTGATCTCTAAGGGGAGATAGGTGAAATATAACATCATGAAAGCTGAGAAGGATGCACTCTCTGTTTTGAAATCTAATACAGCGATAGTGATTGAAATGGCTGATAAAGCAGGGCCTATTGTGGTACAGAACACAAAAGACTATAAGAATGAAATCCTTATGCAATTGGCAGATGTAGGAAGTTATTTGAAATTGAAACGAGACCTGACTAGTGAGTTGAGGGATTTGATCAAAAGGGTCATGAGTGAAGGCCTACCAATGGGTTTCCTTACAGATCTAGAATATGATTTTTTTAATAAAAGAGACCCACGTATGCGTACGATCTATACACTTCCTAAAATACATAAGAATCCTTTGAAATTGCCCAATTATATCGGGTTGTAGTTCTATTTTAGAACCAGTTTGTAAGTATGTGGATTTTTTCTTGAAACCCCTAGTACCTATGACAGAGGCATATTTGAGAGACACAATGAAGATGATTAAATTGATTGACAATTTACGATTTGATTGTGAGAAACAAATTTTGGTGACAATTGATATTGTCTCATTATACACCAATATCACTCAGGGACCTGCCTTGCAGGTGATTAGAGAAGCACTGTATGATAGGGTACATCCACTGCAAGTACCTACGGGATTTATTGTGGACCTATAGAAATAGCAATGACAAAGAATTTCTTTTATTTTCAGGGAGATTTTTATATGCAAACGAAAGGAGTCGTTATGGGTGCGACATTTGCACCGGATGTAGCGATTTTGTACATGGACAAATTTGAAGAGCATTACATTTTTGGCAGAACATCACCATATTTTTCCCAGATAACTTTATGGAAACGCTATATTGACGATGTGATAATGATTTGGACAGGTACCCATGATGAAGTATCACAAATGGTTAAATGGAAGATCAGATGACATCCAATTTACTATACACTCTAGTTCCTCTGAAATTTATTTTTTAGATATAACTATCAAGGTAGAAGATGCTTGGTTATACACTACTCTATAGAGGAAGAAAAGTGAGAGGAATTCTCTTTTACAATACACGAGTCATCATCCTCGGAATTCCCTTCGTTTGCGTAGAAATAGTTCTCGGAAACAGGATTATTTTGAAGAATCTGAAGATTTGTTGAACCGTCTAATAACACGGGGTTATCCTAAAAGTATAGTTAGGAAGGCACGCAAGAGAGCTTGGTTCTGCCATCAGGAGAATGTGTTGGAACCTAGGGCACATACAGACAGTGACAACAAAAGGATATGTGTGACGACATATTGTATTAGAAGTACTGAAATAAAAAAGATCATTAACAAACATTGGAGTTTGATTTCTGATGAACTTGAAATATATGATCCCCAATGTATGCATTTAAGAAGGGGAAGAACATTGTAGACTGGGTGGTGAGCTCTTTGCTAGCAGAACCCCCGAAACCCTCCCTATTATCGATGCTGAATATACCTAAAATTGTGGGGCATTCTAAATGTGGGACATGTAAAGCCTGTATACAATGTTTGGAGATGAAAATATTTAAGTATAAACATGTGCCTGTGACATTGAAAGAACATACTAATTGTAATAGTACAAATGTAATCTCTGTGATTAGGCTCTCATTACAACCCTGGCAGTCGGTGTTAAAGCTGCCGGTGGTTAAAAAAATTAAATCACGACCATGGTGGAAACCGGCAACATAGACAGCCACTTTAACACTCCGACCGCCAGGGCGGTAGAAACAAACACTGCAGCGGTAATCGCCAACAGACAGGCAGAAGACAATGTACCGCCCACTGTATTACAACAGGCCTATCCCCTACCTATTCCGGGGTGGTACCAACGCCATCAAAAGCACGGCGGAAATAGGACTTTGAACGGAAACCACTCACCTCTCGACACCCACGAGGAACCAGGATGCCATGGAGCCCGAGTTACAGGTCCTGCCCATGTTGTTTTACCTCCTCTTCTACCAGGAGCAGCAACGATGCCGGCGACGACCACAGTACTGCACCTAGCACACAGGGGAGGGGGGAGGAAAGAGAGAGTGACACACACACATGCAACACACAACACCCCCACCCTCACCTACAACAACATACACACAAATACATGCAGCAACATGACATTTACACCCCGTCACCCCCTGGAAGAACGCAAGGACAAAATGTAATGATTGTAACGAGTGTAATCATCGAAAAATCAGATAGGCCAAGATAACTTTAAATCATCATATATACAAATATGTACAACAACTACACAAGTCCGGATAGTATTGCAATCATTGTCAGTGGACCAGGGGTCCCAAAATGCATGGGCAAAGCCCACACATGATACCTGACTCAAAACGGAGAGCACACTGCTGGGGCATCAGATCGAAAATAAACAGGCACCTCAGGTTGAGCGGGGGGCACCTCAGCCGGATAAACGGATGACGCCACTGCTCCACAAGGGGGCTCCATGCCCACAGTTTGGTCCTGGGGAGTGCAAAACCACAGTCTCTCAAGTGACTCAACTGGGTGGGTTGCCCACTTCTTTATCCTAGGGAGTGCAAAGCCACAGTCTCTCAAGTCTCACAAGTGGGTGGTTTGCCCACAGTTTGGTCCACCCGTATGGTACCCTGCCATGGGTCAGAGTGATTTATGAACTAATTTCTCAATTCATTCATATCCAGTAAGTACATTTAATTTCCCCATGATCTGCAACATGAGAGGTTCAAGCAACTTGTTTTGATGTGCGTCAGGGATGATGCAGGACCTGTTGATTTAACTTGTAGCCTGGTAGCCTGAGGTGTCAATAATTGTAAAGCACAGGCTGTGAGTGGTCAGCTGTTTTCTACCTTAGATTAGGAGCTCATGCTGTTGAATATGTTGTGGAATCTAGCAATCCACTGCTGCAAAGCATTGTAGTTCATGCCCTGCCACCTTTCCAATGTGTTTTCAATGTACTATAGACTCCTCAGTGGAACTTACTAAGTTTCCCCTTTTTGTGAAGAAGTGGCATTTTTCATTATTCGATTGCAGGTGCACTTGTATAGTTCATGTTTACTTGCACTTGTTAACACTGTACTAAAATAAAATGATTATCAATGAAGAACAATTTGACTTGTGTCATGGGGGCCCATACAGCATACTCTGCACAGGGCCCAAACTATCTTAAGGCTGGCACTGCACGCAGGTAGGAGCTCCGGCAGTGTGTGTCTTACTCCTTGGACGCCAGGACATACCCCACTCCCCATGGTGACTAAATCACAATGGCCCCATTTCTTCAATAGGAAATGTGCTTTTGTTGTGTGATAATTGTTAGAAACTGAGGGGGTCATTACGACCCTGTCGGTCATGGACCGCCGGGGACCGCGGATGCACCGCCAACAGGCTGGCGGTGCATCCAGGCCAATTCTGACCGCAGCGGTAAAGCCGCGGTCAGAAAAGGGAAACCGGCGGTTTGCCGACGGTTTTCCCCTGGCCTGAGGAATCCTCCAAGGCGGCGCTGCAGGCAGCGCTGGGGATTCTGACCCCCTTACGCCAAAACGTAAAAAATACGACATACACAAGTCAAGTTATGAATTTTTAAAGATTCAACTCAAAAATAGTGCTTAGAAACAAAAAATGCTTTGATGAGGTGTTAACACGGCGTCGTGACTGAGTCGTTCCCAACAAGCCGACACCAGCGGGACCGGACAGAGTCGCATAGACCCCCAAGTACAGTACCTTTGGTGAAGAGTGAAAACAAGTTGATACTCGAAGTCGGGGATCGCGGCGTCTGTGCGAAACGTTGAATCCGCGCACCTTGAGCGGCATCGGTCATGACGTGGTGCAGACACATCCACGGAGTCGCGGACTTCAGCGGGGCTGCCGCGGCGTCGGCCCTGGGAAGGTCCTAACGTTCCAGCGAAGATCACGGAGTTGGTTGCAGGTGGCGTCAACGGATTCAGCAGCGGCATCGGTCCAAAGTCGTCCGAAGTCAATTTCCTTGGATTTCCACCAGCTTTCCTTTCAAGGGCCCAGCGACTGGATAGGGCACCACTTGTCAGAGCAGGAGTCTCTCCAGAGACTCCAGGTGCTGGCAGAAAGAAGTCTTTGCTGTCCCTGATACTTCAAACAACAGGAGGCAAGCTCTAACTCAAGCCCTTGGAGATTTCTTCACAAGATGGAAGGCACACAAAGTCCAGTCTTTGCCCTCTTACTCTGGCAGAAGCAGCAACTGCAGGATAGCTCCACAAAGCACAGTCACAGGCAGGGCAGCACTTCTCAGCTCTTCAGCTCTTCTCCAGACAGAGGTTCCTCTTGATGTCCAGAAGTGATCTAAAGTCTGTGGTTATGGGAGCCCTTCTCATACCCAATTTCTCCTTTGAAGTAGGCCTACTTCAAAGTAAAGTCTCTTTTGAATGTGAAATCCTGTCTTGCCCCGGCCAGGCCCCAGACACTCACCAGGGGTTTGGAGACTACATTGTGTGAGGACAGGCACAGCCCTTTCAGGTGTAAGTGACCACCCGTCCCCTCCCTCCTAGCACAGATGGCTCATCAGGAAATGCACACTACACCCCAGCTCCTTTTGTGTCACTGTCTAGTTTGAGGTGCAACCAGCTCAACTGTCAAACTGACCCAGACAGGGAATCCACAAACAGGCAGAGTCACAGAAATGGCATAAGCAAGAAAATGCTCACTTTCTAAAAGTGGCATTTTCAAATGCACAATCTTAAAATCAACTTTACTAAAAGATGTATTTTCAAATTGTGACCTCAGAGACCCCAAACTCCACATGTCCATCCGCTCCCACAGGGAATCTACACTTTAATCAGATTTAAGGGTAGCCGCCATGTTAACCTATGAGAGGAACAGGCCTTGAAACAGTGAAAAACGAATTTAGCAATATTTCACTGTCAGAACATATAAAACACATTACTATATGTCCTACCTTAACCATACACTGCACCCTGCCCTTGGGGCTACCTAGCGCCTACCTTAGGGGTGTCTGACATGTAAGAAAAGGGAAAGTGTAGGCCTGGCAAATGGGTACACTTGCCAAGTCTAATTTACAGTTAAAACTGCACACACAGACACTGCGGTGGCAGGTCTGAGACATGGATACAGAGCTACTTATGTGGGTGGCACAACCAGTGCTGCAGGCCCACTAGTAGCATTTGATTTACAGGCCCTGGGCACCTCTAGTGCACTGTACTAGGGACTTACTAATAAATCAAATATGCCAATCATGGATAAGCCAATTACATACACATTTTGTAAAGGAGCACTTGCACTTTAGCACTGGTTAGCAGTGGTAAAGTGTCCAGAGTAACAAAAACAGTAAAATCAAAGTCCAGCACCCATCACCAACCTGGGGAACAGAGGCAAAAAGTTAAGGGAGACCACGCCAAGGATGAAAAGTCTAACAATAATACTAAACTTTTCAACCAGGGCCCTAATTTAAAGGAAGGAATGAAACATGAGGCAGGTCAGGCAGTAGTCCTTTCTGACTGTCTCACCACCCTTTCATTGTTTATTTAGAGGGTAACAAATGCTTACAAGTCAGGTGGCAGGATCATCCCAGGATTGCCCATTGTGCCCATCATTAGGTTTCGTTGATGCCATCAATAATAGTGGTGAACCGGTCGCTTGATTTACATTGACTGGTCATTGCCATTCTTGGTCATATCAGCACCAGGGGAGACCGCTATGCATCAGAACTCTCAAGAAAGTGTCACTGGTCTTCTTGTGAAAAATTTGCATCTTGTAAAAGAGTACTGGTATTTTGTGTATTCATAACAATAGCAGAAGTTCCACTGTGACACAAGGCATCTTTGCAATTGTTGAAGCAAAGCTTTCTTTCAGCAGTAGCTCCTTCTATAGAAAATAGCTTGTTGCTGTCAGAGTGGTTGTGGTGTTACATCCCTCACACCAGCAGATTGAAAATAATTTGCAAAACTTTCTATAAAGCCAAACATTTGGCCACCTATTTTATTATTATTTTTTATTTTTTTTTCATCAATTAGCAATATGCATATTTGGACACTTCAGCCCATATTTATGAGAAAGTGGTACAGTGCCACGCACCAAGTCACCTTAAAGATATTTGTCCTCATTATGCCTCTCCTGGGGAAGTGTATCTTTTTAGCGCAATCCCAATTTTACTAGATTTGGTAAATCTAGAATTGTGCCAAAACTAACGGAGTTGTGTGGGAACACCCACACAACACCTATGGAATGCCTCCCTTGCTCAGAGTAGAGTAACGTAGCATTTTGCACTGTGTTGCATTACTGCAGATTTTCGAAGCCGTTTAAAGCCACGCAAAGTGGCTTTACGTGGTTTCAAAAATCTAACCTAGAGATTTGTGTCACAAGTACCATGTTGCATGGTGCAAGCAGGACGCAAAGCTCTCAGAAATACACCCCTTTGTGTTTGTGAACAAAAAAGGTGATAGGGGTATGTCATTGACTTCATCACATATTTTTCAATGATCTGTGCACTTACTTTTACCTCTACTTAATTGTAATCAAGTCCTGTAATTCTGCTCTTTAACTGCTGGACATGCGTATGATGCACAAAGTCTGATGTATGAGTAAGTGTGGGATATTTCTGTAGTGCTCCTTGGTTATTCATGTAATTCCTGGGTGCTGCAAGAGCAAGTCACAGCAATTATTATGTAAACTGGATCCATTATTTTCTCATGCTTTTTTTGCAGTTTTATAAAGCGCACATGCAATGGCGTGTTCACACGAGCATCAGATTACATTACACAAGGTCAGATTTTTTGTTTTGTTTTCGTGCACAGAGAAAGTAAGGGGTTTGCCCACAACCACAGGATGTTGAGGTGGGACTCCGATCAGGTTCCCCGTTTCCGTAGTAGGCAGTTCAGCCCTTACAACCCAATCAAGCTGCTATCTATAATGTAATAGAATTCTTTCCCATTTAAATTTTTATTTTTTCCTCCGATAGTAAACTAAGCAGAACGGCTTCCTTTGTGCCATAAACTATTTCCTAAGTTTGTTGTGCTTTTATTACCTGCTGCACAACATTTCTTCAAGACCTCTTGTGAGTTGTTTTATTTGTGCCTCTTTATTTTCGTCTGCGCGCGCTGCAGCTAACAATTTCAACAAATTTGCATGAGCTGCACTTTTTAATTGATTTGAAGTATGGCCGAAGGTTTCGACAAGTTCTTATAATTGTGAAATAATTGCTTCCCCAAACCGAAGTTATTACGAGCAGCCTGCTGTTCACTTGAACACAAGCAGCTTGATGAGCGCTAACCGCGGCAGACAGAACATTTCCAGAAGCCCTCATGCGGGGGAATTCTCATTAGAGGAAGACGCCACTTTAAAGGACTGCTAACTGCGCGCTGTCAGTCATTATAAGGAGAGCCCCTGGGGAGAGCAAGCCTGCCAGGAAAAGGCAGGCGTTATTACGCAGGGATCAACCTCATTTTATACCTGCTTTTTGATCTTATATATTTTAGTGGTTAAATATTGAATTTCGTCCCCGACAGCGCAGGTGGGTCGCCATCGAGATTGCGCACGTTTTCTTCCCCAAGTGACGGCCAAGATTGAAAAATGAAATATCTCACTGCTATACCTTTAGCAATTCCGAGTCAAGTGAAAGAGTTATGAAAACTGTTCTGCATGAGCTGCGGTTCAAATTCTGGAGAAAGTGCCACTTACACGGTACAAAGGGAGCATTAAACGTATCTCGAGTTGAGCAGCCAGGGACTGAAAAATACCCATCAAAAATACCAAAGCACATATCGATAGGCCTTATTCTACGTTATGTCCTGATCTTCCTCCTGGCTAATGCGTGTGTCGAATAATTTTGAAAAAAAAATCACACCGCATTTAGGTGTCACATATTTTCCCCGGGGGATACCCACAGAATTTAGGTGATATTAAACGAGTAATTACTTTTTGAGGTAAGAAAAATAACCCAAGCACTGTAATGAAATCAAAGACCTCGTAAAGTATTAAGTATTTCATGATGCCTGATTTTGTGTGAACTATCTATTTTAATATTTACTCCGGATTTGCAAGTTCCTAAAATCAAAGAGAGCTAAAGACACATTTTGATCTGAGTTCTAAGCCAGTTCTGATTGCATGAGAGAAGCTTTGGTGTGATATTTTCCTTCTGAATGTGTTTCATATTACTTTTCAGCAGAGGGGATATCCTCCCTTTGAAATGAGTCTTAACAAATTGTTTGCCATATTTTTTTTGGGGATGTTGGCTTTTTATTGTGTAGTGAAGTACATTAGGGCCCGTGCTGAGCCTCCATTTTAGATTGCTCGTTTTAGCTTGACGTCTTTTTCTAATGGTGAATTTTTACTTGTTCTTACACTTATATGATAATGTACTGAGAAGATAATGTGCCAATAGCTAATTCCTAGTAAGTGTTGCCCCCATGTAGTTTGTACACTCTGTCTAAGGCTAGGCACATAGACCACAATGCGCTTGTGCTATGATTGTCCGTTGGAGACAGTTCTGAGGGCTTAGACAAACGATCACATCAGCGCTGCACCTTTGAAATAGTGCAATATAAACAGTGCTTTTATTAAATAAACTGCCTTTCTACTAAATTCAGCAGAGGATCTCTTCTGATGGGATTATCCTGGAAAGGGGTGCACCGTGCCTGAGATGCAGCCCTGCTGATTCTGACCTCCATTCTGCAAAGGATGATAGTCTGCTCTACATCAGACCAGCTTTATAGCCCAACATACCCAGGTATAGGCGATTAGGCTATCCCCATGTAACTGGCGGAGGGTATTCCCTCTACGCTCCCAATAGTGTATGTAGTAGCCAATAGGAGTGCAACAAAAGTAACTCTACCATGGTTGAATTTTTTATCTTTTCACCATCCTTGTAATGCTGGTTACAATACTATGGCCCTCATTACAACCCTGGCGGTAAATCCCGCTTACCGCCGTGCAGAAGACCGCCAACATACCGCTGCGGCCGTGGAAGTCCGCTACAGGTATTACGACCCACAGCTCGGAATCCGCCACAATACAGACACCCATACAAGTCCGCCACACCAAACGTCAGTGATAAACGGGCGAGAACAAAACCGACACCGTCACCCCAACAAGAATACGCCGACACTATCACGACCCACGAATCAACGTGGCGGTCTTTCAACCGCGGTAAATCAAAATATACACACCTGATACACATACACACACCACACACCCAATCCTATATCAAAGACACACCCACAACACCCACAAACCTTTATTATCAGAAATTTGAAAGCAGGCCAGAGAGAGACACTACCTAAAACAACACCAGCATCCACAGACACACAACACCATCACTTAGGCAACATCCAAGCACCTCAAACAACACACAACAACACATCCCCTCACACATCACAACACACACCAACTCACACATCACCCACACCACATCATGGCACCTCAACCACACCCCAGGTTCTCTGAGGAGGAGCTCAGGGTCATGGTGGAGGAAATCGTCCAGGTAGAGCCACAGCTATTCGGATCACAGGTGCAGCAGACATCCATTGCAAGTAAGATGGAGCTATGGCGCAGAATTGTCGACAGGGTCAACGCAGTGGGACAGTATCCAAGAACACGGGATGACATCAGGAAGAGGTGGAACGACCTACGGGGGAAGGTGCGTTCCGTGGTCTGTAGACACCAGATTGCTGTACAGAGGGCTGGTGGTGGACCCCCACCTCCTCCCCCACAACTAACAACATGGGAGGAGCAAGTCTTGGCAATACTGCATCCTGAGGGCCTCGCAGGAGTAGCAGGAGGACTGGACTCTGGTAAGGCAAATCTTTACTACTTTATCCCCCACCCTACCTGCATGCCATCACATACCCCACCCTTACCCTCACACCCATCACCCCAACAACCCACGGATACCCCACCAACACAACCCACGCATCCCAAAAACAAGCCCTGCATGTAACACCAATGCATGGACACCCATCACCAAAGAATGTCCACTAAAGATACCCACACAGACCCCAAACCAACTATCACACAAGGACCAAGGCAAGAATGCAAGCACTGGAGTACAGGGTCACTCACCAATTGCACACGATGGCACACACAGGTGCAATAATCATGCCTTTACACACCTACAGGACCCCTACTCAACGTCACCGGACAGGAGGTGCCAGACATATCCAGTCCCCCCACAGAAGAGACCCACAGTGATGACAGCAGCTCTGCACAACTGGATCAAGATGACCAGCCCGGCCCATCAGGGACCTCTGGACAGTGGGTTCCCCTGACACTGTCACAAGCCACCACAGAGCCTCCTCCCTCATGAAAAACCAGCACAGCACCCACCCAGCGGGCCCATCCCTCTGTCCCCAGGACACGTCAATCAGCAGTGTGTCCACCACTACAGGGAACCCAGGCAACCCCACTAACACAGGACGATCAGGGACCTGAGGGCAGTGGCAGTGGGCACACAGTTCAGGGGACAGAGGCACAGGACAACAGGGAAGCTGGGAGGACTGCTGTGCGACAGGGGGAGGACTAGCCCAGGGAACCCACTCTCCACGAGGCACTCTCCAACATCATGGGAGCTTACCATCATTCCCAGGAGAAGATGGCAATGACACTGGCCAAGTTTCAGGAGACCCAGCGGCTGCAGGAGGAACACTACCTTGGGATCAGGGAGGACTTGAAGTCCATTAACAACAGCCTGGTCACCATTGCAGTGGGGCTGCAAGACCTTGTCAACACCAGGAGGGACACAGTGGCACAACAAGGGGCCCCCTGACACTAGCCTGGACGATGAATAGCCCTCCACCTCTGCCGGCGCTAGTGGACAGGAGGCACCGCCACAGGAACACAACACCAGCACCCCACCCCCTGCAGATGGAGAACCACCCCGCAAACGGTCCCTGAGATCCAGGAGCAAGACAAAGAACATTGCCAAGACCCCCACCAGGAAATGAGACCCCCTGAATGTCACCCTTCTGTCCCACTTTGTCACCCTGTCCATCCTTCAACTGCCACTGCTCCACTTCCTATTCCCCTTTGGACAATACACCTGTGAAACGAATAGACTGGACTCTGCCATGGACATTCCTCCACCATCCCCCCAGCCCATTTTACAACCTTCTCCACTTATTAGCACATAAATAAACACACTTCAATCACAAAACAATCTGGACTCAATCTGTGCTTTCACAAATGTGTAATTGCAATAACCATGAAATATAGCAATGTCAATTTACTTGTGCACATATCGATGTAACACAGCTGTAGGCCTGGAGGAAATAAAGCAGAGGGCACAAAGTGGGACCCACATCTGTGAAATGGAAAGTCAAAGTGACAAGTCAGGGTCCATACACTGAGTAAAAATAACAGACTTATGCTAGCTCCAAAAATTGTATGAGATGTGGGAGGCAGTGACATCTTCTTACCTGTGTCTCACTGGAAGTATTGCATGATTATGTTGTTTCTGTTGTCGATATCCTCTTCTTCTGCCTCCTCTTCTTCACTGTCCAAAGGCTCCACAGCTGCCACAAGATCACCAGCTGGCCCATCCTCCTGCAGAAAAGGCACCTGGCGTCACAAAGCCAGGTTGTGCAGCATACAGCAGGCCACGATTATCAGGCACACCTTCTTTGGTGAGTAATAGAGGGAACCACCTGTCATATGGAGGCACCAGAATCTGGCCTTCAGGAAGCCGAAGGTGCGTTCAATCACCCTCCTAGTTCGCCCATGTGCCTCATTGTAGCGTTCCTCTGCCCTTGTCCTGGGATTCCTCACTGGGGTCAGTAGCCATGACATGTTGGGGTGACTAGAGTCACCTGCACATATTGAGGGACAACTATTAGACACACACTAACCCTTAGGGACAACCCCATACCCAGACACCTATTCACACTGTATTGGGTCTTGGCCTCACCTATTAGCCACACACGGTGCCTCTGGAGTTGCCCCATCACATACGGGATGCTGCTATTCCTCAAAATTTAAGCATCATGCACAGAGCCTGGAAACTTGGCATTCACATGGGAGATGTACTTGTCTGCCAAACACACCATCTGCGCATTCATTGAATGGTATCTTTTGCGGTTTCTGTACACCTGTTCACTCCTGCCGGGGGGTACTAATGCCACATGTGTCCCATCAATGGCACCAATGATGTTGGGGATATGTCCCAGGGCATAGAAGTCACCTTTCACTGTGGGCAAATCCTCCATCTGAGGGAACACGATGTAGCTGCGCATGTGTTTCAGCAGGGAAGACAACACTCTGGACAACACGTTAGAGAACATTGGCTGGGACATCCTTGATGCAATGGCCACTGTTGTTTGAAAGGAACCACTTGCCAGGAAATGGAGTACTGACAGGACCTGCACTAGAGGGGGTACCCCTGTGGGATGGCAGATAGCTGACATCAGGTCTGGCTCCAACTGGGCACACAGTTCCTGGATTGTTGCATAATCAAGTCTGTAGGTGACTATTATGTGTCTCTCTTCCATTGTCGACAGGTCCACCAGCGGTCTGTACACCGAAGATGCCGCCATCTCATCACCTGCCCCAGCAGCCGTGTCCTATGGAGGAGAACAGCGAGCAGAGAGTCAGCCAACACTGAGGTATCCCAAAATGTCATTTGCACACATTTATTAATCCGCAATGTACCTGTAACTGTGTATATTCCAGGCCTACATAGGTGTGACGCAGTTATTATTAATGCCATGTGGCCCCCTGAAATAGCGGCTGCCTGACCTGTAAGGTGGGACAAGGGGATATGAGGTAAATGCGCCGGGGTTGCACACCGTCGCGGTGGGCGGTCGAAAACCGCAGCGCAATTCTGCATTGGTTAACATAGGGCCCTATGGGTCCAAGGAGCTAATGACGATGTACGCCGGTGGTGATGGTACGTACCGCTGCGGACGTGACCGCCATTTTCTGTCTGTTCACTCACTTGATACCTGACCTTCAACAGGACAGGACCTACACTGCAAGTGCTGCTGTGACCTGTGTCTGGAAGCGATGATGGCTCATGTGTCCGGGGAAAGGGCCCCTGCCTTCACTTTGGAGGAGTTGGAGAAACTAGTGGATAGGGTCCTCCCCCAGTACACGCAACTGTACGGTCCTCCAGACAAACAGGTGAGTACACTGTAAGCATGCTGAATGGGCAATGCCTGCTTTGAGTGGTGTGGCTGGAAAATACATGGGGGGCTACATGTGCGGATGGGGAGTTTGTGTGCGTCGTGGCATTGGTGGGAACTGGTGGGCAATGAGTATGACAGTCCGGCCGGGTGAGTAATGTCCTTTCCCCCGTACCATTCCTCTAGGTCAGCGCCCACCAGAAGAAGGCTATTTGGCGTGCCATCGCCAAGGACGTCCGGACCCTAGGGGTCTACCACAGATGGAGCACCCACTGCTGTAGAAGATGGGAGGACCTGCGCCGCTGGAGTAAGAAGACGGCGGAGGCCCAGCTGGGGATGGCCTCCCAACGTGGAAGGGGTGCCCGTCGCACCATGACCCCCCTGATGTTCTGGATCCTGGCGGTGGCCTATCCCGAGTTGGATGGGCGCTTGAGGGCATCACAGCAGCCACAAGGGGGTGAGTACACTCTCATTCAGCTGACTTTGCATTCATTACTAGGTGTCTGGGCGGGGGAGGTGGGCAGTGGGTTCCCCTAGGCCAGGGCGATCTTGGTAGGCAAGGTCCCTTGTGAGGCAGGGCATGGGGCATCCCAGCCCCACTAGTGGTTCGAGCCATCTACACCTAGTCAGGCTCCTGTGACTTCCAGGTGTGCAGCAGTTGGGCTTAGGCCTCATACCCCATGGGCATGTGATTAATCTAGGAACTATAAGTGCATGGCGTAGTGCAGAGGGCTGCTCACTGTCTGTTGTGTCCGCCAACAGTAGTGGTGGTGCATGCACTCAACATGTCTTTCTTCTGTCTCCCCCCCCTTTTGTGGTGTCCCTGTTCTTGTGTGAAATAGCATCATCAGGCAGAGGAGCATTGGCACCGGAGCAGGAGGGAGCTGCATCCCACTTGGCCCTGGAGGGTGAAGCAACAGAGTCTGAAGGCACCAGTGGGACGCAGGGCAAGGGGAGCTCCACGGCGGGGACAGGAGCAGAGATCAGTGACAGCGACTCCTCCTCTGATGGGAGCTCCCTTGCGGTGGCGGGCCCCTCGGTGCCCACCGCATCAACAGGTACAGCCGCCACCCCCCCCACCAGCACCGCCCTCCCAGCAGCCCCTCAGCGTCTGTCCCATGCCAGCTCACCCAGGAGGGTGGGCATCTCCTTCGCCCCAGGCACCTCAGGCCCTGCCCCAGTCAGCCCTGCTGCCCTCAGTGAGGAGGCTATTGACCTCCTGAGATCCCTCACTGTTGATCAGTCTACCATTCTGAATGCCATCCAGGGTGTTGAGAGGCATTTGCAACAAACAAATGCATACCTGGAGGGCATTCATTCTGGTCAGGCAGCCCAACAGAGAGCATTTCAGGCTCTGGCCTCAGCACTGATGGCCCTGTGTCCAGCCCCCCCTCCAACCTCCTCCACCCAGACCCAATCCCCTGTACCTCAGCCTATCCCAAGCACACCATCAGACCAGTATGCACACACATCAACACACAAGAGTGGCTCAGGCAAAAATAAGCACCACACATCCCACAGGTACTCACACAAGCACCATACCAATGCACACATACCAACATCCACTTCCTCCACTGTGTCCCCCTCCTCCACGTCTCCCTCCTCCCCCCCAGTCTCGTCTCCACTCACATCGGCATGCACTACATCCTCAGCCACTACCCCCATCACCAGCACGCCCATCACCACACACCGCTCACGTGCACTCACCACCCCCACTACCATTCACACATCCCCAGTGTCCTCTCCCAGTGTGTCTGTGAGCCCTCCTCCCAAAGTACACAAACGCAGGCACACACCCACCCAACAGCCATCCACCTCACAACAGCCTCCAGCCCATGCACCTTCACCCAAATTCAGCAGACGTACACCTCCTACAACCACTACCTCTTCCTCCACTCCCAAACCCCCTCCATCTACCCATCTCAGTGTGTCTAAAAAAACTTTTCCTGGCAAACCTCGACCTCTTCCCTTCACCTCCCCCCAGTCCTTCCCCTAGGGCCAGGCTTTCCAGGTCCCAGCCCAGCACCTCAGCCACCACATCCCCAGGCACAGTGGTGCCAGCAACTGCGTGGTCATGGAGTGCGCCAACCATCAGGGCTGCCAGTGTGCCACGTAGCAAGGACAAGAACATTCCGCGACCTGCCAAGGTGAAAAAGGTGCCCACATCCTGGAGGGAGAAGCCAAAAACACCAGCCACCAAGGAGTCAGCGAAAACGAAAGGGGATAGTGGCAAGACAACTGCGCCACCATCAAAGGTGGGGAAGTGCCAACAACAGAAGGGCAGGTCCGGAGAGGGCATGGTGGCACAGACTGAGGAACCAGTGTCACACCTTCTGTCCACGTCCACGCCAACCTATACTGCGGCGAACACCGCCACCTGCACCGCCTCCGGCACGTCTACAGCCGGTGCAACAGTCCGCAGTCTCTTCCCCACTGGGCAGCCATCCAAGGCTGCAGGAGACATCCTGCTTTCTCCCTCAGCAGGTGCTGACACATGCCCCGCCGCCACAGACCCCGCAGTCAGCACCGCCACCATAGACCCCGGCATCTGCACCGCCGCCACTGACCCTGCAGCCAGCACTGCTGCCACAGACCCCAAAGCCAGCACCGCCGCCACAGACCCTGCTGCCAGCACTGCTGCCACAGACCACGCAGCCAGCACCACTGCCACAGACCACGCCGCCAGCACCACCGCCACAGACCCCGCAGCCAGCACCGCCGACACAGACCACGCACCAGCACCACCACGACAGACACCGCCTCCAGCACCGCCATGACAGACACCGCGGCAAGCACCGGCAGCGGCCCCACGATGTCCTCGGACAGTGGCACCACAACTGACATGCCTACCATCCCCAGTGGTCAGTCGTCCGAGGCTGGTGGTGAGTTCCAGGACCCTGGGCAGCTTCCATGAAGCATTACTGTCATCACTCTTGCCACCTGCAGGTGAAATGCGAAGCCGCAGCAGTGTGGGGTATGGCGCTGCCTCCATTGCGTATCATGCTACCTGTACCTCGGCAATCTCCTGGCACACACACCCAGGTGAAGGAATTGTACCGACCACACTGCACGTGGAGCACTCTGGGCACCAGGCCCCCTCCAGAACCAGTGGAGAAATACATCCACTACCTCAGTCCTTGGCAGGTTGAAGCACACTGTGCACCAGGCCCCCTCCAGAACCAGTGGAGAGATATATCCACTACCTCAGTCCTTGGCAGGATGAAGCACACTGGGCACCAGGCCCCTTCCAGAACCAGTGGAGAGATACATCCACTTGAGAGACTGTGGCTTTGCACTCCCCAGGATAAAGCAGTGGGCAAACCACCCACTGGAGAGACTTGAGAGACTGTGGCTTTGCACTCCCCAGGATGCAGCAGTGGGCAAACCACCCACTGGAGAGACTTGAGAGACTGTGGCTTTGCACTCCCCAGGATATATCAATGGGCTTGGAGCCCCCTCGTGCAGCAGTGGTGTCGTTCGTTCATCTGGTTGAGGTGCCCCCCCTTGCCCTCCCCCTGAGGTGCCTGTTTCATTTCGATCTGATGCCCCTCCAGTGTTCTCTCTGTTTCCAGTCAGATATCATGTGTGGGCTTTGCCCATGCATTTGGGGCCCAGTGGTCCACGGACATTGATTGGTGCACTATGCAGACTTGTGTATTTGGTGTACATAATTGTGTTTACTGGATTTTGAACTTTGATAAAGAGATTTCACATGATTACATTTGTTCAAATCAATTCCTTTTGTCCTTGCGTTCTTCCAGGATGTGGGGGGGGGGTGTTTGTGAACTGTTGCTGCAAGTATTTGTGTGTGTGTGTCACTCTCATTTCCCTCCCCCCTACCCTGTGTTGTAGGTGCAGTACTCACCGTGGTCATCGCCGCTGTCGTTGGTGCTCCTGATAGAAGAGAAGGAAGACCAGCATCGGCTGTATCTGCAATTCGGGTTCCTCGTGGGGTGTGTAAAAGTGGGTGTTTTCCCTTCTGTGTACTGTTTCCGCCGTGTTTTTGTTTGCGTTGGTTCCGCCCCGGAATAGGTGGCGGATAGGCATCTTGTGATAGGGTGGGCGGTACATTGTCTTCCGCCTGTCTGTTGGCAGTTACCGCTGCACTGTTTGTTTGTTCCACTGTGGCGGTCGGAGTGTTAAAGTGGCTGTCTATGTTGGCGGTTTCCGCCATGGTCATGATTCCATGGCCGCTTTAACACCGACCGTCAGGGTTGTAATGAGGACCATAATGTATGCAAAGCTGGCGTTCCCCCATTGGGGGGCAGAAACAATGGCGCAAAGAAATCTAAAAGATTTCTTTGTGGTATTTATTGTTGTCAATGGGCCTCAATAGGCTTTGCTGGGTTAGTATACAAAATTTTGACGCTAATCCTGCAAAACTCTGAATTACCGTAAAAAATGTTGACGCTAGTTCCCCTAACTACCACCACGGTGCGCCGTATCTTAGATATGGAACACACATGGTGGCATTAGGGGGGTGCTAAGGAGCGCAAGAAAAGTGGCGCTGAACTGAATGCAGCGCCACTTTTCCTAAATCAAGGCCTAAGTACCTATATCTTGAAGTTCATGTTGACTTAATACACAGTCCTACTTAATTTGCAGTAACCATAAAACAATTGCACATTTATGGCATATGCAGGACATTAAGGCCCTCATTCTGACCTTGGCGGGCTGCGGAGGCCGCCCGCCAAAGTCCCGCCGTCAGATTACCGTTTCGCGTCCGCCTTCAGACCGCCCGCCAGCCCAGCGGGAAAGAGGCTTCCACGATGAAGCCGGCTCGGAATCGAGCCGGCGGAGTGGAAGCTGTGCGACGGGTGCAGTTGCACCCGTCGCGTATTTCACTGTCTGCACAGCAGACAGTGAAATACATGTAGGGGCCCTCTTACGGGGGCCCCTGCAATGCCCATGCCAGTGGCATGGGCACTGCAGGGGCCCCCAGGGGCCCCGCGACCCCCCCTACCGCCATCCGGATCCCGGCGGTCGGACCGCCGGGATCTGGATGGCGGTAGGGGGGGTCGGAATCCCCGCGGCGGTGCAGCAAGCTGCGCCGCCGTGGAGGATTCAATGGGGCGGCGGTACACTGGCGGGAGCCCGCCAGTGGTGCCGGTCCGACCGCGGCTTTACCGCCGCGGTCGGAATCCCCATTGGAGCACCGCCGGCCTGTCGGCGGTGCTCCCGCGGTCCTCCGCCCTGGCGGTCAAAGACCGCCAGGGTCAGAATGACCGCCTAAGTGTAAGTAAGCATTCTGAAATCCATGCAAGTCATCCTGCCCGGGATTTCCCTTCCCAGGCAATCTTGGTACCTGCGGAAACAGGGTATTAACAAAACAGCTATCTGACGCAAACAGTGAGGAAAAATGGGTTTCATTGGGGCATAATTTTAACTTTGAACATTTTCTGAAATAAGAAAATGTGCTAACATCGATAAAAGCCCAACAATCTGAAACCTATTGGTGCCTTATTTTCAGAAGTATCTATGGTTGGTAGATTTCATTGAGTGCATGCAATTCTCGGACACAAATACCACAGCCATCTCCTTTCAAAAAATGAATGTAAATTCAAAGCAATCATTTTGATGTTTTTACTGTGAATCTGTTGGCCCTTCCTGTCAGAGGAGAAAGTCCCAATCTCACAAATAAGCATTGTTTCAGTAAGAGGTAGGCGGTTGTGGTTTCCTGCATATTCATGAATTGTTCCTCACAGGTATGATATGAAATTCTTTGATTTCACTTAAAACTTGGGTCTAGATGTACAAAGCCTGTTTGAGGTCGCAAATGGCTCGATCCACAAATTTGGACCATTTGCAACCACAAGCGTGTTTTTTGGGATGTACAAAGCCCATATTGCAATTTGGTAACTTGTTACAGAATCACAATTTGGGTTTGTGATTCAGTATTTGGAAGGGGCTTGTTGAGGGCATCTCTTCCTATTATTGAATCAGAAAGTTACATACAAATGCTTTTGTGGCCGAAATGCTGTCATAAAACATTTACAATTTCTAACCAATTGAAAGTTGGTATTAACCCATTTGCAAGGGGGAAGGGGATCTCAAGAAACCTCTTGCCCTTTGAGAATGGTTGGGATCATATTTTTTATGAGCTGGTAGAGGTCCCATTGACCACTGCCTACTCTTAAAAAATGAAACTTCAAAGTTTCATTTTTTTCTTTTTAAACATATTATGTTTTCCTTTAGACAAAAATGGGCTGCATTTAAAACAAAAGATTGCTTTATTTAAAAGCTATTTCAGACATGGTGGTCTTTTGACCTCTGTATCCCACCATCCCTTTGATGGCAGTGAATCATAGTGGGTTACAAATTGGGACCTACCTCATTAATATTCATGCGATAGGTCTATTTGCGACCCAGTACAAATCACTAATGAAACTCAAAATAGTTTCATACATTAGGAATAGCGATTTCTTAAATGCAGTTCCCCCAAAAAATCACAATTTGGTAATCACTATTTTTATTTATATACATCTAGCCCTTGATGCTTAAAAACTTACTGAGAAAGAAATGTTATTGGGTCCACACAAGTTACATCACCCTAGAATCTATCAAGGAATGCTTACAATACATCTAATGACTGATAATCATTCGGGTTAGCATACCAACCCATCATTCTTTTGCCCACCCTGTAGCCTCACTTTGGCCCCAGCAATGAGCAACTCACTATTGACACTGCTACAATAGGAGCATTCCTTCTCGAA
This sequence comes from Pleurodeles waltl, assembly GCF_031143425.1. Classification (NCBI taxonomy): domain Eukaryota; kingdom Metazoa; phylum Chordata; class Amphibia; order Caudata; family Salamandridae; genus Pleurodeles; species Pleurodeles waltl. The sequence continues at coordinate 958,150,861 of NC_090447.1, read as the reverse complement.
CTGCCCTGTCAAGTCCTCCCTGAACCAGAAAACAAGCACCTCAAAACCGGATTTGCTCTGCTTGGAGCACTTTATTTGGGTGTAGCTTGGTTCCAGTCATACAGTGAGCATGGGATCCACATCTGGGTTTTCCCCTTGGCCACTTAGGGTTTACATCACAAAAAAGTAAAAGTTAATGAGAGGAATAACTGCAATAAATCTAACCACTGGCAACTGGGTAATGGGATAGCAACAGGACAAAAGAACAATGGGTTGGAATAGTACTCTGAGCAAGTGCCAGTGGTTAGGCAAAGTGCAAGCATTTCTCCCATCACTTTTTGTGTGTTTTATTTTTCAAACATGCCTGGAGTTTGTATGTTTTCTGGGATGCTTGCTAATCCCTAGGCCAAATACCAGGAACTGCGGGTGGTAAAATATCTTTTGTTCTCTAATCATCCAAGACCTTGACCGACAGAAAATATAGGACATTTTCTGACTTCACACAGTTTGAAGTTTTCAGGGCATTCTAGATAAGTAAAAGTAGGGAAATCCCTACAACTAATACCTCATTGTTTTGACTCAGGTGTCTAATTTTCAAAAATGTAGGGAGGATTCCATGGGGGCCGCTGGAATCCTGGCCTACCTATATTATCTATACACATTTCTATTGTAAGAAGTGAACTGGAGACCAAAATGCCTTTTACAAAGGACAATTAAAACTCTTCTTTTATACCTTGCCTGTCCTTGTCAGTAAATATACCCAAATTCATGGGATACCATTTTTATCCATACTAATGAGCGGAGTTTGAGGCTTTCAGTGTTCCCTGCAATTTCTTGAAATTTCCAATGTAGAAATGCAAGTAAATTCAATTTTTTTAACCATAGTATGAACTTTATATGTCATTCTGCGTAAGGACAATTGGGAACCGGGAGAGCAACAACACATTAGACTACCTCAGATCTCTAGCTTTCAGAACTGTTAAGAGTTGGTAAGTTACTTTGGGTGACAGTCAAATAAAGCAGTGAACTACCATCAAAAAAAGTTTATCTTATCCAAATAACCCTTTTTCATTGCATTCATTTTTGTTCATTATTTTTTTCCATAAGAAATGATTCATGATTGGTACACAATGAAAAATTACTGTGAGCTAAGACTTGGTTGATGGTCCTGGGTACCAAAGATTCTTGGGCAACTGAGAGACAGTATATATCTGTGCAACTGGAGGAGTTTTACAGACACAAAGGCATATTTTATTTGTAGCTCGGTCTTCTTTGCAAAAATACACACACATGAAACCATTGTCTTCCAGCTCTCTGTTTTATATTTACTTTTGCTATGTTTCATATCAACAAGTGGTTACTTTGGAATAACCTTGCTCAAAAATGAGCTACATGCCTTGTTTCTCCACAAATAGATTATAAATGGAGACCATAACAATGGTAAATATTGACCACCACTTACAAAAGTGCACAAACTGTGATGAAAAAATATATTTTCCACCCTGTTTCAGAGAGCCAGCCAAGAAGGCAACCTTAGCTTAGAAGACCTTTTGTTAATGCCATCTTTAATTAACATAAGCCTTTCACAAAATACTTCCCATTTTTGTGAAAATACATTTTATACATTTTGTGGCCACTTTATCAGGCCTTTCTCTATAAAAGAAAAACTTTGTTTCCCATTACAATTTTGTCCTCAATAGCTTTAGTAGAAAAAGATATATATGCTTAACAACAAACTGCATCAATGTCAAAATAGGGATAAGCATTGGGGAGAAATCCCTCAGCAGTTACGGGGTTAAGGAAGTCACTGAAGTACAAACATCTAACATAATATTTAGATATTTATAATCCATGGCACCTTGCATATGTAGATTAAAACCAGTGATATATTTACAGCATAGGCCTTACAGATAAAGAAGGTATATAGGGCCTGATTATGACCCTGGCGGACGGCGGAGGCCGTCCGCCAAGGTACCGCCGCTGAATGACCGCACCGCGGTCAAAAGACCGCGGCGGCCATTTAGACATTTCCTCTGGGCCGGCGGGCGCTCTCCAAAAGAGCGCCCGCCGGCCCAGAGGAAATGCCCCTGCAATGAGGACGCCGGCTCAGAATTGAGCCGGCGGAGTTGCAGGGGTGCGACGGGTGCAGTTGCACCCGTCGCGTATTTCAGTGTCTGCTTAGCAGACACTGAAATACTTTGCGGGGCCCTCTTACGGGGGCCCCTGCCGTGCCCATGCCATTGGCATGGGCACGGCAGGGGCCCCCAGGGGCCCTGCGGCACCCCCTACCGCCATCCTGTTCCTGGCGGGCGAACCGCCAGGAACAGGATGGCGGTAGGGGGTGTCAGAATCCCCCATGGCGGCGCAGCAAGCTGCGCCGCCATGGGGGATTCTAAGGGCAGCGGTAAACCGGCAGGAGACCGCCGGTTTGCCTCTTCTGACCGCGGCCGAACCGCCGCGGTCAGAATGCCCTGCGGGGCACCGCCGGCCTGTCGGCGGTGCTCCCGCCGACCCTGGCCCCGGCGGTCTTAGACCGCCGGGGTCAGAATGACCCCCATAATGTTTGCAGTGGAACAGTCATAATGGGACCTTGAAGAATAGGGTAATCTAATTAACTGGCATACTTTTAGAATAAATATGAGGCCCATGCACAAGAATGTCTCTCAAAACAAAAGTGTTTCCATCCTTTTTTAAAAGACAGAATGTGTAGAAGGTACTTTGAGAACAAGAGCAGTGAGCTAAAGATTCTCATGATACGCCCTGGGAAGGTTTGTGTTATGAACTTCCCCCGTAAGCCTGGTGTTTCAAAAAGAATCGTCCCAAAGCTCTGCAATGAACAGAGCTCTCTGAAACAAATAATGAGGTGATTCAGAGAACAGTGTAAGCATCACAAAATTAAAAGTGTTCTGTAATGGGCAATACTTCTGAACCTGGATGCAGACATGAAACTGTTCCAGTATACAGTGATTTCTATAATCATATTTGGATTTTAATGTAATTGTAGAGGAAATATCTTATGCTCAGTCAACACACATTGTAAAGCTTAAAATAACAACATATGCAGAAATGGCTATTTTCACGGATTATTTGTTGGCGAACATGTAAGAGAATAATGTAGACATAGGTAGCGTCCAATAAACAGAATACAGTACTATACATAGTCAAATGTTGCACAGGTTTTAATAATTCATATTTTCTTAGTTATCTCTTTGAATACATATTTGATCTGTGTTAAACTATAAATTCCATCCAAAAACCATGTCTCTATTAAGGGATGGAGAAGGTTGTGCCTCCAGGTGAGGCATGGACCTTAGACCTCAAATGTCCCTATTGTGTCTCCACATTATTTTGTGTCTATGTTCTAGAGGTCACCTTCAAATGTGGCAATTGGAAATCAGAGATGTTCAGAAAATATTGTAGAAAAACCTATGCCAAGATGGATGGACCACATGGGCATTAGAAAAGGTGTCTGCCTATTGACACTCCATCTTATGGGTTTAGAACCCTTGTACAAAATGGACATAGCTTAGTGGCAGGCCATTACCAGTATTCAAATAAAGGTACTAGTTGATTTACTTGAAACATTCTTAGATAAAGGCTTGGAAACTCTGGTTCATGAGCAAGAGTCAATAGAAGTTTCACTTTTTTTTAGCAGGTCTCTCAAAAAGACTGGTGAGGTGAAAATCTTGGAATTTGTATGTTTCCCCTTATTCAGCCCAAATGCATTCACACCAATGTATTCCATGCAATCTGTTAGACCTGGCAGCTCTTGGCATGGTTTCCCTGTTCTTTTTTGCTTCTGACCCCCTGATTTTGGATCCCATGCTGTAATTCGTTTATGCTGGTTGTCATACTCTGGGCACTTCACCACTGCTAACCAGTGCTAAAGTGCAAGTGCTCTCTGTCTAAAAGATATTGGTAACTGGTTTTCCATAATTGGCACATTTGATTTACTGGTGAGTCACTAGTAAAGTATGGGCACACTATGTGTGCCCAGGCTTGCAAATCAAATGCTATTAGTGGACCTGAAGCACTGATTGTGTCACCCACATGAGCAGCCCTGTAAACATGTCTCAGACCTGCCACTTCAGTGACTTTGTGTGCAGTTGTGAACTGCCAATTTGGCCTGGCAAGTGTACCCACTTGCCAGGCCCAAACCTTCCCTTTTAGTACACGTAAATCACCCCTAAGGTAGGCTTTTGCTAGCTCTATGGGCAGGGTGCAATGTATTTAAAATTTAGGACATGTACTATTGTGTTTAACATGCCCTGATAGTGAAATACTGCCAAATTCGGTTTTCACTATTGCATGGCCTATCTCTCCCATAGGTTAACATGGGTATTGTCTTTAAATATGTTTTAAGTGCAGTTTCCCATTGGAAGCAGATAGATAAATGGAGTTTGGGGTCCCTGAACTCACAATTTAAAAATACATCTTTTGGTGAAGTAGTTTTTTAGATTGTTTATTTGGAAATGCCACTTTTAGAAAGTGGGTATTTTCTTGCTTAACCATTCTGTGCCTCTGCTTGGCTGCTGAATACACAACTGGGTCAGACTGACAGTTGGGATGTTTGTGAATTACCTCTAGACAATGAAACAAAGGGAGCTGAGTGTGTCCTGCATATCCTGACGAGTCTTCCTGAGCTAGAGTGGGAGGGAGGAGCTGATACCTGCACTAGATAGGGTTGTGCCTGCCCTCACACAATGCAGTCTCCAACCACTTAGTGTGTGCAGTGGCAGGTCAAGGAAGAGGCAGGGTCTTGTGCACCACAAAACATTTCTTTCAAGTTTGCCTACTTCAAAGACAGCAATGAGTATAACTAGTGGACCCTAAACCTCAGACTTTCAGATTACTTTTGGATCAAGAGGAGCCTCTGCCAAGGAGAAGAGCTTGATGCTTGAGAAGGACCTGCCACTCTGGCTGTTGCTTTGCTGTGCTGGCCTGCTGCTTCTGCCTTAAGAAGGGAAGGACTGGACTTTGCTTTCTGAAATCCTGCTTGTGAAGTTTCCTCAATGGCCTGGACTGAGCTTGCCTCCTGTTAAGAAGTCTCAGGGCCCTGTGGTGTGACTGAGTCCTTAAGAGGTCACTAATCGCATTTTGATCCACCAAATTCATCAACTCTGCTGGATCTTTAGGAACCGACGCCTCGCTCTGATGCCACATCACCACCCCTGTTCTGCAGTAAGGAACTAACACTGCACCGATGATGCCTGATCTCCCCGACTCCATGAACCGGCTTGTTTTCCTCATTACCTAAGGTACTCTATGTGGGGGTCCGTGTGACTCCGTGACTGGCGCCGCCCTCCCTGTGAGTGGCGTCGAACTGTTGGGAATGACTCTTTCAACAACTTCCTGATAGCCCCAGTTGGGTCTATTGTATTTTTCAGTGTTTTTATTGGGATTTAATCTTAAAAAAATATATCTTTACTTGTGTTTGTTGAATTTTTGTAGTTTTGGTCTTGTTTGATTTAGATAAATAGTGTCTGTTTTTCTAATCTGGTGTGGAGTCCTTTTGTGGTGTTCTCACTGTGTTACTGTGTGTGTTTGCACAAATACTGTATACATTGCCTCTAAGTTAAGCCTGACTGCTTGTGCCAGGCTATCAAGGGGGTAATCAGGGGTTGTCTGAGCTTTTGTATCTCCCTTACCCTAACTAGAGCGAGGGTCCCTGCTTTGACAGAGTGCAAAATGACTGCCAACCAGAGACCCCATTTCTAACATAATCCTTCTTATTTACATAACCAAATAAACATTTCCAAACTGTTTAAATGACTATTTAAAAACTGTCTGTAGTTTGTATTGAAACTCAAAAGTCTAATATTACTTTTTACAAGGCTATATGTTTAGATGGAGAATTTATAAGAGATAACACATACTATTATGGAAATATTTTCAGTGCCAATAGATGATGTGTTAGGAATATGTCAGATTGTGCACATTAATGCAATGATTGGGATGTAACCCTTTCCCAAATACTACTGCCAAATGCATAACTGTGCTTGAATAGGGTGATACAAAATATGAAACATACTTAACTAAGCAATCGCTGAAAGAATATGACTCAAACAAGCTACTCTATAAAGGGGGCTGCCCAGAGTTTATTCTCTGGTCCAGATTTTTTGTACGAAATACAACTGACCTCTGTGTGCAAAAACTGTTCCATTGTGTGAAGCACAAAAAATATTGATGCATCAGATTTAGCATGAATTGCCCACTGATTACACAATTGGTGGCAGCCATGCTAGACTGCCTTCGCTTTTTGTCACTTAGCATTGTGCAATGGTGCAAATGTGAGTCAGCAGTGTCTGGCATAGCATTTGTATTGGTAACACACCCTCCATTACAAATGTCTAAATGTAGATCATCACACATGTGTCAGACATGCAAAATGTGTGCTTTAATGTAAAGCACAAATGTAAGCCTAAGCATTTGAGGTGAAGTACTGATTGATCCCTTGCGTTTGTCAAATGTCCTTTGATTATGCATAGTTATGGGACATAAAAATCTGGCAAACTCCTGTTTGCTCAGGGATCAGAAACCTCCAACAATAAACAAAATTTAAAATAAGATAAACATAGTAACCATTCTCCCTCCTCTGGTAGCCAAACACATTGCCTCTTACTATATGCTTACTAAATCTCCCTTTTAGCTGTCTCAGCAATACATAATCATCTATTTTATGTCACATGCATGGTGGGTCTTGGACCACTCCACTGGTAGACAAGTCTGTTTTTGTTCATGACATTATCACTGGTATTGTTTTGTTCAGGTTCTGATCTCAGTTTTGCTACTTTCGTTCCAGCTGCAACAATGGTGTAACCTAAAATGTATCTTCTATCTGGAAAAATAAAGTTTCTCTAACCTAAGTGGTAGCACTGATGTTCAAGCACATAATATCCATCTCACTAAAAGGATATTATGGTCTCTGCTTTTTAAGTCAGCTTCACTTTTAATTTTCTCTCTCTGTCTCTTACAGGATGGTTCTCAGTTGTAACACATGACTGATTATTTAATTGGAAGGGATTATATTTTATAACTAAGAATTGTTTGATAACTGGCAAGCAAGTGAAAGGTGGAAAAAAAAATGCTATAATGCATTTTGCCAAATTATGTCAAATAAACTGACCTATAGATTTCTATGTACAGAAAATCTTGAGAGTAGATGTGCTGAAAAATGCTCTGCTAGATCACAATAGTTTTCTTGGAAAGGGCAGAGTCAACAACCCTGGAAAAGTGCATGTTTAGTTTTATTTCACTCTAATATTACACTACTTTTTAAACGTTTAAACTTTTTTTGTGCTAGGATTCTCCATTACACTCTGGAAACTTTCACAGTTGCCTGCTTGCCCTGAGAAATGTGGGGTGAGTGTATATGCCAACAACCATCCAACAGAAATTACATTTAAAGTGGATTTACATTTTTTAAATACATAACATCTACCTTAAGAGGTGCCCAAGCCATACTGATAGGTCACAGAAGGTGACGCAGGGGGACAGGAAAAACATTTTTCTTCACTGTGAACTGACAGAATGTTAGGAGTGGTATACACATGATCAGAGCTGTACCAGAAATTGCAGCAAAGACTATCCAACAAATGTGTGTGTGCAAGACCACTGGTCGGTCTGGAGGATTACATACTGACAAAACACTGGCATTTCAAGACTTTTCTATGCACCAAACATCAGTGGAAATTGTCAAGGGGCCCTGATAAGGTCCCAGCTGCATTCTGAAATAGTTAAAGATGAGAAATGTTGTACTTGGACATACTCTGGAAGACAGAGTTGCTGTTTTCAAATTGAAATTATTTCTCATCTTCAACTTTAGTCTTCCACCATCCAGTGAGACAATGAGGGAGGAAATTGTGTAAGTTCCTAAGTGGGAATGAAGCAAGTATAAACAAGCGTATTAACCTAGAGATTGGGAGTCAAAGTATTATCAATGAAAATATCAATATTGAGTAAGGCTTCTGGAGATATATTTTTGAGACACTGATGGTTGATGGCCTCAGGATATCCTCAGCTTTTGGTCTGACAAACAGTGGGAATTCACCAGTGGCTGTATTATACACAAGGACAGAAAGCATAAGTGGGCATACTTTGTGCATCCTGGGGGGCACAATGGTATCACGGAAAGGGTCGCAGATGCTTGTGCCCTTTCTATAATACTGATGGTGCTGGCACACATGTAGTGCCAGCAAGATCATGAGAGTATTTTCACTCATTTGAGTGGTGGTGTGGCTCATGCAAATAAGGGAATCACTGCGCCTCTGCACCTGTGCCATTTGATTTATTATAAACGGAGCAGCAGACGCAAACAGTCCTTTAGGATGTGCATTTATAGTGTGCCACAAGAAGGGGAAGCACTGTTAGTGAGCCTTCTGAATGCAGCTTTTTGGAATGGGAAAAGGAGATTCCATGGATGCAAAAGACATCCCTATGCTGGTAGGTACAGTCACTGACTGTAAGGGGCTCTCTCACCCTACTCTGAATTGCAGGCACCATATAAACTTTACTGTGAAACACAGAGTGGGTTTGATGCACCTGGTCCAGATATCACTGAATGTGCTGCCCCCAGGGAGCCAGCACATTAACTGTTCCTGTTTGTGCCTGACACACCTGCTTAAAAGTGCACCATGGAAAAAAAACAGGGACAGTGTTCTCTTTCCATAATATGGCACCTACTGCATTTGTCAGTTATGCCTTTCACTGAATAGAACCACATTTACTTTGTTATATAGAAAACACATTTTTTAAGACAAGTGAGATTGTCGGATAAGATTTGCTCCCCACCAAATGTTGAATTTGGGTAAATGGTATTAAGGTGTTTTAAACCCTTCGCTGCAGGGCCTTTTCCCCTCAGGTGCCAGGCCGTTTTTTGGCTATTTAGGGCAGTTTGCGCTTAGGCCCTCATAACTTTTTGTCCCCATAAGCTACACATGCCAAATTTGTGTCCTTGTTTTCCAACATCCTAGGGATTCTAGAGGTACCCAGACTTTGTGGGTTCCCCTGAAGGAGATCAAGAAATTAGCCAAAATACAGTGAACATTTTTTTGTTTTTGTTTTTTAAATGGGACAAAAGGGCTGCAGAAGAAGGCCTGAGTTTTTTCCCTGAAAATGGCTTCAACAAAAGTTTTGCTGTGCTAAAACCACTATCTTCCCAGCTTTCAGGAACAGGCAGACTTGAATCAAAAAACCCAAATTTTCAACACAATTTTGGCATTTTACTGGGACATACCCCATTGTTACTATTTTTTGTGCTTTCAGCCTCCTTCCAGTTAGTGACAGAAAGTAGTGTGAAGCCAATGCTGGATCCCAGAACGCTAAACACTTCTTAAAAGTAGACAAAATTCCGAACTCAGTAAGGGGTAATTTGTGTAGATCATACAAGGGTTTCCTACAGAAAATAACCGTGGAAATTAAAAAAAATTGAAAATGAGTTGAAAAAAACAGCCATTTTTCTCCATGTTTTACTCTGTAACTTTTTCCTGTGATGTCAAATTTTTAAAGCAATAAACCATTACGTCTGCTGGACTCTGCTGGTTGAGGGGATGTATAGGGCTTATTGGTTTATCAAGAACCCTAGGTACCCAGTGCCAATAATTGAGCTGCACTTTGAAATGGGTTTTCATTCTATACCACGTATACAGCAATTCATTTGCTGAAATATAAAGAGTGAAAAATAGGTATCATGAAAACCTTTATATTTCCGAAATGGGCACAGGATAAGGTGTTGAGAAGCAGTGGTTATGTGCACATCTCTGAATTCCAGGGTGCCCATACTAGCATCTGAAATACAGGGAATTTCTCAAATAGATGTCTTTTTTACACACTGTCTTACATTTGGAAGGAAAAAATTTAGAGAATGACAAGGGGCAAGAACACTTGTTTTGCTATTCTGTGTTCCCCCAAGTCTCTCAATAAAAATGGTATCTTACTTGCACGGTTAGGCCTAATGCTCGCAACAGGAAACGCAACATGGACACATCACATTTTTACATCAAAATCTGACTTGTTTTTTCAAAGTGCCTAGCTGCAGATTTTGGCCTCTACCTCAGCTGGCACCTAGGGAAACCTTCCAAACCAGTGCATTTTTGAAAACTAGACACCCAGGGACATCCAAGATGAGGTGACTTGTGGAGATCTCACCAGGTTCTGTTACGCAGAATCCTTTGCAAACCTCAAAATTTGGCCAATAAAACACTTTTTCATCACATTTCGGTGACAGAAAGTTCTGGAATCTGAGAGGAGCCACACATTTCCTTCCACCCAGCATTTCCCCAAGTCTCCCCAAAAAAATGGTACCTCACTTGTGTGGCTCAGCCTAGTGCCCACGAAAGAAAATGCCCCAAAACACTATCTGGACACATCAAAATTATCAAGTGCAAAACTACCTGTTTTTGAGGGGGGAAACCTGTGTTTTTGGTCCTGGGCTCAGCAGCCATCTAGGGAATCCTACCAAAGCCAGACATTTCTGAAAACTAGACACCTGAGGGAATATAGGGAGGTGTGACTTGCATGGATTCCCCCAGTGTTTTCTTACCTATAATCCTCGGCAAACCTCAAATTTAGCTGAAAAATAAAACAATTCCCACATTTCTGTGTGGAATCACCGCACAGGGACAAATTTCCTACCACCCAACGTTCCCCTAAGTCTCCCGTTAAAAATGATGCATCACTTGTGTAGTTGATCCAAGTGCCTGTGATAGGGAAGAGCCAAAAACATGTCAAAATTGTGGGAGAACCAAAGCGGGACTGTTAGAAATGGGTTTTTTGGTTGGCTGTCAGGTTACCCTCTGTCCAAGCAAGAACCCTCACTCTAGTCAGGGTAAGTCACACACAATCCAAAATTAGCCTGTGCCCACCCTCTGGTAGCTTGGCACGAGCAGTCAGGCTCAACTTAGAAGGCAATGTGTAATGTATTTGTGCAAAAAATCATACAATACCATCATATAGCACCACAAAAATCCACCACACAGTGTTTAGAAAAATATATAATATTTATCAGGATAATTGTAGGTCAAAACGAATAAAGTTGCAATGTGAATTTGTAAAGATATCACTGAAAAGTGATATAAAGTGTCTTAAGTATTTCAAAAGCAAACAAAGTCTCTTTCAAGCACAAAGTACCTGGTTTGGAGTGCAAAATCTCCCCAGAGGGCCGCAGAGGAAGAGATATGTAGAAAAATGGTGTGTGCGTCGATTTCTCCCCAGCATACACGGACTTGCGTCGTTATTTTTCACGCAGGTAAGTCGTACGTCGTTTCCGGCGCGCGGACAGTCTCTTTCTGTGGATCGCGGGGATTACCAGATGTCCCGGGTCTGTGCGTGGATTCTCCTGCTTGTTTTCCGGCTGCGTGTAGTTCTGCGGGGCTGTGCGTCGAAGTTTCGCTCTCACGGCAGGCGTCACGTCGATTTCTCCTCTGGAGGTCAGGCGGCGTTGTCCTTTCGAGGCCGTGCGTCGAAGTTCCGGTCGTCCCAAAGGCGTCACGTCGGTCAGCGTCGGTGTGCGTCGAAAATTTCGGCGCACGAAGAGTCCAAGTGAAAAAGAGAAGTATTTTTGGTCCTGAAACTTCAGGGAACAGGATAGCAAGCTCTATCCAAGCCCTTGGAGAGCACTTTCACAGCCAGACAAGAGTTCAGCAAGGCAGCAGGCCAACAGCAAGGCAGCAGTCCTTGGGAGAAAGCAGACAGGTGAGTCCTTTGAGCAGCCAGGCAGTTCTTCTTGGCAGGATGTAGTTTCTGGTTCAGGTTTCTTCTCCAGCAATTGTCTGATGAGGTAGGGCAGAGGCCCTGTTTTATACCCAAATGTGCCTTTGAAGTGGGGGAGACTTCAAAGAGTGGCTAAGAAGTGCACCAAACCCCCTTTCAGTTCAATCCTGTCTGCCAGGGTCCCAGTAGGGGGTGTGGCAGTCCTTTGTGTGAGGGCAGGCCCTCCACCCTCCCAGCCCAGGAAGACCCATTAAAAATGCAGATGTATGCAAGTGAGGCTGAGTACCCTGTGTTTGGGGTGTGTCTGAGTGAATGCACAAGGAGCTGTCAACCAAGCCCAGCCAGACGTGGATTGTAAGGCACAGAAATATTTAAGTGCAAAGAAATGCTCACAAGTGGCATTTCTAGAATGTTAATATTAAATCCGACTTCACCAGTCAGCAGGAATTTGTATTAGCATTCTGGCCATACTAAATATGACCTTCCTGCTCCTTCAGATCAGCAGCTGCAACTTCAACAATGTATGAGGGCAGCCCCAATGTTAGCCAATGAAGGGAGCAGGCCTCACAGTAGTGTAAAAACGAATTTAGGAGTTTTACACTACCAGGACAAATAACTACACAGGTACATGTCCTGCCTTTTACCCACACAGCACCCTGCTCTAGGGGTTACCTAGGGCACACCTTAGGGGTGACTTATATGTAGAAAAAGGGGAGTTCTAGGCTTGGCAAGTACTTTTAAATGCCATGTCGAAGTGGCAGTGAAACTGCACACACAGGCCTTGCAATGGCAAGCCTGAGACAAGGTTAAGGGGGCTACTTAAATGGGTGGCACAACCAGTGCTGCAGGCCCACTAGTAGCATTTAATCTACAGGTCCTAGGCACATGTAGTGCACATTACTAGGGACTTATAAGTAAATTAAATAGTCCAATCATGTATGATCCAAAGTTACCATGTTTAAAAAGGGAGAGAGCATATGCACTTTAGCACTGGTTAGCAGTGGTAAAGCGCGCAGAGTCCAAAAGCCAGCAAAACAGGGTCCAAAAAGTGGAGGGAGGCAGGCAAAAAGTTAGGGGTGACCACCCTAAGGCATGTCAGGTCTAACATGTTTCCCCCCCAGCTGAAAGTGGGGAGAGCTACCCGACCTCCTGGGAGCTCTCATCGCTAAGGCGGAAGTATCTGGAGAGACCCTCAGCATTGGTGTGGTCAACCCCTGGGCGATGCTCCACTGTAAAGTCCATCCCCTGTAGGGAAATGGACCATCTCAAGAGTTTTGGATTCTCACCCCTCATCTGCATGAGCCATCTGAGGGGCCTGTGGTCTGTCTGAACCCGGAAGTGAGTCCCAAACAGGTAGGGTCTTAGCTTCTTCAGTGCCCAGACCACAGCAAATGCTTCTCTCTCAATAGCACTCCACTTTTGTTGCCGTGGTAATAGTCTTCTGTTAAGAAAGACTACTGGTTGGTCTGAGCCCTCCTCATTCAGCTGTGCTAGAACAGCCCCTATGCCGTGCTCTGAAGCGTCTGTCTGCACAATAAATTCCTGGGAGTAGTCAGGGGCCTTGAGCACGGGGGCAGTGCACATGGCTTCCTTCAGAGAATCAAAGGCTTTCTGACAGGCCTCTGTCCAATTCACCAACCTAGGTTGTTTCTTGGAAGTGAGTTCTGTCAAGGGGGACACAATGGTACCATAGCCCTTGACGAACCTGCGGTAGTATCCAGTGAGGCCCAAAAAGGCTCTCACCTCAGTCTGTGTTCTAGGTGATTGCCAGGCCTTGATAGTTTCAATCTTGGCCTGGAGTGGCTGCACCCTGCCACCACCTACTAGGTGTCCCAAGTACACCACGGAACCCTGCCCAATCTGGCACTTACTAGCCTTGATAGTCAGGCCTGCCTGTTGTAGAGTCTGAAGCACCTCCTTGAGGTGGAGCAGGTGTTCCTCCCAACTGGAACTGTAGACAGCTATGTCGTCCAGGTAAGCTGCACAGAAGGCATCTTTACCAGCTAGGACCCCGTTAACCAACCATTGGAAGGTAGTGGGGGCATTTTTTAGCCCAAATGGCATCACCCGGAATTGGTAATGGCCATCAGGGGTGGAAAAAGTGGATCTTTCTTTAGCCCCCTCAGTCAGGCCAATCTGCCAGTACCCGGAAGTAAGATCGAACGTACTCAGGAACTTGGCAGCGCCTAGCCTGTCAACAAGCTCATCAGCTCCGGGGATGGGGTGAGCATCAGTCCGGGTGACTGAATTGAGACCCCTGTAGTCCACACAGAAACGGAGTTCTGGCTTCGTACCTGGGGCAGTAGCCTTGGGAACCAATACCACAGGGCTGGCCCAGGGACTACTGGATTTCTCAATAACCCCCAAAGTCAACATCTTGAAGACCTCCTCCTTGATGCTGGCCTTCACCTTATCTGACAACCTGTAAATTTTGTTCTTTACAGGGGAACTGTCACCTGTGTCAATGTCATGCACACAGAGGTGGGTTAATCCAGGAGTAAGGAAGAACAGGGGGGAGAACTGCTCTAACAGCTTATAGCAGTCCCCTCTCTGGGTTGGAGTCAGGGAGTCAGAGAGAATGACACCCCCTACTGACCCATCCCCTTCTTTGACAGCGAGGAGGTCGGGGAGAGGTTCACTCTCCTCTTCCATGCCCTCATCTGTGACTAGGAGCATACTGACCTCAGACCTCTCAAAGTGAGGTTTGAGCCGGTTGTGAGGGAGGACCCTTAGGGGGTGCCTAGGGGTCTTGAGGTCCACTAGGTAAGTGGCCTCCCCTTTACGCTCCTTGATCTCAAAGGGGCCAGTCCAGCGGTCCTGGAGAGCCCTGGGCTCTACTGGCTCCATCACCCAAACTTTGTCTCCAGGTGAGAACTCAGCTAGAGTGGCCTTCTGGTCATACCACTCCTTCATCACCTCTTGACTGGCCTCGAGGTTACTCTGGGCCTGCTTCCAGAAGCGTTGGGTTTGTTTGCGGAGGGCCAGCATGTAGCTGACCACATCCTGGGGAGGGGCCTGGGGAGCTTTTTCCCAGCCCTCCTTAACAATGCTTAGGGGTCCCCTGACAGGGTGACCATAGAGAAGCTCAAAGGGGCTGAACCCCACCCCTTTCTGGGGCACCTCTCTATAAGCAAACAACAGGCAGGGTAAGAGGACGTCCCACTTACGCCTCATGGCCTCAGTCAGGCCACCAATCATGCCTTTCAGGGTCTGGTTGAATCTCTCAACAAGCCCATTGGTTTGAGGATGATAAGGGGTGGTAAACCGGTAGGTCACCCCACACTCATCCCACAGGGTCTTCATGTATGCAGACATGAAGTTTGTGCCCCTGTCAGATACGACCTCCTTAGGGAATCCCACACGGGTAAATATTCCCAACAGGGCTCTGGTCACCACCTGTGCAGTCACTGTTCTCAGAGGGATTGCCCCTGGATAGCGGGTGGCATGGTCCACCAAAACCAGGATAAACCTGTTGCCCAAGGCAGTTTTGGGGTCCAAGGGACCAACAATGTTGATGCCCACCCTTCCAAAGGGTGTGCCAACGACTGGGAGTGGGAGCAGGGGAGCTTTAAGCCATTTCCCTGCCATTTCCCTGAAACAAAGTCTCTTTCAAGCACAAAGTACCTGGTTTGGAGTGGAAAATCTCTGCAGAGGGCCGCAGAGGAAAAGATACGTGGAAAAATGGTGTGTGCGTCGATTTCTCCCCAGCACACACGGACTTGCGTCGTTATTTTTCACGCGGGGAAGTCGTGCATCGTTTTCCGGCACGCGGACAGTCTCTTTCTGTGGATCGCGGAGATTACCAGATGTCCCGGGTCTGTGCGTGGATTCTCCTGCTTGTTTTCCGGCTGCGCGTCGTTCTGCGGGGCTGTGCGTCGAAGTTTCGCTCTCACGGCAGGCGTTGCGTCGATTTCTCCTCTGGAGGTCGGGCGGCGTTGTCCTTGCGAGGCCGTGCGTCGAAGTTCCGGTCATCCCGAAGGCGTCGCGTCGGTCAGCGTCGGTGTGCGGTGTTTTTCTCGCCGCGGAACAAGCTGTGCGTTGAAAATTTTGGCACACGAAGTGTCCAAGTGAAAAAGAGAAGTCTTTTTGGTCCTGAGACTTCAGGGAACAGGAGGCAAGCTCTATCCAAGCCCTTGGAGAGCACTTTCACAGCCAGACAAGAGTTCAGCAAGGCAGCAGGCCAACAGCAAGGCAGAAGTCCTTTGTAGAAAGCAGACAGGTGAGTCCTTTGAGCAGCCAGGCAGTTCTTCTTGGCAGGATGTAGTTTCTGGTTCATGTTTCTTCTCCAGCAAGTGTCTGTTGAGGTAGGGCAGAGGCCCTGTTTTATACCCAAATGTGCCTTTGAAGTGGGGGAGACTTCAAAGAGTGGCTAAGAAGTGCACCAGGTCCCCTTTCAGTTCAATCCTGTCTGCCAGGGTCCCAGTAGGGGGTGTGGCAGTCCTTTGTGTGAGAGCAGGCCCTCCACCCTCCCAGCCCAGGAAAACCCATTCAAAATGCAGATGTATGCAAGTGAGGCTGAGTACCCTGTGTTTGGGGTGTGTCTGAGTGAATGCACAAGGAGCTGTCAACCAAGCCCAGCCAGACGTGGATTGTAAGGCACAGAAATATTTAAGTGCAAAGAAATGCTCACTTTCTAAAAGTGGCATTTCTAGAATGTTAATATTAAATCCGACTTCACCAGTCAGCAGGATTTTGTATTAGCATTCTGGCCATACTAAATATGACCTTCCTGCTCCTTTCAGATCAGCAGCTGCCACTTCAACAATGTATGAGGGCAGCCCCAATGTTAGCCTATGAAGGGAGCAGGCCTCACAGTAGTGTAAAAACGAATTTAGAAGTTTTACACTACCAGGACATATAACTACACAGGTACATGTCCTGCCTTTTACCCACACAGCACCCTGCTCTAGGGGTTACCTAGGGCACACCTTAGGGGTGACTTATATGTAGAAAAAGGGGAGTTCTAGGCTTGGCAAGTACTTTTAAATGCCAAGTCGAAGTGGCAGTGAAACTGCACACACAGGCCTTGCAATGGCAAGCCTGAGACAAGGTTAAGGGGGCTACTAAAGTGGGTGGCACAACCAGTGCTGCAGGCCTACTAGTAGCATTTAATCTACAGGCCCTAGGCACATATAGTGCACATTACTAGGGACTTATAAGTAAATTAAATACTCCAATCAGGTATGATCCAAAGTTACCATGTTTAAAAAGGGAGAGAGCATATGCACTTTAGCACTGGTTAGCAATGGTAAAGTGCGCAGAGTCTAAAAGCCAGCAAAACAGGGTCCAAAAAGTGGAGGGAGGCAGGCAAAAAGTTAGGGGTGACCACCTAAGGCATGTCAGGTCTTAGAGGGACCAAAAGGGCCGTTTGAAAAAATAAAACATTTTTCGGCTGACAAGTGCAGCAGAAATTTTATCGGTATAGATGAGACAATGCTGGGTGGTAGGAATTTTGTGGATTCCTGCAGATTCCAGAAAGTTCCATCACAAAAATGTAGGAAAAATGTTTGATTTACAGCAACATTGGAGGTTTGCAGGGCATTGTGAGTAAGAAAATGGTGCAGGGTGCATGTGAAGCACACCACCCTGGACTCACCTAGATCTTTAGTTTTCGGATGTGTCTAGGTCTTGTGGATTTTTGTACATGGCAGCATCCCAAAGACTAAAAAGTGCAACCCTCACCATTCCAAGTGGGACAATATTGAGAGTTAGCCAAGCTCTCATGGCCCCAATGTAAAACCAAAAGCCAAAAGAATCAAATGTCCTCTTTCTTGCCGTGGAATAAGATGTTTTAGTGTGCGGGGGAGAGCTGAAAGACTGTTACCCCCTTCAGTTGGGGTGGGGGCACAACCTGGCCCATACTGGTTGGTAGGCTAGTAGACTTTGCGTATAGATCGGGAATAATTGCCCACTTGTGGGCAGAACAACTTTGGGCGCATTTATTTGGGGTGGGGGTATGTCCATACCCCCACCCTCTTATTTTGAAAAAAAAATCTGCCCTGGTCTCTGGTGGGCTTTCTGCCCCCGTTGGAGGCAGATGGGCCTTCCAAAAATAGGCCGATCTGTCCCCAAGGGCAATTATGGCCAACAGTAATGTGCCCCCATGTGGAGCGACCCTTGTCCAAGGGGCTGCCCTCAAACAAAACACACACATACACACACACCAATCCCGGGTACCTAAGTGGTCTCTGCCCCTCCTTGGGGGCAGATTGGCCTAACAAAAAAAGTCTGAGCTGGGGGGCTGAAATGTCCTAAAGATAATTTGCACCCCATGGGAGCGACCCTTGCCTAAGTTGTCGCTCCCAACATCTAAAAAATAAAATAAACAAAATCCCTGGTGTCTACGGTTTTCTGCTCCCCCTAATTACAATAGGCCAATCTGCCCCGAAGGGGGGCAGAAATGACCTACAACAAATTTGACCACCCAGGGGAGCGACCCTGGCCTAAGGGGTCACTCTCACGTGAAACTGACAACAAAATAAATCCCTGGTGTCTAGTGGATTCTGCCCCCCTGGTGGACAGATTGGCCTAATAAAAATAGTCCGATCAGCCCCCAAGGGGGGCAGAAAAATCTAAATACAATTTGCCCCCAGGAGAGGGACCCTTGCCTAAGGGGTCGCGCCCCATATATTAAAAAAAGTAAACATATAAAAAAAATATATCCCTGGTGTCTAGGGGTTCTGCCCCCACCGGGGCTGATCGGCCTAATTATAATAGGCTGATCTGCCCCCAGGGAGGCCTAACAATATTTTGCCCCCCTGGGGAGTGGCCCTTGCCCAAGGGGCCGCTCCCCTTATGTATAAACATAATAAAAAACAAAATTCCCTGGTGTCTAGTGTTTTCTGCCCCCCTTGGGGGCAGATTGACCTAATAAAAATAGAAAATAAAAAAAAAAATCTTGCCTAAGGGGTCGCTCCCCACATACATAAAAAAAAGAAACAAAAACAAATTATCCTTGGTGTCTAGCGGTTTCCGCCCCCCAAGGGGCAGATCTGCCTAATTATAATAGGCTGATCTGCCCCGGTGGGGCAGAAATGGCCTAGTAATAAATTTCCTCCCTGGGGAGTGGCCCTTGCCCAAGGGGCCACTCCCCTTATTCAATCACAAAAAAAAAAAAAATCCCTACTGTCTAAGCTGGAAAAGACATCAAAGGAAAGGAAAGGCCTTTATTGTTAGGTGTAAAAGGAAGTAAGAGGTTTCATGGTTCATGAATGGGTAGAGGTTAGGTATAGTAAGATGTTTTTAGTTTTCAGGGTTAGGTAGGGGTAAGTGTAGGACTAGTACAGGATTTTACGAGGTTCTGGGGTGTGTTCTGAGAAAGGGTAGTAAGGTGTTTTTATGGTTCAAAGATGGCTACGGTTTAGGGTGTCATGATAGGTATTCAGGGTATAGAAATTGGGAGAGGCCAGTTTAGCTTGCATTCCCTAATAATAGGGGCAGCAACATCTGTGGTAGGAGATGGATTTAGCCCAAAGGTTATTATGTGAATTGGAAGGTGGAAACCTGACTGCTACAAGCACTAAGTTTGTCTCAAACTGATTTGGGAATCAATGTTTTTGATTTCTCCTGTATGAGTAACATTTTTCCTTTTCTTCAGTCAGTTTGTTCATTAGGACACATGCCTCCGAAAAGTGTATGGATTATTGATCATTCCTTTGTTCGTTGAGTACAGGCAACATTCTTACAGGGTCATTTCCCCTGGAGTTCAACAGATGCTGGCTTACACTTCCATTGGCGGCTTACGCTTCCATTGGGCTGGTAGGGTGGTCTCCACCTAGATGGTCTATGGAAACTGGTTGAGGAGGAGGCATGGTCCTCGAGGCTTCCACCTCTTGCACTCATCGTCCTTCACATCGGTGGCAATGATTTGGCAGAAGGATTCTATTTGCTAACTTATCGGTAGAAATCTTGTGGCTTGAAAAAAGCTAACCGGAAACAGCCATCGTATAATCCCACATCATCCCCAGGACAGTATGGTGGTTCGGCAAGGCAGATGGATACCAGGGTGTAGCAACTATTGAACGCTGCTTTCTTACAGACAATCCCTCAAGGATGTAGTTGGGAGGATGCTCTATACCACAGGGATGGGATACACCTGCCAGCTCAGGGTAATGAAATCTTTGTAAACAACCTGGTTGCTTTTGCCATACAGTATTTCGGGTACGCTAATGTACAAATTTGGGGGCGTCCAGGGTGGTCAGCAGAAGGCGAGTTGTGTTTGGCTACAAAAAACATGGACAACGTTCCCATCATGGCTAAGTGCAGGGAAATTCAGGAAGGAAATGGCCTCAAGCCGATGTCCCACTCGGGGCATTGATGCACAACCTGAGGGAAGGGCTAGGGGCATCTGCTTCTGCAAGTGTCACTTGCCTCACTTTATGGTACCCTGAGGGGTATTTTGGGGAAAGAGAGGTCCAGTTTTGGCTCATCCTGAATGGTTGGCCAGGGGAATTTCCTATTATTTGACTCTGGCATGGTGTTTCTCACCCAGGTTTCCTCTATTCCGAGGAGACAGCTGGGTCCGTCTGATATGGGCTTGCAAATCTGAAATATGGTGATACCCCATGCAAAGGAACCAAAAGGAGTGGTCAGATATATAACTCTGTCAATGGATTATTTGAATGTGTTCAGTTGTTTACTCCAATGTTTTATTTGAATTTTATTGACTGATTGTAAATACTGTTTTACCAAATGTGATTATGTCCTCCCCATCTTTTATTGCTCTGTTCTATCGCTTTTGTCATATTTATGAGGGTTAACAAATATGGCCTTTGAATGTGGGAATTCTCTAAAGCAGGAAAGGCTTGGGGTTTTGGTTCTTTGATAATGAGTAGTAATCTTGCATGCATGGACTGGTTTCTCTGCGGAATGGGTATGGATTGGTAGCTGGGGCTGATCCTAATCCGGTTCCTCACCTGTTAACAGATGCAAATTATGCTGTAAGAATGTTTGATTTTTAGGCGTGTTTGAGATTTTGTATCATGGTGTTCTAGCAAAATAAAACATTGATAAGAAAATACCAAAACAATATATAAAATCAATTGATAAGAAATTGTTAGAAATGCGGTCTTTGGTTGGCAGTCAGGTTTTCTCCTGTCCAAGCAAGGACCCTCACTCTAGTGAGGGTAAGTCGCACACAATCCAAATTATCCTGTGCCCACCCTCTGGTAGCTTAGCAATGAGCAGTCAGGCTTAACTTAGAAGGCAATGTGCAAAGTATTTGTGCAATAAATCATATAATAACACCATATAACACCACGAAATTACACTAAACAGTGTTTAGAAAAATATATAATATTTATCTGATTAGATGCAGGTCAAAACGATTAAAATGCAACAAGTGTATGTTGAGATATCACTGTAGAACTGGCATAAAGAGGGTCATTCTGACCTGTCCGCCGCCCGCCTGGCGGGAACTGCCAAATGGCCGCTCCGCGGTCAGAAGACCGCGGAGGCCATTCTGACTTTCCCGCTGGGCTGGTGGGCGCCCGCCAAGGGAGCGCCCGCCAGCCCAGCGGGAAAGGCCCTGCAACACAGAGGCCGGCTCCGAATGGAGCCGGCGGTGTTGCAGGGGTTCGACGGGTGCAGTTGCACCCGTCGCGATTTTCACTGTCTGCAATGCAGACAGTGAAAATCTCCCTGGGGCCCTGTTAGGGGGCCCCTGCACTGCCCATGCCAGTGGCATGGGCAGTGCAGGAGCCCCCAGGGGCCCCACAACACCTGTTCCCGCCATCCTGTTCCTGGCGGTTGTTACAGGATGGCGGGAAGGGGGTCGGAATCTCCATGGCGGCGCTGCTTGCAGCGCCGCCATGGAGGTTCTGCCCAAGCAGGGGAAATCCGGCGGGAAAACGCCGGATTCCCTTTTCTGACCGCGGCTTTAACGCTGCGGTCAGAATGGGCAATGAAGCACCGCCAGCCTGTTGGCGGTGCTTCCGTTGCCCCCGGCCCTGGCGGTCTTGTACCGCCAGAGTCGGAATGAGGCCCAAAGTGTCTTAAGTCTTTTAAAAGCAATCAAAGTCTCTTTCAAGCACAAAGTACCTGGTTTGCGTGCAAAATCTCCGCAAAGGACCACAGAGGAGGAGATGCGTGGATACGAAGGGGTGTGCCTCGATTTCTCAGGCCCACACAGCAATACGTTGTTTAGTTTTCACGCAGGAATGGCTGTGCGTTAATTTCTGGCCCTCGGTCATAGATCCTCTTCGGGTTGTGGGGTTTTCGGATGCCCTGGGGACGATGCGTGGATTTCCTGCGCTGGCAGGACGAAGTCACAGGAGCTGCCTCGATTCAGTGGGCGTTGGTCTAATTTTCTAACGCATGGCAGGTGCTGCGTCGATTCCTCTCTGGAAGTCGGGCTGCATCATTCTGGCTCAGCTGTGCGTCAATCTGGTGGGCCGTGTGTCGAATTTCCGGTTGCTACGCTGGCGCTGCATCGATCTTTTCGATGCAAAGTCTGGCTGCATTGTTCCGGTTCTGCACTATGGTGCAGGCTGTGCGTCGTTTCTGGCTGGTTGTGCGTCAAATTTCACTGCACTAGGAATCCTTCTTGTAGAGATGAAGTCTTTTTGAACCTGAGACTTCAGGGAACAGGAGGCAAGCTCTATCCAAGCCATTGGAGAACACTTCTTCACCACAGCCAGAGAACAGCAAGGCAGCAGGGCAACAGCAAAGCAGACAGGTGAGTCCTTTAAGCAGCCAGGCAGGTCTTCTTGTCAGAATGCAGGTTCTGGTTCAGGTTCTCTTTTCCAGGAAGTGTCTGAGGTGGTAGGGGCAGAGGCCATGTTTAAATACTTAAATGTGTCTTTGAAGTGGGGGAGACTTTAAAGAGTGGCTCAGAAGTGCACAAGGTCCCCTTTCAGTTCAATCCTGTCTGCCAGGGTCCCAGTAGGGGGTGTTGCAGTCCTTCGTGTGAGGGCAGGCCACTGTCCTTTGACATGCAAGTGTCAGGCCCTCCACCCTCCCAGCTCAGGAAGACCCGTTCAAAATGCAGATGTATGCAACTGAGGCTGAGTATCCTGTGTTTGGGGTGTGTCTGAGTGAATGAACAAGGAAACTGTCAACTAACCCAGCCAGACGTGGATTGTAAGGCACAGAAGGATTTAAGTGCAGAGAAATGTTCACTTTTTAAAAGTGGCATTTCTAAAATAATAATATTGAATCCAACTTCACCAGTCAGCAAGATTTTGTATCACCATTCTGGCCATACTAAATATGCCCTTCCTACTCCTTTCAGATCAGCAGCTACCACTCAAACAATATATGAGGGCAGCCCCAATGTTAGCCTATGAAGGGAGCAGGCCTCACAGCAGTGTACAAATGAATTAAGGAGTTTTACACTACCAGGACATGTAAACTACACAGGAACCTGCCTTATAGGTTACCTAGGGCATATCTTAGGGGTGACTTTTATGTAGAAAAAGGGGAGTTTTTATGCTTGGCAAGTACTTTTAAATGCCAAGTCGAATTGGAAGTGAAACTGCACACACAGGCCTTGCAATGGCAGGCCTGAGACAAGGTTAAGGAGCTACTTAAGTGGGTGGCACAATCAGTGCTGCCTGCCCACTAGTAGCATTTAATCCACAGGCCCTGGGCACATCTAGCGCACTTTACTCAGGACTTATAAGTAAATTAAATGATTCAATTGGGTGTGATCCAATGTTACCATGTTTAAAAGGAGAGAGCATATGCACTTTAGCACTGGTTAGCAGTGGTAAAATGTGCATAGTCTTAAAACCAGCAAAAACAGCATCTAAAAAGTGGAGGATGGCAGGCAAAATGTTAGGAGTGACTACCCTAAGGCTGTCAGGTCTAACAGAAATGAACGAATTCTTCTGTATAAGCGTTGTCTTCTTAGACTCCTTCAGTCTAAAATCATCCAGCCATCAATTTCAGATAGACTCTCAATCGTGAGAAGAGAAAACATGCAATGCAGCACAGTTTTGCAGAGAAAAGAGAACCCTTCTGCATGGATACAGATATAATGTGTCTTTCGCACCACAGAAAATTGTCAAAGCCATTTGTGCATCTATATGTTGTCTACACATGCAAATGGCTTGTTTTACAATTCTAATTCCAGGTTTAGTATTCACTGAATATGTATATTTATAATGTAAGTTAGACATGCAAAATATTACCACCTCTTTAAATCCTACTCCAGGGACGACTGCGACCGGCCCAGGAAAGAATGACTTAAAGTAGTTTGCCTCAGCTAAACCACTAAAGACAAACTAATGACCCTATACAACCGCCATCCCCGCCCTCTAGATCTGTTAAAATGGTGCAATGTTTTTTTTTTTTGCAAATCAGCGCCAGTGAGACCAAAACTGACACCTGCTTCATTCCAAATCAAAGTTACTGGGACGTTATTAGTAATTCAGCAACTATAGTTAACTCAGCTAACTATAACTTGCATCCCCATAGTGCACTATTTATGACCTCACATATTACATCACTCATGAGATGGTCAGTGACATCACTGATGACTTCACTGATGACATCTCAGAGCCCTAGCGAGGTGGTGATCCTCGAAGCTGCGGGGGAGTCATGCTGGCTCACTGCATTATATTTCAGTAAAGCTCCGGGGAAGTGGCTGTCCCGGGGCTGCAGAGGGGCTATGCAGCCCCCTGCATATTAGAAATAATAAGCCCGGGGGAGATGGCAGTCCCCAGGTCAGTAATAAGCCCTGGAGGGGTGCCCCATGGGCCCCCTCTTTATTTTCTTATATGCCACCTGGCCCACCCGGGGGATTTAAAAAGCAGAGTCCCAAGATGGCTGCCAACACTTCCTTGTTTGAAGTGTTGGCAGCCAATCAGAGCTCTGCAGCTCCGTGCAGGTGCTCGTCATTATTTGCAAATTTATTGCAAAGGATATGTGCTCCTGAAAAAGAACAAAGGTTACAGGGACGTAATAGTTAGGTTCTAAATTTACTTGCTCAAATTCAGCAGTTATACTTATAGTTCTTTCAAGTAGCTATAACTCGCTCCTAAAGGTACTATAACTCGCACCCTTGAAATGCACAGTTTTCTTATCAATAATGTTATTGCAAAAGTTGCAGTGGTATCAAAGATGCCATACAAGTTCTCATCAATGACATAAAATGTGGAGTAATTTGCTGTGCATGGCAAAGGTGTGAGTTATAGTTACCTTAGAGCGCAAGTTATAGTTAATTTTAATTAATAGATGGTATTCCAACCCCTCCTGCGCACAGCCATTGGTCCATGCTACGGGGGTTGGTCACAGGGCCTGGCCATGCAGCCATGCCTTGCAGGCAAGCCCTTATAACCACCCAAACCCACACCAAGTATGGCCTTTTGCCTTGAGCAGCGCAGGTTGTCCACATGGGCTGTCTCTATCAGTGGATGTGTAAGTGGGTGCATGACTATCTGAAAGTGGGTGTTTGAGTCCATGAGTGAGTCCGAGTGGGTGCGTGAGTGTCTGAGTGGATGTGAAAGTGGGCACATGAGCCTCTGAGTGCATGTATGAGTTAATGAATTAGTGTATGAATGAGTCTGTGGTTTGCTTTCACATTTTCCATAATCATGAATTTTTTGCAAATAAATTGTGAAAATTCATGAAAATTAGCAAAATGTTCATGAATATTGTATGCTATGATGCAAAATTATATTAAACCTATAACTTACCAATCAATACACCTATATCACATCTCTGGGGTCAGTGTACCTTCACCCGGATCCCTTAGGCCTCTTTCAATTTCAGTTTTCACCCCCAGGGACCGTGTCCTGTGAAATAAAATGGCGAGCGCAACTTTCTAGTCAGGTTTCAGTCAGCCAATTGCAATGCTTCTTTTCACACACATATTCACGAAATTTTTGAATTTCACGATTAATCATGGCCATAGATATACACATTTATTTGCCCTTAAATGTCTCCTAAACTACTGAACAGATTGACACCAGATAACAAAAAGCACAATCTGCGGACCAGCAGCTAGCTTTCTGACAAATTTGGGGTAATTTTGCCTAGTGATTCGGGCTGTAGACGTATTGACAGGTCCTTTGGAAATTAACATGGGAAACAAAATGTTTTTTTAGCTTCCTTTTTCTCCGTCATCGCTTAACAGATCATCCCAAAACTTATTGTTTGCAACAAGAATCATGGGGACACTTTTTTGGGAAAATTGTGTGTAGATTCGTCAAATGATGTCAAAGATAGAGGCAAGTTAAAAAACGCTTTTTCTATGGAAACATGGTCCTAACTATAACTACCTAGTGGCAACTGCCACTGGGTTATTTATATATATATATATATTATTTTTTTCTCCAAATGGCCCCTGTCTGGGTGCACTCGTGTTAGGGATGGGCCAGCCCTGTAATCAATTCTCCACCAAATGATGCAGTCGTACACAGCACTCACAGGAATCCTTTTGTGTGTTCTTAATTCTTTAAACAGAGAACGAGTAACCCAAACACCACCCACACGCTTCAACCAACTAGGTCTTGATCACGGTAAGTGAGTTATCCATTCACACATAATTTATAGTTTCTCCCATTGCATGCCTTTATGGGGCATTATGGGATATGTAGTACCACCAGTTTAAAATTGTAACACCAAATAGTGAAAACAACGTACATTTTTACACAGAGCTCCAAACCGCATGAATTAAACAAAACTAAATACATAAAAACAATTTCCGACCTACTCTCATTTGCAACCACCAAATTTGAATTTTTGGATCTCAAACATCATTAGTTGTAAAGAAAGGCCACACCTAATATATCACTTTCGAGCTGGTTCACAAATGTGTAGTTCAAATAGTGTTCTAGTATTCTGGTACTTACAAAGGGATTTTTCTTTATAAGACTATCCCTTAATCCTTAATTGAACTTACATTAACATTCTATATGGTATTCATCCTTTTTCTTTTTTTAATGGACATATAGTGCTGCCTACATATCTCATGCCACAGAGACATTCTATGACATATACTACAAATGTAGTGTCACATGTAATCCTTTCATCAATTACAAAGTCTCTGCCCTGAGAATCCTCTATTTTCTTCCTATTGCTACCAATCTTACATGCTTTGCATTTATTACAACAGAAAAAACCTTTTTGTGAGACTGTTAACAAGTTAGACACAGCTGGTAGTTCAAAGTGGCTTTTCAATAGCATATCTTTCAAGGATGGTACCTTCCTAAATGTTACATAAGGTCGTTCTCCCACTCTTGTACCAACATCCAACTCTTTTTTGATCAGGTGCCAGAGTCTATTCAAAACATTCAAAATTTGTGCATTTTCCTTACTATAGTCCAAGATCAATTGTATCTTGTCATCTTCCACCACTTGTCTTTGGTGTGCCACTTTTACCAAGGTTTGTGTTCTAGTTTTTTGTCTTGCTTTCTGTTTTCCTAGTTTTACATCTCTAATCTTATATCCTCTTGCAAAAACCTTTGTTCCATCTCTTCAAATTTCTTTTCCATATCATCTACATTAGAACAGTTTCTCTTATCCTGATAAATTCTCCATATGGGATACTTTTTAGGAGTGATTTGGGGTGAAAGCTTGATCCATGTAAGATACTATTAGTAGCTGTTGGTTTGTGATACAACATTGTTTGTAATGTGTTATCCTCTATATACACCATCACATTGAAAAATTCTATAGAAACCTTACACATTTTGTCTGTAAATTGAAGTCCTATGTTGTTGCTATTTGGTTTGTTAAAGAACGCCACAAACATATTTTCAGTGCCATTCCAAATTATGAATAAATCATCTATGCACATTAACCAGACCAAAACCGTCTCCATATAGTGTTCATTTTCCTCCCCAAAGCTATGTGCTTCTCCCACCATCCCATAGCCAGATTCGCATAGCTTGGAGAAAAAAAAACTCTCATAGCAGTCCCACAAATGTTGTTGGTAAATGTCATGATTAAAGATAAATACATTGTTGCGCAAACATAGTTCCACCATTTCTAAATGTTTTAGAAAGTGAATATTTCTCTGCTGTAAAAAATATTTTACCACCTTCATACCCAATTCATGAGATATTGATGTATACAGGGACACAACATCTATGGTGATCAATATATAATCCGCCTGCCATGGTATTCCTTCCAAATGCCTAAAGGAATCTCCTGATTCTTTTATATATGAATTGAGATCTTTTACCATCGGTGCCAAAAAATAATCACATATTCAGATAATTTTTCATAAAGCGAACCACAGCTGGAAATAATGGGTCTCTCTGGAGGTTTATTCAATGTCTTATGAATTTTTGGTAAAAAGTACAAGGTGGGCAGAATTGGATTATCATTCCTCATAAAATCCAGTTCTTCCATACTAATCAAACCATCTGCAAACCACTTTTCCAATTTCTGATTTAGATCCAACACTAGGTTGCTCGTTGGATTTTTACTAAATTTACAATAGTTTGTCTTCACACGCAGTTGTTTGTAGGCCTTTTCTAAATAGTCATTTTTCTCCCAAATCACAACATTTCCTCCTTTATCCACCGGTTTTATCACTATATTATGATTGGCAATCAACCCCTTCAAAGCCTCACGTTGTTCTTTCGTCAGATTCTCTTGTTCTTTGTTATTTCCATTGTATTGGATTTTTTCCAAATTCATGACAACTAAATCATGAAATATATTGATCTTATTTCCTGGTGTGAATACTGGGCAGAATTTGGATTTAAGTTTGAATTTAGTATTCTCCCATTGTTCAGTGTCAGTCCCTAATGTAGATAATACTTGTGTTTCTGCCAAAGTCCCAATTTCTAGATTATGCATTAGATCATAAGCCGTTTTTAGCTCAAATTTTTGTTCTATTGTCATATCTAATTTCCAACTACGTTCCATTTCCCTTGTTATACTCGTGTTTTTTTACTTTTGAGAAATACTTTGCCAATTTTAGCTTCCACACAAGTTTATATAAATCAATCCTCATTTGTACAAAATCTTGAAGTTTATCTGGGCAGAAGCTTAAGCCTTTCTGTAAGACACTTGCTTCAATATTCGTTAGTTGGTGACTTGACAGATTGACAATCAAATTCAGATTGTTACATCCTTTATTTTTTCTTGCTGCGTAGCATATAATCCTTTCCTCTTTCTTGTACCCCTTCTCGTTTTTCGATATCCTTTGTTCCTCCCCATCCTCGACCTCTGCCTCTTCCTCTGTTCCTTGGTGTCATTCAATCTAGATACACTAGCTTCATTTCCTCTAAAAAAGTGATCTTCTTTCCACTAGTGCTTGGTCCTTTACCTTCACTCTGATCTGTCTCTGAACCACTATTCTTCGTGACATCAATATCCTCCAGATCTATTACTCCTGTATGTAGTTGTTGTTTGAGAATATCAAACCTTTTTGCAAAGGTCATGATACGGCCCGTTTCATAATCTTTCTCATCTCTTAAAAATGTATTTCTCTTCAGATCTTCCATTTGGTTCTCATACTTATCCAAAGTCGTATTCAAAGCTTTTTTGTATTTTTCTTGTTCCTCACCCTGATCCAATGCCTGTAACCTCAACTCCAACTCTTTTATACTGTCTCTTAAACTAAAAATATCCTTTTTGGCATACTTAATAATGGTTTCCATCATATGCTTAGAACATTGCATACTGTTAGCTCCCCATTCTTCGAGCATCTCAGGGCTTGTATCTAGATGATTTGGAAGCGTAAAAATCCGTAACCCCATTGGGACCCTTTCCATTTGTATATACTGCTCCAAAGTAATTGTTTCCCAGCTTTTTGAAATCTCTTTCTTCATCAGCAGTTCCAATTGTATGTATAGTTGTTTAATATTGTCCCTTGGTATCATTGTTCCATCCTCTCGGGGCATACTGGTAGTTTGTAATCCATTTATCTTACTGAAAGTAAGTTCCGCTCATTGTATTATTCTTGCGGCCCTCTCTTCCATATTTGCAAACAAATTGATCCTCAAAAATAGGTGTTTATTAAGCAAGATCTGAGTAGCAAGTCAAAAGTCACTCTTATTGGCTATTCTCGATCTGGTGTTATTGTATATTCATATACTTCACAAGCAAAGGAAAAACCCGGGTTCTATTGAGCAACACTATTCTGTTACATATGGAAAATGTGCAAAGTATAATGGCACTCCCATTTTACTGCATCTCCTAAAATAGTAAAAAATGAACATATCATGTAGCGGCCTAAATAGGCAAATAAAGAGAAAAAGAACAAAAGAAAAGAAAACACTCAGCGAGAAACTCTCAGGAACATATATATATTTTTATATATATTTTTTATCTATAAATTTGAGTATGTCCCAGAAAGAAATTCAGAAATAGGGTCAAGCTGTTGGATTGAAGTATTGACTTTGTGGTGTCGATGGACGCCATAATGGATGTTCGGATTG
This sequence comes from Pleurodeles waltl, assembly GCF_031143425.1. Taxonomy (NCBI): domain Eukaryota; kingdom Metazoa; phylum Chordata; class Amphibia; order Caudata; family Salamandridae; genus Pleurodeles; species Pleurodeles waltl. The sequence continues at coordinate 958,120,835 of NC_090447.1, read as the reverse complement.
GCCTTCAGGCAATTGTCTTGACCCTATAATAGAATCAAAGGGCACATTTCACAGTGGTTTAAAAGGGCAACAGAATAGTGTTGCTCTATGGGAACCTGGGTTTTTCCTTTGCTTGTGAAGTATATAAATAAACAATAACACCAGATCGAGAATTTATGTCCATTAAAAAAATGAATTATAGAGCACATCAGGGCAGTACAAAATGGTGATAGTAACTATGCAATGACTAAACATTTGAGAAATCATGAGGGGGCTGATTGGCTGCATGTGAGATTCTTTGGCATAGCTGTGGTCAAAAAACAAGAAAGAGGAGGGGATAGAGTGCAACAGTTGAGACGCCTAGAATCTAGGCTCATTATTAGACTAAAAACCAATACCCCATATGGGATTAATGGGGATGAAGAACTGTATCTCTAACTTAGATCTCCCCTCCCCTCTAATTTGGTTTTTGAGTATCTATATTGGGTTTCTGATATATATTGAAGGGTGTGATATCATTACCTTGAGAAAAAGGATGAATACATATAGAATGTTAATGTGAGTTCAATTAAGGATTAACCTCTTCGTTGCGCCGACGCCCACACACCCTCCCTGGTGCGGGTCACGACCAGTGGCCGACACCAGGAAGGGTATCAATAAATCCTCGGGTGCGTCGCACCCGAGGATTTATTATTTTTTTTAAACCCCCCCTGGGAGACACGGAAGCTTCCGTGTCTCCCCCCGCCCCCCCACCCGCCCCTTTGTGACGTCAGCGCGCCTCGCGGCGCGCTGACGTTGCAAAGGTGTTTTCCCCATCAAAGCAGGAAGCAGCCTTGCGGCCGCTTCCTGCTTTGATGGGGAAAACGGCCTTTCCCACGTTCGGGAAGGCCTCGTAAGAAAGGGGAGTGTCTCCCCTTTCTTACGAGGCTTTCCTGGAAGTGTTTCCTGGCCCCCGATCGCAGCACAGCTGCGATCGGGGGCCAGGAAACACTTTCAGGAAGGCCTCGTAAGAAAGGGGAGACACTCCCCTTTCTTACGAGGCCTTCCTGAAAGTGTTTCCTGGCCCCTGGACGCAGCTGTGCTGCGATCGGGGGCCAGGAAACACTTTCAGGTTTCCTGGCCCCCCGATCGCAGCACAGCTGCGATCGGGGGGCCAGGAAACACTTTGAAAAGGCCTCGTAAGAAAGGGGAGACTCTCCCCTTTCTTACGAGGCCTTCTCAAACTGTTTCCTGGCCCCCGATCGCAGCACAGCTGCGATCGGGGGCCAGGAAACACCACTAGACGCCAGGGATTTCACTTTGGGGGTGACTTTCGCGCCCCCCCCAGGGGATTGTTTTTTAAAAAAAAAAATAATAAAAATAAATAAATAAAATGACAGGGGGTCGCCCGTGGGCAGGGTGACCCCCTGTGGGGGCAATTTTTTTTTTAGATGTTGTAGGGTTTCCCTGGGGGCCATTTTGGCCCCCAAGGAAACCATACAACAACTAAAAAAAATAGATCTATATATAGATCTATATTTATATATCTATGTAGATAGATATATCTATGTACATGGATATATCTATATATATATCTATGTACATAGATATTTATATATATATAGAGGTAGATCTATATATACCAAAGAGATTTATAAAGTGTGCTACTCACCTGTGAGGGTCTCAAGGCGCTTGGGGGGGGCGGGGGGAGGGAAAGGGGCTGGGAGGTTCACTGTTCGAAAAGCCAGGTTTTGAGGCCCTTCCTGAAAAGAAGTAGGTTTTGGGTCTTGCGAAGGTGGGTTGTGAGGGCGTTCCAGGTTTTGGGTGCAAGGTAGGAGAAGGATCTGCCCCCGGTGGTGGTGTGTTTGATGCGGGGGACAGAGGCGAGAGAGAGGTCAGCTGAGCGGACGTTTCGTGTGGGGGTGTGGAAGGTGACTCTCGTTGAGGTAGGCAGGGCCTGTGTTGTGGAGTGATTTGTGTGCGAGGATGAGGATCTTGAAGGTGATCCTTTTGTCAATGGGAAGCCAGTGGAGGGATTTGAGGTGTGGAGAGATGTGTTCGTGTCGGCGGAGGTCGAGGATGAGTCGTGCTGCTGAGTTCTAGATGCGTGTAGTTTGCGCTTGAGTTTTAGAGTGGTGCCGGCGTAGAGGGCGTTTCCGTAATCAAGCCTGCTGCTGATGTGTGCGTGAGTGACAGTTTTTCTGGTCTCTGTGGGGATCCATTTGAATGTTTTTCAGTATACGGAGTGTGTTGAAGCATGAGGAGGTGAGAGCGTTGATTTGTTGGTTCATCGAGAGGGAGGAGTCTAGGATGATGCTGAGGTTGCGTGCGTGCATGGTTGGCAGGGGTGGGTGCAGGGCCTAGCGTGGTGGGCCACCATGAGGGGTCCCAGGTGTTTTTGTGTGGGCCAAAGAGGATTATTTCGGTTTTGCTTGAGTTGAGTTTCAGGTGATTGGTATGTGTGTGGTTTCCCTGGGGGGAAAAGGGTCCGACTTGTCTAGTGGCAGTTTTAGTGCCATAAAGAAGCGCAGAAGGTTTATATGCCTACTGCAAAGAGCAAATCTGTATTTTATGTAAATAGCTGAGTACATTAGCAAAGTCTATGGAGAGATGAAGGGCACTTTTGCTGGGTGGTAATGAGGGAATCCGAGGAGGAGGGAGTGGGAGCACCAATAATGATTGTTGGACTGGGCGCAGGAGGTGCTAAAGACTGTGACGAATGGTATGTGACAAGGTGTTTTTTGAGTGTCTTGAAAGTACGTGCTGATTGAGGGAAGAAGCGCAGGTAAGGTGGCCTCTACTGTTGCACGTATCTCACACACCATCGATTTTGTGACTGTCTACGTAGGCTAGTGTTTTAGAGCAACAGTTTAGCCAATAGCAAAGATGGCATCTTGATGGATGACTGCTGCCTGCACTCGGGTTATAGAGGACGGCTCTGACATAGGATCAGAGACTGAGACATCAGATACTGAGACAGCATCTGAGGGATAGGACAATGGCGCAGACTCTGGGAGTGATTTTTCAGTCAGAGGAGTCCCATTCGATAACTCCTCTTCCAGTACATTATGAGGGAGGTGATGAGGACAGTCCTGCTGTCCCTTCGCAAGCTGTTTGTGCAACTGGGTAATAGTGGGTTAGGCCAACCCAGAGAGCAGGTGAATGCGGCGGCAAGCAGAGAGAGAGTGCTCTCTTGGGAGCTCCCCAATTTAGTTCAGCCCCAAATTCCACCACCCAAATCATATTGTGGAGACATCAAAATTATCCATGGCAAAACAAACTGGTTTTGTAAGGCAGGCACCTGTGTTTTTGGTCCTGGATTCGGCGGCCATATAGAGAAACACACTAAACCCAAACATTTCTGGAAACTAGACATTCGGGGGAGTCCACAGAGGTGTGACTTGTGTGGCTTCCCCAAAGTTTTCTTACCCAGAATACCCTGCAAAGCTGAAATGTTGAAAAAAAACTCAATTTTTCTCGCATTTCTGTCACACAAACTACAGGAATATGCTGGGATCCACAATATTCCTACCACCCAGTGACTCCTCACCTGTCCTGATAAAAACACTACCCCACTTGAGTGCCTACACCTAGTGTCTGTGTCAGGAATGGATCACCCCAGGGTCAACAGCTGCCTCACGTAAGGACCAACATTGACCGTTGTGTGATCTATTCCTGTCGCAGGCACCAGGCCTAACCACACAAGTGAGGTATCATTTTTATCGGGAGGCTTGGGGGAACGCTGGGTGGAAGGAAATTTGTGGCTCCTCTCAGATTCCAGAACTTTCTGTCACCGAAATGTGAGGAAAACTTGTTTTTTTAGCCACTTTTTGAGGTTTGCAAAGAATTCTGGGTAACAGAACCTGGTCCGACCCCCGCAAGTCACCCCTCCTTGGATTCCCCTAGGTCTCTAGTTTTCAGAAATGCACAGGTTTGGTAGGTTTCCCTAGGTGCGGGCAGAGCTAGAGGCCAAAATCTACAGGTAGGCACTTTGCAAAAAACAGCTCTGTTTTCTGTGATGTGTCCACGTTGTGTTTTGGGGCATTTCCTGTCGCGGGCGCTAGGCCTACCCACACAAGTGAGGTATCATTTTTATCGGGAGACTTGGGGGGACGCTGGGTGGAAGGAAATTTGAGGCTCCTCTCCGATTCCAGAACTTTCTGTCACCGAAATGTGAGGAAAACTTGTTTTTTTAGCCTCTTTTTGAGGTTTGCAAAGGATTCTGGGTAACAGAACCTGGTCAGAGCCCCGCGAGTCACCCCATCTTGGATTCCCCTAGGTCTCTAGTTTTAAAAAATGTACAGGTTTGGTAGGTTTCCCTAGGTGCCGGCTGAGCTAGAGGCCAAAATCTACAGGTAGGCACTTTGCAAAAAACAGCTCTGTTTTCTGTGATGTGTCCACGTTGTGTTTTGGGGCATTTCCTGTCGCGGGCGCTAGGCCTACCCACACAAGTGAGGTATCATTTTTATCGGGAGACTTGGGGGGACGCTGGGTGGAAGGAAATTTGAGGCTCCTCTCAGATTCCAGAACTTTCTGTCACCGAAATGTGAGGAAAACTTGTTTTTTTAGCCACTTTTTGAGGTTTGCAAAGGATTCTGGGTAACAGAACCTGGTCAGAGCCCCGCGAGTCACCCCATCTTGGATTCCCCTAGGTCTCTAGTTTTCAAAAATGTACAGGTTTGGTAGGTTTCCCTAGGTGCCGGCTGAGCTAGAGGCCAAAATCTACAGGTAGGCACTTTGCAAAAAACAGCTCTGTTTTCTGTGATGTGTCCACGTTGTGTTTTGGGGCATTTCCTGTCGCGGGTGCTAGGCCTACCCACACAAGTGAGGTATCATTTTTATCGGGAGACTTGGGGGGACGCTGGGTGGAAGGAAATTTGAGGCTCCTCTCCGATTCCAGAACTTTCTGTCACCGAAATGTGAGGAAAACTTGTTTTTTTAGCCACTTTTTGAGGTTTGCAAAGGATTCTGGGTAACAGAACCTGGTCAGAGCCCCGCGAGTCACCCCATCTTGGATTCCCCTAGGTCTCTAGTTTTCAAAAATGTACAGGTTTGGTAGGTTTCCCTAGGTGCCGGCTGAGCTAGAGGCCAAAATCTACAGGTAGGCACTTTGCAAAAAACAGCTCTGTTTTCTGTGATGTGTCCACGTTGTGTTTTGGGGCATTTCCTGTCGCGGGCGCTAGGCCTACCCACACAAGTGAGGTATCATTTTTATCGGGAGACTTGGGGGGACGCTGGGTGGAAGGAAATTTGAGGCTCCTCTCAGATTCCAGAACTTTCTGTCACCGAAATGTGAGGAAAACTTGTTTTTTTAGCCACTTTCTGAGGTTTGCAAAGGATTCTGGGTAACAGAACCTGGTCAGAGCCCCGCGAGTCACCCCATCTTGGATTCCCCTAGGTCTCTAGTTTTCAGAAATGTACAGGTTTGGTAGGTTTCCCTAGGTGCCGGCTGAGCTAGAGGCCAAAATCTACAGGTAGGCACTTTGCAAAAAACAGCTCTGTTTTCTGTGATGTGTCCACGTTGTGTTTTGGGGCATTTCCTGTCGCGGGTGCTAGGCCTACCCACACAAGTGAGGTATCATTTTTATCGGGAGACTTGGGGGGACGCTGGGTGGAAGGAAATTTGAGGCTCCTCTCCGATTCCAGAACTTTCTGTCACCGAAATGTGAGGAAAACTTGTTTTTTTAGCCACTTTTTGAGGTTTGCAAAGGATTCTGGGTAACAGAACCTGGTCAGAGCCCCGCAAGTCACCCCATCTTGGATTCCCCTAGGTCTCTAGTTTTCAAAAATGTACAGGTTTGGTAGGTTTCCCTAGGTGCCGGCTGAGCTAGAGGCCAAAATCTACAGGTAGGCACTTTGCAAAAAACAGCTCTGTTTTCTGTGATGTGTCCACGTTGTGTTTTGGGGCATTTCCTGTCGCGGGCGCTAGGCCTACCCACACAAGTGAGGTATCATTTTTATCGGGAGACTTGGGGGGACGCTGGGTGGAAGGAAATTTGAGGCTCCTCTCAGATTCCAGAACTTTCTGTCACCGAAATATGAGGAAAACTTGTTTTTTTAGCCACTTTTTGAGGTTTGCAAAGGATTCTGGGTAACAGAACCTGGTCAGAGCCCCGCGATTCACCCCATCTTGGATTCCCCTAGGTCTCTAGTTTTCAAAAATGTACAGGTTTGGTAGGTTTCCCTAGGTGCCGGCTGAGCTAGAGGCCAAAATCTACAGGTAGGCACTTTGCAAAAAACAGCTCTGTTTTCTGTGATGTGTCCACGTTGTGTTTTGGGGCATTTCCTGTCGCGGGCGCTAGGCCTACCCACACAAGTGAGGTATCATTTTTATCAGGAGACTTGGGGGGACGCTGGGTGGAAGGAAATTTGAGGCTCCTCTCAGATTCCAGAACTTTCTGTCACCGAAATGTGAGGAAAACTTGTTTTTTTAGCCACTTTTTGAGGTTTGCAAAGGATTCTGGGTAACAGAACCTGGTCAGAGCCCCGCGAGTCACCCCATCTTGGATTCCCCTAGGTGTCTAGTTTTCAAAAATGTACAGGTTTGGTAGGTTTCCCTATGTGCCGGCTGAGCTAGAGGCCATAATCTACAGGTAGGCACTTTGCAAAAAAACAGCTCTGTATTTTGTGAAAAAATGGGATGTGTCCACGTTGTGTTTTGGGGCATTTCCTGTCGCGGGCGCTAGGCCTACCCACACAAGTGAGGTATCATTTTTATCGGGAGACTTGGGGGAACATAGAATAGCAAAACAAGTGTTATTGCCCCTTATCTTTCTCTACATTTTTTCCTTCCAAATATAAGAGAGTGTGTAAAAAAGACGTCTATTTGAGAAATGCCCTGCAATTCACATGCTAGTATGGGCACCTCGGAATTCAAAGATGTGCAAATAACCACTGCTCCTCAAAACCTTATCTTGATCCCATTTTGGAAATGCAAAGGTTTTCTTGATACCTCTTTTTCACTCCTCATATTTCAGCAAATGAATTGCTGTATACCCAGTATAGAATGAAAACCAACTGCAGGGTGCACCTCATTTATTGGCTCTGGGTACCTAGGGTTCTTGATGAACCTATAAGCCCTTTATATCCCCGCAACCAAAAGAGTCCAGCAGACAAAACGGTATATTGCTTTCAGAAATCTGACATTGCAGGAAAAAGTTACAGAGTAAAACATAAAGAAAAATGGCTGTTGTTTTCAGCTCAATTTCAATATTTTTTTATTTCAGCTGTTATTTTCTGTAGGAAAACCTTGTAGGATCTACACAAATGACCCCTTGCTGAATTCAGAATTTTGTCTAGTTTTCAGAAATGTTTAGCTTTCCGGGATCTAGCATTGGTTTCACACCCATTCCTGTCACTAACTGGAAGGAGGTTGAAAGCACCAAAAATAGTAAAAATGGGGTATGTCCCAGTAAAATGCCAAATTTGTGTTGGAAAATGTGGTTTTCTGATTCAAGTCTGCCCGTTCCTGAAAGGTGGGAAGATAGTGATTTCAGCACCAGAAACCCTTTGTTGATGGCATTTTCAGGGAAAAAACCACAAGCCTTCTTCGGCGGCCCTTTTTTCCCATTTTTTTGGAAAAAACTAAATTGTCACTGTATTTTGGCTATTTTCTTGGTCTCCTCCAGGGTAAACCACAAACTCTGGGTACCATTAGAATCCCTAGGATGTTGGAAAAAAAGGACGCAAATTTGGCGTGGTTAGCTTATGTGGACAAAAAGTTATGAAGCCCTAAGCGCAAACTACCCCAAATAGCCAAAAAAGGGCTCAGCACTGGGGGGGGAAAGGCCCAGCAGCTAAGGGGTTAAGGGATAGTTTTATAAAGACAAATCCCCTTATAAGTACTAGATTACTAGAACACTATTTGAACTATACATTTGTGAACCAGTTTGAAAGTGATATATTAGGTGTGGCCTTTCTTTACAACTAATGATGTTTTAGATCCTAAAATTCTAAATTGGTGGTTGCAAATGAGAGTAGGTTGAAAATTGTTTTTATGTATTTAGTTTTGTTTAATTCATGCGGTTTGGGGTGGCACATATATCTTCAATCACTGAATTGGTTTTTCCTAAATGTAAGTTGATCAGACTTTTTATGGATGACTCTATCTTGGACAGGCCATCATATAAACCTTCCACTGTGCTTGTCATTAAGGCTTTAACTTTCTGGTAGAGTTTAATTTCCTCAGTTTATGATTGTGTCTTTATATTTCCTAATGCCAGATTTAAATCAGCAATCAAACCATTGTTCTTAAATTTTAAATTTCCAAGGTCAACTTTATTATCCCTTGGTAGGGCTACTTCTTATGTAAACTGGCATACTTTTTACTCCCAAATGTTTGACAAGGAATCTACCCTCAGTGAGACATCCTCAACTGATCTCTGAGATACAGTCTTTTTTCTTTCAGCTCTAGTTCCCTCCCTGGGTTGAACAGCAGCTATTACAGTGGGATTATCCTGTAACCCCAGTTCCTTTTCTACACATAGTATCTCTTTGCTTATTGCCCCAACTGCTGAGGTTAGAAACTATTTAATAGATGGATCCTTTCGGGGCTCTTAGGAGTAACAGCAGAAGAGGGGCAAGGAGATTTTCTCTTATCCATCTTACTCCCCAATCAGAGAAATCCTGCAGCTGTTAGAAGGGTGGCCAAGGCCAGCCTTATCCCAGCTTTGACAGACACAGACAGGCCCACCTTGGTCCAGTCTTCACCTGGGCATGCATCGAAGCATGTCTCATGTGGGTCCCATGCCACAGGATTCCCACTGTCAATTTATATGGCTGTGCAATCTGGCTGTACCTCCTCAAGCATAATGATGAGAAAAAAGGTTTTGCTCTGTGTTGTTCCTAAGGTGATTTCCTCAGCATGCATAAACCTGTTATTCTCTCTTTCTTTTGGTCACCTCTCTCCTTTCTGTCATGTTTGTTGCCCTGTGCCACTTCGGACAGGACACATGATTCCACCCTACCACAAGGCCCAAACAAGGGCTGACATACACAAATGGCCCTAAAACACAACATGGAGAAATCAGCAAAGGGGTTGGCTGTATTTGGGAATGGGATGAATGCCCCCGAGGGAAACCTACCAAACCCAGACATTTCTGTAAACTAGATATTGAGGAGAGGCCAGGGTGAGGGGCCTCTAGTGGATTCTACAAAGATTTCTTACACACAATGCCCTGCAAAACTCACTCTTTGCTTGAAATTGCAAATTTTCCTTTCTGTGACATAAACTTCCAGAACCTACAAGAATCCACAAAATTACTTCCATTCAGTGATCTCTGACTCATCCCAGTGAAATCTCTTTCCCCACTTGTGTGGGTGGGCCTAGTGCCCATGGCAGCATCAATGTGAGTTCCGGTGGGGTGACTCCCATTAACCCTGGTTTGATCCGCTGAACCGAGACACATTGCCATGGATTCCCCCTGTTGTTTAGCTTTCAATAATGCCTGAGTTTGGGTGGTTCCCCTGGGTGGCTGCCGATCTCAGGCCCAAATGCCTGACCTTTTTGTTTACAGGAAATGTTGATGTCTCTGCATTGCATTTTTGGGTCTGTTCCTTTTGTGGGCACTATGCCTACCTACACAAATGAGGAGCCATTTTTATTGGGAGACTTGAGGGAACACTAGGTGGTAGGAAATGTATGACTCCCTCTTGATTCCAGAACTTTACATCACACAAACAAGGGAAAACGTGTGGTTTGAGGGTTGCAAGAGCTACTGAGTAAGAAAAACCTGGTATAAGCAACGTAAGTCACACCACCCCGGACTCCCCCAGGTGACTAGTTTTCACAAATGTGCATGTTTTGTAGGTTTCCCTACAGGTCGGCTGAGTTAGAGCCCAAAATCCACATCAACCAACATTACAGAAGGGGGTCAGTTTTTGGAGGAAAATTTTGATTTTTTCCATGTTGTGGTCTGTTCCATGCATATGGCTCTAGAGGACATGCCAGTTCATTGCTTTTTTGTGAATCGTCCATTGTGGTGAGAAGTGGCAGGTGAAAAAGGTGTCAAAACTGGCTGATTTTTCCTTCTCATTTTCAATATTTTTTATTTTAGCAGTTAGTTTTTTGGGAAAACCTTGAGGGTTCTTCACAAGTGACCCCTAGCTTAAATAATAATTTTGTTTACTTTTCAGAAATCTGTACTTTTCCAGTATCACCCATGGATTCCACACCTGTTTCCACCACAAACTGGAAGTTGGTAGAAAGCACAAAAATGAAGAAAAATGGTCAACCTCTTTAAAAAAGGCCAAAATTGTGGTAATTTTCATTTTAAATTCAGTTCTGCTTGTTTCTGAAAGCTGGGAAGATGGTGTTTGTAGCACAGTAAGCCTCTCATTTATACCATATTTAGGAAAAACATTTTCATGCACAGCTGTTTTTTCCAATTTTTTCCAAATAACTCAAAATTTAGCTGCATCTTGGCTATTTTCTTGGCCCACTCCAGGGTAATACACAGACACTAGGGTACCTTTAAAATACCCATGATATTTGGAAAAATGGATGCAGATTTGATGTGCCTACTTTTGTGGCCAAAAGGTATGAAGGCTTATGTGCAAAGGACCCCAAATAACCAAAAAGGGGTCTCTGAGGCTTACTAAGGCTTTGGGTGGAGGCCACGCTCCCTCCTTTTAAAATGTGTGTTTTGGCCAGGAATATGAAGCCCCTTAGGCCCCTCTTGGTGTGCAGAAGGGGGTTGTGACGCCCCTTTACTTAATGGCCCCTGGAGAGTGTGTCCCTGAGGCCCTTTGGTGCTAAGGAGGGGCCTAGACATCCCCTACCCTCTACAAATATCTTTTTGGACCAGGAAATGGTATCCTAAGGGTCACTATAGGGTTAGCGAGTGGGGCAATGTGATCTCTTTCTTGAATTCAAAAAAGGCCCCTGCGATTTAGTGCCTGGCTCCAAAGTGGCTTGGGGGGGCTGTCCATGTGTCCCCCACCCTTAGTAAAAAGAAGACCCAGGAAATTAGGTCCCTGGGGCACAAAGTGGCTTGTGGTGGATGCTGTGTGCCCCTTTCCCTTAAAAAACAAACCGGTCCTGTGGAATGGGGTCTCTGGGACCTGAAGTGGCTCAGGGAGAGGGGCAACAGGCTCCCTCCCCTTTGAAAATAGGTGCCTGGGAGATGGGGTCCCCACAAATCGAAGTGGCTTTGTGAGGGGGGAGTGCCAATAGATTGGACACAGTGCCTGGCTGCAGGCCAAGCCCTGTGGTCAGCCCTATGCTGTGCATGGCTGAAGGGTGTGTGCAACACAGAGAACTCTGCCCTTGAGGGATTGGATGCAGGGTGTGACAGCAGACCAGGCTATGCAACCAACCCTACACAATGCATGGTTGAATGCTGTCCCCAAAGTGGGGTTCTCTGCTTTTGAGAGTTGGCCACAGGTTCTGCAGACAACATTTGCCGCACAAGAGGAAAGGTGTGTACAGTAGGGTACTTGTTGGAAATTCACTGAAAACAACATAAGATGAAGTATTGTTATTGTTAGGTGAAAATGTCAGTGACAACTTAACATTTTAAATGTACAAAAGCAACACAATTTACCAGTCATAGTAATTTCAAGTAGATATAGCTCATGTCCCAAGGTAACTATAACTCTCTCTCTCAACATTCACTAATAATTACTGCATATATTACATCACTCATTACATCTTCTATGACATCATTGATAACATCACTGCAACATTTGCAATTATTTTATTGATGAGAATACCGTACATAATGGGGGCGAGAGAATACAAATTGTGCACTCATGTACAGAAGCCTCTCAAATATCAGGGTCACATCTCAAGGTGCTAATAAAACGTTTTATGATACAGGAGAGGCCCTGAAGGTGCCTGAGCCCTGCTTCAGCTGATTCACATCCGGACATATGCCACCACTCTCTTGAATGTGATTTTTAAAAATATTTCTCTTCATTGCTCTGCTTGCTGCTGCCCTTCTTTATTCATTCAAATTATTTTGTGATCTTTGTTTTTTTATATGTTTCACACAATAAATGTATGTCAGAAGTGATTGCAGAAGATAGATAAGAATAACAGGGGTTCCACTGCTGTCACCTTTTCCCTTGACCCTCCCTTTTAGTTGGTGATAGGAGGCATACCTGGCAATGGCTGCTCCTCAGAAAGGCATGTCCTTTGCAGAATATGTAGCATGCATGCACCAAAACACCAGCATCACACACTCCTAGCATCTGGTCCACCACCACTAGGTGGACATTGTTTGACTGAGGAGTACCTCCTGCAGGACATTGGGATTGCAGTGAAGGTACCAGCTCGAACAGCGTACTCAATATTCCTTAATTACTATCAATAATTAATTTATGTAGGCTTTCCCATGAAAGATCCAGTGGAAGCCATTAATGTGCATGCCAAATTGTAAAACCAGTTAATCAAAGCTATTCTAGCACAACAGTCAAATATACTGTGGTGACATTGTGACTGATGTCTAGAGACCTCAATGGCATGCAATGGTCCAACTTCTTGGGTCCCCATAGACCCAAGGGACGTAGTAAAATGCTGATGGCCCTCTTGTGCCACCAACTGCTTTTTCTCCTGAGAGCTGTGGGTCTGCCCAGACCCACAGCCATCAAGAGAGCTTCCATTTTTGGTGACACATCTCAGTGAGAGTCACTTCCAGAAAAATGTGGTTCTTTGTTATTTAATTGAGAGAAAGTATGTCAGATAAGTGTGACATGATGGTAGCAGGATACTATACTATGCCTGCTTTTCAAAAGACAATAGCTTTCCCTCTGGACTCAGGAAGATAGGAGCATTGTCAATAACTTTTTACTTCACAGGGATTAGCCATTTAGATTGGGGATATAAGAACTGGCAAAACACAGGGTAGAACAACATGCAGCCTTACCACTTCCCCTGGATGGGTAAAATTCTCCAGCCATTGACTAGTGCAAGAATAAGCCTGGCAGTGCACCACAACCTGACTACTGACATCTCCCTACAACCCAGGTATTGGAGCTGTGCTCAAGAGTTCAGATAGATGACATTGTACATAAGCTGCAGCTGGGGAGATTCCTTGTGCCTAGAAGCCTGCTGTGAGGACCTAGGGGCAGCAGAAGTGTCTAGAAATAACTTTCCAAGCTGTTGAAGAGAAGTGGAACGTGGAAACTTCTTTCAGCCTTTGGAGACCGGAATAAGGTGCTGAGGTTTGTCCAAGGAGGCCATACAAAGGACAAGCAAGAAACCAGATTTGTCCTACTTGAAGCTATTTGCAGCACTGAAAGTGTTCAGCTGGACCTTCAGGTAAATGTATGCTAGAGTACTTTGTGAACCAAAAAGGTACTGAGTCTGAAAGTAAAACATTAGACCAAGCCATCACATCCATCTCATTGAAAAAGACACCCTGGTGACTACACAATTCACCTTTGATCTTCTCAGAGCTTTTGGCACCAAAACCAATGGCTTCATCAGGAGTGTGACAATGTTTTTGAGGGACTCTTGCCATCTTTAGTCACAAACCGTGCTATGCTGAAGGATCTAACTTCCATAATAGAGACTAGGGGCCTTATTTGGACTTCAGCAGATGGGATACGTTATCATAGATGTGGTAAATATCCTGCCAGCCCCATTGAAATGTTGTTATAACTTATGACACCTATAAAACAGTGAGCAGACATCCTTTGCATTTGTGGCAGAGAAACCAGTCAGCTAAACTCCATACAAAGTCCTAAATCAGAAAGTAAAACCTTTGACTAAGGTGATCAGCCTTGTGTATTCAAACTTTGCTCCATCCCGTTGTGCCTGGAATTGCACATAGGCCCTGGTCATCACCAGATTGGTGCTTTTCTTTTTCTTTGAACCTTTTGCCTTAAAACTTTATACCCTTATACGATTTCAACAATGTTGTTTAATTTTTCCTTGTTACATTCTTCTCACTTTTTCAAACATGCTTTCATAATTTTTTTGAGTTTTGTTCTTTTATCAAAATTGTTGCCACTTCTAGAACTTAACATACATTTCCCTGTAAAAAGCACCTGCAGATTATGCAATAGCTACCAGCGGTTGAGCAGACTGTCTCCGAAACTTGTTTTACAAGTGAAGTAACTAGGGTGTACCTATCAAGTTGTCAAAGCTCCCCTCCCAATTACTAACCCACATTCTTTGACTAAGCATGACAGTGAAAATGCATGAGGGTGCAGGAATAAAATTTGTAGGAAATTAACTACCCCTAAGATAGGAAGAAAGAGTGCACCGTAAAGGTGGGGGTTAATAAACCATCATGCTAGTTCGGTTGTTATTTGCATGTGTTTACTGAAGTTTGTACTAGTAGATTATTATCTTTTTTAATAGGGGACACCATTAGAAGAACATAGGCAAGCAGGAACTGGCTTTTCAGGAGAGTCATAAGTAATTTCCTTGTTTCATAATTGTAAGTGTTGATCAATATTTAACTTTGATCGAACTTCAGCTTTCTTTTTTCCAACATATCTCTGCCAATGAAGTTGCAAAATCTTATATTTATCAACTTTGACCAGATTCATGCAATTCTGCCCACCACTGAAAAATATTTTAAAAAGTTCAGTAAAAAGGGGGCTGCTGCCACACCCAGCCTTAAGTATGCTGCTTCGTAGCTGCAGGCTTAAAAGGCCTAATTCTTCACCTGTCCAAAAAATTCTGGGAGAAAAGGATGCATTAAGCAAGATGAATGCTGCTCGTCATGCCTTATTCTACCAAATGTTTTACCACTGCTTCCTCTCACAAAGGGAGTTTAGGCAACGGGAGTCTGGATGGCATATGTGAAATCAATTTCCCACAGCCCCACAGCCTGCTGCAGGACTTTCTGCTATACATATATGTTTATTTACATACATATTTTTTTTTGTATAGCACCCACAGCAGAAATAATTTACTAATAGGCACTATTATAGACAGAGGATCAAAACAATCGGCAGCACAGAATTTATACAATTCTTTGGCCTAATCCATTTTTGTATAATTATACATTTACCCAGGAGCGGCTTGCGGTGTGTGGTGTGGGTGGGGCAGTGCAGGGAGTGAGTATGGGGGGAGGAAAAATTTATAATAACAAAAAAAAACTTACATGAATCTGCCGCTGCCGCCCCCTCACAGCTCCTCTTTCCTTCACCGCAGGCACAGGCTCCTAGTCTGCCCTGCAGCCAATCTGAACGCTGCTGTCATGCTGCTGGCAGCATTTGGATTGGTTGGGGCACCCAGCCAGGGCACTCCCAGGGAGACTGGGAGAGTCTGTCTGCTCTCTCCATCCCAGCACTGCGTTGCCGGGTTGGACAGAGCTTAGTGCACATGTATGTTTGGCTGGCCCGAGATGGCTGGCCAAACATACATGCGCACTGACGGGGAGTGCTGAGCACTTCCCCTCTGTGCTTGTGATGACCTGTGGCCCCACCCCTTCTACAATAAAACAATAATAAACATTATGGGGGTTATTCTAACTTTGGAGGAGGTGTTAATCCGTCCCAAAAGTGACGGAAAAGTGACGTATTTACCACCAGCCATATTACGACTCCATTATATCCTATGGAACTCGTAATACGGCTGGTGGTACATCCGTCACTTTACCGTCACTTTTGGGACGGATTAACACTCCTCCAAAGTTAGAATAACCCCCTATATTTATTATTGTTTTTTTGTATAAGTTTGGCAGCTGCTGCTGCTGCTAGCCGGGGATGTGGGGGGGAGATGCTCCTCCACCCTAGCGGGGGAGCCACTCCTGCATTTACCACATTTTCAAATAATTCTACATCTGTTTTGTAATGTGGAGATTCCAACAAAAACATTTCAAGCTCATACACATTCCAAAATATTTTAAAAACACTTAATTTGGTACTTCAGTGGCAGATGCTTTGCAATGCACAATTTGTCATCTTACAAGCAAGTAGAGAGTGCTAGACAGTGTGGGGTCAAACAAAGCAAGAGCATTGCAATGAGTAACAACAAGAGGGAGATCACCACTGATCAAACCAATCTATGAGGTTACAAAAGTTGTGCCAATATTCATTTTTGGTAAGCAATGCAGTGGTTTATGCTGCATTGTGTTACATTTAATTCTGCTAGACGTTCCATGGGTGGAACATGGGCATTCCCATGTACCTAGCCATAGGTTTCACACAATCCCAGATTTACAAAGGTTTGTAAACCTGAGATTGAATGAAATTGCAATGCCTCCTAGAGGATGGCGTAACGAGGAGAAACATATTTTCTTTCTCCCCGTTATTTCCTCTTTCTGTGTGTGCTGTAAACTGGAAAATGTATCGAGAGATTTTTTTGTGCAGGGAGATATTACGTCCTGCACAAAAACAATTCTTCCTGCAACAAAGGCACCATTGTGCAAGGGTTCCTGCATTGGAGCTACGCTGCCTGAAGTGCGCAGCATAAAGAGAGAGAGAAGAAATGCTCCTTATCCATTTCTGCACTCTCTCTTTCACTCAAAGTAGCGCAGCAACTTTGATTGTTGCCCTGTGTTGCATAAATGTTTGTTAAGTATGCCCCTTAGTTTTGTTTGATTGATTACAATGAATAGCCTGTTGCTAGGACGAGCAAACCATGCCTATGTTTCTTATGATCGTCTTTAGTTCATCTTTACTTAGGTTTATCCATAGATGATTTTGATCCATTTTATCCACTTGAAAGGGATTTCTGTTAAATGAAACAATCATGATGCACATCCATCTAGTTTTTGTAAGTTGCATGAAAATACATTTCACTTTTTTAAAGGTACCCACTTACAATTGCTTTTATGCAAATATTATAAACTCATGCTGCCACAGACCATTCCTAAGTCCTTCAATATCCTAACATAGCATACCATTGTTACTATGTGTTCAATTTTAGTTACCCAATTTAAGGTTACTGATTTGATGCCTTATCAGCATAGCTTATAGACAATTTCAGCCCCTCCAATTATTAAAGCTGTTGGCTTTTTCTTTATTCTGTGCAAAAGTGTCTCATCCCAAATCAATATTGGACAAACATTGAAAAAAGTTATGAAGCCAAAATGTGTCTGGTTACGGAAGTTACGGATGGAGTAATTTTGACCCCATGAGTGCCCGTACGTTTTTTTTAAAAGGATGTTATTCATGAGTCCACCCTCATGTATGGCGGCACCCGCCCTAAGAGTTCACAAGCACAGGTGGAACCAGTGCGTACTAGGTAGTTATAGTTAGAATCTAGTTTCTATATGAAAAGCGTTTTTTTATCTGCTCATGTCTTTGGCGTCGCTTCAGGAATCTTCACGAAACTTTCCAAAACAATTTGCAAGTTACATCAGCTGCTGTCTGGAATGTTCTCAATTCTCAATTCATTTTTCCATAGGGATTTTGAGCAGCGATAGCACCAAAACTACTGGACGGAATTACCCAAAATTTGTCAGAAAGGTAGGTCCTGGTACAGAAAGTGAGATTGTATGTATTGGTGTAAATCCATCCAGTACTTTTTGAGAAATTAAGTGGAGAACAAATTTGCATATATAGGGACGCAAATGATTTATGACCCCTCCCGAGCTCACGTTGAGATCTGATTGGGTGACAAAACTTCAACAACAGATGCCATTCAAGTGTTGTCAGCCATCTTGGGACTCAGCTGAAGCCAAGTCCCCGAAACAATTAAAAAATAATGAAAAGGGCCCGGTGTACGACCACCCTGACCGCTTAGCTCTGGAGGTGGGGTCCCAAAGGGACCTCCCAGGGTTAAAAAGCATGTTCTTTTTAATTTTACAGCTGGAGTCGCAGTCAATCAGCAGATCTGATGTCAAATAAAAAAAAAGTAAAAAACGGAGCTAGGGCTCCTGTGCTTCGTTATTACAAAGCCTACGGGTGAGCCATGTCCTGGGGCATTTGCTTAAAAATGGGGGGGGCTCCTGGGCCTCTCCCGTTGCCCCGTGAACTGCCACCTCAAAGGGGCTTATGATTAATATTTTGGGGGGAGTGTGTCTCCCCTGCTGCCCTGGGAAACACCACCTCACAGGGCTGTAATTAAATATGCAGGGGGCACGCCCCCCCACTGCTTCAGGGACCACCTCCTCCCCAGGCTGTTAAAGTAATAATATGCGGTGGGCGTCTGGCCCCCTCCCACTGCCCCAGGGACCACCACCTACCCAAGGCTTCATTTTAATGATTTATGGGGAGGCCACATGACCCCCCTGCATCCCTGGGGATCACCACCTCCCCGAGACATATGTAAAAATGATCACAGCGGGTCAGTTTTGGAACCCCTTTAGCCCTGGGGACCACCACCTCCCAGATTATATAATTGTAGGAGGGGGGCTGCGCGGCCCCCCTCATGGAGCAACTGATGGCCCTGGGGAACCACCAACCCACAAGGCAGGCTCCTGCTATGTCCCGGGGTGCCCATCCCCGGGAAATAGCTGTCTGCTGTGGCTTGGCTACAGCAAATACTTCGTTTTTTGACAGCGGACTTGTCAAACAGGTCCTGCTGTCAAAACACAAAGCTTTCATCTATGTCCCCTGCACACATGCAGGTGACAGAGATGGAATGCTTCATCAAGGAAGGAGCTGCTATTAAAGCAGATCTGTGCCTGCTAAATCAATGGCACCTTGAGGGAAGTCTTAAGGCTCCCCCACGGTGCCACATAGCCTGTAAAGGGCATTTTGTAAATTAAAAATAAAAAAAAATAAAAAAATATGTAGGGACCACAGGGGAGCCCTTGAGGGCTCCCTTGCAGTGGCAGATAACCCATAAAGGGAAAACATTAAATCAATTAAAAAAGCAAGCAATAGCTCAGTGTGAAGGTCACAGACCTTCCCACTTAGCACTCAGGGTTTGAGTCCAGCTAGACTCGTTTCCCTCTTTTTATTTTTATTTCAAAATATTTTCATTTTTAAGAATGCCATACATTTTTTTCACATTGTAAAGAAATATCTCATTCGATGTATATCATACAACAAAGTCTAAAAACTCTCACTTTCTTTCTTCCTCTATGATTTTCTTTCAATCAATTTCTCCCACTCACACACACACTTGGACTCTTACACACCCAATCACAGACCCACTCATACATTTACGCACCTACTCACAGACCCACTCAGAGCCTTGTGCACATACACAGAGCCACAGTCAGATCCTCACGCACCCACTCACAAACCCACTGAGACAGTTACACATCCACTCACAGACCCATTCAGACTCTCACACACCCACACACAGATCCACTGACAGCCTCATACACCCGCTCACAGGCCCACTGACAGCCTCATACACCCACTCACAGACTCACGCAGACACTGATGCACCCACTATAACACTAATGCATGCACTCTCACACCCAGACAGACACTGTCACAGTCCCTCTCACCCCCAGATACATCCTCTAAGACCCATACTGACACCCAGAGAGGCCACAGCCAACTTCCACCGCACACAGCCAAAGGGCCTTGCACAGCATGGGGTTGAGTGGTTAGGGGGGTTGGCCGCAGGGTCTGACTGCAGGCCAGGTTTTGAGGGCAAAGTCTGCTGTGAACAGACAAAGGCCGTGCACTGTGTAAGGTTGGGTGCTTATAGGGGGTTGGCTTCAGGGCCTGGCCAGCCACTGGCATGCACGTCCAAAGGCCTTGTGCGGCTGTGGTTGGATTAACATTTAGTACTGTAAATTGTTATACATTAACAAAAACATAGCAATTCACTGAAAAAAACAAAGGTTACAGGGATGTTAAGTTAGGAAATAGAATTTAAAAAACCCATTGAATTTCACTTAAAAAACAAAGGTTACAGGGACATTATAGCTAGGCTCACATTTTTAACATACCAAACCATAGAAATTCACCAGTAATAGTTAGAGTTATCTCAAGAAACTATAACTCGAGCGCTAAGGTAACTATAACTCGCGCCCTTGCCATGCACTACTAATTACCCCACAAATTACAGCACCCATGACATCTTTGATAACATCCTTGATAAGATCAATGTAATAGTTGCAGTAAAAATCTTTAGGAAAGAATTGTGGATTGCGGGCTTACGATTGTAATTCTTTCTTCACAGAGTAATGCATCTTTAACTGACAGCACTCATGGTTCCTGGTCTTTTCTAAAGACAGCAAGGCTAGCTCTACACCCAGACTCCCTGGCCAAGGTAAAAGGGTACTGTCTATAGAAACTTGATCTACGGACCCCTCACACCTTAAATCCAGGTGGGCTCCACGGAACTCACCCCACAAGTGACAGATTGCACACTGTCCTTTCCCCCATTGACAACAATGGTATTCATTTGACAACTAAAAGTGCAGCTATTTTTGAACGCTTTAAAAGTACACAACTGGGTTGTATGTAAGATATAAAAGGTTGTTTTGGTATCTAAATTAAGATAAAATGTGCTTTATTTTTCTAAATTGGTGTTGGATTTCTTTCAAGACATGGCACTTACTTATCGTCCATGCTGGTGTTGTGAAATGCTTTACACATGTTCTTCTAAGTAGCCTGATTGCTCATTGCCTCTCGACCAGGACTAAACTAAGGTTTACTGGTCTGAATCCGAATTCCACTTCCGGGGAATTGCATATTGTGTTAGTATTACATGCTAAGATGTCTCTGTAATACCTTATAATACTGACACCTTGCTTCAGTTCCCATTATGTGTTTGTAATATTCCATGTTTCCTTCAGAGTAGTTAGATAGAAAAAGCTATGTTCTTCAAAATGCAGGTAAACATTGGCCATCATCAATATTAGAATGATTAGGCTTTGTTAATTCTCAAGTTGGCCATCTTCAATATTAGAATGATTAGGCTTTGTTAACTCACTCTAAAGTGAATATAGCAACAAAAAGCACTAAGTGGCAACTCTGGATATCTGGTCATGAAGGACCAGGTCAGATTCAAAGGTTCACACCAGCTGCGTTGGAGTGTAGGTTGGATACAGTCCCACGTTGGTCCTGCTGAGTGTTTACATTCTGAGATTCACACCAAGAGTCCTATTCATGTTGCAGAGGGCTGTGAAAAGCATGTGGCTGTCAGTGAAGCCACCAGTCAATGCTGCAGTGTGAAGAGCCGGGATGACAGAACTTTGCTTTGATTTGTTTTGCAAGCCTGCAGACTAGTGCTTGGAGTTACTCTGGAGTCTAGGTCGAAGATGAAGTTGCGGGTCCAGCTTCTTTTTCCCTAGGCAAGAGGGCAGCAAACAGCAAGTCAGCACGGCATGGTAACAGTTCCTTTAAAACAGAAGTCCAGCAGAGTGGCAGTTTACCACCACTTGCATTCTTCCTGGCAGAGTATGCACAGGTCTAATGATGTACTAGAGAGTTGGGGTCTGAGGTCCTACTTTTATACACAGGCTACAGGCACAAAAAGGCCAAGGGGTAGAAAATGCCAACTTTCGAAAAGTGGCATTTTCAAAATTGCAATTAAAAATATAATTTTACCATTGAAGTGGGCTTATCATTACAATTTTTATAGACACCAAACGTGACATAATCTCACAAGTGAGTCCGAAACAAGTAGGATCATAACTTCTTCATTGACAAGTCCACAACAAAGACGTCTCAATCAATAGCTCTCCACCTTTGTTACCCTGGAAGTAGGCTCCTAGAGATGAATGTTACAAGTTGGTCTAATCCCTCCTTACTTAACTGTGACAGGATTGCCCCTATACCTTACTCTGAGGCATCTGTTTGGATAATAACCTCCTTGGAAAAGTCAAGGGCCTTGAGCACAGAGGCTGTGCACATGACTTGTTTTTAGAGAGTCAAAGGCTGTTTGATAAGCCTCTCTCTGGACCTCCTTCTTGGGCTGCTTTTTGAACATAAACTCAGTCAAGGGGGGGCAGCAATGATTATATATCCCTTGATAAACGTTCTGTAGCACCCAGTGAGGCCCAGGAAGGCGTTCACCTCTGTTTGGGGGGTTCCATGCTAGAATATTCTCTATTTTGCCCTGGAGGGGCTGCACCTTACCCTCAACTATCAGGTGCCCTAAGTACCCCACAGACCCCTGACCTATCTGGCAGTTACTGGCCTTGATAGTATGGCCTGCCTGTTGCAGGGCATGCATCACTTCTTGCAGGTAAAATAGGTGGTCCCGCCAGGTGCTGCTATAGACAACTATGTCATCAACATATGCACCTATGGTCTCCATCCCAGCTAGACCTGGTTCACCAGCCTCTGGATGGTGACAAGGGTATCTGGAGTCCAAAGGGCATCACCTTAAATGGAAAGAGGCTCTCCATTGTAGAGAAGGCTGACCACTCTCAATCCCCCCTCAGGCAGGGCAATCTGCTAGAGCACTGAAGTCAAATCAAAAGTGCTCAAGAACTTTGCAGACCTTACCCTACCTAATGAGCTCATCAGTTTGTGGGATGGGTTGTGCATCACTCTTGGCAATTAAGTTGAGTCCTCTGTAGTCAACACAGAACCTGGGTTCTGGGGTGGCGCCTGGTGGGGCAGCCTTTGATGCCAGCACCATTGTGCTGAACCAAAGACTATTGGAAGGCTCAATGACCCAATTTCAGCATTTTAGTGACTTCTGCTTTCGTGGTGACCCTCACTTTGTCAGACAGCTTGTACATTTTGTTTTTGACAGGCAGACTGTCCCCAGTGTCTTTTTTATGAGTACACAAGTGTGTAAGCCCAGGAGTGAGGGAAAATGGGGAGGCAAAAGTTTCCAGTAACTGGTGACAGTTTCTCTGCTGCTCTGGGCTCAGGGTGGAAGAGAGGTTGTCACCTCCCACTAACTTATCTGTCTCTTTCAATGACAGTAAATTACAGAGAGATTCACTCTCCTCCTCCTCCCTATCATCTGTCACCAACAGCATGGTGACCTCAGACCTCTCAGAGTGGGGTTTGAGGCACTTGAAATAGGGTATCCTTAAGGAATTTCTGGTGGCTTTTGGATCCACCACATTGATGGACTAATCCTTCCTCTCTACCACCTCATAGGGCCCAGTGCATTGGTCCCAGTTCTCAGAAGCCTTCCTCCAGAACTTGGCATTCTGGTTTCTGAGGGCTAGCACACAGCTAACCACAACCTGGTGGCAGTTCTTGGGAGCCCATTTTTGCTCCTCTTTGACTAGACTGAGAACTCCCCTTACGGTATGACTATACTTATGTTCACTCCCTTTGGTGGCACTTCCGTGCAAGCAAAGATGAGGTATGGTAAGAGGACGTCTCACTTCCACCTCATGGGCAGGCCCATAATCATAACTTTAAGGGTCTTATTTAATCTTTCAACAAGCTCATTTGAGGACGGTAGGGTGTGGAGGACTTATAAGTAACTCTACAGTCTTCATTTACTCAGACATGAAGTTAGTGACCCCGTCTGACACCACTTCTTTGGGAAAATCACTCTTGTGAAAATCTGCATTAGGGCACTAGCCACTACAGGTGCAGTACTAGACCTCAGAGCCATAGCCTCTGGGTATCTAGTGGCATGGCCCACCAAGACTAGGATAAACCTGTTGCCTAAGGGTTCCGAGGGTCATACAATATCAACTCCCACTCTCTCACAGGGTGTACCAACAACAGGCATGGGAGTCAGGGGAGCATTCAGCTTTTTCCCAGACATCACACTAGCCTGGCAGGTATGACAAGTCATCAGAATGCATCGGAGGCTGTGTTTATCGAGGGCCAATGAAGTTGGTGACAAGCCTGGCAAAGGTCTTGTCCTTAACCAGATGTCCTGCCAGCGGTATCTTATGAGCCATCCCCAGAAAGAAGCCCTGTAACATCACAGAGCCACTAACACATATGTTGCTCCATGCGCAGGAGCCTTAGTCTCACTATCAAGGGGGGCATTCTCCCAATATAAGAGGTGATCTCTGGAGGTGTCAGCAGCCACCTGGACTTCAACTTGCTGACTAAGGCATTCAAGGTTTTGTAACTTCTTCTGTGCCTTTCAAGACTCCTCCCTGATGGGTCCTTTTTCCACTAACCATCCAGGAAGTTCAGGCAGGGTACCAAGAGAATCAATGTGGTCCCCAGTAGGATCCGGGGCAGCCTCTTCCGGCCCCTCATCCACCTGTGCTGCAGGACATTTAGGGGCTGGCATCCCACACCTCTTGCCCTTCCCTTTCCTGGCAGCTGTCTAAGACTTTCTTCCAGGTTCCAGAATTTCTTGACTCCCTTCCTGGTCAGCCATGAGTCTGGTGGCAGCACAGATTCACTTAGACAAATCTAACATTTCCAATTGTGGCTTGTGCTCCACTTAATTCCAGGTCTAAGTCATTCCCTAACAGACAGTCCACGGGCATAGCAGGGATTGCAGCAACTTTCAGAAACCCTGAGACCACCCTACACAAAGGGAACAAGAGCCATGGGGTAGTGGCTCTCCCAGTTGTCTGCAACCCCAACCTGGTGAAACGTATTAGGTTTTACCAGCTCTAAGGATACCAGATGACACTTGACAGAAGTCATACTGGCTTCTGTGTCCCTCAGAGCCTCCCCCTTCTGTCCATTGATGGTTTCCCTCTGACTATACTCTAAAGAATTTGCAAAGCAGGTGGGCTTTGGGCACAATCTCTGGCTTCCCCAGGGACACTTGAGTAAACTTATTAGTCTCCTCCACACTAGCTGAAGCCATCTCCTCCCCAAGTGCTACACTGGCTATTTCCTGTGACTGCTCCCCACTAGGGGGAGGTACCCTCCTGTAGCACTTGGCATCTCCCTTGACATGCTGATATTGGTCAAATTAAAAAACAACAAGGTAATGGATGGAATGCTAGACCTAATCTCAGCCACAGGCAATCGCTCAGGGGCACATTCCAATCTTTTGTAGTTTGCCCACCATGCTATCTCAGCTTGGACCCAGCCATATGCATGTACGTCTTGACCTGCTCCTCATGGGAACAGTCCAGCTAAAACTGCTAGGCCACACCCTCCCTAAACCAGAACAAAAGCAACCCAGAACTGGTTTTGCCCATGTTATGGGCTCTTTAGTCAGATATAGCTTGGCTCCATTGGCACAGTGAGCCTGAGACCCACATTAGGACATAGCTGGAGTACTTAGAGCATTGAATGCAAAAACAGCAAAGTGATAGATCGAATGCTTGAATTGCACTCAGCCACTGGCAATTGCTCACGACCGTATCACAATCCATTGTGATGGAAATAATGCTTGATTTGCATGTAGCTGGTTTGAAACTGACGTTGCATGGTTAGAGAAAAACAATAGATTTGGATGTGGCAGGAGCTAAAATGGAAGAGGTTAGGCTGACAGTTTTAACACCAGGCATGTGGAAGTTGTTGTGAATGACCCCGGGGATCCCTAACCAATGGAGTGCAGGTTTCCTCGGCCTAGCCTTACACACTTTGTGCATTTGCAGGATAGCTGAAGTCTTTAGCCACTGTAAACTTGAGCTCTAAAGTCTGGGTGTATGTGAGTTGTGTATTATAGTAAGCCCACTGCCCTCCAAAACTAACACCACAATCCAGTTTGGTGGTGTCCCAGTATCCCACAACAACCTCAGAGACACAGGTCTGGTATAACAAAGCTGTGCAATCAGCAACCAGACAGTGGATACACACAAATTGCTTTGGCATTCTCTTTCCCTTCATTGATGCTCATCCAAAATCTTATATGTAAACTCAGCAGACATCAACCAGCTTGTGAGACTGTATTGTCAATAAAGGCCCGCTGTTATGGGAGCCTGATTTGTTGGGAAGACAACATAATTTCCCTGTTCAAGTATCAGCTGGCATTTGCCTGTGACAGGGATAACCTCTTTGAAGTGTGTCCTAAATGTCTTATGAAAATACCCAACAAACTTGTCGAGCGGGATATGACATTCAAGCAGGATTTGACACATTTATATTAACAAGGATCTTCACGGTCCACCTTGCATATTCTGTCAGGTTCATTTGCTTGTGACATGATATGCGTCTTTGTAGTGTAACTAATCATTGGGCAAAGGCTCCAGATCATCCTGTCAAGTGAAGGTAAGCAGCTCCCATAACCAAGCCCTTTGTCCTCTGTCTTGGAGCAATCCACAACTCACCACAGGAGAGCCATTAGCAGTCACATGAACGTTGAAAACCTTCCAGAAGTTTATGCAGGGAGAGGTTACTTTTCTAAAAGCACAATTTTCCAGCATAGAAATTAAATTTTCTTTTGAATAGCTATTACAATTATTCCTTGAATTATATCTTCAGCTTCTTGCAACCCGAAATTATCACTATAAGGTGTCATGATATAATCCTGTATTTCCTATGGGGCAGGTGAGCTAACCTTGCCACAGCAAAAAGGGCTTTCAGGGCTTTTTCACTGTCAGGGCATTTTTTTTATTTTTTTTTATTTTGACATGTTCTAGCTTTACATATCACGCCTCATTAGGCAATATGACCTCTCGTAGGGGTGCCATAAATATTTAAAGGGAAGGTTTAGACCTGACAGAAGGGTGGTTTTCATGGGTTGAATTAGCATTTCAAAAACTACACCTGGCTACAGAGGTGGGCCTGTAGATATAATTAAATGTTTCAATCAGATGTATGCCAATTTCAATGTGTTTATGTGTTTTGAGGCAAAGCAAAGCTTAGTACTTTACTGCTGTAGTAAAGTGCACAGAGTTTTAAAACCAGCAAAAGCAGTTCTGGCAAAAATCCGGGGGAATACCGTACAAAAGATGACCAACTCCATTATCCAGCTAGCAAATTACAATCACTCCAATAGTCAGCCAACACACTTTACCATTTTTCAAGATGTCCCAGGTACCACTTTGCAGTTTTCCATACTTCCCCAGTTAGTTCATTTTACAAGCAGCCATGACAACAGTTTGACACTTTTCAAGTTGTGTGAGCTGCTGATGGAAACAATCCTCATAGACCAGATATAAGGAGAGCGCCCACTTCAAGGAAAACCAGAAATAATCCATACTGTCTCTTTCAGAAAAAAATAAATTATTGCCCAGTGTTATACCATATGTAACAAGGCTCTTGATTGGTAACAATGCACGTTACATAGAAAAACAGACCTGACTGCATGAAAGTATGCCTGCATTAATCATTAGAGAATGTGTGTATCAGCATAGGACTGAGAAACATAGGCTGATTCTTTGGATGACAATGCTAACAAATGGGTGCTAAGTTACAGTGTTTTTAGCTTAGAAGCTACATGCTTGTCTGTCACCGTTCAAACTAACAAAGCAGAGAATAAATCGTTCCATTTCTCCGTTACACACATTGTAATTGGCTGAAAACGAAGATGACCTCGCAGAGATCTACCTTAAAAGGAAAGAAAGCAAACCATCATTAACTTCTACAGTTTCTTTATACTTCTGCAAAAGGGCATACATTTCACATTTTTTTAGCAAAGCAAGAGGTGAGCAGGAGTCACACCATACAACACCATTAACAATAATCGTACCTGTGTTGGGGATAGGATATACTGTATACATAGATCGTTTTTTGAAGGGAGATGCTGAGGGGCTGAACTTTAATGCTGACTTAATGACACCCTAAGATATGTAGGTAAAGTCTCCATGGTTTGGTATAATAAAACTTAGTGAACTGGTATAGCTATAGGTTAGATGGCTGAAACTATAAGAAATTCATTGAATTATCGAATAGTCTAACAAAATATGGACGTGTCATGAAACATAATTTGAACTTTCTTAACTTTTACCTTAATTTGCATACAGTATGCTGATCATTTACAATAATTAGCACCATACTGAAACACGTATTAAGTAATATATTTCTCCGTAGTAAACAGCCAAATTATTGTGAAAGAACAATCACTGTATGTGGTATTGATACAGGAAACCAAGTCATAATCTCCTGCAGATAAAAGATTCTCCCACGGTTGTCTCATTCATAACACCGATTATCTAACAAAGCATAACTCATTAGCAAAGGGAGTGAGAGGTGCCTACTAGCTCTGTTTTTGTCAAAAAAGGGTACATTTCCTTTTAGATGAGTAATAATAAAAATAGAGGCGTGGACCACTTTATGGACATTATTATTGTATACAATTAGCTATGAAAATTGGATATATAGAGCCTAAAATATTTTCCAACTTTTTATGTGTGCTGCCATAATATGTAGAGCTCACATGCAAAGTGGGAAAAGTGTTAAGCTATGTCAAAGCACAGTATTTTGTATCGAAAAGGTACCAAGTACATAACATATGCTTTATATGCTTCAACATTTAATGATAACATTTCAATAAATGATAAATGTTAATTTGTGTAGAAACTGGTGTTTTTACTACTTGTGTCACACAGTACGAGTGCCTTAATTTGCATCTTTATCATGGAAGAGAAATTGAATTTACACGCATTACATTGACAAGTAGAGGCATTCATACTGGAAAATTAGAAGGAAATATGTACAGACTAGAAGAGAAAGAAGCGGATGTAATTTCGCAGAGGTGTTCAGGGTAAGTTTAAAAAGTACATGCAATATAGAAAAAACAAATTATGTGTTTTTATTTTACTCAGTATTTAAATAAAGCGTATTATACTCTATTTGATTAAGGTGACAGCTGAAATCACCACGAAGATAATTTTGTTTAGTAGGTTAAGTAATTATCCTCATGTGGATAATTTGGAAAAATTAAATGCCATGTCCATATGGAACACGATCAATAGTCCTTCATGAACTAAGTGCTATTTTGGCCATATAGAAAGTCAATGTACCTTAACTGGGCAAATCTGATAAGTTCCTCTCAAAGCCAGTAGCCAAATACTTATTTTAGGAAACATAATGGAGTCCATTTATAATTAAAAGAGTGGGAAAATTAATCAGCATGTATTTAGGCATAATAGCATTTGCAAAGTTGCTTGTTTGCATTAAATGCAGAATTGTAAAGCTAAGAAATAAGGAAGACATCACACTCTAGGATTGTGTACACTTATCAACAAGAACTCATACTAAAGAGACATACAAACACCTATAGAAAACTATGGGCATGATTTTGAGTTTAGCGGACCAGTACGCCTTCACAAATGTGTCAGATATCCCATCCGACAAATTACAAGAGCATTAATGCACAATGCACGTGTATTAAATATAAGCTGTACTTGTAATAATGCTCACAGGATATCTATCACGTGTATTACAGAGCACCCGTCTATTATTTGTGGATATCTTGTGCACCTTACTACAAGTACCATAGACTGTAACGGGCCTGTATTAGGGCGGACTGGTTATCTGTGATTTTGGTTCGGGGTAACCGGCCCGACAAATTTTAAATCAGGGCTTAAGACTGTGTCATTTACATTAAAACATTTGGAAAAAATCAAATGACGTGACGTAAATTCTAAGTCTTATTTGGCGCTCAAAAGACAGAGCTCTATGAGCTACATCTTTCAAGGCAAAATGTCTGTAAGTCACCAGAAAGTAATGAGATCAAATACTAGCAGAGCCAAAACAGCCTTTCATTTTTCTGAGTATCATTACTTCAATAAACATTTATTTTCTCTCTGCTTTGCTTCGAAATGACAATACAGTGGTTTTAAATTAGAGTAACCCTTTATATTCAATTTTACAAGAGGGACATAAAGTGAAATTCTGTAAAACAGAATTGGCATTTAAGTCCTTCAAAAGAATAAAGTCCTCTAGCTCGTCATAATTGTTAAGAAAACACATAGGCCCTCATTACAATCCTGGCGGTTGGTGTTGAATCGGCGGTAACACCACCAACAGGCCGGCAGTTAAAAAAATGGGATCACGACCACAGCGGAAACCGCCAGAACAGACAGCCACTTTAGCACTCTAACCGCCACAACGGTAGCAACAAACACCGCAGTGGTCACCGCCAACAGACAGGTGTAAGACAATGTACCACTCACCACATCACACCCCGCCAATCTGTCAGCTTTTCCGGGGCTGTACCAACGCCATCAAAATCACAGAGGAAACAGGAATTGGAAGGGAAACCACTCACCTCTCGACACTCAACGAAGAACCAGGACGACATGGAGCCTGAGTTACAGGTCCTGCAGATGCTGGTCTACCTCCTCATCTACCAGGAACATCAAAGACGGTGGCGACGACGACGGTGAGTACTGCATCTAGTACACAGGGGAGGGAGGAGGAAAAAGAGAGTGACACACACACACCAACACGCAACACCCCCACCCACAACGCCATACACACAAACACATGCAACAACATTACTTATACACCCCGCAACCCCCTGGAAGAACGTAAGGACAAAAGGAATATAGTCAGATTAGTGATATATTAGAAATAGGCAGATATACTATAGAGTTTGGAAAACAGTATTAACACAAATGTACAATATGTACAGAAGGCCATACATTGTCCATTTACAAATGTCCGTGGGCCACTGGGCCTAAAATCATGGGCCAAGCCCACACTTGACTCCTGCCTCAATACAGAGAGAAAACTGCAGGAGCATCCGGTCATAAAAACACAGGCACCTCAGGGGGATGGAGAAGGGGGGCACCTCAGCCAGAAGATGGGACAACGCCACTGCTTCTGGCGGGGGCTACATACCCACAGCAATGTCCTGGGAAGTGCAAAGCCACAGTCTCTCAAGTGGGTGGTTTCCCCACTGCTTTCTCCTGGGGAGTGCAAAGTCACAGTCTCTCAAGTGGGTGGTTTGCCCACTGCTTGGTACTGGGGAGTGCAAAGCCACAGTCTCTCAAGTGGGTGGCTTGCCCACAACTTGGTCCTGGGGAGTGCAAAGCCACAGTCTCTCAAGTGGGTGGTTTGCCAACTGCTTGGTCCTGGGGAGTGCAAAGCCACAGCATTTCAAGTGGGTAGTTTGCCATTTGCTTGGTCCTGGGGAGTACAAGGCCACAGTCTCTCAAGTTGGTGGCTTCTCCACTGGTTCTGGGGGGGGGGCTTGGTGCCCAGTCTGCTTCATCTTGCCAAGGATTGGGTGAGTGGATGCCTTTCTCCACTGGTTCTGGAGGGGGCTTTTTGCGCAGAGTGCTTCATACTGCCAAAGACTGGGTGAATGGATGCCTTCTTCCACTGGTTCTGGAGTGGGCTTTGTGCCCAGTCTGCTTCATCCTGCCAAGGATTGGGTGAGTGGATGCCTTTCTCCACTGGTTCTGGAGGGGGCTTTGTGCCCAGAGTGCTTCATCCTGCCAAGGATTGGGTGAGTGGATGCCTTTCTCCACTGGTCCTGGAGGGGGCTTTGTGCCCAGTCTACTTCATCCTGCCAAGGATTGGGTCAGTGGATGGCTTCTTCCACTGGTCCTGGAGGGGGCATTGTGCACTGTGATGCATATCTTGGGGAGAGCAAGGTCACAGTCTCTCACCTTGGGTGTCACATGCCTTGCAGGGGCCAGGACGCACAACAGCCCATGGAGGCAGGACTACACACTGTCTGCCGTCGGTGACGGCTGCTCAGTGGTGGCAGTGGCGTGCTGGTGTCGATAGTGGCAGTGGTGGGGGGAGACTCAAGCCCATCCCCTGCAGCCTTGGTCAGCCGCCCACTGGGGCTGCTGCTGCTGGTAGTGGTGCTACTGTCAGCGGTGCAGGTGGCGGTGCAGGTGGCGGTGCTTGCGGCGGGGCTGCTGACGGTCCTGGCCGTGGTGCAGGTGCCGGTGCTGCCAGTGGTGGAGGGAGGCTCCAGCCCTTCTCCTTCAGCCTCGGACAGCTGCCCACTGGGGATGCTGCTGCTGACAGTAGTGGTGGCAGCGGCGGTGCAGGTGGTGGTGCTTGCGGTGGGGCTGCTTGCAGTGCTGCATGCGGTGCAGGTGGCACGGCTGGCGGTTCTGCTGGTGGGCACCAGGGCTTCACCTGCATCCTCCGTTGGCTGAAGTGCCTTGCCTACGGTTTTGTGCCCCTTCCTCACCTTGGCTGATGTTGTTTTGCCCCTGGCTCTGTCACCTGGAGGTTTGGAGGAGGCCTTGCTGCGTGGGTCGTCATCCTTGCCCCTGCTGCATGTTGGCCCCTTCTTCACCTTGGCAGATGGCAGTATGGTTTGGTCCATTGCAGGGGTTGGTGGTACAATGGCTTTCCTGAAGGGTGCCCCCTTTGAGCCTCTTGGAGCTGCAAGGTCCACATTGGACGGCGACTTGGTGGCTGAGGTGCTGGGCTGGGTTCTGGACACCGTGGCCCGAGGGCAATGACAGGGGGAGGGGTAGGGAACAGGTCAATGTTAGCTAGAAAACGTTTTTTAGATACACTGGGGGGGACGAGGGAGAGGGTTTGGGAGTGGAGGAAGAGGAAGTGGTGTAGGAGGTGTCTGTCTGCTGAGATTGGGTGGAGGTGCATGTGCTGGATGCTGTTGTGAGGTGGATGGCTGTTGGGTGGGTGTATGCTTGCGTTTGTGTACTTTGGAAGGAGGGGTTACAGAGACAGTGGGAGAGGACACAGGGGACGTGTGTATGGTTGTGGGGGTGGTGACTGCTCGTGAGGAGTGTGTTGTGATGGGCGTGCTGGGGATGGCGGTAGTAGATGAGGATGCAGTGCATGCAGGTGTGATTGGAGACGATACTGGGAGGGAGGTGGATGACGAGGAGGGGGACACAGTGGAGGCAGTGGATGTTGGTGTGTCTGCATGGGGATGGTGCTTGTGTGAGTGCCTGTGGGATGATGTGTGGTGCTTGTGTTTGCCTGAACCACTCCTGTGTGTTGACTTGTGTGCATGCTGGTCTAAAGATGTGCTTGGGATAGACTGGGGTTTAGGGGATTGGGACTGGGTAGAGGAAGTTGGAGGGGGGAGGACGACGCAGGGACAATGGCTGCCATCAGTGCTGAGGCCAGAGCCTGAAATGCTCTCTGTTGGGCTGCCACGCCAGAGTGAATGCCCTCCAGGTATGCATTTGCTTGTTGCAAATGCCTCTCGACACCCTGGATGGCATTCAGAATGGTTGATTGCCCAACAGTGAGGGATCTCAGGAGGTCAAAAGCCTCCTCACTGAAGGCAGCAGGGCTGACTCGGGCAGGGCCTGAGGTGCCTGGGGCGAAGGAGATGTCCACCCTCCTGGGCGAGGGGGCACGGGAAACAAGCTGAGGGGCTGCTGGGAGGGTGGTGCTGGTAGAGGGGTGATGGTTGTACCTGTTGTTGTGGTGGGCACAGAGGTGTCCACCACCACCAGGGAGCTTCCATCGGAGGAGTAGTCGCTGTCTGTGGTATCCACTCCTGTCCCTGTCGTGGTGCTCCCCTCGCCCTCCGACCTACTGGTGCCCTCACCCTCAGTGGATTCGGCCTCCAGGCCCATGTGGGATGCAGCTCGCCGGTGCCTCTGCTCCTCCGCTAGATGATGCTAATGAACATAAGGACAGGGTGACAAAACGAAAAGGTGGGGGAGAGACAGAGGATACATTTTGGCAATGCCAGCAACACCACTACCGTTGGCGGACACAACACACAGGGAGCAGCCCTATACACTAGTGCATGCACTAACAGTGCAGAGGAAAAGCACCTGTCCATGGGGGACTCTGTCTAGATTCATTTCATGCACAGCTGGAACCCATAGGAGCCTGACTAGGCCATGCCCCTCGCCGCCGAACACCTGCACTTCCAGATCCACACCGACCCTAGGACCACACTCAGAGGAACTCTCATCTACCGACCCCCTGGACCAAGCGCCCTCTTCAGCGACTCCATCACTGACTTCATCTCCCCACATGCCCTTGCCTCGCCGGACTACATCCTCATCGGTGACCTCAACTTCAACCTGGAACAGAACAACGACCCCAACACCACCGCCCTGCTCGACAACCTCGACAACCTCGGCCTCAAGCAACTGGTGAACACCCCCACCCACATCGCCGGACACACGCTAGACCCCATCTTCTCCGCCAGCAACCACATATCGTTCAGCCACTCTTCAGCTATACACTGGACCGACCACAGATGTGTCCACTTCACCTTCCGACGCGAGACTCGCCACCTCCGCACACAACCCATCCCACGTCTACAGTGGAACAAAATCCCAGAGGAACAGCTTCTCTCCACTCTCAACGACAACCAACCCACCTTCTCCTCCGACCCCAGCGACGCAGCCCTCAGCCTCACAAATTGGATCACCAACTGCGCAGACCTCAGACGCTTCCCAAGACAGACCAACACCAAAAAACCTCTCTGGTTCACCGACACCCTTAAGGAATAAAAGAAAACCTGCCGCACCCTCGAGAAAGCCTGGCGCAAGGACCACACCGCAGACAACATGACTGCCCTCAAGAACGCTACCCGCGAA
The DNA here is from genome assembly GCF_031143425.1 of Pleurodeles waltl. Taxonomy (NCBI): domain Eukaryota; kingdom Metazoa; phylum Chordata; class Amphibia; order Caudata; family Salamandridae; genus Pleurodeles; species Pleurodeles waltl. The sequence continues at coordinate 958,086,822 of NC_090447.1, read as the reverse complement.
CACCACCAACTGATCCGCGCCGCCAAAAGAAATTTCTTCACAGAAAGACTGGACAAAAACAGCCACAACGGCAGAGAACTCTTCAACATTGTCAAAGAGCTCTCCAACCCTAACGCCAACGCCATCACGCCCTCACAAGAACTCTGCAACTCCCTCGCCACCTTCTTCCATCGTAAGATCACCGACCTACATGACAGCTTCGGACACCAGACCCAGCCAACCACCACAGAACCTACAACCCCAGCCATCACCCTCAACGCCTGGACTCACATCAACACGGAAGAGACCAAAGCCACCATGAACTCCATCCACTCCGGTGCCCCCTCGGACCCCTGCCCACACTTCATCTTCAACAAAGCCGACGACATCATCGCCCCGCACCTCCAGACCATCATCAACAGCTCGTTTTCATCTGCTACCTTCCCTGAGAGCTGGAAACACGGTGAAGTCAACGCCCTACTGAAAAAAACTACGGCGGACCCAAGCGTCCTGAAGAACTTCCGCCCCATCTCGCTCCTCCCATTCCCCGGCAAAGTCATAGAGAAGACCGTCAACAAGCAACTTACCAACTTCCTTGAAGACAACAGCCTACTCGACCCCTCTCAGTCCGGATTCCGAGCCAATCACAGCACAGAAACCGCCCTCATCTCAGTCACAGACGACATCAGAACCCTGATGGACAACGGAGAAACAGTCGCCCTCATCCTCCTCGACCTCTCGGCTGCCTTCGACACCGTCTGCCACCGAACCCTAATATCTCTCCTCCGCTCCACCGGGATCCAAGGACACGCCCTGGACTGGATCACCTCCTTCCTCTCCAACCGCTCCCAAAGAGTCTACCTCCCACCTTTTCGCTCAGACCCCACCAAGATCATCTGCAGCGTCCCACAAGGCTCCTCGCTCAGCCCGACACTCTTCAATGTCTACATGAGCCCCCTCGCCGACATCGTACGCAGACACAGCATCATCATCTCCTACGCCGACGACACTCAACTGATACTTTCCCTCACCAAGGACCCCACCAGCGCCAAGACCAACCTGCAAGATGGAATGAAAGACGTCGCAGATTGGATGAAACTCAGCCGTCTGAAACTGAACTCAGACAAAACAGAAGTCCTCATCCTCGGAAACACCCCGACCGCCTGGGGCAACTCCTGGTGGCCCACGGCCCTTGGCACCGCACCAACCCCCTCAGACCACGCACGCAACCTCGGTTTCATCTTGGACCCACTTCTCACTATGACCAAACAATTCAACGCCGTATCATCCTCCTGCTTCCTCACACTCCGCATGCTCCGAACGATCTTCCGTTGGATCCTCGCCGACACCAGAAAGACCGTGACCCACGCCCTTGTCACGAGCCGCCTGGATTACGGCAACACACTATACGCAGGAACCACCGCTAAACTCCAGAAACGTCTGCAACGAATTCAAAACGCCTCCGCCCGCCTCATCCTCAACATACCCCGCTACAACCACATCTCCGCCCACCTGAGACACCTGCACTGGCTTCCTGTCAACAAAAGGATCACCTTCCGACTCCTCACCCACGCACACAAAGCCCTCCACAACAAGGGACCCAAACTCCTCACGCCGCCTCAGCTTCTACACTCCCACCCGTCCTCTTCGCTCCGCCAACCCTCGCATCCGCCGCACCACGGCGGGTGGGAGGTCCTTCTCCTACCTGGCGGCCAAGACATGGAACTCCCTCCCTACCATCCTCAGGACCAACCAGGACCACTCCGCTTTCCGGAGACTACTCAAGACCTGGCTCTTCGAGCAGCAGTAACCCCTTCCCCCCAGCGCCTTGAGACCCGCACGGGTGAGTAGCACGCTTTATAAATATTTATGATTTGATTTGATTTGATGCCCAACTAGTTCCTAAGATAGCCACCAGCCCATGGGGTACAATGCCTAACGCCATCAGCTGCACCCCAGAAACCCAAAGGACCCTGCCCAGTAATAGATGCCCGCTAACACCATTGGTGTAGGTGTGCCTCGGAGCCTGCCCAACAAGGGACATACCCTGCCATCTTCGCCCTGCCCTAAGGACACCCATAGCCAGGTAACTCTTAGTGCGCGCATAGCAGGAGTCAGAATCAGTACTCACCCCCTTGTGGCTGCTGTGATGCCTTCAAGCGCCCATCCAACTCCGGATAGGCCACTGCCAGGATGCAGAACTTCAGGGGGTCTTGGTGCGACGGGCACCCCTTCCTCGTTGGGAGGCCAGCCCCAGCTGGGTCTCTGCCATCTTCTTTGCCCAGTGGCGTCATGTCCTCCCACCTCTTGCGGCAGTCGGTGCTCCACCTGTCAAAGACCCCCAGGGTCCACAAGTTCTTGGTGATGGCACTCCAAATACCCTTTTTCTCGTCGTTGCTGGCCTGCAGGGAAAGGGAATTAGTCACCCGTCCGGACCATCACACTCATTGCCCACAAGATCCCACCCATCCCCTGATGCACATACATTGACCATCTTACATGATGCACTCTGGCCAGGACCTCTCAGCCCCCCCCAACATGTGGTTAACACACACAGCAACACTCCATACATTCATGGCCTACGCATCATGCTCAAAGTGTACCCGCAGTGAAGGCAGGGGCCCTTTCCCCAGACACTCAAGCCATTGTCACTTCCAGACACAGGTCACAGCAGCACTTGCAATGTAGGTCCTCTCCTGCTGATGGCCAGGTAGCAAGTGAGTGGATAGATAGAAAATGGAGGTGACGTCCACGGCGGTGCATACCGTCACTGCCGGCTTTCATCGCCATTGGCTCCTGGAACCCATAGGGCCCAATGATAACCAATGCGAAGTTGCGCGGCGGTCATTGACCGCCTACCGCGACAGAGTAAAACGCCAGCGCAATTACCTCATTTCCACTTGTTACTCCTCACAGGTCAGGCATCTGCCATTTCAGTGGGCCACAAGGTATATGGCACATAACTGCATCACAGCAGACATTGGCACGGCAAATGATTTTAGGATTCACATTTTGTTTCTGTAAAGTAAAAAAAAACAGCATTAGTGCAATAGATGTGGGACTGTGACCCTCTGCTCACCGTTCTCTTCCATAGGCTCCAACCGCTGAGGCTGCATATGAGATGGATGCATCCTCCGGTGTACAGACCCCTGGTGGACCTTGCAACAATGGAGGACAGACACATTATCATCATGTACAGACTTGATCGTGCCACAATCCAGGACCTGTGTGCCCAATTGGAGCCAGACCTGATGTCAGCTATCCGGCAGCCCACTGGTATCCCCCCTCTAGTGCAAGTCCTGTCAGTGCTCTATTTCCTAGCAAGTGGTTCCTTCCAAACAACAGTGGCCATTGCATCAGAGATGTCTCAGCCAATGTTCTCTAACGTGTTGACCAGAGTGTTGTCAGCCCTGCTGAAACACATGCACAGCTACATTGTGTTCCCCCAGGTGGAGGATTTGGCACAGTGAAAGCTGACTTTTATGTCCTGGGACATCTCCCCAACATCATAGGTGCCATTGATGGGACACATGTGGCATTTGCCCCCCCCCCTCCGGAGAAATGAGCAAGTTTTCAGGAATAGAAAAAGCTATCACTCTATGAATGTGTTTGGCGGACCAATACATCTCCCATGTGAATGCCAAATATCCTGGCTCTGTGGGTTATATGACGGAACACCGAATCTTAAACTACTACTAACCTTAACAACGAGGTCGGAACACCGACCTCGTCTTTACTACTAATGATTTTACCACGAATGCCTTAACAACGATATTTCGTTGTAAAGGCATTCCTGATAAAATCATTAGCAATAGGCACCATTCACCCTACATCCCTCACCCCACCCCCCAACGCCACCCCAAAACCTAAAACCCCCTGACCCCCACCCACTCCCCAAAACCAAAAACGCCCCACCCCCCCAACCCCACCCTAAAACCTAAAACCCCCTGACCCCCCACCCACTCCCCAAAACCAAAAATGCCCCACCCCCCAACCCCACCCCAAAACCTAAAACCCCCTGACCCCCCACCCACTCCCCAAAACCAAAAACGCCCCACCCCCCCCAACCCCACCCTAAAACCTAAAACCCCATGACCCCCACCCACTCCCCAAAACCAAAAACGCCCGACCCCCCCAACCCCACCCTAAAACCTAAAACCCCCACCCCTCCCCAAAACCAAAAACACCCCACCCCTCCAACCCCACCCCAAAACCTAAAACCCCGACCCCCCACCCCCTCCCCAAAACCAAAAACACCCCACCCCCCCAACCCCACCCCAAAACCTAAAACCCCCGACCCCCCACCCCCTCCCCAAAACCAAAAATGCCCCACCCCCCAACCCCACCCCAAAACCTAAAACCCCCTGACCCCCACCCCCTCCCCAAAACCTAAAACCCCCCACTTACCTGATTCGTCACCTTGTCATCTGCGTCGTCCTCCTCAGCCGACTTTCTTGTTTGTACCTTAACCATGCATGTTCGTTGTTCAGGACATGCGTGGTTAAGGCACAAAATAACAAAGTCGTGGATAAAGAAAGCGTTGTTCCGCTTTCGTTAACCAGGACTTCGTTATAAAAAATTCGGCATAAAGGTTGTTTACCATGGCTAATAGGTGAGCCCAAGGTCCCCACACAGTATGAGTAGGTGTCTGGGTATGGGGTTGTCCCTAAGGGTTAGTGTGTGTCTAACAGGTATCCTTCGATATTTGCAGGTGACTCTGGTTACCCCAACGTCTCATCGCTACTGACCCCAGTGAGGAATGCCAGGACAAGGGCAGAGGAACGTTACAATGAGGCACATGGACATACAAGGAGGATTAGAGAACGGACCTTCAGCCTCCTGAAGGCCAGATTCCGGTGCCTTCATCTGACTGGTGGATCCCGGCACTACTCACCCAAGAAGTTGTGCCAGATCATCGTTGCATGTTGCCTGTTGCAAAACCTTGCCTTGAGACGCCAGGTGCCTTTTCTATAGGAGGATGAGCCTGGAGATGGTGTTGTGGCAGCGGTGGAGCCTGTGGACAGTGAGGAAGAGGAGGCAGAGGAAGAATATGTTGACAACAGGAGCAACAGTATTCTGCAATACTTCCAGTGACACGCAGGTAAGACATTGTACGTTCATATTACATTTCAGTTAACTGTTGGACATTGTACAAGACAGCCTCTTACCCTATGTCTCTGGCCACTGACTTTGCCTTTTGCCATCTCTATTTTCAGATCCCTGTGCCCCACTCTGGTTCCTGCTATGTGTACTGCTGCCCACTACAGGTCATACCAATGTATATATAACTGGATATATGGATTGAAATGTTTAAAGCTTGTTCACCTAATACATTTTGCAATCAGTTGACAGACTCCATACTTGCATTTGATCCAAGGGTGTTCATTTCAGTGCTCATAAGTAGAGGGGGATGTGCAATGGGCAGGGGTGATGGTGGAGGAAGGTCCAGTTAGATTCCAATCTCTTGGTATCACAGGTGCATTGTCCAAGGGGGCATAGGAAGGGGAGTAATGGCAGTTCAAGGTGGACAGGGTGACCTAGTGGGACAGCAGGGTGACAATCAGGAGAGTCTTATTTCCTGGCGGGGGTCTTGGCAATGTTCTCTTTCTTCTGCCTGGATCGCAGGGACCGTGGTGGGGTGCTGGTCCTGTGGCGGTGCCTCCTGTTCACTAGCGCCAGCGGAGGTGGAGGGCTGTTCATGTGTGTGGCTAGTGTCAGGGGCCCGTTGTTGTGCCACTGCCTCCCTCATGGTCTTGACTATGTCACCCAGCACCCTGCAATGGTGACCAGGATGGTGTAGATGTTTGTTCATCCCTTATCCCTAGGTACTGTCCGTCTTGCAGCCGCTGGGTCTCCTGCAGCTTGGCCAGTACCTGGCCCATGATCTCCTGGGAATGGTGGTATGCTCCCAGGATGTTGGAGAGAGCCTCGTGGAGAGTGGGTTCCCTGGGCCTGTCCTACCCCTGTCACACAGCAGTCCTCCCAGCTTCCCTGTTGTCCTGTGCCTCTGTCCCCTGAACAGTGTGCTCACTGCCACTGACCCCAGGTCCCTGATCATCCTGTGTTTGTGGGGTTGCCTCGGGTCCCTGTAGTGGTGGACACACTGCTGATTGACTTGTCCTTGGGACAGTTGAATCGGCCCGCTGGGTGGGTGCTGTGCTTCTGTTTCCTGAGAGGGGAGGCTCTGTGGTGGGTTGGGACTGTGGCAGGGGAACCGACTGTCCAGAGGTCCCTGATGAGCCAGATTGGTCATCCTGATCCAGGCGTGCAGAGCTGCTGTCATCACTGTGGGCCTCTTCAGGGGGTGGACTGGTTGTAGCTGGCACCTCCTCTCTGGTGACGTTAAGTAGGGGTCCTGTGGGGATGCAAATTAAGTGTTAATGTATCTGCGTGTGCCATCTTGTGCGTGGGTGTGTTTCCCTGTATGATTGTGATTTCCCTGTCAGCTTGGCCTTGTGTTCGTGGTGGTTTTGTGGGCTGGGTGAATCTCTGCGATGGACATGTTGTGGTGATGGGTGTGAATGCAGGTCTGTGATGGGAGTCCATGCATTGATGTTGCATGCAGGGCTTGGTATTGGGATGGGTGGGTTGTAATGGTGGGGTATAGGTGAGGTGGTGGAGTGATGGGTTGAGGGGAGGGGTAGGAGTTTGTGATGGCATGTAGGTAGGGTGGGGGATTTAGTAGTAAATATTTGACTTACCAGAGTCCAGTCCTCCTGCTACTCCTGCAAGGCTCCCAGGATGCATTACTGCCAAGACTTGCTCCTCCCATGTTGTTAGTTGTGGGGGGGGAGGTGGGGGTCCACCGCCAGTCCTCTGTACTGCTACCTGGTGTCTTGCAACCACGGAACACACATTCCCCCTAATTGGTCCTCTTCAGTGAGTTGTAGCTTAGGTCCAACACCACTAAGAGAATGGAACCCATGTCTGGGCATCTCTGTTGCACCTAAGAAATCACACTAAGGAAAACAAAAAAGCATTGTATGGAAAGATTAAATTAATCTCAGCCACTGGTAATTACTTGGGCCACCTGCCAGTCCATCATCTTTTTTCCCACAATGATGATTTAGACTAGCCCATCTGGAATGCAAATCCGCATTAATGATGCTCCCATCAGAATAGCCCAGCCTGAATTACAAAACCAGGTCCTTAACTAAATGGAACACAACCAACACAAGACAGCATGGTTCCCTGACCCAATATAAGAGCTACCTAGTGCCATGCACAACCTTTTCGCCATTATGCAGAGGTGTGATCATGCTGTCTAGTGTAGGTTTTGTACTAGAAGCATACCCTTCCAGTACAAAGTTTTACGACTGAAAACATTCTAATATACTCCACACATTTGGTGTGTGCCAGGCAGTGCAGCACTCATGCAGTACGTGTAATGTTTAGAGAAATTAAAGCAGTTCCCCAAGTGAGCACCTGCTTCAAGGAAATGTAATTATTTGACAAAACCCATTCTTTGCTTATACCATTCTTTTAATACCCATTAAAAGCTATCAGTGTTTGAAAAGATTTCCCTGTTTCACACCAATGTAACACCTGGGATGAAGATGGAGAAGTGTGGCACAATGGTTAGAACAGCATACCATGATGCAGAGATCTGGTCTGGGACCAGGGTTCAATTCCCCTTCTCAGCAGGTCTTGGGCTCCTATCTCTTGGACCAGATAATTCTCACCTCAGAGTCTAATTTAACTAATGGGTGTAACTCTGGGCAATAGCTTGCTTAATCTCCACAACAGTGCTTGGATGCCTGGCTTTACCCTGGGGGTGCCCAGGAGTGGGTGCCTCTGAGGGAAAATAACAGGAGGGGATCCACAGTGGTATGCGTACATCACCTTGAGACCCTAATGGGTGAGTAGTGCGCTATACAAGTGCGAAGTTTACAGTTGTATATGCTAATTAAATATTATTAATGAATGTTTATATGTTTTGATTAACAAGGAGTTTGTAGAGAAATTAATTGTAGATAAAATAATGTGCACATTTGAAAATGTGCACATGGGGAGTGGTACCACTTATACAAATTTGTACTAAAATAATTAAAATTGCGTGAAATAATGGAAATGTGTAATAATAATGTAGGAATGTGTCATTATGAGATGTATAACCTATGTTTTGTATTATGTTGTAGAAGCTAACTTACCCAAAGTCGTGGCCTACTTGCCAGGCCTCGTGCAGAAGCAGAATTAATAAACGCACAATGTAGAAGTTACTGGTGCCTATGAACTGACCATGAACCGTGTGCTTAGCTACAATTTTCTGCAATGTACCGATGGACATGAGTTGATGAAGTCAATTTGATACAATTATGTGTAGAGTAGGCTGAATGTTCTTTCCCAGGACTTAAACAATGAGGACACTGACTGAAGAGGAACATGCAACAATTTTGATACCTGAAGAGCCGGATGATGAAGACATTGTACAGTGGACCAATCCATGAACTGAGAAAGACAACATATTAGAACTCATGGACATGTAGAATCAAATGTATTGGGTAACATCACATATGGAGAACTGATTGACCAATTAGATATTAGGTGGATGGACTGAAAAACTCTAATAAAAAGTCATGACAAGGGGCTAAAACTTCAGAAGAGATTTTAGGCAGATGAGAGATGCGAGGGGAGAATTGATGACGCCAGGTGACGGGGTTTGAGATTCTGTCATTGAGCTCATGCTCTTGAGAGCCTGATGTGTTGCTGTACTATTGATGACTTGAAGATGAAGACTGACTTTGTTGCTGATCCATTTCGTGGATAGGTAGCTATGACAATGTGATTGATTAACTTTGTGCCTTTTCTTCTAGGTACCAACTGTGCTGTATTATAAACTTTTCTTCTAGCTAAATGTTTTCCAAATACATGTTTTCTAAATTGTTTTTGCATGAAGTCCCACATGCTGATGCTAATGTGGGTTGGATAGGTTTCTCTTGGGTGACGTTGAAAGTGACAATTGATTGACAAACTGATTGCTGAACTCTGCTATTAATGTCGAGATATTCTTCTTCATTTGCTTATGCTGAAGCATTAGAGTATATGTTTTCCCAAGTTCTGATTAGATTATGTTACTGGTGGTCATTAACAAACTAATTCTGAGCTGATTGACTAAAGTTTGAGTTAACAGTAATGCCTTAGAATTGTAATTAATAGGGAAATAAAAGTTGTTAAAATGCTTTATCGAGTTGTGATTATACATGATAGGTTGATTAAAATTGTCTATTGACTGATGATTCTCTTAGTGGTTATTGATTAATTACATTGATTATTGATGTCACTAGCCAGTACATGATTAGGATACTCCATGCGATCCAAAAGGTTCATCGGCATATACGCGTCCCCTTGTAAGTTTACTTATTAAGGATCAGGTGCATCTTCACCTCCTTGATACAAAATGGTCCAAAGCAGTGAAATTTTTTTTTTTATGAAGAGTAAAGGGGATATTTCCAACACACCATACCTTTTGTACTCAAAAGTACATACCCTTCCAAGACTTTGTGGCACTTTGTATCACTTTGCCTGACCTTTTACTGGTACACAGTCCTATTAAATCTGTCCCAGGGTCTATGAAATAGTAGAAGGTCTAATATCTGAACATGCAGAAAAGCTACAAGAATAATGGAATATTTGTATTTACCTCTGAAACATGCAATGCACATGCATGTGATCCAGAGCTTTTGGGATTCTGGCACTCCTTGAGTTCTCACTGTTCAAACCTATCTACTACCATTGTACTCATTTTATTGACATCAGAAGGTTACATTGAACATAGGTGGCATTTCACAAGTTTTATGGCCGCACTGCCAACGTTCAAATGTGAGGTATTTTTCATGAAAGTTCCAGATTAAATACAATGCTCTTGAACTAACTCTTATTATTAATGTCAGACAGATATAAGTTTGAGTTAGGCACAATTGACTGGCAATCTATAGTGTAATTATTCTTCTGGCTAGTAAGTGTTCAAATGCGTCAATAAAATGACCTGTACATCTAACAGTCCATGTTTTCTAAATCCATACATTTCTGAGCAGATTTACTACGCTTTGATGTAAGGCACAACAGCATTCATGGCTACTGTGCTATGTTGTGTCAAAGGGTGAGACCAGAACAGCACCATATCGAATAATAAATGATGTTGCTAATCTGTCCCCCTGCACTGGCACACTTTAGACAGTATTGCACCTTTCATGTACCTTTCCACCATAGTACAAACTTTGTGTATCATATCTAACGTAGGTTTTGTACTGGGAGGTTGGCATTTATTCCATTGTATGTGTGCAATCTGGTGAAAGTTTGAGCCAGGTGCAAGCCAGTTACCTATCTCTGACTCAGCTCCAGCTCCTTTCCAACCCTTGGTCCCAAATAAGTGGAGCTTTACTGTCACTTCTGCTTGCCACTCACATTCTAACCACGCACCCAGATGAAACATTAACCTTCATGAAGAAAGAAGGAATGAAAAAGAGATACCCATCTAATGGCTGAATTGCACAATAAAAACCTCGAAAATCTTGGATCAATCCAGCTCCCCTGCTTAACCAAATTGTGTTGTCCTAGGCAAACATTTAATTTCACCACACCTCCTTTTTCTTTATAATCTATCACACAAGAGAGCACCTTCAAATAAATTAATTAAAAAGGTGGGCTGTACTAAAATCTCTCACATTTGATTTCACAGACTATAATGTTGCTTCTACCGTAGTAGAAATCTACGACATACACAGGCTACACATGGCAAATTAACTTGCTTCTTTGTGTACTAGTGGCATTGCCCTCAGACTGTTCCTAAGTTAATGTTAAAAAATGTTCATTTTAATAAATGTCTCTCAATGCAGTGATAAAATCTGATGTACTAAGTTGAAAGGATTTGCATATTAAGGGGAAGCACACTTTTAGATTTTGAAGAAACTTCATCATATGTTTACATGATGTTTGCTACATAGTTTACATGCCAAATGGTTGCGTGGTTTGGCTTGTGTGTGTGCTCTTAGAGCCAATCAGAACCATGGTTTGGCTCTCCCTTTAATGTATTGTCTTACCCACCTCTATCCTGTCAACGAGTAAATTCTTTAAAAGACACTGAGGGACCAGAGTACTGCTGACACTGGCAGCACTACATGTATTATATATTATTGAGCACATGTCCAAACTGTTTTCAGAATCATGACTCAACAGACTAGCAACATATTTCTGCAAATGTTTGCAATTATATTCCTGTATGCCCTTGCTTGTTCCTGGCATATTCAATAAGGCCTGATGTCTGTTTTTTTTTTTATATCTCACACCTTTGGCTCAAATTTCAGGCCCCAATAGTCCATTGCAAGCGAGAAACCTTTTCAGCGCTTTCTCTTTACATGGAACAAAAGGCACTGCATTTAAGTCCAGACATATTGTTCAGACAGACCTAGGAGCATCCCTGCTTAACGGAACCATGTCTGCAAAACTGTGTTTTCCCTGAAGGTGTGTGAGAACAGACTCATTGTTCACAGAACCCAACAACGTCGATTCACCAATATGCACGGGGTAGCATAAATTATATCGCATGCCCTGTGACGTGCCAACCGAGCCACAGGCAGGGGTGTCTACCTACCAGTGGTTCAGCTGGTGCACCTTACTGGAGCCCAGATGTGGAAGGGGGGCCAAGCTACAAAAGCTGCTTGAGCCCGGCATTTAAATATCTTGCTGGAGATCCAAGGTGACATATCACATTTGCTGCCCGTTCAAAGACAGAGGTCAAATGTCAGTCCACTCTTCTGACAAAATGCAGCTTATTCTTTCAACGTGAAGACTTGTGTTTGCTTCTCTTTCCTTGCTGAAAAGTGAAAATCATGCTGTGGCGAAAGGGAAGGCTGCAGCATGTCGTTTTGTTCTAAAACACAGTATAATATAAAGGAATAATATACATATTTCGAAATAAACAGATAGAAGAGCACAAATGAAGTGTGTTTTTCTAATTCTAAATTGTAATGGAAACAAAGATTATAAAAGGATCAAAACAAATAATGACACTTTACTTGGTGATGCACAAATGACAAATAACACGTTTCAACGCTAAATTTTTGATCAGTTAAATTGTGTGTCTGTGCAAATCTACCATAATTTTAATGGAAAATGTATTGTCTGTGAATGACTGTGGTTATCACTCCTCGCTTAAGTAACACATTTGTGACAGTGTGCTCCTAAAAGATACACCAGCTACATACTCCACCCTCACCGATCTCCTGCTGAATGGACATGGCTGATTTGTGACACTTGTCCTTTATGTGAATCTTGGATTTTTCAGAATCCCTATGAGTTCTTTGATGTTACCACCACCAGTATGAAGCTTGTTCCAGCACAATTGTCCCCCAGACCCACAGGAGCTCCTACAGCACTGAGAGCTTGCTGTTAGCTTTCCCTCAGCTGCAGGAGTCAGACTTCAATGATGGTCAGTTAGGCAGATTTTTAGCACCAAGACACTATTGGCATACACGTGCTGTAGAAAATTACCATCATCATCATCAAGTAGCAGAATCCATTGAAGTATCTGCGTCGCACTCTGAAGGCTTCATTACACCTGCACTGGATTCCCGAGCAGTGCGCATGCTCACTGTTGTAAATGCAGAGTTCGTAATGTTCATAGCAGAGGTGAAAGTAGAAGTTATGCCAGTGCTGCAGCATGGCTTCTGGAGACAAGACAGTCACAGCAATCACTACATTCAGCCTGATAGGTGGAGAGCAGATGATAGCAGATAGTAAAGGTGCATACGCTTATTTAGGATAGAGTGCTGGAACAGGGAACATTAATTATTTGAGCATTGCTTGCTTTCTTTTATGCCAAAAATGCATAGGTAAATTTAAAACAATTTATTGAGGTTGCTAATAAGCAATATGACCATATTAAAGCCAGAAGTAGGAATAGTTATTCTTCTGAGACCTGTGAAAGCCAGACATAAAACAAGATGTTGTTCCTCAGAGCAACATACTGAAAGAGTAGGCATGCAACTAACAGTTATACAGAGTATTCTAGTAGAGTTGAGCGAGCCAGCAAATAAACAAGGAGGCAAAATCAAAGCCACTCTTGGCTCTCAGATCCCAACTTGTCTTAAAGATCCCAGGCATGAGCCAGGCTATGGGTATATTTATTATGAAAGCAACAAATATTATGTAAAAATATGATAAAGTGTCCTTAAAATTTAAGAAAGGTTTTTTTCTTTGTCAAGTGTTTCACCTAGTACTTTAGATGATATCACTGCCTTGAGAGGCATTATTAAAAGTGATACATTCATGTCCCCACACCCCATTCTGACACCAATCAAATTAGTCAAATAACATGGATGTCAGTTGTCATATGCACCCTATATGTGGGTTATATTCTTATTTTTCATAGAGAAACATTATAGTACACTAAGTCAAACAGAGGAGATGTTTTAGTACAGGACACATTGTAATGTATATCATTGGCTTTCTCATATGCAATTGAAAAAATTGAAGGTGAAATAAAATGAAATAATTGCCTAGAATGACACAATTTGATTAAATAGCCAAGCTGAGAAGATCCCAGCTTTTCTGCTTTCTTTTCTGCTTTAACATTGTGCAATTTAGACAGTAGATTGGTACACATTTCTCGCTCCTATTTGACCACAAAGTTTGATGCTTTGTCTTTCATTCTTAGTGCATGAGATCAGAGTGTGTGTAAAAGAGAGAAGCCATAAGAAAGCTCAGCTCATTTTAGACTTGAGGGCTGAAGAGGGCATTGACATGAACCACAGCCTTGCATCTGGCTCAAGCATTCAGTGGCTCACCCACCACTTTACTTTACTCTGGGTACTCCGTGCCTGAAATAAGCTTAGGTGCTGCCAGTGTGGTACCTGTTTTGTATGTGTGGGTATCTTAAATTGCACTGCTAATTTCGGCCTTGTACCTGTGCTGCATGTAAAGGAAACTTACACAGACAGGCTTGGATTGCTGCTGCAGATGCTGTCCATGTTCCTTACATTTGAGAGAAGCGTACATTGTTTCTGACTAGTTTGGTATGTGTTCTATAAGTATGAGGGAAGTGTATACTCGTGCCAGGTGTTGTACACCCCAGTCCTTACACGTGTACCTAATCTGAAATGCTGCTAGTTCTTGGTATCTAAAGGATGTGTTAATTTTTGCTGCCCAATGTCAAGCTTGTACCATTTTTTGAAGGACGCTTGCAATGGCACTGAAATACCATACTTGTTCCATGATTTTCAGGGAAGATTGTAAAGTGCTTGACCAGTGCTGTAAGTCTTATGCATATGAGTAAAGGTCCCCCTGATCTCCTGCTCCATGTGCTCTATCGATTTCTGCTGGTTTTAGGTCTGACTTAAACGTGTTTCAGCTGTTTGCTGCCACTCCTCCTGGACCACAACTTTCCTATGCAGATTGCCAGACATCACAGCTGCAATCTTCAAAACCATGCCACTATCTGGCAATATCATTCTGCATACTCTATTGTATTTCACTGTTCCAAGATGACACACTAGGGAAAAACATTACTATTTAATTTTTTATTTGAAGCACATTCCCTCCTCAGTTAATTGGTATATTTTTTTGTTTTACTTCTTTCTTTCTTTCGACATTTGCTTGCACTGCAAAGAAAGCCACCACCTTCCTTTTGGAAGTGAAGTGGAACTTCTTGATGTGCCAAAGTGGTATCGGAGATGTGACATATATGCCAGTATATTAATTTGGAAGATTGGAGAAAGGTTTGATCTAAAATTGACTAGTGATATTGCTGGAAGTATTTTTAATATGAATGCCAAAATCTATGCCATGATTAGAAACATGAGGGAAGCTCAGGGATATAATGTTCCTAAATGAAAACAGTGTAGTTTACTGAGTTGCTAGAAGTGTTTGGTCGACATGTTTCATGGCAGTTTTGTCAAGATAGATTGAGCAGTATTTTATCAGGACCAGAATCTATGAAGGCTTAACTAATCTTGACTTTGGGAGAGACTTTGGTACTGCCAATTCTTTAGAGTCAGGTGAAAGTGCAATGAAGTCTGCACTTTCACAAACAGGCAAAAGAACTGACCAGGAAATTGAAAAACTCTCATTATCCATTACACATCAAAACCATGGCACATAAGAGAGCCCGGAATAACAATAGGGAAAACATTTTGGCCACCCACACCAAGGAAGAACAAACCAGATTGACAAGTCTTCCTACATACACTCCCTTGTCCAATCTCATCAGAGGGATCACCAGCAACTGCTGGGTGATACTGCAAAGTGGGGGTTACATATTGGAAAAGCCCATAATTGTATTCAAACAAACCCAAAACATCAGGGACTTGTGGTCCATACTAGACCACAACATGCCACCATTAACACGGAGTGTATAATGAACATTTGGGGTCTTACACACGTTAGAGGACATTATCCATCGGCCAGTGCAATGTCTGTCCTCTCACAATGACTACCAAACAGGTGGACCTAGAATGAATGACTGACTGAAATGATTTATAGAGTGCACTGTCACTCCCAAAAGAGCATCCTGGTGCTGGACAGAGACTTTAATGACTGCATGACACAATATACCAAAATTCTACAGATTAGAGCAGACGCGAAAAACAGATAAGGTTGGGAATACCAAAGATCCATGTTGTAAGCTGCCTTCTAAACATGGCTCTGGAATAGAAAAATCGTAGGAGTCTGGAAGGTGGGTCTGTGCCTGAGCTCCCAGAACAGCAAATGATTTTCCTCCTCATGTTTTAAGTCTGAAGACGGGCACCTTGAGTAGATTGGCCTTTGAGGACCTCGTCGATGAAAGTGTTGTCTGATGAGTAACTCTAATGGTTAAAATATTTTGGTCTCAGCACTATGTAAGCTCTGAACAACAATAAAATAATTTTAAGCAGGAACCTTTTATGCATTGCTGACCAGTGCAGCGTACTCAAGACTGTCGATGCAGAAAAGTGACGGGGCAAAGTCGGAATCAGTCTGGCAGCAGAATGTTGAACCACCTGTAACGTCTGGATGGATGGATAGCATACAGACTGTTGCGGTAATCCAATCTCAGTGTTATTAAAGAAAAGGCTGTGATTTTCTGGCTGACAGTGGAAGATAGTCAAACAAACTTTTTCAGAGATTTAATGAGACCAAAACACATTTGTCCACTGTGGTCACTTGTGGATGGAAGGACAAGGGGGTTATTACAACTTTGGAGGAGGTGTTAATCCGTCCCAAAAGTGACGGTAAAGTGACGGATATACCACCAGCCTTATTACAAGTCCATTATATCCTATGGAACTCGTAATACGGCTGGTGGTATATCCGTCACTTTACCGTCACTTTTGGGACGGATTAACACCTCCTCCAAAGTTGTAATAACCCCCTAGGTGGTATCGAATTTTACACCAAGGTTTCTGGCAACCTTGTCCATAGACGGAGGTGTTGTAGTGGAGTTAGTCCCCCATAGTGTAGGGTCAAAGAAATTAGGTTTCCCGACAAGCATAAACTCCATCTAACGGGTGTTGCGTTCAGATGATTAAATTGCATCCTCTGAATAACCTCAGTCAGACAGCTTTTAAAGTTGAGCTCAGAGCCCAGAAAGTCTTTATCCAAAGACAGCATCAATTGTGTGTCATTGGCATAAGAGGTACCCTCAATGACAAACGAGATGTATGTAAGGGCATCAGTCAATAAATATGGTCCAAAGAGTGTCTCTTCCGTACAGTAGCCTATAAGGGTAAGTTCCAAGATTCCAAAAGTGTGCAGCATACGTAGCTGTTTAGAGGACCATGATAAGTCCCACATCTGCTATGTAGCAAGCGAAGTGTCAGCTCTCAAGGCTCTCATATTTATTGATTGATGCCCTTACAGATATCTGAAACACAGCTTTCTCATACATGACTGATTCAAGTTCAGAAGGACTCATTGCTTAAATTTTTCGGCCTTGAAAACGTCACTTTGTGACGAAACACGTGTTGGCTATTATTGCATGGATTGACTACGGGCTATTACTGTATGGATTGACTATGGGAAACAAATGTATTTCCAATGGCAATATATGAATGAACAAAGTCGTAAAGAACTTCCTTTGACATAAAGAAACCTACAAGGTTACAAGGAGAGAAGATTTTCATTTCATTTTTGTTTTTCCTCAAAGTCTTATACTACTTTCTATTCAGAAAATTACCGAAGATGCTCCATATACTTGTGCTGGAGTGCTGTGGTCCCAATTAAATACTTCTGTGACCTTGATGATGCATAGCATCTTGTGATGAATTTTATGTTATGTCATGTGATACCCATCCAGATCTGTTTTGGGCATAGCACATACCATGATGATGTTCTAACCTTCTTTCACCCATACAAGGGTTTTTAGTTTTTCATGCTGGTCCCCATCAAAGATATAGCACCCAATTGCTGATTTCATAGATGCTGGCCACACTCCAGGGCAACTTCCCCCTTGAAAGAAAGCTTTTTTTATAGCCCACGTCAACACTGGGATTAGGTGCCCCTAGGGATTATGAATATTGATTTTTTTACATTCCGTATCACATTGTTATGGGGCACTATTGCTTTACCAAGAGGCTGCAGGACAGAAGCATCCCTAACAACTACACAGACAATGCCCCACATGAACTTGTGGTTGAAATCATTGCCCACCGGTGAGCTTACATCATTTGCTCTCAAGCTCTAAACAGGGCAGCACTCCGAAGTGATCGCAGTTTTGCATACCAAAACTGTGGGCCACTTGGGCCTCTCCTCCTCCTTTCTGCCATTGGCTAGAGTGAGAGACACACAGTGGCTTAGCATCAAATCATGCAGCACTAGACACTGGGTGTTCCGGCCTAAAAGAAGGACTTACCACCTTTCCCATTACATTTGGATCGTGGACGTGCAGAAGGTGAATGGACCACCACTACTGCTGCAGCAAGTAAGTTCTCTTGTGCTGGGATTACCATTGGATATTTTGATCTATGATACCATCTTCTGTATTCATTATCTTGGCAGGAGCATTTCCAAAAAAGTGTTCCCATATTTTTTGGCAATCATGCACACAGCTCACAACTCTGTGGATTTAACCTATTGACTGATGTAGAAACAATTAAAAGAAACTACTGACAGTGCACTGTCGCATATTCATTTTCATGGCAGGACCATTCTCATTAGTCCCAATATTTGATAATTATGCATGCAGCTACCAATGCTACAGCTTGATTGTGACAGCGGGAGCATTTCAAAAGTATATATTTACAATGACGATAACGATGTATGCTGATAGCAATGGGGTAGCCTGAACAAATTGGATATATATTTCTTTACTGACATAGAGGCAATATGTCTTTTGACCAGTAAGTTGACAAAAGCATGTTCTAACCTGATTTTACAAGCATGCTTTGGGCTTACTATTAGAGACACTGAAGACAAATTGACCACCATCATCAAGAAGGGTAAGATTTTCTCCATAATCATTAGTTTAGCAGGTATGTGTTTTCTTTAGATGTGTCCCACTCATTTAACTACAGCTGTGAGAGCAAGAGTTTGGTGTGACAACCTCTGCCTGCCATTCTCTGCTTTTCTCCCTTTCCCTTGATCCTACGTGAACAGTGACCATTGTGGTGCAAAAGTATTCAATTTTTTTGAGCCCTGCATAACACCCTGCTTTTCATTTAGGCAGGGCTCACTTCACACCCAGAAGCATGTTAAATACTTGTCTAATCGCTGTTATCATGCCGATGCAATGATTAGGCCCATTGTGAGTGGCCAGCAAGTGAAGCTGATAAAAAGTAAAAATATAAACTTGAAAGGGTCCCTGGGCCTTGTAACTCTTGAGTCTTTCAAAAGTGGTTCACAGTTGTGAGGCCCCATTGCTGTGAGCAAGTTCAGGGTCCTGGGCAGCTGCCCATGTTGCCCATGCTTAGCGTCAGCCCTATATATCCATTAGCTTCCCTCATGTTGTTAACCTTGGCATAGACATTGCCATTCATATTAAAAATCTTCAAGCATATCTCTAGTCAATTTTTGATCACACTTTTCTCCACATTTTCCAAACTAATGTAGAATGATATACTTCACATTTCCCGTACCAGTTTGGCACATCAAGAAGATCTCCTACAAAGAGCCCCCCTAGAGGGGTCCATTGGGCATTGCAGCATCAGCCCAATGAGGAACAGGCCTGATGATGAAGCATGCCATCTTTGTGTGGGTGAGGGCCCTTGCTTTTACCAAGCAAATGCTTTAGGATGACTACTAACACCCCAGACTTCTAACTAAATGCCTGGAGAACAGATTTAGGAACAGGAAACATTCTTCCTCTTCTCATTGAGTGCAGAGTGAGACATATGCTTGTGTGAGTGCAGCATAGAGGATGTGCCCATGTGAGGGCAGTTATGTGAATGTGGGTCACTTCCTGGTATGTCTTTGTGTGAATGCACTTTTAAAGAGCTAAACCTATTGACTTTGGTAATGCTTTATAGGGTTATTGCCTTTACTTGAAGAAATGCAGTGCAGAAACTGGAAATACAATAGTGTGTGTGAGAACGGTAAAGAGTTTTGATAGGACATATGTAGACTGTCGTAGGAGGTTGAGGAGTCTCAGGGGCAGCTGACATACCGAGATGTCATGCTGGTGGAGGGAACCAGATAATTTTCTTGCACTTGGGCCCAAAACATCTGAGCTATGCCACTAGCCACAGGAAGTGAAAGAATGTGTTCTAATGCTTAATGATGACTTCATAAAAAGCAATGCCACATGATGTTTTGACCAATGACATCACAATAAGTGATGTCACTGAAGCGAAAATCTGTAAAACTTTAAACAGTTAACAAAAACATACTGCAGTCAAGAAATGTTTATGTTAGTTACTACTAACATATAACTTAGGAGCTAACAATAAGCTCATGGTGCACTATGCTATGTAAGGCAGACAGCTATCACATCCCCAAGACAAAGAATCATGCTTCCAAACAAAACATCACACGGTTACTTAAAACTACAAATCCCAAATTGGTACTTTGACTAACCAGGCTCAATCACTTAATGCACAGGCACAACCATCACATGCCTAAGGATCTTTTCAAATTCAAATGTGCCACCATATTTTCCACAGGCGCTATCTCAAATACACATGCAGATTCCTAAGAAAGCTTCAAGTGCCAGGGATAACTTCAAATGTGGAAACAAAGCCTCAAAGTTCAAAACATATTCTCAAATGTCCATGCACATCATTAAATGCCAGGCACATCATCAGCTTGAAGGTTGTTAGGTCAAGTGCTTTGTCTCTATGTACCTGTCCTTTAGGGGATGTTGGAAAGCACACCCAAGTTCCTTCTTGTGTCATCTACAAAACAATAGGCTTAGTAAATGACATACTTCATTATACATGTTTAAACCAGAAAGCAGTGGTGGCTCATCTGCAATGGCCAAGGAGAGTCGGCCCACTGGCTAAGAGCCCGGAGCTGAAAAATAAAACAATATTTTGTTATCATTTTATTTTTCAGCTTCTGGCTCAGCCAGCATTTGCAAGGAGGGGTGTGGCTGGGCCATGGGAGGGGCAATGAGTAGATTGCACTTAAGTGAGCGTGTCAGTTTGGCCGGCGGTCTTAGGCCAGCCAAACTGACATGCGCACTTAGAAACAAACACAGACTCCAATGCACTCTCTGAGCAGCAGACCAAGCTGTTTAGACCAATCCTAGAGCTGCTCTCATGCTAAGTATAGCATGAGAAAAGCACCCGGACTGTGTGAGGTGCCTGTGCCGTTGTCCCAGGGACTGCTGGGACTCTATCAGGAGAGAAGAGGAGTCAGGTGGCCGGCAGCGGCAGCAGCAAGGGTAACTTTTTTAAATTTTATTTCCTCTGTCCTCCCCCTGCCCACCTCTCCCCTTGAGATTTGCTGCGACCGCCTCTGACAGCAAGTCAGAATTGTGTTTTTTGCAGAGTTGTTAATTACTGGATGTTATGAAGGGTGTACGCCCACAATCTTCCCCTGGTACATACCAGCAAGTCAACCTGTCGATATTAACAAGTAAAAAATTACTGAAAAATACTGGGACTTGCAGATCTTGGTGCAGAAATCACCATAATACACACATTTTGCTCAGTTTTGAAAAGGGTTTTGAACTAGTCAATATCACATCCCACAAATAACAAACACCGAGATATTGGATTTCATTCTGTATGACAAAAAACACATCTTCCACAAGGGAAATCATAGCAGTGCCTTAATAACAGTACCTTGATAAAATTGACAGCTATACCCTAGCAAGGTCTGAGAAAAATAAGGAGAAAATTGTTGATTTTTTTTTTTTTCAAAGGATACATGCAGGGGTGTACATCAGGACACAATTGTTATATTTTATATTCAAGCAGTCAAGTAGCAGTTCTAGTGCTGAAAATAAAAGGGGTCTAAAAGAGGGCATGCATAAAAACAAAGAATATTCTAGCTATATCGAGAATCACTTTATAAGAGCAAAACATATACTTAAGGATACAAAGTATTGCATGCTACTTTTCTAGAGATTGTGGTATTTTCTAATAGTACAGTTTTGAAAATATGGAATTGAATTATTAAATGTCTTAAATTTGAAAATAGGTAAAGGCTTCTTATAACTTTGAAAGGTTTTTGCAACATGTCACACATTCAGTAAGAAAACTATGATTTTTAATATGTCAAAGGTCAGGACGGTTCTAGGATTTCATGGGCCTCAGCAATAATAGAAACATGTGAGGCCCCTATAATTTGCATACAATGTGACCTCACATGAAGTGACATCACAGGAAGTGACATCAATTTACCACGTTTTCTCTGGCATTGCTGTAGCCCATTCGTAAGAAACCAATATCATAGTGAGGATATCAATAAAATAGTTAACATATATTTAATTATCTTAATAAAATAAATAGATATATTTGAAATCTTTATCAAGCAGAAACACATTACATTAAATAAACTAAGTGGAAAAGCTACGCCTACACCTCCCCAAAACTGATATAAGTATTTCAATATCCACTGATGGTTTTAAGAATAGTGCGTGATTTAGAACAGTGTAACTAGTAGTGTGGCATGCATGTTTCTAGTTGCTTGGACAATTTGTGGCAATGATGCACTACTGGGGTAGGTGCATTGGCTACAGCCCCCTGCTTCCACACCCTTGCATGCTATGCAAGATCTTCAAGAGGTTGCCTGAGGGAATCAGACGTACCATCACACAAGCACTCATCACAAGTAGACTCACCTCTATGCAGGGATCTCCAAACAGCTCCCACAAAAACTATAGACCATCCACAATGCTTCAGCAAGACACATTCTCCACCTCCCACATCAAACCCACACCTCACCACAACTCAGGGAGCTCCACTGACTCACCATACACAAACAGAGCCAATTCAAACTCCTCACGCATGCAAACAAATCACTGCAGAATAGTGGACCAGTCTACCTAAACAACTGCATACACTTTCACCAGCCATCCAGACACCTAGGATCAGCCACACTATCACTCATATACATTCCTGGCATCCACAAATGCAGGTCGATCATTTTCCTAATTTGCACTCAAATTCTGGAATGACCAGAGATGCTTTAAGGCATGGGCAAAGTGAGCAATTACCAAGGGCCCCTAACTAAATTCAGAGTTGTTCCAAACAAGATCCCCCAAACTATTTCTTGCCCGGCGTCACCCAACTCTCTAATATATCACTGCAAACAATCTCCCTCAACACATGAGAGCCTCTTCCTCCCTTCTCAAGCTCTGCAAGAAGCTGAAGACCTGGCTCTTAGACTAACTCTGCAGAGCCGAGCACCTATACACCTGCTCAAGCCCCCGAATATCCTTATGGATGATTAGTGCGCAGTATAAATCCACATAACCTAACACCACCATCAATCCTCCTACCTTTTTGCATGGATTCTGCCCCTCTTACATCCTTCTCTTTCACCTGCTGTGCCCTTCACCTCATTTCTCCCCCGTCTCTTCCTACTGATTCTACCATAACATCCACCTATCCTCCTGCTCCGCCTCCCTTTTCTCCAGTCACTTACTCTCTGTTGCGGATTCAGCTACTCTGTGAGTACCTCTTGGCTAACTGCTGCACTCTCACCTATTTGCTTTAGCCTCTTCTCTCACCTTGTTCTGTTTGTCGTTCCCCTTTTATTCAGCTCACCCTGCCATTCTCTGCTTTTCTCCCTTTTCCTTCATCCTAAGTGAGCAATGACCATTGTGATGCAAAATGATTCTTTTTTCACACATAGAAGCATGTTAAATACTCATCTAATCACTGTTTAAGTGCAGAGTGAGACATATGCTTGTGTGTGTGCAGCATAAGTGGTGTGCCCATGTGAAGGAAGCTGTGTGAATGTGTGGTCACTCCATGTTATGTCTTTGTCTCAATGCACTTTTCAAGGGCTTAGGCTGTTGACTTTGCTATTGCTTTGCAAGGCTATGGCTTTGACGTGTAGCAGTACAATGCAGAGACTGGAAATACAATAGTGTGTGTATGAGAATAGTAGTGAGTAAGACACATGCATAATCTGTTGGAGGAGATAGAGGATTGTCAAGGGAAGCTGAAAGACTGAGATGTCATGCTGGTGAGGGGCACCAGATACTTTGCTTGCACTTTGGCCAATGACATCCTAGCTACACCACTGGCCAGAGGAAGTGAAAGCATGTGTACTAATTTTTGCTGATGATTACATAAGAAGCAATGCCACTTGATATTTTGACATATGACATCACAATAAGTGATGTTACCAAAATTAAAAAAGACAATAAGTGCAAGTTTAACCTCTTGGGTGCCTTGGACGTAAGGGTTATGTCCTCATCCTCAGGTGCTGAGCACCTAACCGTTACTTCCTGTACCCAGCCCTCGGGGGGAGTGCTAGCACTTTCCCCGTGGGCCTACACTCCCTTCCCTGGGCAGGGATGGAAGGGGAATCGCTTTAGATGTCGCCTCCATTGTGATCCGGGGAGAAACTGATTTGTTTCTCCTCTGTACGGGGGCAGGGGAGGTCAGGGAGGCATGAAGAGGAAAGGAAAGGCTTTTCCTTTCCTTTTCATGTCTCTCTGAGCATTCCTGCAGCAAGAGTGCATAGTATTCGTGCTGCTGGAATGCCCACTAGACACCAGGGAGTTTGTTTACTTTGTGTAAACAAATCAGGAGGGTTGCTCCCCAAGGTGGCAATTTATTTCTAGGCCATTTCAGCCCCCTATGGGGTCAGATCATCCTATTTTAATTAGGCCGATCTGCCCCCAAGGGGAGCAGAAGACACTAGACACCAGGGATTTTTATTTTTATTTTTACAGGGGGGAAGTAGCCCCTTAGGCAAGAGTCACTCCCCTGGGGGCCAAAATTATTTTAGGCCAATCTGTCCCCAGAACCACTGGACACCAAGGATTTGTTTTTTAACACCAATTTCACGCAAGGGGAGCGACTCCTTAGGCAAGGGTCGCTCCCCTGGAGGGCAATTTTATTTTAGGCCATTTCTGCCCATCTTGGGAGCAGATTGGCCTATTTTTATTTGGCCAATCTGCCCCCAAGCGTGGCAGAAACTAGAAGACACCAGGGATTTTTATTTGTTGTGTCAATTTCACGCAAGGGGAGCAACCCTTAGGCAAGGGTCGCTCCCCTGGGGGCAGTTTTATTTTCAGCCATTTCTGTCCCCAAAGGGTGCAGATTGGTCTACTTTTATTATTCCAATCTGCACCCAAGTGGGGCAGAAACCAATGGACACCAGGGATTTTTTAAAACATTTTACATAAGGGGAGTGACCCCTTAGGCAAGGGTCGCTCCCAGGGTGGGGCATATTATACTAGGCCATTTCTGCCCCCCTTAGGGGCAGATCAGCCTATTTCTATTAGGCCCATCTGCCCCCAAAGGGGGCAGAAACCACTTAGGCACCAGGGATTGTTTTGTGTGTGTGCGTTTTGTTTGGGGGGCAGCCCCTTGGGCAAGGGTCGCTCCTCATGAGGGCACATTACGGTTGCCCATTTCTGCCCCCCTTGGGGGCAGTTTGGCCTATTTTTATAAGGCACTTCAGCCCTCAAGGGTGGGCAGAAAGCCCACTAGACACCAGGGAAGAACTGTTTTCAGAAAAAGAGGGAGGGGTATGGGCATTCCCCTTTCCCAAATAAATTGGGACAAAGTTGTTCTGCCCACCAGTGGGCAAATGGGGCAATTACCCCTCATCCACTCCTGGGGGGGGCAGATGCAAGGGAACTAAAAACAAATAGTAGGGTGATGGATACCAACCAGTAGGGGAATGGTTATGCCCCTACAAGCACACCTGGTTCTTAGTAACTAAACTTACAAGGGGACACGTATAGGTCGATTAACCTTTTGATTCGCATGGAGTATCCTAGTCATGCCGTGACTACTGAATCAATAACTAACATCAATAAGCAAGAAACATTCTATAGAAAAACAGCTTAAAACCATCTACTCATGAATAACCACAATTTAATAATGAGTTAAACAATTTATATTTCCCTATTGATTACAATTCTAAATGATCCATTAGTTTAATCTTTAATCAATCTACACAGTCAGTAATTTGTTAATGAAATCATCATAACATAATTTGAAGAAAACCATATGTGCAATTGCATCTACATAATTCAAGAATACCAACATTAATAGCAGAGTTCAGCAAACAGCTTGTCAGTCAAGTCTCACTGTCAACGTCTCCCTTAACAGCCTACCTAACCAAGATTAGCATCAGCATGTGGGACTTCATGCAAAACATTTGAGAGAAAAACTTTATTTTGCTAAATGTATCTAGGTGGGAATTTCTATAATCAGCGCAGTTGGTACCTAGAAGAAAAGGCACAAAATTGTCAGTCACATTTCCATAGCTACCTATCCAGGATGGATCAGCAACAAGTCAGTCTTCGTCCTCAGGTCATCAATTAGTCAGCCACGCATCAGACTCTCAGAGTATGAGCCCAACGATAGAACCTCAGACAGCTTCTCTTGATGTCATCAATTATCCCCTCGCATCTGCTGTTTTAGCCCCTTGTCATGACTTTTTATTAGGGTCTCCCAGTCCATCCCCCTAATTCCTAATTGGTCAGTCAGTCAGCAGATATGACTTTAACCAATAGTATTTGTTTACCAAATCTACCAATTTTAATATCAGTCCGTTTACAAGATGTGGATTGGTCCGCCATACGATGTCCTCATCATCCGGCTTTTCAGGTATCAAAATTGTTGTATGTTCCTCTTCAGTCAGCGCCTTCATTGTTCAAGTCCTGGGAAAGTACATTTAGCCTACTCTACACATAATTGTATCAAATTGTCTTCATCATCTCCTGTCCGCCGGTACAGTGCAGAAAATTCTAGCTACGCAACTTTTACATCGGGTGAGTCAAGGTCAGGCTGTAGCAGCTTCTTGCAAATGTGGTTATTGTTTTCTGCTTTCTGTGTGCGAGGCCTAGGGAGACTAGGCCTTAAGTTCGGCTAAGTTAACACTACAAATTGAAGTAAAACATAGGATACACATTTCAATATGACATATTACTAAATTTTTCTCATATAATTTTCAGTATTTCATATAGTTTCAGTTATAACAGTACAATCTTGTATACATGACGGACATACCCCGAAGGCACTTTTCAAATGTGCACATTATTTTCTCTACTATTAAGTTCTCTACACATTTTTTCCTTATTAAGCACATAAACATCATTAATAATTTTCTTAATTAGTATATCTGCTTCAACACCCTCACCCCAACTGAAAAGGGTAAGAGTCTTTCAGCTCTTACCCCCAGACTAAAAGATCTTATTCCCAACGGCAAGCAAGAGGACATTTGATTATTTTTGGTTTTGATTTTACATTTGGGCCATGAGAGCTTGGGTAACGCTGAAAATTGTCCTACTTGGAATAGTGAGAGCTGCACTTTTTGGACTTTGGGACACTTCCATCTAGAAACATCTACAAGACCTAGACACATCTGAAAACTAAACATCTGGTTGAGTCCAGGGTGGTGTTCTTCACATGCACCCCCTACCATTTTCTTACCCACAATGCCCTGAAAACCTACAACTTTGCTTGAAATCACACGTTTTCCCCACATTTTTGTGATAGAACCTTCTGGAATCTGCAGGAATCCACAATATTCCTACCACACAGCATTGTCGCATTTATATCAATAAAACCTTTGCCCCACTTGTCAGCCTAAAATTTTTTTTTTTTAAACTGCCCTTCTGGACCCGCTTTGATTCCCCCTCAATTTCAGCATGTTTTTGGCTCTTCCATGTCACAGGCACTTGGCCCACCTACACAAATGAGGTATAATTTTTTATCAGGAGACTGAGGGGAACGTTGGGTGGTAGGACATTTGTGCCAGTGCAGTAATCCCACTCAGAAATGTGGGGAAAATGTGATTTGTTTTAGTGAATTTGAGGTTTGCTGAGGATTCTGGTAAGAAAACACTGGGGCATCCACCAAGTCACACCTTCCTGGACTCATTCGGGTGTCTAGTTTTCAGAAATGTCTGGGTTTGGTAGGTTTCCCCAGGACCAAAAACACAGGTCCACCCCCTGCAAAAACCTGGTAGTTTTGTAATTGATAATTTTGATGTGTCCACATAGTGTTTTGGGGCATTTCCTGTCGCGGGCACTAGGCCTACCCTCACAAGGGTGGTACCATTTTTATGGGGAGATGTGGGGGAATGCTGGGTAGAAGGAAGTTTGTGGCTTTGCAGAACCAAAAGCTGAAGAAAAAGTGTTTTTTTTTTCAAATTTTGAGGTTTGCTAAAGATTCTGGGTAACAGAACCTGGTGAGAGCATCAGAAGTTACCCCATCCTGGGTTTCCATAGGTGTCTAGTTTTCAGAAATGGCTAGGTTTGCTAGCTTTTCTTAGGTGCCAGATAAGCTAGAGGCGAAAATCCACAGCTAGGACCTTTGCAAAAAACAAGTCCGTTTTCGTAAGAAAAATTTGATGTGTCCATGTTGTGTTTTGGGGCATTTCCTGTCACGGGCACTAGGCCTACCCACACAAGTGAGGTACCATTTTTATTGGGAGACTTGGGGAATCCTGGGTGGAAGGAAATTTCTGGCTCCTCTCAGATTTCAGTACTTTCTATCACCGAAATGTGAGGAAAATGTGTTCTTTTTTTACAAATTTTGAGGTTTCCAAAGGATTATGGGTAACAGAACCTGGTGAGAGTGCCACAAATTACCCCATAATGGGTTCCCCCAGATATCTAGTTTTCAAAAATGCACAGGTTTAGTAGGTTTTCCCAGCTGCCGGCTGAGCTAGAGACCAAAATCCACAGCTAGGCACTTTCCAAAAAAACACGTCAATTTTCAATTTAAAATTTGATGTGTCCATGTTGCTTTCTGGGGAGTTTCCTGTGGTGGGCACTAGGCCTATCAACACAAGTGAGGTACCATTTTCATCAAAAGATTAGGAGGAATGCTGAGTGGAAGTAAATTTGTGGCTTCTCTCAGATTCCAGAACCTTCCATCACTGAAATGTGTGGTTTTTGTCACTTTTTGAGGTTTGCAAAGGATTCTGTGTAACAGAATCTGGTGAGAGACCCACAAGTCACCCCATTCTGGATTCCCCTAGGTGTCTAGTTTTTAGAAATGCACAGGTTTGGTAGGTTTCCCTAGGTGCCGGCTGAGCTAGAGGCCAAAATCCACAGCTAGGCACTTTTCACAAAACCCGTCAGATTTCAATGTAAAAATGTGATGTGTCCATGTTGCGTTTCCTGTCACGGGCACTAGGCCTACCCACACAAGTGAGGTACCATTGTTATCGGGAGACTTGGGGAAACCCTTGTCTTTCTCTACTTTTCTTTCCTTCCAATTGTAAGACAGTGTGTAAAAAAGAAGTCTATTTGAGAAATGCCCTGTAATTCACATGCTAACTCTCAACACCTTATCTTGTGCCCATTTCGGAAACATAAAGATTTCCTTGGTCCCTATTATATTTCGCCAAATAAATTGCTGTATATCCGCTTTACAATGAAAACCCATTGCAAGGTGCAGCTCATTTATTGCCTCTGTGTACCTAGGGTTCTTGATGAACCTAAAAGCCCTATATATTTACACAACCAGAAGGGACCAGCAGATGTAACAGTATATTGCTTTAAAAAATCTGCCATAGCTGGAAAAAGTTATAGAAGAAAACGTGGTAAGAAATGGCTCTTTTTTCACCTCAATTTCAATATTTTTTTCATTTTAGCTGCTACTTTCTGTAGGAAAACCTTGAAGGATCTACAAAACTGACACCTTGCTGAATTCAGAATTGTATCTACTTTTCAGAAATGGTTAGCTGTCTGGGATCCAGTAGTGGTTTCACACCCATTTCTGTCACTAACTGGAAGGAGTCTGAAAGCACAAAAAATAGTAAAAATGTGGTATGTCCCAGTAAAAAGTCAAAATTGTGTTGGAAATCGTGTTTTTTCTAATTCAAGTCTGCCTGTTCCTGAAAGCTGGGAAGATGATAATTTTAGCACTGCAAACCCTTTCTTGATGCCGTTTTAAGGGAAAAAAACACATGCTTTCTTTTGCAGCATTTGTTTCCCATGTTTTTGAAAAAAAAAATCTTTTAGCTGTATTTTGGCTAATTTCTTGGTCTCCTACAGGGGAATCCACAAACTCTGGGTACCTCTAGAATCCCTAGGATGTTGGAAAAAAAGGGACACAAATTTGGGGTGGGTAGCTTATGTGGACAAAAAGTTATGAGGCCTAAGCGCAAACTATCCCAAATAGCCAAAAAAAGGCTCTGCACCTGAGGGAAAAAGGCCTGGCAGCAAAGGGGTTAAACAAATAACAGAAAAATACTGCAACCGATAAACTTCATATAGAGGCTAATTATATGCTCGGGGTGCACTGTGCTATGTCAGGGGGACAGCAGGCACATCCCCAAGTTGTCATCCTTTTTCCAAACAAAATAGCACAAGGCCACTTACAACTCCAGATTCCAAATCGATACTTTGAGGAACCAGGCTCAATCACTTCATGCACAGGCACAACCATCAACATGCCTAAGAGTAATCTCAAATGCAAAAACACCACCGTGTTTTCCACAGGACATGCATTGTCCTGAAATTCCTGAGAACAGATTTAAGTGCCAGAAATAACTTCAATTGTGCAAACAAAGCCTCAAATATCGAAACGCATGCTCAAATGTCCAGACACATTTAATTCCAGGCACATCATCAGCTTTTCCATTAGGGGTTGTTGAAAAGCACACCCGAGCTCCTTCGTGTTGTTTCATCGACAAAACAATAGGCTTTCATGAATAATATACTTCATTACCCCCGATGGAGGTCTGAGAAAAACAAGAACAAAGTGTATTTGTTTATTAAATATGTAAAGGATACATGTATCGGTGTACATCATGACAGAAGCGTTATATGCCGTGTTCAAGTAGTCGAGTAGCAGTTCTAGTGCCGAAAATATAATTGTCCAAAAGAGGGAATACATAAAGAAGTACAATGATTATAGCTATATTTGGAACCACTTTATGAGAGAAAAACATATACTTATGGCTACAAAGTATTGCATGCTACTTCTGCAGAGATCGTGATATTTTCTAATGGTAATGTTTTGAAAACAAGGAATTGCATTATTAAATGTCTTAATTTTGAAAATAGGTAAACGCCTCTTAGAACCTTGAAAAGGTTTTGCAGCACGACACACATTCAGGGAGAAAAATATTAGTTTGGACAGGCACAAGCGCCTTTACACGAACTTCACACTCGTGCAGAGAAACAATCCCAGGGCAACTTTTTTTGCACTGTTTTACATTTTTGTTTAATTTAGGTCAGCATCGTGAATGCTCACTTGTGTTATAATTGATGTACTCACGATCGTCTACACGCCTGCAGCTGCGTTGTTGCCAGTTATTAGCATAATCAGCTATTTGTGCATATATCAGCATATTCAATTTTTCATCAGGTGGTACACATTTTATGGTTACTGACATTATAGCAAATTAGAACCAGTTTAACAGATTGAGGAAAAGAAAATAATGACCACTTAACTCCCATGCATGATGTTGATAAATTTGTCTGATATAACTATTTTCCTTTGGGTTCCATCATGCTCTGGATTACACTCAAACCCAGGGCTAGCATTACTTACTGGTAATGAAGATTACCAATAAGTAATCCTAGTATTACCTCCTCTTCTCGTCCCTTTGTTTACTATTGACGCATGCCCGAAACTAATAAATCCTTCATAAGCTAAACAAAAAAACTTGATAGCGTTTGAAAGAATTTTATTTGGAATTTCTTTCATTCTGCTAGCACACGACGCCAAACAAATATCGGTATTTTCCCTTAATTCCTAATAAAACAATATAAAGAAAGTGTAGCTTCAATGCATTTCAAGTCGAGATTGGTCCCAAGATAGCACTTCATCTAAAAGCTAACTCAGAATCCTGTACATGTAACCCATGGTATTGAAAGAATGTAGAGGGGGTAACTAAAGTTGTAGCCTTACAAATTTCTGTATTTGAAACCCCTGGCCTTTTCAGCCCAGAACACTGACATCCTGCTGGTTGAATACAGCTTTAGGGGCCAACAGCCATGAATAAAGGACTTGAGAGTCTATATTCTGCTGATCTCTTAAGATAAATTGTGTGTCCTTGCTAGATCCAAGAGATATATTAAAGGATACTGTTTTATACCATCCGAAAGTAAAGCAGAAAGAATAACCTTCTTCTTCCTACGGAAGTCAGAACTGACCTTAGGAATACATTTAAGAACTAATGATAGTAGTATGTGATCCACAAACATTCTAAGGGAAGGATGGCAACATATTAGAGATTCCATTTCACCCAACTGCCTAGCTGATGTAATAGCAACAAGGAAGAAAGTCTTAAAAGTAATGAACTTCTCTGATGATGACTCCAGTGGTTCAAAAGGCCTTTTGAAGAAATTATAAATTTAAGGTCAGACTACAGGCTGACAAAGGGTTTTAAAATGTAGATCTTAAAAGATCGAAACTCCACTGTATTCTAAGGGTGGATAATTCTAACCCCTTCTCAAACCCTCCTTAAGAAGCTCTAGGATATTAGATGTTGCAGTTTCAACTGGAGGTTAGGCGCTATCTCTACTCCATGTATCAAATGATGGCCGTTGATGATTATAAACTTTATTGACAGATTCCCGTCTTGCAGCCTGCAAAGATCTGGAGACAGGAAAAGAGAGGTCCTTGTTCATGAACCCCCTCCCTCTCAATCTCAATAGTTTTAAGTGGACCAAGGAGCTTAGAGGTAAAGAGGGCTTCAATAGGGGAAAAGGGAACAAATCTAGAACCCAATCCTGCTCTGCAACAAGAAGTCTCTGGAGAAACCATAATTTCTTTGTCCAGAAGGGGAGGACTAAAATCAATTGTGATGATTCTCTATGGGAACTTGACAGGACCCTTAGGATTAGTGGGGAAGGCATAAAGAAGCTCTTCTGCCCAAGGGCTAGTTAGGGTATCCATATCCACTGCCCTCTGATACCCAAATACTGTCAGAAACTGCAGAAGTTGAGAACACTGATAAGTTACAATCAGGTCTATCATGGCAACTCCTTGCTTTCTGCAGATATGCCAGAATATTAAGGGACCGAGAACAGAGTCCTGGGAGCTTGGAAAAGTCCTGTTGAAAGAGTCCACCTGAGTGTTGAGAGTCCTGATATGATTTTCTCTCAGATCTATCAGATTTTACTTGGTCCCAATGCAAATCGGAGCACTAACTGATTCATGGCGATGGAACCTGTCCCACAAACTGGTGGTTCAGATACTGCAGGCTACTTTATTGTTGGTGCGGACTACCAGCACTTTCCTGTTCACCAAATGAGCAAAGGGTTGTATTGCCTTCCAGACTGATATTGGCTCCCTCCAGTTGGAGGACCTCCCCAGATCTGATCCAACCAAGAGACCATGGATTGTATGACTTTTCAATACTGCTGCTGGCATCCAATGTTACAACCACCAGACTGGGGCAAGCAAAGAAGGTTCCTCTGTCAAAGGGTAAGAACCTTAACCACTATGCTAGACTCTCCTTGATTAGTAGGGGTACTGGAATAAAGTCCTCATGATTCTTTTGTAACGGTACCCAGTGACTCAGAATATGAAGCAGTCCTGGTGTCGAGGGTAGTCGAGGCTAAGGAATGATGTGCAGAGTTGCTGCCTATAAGAGGGAAAGAAATAATAAATATATCTTTCATCTGCCAATCCCTAGATAAATTATAAGCATCTGTAGCAATTACCATGTTTCCTGGAACTCAAACCCATTTTCTTGATGATGCTTCTGGTATCTTTAACAGTGACTGCCAGAGATTCTTGAGCTCGATATGCCTGGGTTCTGGACTTAAAACTACTCCTTGCATTGTCAAAAATCACCCCTATATATTCCAACTTCTAAGATGAGCTGAAGTGTAAGTTCTGCCAATTTACCGGAAAAACAACATTTGGAAGAGTCCAGACTGTCAACTGTGTAACTATCACTGATTAGCTGTGAGAGGAGGACTAGATTAGGAGATTGTCTAGATATGGATGGACTCATAACCCCAGCCATAAAGAAGTTCTAGAACTGGAGCCAGGACTTCGCTAAAGATCCTGGGGATGGTCTTTAGTCCAAAGAGTAAAATCCCAAAACTATCAATGGTGGTTCCTGAGAACAAATCTATGCTCAGGCAGGGCTATCAGAATGTGCAGGTAGAAATCCCCAAGGTTGATTTGATCCCTGGAGATAAAAGGAATGACTTTTAATATGTTCATCTTGAAGTATACTATGAGAATTTACTGGTCAAGGAACCTCAAATCTATATTTATCCTCAAATCCCCTGAGGCTTTCTGTACAAGTAACACTCTGGAATACCACTCCAACCCCTTCTTCTTCAGGGGAACAGGAAGGGTGGCTTCTTTGACTAAAACAAAATAAAAAATATCCCACAAGGTTGTTTTCTTGATGTTGACCTCAGTCCAGAAAGTCTGGACAAAATGTGGCTCTGGAAAATGTGGAAAAACAAATCCTTGAGACACAGTCTATTGGACCCATGTTAGACCTGACAGCCTTAGGGTGGTCATCCCCCAACTTTTTGCCTCCACTTTTCTGACACTGTTTTTGCTGGTTTTAGGACTCCTCACACTTTACCACTGATAACCAGTGCTAAACTGCATATGCTCTCTCCCTTAATATATGGTAACATTGGTTCATATCAATTGGCATATTTGATCTACTTGTAAATCCCTAGTAAAGTGCACTGCATGTACCCAGGGCCCATAGATTGAATGCTACTAGTGGACCTGCAGCACTTGTTGTGCCACCCACATAAGTAGCCC
Organism: Pleurodeles waltl; assembly: GCF_031143425.1. Classification (NCBI taxonomy): domain Eukaryota; kingdom Metazoa; phylum Chordata; class Amphibia; order Caudata; family Salamandridae; genus Pleurodeles; species Pleurodeles waltl. Next base: position 958,052,590 of record NC_090447.1, on the reverse strand, counting down.
CTTAACCATGTCTCAGGCCTGCCATTGCAAGGCATGTGTGTGCAGTTTCACTGCCACTTCGACTTGGCATTTAAAAGTCTTTGCCAAGCCTTAAACTTCCTTTTTTCTACATATAAGTCACCCCTTAGGTAGGCACTCGGTAACCCATAGGACAGGGTGCTGTATAGGTAAAAGGCAGGACATATACCTGTGTGTTTTACATGTCCTGGTAGTGGAAAACTCAGAAATTTGTTTTCCACTGCTGTGAGGCCTGCTCCTTTCATAGACCAAGATTAGGGGTACCTTCATATACTGTGGTAAATTCTGATCAGAAAGGGGTAAACATGTCATAATCACTTTGACCAGAATGGTAATACAAAATCCTGCTTATTGGTGAGGTTGGATTTGATATTAATATTTTAGAAATGCCACTTTTAGAAAGTGAGCATTTCTCTGCACTTAAAATCTATCTGTGCCCTACAGCCTGTCTCTGATCTATGTCTGGGCTGGTTGACAGCTCCCTTCTGCATTTCACCCAGACAACCACAAACACAGGATACTCAGTCATACCTGCACTCATCTGAATACTGCATAGGTCTTCCTGGGCTGGAAGGGAAGATGGGCCTGACACTTACATTTCAAAGGCTATTGACCTGCCCTCACACAATGGGCTGCCAAACCCCCTACAGGGACCCTGGCAGACAGACCTGTACTGAAAGGGGACATTGTGCAATTCAAAACCACTCTTTGAAGTCTCCCACACTTCAAAAGCACTTTTGGGTATATAAACTGGGTCCCTGATTCCTCCAACTCAGACACGTCCTGGGACAGACACTCTGGCCCATATTTATACTTTTTGACGCAAAACTGCGCTAACGCAGTTTTGCGCCAAAAAAATTAGCGCCGGCTAACGCCATTCTGAAGCGCCATGTGGGCGCAGTATTTATTCAATGACGTTAGCCGGCGTTAGCCGCCGGCGCTGTCTGGTGTGCGTTAAAAAAAAACGACGTACACCAGGCAGCGCCGGCGTAGGGGGAAAATGGCGTATGGACGTCCACAAATGGTGCAAGTCAGGCTGAGGCAAAAAAATCGCCACAACCCGATTTGCGCCATTTTTTTACGACGCCCATCCCCCATTGAAATGACTCCTGTCTTAGCAAAGACAGGAGTCATGCCCCCTTGCCCAATGGCCATGCCCAGGGGACTTCTGTCCCCTGGGCATGGTCATTGGGCATAGTGGCATGTAGGGGAGCACAAATCAGGCCCTCCAATGCCACAAAAAAAAAAAAAAAACTTACCTGGACTTACCTTAATGTCCCTGGGGTGGGTCCCTCCATCCTTGGGTGTCCTCCTGGAGTGGGCAAGGGTGGCAGGGGGTGTCCCTGGGGGCAGGGCACCTCTGGGCTCATTCTGAGCCCACAGGTCCCTTAACGCCTGCCCTGACCCAGGCGCTAAAATCCGGCGCAAATGCGGGTTTTTTAGACCCGCCCACTCCCGGGCGTCATTTTTGCCCGGGAGTATAAATACGACGCGTATGCATCGCAGTCATTTTTTAAGACGGGAACGCCTACCTTGCATATCATTAACGCAAGGAAGGTGTTCACGCAAAAAAATGACGCTAACTCCATGAACTTTGGCGCTAGACGCGTCTAACGCCAAAGTATAAATATGGAGTTAGTTTTGCGTCTAATTTGCGTCGAAAAAAACGACGCAAATTCGGCGCAAACGGAGTATAAATATGCCCCTCTGAACCTGATCCTGCAACCTGCCAAGAGGAGCTTCCTGGCTGCTCAAAGGACTCACCTGGACTGCTTTTCTGTGAAGGACTGCTGCCTTGCTGTTGCCCTGCTGCCGTGCTGACCTCTTGCTCTGCTGAGAAGTGCTCTCCCAGGGCTTGGTTTGAGCTTGCCTCCTGTTCCTAAAGTCTCAGGGCTAAAAAGACTTCTCCTCTTCAAGGAAACTCCTTGTACAGAGAAAATCGACACACAGCCTGCCGGAATTGACGCAGAGCCTGCCCACGGTGAAAGAATCACCGCATCGCCAAACTGGAATGATGCAGCCCGGCTCACCAAGTGGAGATCGATGCAGTGCCTGCATTGTGACTGGAACTTCGCTGCACAGCTATCCCAGATCGACGCATCGCTGAGCCGGAACAACGTAGCCCGACTTCATGCCTGAGGAATCGCAGCAGCGCCTGCTGTGCGACAGAAGTTTTGATGCATTGCCACACCGTATCAATCCAGCACCTGTGACTTTGTCCTGCACGCCCAGGATTTCCACGCATCGTCCCTGGGCATCAAACGACCCCGCATTGCAGTAAGGATCCAAGACTGCATGCCGGAAACTGACGCAAAACCCTTGCAGCGTGGGAAGAATCAACGCATCATCTGTGCGCGTCAGGAAATCCGATGCACACCTTCCTTTTTCCACACATCTCCTCCTCTACAGTAATTTTGGCGCACACCAAGTACTTTTTTGCACACAAGAGACATTTGTTGATTCTTAAAGACTTAAGACTCTTCTTATCATTGAAACAGTGATATTTCGACTTGTGCTTAGCAAATCTTGATTGTTTCGACCTTCATTTACTCACATAAATATCTTAGATTTTTATAAACCTGTGAGGTGTATTTTTGGGGTGTTTTCACTGTGTTATTCCATAATTTACTGCACAAAAACTTTACACATTGCCTTCTAAGTTAAGCCTGACTGCTCAGTGCCAAGCTACCAGAGGGTGGGCACAGGATATTTTGAATTGTATGTAACTTATCCTGACTAGGATTGTGATCCCTACTTGGACAAGGGTGTAAACCTATGCCAACTAGAGACCCCATTTCTAACAACCCACTTGTTTCAACATAAGTTCTTTCAAATCTGAATGAATAACTAAAAATTACTTTCTACTAATACAGCAGAGGTCTACGCCTAGGCAGGAATTCTGCTTTGTATTGCCTTTGCTACATGCCTGACGGGAGGAGGAGCCAGACTAATTACTCTTGGGTTGCAACAGACTCCTATTCTGGTGAAAGTCCATTCTTTTCAATCTGACTGCGTTCTGCCCTCTTCCCAATTTTTCCTTTGTAGCGTAAAAGTTAGTTATGTTTTTGGCTCTTAAAGGATTTCCACAAAACCTCCTCCAGTTTCTAACCAAAAAGCTTGCATACGGAAAAGGGCATTCTTAGCAGACAAGTCTTTTAGACTTCTTCCACCTTCCAGTTCCTAAGGTGTAAATGATGCCCAATAGTCATGGTACCTGGTAACTCCCTGCTGAGGCCTTCAGGTTATGAAAAATACCAGATGAAAAGCCAGCTTGGATCTCCATTCCCTTCCACAGCTGAGTGAAATCCTCACCTTCTTGGGTGTAGGAAGAAAGAGTTGAGAATCCTTGACTAAGGAATGGGAGACACATATTCCATACGTCTGCCCTCAAGACTAAGCTTAAACCAACATGTGCTCTCTTCTGAGAGTCCTCAATCTTCTTATATTCTGGATCAATTAGAGCAATATCCTCTGTGAGACAGGAGAGCTATGCTGATAAATTCAATAGAAGAGGGGTCACTACCCAATATCTGGGTAGTTCAGTCTCTGACTTGGCTAAAGGATAGAGCCTGCCCATGAATCTAGGTGCTGAGACTATCCATGTCTCTCCATTGTCTCTTCAACAGATCTTGGATAGCAGGTATCATAGGCACCTTGTGAAAAGATGGCTTCTGGAATTGCTGGAACCACTCTTCACTAGTACTAGGCTGGTCTTCTTCCATAGGTAGCTGGAGATTTGAAGAGAGGTATTCACTGACTTAAAATCTTCCTTCAAGATGTATGTTCTTCCAGGAGCTGAATTGTCATCAGGAAATCCAGTGTTCCCCTCATCACACTAACTAGAAATCCAAGCAGAGCAGGAGGGTGGAGAGGAAATTAATAGGCCAGATTTCTCTAAAGAAACTGGAGAACCATGGTGAGAAGGTTTTGTCCTACACTGACATATATTCACCTACGAAATAGACTTCACCACCCCGACAAGTCTGTTTCTGAAATTGGAAGAGGCATTGAGCCTAGCTTCCCACCTCACACCCCATGTAAGTAACTTTCAGGAAAGGGAAACACATGGTGTTTGTGCTCAGCTATAACAACTACATCCTAATCATCAGTGAAACAAATCAGTTTAGGTACGAAACATTAAATCTCCTTAATTACCCATCTGGATAATGATGCCTGATAACTCCTTTAAGACACAGATGGCTTAGAACCTCTGTAAAGATCAGGAGGAGGGGCCTGTCATGAGGAATGGACAACTTTGAGCAATAAACCTCCATTTTTTTTTAAAGGAAGTGCTTGCTTAAACTTCCCAAAAATATGTACAACACCCAGGCAGACACCTTTTTACTTTTTATCAAGCTTAAAAGGTCTCCAAGCATCTCTAGCAGCCAAGATCAGACACTCTAACAAGGGGGCAGAGCCTCCACAGCAGCAGATCATTCCTCGCTGTACGGGGTGTCATTGACAGCCACCTTAGAGCTCGGTAGGACTACATGCTCCCACGTTGGATCAACATTTAAGAAGTGCTTATAGCAACTTTAAGTGGTGGCAACTCCATAGCACTCATTCACATAACTGCCAAATTATAGAGAATAAGCAACCACGACCTTTGATACTGCTCTAGGAAGGCGGTACAAAAACCCTTTCTGAAATGGTGATGCTTTCATCACAAGATGGGGGTCTGCAGGGAAAAATAATATTTAAACTAAAACCAGAATAAAGTGTCTCATCTCCATTCGGTCATCAAAAAAAAAGATTTCATTAAATACACCTTATCTTTAAAAGATGCTGTTGTTCATTGGGGAGCAACGAGACTCTATACAAACAGAAAATTACAACCCGCCAAAAGCCCTTGTAAAGCAATAAAGAAAAAAAAACAGCATAGGGTAGGAAAATCATCGGTAAAAATTCAATTCCAGGACTGAAAGAGAAGACGGCTTTGGGAAAGGCAAGTAGTGTCAGTGTATGGGGCATATTCACTCAATAGTAAGGAATAGGATGAGGAAGGAGAAAAGGGGTACTGAGTTTTATTCATCTATCATGTAGCTTGCCTGAGTAAGTAAAGGGGAACAATGTTCACAACAGTGGGTATGGGCAAATATATTTTTGATACCACAGTACACAGATTGTTTCTGATCTGCTTCCACCTGCATAGATATAATCATAGACTACTTAAGTCTGTTGTGGACCTCCCCCTTCCTCTTTAAGAATTTGTAATGGCAGAGGCCAGTAGGCAGGCCCCTGCATACTATGAAGAATGATTTTCCAAGATAATGAATCTCCCCTCACAGTCTGGTGCTACTTCAACTAAAACTTCCAGTTCTAAACAATGAACATTGGAAAACCTTGAAAAAGGTAAAAACGAACATACTTGTACCGAGCTGCGTGCTAGAAAGATTACATGCTGTTAGAAATGGGTTTTTTGGTTGGCAGTCAGGTTACCCTCTGTCCAAGCAAGAACCCTTACTCTAGTTAGGGTAATTCACACACAATCCAAATTATCCTGTGCCCACCCTCTGGTAGCTTGGCACGAGCAGTCAGGCTTATCTTAGAAGGCAATGTGTGAAGTATTTGTGCAATAAATCATACAATAACACCAAATAGCACCACGAAAATACGCCACACAGTGTTTAGAAAAATATAGAATATTTATCTGGATATTTGTAGATCAACACAATAAAAGATGCAATAGGAATTTGTAGAGATATCACTGAAAAGTGATATAAAGTGTCATTAAAAAGCAAACAAAGTTTCTTTCAAGCACAAAGTACCTGGTTTGGAGTGGAAAATCTCTGCAGAGGGCCGCAGAGGAGGAGATGCGTGGAAAAATGGTGTGTGCGTCGGTTTCGCCCCTTCACACACGGACTTGTGTCGGTATTTTTCACACGGGCACGCGGGCACACAAAGCCCTCCACAACAAGAGACCGGAATACCTCAACCGACGCCTCAGCTTCTACGTCCCCACCCGCCTCCTCCGTTCCTCTGGTCTCGCACTCGCTGGCGTCCCTCGCATCCGCCGCTCCACGGCGGGTGGGAGATCTTTTTCCTTCCTGGCGGCCAAGACCTGGAACTCCCTCCCCACCAGCCTCAGGACCACCCAGACCACCCCGCTTTCCGGAGACTCCTAAAAACCTGGCTATTCGAGCAGCAGTAACCCCCCCTTTCCCCTAGCGCCTTGAGACCCGCACGGGTGAGTAGCGCGCTTTATAAATGTTAATGATTAATGATTAATGATTAATGCGTCGTTCTGCGGGAAGAAAAATGGTGTGGGCGTCGGTTTCGCCCCTTCACACACGGACTTGCGTCATTATTTTGCACTCGGGAAGACGTGCGTCATTTTCCAGCACGTGGGCCGACTCCTTCTATGGTTCGCGGGATTACCAGATGTCCCAGGGTTTGTGCGTGGATTCCTCGGCTTGTTATCCGGCTGCGCGTCGTTCCGGGAGGCAGTGCGGGGAATTTTCTTTCTCACGGCAGGCGTTGCTTCGATTTCCTCTCTGGAAGTCGGGCAGTGTTGTCCATGCGAGGCCGTGCGTCGAAGTTCCGGTTGCCCCGTAGGCGTCGCATCGAGCAGCGTTGGCGTGCAGCAATTTTCTCACCGCGGAGCAAGCTGTGCATCAAATTTTTCAGCGCATGAGGAGTCCAAATGAAAAAGAGAAGTCTTTTTAGTCCTGAGACTTCGGGGGACAGGAGGCAAGCTCTGTCCAAGCCCTTGGAGAGCACTTTGGCAGCCAGACAAGAGTTCAGCAAGGCAGCAGGCCAACAGCAAGGCAGCAGTCCTTTGTAGAAAGCAGAGAGGTGAGTCCTTTGAGCAGCCAGGCAGTTCTTCTGTGCAGAATGCAGGTTCTGGTTCAGGTTTCTTCTCCAGCAAGTGTCTGAGGTGGTAGGGCAGAGGCCCTGTTTTATACCCAAATGTGCCTTTGAAGTGAGGGAGACTTCAAAGAGTGGTTTAGAAGTGCACCAGGTCCCCTTTCAGTTAAATCCTGTCTGCCACGGTCCCAGTAGGGGGTGTGGCAGTCCTTTGTGTCAGAGCAGGCCCTCCACCCTCCTAGCCCAGGAAGACCAATTCAAAATGCAGATGTATGCAAGTGAGGCTGAGTACCCTGTGTTTGGGGTGTGTCTGAGTGAATGCACAAGGAGCTGTCAACTAAACCCAGCCAGACGTGGATTGTAAGGCACAGAAAGATTTAAGTGCAGGGAAATGCTCACTTTCTAAAAGTGGCATTTCTAAAATAGTAATATTAAATCCAACTTCACCAGTCAGCAGGATTTTGTATTACCATTCTGGCCATACTAAATATGACCTTCCTACTCCCTTCAGAATAGCAGCTGCCACTTCAACAATGGATGAGGGCAGCCCCAATGTTAGCCTATGAAGGGAGCAGGCCTCACAGTAGTGTAAAAACGAATTTAGGAGTTTTACACTACCAGGACATGTAAACTTCACAGGTACATGTCCTGCCTCTTACCCACACAGCACCCTGCTCTAGGGGTTACCTAGGGCACACATTAGAGGTGACTTATGTGTAGAAAAAGGGGAGCTTTAGGCTTGGCAAGTACTTTTAAATGCCAAGTCGAAGTGGCAGTGAAACTGCACACACAGGCCTTGCCATGGCAGGCCTGGGACAAGGTAAAGGGGCTACTTGAGTGGGTGGCACAACCAGTGCTGCAGGCCCACTAGTAGCATTTAATCTACAGGCCCTAGGCACATACAGTGCACATTACTAGGGACTTATAAGTATATTAAATAGTCCAATTGGGTATGATCCAAAGTTACCATGTTTAAAGGGAGAGAGCATATGCACTTTAGCACTGGTTAGCAGTGGTAAAGTGTGCAGAGTCTAAAAGCCAGCAAAAACAGAGTCCAAAAAGTGGAGGGAGGCAGGCAAAAAGTTAGGGGTGACCACCTTAAAGCATGTCAGGTCTAACATGCCCCCCCCCCCAACTGAAAGTGGGGAGAGCTGCCCGACCTCCTGAGAGCTCTCATCGCTAAGGCGGAAGTATCTGGAGAGACCATCAGCATTGGCGTGGTCAACCCCTGGGCGATGCTCCACCGTAAAGTCCATCCCCTGTAGGGAAATGGACCACCTCAAGAGTTTTGGATTCTCACCCCTCATCTGCATGAGCCATCTGAGGGGCCTGTGGTCTGTCTGAACCTGGAAGTGAGTCCCAAACAGGTAGGGTCTTAGCTTCTTCAGTGCTCACACCCCAGCAAATGCTTCTTTCTCAATAGCACTCCACCTTTGTTCCCGTGGTAATAGTCTTCTGCTAATAAAGACTACTGGTTGGTCTGAGCCCTCCTCATTTAGCTGTGCTAGAACAGCCCCTATGCCATGCTCTGAAGTGTCTGTCTGCACAATAAATTCTGGGAGTAGTCAGGGGCCTTGAGCACGGGGGCCGTGCACATGGCTTCCTTCAGAGAATCAAAGGCTTTCTGACAAGCCTCTGTCCAATTCACCAACCTAGGTTGTTTCTTGGAAGTGAGTTCTGTCAAGGGTGACACAATGGTACCATAGCCCTTGACGAATCTGCGGTAGTATCCAGTGAGGCCCAAAAAGGCTCTCACCTCAGTCTGTGTTCTAGGTGGTTACCAGGCCTTGATAGTTTCAATCTTGGCCTGGAGTGGCTGCACCTTGCCACCACCTACTAGGTGTCCCAAGTACACCACGGAACCCTGCCCAATTTGGCACTTACTAGCCTTGATAGTCAGGCCTGCCTGTTGCAGAGCCTGAAGCACATCTTTGAGGTGGAGCAGGTGTTCCTCCCAGCTGGAACTGTAGACAGCTATGTCGTCCAGGTAAGCTGCACAGTACGCATCTTTACCAGCTAGGACCCCTTTAACTAACCGTTGGAAGGTAGCGGGGGCATTTCTCAGTCCAAATGGCATCACCCAGAATTGGTAATGGCCATCAGGGGTGGAAAATGCTGATCTTTCTTTAGCCCCCTCAGTCAGGCCGATCTGCCAGTACCCGGAAGTAAGATCGAACTTACTCAGGAACTTGGTAGCGCCGAGTCTGTCAACGAGCTCATCAGCTCGGGGGATGGGTGAGCATCAGTCCGGGTGACTGAATTGAGACCCCGGTAGTCCACACAGAACTGGAGTTCTGGCTTCGCACCTGGGGCAGTAGCCTTAGGAACCAATACCACCGGGCTGGCCCAGGGACTACTGGATTTCTCAATAACCCCTAAAGTCAACATCTTGGAGACCTCCTCCTTGATGCTGGCCTTCACCTTATCCGACAACCTGTAAATTTTGTTCTTCACAGGGGGACTGTCACCTGTGTCAATGTCATGAACACAGAGGTGGGTCAGTCCAGGAGTAAGGGAGAACAGGGGGGAGAACTGCTCTAACAGCTCATAGCAGTCTCCTCTCTGGGTTAGAGTCAGGGAGTCAGAGAGAATGACACCCCCCACTGACCCATCCCCTTCTTTGACAGAGAGGAGGTCGGAGAGAGGTTCACCCTCCTCTTCCATGTCCTCATCTGTGACCAGGAGCATACTGACCTCAGACCTCTCAAAGTGAGGTTTGAGCCGGTTGTGATGGAGGACCGTTAGGGGGTGCCTAGGGGTCTTGAGGTCCACTAGGTAAGTGGCCTCCCTTTTACGCTCCTTGATCTCAAAGGGGCCAGTCAAGCGGTCCTGGAGAGCCCTGTGCTCTACTGGCTCCATCACCCAAACTTTGTCTCCCGGTGAGAACTCAACCAGAGTGGTCTTCCGGTCATACCACTCCTTCATCACCTCTTGACGGGCCTCGAGGTTACTCTGGGCCTGCTTCCAGAAGCGTTGGGTTTGGTTGCGGAGGGCCAGCATGTAGCTGACCACATCCTGGGGAGGTGACTTGGGAGATTTCTCCCAGCCCTCCTTCACAAAGCTTAGGGGTCCCCTGACAGGGTGACCATAGAGAAGCTCAAAGGGGCTGAACCCCACCCCTTTCTGGGGCACCTCTCTATAAGCAAACAACAGGCAGGGTAAGAGGACGTCCCACTTACGCCTCATGGCCTCAGTCAGGCCACTAATCATGCCTTTCAGGGTCTTGTTGAATCTCTCAACAAGCCCATTGGATTGAGGATGGTAAGGGGTGGTAAACCGGTAGGTCACCCCACACTCATCCCACATGGACTTCATGTATGCAGACATGAAGTTTGTGCACCTGTCAGACACAACCTCATTAGGGAATCCCACACGGGTAAATATTCCCAACAGGGCTCTGATTACCACTGGTGCAGTCACTGTTCTCAGAGGGACTGCCTCTGGATAGCGGGTGGCATGGTCCGCCAAAACCAGGATAAACCTATTGCCCAAGGCCGTTTTGGGGTCCCAGGGACCAACAATGTCGATGCCCACCCTTTCAAAGGGGGTGCCAACGACTGGGAGTGGGAGCAGGGGAGCCTTAAGCCGTTTCCCTGTCTTCCCACTAGCCTGGCAGGTGGGGCAAGCTCTGCAGAAGTTATCTGAGGCTGTCCTTATTCTGGGCCAATCGAAGTGGGTGTCAAGCCTGTTAAAGGTCTTGTCTTGGCCCAGGTGTCCTGCCAGGGGGATGTCGTGAGCCAGACCCAGTAGTAAGTTCCGGTAACACTGGGGGACCACCAGCACACGGGCTGCCCCAGGACCTGGAACCTTCCACTCACTGTAAAGGAGATCATTCTCCCAGTAAATATGGTGAGTGCCAGAGGCGTCACCTGCTGCTTGGGCTGTGGCCTGTTGCCTCAGACCCTCAAGAGCGGGGCATTCCTTCTGCGCCTTGCAGAATTCTGCTCTGGTTGGCCCCCCCTCTACTTGCCAGCCAGCAAGTTCAGGTAGGTTACCCAGGTCAGCTATGTCCTCCCCAGTGGGCTCAGGGGCCTCCTCCTCCTCAGGGGTCTCGTCCACCACCGTGGGAACATTTGAGGCGGGTTTCCCGCACCTCTTGCCCTTCCTATTTGCAGCTGTCTGGGCCATTTTTCCAGGCTCCAGACGCCCTTGACTCCCTTCCCGGGTAGCCATGGACTGTGTGGTCATGCAGACCCACTCAGGTAACCCTAACATCTCCAGGTGGGATCTGAGCTCTACTTCTTTCCAAGCAGTATGCTCAAGATCATTGCCTAATAGACAATCTACAGGCATGGCAGGACTCACAGCTACTTTCAGAGTGCCAGAGACCCCCCCTACTCAAAGGGAACCAGAGCCACCGGTAGGTGACTCTCACGATTGTCAGCGACTATGACCTGGTGGAATGTATTAGGGACTATCTGCTCTGATGACACCAGTTGACTCTTGATAGTAGTCACACTGGCTCCTGTGTCACGTAGAGCCTCCACCTTTTGCCCATCAATCGTGACCCACTGCCTGTACTTGGAAGTACTTTGGGGCATGTGGGCTTTGGGCACCAGTTCTCTTTCTCCCAGGGACACTAGGGAAACCTCTGCCTGCTCCCCAAAGCTATCTGGGTCCATCTCCCCCTCAGTGCTACACTAGTCAACCCAGGTGTCTGTCCGGTAGTGGACGGTGCCCTCTTGGAGCACTGGGGGTCGCCTTTACAGTGACCATACTGGTAGCACTCTAAGCATTTGGGGTTGGATCTCCCTGCTTTATCATAAGTCCCTGGCTTTTTCCCAAATCTGGAAAAGGAATGATTGCCACCCCCTCCCTGGAAATTCTTTTGGGGGCCTTTTGAGAGTTCCTTATCTGTAAGTTTATCTCTCCCATCTTAATTCTGTTGGGAACCCTGACCACCTTTGTGGGTGTCCCCCCCCAGGTACCTTTTTGGACACTCTGGTGCTAACCCAGAGGTCCGCCTCCTCAGCAAGCTTCCTGGGATCAGTCAGCTTACTATCTACCAAGTGCTGGCGCAACTCTGTAAAAGTAGTATTGAGCATATGCTCTCTCAGAATTAAGTCATATAACCCTTTATAATCATCTACTTTGTTGCCCCGCACCCATCCATTCAGTGCCTTACTGGAAAAGTCAAAGAAATCTACCCATGATTGTGGGGATTGTTTGGTGCTGTCCCTGAACCTCTGACGGTATCCCTCAGGGGTCAGCCCAAACTTGGCAAGTAAAGTGGCTTTCTGAAGTGGGTATGTGTTTTGATCAGGTTGATCCAATGTGAGAAGTGTGTCCCTCCCCAATGGCGGCACATAACCCCACATAGCTACACCCCATTGCCCTTCAGGAACCTCATGAGCCCTCTGTGCAACTTCATAAGCAGCTAACCATTTATCTATGTCATCTCCCACCACAAAACTGGGCACCACATTTTTGGGTATACGAACCTTCTTTTCTCCAGCAGGTCCTGTCTGTATGCTGCCACCATTACTGCTGGATTCAGACTGTCTCACCTTGATCTCCAGCTCCTTGAGACTCAGTTCATGAGCCAACAATATTTTCTTTTCAGCAAAGCTCTTTCAGCTTCCACCTGTTTGGCTGCTCTTTCAGCCTCAGCTTGTTTGGCTTCTCTCTCTGCCCTCTTTTCCTCCTGTTGGGCCTCAATTTTCAGTTTTGCCATTTGCAATTGGAACTCCCTTTCTTCTCCCCTTTCCTCTGCAGTCAGGCTTTGCTCAGAGACACTGCTCCCTGGTCTGGAAGGGGGCACAATTGCAGTGGTAACATTACCCACTGATGGCAATAGATCCTCTGAGAGGCCATTTTCTGGCTCTTCTTCCTCATCATCTTCCTCTAAATGGACTTCTGCCCAGGCACTCAGCGCCACTTGAAAGTCCTCCTTTTTGGAGGCCCCTTGGGTGGGTACTCTCATCATCCTGCAGAACCCTTTTAGCTGTTTCACAGTATATGTCTCCAACAGGGCTAGGTCCAAATCTCCTTCTTGAGACCCAGCCAGAGACATGTTGAGTGAGGATTTAGTTTTTGAAAATTGTCAGGAACAACGAATTTGCAAAAAGAGATAAAAATCAAGTTGACCTTAAACTGTGGGTAGGTAGTGAAATACTTAGCTACTGTATGTCACTGCACAAACACAAGTCCTATCCTCACCGCTGATCACCAATGTTAGAAATGGGGTTTTTGGTTGGCAGTCAGGTTACCCTCTGTCCAAGCAAGAACCCTCACTCTAGTCAGGGTAAGTCACACACAATCCAAACTATCCTGTGCCCACCCTCTGGTAGCTTGGCACGAGCAGTCAGGCTTAACTTAGAAGGCAATGTGTAAAGTATTTGTGCAATAAATCATACAATAACACCATATAGCACCACAAAAAAACACCACACAGTGTTTAGAAAAATATAGAATATTTATCTGGATATTTGTAGATCAACACAATAAAAGATGCAATAGGAATTTGTAGAGATATCACTGAAAAGTGATATAAAGTGTCTTAAGTTTTTAAAAAGCAAACAAAGTCTCTTTCAAGCACAAAGTACCTGGTTTGGAGTGGAAAATCTCCGCAGAGGGCCGCAGAGGAGGAGATGCGTGGAAAAATGGTGTGTGCGTCGGTTTTGCCCCTTCACACACGGACTTGCGCCGTTATTTTTCACGTGGGGAGACGTGCATTGTTCTGCGGGAAGAAAAATGGTTTGTGCGTCGGTTTCGCCCCTTCACACACGGACTTGCGTCGTTATTTTTCACTCGGGGAAGACATGCATTGTTTTCCGGCACGCGGGCCGACTCCTTCTATGGTTCGCAGGATTACCAGATGTCCCAGGGTTTGTGCGTGGATTCCTCAGCTTGTGATCCGGCTGCGCGTCGTTCCGGGAGGCTGTGCGTGGAATTTTCTTTCTCACAGCAGGTGTCGCATCGATTTCCTCTCTTGAAGTTGGGCGGCGTTGTCCATGCGAGGCCGTGCGTCGAAGTTCCGGTCGCCCCGTAGGCGTCGCATCAAGCAGCGTTGGCGTGCGGCTATTTCTCACCACCGAGCAAGCTGTGCATCGAATTTTTTGGTGCACGAGGAGTCCAAATGAAAAAGAGAAGTCTCTTTGGTCCTGAGACTTCAGGGAACAGGAGGCAAGCTCTATCCAAGCCCTTGGAGAGCACTTTGGCAGCCAGACAAGAGTTCAGCAAGGCAGCAGACCAACAGCAAGGCAGCAGTCCTTTGTAGAAAGCAGACAGGTGAGTCCTTTGAGCAGCCAGGCAGTTCTTCTTGGCAGAATGCAGGTTCTGGTTCAGGTTTCTTCTCCAGCAAGTGTCTGAGGTGGTAGGGCAGAGGCCCTGTTTTATACCCAAATGTGCCTTTGAAGTGGGGAGACTTCAAAGAGTGGTTTAGAAGTGCACCAGGTCCCCTTTCAGTTCAATCCTGTCTGCCAGGGTCCCAGTAGGGGGTTTGGCAGTCCTTTGTGTCAGAGCAGGCCCTCCACCCTCCCAGCCCAGGAAGACCCATTCAAAATGCAGATGTATGGAAGTGAGGCTGAGTACCCTGTGTTTGGGGTGTGTCTGAGTGAATGCACAAGGAGCTGTCAACTAAACCCAGCCAGACGTGGATTGTAAGGCACAGAAAGATTTAAGTGCAGAGAAATGCTCACTTTCTAAAAGTGGCATTTCTAAAATAGAAATATTAAATCCAACTTCACCAGTCAGCAGGATTTGTATTACCATTCTGGCCATACTAAATATGACCTTCCTACTCCCTTCGGATCAGCAGCTGCCACTTCAACAATGGATGAGGGCAGCCCCAATGTTAGCCTATGAAGGGAGAAGGCCTCACAGTAGTGTAAAAACGCATTTAGGAGTTTTACACTACCAGGACATGTAAACCCCACAGGTACATGTCCTGCCTCTTACCCACACAGCACCCTGCTCTAGGGGTTACCTAGGGCACACATTAGAGGTGACTTATGTGTAGAAAAAGGGGAGCTTTATGCTTGGCAAGTACTTTTAAATGCCAAGTCAAAGTGGCAGTGAAACTGCACACACAGGCCTTGCCATGGCAGGCCTGGGACAAGTTTAAGGGGCTACTTGAGTGGGTGGCACAACCAGTGCTGCAGGCCCACTAGTAGCATTTAATCTACAGGCCCTAGGCACATACAGTGCACATTACTAGGGACTTATAAGTATAATAAATAGTCCAATTGGTTATGATCCAAAGTTACCATGTTTAAAGGGAGAGAGCACATGCACTTTAGCACTGGTTAGCAGTGGTAAAGTGCGCAGAGTCTAAAAGCCAGCAAAAACAGAGTCCAAAAAGTAGAGGGAGGCAGGCAAAAAGTTAGGGGTGACCACCCTAAGGCATGTCAGGTCTAACACAGGCTATCTTAAGAAGACATCATTCCATTACATTTACAAGTACAGAATGTACCAGTTATCATTTTGGAAGATACATTTTAGGCAGGGTTTGAGACATATAGTTGTCACCACTTGCTCTAAGCTCTGGATGGCTGTGGTGCTGATTTGGCATTTGGGCATAGGAAAACTGAATTTGGGGAGATTCTTGAAATGGAATAAAAACGCCTCATAGGCCGCTCATTACAAACTTGAAAGATAAATCTCATAATTTAACAAATTTGAATCACAGAAATAAGCACAAAGAGTTAACAAAAACATTCAAAAGTATACTAATGTGAAAACAAACCCTTTCCTCCTCGATGACTGCTACATCCCAAATGTTTCAACTTACTCTAGTAACAAGGATACAGATCACTGGAATAGACACAAAAATAAGAAGGCTATGACTTTCTCTGAGTAATCTGTGGACTTAATTATCTTAGAGCACCAAGAGGGGCTCATGCTCATTAGGTGGCCAGCTGTACACCCAGACATCTATAGGGAAAGCCAAAATAGGAAGAAAATCTGAGGACAATACAGATGCAATCTGCAAGCTGGACAATGGTCAGTGAGGAACAAACATTATAAAAGCGGGGTCCTCAACCTGAGTGACAGCAATAAGCTAACAATCCTGATACTGACTATCTCAGCTCAAGTGTTATCTCCTAGTGAAATCTCTTTTTCATTTTTTATTGGGTCTAGGCCCCTGCTTTAATATTACATAGGGACCAATTTTTTCCTTCTTCAAATAGAACTATGCCAATTCCTTAGAAACATTAGACACAGGTGAAGCTCCATAGTAGGGCATGATTCCCTGCCCCTTTCAAGGGACTCAGGGCTTTATTTGGATTGCAATTCAAGGAGTGGGGTTATTACCCCATGTATCACTGAGAGATAACTTCTTTCCTCTTCTTGGGGCAAGCCAACGTAGACTTGGCCTATGGTGCACATGAGCATGATTGTTCATTTGTAACAGAAGGCCACCCGGCCACTGGAGATGTGACAATGATGGCAGCCACCAGGGGACACATTATGGGACCTGCCCCTATCTGGCCTGCTCTTGTACTGCTTGAATGATGCTGGAAGAGCCACAAACTTACCCTCTATTACCTCTTGCTATTTATTGGGCCTTTTACGGAATGATGTGGCAAAACAGCCCCTAAACAAAGTAGTGGACGGATGAAGTCGGAAATGAAATGGCATCCACCTGTAAAGAAAGGTATGAAAGGGACACTGTTTTCTTGTCTCGTTTCTTTGTGGTACTTGTAACACTTGAAGCACTAGACACCTATCCTTTATTTTAGCTCATCCTACATCTACATGCCAACACAACTTTGGCACATGATCCTGCTACTGGATCATTAAGCCCCATTGAGTCCACATCTGTGCATTGACAATAATAATATTATATAATTTCAACTGTACTAAGTGTGGGGATAGCACCCAGTGTCTGCAACTGTGCTGCAAGACGCAGACTGCCACATACATTTCTGACTTATACTTTAGTGACAAGGTTCTGATACTGGAGTATCACTGGGGGTCTGAGGAATTTGTGGTAGCATAAGTTCACTCTGACTGGTCTCCCTGTCTAGTATTGGGCCCCGGAACCTGTATGACATCTGCTAATAAATCTTCAGCTTACCAGTTCCTGATCTCAGAGATAGTGAGACGCCCAAAATCTATCCTGAGAACTGAGATCATGAAGCTCTTAGACCCTATGATGGGTGCCATCATGAAGAAAATGTCTGCCATCATTGTTACACTGACCAACAAGGACTCCAAAATGTCGGATTTGGTGACGGGGGTCAGTGACCCAAAATATCTCTGGTTTCCAGACATAAATGAATGTCATTGACAACAGGCTGCATAAGGTAGAGTCTACTTACACGAAAATGTCAGATTGGGTGGTTACACTTTGAGTACCTTCATCACTAAGTCACTGATTTGGAAGTTAGAGCACATTGTGATGATTTGTGTGCATCTTAGGTGTTCGGGAAGGCCATGGGTCAGGGTTGACTCGTCGCTTACCAGATTTGTCTGCAGGATGGTCTTGCCGCTTGTAGGTCCTGCCTTGGCCAAGATATGGGCGACTCTTTCTGGTAGCCACGGTGCTGCTGACAAGGAAACGTCAAGGCAGTCCGTGCCCTCCAAAAGGAGTCCCTGAGGAAAAACCCAAAGGGAAAAAAAACTCAAAGGCTGGAACTCCCTGGAACAAAAAAGGCTCAGGCAAAGGTAAGTTTTCAAAAACAAAACTATGACTGGAAGGCCAGAAAAAGGCAGAAAAAAGGCTGGAAAAAGCAGAGCGTGATCACCACCAAAAGGAAGCGTTGCAGCTCAAGGAGATCAAGTGTCTAAGGGCCAGATGTTGGAAGCCTTTTGCGCCTCGCAAACTGCGAAAAACGCAGTTTGCGAGGCGCAAAAGGCTTAAACCGATGCACAACCTCAAATTGTGAGTCGGTACCAACTCGCAATTTGAGGCTGCGACACGCAAATAGGAAGGGGTGTTCCCTTCCTATTTGCGACCGCATCGCCATGCTGAGTTGGTTTGTGACCGCGAATGCGTCGCAAACCAACTCGCAGTTACCATCCACTTGAAGTGGATGGTAACACATTCGCAAAAGGGAAGGAGTCCCCATGGGACCCCTTCCCCTTTGTGAATGCCAAAAAAAATGTTTTTTCAGAGCAGGCAGTGGTCCTATGGACCACTGCCTACTCTGAAAAAAACGAAACAAAATGGTTTCGGAATTTTTTCATTTTGCAGCTCGTTTTCCTTTAAGGAAAACGGGCTGCAAAATGAAAAAATTTTTTTTTATTTAAAAGCAGTCACAGACATGGTGGTCTGCTGTCTCCAGCAGGCCACCATCACTGTGAGTGCATGGACTCGCTATGGGGTCGCAAACTGCGACCCACCTCATTAATATTCATGAGGTGGGTCTTTGCGACCCCATAGCGAGTCGCAGAAGGTTTCTGAGACTCCTTTCTGCATAACATTTTGTGAGTTGCAAATTGCGAGTCGCTATTACTCGCAATTTGCAACTCGCAAAATGTTTTTTTGCTACATCTGGCCCTAAGTCCTTATATACCCAAAAACAGGAAGTGACATGCAGGAAAAGACGCCATGTTAGTTTGGGAAAAACTACCATAGGAAATATAGATGAGGTCACCATGTTAGATAGGGATCCCGATGCATGCAGGGAAGAGAAAGTATGCTGGGGAAAAGAAGCAAAACATGGCTCCACCCAAAAGAGAGACAGACCATAAAAGAAGAACAAAAAAAACAGAAGAGAAAAGAACAGAGACAAACAAAAAAACTGGTATGTGCCATAGTGGGGAAATGTGGCCATAACTAATTCCCAGGCCATGCTGCATCCCAAGCTCGCTGAGGCCCGATGTCAAATCTAGGGCCTTGTGCGAGGAAATACTGGGAAAAAGGGAAGCAGCATGCCCGGCGGCCTAAGAGCTGAACCACTGCCGCTTTCTGACTCGGTGCCTCGGGGCGCGCCCCGGTAGGCCGTGGCGCAACACACTGAAGGTAATGATATCAGGGGGTTCTAAACAAAACATACTTCAGGCCCACTGGTAGCATTTAGGCACTGGAAACATATAGTGCTCTTTACTAGGGACTTAAAGGTAAATTATATATGCCAATTAGGTAGTAGCCAATGTTACCATGTTTAGAGCACAAGCACTTTAGCACTGGTCAGCAGTGGTAAAGTTTTGCAGAGTCCTAAAACCATCAAAAATGAGATCTGAACAATAGAGGGATGAAGGTAGGTAAAAAAGTAGGGGAAAGACCACCCTTAGGTTGTCATGTGATATTAGGTTTTTTAATGTTTTCAAAAATTGTTTAAATGTACCTTATGTTTTCCTACTTTGTTTTTTTTGCTAGTTCACCCAATATTACTTACATTTTTTAAATATAATTTTTTATGTTTTTGTATATCTGTGCAATATTTGCCTTCTGAACAGAAGTAAAGTGTCTGTGACCCACTTCTAAACATGATTTAAGGTGCCTATCCTAAATTGACATATTAAAATATTTATAATTCATCAATATATAGTGTGTAAAATGCACCTAGGGCTTGCAAGTTAAATGCAACCTGTGGTCTGCAGAGCATATCACACCATCTACATGCTTAGCTTATAAAACATATATTCAGGCTTAATGTTAGTAACCCCTAAGTGCACTCTGTGCCCAAACATTAGAGTGGGTGACATTTAAAAGTGTACCATGTTGTGTCATTAAGGAGACATGTTCCTCCAGTGAATAGCCCCCCAAAACTATGCAAACTGACAGTTCTATAGTTGGATCACAGAATATGTGATTTTACAGATTTGTCATTTTTCACTCTACAGATTGATACTTTTCACTGTAACTTTTACCAGGAAACAAAAAAAATACGCATTCAGTGACAAATTATTATGTAATATCCAATTAACTGTTCAAGTAATACATTTTAAGACAATTAAGTAGAATTAACTAGGGAGAAATTACCATTTTCCATGACAGAATCTCCATAAGATTAATTGCCACAAGGCTGGCAACAGCTGCCCAGCAAGTGCTTGACCTTAATCAGGTGTTCAATGTGCTATCAGAGACATATTTTGGCTTAGCCTTGATGACATGGTGGACTGAGTGTTGGGTATTTGATCAGTAACAGGCCCGGTAGGATATTTGCACATGACTTTGGAATTTCATTAACTAGAAAGGAAATGAGGTGAGTCCTGCACATTTTAAGATTACTTTAAGAGTAGACCTAAGGAATAAAGGGCTCTTGTCCTTAAGGACCACTCTAGTCAGGCTGCCTTCACACCTAGTATGAGGGAATCTACTCCTAAAACAAGATAGGTGTGGAAACAGGTGAGGGGACTGCTCATTAGGGGTGCATGCACCTGGTATAATTTTCTCTACCATAATTACACATAAATACTGCAAGAGTATTCATAATTATGCTTAATTGTGTGAGTAATCCAGGATTTAGTGCTGTTTTCTTAGTGCAAAATGCAACCTTGCATCCAAAATGGACCCGTGAATAGCACTAATTGCTACAAGACATGAATAGCAATTGGCAGGAGGCGTTTGGTCTCTCTTAGTTCATTGTTTCTGTGCTCCTGTGGTAGGAATTTTGCCTCCACATTATTCTTAAGTACTGTAGGTGGAGTAATAACATAACTCCAGTAATTTGCATCACAAGAGTAATGTGTAATTACTAAAAGGACTCTAATTACTCCAGTCAAATAATAATTTCTCCCAGGCTTACTGCTCATTTCCATGGCCAGCACCTCTGGATGGAAACAAGAGTGTGCACATTGGAATAAGGGTATGATCATCTTGCAGTTTATGAGAGAGATGCACTGTGTGAGTTTTTTCATTACACCAAAAATAAATTGCTTCAAACATGTTTAGGGTTGGACTCGTAAACATATTCCTCATTGCTTGTGGAGTGTCCAGGAGTCAACACCTGAGAGATGTCCTGCAAGCCTGGACCTACTCACTCTTGTACCTATTACAAAGAGGTGAACTCTAAGGGACCGTTGAATGATATCTTGTGTGGCTAGAGGGACTGAAAAATGAGTAGATGTCCTTTTTACTGAAGAGACCAGTGACAAGTTTCAACTGAACCTGGACTGGACCTTGCTGGTGGCCTCTGCTGGTGTGGGTTCTTGCCTCTAAGTGTTGTTCCTGAGGTCCAGGGAGCCTTAGAAGTGACAGAGGGTAATTGCTAAAAAAAGATCAGAAATTTGGGATAATTTGTGCACTCCAAGATCTCAGGAGCTGTCAATGAGACATTGTGGCAAAGATATCTGACTTTGATGCAACTTCATTATACACAGTCAACTAAGGGCCTGATTTAGAGTTTGGTGGAGGGGGTAACTCTATCACAAATGTAACGGCTATCCCATCTGCTGTGTTACGATTCCATTATATCTTATGGAAATCGTAATACGGCAGATGGGATAACGATCACATTTGTGACGGAGTAACACGCCCACCAATCTCGAAATCAGGCCCTAAGTCTGCAGGTAAACTAAATGACCAGTATGAATTCATTTAGGCCCAAGTACCACCTACAGCCACATTGACAGCTGCTAACATACCGCCACCGCGACTACCATCCAAATGCCATATTATGGGCACTGCTTGACTTCTGCCATTTTAAGGGTGGAAATCCGGCAGTGCCCATGCTGGCGGATGGTGGTAAGTTGGTGCTGATACCACCAGCACCACCATCTTATGAACATAAATGCGGTCTGGCCGTGTACTGCTGGCGGGACACTGGTGGTGGTAGCAGCGTCCGTTCTCTGCTGGATGACCTCCTCGCCAGACAAGGTAAGTCGGGCGACTGACAGGGGAAGGTGGTGGGTGGGTGGGGGGTGTTGTGTGTGTGTCTGCGTGGGTGCATGAATGTCTGGGTGCGTGTTTGAATGCGTCTGTGTGTGTTGTGGTGTTTGCTTGGTTCTATATGTGTGAGTGAATACATGTAAGAATGGTGAAGTGACTGCGTGTCTGCATGTCAGTGTGAATGTGTGAAAGAATGTGTGTGAGTATGTCTGAAAGTATGCATGTTTGAATGCGTGTATGGTAGTGTGAGTATGAATGCATGTATGCTAGTGTTAGTGAACGGGTGTACACGTGGTGTGTGTGGGTGTCTGTGTGCGTGTATGTGGGGAGGGGGTGGGGTGAGGAGCCCTGTGACTGTAGTGGGGGTGAAGGGAGGGGGTGATGTGTGCATATGTGGCTGTGGGGGCAGGTGTGTTGTGTGTGTGTGTATGGGGGTGGCGGGGTGAGTGAGTGGATCAGAGGGGGGTGGGCGTGTTAGTCTGTGTATCAGAGGGGGTGAGGGGTGAGTTTGAATGTCGGGGTGGGAGGTTAGTGTGTGTATGGGGGGTGGTTGGGGATGAGTTTGGATGGAGGGGTGGTGGGGGATATCAGGTCAGTGTTTTGGGGGCTAGGGCCCACCGCCATAATTTCCGTGGCTTTGCTAACACCACGGTAACCAGGGCGGTAGGCTGGCTCATGATGCCAGGGGCAGTACTCTCTCGGCCGCCGGACTGGAGATGGACTTCTCTGGCCCAGCGGCTCATTCCGCCATGGCGGTATGAGTGGTAAATGGGTGGGTTGGCTGCAGCCAACCTGCCAAACTCATAATGTGGCGGTATATACCACCAGCCTGTTGGCGGTAAGACCACCACATTACTCTGGTGCTCAGAAAACCGCCAGGGACATAATGAGGGCCTTAGTGTAACTGACCTACATTCCACTGAGGTCGGTCAAAATTTGTCACTAGGTTGCCGTCCAATTCTGTTACAAACTATCATCAGTACTTTGTGGTTTTTGCCACTATTTCAATTTTTATTTCTCAAATGATATCTGCGGCTTGCCTTATTGGACTTTTGCCTCTTTGGCACTGTGGTGATGACTGCTTTTGTGCAGGAAGGTGTCCCTTCCTGCACAAAAACAATCAATGGAGGCAATTTCCTTCTTCTATGTGTGCTGCAGAATGCAGCACACATAGAAAGAGGAAATAACAGGGAGAAATAAAGATATTTCTCCCTCTTGTGTCACTGTTATGCCACTACTGGGGTGGCGTAGGCTTTTGACGCATTCCCAGGTTTACAAAACCTTGCAAATCTGTGAATGAGTCAAAATCCATGGATGTTACCTGGGAACACCCACATAACACCCATGGAAATGCCTCTGTGACACAAAGTAAGGCAATACAGTGACTTGCTCTGTGTTGCCTTACACATATCTAGAAGGGCTTGAAAAGCCACATGGATTTGCGTGACCTTGTAGATATGAGTCAGCAGCCTGCACCGCCAGAGTGTCACAAAAAGTGACTCACCGGTGGCGCAGCTTGGTTGTACATTGGTCCTTAATTTTTTGTACACCATACACCCTGTGCTGCTGTCTTTTAAGGCACACTTGCTTGTGCTAATGAAACCAGTAGCACATATAAGAGCGTCTTGAATGAAGTGAGTTTAGGATGTGCTCTGTACAAAAAAGGATTCCTTTTTGCACAGTACATAGTGAATTCTGGGATTAGTAGATTTATTTGAACAAAATGCCTATTATCTAGAAAACAACTGCCAGTACCAGCTGGTCACTTGTGTAAATTATTTTATTTAGTCACTGCTGCTGCAGATCAGGTCATGGTACAGTCTGAGTGAATGAGTCTGGCTTGGCTTCGGTGCAGCACAGGATGACCAGACAAGACCACCTGTCCTGTGCAGTGGACTACCTAGCTTATCTCGCCTGGTTGGCCTGACACTGACAAACTCAACCCACTGGAGTGATGGATCTGTGATGGAAGACCAGTAGTCACCAGATTTCTCACTCTCTCACTCTGTCGATTCCGACACACAAGAGAGACAGTAAGAGGGTAGTACCTGAAAAGAAGAAGCTTGAAGGGAACTTAAAGCAGAGGACAGGTGAACGAAGTGCAGGCCAATGTAATTAGACCAGGGCTGTCTAAATGACATCATTTTCTCATGCTACTACAAATTGACGCCCCTGTGACCACTAACACCGCCAGTGTAAAGTTGGAAACAAACTTGCATCGAGAGGTGTAGGTGTAAATGTCTGAGGTGAGCATCACTTGTGCCAGCCTTTGTCTAGACTTGTTAAAGTCGCAGTTAAGGCACTGCTTCAAGAAAATCCTATGGTTTTCTCTGCAGACTTAAGGGCTTTTCTGTACATTCTGTGCTGCAGCTGCTGGGAGACAGTAAACCCTGTGAGAGAATACATGACCAACAGCAGAAACATTCAATATGTTTACTAACCTGGACGATACATTATTACAGACTAGCATTCAGACATAATTAGCACATTTTAGGCAAGATTACACAGTGGCATAGTTCCTCCCAAAATCATGCAGACTGGCAGATTTTGATTGCGGAAAATGGCAAAATTATCCAATTGGCCTAATTATGGAAAGGACGTGGTCAAAGGTGTCACCTGAGATTAAAAGATTGTGGGGCCTATTTATGTGCTCCTTCTCTTGAGTCACCCTTGCCCACCTAACGGTTCTAAGGTTGCACTGTATTTACAATACGGTGCACCATGGTGGACGTTTCCACAACATTGTCAGAATGTTTTATGCTGTTGTGGCACTTTGCTGCACTAGCATCAAAAACATTGATGCTAGTGCAGCAAAGCACAGGGAGGCTTATTGATTTTACTGAGTGTGTCATTTTAACGCTTGCCTTGAGCAGGCATTGAAAATGATGGAAAAAATGGCTCCGTGAAATCTAGTAAATTTCACTGTGCCTTTTTTTGGGCCTCCCTGTGTCGGAAATCCCCCTTACATACATTATGCCTGGCGCATGCATTGCCCCACTTTGTAATTCTGACGTGGTGGAAAGGCCCCTTTAGCACCACCTTAGTGTCAAACAATTTATGCTATGGTGGCGCTAAGGCAGCAAAGAGGCATGTAACTATGCCCCTGTGTTTTGTGTGTGGCCAAATCTGGATGGGTATAATTAGGTGTAATTGGTGACCATGTTTAAGCGGTAGCTTAAAATCAAATGACAGGCCCCCAACAAGAAATGACTGAAAAAGCAAATCATGTTTAATTGGCAACAAATTGATTTCACCTCAAAATGTTTGTAATACTTTTTAGTAAGACTTCTGTAATGCAATGACACCAACTGAGACACTTCAACATTCCTAGAGGTAAAAGCAGTGGGCCTGTACCCGTAGCTTTATTTGGATTACCTTCTTACTTTGTATTTTGTTGATGCATGGACTGTGATTTATTTATAATGGCACTGTTAGACCTGGCTTCCTTGGCCTGGTTACCCTCTAACTTTTTGTCTTCAATCCTTCTGCTTTGCTGACTCCATTTTTGCTAGCTTTAGGATTCTGCACATTTTACCACTGCTAACTATTCCTTGTGCTCTTTAACTAAAATGTGGTAATATTGGCTTATCCCCAGAAGGCACATTTAATTTACTTATAATAATACCCTAGTAAAGTGCAGTATATGTGCCCAGGTCCTGTAAATTAAATGATATTAGTGGGCCTGTGGCACTGAGTGTACACCCACTCAAGTAGCCCTTTCAAGATATCTCAGGCCTGCCTAATCCCAACCTAAAATCATAATTTAAGTCAGATTTAAATTGCAGTTCTGAAAATAGCAATTTTTTTAAAGTTGACATTTTCTTGCCTTACCCATTTAATGCCTGGTGCCTGTCTCTGATCATATCTGGGGTGGGGGACAGCTGGGCTTTGTGTATTCCCCCCTAGACAGACACACACAAAGGGAGCTTAGGAGTGACTTGATGGGTCATTTATATCCTGATGGGCCATCCAGGTCAGGGTGGAAGGTGTGGTTCTAAAAATTCTGGACCCATGTAATTTACTTTGCCACAGCAGTACGATTTTAGTATCAAAAGACCGATAATGACTAGTACACTAAGCATGAGCATTTTCGCTCAATTCCAGCAGCGTTTTCACCTCGAAATCGCCATTTTCGTCCTGCACTCGTGGCTCCCATTTTACACACAGCAGCCATTTTTTAAAGTTGCCCTCACATAGGCTTATAATACAGTCAGATTTGATTCCAAGGACACGTACACCTTGATTGACTTTTCTCTGACCTGGGCAAGCTGGAACCATTGCCTCAGGCCAAACCTGTTTGGTCAGTCCCTCTCCCAGTGGCCGAATCAGATAGCATCAAGGCACACCATGCCATAAAACCCTTATTATCGCTCACACACCCTGCCTAATCTTGCTCACACCTGCACCTGCTCTTTTCTTCTTCTTACTTTACGAGGGGGAGGTGCCCGTTTTTATTGGGGGTCCACACTTATCTGATGTAAAATACTAGGCCTTGCCGGGTAATTTATTATGGGTTGGATGACATGAAATATGAGGTTTCATCATGACACTGTTTTTTCCTTTGTAGTGAAAACATGTGAATGACCAACCAAAATGTCAAGAATGTTTGCCTGAAGCTTAAAAAACTGTATATAAGGAAACCTGACTTTGCATTGAAACACAGTCTCCTGAGAACATACAAACCGTGCTGTTGTACTTCTAGGACGCTTGTCACTTGGTTGCAGCCAAAAAATTCGATCTTTGACTTCACCTAGAAGACTGCCACTCTGCTGAACTTCAATTCTGCTGGACTCCTACTTTATAGTGCTCATGTGCTGCCCTCTTACCTGTGAGTGAAAAAGACTGGACATGCATCTCTCCAGTTCTGGGTAATGCACTTCAGGTTGATATAGGCCCCTGTCACCATCCAGCGGTTAGTCAACCAAGCCCTGGCTGGATTGGAAAACTTCAGTGCTACCTATCTAGACCACATTGCTGTCTTCAGTTGTAGATGAGAGGACTACCTGTGCCACCTGAAGGAAGTGCTTCAGGCTCTGCAGAATCCAGGCCTGACTATCAAGGCCAGTAAGTAAAAAATAGGGCAGGGTTCAGTAGTCTACTTGGGTCACCAAGTGGGAAGAGGCAAAGTGAAGCCCCTCCAGACCACAGTTGAAACCATACTGCCTTGTGACCCCCCCTAAGATCCAGACAGAGGCGAGGGCCTTCTTTAGGCCTCACTCTTTATTATAGGAGATTCGTCAAGAGATATGGTAGCATTGTCACCCCCTTCACAGAGCTGACTTCAAAGAAGTGGCCATGTCAGGTGATCTGGACAGAGGCTTGCCAGAAAGCTTTTGATGCCCTGAAGGAGGCCATGTACACAGCACTCATGCTCTAGGCCCACGACTTCTCCCAAGAGTTAATTGTGCAGACAGATACCTAAGAGCATGGCATAGGGGGTATGCTCTCACAGCTAAAGGAAGATGGACTGGATCAACTTGTAGCCTTCATCAAAAGGAGGTTACTCCCCAGAGTACAGAGGTGGTGTGCAATGGAGAGGGAAGACTTGTGGTCTAAGATGAGACCATACCTGTTTGGTGCTCACTTCTGGGTTCCAGCAGACTACAGGCCCCTCTGGTGATTAATGCAGATGAGGGGTGATAATCCCAAACTGTTAAAGTGGGACATCCTCCTACAGGGAATGGACTTTACGGTGGAACATCACCCTGGAACAGACCATGCCAATGCTGATGGTCTCTCCAGGTTCTTCTGCCTTTGTGAAGAAAACTCACAAGAGATTGGGTAGCTATCCCAACTTTCAGCTGGGGGACATGTGTAAGACCTGGCAACCTTGGTGTGGTTCTCTCTAACTTTTTGCCTTCAAACGTTCTGTTTTGCTTATCTTGTTTTTGCTGCTTGGTTCAACACGCTTTAGCACTGCTAGCCAATGCTAAATTGCTTGTGCTCTTTCCTTAAGATAGTGTAAAAGTGGCTCACCCCCAAACTGGAATGTTTAATT
This sequence comes from Pleurodeles waltl, assembly GCF_031143425.1. Classification (NCBI taxonomy): domain Eukaryota; kingdom Metazoa; phylum Chordata; class Amphibia; order Caudata; family Salamandridae; genus Pleurodeles; species Pleurodeles waltl. Next base: position 958,025,045 of record NC_090447.1, on the reverse strand, counting down.
AAATTAGAAGACCCTAGTAAAGTGCACTACAAGTGCCCATGGCCTGTAAATTAACTGCTAGTGGTATTCCTGTAGCACTAATTTTTCCGGCCACCTAAGTAACATTTTCAACAAGTCTCATGCCTGCCACTGCAGAGCCTGTGCCTGCAGTTTTTAAGTACCTTGTCAACCTGGCAAAGTCAACCTTTTGCCATGCCTAAACCTTCCTCTTTAATACATGTAAGTCACTCTTAGGTAGGTCAAGCCAGCCTCAACGTCAGTATGCAGTGTATTTAAAACATTAAACATGTACCTTTACGTTTTATATGTTCTAGTAGTGAAACACTCCCAAAGTCATTTTTCACTACTGCAAGGCCTATCCCTCCCATACGTTAATGTTGGGATTACCTCATTACATCATGTAAGTGTTATTCACAATCTGGACAAGATTGTTTTTTTGAGTTTGGTGTCTCTGGAATCCCAATCTAAAATCAAAGCTTAAGTTGATGTCAGATTTTAAATTGCAGTTCTAAAAATGGCAATTTTTTGCAAGTTGACATTTATTGCCTTGGCCATCTGGTGCCTGCTGCCTGTCTCTAATCACGTCTGGCATGGGGGATAGATGGGCTTTATGTATTCCTCCTAGACAGACACACACAAAGGGAGCTTAGGTGTGACTTGATGGGCCATCTATGTCCTGATGAGCCATCCAGGGCATGATGGGAGGGGCTAGCTGAAAACAGCCTCACTTACAGCTAAATAGACTATGTCCTCTCCACACACAAAGGATGCACAACCCCCTGTATTGAGTCTGGAGTCAGGGCAGGAAGGATAGATATACTCTATGCACTTCAAAGGCATCTCTTTGAAGATTCCCCACTTCAAAGGCACAAATGGATATAAGTACTGGACCTCTGACACCACCAACATAGTACATTTCTGTACCTGTGGATACTTTGCCAGGAAGAAGGATGGCTGTGCTGCTACAAGGACTGCCACTCTGCTGGGCTGCTACTCTACTGGACTCCTGCTTTGCTGTGCTGACCTGTTGCCTGTGCCCTCTTGCCTGGGAGTGAGAAGGAGTGGACCTGCATCTCTCCAACCAAGCACCCACCATGACTCAAAGAGCCAGCTAACTGATTCCAACCAACCTAAATCTACACCTGGACTCTGCCATCTATAAGTCTGCCCTGACAAGTAGTGCCAACCCAGTCCTGGGCCCTTGGAAGTGGACTTAGGGTGCTTTCTGCAGCTAAAATGATGCATTGCCACCACTGTGTGTATCAGAACCTGCATATCACCCCTGTTGCTTGGATCAGAACCAGCGCATTAGTATGATTATGTGGATTGGAGTTGATGCATTGCCTCTCCAGGGCGGATCAACCATGGTGCATTGCCTTCAGAACCGCTGCATCTCAGACCAATGCATCTCTGATGTTGCGTGGATAATATTAACTAATCTCTGCTACTACGTGCGAAGGATCGATGCATCGCCTCCACTGTGCAGATCAACACCGACATCGCTTCATCTTGCTCACCGCATCTTTACATTGACGGAACCAGGATTAAGGTACTTTAGTTCAGTGAGACCAATGGGACCGCTGTCGGCCTGAACTTTTGACTTTGCCCCAGCCTGGCACAACCAGATACCTGCGGATGGAACTTTTTGCTTCCAAGTGCTATTTTACAGTTTATTCTTTAAAAATTAATATCTGCAGCTCTACTTGTCATTTTGGTCTTCGTTTATTAATTAATTTAAGGTCTATTTTCTAACCAGGTGCTATATCTTTTTGTGTGGTGTTTTCACTGTTTTACTGTTAGAAGTGTTGCTCAAATGCTTAACACATTGCCTCTTCAGCTAAATCTGAGTGGTCTATGCCACACTACCAGAGGGTGAGCACAGGTTCATTTAGGGTTCGTTTGTGAGTTAGCTAACTAGAATTATGGTTGTTGCTTGACCAGGGCTCAAACCACAGTCAACCAGTAACCCACTTTCTAACAGGCACGCAATGGTGCAAAGACAAATTTTCACCAAAGTAATCTGCTCTGGATTTAGACCAGCACTGTCTGTTTATAAAGCTCAGGCAAGGTGGCACACTTCCCAGCGCGTCGGAGGTGCCGGGGACTCGATTCTTTGGGCAGGAGCCCTTTAAATTTGATTTGCGCTCCCACCGTCGCGGGAAGCGCGTCGGAGGTGCCGGGGACTCGATTCTTTGGGCAGGAGCCCTTTAGATTTGATTGGCGCTCCCGCCGTCGCGGGAAGCGCGTCGGAGGTGCTGGGGACTCGATTCTTTGGGCAGGAGCCCTTTAAATTTGATTTGCGCTCCCACCGTCGCGGGAAGCGCGTCGGAGATGCCGAGGACACGATTCTTTGGGCAGGAGCCCTTTAAATTTGATTCGCCCTCCCGCCATCGCGGGATGCGCGCGGGCCAAGGGCGGGCCCGTCCCTGCCAGTCATTGCCAGGAAGAGGCAGGGCCACCCCCCTGACATCCATCCAAAGACGTCTGGATTAGGCAGCTCGTACGTCCATGGCAGCCTGACGGTACTGTGTCGGCGCTTATTTCTAAAAAAGGACTTTACTGAGGATTCTAACCATTTAAGCCACTTCAACCAACACCATCAAGGCAAGAATCCGGAGGCCTGGAACTGGTTCCAGTAGAGCCGAAGCATTAAATAGGTGACTATAGACATGGGAAAACGCAAGGCATCAGAACCCCCAAGGGGGAAGGAGAAATCCACAAAAAAACTTAGGAATGCTGGCGAGAACTGTACTATAGCTGAAATTGATGATCTCATTGAGGAGGTAGAGTCATTATTAAGCAATAGGGCTACCCCCCGGGAAGGTCCTGATAAAAAGATCACCTCCTACTACACAAAGAAAGCTGAAATAGAGAAAGATAAACTGACTGAGAGTGTTAGCCAGCAAGAGGGGAAGGTATTGCCCGATATTGGGACAGGTAGCCCCAAAGATGCCATAATTCGAGCCATACACCAAAGCACCATAGATAGTACCAGGAAGAAGGGCCACATGCAGAAGAGTGATGTTGTGTGCTCCAACAAGTACGCAGTCTTGGCAGAACTCGTTACTAATAAAGTACAGAATGCACAGGAGGGGGAATTTGTGGAAGAGCTAGATCAAACCATCCCAATAGTACAGTCAGCTAGAGAGAAGATATAATTACCCAATCAAGAATTAGAGAATTATTCAAAACACAAAACAAGAACTCTAGTAGATCTTTATGATCTACTTTCTGGCTTAATCCAGGAAGTTAGGGAGTTAAAACACGAAGTAAGAACCTTATCAGATATTGTGGAAAAGGGGGGGAATAGGGGAACCCACAGAGCTCAGAGTGAAAAGGAGAACCCCTTAGTACCATTACATGCACAAGGTAGATTTACATGTCCTCAAAGTTTGAATGCCCACCCCAAGCCTATCCCAGCTATAGCCAAGATTTTACATCGATCACAGGGATGTATGAGAGGGGTAAAAGAGGGAAATACTGGATTATGTAATTATCCTAGTAGCAAGGCTGGAGTTCTACGCCAAGAAACAGGGAACCTTCAAAGAGAACCACGCCTGGAAACAAGGCTACAAAAAGAAAAGGTGGTACCTACCTCGAAGCCCTATACCCTAGCACATAATGATCGTATCCCTCCCACCACATGGAGCCGTTACTTTGAGGGGGAAAAGAGTCCTACTAAGACCAATATTGTTAATCTATTAAATGTTCCGAAATTGGCCCAAAATAGCATAGAAGATGAGGATTCCTTAAAGAATAAGCTTATACACTGGATCAGGTCCAAAAGACACTGCCTATCTATAATCCGCTCAGATATTACGAGGGCAGAAAGAATGCCAGGAGAGATGGGGAAGCAGGACGTTGTTGCACTGACACTCAAGGATGGAAGATTAACTGAAGGTCTGATTGATATGGAACAGAGAACCACTGCCCCCAAAATTAAAGCTATGAGATTTAGCCCTGACCCATTTATTACCAAACCCATAGTTCAGAGGGTCAAGCATAATAATGGGGGAATGCAAATGAGAAATGGAGATTCTAATCTTGAAACAGTAGATTGACTAACCCAGTTAGATCAGGCACATGTGGGACCAATTGGGGACTCATTAGTAGCTGAGCCCCATGAAGGGAATAAATATCATGCTAGAGGGGTAGGGAGTATAGGGGAATATTTGCCCCGTAGGAAAGAATTGACCACATCCCTGAGCCCCATTTCTAACGTTACGACCTTAAATGGAAGGGGAATAGTCACTATGATCTCCTGGAATGTAGCAGGCCTAAAAAGTAAGCTCATAGATCCTGAATGGCAGGACTACATCGATCATTATCATGTTTGTCTCTTCCAAGAGACCTGGCTTAAGGACCCACCGCACAAATTGGGATATAAAACCTTTTTTATTAGTGCAACTTCAGCAGCCAGAGGGAGGCCGTCTGGGGGGTTGGTTGCTTGGGTGAAAATTTCACTGAACATCGAGATACGTATACAAGTCACAGAGTCAGAGGATATTTTGTGGTTGGTATTGGGAAATAAAAATAAGGTGACATCCCACTTGTTCAATGTGTATATAAGGCCTAGAAGGACAAATCTGGAGTCACCTGAAGTAGAATTATTAGATGGCTTGCTTAAAAAGATTCCAGTAGGAGAGACAATTATGATAGGGGGCGATTTTAATTGTAACTATGAACCTATAATTGGACTTTAACATTTAGCAGAAGACGAAGACCGAATGAGAGAAATCCCCCATCTAACAATAGAAAAAACTGTCCCCGGTACTGTGGCTGCCCTGCAACTTATGGGCCTCACACTAAAGCACGGACTGAGGGCGTGTAATGGCAGAGTGGGTGAAGGAGGCCTTAATATGGATACTTTCCAGAGAGGCAATTCAACCTCGAAAATAGACTATATTATGCATAGCATAAGTACATGGGAAAGATTAGCGACTTTTAGAATAGACAAAAGGAGGGAAAGCGATCATTTTCCACTAATAATTGAACTCAGGGGCCACCTCCTGGATCTGGAACATATAGAATTTGATAAGGTGCAGTTACAACCCACTCTTAGCAATAACAGAAGGGTTGTAAAATGGCCAGCAATATTAGGTAACTTGGGCGTCATGACAAATATCTATAATATATATGCTGATCTTTTGGAGCCTCATGCTCATAACAATTGTATTGATATCCCCATCATGGCCATCCATCAGTCAATGAGCATTGCACTAACACCTTACCTAACCAAACAGATACAGCAAAAGCATAAAAAGGAGAAGGTGCAAACCACCCCATCCAGTCCATGGTATACCACCAAATGCAGGGAGGGGAAAACAATATTGATAGAGGCCCTAAAACAAAAAAATCCGCTAGCTGTACAACAGGCAAGGGCTAGCTATAAGAAAATACTGGCTACAGTCCAAAGTAATTGGGAGGATCAAAAACGGCAAGATCTGCTGGAAGCAGCCAAACGTAATGACGCAATGACCTTCTGGAAAATAGTTACTCACGGCAGTAAAGTGGGGATATTCAATACAGAACATCATATAGACTTCAAAGCGTGGGTTAACCATTTTACATACCTTTATTCTGATCCCCCCAACCTTGACTTTTATTCCTCCAAGCACAAAACTCTAGCTACTTGGGGCAATTTACCTGATATACAATTCAGCCTGGAGGAGACGGTGACTGCCATTAAAGCGATCAAGCCAGGAAAAGCCCCCGGTTTGGATAAGATCCCTGGGGATATGTTCAAACATAGTATAGAAACTTGGGCACCCTATATAAATCTACTGAGCAACGCTATAGCAAGGGGAGGTCCAGTGCCTGAGACATGGAAAGGGGCAGAAATAATACCAGTCTATAAAAAAGGATCTAGAGAAGATCCTGGGAATTATAGGCCAATCAGCCTCATTGATGTTATGCACAATATCTATGCTAGGCAGTTGCTGAATAGAATTAGCTGCTGGATAGAAGAAAACAGCATATTGACTATATATCAAGCAGGATTTAGACAGCAGATAAGTACAATCGACCAGGCCTTTAGGCTACTGGCAATAATGTGGAAATACACTAAATTAATGAAGGGCCACCTCTATATTGCTTTCGTGGATTTGTGTGTGGCCTTTGATTTGGTGCCAAGAGACTCTTTATGGGCTGCATTAGGGAAACAGGGCATGCCGGGGAGTCTCCTGGGCCAGTTAGAGAGGTTGCACGAAAACACATTTGCAAAGGTTCGGTGGGGTCCAAAGGGAGAGTTGACAGACCCAATACCTATCAAGAGGGGGGTGAGGCAGGGTTGTGTGCTTGCCCCAACTCTCTTTTCATTATATATTAATGATCTGGTTTAGTACCTAAAACTGAGTAACCATGACTCGCCAAGGCTGAATGGAGATCCAGTTCCTGCCCTCCTTTTTGCAGACGATACCATCTTAATATCTCAAACTCCCATGGGCTTGCAAACCCTACTAGGGAAATTTAGTGAATACTGTAGCTCGAAGGGACTAGAAATAAACACAAATAAGACTAAATACCTGATCGTCAACCCCCATAAAGCACTCAAGAGAAACATTCTGATTAGAGGGCAGGAATTGGAACGAGTAAAAAACTTTAACTATCTAGGGATACTGTTGGACGCCAAGCTGTCATGGGCGCCGCATGTCAATAAAGCAGCAATCTCCTTAGCCCACAGTTCCATGGCGATTAGCAAAAATTACAAAAGCTCAAGATCCAGGATAGTTTCACCAGTATTTGAGATCTATAGGTACATGGCACAGGCTGCTGCCTTATATGGTGCCGAGCTCTGGGGAATCTCAAACTTAACCCCGCTGGTAACCCAGGAAAACAATTTCATGAGGGGGGTATTGGGATTGCCTCCATCTACTCCATTGATTCCTCTAACTTATGATATTAACATGAAGCAAATAGGTAAATTGGCAGCCCTGAGGCCGTTGCTCTACTGGTGTAGACTTTGGACAACTCCTGAATTGACCCAATATAGGCAAGTACTAATCGAGATCATGGACCTGGACAAGACCATCTCCCTTCCGTGGCTCCACCATATAAGGTATTGGTTCTACAATCTAGGGCTGAAATCCTATTGGGAAGAACCGCATACACTCACAACACAATCTAAGTTTCGATTAAAGCAAGTATATTGGGACTTCTCGCTAATCAGCCCCCGCCACAGCAAGGACCTAGGTAGACTGACCTCAAGTTTCTTGGATATTAACCCCTTCGCTGCCAGGCCTTTTCCCCCTCCTGTGCCAGGCCCTTTTTTGCCTATTTGGGGCAGTTTGCGCTTAGGCCCTCATAACTTTTTGTCCACATAAGCTAACCAAGCCAAATTTGCGTCCTTTTTTTCCAACATCCTAGGGATTCTAAAGGTACCCAGACTTTGTGGGTTCCCCTGAAGGAGGCCAAGAAATTGGCCAAAATACAGTGAAAATTTCGTTTTTTTCAAAAAAATTGGAAAAAGGGGCTGCAGAAGAAGGCTTGTGGTTTTTCCCCTGAAAATGGCATCAACAAAGGGTCTGCGGTGCTAAACTCAGCAGCTTCCCAGCTTTCAGGAACAGGCAGACTTGAATCAGAAAAAACAATTTTTCAACACAATTTTGGCATTTTACTGGGGCATACCCCATTTGTGCAATTTTTTGTGCTTTCAGCCTCCTTCCAGTCAGTGACAGGAATGGTCATGAAACCAATGCTGGATCCCAGAAACCTAAACATTTCTGAAAAGTAGACAAAATTCTGAATTCAGCAAGGGGTCATTTGAGTAGATCCTACAAGGGTTTCCTACAGAAAATAACAGCTGAAAAAGAAAAATATTGAAATTGAGGTGAAAAAACCATCAATTTTTCTCTACGTTTTACTCTGTAACTTTTCCCTGCAATGTCAGATTATCGAAAGCAATATACCGTTACGTCTGCTGGACTCCTCTGGTTGCGGGGATATATAGGGTTTGTAGGTTCATCAAGAACCCGAGGAACCCAGAGCCAATAAATGAGCTGCACCCTGCAGTGCGTTTTCATTCTATACCGGGTATACAGCAATTCATTTGCTGAAATATAAGGAGTAAAAAATTGCTATCAAGAAAACCTTTGCATTTCCAAAAAGGGCACAAGATAAGGTGTTGAGGAGCAGTGGTTATTTGCACATCTCTGAATTCCGGGGTGACCATAGTAGCACGTGAATTACAGGGAATTTCTCAAATAGATGTCTTTTTTACACACACTCCTATATTTGGAAGGAAAAAATGTAGAGAAAGACAAGGGGCAATAGTACTTGTTTTGCTAATCTATGTTCCCCCAAGTCTCCCGATAAAAATGGTACCTCACTTGTGTGGGTAGGCCTAGCACCCGCGACAGGATATGCCCCAAAACACAACGTGGACACATCACAGAAAACAGAGCTGTTTTTAGCAAAGTGACTACCTGTAGATTTTGGCCTCTAGCTCAGCCGCCACCTAGGGAAACCTACCAAACCTGTGCATTTCTGAAAACTAGAGACGTAGGGGAATCCAAGGAGGGGTGACTTGTGTGGCTCGGACCAGGTTCTGTTACCCAGAATCCTTTGCAAACCTCAAAATTTGGCTAAAAAAACACATGTTCCTCACATTTCTGTGGCAGAAAGTTCTGGAATCTGAGAGGAGCCACAAATTTCCTTCCACCCAGCGTTCCCCCACGTCTCCCGATAAAAATGATACCTCACTTGTGTGGGTAGGCCTAGCACCCGCGACAGGATATGCCCCAAAACACAACGTGGACACATCACAGAAAACAGAGCTGTTTTTAGCAAAGTGACTACCTGTAGATTTTGGCCTCTAGCTCAGCCGCCACCTAGGGAAACCTACCAAACCTGTACATTTCTGAAAACTAGAGACCTAGGGGAATCCAAGGAGGGGTGACTTGTGTGGCTCGGACCAGGTTCTGTTACCCAGAATCCTTTGCAAACCTCAAAATTTGGCTAAAAAAACACATGTTCCTCACATTTCTGTGGCAGAAAGTTCTGGAATCTGAGAGGAGCCACAAATTTCCTTCCACCCAGCGTTCCCCCACGTCTCCCGATAAAAATGATACCTCACTTGTGTGGGTAGGCCTAGCGCCCGCGACAGGATATGCCCCAAAACACAACGTGGACATATCACAGAAAACAGAGCTGTTTTTAGCAAAGTGACTACCTGTAGATTTTGGCCTCTAGCTCAGCCGCCACCTAGGGAAACCTACCAAACCTGTGCATTTCTGAAAACTAGAGACCTAGGGGAATCCAAGGAGGGGTGACTTGCGGGGCTCGAACCAGGTTCTGTTACCCAGAATCCTTTGCAAACCTCAAAATTTGGCTAAAAAAACACATGTTCCTCACATTTCTGTGGCAGAAAGTTCTGGAATCTGAGAGGAGCCACAAATTTCCTTCCACCCAGCGTTCCCCCACGTCTCCCGATAAAAATGATACCTCACTTGTGTGGTTAGGCCTAGCGCCCGCGACAGGATATGCCCCAAAACACAACGTGGACATATCACAGAAAACAGAGCTGTTTTTAGCAAAGTGACTACCTGTAGATTTTGGCCTCTAGCTCAGCCGCCACCTAGGGAAACCTACCAAACCTGTGCATTTCTGAAAACTAGAGACCTAGGGGAATCCAAGGAGGGGTGACTTGCGGGGCTCGGACCAGGTTCTGTTACCCAGAATCCTTTGCAAACCTCAAAATTTGGCTAAAAAAAACACATGTTCCTCACATTTCTGTGGCAGAAAGTTCTGGAATCTGAGAGGAGCCACAAATTTCCTTCCACCCAGCGATCCCCCACGTCTCCCGATAAAAATGATACCTCACTTGTGTGGGTAGGCCTAGCGCCCGCGACAGGATATGCCCCAAAACACAACGTGGACATATCACAGAAAACAGAGCTGTTTTTAGCAAAGTGACTACCTGTAGATTTTGGCCTCTAGCTCAGCCGCCACCTAGAGAAACCTACCAAACCTGTGCATTTCTGAAAACTAGAGACCTAGGGGAATCCAAGGAGGGGTGACTTGCGGGGCTCGGACCAGGTTCTGTTACCCAGAATCCTTTGCAAATCTCAAAATTTGGCTAAAAAAACACATGTTCCTCACATTTCTGTGGCAGAAAGTTCTGGAATCTGAGAGGAGCCACAAATTTCCTTCCACCCAGCGTTCCCCCATGTCTCCCGATAAAAATGATACCTCACTTGTGTGGGTAGGCCTAGCGCCCGCGACAGGATATGCCCCAAAACACAACGTGGACACATCACAGAAAACAGAGCTGTTTTTAGCAAAGTGACTACCTGGAGATTTTGGCCTCTAGCTCAGCCGCCACCTAGGGAAACCTACCAAACCTGTGCATTTCTGAAAACTAGAGACCTAGGGGAATCCAAGGAGGGGTGACTTGCGGGGCTCGGACCAGGTTCTGTTACCCAGAATCCTTTGCAAATCTCAAAATTTGGCTAAAAAAACACATGTTCCTCACATTTCTGTGGCAGAAAGTTCTGGAATCTGAGAGGAGCCACAAATTTCCTTCCACCCAGCGTTCCCCCACGTCTCCCGATAAAAATGATACCTCACTTGTGTGGGTAGGCCTAGCGCCCGTGACAGGATATGCCCCAAAACACAACGTGGACACATCACAGAAAACAGAGCTGTTTTTAGCAAAGTGACTACCTGGAGATTTTGGCCTCTAGCTCAGCCGCCACCTAGGGAAACCTACCAAACCTGTACATTTCTGAAAACTAGAGACCTAGGGGAATCCAAGGAGGGGTGACTTGTGTGGCTCGGACCAGGTTCTGTTACCCAGAATCCTTTGCAAACCTCAAAATTTGGCTAAAAAATCACATGTCTCTCACATTTCTGTGGCAGAAAGTTCTGGAATCTGAGAGGAGCTACAAATTTCCTTCCACCCAGCGTTCCCCCAAGTCTCCCGATAAAAATGATACCTCACTTGCGTGGGTAGGCCTAGCGCCGGCGACAGGAAACACCCCAAAGCGCAACGTGGACACATCCTAAATTTTGGAAAAAAACAGAGGTGTTTTTTGCGAAATGCCTACCTGTAGATTTTGGCCTCTAGCTCAGCCGGCACCTAGGGAAACCTACCAAACCTGTGCATTTCTGAAAACTAGCGACCTAGGGGAATCCAAGGAGGGGTGAGTTGCGGGGCTCGGACCAGGTTCTGGTACCCTGAATCCTTTGCAAACCTCAAAATTTGGCTAAAAAAACACATGTCCCTCACATTTCTGTGGCAGAAAGTTCTGGAATCTGAGAGGAGCTACAAATTTCCTTCCACCCAGCGTTCCCCCAAGTCTCCCGATAAAAATGATACCTCACTTGCGTGGGTAGGCCTAGCGCCGGAGACAGGAAACACCCTAAAGCGCAACGTGGACACATCACATTTTTTTATAAAAAGCAGTGCCTACCTGTGGATTTTGGCCTGTAGCTCAGCCGACACCTGAGGAAACCTAGCAAACCAGTGCATTTTTGAAAACTAGAAACCCAGGGGAATCCAAGATGGGGTGACTTGCGGGGCTCTGACCAGGTTATGTTACCCAGAATCCTTTGCAAACATCAAAATTTGGCCCAAAAAACACTTTTTCCTCTCATTTCGGTGACAGAAAGTTCTGGAATCTGAGAGGAGCCACAAATTTCCTTCCACCCAGCGTTCCCCTAAGTCTCTCGATAAAAATGGTACATCACTTCTGTGGGTAGGCCTAGCGCCCACAAAAGGAAATGGCCCAAAACACAACGTGGACACAACATATTTTTTCGCAGAAAACAGAGGTGTTTTTTGCAAGGTGCCTACCTGTGGTGTTTGGCCTGTAGCTCAGCCGGCCCCAGGGGGGGGGGGCAGAAATGCCCTAAAATAAATTTGCCCACCCAACCCCCACCCTCCCCCGCCGGGAGCGACCCTTCCCTACGGGGTCGCTCCCCCTGCGTGACATTGGCACCAAAAAACAAATCCCCGGTGCCTAGTGGTTTCTGCCCCCTTGGGGGCAGGTTGACCTAAACTCAGCCAATCTGCCCCCAAGGGGGGCAGAAATGGCCTAAATACAATTTGTCCCCCAGGGGAGCGACTTTTGCCTGATGGGTCGCTCCCCATCTCTAAAAAAAAAAAACAAAGAAAAAAAAAAAGAAAAAAAAGAAAATTCCCCTGGCGCCTAGAGGTTTCTGCCCCCCCCCCCGGGGGCAGATCGGCCTAATAATAGGCCGATCTGCCCCCTGGGGGGGCAGAAATGGCCTAAAATAAATTTGCCCCCCCAACCCCCATCCCCCCCCCGGGAGCGACCCTTGCCTACGGGGTCGCTCCCCCTGCGTGACATTGGCGCCAAAAAACAAATCCCCGGTGCCTAGTGGTTTCTGCCCCCTTGGGGGCAGATTGACCTAAAATTGGCCAATCTGCCCCCAGGGGGGCAGAAATGGTCTAAATACAATTTGCCCCCCCAGGGGAGCGACCCTTGCCTGATGGGTCGCTCCCCATCTCTAAAAAAAGAAACAACAAAAAAAAAAAACACAAAAAAAAAATTGCCCTGGCGCCTAGAGTGTTCTGCCCCCCCCCCCCCGGGGGCAGTTCGGCCTAATAATAGGCCGATCTGTCCCCCGGGGGGGCAGAAATGGGCTAAAATAAATTACCCCCCCCAACCCCCACCCCCCCCCCCCGGGAGCGACCCTTGCCTACGGGGTCGCTCCCCCTCCGTGACATTGGCGCCAAAAAACAAATCCCCGGTGCCTAGTGGTTTCTGCCCCCTTGGGGGCAGATTGACCTAAAATTGGCCAATCTGCCCCCAGGGGGGCAGAAATGGTCTAAATACAATTTCCCCCCCCAGGGGAGCGACCTTTGCCTGATGGGTCGCTCCCCATCTCTAAAAAAAAAAAAAAAACACAAAAAAAAACACAAAAAAAAAATTTGCCCTGGCGCCTAGAGGTTTCTTCCCCCCCTGGGGGCAGATCGGCCTAATAATAGGCCGATCTGCCCCCAGGGGGGGCAGAAATGGCCTAAAATAAATTCCCCTCCCCCCCAGGGAGCGACCCTTGCCTAAGTGGTCGCTCCCTTTGCGTGAAATTCACGCAAAGAAAAAACTCCCTGGTGTCTAGTGGTTTCTACCCCCCTTGGGGGCAGATTGGCCTCATCAAAATAGGCCAATCTGCCCCCAAGGGGGGCAGAAATGGGCAAAATATAATTTTCCCCCAAGGGGAGCGACCCTTGCCTAAGGGGTCGCTCCCCACCAAAAAAAAAAAAAATGAAACAAAAAAAAAAAAAATGGTCCCTGGTGCCTAGAGGTTTCTGCCCCCCCTGGGGGCAGATCGGCCTAATAGTAGGCCGATCTGCCCCCAGGGGGGGCAGAAAAGGCCTTCCCGAAAATATGCCCCCCTGGGAGCGACCCTTGCCCAAGGGGTCGCTCCCTTTTGTCAATAACAATAAAAAATAAAAAAAATCCCTGGTGTCTAGTGGCTTCTACCCCCCTTGGGGGCAGATTGGCCTCATCAAAATAGGCCAATCTGCCCCCAAGGGGGGCAGAAATGGCCAAAATATAATTTTCCCCCAAGGGGAACGACCCTTGCCTAAGGGGTCGCTCCCCACCTCAATAAAAAAAAAATGAAAAAAAAAAAAAATGAAAAAAAAAAATGGTCCCTGGTGCCTAGAGGTTTCTGCCCCCAGGGGGGGCAGAAAAGGCCTTTTCAAAAAAATGCCCCCCCTGGGAGCGACCCTTGCCCAAGGGGTCGCTCCCTTTTGTCAATTTCTACGAAAAAAAAAAAAATCCCTGGTGTCTAGTGGGGTTTCAAAAACCGGATTGCAAGCAATCCGGCTTTTGAAACCCTCGGAGGGACTTCAAAGGGAAGGAAATACTTTTCCTTCCCTTTGAAGCCCCTCCGGGCCTCCCAAGTGATTGAAAAAGAAATGCTTTTGCATTTCTTTTTCAATCGCGCTGGAAGCAGAGCTTCCAGCGCGACGAGGGAGGCCCCTGTGACACATCAGCGCGCGCGCGCACGCTGACGTCACAGGGGGGGGTGGGGGGGGTCGGGGGTGGAAGGGGAAGGTCTTCCCCTTCCATCCCCGACTTGGGGGGGGAAGGGGGGTGCACGGGGGCGCGCTAGCGCGCCCCCAAGTTCCCCTGTGCCATGGACGAGATGATCTCGTCCAAGGCACAGGGGAACTGTAGCCTTGGACGAGATCATCTCGTCCAAGGCACAGAAGAGGTTAAACCAATACCAAGAGCTGAGGAATGGATAGATACTATCCAACCCAGACGAGCAAAAGCACTATTTATGAAGTTTCGTTATGGGATTCTCCAGGTCAGGGCCTTTACTTCTAAATGGGGCCTCCAGAGAGGGAGAAGACACGAGGCAACATGTGGGTTGTGTAATATGGAGACCTCTGAAACGGCGGATCATGTTCTCTTAACCTGCAAAGCTTCTGACAAACTAAAGAGAACATGGATTCAACCTATTTGCAGGAATGTAGGAATCAGAAACTATAACGAAGTGGCTAGATTCTTGAGATCTAGTACTATTCCACTTGTTGTTTTTGGTATAAGCCGGTTTCTTTTAGCAATTTCATTTATCAGAGACAAGGCGGGCCTGAGGCTCTAGATGTTCTAACCCAGATAAACCCCTACAGCTAAATTCATGGTGCCTGAAATGGCAAAAGGGACCTCTCTCTTGCAAGTTAATGGACTCCGGATATACATTATGCCTAGGATATATCTTCAGCTAATTTACTCAAAATGAGAGCTTAAATGACCTTTTTTTTTTCCTTCTTTTACAGTGGCTAACTGTTGTAAAATGGTTATCTAGCCTCTACTGATGGCCCATGGGATATTGATAATGCTTGGGCAGGACACGAACTATAGAAACATTTGGCTCCTTAGTGCCAGGACTGTTGTTAACTGATGTATTTTAAGTTTTTTTAGAAGTACTATTTATTATAATGTAATTATTTTTTTAATCTTTTATATAGTATTTGCACAATTATTTAATATCTTATTATGACGGTGATTATTTTGATGTTTTTATCCTTTTATGGCTGACAGCCGAATAAAGGTGTGCTTATGTGTGTGTGAGAATTCTCTTTTCTCTGTTTTGGGGGTCTCAAAGGTATTATCTATCATCTTTTAGAAGGCACCCCAGAAGCCTCCCATATATTTTAAAGCCCAGCAATGTGATGGATGCAAATTTTGTGAGGAAACTTTAGACCATCCTAAAGATTTCCAAAATTTAAGGTGGTAAGAGATAATTTGCATTAGCACTGCAGCCCTGATTTATACTTTTTGACGGAAACCTACGCTAACGCAGGTTTGCGTCAAAAAGAATACCACCAGCTACCACCATTCCTAGATGCCAGCCAGGCGTCATATTTAAGGAATGATGCTAGCCAGCGCTAAGGCCGGGTTAGCGTAAAAATAAATGATGCTAACCGGGTAGGGGAGGCGTACGGGAGACTGGAGGTTGTGCGTCAAAGAATGGCGCTAGTCAGGTTAGCATCAAAAAAATTTACTCTTACCTAACTAGCGTCATTTTTTTGCACACAACCCACATGGACATGACTCCTGTCTTAGAAAAGACAGGAGTCATGCCCCCTGCCCAATGGCCATGCCCAGGGGACTTATGTCCCCTGGGCATGGCCATTGAGGAGGGCCCAAGTTAGGCCCCCGTATGGCACTTTGAAGAAAAAAAAAAACTTTCCTTGACTCACCTAGGATGGGTCCCCCCATCCTTGGTTGTCCTCCAGGTATAGGTGGGAATGGCTGGGGGTGTCCCGGGGGGCAGGGAAAGGCACCTGTGGACTGCTTCCATGGTTTCCGACCATGGAAATAAGCCACAGGTCCCCTAACGCCTGCCCTGACTCAGGCGTTAGATAATGGCACTAAACAGGCTTAGCGCCATTATTTAAGGACCTCCTCCTCCCATGCATGATTTTTGCAGGAGAGAATAAATAAGGCGCAAAGGCCTTAGAGTCATTTTTTGCATCTCATTGAGGCAAGGTGGGATTTCCCAGTAAAAAAAACTATGCTAACTCCAATATTTTGACACTAGATGGGTCTAGCGTCAAAATATAAATATGCAGTTACGTTTGCGCTGGATTTGTGTAAAACAAATGATGCAAATCTGGTGCAAACAGAGTATAAATATGCCACTGCGTTTGAAAATGGGTTAATCATCTGCTTTATGAATCAAAGACTTACCATGAACAACAAACTACTCTTGCCTATTTGTAGCTTCTCACTCTTTTGAGTATCGACAGAGGTAGAGAGTGAGTGGTTTTAGATGACGAATTAAATGTAATCAATGGCAATTATACATTTTGTGGAGCGTGAGGACGATTTTCAAGGTGTGTAGGAAAGTAGCCTCTTTCTAGCTTGTTACCCCCACTTTTGGCCTGTTTATCAGTGTGTTTGACTGTGTCTACTGGGATCCTGCTAACCAGGACCCCAGTAGTTATGCTCTCTAACCTAAATTTAGTTGTTGGTAACTGTTATCACTGTATTTCATCCACATTTGGTACACTGGTGCCCTATTATAAGTCCCTAGTTTATGGTACCTAGGCACCCAGGGCATTGGGGTTCCAGGGGATACCTATGGGCTGCAGCATATATTTTGACACCCATAGGGAGCCCAAGCAAAGGGTTCTGCAGGACTGCATTACAGCCTGTGTGACAAGGTGAAAACACCCATTCACTGCCTCTTTTCACTGAACCAGGTCACTTATAATAACCCCTATGGCAGTCTTTCTAGCCCAGAGGGCAGGGTGCAAAGTACCTGTGTGTGAGGGCACCCCTGCACTAGCAGAGGTGGCCCCATGAACTCCAGGCCCATTTTCCCAGACTTCATGAGTGCAGGGACGCCATTTCACACCTGTACTGGACATAGGTCAATTTCTATGTCCAGCTGCATAATGGTAACTCTGAATATAGGCATGTTTGGTATCAAACATGTTGGAATCAAACCCCAATGCTTTTGCAAGGATTAGTTGTTTGATTCCATGCACTCTGGGGGCTCCTTAGATGACCCCCAGTATTGTCATTACAGCCTTCTGAGGGTTTCCAGGCAGCCCAAGCTGCTGCCACCTCCCAGACAGGTTTCTGCCTTCCTGTTGCTTGAGAAGCTCAAGCCCAGGAAGGCAGAACAAAGGATTTCCTTTGGGAGAGGGGTGTTACACCCTCTCCCTTTGGAAATAGGTGTTGCAGGCTTGGAAGGGTTAGCTTCCCCAAGCCACTGGCAATGCTTTGAAGGACACAATTGGTGCCCTCCTTGTATAAACCAGTCCACACCAGTTCAGGGGCCCCCAGTCCCTGTTCTGGCTGAAACTGGACAAAGGAAAGGGGAGTGACAATTCCCCTGTCCATCACCACCCTAGGGGTGGTGCTCAGAGTTCCTCTAGAGGGTCTCTGGGCTTTGCCATCTTGGTTTCAAGGTTGGCAGGGAACTCTGGGAGCATCTGAGTGGCCAGTGCCAACAGGTGACATCAGAGCCCCCTCCTGATAGGTGGTCACCCAGCTAGGTCACAAATCCCTCTTTCAGGGCTATTTAGGTTCTCTCTCTTGGGTGGCTCCTCAGATTAACATTGCAAGACTCCAACAGGAATCCTCTGCACCCTCCACTTCGACTTCTGACTGAAGAAACTGCATCTGGCCACTCCAGGACCCGACAAGCTGCAACAAAGAAGCAAGATGCCTCCTGCAACATTGTATCTATGGCTCCTTCCAGCAACTGCAATATTTCCCCGGTCGTGCATCCTCTGAGGACAGCTTGTCTTCAACCTGCATCAGAAGGAAGAAGGAATCACCCTTGGGTTGAAGGAGTCAGCTCCCTGCTTCTGCAGACACCAACTGCAACGATGACTGGCAGAGTGGGCACTCTCTTCTACTGAGCTGCATGGATCCTGCACCACGGGTGGTAGACTGAAGTGGTCCTGATGGTCCTCTCTTCCAGCTGTCCAACTTGGGAGGAGGTAAGCCCATGCAGGACAGTTCTCCTGTGCACCGCGTCCTTTGCAGCTACCAAGGCTTGTTGGCAACTTTTCCACAAGATCTTCAGGCATCCTGAAGCTGCAGCCCTCAGGACTCAATCCTGAAATGCAGAGCTCCATGAGTGGTTCTCCGATGGCGTGAGAACCTTTTTCGTAGTGGTGCGTGGGCCTCTTCATCAACTTTTGCGTCCCCATCCTGTGGTACTCCTGTGGGTGCTGCCTGGTCTTCTGTGGGCTCTCTGTATTGGGGAGGGCCCCCTCTGATTCTCCCTCCTGGGTAGACTCCATCAGGTCCTTCCTGGTACCCAGCAGCTCCACTTTCCGCTAACGTGAATAAGAAATCGCAAAACTGACTGCAATCCTCCTTCCAGTGTGGGACATCACCTACATCCTCCAGGCACTTGACTTCGTCTTCTTGGGTGCAGTGCTGACTCTCCTTCTTCACCATTGACTCACCTTTTGCACATTCAGGCCCACATTTATACTTTTTTTGTGCCGCATTTGCCTCACTTTTTGACGAGAAAGTGGCGCAAAAGTACAAAATACAATTATATTTTGTAAGTTTGTGCCGCTTTTGCGTCAAACAATAGCATAAATGCGGTGCAAAAAAAGTATATATATGGGCCTCAGTCTGCTGGTTGGGGCTCCTGCCCTTCCTGGACTCAGCTGTACTTCTGGGACTTGCTCCCCTTCTTCCGCAGGTCCTCTTGTCCAGGAATCTACTGTTGGTGTTTTGCAGTCTCTTCTGGGTTTTGCATTATTTTTCTTTCCTTCTCTATGTGGGTTCTGGGGAACTTACAGTGATTTACTCCTGCTTTCCTGGTCGCTAGGGTGGGCTTTGGTACTTACCTTTGGGCTTTCTTAGTACTCCTAGCTCCCCTCTACACACTCCACTTACCTAGGTGGGGGACCGACTTTCGCATTACACTTTTTTAGTATATGGTGTGTACTCCCCCAGGGCTATTTCTCTCCATTGTGATTTTCACTGATTTCAATGTTTTCTAACTGTTTTTATGCCTATTTCTGCATACTAGGGTATATAATCTGTGTATTACTTACCTCCTTAGGGAGTATATCCTGTATGGCATTTTTGGTATTTGCATCACCAAAATATTGGGATTGGGATTGGAATATAGCCCTCAACTCGGATTGAGGGCCTATCTGTTAATAGATCTAATGGCGTTTGCTGATGGAGTGCTAGTTCTGCACATAATACTACTATGTTTGTATCTGTAAGCATCTGGGTCTGAGAGTCACAGGCAAATTAGTCAAAGGCTTACCCAGGGAGGGCACTGTGGGCTATATACTAAAGGGCTCAGTTCCTAGCCCCTTGCATCACCGTAGCATAATTATTTGTTGACACTATGGCGAAACAGAACAGTCTCCCACCATGCACCATATTTAGAAACTGGTGCAATGGGACCATTGCACTAGTTTGTTAGCCCTTCTGCCACATTATACCTGTGCCAGGTATAATGTATGCAAGGAAGGTGTTCCTTTGCTAGAAGGCCCACAGAAATGGTGCACTGAAATCTAAGTCATCATGCTAGCATTATTTTTTAATGCCTGCTCTTGAGCAGGCGGTAAAGTGATGCAAGGCTATAATAAATGGGCCTCACAAATCTTTGCTGGATTGGTATCAAATGTTTTGACGCTACTCCATCAAAATGCCACAGCTGCATCAGAAATTCTGATGCAACTGTGCTATTGAACACCATGGTGCGCTCTATTGTAAATACAGTGCTACCATGGTGTTATTAGGGGCGGCAAGGTGACACTAGAAAACTGGCTCATCCTGATCAATCCATAGTTTGTTGTAAATGAGGCCCTGCGACTGCAGTGCCAAAAACACTGCTTAATAAATGGCTACTTAACCACTGATTTTACTTTTAAAACTGAAAGTTTTGGAATTACACCCACTTCTAAACACTACAGGCAGATACATAAACATATAAAATGGCTGTTTAAAATACCATTGGTGAAACCCTACAAGGGACCCCAAAGCTTACAGGCAGAAGGTGAACTAAAACATGGTTAAGCATGTTTAGTTACCCTCTAAAGGTACCCTGGGCACCTAATAAGGTGCATATTTATCAAAATATGAAATGCAACGCAGTGCAGCAAGTCTCCTTGCAGTGCTGCACTGCATGAAAAGGAAGGGTTGGAATGTACTGTATTTAAGTCAATACAGCACATTCCTGCCTTTTCCCCTGTGCTTGCACCCTTTTGTCCTCCTAGAGCCAATGCAAGCACCCTTGCACCATGGTTCAAGGGTGCCTCTGGTGCATGCTGGATTGTTTT
Source organism: Pleurodeles waltl (assembly GCF_031143425.1). Lineage (NCBI taxonomy): Eukaryota > Metazoa > Chordata > Amphibia > Caudata > Salamandridae > Pleurodeles > Pleurodeles waltl. Next base: position 958,004,788 of record NC_090447.1, on the reverse strand, counting down.
TCTGCAGGAAGGGGCACCCTCCTGTACAAAAGCAATCTCCTGAGGCATATTCCTCTATGTGCGCTGCAAAATGCAGCACACATATAAAGAGGAAGTAAAAAGGAGAAATAAAGATAATTCTCCTCGTTACGCATCCCCTGGAAAGGGTTAACATTTTGGTGTATTCCCTAGTCTAGCACTTCTGGAAAATCTGGGAATGCATCACAATCAAAGGATGTTGCATGAGAACATTCGCACAACACCCACAGAATGCCCCCCTGGTGAAGAGTAAGGCAACACAGCAATTTACTCAGCGTTGCTTTACTCAAGATTTAAGAATTCATTCAGGGCAATGCATTTGGAGCTAGTATCACACTGCGTGGTGTAAAAACGATGCAACCCTGCTCATAACTATGCCTCTAACTTTAAGCCAAATAAGTATTATGATGTTGAACTTTTCAGTGTCAGAGTCTTTCTTCTAAATGTAATCAAGTCCTCCAAGCAAGCACAAGTGCTAACAACAAAACAGTATGCACCGAGAGCAATTGAAAGAATGTCCAAACCCCAGGAGCACTCGGGGCCTCATTTACAAGAAACTGATGCATCATGATCCATGTACCACTTTTCATGTGAAGCCCTGTGCCCCCATGACAAGGCCATGGTAGCTCTATATTTACAATACAGTGCTCCAAGGGGCACAGTGTCCACAGCTGCATCAGACATTCAGATGCAATTGTGGCTCTAAAGCTTATCATTGCTGGACTAGCGTCAAAACTGTTAATGCTAGGGGTGGCCCATTGTAAACAGCACAACATCAGTTTAACGCCTGCCCTGAGCAGGTGTTAAAAAAATGAAGCTGTAAAGGTGCAGAATGATGCAATGAAATCTTGTAGATTTTAGTGTGCCATTTCTACGGGCCTTTTTGAGAGAAAATGCCAACCTTGCATACATTATATCTGGCATAGGTGTAATGTGGAGCAAGGCTTTACAAACTGGCTCAATGGTCCCATTGCACCGGTTTGTAAGTGTGGGTCAGTGTGGGAACTGTTTGCACCACCAAAGCATCACAAAAAAAATTAAGCTGCGGCAGCACAAAGCTCTTATAAATGAGCCCCTCAGTTTAACTGGTAACTGGAGAGTGACCTGGAAAATTAAGGGTGGCAACATTCCTAAAGGGTTTGCACGTTGCTTCTGGAAGTCTGACACAATCCAAAGAGCCCTCAGAGCAAAGACAACTCAGTGATGGTCCCCCCAACTCCTCTGGACTCACCACATTAACATTAAATCAATATGAAATGTTTTTGAAGTTAAGGTGCCGTACGGGGAGTGATATTTGCCTGCAGTGGTTCTGTTTGATACAGCCCACTCAGACAAGAACTTTTACCTTTTCCACTTTTGATCTTTTTGTAGCTAAGCAAAGCCCATTATGGAGGCCTCAGTTTCCCTCAGCTCAAGTGCCTCAATCTCCAAATATGTGACATCTTTGGGATTTTCTCAAAGGACAGCATGGGAGCACCAGTGCCCTATGAACAGGACAGCTCTGCACAGACCCAACACTCAAATCTGTGTGCTAATCAGTCCTGTCTTCTTTCTCTCATGCCTCTCCCACTCCCCATACTGTGAGTACCTCACATGGTAGATCAAGGCAGGAGGGCAGAGGGAAAGTAGTTCAACCATGGGAACCCCCCTTCTACCCAGGGCCAAGTCGTAGGCCCTGGTGCTTCCCTGGTAAGATAATCCTTGGCTATGTCAGTCCCCTGAGCGCACTAGAAAAAGAGAACTCAGAAATGCTTGAGAATATTGGGCCTTGCCCCTCTTCAAGCCCAGGGCTCTGGCCCTCTTCATGAGTACTTCATTTTCTTCCACATTGGAGCACGATCAACTTGGTTAGATCATCCCCTTGGGCCCTGAACCTCTCTTTTGGACTTACTAAATTTGGTGCAGTAGACTTCTTTTTTTCCTGTCAGCATGCAAAATGCCACACATGAGGGTGGGTATAAAATGAGGTGGCATGTGAGAGGCTATTTGTTGTGGGCTTTTGCATTTTACTATTGGTGGATTCCTTCAGCCACCACAAGTGTTTTCATGAGTTCTGCTAACCTTTTACATTTTCAGCCGATTTTAGCATATTCTTTTGTTTTTAAAGCAACCAACTTTCCTCTAATAAGGAATAGCTCATTCAGTTGCCCCTTCAGCTCCCAGTAGTCTCCCTTGCCCAGGGTCTCTCAGCACTAGCACGTCAAAAGCTTACAAGGCAGATCAGACTACTTGACTGCACTCCCCAGGTCCGACTACCTTGTGGCCCCTTGCAGGTCACCTGTTTGGCATACAGCAGTCTGGGGTGCCCTTTCCCAAGCCACATCCAGCTAGCACTGTTCCACAGACGTTATAGGGACTAGAGACTTTGAAGCTTATTTCCATTCCCCTTGTGCCACCGTAGTTTCACTTTCTTTCAAGCTGCGGTGGTGCAAGCAGCCCCCTACAATGTGCTACATTTACAAACTGGCGCAATGGGACCATTGCACCAGATTGTAAAACCTTGTGCCACATTATACCTGTGCAGATATAATGTATGCTAGGTAGGCGTTCCCCCGTTAAAGGCCATGCAGAACTAGCGCAGTGAAATCTACAAGATTTCACTGCGCCATTCTGAGCCTTCACAGTGTAAATGTTTTGAGTCCATTTCAGGGCAGGCATTAAAGTGACACTGGTCTTTTTTACATTTGAACCCCCTCGTATTGCTGGAGTAGCGCCATTTCTTTACACTAGTCCAGCAATGCATTGGTTTAGCGCCACATCTGTGGAAATGTACTCCATGGAGAGCTGTATCATGAATACAGTGCTACCACGGCCACGTTAGGGGGTCCAGGCCTAGCCCAAGAATAGTGGTGCATCAATTCCGATGCACCAGTTTCTTGTAAAAGAGGCCCCTAGGGGCTCCTTTCCAAGCCTCTTGCACCACTGTTGCATCACTTCTTCTGATGCTCTGATGGCGCAGAGTGTAGACCCATATCTACAAGGCCATGCAAAGCCACTTTGCATGGCTTTTCATAGCTTCCTAGATATGGTGTAAGGCAACTCATTGCAAGTCACTGTGTTGCCTTATACTGCTACAAGGTGTTCCATGGGTGTTGCAGTGGGTTTTTTCATGCAACCCCCATGGGTTTTGTCACATTCCAAGATTTACAAGAATCTGTAGACCTGGGAATGCATCAAAACTATACGCCTGCCCAGGGGGGCATAAGGAGGAGAAAAATCTGTATTTTCCCTAGTTTTCCCCTCTCTCTATATGTGATGCATTCTGAGGCACAAATAGAAAGAGGATAAAGCCTCAATGTTTCTGGGCAGAAAGGTATTCCTTCCTATGCAAAAACAATCTTGCCAACAATGCAGACATCTTTGCACCATGGTTCAATGGTGCCTGCTTTGTGGCTAGGCACCGAATAGTGCACTGGTGCTGGCTGAAAGGACATGAATGCACTGTCTCATAAATATGGTGCATTCCTGATCTTCTAATTGATGTAGAGAAGTGCAGCAAAAAGACTTGTGGCATTTCCTTATGCCAATTCATTGTAGATATGCCCCTACGAGTAAAGCAATAAAGGCTTACATCCCAGTCAAAAAGTATTTGTGTTATTCCCTTACTGGATTCCCAACTGAATTAAAAGACCTGCCCTGCATTTGAAGCACTTCAAAACGTAAAATGACAGCTCTCTGCTGGTGGCTAGCATTGCCCAATAAATACACGTCATGAGGTCCAAACATTAGCTGTGCAACTCTGAACATTCCCTACTTTGTGAGTAGTTAAAAAACTAAGGTGGTCATTACAACCCTGGCGGACGGTGTTAAAGCGGCGGTAAGACCGCCAACAGGCCAGCGGAATTTTTTTTGGAATTACGACCATGGCGGAAACCGCCAACAAAGACAGCCACTTTAACACTCCGACCACCACAGCGGTACAAACAAACAGCATGGCAGTCACCGCCAACAGACAGGCGGGAGACAATGTACTGCCCACACTATTATGACAGGCCAATCCGCCACCTTTTCTGGGGCGGATTCACAGCGGATAAAAACACGGGGGAAACAGGCATTTTGAAGGGAAAACGCTCACCTCTACACACTCCATGAGGAACGACAACACCATGGAGCCGGAACTCCAAATTCTTCCTGCGCTAGTCTTCCTGCTCCTGTACCAGGAGCACCAACGCTGGCGGCGAAGACCACGGTGAGTACTGCACCTACGACATAGGGGAGGGGGGAGGCAAAAAACAGGGACACATACACACAACACCCCAACCCCCACCCCCACCCTCACCCACTACAACACACTCACGAATGCATATCCAAACATTACAGTAACACCCCTCAACCCTCCCGGAAGAATGCAAAGACAAAAGGAAATGAGTGTAACCATTGTAATATATCTAAATTCAGTAAGCAAATATATACATATATACACTATTAACAAAATATACACCACGAATAGTAATCCAGGTATTGCGCCATTCATAGTCCATGGACCACTGGGCCCAAAATGCATGGGCGAGGCCCACACAAGATACCCGAACATGACGGAGAGAACACTGCAGGGGCATCAGATAGAAATACAACAGGCACCTCAGGGGGAAAGGAAGAGGGGGCACCTCAATCGGATGAGTGCATGACGCCAGATCCACGAGGGGGCTCCATGCCCATTGATGTATCCTGGGGAGTGCAAAGCCACAGTCTCTCAAGTCTCTCCAGTGGGTGGTTTGCCCACTGCTGTATCCTGGGGAGTGCAAAGCCACAGTCTCTCAAGTCTCTCCAGTGGGTGGTTTGCCCACCGTACCATCCTGGGTAGTGCAAAGCCACAGTCTCTCAAGTGGATAACAGTCTCCACTGGTTCTGGAGGGAGACTGGTGCCCAGAGTGCTTCATCCTGTGCACGACAGACGGAGTGGATGCATGTCTCCACTGGTTCTGGAGGGGGACTGGTGCACAGAGTGCTTCATCCTGTGCAGGACAGATGGAGTGGATGCATGTCTCCGCTGGTTCTGGAGGGGGACTGGTGCCCAGAGTGCATCACTCACCCCGGTGCTTGACTTGGCGGTCCTTCATTGCCCAGCTGGGCTGGGGCTGGCGGTCCTTCATTGCCCAGCTGGGCTGTGGCTGGCGGGGTCCTCATGGTCAGCTGGGCTGTGGCTGGCGGGGCCCTCCTGGGCAGCTGGGCTGTGGCTGGCAGGGCCCTCCTGGGCAGCTGGGCTGTGGCTGGCGGGGCCCTCCTGGGCAGCTGGGCTGTGGCTGGCGTGGCCCTCCTGGGCAGCTGGGCTGTGGTTGGCGGGGTCCTCCTGGACAGCGACAATGGGGCTGGCGGTGGTGTCCTGGGCAGCGACGATAGGGCCGGCCGTGGCGTCCTGGGCAGTGACGATGGGGGTGGTGGTGGCATCCTGGGCAGCGACGATGGGGCTGGCGGTGGCCTCCTGGGCAGCGGGGATGATGGCGGTCTTCTCCGCTGTGCTGCTCCTCCCAGACTTTGCGGGTTTCTTCTGCCCCTTCCCCACCTTGGGAGGAGTCACAGCTGAGTCCACACTCCCCCCGGGACCCCTGTGAGCAGCTTGGGTGGCTGGAGTCTTCCCCCTTTCCCGCCGGGCACTGGCCAACTTCTGGTGTGCTCTGGCTCCGTGATACACTGGCTGGCCTGGTGGTCAGTGCACTCCACATACCTGTGACAACAGGCACCACTGGTCCCGGTGATTTTGTGGCTGAGGTGCTAGTATGTGACCTATGAGTTGGACGGGGGTGGTGGGAAATAGGTTAAGGGTGGACAGGAAAAGTTGTTTGGAGACACTGAGACGGGTAGCTGGAGGGGGTTTGGGAGTGGAGGAAGAGGTGGTGGTTGTAGGTGGTGTAACTTTTGTGGCTTTGGGTGCAGGTGCAGGTGCATGCGCTGGAGGCTGTCGTGAGGTGGATGTATGTTGGGTGGGTGTGTACCTGCGTTTATGTATCTTGGGAGGGGGCGTCACAGACACACTGGGAGAGGACACAGGCGACGTGTGAATTGTAGTGGGGTGGTGACTGCACGTGAGTGGGGTGTGGTGGTGGGTGTGCTGTAGTGGCTGTAGTGGCTGTAGTGGTAGTGCATGCAGGTGTGAGTGTAGACGAGACTGGGAGGGCGGAGGGAGACGAGGAGGAGGGGGACACAGTGGATGCAGTGGCTGTTGCTGTGTCTGTATGTGTGTGATGCTTGCATGAGTGCCTGTGGGATGTGTGGTGCTTATGTTTGCCTGAGCTTTCCTTGTGTGGTGAGGTGTGTGCAGGCTGGTCTGATGGTGTGCTTGGGATAGGCAGAGGTACAGGGGATTGGGCCTTGGTGGAGGAAGTTGGAGGGGGGAGGCTAGACACAGGGACAATGGCTGCCATCAGTGCTGAGGCCAGAGTTTGAAAGGTTCGATGAAGGGCAGCCTGACCAGAATGAATGCCCTCCAGGAATGCATTTGCTTGTTGCAACTCCCTTTCTACTCCCTGGATGGCATTCAAAATGGGAGACTGCCAACTTTGAGTGACCTGAGGAGGTCAATGGCCTCCTCACTGAGGGCAGCAGAGGTGACAGGGGCAGGGGCTGAGGTGCCTGGGGCGAAGGTGATGCCCACCCTCCTGGGTGAGGGGGCACAGGGCACACGCTGATGGGCTGATGGGAGGGCGGTACTGGTAGGGGGGGTGGCGGCTGTACCTGTAGTAGTGGGTGGCATAGATGTTGCCGCCACCACAAGGGAGCTCCCATTGGAGGACGAGTCCATGTCACTGGTTTCAGCACCTGTCACCGCTGTGGTGCTCCCCTCGCCCTCTGTCCCACTGGTGTATTTAGAGTCCGTAGTGTGGCCCTCCATGGCCATGTGGGACGTAGCACCCTTGTGCTCTGGTGCCACTGCTCCTCTGCCTGATGATGCTAATGCACACAAGAACAGGGAGACCGCAAAAAAGGGGGGGGACAGAGGAAAGACAGGTTGAGTGCATGGCTTACCGCTACCATTGGAGGAGAAGACAGACACAGCAGCCCCCTGCACTACGTCGCGCTGTTGTGCTCTACAGTGCAATTCCTGGGAAATGGCCTACATGGCTATGGACGACATCTGCACACATAGATGACACAGGGGCATGAATACCTGTACTTGGCACTCTACAGCGGTGGGGTGGGGGGCCACAGGGCCATGCCTTATGAAGGGGCCTAGCCTACGGAACTCGCCCTGGGCTAGGGAAACCCAGAGCCCTCCTCCCCCACCCAGACCCCTCCACTGCGCGCAAAGTCAGCTGAATGAGATTGTACTCACCCCCTTGTGTCTGCTGTGATGCCTTCAAGCGCCCATCCAACTCTGGGTAGGCCATCGCCAGGATCCGGAACATCAGGGGGGGTCATGGTTCGACGGGCACCCCTCCCATGTTGGGAGGCCATACCCAGCTGAGCCTCCGGCGTCTTCTTGCTCCAGCGGCGAATGTCCTCCCATCTCTTCCAGCAGTGGGTGCTTCATCTGTGGTGGACCACCAGGGTCCGGACGTCCTTGGCGATGGCATGCCAAATATCCTTCTTCTGGTGGGCGCTGACCTACATGAAATGTACAGGGGAAGGAGAGAAGTCATTACCAACTGCGCCGTCAAAGTGAGTGGCCCCCATCCCTACCCTTGCCATGTGGCACATGCACCCACCGTCTTTCATGCACTCAGAATTCTGCCCCCTTCCTTCTTACAACCAGCCCTCTCCACACAGGCAAAGCCCATACAACATGCCCCCTGTGTACTTACCTGTTGGTCTGGAGGACCGTAGAGCAGCGTGTACTGGGGGAGGACCCCGTTGACGAGCTTCTCCAACTCCTCCGATGTGAAGGCAGGGGCCCTTTCCCCAGATGCACGAGCCATTGTCTCTTCCAGACCGAGGTCACAGCAGCACTTGCAATGTAGGTCCTCTCCTGTCGAAGATCAGGTATCGAGTGATTCAACAGCTAGAAAATGGTGGTCACGTCCGCGGCGGTCACATCCACGGCGGTGCGTACCATCACCCCCGGCGAACATCGTCATTGGCTCCTGGGACCCATAGGGTCCAATGTTAACCAATGCAGCATTGCCCCGCGGTCTTCGACCGCCTACCGCGATGCTGTACAACGCCAGCGCAGTTACCTCACTTCCCATTGTCCCACTTTAGAGGTCAGGCAGCCGCCATTTCAGGGGCCCACATGGCCTAATTACCAACTGCGTCACACATCCCTAGGCCTACTCTCAACACACATACAGGCCAGAGTTTGTGTATGAATCGTGTTCTGTGTAGACTGTGGGTACATATCTTTGACTTGTTTGACTCTCTGGTCGCTGTTGTCCTTCATAGGCACCCTCGCTGGGACATGTGAGGAGATGGCGGAATCCTTCGGTGTACCGACCGCTGGTGGACCTGTCAACAATGGAGGAAAGAAATCTGATAATCACCTACAGGTTTGACCGTGCCACAATCCAGGAACTGTGTACCCAGTTGGAGCCAGACCTGATGTCAGCAATCCGCCATCCCACAGGAATCCCCTCTCAAATGCAGGTGCTATCAGTGCTCCATTTCCTTGAAAGTGGGTCTTTTCAGACAACTGTGGCCATGGCATCAGGGATGTCCCAGCCTATGTTTTCCAATGTATTGGCCAGAGTGTTGTCTGCCCTGCTGAAACACATGCGGAGCTACATCATTTTCCCTCAGGTGGAGGACTTGCCTACAGTGAAAGGTGACTTCTATGCCCTTGGACATATCCCCAACATCATAGGTGCCATTGATGGGACACATGTGGCTTTGGTCCCCCCCCCCACAGGAGTGAACAGGTGTACAGGAACCAGAATAGATATCATTCCATGAATGTACAGATGGTATGTTTGGCAGACCAGTACATCGCCCGTGTGAATGCCATGTTCCCTGGCTCAGTGCATGACGCCTACATCATGCGGAATAGCAGCATCCCTTATGTGATGGGTCAACTCCAGAGGCACCATGTGTGGCTATTAGGTGACTCCGGTTACTCCAACCTGTCATGGCTACTGACCCCAGTGAGGAATCCCAGGACAAGGGCAGAGGAACGCTACAATGAGGCCCATGGCCGTACTAGGAGGGTGATCGAGCGGACCTTCGGCCTCCTAAAGGCTAGGTTCCGGTGCCTCCATATGACAGGTGGATCCCTATTCTATTCACCAAAGAAGGTGTGCCAGATCATCGTGGCCTGCTGTATGCTTCATAAGTTGGCTTTGCTACGACAGGTGCCTTTTCTGCAGGAGGATGGTCCAGATGGCGGTGTTGTGGCAGCTTTGGAGCCTGTGGACAGTGATGAGGAGGAAGCAGAGGAAAAAGACATTGACAACAGGGACTCTTCCAGCAATATTTCCAGTGAAACACAGGTGAGAATACATTCCTGCCTACTACAAGTACTTTTACACTTCTACCTCTATCCTGTCTGTCGATTTCACCCAGTGTATGGTCACTGAGTTTTCACTTTCCCTTACGGTTTCACAGGTGTGGGTCCCTCAGGGACTAGAGCTGTGTGACATAGGTATGTTGACATTACTATTTCCTGAATATTTTGTCACTGTAGTTGCAAATACACTATTTCAAAATCACAGACAGACTCCAGATCTTTTGGTGCTTTAGGTGTGTTTATTTACATACAATATATTGGAGGGGGGAGTTAAATGGTGAGGGGTGATGGCGGAGGAGTGTTCATGGCAGAGTCCAGTTTATTTGTCTCATAGGTGCATTGCCCATATGGGCATAGGAAGTGGAGCTGGGGCAGTTTCAATATGGACAAGGTGACAAAGTGGGACAGTGGGTTGACAATCAGGGTGGTCTCATTTCTTGGCGGGGGTCTTGGCATCCTGCTCTGTCTTGTTCCTGGATCTCAGGGACCGTTTGCGGGGTGGTTCTCCGTCTGCAGGGGGTGGGGTGTTGGTATGGTGGTCCTGTGGCTGTGCCTCCTGTCCACTAGCGCCAGCGGAGGTGGTGGGCAGTTCATCGTACATGCTAGTGTCAGCGGCCCCTTGGAGTGCCACAATGTCCCTCCTGGTGTTGAGTATTTCCTTAAGCACCCCTACGATGGTGCCCAGGGTGGAGCTGATGGTTCTGAGTTCCTCCCTGAACCCCAAATACTGTTCCTCCTGCATGCGTTGGGTCTCCTGAAACTTGGCCAGGACCGTTGCCATCGTCTCCTGGGAGTGGTGGTATGCTCCCATGATGGAGGAGAGGGCCTCGTGGAGAGTGGGTTCCCTTGGCCTGTCCGCCCTCTGTCACACAGCAGCCCTCCCAGTTCCCCTGTGTTCCTGTGCCTCCGTCCCCTGGACCGTGTGCCCACTACCACTGCCACCAGGTCCCTGTTGTTGTTGGGGTGGTGGGTTATCCTGGGTTCCCTGTAGTGGTGGACACACAGCTGATTGACGTGTCCTGGGGACGGAGGTATGGGCCCGCTGAGTGGGTGCTGTGCTGGTGTTACCAGAGGGGCGAAGCTCTGTGGTGGCCTGTGTCTGTGAGGGGAACCGACTTTCCCGAGGCCCACGATGGTCCAGGCTGCTCATCTAGATCCAGTTGGACAGAGCTGCTGTCATCACTGTGGGCCTCTTCTGTGGGTGGGGTGGAGATGTCTGGACCCTCCTGTCTGGTGACGTTGGGTAGTGGTCCTGCAGGGGTGGAAAAGCATGATTATTGCATCTGTGTGTGTCATGGTGTGCAATGGGTGGGTGAGTGTGTACCCCAGTGCTTGCATTCCTGTGTGGGGGCTTGTGTGATGATGGTTTAGTGGGGTGTATGGGTATGTGCAGTGGGCATGCTTTAGTGATGGGTGTCCATGCGTTGGTGTTGCATGCAGGGCTTGGTGTTGGGATGTGTGGTTTGTGATATTGGTACATTTGTGAGGAGTTGGAGTGATAGGGGTGGGGGCGAGGGTGGGGGTATGTGATAGCATGCAGGTAGGGTTAAAGGTTAAAGGTTTGACTTACCGGAGTCCATTCCTCCACCGACTCCTGCGAGGCCCTCAGGATTCAGAATCGCCAAGACCTGCTTCTCCCATGTTGTTAGTTGTGGGTGAGGAGGTGGGGGTCCGTGGCCAGTCCGCTGAACTGCCTGGTGGTGTCTTGAGACCACGGAACGCACCTTCCCCCATAGGTCGTTCCACCTCTTCCTGATGTCGTCCCGATTTCTTGGGTGTTGTCCCACTGCGTTGACCCTGTCGACTATTCTTCGCCATAGCTCCATCTTCCTTGCAATTGAGGTGTGTTGCACCTGTGCTCCAAATAGCTGTGGCCCTACAAGGACGATTTCCTCCACCATGACCCTGAGCTCCTCCTCCGAAAACCTGGGGTGTCTTTGCCGTGCCATGGGGTGGTGTAGGTGATGTGTGGGGTGGTGTGTTTGGTGATAAGTGTGGTGATATGTAGTGGTGTGTGGTGTTTTGTGCGTAGAAGTTGTGTGGGTGATGGTGTTGTGTGCCTGTGGCTGCTAGTTTGTGGATGGTGGTGTCTCTCTCTGGCCTTCTTTCGAAAACTTTTGTCGTGGGGTTTGTGGGTGATGTGGGTGTGTGTTTTATATTGCAATGGGTGTGTAGGAGTGGTGTGTGTATGTGTATCAGGTGTGTGTATTTCGAATTGTCCAATGTGGTGGTGTTTTGCAGAAGTGTGTGTATTTTGAGCGCGGCAGTGTGTACCGCCAATGGAATACCGCAGTTGAAAGACCGCCGCGTGGATTCATGTGTCGTGATAGTGTGGGCGTATTTCTGTTGGCGTGACGGTGGAGGTTTTTTTTTCGCCAGTTTATCACTGACCTTTGGTGTGGCGGACTTGTGTGGGTGTCTGAATTTTGTCGGATTTCGAGATGTGGGTCATAATAACTGTTGCGGAATTCCACAGTGGCGGCGGTGTGTTGGCGGTCTTCTGCACAGCGGTAAGTGCCTTTTACCGCCAATGTTGTAATGACCCACTAAGAGCTGAAACAACCATAATGCACTTGGGAGAACTGGTTTTGAAAAACCTTCAGTGTTCTGCCTCCTCACACAATTGTTAGGGTCATCCTTGAGCTGTTTGGCTGAAGAGCCATGGGGTGCACTTTCATGCTTCAATTGGTACTTCAAAGAAGAACTTATGGGCAAGATGTATTAAAGCTGTATTCACATAAAAACAGTTGCATATTGGATACCAACTGAAAATCCGATCTGAAATTATGAAGCAACCTATGTACTAACATAGGGGAATCGTAGAGAATCGCAGAATGATCTGCCTAATTAAAATTCATGTCGGAGGTCACAAATTGCGTCCCCTTGTGATTAGCTACGATCTCAGGAATGGTGGCCTACAAGGGACCACCATCCTTCTGGTTCCATTTCAGATTGGAAAACGTTTTTTAAAACAGACAACGTTCCTTACATTTCAGTGAGAGTTGGCAGAGGTCTTTGGAAAACACTCTACAACCCCTGAGTTTGCCACCTTGATTCCCAAAGGAGAAGGAGTTCAGGGGGGACCCCTCTCTCTTTAGGGACACATTTTCCACCACAATTTGAGAATCAGTAACTGATCAACTGTTTAAAACTGGAATAGGGTTCGCAAGCCATTAATACATACCTTATCAGCTCACAATTTAAAAGGAATGCCCAAAACACACTGTTTCCAAATAACGATTTGGTAGGGGTCGGAAACCCCATTTTGAGATTCAGAAAACGTTTACTGAATCACAACATGGAGTTTGAACATTGGAAAAGGAATGTTATGATTGCCATCTCTGTGATCTTGAAATTAACAGGATTCTCAACTACATACCCCCTTAGTCATCTAGCCCTATAGTCAGCATTTCAACCACCCCAAACCTAACATGGCTAACCTCTGCTGAAGACCGGTCATGATGAAGACTTGTTTTCAAAAATGCAAACAATGATGGAAAACACTCTCTACTTTGTACGCAATTACATTATTAAGAACTGCAGCAACTAGAATAGACCTAGGAGAACGTATGCTGATACCTGCAGTGTGTCTCTTCGCTCCTGTAAATGTTTGAGCATGTTGTGAAGCGTGAAGTGAACGATTTTAATCTAGTCACTAACCAAAGGAACAACGCCACTTTATTAAAGAATATTTTGAAACTCTTAGTTACAAAGAACAAGAATAGTATGCACAAAATGGAAATATAATACATGCCCTTCTCCATATTGTAATTCTTTAATAGGATTATCATTTTGATATTTCTTAGATTAATGAGACAATTATTCGCATTGCAAACAGCCTGCACAGAACTGAATGTTTTCTGCGTTATCACAGTGTATCTGCTAATTATAAAACTAAGGCCCTGATTTTTACTTTTTGACGTAAAACTGAGCTAACCCATTTTGCATCAAAAAGTATAGCGCTGGCTTGCGCCATTCTAGGATGCCAGCTGGGCAACATATTAATTGAATGGAATGGCGCAAACCAGTGCAAAGAGTGGGCTAGCGTAAAAAAAGTGACGTTAGCCGGGTGGCTTTTTGTGAAGAAACAAATAATGCTTCCCTCACCATGGGAGCCCTCTCCTCTGTGGGGGGACATTATTATGATGCTAATGTGCTTCACACCCAGTTTTTGCCTGGCGGTGAGAAGCAGCAAAAAATGGTTACTTGCCCGTTCATGTAAATTGGGTGGGCAGAGGTAACCATTTTTCAAATGGCTCTTCCTCCCCAGGGCCCTTTGGAGAAATGTGGCTAGGACAGATATGGTGTAGTCTCCTCCATGGCCAAACTGTTGGCCCAACCATAATTAAATTGTGCTGGTCGACCACTATGTTGATTAGAGGGAACTCTGTCACTGCCGCAGCAGAGTTCCCCTCCCGCCAACATAAAAATCGGGACCTGAGTCTAGATTTCCTATACCTAACTCCATATGTAGGTAAACATATCTTCAAGATACATACAAATTGGAGCTGGGGATAGTTAATCTATACATTCCTATGTGTACTTATATTTCCATATTTTGTCCTTCGATATGCTGTCCTTGATATTTTTATACCACCATATTCGGGGGGTGGGTGATATTCAGTATTACAATTGTTATAAAATATGGGTAATGAAAATTTAAAATAAATCCATCACAGCAAACGTTGAATTTGCACCTGTTCTCTTAAAAGCAGAGCACATTGTGTTCCATCAACTCTGCCCACTGTAAAAGGCATTCCTAAAAATATGACTGCAACTCTTTATCAACACTTACTAAACAGAAGTGTTCTACAATGTACACTTCTGAAATACTAATTGCGGTACTCATGTGCGAACCACACAAAGATAGGATCCTGTTTTCAACAGATTACATGGTGTGGGCGGTAGCTTGTCCTTCTCTCTTCCTTTGTTGTGCTAGTCTATGCCATCTCCATGGGAACGAGAGATGGATTCATTTTTCTTTTATACATTTCTTCACAGTGCGTGATTTCAGAACATTTGTATAATGGAATAGAAATGGTGCACATTACCCTTGTCAGAGACCCTGACTGAAGGACTCAACCGGATGGATCGTATCAGATAACCTCACTCCACCACAGCCCATCACCAGTATGCAGTTCATGCAGAAAAGCCATTATGATTTCACAATAATAAGTTCATGCATTTTTTAAGTAATTTGCATATAGTAACTTGAAGACAACAGAAGCGTGCATGAACATGCCAATGAACTTGGTTTTGTAGTGTTTGCACAGAGATACACATTCAAACATGCATCTGCACCTGATGATAAAACAACATTCATACAGGCATCTAATCTCTCATAGACACACATTCTAAAAAAAAACTAAAGATTTATAGGCACAGACGATCATGCATGCGGTCATGCACAAATAACAACAGGCATGAAGCAAGCATCCAGGCAGTAGGTCACTACAAATGCACGTCAATGTACACAGCCAACAAATACCACAGACAGAAATGGGCAACAGCCAGACACAAAGATGCACACAGCAAAATAAACAAATATATAGTAGCAAAAACATACAAGCACACATGGGTTGTAACTGGACGCGCAGGCATAGCTATGGATATAGAGGCAGATAATACACATAGAGACATGTAGGAACATGGAGAACAAGACAGCTATTCACATGCAAGGTCAAAAGCCAATCATCAGTGAATATATGCAGACAGACATACAGGTACCACACACCCTGGCTGAGAAAATGACATAGATTTAACAACCATACAGCTACATGTATACAACAGTGGCAGCTTGTCATCAGGATTATTAGGCAGTGTTGTGTTACCTTTCAGGCGCCACATAATGCCCTAAGATTCTGCCTACACCACCCTTTTTTCAGTTATTAGTGAAATACAAAGTTCTGTTTTTCACTCTCAATACCAGTGCATAGGTCAGCCCTCTCATCTCCCCAGGCTCCAGGCGACAGGCTGGGCTGGAGGGGTATAAGTGGGGAAAACCACAATCCATCTGCGAAGTGGTGATAAAGAACATAGCACTCTGCAAATGGGTGCCAGGATTGAGCAAGTGTGAGGGTGTAATTTAGCTACATACCATCACAAAGGCACACTTCTTATCATTTAGTAGGCATGGTGTGGGTGTCTTTGCAGTGCAGCACATCTTCTAAAACACTCATCAATACATGCCTGTGCCCAAAACAAATCACTCAAAGTTGCAGGGGCAGGATATCAGGCCGATACTCAACTCTCAAGAGATGGAATTCCATCCCTATCAGAATGTGGAGGAGAGCATGACACATCTCTTTCTCATGTTCATGCTGCCTCTGCTGCCATACATCACACCTTGATTGCAGCACTGACCTCAAGTCTTGTTAGTTCATCTGCCAAAATACTGAATTTGTGCCCTGCTGCTGCCATCAATTGAGAAATAAGGTAAGTAAAAAAGATTAGTGTTGTTTCTCTGTGAATGTTTGAATGAAATTGAGTATGTGAACATGTTCATGAGTGCAATTGTGATTAATTGGGAAGGCATGAGAGTGAGTGAAACTGTGAAAGTGAATGCAAGTGAGTGAGGGTTGTGAGTGAATATGCAAGAGGGATTGTGTATGTGTATGAGTTAAAGTGAGAAGCAGTGAAAGTGAGTGAATCTGTGTTTGTCTGTGAGTGCTTTAGTTAGGATCAGTGAGAGAATATGTGTAATTGAGAGAGAATGAGCGACAGAGTGAATGAAATTAAGGGGCATATTTATACTTGTTTTGCACCGAATTTGCGCCATTTTTTTTACGCAATTTCAATGCAAAACTAACTCCATATTTATACTTTGGCGTTAGAGTTGTCTAGTCATTTTTTGGATGTGGAAACCTACTTTGCGTCAATGAGATGCAAAGTAGGCGTTCCTGTGCAAAGAATGACTCTATGGCCTTAGCGCCATATTTATCCACTTGTGCTAAAATTGCGCAAGGGGGAAGAGTGGTCAGTCAAATAAGTGTGCATCACTATTTAACACCTGGGTCAGGGCAGGCGTTAGAGGACCGGTGGGCCTATTTCCATGGTAGAACACTATGGAATAAGCTCACAGGTGCCCTCCCAAGGCCCCAGGGACACACCCTCCCACATCAGAGGGACAGCGGAGGATGGGGGACGCCATCTCATGTAAGTATAGATAAGTACAGATAAGTTTTTTTTTTTTTGTTTAAGTGCCATTGGGGGCCCTGAAATGGGCCCGCCCTGTATGGCACTGGGTGAAATGACCAGGCCCAGGGGACCCTGGTTTCCTGTGCTAGCCATTGGGTTGGTGGGCATGACTCCTGTCTTTTTTTAGGACAGGGGCCATTTGGTGTGGATGGTTTTGCATTAGAAAATGATGCTAGGCTGGATAGAGTCATTTTCTTTTTCACTCTAACCTGCCTAACGTCAGTTTTTGGTGCAAAACCCCCTTCTTCCATAGCACCAGACCCACGAGGCTAAAGTCATTTTTATTTTACGCTAGCGTACCCTTTGCAACGGCTTGCACCAATCCATAAATATGGTGCTCGGCTGGTGCTCAGAAATGGTGCCAGCCGGTGCTAAACCTTTTGGTGCAGTTTTGCACCAAAGAGTATAAACCAGGGCCTAAGTGTGAGTCAGTGAGATTCAGTGAATGGGAACTTGACCAAGGATGACACCTGTGCAGGCCACAGTAACCCCACTGGGCTTTACAGAGACCTCTGTGAGCCTTGGTCTGGGGGGGCCTTCTTCTGTGTGCTGCATCATTGGGCCTTGTCCATGCCCCAAACCTAATTTAAACAGACCTGAATTTTCTTTACCATAAGTGGATTGTGAGTAATGGATGCTCCCCAGCACAACCACACAATTCCACAATAGGAGACAGAAACTCTTACCCACCAGGCTCGTACTGATTTCTCCAATGTCTGCCTGAATGATCCTGTGAAGTGACTAGTTTGAACTGCATGGGCTACAGGCAGGCAATGTTCAAGGACCTGGGTACCAGCAGAGGGGCCAAGAGAGGGAAACCCCTTAAGCACATCCATTAGTGCTATACCAAGGGACTCTTGCTGTTAGATGCCCTCACTAGTCCTAGGAACAACTAAGTGGTAACTAAACATTCTTTGGGGACATACGGATGGTCTGTCAACTTAGGAGGACTCCGACCCAAGGCTAGTACAGTGGGAAGCGGTGCTGGGCTGAGCTTTCTCTGTGTGATGTGCCCCTTCAAGTCAAAACACTAGTATATGATCCATGAGAGACAACATCATCACAACAGATTGATGCTTGCATGTTGGACTTGAGAAGTAATCCCATCATACCTTTGTTAAGACCCTGAGAGGGGCGGTGGCTCACTGACTGCTGATAGGTAGCCTGCTTATGGGACTGCACCTCTAGTCTTATTTTCCCATGGTATTGCATTGCTTTTTTGCACCTTTCATCGGCTTTACACTTGAATGCAGACCTGGAGGTTGGAGGGCACTGTGCACACCCGTCACAAGGCTGGGCCCTCTCCCCTGTCTACAACACAGCTACATATCTCAGCTTCATCATAATGGGCTCACTGGAAGAGTTGTATCATACATCTGACCTGTGCGCTTATCTCAGCGTGGCCTGTCAAATTGCAAATCCTCTGCCTATCAGATTTTGTTTGCTGAGGCAGTTCACTGCTCTAGAACGCCCACAACAGCAATGTCACTGGATAAGACCATAGAAATGAAGCTTAAATAAGTTTCTGCCATCACAGCCCTCCTCACCGTGATTTGTGCTAAAATCACCAATCTCCCATGTCAGGTGAAGTCAATGAGACACGAGGTCCAAAAACTCCTCACCCTGCAACTGCAACACCCCTTGGAATTCCAGAGAGCACATAAAGGCTGTACCTTCAGAGCCAATTAGTCAAATGTGCCTCCCCCCATCATAGCCTGCACACCATGCTATCAGCACACTCGGCACATACTGTTGGCAGCACGGAGGGCGACTGAACTGATGATCCTTGAAGACCACCAGTCTCCTTTCCAGCAGATGATTCTGCATTTACCAATGCCAAACAGAGGAGAATTCTCGCCCTTTATTTTTTACAGAAATAAAAGGTCTCCTGAATCCGGCTCACATTGGGACATTCTGACATTATGGAGCAGATTGTTCTAATAAGCTCAATTCCTCTAATTGTGACTGCACCAAATATTAAACACTACACCCTTAGTAAAGAGCCTAGCATCTGAATTGGCTCTATAATGGAGGAGCGAGTCTTTAATTTGTGATGCATCTTTCTGCAGGGGACTATAAAGGTTTAATGACATTAAGTCAGACATCAAAGACAACAAGGAAAAGTTGTTTTTCAATTTCGGAGCCAGAAAAGATGATTCTTGGAAAAGTAAATGCACGTAGTGTCACCAGCACTGTCTGCCAAAAAAACTGTGCAGGGACCAGTCTGGACAGTAGTCAATGGGAACATTAGGGACATCGAAATATCTTCAATCTGTGCATCAGAAAGCGATTGCCAATTATGAGTACCAGAGGGACGATCCAGCTGCAGTAGAAGATGAGGTGAAAACTGCTCTTGAAGATGTCTTGCAGTAGAAAACATAAGAGGAGGATGAAGAATTGCAGTATTTGGTGACAAATTGCAAAAATGCCACCAAGTCTTCAGTTCGTGCGAGACAAACAGGCATGTTTTTTTAAAGCAGTGAAGAGCCAATTGAAGAAGCATCACACAATATTGTATTCGAACGAGAAAAAAAAGCATTTAGCAATCTGAAAAAGTTTAAAATAGTAGTTTAAAACTGTAATAAAAAATACAAAGAAAGTCAAACCAAAAAAAGTGTGAATAACAACACAAATTCTCTACATAACAAGTATTTATCCAATCTTTTCTACACATATCCATAGATTGTGTGTGGATCAGGTAAGGTTGGATGCTTTCAGAGAGTCAGGCCCCACATCTGGTCAGGGATCATGCATGCCCAATCCTGTACTGTATTAGTCTGTGTGCCATTTGCAGAGATTCTGGCAACTTGAAACTAGAACCACCTGAAACCAAGCTTCACTTGGGTGAAGAGGGTCATTGAGGCCGAAAACGGTCTTGGTTTGCTTGAGTTCTTGTTTAGAGATAGCCTGACTTTGCTGTTTATGCTGGACCGTTCCTATTGTAGCAGGACCAAGACTGGTTTGCATATGGCTAGGTCTAATTTGAAATGGTATATTCAGCAAAAAACGATGGGTAGAATGCAATTGATTGCTAGTGGTTGGACTTAGTCCAAGAATTCCCCTCATCATCTATTACGTGTTCACCTGAAGGTGTTAAACAACATAAAAGTAGAATACTGTATGATCGAAAAATTCCCCAACTTTCACTGAACAAAACTAATATTCCTTTAATTGGTATGCATAATGTGCACCTCTATAGATTTTAGATATCACCAGTCATTTAATATGTGAGATCATAAGCAACGGATCAACGTTATGCATATCATGCCTATGTAAGTTACTTATAAATAGCATATGTCCCAATTTTTTGTTTTTCAAACCGTAGTGCTTTTTCTTTGAATTTCTGTGTTTTTTTTAATGTAATTTAAAATCTTACAACCCTCCTCACGTATGACTCAACACTATTGTTTTTTCTGTGAAATTTTCTTTTTTATGCAATGGAATCTCTTATTATATGTGTGCTGCAAGGTGGGTGTTCGGAGGCCCTGTGCCCAACCGATAGTGTGGTGCAGAGATGGGTTGTCAGTTGGGCAACATTTCTCACTCTTTAAAATGCTTTTTTAGTTCTGCTGGAATCTAGTGGGAGTCCCACTGCCTTAGATGGGGTTATGCTGGGTCTTCCATGCAACAGCGCAAATATATATTTTTTTGCCCCTGGAAACCCACCCCCACACAAGGGCTAGGGAGTCAGGGCATACATAACCTGTCACATTCTATCTATCTCTCTCTCTCTCTCTCTCTATATATATATATATATGTATATATATATATATATATATATATATACTTATTTTCAGGAGTTGGGGACAAAGTCCTCTAGTCCTGTATGATAGGCACTAATTTTTCTTCATGTTGCAGCTGCCAATCATATAGTGTTCTTTCTTATGGGAGTCCTACGGGACATCCGCAGCAACATCTATGTTTAGGTTTTGATTCTCCATTTCTCAAAAAAAGGCCAAACAGACTTTGACCAAATCAAGAAAAGCATGTTTTCTGAGTATATATCTAGCTTTCCGCCAAATTTGATGCAATTCTGTTTTTGGGGGAAAAGGTATTTTGAACCCTCCCTATTTCTCAGCCCCTACTCTTTGGATCACCCTAAAACTTTCCAGGAAGAAGCTGAGATGGATTAACTTCTTTTTAAAGCCATGTGGAGGGGCTAGGTGATTGAAACTTGGGCTGGGTGATTTAGGCTACCAGCTCTTGTGGCAGTGATGGACTGTGTTGGTGGGAAGCCAGCTCGGCAGCACTGGAGTGGTCACCACGCACTGTTGTTGACAAGAACAAATAAGCAGCATGGATGTAGGTGCCGCAGGTGGGATTTGGGCACCCAAAAACAAAAACAAAACATGGTGCAAGGCTGCACAACTTCCTTGGAAGCACAGAAGTGAGGTCCATGCATGGCCTTTAAAAATGTCTGTGGATAGCCCGGTGGATGCAGGGCACCGAAAAACAAAGCAACTACTATGGCACAAGGCAACACAATAACTTAGGCAGAGCGGGGAAACCCGCTCATTCAGTATTCACTGCTTCAGCAGGGAGTGCCCCATATACCAGGTGTGGGTTTAAATGGGCATATTTTACTTCTTGTGGTGCCCCAACCAGGGGCAGGAACACCCCAACAATAACAAAAGATTTGCAAGTGGTTGCAGGGAGTGCTGATGCTCTTCAGAAGTTTAATAAACTTGAAATCCATGTCCCCTGGGTCATTGAAACCATGACTCCAGGACAGGTTTCCATCATTTCTGAAGCACTCAGAGCTGGAGTTGTATGCCCTTCAGCTGGAGTGGAAAGACCTTTTGTGGTTGGTCCTATGGCCCCATTTTGTGGCCTGAAGAGTGTGAGAAAGATTCAAATACATGCTACATTTTGTTTTGATTATCAGTGCTTTATTTAAAATAGTTTAGAGATGTTGACTCTAAATGAACATTGCAGTGTGTGTATTGATAATGAATGCACTTGGGGTATGGTTATTAATGCCATTGCTTTTAATGCTAAATTAACAAATGTAGCAGAGTTATTAATATGGAGACTCTTTGACAAAGCATATAGGTCTGCTTATGTATGTTATAGTGTTGATCCCTGACAAAGCAAATAGGCCTGCCTTTATATAGCGATGTGATGAGTCCTTGACAAAGGTAGTAGTCCAGCCTTATTTAAAATAACACCCCCCTATATTGTGATGTGGCGTCTGGCACAGGTGGATATTACTAGTCTACACCACTACCCCTGAATAGGCATTGAACTGACGTAGCGAGCAAAATAACAAAGGATTAACCCCAGCTCTCTGACTGAGGGTGTGTGCTTGAAAAGTTTCAACACTCCGTCTATCATTTTATTTTGGTTTTGCTAGGCATTGACCTGCTCTGCTTCACTACCATGAGAATATAAAGTGCTACAGTGGAGCACCCGGTTACCAGTAAGAAAACACTTGTATACTTATTATTTGTAAATAAGATATAACTTTACAGTAAAGAACCCTAGAAGTTCACTGAAACAATACATTTTTTTAACAAGGTGTAATATATATGTCTGTTAATAATTTATTACTCTAAATTAAAAAATCCACAGAACTTGATGGAAAAGAAACCAAAGGATGAAGTGATGCTAAAGTTAGGTCTGGTAATAATTAGTGTTCCCACAGGCAGCTCTAAGATGGCAAGTTGTCGAGCCCATGCAAGATTGTGCATCCACTAACATGATTTCTGGGTGGTAGGAGGACGTCTGGTGACTGTTAAAAATTGGGTCTCTACTTAGCAGAGGTATGCATCCAGTCCAAATAGGGACCACAATCCTAGTCAGTTGCATACCATAAATTAACCTGTGCTCACCCTCCGGTAGCTTAGTCAAGAGCAGGTAGGCTAAACTTAGGAGGCAATGTGCCAAGTTTTTGTGCAACACTTAAAACAGTAAAATAGGGAAACACCCCACAAAAATAATCCACACCAGGTTAGGAAAAATAGAGTCCAATTTAATGAACAAAACAAGACCAAAACGACAAGCTTCCAATAAGTAGAAGTCGAGATATTCATTTTTTAAGACTAAACTGAGTTGTAATGCTTAAAAGCATGAAGTGCCAATTAGGACAATCTGGTCATGCTAGACCGGGCCAAATCTGTAAAGTCAGGCCGCCTGCGGTGGAGCATGTGGCAGACACAGGGATCAACCTTGTCCCACTAAAAATTATTGTGTTGCACTGTTGATGGGGACCGATGAGTGGAGCAGAGGAGGTAATGCTTCTGCATTGATCCCACTCGAGGTAGGTGATGCGTCGATTCCAAGCGGCTAAAATTGAGATGTGTCATCTAGAGCTTCCTCATATGTAGGTGATGTTTCACTGTCAAGCCACGCAGCTGGCAATACAATGCCCTTGAAACAGGCAATGTGTTGTCACCGAAGGAGATGTGTCAGTTCTGATCGATGTAACAGTGTCAATGAGCTGGTTCTGGCAGTTGCATCACTTATACCTACTTCCAAGGAAGCAGCACACTTGGCGGGACAAAACTTGCAGCAAGCGAAGTCCAGATGCTGTTGCAGGATAAAGGAAAGTCTTTGAATTCTCTGATACTTTAGTACAGGAGGTAAGCCAGCAAATCCTTGGAGTCACTTTGGTTCTGGGGATGTAGAGATGCAGGCCCAGTCCTTCCTACTGCTAGGCAAGGAGGGCAGCAAAGAAAGAGCAGCATGGCAGAAGTCCCAAAAAGTCTAGCAGATTGCAGCAGAGTGATATTGTTATAGTTTTTCATAGTATTATCATGTTTTTAATCATTATTCATTAATTTTCAATGATAACATCATAGAGCCATTAATCATGAGATACTTATTTTTCCCTTTTATCTTGTAGGTTGTTTATTCATTTGTCTGACACAATTTTCTCTAAATATAATTTTCCAATATATCTGGGCCCTGGTGATCTTTGGGATGCAGGCGTGCCTCCTTCGTTTGTGGTTTCCTCATCCTCGTCTACGCATGTTTCTTGTAGGTATGATTTTCTCTTGCATTATATATGTTTTATGTTGTTTCATCCTATTTGCAATTCCTTTTCATTTCAGTACTTCAACAGTTGTTCAATTTGATGATGTCTTCCTTCCTTCTTCTATATTTAAGTCTATTGTATTTGTCAGACCTTATTCTCTCCTCTCTATAGTCTTTCTTTGCAACTTGTTCCCTTTTTGAGTGTAGAGGTTTTCTGATATATTTGCTTCTTTTGTCATGGACTTTAGGGCTGTTAATGTTAATTAGAATGCTAAAGTATTAGGATTGGAAATGACCATATTTTGTGAGGTATCCTTGCCTTCTTTAGCTGAACCTATTTTTGTTTCCCATAGAACTCTGCTCACTTTACTCCTGCTAACTAGGTAGAAAGTGTTTGTCTTTGAAATATGATAAATTTGCCATATTCTTGATTTGTACATTTAATTTAAGTGTACATCACTGTTTTACGCTATAACTTGCACAGAGGGCCTGTAAATTGAATACTAGTAGTGGACTGCTCACTAAAGAAGAACTGTAAGTAAAACATGTCTACAGGTCTACCAATGCAGCTCTGGTGGGCAGTTTTAAACTGCCATTTCAACTTAGCTAAATAAGCATTTTTGGAGGTCTAAACCCACCTATTTAAATCTTTTACATCACATCTAAGGTGGGCCCTAAATGCTCATAGTTAATATTTTTAAAAAGTACGAGATGTGTAGTTATGTTTTCTATGTCCTGGTGGAGAAAAATTGTCAAAGTCATTTTGCACTATTGTAAGCCCAGCTCTCCCATAGAAATGCACTGGGTTACACTATAAAACCTTATAAAGCAAAGCTTCACTTTGGTAATAGCTAGAACAAAGATTCAAGTGCTATAACTGATAGTAATTTGAAATCCAGTCTAATGGTCAAGTCTGATTTAAAATTACTATTTTATACACTGGCTGAATACTTCCACAACAAGATTACAGCAATCTACAGTGATTTTTCTTGCCAACCTACCAACGTCAAACACATTCTCACCTCCGAAGAAGGATCTTACAGCAACTTGATCATGGACTGGATGTTCCTATCCACCCAGGAAACAGCGGACATCATGGGATTCACCCATTCTGGATGAACCAACAATCCCTGACCCCACATCTTCAACCTGGGCAAGAAGAAAATCAACCAAGTCCTCACTCCCATCATCAACACTTCCATAAGGAAAGTCACCATCCACAAAACCTGGAAACAAGTGGAAATCAAGCCACTCCTCAAAAAACCCACCGCAAACCTCAGTAAACTCAGAAACTACTGAACCATTTCACTGCTCTCATTCCCCGCAAAAATCCTGGAAAAATCCATCAACAAACAATTCTCTGAACACCTGGAAAAATACAATTTACTTGACACCTTCCAATGTGGTTTCTGCTCTAACTAGAGCACCAAAACTGCCCTAATTGCCATAACAGACAACATCAGGTCCCTCCTGGACCAAGGAGAGAAGGTGGCTCTTATACTACTTGACCGATCCGCCGCCTTTGATGCCATCTGCCACTACACCCTCACCTCAAGACTACTCCACATTGGGATCAGAAGCAACACCCTCAAATGGATCCAAGCCTTCATCCAAGGATACACCCAGGGAATCCGTCTCCCTCTTTTTACCTCAGAACCCAAGAACATCATTTGCAGAGTACCCCAGGGCTCCTCGCTTATGCCCCACCCTGTTCAAAACCTACATGACACTACTGGCAGAAATTGTGCTCTCCTACAGACTTAACATCATCTCTTTCTCTCTCTCTCTGAAGGGCACAGCCCACCTGGAGACCACACCTCCTTTCAAGAAAATTTCAGCAAAGCATGTGCCACATAGCCAACTGGATACAAAACAACTGCATTCAGCTGAACACAGAGATAACAGATTCAATCATCTTTGGGAACAACTCCTCCCCCTGGGATCACTTATGATGGCTGCCTTCCTCGGACAAACCCCAACCCCCGACAGAACATGCCCCAAATCATCTTGTACAACAAGCTCATAGGAAAAAAAAGTAAACACTGTTGCATCATCCTGTTTCCACCAACTCTACATGCTGCACAAGATATTCAAATGGATCCCTGTCAAATCCAGAAAGGTAGTAACTCAGGCCACTGTCACCAGTAGCCTAGACTACCGAAACACCCAATACTTGGGACTCCCCACACAAATCCTCTGCAGACTCCAGACAACCCAGACCTCAGCAGTAGGACTTATCCTGGATTTACACAGAAGAACCCACATCACCCCCAGCCTCAGGGACCACACTGGCTGCTAGTACACAAAAGAGGTAAGTTCAAGATTCTCACCATTGCCTTCAAAGCGCTCCACAACATCAGACCTAACCTCATCAACAAAAGACTCTACTTCTACCAGACAACCAGAGAGCTCTGTTCAGCCAACCTCACCTATGCCCAAATCCCAAGAATTAAACATATCCAAAGTGGAGGACCCACCTTCTACATCGCAGCCAAGTACTGGAATTAACTACCCACCTACCTATGAACCAAACCCACTATCGCGGAAGTCAGGAAGAAGCTCAAAACATGGCTCTTGAGGAATACCCCCCCCAGCTATCAGACACACTCCCAGCACCTAGATACTTCCCGGGGTGATAAGTTGCGCTCTATAAATGGACTGGAATTTGGATTTGGATATTTTGAAGATGCTACCTTTAAAGAGTTGGAATTTTCCTGCATAAGCCAAATGGGACTTTCTGCTAGTGTTCAGTGTCACCTATCTGCCAATTCCTCTCCTGTGCTGAGGTGTGACAACAGACAAAGGGTTTGTCTGGGGGAGATGATTTACCCCCTGACAGGATAGCCATCTGGGTAAGATGGGACAGGAACTTATTTACATTTGAAAAGGTGCTTATTCTGTCACATGCAATGTATCACACCTGGGCATGCCCACTTCATTGTCCTGCTAGCCAGCTAAGCACCAATACCAGTTGGAGAAGTGGCTGCTCCCAAAATGGGTTTTGAGTGACGACATGGTAGGGTTTGTCAATTATCACAGCCACATCTCGGGGAGAGCCCAGGGAGATAGGACCAGGGGAATCATACCACTATGTTGGAATTAGGTAGAGAAGTTCACTGTGGGATAGCTTACAGTAGAACACAGGCCTTTGAAGATCTGAAGGATTTCCCTGCTGTTTGAAGTATCTGAAGGAAGACTGGACCTATTTGCCTCAAACCCAAGCCCCCAGACATGACTACAAGTTTTAATTGGTTGAACTTCTGTCTGAGTTACAGGGACACACCAAGCTTTCAGAGGTCGTTCCTGCAACTGCCCACCTGACCAGATTTACCTGGAGCTTCCCTGAACCCTGTTTCTGGACATTACTGAAGTAAGCATTGACCGTCAAGTGCTGTCCTCATGTTCCAGGCCCTTGGTTGGTGTGAATGTGTACTCCTCCTAAATTGTTCTAGAACTTGAGACTTAGAAACCTTTTCCCAACTTTTTGCTCTGAGAACCAATGGTGGACTGGCATCACCCTTCCAAACCCATCTGATGATGGTGCATCACCTTTTGGCCGAAGATTCAGGTTGCTCCAACTATGCTCTTCTCCACAGCAGCAAATCTGATTCAGCAGGACTTCTCGGAGAAGGTGTTCAGACTTGTGAAGCACTTTTCAGCTACAGCTTGGAGCCTTGCCCTGCTAGAAGAACCCAAGCTCCAAAAAAGTGACTAAGTCTGAGGGTAGAAATTTTCCCCGCATGAAAGTATGAAAAGGCAAAATGAGAATCCTTTCCGGGGCTTTAAATTGAAATTTCTCCTGCTCAGAGATTTCCCACTAAAAGTTAACTGCTTCATCAAGACAATATCCAAATTGTGTCTGAAGATGTGAATCCCCTTTTGGCCACAGCCGGCATCCATACTGAGGATTTTTAACTTCCATCCAAGAGGCAAATTAAGAAGGTAAAACATTTGACCAGAAGAAACCCGATCCCTGTATCCAACATATAACATTGCTGTAACCCTTAACTTTTGACTTTCAAACTGTTTAGAGTGACCAGATAACTGCAGTTGGCATTTAAAACACTACCGAAACACCCTATACTTGGGAATCCCCGCACAACTCCTTCCCAGACTCCACACCACTCAGATCTCAGCAGCATTACTTATCTTGGATTTACCCAGAAGAACCCACATTACCCCCAACCTCAAGGACTTCACTGGCTACCAGTACATAAGAGGTAAGTTCAAGGTTCTCACCATTGCCTTCAAAGCTCTCCACAACATCGGAACCAACCTCATCAACAACAGACTCTACTTCTACCACCCCGCCAGAGAGCTCTGTTCAGCTAACCTCACCCATGCCCAAATCTCAAGAATTCACCATATCCAAAGTGGATGACCTACCTTCTCCTACATCACAGCCAAGTACTGGAATTAACTACCCACCTACCTATGAACGAAACCCACCCTAACTGAAGTCAGGAAGAAGCTCAAAACATGGCCCTCAAGGAATAACCCACCAGCTAGCAAACACGCTTCCAGCACCTGGATACCTCCTGGGGGAAACCTCCGGGGTGATAAGTTGCGCTCTATAAATCGATTTGGATATTTTGAAAATGCTATCTTTAGAGAGTTGGCATTTTCCTGCGTAAGCAAAATGGGACTTTCTGCTAGTGTTCAGTGTCACCTACTTGCTAATTCCTCTCCTGTGCTGAGGTGTGACAATAGACATAGGGTTTGGCTGGGGGAGATGCTTTTCCCCCTGACAGAATGGCCATGTGGGTTGTGCCCAGGAACTTAATTACACTTCAAAAGGTGCTTATTCTGTCACATGCAATGTATCACACCTGGACATGTCCTCTTCATCGTCCTGCTAGCCAGCTAAGCACCAATACCAGTTGGAGAGGTCGCTGCACCCAAAATGGATTTTCAGTGACCACAAGGTAGGGTTTGCCAATTAGGGTAGGGTTTATGGCAGCTCCAGGTAAATCCAGCACTATTCTTAACCTTAAGCATTAAAAATGCATATGTCCAGTTCTACTGATTGTATTTTTGTTAGTTTGCTGTCTTTTCATTTGTTAAAATATGCTCTATTTATCTAAATTGGTTTGGCATTCTTCTTGTGTTGTGTTTTCACTTTATTACTGATTGAATACTAAATAAATACATTACACATCATTTCTAAGTTAAGCCTGACTGCTTGTGTCTTAATCTACCAGAGGGTTAAGCACAGGTTTATTTAGTGACTTTTGTGTTTCACGTTGGCAAGGAATGTGATAATTATTTGAGGTGGGTTCTCAGTCTCCTCAACTAAAACTTTATGCGTATATTTATACTTTTTTAGCGCCGCATTTGCGCCGTTTTTTTACGCAAAAATGGCGCAAACTTAAAAAATACAATTGTATTTTGCAAGTTTGTGCTGTTTTTGCATCAAAAAATGACGCAAATGCGGCGCTAAGAAAGTATAAATATGGGCCTTAATGTCTTACAATTACGTAATCCTATTAACCCCTTCGCTGCCAGACCTTTTCCCCCTCAGGTCCAAGCCTTTTTTTGGCTGTTTGAGGCAGTTCGCACTTAGGCCCTCATAATTTTTTGTCCACAAGCTTCCCACGCCAAATTTAGATACTTTTTTTTTTAAACATCCTAAGGATTCTAGTGGTACCCAGACTTTGTGGGTTACCCTGAAGGAGGCCAAGAAATTAGCCAAAAATACAGCAAAATTTGTTTTTTTTAAAGAATGGAAGAAAAGGGCAGCAGAAGAAGGCTTGTGGTTTTTTTTTTCCCTGTAAATGGCATCAACAAAGGGTTTGCGGTGCTAAAATCACCATCTTCCCAGCTGTCAGGAACAGCCAGACTTGAATCAGAAACCCAATTTTTCAACACAATTTTGGCATTTTACTCAGACATACTCTATTTTTATTATTATTGTACTTTCAGCCTCCTTCCAGTTAGTGACAGAAATGGATGTGAAACCTGGTTCCCAGAAATCTAAACATTTCTGAAAAGTAGACAAAATTCTGAATTCAGCATATCACAGGCCTCAGAGTTTCCTTTTTAAAAATCCTATTAAGGTTCACTGCAATTCTAGAATCCACCAGATCAAATGATGCTCAAAGCAGCTGGAAATGGGTTGGATGTTGCTCAGAAGCAGACACAAATTAGGCCAGATGCAATGCAGCATTGCCTGCTGAGAGCAGAAATCTGCTTCACATTATTAGTGATTGGTACCTTCTTGTTCAATGCTACTGCATCTCTTAGGCAGCAGTTAACGGTCTACCTCTTTAGCCAGAACTCTCAGGCCAACCTCTAAGCAGTCTTGGTTCACAAAAGAACTTAGGGCCCAGAAAATATTACTTAACTAAAAAGTTAGATTACTCAAACCCTTGGCTCAGAATCCATCCTTACTGGTGGAAATAAATGTCCTATGTAGCTCCTACAAAAAGCAAATCTGTCAGGCATAGCAAAAGCATGAGGGATTGCTACAAATCCAACAGTTTTTTTTTCTGTGTTAGATGAAACCAGAAAGAGTTTCGGATCATTATCAATAACTTGCACTTAGATTGCATGTGTAGTATAAAGGGGAATAATGTTGCTCCAGCAGATTGGATTACTCATATAAACTTACTTTACAGTGATTCCTAAAATAACTTAAATTACCACCTAGCAACAGAAGCCACAATACTCAGGATATGAGTTTTGAGGTGATCCCAAATCAAAGATAGTTAGTGTCTTATCGCTGTTTTGGAGGTTGATGCCAAATTATTCACCTCACCCCTACTAAAAAATCTCAATGCCTGGGCAAATATGAGGAACTTAATATCATTCAATCAAACCAGTTTCAGACCTTTTTCCTGCACCACTGATAACTTGGTGGGCATCACTTTGCTTGTAGGAAAACATATAAGGAATGAAAGGTACTCTACTGCTGCATCATAGATTACAGCAAATCTTTTGATCATGTAAACTATAGGTTGCTTTGGTCCAAACTTACTGCCTGGTAAATACCATCACCACTACTGTGTGGCATTCAACTGCTATACTCCGATTCAAAAATAACAATTCTATCTCCAGTAAAATCAAGACTACCATGGCATGTGACACAAGGGGGCGTACTGGCCCTGCCCTCTTTAATCGGTGTATTTGTGATCTAAAACCTGAACTGGATTCTGTTGTTAGCCATGCTAAAAAACTTGTAATGAGTTACTTTACGTGGACTTTACGTGGACAGAGAGGTCATCCTAAGTTAACACAAAAGTATGATGGAGAGAGTGCTGAATCTTTTCAAATACTCACCCCAGTCACATATCTGGGTTTAATTCATCGTTCTTTGCTCACCATACCTCCCCAGTTTGGACCCAACCATATGCAAACCAGTCTTGACCCTGTTCCTCATGGGAACAGTCCAACCCGAACTGCCAGGCCAGGTCCTACCTGGACCAGAAACAAGCGTCCTGGGACCGGTTTCAGGGTATTACCCTTCATCAGCCAGGCTCGCTTGAATCTAGTGGCACAGTGAGCAAGGGATCCACGTCTGGGCATGCCCTTCCAACTTAGGGCAACTTTAGCAATACAAAAGGATGATGGACAAAGTGCTGAACAGTGCAAACACTCACACCCAGACACAGATCTGGGTTTAATCCATCGATCTTTTGCTCACCATGTCACCCCAGTTTGGACCCAGCCATGCACAAATCAGTCTTCACCCTGTTCCTCATGCGAACAGTCCAGTCCAATCATTTAGGAAGCAGGCATTTTCTTGCTTAAACCATTCTGTGACTCTGTCTGTTTGTGGATTCCTTGTCTGGGTCAGACTAACAGTTGGGCTGTTTGTGAATCTCTTCTAGACATTGACACAAAGAGAGCGGGGTGTAGAATGCATGTCCTGATGAGCCGTCTGGGTTACAATTGAGGGAGAATTGGTCACTTACATCTGGATGGGCTGTGCCTGCCCTCACACAATGTAGTCTCCAACCCCTTGGTGTGTGTTTGGGGCCTGGCCTAGGCAAGGCAGGATCCTGTACACAACAGGGACTGTTTTGTTTTAATTTGGGCAACTTCAAAGGCAGAAATGGATATAAGTAGTGGACCTAAATCCCCAGACTTTAGATTTCTTCAGTATTTGCTTCTTAAACCAAGAGGAACCTCTGCCAAGGAGAAGAGCTGAACAGCCAAGGAGAAGTGCCAGGACATGATGCGTCAAGAACAAATGTAGGACATTATAACACGTGTCTTTATCTTACATGCCTTTTCCACAGAACCCTTGCCACACAGATGCTTTCACCATGCATGCCTACAGTAATTAAAATAAATCCAATATACATTTATATGTATTCACTAAAAAGCCAAAAGTTACAGCGACGTAATGGTTAGGAAATAGCAATAAATACCCTTAGAAATTCATTTAAAAATAACAAAGGTTACAGGCAAGTTATGGTTAGGAACTAGAATCTATAAAAAAGCCTTCAAATTCACTGAAAAGATCAAAGGTTACAGGGATGTTATGTTAGGAAATAATTTTTGTTTTAAAAACTTAAAAAGTCACTAAAAAACCCAAAGGTTACACGGAAGTTATAGTTAGGTGCATATTATATATGCACAAAACCATAGAAATTCTGAAGGTATAGTTATCTGAGCTACCTATAAATTACGACCATACAATGCATAGCTTCTTACCTCACATGTTACATCAATCATGACATGGTCAGTATTATCACTGAAGACATCACTGATTACATCCCTGATGACATCATCCACCAGACTAAACTTCAATATACTTTAAGGTCAGGAGTCACTCGATATGCCGAGCAGCTCCACCAGCCTGCCTTCGTGCCCCAGACCCTGCCCTTGCTTCTGACAAGAGTTTGAGGCCCTCCACCACCTGCAGGCACCCGCCTGCGCATCATCCCTGGTGTCTATTGGTTTGCTGTAAGTAAAGTGTGTGTGTTTGTAATCTGTATTAGTGCCTTTTACTGAGCCTTTTTTGTTTACCGTTCGTTTAGCTTTTTCTGCTGTTTTTTGACTGTTTTATTGCCCTTTTTTCACTGCCTTGTCTGCCCAATTCTACCCAGTTCTGCCGTTGCGTCCCCTGCGGCCCAGCCCCCATCGTGCCCCCATTTGTTACCGCCTCCCGCCTCCTCCCTCCTACCTCCCCTTCTTAATGGCGCCCGCTGCGCGGTGCCGAGTGTGACCCCTGACCTGCCTTAAGGCCAGGAGTCACTCGACACGCCAAGCAGCACCACCAGCCTGCCTCCGTGCCCCAGACACCGCCCTTGCTTCTGACAAGAGTTTGAGGCCCTCAACCACCCGCAGGCACCCGCCTGAGCCTCATCCCTGGTGTCTAGTGGTTTGCTGTAAGTATAGTGTGTGTGTGTGTCTGTAATCTGTATTAGTGCCTTTTACTGTGCCTTTTTTGTTTACCCTTCATTTTGCTTTTTCTGCTGTTTTATTGCCCTTTTTTCACTGCCTTGTCTGACTGATTCTCCCTAGTTCTGCTGCTATGTCCCCACCGGCCCCGCCCCAATCACGCCCCCATTCGTTACCGCCTCCCACCTTCCAGATGCTCCTCCCTCCCACCTCCCCTTCTTAATGGCGGCCGCTGCACGGCTGTGCAGCTGGCAAACCAGAGGCAAGCCCGTCTGAGCCCGTCCGTGCCTGGACCGCGCCCAATGTCAGTACCCCTGCCCTGCGCGCCCCCCTCACTGCCAGATGCCACTACACTGTGTCAGAACTCCTCGCACTCAACCCCGGCCGCTCCACCACCTGCGTCCAGACCTCCCCTAGGCATACCCATGGACCCTTCTCCTGCCGCACATGCCACTTCACCAGCGCACAATCCCCCAAGCACAACAACAACGCACCCACCTCAGCTGCATTCTCCTCAACACCCGCTCTGTACACAAGCATGCCATCGAACTCTGGGACCTGCTCACATCTACCTCCCCGGACATCGCCTTCCTCACTGAAACCTGGATGAACCCCTCATCAGAACCAGACATCGCCAGAGCCATTCCTGAGGGCTATAAGATCACTCGAAGAGACCTTACCAACAAGCCAGGAGGAGGAATCGCCATAGTCCACAAAAGTACCATTAGGATCGGAAATGACATCCGCGATGCCCTGAACGCCGCAGAGCACCTGCATTTCCAGATACACGTCAACATCAACACCACCCTGAGTGGAACCCCCGTCTAGAGACCACCAGACCCCCGCTCTCAATTCTGCTACGCCATCGCCGACACTATCAGCTCCCATGCCCTGGCCTCCACTTCCTACTTGCTCCTCGGCAACCGGAATTTCCACCTGTAGAACACCAGCGACAGCAACTCCTCTGCCCTACTAGACAACCTTGCCAACTTCGGCCTCAAGCAACTGGTCACCTCCCCACTCAGCCGGTCACACTCTCGATGCCATCTTCTCCTCCAGTAGCCACATTACCTTCGCTCACACCACCGAACTCCACTGGACCAACCACCGCTGTGTTCATTTTTCCTTCCTGAAACCCAGCAGCCACCACCAACAACTCCGGATCCCTCACTGCAAGTGGAACAAGATCTCCAAGGATCAACTGATCTCCAACCTCGCCCGTGCCCTACCACCCACAACCAACGACCCCAACACCACCACCCTCAACCTCAAACAGTGGCTCGACGACTGCGCCAATACCCTCGCCCCTCTCAAGAAAACCACCATCACCTACGCCGACAAGAAAGCCCCCTGGTTCACGCCGACCTTCGGTCCTCCAAATGAGAACGCCGTAGAGCTGAGATCTGGTGCCCGGGAACACTCAGAAAGCAACCTTGCCACCCTCAAATCAGCCATCCGCAAGCACCACCAGCTCATCCAGTCCCCAAAAGATCTTTCTACAAAGAACGAATTGACAACAACGCGCACAACAGCAAGGAACTATTCAACATTATCAAGGAACTCATCAACCCCAAGTCCTGCTCCGCCGACCCACCCCACTCACAAGACCTATGCGACTCCCTCGCCACCTTCTTCCACCGCAAGATCACAGACATCCATGGAAGCTTCACACTGCTATCCCCCAACACCACCACCACCAAGGTCGACCCCATCGGGCCCTGCCAGACCAACATACTGAACACCTGGACCCCACCAACGATGAGGAAACCACCAAGACCATGAGCACCATCCACTCCGGCTCTCCCACTGACCCCTGCCCTCATCACATCTTCAATAAAGCCAGCCAAATCATCACCCCCCACTACAGACTATCATCAACAACTCTTTTGAGACCGCCATCTTCCTGGAGAGCTGGAAAAACGCTGAGGTCAACGCCTTGCTCAAAAATCCCAAAGCTGACCACGAGGACCTCAAAAACTACCGTCCTATCTCCCTGCTCCCCCTCCCCACAAAGGTGATTGAGAAGATAGTCAACTGCCAACTTTCCCGCTTCCTGGAGGACAACGACCTACTCGATGTCTCCCAGTCTGGATTCCTCAAAAATCACAGCACCGAGACCCCCCTCATCGCCTGCACCGACGACATCAGGAACAGACTCGACAAAGGTGAAACCGTTGCCCTCATCCTCCTTGACCTTTCCGCAGCCTTTGACACTGTCTGTCACCACACCCTGTGCACATGCCTCTTCAACGCTGGAATTCGCCACAGACCCTGGACTGGCTCATCTCCTTCCTCTCAGGAAGGACCCAAAGAGTGCGCCTTCCCTGTTCCTGTCCAAGGCCAACGAGACCATCTGTGGAGTTCCAAAGGGCTCCCCCCTCAGCCCCACCCTCTTCAATGTCTACATGGCTCCGCTCGCCAACATCGTCCGATCCCACGACCTCAACATCTTTTCCTATGCTGATGACACTCAGCTCATCCTCTCCCTCATGAAGGACCCTGCATCCACTAAGAACAACCTCCACACCGGACTCCACGCCATCATCAACTGGATGACAGCAAACTGCCTCAAACTGAACTCAGAAAAGACAGAGATCATCATCTTTGGCCCCAACAGCTCTGCATGGGACGACTCCTGGTGGCCGGCCACTCTGGGGTCAGCCCCAATGGCAACCACCCAGGCACGCAACCTCAGCTTCATACTGGACTCCATGCTCTCTATGACCTAGCAAGTCAACGTCATCTCGTCCTCATGCTACAACACCCTTTGAATGCTCCTCAAGACCTTCGGGTGGATTCCCGTTAAAACCAGAAGAACGGTCACCCACGCCCTCGTCAGCAGCAGACTGGACCACGGCAACGCCCTATATGCGGAAACAACGCTTAAGCTCCAGAAGAAACTCCAGCGCATCCAGAACGACTCAGCACAACTCATCCTCAACCTCCCTTGCCACAAACACATCTCAGCCCACCTCAAAAACTTCCACAGGCTACCTGTCAACAAAAGGATCGCCTTTAAACTCCTAAGCCACACCCACAAAGCTCTCCACGACAACGGACCAGCCTACCTCAATGAGCACCTCCACTTCCATGTTTCGACATGCCAGCTCTGATCTGCCAACCTCGCCCTTGCATCCATCCCCTGCATTCGCCCTACCACAGCCGGAGGCAGATCCTTCTGCCACCTTGCCTCCAAAACCTGGAAATCCCTCCCCGTCAACCTATGTACGACCAAGGACCTCCCTACCTTCAGGAAGCAGCTCAAGACCAGTAGCACCCCTCCCCCCTCCAGCGCCTTGAGACCCTCTAGGTGAGTAGTGCGCTTAACAAATATCTGATTGATTGATTGACTGACTTATAAATACTATTAAATTTATATTAAAAATAAGAAAACAAGATGGATGAAACACATATATACAGGGTTCGCTGTAACCTTATCAACTACTACACTCAGTTATTTCCCAGGAAAGAGTTCTTATCATATAATCCTGGATCTTCCCATTCACTGGTCTAATCACTCATTACCAATGTGATAAATCTAGCTGTGTAGGTTATTGTTTCACAAACACCAAGAACACCATTCTTCAACATGGATGGGAACAGGTTTCAGTGGAGACATCAGTTTTATATGTACAACTACAACACACACAGAGTACTGATGTCTTAGTGAACAAGGAACTATCTCACACACCACTAGTAAAATCATTCTTGATCTCAGAGAAAACTGTGAGTAAAGGGGTCAGTCTGTGGAAAATGTCTACTACACTGAGAAATCACTCTAAACAAACATAGTAGTGAGGGAATCTATTTCCTGAATACTGCTACAGTCATTCATCACAAAACCATTATGAAGGATTGGTGACCCAAGATGTACACATTTCTTTTCCATTTATTATTTCAAAAGCTACTGAACGAATTTACAACAAATAATAAAAAGCATAATCTGTGGAAATAAATCCACCTTTCTGCCAAACTTGGTGTAATTCTGGCTAGTGGCTAGGGCTGCAGCTGTGCTCAAACCTTCTATGGGAGTTAACATAGGAGATACCATTTTTTTACTCACCCATTTTGTCAGCCGCTGCTTGACAGATCACCCCAAAGCTTTCCATGTGCAACAAGAATCACTGGTACACTTTTTTGGGGAAAATTTTGTGATGATTCCTCAAACAGTACTAAGGAGATAAGCAAGTCAAAAAAAGTTTTTCCTATGGAAACATGGACTTAATTATAATTATCTACTGGCTAATGCTAGTAGGTAATACATATATATATATATATATATATATATATATATACATATATATATATGTATATATATATATATATATATATATACGTTTGTGCGAAAGAGGGGAAGCCATGTGTGAGAAAGAGGTTGCAGCCAGTGTGACAATGTGCAAGAGTCCTATTCTACTCACTGGTATGTCTATTGCTGTATTATAGAGAGGCTCTGTGCTTGGGTATGTGAGAGAAAGTGTCGCTACTTAGATTATAAGAATACCTCCAGTGTGTGAGCGAGGCTGTGCGTGCATGAGAGAGCGGTGTGAGAGAGAGGTTGTGTGCACATGTATGAGAACATGAGTGAATACTACTCACAGGTGTACAACGTGTGTATTATAGCAAGTATGTTTTGTCGTGTGTGAGTGTGTAAGTGTGCGAGAGTCTAGTGAGAGAGAGGGGCCATCTATGTGAAAACTTGAGAGAGTTGTACTTGCAGATGTACCTGGTGTATAGGTGAGAGCAAGGCTACTTGTGAATATGTGGGAATCTGTGTCCGTGTGTGTGTGTGCGTGTGTGTGTTTGTGCGTGCGCGTGCATGCATGCGTGTTTGTGTGTTTTTGTTTGTGTGTTTGTGTGTGTGTGTTTGTGTGTGAAAAGCTTCCACACATTTTTGGCACAAGTCTGGGACTGGCACATGTTCCCTCTATACGTGAATCCAAAGTTGTTGCAGGCCACTTTGGTTGAGCTCAAGAATTCTTATTTATATTTTACAAGAAAGGGCTGCTTCTGGCACAGGAAGCAGGCACGCCGGTGATGTCCTCTCCAGATGTGACTGTCTGATCTTAGCAAGCAGGTCTGACCAGACAAACGGCTTCTCCTTCTACTATTACTGGACAACAACTCCGCCTAATCTCCCCAGTTTGTACAATTGCATGCATTGCTCCTCCAACCGATTTTTTATGGTGCAATTGTGTATAGCAGTTAATTCTATTCATGCTGCCACACAGTTCTAAAATGGTAATTCTGTTGTGACCACTGACTGTAGCTTGCAAACGTAGCTAACCTAGGTGAAATGTCTAACTGCAGATAACATGCACAAAAACAGAACATCAGCATCCCTGGAAGAGCCTGGCACAGGAGACTGTAAGTTATAATCTAAGCAAGGCACTGACAGCTTTACTGTGCCGCCTTAGCCCTTCAAATACCACCGCGCATTAACATCAATAACCTGGGGGCAGTAAACCCACCCAGAGGGTTAATTCTCCGCCCTACTTAAGTATGCAATACAAATCCCACACATGCCTCTCACAAGCCACAGAACGCTCAACACAACCACAGATCACACACTGTGCAGATCACACACACATTTACCACACCTCAAGGATCACATTCACATTGTGTGTCACAGAATATACAAACCACCGCTCTCACAAGCCACCGCCACAGCGCAAAAAGCGCAATCCACATTTCATCGAAGGCACACAAAATATACAGCCTAGGAAATAAAAAGTACAGATAACACACAATTCAGAAAGCACAATCCAAATTATGCATTCGATGCCATACACTACAGATAACGCACATTACATACATTGCAAAAAACGTTACACAGGTAGAAATCATTGCGATTCGCAGGGATCACTCACAATTCATGCATCTCAACCAAAAAGTGCCAATCAAAGCACAGTACACTGCATATCATCCATAGCCCGTAAAACCACAGAAGTGCGTTTGAAGCACTATATAAAACCAAGATATTATTGTTATCCATCACATACACAGCACGTAACACAGGCACTGAAAACAGAATAGTGACATCACACAGCTTATGGTAATTAAAGCACAGTTCAAACACACCATTAAACTCACTCGGATGTTCCAGACACCATAACCAGAAATATACTAAACACATTACACACACCAAAAATCGCCATAAAACCTATACAACGGATACGACAAATTAATACAACTCACAAGCATACATGCAAAGGTCAGCCACAGCACAAATGTAGCACAGATCATATGTAACAAAAATCACACACACGTGACTGATGCAAAACAATAGACCAAACAGCCATCGCCCGACACACACCAGCTCTGGGATCCACCATAGTGACCACTACCGGTACCACAGGTAATACGCACCACAAATCACACTGATAGCAAGCAGCCTAGATCTCTCACATCTAACAAAAACAGGTGCACTAATACACCGAAACATCTATAATGATACACACCTCCGATCGTGCACAGCATGAACAGGAGATCAGACAGGCAGCACACGCAAACAACCCATTTGATACCTTTCCAATAAGCCGAAGCCCCCGACCCCCTGCCCTCCTTCCTGCTCACGCATCACCTTTGCACAGAAAGAGCCACGGCTCCATGGGGTAGGAATGGATGGATTTTTTACCATAATGTTTTTGTTAGCCTAATAAACGGCATGAAAACAATCCTTGTTTGCGCTCAAAATAAAAATCTCATTTACTCGCCAGAGACTTCCCTCGGATACCCTCCCCGCCTGTTGCAACCCTTACTGCTTTAAGGACTGGCGGGGTATATCTGGGGACTAAACTCCTTGGGGTACTAACTGTAGCTGCTACGAGAGCTCAAACGTACATTTATGGTGTTTTTCTAACTAGGTTTTTTTAGTTCGCCAAGCAAGCATGTCATAACTAGAGCCATCATGTGTTTTATTTATTTACGTATTTATTTGTTTGGAATCAACGACTCCACAGAATAAAGAAAAAACATGTATTTCCCTTGGAGTTAACCGTGATGTGGACAGACTTTGCACGCTAAAGTCGGGGAGAAAAGGGTGGGTGCTGAACATGCTTTATTTGCGTATGAACCAACAATATTCTCTTAAAATAACTGTTTTTATTGGCAACACGTATGATTTGGAAAAATAGACTTTCAATCAGATAGATTTCAAATACACATTTGAAACTGTCAATTAAATATGGACGTAAGAACAGAAGTCACTCGTTAAGTGAAGACTTTATGGAAATTACTTTCTATTAATGTACCTAATTAAAATTAAAATGTCGAAACCCCATTCTTACTTTCTATAGACAATCAAAAATAAATTAAATGCACATGCGTTAAAACACGCGTCCGATTTGCCTTTAGTGTGCGTTTCCTTATTGGCTTAGTATATCGAGCTGTGTGCGCGTTTTTGACCACGTAGTGTACAGGTGTGCAATTGTGTACACCTGATTAGTGTACATTTAAATAGGGGTCACAATGAATGTGTATGTGGGTGGTCTAGTGCATGCCTGTGAAAATGAGGGGAGAGTGTGGTTAGTGTGCGCGTGGTGGTAGGACAAAGAAAAAAGAGTAACAGAGAGAAAGAGTGGTAGAGGATAGTAGGGCGGGAGAGAGTGCAAGAGAGAGTGGGAAAGGAGCAAAAGATAGAGGAAGGTGAGAGAGGATGAGAGGAGTTATGGAGATTAAGTAAAGCTTTGAAGGAGACCTCTCTTTCGCCCTCTCTCTCACACACATATACGAGAATGAGAGAGAGAGAGAAAGATGCTTCCTCATTTCATTTTTGATGTGCAATCTTTTAATAGTGGCGCTAATCATTTCTTATAATAGAGATGTCAGTTTATGAGCAAGCAAGAACAATATCAAGGCCCGTATTTATACTCCGTTTGTGCCAAATTTGCGTCGTTTTATTCGACGCAAATTCGGCGCAAAACTAACGCCATATTTATACTTTGGCGTTAGACGCGTCTAGCACCAAAGTATGAGGAATGAGCGTCATTTTTTTGCGTGAACGCCTTCCTTGCGTTAATGAGATGCAAGGTAGGCGTTCCCGTCTAAAAAAATGACTGCAACGCAAATGCGTCGTATTTATACTCCCGGGCAAAAATCGCGCCCGGGAGTGGTCGGGGCAAAAAACCCCGCATTTGCGCCTGAATTTAACGCCTGGGTCAGGGCAGGCGTTAAGGGACCTGTGTGCTCAAAATGAGCCCACAGCTGCCCTCCCATGCCCCCAGGGACCCCCCCTGCCACCCTTGCCCACCCCAGGAGGACACCCAAGGATGGAGGGACCCATCCCAGGGACATTCAGGTAAGTTCAGGTAAGTATTTTTTTTTTTAAATTCTTTTTGTGGCATAGGGGGGCCTGATTTGTGCCCCCCTACATGCCACAATGCCCAATGACCATGCCCAGGGGACATAAGTCCCCTGGGCATGGCCATTGGGCAAGGGGGCATGACTCCTGTCTTTACTAAGACAGGAGTCAAGTAAATGGCGTCTGGGCATCGTTAAATATGGCGCAAATCGGGTTAAGATTTTTTTTTGCCTCAACCTGACTTGCCCCATTTTAAGACGCCCTAACGCCATTTTTCCCTACGCCGGCGCTGCCTGGTGTATGTGTTTTTTTCCCGCGCACATCAGGCAGCGCCGGTCTGCTAGCGCCGGCTAACGCCATTCTATAAATACGGCCCCCGCATGGCGCTTCAGAATGGCGTTAGCCGGCGCTAATCTTTTTGGTGGAAAACTGCGATAGTGCAGTTTTGCGCCAAAAAGTGTAAATATGGCCCCAAGTTTCAATAATATAGCGTTAAGGAGCGTGCCAGGCACAAGAGCTGGAAGAACAACAATGTCAGATTTGGAAAATTGCTGACTCGACTTCACGATTACTAAGTGCTAGCATCCCGGGTGCTACCAGTGAAATGAAAACCACCTTGTGAGTACGGTGAGCACCCGTCCGTAAATTTCACGGACTCCCTGTAATTTCACTCAGTTGTCAGTTGTACTTGAGGAAAGGCTCAACGGACAAATCCTGTAATTTTAACCTTTCACCTAAAGGAGAAAAAGTAATTAGAACAGATCAGTTTTCCCAGCTGGACTGAAAGGCAGGGAATCTCCTGAGCTCTGAAGGAGGGAGGGGTGGACATCAAAGGAGATGCCTCCTTCCCTAAAGAAATGCAAATGTGGGCAACTGGTGAATCTGCAAATGCAAAGGGGCTTGGAAACCTGCATTGACTTCAATCAAAGGAGTCATTTGAAGCTTTCTGATGACATCTCAAGATATTTCCTTTTAGAGAGGTACTGTAATGGCATTCCAAGGTGAGCTGTGGAGTGTGTGGTTTTAATGGACTCTTATAAAAATTTTAGTACTAGGTAGAAAATTCATATTATTAAAATCTGTGTTTTAGAAGGACTTTTATTTATTTGACCAAAATATAGTTGAGCATTTGCTAGCAGCTTATAATATGTTATGATATGTGTAATGCATGTTTAAAATAAGGGCTTACACATTCACAGTTCTTTCAGGGACTTCAGTACCTCATAATACAAACAACAATTGACACAGCCAATAGGTATTGTTTACACAAGAGTTATTGGCTTTGCCAATGTGTTTTAGCCAGGTTATACACCAGAGTGGCTGATGTTTATCACGGTTAAAAGTGTGTGGCATAGTGGTGTAGAGTAGAGTAGAGTGGCATAGGAGCAGTGGCGTAGAGCACAGTGGTGCAGAGTAGAGTGCAGTGGGGTACAGTGTAGTTGAAGAGCATTGGCATGGAGTGCAGTGAGTTAGAGTGCAGTGGCCTAGAGTGGCGTGGGGCAGAGCAGAGTGGCATAGAGTGCAGTGGAGTAGATTGGCATACAATAGAGTGGCAGAGAGTGCAGTAGTGTAGAGTGGTGCAGTGGCATAGAGTGCAGAGTAGACTTGAGTGGCATAGAGTACAGTGGTGTAGAGTGGTGCAGAGTGGTGCAGTGCAGGGCAGAGTATAGTGTTGGAAAGTGAAGTGGCGTTGAGTGGAGTTATGCAAAGTAGGGTGGTATAGAGTGCAGTGGAATAGAGTGTATTGGTGCATAATGCAGTATTACATAGTAGAGTGGTGTAGAGTATAGTGGCAGCCAGTGCAGTGTTGCAGAGTAGAGTGTCAGAGCGCAGGGGTGTATAGGGCAGTTGTTTAGAGTGCATTGGCATAGAGTGCAGTGGGGCAGAGTGGCGTAGAGTGCAGTGGCATAGAATAGATGGTTTCAGAGTAGAGTGCAGTGGCATAGAGTGGAGAGGTGCAGGGTACGGTGGAGAGGCATAGAATGCAGTGGTGCAGACCTCAGTGGCGTAAAGTGGATTTTTTCACAGTAGAGTGACGTGGCATGGAGTGGAGATGTGCTGGGCAAAGAGTGCAGTGGAGTAGATTGGTATACAATAGAGTGGAAGAGAGTGCAGTAGTGTCGAGTGGTGCAGTGGCATAGAGTGCAGAGCAGACTTGAGTGGCTAGAGTTCAGTGGTGTAGAGTGGTACAGAGTGGAGCAGTGTAGAGTGGTGCATTGCAGGGCAGACTGTAGTGGTTTAGAGTGCAGTGGTTTAGAGTGCAGTGGGGCAGAGTGGCATAGAGTGCAGTGGCATAAAATAGATTGTTTCAGAGTAGAGTGCAGTGGCATAGAGTGGGGAGGTGCAGGGTACGGTGGAGTGGCATAGACTGCAGTGGTGCAGAGCGCAGTGGAGTAAAGTGGATTTTTTCACAGTAGAATGATGTGGCATGGAGTGGAGATGTGTTGGGTATAGAGTGCAGTGGAGTAGATTGACATACAATAGAGTGGCATAGAGTGCAGTAGTGTAGAGTGGTGCAGTGGCATAGAGTGCAGAGTAAACTTGAGTGGCATAGAGTACAGTGGTGTAGAGTGGTGTTGCGTAGAGTGGCACAGAGTGTGATGGCAAGGAGCAAAGTGTTGTAGAGTGCCGTCACATAGAGTGCAATGGTGCACAGTAGATTAGAGTGACGTACAGTGTATGGATGTAGAGTGCAGGGGCATAGAGTTGAGTGTTACAGAGTAAAGTGCACTAGCATAGAGTGTATTAGCATAGAGTGCAGTGGCGTACAGTGCAGTGTGGCAGAGTGGCATGGAGTGGAGTTGCTGAAGGGCATTAATTTACTACTGAACAAGGACGTAATGTGACCCTTGAATGTAGCATACCAAGAGGTAATCACAAAAAGACCACAGTGAATAAATAGTGCTATTTTAAACAAGAGTAAACAAATGCACTGATAACATAGTGAGGCATGGCCTCTCTTGGGTGGGTCTGTAAAACTGGTGCAGAATACAGTTTAGAGTTGTCTATACAGTTTAGTGGGTCTGTAAAACTGG
Organism: Pleurodeles waltl; assembly: GCF_031143425.1. Classification (NCBI taxonomy): domain Eukaryota; kingdom Metazoa; phylum Chordata; class Amphibia; order Caudata; family Salamandridae; genus Pleurodeles; species Pleurodeles waltl. Next base: position 957,960,543 of record NC_090447.1, on the reverse strand, counting down.
TGCAGAATACAGTTTAGAGTTGTGTAGAGTTTAGTGGCAGCCAGTGCAGTGGCTTGTCCTTGGATTTTTGTCCTGAATTTTGACCCTTTGTCGTGAATTTTTGTCTTATATTTTTTACAGTACTGTCCAGAGTTTCCCTCAATGCCAGATCACCCTACTTGTGAAGTGTGGTAAGAATTGTTTGATTCTAAATTGGCAATGTGCACATTTCTGTCCGTTTCAAACAGGTATTTAACAATATTGTAAACGCCTTCAATGCTTTTATGCCATATTATGCCATCTGCGTGTATCCACCTTGAGCTGCCCTCTTACAATAATGTGATACAACACCAAAGCTTTTTGCAGCCAGCTCCCAAGGCTGGCCGATTAATGGCGCAGCTTTCCATAAACTTGAAAATACCTATTTTCAAAATTGGCTTTTTCACCCACTTCTCACCTTAGGGGCTGGCTGCAGCGTTCTGTCGCCAAGGCATCAAGCCAGTAGCGCCTCACTTCAGAGAGGCCATGATGGGCACATGGGGGCCGGGGTTGTATCACAGCAGAAGATGTTACTCGCACCCCTGTGAGGGGAGTCAATTTTCTGGGAACAGCGGACAAGGACATGTCAGGCCCTCTACAATATAGCTGATTTAAGTGTTGACTCTCAGGCCATAGACCCCTCCCCACTGTGCCAAGCCTGTCTTCTATTTGTCACTTTGGATTATTTTTGTTTACATCTCCTCATACTCGTGTGGCCTATGTGTTGAATTGCGAAGTTGGAGTTTGGGTCTAGATTAAGCTTACTCCGCAAATCAGTGTGCCTCAGGCATGAATGAAGGAATTCATGAATCCATACATTGATTTATACATACCCCAATTCATTTGTTAATACCTCAGTTCTTTCAGACCTTAATTGTGCTGTATATTATTGGTATTTATATAGTGCTTTCCATGTCCCCTGGGAGGCCTAAAGAGCTTGACAGATTAATGAATTAACCCGGTCATTAATTTCCTTAAATTAACCATCACAGAGACATTCATTCTTCCATGCTTTTTGCTGACTCATTTGGGTCATTCTTTGAGCCATTTAGTCATTCACCCTTCCTTTGTCCATCCATCCATCTCCTAACCCATCCATCTACTAATCATCCCTGCAGTTATCCATTGCTCTGCTTATCCATTTATTAAAACATTCATTCACATGTGTGCTGCCCACAACGGCTGTGACCTCATCTGGCTGTGATTTTTCTTTCATCCCAGTCATAGGCCTCTGTATTTGTCTATTTCATTCTGTGTGTCTGGTGGTTACAGTATAGAAATGCAGCGGAACAGATGTTTCAATTGCCCAGCTCGACTAAATTTACCAACCTAGGATTGACGAATGGGCAGGTAGCCGTGAGCAAGTGACCCACAAGCACAGCAGTAGCAACACACCAAACGAAGTCTGAGGCACTATAGTGCAAGGATGCCTGCTCCTTGATATTTACTTCATAGTTTATGTACAGTGCTGTTCATGTTCATACCCCACATAGGTCTTGCCGGTACCTACTCTGCCCTGCCAGGCTGTTAGGCAACTAAGACGGCCATCCGCACCATGAAAGCAGTTGTAGTCTAACACAGGCAGGTCTGACTGAAAGCCGTCAGCACTCCAATGACAGAAGCTTCAATAGTAACGCATGTTTTTTCTTTGAGGCACATCTTCTAATCCCTTAGAGCCTGAACTCGGTGCTCCGTTAACCTCACTCTTGGGTTATTGGTTCCAGGAAGAAAGCCAAGCCTGGCAACTAACCTGCTTGTCTGTGGAGCCTGAGCATGAAAAGTGACACATTGGAAGTGGGGACCCTGACAGAATAATGTAGGCGTTCCTCTGTCTCTCAAGAGTCAGGATTAGAAACATCGCCCCCTGCCACCAAACATGTTCATGACAGATTCCTCTTATGGATAATAAAATGCATTTGTTCTGCAGAGGTAGTGGTTCCTGGGGTAATGGTGGGTCCTGCAGGCCTGTCCACATAAATAATTTGTAATGCCCTGGGGAGGTGATGGTCCTTAGGGCTATGGGGGGGCCGGTTGGGCACCCCCGCATCACTTTATCAACTTCGCCCCAATGGGTGGCAGTTCCCAGGGTGCAGGGGGTGCCACACAGGCACCCCTTGCATAGATGAGCCCCTGGGCTTTCATAAGCCCTAGGAGGGAGGCCCGTGCACCCCCTTCCATAATACCACCAGGACCAGGCCCACGCAGGGCCTACAATTAAAAGAGGTGCTGGAGCCCGACACAACTTTTTTTTGGGAAGTTTTTTTGCCCTCTCTGAGACTCCAAGAACAAGGCTTGGGGGTCTGGATATTACTAAACTGCCCCTTTTTTCCTTTTTTCACTTATTTGTGGGACTCAGCTGAAGCCAAGTCCCAAGATGGCTGCCAACGTTTCCTGGCTGAAGTGTTGGCAGCCAATCAGAGCTCTGCATTTCCCTGCATGAGCTTGTTATTCTTGCAAAGTTGTGGGGGAGGAACCACAGCCGTAGATATACAAATTCAGATTTCCTCACATTTCTCAACAACTACTTAACCAATTTACACCAAAGAACAAAAAGCACAATATTTTGAACAAAATCTAGCTTTCTGCCAAATTTGATGTAGTTCTGTCCAGCAGTTTGGGATGTACTCATGTTCAAAACTAACATGGGAATTAACTTGGGGAATGCACTTTTTTTGACCCTCTTTTTGTTGGTCCCCGCTTGGTGGATCACCCAGAAACTTTTATATATATGAATTAGGTATAGTTAGGGCCTAGTTTCCATGGACCTTTTTTTTTGTTTTGTCAATAACTTTGGTGCCGTTTGACGAATCTTGATGACATTTTCAAACTAATCTAACAGTCGGTTCAGTTGCTTCCTAGAATTTTTTTTGAACCCAGCTACAGCCCTGAGCACTGTAACGAATTATACCAAATTTTCCAGAAAGCTAGCTATTGGTCCAAAAAGCATGATTTTGAGATTTGGTGTTATTCTGTTCAGTAGTTTTAGAGATATTAAAGGAAAAATAAATATAGATATCGAGGGACACAGAGACTCCGCGTATACCGGACACCTTGTGCTGAGATCTGATTGGCTGGCAACAGTTCAACTAGAAGGTGCTGGCAGCCATTTTGGGACTTGGCTTCAGCCAAGTCCCAAAGAAAATGTAAAGAAAAAGGAAAATGGGGCAGGGTAGGAATATCTTAACCACCTAGCCTTGCTGCAGCTGTTCCCCTGGAGCCCCATCAAGGCAAAAAAATCATTAAAGCATTTTTTTTGGTATAATCCACAGAGGACCAGTGGATCCACCAAAAATAATAAAAAAATAAGCTCAGTCTCCTGTGCTTGATGTTAACTTAGCCCTGAGATGGGCCAGGTCCCAGGGGATGCATGGACATAATAGAAATGGAGGGGGGCACACAAGGCCCCCCTCCAAGGGCTTACTAATGCTCCAGGGACCCCCACCTCCTGGGGCTATATGTGAAGACTAAATGGAGAGTGTGCGCAAACCCAATTGTGCCCTGGGACCACCACCTTCCTAGTGTTACAAACAAAAAATTAGGTAGTGGGCGCACAGACCCCCTGGGCCTGGAGACCACTACCTTCCTGAGTTAATTACTTTTTTAAAACATGGAGGGGGGCCATGCCTCCGAGGCTCTATACATCCCGAGGACTGCTACCTCCCCTGGCCAGCCCATGGAAAAGAAAGGAGGGAGGACCCAGCCTCACTCCTGGCATCATTAATGGCCGTGGGGACCGGCACCCCCAGGGCTGGCTCCTGCTATATTCCAAGGTGCCCACCCTTGGGAGATAGCTGTTTACTTTTGCTTGGTGGGAGCTCCCACTTGCTTGAAGTAGAATTCTCCTCTCTTTCCCTGCCAGCAGACATGCGGGCAAGGAAAGTGATGAAAATATTGCTCCTGCACACAGGGAGATGAATTTCAGCAGCTCCCTGAGTTCAGGGGCAATGTTTGCACCTGCAGAAGGCCGAAAGCCTTGAGGCTCCCCTTCAGTACCAACTCTGCAGATCACCCTTGAAAAGGTGTCCGCTGAAGACACACAAGTAACAATAACATTGGCAAAGTTACAGACAAACAAGGCCACTGAAGACATTGTTTTGGAGTCCTTTACGCAGCTGTAGTGTAGGAGAGGCACAATGAGGTAGCACTAATTAATTAGCCAGTAGAAGTACTCCAGATTGGTAGACATTCTTTACAAAACAGTTGCCTCGTCTTGGATAAATACACAGGGCAGGACTCATTCAGGCATGATGCTCATTTAACAGAAATCAAACCTCAATGGGAAGCACTTACAGATATAAACAAAGCTGGTGCCGAAGTTGAAGCACCACTTCTGTAAAGTGGTAATCATTCTCATTTTTTGCCCTTGGTCAAGGCAAAGCAAGTGTTTTTTTTCTGCATTACCATCTTGAAAAGTTATCTGTAATCCTTGATGGAGGTTTTTGTGTCCTTGCTTTTTTTTAGGGCAATATTTCATGTAGTGACTGTGATGAGTGGGTTCTTTTTTGTCATGTGCTGCTGGGACCAGGGATCATGTTCTCCCTTTTAAACACTACACATATGTAAAATGGACTAGAAGTTCCATCCTTTTGGCCCCACCCTATTTACATTAGTGGCACATAACATCCTTTTGCCATTTTCCTATGATGATGGGTAGCTTACTAAAAAGATCCCCCAAATCCATTCCCCCCGATTTTGGAAACGCGTTCTTGATGCAGAGGAATATGATCACATCTCTTCCAAAAAGAAAAACACTTCATGAATGGTTTGGGGTTGGCTGGTTATGTTGGGCAGGCAGCAGGGCCAAAGGCTGTGCATAGCAGTGGTCTGATTAACATAAAGTAATTAAAATTACTTAACAATAAAAAACATAGAAATTCATCAAAAAACAAAGGTTACAGGGGCATTATACTCAGAAAAAATAATTAACAAAATCTTAGAACTTCACTTAAAAAACAAAGATCTCAGGGACGTTAAAGCTAGGTTCTGAATATACACGCACAAAACCATAGAAATTCAGCAGTTATAGTTATGGTTATCTCAAGTAACTATAGAGCATGCCCTATGGTAATTATAACTAGCGTCCTCATCATGCACTACTATTTACCGAACATATTTCATCACTTATGATACGTTTTATAGCATCATTCATAACATCAATGTAACATTTGCAGTAAAACTATTGAGGGGAAGACTGTGCATGGCGGGGGCACGAGTTAAAGCTACTTGAGATAGCCATAAACAGTGTGGTTCTGATTATATAAACAGTGCACTTCCGTACAGGTGTCAGAGGAGCACTCCAGCCATGATTATTCTGGAAAAATTCCTGTGTTTGTTATGCAGCCTTGCTGATGCTGACTCTTCACCTTGCAGAGAAGGATTGCCAACTTTACCCTAGACTGACTCCCTGACTCAGCTATTCATGTTTGGGGGACTTGGGCTCTTCTTTGCGATCTGGCAGCGGGTACGCCAACTATGCTCTCAGAATGTAGGCAGTGATTGGTAAGAAGAAATAGAAATAAGATTAATGTGGTTGGAATATCTATTCTGTTCACCATGTTAGTAATGCTGGTTTCAATGCTTTGTCTCATCTGCCTAATATTCGCAGCTCATTCTCTTTATGAAAGAATATGATAATTCCAGTAAATATTTGAAAACCTTTGCTTGTATCTTTCTTGTGTTTATCCTGGGCATAAATGAGTAAATAATAATAGGGTAAGATCTGTTCCACAGCTTCTTTGGCCGTCAGAGTGGTAATGTTCAAGATTTCTGGAATCAACTGTTTGTCAGCAATTGGCAAAGTGTAGAAATCTTATACTACAACTTCTAAAAGTCTTATACCGGGCCAAGATAATCATACTTTAATATTTGAAATATAAGAACAGTAGAAAAATAGAGTTATGTATAATTTAAACCACGGACTACAATAAAGGCTTTCAAGCATGTAAGTGTTGTAAAAGCATGGTAGAAATTAAAATCTCTATGCTCCTGAAGACAGAATTTTTGCTGTGTACCTATTGGCCCACCATTATAAGTAATTTGTTTCTAAAGATGTAGTGCTTAATAATTTGTCAGTCTTAAATAGGTAGTGAGTATAATTTTAATACTGCAGATATTGTAAAATGTTTTTCTTAAAAATCGTGACAACAGATTCAAACAACAGTTCAATGGTCAGTTTTATGGGCACCCAGATGAATCCTGCTCGAATGAGTTTTGGGGACACCCAGATAAATCCTGCCAAAATGAGTTCAGAGAACACGCAAATGGATCCAGCCCAAAGGAGATGACAAAGGAATCCAGGGTTCCAAAAATGCAAGCATGAGCAGTTCTCCTATTAGCTGCACATACTTCCTACACTCAACCAGAAGAAAATCCATCGAAACCCTTGCACAACTGTTCTTTCTCATTGTATCCTACTCTTGATTGGATAAAGGGCAAAAATAATTCCTAGACTTCATGCACCTACTTTCTTCATCGCTCGCTGTACATTGTGCCTATGAGGAGAGATAAATCAGAGAGACACATATAATATTATGGGCTGTACTATTCTATAGGTTGTCCTTAATCTTAACCATGCCAATGAGTTACATCAAAACAAATAAACATTAGGAAAGCCAGTAGTTCTCAATCATGAAACTTTTTGGCCTTGTTAATGCTTTATTTTAACCTTAGATAGTCACAGTGAATGAGTGCACATCTGCAGCAGCCTTCTTTGAATATGGTTGATAAAACGTATCAAAATGCAGTGGACTTTGAATGCATTTTGATTTTTAACGAATCAAGCTCAAAGATGGCAGCAATAGATGCACATGCATTTGTAGTGGTCATCTTTAAATAGGATTTTTTCAAATAAAAAAAAACCTATTTGAAGATGTTAGCTGCTGAACCCTGAAGAACAGAAAAGGCTTTCGGACTCCCTGCCTTAATAATAACCGAGAAGTGCTTTTCACCACCAGTTCCTTCCGATTCACACTTGAATTTATAGCCAGATGTAATTTATTCCACGGCTGTGCATGTTTTTGTTTTTTTACCCAAGGCAGCCATTTTTAGCTGTTGCAAAAAAGAAATTGGATGCTAATGATGGCATTTTAACCATGGAATACATTAAGGGCCAGATGTAGGAAAGCTTTAGCAACTCGCAAACGGCGAAAAACGCCGTTTGCGAGTCGCTAAAGCCCATCTGGTATGTAGAAATGCATTTTGTGAGTCGGAACCGACTCACAAAATGCATTTCCGAGTCACAAATAGGAAGGTGTGTTCCCTTCCTGTTTGCGAGTCGCACTGGTATGCAATTCCATTTGCGACCGCGAAAGCGGTCGCAAATGGACTCACAGTTACCATCCACTTGAAGTGGATGGTAACCCAGTCGCAAACGGGAAGGGGTCCCCATGGGACCCCTTCCCCTTTGTGTCTGGCCTAAAAAATTATTTTTCAGAGCAGGCAGTGGACCACTACCTGCCCTGAAAAATAACTAAACAAAAGGTTTTGGTTTATTTTTCAAAGTGCAGCTCGTTTTCCTTTAAGGATAAAGTATCCCCGGCTATAGATTACAACAGTATTGCAAGTCACCAAAGAGTTCTGTCACAATATAGATAAGGCTGAAGTCTGAGATCCTTTATTAGTTTGTGGAATTCTGAGATGACTTACAAAATCATTATAATGTACTGCAGGGAGTTATTTATTCCTTAAACTACAATAAACGTTACGACAAACCGCCTAAGTCCTTGCTGAGCTGCTATTTCATATGAAAGAGATAGGATGTTTGCAAACATGAGGAATAAAAGTAGACTCTTTACTACAAAATTAAATGCATGAAAGAGTAGTTAGATATTTGCTGGAAAAATATTAATATCAGTTTGATATGTCAGATTAAAAAAAAAATCTGATAAAAAAACGAGAAAATATACAATTCTCTCTTTTTACCACCAAGACACAGCTGAACTCACATACAATAGTTAGTTAGAATTATCGTACTAATGCTTCCTTCTTTCTCAGTGTAGTAGGGTGGGCTGTGATTCTTTAAATATGGTTTGTTTGAAAAACCACATTAATGATGACTTCAATAGCGAGCACACCTGGAAATACTGAAGCTTTCATTTACTCTTATGTTAATACTGGTATTAACGCATACACATGGTGTATGCTATTGAAAAATAAAGCCCTGCCTGTTCTCTATTAAAAGGCATCTGTCCTTCCTTTAAAGCTAAAAAATATGAGTAAAGCTTCTCTCCTTGCCAGATGGCATGACTTTTGCCTCATTTAAAAATGGCATGCAATTTAAATCAATGTACATGAACTTGAGTGACAGGGTGAATGAGGAATCAAAACACAAGGCAAGAACTAACCATGTCATTTTGACATCTGTGCTGAAAAATATAGTCCATATTATACAAAATGCCTTGGAGGTGCAACAGGCATACACAGATGCTTGTTCCCCTTTTCTGTCATACAGATAGTGGTGGCATACATATAGAACTAGCTCTATCACCAGAGGGTGTGGTCCCATGCAAATAAAGGAATCCCTTTTCCTCTGCTCAGCGTTGTATTATAGACATGGGCGCAGAGGCAAAGAAACTGTCAGGAAGCCCACTGACAGTCAGTGTGCCCCCTGATGACAACCCTCTGGGTGGTGGGAAAAGGGTCCTATGGCCCCTCCAGACAAACCTTGTAGGTGGGTGCAGTCACTAACTGCACCTGCTTGCAAGAGGATCTCTAATTCCTCTAAAAGTGCAGGCAGGTTACTACTTGCACAGTGAAACACATAGTTTTTCTTTCAAAGCTGCTCCATTTTTCTTTTAAATACGCTGCCCACAGGGCAGCACAAGTTCAGGACCGCCCTGGGGGCAACGCATTAAACGTAATAGGGTGCACTTTCTTTATTTGCACCTGCCTCACCTGTCTTATGGTGCACCATGGTGCAGGCAGAGAAAGTGAGCCTTGAGTGTAATAGAGCCTCTGATCTCATCTGCTGAGTCTATAATTAAAATAACATCTCTTTTTTTTGCTTTGTGTGCAAAGGAAAAAATGTAGTACTGACCAATCCTCAGAGACACAAACATAACATGTACACTTGTAAAGAGCTAGTTAATCCTGAGCAGCAGGAAGGCTCTGAATACCAGTTATATTCTCTTACCAATTCAATGGTACTCATTTTATTAATTTTGGAAGGATGAAAGTCTGAGTGGGCCCATAAGAATTTGAACAGGTGTCATGTTTTTTTATGCTATGTTATGTTGATCTGTACTGTATAGCGCACTAATCTCCAATGGGGGTATCCAGGCAGGTGCGTAGGTGAATGGTCCCCATAGAGTCAATAAAAGAGTCAGGTCTTTAGCTTCTTGCGGAAATCAAGAAGTGAGGAGGAGATTCTGATGTTTTGAGGGAGGTCATTCTATGTATTTGGTGTGATTTATGGTAACAAGTGACCCCTTGTTCTGCTTTTATGAGTGCAGAGGATGTGTGAGAGTGAGACTGAGCATAGGTGCTTTGGAGGCTGGTGAAAGTACATGTTGTTGTCGGGTATTTCAGACAAGTGTTGTGTAAGGGGATACATGTATGTGTGAGGAATTTGAATTGTCTGCGTTTGTGAATGGGGAGCCAGTGGAGCTCTCTGAGGTCAGGTGAGAACTGGGTGTGGATTTGGAGGTCGAGTATGAGACTTATTGCAGCATTCTGGATGATCTGAAGTCTATCTGCTTGGGGAGTTCAGTTTAGAATGTGTTACCATAGTCGAGCCTAGCTTTTGATGAGTACTTGTGTGATGATATGTTTGTTGTCCTGTGGCAGCCATCAAGATTTTCCTTAGCAGGCAGAGAATATGGAAACAGGCGGCACTCACTGTGTTGACTTGTTCTGTCATGTTGAGCTTGTCATCCAGGATGAGTTCTATATTCCTGGTGAGGTCAGTGGCAGTTAGTGATAGTCTGAACTCCACTGACCAAGTGACATCTCATGGGGAAGTCTTGTTACTGAAGGCCAGTACTTTCGTCTAGTTGGAGTTGAGCTGTAGGTAGTGGGTTCTCATTCATTCTACTACCATGGTTACCCAGTTGGTGAAGTTGATAAAGTTGGTGATTGTCTTGTCCATCAGGGTGAGGATGAGCTGTGTGTCTTTAACTTAGGGGATATTGCCTTCATATGATGATGATTATGTTGATGCCATAAGGTCAACACATATTTCTGAAGTAGACTACTGGCCTCCAGCACTGGCCAAGTAGCTCTACAAAGGCTTTCAAACAAGTGTTGTGTCCTGTGGTGTGATACTTTGCTAAACAACACAAACATCATGGTAGTTGTAGGAAGTGGGATTATAAACGGGATTGCTGGATGTAAAGGTATCAGCCTAGTCACCAAGATTCCCTTAATGCCATTCCATCTAAATAAAAATGTAGTAAAGCAAGGTGAAGCTCGAGCAAGCATAGACGTAAACAGAGTTAGGATAGAAGTTGGCTCACTGTCCAGTACTCGGAGTTCCATGGCGCACATCAGTGCAGTGGCACTTTCCAGTCTCTCTTTTTCTCTCAGAATTATACAAACAAACTCTGCATCACACACCGAGTAAATTTATGGCAAAAAAGTAGACGGATTTGGTTGAAGTAAAGCACTGTTGAAAGACTCTTGAGCTTTTTGAATTTGTGAAAAGTGATTCACATTTAAACAGAACTTGTGGTGTTTTGGTGATTATATTGGTCTCTCCTTTGTGTGTGCACAGAGAGATAGACAGGATGGGACCAGAGACAAAAAAAGGAAATACAGGCAAACCAACCTAGGCCACCTGCACCTAATAGAAAACAGAATATGACGAAGATGGCTATGGATGGAGAGAAAGAAAGGAACAGGGTCAAGACTGATTTGCATATGGCTGGGTCCAAACTGGGGTGGCATGGTGAGCAAAAGAACGATGGATTAAACCCAGATCTGTGACTGGGGTTGAGTGTTTGCATTGTTCAGCACTCCGTCCATCATCCTTTTGTTTTGCTAAAGTCGCCCTCTGTGGGAAGGGTATGCCCAGACGTAGGTCCCTTGCTCACTGTGCCACTGGATTCAAGCTAGCCTGGCTGATGAAGGGTGAAACCCTGAAACCGGTCCCAGGATGCTTGTTTCCGGTCCAGGGAGGACCTAGTTCAGCAGTTCGGGCTGGACTGTTCCCATGAGCAACAGGGTCAAGACTGATTTGCATATGGCTGGGTCCAAACTGGGGTTTCATGGTGAGCAAAAGAACGATGGATTAAACCCAGATCTGTGACTGGGGGTGAGTGTTTGCATTGTTCAGCACTCCGTCCATCATCCTTTTGTTTTGCTAAAGTTGCCCTATGTGGGAAGGGTATGCCCAGACGTGGGTCCCTTGCTCACTGTGCCACTGGATTCAAGCTAGCCTGGCTGATGAAGAGTGAAACCCTGAAACCGGTCCCAGGATGCTTGTTTCCGGTCCAGGGAGGACCTGGTTTAGCAGTTTGGGCTGGACTGTTCCCATGAGGAACAGTGTCAAGACTGATTTGCATATGGCTGGGTCCAAACTGGGGTGGCATGGTGAGCAAAACCATCTGTGACTGGGGGTGAGTGTTTGCATTGTTCAGCACTCCGTCCATCATCCTTTTGTTTTGCTGGAGAGAAAGAAAAACATCATCTGGCTAGCTGACTAACTTAGATATTATTACTTTCAAAGCACATGCAAGCTTGATTTAGGGGTTAACATTTTCCTTTACATTTGAATACGTGGGCTGGAATCCTGTTCTTTGCACTTCTGGGTAAACCACTCATTTCAATAACAGAATGTACACTCTTTACACGTCAAATAATAATTACACATAAACAGCTGTTTTTGAGGTAAGGTCTTGGGAAATCAAGAGGGTGAGTCAGCAACACTGGAACGTGTTTCTGAACACATGCAAGGCCTTTAAGGGAAGCCAACAGCATGTGAAGGAGGAAGGACCATGCCTTCCTGTCGAGTGATAAACATCAAGGCTCAGATTTGTCAATCTTTCATGCAACACAATGTAGCAAGACATTTGCTTTGGTATGCTGCATGAATGGGAAAGGGCAGGAATGTGCCATGTTTACCAATATATGGCACATTCCTGCACTCTGCATGTGCTGGCACAGAATCTGCTGCCATTATTTTGACCCACTGATATGACTGAGACATGGTGAATGCCTTTGGATCAATGCCAAAGCACTCAATCATGGCTTGTTATTAACAGCAGGGTACATTTAGCAGATTGTCATGCAGTAACCTTTATGAGCTGTAACGTTGCAAGTAACCTTGCTGCACTGCATGACAGGGAAAGAGCAGGGGCACCTTCCTGAACAAAAACAGCTCTGGGAGGCATCGTCCTCTTTCTATGTGTGCTGCATGTAGCACACATAGAAAGAGAAACAAATGAGAAGAAATATTCTCATTTCACCTGGTGTGAAGGAGAAACTCCTCGATACACCTCCCCTGGGTGATAGTAAGATTTTGGCACATCCCCAGTTTACAAGTTCTTGTAAATCTGGGAATGCATCAAAATCCATGGGAGTTGTGTGGAGACACCCACGCAATGCATATGACACACCTTCCCAGCACAGAGTAGGGGAACACAGAGAGTGGCACTGTGTTGCCTTACCCCAGATTTTTTAAGCCACTCAGAACCACGCAAAGTGGCTTTGCATGGCTTCAGAATGTGACTTAAGGTTTGCGTGGTGCAAGAGCAAAGCAAATCAGGTCATACAAATGGCCCAGTGTTTATAATGAACCATGACAGAGATCTCTGGAGTGGAGGGTGAAGGCGGTGCGAGTTTCTCAAGGTGCCTGGCAGTGAGTCATAAAATAAAAAATGACATACATACTTACTCACTGAATTGCCTCATCCTGTCTTCTTCTCCTTGATGTTCCTCAGTCCTGCGGGAAGCATGTGATTTCAGAGCCAACACTCTTAATCATTCTCAACTCTGCTCTTATGCTGCCGATAATGTTAAGCACCATAAATGAAGCACCAGGATTGGCTGGATTGTTCAGGCTTGACACTCCCTTAGGCAATCGGCCTGTGCCTGCTCCACCCCGGTGTCTAAAAGCTTGGGCTGGTGAGTTTTAAAGTGTGCCTGACACACTGGGCATCGCATGGCGGTCAGCCAAAGTGACATGCGTACTCTATGTTAAGTGCACACCACTACACCCAACGGCAGCCACTTATGGCGTACCTAGTCCTGATACTCGGTTAGGGAATAGTGAGAAAAAAATGGTAATAAATTTATTCTATTAACATTTAATTTTTCAAATGTGCAGCATTTTTTTTTAGTAGAGCCATGCTCCTCTGCCCTAATGGAGGAGACATATCTGTCTGCTGACTAGTGCAAATGCTGACACCCTTGGGTAATGGGGCAAGGGTGCGTGCTTTCCAGGCAGGAGTGTTTCTGTGCAAATACGAAAACCTTCCTGCACAAAATAATCCCCTGGGAAGGGTAACGTTTTGACAAATTCCCAGGTTTACCAGTTTTGATAAATCAGAGAATACAAAAATATCCATGGTGGATGCATGGGAACACTCTCTTTCCACCCATGGGAAATCTTCCCAGGGCTGATTAATGCAGAGAAGTGACTTGTGCTGCCTTGCGTTACTCCAGATTTCAGAACCAATGCAAGGCCTCACAAAGTGGCCTTGCATTTCTTGGTAAATCTGACTAGTTTATTGCCCGTGTGTCACCTTGTATGACAAAAGAGCAATTAAATCCTGTTATATATCTGGCCCCAAATGATGCACAAACATGCAAAAGAAAAAAATCTGTAGTCAGCAGTAGAATGATGCACATACAACTCAGCCATTCAAAACAATGTGAAACTGAAACAAACCCAGTTAATGGCAGGACAAACACAAGAAGATGGTTTAAAACCATTAACTCAAGACCAGAGACTGGTATTAGCGAACCTAATCCATACAATATTGAGCAATGGTGTGACCTAATCCTGCTCTAAATATAAATTATAAATTAGAAACAATGGGTTAACATCAGACACGTTTAGCTGATATAAAAAATAAATAAGCAAACTCATTCTAAGGGACAATGAGCTCTAAAGTATTAAAAACTACCACAGAAATAAATGACCAAACTGTTGTGACCTTTGATGATTTGTAGGTGTGCAGACAGTGTGATTCTCATACGCATGGAAATGCAGGTGCATTGTATGCAATAATGTAACAACATTGGTGAATGCCCTGATTGGAATGACCACGACCTGTGAAGGCTGTTGATAGCATCTTTAAGAAAAACTTATTTTGTTAAAAATTGTATTGGTACCTGGGATTTGCTCTTATGCATTTGTTTTTGTTTTAATATAACATGCTCTTAACTAAGTTTGAGAGAAAATTCTGGAACATGACTTAAATGTAACACAAAGAAGAAGTAACGCTTTATCTGAAGCTAAGTGTCTAATCCCAAAATGTCCAGGTAGAGGTGGCAGCATTAACATACCTTGGAGATTTGTCTAAAAAGGGGAATTTAACAATTACACATTAACGATTGAGGTAAATTGTAATCGCCCATTCATTGAGTGATGGATAAATCCATTGCGTTGACTGGAGCTGTTTCCAAATTTGATATGAACCATACAGAGTTGAAAAAATTTGCAACTTTGCTGAAACATAATGTGCTGAATGAGTACTTCCTAGGTAAAGCAGATGAAGATGACATATTGGGCTGGATCACAAATCGTTTGGACCATGTGATGACTAAGGCATTATGTCAGGGTTGATGCAAGCATCTTTTACCACTATTTAATGAAAGCATATTTCTGGCAGCAGTAATGTGTGAGAAGAATGTTTGGGGACATTTGTGTGAAACATTTCCTTGTGGTTAGACTGTTGCATTTTTTGCTGTTGTGTGTTTATGCTGCATTATTGTAATGTGATGTAATGTTGCACATCAGTTGTTTTATTTTTTAACGATTTGGTTGGGCCCTGTTATGCTTTTGTTGCGTTGTTATTGTAATTATGGTGTTGCTTTGCTTTTTGTATATTGTTGTGTTATGTTATGTTGTTTACTTTACTTATGTCAACTAATATTGCTACATTTCCAGCCAAGGGCAGCATATTGCTTTATAATTCCAGTGACAAACAACCATTGCCACTGCTTAATAAGTTAAAATACCACTGCTCCAGCTCTTCAACTATTGTACCCAAAACTGTGACAAGCACTGCTTCACAATTTGACACTTCCAATGTTCACTTTGTATGAAACCCTTATGCCTTAAATTTGAACTGGCAGTGCTCACTATATGTGACATGCCCTGTCACATATTAAGTGTAGACCAAGTTTGGTCTGGGCTTATCCTTGCTTGTTAACTATATCCCTCTCAACTTGTGAAGCCTGCTCATACAAATGAGCCTCAGGAAACCCCTGTCCTAAAACAGACAATGTTGGCCTAGTTCGGTTACAAGATGTGATTGTGGAATGAACATGACAGATTCTCCTTTTAATTTAGTATTAAACTGTCCATTCTGTCATGCACAGCACACAATTCCTCATAAAACTTTTAACGAAAAAGTCAATTTGAACTACTGCTGAGGCATGTTACTTATTGTGTGAAATGTCTTGCCTGAATGTGGTCATTCTGATAGGGAAACGTTTAAAAGCAACCTGTACATTTGGTAAACTCTTACATGTGCAGATATTTTAAGATACTATGATGTTATGTTTGCATGTTTTATAGATTGTTTAGTCTCATACTCGCATTTAAAAATAGTTTATGTCTCCTGCTATCATACTGACCAGTGATACTCAAAATACCGTCTAGGGCCCCATGCGGCCCTCTTGGCCTATACATAATGCCCCCTGGTCAACAGAAGCACTGGCCTGCTGTTTACTCAACTCAGCACCACATTTAAAAAGAAGTTAAAAAGGGAAGAATTTATTTAAAGGATAATTGAAGATAAAAGATGTAGTAACCTAGGGTGTCCTGCACAACCTAATCTTAGGGCCACCTTTATTATTAAAGTTATCTTGCAGCAAAAATGTGAAAATATGATAGTCTAGTCAACATTCAAAAACTGTGTTTTATTAACATGCAGAACCATTTCACCTTTGTACTTCAGATTAAACCAGTGCAGTGGGAGGTATTTTGTTTTCAAAGTGATGGTTTTCAAACATTTATTTAGAAACATTCAGGCATATTTAAGAAAGGTGGCGCTGCACACAGTGCACTGCTACTTTTCTTGCACCCCTTAGCGCCCCCCTAACACCACCATGTGTGCACCGTATTTAAAATACGGTTCACCATGGCGATAGTTAGGGGTCTAGCGTCAACATTTTTGATGCTAGTTAGGGGACTAGCATCAAAAATGTTGACGCTAATCCTGCAAAGCAACCGGGAGGCCCATTGTAACCAACGGAAGCCTCCTTTTAATGCCTCCTCTTAGCAGCCGAAAAAAATAGTGCAAGGAGATTTCTTCAATTTTCTTGTGCCATTTCTATGGTCCCCCTAACGGGGAAACACAGCCTTTACATACATTATGCTTGTTGCAGGCCTAATGTAATGCAAAGTGTTACAAAGTGGTGCAATGCATGCATTGGGCCACTTTGTAAATATGGTGCAGCGTTTTTGGCCTTCTAACTCCACATTAGCGTCAGAAAATGATGCTAATGTGGCATTGGAATAGCGCTAAGGGCTCTTAAATATGCTCCTTTGATTCTTCAGCCCACCCAGACAAAAAGCTGATAGTGAACATAGAGGCAAGTCAGTTGTTATGTGCACTCTTTGAGTTCTCTGGGTTACTCTCATACATGAACAACATTATAGTTTATTAAAAACAAACACAGAAAAACGTTTTGTGCAGCACACTTCCTGAAGTCATGTATTCTGACCTCCTCTTATAAGCGATAATGAAGAAAAAGGAGGGAAAGTAAAATAAAGAATTGCCTAGGAGCACACAATTCGGGTAAGTGGGGGATCATGGCTAAATCTCAGGTTTTCTGTTTTACATCATGTAACTCAATTACTAGAGGTACATGCTTCACTTGCTCAGCACCCAACTTACTGCCAATTACCCCCTCAACGTTCGACTGTCACCCTGCTGCCATCAATGCAGCCCTTGATCACATCACAGACCAAACCTTTTGGCCCCTGAAAAAATGTTTGCGAGTACCCATGATTATGACGATGCCACAGGAGTACTCTTGTCAGGAAGAGCATCTTGAGAATGGTTATGCCACAGGAGTACTCTTGTCAGGAAGAGCATCTTGAGAATGGTTAAATATAGCGGTGGGCACATTCTGACTCAAATCTAGTCAGACCGAAGGGGAGCTTTCTCTACTTAAAGAAATAGAAATGTATGAAGTGTGAATTGTCAATATATTTAGTAATGTTTTTGAAGAAACAGAAGGTAACAATGCATTTTCTGTTGAATGTTGTATTTGTGAAACAACTTTATGTACAAGTTTCCTCTGTGGACTTCCTTCTATATTATGCTTTGGATTGCCTAATAAATTCTGAGACATAGTTATGACTACAGAAGTGTTCTCTCCCATATCACTGTGAGTTCCATTGTTCTGGAATTTTAAAGCGTCTATTGTACATGAAAATCTTTTGAAGACTCAAAATTAAAGAGTAATAGTGTAGCGTTCAGTGACATCGGTAAAAACATTTGTAAAATTCTGCATAGTTCAGCGTTTCTTTTTGTACAAAGCCATTACATTCTTTAAAAGCCGGTCTTACAGTTTCACATGGCACTACGCTTCAGTGATAAGTATTGATTAATTTTCTTTTTTTGTATTTGACTGCTTCTTCAAGTACTTCTATGCCTTAAATGAGTGTGTCCAATAAATAATCTTAGTGAATCTCTGGCTGTAAGAATTGTCGAGTGTTTTATACTGTGTGTCAATTTGAACTCAGTTACCATTAGGCAGCAAATACATGAATAACCATGGAAAATGATGCATATTTATTTTATGGTTGCACTCTACCTTTGATTCGGGCACTGGAATGCGCAATGGGGCTCTGCATAAGGGTCCCTGCACTGCCCATGCCAAGTTTATGGGCAGTGCAGAGGCCCCAAGGGCCCCCTGACACTCCCATTCTGCCAGCCTTTCCATGGCGGTGGAACCACCATGAAAAGGCTGGCAGTATAGGGACTCATAATCCGGAGGGCAGTGCTTCTTACAGCACTGCCCTGGTGGATTACAATTTCTATGGTTTTGTACATTTAAAATGTGAGCCTAACTATGGTTTCCCTGTAACCTTTGGTTTTCAGTGAATTTGTAGTATTTTTTTTAATTCTATTTCCTAACTATAATGTCCCTCTAACCTTTGTTTTTTTCAGTGAATTTCTATGTTTTTTTTAAAGATAATGTAATTTTTATTACTATACGTCAATCCAACCACCGCCATGCACGGCCTTTGGTTGTGTGCGGCAGGGGTTGGCCATAGGGCCTGGCCTGCAGCCAGACCTTGCGGCCAACCCCCTATAACCACCCAACCATGTGCCATGCATGGCCTTTGGCCCTGTGTGGCAGGGGCTTACTGCAGGGCCTGTCCAGCCCTGTGGTCACCCTCCTATAAACACTCATAAACAACTAACCCCATGTCAAGCACAGCCTTTGGCCGTGCACAGGGGTGTTGGGTCTCAGCAGTACTGGACAAGAAAGAACCCACTTGTCACAGTCACTACATGAGATATTTCGCTTAAAAAAAGCCAGGCTGCAAACACCAAGGATTACAGATATCTTTCCAAGAAGGAAAAGGGGAGAAAAAACACTTGCTTTGCCTTGACCGTGTGCTAGAAATTAGGGCGATTAGTACTTTACAGAAGTGGACCTTGAACTTGTGCACCTGTTCTGTTTATATCTATAAGTGCTTCCTGTTGATGTTTGATTTCTGTCAAATGAGCATCGCGCCAGAAAGGATCCTGCATCCGTAACTATCCAAGAATTTGAACTAGTAAGTGCTACCTCATTGGGTATATGTATATTGCATCTCCTACACTACAGCTGCTTGAAGGACACTGTGGTATTGTCTCCAGTGATCTTGTGTGTCTGTAGCTTTGCCAGTCTTATTGTTCCTTGAGCATCTTCATCAGATAACTTTTTAAGATGGAACTGCAGATCCCCAGTTCCAACTTTAAAAGACTATTTTTGTTTTATGTTTAATCTCAGTAACTGCAAGGGAAGCCTCAAGGCCCCCATGATCCCAGCTGTCTCCCATCTCTTGCGGGAGCCTGCACTGTTCCTGCACACAGGGAGCTGCTCTAAATAGCAGATATCTGCTTGCCAGAGCTGTGTTTTCATCACTATCCTTGCTCTTGTGACAGTGGACAGGAAAAGAGGTGAAATCTACACTTTTAGCAAGTGGACGCTGTATGACACCTTCCTGTTGCTGAAAGCAGAGTTATGTTTGCTTTTGCTTGGCAGGAGCTGTCGCCCATCCCAGCAGGCAAAAGCAGACAGCTACCTCTTGAAGGTGGGCACCTTAGGATGAAGAAGAAGCCGTTACTGGGTTGTGTCGGTCCCCAGGGCCATGTACGGCTCCATGGGGGAGTCCACAAAGCCCCCTCCTTGTTTTCAATTTTGCCCTGGGAAGGTGGTGGTCCCTGGTGCCGGTGGTACACAACAGGCACCCTTCTTAAGTGTATTTGTAGTCCCAAAGAGATAGTGGTCCCCAGGCAGGGCTGAGGTGATCCACAGGACCACCCTATGATTTATTTTCATGTCTTGCCCAAGGGAGGTGGTGGTCCACAGGGTACCAGGAGGAGTCCACCCGACTCCTCCATTATATTATTGTTAATTAAGCCCTGGAGAGGTGGTGGTCCCTAGGGTCCGGGGAGATCTGCAGAACTCTCACATTACATTATTATTAACTAAGTCTATGTTATGGGATAAGGAATTACAATTGTGCAGCAAGAAAAGACAGCCAGTGTGCCATGATATGCAATTAGAACTACTTAGGTAACTTATTCTGTGGGTTTATTGCTCCACTATTTTACATTGCCTGCAAAATGCTGCAGTTTCCCAATCATTTTTTCTGACCTGTAGAATTTAAAGCACAAAATACAACAGCTCAAAATCGGTAACCAATTCAAAGACAGGTCATCCCCAGTAACCCTCTTTCTTTACCTTCCTTTATTTTCTCTTCCCTCCATTCTTTTACCCATAACCAGAATTGTGTAGAAATGTTTGCCATAGTTTGACATTTTCATGAAATTCTACAAAAAAAGAAGTGGTTGTTTCCATGCAATCCACACCACTTCAGCATTCTCTGGTTCTCAAGTGTACAGAAATGGTTAGCAATATTAATGTGAAGCTCAACCCTGCTTTCTATTCATATAATTGCCTCCTTACCCATCTTCAAATGAGAACTTTAATATTTTCCTTTTGATCAATATTTCACTCTAGTCCCTTTCAACACTGGGTCTCTGGAGATGTTGGTCTTCTGACACCATCTCAGACATTGATGAAGCTTTATAGCTGGTTTGCCTGTTGTTTGGCAGCTATTTTCATATTACATTGCAGCTTATTTGCCCAAACCATGTCTATCTGTGGCTCACTCTTCCACCAAACATTTGTCCTAGGTTTGCTTCACTAAACTCATCTTTGTATATGATACCCTTATCTGTACCGTCATTGTTTGTATAGGTGTTTTTTTTTTTTACTTAACCTGATTTCTTGTTCCTATTTCTGCAAGATTTTATTGTACTATGTACCCTTAAAACTCTCTGGTAGTCTTCTGCCTTGTACACGCTATACAAAAAACCCATCAAATAAATATTAATAAATTGGGATTGGAATGTTTTTTGTATGTCAGACAAATAAGGCAGTCACTCTCTTTGAATTTTCTCAACATAGCTACCTCTACATGACCCCTTAGTTCTTAGCCTCAATTCTCAGTACTTATTGCTTAGAAGTCTCCAAAATCCTTTATCATAACAATCAGTATTGCATAACCACACAACATTGTCAAAAAAGAAAGGCATGGGATTTTTCTCTGGGCATTTGGGGCAGCATGTAGCCAGTTGAGGCTGTCATAGCCCTTCAGGGGATTGTCTCATAGGGTAGTAGGCCAGAGTAGGAATGCGACTGGCATGAACATGTAGTCAGAAGAACTGTCTTTATGATCAGTGGGCTCTGGGGCCCTTGGTCCATCCTGCCTTCACCTTTGAGAGATAGAAAATGACAGCAAGACACACCAGTCCTCTAAGCACCCCTGTGAGGCAAGAGAAGCAAGTGTACCCAGAGGGGCACCTCCAAAACCCTCTCCATTGATTCTTAGCTATATCCCCAGAATAGCATATTATAGTGGTTTTAATAGGACTTTTAGAAAATGGAATCAAAGATTTGCTATTCAGTGATCGCCTCACCCAACTGCCATCTGTTTTTGATTTGCTTCACTGATCTGTGGTGACAGTCGTGCTATCTCCTTCCCCTTGTCCCCTGGGACTTGAATGGGAATGCCATACTTTGTCATTACAGGAGGAAAAGAGGTTAAACAAAGAAGAGACACTCACATTGTAAAGTTGAAAATGTGTGAGACCAATTGCACCAAACCGGTACTGATGGCTGCAGTGACTGTATTTTGCAGCATCTATGATTGTCACACAACAAACATAAAACACAAACGTGGACCAAAACAAACGACAAAACAATAAAACTGTCCCAGGAAATGGCAACTTCCTTAATTTTATTAGGAGACCGTCCAGACAAGATTAAAATTGGCCCTGCTTGTGATCTCAGGACCCCAAAGTTTTAAACTTGCAGATGACTTTGATGCTATTGTTACCTACATGGAAAGATTGATGAAGCACAGGTTCATTGTCTGACTTCCTCCTGTCCTGAAAGGAAACTGTGTGAGTGCCACAGTGAAGGTTCTGGTGATCCTGAAGGAGGATCCATTGGTTGGGGCAAGGTTGAGGAGTTGTTGTTTTCAATCTTTTGACTGTAGTGCATTGTGAAAATCAATCTGAGACTAATTAACTGAGTGGACAGTTGTTTCCTAGCTGCAAAGGCGAATATCACTAATCTCTTTTTCTGGGAGATCCACAAAGATCAGCTGTGGATCCAGTCCTTGTGTGAGGTTTGGTAGTAAACAACATTGCTATGCTCTCAATTGTTTTAAATGTTCTGTTCTTGTGAATGTGAAAGAGATTGGATCTATCCAAGACCCCATGAGGAATTTTAGATTAAATTCAATGCAGAGACTAGGAAAGTCATGGACCACGTTTCCTTTCCAGAAAGACTACTACGTATACCTTTGCTATAATATAATTGTAAACAATAGCAATCTGGATTCCATTTAATGGGAAGGATTTGTCAATTGGGATAGCAGCTGCACAGCAGTGTCTAGTGCCTTCATTGGTCTTTGGAACATAAAGATGTGCTCTCTATTGCTAGGCTATTAATGTGCCCCTTTTTTCAAGTTAGCTCTTCTCCTGGGCTATTCAGCAAACTTTTCTGGTCTCCAGAAGGTATATATTCCTTTTGTGTTGTGTGTATTTATATGTGAGAAACATAGGGAAACATGGACAAAGCTTTTTTGCATTCTCAAATGTCCCGATCCACAGAATCAGGCCTTTGCAATTACACAAATGCATATTTGTATGCACCAAGCCCAAACTGCAATTCGGAAACCTGTTACCAAATCGCAATTTGGGAGTGCAGATCAATATGTGGATGCATGTTTAGGGCATCCCTTCCAATAATTTGAATTGGTATGTATGAGTTTTGTGACTAAAATGTGGTTGCAAAACATTTGCATTTTACCACCAAATAAAGTTGGTGGTAACCCAATCAAAAATGGGAAGAGATCGCCTTAGGACCCCTTTCTCTTTGAGAATAGTTGGAAGAATATTTTTTAAGAGCAAGCAAGTGGTTCCACGGACCACTTCCTACCTTAAAAAATTAAAGGAAAACTTTTCATTTTTCTTTTTAAACATATCCAGTTTTCCTTTAAGGAAAAGGTGCAGCATTTAAAAAAAGACAGCTTTATTTAAAAGTAATCACTGGGATGATGGTCTGCTGACCCCAGCAGGCCACCACCCCTGTAATTTTTACTATTCCAAATAGGTCGCAAACTGAGACTAACATCATTAATGTTCATGAGGAATGTCTATTTGCAAACCACTAGGAATAGCAAAAAGTGTGAGATACACTTTAGTATATTAATGTTTGTGTTACCAAATAGCAAATTACAAAAATGTGTTATTTGGTAATTACAAAAACTTAAGAACATCTGGCCCAACAACTCTAGCAAGTTTGGTATGAGACCCCACTCTGTCCTTTGTCTCTCTTAATTCCATTCTTTTTCATCTCATCTCTCTGCTCTTTCCTTGCTCCCGTCCCTTGCACACTGTACCCTCTCCTGCTCTCATGATCTCAGGAGCCTATAAAAGTGCCAGTCTTGCTGTTTTGATGAACCCGCAAAACAGCAATGTTTACTGTCAGGTTGACCGGGGCATCCACACCAGTTTGTCTGGGAGGGAGGTAATACCTCCTTGTGACACCTAAGTGATACTCCTTGATCCAGGAAGGACCCTAAAACCAGTTCCTTGTAGCATGTGCAAGCAACTGCTTTTGATAGCCCTTTTTTTCCAACATCCTTCTTGGCTGCCACGCACAGCACTGAATAAAGAGAGTGGAAAATTATAGCACAGTTGCAAGTCTGCAGGTTGGTCTTACATGCCAATTGTTTCGCCTTGAGAGCATAACACATAAAAGAAGGGCAGCAAATGTCAGAACACTTCTTTACCATCAGTTAATGCCTGGAACCTAATCAAGGGACTACCTTGAGATCTATTTGTTCCTAACTCTGCTTCTCTAGTGCAATACAAACATTCATCTAACAAGTTCTGGTTGGCTAAGCATCTACGTTGCATCAACAGAACTCAGGTAGACATAAAACCTGGAACTACTGTGTTTACAGGAGATAGCTCCAAGCTCTACAGTCAGGTAACTTTTTGTCCCTTCGACATCCCACTAAACCAAATCTCTGTAGTATTTCATACTACAACAGGCTGGAATGAAGTTCAGTGGATTGACAAGATATTATTTTTAATTGTTATGTGACTCACAAAGGGAAATGAGTAAACCCGAGCATGAATCCTATGCTTACTTTTTTATAGGATCGAAGCTGCAACTCATGATTAATGCTCAACAAAGTCTATAATAGACTGTGGTTGCCTGTGTACCCATTCAGAAGGGCTTGGACCAGATATTTTGGCTGGGCTATTCATTTTGGAGCAGGATCAAGAGTGTTTTGCATTTGTTTGCTCCCTATCTGGAGTACTACAATGGGCACATTAATGAGGGATCTGAACACCACCTTGAGCGAGTACCACAGCTGTAGTGGTTGTAAACATTCTACCCATCAACTTGAGAACTATAGACCATTAGAGAGGGCTATAATTGTTGTGAATGGCCCTCTTCCTGCGTTATAGGCTGAGCTGCACACTTTGAGCATTCTAATTCTCTACTACTTCTTTCTCAATGAGCAGTACACGTAACACACAACCGCTGCTATCATCAATGAACAGATGGGTCTAAACAAGTGATTTCCAACCTTTTGACTTCTGTGGATTCTCACTTTATCCTTACTGGCACCCGGGGACCCCCATTGAATCATTATTAGAATCTTGGGTCCCCTTCCACTGAGTCATTACTGGAAGCCGGTGACCCTGGCCTAAACAATGTAGATGATTTGAAAGGCAAAACAACACACAACAAATACAGAAAAAAACATTAATTGAACACATACATAAATGATAACACATTTTATTTACTTTGAAAATAACATTTTAAAAAAATGTATAAGGAAAGTTATAGCTTTCCTAAATTCAGTTGAAGCCACACATCATCCATGCTGCCATGAATCCATCTGAGGATACTAATGTAATTTTTAGCCTCAAATTTCAAATTCCTTGACCTTTACATTACGTTTTAAAATTTTCAATTCTGGCAAACCATATCATTGGATAAGCATTTGTCATTTCAAAAGAACATGTGAACTCTACAAAGATGTTTTACCGTAATATTGCTACCACTACATGCACACAGAAAGGGATCAAGCAGATACATCAAATAATATATATATATATATATATATATATTTATATATATATTTATATATATATATATATATATATATATATTTCTTTTCACAACAAAACAAAGGTTAGAGGGACATTATAGTTAGGCACTCATTTCAAACCTAGCAAACCATAGAAATTCACTTGTTAGAGTTTCCTAAAGTCTGGATTTTTTTGTTGAGAACATGAGTTATAGTTACCCTAGGGCGGAAGGTATATTTACCTGAAATAGCTCTAACTATACCTTCTGAATTTCTCTGCGAGCTAACAGGGACGTTATAATCATCTTCTGAATCTACTCACACAAAACCAGAGAAATTCAGCAGTTATAGTTAGAGTTATTTCAAGCAACTATAACTTGAACACTAAGGTAACTGTAACTCGCGCCCCCGCCATGCACAGTTATCTGATCAATAATTTTACTGCAGATATTACAATGACATTATCAATGATGTTATCAAAGATGTGTTGAGTGCTGTAATTTGTGGGTTAATTAGCAGTGCATAGTGAGGGCACGAGTTATGGGTACCTTAGGGCGCCCTTTATAGCTACTTGACATGACTCTAACTATAACTGTTGAATTTCTCTGGTTTTGTGCAAGTAAATTCAAAGCCTAGGTATAACGTCCCAGTAACTTTTGTGTTTTTTCAGTGAATTTCGAAGGTCTTTTAATTCTATTTCGTAGCTATAATGTCCTTGTAACCTGTGGTTTCTTCAGTGAATATCCATGTCTTTTTTAACGTAAAGTAATTTACATTACTATGCGTTAATCCAAGAACCACTGCGCATGGCCTTCACCAGTGTGTGGGGGGCAGCTGGCTACAGGGCCTGAACTATGGCCAGCACCTACAGCCAAACCTGCACCATACACTGGCCTTCAGTCATACGCACAGGGGTTGGCCTCACAGCCTGTGGCCAGGCTCTGTGGCCAACCCCTATACCCACCCAACTCCAAACCACGCCTGACATTCAGCCATGTGCAGTGGGGGTTTGCTGCAAGGCCTGGCCATAGGCCAGGCCCTGTGGCCAAGCCCCTATAACCACCCAACCCCGCACCCTGAAGCCAAGCCCCTATAACCACCTCACCCGTACGCAGTGGGTGTTGACTGCAAAGAGAGAGAGAGAGAGAGAGAGAGAGGGTTTTAGGCTTTGATGGATGATGAACTTAAAACGAGATATTTTATGGCAAATGGAAAATAAAAATGCATTTGACAATTAAAAAGAGTCAATCAATCAATCAATCAGGAATGTGTAAAGAGCACTACTCACCCGTGAGGGTCTCAAGGCGCTGAGGAGGGAGATCACCTTTCAGTATTTACCTTAAACAATTGAAGTTGAAAAGAAATTAATGTAGGAAAACGGTCAGAGGCACACTTTGACTAGAACACTCAACATTCAATGTGAGGTTCTGATACTTTAACCAATAGTGTATAGGTGACTTGTTAGTGTCATCCAGACATAACCTTTCTTTTTTTTTTAAACTTAGAGAACCTAGAGGCCCCCACGGTACTAGCCGGCTCCCAACCTCTGTGGGAGCCAGCATTGCTCCTGCAAGCAGGAAGCTACTTAAAATATTTTCATTTGTTTCCATGCACGCATATTTCCATGGAGGGAAACAGATGAAAGCTCAGCTTTCTGCTAGCAGGAGCTTTTTGATAGCTCCTGCATGAAGAAAGTGGACATTTTTGCTTTTGCTTGGAGAGAGCTGTCAGATTCCACCAAGCAAAAGCAAACAGATATTTACCAGGGTAGGCTCCCAGAGACATAGCAGGAGTCGGCCCAACTCCAACCTTAAATAGGGCCTCCCCGCAATCAATTTACCTAAAGCCCTGGGGAGAGGGTGGTTCCCAGGGCTGCATGACCCTGTGCATGCATTTTAATTAAAGTCTAGGGGAGGTGGCAGCCCTTGGAGCTGCAGGGAGCTGAGTGATCTCCCACACTCATTTTGTTTAAAGCCCCAGGGATGGTGATCCCCAGGGCTGTGGAGGTCCGCACTGTTCCTCACATTTAATTTTATATTTGCGCCACGGAGGTATGTTTTCCCAGGGCTGGTGGGGGCCATGTGTCCCCCCCGCACACAATTAAATATTTGCTCAGGGAGGTGGTGGTCCCAATGGCATGGGGGCTGTGCGCGCCCCACATTTTACATTGTGATCACCCCAGGAGGTGGTCAAGACACCATGCATGTCAAAACGAGTTGAGTGTGTTGCCAATGAATGCATTTTTCTACAAACTGTTGGAGATGCACGTAATTATTCTTCTACTTGTTAAGGAGTGTGTTCTTGAGATTTTTATGCCACAATTCAGGGGTTTCTGAGTTTGTGGGGAGAGGTGCACCATTTTAAACATATACAACCTATATGGATGTTACAGTTATGTTCATGTTTTACTCCCACGAAACCATGGAAATTCAGCAGTTATAGTTATGGTTATCTCAACTATAACTTGTGCCCTAAAGTAACTATAAATCGCACCCCACTATGCTCAGCTCTCAACAATAATTTTACTGCCAATTGTACATTGATATTATTAATGATGTTATAAAAGATGTCATGAGAGATGTAATATCTAGGATAATTGCAGGCCCTCCCTAGGCCAATGTTTGCCCCAAGGACCCCATCACCCGGGGCTTGGCCAATTACTATTAGGGGAAAGGACCATGTGGTCCCCCTCCTTGGGCCTATCTCGTGCTGAGATCTGATTGGCTGCCAGTACTTTAACAAGGAAGTTTTGGCTGCCATGTTGGCACTCTGCTTCAGCTGAGTCCCAGAACAAAAAAGTAAAGAAATAAGAAAAGGGTCAGGGTAGAAGCACCCTGATCCCTTAACTCTGGTGCTAGTGTCTCAGAGGGACAACACAGCAAAAAAAAAGCATATTAAAAAAAAATGTCAGCAGCAGTCACAGTTGATCCACTGATCCACCAAAAAGTACAAAAAAAACCCAAGCACAGGCTTCCGTGCTTGCTTCTATAAAGCCTCCTTGCGTGCCAGGTCACAGGGCATTTATATTTTGAATGCAGGGGCCCTCTAGTCGTCCCATAGCCATAGGGACTGCCACCTCGCCAGGGCTAATGTTTTTAAAAATGATGGGTGAGGGACACAGCCCCAGGGACCCCACCTCTCCATGACACTTGTCATAAAAGAAATGAGTGGCCACCCCTGCAGATCGGGGACTGCCACCTACCTTCCAGGGCTCTAATCAAATTAAAAGTGGGGGGACACGCAGCACCCTTGAAGCCCCGGTGACCACCACCTCCCTGGGACACACTTTCAAAACAAATGCAGGAGGCATGTGTCCCCCCTGCAGCCCTGGGACTTCCACCTCCCCAGGACAATTTTTTTTAAAAAGAAAGGGGGTCTGTTTCGTGACCACCATATCCCTGGGGCTAAATGCAGAGTTGGAAGTGGGCTGTATGACTTCCCTCAAGGAGCCACAGATGGCCCTGGGCACCACCACCCCTCAGGGACCAGCTCCTGCTATGTCCTAAGGGTGCCCTCCCTCGGGTTGTTAGCTCCCACCAAGCAAAAGCACTTCATGCAAGAGAGAGCTATCAAACAGCTCTCCCTTGCAGAAAGCAGAGTTTTCATCAGCCTTCCCTGCTCGCAATGTGCAGGGAAGACAGATGAAAACATGGCTCACACATGCAGGGAGCTGCTATTAAAAACAGCTTCCTGCTTGGGGGAGCAATGCCAGCTCCCGCAGGACCTGGGAAGCTGACTGGAACCACAGGGGAATTGAGATACCCCTGCGATCCAGTCACTCTCTTTTTATCTCATCTATCCTACAATGTGATGGAAGAGATAGCGAAAGATAGAGAGATAATCATTGCAATGGTCTCTCCATGCAGTGACTTTTCAACACAAGTCACCTGTGGCATAATGGTTAAGGTCACAGACCCTCATACTGAAAGTTGAGGGTTCTAGTTCAGGTGTGTCTGTGGTCATTCTCTAGTTTAATTGATTTGCAACATCAAACGTTTTAGGTTGATCACACTGATTTTTTTTTTTATTTTCAAATTGCACAGACATATCTTGTTCTAAGTTGTCATTCATCAAAGGCAAAAAAAGTTCTATCTCTCTGCCTCTCGCTCTTTTTATCTTTGTATTCAATTTATCTTTTTTAATCTCTTCTACCCACTCAGACACCCACTCAGACCCTTACACACCCACAAACAAATCCACTCACTCTCATGCAACCACGCATAGACCCATTCACACTCATTCACACACTCAAAGACCCACTCAGACCCTCATGCACTGCCTCACAGCCCCACTCAGATCCTCATACACCCACTCACAGACCTGTGCAGACTCTAACACACACACTTTCAGACCCTCATGCACCCACTCATATTCCCACTGAGACCCTCACAGACCCACACAGAAACGGATGCACCACAAAGACACTGATGCACCCACTCTCACACCCAGACAGACACCCATACTGTTGGACAGTGGTTTATTGGTGACGGCATGTAGGAACTTCCACTTAGCAATAGGCCACAAACCCTTACTAGATCCAGTTAAGATCTCAATATATTAATCCTGGCTCAACCCTTGGTAGCTCATCCATGAGCAGTTAGGCTTAACTTAAGAGAAAGGTGTGTAAAGCATTCAATATCAGCAAAACAATAAGTAAGTAAATCAAAACACAAAATAAAAATCTCACACCAATTAATAAAAATGGATCATATTTCCATCTTTAAAATGACACCAAAATGACAATAATCCAAAGTAGGGAACTGGAGATATGATTTTTTAAAGATTGAATGCTTTTTACCACCTATAAACGAAAAGCACTACTTAGGACAACTGGTTGCACTCAGCCGGTGACAAGTCAAAGGTTGACGCCAACCGCAATGGACCCTGCTTTGCTACACTGGGGGGAGGCCTTGTTTCAAGTTTTACCGTCACACTGAGAGGTTTTCTTTAAGATTTTTCTTTGACTGTGAAGAAGTCACAAGTTGAGGCTGACCTCACTGGAGCCCTCTTTGGATACACTGCAGCAGAGGCCCCGGTCAAGTTTTCTATGTTCAGACTTAAAAACTTTTTTGGGGTGGAATCCTTTGTCCAGAACCAAGTTAAAAGTAGAGGCCGACCATGATGGAGCCCTTCTCAGATGCACTGCATGGGAGGCTTCTGTCAAACTTTTACCTTCGGACTTAGAAACTTTTTGACCCACCTCAACATGCTGATTTTGATGCAACATTGTCTTTCCACGAGTCCTTGGTCAAATCCTGGTACTCATATTTATCCTTGCTCATGGGGTGGCAAGCAAATGGGTGTTCCTGTCCAATCATGTGCAGGACACCACCCTCTTGAGTGACTATTTCCTGGGGAGTGTGGCAAAAACCAATCCCAGGGAGCAACAGTCCTCCAAAATCCAAGATGGAAAAAGTTCAATCTTTGTGTTTAGATCTGGCTGAGTCCACCCACTGGTGTCATTACGTTTCCCTTAACACACCCCTTTCCAGCCCTCTCTTAATCCAATCAAAGTGCACCTAGCTGTCTGGGGCTGCAGGAAATGGGGGAGGTCAAGTAGCTGTCCCAAATGTCCTTCCCTCTTTTTTATCCCAGACCACTTCACACCTCATCAAGGCAGTCTAGCTCAGTCTTCCAGAGGCTGTCCAATCAGAGAAAGGCACTGCAGGGCTGAAACTGGTATTTTTTCAGCAAGAGTTCTAAAACTCTTACCCTGTCCAAGTTATAAGTTATAATAAATTCAACAGTGGCAAGTTGTTGAATTCATTATAACTTTTAATTTGATACCAAACTTGCTATATTCATCTCCCTCCTATGGAAAATAAGACTTTTTTTTATTTTTAAAGAAGTTTTGTCATGTTAACCACTAGAATCCCTTCACTACAATGGGGAAAAACAAATTTGGCTATTTTTCCCTCAACAAGTAAAAAAACAATGGTTACAAGGACGTTTTAGTTAGGCTCACATTTTAAACACACCAGTGCATAGAAATGTGCCTGTTATAGTTAGAGTTATCTAAAGTAACTATAACTGGTGCCCTAAGGTAAGTATCTTTCATGCCCTCACCATGCACTGCTAATTTCCCCACAAATTACAACACTCATGATATCTTCGATAACATCATCAATAATGTCACTGTAACATCTGCAGTAAAATTATTGATCGGATAACTGTGCATGGAGGAGGGTGCAAGCTATAGTTACAATAGGGCACATGTTAAAGTTAGTTTAGATAACTCTAACTGTATTGGCTGAGTCCCACATAAAGAGTAACAACATAAGATAAGGGGCAGGTGTGGGAAAAAACACTTAAAAAAAAAATAACTTCAAGCATGGTCTCTGTTAAATCTGAAGCCCTTGGGTGGGCCAAGTCCCTGGGGCTTTGTCATTTTAATAGGGGAGGAGCGCCCAGCCCCACCCACAGCCCCAGGAACCACCAGCCCCCAGGACTTTAAACAAATGTAATGCGAGAGGCCACCGCCCCCTCTAAGCCCCAGCGATTGCCACCCCGCCAGGGTCTCAAACAAATGAAACACAAACACAAATCAAACACTGGACTTCCTGGTCCCCTTGCAGCCCCACGGACCATGACCTCCCCAGGGCTTCAAATTAATGCAATGCGTTGGACCTCCTGGCCCCACCGCAGCCCCGGGGACCATCACCTCCCCAGGGCTTCAAACTAATGTAACATGAGGGGCTACTGGTCCCCCTCGCGGCCCCAGGATTTCAAACAAATCAAATGTGGGGGAGTTGCCCAGCCCCCGACAGCCAAGGGGCCGCCACCCCCACTGGGCTTCAAATTACTAAAACTCCACAGGCCGTACTTGTGGTCAACATTCAGCCTTGCACAGTGTGTGTTTGGTTGCCTATAAGGGTTTGCCACAAGGCTTGGCTGGAGCCCAGACCCTGTGGCCAAAACCCCACTGCACAAGGCCTTCAGCCGTGAGTAGTAGGGGGTTGTGTGATTAAAAAAGTTTGGCTGCAGAGCCTGGCATCTGGCCATTAGATGTGGTTGTGGGATTAAAATATAGTAATGAAAATTACCTTTAAAAAACATAGAAATTCAGGAAGAAACCACAGGTTACAGGGACGTTATAGTTAGGAAAGAGAATTTTTTAAAAGTTAGAAATTCACTTGAAAAAACAAAGGTTGCAGGGACGTTATAGTTAGGTTCTGAATTTACTTGCTACCAAAACCAAAGAGATTAAGCAGTTGTAGTTAAAGTTATTTCAAGTAAATATAACTTGCACCCTAACCTTTGGTTTTTAAGTGAAAACGTGAAAAAAATAAAATAAATATATATATATAAATATATATATATATATACACACACACACACACATATATATATATGTATATATATATATATATATAAAAAGCAACATTTCGTTGTAATGATGCAGTACCAATCACAGCTAAGGTTTGGAAGCAAAGCATTTGGAGATTGTCTTCTTAAATAAACATTGGTCATCATCCCCAAATAAGCCACATTTTGTTTTAACCATTGGTGTGGTAAAGGAGCCTGTTGTGCATCTACCTCTGAATCTTCGTTATGGTAAGCCCCAGTAAGTTATAGCTGCTCTATGTAATTTGTTAAAAGCTTTCTACAAACACTAATGAATTGTGTAACATGTGCTACTGTTATCAACCTTGTCAATAGCCTCTTCGAACAACTTGAGTTGATTAAATATGCAGAAAAAGTCTCACCGGCCTGGCAGTCTACCAGTTTAATTCATTAGGCTTTTCAAATGCAAAACAGATAAGATGTACTGTGAGAAGTAAATTCAGGCACCCCATGCTTCTTAGTATGAAACTTTAATTAATGAAGCTTACGTGCAATATAACAATATTTTCCCAATCATGTTGGCTTGTCAGGGATGGTTTGCATTAAATTATACATGTCTCTTTTTATCTATTATGTTGGAGAAAATAGCAAAGATGAAAATTATAACTAGAACAGCAACGTGACACACTCTGCCGCGGTTTTTCTGCTAAAATGAAGCACTTACCACTTACTGCCAGCAAAGAATGATCGCCTTTATTGGTTGCAGGCTGATAACATTAGTCTCTGTGGGATTATATAATCTATCAGAAATAAACTGTAGTATGAAAACGCGCCAGATGGAGGCAAGCACGAGTTTTAAACCCTTACTTTATATAACCTGCAATAAAATAAACTTAAACTTATATAATGTATTTACAGTCTTGCCTCCGGGGCATTCCTAAAGATAGCCCCTTGTTTTAATAGAATTTCATACCACACAGTTGTTTTTCAGCGCCGTAATTACAGGTAGAATTGATATCTCACTTATCGGCCTCTCAAGGATGAAATGGTTTCCTAATGATTCCAACTGGGCGTCTGCATCATTTAGCTCACTGAGTCCCTTTGTAGGCACTGCGGAACTAGTGCTGTACAATAAAAAAATGTAATTCAATTAAACACATGCATTCGATAATATTGTTTAGTATCATTCACAATCCAACCTGTGCTGTCATTACATAATAAAACAAAGGAGCTACATTATTTTATGGCTTAATGTGATTTTACACCTGAAAGTTAAACATTTTTATTTTTTTTTAACAATTTGAAAAAGTACAGCATTGGCATTTTATCACAATAAAGTCAATGTGATTTATACCTAATTTCCCGGATTTAGTTCCTGCCAAAATGGGCAGAGAAGAGGCTGGATTTTCTAATGCCTGACTCTATTCGTGGGGAAATCAATGGCCCTTTTCTGATCCCATATGACACCTGCTGTGAGAAGGTGTTAAAAGGAATCGAGAATTAAGGGGTATATTGCCACCCTGAGCCTCCCAACGTCATCATGGTAGTGCTGTATTTAGCATACAGAGCACCATTTCACACGTTAGGGCAATAGTGTCAACATTTTTGGCGCTAGTCCAGCAAAGCACACTGAGGCCCATAGGCTAATGCACTAGCATCACCTTAATGCCTGCCTGCCCTGGCCAGGCGTTAAAACATGGCACTAGAATGGTGCATTGAAATCTTGTAGATTTCACTGAACCATTTTTTTGGGCATCCCTGTAGGGGAACATTCCCCTGGCATACATTATACCTGATGCTTGCATTGCACAACTTTGCAAATATGGCACAATGTGGAGGACTGGTTAGGGCCACTTTAGTGTAAAAATAAAAAAAATGATGTTAAGGTGGCTCTAGGGGCTTGTGAATATGCCACTAAGTGTGTGCCATGGGGCTGGTGGCAGAGGTTTGTGACGGATTGATTCCTTATGAAAGGAGTATGTGGTCTGGCCAAAAGCAGTGTTTCATGCTCCCCACAGAAAGCTGCAGATGTACAGAGTGTGCAGATGCTCAAAGCTCTTGCTTGCAGTTTTACCAGTGTGGATCTGCACTCTGTGAAACCAGGTCAGGTGTTCTCGCACTGGAGTTATAGGGTGCAGACCATAGTAACTAGTAATTGGTGGCTGGGAACATGGCAGCCGACTACGGAGCCGGTGGCAGAGGGCGCCGCTCCTGAAAGAGCATGCGGAGGCAGCTACAAGCCCTACCAGGGGATCGTGGGGCTTGACATGTTGACGGAAGGGGTCCGTTTTCCACGTTTTTTCTTGGATTAAGCAGCGGTATGATGGACGAGGGAGCTGGCGAGAATACAGCGTTCTTTGGAGCACAGAGCTGCTCTGTTGCTGAGTGCTTCAGCGAAGCTCAGCCGGGTCAGGGAGGTGACGGATCGTGTTCCCCTCTGAGAGCAGAATCCGGTGGAAGGAAGAGCAGGAAGAACTGGTGCTTCAGGATTTTCCAGCGTGCTGAGGACCTGGGGACTTTTGAGACTGGTAGGGAAGCACCAAGATTGGAAGGTTTTTGGCTTCAGGGTTATGTTATCTTTGGTTTAAGTGTTGTAGAATCTTATTTAGACCTTATGGTGGACAGGGTAAAAGGGCAGGTGGGGTTGGGGAAAGAAGGGGGTAAGGTGGCATTTAAAAATAGTCTTGGTCAAGTAGCGTATTCAATCCGTAGCGCTAAGAAAAGTGAGAAAAGAGAGGAAATTGAAACTCTGATCCCCCCCCCCAGAAATCTGCTACAGTGGGAAGTAAGGCGGAACAAGATAATAGTTCTGTTATAAAGAAACTGGATGCGAAGAGTTTTGGTGGATTGAATTACAGGAAAGCCCGTGTCACCCCTTCAGTTAAGACTCATTTTCGCTCATTGCCAGGCTCTCCCAGATTGTTAGCCGGGGGTACGAATATGCAAGAGCTGGACAAAATGGACAGATTACAGGTGGCCGCTAGTTCAGAGGGTAGCAGCTTAGACATCCGGTTGGATGGGGGAAATGTGTTACAGCATTCTCTCCCTGTGAGCTCCATAGAGAGGCATGCAGAAGCGAATGTAGTGCAGGTTTCCCAACCTGTTGGAGAGGATCAGGAGCAATCACTTGTGAATATGTTAAAAGCATTATCGGTGGAACTGAAGAGCGGCTTTGAGACTTCTTATGCCAATCAGATGGAGTTTAGGGGTCTCTGTGAAGATTTAGGGAAGAAAATTGATGATTTGGCAGGTCGTACCGCAGCTTTGGAAAAGGAGGTGGGGGAGTTAAGAGTGGCGGTGGAAGAAAATAAGGAGCAGATAAGAAATGTAAAAGAAGCGGAAACAGGGGTGATGGCCAAAACGGAATCCCTGGAAAAAAATTTGAGGAGGAATAAAGAGGTTTCTCAGGGAAGGGCTGGAAGAAGGTGACTTAAAAGGTTTTATGGCTCGACTGATAAAGCAAGAGGTGAATGTGGAAATATCAGAGGAAGACATTGTTAAAGATATTCAAAGGGTGCACCGGGTAGGGTCAGACCAAGGAAAATTCTTGTTTTATTTTCAGACATGCTCTCTAAAGGAACATATTCTCGCCCTGGCCCTAAAAACGAAATCGTTGATGGTAAACGGTTTTCCTTTTGAAATCAGGTCAGACCTTGCGTCTGTGACTTTGAATAAATAGTGGGAGCTGAGTAAAAGAATTTTGAAAAAACTTGGGGCAACAGCTCAGTTGAGATTTCCTGCTTCTCTAAAAGTTATGGTAAATAACATGATGTATAATTTCACAAACTGGAAGGAGGTGGATGAGTTGATTATGAAAATTGAGAAAGAGGGCAGGAATGAGGCAGGTTTAACCTAAGATTGGATTGTTACCCCGGTGAGGAGGTTTGGTGGGCAATACCCTAACTTAGGAGTGGTGGTCCTCCTCTGACCTTGGTCAGGTCAATGTTTGGGTGGGATCCCAGGGAAGGGGGGGGATTGGGTGGATTGCAGGATAAGGGTGGAGAGAGCACTGGGTGGGGAGTATAATAGGAAGAGAAAAGATAATTTTTGGTGTAAGTAGTTTGGGGGGAGTGGGAGTGAAGTGGGATGATGGTAAACACTGTGTGGGGAGCATAAAAGGGAAAAAAAGATCCTCATTGTGGCAGGTGGACCTGGGGGGTGGGGGAGGGATGAGTGGGGGGGTGGAAGAAGGGAGGTGGTGTGGATGTCAGAAAATGGCGATAAAGAACTTCAGACTCCTGTCTTGGAACGTAAATGGTCTTAGGGTAAAGAGTAGGCAGAAAAGGTTGGTGCAATATTTGAGGGATGTCCCGTTTGATGTCTTGATCTTATAAGAGACTCATCTTTCCAGGGAGAACTGTTTTGAAGTTTTTTAGGCATGCGGGTGTGTTCAGCAGACAGCTAGCTCAAATTGCTTAAGTGGTAGTAAAGGAGTGGCTGTTCTAATTAAGAAACAAGCCAGTATTAGTTTTTTGGAAGGCCCCATAGATAACTTAGGGAGGTGGGTTGTGGGGAAGCTGTCTGTTTTTGAATATGTATTTACTTTGGTAGGATATTATGGTCCTAATAGGGTTGATGTAGGCCCATTAAGGGAACTCTCGGATTGTCTCTTACAATATTTAGATCTTGTAATATGGGCAGGTGATTTCAATGTTGTACTGATCTGCGAATTAGATAGATCAGCAGGTAGTAGGTCCAAAGTAAACGAGAAAATGCAGTGTCAGATTCGGGTAATGATGTCCCAGTGGGGGCTATATGATGTTTGGAGGGATAAAAGGGGGTCAGAGAGGGGTTACTCTTATAATAATAAGAAATATCGGCATCAGTCCAGAACTGACTATTTCCTGTTGGATATGGGTTTGAGGGACTTTGTTGAGTCAGTAGTACATATTGGGGCCTATTTATCAGACCACTCGACATTTAGTTTAGTTCCTAGGTTGCCAACGAAAAGGAGGGAAAAAAGGTGGACTCTAGACAGAACTTTGCTTTGGGAATATGAGGTGGTTGCTGAATTGCAGGCGGATATAGAGGAGTTTTTTAGGATACATTTGGGTTCAGCTCCCTAAGCGATAGTTTGGGACACATTTAAGGCCTTTCTGAGGGGACGTCTGATTAGGATAGCTGCATATACGAGGAAATTATATAATGAAGAGGTAAGTAGGCTGGAGAGTCAAATACAACAGTCTGAGCAGGGAATGGTAGGTAAGAAGCAGGATGAAGAATTGGATAACTTATATAAGCAACGTCAGATAGCCAGTTTGGAGTTGGCAGCTCTTTTGGATCTTAGGGTTAGTTTGAGATGTGAAGCTAATAGGGTGATGCATTTCGAGTACAGTGAGAACAGCAGTAAATTGTTGGCTTGGAAGATAAAGTTAGACAGGGTCAGGAATCGGGTGACAGAAATTCGAGATGTGGATTCGTGCAAGATTAGTAAAGGTGCCAAGCAGGTGGAAGAAGGCTTTTTCAATTTCTTTAAGGACTTATACTCTGAAGATTTGAAGCCACCTTCCGAGATAGTGAAGCAGTGGCTTTGGGAATTAGAGTTACCGACTTTGAATGAAGAGGAAAAAAGGGCTGTTAATGATCCATTGCAGCTGAGTGAGGTAGAAAGGTTAATTTCAGTAGGTAAACTGGGGAAGGCATCAGGACCAGATGGGTTACTGATGGAGGTGTATTGTGCTCTGGGTAGTAGCATTCTAAAAGTTCTGAAGCAATTGTGTGATAATATCATGGGGAGGGACAAGAATTTGCCTCCTTCTTGGCATGAGGTGATTATTACGTTAATTCTAAAACGCGGAAAAGACCCTAGGAAGTGTGATTCATACCGCCCAATATCACTGTTAAATTGTGATTATAAAATCTTTGCCAAACTCCTGGCTGATAGACTAGCGATGGTAATGGGGAAACTCATACATACAGATCAGAAAGAGTTTCTGTAAGGGAGGCATTTGCATGAATTGACACAGGTATTGGTAGGGTCGATTGATTTAGCTACGTCATTGCATATGCCTCTGGCGGTGTTAATGGTGGATGCAACAAAAGCGTTTGACAGGGTTAATTGGAGTTATTTGATGACGGTATGTGAAGCATATAAAATTGGAGACCAATTTATTAGAATATTGAAAACAATCTATCAGGACCCAAGGGCAAGAATCTTGGTTAATGGTATGCTCACCCCTCCAGTAAAAATAGAAAGAGGGATGAGGCAGGGGTGCCCATTATCCCCTCTATTATTTGATCTTTATATTGAACCTTTAGCTTGTAGAAGTAGGAGAGATAAGAGAATACCGCCTTTCCGGTGTGGAGATCTGGTTAGGAAGGTCTCTCTATATGCAGAGGATCTAATGATCTATACAGCGAACCTAAGCCAGGCTGAACCAGTTCTACAAGAATTAACAGAGGATTTTGGGGGGATTTCTGGTTATGCAGTTAACAATCGAAAGACCGAAATTATGGCATAGAATATGGAGCTAAATGACGATGTAGTGAATGCAAAAAAAGAGGGTAAATATTTGGGGATCATGGTGACACATGATATAAGCAAAATGGCGGAAACAAATCTTGCTCAGGTTATGAGGGAGGTGAATCTTTTCCACTAACTATAATAGGTCAGATTAACATGGTAAAAAAGGTGATCGTCCCTAAATTAACTTTTATTTTCAATGTATTGCCATTAATGTTTAACAAGGTTGCTTTAAAGAAATTGCGGGGGAAAATATCATGGAAAAAGCTTAGGAGAAAGAAAGAAAAAGGTGGTCTGGTGGCCCCTGACATACAGTATTATGGCAAAAATGTAAGGCAGTTTCCATGCACTACACCGTTCTGAGCTGGGGCAGGTGTTAACTGCTATGATGGAAGGTCAGGAGGTCCAGAGAAGTTTTTTGTATAAGTTCGGGGATCCGAAGTGCTTTAAAAAAAATTGATTTAAGATATTATATGATTGGGCAGTGCTGTGGTATGAGGTGAGGAAGATTACGTAGTTGTCATATTATAATGCGTATGCGCCGATTTGGGACTCTCCTCTCTCCCCGGAGTGGACTAAAGACGCCCTGGCTATTCCCCTGAAAGAGACAGGTTTTTTGCAATGGAAACATCTTTGTTATAATGGTGAACTTAGGGACTTTGATATCCTTAATATCGAGGTAGGAGGAGGGCTGTGTAAGTTTAAATACCTTCAGATGAAGTCCTGGGTTGGGAATGTGACAGAGGAAGTGGCAAGTACTAATGGACTGGTGGACCAGATGCAGCTGGACGTTCCGATGAAGAAAGAAGTGGCGAGATGGTAGTGGCTGATGATGGATATTGTGGATGGGGAATTTAACCTTCCGGAAGAAATCTGGAGGGAGTGCTTGCTGGAGCCGCAGCTTAAAGACCTTTGGCAAGTATCTACTACACTTCTGTATAACACTGTTAAACCTGCTGCGTTAAGGAGAAATCATTTATTTTCTATCCATAGAGCCTTCTGGACTCCCCAAAAAATTGTCCAGTCTGAGACAAGATAATGTGGTGAGGTGAAAGAAGTGTGGTTTTGCATCAGCTGCCGATCTACATATGTTTATTGAATGTATTTTTCTTCGCAAGTTTTGGCAAGAGGTGGGTGATGCAATTAATGAGATTCTTCCCTCAAGCCCAAAGGTAAGAACTTTGATAGTGATGTTTGGCTGTTCATATGAGACACCGAAGATGGGTAGAGATGGAGCTAAACTGTTGTTTTATATGATGCTTGTGGCAAGAAGGGAGATTTGTAGGAAATGGATCAGCCCTGTTCCCCCTACTTTTGTTGAATGGAAACATTCTCTAATTTACTATCATAAGTTTGACTGTCACAAAGTTTGTAAGAGGTTCAGATTTTGGAATCAGCTGAAGCAGTGGTTGGGAAGTGGGACGTAGAAATGGGTAAGACATGATCCTACGATTATACCCTTCCCTCTACTTTCTGCACTAGAGATTGGGTGGAAAGTCTGTCCCGGACAGGGGTGACGAGGCCAGGGATGGGTGGTGAGCAGTTGGGGGAGAACCTTTGTTGCCCCCCCCCATGGCCTCCCCCCCATCGGTCACATGAGGGAAATTTGGAAGATAAATAAGGATCGGAAAAAAAATAGTAACTAGTCATTATTCATTATTCACCAGTGTGAAAAAAAAAGCAAAAAATTAAGTCCGAGAGGCTTTAAAGCTATTTGTAAAAACTAAGCCTGGTTTAGGATGCCCAAGCCAAATAACAGAACCCACTAGAGGTTTAGGGGCATAATTATGGGGATTTGGCTTAGGACAGCACAGCAAGTCGTCTTGCTGTGCTGTCCTTTGCCAAAGTGAAAGGGCAGGAATGCATTATCTTTCTCCAATATGGTGCATTCCTTTCCTTTCCCCCCAGCACTGGCGCAGTTTCTGCAGCCTAGTGCCAACAAAGACACCCTTGCATCATGGTGCATGCATGATCGTTTTGTGCAGGAAGAAGTACCTTCCTGCACAAAAGTAATCCCAAGAGGCGTTTTCCTCCTTCTAACTGTGCTGCAGAATAAAAAAAGGAAAAAACAAGGAAAAATACAAATAATTCTCCTTTTTATGCCAAACCTCTGGAGGTTTTGATGCTTCTCCAGGTTTACTTGATTTGGTAAATCTGTGACAGCATCAAATTTTATGGGTGTTGCATAAGAAAACCCACTGCAATGAGCATGGAACACCTCCCTAGCACAGATGAAGGCAATGCAGTGACTTGCACTGCCTTGCTTTGTCCATATCTATGAGTCCATATAAGGCCACTCTTTGATGATGAATATGTAGTTTGCGCCTCCGAAGCATTATTAAAATTGAAGCTCCGATGGTGCACAGGGCTCATAAACATGCCCTTTAGTGGCTTCACTTTGTTGTAAGCCCACCCAGAGAAAGGACTCAAGTGAAAAGGGTGTCTCATGTTGCAATTACAGAAGCACATTTTTCAAAGAAAAACAAATTGCTCTTTCAGTAAAATGTAATAAAATAATTTCATCGACGTTCCTTACATTTGTTGAGATAAAATTCCTTTAGTATGCAACGCAAAGAGAGTTAACTTACTGATAGAGACAAAATAAGAATACATATATGTGGGGAATAGGAAATGGGCAGTCCCACAAGTCTCCTTGCTGCGCTGCCCTACGGCAATGCAAAAAGGCAGGAAAGCAATGCATTTAGGAAATAAGGTTCTTTCCTGTCCTTTCCCCATGCGCTGGCACATAATTGGCAGCCTAGCATTAATGCAGGGACCCTTGTACCATTGTGCAAGGGTGCCTACGTTGCATGGAGGACTGTTTTTGTGTAGAAAGGGACAACTTCCTGCACAAAACAATTCAGAGAGGCATTTTCCTTTTCTATGTGTGCTGCAGCATGCAGCACACATGGAAAGAAGAAAAACAAGGATAAATATATGTGTCCTCATTATGCCTGCTCTGGGGAGGTGTAAGGTTTTGGTGCTGCCCCAGGTTTATGTGATTTTGTAAATCTGTGACAGTGTCAAAATCCATGGTTGTTCCATGGGAAAACCAACTGCAACATCCAAAGAATGTCTCTATGGTGCAATGTAAGGCAATGCATCTACTGCACTGCTTTGTCTTACTCCACATCTATGAGGCCATGCAAAACCATTCCAAGTGGCTTTGCGTGGCCGCAAAGATATGGTTGAGAGGCTTGAACCTCCCTATCATCAAAAAGTGCTGCTCCGGTGGCGCAAGCCTCTCATAAATTTGCCTCACCGTGACCTTCTATGTTGTAAAATTAACAAGTAATTGGAGATACCTACTTAATGCCTTTTTATTAGAGTTACTAACGCCACACAATGGCAGTTTCAAGAGCAGTGCATGCTGGCAAGGCACCTATCCAGGCATACAGAACCTATAAGACATTTTTGGTCAAGCAAGTTTTCTATAATAAAAATGAAGCAAAATGGATGAGCAACAAAAAAAACCTGAAATTATGTGAAATATACGAAATGCAGTATATGATTTCTCTTTAGGAAAATAATTTTACCTGAGGATTTCTAACGCCCACACCATGAACTATGAGGGTCATTCTGACCCTGGCGGCCGGTGGCCGCCAGGGCCACCGACCACGGGAGCACCGCTGACAGGCTGGCGGTGCTCCAATGAGCATTCTGACCGCTGCGGTTCAGCCGCGGTCAGAAGCGGAAAGTAAGCGGTCTCCCGCTGACTTTCCGCTGCTCATTGGAATCCTCCATGGCTGCGGAGCGCGCTCCGCAGCCATGAGGATTCTGACCCCCCCTACCGCCATCCAGTTCATGGCGGGAAAGCCGCCATGAACAGGATGGCGGTAGGGGGGTCGCGGGGCCCCTGGGGGCCCCTGCCGTGCCCATGCCAATGGCATGGGCACGGCAGGGGCCCCCGTAAGAGGGCCCCAAAATGTATTTCACTGTCTGCCTTGCAGACAGTGAAATACGCGACGGGTGCAGTAGCACCCGTCGCACCTTCCCACTCCGCCGGCTCGATTACGAGCCGGCATCCTCGTGGGAAGGTCGTTTTCCCCTGGGCTGGCGGGCGGTTTAACTGGAACCGCCCGCCAGCCCAGGGGAAAATTCGTAATACCCGCCGCGGTCTTTTGACCGCGGCGCGGTAATTTGGAGGGCGCGATCCTGGCGGGCGGCCTCTGCCGCCCGCCAGGGTCATAATGAGGCCCTATGTGTCCTGACTGACCTGTTAATAACTGTTCCCCAGAATGTGAACTAAGGTGTGGGTCTTTGAAGTTTTATGTTGGAGCTCTGATTTTTTTGAAGTACACCCTTCTCCTCCCTCTCTTTCTCTTGAATGTCTGTCTGTGACTCAGAAGATGATAGTCACATAACACCAGCTATGGGAGGGACTAGAGTTCACACCTGGATGTCAGCCACCATGATATATGCATCAAATGGTTAATCATGGGCTCCAAGCCCTCCTCTTTATGATTCCACTATCTACCCCATTCCCTTCCTGAGCTGTGTCAAAGAGCATTCTATGAAGTGTAATGAGGGGGCCTCTCTTTCCCCCCTCCACTGTGTCCCGCCCAGCTCACAGGAATGCAGTAAATCACAAATCTGTCCGGGGGGTGGATTCTGCTACCTCCTTATACATTCACCAGGCTGTCTTTGGCTTCCCAAAATGGAACATAGTATCCTCCATTTATTTTTCTATTACAGGCATACTTGCACTCAGTATGTGAACATAGCACCCACACTACCTGCATGCATTTTGCCACCCTAGGCACACATACATTCAACACACACATTAATTCTGCATGCACTGCTCAGTACTATAGCCATTCTGTAGTGTGACAAGGTATGCCACTTGCAAGAACACAATCTGCTGGCACACACATTTACCATGCTTGCGCTTCACAACACTTCACTGTTCAAGTATTGTACTTCCTGCAAGTACGTTTACACCCAATACATACATTCACCATGCACACACTGCACAACACTACATCACTCAGGTAATGTACTACTTGCAGGTATGAATGCACCCAATGCATCGACACACCATGCATGCACTGTCCATTACTGCTCCATACCTGTATTGTACCCTTACAGGCACATATACAACCAGTGCAGAATCAACAATCCTGCAATGCACAGCACTTTACACCTAACTGGTGTTATCCATGGAGTAAATTAAGCACACAGCAACAGAAATTTCAAAAGGTGACTGAGCATGTATGCCTCACTCCA
Organism: Pleurodeles waltl; assembly: GCF_031143425.1. Classification (NCBI taxonomy): domain Eukaryota; kingdom Metazoa; phylum Chordata; class Amphibia; order Caudata; family Salamandridae; genus Pleurodeles; species Pleurodeles waltl. The sequence goes on along the minus strand of NC_090447.1, from coordinate 957,916,534 downwards.
GTGACACAGGGTAAAAAGGATTTGTTCGCTCCTACTGATCACTACATGGTGTGCCACCACTACACTCTTCCTGCTTGCCTCCCGAAGAAAGCAGTCACCTTTCACCACTCAGAGGGTAATGCTTTGTATGCCCCTCCCAGTCCAGCAAGGCAGTAATCCTTGAGCTAGACCTATGTCATGCTACAAGTGCATGGCACTGTATTTTAGCACAAAAGGCAATGTGCTAAAACTTGAACTGCTTAAAACATTTTTCTCAGGGGCTTTAATGTGATTGAAGGCTAAAGTGAATGCATTGCTGCCCTTGCTTTTTGACACAAACATTTGTTAGACCTGGCTTTGTGTCAAAAATGTCCCTTCTGAGTGAGGCATAAAACAGCAGGAATTCAATTATGTGTCTGTACTTTTCACACATTGCATGTATGTTGTACTGTACAGCACACATCTAGTGAGTAGACCATTAAAAGTATACCTAGCCATAATATATTGTACATGATGAAACACCACACAATAATGCAAAGATGTATGCATGGTCATAGGCAGCCAGTTTGGTCACCGGTGCAGGGAAAGAGAGCAGCAAATGGCCATACTTAGTAAATATAGCCTTACACCGCTTTCTCTCCTTAGTGCAACACAGCCCAGCACCTATGGTTGCTGCATTGTATTGCTCCATAATTTAATAAATCCACCCCAAGATGATGTCACCTGGCATGGAGAATGGAAAAGGGAGGACTCTGCTTGGCACCCAAAGCTAACAGCTGCAAGTGTGGAAGAGAAACAAATGGAAAGATTTATTAAAAATTCACACAACACAGTGCAGCAACCAAAGTTTCTACACTGTGTTGCATAAGAGAGTGAGCATGATAGACCGTATATCTACTAAGAATTGGTGGTGCTGCTCTTTCCAAACACTGGTGCAATTTTAAAGTTATTTGTAGTGCAAAGGTGTAGGTATGATTTCTTGTGTAGATTTTGTACTAGAATGAGTACCTTCCAGTGCCAAATACTATGCTCAAACATACTTTAAAACATTTCCCGCTTTGAATGTATGTTGTACAGTGCAACAAACTTGCATATTTTAAAGTTTGGGGAAAACTGATTAAGGAAGTCATTTTTTGTGCCAAGCCTTTTCTATCTTTATTTTTGAATAGTGCTCTCCATCAAAAACCATTGGTAGTAGTGAGGGAACACCTATATACCACCCAAGGGATGCTTCCTAATGCTAAGCAAAGGGCATCACATGAGTGAAAAGTGCTTCTTTGGATTGATTTACATAACTTTCAGCTAAAAAAATATGTTTTCTCCTGGAAAGGAAATCCCAAATTTACACTTTGCACTAGCTTGGGGACTATACACTGATGCAGTGTTAATAGATCTGCACCAAAGAGCCTGTGCTGCCTGCAGCTCACCCCAATATCCAAAATGTTGCAGTCTGCTATCTTAGCTTTCACTGGAATTCTCCACAGGTCCCTTGCTTGATAGGAATGGGCAGCAAAACATTCTTGGTGTTGAAACTTGGAGGCATTCTGTGCTTTCGTAGGTTTTTATAACTGATGTGGTAGCTCAGTGTGATCATGTGTATGACACCTGGCTAAACTGCTTTCAGTTTTGACTCAGTTTAATCAGTGGTTACGATGCTGACTTAAGTGAAACACGGTGCACCGAACCCCGGCGCTCTCCATTTCTATGGTATCTGGCAAATCATTTCACCTACCTAAGCCTCAAAACTGCAATTTATCAAAGGTTGTGACACTGACATGATCGATAAAGTATGAAAAGTGGCAATGTACATACTTTTAGGTGACCTATAACATTGATTTTATGCAGCACTTGGTAGAACTATACCATAACGATATTCGTGAGATCAATTGAAGGAATATAGTAATGTGGGCTTACATTAAATGAAGACCCCCGGTCACACGAGTCAACGTGCTTCGCCAGTAGAAAGGCTCCAGGGACTTCACTATATTCCTTAAATTGAACTCACGAATATCGTGAGCCCAAGCCCACATTATTGAAGGGCTCCCAGTGATTGTACTGTCTTGAATACATCACGCAGTACACCTCATCAATAGGATTGACACCCAGTTCAATACCTCATCGAACTCCTCGACATAACGATGCATCAGACTTCAAGATCCTAAATTCAAATCTGGAATCCTTAGGTGCTACCTACCAGACTTGACTCCCAGTCCTGATGATGACCCACCTCTGATTTATCTTCGTATTTTGGGTTGAACGCCGACATAATTTGTGAATGTGGAATATAAATTGTAAAGAAATTTTATGTGACTTCAGTGCCTCCTGGATTGATGGAGCCGATAGAAGTCCATATTGTTCTTAAACCACCTTCTGTTTATATTGTATGTATCACCTTCACTTCCCTGCACAATATTCACTTTCACTGTGTTTTTGAATTAGGAGCACCTACCAGAATATGTTTAACTTCTTCCTGTGACAATATGTTAAGAAGCACAATAATGTAATAAATCAATATTGATGCTACATAAATTGGATATTCATAATTATTTTAGTTACTAGAACACTGTGGAAGTTTAGGCGTACTTCCCCCTTGGTATGACCATTAATTTACTTTCATTTACTATCCTGGTCGAAAGGGTTAGAGGGTATTTGCCTCATTGTCTTGATATTACCTAAAAAAGAGAGAGCTAGATAATTGTAACACACATGACATGGTGCCACTTGACAGATTCACATTTACTACAGCTTGTGACAGACAAAGTTATAATGAATTGGGCAGTCCCAATCAGGAAGACGCCCTTGTCCTCTCCACCCTTAGCATCGAACACTCAGGCTGAGACACCCTGCAGTGAGGGCTTCTAAAGGTTGGTGGTCAAGTTAAGTGACACTTTCCCCTTCTCTTAATGATAATGATGACAGACAGAATATGCTGTGAGGATCTCTGATGTGCAGATACAAGGAAAATTAGAGGATCCTGGGTGAATATAGTATGAATGAAACGCTGCTGGTCAGATAGTGGTCAATAGTGATCTGTGGTGTGGCCATCTCACTCTCCAGGTTATCATGGACATAATTTCAAAACATGGGTATTCATATACACACCTTTACTACCAGGCATTGCAGTCTAATTAGTTCAATGGATGCAAACTAATGCTACAAGAGCCATAATGTATTAGAATTTCATACAAAAGCCTAGAGTTGAAACACTATCCGTAATGACTTAAAGCAAGATGGCACCCAATTACAACTGTAGGATATATGTCAGAATGGAGTTAGAAGTGAGAGAAGGGGTGCAGGGTGAATACGAATAGCTGGTAAGATTATAGTGTGGGCACAACTACTTATGTGCATTTGGTGTCTTTGATGCTTTGTGCATGTATATGCTGCATCAGGAAAATAGAGGCAAGATATAAGGAAAAGTAGTCACTGGGTTGGTGGTAAATCTTCTTGCTCAGGTGCAGGAAACATGCAGTGTATTACGAGATTCCACGATATATTTAGCTGTTTGATCTAATGCAAATCAATCTGTTTCTCTCTGCTTTAAATGACTTACAGGTTGTTACCCAGGTCTAACGTTTCTATGACTATGACAAGCAAATGATGGTTTGAACCTAAGGATTAGGAAGCAACAGAGAAAACTCTGATTTTTTTCTGTACGAAGTGCCTCCGAATTTGATACATTTGAAATGAAAAGGTTGGTAATTTGAGAAAAACAGTTTGTTATGTGGAGAAAAAGATGACATGTTACCATTCTATATTTACTACAGGGCCCTCTGTATTTGTGCCATTTTTAGACTGCAACTGTTACATGTGTATACTCGGGATTGTTGTCTGGCTCTGTTCATACTGTAGCTTTTGGAGCTAAAGGAAATCTATGGGGTTGGACTCGCTTCCAGATCAGCAATACCTCCAGGTTCTCTGGCATACCCACTACTTGTGCTATTCGAAGTAGATGTCCAGGAACTGAAAAGATTTGGGAGGAAACAAGGTAAGGAATAATAGTGACAGTTCTGTTTAAAGACTTTTCTGCACAACTTGCAAATTTGTTACCCATTTCACTTAATTTAACCCCTCAGGATGTCACACAATATTTGAATTATGCATTAAACCTTAAGAAAAAAAGACATGCAAAATCAGCCAAACGCTAAATCTACCCACTTGTACCCACAAAGTAATACTTGAGCAACCATTGACAAAGCAATTTCTTTTTGTGCTGACATCGACTTTTTATGTTTTGTAGTAGTTTATGTAACAAGCTTGACCATCCTATGATAGATAGATTTGATTTGGTGGGCGTTGATATATTTAGTGCATACAATGAATGAAAGACATATTCAGATAGGGTTTAAAATGTGTCTTGTAGTCATATATACTGGTCACCATAGATCAATCCATCTCTATAACTAACATTCACACTGCAGCAGTGAAAATCTAAATATTGTGCCTACTCGCCATACATTTTTCTTTTGATTCTCTTCACTTTCCTTCCCTCTACTATCCTTTTTCTATGTGTACATATCTTTGGTTAATCTGTGACCATCAACTCTGCTCAGGAAAAGAAAAGGGAGGAGGCAGGAGTTAGGAGCGGGGCAGAGAAAAAATAAGAATGGTATGGCAAGAGAGGTAAAGTAGAGAGAGAAGAGGTGTGAAGTCAGAGATCTGGTAAAGAGAGAGGTGAGGTAGGGAGAGACATAAGGTAGAAGGAAAGGCCGGGAGGGTTATAAGATAATCTAAGAAAGGTGAGGTAGACAGAAAGAATTATGCAGAGATACGGAGGGAAAGAGAAGGAGAGTTAGGAAAGGTTAAAGAGTGAGGTAGAGACCTAAAAATAGAAAACAAGAAATGAACAAAGAAAGTTGAGGCTTGGAAAAGGGTAAGATATAGAAAGCCAAGAGAAAGCAAAATGAGGTCATGGGAGAAATCAAGAGAAATAAATGGTAGAGGGTGCGAATGTAAAGAGAAGGACAATATGAGAAATGAGGCAGAGAAATATATATCAGGTGATGAGAGGTGTAAAGCAGACATGATGATAAAGAGGTGTAGTGAAAGGATCAAAGACAGCAGTGTCAGCGGGTTTGGACACAGGACAATCCATACAATCCTGGTTGTCTGCACTGCTTGCATTGACTCATCACATAGATTTGGCATAGAAAGCAGACATTATCACATTGTACTCAGTACTCATCAAGTTAATGTTAATAGACACATTAAAACATTTAGCAAAGCAGTACTAGTAGGAAGTTCTGAACAAGCATCAAAACATTGACCAAGTAAAATAACTGTAAAAAGAATCAAGGAAAAGAACAAGACACTTATACAAATACATACATATGTGCCATATTGTCCAAGTCAAACTTAATATAACTTGTGTGTAAATGACAACTTTAGTAAGCAGCCACTTGTGGCCCAAAGTGTTCCAGTGACTGTTTATGGTTGCTGCCCATGGGGCAGTTTCTGGTTGGAAGAGGTGTAATTCTTACTGCCAGGGAGGCTAGGGTGTGGGCCCAGAAGGCAAGCTTCAAAGAGCAAATGGTGGACACACAAGAATGGCTGCACTTGTGTTCCTGCAGACAGGTTGGAGAGCGGAAGACAGTAACTACACCTGTTTTTTCATGGGTATTTGACACCCAGGTGGTTAGACATCTGGGCTAAGTTAAGGAGCTCCACACACCAGGAGAAGAGTTCTGACATCTTGGAAGTGGGCAGAATAGTGCATAGTGCATCCTGGCATAGCTAGATGCCACTCTTAACAGGAATTTGTCTTTAGGCAGAAGTGGAGTAAGTAGCCCATTGGCTAGCAGTTGCCTGGGGAGCACACCAGGGTTATAAAAGTGGCACCCCGGCACACAGACCTCAGATCACATCTGTACTGAAGATGAGACTGAATGAGGCACGACCTGCAGTTCCCTGGGCCCGTTTAAAAGAGGCTGCACAAAGAATGGACTGCACCTGCTGGTCTTTGGGCTAGCAAAGAGAGGACTGTGTCCTGAAGCCTCAGAGAGAAGAAGTGACTTGAGCCAGTTGACTGACTTTCTGTTACAGCTACAGGGCCACAGATTCTGAAGTACGCTGCCTTGGAGAGTTGGTAGCCAAGTAAACTTGGTCACCGCTGAAGACTGAAATGCTGCTTGGGAGACCAAACCTGAAACTATAAAAAGTCTGCTGGACCCAGGAGAGTTCAATGGAATGGAGTTTTATCACCCAAGATGGGAGTAATCACCAGGTAAAGGTAGTAGCTTGGCAGTAAACAGAGACCAATAGACCAGTGGCAACTGCCTTTTGGTTGGACTTCAAATGGACTCTGAAAGATATCGATCATTTTGCTCTACAGTGACTGAGGTGGAGGCCAAGAAAGTCCCCCATCACCTGCTCAGCATCCTCAACATCCTTCAGGATATTGGGCATACTCGATTCCATAGATGAGGGACACTCCATTTTAATCTACTGCGGTTCAGCGATGAAGCCTGGAACTGGACTGGAAACTTCTTTGACTCCAAAGTAACTGTCCAACCAACACTCCGTGATCCCTGTGAGTCTCTCCTTACATAGTTAGTCACCCGAAGAGGGCCATAGTAATAGCTACAACTTTCTTTTTAAAAAAACCCATCTTTTTACTGAATGTTATATAAACAAATATACATTAAGAAAGAAGCAAGGGGAGAAAGGTCATGTTGAGAAACCATAATTTCAACAAGTGGACAATAACGTCTTGGATAGGGAGGGTATTGATTAAAATGGGGAAATACACAGAGCTGACAAAGTTTAGAGGGGATGGAAGGAGTGATTGGGGAGTTTGAGCTACTTGGAGAAATAATGTTTTGATGGACAAAGGTGGGGAAGCAGGGGAGGTAGGGAAGGGGTTCTGAATGAAATGTAGGGATTGGAAGCAATATTAATTGAGCGGTGTAAGGACATGAGGATGGGTTAGCAAAACTTTTGAGTTTAACTCCTAGCGAGGGGTAGAATATTGAAACAATGGAAACCAGTGGTAAGATCCAGTCAACAGTTAGGAAAAGGGGAAACAGTTAGGGCACAGTGAAATGGGAAGGAAAGGTTGTTGTGGGAAGGGGAGTGAATTTCGAAGAGGTAGGAGCTAGAGAAGGAGTCAGGAACCACTCAAAAGCAGGTAAGAACCCAAGAGACATGAAGATTGGAGTATAAGACAGAAGGCAGTCTTCAATCAAGGGGGTTTGGGTGTCTGTGCGAAGGCCTTCCAACAATGTCATCCATAGACATTCCCAGGACTCAGCATTTGGGTAAGTACGTAGGCCCTTACTTTCTTCCTGATGCAGGGCTTTGATTTCCCCTCAAGCCCATCTTGTAAATGTTGCCCACCATTTCAATATGAATGGAGTGTGTGGTGATTTCCAATGACTAGTAATCACTCTCTTAGCTAATAAGGATTCAGGTTTGGAAAAATGTGCAGTTGTTCTGCAGCATTTCATGTGAGTGAAAAGGCTTAGGCACCATCGCCCACCTCCAAGGAAGGGATACCTCTATATTATATATATATATATATATATATATATATATATATATATATTTATCTCAAGAGTGCATGAAAGACTTGAGCCCAACGCCTAGGGCCAGATGTAGTTCCTTAAAGGAAAACAAGTTGCAATGCAAAATAAAAAATGAAACCATTTGGTTTTGTTTTTTCAGAGTAGGCAGTGGTCCACTGGACCACTGCCTGCCCTGTAAAAATATTTTTAGCAACATTCACAAAGGGGAAGGGGTCCCATGGGGACCCCTTCCCTTTTGCAAATGAGTTACCACCTACTTCAAGTGGATGTTAACTGCGAATTGCTTTGCAACCGCTTTCGTGGTCACAAAGCAATTCTGCATCGCGGTGCGAGTCGCAAATAGGAAGGGGACACCCCTTCCTATTTGCGAGTCGCATTCCCATTTTGCGAGTCGGTACCGACTCACAAAATGTGAATGTGCATTGCGATGCGCGTTTTGCATGGCGCAAACTGCGAATTTCGCAGTTTGCGCCATGCAAAACGATTTCTACATCTGGCCCCTAGAGAGAGAGACAGGACCTCAGCATACGGAGTAGGTCCGATGACTCAGAGGTACATTAGGACAAGATACAGTAACTCACATGTATATTCTGTGGCATCTGACAGGGAAGTGATATGCTAGATGTAGTATAAAGAATTGGACTCTGTTTCCCAAATATCTTGTAGTGTTTGATGTGGTTATGGGAACAATTGAATTTGTGATTTATAGAACCAAGTGATAGTATGTCTGTCTGAATCAATAGTGTGAAATGTTTAAGTTGGCTGATGTACTGGTGGCTCAACCTCTGTAATCCCTCACCTGGCATGTAGGATGTATGTGATGAAGCCATACCTTAACAATTTCCCATTATGTAGTGCAAACTGTCCTTGCAAGGACTGAAAAAGGATGAAGGCACCTTCTTGAACTAAATCTCTCAGAATATCTGGGCCTGCTGACTCCCAGTGTGTGAGTTGTGATAAGTCGAGCGTGAAACAACCCAAGGAAAGATCTAGGAGGGATATCAGGAGCATGAGGAATATAGGGTTTTGAGATGAAGCAGAGTTGTGCCCGACACTGCAATCACCCCACAGTAATTTGGAAGTGGTCCCAATGGGGTTGGACTTGGGGAGAATGAGTTGCAGACATTCAGTGAAACTGAGTGCCCACATCATTGCCCCTCTTCACATATATGGATTACTAGCACCTCCATTGCCAGGGCCAATATTTGTGGGGATAATGGGCTACCCTGTTGAGTGCCCCTGCTGACTGCAAGGGGTACCAGAATATAGATTCCGACTTTAGTTTGAGTGACAGGGTCAGTAAGGAGAAGCCTTATAAGGCAAAAGATGGTAGGACCGAAGCTGTAATGGTGTGGAACTTAAAACAGGTATGACCATTCAAGTGTATCAAAGTATTTTTCTAAATCCAGAAGTAAAACTCCAGTATTTGGCCAGAGTTGTTGGGCAAGGGGCATCAGTAGGTCCGCCATCGAATGTTGTTGGAGGCACTCCATCCTGCGATACACCCATTTTGATCAGCATGAATGAGGTGTGAGGGTGGGTCATACTGAGTAAAAACTTGGCAACAGAACTGTATCTTGTAGGCCACATTAAGCATGACTATTGGCTGATGGGAGGTGGGTTCAAGAGATTCTTTTTGTGGTTTCAAAATAGGTATCAGAAAGGCTTCTCCGACTGCACTAGGTAAAGATCCTCTCTGGAACGTTTCCTGATAGAGCTTCTCCAGCTTAGGTGCAAAGGTATCTGCTTAGATCTTATAGAAGCCCTGGAATTTTGCCAGAGGTCAATTTTTCTATAGCTGCTTTTATTTCAAGAGATGTTACAGGTTTGTCGGGTTTGGCCAGGGCGTTGGGGTGGGGGAAGCAGCCCCTTGGAAGTATTGAAGGGCCTATGGGGAAGAGTGGGGAGCAGATGTGAATACACGCTGATTAAATTGGAAGGAAGTATGACAAATCTCCTATCACAAGTGAATCAGTGTGCCCAGTTCATTAGAAAGGACAGTGATGGGGGGCTGGTCTCTGAAGATAGGATCCATGCTAGGAGATAGGCAGATTTATCAGCTTCTGCATATCTTCCAGCTGTGTACATGAGCATGTCTAGACAGTGGAGTTTGTTAAGTAAACAGGCTTCCTCTTTGAGAAGATTCCCCAGGGTCACTCTAAAGGTGGGCTGGGTCACAATCTGTCTCTCAGACCTTTATGTAGTAATTCTTGACAGTGGACAGGTTGGACTCTAGGGAGTAGCGGACGTCACTGTTGTGTGTATGCAACAGCCCTGTGTGACCACCTTCATAGCCTCCCATTTCATTGTTCTTGTGGAAGCCAAGGTGTCATTGTTCTAAATGTATTAAATCAGCTGGAATGCTAGGTTGTTGGAGAGGACCAGATCATCTAGCAGCAAGTTTGGGCTTCCCCACTTCAGGGCTAATAACTACTTTGGTTGAGGTCTGAAATGTGTCTTCCTAAGTAATCTGCCAATGTGACCAGTGGGGGAATGTCTCAAGTACATTCCATCATATCCAGGCATACATGTAAATCATGTAAATAAAACACAAAAGAGTTTGGTCTGCACATTATGTCAGCAACCAGTGTGAGCAGTGGTGGAGCCACTGCTTCACAGGGATTGCATTTGAGACTGCCAGTGCTGTGGCAGGGGTGGGTAAGACCTGTCCAATGAAGAGTCAAGTACACTATTAAAGTCTCCCCCTATAACCCATGGAATCTGTATCCAGGTAGCCAGCATACAGGAAAGTCTTGCAAGTAAATTGGCTTGCTGCATGTGTTGGTGCAAATGCCCATGACCAGCTGAATACCATCTAGCCTCCCCACTAAGAATACATATCAGCTCTCTGGGTCAAGAAATGCCTCTTGGGCCACTAAGGGTATCCCTTCCCCGAAACGAATAGCAGGGCCACAGGCATATGTGGAGAAACTAGTACAGTAAAGTTATCCCCTCCAATGTGCTCTCAGAGACCTTCCACCTATCAAAATGTGATCCCTGCAGGTTGGCCTTGTGCACCTTGTGACTTTGGAGTAGGGGTGTATTCTATAACATTTGGTAGGATTGTGCAGACCTTGAATATTCCATGTTACAAAATTAAATTTAGATTGGTGTGTCATCATATAGTTGATGGAGCATTGGGGAAATCACAGTGCTCATTTCGGAGCAGTCTCTTGGATCTGCATTATCTGAGTGATGAGGCCAGCAGAAGGGCAGATTGACGGGCACACTGCACTTGCCCGAGGGAAACGGCTCGGGGTACCCAGATGCGGGGAAGGGACCCACACCAGTGCCTACGGCTGATGCCAGACCTGTTAAATGGCCATCCAGAGCTAACAGCACTATGTGACGCAAGGGTGTGGGTTTCTGTCCAATCCCATGCTGACTGTGGGTCTGTCAAGAAAAAGGTTTTATCCTGAAAGATGATTTTTAGGCAGGCAGGGAGAAGCAAAGAATAATGTATGCCCAAATCTCGAAGCTTAGGCTTCCATGAAGTCCACTGGATCTGAGTTTCTAGCTCCCTCAGGCACACCTACCACATGGACATTATTACAGCCCAAACAGTCCTCTATGTCCTCCACCATGTCCTCTAGGAAGCGGACCTGGTTCATAAAGTCTTGCTGCAGTTGGAGATTGTCTTTGACTTGCATTTCAATTTTGAGGAAGGATTTTTTTGTCTGGAAAGCCCTGTCAGAAATATTCAGCTGATTGGCAAAGAGATAGTTGACATCTAGCACAATAAAATCCATTTTGGATTCCAATGATGTCCTCGTGATGGTGACAGAATGTAGGATTTTGTTGAGTTTGTCCAAGCCCGGGATCATCTATTCCCCTGGTCCAGTCCAGGAGGGCACTGTCTGGGGTTCAACCATCTGTTTTTGTCTAACATGTTTGCTGTGTTGTGATGAATTTCATCCATTGCCATCACTGGACTTAGAAAGTTTAGGAGGATTGCTAGTCATGCAAAGTAGAAGGGGTTCCTTGTCTGATGTCAGAAAGTAGGGTATCAAAGTGGATTGCTTATTAGTGAGTGGTTTGGGCCATCTAGCCCAGAATGTATGGCAAAGTATGATCAGGCACAAGAATCCGGGGGGGGGAGCAGCAGAGAGGATTCAGAAGAATAAGGATCAGCACCTTCAGTAATGATAACTTTGATGTCGAAAACCAACAAGGGTCCCCCCACGGGCGTGGACCACCCTTTGTGTACAGTCAGGTGAATGTTGAGTGATGTGTTCCCTGAACATAAAGGGTCCCAGAAATAAACCTAATGTGAGGCATTGAGGGGCATTGTGGGCTGCACTCTGCCAGGTATCCTGTTGGGGGATAGTTAGGCATCTGTACTGTGGCAAGCAAGAAGTCGGGGAAATCCCCCCTCTGTAGCACCACATTCTTAGTTCCAGGGTGGACTGAAGCCAGGGCAAGGGAATCAGAGATGGGTCCCCTGGGCTCCCTTCATGGGGCCTGTTAGACCTGACAGCCTTAGGGTGGTCATCCCCCACCTTTCTGCCTCCCTCAACTTTTCTGACAATGTTTTACTGGTTTTAGGACTCTGCGCACTTTACCACTGCTAACCAATGCTAAAGTTCATATGCTCTTGCCTTTACACAAGGTAACATTGGTTCATACCCCATGGGCATATTTGATTTATATATAAGTCCCTAGTAAAGTGCCCTACATGTACCCAGGGCCTGTAAATTAAATGCTACCAGTGGGCATGCAGCACTGATTGTGCCATCCACATCAGTAGCCCCTTAATCATTTCCCAGGCATGCCATTGCATGGCCTATGTGTGCAGCTTCACTGGCACCTTGACGTGGCATTTAAAAGTATTTGCCAAACCTTAACTGAAACTCCCCTTTTTCTACATATAAGTCACCCCTAGGGTAGGCTCTAGATAACCCATAGGCAGGGTGCTATGTAGGCAAAAGGCAGGACATGTACATATGTGTTTTAGATGTCCTGGTAGTGAAAAACCCCTAAATTTGTTTTCCACTACTGTGAGGCTTGCTCCTTTCATAGACTAGCATTAGGACTGCTCTCATATACCTTTTGAGTGGTAGATTCTGATCAGAAAGAGAAAGGGGTAACCAGGTCATATTTAGTATGGCCAGAATGGTAATAGACAATCCTGCTTATTTGTAAGGTTGGCTTTTATATGTCTATTTTAAAAAAGTCACTTTTAGAAAATGAGCATTCTCTCCACTTAAAAAACACCTGTGTCTTACAGCCTGTCTCAAATCTATGCCTGGGCTGGGCTGGTTGACAGTTAACTTGTGTATTTCACCAAGACAACCACAAACACAGAATACCCAGTTACACATGCACTCATCTGAATACTGAATGTATCTTCCTGGGCTGGAAGGGAGGAGGGGCTTGACACTTACATTTCAAAGGCTAGTGGCCTGCCCTCACACAATGGACTGCCACACCCCCCACTGGGACCCTGGCCGACAGGACTATAGTGAAAGGGGAACTTGTGCACTTCAAAACTGGGTCTCTGACCCCACCAAATCAGACACTTCTGGACCTGAACCTGCAACCTGTCAAGAAGAACAGCCTGGCTGCCCAAAGGACTCATCTGGACTGCTTTGCTGAGAAGGACTGCTGCCCTGTCGTTGCCCAGCTGCCCTGCTGGCTTCTCACTTTCCTTGGATTGGGCTTGCCTCCTGTTTTCTGAAGTCTCAGGGTAAAAAAGAATTCATCTCTTCAGGAAATGCCTTGTGCGCAAAAAATTGACCCACTGCCTGCCAGAACCGATGCACAGCCTGCCTTGAGACTAAGAAATCAGCACACAGCCGAACCGGAATGGCACAGCCCGGCATTCAGAGTGGAAATTCGATGCAGCGCCTGCCTTGCAATGGAAATTTTGTCTCATCGCCTACAGAATCGACGCAGTTTTGCACCAAAAACTGTTGCACCGGCTTGCACCTTTTTTTAGCACTAGCTGGACACCATATTTATGGAATGGTGCAAGCCGGTGCAAAGGGTAGGCTAGCATTAAAAAAGATTACGTTAGGTAGGTTAGAGTCAAAATAAATTACTCTAACCAGATTAGCGTCACTTTTTGACACTAAGGGGCATATTTATACTCTGTTTGCACTGAATTAGCATCATTTTGTTTACTCTAATTCGGTTCAAAACTAACTCCATATTTATACTTTTGTGCTTGACCCTTCTAGCACCAAATTTATGGAGTTAAAGTCATTTTTTGGAAGTGGAAACCTACCTTGCCTTAATGAGATGCAAGGTAGGTGTTCCTGTGCAAAAAATGACTCTGTGGCCTTAACGCCATATTTATACTCCCACGCAAAAATGGTGCTGGGGAGAGAGGAGGGGTCAAAAAATGTTGCAAAGCTTGCTTTGCCCCTTTTTTTAAAGCCTGGGTCAGGGCAGGCATTAGGAGACCTGTGGACCTATTTCCATGGTGGAACACCAAGGAATAAGCCCACAGGTGCCCTCCCCAGACCCCAGGGGCACCCCCACCCACAAAAAAGGGACTGCCGAGGATGGGGGATGCCATCCCAAGTAAGTACAGGTAAGATTGCATTTTATTTTTTAAAGTGCCACAGGGGGCCCTGAGATGGGTCCTCCTACATGGCACAGGGTGCAGTGGCCATGTCCAGGGGACCCTTTTCCTCTGTGCTAGCCATTGGGGTGGTGGGCAAGACAACAGCCTTTTCTAAGGCAGGAGTCCTGCGGCATGGTAGGTTTAGCACCATAAAATTACACTAATCTGGTTAGAGTAATTTTTTTACTCTAACCTGCCTAAAGTAATGTTTTGGTGCTAAACCCCCTTCTTCTATACTCCCAGCCCCACCCGACTAAAGTCATTTTATTTTACTTTAGCCTACCCTTTGCACTGGCTTGCACCGTTCTATAAATATGGTACCCGGCTGGTGCACAGAAATGGTGCAAGCCGGTGCTAAACATTTTGGTGCAAAACTGAGTTAGTGCAGTTATGCACCAAAAAGTATAAATAAGGGCAAATATTTTGTAAGTTTGCACCACTTTTGCGTCAAAAAATGGGGTGCAAAATAAGTATAAATCAGGGCCTTGGTGCTAGACGGGTCTAGCACCAAAGTAAAAATATGGACTTAGTTTTAAAAAAACGCTAATTCAGTGCAAACAGAGTGTAAATATGCCCCAGAGTATTAATATGCCCCTAAATATGGCGTTAAGGCCATTGAGTCATTGTTTTCACAGGAACGCCTACCTTGCATCTCATTAAGGAAAGGTAGGACTCCACTTCCAAAAAATGACTTTAACTCCGTAAATTTGGCGCTAGACGGGTCTAGCACCAAAGTATAAATATAGAGCTAGTTTTGCACCAAATTAGATTTAAAAAATATGATGCTAATTTGGTGCAAACAGAGTATAAATATGCGCCTTAGTACAATTTGTAATGCAAACATTGAATACAAACCCAGCACGTGCTGCTCCAGCGCAACCACATGCAGTGATGCCAGGTGTTAACCCTGCAACTGTACATTCAATTATGGGTAAAGTACCCACCAAATGAGAGAAAACTCAGTTTTGGTTAGCTCAAAAAATAAATGCACTGGAAGCAGTATTTCCCCATAAAGGACCTCAGGATAAACATAGAATTCTAACAATGTTCTTGCCATTTGGGATGGTCCCCACAGTAGATAACTGTAATATATCAGGCACGGTATTTGCCACAGTCTATACTACAGCACATGGTACACTGACAATTGGCAATTTACCGAAAGTGTAGAAACAAATTCAAAATGAGTACAGGGCTGCCTCGGCCCTGGAATTGGGGATGCAATTGATGGGCAACTTTTCCACAGTATCCTCAATTATTTTAAGTAATCTTAAAGGGGAAGCAGTTGCACTAACAATGCACATGCGGCTCCGGGATGTTCCTCAGCAGGATCAAGAACGCGAGCTGCCAAAGATTATCGCAGAGACCTATTCTAGTATTGGTCGAGATAGTCTAGAGGCCAGACCAAATAAACTACAATTTCAAGGCAAATCTAATAAAGATTTTTCCAAGCAAGCTCCTGAGGGCAACAAGAAATGCTGGGATAAAAAACAAGAAACTTCTAAAAAAAGAAAGGGGAGAATCTCCGCTTACGGAGACCCCACACAATAGATACAATCTCCAAAATAGAGATAATATAAAATCGCCTGATAGATATCTACATACTGATACACGGCAATCTCCTTCCTTTCAGGAATCATTGTAAAAACGCAGTGAGAGAGGTGGGTGATCAGAGCGCAGAACACAGTATGTCAAACTGAGACAGGAATCACAACGCTCATGGGAGGTGTCCGTTAAAAAGGAAGAGAAACCTCACCAACAAAAAACCCAATTTAAAAAGAAAAAGGTGGCAGCAGTTGCAATACGAAATGACACTCAAGAAGATGGTCCTCTTGAAGACCAGTAAGGGGGCACTAGCGCTGCTAGACAGTGCGGCAGAGGCCACAATAGTTCGCTGGAGTCTTTTGAAGCATCTCGAGGTGAAAGCAAATGATGACTTTCTACAAGTAGAAACTGTGGACATGCATGTCTCCATGCCTGATAGGGTGTACAAAGTAACGCTATACAAAACTCACATAGCACAGCACTGATGAACAATATAGTGCGCAAATTATACAAAACAACACTGGACTGAATGGTTTCTTCTGCCAGAATATAGCGCCTGAGAGTAGAGACTTAACAAGTTTTAGCACACTAGGGCCCATATTTATACTTTTTGACGCAAAACTGCGCCAACGCAGTTTTGCGTCAAAAAAATTAGCGCCGGCTAACGCCATTCTGAAGCGCCATGCGGGCGCCGTATTTATTGAATGACGTTAGCCGGCGTTAGCCGCCGGCGCTGTCTGGTGTGCATTAAAAAAAACTACTTACACCAGGCAGCGCCGGCGTAGGGGGAAAGTGGCGTATGGGCGTCCACAAATGGTGCAAGTCAGGCTGAGGCAAAAAAATCGCCACAACCCGATTTGCGCCATTTTTTTACGATGCCCATCCCCCATTGAAATGACTCCTGTCTTAGCAAAGACAGGAGTCATGCCCCCTTGCCCAATGGCCATGCCCAGGGGACTTCTGTCCCCTGGGCATGGTCATTGGGCATAGTGGCATGTAGGGGGGCACAAATCAGGCCCCCATATGCCACAAAG
The DNA here is from genome assembly GCF_031143425.1 of Pleurodeles waltl. NCBI lineage: Eukaryota > Metazoa > Chordata > Amphibia > Caudata > Salamandridae > Pleurodeles > Pleurodeles waltl. The sequence continues at coordinate 957,899,888 of NC_090447.1, read as the reverse complement.
AAAAAAAAATATATACTTACCTGGACTTACCTTAATGTCCCTGGGGTGGGTCCCTCCATCCTTGGGTGTCCTCCTGGGGTGGGTAAGGGTGGCAGGGGGTGTCCCATGGGGCAGAGGAGGGCACCTCTGGGCTCATTCAGAGCCCACAGGTCCCTTAACGCCTGCCGTGACCCAGGCGCTAAAATCCGGCGCTAATGCGGGTTTTTTAGACCCGCCCACTCCCGGGCGTCATTTTTGCCCGGGAGTATAAATCCGACGCATATGCATCGGAGTCATTTTTTAAGACGGGAACGCCTACCTTGCATATCATTAACGCAAGGAAGGTGTTCACGCAAAAAAATGACGCTAACTCCATGAACTTTGGCGCTAGACTCGTCTAACGCCAAAGTATAAATATGGAGTTAGTTTTGCGTCGAATTTGCGTCGAAAAAAACTACGCAAATTCGGCGCAAACGGAGTATAAATATGCCCCTAGGTTTTCAGAAAAAATTATGGGGGTGATTCTAACTTCGGCGGGCGGCGGAGGCCGCCCGCCAAAGTTCCCCCACCAAAATACCGCTCTGCGGTCGAAAGACCGCTGAGGGTATTTTGGGATTAGCCCTGGGCTGGCGGGCGGCCGCCAAAAGGCCGCCCGCCAGCCCAGGGCAAATCAACCTTCCCACGAGGACGCTGGCTCAGAATTGAGCCGGCGTAGTGGGAAGGTGCGACGGGTGCAGTGGCACCCGTCGCGTATTTCAGTGTCTGCATAGCAGACACTGAAATACTTTGTGGGGCCCTCTTACGGGGGCCCCTGCAGTGCCCATGCCATTGGCATGGGCACTGCAGGGGCCCCCAGGGGCCCCGCGGCACCCCCTACCGCCATCCTGTTCCTGGCGGGAGACCCGCCAGGAACAGGATGGCGGTAGGGGGTGTCAGAATCCCGCGCTTCGCCGCCATGGAGGATTCTGCAGGGCAGTGGGAAACCGGCGGGAGACTGACGGTTTCCCGCATCTGACCGCGGCCGAACCGCCGCGGTCAGAATGCCCTGCGGGGCACCGCCGGTCTGTCGGCGGTGCTCCCGCCGACCCTGGCCCCGGCGGTCTATGACCGCCGGGGTCAGAATGACCCCCTATGTCATTTACCTCAGGGGTACAAGAACAGCCCAGGACTGTTCGCAGCTCGTGTGACTGCAATTTTACACTACATTGACCCTGAAGCATTGTCCTATGTAGATGATATCTATCTCATGGATGATGAACGACTACAACATTTAAGATGAGTAGACCTCATTGTTGTGGGATTTGCTGAATTGGGCTACAAATTCAACTTCACAAAAACAGAAATAGCCTTCCTCAGTGTCCTGTTTTTGGGATATGAGTGAAGGAAAGAGCCTAGAGCCACGATTCTTGAAAAAATTCACACAATTACAACCTCCAAATATGATTAAAAAACTCCAATCTCTATTGGGTTTCCTAAATTTTGGCAGAATTTACATTCCAGATTATGCATCACACATAAAACTCTTATATGGCTTAATACGTCGAGAGTTTTCAAGTAAATATTGGACAGTTGAACACACATGTTCTCAGAGACCTGCAGACAGACATGCTTTCAGCACAACATCTCCACACAAGTGACAACAAAACATACTTGGTCATCAGAGTAATTGCTGTTGCCATTGGTTTCACCTTTGTAACTTATAATGTGGGTGAGACAGTCCTGATTGCTTACAAATCACATTTGTACTCAACAGCAAAACAACCCTTTGATGCAACTGAGAAAATTCTCACTGCTGTTCAGATTGCTGTCATTAAAGGAAAGACCTCTAGCCCAGGGTAAACGCATTATCGTTGTTTCTCCAATCCCAGCCCTAGAGGCTGTCACAAAAGCCAGTGTTCCTAACGCAAAAGCCTCCATCTTTGTTGGATACAATGGGCCACGTCTTTGACAGCCACTGATGTAGATTATATTTTTGACCCAAATTTACAAACTCTAAAATTTTTGCAATACGAACTACAATACCCAGTTCTAGCAAACACATTACTGATTAAGCAATATCATAGAGCCATGTACACCGATGGCTCTGCTCAACTTGCAATTTGCACAAAACACCAATATTCCGCTGCTTGCACAGTCATAAGTGCCTACATGGAGGATAACACATTTTGTCCCCTACACACGTTTACGCAAACCCTAGGCGATTGCACAGTACAACTAGCAGAGCTGAAGGCTCTGGTGATGGCACTGGAATATATGGATCCTGCACAGAACACACTGATTGATTGTGATCCGTACTATTGTGTCCAGTCCTTCAATGAATACCTGCATTACTGGTGCCAGAATGGGTTCAGAGATTCTAAAGGCAACACCATTAAACACAGACTATTGTGGGGGAAAGTAGCGGATCTGAAGGAAAAACTACCAAATGTTCATGTTGTACATACACTTGGACACCAGCGCTTTGCAATACACTTTGCTGGGAATACACTGGCTGATGAAGCCACAAGTCAGCAGTAGCTACAATCACTGTTGCTGCATTAACTCGCTCAGGAGCGAAACCAGACGCAGACATATGGGCTGCCGTGAAAGCAACGGCTGATGGTATGCCCTATCCAAAAGCATTTCCTGCTAAATATTCCTACTGAATGGGAGGCTGCCTAAACGCTAAGGTTAAAATACCAGGCGTAGGGGATTGAGAAATTCCCAAAAAAGATATAAGACCAGAGTTGATTAAAGCAGCGCATGAGGGGGCAGCATCTGCCCATGCTGTTGTGGCGGCTACAATATCACTGCTACAAGCCCATTTTTGGTGGCCCGGTCTATACAAGGAGGCCAAGCAGTATGTCCTTTGTTGTGACATCTGCCAAAAAATCAAAGTTTCTACTGCACCCACCCCAGACACCCCTCCTAATTTCTAACAAGACTTTACAATTTGTGTACTTGGACCATTGTGGTCCCCTAACACCGGACAGTGCATACAAATACATTCTAGTCACTGTTGATTACTGCTCCAGATTTCTATGGGTGTGGCCACAATTCTCAGCTGACGCTCGGACTGTTATTAAAAATTTGCAAGTCTTTATCGGCACATCTGCAGTTGCAGCTTTCCACTTGGACCAGGGCCCTGCTTTTGCCTCAAGAGCTTTCAGGGATGCCATAGATTTGTTGGGGGTCCAACTCCAGTACTTGTCTCCATTTCATCCTGAGGGAAATAGTGTCGTGGAGTGATTAACCCGTGATTTAAAGCAATCCTTAACAGCCAGAGTATGGAGTCCAGAGAGCACTTAACAATCTGCTTATAAGGTCCCTTGGGTGTCATACTTCATATGAGTGCCTGTTTGGAACTCAAATGTATGTTCTAGATCTTGATGGTCCTGGCGTGGAGGCGGCAGAAACACCTTTTGACATAAATGAACGTGTCACTGTCTTACAGGAATTACAACGGTTCTGTGACGACAACTCTTCTGCCACTGCTGCCTACATAGGAATTAAGGATGTACCTGTAACTCCTACCAGCTGGATTCCTAGAGTGGGGGATCTAGCACGTGAAAAAGCTGCTGTGAAAAAGGAATTTGGCCCTTCCTATCGTGCACCGATCCCAGTCTTGGGAATAAACGGTATCAGAACTGTCATTCTACTGCCGTTGGCAGGTGCCAAAGAAAATTGTTTTGTCTCTATCGACAATGTCAAAATACACCATGTGGCCGATCCTGCACAGTCGACAAAAAGGAACAGCCAGTAGTTCCCTAATCCCTCTCACTACTGGTCAAGAAGTTCCTCTACAAGTTTGTAGGAAGTTGGCTCTGTATATACTATCTCAAAGTGAGAGATAGTGTGCACAGAGTCCAAGGGTTCCCCTTAGAGGTTGATAGTGGCAAAATTAGATAATTCTAATGCTCTATTTTGTGGTAGTGTGGTCAAGCAGTAGGCTTATCAGACGGTAGTGTTAAGCATTTGCTATACACACACAGGCAATAAATGAGGAACACACACTCAAAGACTTAACTCCAGGCCAATAGTCTTTAAATTAAAAAATATATTTTCCTAATTTATTTTAGAACCACAAGATTCAAGATTGGAAGTAAATACATAAAATGCAAAGTACTCCTCACAGGTAAGTAAGGAACTTTGAATTAGAGCGGTAACATATACAGTTTTAGTTAAAAAAGCAATAAGATATTTTAAAAGTGGACACAGTGCAAAAATCAACAGTTCCTGGGGGAGGTCAGAATTTGTTAGTTTTTCAGGTAAGTAAGGCACTTACAAGTTCAAGTTTCTGGGCATAGGCAGCCCACCATTGGGGTTTCAAGGCAATCCCAAAGTCACCGCACCAGCAACACAGGGCCAGTCTGCCAACACGTAGGTATCTGCGTCTTCGGACGGCAGACCAGGGGGGTTTTGTAGAGCACTGAGGGGGACACAAGTAGGCACACAAAACACACCCTCAGCGGCACAGGGGCAGCAGGGTGCAGTGTGCTTAGCAGGCGTTAGGTTTTCAATAGGACTCAATGGAGGGACCCTGGGGTCACTCTAGCGGTAAAGGTAGGGCACAGGGCAGTTTCTTGGGCACAGGGCGGTCACCTGATGGTCACTCCTGCACTGGAGTTCGGTTACTTCTGGTCCTGGGGGCTGCGGGTGCAGTGCTTGGTCCAGGCATTGGGTTCTTTGTTCCAGGCAGTCGCAGTCAGGGGCAGCCTCTGGATCCTCTCTGCATGCTTCGCTGTGGGGATCCAGGGGGGTTGTCTCAGGTTACTCATGAGGTTTCAGTCGCCTGGGAGTCCTCCCTGTAATATTGGTTCTCTGGAGCTCTAGCCTGGGGCATCAGGTGCAGAGTGTGAAGTCTCACGCTTCAACGGGAAGAGTGAAGTCTTTGAAAGTTGCAAAGTTGTTGCTGTTTTTGAACAGTGCAGCTGTTCTCAGGAGTTTCTTGGTCCTTCGGGTTCAAGGCAGTCCTTTGAGGCTTCAGAGGTCACTGGTCCCTGTCGGATGCATTGCTGTGCTGGTTCTTTTAGTCTGGAGACAGGCCAGTAGGGCTGGGGCCAAGTCAGTTGTTGTCTCCGTCGTCTCTGCTGGGTTTTCAGGTCAGAAGTCCTTCTTCTTTGTGTAGGTTGCAGGAATCTGATTTCCTGGGTTCTGGGTCACCCCTAAATACTAGATTTAGGGGTGTGTTTCGGTCAGGAGGGCAGTAGCCAATGGCTACTGTCCTGGAGGGTGGCTACACCCTCTTTGTGCCTCCTCCCTGAGGGGAGGAGGGCACATCCCTAATCCTATTGGGGGAATCCTCTAATCTCAAGATGAAGGCTTTCTAAAGGCAGGTGTCACCTCATCTCAGGTCACCTTAGCTGCTGTCCTGACTGGTGGGAACTCCTCCTTGTTTTTCTTATTATCTCCTCCAGCCTTGCCGCCAACAGTGGGGGCAGTGGCTGGAGGGGTGGGCATCTCCACTAGCTGGGATGCCCTGGGGTGCTGTAACAAAAGGCATGAGCCTTTGAAGCTCACCACCAGGTGTTACAGTTCCTGCAGGGGGAGGTGAGAAGCACCTCCACCCAGTACAGGCTTTGTTCCTGGCCACAGAGTGACAAAGGCACTCTCCCCATGTGGCCAGAAACCCATCTGGTTGTGGCAGGCTGGCAGGAACTGGTCAGCCTAGCACTAGGAGTCGGACTGGTATTTAGGAGGCATCTCTAAGATGCCCTCTGGGTGCTTTTTACAATAAATCCCACACTGGCATCAGTGTGCATTTATTGTGCTGAGAAGTAAAATACCAAACTTCCCAGATTTCAGTGTAGCCATTATGGAAGATCAGCTTGATGTATGGGTCCAGAATGACACGTTTAATGTTTCATTGACACGTCCAGGCGGGTGGTTATTTTGGCCAATAGATACCAATGGGTGTCACAAATGTTTTATCAACTCCTCGGGGGGTTTTAGAACTAATAAGCCCGACCCTCACTATATATCAGCCGAACATGTGGGTACAGTAACAACATACAGTGTAGGGAAACTATGCAACAATGGTTAAGAACTTCCTCACTAAATGCGGTTAGAGAACACCTAAGTCTCCTGTCTAATAACACCAGTTTAAGACTTCCTGTTAGGCCCCAGAAAACAACGCAGAAAACACTTCTTATAAGAAGTATATAATGAAATTTGGAAGCTTTTACAACAAAAAGCTGCTGCCTGGTTAAGGTAAATATACAAAGAAAATTTAGAAAAGGCATTGGCTGTTGTAGATAATGGAATTAATACCCTGTCCGACCGGATATACACCTTACACAACATTGTCTCTTCTGCTATAGACATTATACAAATGGATATGTCTTAATTTCATCATGGACAGAGTCAGCTACGGTCCATTATGCAGTTGGATTGGACACTTCAAACACTGAAGGCGGGTTGCATTCCCTGGCAACATGTCAGCGCAAGGGAAATATTTTCTTCTTTTAACTTAATGCGACAACAACAACTAATGGCTATAAAAGAAGTGACTTATGTCATGCTAAACAATGAAGTATTCCAGTAGGCAGATATGAAAGGCGGGGAGATAGTTACATTCATTCTGTGGGGGAGCTTCCCTTCTCATACAAATGTCTCAGTGGCATGAGAGAAGTCTTTCTTAGCAGCAGTAAATGCGAGACTTCTAAAAGCCATTCGAAGGTCTGTAAACAGCTGTCCTTGCACATGTAGAGTGTCTGCAACAACATTGGCTTGTTATCTGAAGGGAGTTCCAGTCCCCTTGATTAGACCTACATTCCAGGTGCTTTCAAACGGCATCTATGTCCTCCTCAATGGTGAAGACTGTTGTAGGATGCGAGCCAGAATAGTTTATGTTGTTTTGGTCTCTAAGATTGTTACATGCTGGGGGAACATACTCTTTCCTCCCACTAACATAAAAGAGGTAGCAGACATTTGGCCTCATATTGCTACTTCTAATGTGAATTTTGACAAGTTGAGTAGACTCAAAGCTTTATTGTTTCAAAAACATGTGGCCCTCACATCTGCACGCGAGACCTACGTACTTCAGATGGCAAGGTCGTCACCAGAGATACAGTCCCTTTTAAGTACTAACTTTTCGAGACACTTTGGTGAACTCTTAGGATGAATATTTAATGCATCTAGTACAACTGGAATCATACATTTCTTTAAGGCTGTTGGTTTTGGTTTCATTCACACCTTCTCCTCCATCTTCGGCTTAATATTGTCAGCCATTCATTCAATTTTCTCCAATAATTTCGGGGGATTTCCAATAACTTTGGCTATAATCGCTGGCATTTTGCTGTTGCTACTTCTCATGCGCAATGGCTGTCCCGCTGCAACAAGGAAGAATGAAAGTGCTCCCATCAGCGCAGCTATGTCACAAAGGCATGATGCAGTATTTTGGAGCAACACTCCTGGAGCAATTGGAGTGTCACTGGTCCCTGTCATTTGACCAGTTTTGCGTTGTGTGCAGCCCATGTTTCAGTGCCTCTTGTGCTCTTCCGAACATGCACTGGAAGTTTGACTTTCTACGCAGCACTTGCTTTCATTGGACACTGATCTGTTGATGTTCTCGCTGAGGGCTCATTACCAGGCATGCGCGTCAAGGGTGTGTCTGCTGCTACTTACGAGTTGCCCTTCCTGGGGGATGTGGCTCTTAACTCATCATTGGGCACACCACAGAATGCCGCCTTGGCTGAGGCTCAGGCTATGGAACACAACTGCTCCTTGGTCCTTCTCGGCGATGCCTTTCCAACTTTAACACCTGCCGAAGTGGATGGTTTTCTGTCCTCCCTTGTCCCAGAATCGAATGGAAACTCTATAAATAACTCTGACTCTTGAAATATGGTCCTTTTTATGCCACATGTTAACAGTTTTTATACCCTCATGTGTCCTTTTAACTTGTCATTATTGACATTTTTACATATATATCTTAGGTTGACCTTGGTAGCTTTTAAATATATTAAGGCTTTGAACCACCTTCAACCGACAAGGGGACGGTGTTGTGTAGCCATTTTAGTTATAGCTTCATGCACGTAATTTTAACATACCAGGCTGCCGCTGTGCACTTTAACCTAGATATATTCTATTAGGCTTTGTTTTATTGTTGTTACAGTAGCCACTTTTATTGTCTTGTTTTATTTTCTCTGTATCTTACTGTTTTGCCTAGGCTAGCACTTTGTTCTCAAACAAGATATTCTTGCTCACTCTGTGCTTCTTCCAAGGCTGCATCAAGATAGGTTGCCAGAGAACGTGGTATAAGCTTAATCTCCAACATTCGTAGAAAGGCACACATTCTTATGTAGGGACATTTTCTTCGAACAACAGTTGTTTTATTATAAAAACACTTTTCATGTCCCTTGCACATTAGAGGGAGATTTCAGCCAGAGAACCACAACTGCATGCTGGTAGCTGAATGCTCCACTACAGATGCTAATGCAGACCTCAGGCCTTTGCTCAGGTATGGGGGATGATGTCTTCCCAGGGTAACCTGAAGGGCAGAATTAGAGCTTAACATGCTGTGCTCCATTACAGCCTAGGTAGGAATTAGTCTATTGACTCTAGTGACAATATGGTAGCATTATGTTTATGTTTTACTCTCCTTGTCACAATTTTTATCTTGTCATGCTGTATTATCCTGGTTATTGCAGTCCACGCTTTGCTATCTAAGATGCAGTTGCTTTATTAAAGCATTATTGAAATATATACTGCCTCTGCTCATCATTGTGTATGTGAGACTAATGTAACTGAGAGAAACGTATGAGACCTGAGTGACCACGGCTTCCCTGAGAAACCAGTTATGTCATGGACTCGGCTGCCCTTGGGTAGAGATGAGGCACCACTAGTTAGCCAGAGCAGGACCCGGATTGGAGCAACAAGTGTCACCTGTAGTGGGTTTGACTCAGTCTCCCACACCACAGACGATTCTGCCACTCAAAATCCAGTAGTCTCATTAGGATAATGAGAGCCCAAGCAACAATGTGCTTTGTAGGATGGGTGTTGCTTTTATAATAATATGTGCCCAAGATGGCCTGATGTCAATCCATCAAGATTTCCTAAAATTTGCTGTGTGCTACACAAAGAATATTTCTGGATCCATTGGCAACTCTAGACCTTTAGGCTCAATGATCTTGATAATCCATGGGGATGGGGAGACAAGACTGTGGGGACCCAGAGGTGATCATTGTCAGTCTGGATATCTAGAATTGTGAAGGATTAATAAATAGTTGTGCTGGTGGGGCTTTTCAGAATGTCTGTTGTTTTGGATGCATTTTGCTGACAGCTCCCCCTCATGACTATGGTGGCAGGCCCTAACAGTAAGTATAAACCTAGCTTTGCCTTGCCACAGAAAATGGTAATGTCAACATAAAATGGGTACTGATGGCCTTGTGGTGCGATTAGTTTTGTTTGACCAATGACTTTGTGTTTCACCACTGCGCATATTAGTTGCTCAATGTTCATCAGTAGCACATTGTGGGGGTCATTCTGACCTCGGCGGTAAAAGGCTCTTACCGCCGGTCAGAAGACCGCCATTCTACCGCCGCGGCCGCGGTAAACCGCCACGGTCATTCTGACCCACAACTGCCAAACCGCCAAAAACCCGACATCCACGGAAGGCCGCCTCATCAGCGGTCAGCGATAAACTGGAGATGACCAAACCTCCACCGTCACGCCAACACAAACACGCCCATGCCATTACGACCCACGAATCCACGCGGCGATCATTTAACCGCGGTATACCATTGGCGTTACACACCGCCGCGGTCAAAATACACACCCAGCTCCAAAACACAGCCACATTGGACAATTTGAAATACACACACCTGATACACATACAAACACCACTGCCACACATCCAATCAACTATAAAACACACACCCACATCACCCACAAACCCCCACTACTAGAAATTCGGAGAGAAGGCGAGAGAGAGAGAGAGAGAGCACAGCTATCGAAAACCCCAACACACAGAGGAACACAACATCATCACCCACACTACATCCACACACAAAACACCACACACCACCACACACACCACACTCATCACCACAAACACCACCCCACACCACCCCATGGCACCCCAAAGACACCCCAGGTTTTCGGACCAAGAACTCAGGGTCATGGTGGAGGAAATAATTAGGGTAGAGCCCCAGCTATTCGGCACACAGGTGCAGCACACCACAATAGCCAGGAAGGCGGAGCTATGGCAAAGGATTGTCGACAGGGTCAACGCTGTGGGACAGCATCCCAGAAACCGGGAAGACATCCAAAAGCGCTGGAATGACCTACGGGGGAAGGTGCGGTCGATGGTGTCAAGGCACAACATCGCTGTGCAGAAGACTAGCGGCGGACCCCCACCCACTCCACCCGAATTCACAGCATGGGAGCAAGAGGTCTTGAACAACCTGCATCCTGAGGTCCTCGCTGGAGTAGGCGGAGGAATGGACTCTGGTAAGTCTAATCCCAACTACTTCACCCCCCCAACCACCAGCATGCCAACCCACACCCCCACCCTCACCCCCAACCCCCCAGCACACATCGTCCCTGCCAATGTCTCACCAGCACAACCCACCCAACACAACACCAATCCCTGAATGCCAACACAAACCATGGACACCCATCACCTAAGCATGACCACTGCACATACCCATCCCCCCCACAAACCACCCTCACAACTCCTCCCACAAGGGAATGCCAGCACTGGGGGACAAGGGCACCCACAAATCGCACGCCACCACGGCACACACAGAAGCAATAACCATACTCTTTTACCCCTGCAGGGCCCGAACGCCAACACACCGGCCAGGAGGGTCCAGATTTGTCCATCCCGCCCCCAGAACAGGCCCCCAGTGATGACAGCAGCTCTGTCGACCTAGAACCTGATGACCAGCCCGGACCATCGGGGACCTCTGGACAGTCGGTTCCCCACACACAGACACAGGCCACAGCAGACCCAACCCCCTCTGGGAATACCAGCACAGCTCCCACCCAGCGGGCCCATGCCTCTGTCTCCAGGACACGTCAATCAGCGGTGTGTCCGCCACTACAGGGCACCCAGGCTGACCCACCACCCCAACAACAACAGGGACCTGGGGGCAGTGGTAGTGGGCACACCGTCCAGGGGACAGAGGCCCGGGGAAACAGGGGAACTGGGAGGGCTGCTGTGCGAGAGGGGGTTGACCGGCCCAGGGAACCCACTCTCCAAGAGGCCCTTACCACCATCATGGGAGCATACCACCACTCCCAGGAGACGATGGCGACGGTACTGGCCAGGTTCCAGGAGATCCAGGCACAGCAGGAGGAACGGTACATGGGGTTCAGAGACGAACTCAGGAACATCGGTACCACAATGGGGACCATCGTGCTGGCCCTCAACCAGATAGTCACCACATTGCGGGACCATGTGGCACCCCAAAGGGCCCCTGTCACTAGCCCGGACGACGAACAGCCTACCACCTCCGCCGGCGCTAGTGGACAGGAGGCCCCCAAACAACGACAGGCCACCAGAACCCCACCTCCTGCTGAAGATCAACCACCTCGCAAGCGGAACCTGAGATCACACAAGAAGACAGAGTAGGATGCCAAGACCCCCGCCAGCATAAAATACCCCCTGATGTCATCCCACTGTCCCACATTGTCACCCTGTCCAACCTTGAACTGCCCCTGCTCCATCCTTCCACAGGCATATGGACAATGCACCTGTGCTACTGAGAACTGGACTCTGCCATGGACATTACTCCACCCCCACCCATCACCGTTTTACTATCATGGACCTATATGCAGCACTTAAAATAAATCACCAATTGCACTTCAAATTTCAGGAGTCTGCTTGTATTCTTTACAAATGTATTACACATAACGGTGCAATAATGTTCTGTTACATTGTGATGACAACATACCAATGTCAATAAGCATTAGTCCATGGGCAAACAAAGTAGAAGTCACGCAGTGGGTCATACAGCTCTGAAAAGGGAAGGGAAAGTCAAAAATCAGTTAAAAGGAACTGGGGGGAAACACAGAAAGTAGAGATGCAGGAGGCCAGAAGTAAATGTAAAATGGCGTGGGTGATTCTTACCTGTGTGCTACTGAAAATACTGTTGTATAACTGTGTCCCTGTTGTCCGTGTCGTCCCCGTCGTCTTCCTCCTCTTCACTCTCCACAGGCTCCACAGCTGCTACAACACCACCATCTGGACCATCCTCCTGCAGGAAAGGCACCAGGCGTCGCAATGCAAGATTGTGAAGCATACAGCAGGCCACGATGATATGACACACCTTCTTTGGTGAGTACATTAGGGATCCACCTGTCATATGCAGGCACCTAAACCTGGCCTTCAGGACACCGAAGGTCCGTTCTATAATCCTCCTAGTTCGCCCATGGGCCTCATTGTACCGTTCCTCTGCCCTGGTCCGGGGATTCCTCACTGGGGTCAATAGCCAAGGCAGGTCGGGGTAACCAGAGTCACCTATTAGCCACACACAGTGTCTCTGTAGCTGTTCCATCACATAAGGGATGCTGCTATTTCGCTTGACATACCCGTCATGCACTGACCCAGGGAACTTGGCATTTAGATGGGAGATGTACTGGTCAGCCAAACAGACCACCTGGACATTCATCGAATGGTAATTTTTTCCATTTCTGTACACCTGCTCATTGTCTTTTGGGGGTACTAAAGCCACATGGGTCCCATCAATGGCACCAATGATGTTGGGGATATGTCCAAGGGCATAGAAATCACCCTTCACAGTGGCCAAATCACCCTCCTCAGGGAAAACAATTTATCTCCGCATGTATTTCATCAGGGCAGACAACACTCTGGACAAAACCTTAGAAAACATAGGCTGAGACATCCCTGATGACATGGCCACTGTTGTCTGAAAAGACCCACTTGCCAAAAAATGGAGTACTGACAGAACTTGCACCAGAGGGGGAATCCCTGTGGGTTGGCGGATGGGGGACATCAGTTCTGGCTCCAGCTGGGCACACAGTTCATGTATAGTGGCTCGGTCAAGTCGGTATCGAAGTATAATATGTCGTTCTTCCATTGTCGACAGGTCCACCAGCGGTCGGTACACGGGAGGATTCATCCTTCTCCTCGCAAGTCCCAGCGGACGGTGCCTAGGAAGGACAACATGGAGCACAGAGTCAAGCAACCCACAGGTACGTTCACCCAGCTTGCACAGTACACGAATCGCTATGCATTGAAAGGCTTGTATGAGTGGCAATGCAAGGCCTAGGCCTGTGTGACGCAGTAGCAATTAAGCCATGTGGGCCCTTGTAATGGCGGCTGCCTGACCTGAGAAGTGTGACAGTGGGATGTGAGGTCAACGCGCTGGCGTGGCACACCGTGGCGGTAGGCGGTCGAAGACCGCAGTGCGATGGCGCATTGGTTAACATTGCACCCTATGGGTCTCAGGAGCCAATGACGATGTGCGCCGGCGGTCGCGGTACGCACCGCGCCGGTACGCACCGCCGCGGGCGTGACCGCCATTCTCTATCTGCTTAATCACTCGAGACCTGATCATCCACAGGAGAGGACCTATACTGCAAGTGCTGCTGTGACCTCGGTCTGGAAGAGACAATGGCTGCTGCGACTGGGAGAAAGGGCCCCTGCCTTCACTTCAGAAGAGTTGGAGAAACTTGTGGATGGGGTCCTGCCCCAGTATGCGCTACTCTACGGTCCTCCAGACCAACAGGTAAGTACACTGGGTGCACGTTGAATGGGCTATGCCTGGGTTGTGTATGGTGGATGTAAGATGGTGGGGTGGGGAGCGAATGAGGAGTGCAAGGCACGACAGATGAGAGCATGTGCCACATGGCAGGGTTGGGGAGGGGGGGGCAATCACATCTAACATGCAGAAAAATGTTGAAATTTCCTTTCCCACCCTGTGCATGTCAAATAGGTCAGCGCCCATCAGAAAGTCGACATTTGGCGTGCCATCGCCAAGGAAGTCCGGAACCTGGGGGTCCACAACAGATGGGGCACCCACTGCCGAAAGAGGTGGGAGGACATCCGCCGCGGGACCAGGAAGACCGCCGAGTCACTGCTGGGGATGGCCTCCCAACGTAGGAGGGGTGCCAGTCGTACCTTGACCCCCCTGATGTCCCGGATCCTGGTGGTGGCCTACCCCGATTTGGATGGGCGCATGAGGACATCACAGCAGACACAGTGGGGTGAGTACCAGCACATTCTGCTATCTTTACGCGCAGTGGAGGTGCCTGGGTGGGGGAGGAGGGCTGTGGGTGACATTAGGCCAGGGCGCTTTCTGTAGTGTAGTCCCCTCCTTTAGGCATGGCCCTGTGCCCCCGCCCCCCACCTCTGTAGGGTGCCAAGTACAGCAATCCATGGTCCAGCATCACCCATGTGTGCATTTGTTGTCCATAGACCTGTAGGCCTAGTCACAAGAACTGAGTAGTGTACCCCGATTGCGCGGCGTAGTGCTGGAGGCTCCTGTGTCTGTCCTCTCCGACAACGGTGTTGACAATGCATGCACTCAACCTGTCTTTATTTCTCCCCCCACCCTTTTTCTTTATCTTCTTGTGCATTTGTGCATTAGCATCATCAGGCGGAGGAGAATTGGCATCGGAGCACGAGGGAGCTGCAACTCACAAGGCCCCGGTGGACCATGCTACAGACACCGAGGTCACCAGTGATACGGAGGCGAGGGGAGCTCCACAACGGGGACCCGTGGTGACACCAGCGACACTGAAACGTCCTCGGAAGGGAGCTCCCTAGCGGTTGCGGCAACATCCGTGCCCCCCGCCTCAACAGGTACAGCCGCCACCCAGCGCACCAGCTCCGCCCTCCCAGCAGCCCCTCAGCCTTCGCTCCGTGCCCGCTCGCCCAAGAAGGCGGGCATCTCCTTCACCCCAGGCACCTCAGGCCCTGCCACAGTTACCCCTGCTGCCCTCAGTGAGGAGGTCATTGACCTCCTACAGACCATCATTGTTGGGCAGTCTACCCTTTTGAATGCCATCCAGGGGGTAGAGAGGGAGGTGCATCGGAGCAATGCATACCTGGAGGGCATTCATTCGGGTCAGGCTGCCCATCAACGATCGTTCAATGCTCTGGCCTCAGCACTGACGGCAGCCATTGTCCCTGTTTCCAGCCTCCCTCTTCTAACTGCCTCCACCGTCTCCCAGTCTCCTGTTCCTCAGCCTATCCCATCCACAACATCAGACCAGCCTGCACACACCTCAACACCCAAGGGCAGCTCATCCAGACATAAGCACCACAGATCCCACAAGCATTCACCCAAGCAACATCCAGATGCAGCCATGGCAACAGTCACTACCACCTCTGTGTCCCCCTCCTCCTCGTCTCCCTCCCACCTCCCTGTGACATCTCCACTCACACCTGCATGCACACCACCATCAGCCAGTACTTCCATCACCACCACACCCTCCAGTACAGTCCGCACACGTGCAGTCACCACCCCCACTGCCATTTACACATCCCCTGTGTCCTCTCCCACTGTGTGTGTCACCCCCTCTTCCAAAACACACAAACGCAGGCAGCCACCCACACAACAGCCAACCACCACACGACAGCCTACGTCACAAGCACCTGTACCCATAGACAGCACACCTGACTCTCCTACAACCACATCCTCTCCCTCCACTCCCATACCCACTGCACCTACCCTTCCCATTGCTCCTAAAAAACTTTTCCTCTCCAAACTTGACCTCTTTGCACCACCTGACCCACCCCCTCCATCTGGTAAGAGTCCGAAGAGCACCTCAGCCACCACCAGCCCTGCATCAAGTCTGACCATTGTGCACGGGTTTTGGAGTCCACCCTTTCCCAGCACAGATACATCGGCCAGCAGCAAGGGAACAGCCAGCCCCCCCCCTGGAAAGAGATCCCGTAAAACCAAGGCCCGCCGTGAGAAGGCTGACACGGCTGCCCCCAAGGAGCAAAGTCGTGGCCCGTCACCTGCCACAACATCAAGGGCAGGCAAGGGCCAGAGAGCCTCATCGAAGGAGGGCAAGGGCAGCAGGGCGGAGAAGTCAGCCAGCAGGGGCGTGGACCAGGAGGGCCCCACAAGCCCCATCCCGGGTGTGACGGAGGACACCCACGGGCCCAGGACTCCCTCACAGGAGGGTCGAGCAACTGCTCGGTCTGAGGGTGACTAAGCAGGGAGTCCTGGCCAGGTCTGGCTCTCTTGATAGACAAGAAAGGCACCGCTGAACAGGGCCCCGCCGTGAAGACAGGCACCGCTGAACAGGGCCCCGCCGAGAAGAAAGGCACCGCTGAACAGGGCCCCGGCGTGAAGAAAGGCACCGCTGAACAGGGCCCCACCGTGAAGAAAGGCACCGCTGAACAGGGCCCCGCCGTGAAGACAGGCACCGCTGAACAGGGCCCCGCCGTGAAGAAAGGCACCGCTGAACAGGGCCCCGCCGTGAAGACAGGCACCGCTGAACAGGGCCCCGCCGAGAAGAAAGGCACCGCTGAACAGGGCCCCGCCGTGAAGACAGGCACCGCTGAACAGGGCCCCGCCGTGAAGAAAGGCACCGCTGAACAGGGCCCCGCCGTGAAGACAGGCACCGCTGAACAGGGCCCGCCGTCTCAAGCACCGCTCCGCTGGGCCCCGCCGTCTCAAGCACCGCTCCGCTGGGCCCCGCCGTCTCAAGCACCGCTCCGCTGGGCCCTTCCTGTCAAGCACCGCTCCGCTGGGCCCTTCCTGTCAAGCACTGCTCCGCTGGGCCCTTCCTGTCAAGCACAGCTCCGCTGGGCCCCGCCGTCTCAAGCACCGCTCCGCTGGGCCCTTCCTGTCAAGCACCGCTCCGCTGGGCCCCGCCGTCTCAAGCACCGCTCCGCTGGGCCCTTCATCTCAAGCACCGCTCCGCTGGGCCCTTCATCTCAAGCACCGCTCCACTGGGCTCTTCATCTCAAGCACCGCTCCGCTGGGCCCCGCCGTCTCAAGCACCGCTCCGCTGGGCCCTTCCTGTCAAGCACCGCTCCGCTGGGCCCTTCCTGTCAAGCACTGCTCCGCTGGGCCCTTCCTGTCAAGCACAGCTCCGCTGGGCCCCGCCGTCTCAAGCACCGCTCCGCTGGGCCCTTCCTGTCAAGCACCGCTCCGCTGGGTCCTTCCTGTTAAGCACAGCTCCGCTGGGCCCCGCCGTCTCAAGCACCGCTCCGCTGGGCCCCGCCGTCTCAAGCACCGCTCCGCTGGGCCCTTCCTGTCAAGCACCGCTCCGCTGGCCCATTGACAGTGCCGGTTCTGTGTCGAGCTAGTGGTCACGCTGCACTCTGGGCACCCTGCCTCCTCCATGACCAGTGGAGTCTGTAATCCACCTGATGGACTGTGGCTTTGCACTCCCCAGGATGGCACAGTGGGCATGGTGGCCCCTTCGTGGTTCTGGCGTCGTGGACTCCTGTGGCTGAGGTGCCCCCCCTTCCCTTCCCCCTGAGGTGCCTGTAGTTTTGTCATCTGATGCCCCAGCAGTGTTCTCTCCAACGGACTCAGGTCTACTGTGTGGGCTTTGCCCATGTGTTTGGTAGACATTGGCCCACGGACTGTGGATATTTGACACACTGAGCAGGACTTATTGACTATGTACATAGCTTTCGCACTGTTCATGCTTTTTGCTTTGATATTTCATGACGATAATTTTCCATGACTTCAATGAACCTAATTTATACATAAATTTACATTTAAATTTTATTGTGTCTTTGCATTTTTCAAGGGGGTTTGGGGGGTGTCTCTCAGTTGTTGCTCTGCATTGGTATGTTGATAGTTGGGGTGGGGGGCGTATGTGTGTGCCCGTAACCTTTCGTCCTCCCCCCTCCCCTGTGTCGTAGGTGCAGTACTCACCGTTGTCTTCTGCGCCGGAGTTCGTACTCGTGGTAGATGAGCAGGTAGACAAGAGCTGGTAGGATGTTTAATTCGGGTTCCATGCTGTCCTCCGTCCTCGTGGAGTGTATAGAGGTGAGCATTTTCCCGTTCGTAGTCTGTTTCCGCCGTGTTTTTATCGGCGGGGCTCCCGCCCCGGAAAAGGTGGCGGATTGGTGAGTTGTGATACTGTGGGCGGTACATTGTCTGCTGCCTGCCTGTTGGCGGTGACCGCCGCGCTGTTTGTCTGTCCCGCCGTGGCGGTCGGAGTGTTAAAGGTTCCCGCCAGGGTCAGAATTCCATGTTTTGGACCGCCTGCCTGTTGGCGGGTTGGCCGCCGCTTTAACACTGACCGCCAGGGTCAGAATGACACCCTGTATGTTTTGTTCAGTTTAGCTGCCTATTGTCTTTGACATGCTATTAGATATTACAATCTGTATTCAGCTCAGCTGCCTATTGGCTTAGACATTGCAGTTGAGAATCCAAGCTGTATTTTTCCAAGCTGTGTTTTTGCACAAGATGAACCAAGCTGTTTTCTTCTCACAGTAGACTAGACCTGATAAGAGAGGGTACATTGGGTGTTTTTCTCTCTGCTCGAGCTTGGGAAGAGGAGCAGTCTAGGAGATCTGGCCAGTCTCCAAAGGCTTGCGTAGTTTTCCCGAGTCTGAGAGGAGGGGGCACACCTTTGTAACGGATGTCTCAGGGCTTCAGAGAATTAGATTTGAATCTGCCTGACTTCGGACTGGAACTTGGCGCCAGTTGCCAGCCTCCCATGTGGGTAGATTATCTCTTTCTCGCAGTTGACCAGGAGTCATCAACTTGCAGACCCTAGAAAGATGAAGCTGTAAATAGTTTCTCACACGGTGAAGTATTTGTTTTGCTTTGCATTCAATATCTTATAAATATAACCTGCTGTGTACATTGCAATTGAAATATATTTTGTTTTCATTGAACGTGTGCTTGAAATCTATTAATTCGTCTCTCACGAACTTGTGGTTTTAGAAGAATTAACAACAATAAAAGTCTTCTTTGAACTCAGAAGTGCATTCTTGACATGTTCTGTAAGCTCTGATTACGAGATAAGAAGGAAAGCAGAACAGGCTGTTTGTCTCTGCCCTACCCATTATTTCTACACAATGCATTCAACCCATGTGGTGAGGGTATATAAAGTATTTTTTTAATGGTGCTAGGGTGCCCTAAAGACTGAACTGTTGGTAAATTTCAATGTATACCTAAGCGTAGCAACCAAAGTTGCTTTGCTGTGTTGTTCGAAAGGCAAAGAGAAGGACAGTAGTATATCCACAGAGATATGGCACTATACTCCTCTCTCCCTAGTGCAGAGGCAGAATTATGCTATAGAGTGCCATGCACACACCTTTGTGCCATAGTGAAAAGGTGTCTATAAGAGTGTAGCCTAGGTTTTGTTCTGCAAGGTTACCCCTCTGATACAAAATACTATGCTTGGACTGACTTTACAAGTTTTCCTACATTGTATGGGTACTATAGTGTCAAGGACACATGTAAAGTTAGAAAAAAATGAGAAATAAAGTATTTCACCTTTTAACACCTGATTCAAAGTGGTATTTCTTTGTTGGTGTAAAACTATGTCTACAATTGTTAGCAGAGAGGGTTTTGCATCAAAAAGCATATATGGTTGCAATAGAACACACATTTACAACCCATGTAATACTACTCTGAGGCAGAGTAATGGAAAGTAATGCTTTGCATTACTTTTAGGCAACTTTCCAGGACAAAACCAGAGTTCTGCTGGAAAACAAGTTATACAGAAAATGTCTTGCACAGGTTTACATCATTTTTGTGGCACATACTGTTAGAATTGTGTCTCTAGTTGTCAGAGTTATGTGCCCTGTCTAAACTGAGACCACAATCACAGTCAGGGTAGGTCACAATGCAACGTATATTATCCTGTGCTCACCCTCTGGCAGCATGACACAGAAAAGGCAGGCTTAACTTAGAAAGCAAGGTGTGAAGTATTTTTGCAATAACTCTTAACATAAGGAAAACACCATGAAAAGTACTTCACACCAGTTTAGGAAAATAGACAATATTTATCAGATTAAAATAAGACTAAAATGACAATAATCCCACATACACAAGTCAAGATATCACTTTCGAAAGTTTAGGTAAGTCTTAATCCATAGGAATCGATGGGTGTTTCTTTTTAGCACAAAGTACCCGGGATGCATAATCAGTAATGATGCAGAGGGCTGCAGAGGAGGTGATGCTTCGGAAAGTAAAGTGATGCATTGATGTTTCTGACACAGCAGAGGTGATGCGTTGATTTCTTGCTCCTAAGCATGGTGATGCATCGATTTCCGGATGTGAAGCCTTGGCTCCTGTCAGCAGTGTGGAGATATTTTTACGCCCAGTGACAATGCATGGAAATTCTAAAATGCACTGCGATGATGAAACAGGTGCTGCCTCAATTCTGTGGTGCTGCAGCAATTTTTCAGCCACAAGACAGGTGATATGGCGATTCTGCAGGTAATCAATTAGTTTTTGCAGTTGTTGCATCGGTTTTCTGGCGCAGTGGATTTTCTCCTTCTGTGAAGTCTTTGATGGCCCTCAGGGTTCTTAACAGGAGGAAAGCTCAGTTCAAACCCTTGGAGAGAAGTTAAGGAGGAAGGCAAAGTCCTTCCAGCAGAGGCCGGGAGCAGCAGGTAGCAAGACAACAAGCAGGAGAGCAATCCTTCCAGAAAAGCAGTTCATATGATTCCTTTGGGCAAGCACAGAACTCATTCTGACAGGGTACAGTAGTAGGTCCAGAAGTGTCTTATTTGAGAAAGTCACAGACCTAGTATATAAACTCAAATGTGCTTTTCAAGTGGGGGAATCTTCAAAGAGTGGTTTTGAAGTGCCCCAGTTCCCCTTTCAACCAAGTTCTGTCTGCCAGGAGATCTGTGGGAAGTTATCAGTCCCATGTGTGAGGTCAGGTCACTAACCCCTCTTCCTGCTCGGGAAGACACATCAGTATGCAGATGAATGCAGATGCAGCTGAGTGTCCTGTGTTTATGGCTGTCTGGGAAAATGCACAAGGAGAGCTGTCAACTACAACAGACCAGATGTGGATTGGTGAGAGACTGTAAGGCACAGAGAGAAGTAAGTGCAGAAAAATGCCTACTTTCTACAAGTGGCATTTCTTCAATAGTAATGTTATATCTAACTTCACCAGTGAGTAGGATTTCTCACAACAATTCCAACCATACCAAACATGACAATACAACTCCTTCCAGATCAGAAATTATCACTTAAAAGTATATGAGGGAATTTCCAATGCTGGCCTGTGAGTGGAGCAGGCTTCACAATAGTGAAAAATGACTTTTGGAGTTTTTGACTACCAGGACATGTAAAACATACAAGTGCATATCCTGCCTTTACCTTATATTCCACCCTGCCCATGGGCTACCTAGGGCCTATCTTAGGGTGTGGCTTCTATGTACTACAAGGGGAGTTCAAGGCTTGGCAAGTAGTGTTAAATGCCAAGTTGAAGTGACAGTGAAACTGCTCACACAGGCCTTGCAATGGCAGGCCTGTGACATGGTTAAGGGGCTACTTATGTGGGTGGCACAATCAGTGCTGCAGGCCCACTAGTATCATTTATCTACAGGCCCTGGGCACATATGGTGCACTTTACTAGGGACTTAGAAGTAAATTAAATATGCCAATTGGGTATAATCCAATGTTTCCATGTTTTAGGTGAAAGAGCACATGCACTTTATCACTGGTTAGCAGTGACAAAGTGCCCAGAGTTTTAAAGCCAACAAAAGTGAGGTCAGAAAAAGAGGAGGAGGAAGACAAAAAGTTTGTGTTGACCCTTCAGAGAGGGCTATTTTCCAGCCCAACCCAACTGCAAAAGGTTTGCAAATCTGGCCTTTATGGCACAATGAGTGTATACCTGTTATTTAAACCCTATATGTTGAAACTTGCATGCCTTATAATAAAAATCCTAGTTATTAAGCCTGAGGCCACTATACTTAAAAATGAAATAAAGGGAGGGAACAAAGTATTGAGAAACAAAGAGAGGAAAAAAGAGAAAAGAAAAAAGGGAGGGAAAAAGCAAGGACAACGGAAAAGATAAGAAATCAAATTAGTTAAGTTAAATGAACAAAAATCACTAAAATAAAAGTGCAGAAAGTGGCACATAACATAAGTGGGAAAAAAACATAAAAACCACAATGCCCAAATTGTGCGCACAAATATGTGTGAACTTTTTTTTTTCAAAGTGTGTATATGCCTCAGCATGCAGTGAAACTACATAAAAAAGAACATGGAATGAACAGTAAAAAGTTTTAAAGTGTTGCTACCTGTATTACAAAATGTGAATGAAAGAATAATAAGGTAAAACTAAGGCCCTGATTACAAGTGTGGCGTGTCAAGACCGCCACACTTGTGATGGTGGTCGGAAACCCCCACAGGGCAGTCTGACCACCATATTAGGACCGTGGTGGAGTTGCCACGGTCCGGCCGCTGACACAACCAGGCTGCTGCCAGCCTGCAGCCTGGCAGTCCTGGCAGTTATAGTCCACCAGTCAGTGCAGCAAGCAGCTCTGCCCTGGGGGATTACGAGTCCCCATACCGCCAACTTTTCTTGGCAGTTACACTGCCATGGTAAGGCTGGCAGACATGGATGCATCGGGGGCCCCAGCGGGCCCCTACACTGCCAATGCACTTGGCATGGGCAGTGCAAGGGCCCCCATGCACAGCCCTGTTGCGCATTCCACTGCCAGAATTATGGGTATTGGAATCCACGATGGGTGCTGCTGCACCCACCTAACCGCCACATTGGCGCCGGCTCCATTATGGAGCTGGTGTCAATATTAGGGCCGTGTTCACCGTAGGGCCAGTGGGCAGAAACGCTGTTTCCGCCCGCCAGCCCTGCGGTGAACTCTTATTAGAGCCAGCAGTGTTCAGGCTGCACAAGCGGCCTGATGGAGGAACGAGTTTGGCAGGCGGCCTCTGCTGCCTGCTAAACTCGTAATGAGGCCCTAAGTGTTATAAAAAAGTGGAGGTAGTCAAACAATTGTGGTCCTGCACTCATCATAATAATAAGAAGACACGACCAATAAACTTAATAGAAGTACAGTGGTGAAAAAAACACTGTTGTATCAACCACAGCAACTTTACAGCAGTAAGAAACCAAGAAAATTAAAGGGAATAAGGAGGCAATGCAGATGTTAACAGGCCAGGTGTTCAAAGAAAATGCTGGCTGCAAGTGTGCTCCTTAAATAGATTATCAAAAAGAAAAAGTGACTACTAAAAAAAGACGGGCTGAGAGGAATTACTGGGATGGCCATATTGGAAGGAATTTGAATTACAAAATTCTATGCTGATTGAACAGAAAAGGAGAAAGAAGAAAATAAAACCATAGAGAGGCAGAGAAGGGAGGGGATAGAAGGTGCCAACCAATACCACATTATTATGTGAAAATAAAAAAGAATATAACTTAAAGCAAAAGAGTTTTCTATATACAAATGGAGTCCCACTAAAGCAAAGCATATGAATAAAATTGGAAAACAATTCCAAACCACACAAATATTTTATGAGGACATAAATTTCCAGCAAACCAAAGACCCATTGCTAAGAACTTTTTCAATCATATAGTACTTAGAGATTCACTTCATTATTATCAATTTTTAAAGTTTAGGAGAGCTTGTTTCTTGAACGAAGATTTTTTCATGAGGCAGCCATGTTAATCAATAGACTTATTATCAGAGGGTATCTATGTACAATACTAAAAAGAGCAATGAAGAGAGTCTGGTATTACCCCAGGGAAGTTCTTTTGACACCAAAAGAAAAAAATAATTTGTGACAGATTAGTTTGTGTCATCACATTCTCCTCCATCTCTAATTTGGTAAAAGAAAAAAGAATCCTGAATTACTGGGGGGGTTTAAAATGAAATAGAGGTCACTCTTGAATTGTCAGTCACCAGATCCTCAGGGTCTGTGCACGTTCCCAACACGTCCACCGCTGAACAGCTCCAAGACTCTGACAGATAAATCACAGAGACTGAGATAGTTCAAGAGGGGAAGAGGGGATTAGGAAGGGAACAGCTGGGAAGGAGAACTGTAGTAAGAAAAAGGTTAGAACACACAATAAGAAAATTATATCTCCTGAAATCAATACTAGACTATGATTCTAAGCCTAGTCACTCTGAAAACATGAACAATCTAAGAGTTAAGTTTAAAATGACTAAGTTTCAAGATGGCGGGATACCTGTAGGGGAATCAAGATGAATTAAATGAAATAGTAAACACCATAAAAGGATTGTGCACCATGAATAACACACTATGGATTCAGGAAACAAATCACATAACTTGTCAACTTGAATAATAAATAATAAGGGGCATATTTATACTCCATTTGCGCCGATTGTGCGTCAACAAATTTGACGCAGAATCACCGCAAACGTTGCCCCATATTTAAACTCTGACGCCCGAGCCCGCATCATTTCTTGGATGCGGCAACCCGCCCTGCGTTAATGATATGCAGGGTAGGCGTTCCCGTCCAAAAAACGACGCAAACGGCCGTGCATCGTATTTATGCTTCCGGGCAAAAATGACGCACGGCCGGGAGGCAGAGCCAGAAAATGACGCACAGCCCGCTTTGCATTAAAATTTAACGCCTGGGTCAGGGCAGGCGTTAAAATGGAGCAAACACACCTGTATTTAATCAGTTCACACAGAACAAACAGCAGAGCAGCAGAGCAGCAACAGGGAGCCATGGAGGTGATTCTTATCCAGCGTGCACGCAGACGCAGAGCCCAGCAGCAACAACAGCAGCTACAACAACACCAGCAGGGACCCCAAAGGCAGCGCAGAAGGCAGGAGAGGATATTCCGCCCAAGAACAACCCTTCAGCGCCTCAGGGAACACAACGTCATACAGAGGTACCGGTTGAACTGGCAGGCCATTCAGCAGCTGCTGCGAAACATTGAACGGCAGTTGGCCCCCACTTTGGTGACACCCCGCACCATTCCAACAGAAACAAAGCTGCTTGCCGTACTTCACATGCTGGCAAGTGGCTCATTTCAAACAACTGGTGCCCTGGTTGGTGGAATATCACAACCATCATTCTCTGTATTTCTGCCAAAAGTACTGGATGCCATCATTCGCCTGACACCCCGCCACATCTGCTTCCCTAACACATTGCAGAAGCAGCAGGAAACTAAACAGGGGTTCAACACAATCAGTGGCTTCCCACACGTCCTTGGTGCAATCGACTGCACACATGCACGCCTTGTGCCACCTGCTGCAACTGAACACCTCTATCGCAACAGGAAGCACACATATTCAATCAACGTGCAGGCCATAGTTGATCACTAAGGAATGTTCACAAACATCGTGGCTAAATATTCTGGGAGTGTACATGACTCATTCATCTTCCGTCACTGCACCATCAACCAACACTTCCAGGATGGACGGTATGGCAATGGACTACTTGTTGGTAAGTACTAAAACCTACTTATTCACACACTGCACAGCAACCCTCTAGGACACACAACACATACACCACAACAGCAACATCTAGACAGGAACACACTGAGGTCCTGACATCACTAGCCATGTTTCTTAAGTCACCATTGAACCTGTCACACATCGGAATTTACTGTACAGCCTAATGTGAAGACGTCAATGATTGTGGTAGCCGAAATGTCACCTTGCAAATTGTAAGTGTCACAATGACCTTTACATTAATACATTGCCTAAGTCTAAAGGTATGGGATGTCCAGGGTACTTTCATATGAACGTGCTAACAACACTTATAAATTAAACTCTACATTGAACTATCTACTCACCCCAAGTGAAGACACAAGGACACCTGTATCACAAGTCACAATGTTAGGGAGGGCACACTGCACTGAAAATCACAAAACATACTGATGACAAACTGTTAGCAGACAAACACGTGCTCAGCCAAGGTAAAAACACAATGCAGATGGTATAGCCAACAAGTATAGGATGTCACATCAGTACACAAAAGAGTAACAGACAACACAAGACAACTACTGCCATGAACGGTCTTTTTTAATAATGCAAGCTACATACATGATCCCATTCTTTTTTTCTTTCAGCTGATCAGGGGTATGGCATCCAGCCATGGCTAATGACACCATTTGGCAACCCAAGTACTGCTGCAGAGCGGGCATACCACGACGCCCATAAGAGGACACGCAGCATTGTCGAGCGGACCTTCGGCATCCTCAAGTCAAGGTTCCGCTGCCTCGACATCACTGGTGGTAGCCTACTATATTCCCCCTAGATGGTCTGTAGGATCATACTCACATGTGCAATATTGCACAACATTTGTGTAAAAAGGAACATTCCCCTCCTCGAACCAGACCCATACATGCCTGAATACGAGGAAGAGGAGGATGCAGCCCTGCAACAGGAGGGGGAACAACCAAACACGGCTGCTGGAGTGCGTAGGCGCCAACAGATTGTAAATAATTTATTTTCATAATTATCACCATCACCACTTAATGCACTATTGTAAATAAACACTGATAACAAACACCACATCATGGTTTGGCCTATTCATTTCTGCCCACCTTTAGCTTTAAATATCAGAAGAAGAATGTCGTCTCATGGAGCAATAATGATATAACAATCAGGACACAGAAAAACACACAACAAATGTAATGGCCATCATACAATGGTCACATACACACACAATGTAAATGACTGACATCCTGTACGGTTCACCTTTGAAGGGCAATAGCTGAGGACCACACATATGACACTAATACATGTAGGAAACATGGTTCATCGCAGCAGATGGCACACAACTAAAACACCATCACTCAACTAGGGGAAAACAGGCCTCATACATCAGGCAGTTGACATCCTTATGCTTCAGGAACAGGAATGTATTACCAGACTCTTGGCAGCAGTAATTCCAACTACTTACAATCTTTGCAATGACTATCTGTCACTAGAGTTAAACATAAGCAGAACATACACAGCACAAGTGCCACACATATGACAAGCATCCAGCACATCACATCCCATCTACATGTCAGCCCTTTTCTAAAAACATTACACACACATGCGGCTGGTCACACCCCACCTGTCTGAAGAGGTCCCTGGAATGCTGATATGTGTACACTGAGATTCCCTCATCTACACACACACACTCACAAGAATCATCCAGTGTGCCACACCCTTTCCTATGCCTACCATTGTCATAGTACCATCTCACTGCATGGAACTCAGCTCATATAATACACAGGCTTGGAGTTTTTAAGGCCTGGTATCACCTGTAGATTGATTCTCGTGTGAAAGGTACTGTAGGCTAATTTTCAGCAAATCTCATCTGACAGGACTAGTGAGACACTGATGGAGGCCACACCAGTGATCCCCTCCACACACACCACCCAAATGTACATGCCCCGTCCATGCAGATGCCTCCTACAGCATAGATGTTCTCATTTGGGCAATTACATCATTAAGCATTGCTACTAATGTTGCTGTGTAACACTTTATCAGGGATCATGTGTCACCTTCAAAACAACACAGGACATACACAGTGTGACATGTCAACTGTCTAATGCTCCCTCTGACCAGTCCTAGTCAGACCACTGATCATGTAATTTGTGAAAGAACTGGCTCCTGATTGACCCAGCATCCTGTCAGCCTGACTGACACCTGTCCGTGGGTCACCCTGAAGATACCTGGGGTCCACCTATGGACCACACATGCTGTCCAAAACCTCTTGTACCTCAGAGACTAATTTGTCCTTTGCCTCATCAATGTATACTCAAATACATAGTATTGCATCATCTGACTGTTATTTGTATCATATTTGTGACAGTGCCCTTGAATAGCTAAATCATGGCCCTTCCGTTGTCTGGGCCTCATTAATGCCTAAACTACAAAGTGTGACAGTGTACCTGGACCGTAGCGTTTGATGGTGTACGTGGCCTCCAGCCGAACCAGCAACCTCAGATAATGTCCATGAAAAGTCAACACATATGAGGACCCTGACAGTTCACACGGTGAGTTACATTGTTCAAATAATAAAGATGAGTCATGTGTGCTGAATACCAGCCATTTACTCCTGCACAGAGGCTATGATGTTTCCTGATACATTACCATCCACAGAGGCCAACTTGAGTACAAATGTTGCAATGACACATGCCGGATCCAGACACCTGAGACATTCTCTCACTCAGCACACCAAGGTTGCCCAGTAGAAAATCTCATTACACGTCTTCAGTGACAGGGTGGGACCATCCACGTGTAGGTTACCATGTCCTCAATGACTTTTCTCACATTTAGCTACAAACGATACTCATTAGATACACGATTAGCTGCCACTAACTCATGAGGAGACGTGGACGTTACAGTGACAACATACACCTTAACAGTTGATACAGGATCAACATTGGACCACACAAATGTACATGTACCATCCAATCAACAAAATGGTTGCAAGCAGCCTATCACAGTAGTGTCCCAGTTGTAACCTAGCAGGAAGAATGAAACATGCCACTAAACCAGGTAATGCATAAAGGGCCACATACATCAACAACCTATTTGCTACCATGACATAAGGAAAGTTGAGATTTTGCTATTAAATCAATGCTAAATGGTATGTCAGAATTCTCCAAAGAATCAATAGGGCAAACGTCAAATGGGCAAATGAGATTACAGATTAGCAAACAGTGAATCATACCCAATTAGCTTCCACGGGCCTGCTGCCAATGGTTTTGCATTACAGAATTTGGGAAACCCTTGGATAAAGTTGCAAGTCTGGAACAGCAAACCCCAGGGTGCTGGGGGCCTAAGTCCCCCTCTGCTGCACCCCAAATATACATTTTTTATGCACATGTGAAGCACACACACATGCATAAGGCGCATGCGTGCCCTACATGTCAAAAGTGAAACACATTTTAGATACATTAACTCGTAATTAGGACATGGTTACCCCCAAAAATTTGTTAGGCAACAATTGCACTACCTAATTGGCCTTTATGCAATTTGGAATAGCTTGATACATGTGGACACAATTTTGCTAAGGAATACATACTGGTATCTCTTTCAGATTTTGAAATTAGCAATCAGCAATTACCTACATGTTTGTACAATTATGAGTAATATCCATTCTGGCCAATCATTACTATTGCACCGTGAATACCTTCTATACATCCTATAAGGGACATTTGCTATAGCTAACCCCAAAGTTTATCACTTAGCACCGTTTGGTCATGCCAAAATTAATTTCTCATTTGGACAAATGAAATACATATTTGTCATAATGCATCATATTTCCACCCATACAGCTTGTGCGTCATAATTTTTGACGCACAGGAGTGCAGATAATGCAGAGTCAAAAATATATTTCATAAATAGATATCATAATAGCCTGCATAACATGGCCGCCGTTTTTTTCCATTATGCGTCATATTTCCACGCATACAGCTTGTGCGTCATAATTTTTGACGCACAGGAGTGCAGATAATGCAGAGTCAAAAATATATTTCATAAATAGATATCATAATATCCAGCATAACATGGCCGCCGTTTTTTTCCATTATGCGTCATATTTCCACGCATACAGCTTGTGCGTCATAATTTTTGACACACAGGAGTGCAGATAATGCTGAGTCAAAAATATTTTTCATAAATAGATATCATAATTTGCTGCGGCTTAATTTTCACCTCTAGAACTGTAAAATATGCCTCAAACTAATATTATATCCCAATAATTAAAAAAAATTTGACTCTGCATTATTTGCACTCCTGTGCGTCAAAAAATATGACGCACAAGCTGTATGCGTGAAAATATGACACATAATGGAAAAAACTGCGGCCATTTTATGCAGGATGTGATGTAATAGGATATCCTGTTTACAGAATCTGTACAGTGGGTGTACTTTCACTTTCACTTTGCAGTCTCTGAATATTCTAGACTGTGTGGTTCTGTGCAAAGTGTTGTCCTGTGTATTAGTGCTTTTGTGTCCAGTGTGCCATCTCACTTGTTCTTTTTTCATCATTATCTTGTTGTAGAATACTGTCTGAGTGTGTGATGTATTAATTTGTCAAGTCCAGTGTTGTATATATTGTCTGTGGGAGTCTGTTGTGGGTACTGTGATATAGGGGATAGTTGGGCTCTTCTTCTTGTTAAGTTTTCTTTGTATTTCCCCATTCTACCTTTCCCCATTTCCCCCTTTTCCTTTTTTCTACTACTTTTTCCCCGTTTTCAGTGCTGAAATGACTGGTAGGCCACGGCTTTCCAGGATGGGTGAGGAGGAATTGGGGGGGTTTATATGGCTTGTTTGCCATTTCCTCCCACTTATGCTGGAGGCTGGGGGTAGGGTGATACAGGGGTATCACACGGAGGCCCGAAAAGTCCGGTGGGGGAAGGTGCGCCATCACTTGGTGCGTCTATATGGTAGCCAAAGGAATGACCATCAATTGAAGCACCGCTGGGCTGATCTGATCTCCAGGGAGCAAGATCTGCTGGACCACCTGGGAATCAGGATTGGTGGCCATGTTGGTGAGTACACATCATGTAAATGTGCACAATTTAAAGCTGTGTTGTGACATGTGATGATTGTTACCCAATCTGCCAGATAAGTAGCTGACTGTGTGTAATGGTAGGGAAACATACAGGGTAATTGATGCACTATGTGAAGGATGACAAATGCTAGCAGTCAGGTAGCTCATGTTTTCAACACATACAGGTTGCTTGTAGCAGAATGTAATGTAGTGCCGTCTTTGTGTCAGACAAGCAACACATTAATGACGCAATCAGGACTCTACAGGTCACAATAGCCAGTGAAGTATGGATGTAGAAACATCATACCTACATATGTTGACGCTATAGCTAGACTGACATTTGTAAACCCTACATGATGCTGAAAATTAGTGCTGCCTTCACGTCAATTGAAGTTAGCAATGTGGCCCACACAAATGTCACATGTGTGTCTGGTTGGTGTGTAGGGAAAATGTTAATGGAAGTGCCATGCCTTGTCGTGATAAATGTGCTCCTTCACATTTAATTGTTACATGCCAGATCTGAGCATGAACCATATTTGTAAAGGACTCAGGTGCCCTCAGCTAACATATTAGACAGGTATTTATTGTCACTTGTGCCCAAATCAGAATAGGGATGGCAGTCCAAAGGGATGGACTAGGGTACAAACATCTATGTTTGGTGCCAATCACCATTGTTTGGACACATCAATGTATGAAACTGTAACAACATGAGTTATTGCCAAAGTACCTGGCCCTCTGTACCATGTACCTATCAGTCACATATGCGTAATTACCACATAGGCTGTTTGACAGGTCAGGCAGTCCTCAAGTAACCAGCTTTTGGATGTCTCTTTTGGATGCACATGATGAGATGAATGCACACCTATATTGTTGCTGCATACTAATGGAGGTTCATCTTTGCCACCACATGACAGTCCGGGCCACTGCATGTGTGCAGTAGTGTGTGTAACTGTAGCAGGAGACTCATCCGATGTAAATGTTGTGCAGGAATAATTCCATGCAGTATGAGCATGTGTGAAAGTGTTTAATTAATCATGTCATATTATCACATTGTCTTTGTATTTGCAATTGTTTGTCATTGCACGGATTCTGAGTATATTCTTCCTTCCATGCTTTACAAGTGGACCTGCACCGTACACAGTGGGAGAGGTGGCTCCTTTTGAGGACCCCGACACCTACAGTGAGTGTTGCATATGTGGTATTTTTTCTGTTTGCTGGCTATGCGTGATGGACTACTGTGTGTTGAACACATTGCAAGGTTTGATGCGCTGCCCAATCATTAGTCTTGTTCCATTAGTGGGATTTCAGTTATCACTTCATTTTGGGTTGACCTATGCTTATCCATTTGTCTGATTTTGGGTCTGTAGGCCATTCATGTAGGGCCCGCTGTGGGAAATGGGGTGAGTCATGTGGAATACACTAGTTAATGTAAGAGTTGCTCTGGGACTCGTCTCGGACTGAGTCTGCATGTCAGACTGACATTCTACAAGATAGCTTCTGCAAATGGCTTGTCTGAAATCTGCTGCTTCCCTAGTAACCGATGTACTGAGTACACTGTAGGTTGGATCTTCCGGGGGCATGTACTTCCACAAGTTGTACTAGAAGTGTGTGGGACTAGATTGCAACGGCCTAGGTGTGCATGCTATTCATGATCATGGGTGTTCTTGCTCCTCTGTGTCTGTAGAAAAATATGCCTCACTGGAAGTATGTGATGTTGGCCTAGGTCAGTACATTTTGACATGTGTGGACCTTGGATAGGACAAGGTTTAGCTGACTCCAATTTGTTGATAGCCCTTCACTGGTGGTGTGTGTGTGGAGGCAAAAACATGTTGAGCTTTCTATACACTCCTGGGTGTGCATCGATTTTGGGATTGTTGGTTGTTCTTCCCACCCCTCCCTCAAAGACAGGCATGTGTTTGGGAATAGGGTACCTAGGACTGAAGCAACCAGTATGTTACACATACTTGTGACCATTTGAAACTTTGTTTTGAACCTAGTGTACACACTCGGTTATGGCACATGAGTTCTATACTAGCGAATCCCATTACTAATTGCAGATCTTGAGGTTTGTGATTGTTATCACATACACTGACATATGGAGTCCAGGCAATAGGCGGAGGAGGTGCAGCATGAATGTTGGCTGCATTTGTAATTTTTATGATGACAAGTTTTGGCTGATGTCACCCATCATGTATATTATTGTATATGCCATGTGTGAGATGACCTTTGTATGCAGGCTTCCCATGTACTTCCTCTGAGACTTTCAATGATCTATATGGTGATATGAGCTGTTACAACTACAGTAAATGTATTTTCCAATTGACCACTTGTGCTATTCCACACAACGCATTTCCTATGGTAAATAGTTGCCCTTTCTCTTCACAGCTGCAAACATGAGTGCCGCACAGAGGCGGGCCACGAGGTACCGACACATCCTGCAGGTGCAGTCGGGGTTCCGACAGATGGCCCAAAAATACCAGGCGGATCGGGCCGCCGGAGCATGGTGGGCTTCACCACAGGGTGGTCCAACGTCGCCCACTACAACCACCACCACCACAACCACCGGTTCTCCCCAAGTGGCCCCAGCAACGGCGGGGACAGTTGTACCTGCCTCTGCAGCACAACCAGGACCCAGCATTATGACAGCTGCGGGACAGTCCAGTGGGCTAGGCTCAACACCCACACAGAGCACCCCTGCCGGGACCCAGACAGCAGCAGCACCTCCAATTGACCCTGCGGCATTCCAGGCTTTGGACCGCAAAATGGACAAGTTCATAAGGACGGTGGACAAGCTGAGCCAGGATGTGGCCTACATCAAAAAGCGGGTCAGGTCCATCAGACGGACCCTCCGGAGGGCCGACCTCTAGGACAGATATGGTCTATTTACATTAATCCCTCCCCTCTCTCCTCTTTCCTTGTTATCATGATTAGTGGGCTTGGGGGATTAGTGTTAGGTTAGTATAGGTTTTTAGCTTAGTTAGTGTTAGGGAGGAGGGTGGGGGTTCCTTATTCTTTCTACTTTTCATTATTAAGTGTGTGGGTGGGTGGGTGAGGTTCAATGTTGGGGTTCCTGTGTGTTTAGAAAAAAATGGGAAAAAAAAGATTTTTTTTTTTTTAAAACAAATATCCAAAAAAATATATGATTGTTTAGGATAGTATAGTATGTGTGTAGGTTAGTATGTGTTGTCCTGCATGTGTCCTGTCTCATAATGGTGGGTGGGGGTTGATGTTTAGATCGATTCGTTATATGTGTAGAGTAAGTTTAGCTTAGGTTAGTTAGGGACAGTTGTGGGTAAGGAGTAGTCAGGTTAGATTAGTGTAGGTATGACTTTTCCCTTAGTTGCCTCTGGTGTGATTACTTATGAATAAATATATAGTTAACCCTTTGCATTATTTGTTAACTGCTACTTGATCATGGCCTTGCCATCAGTGTAGGTGATTGTTGTTCTATGACATTTGTGTCCTATGCTACAAACCAAAGAAAAAAAGAGGTTTAAAATGGCAGCTACCCCTGTGCTAACTTGGTAAGTATCCACCATTTGATAGAACCATCATTTGAAGTTTACATGGATCACAAAGGATTTGTGTCGATGAGTATGTTTTCTACATCACAAAGGGGGTCATTCCGCCGGGGATGCGGGAGCACCGCCAACAGGCTGGCGGTGCCCCGCAGGGCATTCTGACCGCGGCGGTTTGGCCGCGGTCAGACCAGGAAAACCGGCGGTCTCCCGCCGGCTTTCCGCTTCCCTGGGAATCCCCCATGGCGGCGCAGCTTGCTGCGCTGCCATGGGGGATTCTGACCCCCTCACCGCCATCCTGTTCCTGGCGGCTCCGACCGCCAGGAACAGGATGGCGGTGAGGGGTGTTGTGGGGCCCCTGGGGGCCCCTGCAGTGCCCATGCCAATGGCATGGGCACTGCAGGGGCCCCCGCAAGAGAGCCCCACTTTGTATTTCAGTGTCTGCTTTGCAGACACTGAAATAAGCGACGGGTGCCACTGCACCCGTCGCACATACCCACTCCGCCGGCTCCATTCGGAGCTGGCTTCCTCGTGGGGAGGGGTTTCCCGCTGGGCTGGCGGGCGGCCTTCTGGCGGTCGCCCGCCAGCCCAGCGGTAAAGCCAGAATGGCCTCCGCGGTCTTTTGACCGCTGAGCGGCCATAGGGCGGCTCCCCTTCAGGCGGGCGGCTCCCGCCGCCCGCGGGGGTCAGAATGACCCCCAAAGTGTGCTTCCAGACTTGGTATTGTGGGAAATTTTTTAGGTCGGACTGCAGTGTGATGTTCAGGGACATCTTTGAAGATGAGGTGTTGTTAACACTCTTGTCTTCTCGTATTCATAACTGACATAGATCATTTGTGCAAAAAATCAGCATGATTACCTATTTGGAAGTTTACTCAGAAAGGTTGATTTATGCTGTGATTAGTTGTGTTTGCTTAGATTAGACTGCATAATTCAATGTAATAGTATTAGTTGACTTTGATTTCTATTGATGAAGCATTATTCTGTCCAACACAGCATGATTGTGTGTGGTTTCTCCCTTCATCAGTTATTCTCCTCATGATGGGCAGGCAATGATGCAATTGTGGCCACTGCACAGATGTATCTGACTACATGATGTCAGGACAGTTGTATTGACAAGCTACATGGTTGTCAGACAGGCACTTTTGTGTTATCTACTGCACAGTTGATGTGTCAAATTACACAGAGACATATTAGGTGTGCAAGTGCTATTTATTGATAGGTGCTGTAGTGCAATATGTACATTGTCCAGGTTTGCTGAGTCCGTTCTAGTGAAATCTTACATGGTGATCCTACAGAAGGGGTGTGGATAATGCTCCTGACATGCTGGGATGATGTTACCGACAGTGCAGAGGGACAGGATTTGCCAATTAGTAGGAGAGAGACATTCAATGGCAATGCTGACAAGTTATACAGTGGTTAGCAGAACAGTCAATGAGTATAGTTGTAGTGAGACTGGCATTTGACAATACGTAGGACCTTGGTCATATGAGGCCAAGGTGCAGGGACTAGTGCTTCCGGGTACTCTTCCTTGTGAATGTGATCTGTTCCATGTCTTCATTTTCTGATGTGTGTGTTGCCTGCTTCGTCCTTGTTGTTGTTGGTTGTGAAGGGGCAACACACACCTCAGTGTTAGAAGACGTGGAGTCAGACATCCCAGTGGCTGCTCCGTGTGAAGGTCTTAAGGGCAGTACTGCAGCAAGGAGGGTCTACCATTTTTTGAGAATAGCAGCCACATCAGGATGGTAGGCAGCCAGGTCGGCCCTGAGGGAGTCATGATTGCATTTGTGCATGCAGTGGAAAATTTGGGGTGCGAGGTGTTGTGGCAACTCCCTTACTGCAGTGGTGAATTCCTTGACAGTTTCTTGTAGTCCTTGCAGTATGGATGTTAGAGCTTGCATAGCTGCTGCCTGATCTGCAGATGACATCATGCACGAGCGCACCCCCTCAAGTCTGGCTGCCATAGTTTGCATCCCCA
Source organism: Pleurodeles waltl (assembly GCF_031143425.1). Classification (NCBI taxonomy): domain Eukaryota; kingdom Metazoa; phylum Chordata; class Amphibia; order Caudata; family Salamandridae; genus Pleurodeles; species Pleurodeles waltl. The sequence continues at coordinate 957,864,079 of NC_090447.1, read as the reverse complement.
CCCGCACCTCCTTGGCCAGCTCCCACTGTACTCCAACTACAGTTCTTTCAAAAGCTGGTGCCAGTGTCGTCAGAGTCCTCAGCTGTATAGGAGCTGGCAGGTCTTACAATTGGGGAGGTGGGTGGTTCCTCTGTGATGGCTGCTTGTTCTGTGCTCCTCCTTGTGACTGAAGGTGGGGTCTGGAGGGTTTCAAGGACCTTTTGGATGGTCTCCTGGGGAATGTTTATGGGCTCGTCATCCATGTCATCAGGGACAGGCATATCGGCAGGAGATCCATCTTCCTCTGCAATGAAACAGGGTACAATTAGTGTGTCTGTGTTGTGACAATTTTGACGTAACATGCCTGCCTTTTGATGAATTCACTTTGTGATCTTGTTTGGTATTGGTATCTGCTGTCCTTCATATGGGCATTGTTATAGGCCTATGGCCCGCCTGTGTGTCACATGTATGATATTGAGTTATCAGACTTGTCTGCCTACTTGCCTCTAGGTGTTGCTTTATACCAAATAGAGAATAGCCACCTTTTTATCCTACTCAACCCTCCGTGTATATCCATTCTCATGGTGAGACCTTTCACTGGCTGTGGGTGTTCTGATGGTCCTGGCAGCACAATTGCCTCTCGGGACCTGCCCCAATCCCTGATTGTTCACATTGACTTAAATGTAATTGACATGTTGCATATCCCATGCATGGCAATGTAATGATGTGATATGGATGTTGATATTGTTAATGTGTCCTGCTGATGTTGGGTCATGTGTGTTACATTGGATTGCCCTGATTATCGTATCAGTGTCCTATTTCCCCCTCTGACTGTGCAGGTGTATTTCAGTGACCAGTTCCATGTATCCCCTCCTCAATGCTGTTGTCTGAGCAGTATGACTTTTGTGATGTTGCCTTGTTTGCCAGGCACAGGATGGACCCTGACATATGCAGCATGGGTGTGTCATTAGTGCTGTGTCGCTCCTATTGCTGTTTACATTGGCTGATGTTTGCGGCAACTATGGGGATTGACATTTGAGTGTACTGGGGCCTTTGTCTTGTTTCAGGGGATTGTTGCAGATGTCATCCTCACCCCCTAATTTAGGTATGTATGTTCCATGAGGAGGTTACTGCCATTGGCTACTATAGCTGCACAGAGATCAGAGGTGGTAGTGTCAACTGTTGTTGCAGTTACATTGCAGTTGTTGTTTTGGCTAGATGATTGCTGATAGGGCCCTAGTTAATGTAGGAGATATTTTGGCTGACGAGTGCCAGGATGTAAGTTTGACGTAGTGGCCTTCCCTCCTGTCGAGGCTTTCCCTTTGCTCTATTGTTGGCATGACAGGATGCCCCCATGGGACTGTTGTTGGTGTAGTGTAATGTTGTGCCCCAGCTTCTGTTTGTGCATGTTTGTGCAGGCCATGCCCCCCTGCAGTACCCCTTTACCCATGCCACTGCATGTATATGATGACTTACATGCAATGTGTAGTACGTATTTCCCACCCCTGCTCACAGTTGACGTTAGTGCATTTTAATTCCCCATGCGACTTACCCTGCATGTGCGTTGTCTCCTGGTAGTCTGCGCTGTCCTGTCCTTGAATCCCTGTGACGATCTCCTCAGGGATGACGGCTGCGACCATCTCCTCCATGTGGTCCAGGGCCTCCTGGTGTGCTGGACTCCCACCTCGAGTCTGCAGTGCTGCCTTCCTGTTCCTGGCCATTTTTTCCTTTGTCGTACGTTTGCAGTCATGCCAGCGTTTCTTACACTCGGTGACTGTCCTGCGTACTTCAGCCACACTGTTGATCTTGTCAACAATTTGTTGCCGTATGGCCTCTCTCCTACTGATTGGCAACTTAGAGGTGATAAACAGTTGGTGCTGGTGTTCCGTCACCTCTTTAACCAGGATTTCCTGCTCCTCTGCACTGAAGCGACACTTTCTTTTTTTTCTATATATGTCCTGGTTCTTGTATGGATCGTCCTGGCTGGTTCCTGGTCTGTTGTCATCTTCCTGGGGTCTGTAGTGGCATCTGGGATCCATTTTGGCTCTCCTCTGCTGAAATGGCAGTGCTCGCGGGTATTTTTGACGCTATTGCGTCAAAAAAAAAAACGGCGCATATCCGGGTTGCGGTGTCGTAAATCGACCCACAGTCATTTATGCCGCGTTAATGTCGTTTTCCTTTACGTCTTGACGCCGCGATGTGCGTAAAAAAAAATGACTCCCACCTGTTGATTGCGCCGCCGTGCTTCAAAGTATAAATATGACGCCCGCTCGGTGCTACGAAATGGCGTTAGCCGGCGGTAACATTTTTGATGCAAAACTGCGTTGGCACAGTTTTGCGTCAAAAAGTATAAATATGGCCCTAAATATCTTAGAATAGCAGCATACAATAAACAACATTAATTAAACTCGAGGAGAGAATCGTGCGTCTTGCCGATTCGAGTGTCACCATGTAAAATACCAAGAAATGGTAGCACGCAATGAATATCAAAGTGAAATCATCTTCAATCGAGTTGCGCGTCTTGCCGATTCATAAAACATGATGTAAATGTCATGAAATAACAGCTCACAATAAATAACAAGATCAAAGTACAATGAAACGAATAGCACTTACTTTGCCGATTCTTAATCTTAATGTTCAAACACCATAAAACGAATCGTGCGTCTTGCCGATTCTGAAGCCACCATGTAAATGTCAAAAAATGGTAGCACGCAATGAATAACAAAGTCAAATGTTTATGAAACAAATCGCGCGTCTTGCCTATTTGTAAACTACCATATAAATGTCAAGAAATGGTAGCGCGCAAGTAATCTGTTACTTATTTAAGAATTAAACCAAGAATATGAAAATTCTCAATAACGGTGTCAGGATAGTCCAATCACCGTCTTACCGCCTGGAACAATGATCACCAAAGAAGGATGAAGGTCAGAAGACTGGAAGATCCAAATAGGCCGCCGGGACAGGAGCTCAGGAAGAAGCTGCTGCTCTGCACCGGGACCTCTGAATACTGAGCACTGGGAGTTGGGCTGGCTCTCTTTTATAGAGTCTTGGCCCAGCCCAGAACCACATCCAGGCATGTTGCAGGGAAAGTCCCTGGAAGGCCCTGGAAAGGGACCACACCCTAACACACTCTGAAAACCTGCAGCAATACATTGCAAAGGAACAGTATTTGTAAGCATATTAAAAATAGGTTTTCAGGATTGAACTCTGCAATGCAAAAGGTTAAACCACAACATATCAGCACAATTCATAAAATACGTGGTTTTGAGACTGCTGGGTTTTTGCATTTCTGTCGCCAATAGAGCGTGTACTGCTCTGGTGTTGACATGAATTACCACTTTTTGCATTTTGTAAAAGTTGTAGCCTCAAGGATCTTTCTCCAATTAGACCCAAAAATCTCTTTTTGATCAATGGGCACCAACCATTTGACTGGTTGTTTTAAATGTGAAAATTTCAGTGTTTGTGATTTGACTTTTGATACAAAAGAATTTGTTTACAATTATGTAAAAATGACCTTACAAAATGTTTCAAACTGTAACACTGGCAATTTAGTGTATGCTATTTTTGCCCTTGCAACCATGTGAATATTGGCCAAATGGCACAAATGTTCTGTATCCGGATTTCCCAACACAGAGGCAGACTGTGATATAAGGTTACCAGTTCCCCTCCTATTGTACACTTCTATGACGTTGGACACAATGAAAAATTATCTCTGAAACCACCAACAAGAGGAGGTGACATTTCAAATATTTTTAAAAATGAAGAACTGAAATAGATTCTTCACACAAAAAGGTTACACATGGGTCTGAACAGAATGGAGGTCTGGGCTTCTTTATTATAAGTTCATTGTTTCTGTTTTGATGCATCTAGTATGAGTAAATATCGATTTGGCAAGTTCTTAGCAATGGGTCTTTCTTTTATGTTCTGTGGTTTGCTGGGAAGTTATGACCTCATAACATATATGTGTGATTTTTGTTTTCCAAATTATATTTTTACATGATATATATATATATATATATATATATGTACATATATATATATATATATATATATATATAAGTAGAAAATTATTTTGCTTTGAGTTATATTCTTTTTCACTTTCAGGTAATAATGTGGTTTTGGTTGTTAGAGCTGACACCCTTGGGTGGAAGCACCCTTAACTTTTTACTTCTCCACACCTGTTTTGCTGAACTAGGTCTAAACCATCCTTTTTAATACATACAAGCCACCCCTAGGGTAGACGGTAAAGGCCCATCGGCTAGGGTGCATTGTCTTTAAAAAAGTAGAACAAGTATTACATGTCTTAGTAGTGAAAACCTTGTAAAGCCGTTTTTCACTATTGCAAAACCTATCTCTCCCATAGTATAACATTGGGTTACTTTATTACACTTAATATATGACAACTTAAGTTTTGAATCTGATAGGAAAATGATATTTAGATTCAAATGAATTGTAATAATATATGGTAAAGTTGGATTTCAAGTCATATTTCTGAAAATAAAATGTTTAGAAAGATGGCAGTTCCTTGTCCTAACCATTTGCTGCCTGCTGCCTGTGTCCTGCGACGCATGCCTCTGAATAGTTTGGCAGCTGGCCTTTGTGTATTCCTCCCAAACAGTGAGATAAAGAGGATCTTGCTGCTGGCTGGATGGGCCGTCCAGCCAGGATGGTTGGTGCAAAGGTGTTCCCTGTCCACTTATATTTCAAAGGGCTAACTCCAGCAAACATGAAGGAACTTTACACCAGTCTTTTGTCACCCTAGACTACTTGGACTCTTGAGAGTGGAAGGGATAAACATTCCAGAACCAGAGGTGGGGGTTGTGTAGGGAGTCCCTCTACTTTAAGGTCTTTCACTGGGTATAAATATTAGACCTCTTGAATTACTCATCAGAACATGTCTGGACCTATGGTAGACTCAGGAGAGGGACTTCTCTGCTACTTTGAAGTTGGACAGACTCATTTGCTGTCCCACTTCCTAAGGAAGGAAGCCTGGGTCATCACCTTTAACCCAGGAACCACCAGGATGACTCCAAGGGCTAGTTGGTTGGCTCTCTGTTCTGAGCTGTAAGGTCCAGAGGATTCCCTGCAACTTTCCCTCTGACCTCCTGCAACTGGGCCTTCCTGGAGCTGCAATTGGACATGCTATAACCCTGCTGGCCTCTGCTAGAGTAAGACCCTGATCCCCAGGAGGTGCCCCATAGGTCCATGACACTTGGATGGCATCAGATCGCACTTCTCATAAAGAAAGGGAGAAATTCTGAAGTTTTGGACTCCTTGTGACTGCAAATGGGCTTGCTCTTGCCGAGACACAGCTGCCCATGGCAACTGCAAAACCTAAGCTCCAGTGAATCCAACTCTTTGCATTACAATGACTGCCAGCAACAACCAGCGAAGCAAGATCTGCACTTCGTGCTACAGCAACAACAGACTACAGTGACCATCAATGCAAAGCTCTAGTGGCGAATGGCCGCAAATACTGACTGGATCTTCATGCTACATCAATGACCATGCTCAGATCCAAGCCTGCTCTTTGTGCTTCAATGACAACCATCTGCAACACTCTCTCCTCTACTCAGGGCCTCCTTCACAATGAGCTGAACCCTTCACACCAGACTTTGAGAAGCTACATTTTTTATCAGGCTCAACATGGTCCTTGTATGCGCCCCATGCTCCATCGCAGTCAACCTAAACTTCTGATTTTCCAACAGTTTAGCATGCCCAAATGTTCGTCAGTGGCGCTTTGTGTGTTTTTTAGGCACTACATGTGGCATATCTCCAGATCTTTGTCCCTCTAGTATCATTTTATTGATTCAAATGTACTATTATTTTTAATTGGTGTGGAATTTGTCTTGTGTTGTGTTTTTACTTTATTACAGTTTGAGTGCTGCATGAATACTTTATCAATTACCTCTAACTTAAGCCTCATTGCTCTTGTGCTAAGTTACCTGAGGGTTAAGACAGACATTTGTGGTTCACAAGCATTGAGTTGTTACTTGAGAAGGGTCTTTGCGACCCTCAATCAAAAATAAAATGTCCTACAATATTCCAATCCATGCATGCAAAATACTGTTTCTTCTTTTGATTTTGAAAATAGGCTTCTCCCATTTTTAAAGACCTATACTAGAACTGTCTACTTAAAAAATGATATAGCTTTTGCCCAACAATTAGAACTGTAATTCTTACTTTTTCAATAATATTACTTGTGCACCCTCCAGCTAAAATATCAGAACTAGCTATTTCCTCACATTCCAGTCTGGATTACTCAAAACAAGGCGAAAATGTTATATGAGAAATGTTTGTTTAATATTTTAACCTGTCTGGCTTTGCTTCATCATAAAACATAGCTAACTATCATTTAAGTAAACATTCTATTCTATTTCTCTGGGCAATTATAATATCCTGAGATAGTATAATATTTTTAATACATTCTATTTATCTTCCTCTCCATGTACCGGTATTCCATTACAAATGAAGATGTGGTGTCATGCTTAATTCATCAGTTCTTCATGCACTGCTATTACTGTTTTAATTTTTGTACAATTTGCTTGACTCTAGTAATACTTTTGAGTGTCCCCTAAAGTAAAGACTTCTGGATTTATTAGATTTTTTTTTCAATGAACGCCTTATCATTAAAGACCTATGTTGTGTTAATGATGGTCTCAGAATATCTCTTTTGATTGTATTTCATACCAAGCTTTTCTGGCTAAATCTTTTGGCACATTTTTTCATGTTAATGGCTATAGCGGCCATTTTATGCTATTTTGTTTTATTTTGGGGTTTATCTACTTTTGACCCTGGCGAGTTAATTGATACATTTTAATCCCATATGAAGGTGTCAAATATATTTTTACTTGCTCTATATATTAAAGCAATGCTGATGTATCCAACTGCAGTCTCCACATTGTTTTAATATGAACTTGTATTTTTCTTTTATTTTGCCCAGGAGTTCTCTTTTATCTTTGGGAATTCTTCACACTTGTCATTTAATTTTCCACAATGAGGAAAAGGTTTCGGCATAAGGTTATGAGTGAAAATTGGTGCAATTTGAATTACAGTATCCCAGAAGCTTATATCTGAAGACAAACCTTCAGCCAGGGGCACCAAGTTTTAGAACACTATAGCAGTGACTACCAAATATATAAAAACATTCTCTCTAAAGATGGGCCGTAGCTTGGTCAGTAATATTGGGGGGCTGAGCTTCTGAGTCCCAAACAATCACACTGGCATATATTATTAAAATACAGAATATGACAAGTAGGACAGGGACTTAAGGGGCAGTGGAAAGTGGGAGAAATGTGGATTGGTAGGAGTAGTAAATAAACACAACATTTTGTGAAATAAACATTTTGAGGACTTTCAAAACAAAGATGAGAGTGTGTTTTTGTCAGTGTGTGCATGAAAAAATCCCTGTGGAATTCAACAGACACCTCAACATAACTAATCGAAAGCACATAAACTATTCATTAGAAAATGCAATTATTAGGGGGGTGTAACACCCCAAACATCCCTCAAAGCTATGCCCCTGCTCTAAAGTTTCCTGTATGTCAGCTACATTTCTTTTGGGATGCACTGATTGTTTCCTTCTCTCTTCGATGAGATGATAACTTTCATTTGGAAGGGAAAAATCTGCACACTCATCCGAACTCACCACTTGTCACATGCACAGTTAAACTGCGTAGGCACCAGTACTTAATTTTTAAAAGAGTGCCAGAGCCCTTTTACGAAGGCCACAGCAGCTTGATCCACCCATTGCCACCACTAGCGCTGCCAATGACAGCACTATCACAACTAATCATCACAGTCATACAAGTGTGACAATTCAAACATATACGTTAAAAATGACTAATACATGCTGCCCAAGCTTTTCTTATAGCTTTGGGTGGCAGGTATTAGTGATTTTTATGTATATTTATTTATTAGGCAGTTGTTGCGCTCCTCACAAAGTTAGACAAACAACTTCACCAGGTGGAAGGATGTTATAGAAGCTGGTGTTAACAATGAGGGGCCGGTGCCAAGTGCCAGAAACCACCAGCTCACATTAAGCACTGGTAGGTACTGGTTACAATTCACAAAGAACCCTCAAATGTCAGCTACACCTGAATATCCAAGCCTGATTCACATAGCATTTTATGTGAGTAATTTATGTGAGTAATCCAAACTTACAGTTAGGCATGATTAAGCATGTTTTTCTCTTGAAAATGTATGTGTATGTCACAACTAAGGGTCTCATTATTAGTTTGGCGATCCCTCCGCGGGACCACAAAACTTGCAGGCAATGTGCGGAGTCACCCCTGAGTGTATTACATTTTTCTGCCAGGCTGACCAGTGGGAACATTGTAGTACATGGGTTCCACCAGGCTGCCCTGTGGCAAACAATGCTAGGATATTGGTATCATCTCCCTTAAGGGAGTTGAAATCATTCTCATAGCACACAACACTTTCGGAATGCGCACTGTCTGCAAAGCAGACAGTGCATTCCGATGGGGCTGGACAGGGAGGCCCCTGCAGTGCCCATGACATGTCATGGCATGGGCAGTGCCGGGCCCCACTGTGGCCCCAAACTCAGGCTTTCTACCAGCCTTCTCATGGTGGGGTCTCCAGTGGAAAGCTCGGCGCCACCCTGGCTGAGTAAAACTCTGCCCGCCATCGGACCATCAGAAATCACATTCCCGGCAGAGACGGTGGTCCTCTGGTGACTTTGCCCGCCAGAGTTGTAATGTGGCGTTCGGACCAGCACAGTTGCGTCAGTCTGACCATCACCGCAAAGCTCTCAGTCCTTGGACCGCCATTCTCGTAATGATGCCCTAAGTATTAAATAAGACATGCTGCCTCAAAGAATTTTTTTTTGAATCAGGCCTAATATGTTTCTAAAATAATACCAAACAATGCATCTATGGTCAAAGCTACTGGGTTTTCACACAGAAATCCAATGAAAAGGTTGTAGAGAAAGCTTAACAACATCCAGTTGCACATTTATGCTGCATCTTCCTGTATTTACTTGGCTTGGTTATCTCATTGACACTGTTTTCTGCTGTATACCTGTCACAGCCTTTTCAGACATACTGTGGTCACCTTCCTGCAGTGGATTCTTGTGCATTCTCGAAATCCCAGCTTACTCCAGCATTACTCATACATTCAGGCACCAATTATGATGGATGGATGTAATCAACGTTGTGCGGCAGTATAGGTGGGACTTTAAGGCATACTGCGTCCAATTCCAGCAATGGAATCAGGGGTTACATACTACAGCTCAATACTTCTGCCAGAGATCCTTTTGTGCTGCTTTGTGGGAGGTTTTCTCAGCTCCTTTAATTATGGAAATTATACTTTATTCATTGCGTGGTAACCATCATTGCCCGAGTCAGATCGGGATGCAAACACGTGCTATACAACTCTGGAATACGAATTCACAACATAACACAAAAATAGGAAGCGCTATGCATACCAGGTTTCAGTAGAAGAAGTACAATTTAAAATTCGATTTAATCCGAGAATGTATTCCCTTCACTTTGACCTGCCCTGGTATAACTTTACATTCATTTGGCAGACTGTTATTCAGCATTAAAAAAACTGGATAAAATAAGGCGAACAACATTTTCATATGCATTTTATTTTACTGCAGAGCACATTGATGACAATCAACTAACGAGACTTGCTTTCTTGATGAATAATTGTATTCCCATTCACAGTGAAAACAAATCATTTGAAACAACATTTGTCTTAGGCGTACAAGCAAGAAACAGGCTGAATTTATTCCCAGAACATCTATTTGTGATTGCGTTTTAATTAGACATATCATAATGACTGCACTTCCATTCTTTAAGCAGCTATCTAATCCCACCAGATCAAGGTAATTATTCTCATTGCCTTTAAAAGGTGTCAGCCCTTGGAATGTTCCAAATGCAAGAGAAGAAATTGTCCATTGGCTGCAGAGTTAATTAAATTGAAAAGGGGCAACTGGTTCGTCACAGAGACGTGTCAGACGTACAGTTACAGTCTAACTGAATGAAACAGCACGTATCTATATGACCAACGCAGCAAAATTATTTTTATGAGCGTAATGTATTATGATATTAGGAACTTAACTAACTAAAATAGCCTGCTGTTAACAACAACTTTGAGTGTATATTTCACAAAGACTATAAGATTGCAAGGTATGTCACAGTGCATATTTGAACTTCCTCCACTTTTTATCTCTAGGGATAGTTTGCATGTGTGCTCATTTGGGACATATACTCCTCACCCCCGGACTAGTGTAAAAGGCCATTTATTAGGACAGGCTTGCTCATCATAATATTACATTAACATATCTGGAACTTTAATTGAACAACTTTTCATCTTTATCCTTTGTAACTCTCCTATCTTCCATTCTCACTTCATTTCCCCACTTATCCTTCATTCACCCAGCCTCCACTTCCATTCTCCCACACATCCCCTGTTTCCTTTTGTTCCTTGTCTAAATTAGGAATCCCTCAAACTGTCATCCTTCACCTGCTTCTTTTCCCTTCCCTGGAAGGGTGGACAGGCCAGCATCTGACCCTCCACCCTACCCCATCTACTGCCACCTAGCACAAACCGTTTTTGGCATTTTGCTGCCCCACCAGCGAACCCACTGCAACACTTCATGCCCTTCCAGAAGGCTCACTGTCAACGTTTCTCCCCCCACAGATTGGTCAGCAAGAAATGCACCTCCAACATGTAATGGGCATTCCCGTCTCTGAGAGATGCACAGCGTCATTCCTGAAAAGCACCTGCTTGTCCACTTTTATCCCATCTTGCGTCAGCACTTAAATGTCATGCGCCTAGCAGAAAACCTGCATAGCCCTGTTGAGCTTCCTCCGAGCCCTTTCAATAGCCCCATATTTCAGTGCTCCTTTCTACTTTCTCCTGGGCAAGAATTCCGTCCACACTAAACAAGTCCCATGCATGTTGTGCCTCAGCAGTGCCAGATCCCGCTGCATGTGTTGTATTAGGGTGAGCCCCGCGAGACAGACCAGATCATTCTCCCCAAGATGTAATACCAATACATCAGTACATCCCCATGTCAGCATAATCGATGCAATAAAAAGAAGCAAATTGCCCAACCTCATTCCGCTCTTTCCCCACCACAAGACCTCATGCCTGCTACTCGGAAGTCCCAAAGATCATCCATAAACCTGCTTCTCCACATATTTAGCTGCCCTGTGAATGAAGGAGTGCCCGACCAGCCACTTGACAGCCTTAACCTTTTCCGGGCAACGCACACAACCTGGAAGGAGAAACAAATGTCAGTGTGCAAAAAACACCCCCTCCACCCCGACCCAGGAAAACTCCCAACCTGAAGACCGAAAACCCAAAACCACGTGGCACACCTATCGCGACTTTGAAAAACATCAACTCAGGCCCTTACATACCTCTCGCAACATTTAGACTGCCACCTCCTAATACACCTGATCTGATCCAAATCCCACCCTAACGGGGCCACCTCAGTCGCCGTGCCAATTCTGAAAGAGTGAGTACCAAAATTACCCGCCTGCCTCCCCAGGTGCCTCAAAACCATTCTCAAGACAGACAACAACTGGAAAGCTGTAACCTTCTTACCATTCTCGTGACAAAATACACTCTCCTGTCAACTCACCCCGTGCTCCTTGAAACTGTCCCATTCATGCACTGGGCATGCATCCAACATTCCCCCCCATCCAACCATATCCACTTCCCCTTGCCCATTTGATCCATCTTCGATCGCCTCAACCAAATCCTCAAGCACTCACCCTGTTGTTGTACACCATAAGCTTTCCCCACTCCCAATAGTTCAGACACACGAAATGCCCTAAAAACAACCATATCATGCACAAACTAAAAAGAGCCACCTTGTAGGCATTCACACAACAAACAGGCAGTACATGCAATATGTCCAACAGCAACTCAAACGTAATAGCTCATGCACCACAACACAGGACCCTGATAGCACTCTCCTTCAGCCTTTCAGCATCTTCCCCCAAATGTCATCCTTCACCGGGTCCCAGCCAAAAATTACTTCCCATAAAAGGACACTCCTGCCAACTTGCCCTCGATAGTGGCTGGTGATAAACCCTTCTGAATCAAAAATATAACAAAACACAGCACCCGAGCCTCAAGCATTCCCGGCTCCTGCCTCCAGAACTGCCCTTCAAAAACCTAAAAATCCTGAAATTCCAACCAGGCTACGCGATAATTCCTGAGGGTTGATTCTGCTAGTGACATCTCCATCAGTCTCATGACCCCCTCCCAAATGTCTGCAGGGACCGCTGACTTGTGCTCCTCTGTGCCAAGCGCCAATTGGCAGAAACACTGCCACTATAAACGAAACTGGAAATCTGCAATGGAGTTGTTAACCCCTGGAATATGCACAGCCTTAAATATGATATTCAAAGTCAGGCAACACAAAATAGACCTCCTCAGCAACTGCAGCACCCTGAGATCCCTGGCCCTCTCTCTGTTCATCTGTTAAACTACTGTCAGATTGTCCACATGGAACATCACTGTCTTGTTGGCCAGTTCGTCAACCCACACAGACAAAGCCACCAGCAGCGGAAAGAATTCCAAGAATGCAGTGCTCCCGCCCTGACTCAATTATTGTGCAGGCCATGTCTCCACACACCACCACCCATCCCAGAAAAGACCAAAACCAGAAGCACCCGCCACATCTGAAAAAATCGGCACCTGGAGAAAGTGTCTTCTTTCCGAAAGAACATGGAGACCCCGTGAAACTGTGTCAAAAATAGATCCCATACCTTGATGTCTTCTCTCAAACCAATGGTCAACCGAATCCTGTGATGAGGGAGGGATGCGCCTGACATCGCAAGCCCCATGCTCCTTCAGAATGTCCTACCACCCCGGTCCACCCTGCATGCAAAGTTGAGGAAATCCAGGAGTTGTTTGAGCTGTGGGCAGTTCAATCTTCTGTTTCAACCTGATCTACAGCAAAAATAATAGAATCTCCTCAACCTTCACCGCAGGCAACGGTGCCACGAAAGCCATTGTGTAGAGTTCAATGCCCAGAAAACTCAAAACACAGCTAGGACCCTCTGTCTTTTCAGGAGCCAAAGGTACCCCAAAATCCAGTGCCAGTTGCACAAAACACTGCAGTGCCCTACCACACAAGTCAGAATGTGGTGTCCCCACAAAAAGGAAATCATCCAGATAGTGTGACACTGTCCGATGTCTACTCACTTGGATAAAGACCCACTGCAATAAGGTACTGAATACCTCAAATAGCGCACAGGAAATTGCGCAGCCCATGGGCAGCACTCTGTCCGCATAAACGGCCCCACCCAATTTCATCCCCAGCAGGGAAAAATCCTCGGGGTGATTGGGGAGCAACTGAAAAGCTGCCTTGATGTCGCACTTGGCCAGCTCAGCCCCCAGCCACACCCCGTATGAGCTGAATGGCATCATCCACTGAGGCGTAGACCACCCGTGTATCCTCCAGCACAATTAAATCGTTCATCAATGCCCCTTTGGCCATGACAAGTGATGTATCAGTCAAAAATACCCTTTGCTGTTCTTTGGTATCACCCCAAAGGTGAAATCATCAAATCATCCATGGACCACTCAAAAAAGGGGCCAGCAATTTGGCCCTCCGCCACTTCTTTTCACAATTTAGTTGCCACCACATCTGGCATGGCCTTAGCTGACTGCAAATTGTCTGCCCATCTCCTCAACCATGGCCCTTGGTATCCCACCCGGATACCTTCTCTAAAACCCCATTCCAATTTAAGGCCAATGTCTGTATCCGGGTACATGCGCAACCAGGGCAGTAACCGTTCCAACTTAATTGGAGTAGGCGCACTTAAGCCCAGGAGCACCTTGTCCCCCTCTGCCCCTGGTAGATCCCCACTGCTCTGCAGGACTGGCAAGGGAAAACATTGCATAACTGGGTGTCTCCCTCCACACTTGGAACACTCATGTTTAAATTTGAAAGGGTTCCTGGAGAAAAAACCCTTGTTCAAGTTCCATCATGCTCCTGAGCTAGCACTGGGGCCCTCTGTGCCCTACAGGCCCCTCCCTGAGCCGGACGCTGCTGAAAAGGCTTGTAAACCACTGGGAGCCCACTAGTCATGTGGGTGGATGCCGCTGAATGCGAAGAGGCCATACATTGCATCCATAACTCTCAGCCAACATCACCCCATGGCTTTTCAGGATTAACGCTCACTCTGGCCCTGAAATCCTCATCATAGCTCAGCAACGCAAAGCCCCCAAAACACATTTGTGCCTTACGAATAATGTCCATGTATTTAAACATCGCAATGGCCCTGTCTGGATATTTTTCACAGTAGATACTAGCGTAGATCAAAAATACAGAGGTCCAATTGTCCATAGCTATGGGGACCCTAGTCCTACGCGCCAGCTCCCACTCCTCCTCCTTAGAACCTTCCTTTGCCTGAATATCCCTGTGAAGGAGTTTGAAAATGTCAACATACTTATGTTTCCATATCCTTGCTTTAGTGCTATCCACAACATGCAACCCCAAAGGCATAGCGAGTCTCATATATGGGAGTCTTTTCTTATGTCCGGCCCCATCCCTATCCCCACTGTCTCCCAAGACCCGCTCTGTGACAGCAGCACTTTTTCTACCACCTCGTCCGCCCAGCCTACCGATATCGCACCTGTACTAGGCGTAGTGTTTTTCGAGTCATCCCCCACACCAATAGACTTGACTGTCTTTTCGATCACCCCGTGGGCCGCACCAGTCCCCTTACCTTGGACACCACGCCCGGGAGTACCAGCATCCAACAACGACTTGTGCCTGCAGTCTTCTTTGCGGGAGACCTCATGCCCTCGTGTGTCAGACATTGAAGCTTGCAAAACAATAAGAGAAGAGGTTGTCACGCCGCTTCTGCGCCCCTTTCCCTTCCCATGTACCCAGCTCACCTCTTTGTCACAAATCTCCCCATCCTTCCAGTCTTCCAGGTCCTCATGATAATCCCACTCAAACACCTCTTCTTCGTCCACACCCCACTCTTCAGTTGCACCCGCTGCATCCACTACGTCATGCTCATCCTCCAGCCTGGGTCCCCTGTTGCGTAAGCCAGGTGTGTGCTTCATGTGTTCCAGCAGTGTAGAGAAGGCCACCGAAGACCCCTTTATAGCTTCTGACCAACATCCTGGGGCCTTGTTGAGTCCCATTGGCTTCGCCACATTTCTGCCAACCTCTGACACTGGCATTCACTCCCCACACTGCACTTGGCCATGTGCACTCTGTGCTGCCGTCGTGCTGCCTGGCCCACCAGCCGCACAAGCCTCCTGCTCCTTTCCTTGCTTCTTATAAGAGACCCACACCCAGCTGCCCTGCCCTGAACCATGCCCTTCTTTGTGACACCCAATAGCCCCCACTGACTTCCTCTTCTCCTGCCTTGACCTCCTGTCCACCTCCCCTCTCTCCCTGCATAACTTAGCCCACTTTTCCTCTGTCTCCATCACTAGCTTCCTCTGCTCTTGAATCCTGGCCTCAAAGTCGAATGCCGTCCAGTCAGTGGATGGGTCCTGCAACGTCTCCACTGCAAATCTGCTGTCTTAGATGTTTTCAGTGACATTACTTCTATATGTGTAATGGTGAAGTACTTCATAGACACACGTTTTCAGGATGGGCACTTCTTGGGTATTATGTATCAAGCATATTAGTCTTTAGAAACTCTGTACTCTCTGGGTCAACTTCAGCAAGATACTCTATTTCTGGGAATGGCTATAATACTGTATTATGACTGTTTGCAAAGCCTAAGCTTACCCAAACAATTCCTTTAGACTTGGAAAACAAATTTGCATAGCTCAACTGATTTGTGCATTCATAGAATTCAGTTTCCCTGTGAGAAAGCATTTTCAAACTAAAACTGTACAATCTTTTGGGGAGACTCTTTTCTGCTGAAATTTCTTCCCACATCTCTTTCATCTCTGACTTTACTGCTTTTGTTATGTAAGAAGTGATGTAGTGAGCTACAGCAATAACATTATCAGCAACAAACTGTATATCCATATTTGCATTCCGCATCTTTAGAATAACAGAGTTGTAGTCATTTATAAATTGTAAAGCTTTTGTTCTTCTGATATTGCATGTATTTTTTGGTGATTTCTATGTCAAGGTGCATCTCACTCCAGACAAATGGCTATTCACTCTTCCTTCTCAGATAACAGGATGTGGAAATCCAAAACAACATTGTGTATAAAAGTTTGCCTTTGATCTATATTTTCAATGATAGTATTTACCACACCTGTGAGTTTAAAATCTAATGACTTGTTGTCTCAATCCCTTATCAAACTTTGGGACATCTTTCACCCCTAACAACATGTGAATGAGTGGAGCACGTCTAGCTTAATACTCTTTGCGCAATAATAAATCAGTCACTTCACTATGAGGTAAATTAGTTTTATTGCAGATGAAAGCCATTATTGCTTTAAATCTGTGATTAAAATATCAGCAAACCTTTGCAGGCTCTGGCAAACAGAGTTCTCCTGGTATTTTCCAAATTATGTCTTTTATGTTCAAGTTTGCTTCTCGTAAAAATTCACATAGGTCATCCCAAGCATACTTAGCACAACTGAGTGTGAGAAACCAAGTAGGTGATCCGAGTATTCTCAACATAAATTTAAATTCACCATGACGACAATACCAATACTCGTTGGTTTCAGATTGACAGGCCATCAGATTAATCAAAATGTATTCCAGGTTTTCATCTTTTCCATGAACTTTATCAAAAAATTCTCCTGCTGACAAATTCTGCAGATTTACTCCTGTTTTGAGAATGTGATTTACTGCATAAGAATAGCCAGACAAGTCACACTCAAGAAGTAGGGGAAACATATGAGGAATACATTAGTGAAATCTAAGGTCCTCTGAATATAGTCTAGTTGGTCTACATTCGGATGCTGGTATCTCCAGAGGTCAGTCATCATACCTGCCACCTACTCCTGTAGGAAACAGTTGCAAAAAACAAGCTTCTAAGCTTTTCTCACAGATAACTAATGGGGCTCCTTTTGCTTCTTTCATTTGAAATAAACCAATAGCATCTTCAATAACCTTTTTAGAATGTAAAGGATGAATACTGTAGTGTTCGTAATTTTTTTCTTTTCTTGATCATTCCACGTATTAAATCTGACCTCTTGATGGAACTGAGTCATGCTCCATGTGTTTAATATTTTGAAGGACATCTGCATATCTATAGTAAATGTTATTTTGCACCAGATATAATGTTGCTCTTTTTACTTTACGAACATCTACTAGCTCTTGTAATATCTTTTTACTCTTGGAGGCACACAATTGACTAGAATTAGAAGTCCTTCTTCCAAATCTCTTTGCACACCTACAGTTTGAACATTCTGCTTAAAATGTAATGGTAAATACACAACTTTAGATCATTCTGGAACTCAGCTGGAGGTAACTTTCCTGTCTTTGACTCCATACGCACTATAGCTTGAAATTAATGTATAGTTTGTATCAATATACGTTCATAAACATTCAAATCTTGAAGTTCTTGTGGAATATAAACTAGTTCTCACTTGTTGTACAATGCTCTAGCTGGCATTTTATCAACCTCCAATTTATTATAACAGTAATTACAAATAATCTGTTGAGTGAAACAATTAAAGTGTTCGTCCACAAATAAATAAGCTGTAAAATGTTGCCGATTATCTCTACTCTCTTCTTCAGTTTTGAAGAGATTGTAACATAAGTTTGACTCATGTAGTGAGTGAGTCGACAAGAAACACTAATGAACTCTGGTTTCTCTAAAGAAACTGTGTTAAACTTTCTAATCTCTTCATGAAAGTTATCAACAGAAATACCTGTTTCTTCTCCTGGTACACCTGCACTTTTTAAATATTAATTTTCTCTGCACTTGTCTTCAGGTCCAAAGAAGCATAATTGCACATCATTAAACACCTTTTCCACCTCTACCATTGTTCCATGCAAATGAGCTCTGTTCACGTTTATTAAAAAAGAGCAGGACTCTCCACAGGATGGAGCCTCCTAACTAAAGTTTGCATTCACGAGTGGTGTACGGCTAACATTCCAAAATGATTAAAGGTGCTTTGGCACACTTTCTTTGATGAACATGCTAGAGAATGTCCCTGTAGATTTGAATATCTTCTTACCCTGCATGGATCTAATCCTTGCAAAGTGGCAATCTTCTGTTTATGATGTTTGCATAGAAAGACACATAGAAAATGTCTCACTAAGTCAATAGATTGCTGGCGAATACTGCAAATACTCCTACACTTCCACTTATATACAGGGGCTTGAGTACACTTTCCCTGTACCTCTACAGCTATGACTTCCTCGTCATTTCTAGGTACCGTTACCTCTTTCTCGATAGTAGAACCATCTTTCATCTCATTACAACATTCAGATTCATCAACAGCATGCACTAGTCTGTTTTCTTGCAAGTAACTCTCTTCATTGAAGAAAGGCTCAGTTCTAGAAGTATGTCTCCATTCACGGCTAAAAGGTTTGCAAAAGTAAGCTCTTTTTATAAGTGTTTTTTCTAGGCTTTTTCTCCTCATACTCAAAACAATTTTATCTAGTGTTTTTTATTCTATTAAAAATCAAGATAAATAGCTTTCTCCTCAGAGCAAATGCCTCATCAACTACAGTCTCATCACGTTCCTTTTTTCTAACAGCTTCTCTCCTTCTTCTATACTTTTTCATACCTATCATTAGATTCTGGATTACTCTGCAACTGAACCTTCTAACTCTTATTTCCTTAATCTGGCGCTGTCCTCTTGTTAAACTCTGTACTTCTTTGTGGATTTTTATGATATCATGTACTTTTACTCCTTTCTTAAACTTTCTCTTTTATGCACTTTATTCTACTGTCTTTCAAGTTGATTGCATACTATTTTAACAAATGTCTTTGTTCTCTTACAAGAAGCTTGTTTTTCTTTCACCACTTTTTCAGCATTTTGCCTCTTTTGTTTCCTTAGTTCTAAGAAGGTAGTATTTTGTATTTTCTTTCTTTTTTGCTCACTTTTAGATGGCATTGCAACTTTGAGTAGCTAAGTAGAATCTTCCACCTGAAAACTAATAAAAAAGGTAGATTTTTTTTATATTATTGTCTTATATATCAAATATTTTAAATAGTTTAGTACAATATAAAGAATTGCCTTATTATGATTCTTAGCATATATGTAGTGTACCAGACAGCTGACATATTTCCAGTGAAACATAGCTTTAGGACTTCAGAAAAGGTTTTGTACAACTGTTTGAGTAGCCAGTGACACAACGCATACAGGCTCTAGCATAGTAGGCCTCATCCATGATTAAAGTAGAATTATTCTGCATTCAATGCAAGATTATGTCACTATTTGGCTATTTATGTGAATGCATGTAGATGTCAACATGTAATAGTACCATGACATCTATTGTACATCTGCCAGTATGTTACTGCCTCTTTTACCTTCTGAACAGTGCGGTATATATGTTTGTCAATGAGTGAACAAATACCTCTCTACGTCTCTTAGGTAATAGAGGACTATACAAGTATATGTGTAGTCCGTTTTAATATTGGTACATATATGAATAGTTTGTGACTATCTGACTGAATATAGAACTGTCTGTATCACTCTTTAACTGGCTGAGACACAGTATCCATACTTTTGAAAGATGCATGTCAGTTCTTTGCTGAGTTTTAGACTCTATATGGTGCTTGACTTAGGGGTCTGCAAGTATGTGAGTATGTGACTACTTATATGTGACTACTTGTTTTGCTACCAGTATAACTCTGTAAATGTGTACGTGAGTGGCTGAACAAATACCTCAGTGCCTATCATTGGGAATAAAGGTGTATGTGAGTGTGTCTAAAATTCCCTTTGTTAGTGCTGTATATATGAAAAACGTTCTAATTATCTAAGTGAAAGTGAAGCCTCTGTGTTGCTATGTCACTGGCAGACACAGATGATCTATCCTTTGGGCACCTGAAGGTTATTTCCTTTATGAGTGGTATGATATATGTAGTGCTTGACTTAGAGGTCCACAAGTGCATGAGTAAGATTCTAAAACTGAAAAGTATATTTCTTAATCACTTAAGCACATTGTATTGTGCTTGATACCATACCTACATTACATCAGTGAGGCTACTTATTTGCAATAAAACATATCTTTAAGATTTAAGAGAGAGGTTTCACAAGCCAACTGGAGTGGTCACTGACAGAGCACAAACAGACTCTACAATACTAGGCTTCACTGATGATTGAAGCAGTATTTGTCTGCGTAAATGACAACATTCTCTCTACAAGCTTATATATGTCAGTTCCTGTGTTATTGATTATGGAGATATGGAGCGTGTATAGATTTACCTTGGATAGTGCTGCATATATAAGTGCTTTCCGAGTATGTCAGTAAATGTAAAAGTATCTCTGTTCTCTGTCACTGTTTGAGGCACTCGATCCATCCTTTAGAAGCATGAATGTTAGTTCCTTGGTGAGTGGTATATCCAATATCCAATGTAGAACTTAGCTTAGCAATCTGAAAGTTTATTAGGGAGTTTCTAAAGCTGAAAAGTATGCTTCTCATCACTTAAGAACATTGCACCATGCTTGATCACATATCTTCAGCATATCACAAAGGTGAGATATTTGCACTAGAATGTCAGATTGAGATGTTACAGAGGGGTTTTACAGGTCAATTTCAGTGACCAGTGACACAGCAAAGACAAGCTGAACATGAGTAGACCTCACGTTAACTAATACAGTATTTGTGTAGATACATGAACATTTTGTGTCATAACTTGCCTACATATCTGAGTATATTTGAGTTTCCTCCTGTAGGAACACTATTAATAATTTACTACATCTTGCTGTATGTGACTGCCCATTTGAGTACCTGTATAGCTCTCTAAATGTATATGAAAGTGCTTCAATAAACACCTCTGTACCTGTGTTAGGGAATACAGGGATATGTGAATGTGTCTATAACACCACATATATAAGTGCTTTCTAAGTGTGTGAATGTATATAGCACTCTCTCTGCTGCTCTGTGACCAAGTGAGACACAGGATCCATGCTAATGAAACATGAATGTCAGTTCCTTGGAAAGTGGTATACTATATGTAGGGCTTAGCTTCGGAGTCTGCAAGTGCGTGGATCAGTTTCTAAAACTGAAAAGTACATTACTTAATCACAATGCACCATGCTTGATGGCATACCTACAACATATCACTGATGTCACTTATTTGCAATAAAATGGGGTTTTAAAACTTGAGAAAGGGATTCTACAGGCCAGTGCAAGAGACCACTAACAGAACACACAGTCTTTCCACTACTAGAATTTTGATTTAAATACATGAGAAGATTGTGTCAGTACTTCCATACATATCTCAGTGAATGTAGGTTTCCATTTGTAATAGCACCATGAGATGTTTTAGTACAGTGGTTCCCAACCTGTGGTCCAGAGCCCCCTGGGGGTCTGCAAAGCCTTCTACAGGAATCCGCGACTGCTTAGAAAATTGAACATTTTTAACAAATATTAACATATTAGGTCCCCAGCTTTCAGTAATGACTCAGTGGGGGGGTCCCCAGCTTCCAATGATGATTCAGTGGGGGTCCCTGGAATCCAGTAATGATAAAGTTGGGGTCCACAGAAGTCAAAAGGCTGGGAACCGCTGTTTTAGTACATCTGCCGGTATGTGACTGCCCGTTTCAGTTCTTGTATGACTCTGTTAATGTGTACGTAAGTGGCTGAACAAATCTTTAGTGCCTGTGTTAGAGATTATAGGGGTATGTGACTGTGTGTGTAAATTACTTTTGATAGTGCTGCATATACACGTAATTTATGAGTATGTGAGTGAATGTAGAAGCCTCTCTGTCTCTCTGTCACTGGATGACACACAGGATCCATTCTTTATATGGAATAAAATGTGGCTCTAAAACTTGAGAAAGTGGTTCTATGGGCAAATTCAAGAGGCCACTGACAGAACACACACAGGTTGTGCACTACTAGGACTCACCCTTGATCAAAGTAATATTGACTGTATACATGAGAAAATTCGATCTCTATAAGTCTATATATGTCAGTGCCTTTGTTAGTGAATGCAGGAATATGTGAGATTGTTTGAAATTACCTTTGATAGTGCTGCATATATCAGTGTTTCTGAGTATGTGACTGATTGTAGACATGCATCTGTCACTTCATCACTCACTGAGACACAGGATGCAAGCTTTGTAAACATGAATGCCAGTACATTGGATATTATATGCAGTGCTTGGCTTAGAGGTCTGGATTTGCATAAGTACGTTTTTAAAACTAAAAAGTATGTTCCTTAATCCCTTAGGCACATTACACAATGCTTGATAGCATACCTACAGCATATCACAGAGGTCAAGAAGTGGCAGTAAAACGTAATTTAAAACTTGACAATTTGGTTTTACAGGCCAATTTCAGTGTCCAGTGACAGCTGTCCACTACAACATTCACTGATGATACAAGAAGTATTTGTCTGGGTACATGAGTATATTATGTGACTCCTTCCCTACACATGTGAGTCAATGTAGCTGTTCACCTGTATTAGCACCAGGACACTTTTTAGAACATCTCCTAATATATGAGATATACATATATTACCATCTGAGCATCGAAACCTACTCTTTAAGATACCAACACCTACCTTAACAGATTTCTAATATATTCATGTGAACCTTAGGACATAAATGCTTCATAGACACCTGTTGTATATTTTTTTCCACTTTCCATACTGGGGCCCTCATTACAACATTGGCGGTCTTCGGGCACCACCGCCATGAAAAATTCCACCACCATACATCCAGTGGTGGTGGAACAGTGAGCGCCATATTATGAGTCTCAACAAACCAGCCACAAAACCAACACCGCCATGCCGAAAGAGTGACTGTCCAACCTCCGGCCCCATCACATTGACACCCTCCCAACCGCCCTATTATGAGTCATTTTTCAGCACAGCAGCACAATGATTGCGGTAAACCATTGACGGTTCACACCCCGATGGTACAGAGAGACACCGCCAGTAGATGCCAACACCACATTGGACAGTGTGAATATCCAAAACCTGTAAAACATACACACACAACACACACCTGATCACTGCACTATAAAACAACCCCCCACACACCCACAATCTCTTGCAGCTCCCAAGACCAGCCACAGAGCCACAAAGCACATCCCATATATTACAAACACCTTCACATTGCGCACTTTGCATACACCACCACCATAACCTACCAGCACCCACATCCAAACACACCACAACACATCATCCCGCAATGCACCCTACCTGTGCAGCACACCACCACAACATGTCACGCCAGAAGCACCCACAGTTCACAGACAATGAGTTGCTGGTCATGCTGGATGAGATCGTCAGAGTAGAGCCACAACTGATGTGAGCACAGGTCCAGCAAACATTGTTGGCCAGGAAAACGGAGTTATGGCAGAGGATCGTCGACAGGGTCAACTTAGTTGGCACCTATCCACACACAAGGGAGGATATCAGGAAGAGGTGGAACGAACTCAGGGGGAAGGTCTGTTCCATGGCGTCCAGGCATCAGATTGCCCTGAACAAGACTAGCAGTGGGCCCCCACCTCCACTTGAGTTAACATCCTAGGAGGAGAAGGTCTTGACACCATGCATCCAGAGGGCCTTATTGGTATCATTTGAGGTCTCAACTCTGGTAAGTCAACAATGCCCCACCAGGAACCAACTGCTTCTGTCCAGCATGCCTCCCCACCACTCCCCAACCCACCCCATCCCACACTACCAATCACCCCACACTCCTCCCCTGCATGCCATGCCACCCCTCTCCCACCATCCCCACACACTTCCCCAATGCACAAATAATAGCACAGTGTGAAGAACCACAACTCCCACAAGCCATCACTTCCCACACAGTCAAAATATCACAGTCCTACTACACAGTGGAATACCTGCTTGAACAACCACAACACAGCCCACAACAACTGGTTGCTACAACAGCGTCCCTACACATGGCAATGACTGCAATGCCAACCACCATCCACAAACCACCAAGGCACATAGAAACATTCCTCAATCCCCATACCCAAATCAATGTCTGCAGTGCTGCAGCTGTATTGCCCTCACTGGGAAGCAAGTTGAGCCACTGCATGCACCACACCATGAAAATCACAACTAAATATCCAAATACAAACTCTCCCCCTTTCCATCCACAGGTAACCATGCCACTGCCACCCTGCAGAGGATTCCAGGGCCAGACATCCCTCCCCAGGATGAAGGCCCCAGTGGATGTCTGGATCGGAACAACTTGCCTGGGTAAGCTGGGGTGGGTGGTCGGTCCACTCCCATCAGACCCACCCTGGACAGACCTGACTCCCCCTCCCATGTGGCAACAACACCTCAGCCAGCCCCTCCTTCCCACAACTGTACCTCAAGGACCTCTCAATCAGAAGTGTGACCCACAGTACAGGGACCAGTGTCCAGGGAACACACCCAGACAATGAAGTGCCTGGTGCTACTGAGAGTGGGTACACTGTGCCAGGGGCACATGGGGCTAGGGATAGTGGGTGGGGATCTGTCATTAAGGGATGGTGCATCCACAATACCAGACTGCCTAGGAGTTCCTCACCCAAGTCCAGGGTGCATACCACCAAACCAAGGACTCCATGGTCCAGATCCTCACCACTGTGCAGGAGAGCCAGAGGCTGCAGAGGGAGCACTATCAGGAGGCCATGCAGCAGCCCCAGACCCACAATGCCAACATGGCTTCCATAGCAGGGGTGCTGAAGGAACTCACCACCAACCTGCATGAGTCTATCTCCCACCAGCTGGCGCCCTCCAATAGCCACATCCCATCTGAGCCTTCCACGTCAGTGGCAGCTAGTGGAATGGAGGCCCTGCTACAGGACCAGTAGGACACCAGCACCCCTCCCCCTGTGGCTGAGGAGCCCCCACACAAGCAACGATGTCCAACCAAACATCCAGCCGGAACTGATGCCACGATCAAGACGACAACCAGGAAGTGACCCTCTTCTGAACATTCTCCTTTGTGCATCACTTAGACACCATGTTGACTGTCTGCTGTCATCTCTCTGTTGTCCGATTGCCACCTTACTGGACTACGACTACCACAGCTGACCTAAGTACTCTAATGATCTCACCCGCCATGACCCCACTCATCACCCCTTGCACTTTTCCATCCCAGATAAACACAACTGATCACAGTAACTGCCTACGTCTTTAATTGTCATGAGTGTGAAAGATACTGCCATTCCATGTGCAAAACTCAACCCATTGTCCTGCCAATGTATGTGAGAATGACAGAAGGGGGAGCAATATGCAGCAAGAATTACAGTGGAGCAGGCAGTGGCTGGAGACATGTGTCAAGGGAGACAACAGGTGAGGCAGGGGCCAAAGTGCACCACAACAATGTCCTGGAAGTAGAACAAGACATGGACAGCAATCACAATAGGAGTCACATTTGCCAACTCAACGCACATGCACTGTCAGTACAGGAATGCAAGGCTAGGACGGCAAGTCAGGTCCCAAACCATATGGCAATAACAAACCCACATACCCAAGACATGCCTCCCCAATGGTCACTCCCTCATACCAAACCAAGCCAGACGTGAGGCAGTTCCCACTGCCACGAACAGTAATGTTACACAGTCCCCCAATGTCAACTCCCATGATAGGATGCAATAGAGATGAACTCACCTGGTGTAGCACACATATTGTCCTGGATCTGGTAGTTCAGGTAACAATGGTCATGCACATACATGTCACAAGTGCAGCAACACCAAAGCAGGCTGACCTGTGCACAGTAAGAACCCAACTCATGGGCACAAGTAACCCACCCCCCATCTCACCCACAGTCAGAGCTGCACCCAATACCTCCAGTGATTACAGACACCAGGTTGTAGCATGACACAAGGCAGACAGGTGTACAGGTCACATACCACACATTTGACACATACCTGTGTGTCAGTGGAAGTATTGTCATATCAGTCCTGCTCTGGAGTCAGCTGCATCCTCACCATCTTCCTTCTCATCACTCCTATGTCCCCTTCATCAGCCACTGGTACAGTTGCCACCTCCTCTGTATTCAGCAACAGGATGTGATGTCTTAGGGCCACACTGTGTAGCATGCAGCAGGCAACAGTGAGCTGGCATGCTTTCTGTGTGTTGTAGAGTAGGGCACCTCCGGAGATGTTTAGACACCGGAATCTGGCCTTCAGCAGGCCAAAGGTCCTCTCAATGACCTTTCTTGTCCTAGCGAGGGACTCATTGAACCGATGTTCAGCAGCTGTAGTTGGATGCGTCATGGGAGTCAGTAACCAGGGAAGGTTTGGATAACCAGAGTCACCTGTGTGTACAGAGATAAGAGCCATGTCAAGACCGGGAGGGTGGTAGGACAGGTCGTGAAGAGTGTTGAGAGTAGAGGGACACACATATGAAAGTATACATACCGATGAGCCAGACGAGGTCCCTCTGTAGTGGTGTCCTCATGTGTGGGACGGTGCAGTTCCGCAGATGTAGGACTCATGAACAGAACCATGGAATTTGTGTGCCATATTGGTCAGTGAGACACACCACCTGCACATTGGTGGAATAGAACTTGTGTGATATATTGGTCAGCGAGACACACCTCCTGTACATTGGTGGATTAGAAGTTTTATGGTTCCTATCCATGTGTTCATTCCTCCTGGGTGGTACCATGGCACTGTGGGTGCCATTCATGGCCCCTATCAAATGAGGCATATGTGCCAAATAATAGAAGGCAGCTTTGACAGTGCCCAAATCAGCACGTTGATGGAACATGATTTAGCTTGGCAGAAGTTTTAGCAGGGCACATAGTACCTCCTTCAGGTCATTGCTGAACATAGGCTATGACATCCATGCTGCCAATCCCACTGTATTCTGGAATGACCCAGAGGCAAGAAAGTGGAGGACTGACATCACCTGTACTGTGGTTGGGATGGCATTGAGATGACGAATGGCAAGCAGATCCCGCTCCAACTGGGTCACCAACTCCACGATGGTCTGATGGTTCAGAAGATATGTCTGAATGATGTGTCACTATTCCAGGGTGTCAAGGTCAACTAGGGGCCTGTAAATCAGAGCATCCTCAATCTTCCACAGTACTTGGGAATAAGAGGGAGTGGGAATCATGATGTGCAGCATTGACCGTGTGGAAGTAGTTGAGCTGTGCACGTCACCAAATATCACCCATTGCGCAGCTTTAAAGCACCCTCAATACACATTGCAAGTGTAAAATGGCAGCCACCTCTCCTGAATGCACAGGACAGATGGAAGTAAGCCCATCCCACTGGCATAACACATCATGGCAGTATGCAGTCGCAACTGCCGTGCAACTCCTCATTGGTTAAAATGGTTGCCTATGGGAGACAGGAGCCAATGCTGATCGCCGCCGGCAGTGACGATGATGTCCACGGCGGCTGTGAGCACCATTTCATATGTTTATACTCACTTGACTGCTGACACTTGTGCACAGAAGACCTCTACTGCGTGTGCTGCTGGGTTCTGACTCTGGTAGCCAAGATGCCACATCCAGCAGGAGACAGGGCCCAAGCCTTCACCCAGGAAGAATTAGAGAGGCTCATGGACGGGGTCCTACCCCTATATGGACAGTTGTATGGGGCACAAGAGCAGCAGTTGAGGCCAATATCTTGGTCCTGCCAGTGAGAGCTGCATATGGGGATGGGGACCTTAGGACAAGGCAGTGACTTGAGAATGGAGATGGGTGAGGAGTCTGAGGATACATGGATTGATGACATGTGAGTATGGTAGTGATATGTGTGCAGTCCACAGCTGTCCCTGTGATTCCACGCTACATGAATTTGTCCTTCTGTCTGTGTCACCCATCCAGGTCAGCGCCTATCAGAAGAAGGGGAAATGGCGTGCCATCGCCGAGCAAGTGAGACCCAAGGAGGTCCATGCCCAGGGGAGCACCCACTGCAGAAAGAGGTGGGAGGACCTGAGATGCTGAGCCTAGAAGACCGCGGAGGTCCTCCCAATGATGGAGGGGTGCCCGTCCAACCCTGACCCCCTCATTGGCCCACATTTTGGCTGTGGCATACCTTGAGATGGAAGGGTGCTTGAGGGCAGCTCTGTAAAGTGCTCTGTAGAGTGGGTGCTAGGTAGATTTATTTCCACTATGGGTATCAACAACGGGACAGGATTGGCATCATCGATGTGTGGCCATGGCATGGAGTCAATACATTGATGGTAGTTATCTCCGATGTGGTATCTATAGTGTCACCTACTACCAAGATGAGCTGGGCAGCTCATGGCAACAGGTTCATTGCATTTGGGATGTCAGGCCATTGTAATCAGTTCTTCCCAGCCACTGTGCCGGGGTGAATGTAGAATCTTCAATCTGCTGGTAGGCACTGTTTCTGTAGTGAGGTAAGGTGGGCCAAGATGTCACTGTGCAATTTGACAATGGACTAGTTGGCATGACAACTACCCATTCAGAATTCAGTTGGTTCGGTAATCCTGGAATTGTATGTCTCAACGGGCATGGGAAGTGGGCAGGTACTGGTCAGGTGTGGCGAGTATGCCTCTCATCATATACACAATTGTATATGTGTCATCATCAGCGGGACACATGCATTGCTATGGTTTCTCCCATGTTGTTCCATGGTTGTAGCATATGTAGGTGAGGGCATGGCATGTCATGGCATGACATCAAGGGATGTTGTAATTAATCTTTGTGACTGTTGTGCTGGCATTGACCGATTGCACCCTGTCTCTCTCTCCCTCTCTCTCTCTCTCTCTCTCTCTCTCTCTATCAACCTCCCTCCCTTCCTTTTTTCCTCTGTCCTTGTGTGCATCAGCATCATCTGGTGAAGGAGAAGGGGCACCGGTGAGTGGGGAAGCTGAAGCCCATGAGACTCAGGAGGCTGATTCGAACGGAGCCGAGGGGAACAGTGGGACGGAGGGCAAGGGGAGTGCCACAGGGGAGACAGAATCGACCACAACATTTTCAGATTCCCCCCGATGGTGGCTCCCTGGTGGTGGCGGACCCATCTTGGCCCATGCCTTCATCATCCGCCACCCCCCTTCCCAGCACCGCACTCCCTGTAGCTCCCAACCCAGTGGCCGGTGCCCGCTCACCCAGGAGGGTGGGCATCTCCTACGCTGCAGGCACCTCTGCATCTGCCCAGATTAGCCCTGCTGCCCTCAATGAGGAGGTTATTGATGTCCAGAGGTCGATCTCTGTGGGGCAGTCAACCAAATTGAATGCCATCCAGGGACTGTCATCCCAGATGCAGCAGACCAATGCATTCCTGGAAGGCATTCACGGTACCCTGACTGGCCTGCAGAGATCATTTCAGGCTCTGGCCTCCTCCCTGACGGCAGCCAGTGTCCCTTCTTCTTCCATCCCCCCTCCAGCTACCTGTTCCCAAACCCCCATCCCTCTTCCCTCACCCATCCAAAGCGCACGTACTGACCCCCTTGCATCTACATCAAGAGACACGGTACACAAGGACCGATATAAGCACCACAGATGCCACCACTGCCATGCACACAAACCACATTCAGATGCAGAAATGCCAACATCCACTCTCTCTATTGACTCCCCTACCACCTACCCCTCACAGTCACATCACCACTCACACCTGCAGGCACCACCTCACCAGTCCCAGATCCTGCCACATGTGCTGTCATTGCCACCATCACCACAATATCTGACCCCCAAACATGCACTGCATTTACCACATGTGCATGCACCACGACAATCAATACTCCCATATGCAACACATCCACCCTACCTACAGACACCACCCCAACATTAATTCATACACACTCCTGCCATCTCCCTGCATCTCCTCCCCCCACATCCCAGTACACATAAACCCCCACACTCACCTATCCAACAGTCACCCAGAACACACGTCATTCACCCACACACCTGCACCTAAGGCACCTCCATGTACACACCCCTCAACCATTCCTCTCCCTCCACTCCCAAACATCCTTCCCATGACCTAACTTGGGCCCCTAAATTTTTTTTCCTGCAAGAGTTTTCCCTGTTCACCAGTGGCCGAGTCCCTGTGACCCCAAGCACACTGTTACTCTTACCAGATCCCTGCCTTCCACCTCACAGTCCTCCTCTGGTCCTTGTCCTGCCCCTCGCCCACCTAAGATATCCATCCTCACCAAGTCCACAGTTACCCCTCTTATACCCAAGGCCAAGCCCACTCCCTCCACTTCCAAGGCAATGCACAAGCCCCCCTCTCCCACCTAAAGCACCCCTTCCAAGGCAAAGACTAAGGACCCCCCTCCCAATCCACCACCAAGGACCCCTCTCCAAGCCCAGCCCTAAGGACCCCCCCTCCAAGCCCAAACCCCCACAAACGCAATCCCCTCACCCCTGAGGTTTCTGCATGCCCCATTGATGCCCCTGCCCTGTGGAGTCCAGCACTTTGCGGTCAGGAGTCAAGTTGGTGCATCATTTGTGCCCAATGTGCTTGGGGCACTACAAGACATTGGGGCTATCCCTTTGGGCTCTTTGTGCATAGTTCATCCATTTTGAACCACTATTTTTCAATATATCTGCACCACTGCACCGTTGGTGTCAATGGTAACAACCTTGTCCTGGTTTTCCTTCAAAAAGTATGTGTGGTAAATGTGTGATTTTATGTGTGTAGTGTGCATGTGTGCTAGTGTCCTTCCCTCCAGTGTGTGCTAGGCTAGTGGTGAGTCCACCCCAGTAATCCTGGCAGTGTGCAGCCTCGTAATAGATTATGGTAAACAACCTGTATGCCTGACTGGCAATGCGTACCAATGGTCCCAGCAGTCCGTCTCCAGTGGAGGTTCAGACGGAAACTTGGCTCTGTTCTGCAGGCCAGACTCGTGATATGGCAGTCTTTATCACAGGGGCCACGACGGTATGACCACCACCTCCACTGCGGCGGTCCACAGACCACCAAAGTCGTGATGAGGGCCTGAGTTTTGCAGTCCTCTTTTTAAAAAAAAATAGGACTGCAAGTCCCAGAATTCTAAGCAATACATTCTTTGTAAGCACCACAACAAGTATAAACATGTACAACTTTCAAATTGTGTAATGCATTGTGAAGTTTGACTTTAACACTTAGCATACACTTTTCTCTAGAAATTAGAGCATGCAATAAAATAACACATTTAGAATATGTAGATCCTTGGCAACACATTGTGCACCTACATCTCACACTGCTAATCTGTACTTCAGACAAAATGTATTTTACTTACCTATTAATAAATATATACACATAATCACTCTACCACTGATAGATCATCTCATCTACTTTCAATCTAATACTATATATTTCATACTCTGTATTCAACACATGACATAAAAATATATTTTAAAAAATTGTTTACCCTCGCAATTATATTTAACTACGTTGGTGAAATATAATTTTTTATTTTGCTCTTATCAGATAGATTCAATACTCTCAAGAATTGTCAAAACTGAGCATAAGTATGGATCTGTACTCTTACACAAAGCAACCATAAATGACCACCTTATTTTCTTTGCACTGTGTAATACTGGAGATGTAAACAAATAAAACCATACCTTGAATTTTTTATTTTTGTAAGCCCAGTTCTGAATGGTTGGTATGTGTTAACCCTTTTATGGCCTTTTCTGAAGAAGCCCAGTATGGTGTGCTTTTTATCTGTAATCGAGAGTTAATCGCGATGATTGCAACACAATTGCAGAAAAAACAGGGGTCCAAAAATACATTTAGCTTGGTAATTTTATTACTTCAAGAGTATACTACATATTATTAGCAATGCTATGTAGAAAAGTGAACCCTCATCACACAATAATGAATACAATCCCTTTTAATTTTTACAAACAAAGAACTCTCTCTTTAAGATTCTTTCCCCGATACACTCTTAGCACAG
Organism: Pleurodeles waltl; assembly: GCF_031143425.1. Classification (NCBI taxonomy): domain Eukaryota; kingdom Metazoa; phylum Chordata; class Amphibia; order Caudata; family Salamandridae; genus Pleurodeles; species Pleurodeles waltl. The sequence goes on along the minus strand of NC_090447.1, from coordinate 957,832,232 downwards.
AGTTCATAGTAAGCCACTAGAACAAGCAGGTCGCAAGTTCACAGCATATTCTACAAGGGGCATACTAGTTACAAAATGAGCTGCAGCAGGTGTGGTTTAGTGTGCAGATTGAACACCATATCTAAGTCTACAGTACAAATTGTATATTTACTATGGGCAGTCAAAGAATGAATTACTTATCATTTCAAGATACCACCTACTTTTACTCACCTGCATAGTCACAGTACTCAACAAAAGTATGTTTTTTTTAAAAACAGGAGCATACCTCCATTTTGACTGTATCCCATTCCCAATGCTGCCTCATTCAGATCCAGCTTTCTCCTGACTGCTACCACTGCCTCACTTCAAAATGGTTAGTGTGAGGATTGTTGGGCACAGATAAGTGGTTTGGGCTAGAGAGGCTACTAAAAAGAGTGGTATGGACACAGACAAGGGCTAGGGTTTGGCTGGCGTGGACATTAATTTAAATGGCCAGAGAGGGTTAAAGTGGAATCATTTGCCTGACCTCATGATTGTGCACTGTGGTGGTAATGACCTAGGCACACTGACTAGGGTAGGGCTGGAAATCCTAATGAACAATACCTTTGCACAATTGATTACACTTTTCCCTCCCATTGTCTACCAAAGTCAGAAATAGAAGTGGCCTACTCATTGCTGTCCACAGATTGACAAAGCCAGGAAACATGTTAATAAAAATGTTTCTGCATTCCTCAGAGACCCACGCATGGGTTGTATATACAACAACCTGCACTTTGGTATGGATAGTATATGTAGAAATGGCAGGGTGCACTTCACAGACAAAGGTAACCGAGTTTTTCTTTCATACTTGAAATTCTGATTCCAGTCTTACATGTAATTATCACATACTAACAATGAACACACATGCTCTTGTCAGGGCCACCCTATTGCCCGAAATTCTTGTTCATTTTCTGCCTCAATTTTTGTTTTATTTTTCAAAACATTTGCAACAACATTGTGATATTCGTGACATACTTGTTAATACGCAAAACAAAAGCAGGCTTTCAATACACGCCCACCCATTTATAAGTATATATATATGCAATTTTCAAAATGAAACATCAAAGATTACTTTCGAAACAAGTCCACAAACAAATGTATGAGTATGTTTATGACTCCATTCATACCACTTTCAATCACTCTTTCGGTGATACAAAGCTCTCTCACAAACTCTTTCAGTGCATCCATACGATTCTCAGTTGGTCTCTCAATGAGTGCCTCAGGGCCTGAGTGGGTCTGTGACTAGATTCATGAGAGTGTGAGTCAGTCTGTAAATTGGTGCATGACGGTGTGACTAGGTCTCCAAATAGGTGCATCAGAGTGGATCGGGGGAATTGACACAGGAGTGTGTCAGTGGATCAGTGAATGGGTGTGTAAGGGTATGAGTAGATCTATAAATGGGTGCATGAGGGAATAAATGTGTCGGCGAATGGGTGCGTAACAGTGTGACTGGATCTGTGAATGGGTGCATGAGGGTTTGACTGGTTCTCAAAATGGGTGTGTGAGGGTGTGAATGGGTCTGCGAATGGATGCGTCAGGGTGTAAGTGGATCTTCAATAGGAGCATGAGGGTTTGACTGTGTGTGCGAAAGGGTCCTTAAGGGTGTGACTGGGTCTACAAATGGGAGTATGAGGGTGTGAGTGGGTCTGTGAACAGGTGCGTGAGAGAGTTACTAGATCTGTGAATGAGTGTGTGAGGGTGTGATTGTGTCTGCAAATGGGTGGGTGAGGATATAAGTGGGTCTGCAAATGGGTGTATCAGGGTGTGAGTAAATCTGTGAATCTGTGGGTGACAGTGTGAATGAGTCTGTGAATGGGTTCGTGAAGGTGTAACCGGGTCTGTGAAAGGGTGCGTCAGGGTGTGAATGGAGCTATGAATGGGTGCATCAAATTGTGATTGGATCTATGAATGGGTGCATGTGCCTAGGTCTGCAAATGGGTGCATCAGGGTTTGACTAGGTCTGCAAATGGGCGTGTGATGGTGTTACTGGGTCTGTGAGTGAGTGTGTCAGGGCATAAGTGGATCTGTGAATGGATGCATGAGGGCATCAGTGAGTCTGTAAATGGGTGCATCAGGGTCTGAGTGTATCTGTGAATGTGTGTGTGACAGTGTGAGTGAGTCTGAAAATGGGTGCATGAGGGTATAACCATATTTGCGAATGGCTAATCCAGGGTGTAAATGGATCTGTGAATGGGTGTATGAGAGTGTGACTGGGTCTCCCAATGGGTACATGAGACTATGGCCCTCATTCCAACATTGGCGGTAAAGGCCGCCTACCTCTGTGCTGACAGCCACCAACATACCGTGACGGCGGTGGTATACTGCTACAGGTATTATGAGCCACACAGAGAAATCCGCCACTATACAGACACCCACACAAGTCCGCCAGACCAAAGGTCAGTGATAAACTGGCGGTAGCAAAAGCCACACCGTTACGCCAACAGAAATACGCCCACAGCATCACGACCCCAGAATCACTGCTGCGGTCATTCAATGGTGGTAAACCATTGGCGGTACACACCGCCACAATCAAAATACACACAACCTAACAAAACTGCACCACATTGGACAATTCAAACTACACACACCTGACACAGATACACACACCACACCCACACACCCAATCCAATATAAAACACACACCCACAATACCCACAACCCCTTACAACAACAAAAAAATATTGCCAACTTAGAAGAGACAAGCCAGGAGCACCCACTGAATCTGAGTCACATAACACCATCACCCATACGTACCTCACAGCACACACCACAACACATTGCGCCACACACCCTCACACATACCACTCACACTACACCCATGGCACCACAAAGACACCCCAGGTTTTCTGAGGAGGAGCTAAGGGTCATGGTGGAGGAAATCATCCGGGTAGAGCCACAGCTATTGGGATCACAGGTGCAGCAGACGTCTATTGCTAGGAAGATGGAGCTATGGCGGAGAATCGTGGACAGGGTCAATGCAGTGGGACAGCACCCCAGAACAAGGGATGACATCAGGAAGAGATGGAACGACCTATGGGGGAAGGTGCGTTCTGTGGTTGCAAGACACGAGGTAGCTGTACAGAGGACTGGCGGTGGACCCCCACCTCCTCCCCCACAACTAATAACATGGGAGGAGCATGTCTTGGGGATCATGCATCCTGAGGGCCTCTCAGGAGTAGTAGGAGGACTGGACTCTGGTAAGTCAACTCTTTACTAATAGCTCCCCCACCCTACCTGCATGGCATCACAAACTCCTACCCGTACCCTCACCCCATCACTCCACCACCTCGCATATACCCCTCTATCACAACCCACCCATCCCAATACCAAGCCCTGCATGTAACGCCAATGCATGGACACCCATCACAGACCTGCCTGGACACCCATCATCATAGCATGCACACTAGTGACAATCACTTAGCCAAACAAAGCACAACTCACACAAGCCAAAGCTGCCTTGCTAATACCAACCATAGAGGTAAACACATCCATGCACAAGATGGCACACGCAGATACAATAACACTGTATTTACATCCCCACAGGACCCCCACTCAACGTCACCGGAGAGGAGGTGCCACCAACATTCAGGCCCCCCCAGAAGAGGCCCACAGTCATGACAGCAGCTCTGCACTCCTGGATCCCGATGATCAACCTGGCCCATCAGGGACCTCTGGACAGTTGGTTGCCCTTCCACAATCCCAACCCACCATAGAGCCTCCCCCCTCAGGAAACACCAGCACAGCACCCACCCAGCAGGCCCATACCTCTTTCCCCAGGACAAGTCAACCAGCAGTGTGTCCACCTCTACAGGGACCCCAGAGCACACCTAAAACCCATGACAATCAGAGACCTGAGGTCAGTGCCAGTGGGCACACAGTTCAGGGGACAGAGGCACACGACAACAGGGAAGCTGGAAAGACTGCTGTGCGACAGGGGGAGGACAGGCCCAGGGAACCCACTCTCCATGAGGCACTTGCAGGGATCCTGGGAGCATACCATCATTCCAAGAAGACCATGGGCCAGATACTGTACAAGTTGCTGGAGACCCAGGGGCTGCAGAAGGGACAGTACCTGGGGATCAGGGAGGACTTGCAGACGTCCACACCACCCTGGTCATTATTGCAGAGGTGCTGGCAGACATGGCCAATGTAATGAGGGAGGCAGTCACTCAACAGTGGCACACCAACGGGCCCTTGACACTAGCCACACTGGAGAACAGCCCTCCACCAGCCCTAGTGGACAGGAGGCCCCAACATAGGACCAACAGGCCACCAGCACCCCACCCCCTGCAGAAGGAGAACTACCCCGCAATCCTTCCCTGAGATCCAGGCAGAAGCCAGATAACATTGCCACGACCCCCACCAGGAAATAAGATTCTCCTGATTGTCATCCTTCTGTCCCACTCTGTCACCCTGTCCACCTTAAACTGCCATTGCTCCCCTTCCTATACCCCTAGGACAATGCACCTGTGATACAAATAGACTGGATTCTAACCTGGACTTTCTCCACCAGCAACCCAGCCCATTGCAATACCCCCTTCACTTATTAGCACATAAATAAACACCCTTTGAACACATTCAAGTATGGAGACTGTGGATTAAATGGCACATGTATTAGTTTCACAAAATATAAACATTGCATTTCTGATCTACTGTAATATTAACATAGGTATAACCTGTAGTGGGTCACAGTAAACACACCAGGAACCAGAGTGGGGCATAGAGATCTGAAAATAGAGATGCCAAAGGGAACAGTAAGTGTCCATTGACATACGGAAATCAGGCTGCCATGTTCAATGTCAAACACAAAACTGCAATGGAAGGTGAAGTTACAGTGTCTTACCTGTGTGTCACTGGAAGTACTGTTGAATGTGTGTACTTCTGTTGTCCACATCTTCTTCCTCTGCCTCCTCTTCATCACTGTCCACAGGCTCCACCGCTGCCACAAGACCACCTCTAGGCTCATCCTCCTGCAGAAAAGGCACCTGGCATCTCAAGGCCAGGTTGTGCAACATGCAACATGCAACGATGATCTGGCACAACTTCTTGGGTGAGTAGCACAGGGTTCCACCTGTCAGATGGAGGCACCGGAATCTGGCCTTCAGGAGGGCAAAGGTTCTCCCAATGATCGTCCTTGTTCGCCCATGTGCCTCACTGTACCATTCCTCTGCCCTTGTCCTGGCATTCCACACTGGGGTCAGTAGCCATGAGAGGTTGGGGTAACCAGAGTCACCTGTAAATATCGAGGGATACCTGTTAGCCACACAATCACCCTTAGGGCCAAACCCACACCCACATACCTACATCAACTGGGTGGGGACCATGAGCTCAACTATTAGCCACACCCGGTGCCTCTGGAGTTGAGACATCACATATGGAATGCTGCTATTTCTCAAGATAAAGGTATCATGCACAGACCAAGGATACTTGGCATTCACATGGGAGATGTACTGTCCACCAATAACACCATCTGCACATTCAGAGAGTGAACGCTTTTCCTATTCCAGAACACTTGTTCATTTCTCCAGGGGGGGACAAATGCTATATGTGTACCATCAATGGCACCAATGATGTTGGGGATATGTCCCACGGCATAAAGTTCAGCCTTTACTGTGGCCAAATCCTCCACCTGGGGGAATACAATGTAGCTGCACATGTGTTTCAGCAGGGCAGACAACACTGTGGTCAGCATGTTGGAGAACATTGGCTGAGACATCCCTGATGCCATGGCCACTGTTGCTTGGAAGGAACCACTTGTGAGGAAATAGAGCACTGACAGGACCGGCACTAGAGGGGGGATACCCACGGGCTGGCGGATAGCTGAAATCAGGTCTTGCTCCAATTGGGCACACAGTTCTTGGATTGTGGCCCTATCAAGTCTGTAGGTCAGGAAAATGTGTCTGTCCTCCATTGTCTCCAGGTCCACGAGGGATCTGTACACAGGGGGATGTCTCCATCTCCTATTCATCCACAGTGGTTGTACTCTAGGGGGAAACCAGTGAGCAGAGGGTCATATTCACACATATGTGAAAATAAAAATGCATTTCTTCCTTTACATGAACAGTATGTGAATTGGAAAGTCAGTTGATGTGCCAATGTCTGCTGTGATGCAGTTAGGTGCCATGGCCTGTGCCCCCCCTGAAATGGTGGATGAGGGGTCCTGGGCAGAGTGCTGCATGTCTGGTGGTCAATGTCTGTGCGTAAGGGGATGGGAGGGACATATGTGAAAATAAAAATGCATTTCTTCCTTTACAGGAACAGTATGTGAATAGGAAAGTCAGTTGATGTGCCAATGTCTGCTGTGATGCAGTTAGGTGCCATGGCCTGTGCCCCCCTGAAATGGCGGCTGAGGGGTCCTGGGCAGAGTGCTGCATGTCTGGTGGTCAATGTCTGTGGGTAAGGGGATGGGAGGGCTATTGTGGGCCATGAGTGTAACAGTCCGGACGGTATGACTAATCCCTTTTTTCTACGCATATTTCCCTGCAGGTCAGCGGCCATCAGAAAAAGGGTTCTTGGCATGCCATCAACAAGAAGGTGTGGACCCTGGGGGTCTTTGACAGGCGGAGCACCCACTGCCGCAAACAGTGGGAGGACTGGTGTCGCTGGACAAGGAAGACAGCGGAGGCCCAGCTGGGGCTGGTCTCCCAATGAGGAAGGGGTGCTTGTCGTACCCTGACCCCTCTAATGCTCTAAATCCTGGCGTGGCCTATCTGGAGTTGGATGGGTGCTTGAAGGCATCACAGAAGCCATAAGGGAGTGAGCACAGATACAGAATCATGACTTTGCGCTAATTAAGGTTTTACCTTGGTGGGGGATGTGGGCTGTGGGTGCCCCTAGGCCAGGGTGAACTGGCAGGGTAGGTCCCTTGTTGGGCAGGCTCTGAAGCACTCCAACCCCAATAGTGTTAGTGGGTATCTACTACTGGGCAGGGTCCTGTGGGTTTCAGGTATGCAGCTAATGGCGTTAGGCAATGTACCCCATAGGCTGGTAACTAGCTTTGTAACTGGTAGTGCATGGCCTAGTGCATAGGGATGATCCCTGTGTGTTGTGTACGCCAACAGTGGTGTTGTTGCTGGCATTGACCAAGTGTACCCTTTTTCTCTCCTCCCCCTTTTTGTTTTGTCACCCTGTCCTTGTGTGCATTAGCATCATCTGGTAGAGGAGCAGAGGTACAGGTGAAGGAGGGAGCTGCATCCCACATGGGCCTGGAGGCAGAATCCACTGACTGTGAGGGCACCAGTGGGATGGAGGGCGAGGGAAGCACCAAGACAGAGACAGGAGGGAACACTACTGACAGCGACTCCTCCTCCGATGGAAGCACCCTGGCAGTGGCAGACACCTCTGTACCCACCCCAACAACAGTTACAGCCGCCACCCCACGTACCAGCACCGCCCTCCCAGCAGCCCCCCAGCTTGTTTCTCATGCCCGCTCACCCAGAAGGGTGGGCATCTCCTTCGCTCCAGGCACCTCAGGCCCTGCCCCAGTCAGCCCTGCTTCCCTCAGTGAGGAGGCTATTGACCTCCTGAGATCCCTCTCTGTTGGGCAGTCAACCATACTGAATGCCATCCAGGGTGTCGAAAGGCATTTGCAACAAACAAATGCCTACCTGGAGGTCATTCACTCTGGCGTGGCGGCCCAACCGGGAACACTCCAGGCTCTGGCCTCCTCACTGATGGCAGCCATTGTCCCTGTCTCCAGACTCCCCCTCCAACTCCCTCTACCCAGTCCCAATAACCTCAACCCCAACCTATCACAAGCACACCTTCAGACCAGCAATCACCCAAAGCAACAAACAGAAGTGCCTCAGGCAAACACAAGCACAACACTTCATCCCACAGGCACTTACACAAGCACCATCCCCAAGCAGACACACCAACATCCACTACCTCCACTGTGTCCCCTTCCTCCTCCTCGTCCACCTCCCTCCAAGTAGTTTCTCCACTCACACCTGCATGCACTACATCCTCATCAACTACCTCCGTCACCAGCACGCCTATCACTACACGCCCATCACTGGCAGTCACCACCCCCACATCCATGCATATGTCCCCTGTGTCCTCTCCCACTATGTGTGTGACCCCTCTTCCCAAAGTACACAAACGCAAGCACACACCCACTCAACAGCCATCCACCTCACAACAGCATCCAGCTCATGCACCTGCACACAAACACAGCAGACTGACACCTCCTACAACTACTCCCTCTTCCTCCACTCCCAAACCGTCACCCTCTTCCCACCCCAGTGTTCCTAATAAGCTTTTCCTCACCAACATTGACCTCTTCCCAACCCCCCCTTCCTTCACCTCGGGCCAGGGTGGCCAGAACCCAGCCTAGCACCTCAGCCACTCAGTCCACATCTGCTATGGTTTCTGCAGCTGTGAGAGGTTCCAAGGAGGCACCTGTCAGCCCAACCAGTGTCCTACCAACACCTGCCAAGGCCAAGAAGGTTCCGCCACCTGGCAAGGGCAAGAAGGGGACAGCATCCAGCAAGGGGAACGAGGTACAACCAGCCAGCAAGGCCAAGTCAAAGACTCCAACTCGCAGAAGCAAAAAGGCACCACCATCTGCCAAGGGCAGGAAGGGGCACAGAACACCAGCCATGACACTTCAGCCAAACAAGGCTGCAGGTGAAGGCCTGGAGGCTACCACCACAACTGCCAGTATTGCGACCTGCACCGCTGCCAGCACCGCCACCTGCACCGCGGGCAGCACCGCCACCTGCACTGCGGCCAGCACTGCCACCTGCACCCCTGCAAGCAGTACCACTGCCAGCAGCAGCAGCCCCAGTGGCAGCCGTCTGAGGCTGCAAGTGAAAGCCTGGAGGCTACCACCACAACTGCCAGTATCGCCACCTGCACCGCGGCCAGCACCGCCACAAGCACCGTGGCCAGCACCGCCACAAGCAGCACCACTTCCAGCAGCAGCCCCAGTGGGCAGGCGTCCGAGGCTGCAGGTGAAAGCCTGGAGGCTACCACCACCACTGCCAGCACCACCATCTACAGTGCAACTGCGCTTCATGGGCTGCAGTGCGTCCTGGCCCCTTGTAGGAAAGTACCATCTTTCTTGGCATGTTATCCCCATTTTTACTTGTGTGTCAGTTTGTTTTTGCCTGTCTCACTGGGATCCTGATAGCCAGGACCCCAGTGCTCATAGTTTGTGGGCTAAATGTGTTCCCTGTAAGGTGTCTAACTGTGTCACTGAGGCTCTGCTAACCAGAACCTCAGTGCTTATGCTCTCTCTGTCTTTAAAATTGTCACTGCAGGCTAGTGACCAGTTTTACCAATTCTGATTGGCACACTGGAAAACCCTTATAATTCCCTAGTATATGGTACCTAGGTTCCCAGGGTATTGGGGTTCCAGGAGATCCCTATGGGCTGCATCATTTCTTTTGCCACCCAAAGGGAGCTCAGACCAATATTAAACAGGACTGCCACTGCAGCCTGAGTCAAATAACGTCCACGTTATTTCACAGCCATTTTACACTGCACTTAAGTAACTTATAAGTCACCTATATGTCTAACCCTCACTTAGTGAAGGTTAGGTGCAAAGTTACTAAGTGTGAGGGCACCCTGGAACTAGCCAAGGTGCCCCCACATATTTCAGGGCACTTTCCTTGGACTTTGTGAGTGCGGGGACACCATTACACGCGTGCACTATATATAGGTCAATACCTATATGTAGCTTCACAATGGTAACTCCGAATATGGCCATGTAACATGTCTAAGTTCATGGAATTGTCCCCCATTGCCAAATCTGGTATTGGGGTGCCAATCCCATGCATCCCCAGGGCTACAGCATGGCCCCCGGGTACTGCCAAACTAGCTCTCTGGGGATTTCACTGCAGCTACCGCTGCTGCCAACCCACAGACAGGCTTCTGCCCTCCTGGGGTCTGGGCAGCCCAGTCACAGGAAGGCAGAACAAAGGATTTCCTCTTAGAGAGGGTGTTATACCCTCTCCCTTTGGAAATAGGTGTTAAGGGCTGGGGAGGAGTAGCCTCCCCCAGCCTCTGGAAATGCTTTGAAGGGCACAGATGGTGCCTTCGTTGCATAAGCCAGTCTACACTGGTTCAGGTACCCCCCAGCCCCTGCTCTGGCACGAAACTGGACAAAGGAAAGGGGAGTGACTACTCCCCTGTCCATTACCACCCCAGGGGTGGTTCCCAGAGCCCCTCCAGTGTGTCCCAGACCTCTGCCATCTTGAATGCAGAGGTGTGAGGGCACAATGGAGGCCTCTGAGTGGCCAGTGCCAGCAGGTGATGACAGAGACCCCTCCTGATAGGTGCTTACCTGGTTAGGTGGCCAATCCTCCTCTGAGGGCTATTTAGGGTCTCTCCTGTGAGTTTCTCATCAGATAACAGATGCACGAGCTCACCAGAGTTCCTCTGCATCTCCCTCTTTGACTTCTGCCAAGGATCGATCGCTGACTGCTCCAGGACGCCTGCAAAACCGCAACAAAGTAGCAAGACGACTACCAGGAACATTGTAGCGCTTAATCCTGCCAGGTTTCTCGACTGTTTCTGGTGGTGCATGTTCTGAGTGCTGTCTGCCTTCACCCTGCACTGGAAGCCAAGAAGAAATCCCCTGTGTGTTGACAGAACACAGGCTAACGCAGGCATCAAACTTCTGCATCACCGGTCCTCTGGGTCCCCTCTCATCTTAACAAGCGTGGTCCCTGGAACACAGGAGCTGGATCCAAGTGACCTCAACAGTCCAGTGGTCCTTCTGTCCAAATTTGGTGGAGGTAAGTCCTTGCCTCCCCACGCTAGACAGAAATCCTGTGTACTGCGTGTTCTGCAGTTGCTAGGGCTTCTGTGCACTTTTGCAAGGAATCCTTTGTGCACAGCATGACCCAGATCCACAGCACTCCATCCTGCATTGCTCAACTCGCTGAGTTGACCACCGGCTTCGTGGGACCCTCCTTTGTAGTGTTGAGATGACAGCCATGCTCAGATTTCTTGAACACCTGTTCAAGTGCTTCTGCAGGTACTGCCTGCTTTTGCATAGGCTTTCTGTACTGCTGAACACCTCCTCTGTCTCCTGCTCCAAGGGTCGACCTCCTGGTCCTCCTGGGCCCAAGCAGCACTCATTTTCTTCAACTGTGACCTTTGCAGCTAGCACTGCTTGTTTGCGGTCTTTCTGCGTGGAAACAACTCTGCATCCTCCAGCCCACTGTGGGACCTTTTCTGTGCGAAGGAGAAGTTCCTTGCATCTTCCGCTGTTGCAGAATCTTCAGCTTCTTCCACCCAGAGGCAGCCATTTTGCACCTTCATCGGGGTTTAGTGGGATCTTGCCCCCCCGGACACTTTAGTGACTCTTGGACTTGGTCCCCTTCCTTTACATGTCCTCAGGTCCTGGAATCCAACTTCAGTACTTTGCAGTCAGTTGTTGTCTTTGCAGAATCTCCTATCACAACTTTAGTGTGTTTCTGGGGAAGTAGGGTAACTTTACTCCTACTTTTTAGGTTCTTGGGGTGGGGTATCTTGGACACCCTTAGTGTTTTCTTACACTCCTAGTGACCTTCTACACACTACACTAGGCCTGGGGTCCCTAAGTGGTTCGCATTCCACTTTCTTAGTATATGGTTTGTGTTGCCCCTAGGCCTATTGTATCCTATTGTATTCTACAGTGTTTGCACTACTTTTCTAACTGTTTACTTACCTGATTTTGGTTTGTGTGTATATTTTGTATATTTTACTTACCTCCTAAGGGAGTATATCCTCTGAAATATTTCTGACACATTGTCACTAAAATAAAGTACCTTTATTTTTAGTAACTCTGGGTATTGTGATTCTTATGATATAGGGCTATATGATATAAGTGGTATAGTAGGAGCTTTGCATGTCTCCCAGTTCAGCCAAAGCTGCACTTCTATATATACCTCTATCAGCCTAAGCTGCTAGAACACTACTAATCTACTAATAAGGGATAACTGGACCTGACACAAGGTGTAAGTACTATCAGGTACCCACTTACAGCCAGGCCAGCCTCCTACACCCCTGCAAAAGCTTTTGTTGTGACACCCAGGTGAGAGACTGTGACCGTGCACTCCAAAACATCTGCATCACAGGGCGCAATGTCCCCTCCAGAACCAGTGGAAGAAGGCATCCAATCAGCCCCTCCTTGCCAGGATGAAGCACACTGGGCACAATCCCCCCTCCAGAACGAGTAGAAGAAGGCATCCACTCTTCCCCTCCTTGCCAGGCTGAAGCACACTGGGCATAAGCCCCCCCCCCAGAACCAATGGAAGAAGGCATCCAATTACTGCATCCTTGTCAGGATGAAGCACACTTGGCACAAGGCCCCTCCAGAACAAGTGGAAGAAGGCATCCACTCACTGCATCCTTGCCAGGATGAAGCACACTGGGCACAAGGCCCTCTCCAGAACCAGTAGAAGAAGGCATCCACTCAGTCCCTCCTTGCCAGGATGAAGCACACTGGGCACAAGGCCCCCTCCAGAACCAGTGGAAGAAGGCATCCACTCACTGCATCCTTGCCAGGGTGAAGCACACTGAGCACAAATCCCCCTAGAGAACCAGTTGAAGAAGGCATCCACTCACCCCTCCTTGCCAGGATGAAGTACACTGGGCACAAATCCCCCTCCTGAACCAGTGGGCAAACCACCCACTAGAGAGACTGTGGTCTTGCACTCCCCAGGCACAAGCAGTGGGCAAACCACCCACTTGAGAGACTGTGGCATTGCACTCCCCAGGACCAAGCAGTGGACAAACCACCCACTTGAGAGACTATGGCCCTTTGAAAGCGCAATCTTTCCTGGTTCAAGTGAAACTACACTTCACCTGCAGACCAAATACTTTCCCCAATGCCCAGTCCAAAGTAGCTTTCTTGTTATCATATCTGTCTGGGGATGCAGCTACTTGGGCAATTCCTCTTGTGCGAAAAATTGTCCCTTGTTGTACAACTGGAGAAATTTTGTTCGTGAATTTGAGAGAGTTTTTGATCGTAGAACTGTAACGCTTCAGCAGATCGTGAATTATTAGATTTACGCCAAGGGAATCAAGACCTATTGTCTTATTTAGCCAACTTTAACCGGCTGGTTGCCGAGACATCCTGGCCTGAAGAAAAACAAGCGGTCTTGTTTTACAAGGGACTCAAAGAGGAACTAAAAGATATCTTAGCGCAATTCGATCCAAAACCTACAGACTGTCAAGAATTAATAAATCTTGTCTTGAGACTTGATCATCGTTTAGCAGAACGTAAAGGAACATGCAAAAAGATTGAAAAATATTCATGGCACGTTCATGATAACAGAGACTCAAGAACTCTGAAAGAAAGAACGCCGGAACCGATGGAAATTGGAACCATCAGATGACCTTTGACCAAAGATGAAAAGGACCTACGCAGAAAAAATGGACACTGTCTTTATTGTGGGCGAAAAGGTCATTTTGCCAAAGATTGTCCAATCAAACCAAAGAACAAGCAAGGTCCAGTTCAGAAGGTCGCAGCCAATGCACCAGTCGAGTTGGAAAACTAAAACACCCAAGATGCAGAGAAGGGTTGCTCTTGGGTGTCACCGTGGACCCTTCACAATCTAGACATCTTAAACTGGAAATAAGAGTTCAGGTCGAGAAAAAGATCTATTTCAAAAAAGCTCTAGTCGATTCTGGGGCTACTGGGAACTTTGTTGATGTCCAATTGGTTCATGCATGGGGGATCCCATGTATTGAAAAGAAGACCCCAGAAATCATCCAGGCAGTCGATGGAAAACTCTTGACTGGAGGTCAGGTAACTCTTCAGACTATCCCCTTGTCGATGATTTGTGAAGATAAGAATCAAAGAAAGAAACATAAAGAGAAAATCATCCTTGACGTGATCCATGCTCCCCAATATGGGATTATCCCCGGCTTGCCATGGTTAACTAATCACAATCCGGAGATCAATTGGGCAGAACGAAAAATCGTGTTTTCATCTGCGCTATGTAACGAACAATGTCTCCAAAAGATTCAAGTACCAAAAGTTTGTAACTCTTACATAGCTACTGCTGCGAAGAAAGAAATTCAGCTGCCCAAACAGTATCAATCTTACAAAGATGGATTTGATGAGAAAGGAGCAGAGACTCTACCTCCTCATTGATCTTATGACTGTCAAATGATCTAGTCCCAGGTGCAATACTTCCCAACTGTCGTGTATATGCCCTGTCAGAACATGAAAATCAACTTTTATGAAAATACCTAGATCAGTTTTTGGATAATGGCTTAATTCGCCCCTCTAAGTCTCCTGCAGCTTCGCCTTTGTTTTTTGTTCCAAAAGCTAATGGAGAACTTCGAACTTGCATCGACTATAGGGGTTTGAACAAAGTCACCATCAAGAATAAATATCTTTTGCCCCTAATTCCGGTCTTATTGGAACAAGTAAAGAGAGCAAAAATCTATACAAAGCTTGACCTTCGAGGTGCTTATCATTTGGTCAGAATGAGAGAGGGCAACGAATGGAAAACAGCGTTCAAGACAAGATATGGCCTTTTTGAATACACCGTCATGCCTTTTGGTCTGTGTAATGCTCCAGCAGCATTTCAATTTTTCTTGAATGACGTTCTTAGAGAGTACCTCAACATATATGCCATAGTCCACATCGATGACATTTTGAGCTACTCAGACAATGAAAACGAACATGTCCAACATGTCAAGAAAATTCTTGCAGCCCTTCGAAAACACCATTTATATTGCAAACAAAGCAAGTGTGAGTTTCATGTTACCACAGTTGAGTTTTTAGGGGTTATTCTTACCCCTCAAGTTATGGTGATGGCAGAAAAGAAAGTAAAAGCCGTATCTGATTGGCCCACCCCAAAGACTGTTTGTGATGTACAATGTTTCCTGGGGTTTGCAAATTTTTACCGGAGGTTCATAAATCATTTCTCCCGGACAGTGGCTCCAATCACTAAGCTACTAAGAAAGAAAGAAAAGTTTGTATGGTCCCCAGAAGCTGATCAAGCCTTCTCGACTTTGAAGGAAGCTTTCTCCACTGCCCCAGTCTTGACTCATCCTGATGCGAATCAACCTTTCATAGTGGAAGCTGATGCTTACGATGTAGCAATAGGAGCCGTCTTATCACAACAAAATAAAGACACTGGTCAGCTTCATCCTGTAGCTTATATGTCTCGGAAGTTGAATGAAGCCGAACAGAACTTTGTCATTGCTGAAAAAGAGCTTCTGGCGATTCATGACGCCTTTAAAGAATGGAGACATCATTTGTTAGGTGCTAAATACACTGTCACAGTATATACTGATCATCGTAATCTTCAATTCATGAGTTCCGCCAGACTTTTGACCCCTCTGCAATTACGCTGTATGCTTTTTTTTGCCGAATTTGATTTTGTAGTAACCTTCCGGCCTGGTAAAGATAATTGCAAGGCTGACGCCTTGTCCCTTCAAGAGTCCACCACGTTGCCTGCATTTCAAGCCTCCAGAGCTTTCATTGCTCCTGACAAGGTTCTATGTATCATAAAAACTGAAGATTTCTTTGAAGAAATTCGCAACTCTTTCACTGTTGAAATATGGCAAACATGGGCCCAAGCAGATCCCAAAAGGTCAATCAAGCAAGGTTTACCCTTTTATGACGCTCGTTTGTTCATACCCACTACCAAACTTCGCAAGATAGTGTTTCATTGGTTGCATGTTATACCTATGGCAGGTCACCCAGGTACTTTTAAAACTCTTGAACTGATCCAACGCTATTTTTGGTGGCCTATCCTAACAAAAGATGTAAAAGCAATGGTAAACAACTGTGACGTTTGTGCTTGCATTAAAACAAGTCATTCAAAACCAAAAGGGTTGTTACATCCACTTCCAACCCCAAGTCGTCCATGGGAGCACATTTATTTAGACTTTATTACCGGTCTGCCAGCGGTTCAACAGCATTCAGTAATTCTGGTGGTAGTAGATAGTCTCACGAAATATGGACATTACATTGCCTGTAAAAAATTGCGCACTTCTATTGAATTGGCAACTATTTTATTGAACAGAGTGGTTCGTTTTCATGGACTGCCAAAGGTTATCCTCTCCGATCGAGGGTCACAATTTTCCTCCAATTTCTGGAAGACATGGTCTAAAACACTCCAACTGACATATACGCTATCTACTAGTCACCATCCTCAAACAGATGGTCAAACGGAGAGACTAAATCAGACTTTGAAACAATACCTATGTGCCTACGCTAAAAAGGCACTTCATTCTTGGACATCTATGCTCTGGTTAGCTGAGTTAGCTTACAATAACTCATTCCACACTTCTATTGGCGTTACACCCTTTTTTGGTTTATTTGGCTATCATCCTGACACCTTGCCCATCACAATTCCTCAAGAAAGTTCTCTTACTCCAGCTGTGTCAGAAACCATTCAGCATTTACATCAAACCCAGAAACTGATTCAACAGCATTTAGAAAAAGCCAAACAAAAATATAAAAGGCATTATGACAAGAAACATTGTGAGGGACCGCAATATCAACCAGGTGACAAAGTGTGGCTTTCCACAAAACATATAGACTTCAAGAAGAAACACATGTTTAACCCTAAATTCATAAGTCCTTATACTGTCCTTCAGCAAATCAATCCGGTGACCTATAAACTACAATTGCCCAGATCCTTACGGATTCATCCAGTGTTCCACACTTCCATCTTGAAAAAGGCAGTCCAAAAGGTCCACCCTCATCCAGCTCCTGCTCTAGTACAAGGGGAAGAAGAATACGAAGTCAAGAAAGTGTTGGATTCTAAACTGAGAGGGCTTTATCTATGGTACTTAATCTCATGGAAAGGTTAAGGTCCTGAAAGTAACTCATGGGTTTCCGCATCTGATGTTCATGCTCCAGTACTTGTGAGACACTTTCATCGTCTTAATCCAAGCACACCAGGCCCTAGAGCGCGTCTGGGAGAGGGGAGTACTGTCAACACCAGAGCAGTACGCGCTCTATTGGCGACAAAAATGCAAAACCCCAGCACTCTCAAAACAAAGTAATTTATGCATTGTGCTGATATGTTGTGGTTTAACCTTTTGCATTGCAGAGTTCAATCCTGAAAACTTATTTTTAATATGCTTACAAATACTGTTCCTTTGCAATGTATTGCTGCAGGTTTTCAGAGTGTGTTAGGGTGTGGCCCCTTTCCAGGGCCTTCCAGAGACTTTCCCTGCAACATGCCTGGGCGTGGTTCTGAGCTGGGCAAAACTCTATAAAAGAGAGCCAGCCCAACTCCCAGTGCTCACTATTCAGAGGTCCCGGTGCAGAATAGCAGCTTCTTCCTGAGCCCCTGTTCCGGCGGCCTATTTTGATTTTCCAGTCTTCTGCCCTTCATCCTTCATTGGTGATCAATGTTCCAGGTGGTAAGACGGTGGTTGGACTGTCCCGACACTGTTATTGAGAATTTTCATATTCTTGGTTTAATTCTTAAATGAGTAACAGATTACCTGCGCGCTACCATTTCTTGACATTAACATGATGTTTTACGAATTGACAAGACATGCAACTCGTTTCATGAGGATTTAACTTTGTTGTTTATTGCGCGCTACCATTTCTTGACATTTACATGGTGGCTTAAGAATCGGCAAAAGAAGCGCGATTCGTTTCATTGTACTTTCATCTTGTTATTTATTGTGAGCTGTTATTTCTTTACATTTACATTGTGTTTTACGAATCGGCAAGACGCGCGATTCGATTAATGACGATTTGACCTTGATATTCATTGCGTGTTACCATTTCTTGGTATTTTACATGGTGACACTCGAATCAGCAAGACGCACGATTCTCTCCTCGAGTTTATTTCATGTTGTTTATTGTATGCCTCTATTCTAAGATAGTTATTATGTAATATTCTAGTTGACAAATTATGTGATTTGTTTCCTGAATCCATATTGTTTTATTCATGGTGCACAATCCTTTTATGGTGTTTACTATATATATATATATATATATATATATATGTGCAATTTGTGTTGAAACATTTTAAGAGTACACAGAAGGCCAGAGTTTCTAGATGCAATATTGTATGGTCCCAGTATACATTCTCAAAACAGGATTTATATGACTGGTTTAAAAATGTAGTCAGAATGTTTTTCTGATTCTCATGTAAAGGAAAGTACTTGAATAAGAAAGTTTTAATTTAATTCATCTTGATTCCCCTACAGGTATCCGGCCATCTTGAAACTTAATCATTTTAAACTTAACTCTTAGATTGTTCATGTTTTGAGAGTGACTAGGCTTAGAATCATAGTCTAGTATTGATTTCAGGAGATATAATTTTCATATAGTGTGTTCTAACCTTTTTCTTACTACAGGTCTCCTTTCCAGCTGTTCCTTTCCTAATCCCTTCTTCCCCTCTTGAACTCTCTCAGTCTCTGTGATTTATCTATCAGAGTCTTGGAGCTGTTCAGTGGTGGACGTGTTTGGAATGTGCACAGACCCCGAGGATCTGGTGACTCTGACACAGAGCTTCACATTTTCCCTGCCCTTATCTTCTTGCTCCTCTACCGGGGGCACGAACGCCGGCGGCGAAGTCCACGGTGAGTACTGCACCACTGACACAGGGGAGGGGGGAGGGAAAAGAGAGTGACACACACACGCAACACGCAACCCCCCCACCCCCACCCTCACCCACGACAACACACACACACTAATACAGCATGATACATTACAGTTACACCCCCAAACCCCCCAGAAGAATGCAAAGACAAAAGGAAATGAGTGTAACCATTATAATATATTAAAATCCAGTACGTTAAAATATATATACACTATTAACAAATATATACACCAAGAATAGTAGTCCAGGTATTGCTCCATTGAAGTCCATGGAACACTGGGCCTACACTGCATGGGCGAGGCCCACACTCAATACCCGAACTTGACGGAGAGAACACTGCAGGGACATCAGATAGCAATAAAACAGGCACCTCAGGGGAAGGGAAAGGGGGGCACCTCAGCCGGTTGAGTGCACGACGCCAAATCCACGAAGGGGCCACATGCCCACTGTTCAATCCTGGGGAGTGCAAAGCCACAGTCTCTCAAGTCTCTACAGTGGGTGGTTTGCCCACTGTTCAATCCTGGGGAGTGCAAAGCCACAGTCTCTCAAGTCTCTACAGTGGGTGGTTTGGCCAGTGTTCAATCCTGGGGAGTGCAATGCCACGGTCTCACAAGTGGATGACTTTCTCCACTGGTTCTGGAGGGGGCTCTGTGCCCAGAGTGCTTCATCCTGCCAAGGACTGTGTGAGTGGATGTGATACTCCACTGGTTCTGGAGGGGGCTTTGTGCCCAGAGTGCTTCATCCTGCCAAGGACTGTGTGAGTGGATGTGATACTCCACTGGTTCTGGAGGGAGCTTTGTGCCGAGAGTGCTTCCTCCTGCCAAGGACTGTGTGAGTGGATGCCTTTCTCCACTGGTTCTGGAGGGGGCTTTGTGCCCAGAGTGCTTCATCCTGCTCGTGGCGGACTCAGTAGCGCCAGTGCCCTTGGCGCTCATGGGCCAGTGGTGCTTGTGGCGGAGGTGTCCTGTTCAGCGGTGTTTGTGGCGGAGGTGTCCCGTTTAGCAGTACTTGTGGTGGCGGTGTCCTTGGCAGCGGTGCCTGTGGCAGAGGTGTCCTGTTCAGCCGTGCTTGTGGCGGCGGTGGTGCCTGTGGTGGAAGTGTCCTGTTCAGCGGTGCTTGTGGCGGCGGTGTCCTTGGCAGCGGTGCCTGTGGCTGAGGTGTCCTGTTCAGCGGTGCTTGTGGCGGTGGTGTCCTGTTCAGCGGTGCTTGTTGCGGCGGGGTCCTTGGCAGCGACTCAGCTGCAGGTTGTCCTGTCTGGCCCAGCGGGGCTGGTGGTCCTTTCTGGCCCAGCGGTGCTGGTGCTGGAGGTCCTGTCTGGCCCAGCGGGGTGGATGACGGTGGCCTCCTGGCCAGCGGGGATGATGGCGGATGATGGCGGTGGCCTCCTGGCCAGCGGGGATGATGGCGGTCTCCTCCTGGGCAGCAGGGATGATGGCGGTCTGCTCCGCCGTGCTGCTCCTCCCAGACTTGCCAGGTTTCTTGTGTCCCTTCCCCACCTTGGAAGGTGTCACAGCTGACTCCACACACCTGTACCCCTGGGAGAGGCTTTGGTGGCTGGAGTCTTCCCCCTCTCCCGCCGGGCACTAACCAACTTTTGAAGCCTGACAGGTGGGGGACTGTCCGTGCTGTGGCTCCTTGCCACACTGGCTGCCCTGCTGCGTGGTACACTCCAGAATCCGGTTACTACTGGCACCACTGGTCCCGGATATGTTGTGGCTGAGGTGCGAGGTTGGGACCTGGAGAGTCGGGCCCTAGGAGACTGACGGGGTGGGGGAGGTGAGGGAAAGAGGTCAAGGGTGGACAGGAAAAGTTTCTTAGGAACACTGGGACTGGTAGCTGGAGGGGGTTTGGGAGTGGAGGAAGAGGTTGTGGTTGTAGGAGGTGTACGTTTGGTGACTTTGGGTAAAGGTGCATGCGCTAGAGGCTGTCGTGAGGTGGATGGCTGTTGGGTGGGTGTGTGCCTACGTTTGTGTATCTTGGGAGGTGGTGTCACAGACACAATGGGAGAGGACACAGGGGACGTGTGAATGGTAGTGGGGTAGTGACTGCACGTGAGCGGGGTGTGGTGGTGTGTGTGCTGGTGATGGAAGTAGTGGCTGTAGATGTAGTGCATGCAGGTGTGAGTGGAGATGAGACTGGGAGGGAGGAGGGAGATGAGGAGGAAGGAGACACAGTGGAGGCAGTGGATGTTGGTGTGTCTGCATGTGTGTGATGCTTGTGTGAGTGCCTGTGGGATGTGTGGTGCTTATGTTTGCCAGAGCTTCCCTTGTGTATTGAGGTGTGTGCATGCTGGTCTCATGGTGTGCTTGGGGTAGGCTGAGGTACAGGGGTATGAGTCTGGATGGAGGAAGTTGGAGGGGGGAGGCTAGAGACAGGGACAATAGCTGCCATCAATGCTGAGGCCAGAGTCTGAAAAGCTCGCTTGAGGGCTACCTGACCAGAATGAATGCCGTCCAGGAATGCATTGGTTTGTTGCAACTGCCTCTCTACACCCTGGATGGCATTCAAAATGGTAGACTGCCCAACAGTGAGGGACCTGAGGAGGTCAATGGCCTCCTCACTGAGAGCAGCAGGGGTGACTGGGGCCGAGCCTGAGGTGCCTGGGGCGAAGGTGATGCCCACCCTCATGGGTGAGTGGGCATAGGACAAAGGCTGAGGGGCTGCTGGGAGGGCGGTGCTGGTAGGGGGGTGGCGGCTGTACCTGTGGATGCAGGGGGCACAGATGTGGCCGCCACCCCAAGGGAGCTCCCATCAGAGGACGAGTCCGTATCACTGGTGTCAGCTCCTGTCCCCGCCGTGGAGCTCCCCTCACCCTCTGTCCCACTGGTGAATTCCGAGTCCATAGTCTCGCCCTCCAGGGCCATGTGGGATGCAGCTCCCTCCTGCTCTGGTGCCACTACTCCTCCGTCTGATGATTCTAATGCACACAAGAACAGGGAGACCAAAAAAAGGGGGGGGAACAACAGAAGAAAGACATGTTGAGTGCATGCATTACCACTACCGTTGGCGGACATGACAGACACAGAAGCCCCCTGCACTATGCTGCCCACTTGGGGTCCACTGTTCAATCCCTGGGACATGGCCTACAAGGCTATGGCTGACATCTGCACACATGGATGTCACAGGATCCTGACTAGGTGTAGTTGGCACTGTACACAGGTGGGGTGGGGTGACACAGTGTCTGCCAGAAGAAGGGGACCTAACTAGCACACTCGCCCTGGCCTAGGGAAGCCCACAGCCACCTCCCCCACCCAGACACCTCCAGTGCACGCTGAATCAGGTGAATGAGGGTGTACTCACCCCCTTGTGGCTGCTGTGATGCCATCAAGCGCCCATCCAACTCTGGGTATGCCACCGCCAGGATCCTGAACATCAGGGGGGTCATGGTGCGACTGGCACCCCTCCCACTTTGGGAGGCCATCCCCAGCTGGGCCTCCGCCGTCTTGTTGCTCTAGCGGCGAATGTCCTCCTGTCTCTTACGGCAGTGGGTGCTCCGTCTGTGATAGGCCCCCAGGGTCTGGACGTCCTTGGCGATGGCACGCCAGATGTCCTTCTTCTGGTGGGCACTGACCTACATGAATTGTACAGGGGAAAAAGAAAAGTTATTACCAACTGCACCGTCACAGTCATTGGCCCCCATTCCTACCCTTGCCATGTGGCACATGCACTCACCGTCATTTCACGCACGCCTCAATCTCCCCCCCATCTTTCATCCACCCCACTCCACACAGGAACAGCCCATACAGCATGCTCCCAGTGTACTTACCTGTTTGTCTGGAGGACTGTAGAGTAGCATGTACTGGGGGAGGACCACATCCACGAGTTTCTCCAACTCCTCTGTGATGAAGGCAGGGGCCCTTTCCCCAGACGCACAAGCCATTGTCTCTTCCAGACTGAGGTCACAGCAGCACTTGCAGTGTAGGTCCTCTCCTGTCGAAGATCAGGTATCGAGTGATTGAACAGATAGAACATGGCGGTCACGTCCGCGGTGGTGCGTACCGTCACCGTCGGCGTACATCGTCATTGGCTCCTGGGACCCACATGGTCCAATGTTAACCAATGCAGAATTGCGCTGCGGTCTTCGACCCCCTACCGCGATGGTGTACAATGCCAGCGCAGTTACCTCACATCCCATTGTCCCACTTTACAGGTCAAGCAGCCGCCATTTCAGGGGCCCACATGGCTTAATTTTTAACTGTGTCACACATACCTAGGCCTTGCCTCAACACTCATACATGCAAATTTCAGATTATGAATCGTGTTCTGTGTAAGCTGTGGGTACGTACCTCTGAGTTGGTTGACTCTGTGCTCGCTGTTGTCCTTCATAGGCACCGTCCGCTGGGACATGTGAGGAGATGGTGGCATCCTCCGGTGTACAGACTGCTGGTGGACCTGTTGACAATGGAGGAAAGACATGTGATCATCACCTACAGACTTGATCGTGCCACAATCCTGGAACTGTGTGCCCAGTTGGAGCCAGACCTGATGTCAGCTATCCGCCATCCCACAGGAATCCCCCCTCTAGTGCAGGTGCTGTCAGTACTCCATTTCCCTGCAAGTGGGTCATTTCAAACAACAGTGGCCATAGCATCAGGGATGTCCCAGCCTATGTTTTCCAACGTGCTGTCCAGAGTGTTGTCTGCCCTGCTGAAACACATGTGGAGCCACATCGTTTTCCCTCAGGTGGAGGATTTGCCTACAGTGAAAGGTGATTTCTATGCCCTGGGACATATCCCCAACATCATAGGTGCCATTGATGGGACCCATGTGGCTTTGGTCCCCCCCCCCCAACAGGAGTGAACAGGTGTACAGAAACTGGAAGAGTTATAATTCGATGAATGTGCAGATGGTGTGTTTGGCAGACCAGTACATCTCCCATTTAATGCCAAATTCCCTGGCTCAGTGCATGACGCTTACATCCTGCGGAATAGCAGCAACCCTTATGTGATGGGTCAACTACAGAGGCACTGTGTGTGGCTATTAGGTGAGCACCTGGAAGCAAGTCAGTGGGAATGGTTGTCTGGGTCTAGGGATATCCCTACTGGTTAGTGTGTGTCTAACAGTTGTCCCTCGCCATTTGCAGGTGACTCTGGGTACCCCAACCTGTCATGGCTACTGACCCCAGTGAAGAATCCCAGGACAAGGGCAGAGGAACGCTACAATGAGGCTCATGGGCGAACTCGGAGGACTATAGAGCGGACCTTCGGTCTACTGAAGGCCAGGTTCAGGTGCCTCTATATGACAGGTGGATCCCTATTCTACTCACCAAAGAAGGTGTGCCAGATCATCGTGGCCTGCTGTATGCTTCACAACTTAGCTTTGCAACAACAGGTACCTTTTTTGCAGGAGGATGGTCCAGATGGAGGTGTTGTGGCAGCTGTGGAGCCTGTGGACAGTGAAGACGAGGAAGCAGAAGAAGAGGACATCGACAACAGGAACCCAGTGATCGTGCAATACTTCCAGTGAGACACAGGTAAGAATACAAACCTGCCTACTACATGTACTTTAACACTACTACCTCTTTACTGTCTGTCGTTTTCACCCAGTGTATGGTCACTGAGTTGTCACTTTCCCTTATGATTTCACAGATGTGGGTCCCATTGTGTGACATCTGCTTTGTTTCCTCATGGACTAGAGCTGTGTGACATAGGTATGTTGACATTACAATTTAAAGACCATTTTGGCACTGTAATTGCTAATACACTATTTTGAAATCACAGACAGACTCCAGATTGTTTTGTGCTTTAAGGGTGTTGATTTAAGTGCTCATTATTGGAGGGTGCTGTAAAATGGTGAGGGGTGAAGGTGGAGGAATGTCCATGGCAGAGTCCAGTCTATTAGTCTCACAGGTGCATTGCCCAAATGGGCATAGGAAGTGGAGCTGGGGCAGTTTGAGGATGGACAGGGTGACAGGATGGGATAGAAGGATGACAATCAGGGTGGTCTCATTTCTTGGCGGGGGTCTTGGCATCCTTCTCTGTCTTTGTCCTGGATCTCAGGGACCGTTTGTGGGGTGGTTCTCCCTCTGCAAGGGGTGGGGTGCTGGTGTGGTGGTCCTGTGGCGGTGCCTCCGGTCCACTAGCGCCGGCGGAGGTGGTGGGCAGTTCATCGTCCAGGCTAGTGTCAGGGGCCCCTTGTAGTGCATGAGTGTCCTTCCTGGTGTTGAGGACTTTCTTCAGCACCCCTACGATGGTGCCCAGGGTGGAATTGATGGATTCGAGTTCCTCCCTGAAGCCCAAATACTGTTCCTCCTGCAGCTGCTGGGTCTCCTGAAACTTGGCCAGTAACGTTGCCATTGTCTCCTGGGAATGATGGTGGCTCCCATGATGTTGGGGAGGGCCTCGTGGAGAATGGGTTCCCTGGGCCTGTCCTCCCCCTGTTGCACAGCAGCCCTCCCAGTTCCCCTGTGTTCCTGGGCCTCTGTCCCCTGGACTGTGTGCCCATTGCCACTGCCCCCAGGTCCCTGTTGTTGTTGGGGTGGTGGGTTAGCCTGGGTTCCCTGTAGTGGTGGACACACTGCTGATTGACATGTCCTGGGGACAGCGGTATGGGCCCGCTGGGTGGGTGCTGTGCTGGTGTTTCCAGAGGGGGGAAGCTCTGTGGTGGCCTGTGACTGTGTCAGGGGAACCGACTGTCCCGAAGTCCCAGATGGGCTGGGCTGGTCATCTAGATCCAGTTGGACAGAGCTGCTGTCATCACTGTGGGCCTCTACTGCTGGTGGTGTGGACATGTGTGGACCCTCCTGTCCGGTGACGTTGGGTAGGGGTCCTGCAGGGGTATAAAAGGATGTTTGTTGCATCTGTGTGTGCCATGGTGTGCAATAGGTGGGTGACCATGTACCCCAGTGCTTGCATTCCTGTGTGGGACCTTGTGTGATGGTGGTTTAGGGGGGTGTATGGGTATGTGCAGTGGCCATGCTTTGGTGATGGGTGTCCATGCTTTGATGTTGCATGCAGGGCTTGGTGCTGGGATGTGTGGTTTGTGATATTGGGACATTTGTGAGGAGTTGGAGTGATGGGGGTGAGGGCGAGGGTGGGGGTATGTTTTGGCATGCAGGTAGGTAGGGTATATAGTAGTAACGCATTGCCTTACCTGAGTCCATTCCTCCATCTACTCCTGCGAGGCCCTCAGGATGCAGAATCGCCAAGTCTTGCTCCTCCCATGTTGTTAGTTGTGGGGGAGGAGGTGGGGGTCCGCCGCCAGTCCGCTGAACCGCAAGGTGGTGTCTTGAGACCACGGAGCGCACCTTCCCCCGTAGTGTCTCTCTCTGGCCTTCTTTCGGTATTTTGGTCGTAGGGGTTTGTGGGTAATGTGGGTGTGAGTTTTATATTGTAATGGGTGTGTGGGAGTGGTGCATGTATATTTATCAGGTGTGTGTATTTTGATTTGTCCAATGTGGCTGTTTTTTTATAAGTGTGTGTGTATTTTGAGCGCGGCGGTGTGTACCGCCAATGGAATACTGCGGTTGAAAGACCGATGTGTAGATTCGTGGGTCGTGATAGTGTGGGCGTATTTCTGTTGCCTTGGTGGTGGAGGTTTTGTTTTCGCCAGTTTATCACTGACGTTTGGTGTGGCGGACTTGTGTGGGTGTCTCAATTTTGGCAGATTCCGAGCAGTGTGTCATAATCACTGTGGCGGAATCCCGCTGCTGCGGCGCTGTGTTGGCGGTCTTCTGCACGGCAGTAAGCGGCTTTTGCCGCCAATGTTGTAATGAGGGCCTGAGTCTGCAAATGTGTGCCTCAAGGTGTGAGTGGATCTGTGAATGGGTGCATGAGGGCATGAGTATGTCTGCCAGTGGGTGCATCAGGATGTTAGTGAATCTGTGAATGGCTACGTGACACTGTGAGTGACTGTAAAGGGGTGCATAAGCATGTAACTTCATCTGCAAATAGTTGCATCAGGGTGTGAACAGATCTGTGAATAAGTGTATGAGTCTGTAAGTAGGTCTGCAAATGGGTATATTAGAGCATGACTAGATCTGTGATTGGGTGCATCAGTGTGACTGGGTCTACGAATGGTTGCGTAAGGGTGTACCTGGGTATGTAAATGGGCGTATGAGGGTGTGAGTTGATCTATGAAGGGGTTGCATAAGGGTGTGATTGGGTCTGTCAATGGATGCGTGAAGAGGTGACTGGGTCTGTGAATCTGTGTGTGAGGGTCCCCGGGAATGTGGGGGGGGCAGGAAGCCACTCTATTAAAAAGAAAAGCAGGCTTCCAGGACATGGCCCACCTGAGAGGGCTTATTTAAAAACAAGTGAGGGAGCCTGCACTTTTTTTACCACAGATTTACGACCCCATTGTGAATTTAAGGTAACAATTTTAAAGAGAATGCTTTTTAGACCTGGGGAGTCCCTTTGGGAACCCAGCACCAGAGCTAAGGGGTCAGGGTGTTCATACCCTGACCACTTTTGTACTTTCTATTCTTATTTTTCTGTGACTCAGCTTGAGCTGAGTCCCAAGATGGCTGCCAATACTTCCTTGTTGAAGCATGAGATCGAGAGGAGTCAAGAATCTTTTGGTCCCTAAGTATACACATTTGGATTCCCTTAAATTTGTCAAAAACGATTGGATGGAATTACAGCAAATAACAAAAAGAGCTCTTTCTGGACCAAGTGTTACCTTTCTGCCAAATTTGGTGTAATTCCGTTTAGTGTTTTTTGAGCTATCGCTGTTCAATTTTTCTTTTCTTTCTGTTTTCTTTTTCTTGCCTCTGTGTTCTGCCTTTCTTCCTGTTCATGTTGGTGTCCATATTGTCTTCTTCCTATTTGCATTTCCCAGCATGCTCTTTTTCTTATATACTGCCTCTTTTTTCCTATTCTTTTCTATGGGCTTTTTCCCAATTCAAGATGGTGTTCTTCTCATTTCCTGTGATGCCACTTCCCCTTTTTCAGTATATAAGCCACTTAGGGGGTCATTCGGAAACCGCCCAAACACCGCCCTGCGGTCAGATGACCACGGGGGGCATTCCGACTTTCCCGCTGGGCCGGCGGGCGATCTCCAAAAGATCGCCCTCCGGCCCAGCAGGAAAGCCCCAGCAAAGATGAAGCCGGCTCCGAATGGAGCCGGCGGATTTGCTGAGGTGCGACGGGTGCAGTGGCACCCGTCGCGATTTTCAGTGTCTGCCAAGCAGACACTGAAAATCTTGCTGGGGCCCTGTTACTGTGCCCCTGCACTGCCCATGCCAGTGGCATGGGCAGTGCAGGGGCCCCCAGGGGCCCCACGACACCCAATCCCGCCAGCCTCTTCCTGTCGTTGTAAACCGCCAGGAACAGGATGGCGGGAAGGGGGTCGGAATCCCCATGGCGGCACTGCTTGCAGCGCCGCCAAGGAGAATTCCTTTGGCCAGGGGAAAACCGGCGGGAAACCGCCGGTTTCCCTTTTCTGACCGCGGCTTTACCGCCGCGGTCAGAATTGGCCAGGAAGCACCGCCAGCCTGTTGGCGGTGCTTCCGTGGTCGTTGGCCCTGGCGGTCAATGACCGCCAGGGTCAGAATGACCCCCTTAGTCTTGTTCTACCTTGCGTTGTGAACACTTTCCTTTGGTAGTGCTCTTCGCTCCTGTTCGTCATTCCTGTTTTCACCTTGGAGTATTTTTGCCTTGTTTTTCCTGTTTTCAAGTCCTGTTTTTTCTTCTTCTTTTTAGGAGTTCCTGTTTGAGGTTTTTCCCCAGTTCTTGTTTTTTTTTCCTCTAGGACTCCTTCTGGAGGGTACGGTCTGCCTTGGCGTTCCCTGTCAAGCGGCACCGTGGCTACTAGAAAGGGTCGCCCCTATCTGGGAATATCCAGAACCTGCAGAAGACTGGGTGTGTTCTCCAATCCTGCATCCAGAGGTGAGAAGTTGAGTGCAGTTCGTGACAGATTGCAAAGCCAAAATATTCCGGTTTGTGAGGCAGCCATGGAAGGTCCACAGGGAGAGGCAGGAGAAAATGCTCAAGCCATGCTTCAGACAGTCCAACAACAAGCTCAAGAGTTACAACAATTACGGGCTGAAAACACTGCACTATGACAGGTCCTGTCTTCCCGGTCAATGGGTATACCACCCCTAT
Source organism: Pleurodeles waltl (assembly GCF_031143425.1). Classification (NCBI taxonomy): domain Eukaryota; kingdom Metazoa; phylum Chordata; class Amphibia; order Caudata; family Salamandridae; genus Pleurodeles; species Pleurodeles waltl. Next base: position 957,803,644 of record NC_090447.1, on the reverse strand, counting down.
CTGCCGCTACTCCTCGATATTCAGGAGATCCTCTGAAGATAAAGGAGTTTTTGGATGGTTTAACGTTTTCCTTTGCCTTTCGTCCACTTCAATTTTCCTCTGATAAGGCTAAGGTGGGCTATCTGATCAGCACCTTGTCTGGTCGTGCACTTGCTTGGGCGACTCCTCTGGTCTCTGCAGGAGATCCAGTCCTGACTAATTATCCTGCCTTCATGACTCTTTTCAAACAGATGTTTGAGAGACCTAGGGTGGAAGCAGCAGCTGAGGAGGCCTTGTGTGATATACCCCAGGGCAATCAGGATGTTCTGCAGTATATAACTTGTTTCAAACAGCTGGCAGCTGAAACCTCTTGGGTGGAACGCACCTTTATAACCTTGTTCCGCCGAGGCCTGTGTGAAAAAATTCAACATGAACTTGTACATTCTCCTCCAGCCTGTTCCTTGAAGGAATTGATAGATCAATTCATGAACATTGAATAAAGACTACGAGAGCGCAAGATGGAGAGATTTAGAACGCAAGTCCCATACAATTCTGGTAATTTTTGTACCAGCAGTCGGCGAACGGACGATGTTCTATCCGAAGCCTCTCCATCCCCACTGAAGAACCCATGCAGATTGATCTTGTCCGTGGTCCATTAACTGAATCAGAAAGGGAGGATAGAAGGCGAAAGGGACTTTGTCTGTATTGTGGTAAAGCTGGCTATCTGATTCGTAGTTGCCCTGTACATCCCGCAAGACCTGCAGGAAACGCCAACTCCCGTCCCCTGTAAGGAGGAAGGAGACGTGAGGAGCCAAAGTACCATTGATGTTCCTCCCGAGAAAGTATGTCCACCCTGTTTATCCTCTCGGTCAAGTTACAAAGCTCTCAGAATCAAGAAGAACATCTCCTGGAGCTCATAGATTGTGGAGCCAGTGGAATCTATTTGGATGAGACCTGGGCTACGAATAAAGGAATCCCACGTATTCCTAAAGAGACTCCTCAGCAGATACACACGGTTTATGGCTCTCCTTTAACTTCAGGTCCTGTGGTGGCCTCAACTCCTACACTCTGTCTGACATTGGGAGGCACCAAGAACATGTTGCCTTTGATCTTATAGCCTCACCAAATCACACCATGATTTTAGGAATACCCAGGTTAACTCGACACAACCCCTATATCAATTGGGAAATGACAACAATATCTCTAACGTGTTTGTTTTGTCAGCAGAACTATTATTCCACTAACTCCTATTGGTCTCCTAAAAGGTCCTGTCAGTCAACTAAGGATAATACTAACTCCATAAACATGATTCAGGGAGTCCCAGATTGTTATCAGGAATATATTGGGATTTTTCAGAAACCCAGCAATCCCATTCTACCTCCTCATCGCATCTATAACTGTGCTATTCCATTGGTTCCCGAGGAAGTCGTACCTTTTGGTCGAATGTATTCATTGACAGACCAAGAAAAGAAGGTGCTCAAGGAATACCTAGATGACAACTTACAGAACGGGTTAATTGATCCTTCTACATCTCCTGCTGGGGCTCCTCTTTTCTTCGTCCTTAAGAAGGCGAAAGTTCTGCATCCATGTGTTGACTTTTGCGAACTCAATAGAATCACAATTAAGGATCGTTACCCGTTACCCTTAATTGAGGATATATTGGATGCCATTCAAGGAGCCAAGATGTTCACCAAATTAGATTTAAGATGTGCCTATCATCTTTTACGGATCAAAGAAGGAGATGTATGGAAGACAGCTTTCAGTACTCCTTTCGGACACTATGAGTACCGTGTCATGCCTTTCGGATTGACCAATGCACCTTCTGTCTTCCAACGATTCATGGATTCAGTGTTCTCTGGCTTATTAAATCAATATGTAGTAATCTATCTGGATGATATCTTGATATATTCCCGTGATCCTGAGCAACATACTGAACATGTACTGCAGGTCTTGCAAAGACTTAAGAATAACCAGTTATTTTGTGAACCAGAGAAGTGTGAATTCCATAAGACTGAAGTGAAGTATTTGGGATTCAGTATTAATCAACACAGAATATCCTTGGACCCTGACAAGGTCAGCGCCATCTTAGAATGGCCTTCTCCATCGTCAATAAAGGAAACACAATGTTTCCTTGGGGTATCAAACTTCTATCTCCAGTTTATTCAGAACTTGGCCCACCTACAAAGTTTCATTACCCAAACAATTAAGAAAGAGAATCTGAAGAAGGGCTTCATCTGGACCGAGAATGCTGAACTCGCTTTTCAACAATTAAAGAAGGCCTTTACCCAAGCACCCATTTTGTGACACTCTGACATTACCAAAAAATGTATTGTTGTGACAGATGCCTCCGATAGAGCCATTGGGGCAGTTCTGCTGCAGAAACAAGACAACAATGGATTAGAACATCCTTTCTTTCATCTTTCTCATATCTTATCAGAAGAAGAACGCAATTATTCAGTACTGGAACGAGAATTACTTGCTCTCAAAGTAGCATGTAAAGAACGGGGGCATTTCTTGATGGGTTCCAGAGAGCCTTTTGAAGCCAGGACTGACCACCGCAATTTACAATGTCTTCGGAGTTTCCAGTGCCGCAACAGTTGTCAAGCAAGAGGGGCTGTCTTCTTTAGCCAGTATGATTTCATGATCACTTACATACCTGGCTCCCAGAATTCAGTGGCAGATGCTTTATCCCGTAGATATCCTGACGTTGCTAGGAGCTCTTCTCCACACATTATTGAGTCTAGTAGGATCATCGGAGCTACTCAATCTTTTCAAGAACGTGTTAAATCTTAGTACCAGTTTCTTTCTACTTCGGAATGAAATAGAGTGACACCTTTTTTGCAGAAGAAAGACGACTACTTCTATCATCAGCAAGCTCTTTTTTTACCTACTAAGAAAGTTCAGACGGAGGCATTACAAATGTGTCATGATTCCCCGATTGCTGGGCATCCAGGAACCAAGAAGACCCAGGAGCTGCTACAACGATCATTTTGGTGGCCTTCGCTTAAGACAGATACATAAACCTATGTTTCAGCATGCCCAGTATGTGCTCAGACCAAGACGCCCAGAACTAAGTCAGCAGGTTTATTAAGGCCTTTACTGGTTCCCTCAGCTCCTTGGTGTACATTATCCATGGATTTCATATGTTCCTTACCTACCTCTTCTGGTAACCACATAATCATGGTAACAGTAGACTCTTTTACCAAGATGGCACATTTCACAGTGTTAAAAAGGTTTCCTACAGCCCCAGAAATGAGTTGCATACTCATGCAGGATATCTTTCGCTTCCATGGTCTTCCGCAAGAGGTCATTTTGGACAGAGGGCCACAGTATGTGTCACGATTCTGGAGAGCCTTTTGTGCCTTATTAAACATTGAGGTCTCCTTATCCTCTGGTTTCAATCCACAAATGAATGGTCAAACTGAACGAGTGAATCAGGAACTCCAACAGTATCTCCTATAATAACACAGTGCATAGTGTGACCAAGGCCACACCTTTTTATTGCACCTATGGATTTCATCCTAGGGCCATATCTACTGTTCCCAGTACATCCTCTTTTGTTCCTGCAGTCACTTCTTTTGCATGTCGGATCCGCCAAATCCAGAGCCTACTTCATACAACTCTCTTAGCTTCGAAACAAGCAATGAAACGAAAAGCGGATCGTTATCGACAAACGGCACCTTCGTATCAAGAAGGCCACAAGGTGTGACTTTCCTCCAGATTTCTACCTTCACGATTTTCTATCAATAAATCCAAACTACGTTTTTATGGACCCTTTCGGATTTTTACAAATCTTGAATCCTGTTTTTGTGCGACTGCGATTGCCTCATATTTGGAGGGTTCATCCAGTTTTTCATGGGTCCCAATTAAAGCCCTTTGTTCCTGATCCATACCACCGACAATTCCAGCGTCCTTCTCCTCTTTTCGTTGACGGCCAGCCTGAATATGAAGTCCAGGAAGTTTGTGATTCCCGATTTGTTCGGCACAGACTGCAATTTTTGGTTCATTTGAAAGGCTACCCTCTCAGTGATTGCTCTTGGGAGGATGCCTCCTCTTTCCATGCTTCCTGTTTGGTTCGCCTGTTTTTTGCCCGTCACCCTGACAAACCGGGAAGGGGACCTACTGCAACGGCGCACGTCAACACGGCGTCTCTTTTTACATCCGCGGTAGGAACGCACTGCCGATTCTCGGAGCGCCGTTTCCCACGTTTTCTTGTCAATTTGGCTATGCATTCCAGGAAGCGTGTTTTGCGCTCCTGGTCGCATTGCCCTTACCAAATGTAGGGCATTGTTGTCTCCTGTGTCGGTGGTGGTCTTCTTCTGGTCTTTTTCTTTTCTTTTCTTTCCATTTTCTTTTTCTTGCCTCTGTATTCTGCTTTTCTTCCTGTTCATGTTGTTGTCCATATTGTCTTCTTCCTGTTTGCATTTACCAGCATGCTCTTTTTCTATATACTGCCTCTTTTTTCTTATTCTTTTCTCTGGGCTTTTTCCCAATTCAAGATGGTGTTCTTTTAATTTTCCTGTGATGTCACTCCCCCTTTTTCAGTACATAAGCCACTTAGTCTTGCTCTACCTTGCGTTGTAAACACTTCATTTTGGTAGTGCTCTTCGCTCCTGTTCGTCGTTCCTGTTTTCTCCTTAGAGTATTTTGCCTTGTTTTTTCCTGTTTTTCAAGTCCTGGTTTTTCTTCTTCTTTTTAGGAGTTCCTGTTTGAGGTTTTTCCCCAGTTCTTGGGTTTTTTCCTCTGAGACTTCTTCTGGAGGGTATGGTCTGCTTTGGCGTTCCCTGTCAAGCGGCACCGTGGCTACTAGAAAGGGTCACCCCTATCTGGGATTATCCAGAACCGGGTGTGTTCTCCAATCCTGCATCCAGAGGTGAGAAGTCGAGTGCAGTTCGTGACAGCTCATGTGACAGTCGAATTTTAGAAGATTCGTCAAGCAGAATCAAAGATATATGCAAGCAAAAAACATATTTTTATATAGAAACTAGATCCTAGATATAACTACTTAATAGCGACTAAGATGTCACAGAAGGTGTCATCAATAATATGTGGAATAATTAGGTGTGCATGGTGAAGGCGCAAGTTATAGTTACCTTAGGATGCCAGTTATAGTTACTTGAGTTAACCATAACAATAAGTGCTGAATTTCAATGGTTTGTGTGAGTCAATTTAGAACCTAACTATAACATCCCTGTAACCTTTGTTTTTTTCAGTGAATTTCTAAGGTTTTTTAGCACGTACATTCATAAATAAAACCAGCCCTGCGCACGGCCTTTGGCCGTGTGCAGCGGGGGTTGGCTGAAGGGCCTGGCCAATGGCCGGACACAGCTGCCAACCCTCCTGCATGCATCCAAACCCAAGCTGCGCATGGCCTAAGGCCATGTGCAGCATGATGGTAGATGCAGTGGGTGGTTTTTTTTTTTTTTTCAATTTTTCTCTGGACCTGTAGGTCTATGGATCTGTGGGTCCACCCATGGATCTGCAGATTGAACAAAAAGTAATAATTGTGCTATTTATTGCCTAAGTGACCCATCTGTGTGTCCTATGGAGGTTCTAAGGGGTTAGGATGCCTGTACCCTAACCCCTTATGTGTTTTTGTACTCTTACTTTCCCACCCCCGAGCTGATGCGACAAACAAAATGGTGACCACACCTTTTTTGTCATGTTGCAGCCAGCCAATCAGGGCCTTGCTTTTCCCCCAGATCCATGAATCTGGACCTGGATCCACGAGTCCAGTCCGCGGATGATCTGCATTCCTATATATCTATATTTTTTTAACTCTAATATCTCAGAAAATACTGAATGGATTTACACCATGTCATGAGTAATGTGTGAGGTCAGAAGTAGTGCATTACGGTGGTGCAAGGTATATTTAGCTGAGGTAACTGTAACTGCTGAATTTTTATGGTTCTGTATGAGTGAAATGTGAGCCTAACTATAACCTCCCCGTAATCTTTATTTTTTGTAACTGAATATCTCTGTTTTTTAATTCTATTTTCTAACTATAACATCCCGGTAACTTTTGTATTTTTTCAGTGAATTTCTACAATTTTTTCTTTACTGTATGTTAATCCAACCACCATCGCAGCCAGGCCCTGTGGCCAAACGCTATAACCACTGAACCCTGCACATGGCCTTTGGCCAAGCACAGCGGTAATTGGCAGCAGGTCTGCACATCTCCCCTCCCCTGACTGATTTTGGCTCAGGGACCACATCCCCCAGTGCCCAGCCGAATTATTAACTTTTTTGAGTGGTCGAGGGTCCGCATGGCCTCCCTTCCCAGGGGTGCTCTCAGATCCCATCTCCCAGGGCCAGGCCTAATTCTTAATGTTTTTGGGGTGACGGGGTGCCTGGCCCCACCCCAGTACTGATCTTGGTCCCGAGAACCCTATCGTCCAGAGCCAGTCCTAATTCTTCTTTTTTTTGGGGGGGAGGGTTAAACTGGCCCCCCTTTAATGGGCTGACCTTAGCCCAGGCACCCCATGTCACATGGCCTGCCTAAATATTAACCTTTTTTGGGGGGGCACATGGCCTCCCTACCCAGGGCTGTGCTCAGCCCCAGGTACCCCATCTCCTGGGGACCGGCCTAATTATTAATCACTTTTTTAGGGAGGGGTCTGCGCGGCCCCCCTCCCCAGGGACGAGCACAGGCCCCTCCCCTGGGGCCTGGCTAAATTATTAATTTCTTTGGGGGGGGCGCATTGCCCCCTTTCCCAGGGCCAATCTTGGCCCTAAGGTCCCCATTCCCCAGGGTCTGGCCATGTGACCTGGGCACAATACTGTGGGCTGAGGGGGGAGCTTCAAAACCCCCACAGTCCCAGCTGGCTCAGCTCTTCCTGTGGGAGCCAGCAGTGCTGTCACAGAGAGGCAGTTTCAGAACAGAGATGTTATCAGTGATGTCGCTGACCATGTCATGAGTGATGTAATATGTGAGGTCATAAGCAGTGCATTGCAGAGGTGCAAGTTATAGTTAGCTGAAGTAACTATAACTGCTGAATTTTTATGATTTTGTCAAAGTGAAATGTGAGCCTAATGATAACGTCTTTATAACCTTTCTTTTTTAACTGAATTTCTATGTTTTTTTAAGTTATATTTCCCAACTATAACGTCCCTATAACCTTTGTTTTATTTCAGTGAATATCTATGTTTCCATTAACATAAAGTCATTTTCATTACTATACATTACCCAACTCCACTGCAGCCAGGCCCTGCGGCTAATCCCTATAACCATCTGACCCCACAGTGCGCACGGTTTTGACCATGTGTATCGGGGGTTGGCAGCAAGGTCTGGTCTGTGGCCAGGCCCTACAGTCTACCCCTATAACTACCCAGCCCATCGCTGTGCACGGCCCTGGGCCAAGCACAGTGATTTTTTGCAGCAGGTCTACATGCCCCCCTGATCAGTATAGGGAAAGGTGCGGAAGACATGGTGATGCGAAGAGTTAATTAGCTTGAACAGTGTAGATGAGTGTGATGCCTGCCGAAGCCAGAGCAACGTGGAAGAAATTCACGATGTTCACTTTCAAGCTTGTTTTCTTTTGACATTCTGTAGATAAACTTATTCGCAGCTGCATGTGTGAGAAACAGGCTGTGAAGGAGATTCAGTCTCAACCTTGAGAACAAGACCACAGTAAAAGGTGGAATGAAAACATTGGCCAGGGAATGGCAAGGCAGCCAAGAGACATGTACTGATAACATAGCTAGAAAATACTGGAAGGGGATAGAATCCAAGCATCAGGTTATTTAAACACTGAAAAGTGGATGAGGGAATTGAAGCTTGCAGATGGAGTTGTGAAACTGTCATCTTCAGACCCAGAGCTGCCTCCCTGTTTTGCTGTTCCAAGACCGTGACGCTCGAAGGGGAGAGAGGTCCAAGCCGGCGGTAGAGGGCTTCCCACCATTTCGTAGACTAAGTTAAGTTCCACCCAGTGATGAAAGGCTTTTGTTTCTCTGCTCTATTATTATGATTCATTATTATGCTTGCACTGTGTTTATAATCTGAGAAATTCAGTTCGTTTATAGTTTTTTTCTTACTGAACCTTGCAGTGTGAGTCTGCTACAGTAATTGAAATATACATTTTAGTATGCAGTAAATCAAAGCGTATCTAAAGGATTTAACTCGTTTATATTCTGCTCCCTGAACATTGTAGTGTATCACATTTTGGTACACAGTTATTCCAAGTTTATATCTGTCAATTAACTCTTTGCTCAGATGTCTACATAGATGTTCTTTGTAGTGTACTTATATATAAATAGATGCTTTTTTTAATTGCTATTCTTATTCTGTCAATGAACTCTTTGCTCTTATGTATACATAGATGCTCTTTGTAGTGTACTTATATATGAATAGATGCTTTTCATTGCTATTCTTATTCCACTATTGTTGATGTGCTAAATGCCTGCATTTACCTGAAATTCTAGTAAAGCTAAATTGTATTCATAATTGGCGTGTGGTCCTTCATTGAGCGTCCTTATTGACTTATACCGAACAGGTGTCAACCAGCCACCTGGATAAGACATTTGGTACTAGAAGTGGGGTATAAGTCAATGATGCCTTTTTGGGGACGTAAAAAAATTGAGGCAGGAGAGCAGAAGACAGCATGGGTCAGAAGCCAGATCCATTCCTGGGTGGTTAGCAACTGACCCGTTCTCTGGTGTGGCAGGGCTCCTGAACCGGTGGGCCCGTTCTCTGGTGTGGCAGGGCTCCTGAACCGGTGGGCAGCGCCGGTGTTATGGGAGGCATTAGATGAGAAAGTGACTCCCCTTTTATTGGAAGATGCGGTTGAGAGTGTGAAGCTAAGAGGGGCGAAGCTGGAGCTGAAAGCAGCAGGGCAAGTGGGATGGCTTTTCCTGTCTGCGCTCCGTACGGTATACAGGAAAACATTAACACAAGATGCAGAGATAAGAAAACTGCGAGATGAGGTTGCAGCCTTGCAGGAAAGACAGTTACTTATGAAAGAAACTATAGAAAGTGCAGTGACTAGGGGTGATCAAATGGAGGCAAGGTGCACCGCATTAGCAGTACGAGTAGCAAAACAGAAGAGTAGGCAGAAGCCTAAAATACCCTCAGCTGTGCAAGTGAGGGCATTGGTACGCAAAGAAAACTGGGATCCTTATACTTGGGATGGAACAGTCTTGGATAATGATGATGACTGGAATTGGGAGGATGAGGTGGAAGTACGTGTAGCAGAACTAGGTGGAGTTGAAAGTGGAGAAGGACGTGTATGTGAAAATGAAGGTGAAAAGGGAAGTGTAATGGAGGTTCGCCCACTCGTGCTGAATAAATCAAAGGGAGTGAATGGTGGGAAAATACAGAATTCACGTTTGGTAAGAGATTATACACAGAGTGAATTGTTAGAGATAACTCGTATGTTTAGGCAGATGCCTGCAGAGCCCTTGTTTAAATGGTTGGTGAGATTCTGGGACACTGGAGCAGATGGTACATATTTGTCGCCAACCGAACTTTTGAAAATGGGATCAGTAACTACACATGCTATGTTAGGTGGTGCACAGGGGCAACAAGCTTTCTCTCTAATGGGTTGGTTGATGGAAGGAGTGAAGCAATTGTACCCAACTGCTATAGATGTGGAGGAGAGTTGGGGTCCTTGGCATACGATTTCAGAGGCAAATGAACAACTGCGAGAAATGGGGATGCAGAACGCAGTGTACTCCCAACAGTTTTTAGGACCTAATGTTGAACCCGTGACAGCAGGGATCAGGGCACGGTTAATCAGAAATGCCCCTCCACATGTGAAGGGTGCCTTGTTGGCCCTTCTAGGACCCGCTCAGGGAAGACCAGTGGGGGATGTGGTATTATTAATGGCACAGTTAGAAGGGCTTAATCAGCAAGAGCAGTGGGGCAGGACAATAAATTTAACGGAGGAGAATCTACAATAAAAGTGACCAGACGACAAATGTGGATAGATTTGTTGAATGCTGGGGCGAAGAAAGAGGAGATAGATGGAAAGCCTACCCTTTATCTGCTTAATAAATGGAAAGCATTGCAGCGTAGACACAAAGAGAAAGAGGCATTTGATGAGAAACAGCCCTCAGCACCACCCATGTCTGAGAAGGAAAGAACAGAATCAGGGAAAAATAGGAAGGTGCCTGTATCAACTCTACATCCCGACTTGTCCAGCGATGGCTGGGAAGTCCCAGACCCCTTATTATGAAGGTCAGGCCAAACCCCAGGGGAGAGAGCAGTGCAAGAGGTAAGCCCCAGGGACAGGCGGCCATATGTACCTCTCATCATTTATTGGCACAAAGGAACACAACATGTTATGGCACTGCTCGATACAGGTGCGGAAGTAACTTTGATAAATGGAAACCCTAAGAGGCTGCCAGGGAAGGGTGTGATTATTAATGGTTACGGGGGTGCAGAGACAGAGGCCAAACCTGTTAAGCTTAAATTGTCAATCGGTAGAGGACCCCCGTTCACGGCAGAAGTTTTAATAGCTGAAGTACCAGAATACATTATTGGCATGGATTTGTTACTAGGCAAAACTATTGATACGCAATGGGGAACATTTACTTTTGGTGTGAGGAGCGTACACATAAAGAAATCTAGGACAGTTCTGGTTGGGCATGCAAAGTGGAGTCCATTACATGTGCCTCCTCCAAAGGAGCTGGTGTGCATTAAACAGTACCGCATACCCGGAGGTCATAAAGAGATTTCAGAAACCATACAGGGCTTGCTAGGTGCAGGTGTGATGAGGCCGGCTGTGAGCCCATTTAACTCTCCTAGATGGCCCGTGAAGAAACCAGATGATACATATCGAATGACTGTCGACTATCGACAACTGAATAAAGTGGCTCCACCGTTGGCAGCCACCGTCCCAGACATCATCACACTGGTGGAACAGTTGAGTAAAAATGTGGGGGAATGGCATGCCGTGATTGATCTAGCAAACACCTTCTTTTCAATTGAAATTGATGAGGCCAGTCAAGGCTAATTTGCAATAAGTTGGCAAGACAGACAATTCACATTCAGGAAGTTGCCCCAGGGGTACGTGCATAGTCGTGGGCTAATAGCCAGAGATTAAGCCAACTTCTCGGCTGGAAACACCCGACTTGCACATTACATTGATGATATCATGATCACTGGGGACACTAAAGAGCAAGTCTCAGACACGCTGGAAAGATTAATTGAATACTTACAGCAGAGGGGATGGGCTATTAACCCAAAAAAGGTCCAAGGCCTGGCACAAGAAGTGAAATTCCTGGGTGCTATTTGGTCAGGACCAGTAAAAAGAATACCACAGAAAGTGATTGATACAGTACAGCAGCTAAAGATTCCTTCAACTAAGGCAGAAGCACAACAATTTATTGGTTGATGGGATTCTGGAGACAACATATCCCTCACTTAGGATTAATATTGAGACCATTATATCAAGTTACACGAAAAAAGCACCCTTTCCATTGGGGACCTGAACAGCAAGAGGCCTTTGAGGGAGCAAAAGATGGATTACAGAATTATTTTGCGTTAGGTCCCATCACAGAAGGAGACCCGTTTGAGCTGGAAATGATAGTACAGGATGATGTAGTGATGTGGAGTTTATGGCAGAGGCAAGGAAAAAAGAGAGTGCCACAAGGATTTTGGTCAAAGAGATTAACTCCATCCATGAGCAATGATACCCCGTTAGAAAAAGAACTAGCAGGAGCATATTGGGCGTTAGTAGAAACAGAGCGCATAACTGGTGACCGGCCGGTTACCTTAAGAACACGGGTCCCCTTACTAGGCTGGATAAGAGAAGGAGGGGTTGGCACTAAAGTAGGCAGGGCGCAGGAGTCTACCATCGTAAAGTGGAAATGGTATCTGCAGCAGAGGGCAAAACCGGGGCCAGCAGGAGTATCGAAATTACAAGAAGATATGCTGGGGGCAGTGGACTTACAAGCAATGGTCCCTTCGCCAGAGCCATCTGAGATGGAGTCCTCACCATTTAAAACAGCCCCACCTTTTGAACAGCTCACAGAAGAAGAATAGCAAAATGCATGGTTCACAGATGGTACCGGCCGGTACCATCAAGGAAAAAGACAATGGCAAACAGTTGCATTCCAGCCTGCTACAGAAACTCTGTTGCTGTGAGGAGGAAATAATGGATCAAATCAACTTGCAGAACTGCAGGGGGTAGCAGCAGTGATCGAACAGGCCCCCATCAGAGAGAAAACATTTGTGTACACTGACAGCTGGGCCACCTACCAAGGACTAGTAAGCTGGGCCCGACTTGGCGCAAGGTTGGATGGAAAATCAAAGGTACCCCCATTTGGGGAGGCGAGCAGCTATGGGAAGAGATGTGGGACAAAGGGCAAAAATGTCAAATCTATGTAGGACATGTGGATGCCCATTGCCCATCAGACACCTCACTTGCATCTCTATTCAACAACACCGCAGATCAGATGGCCAAAACACGAACAGTGATCATCAATGAGGAGGCTGAAGCTGCTCTAGCAAACTGGGCCCATGCAACATCGGGACATCTAGGAGAGAATGGCACTTATGCATGGGCACAGCAACGACAGATTCCAGTTACTAAAGAACAGGTCCAACAAGCAGTAAAAGAGTGCCCCACATGCAACCAGATAAGACAAATGCCCCTGCAAAAGAAGCGTAGCAGGAACCGCAGCCGCTACAGTGTGGCAATTGGACTATATCGGGCCGCTACCAAAGGAAGAAGGAAAAAGCTACATATTGACCATGGTGGACACCTACTCTGGCCTTATGTTGGGTATGCCCTGTAAGTCTGCAGACCAAAAGTCCACTTTGCGAGGGCTAAACTACCTGATAAAACATTATGGGGGTACCTGATGAAATCCAAACAGATAGGGGCACACACTTTTCAGGGAAAACAGTGCAGGATTGGGCGCAGGAACAGGGAATTCGGTGGATTTTACACCTTAGTTATTATCCACAAGCTGCAGGCATGATTGAGAGATATAACGGATTGTTGAAAGAACACCTAAAAAGTTATCAGCACATCAGACTCTAGAAGGATGGAGTAGTAATTTAGACAAAGCCTTGTTCGAATTGAACAATAGACCAGTTGGGCAGCAGACTCCTTTCATTCGGATGACAGGGCATGATAAAGAAATCCCCCACACAATGATTGCCTGGAAAACAGATCCTCAAGCTTGATTACCTTTATAGGCTACTTCTGGCAGTATAGGACCTGACCTGTTTGCTCCAGAGGATGGAGAAATACCCGTAGGACAGGTGAAGACTGTTCCCCTAGGAATAGGAGTGAGACTACCACCTGGAACATATGGTAGAATTGCCCCTCGATCCAGGCTAGCCATAAAGGGAGTGTCGGTGCTAGGGGGAGTCATAGACCCAGATTTTAGAGGAGAGGTTAAAGTAGTATTACTGAACCAAGGAGATGCTACTGTATCGTATCAAGCACATGACAGACTTGCCCAATTGATTTGTGAACAAGCGTACACCCCCCACATTGAAGAAAGATCTGCCCCCCCGATAACACTCAGAGAGGTGAAGGAGGATTTGGAAGCACAGGAAGAAGAGTATGGGTGCATCATCCAGGGAAAAAGCCAGAGGCAGGAGAGATATTGAGTCAAGGGGTGTGGAGTATGTATATTGTACTTTTAAAGAATTCTAATGTACCTGTATTTGTACCTGCAGTGAGACTTAACCCACGGTCGTAAATGATGACATCTGCATCGATGACGTGGTTCCTGTTTGCGGTCATTATTATAACCGGAAAAAGTATATTAGTCCGACCAAATGTGGCAGAGAATGTCATCACGGACCTTCATGTCACTTGTGCACCTCAAGCCGCTAATGTAACTGATGACCAGGGAAATGTTTCACTTTGCAACGTGAAGGTACCTGGAGGCTGCCAAAGCTGTAACCTGGAAGGTAACTGGACAGCAAATCCGACATGCCAACGGACTGAACGAGTTGCTGGGAATGCCCGCAACGGTACAGTCTTTGAATTATACGCTAAACATGATATGTAAATATTGTGATACCATTGTACCTTTTACAACAGTACAGACATATCCATGTAGTTCTTATGATTGTTCTAAAAAACAATATATTTTACCAGGACATATGGTGGTTGTTACAATGACTAATAGAACTACTGGAGTTCGATACTCCAAACCGCCTGCCTTTATGTTTTATGTAGCCGAAAGACGCATGGTCAGCAATTTAGGCAACGTTTCCATAGTTCGATATAGAATAGGATGTAAGCAAGCTTTGCATGCAAGCATAATTAACCATATTGTGTTACAGATAACTATTGCCAAGGGGAATGTCTCTAAGTATGATCCATTATGCACACCATGGACACTACAGTTATGACCCTTGCCGAAGTTACGCATCAGAAGAGATCTAGGATCCATGATAGCCGGGGCCACCGAGATTGGGGTAGGGGCCCTGAACGCTTTTGATATTGAAGCCATCAGGAATAAGCTATCTTCTACAGGATATAGTACAGGGGAGGCCATAAAAGTAATTACCCAATGGGGGCCCACTCACTCACAAGAAGTATGGAAGGTTCTGCGTGGGTTGTATCGTGATTGGCAATGGCATAATTTCACTTATGAACAAATTGGAAAAAGCTTTCAAAGCACCCAAACAATGTCCAAAGGAATTCAGTGTATACTAAAGCAAAGCATTGTTAATCAACAGTATGTAGACTTCAAAGCGGAATGGGGACAGCTTCAAGGTGAATATTGGAAACAACAATTGCATTTGCCTGAGGAAAAATGGTAAAGCCCATCCAATTTCATTGTGAGGGAGAGATGTTTTATGCTCATTTTGAAATAGCTAGAAGTGATCTTCCTCCTGAAATATGGTGCCCCTTTATATTGCTCCCTGTAGTAATAGGTGAAGAATGGTGGATACCTCACACTGACAAAAAATGGATTGATCAAACAAATCATACCGTAGATCCCACTAGATGTGCAGATTGGTCTAAGGGGTGGGTATGTACCCACACTGGACGGGTGCTAGATCCATGCCTTCACCCAATACCAGGAGAATGTGAATGGTTACCTTATCCTATTAATGGCACAGACTTATATCAGATAGGAACAGAGAGTATATGTTACGTTACTAATCATCCCTTACTTATTAACGGATTTGTACAAAGCACCGGAGAGCTGGTAATGTGTATGTGCAATATTACCAGCATTATTGACATAAGTACTCACATCCTATACCGACCGACTAAGTTCACCACAACCACATTACAGACGCAAATGCAAGCACAGTTAGAATGGAACATCCCACTTGTTGTGAAGCTACCTAGACTAGAGGCAATCAGGCGCTATGCACAAATCACATTTGCTAAATTTGACATGGCAGCTAAATATACCAAGGATACCGCCATACAGATGACCATAGACGCCAAACAGCTTATGCACACTGCTTCACGCATCCAGCAAGTAACTGAGCACCATTGGTATGACATCTTCTTAGGTTGGGCACCAGGAGCAACGAAGACGCTAAATATAGTGTTACATCCGCTAATCTGGTTATTGATTGTCTGTGTCACGCTAATGATTATACTATGTAGACTATATGTCCACTCAAACCAGCTTTATACTAAAATGCAGGCGCTTAGAATAATGTTAACAAGTATTCGTAGCAATCTAGCTAGCGAAGTGTTACAATAAATATTTCTGGTTTCGCAAGCATCCCACTCATCTAAGGGGTGGAGTGATCAGTATAAGGAAAGGTGCAGAAGACATTGTGACGCGAAGGGTTAATTAGCTTGAACAGTGTAGATGAGCGTGATGCCTGCCGAAGCCAGAGCAACGTGGAAGAAATTCCCAATGTTCGCTTTCAAGCTTGTTTTCTTTTGACATTCCGTAGACAAACTTATTTGCAGCTGCATGTGTGAGAAACAGGCTGTGAAGGAGATTCCGTCTCAAAACTTGAGAACGAGACCACAGTAAAAGATGGAATGAAAACAATGGCCAGGGAATAGCAAGGCAGCCAAGAGACATGTACTGATAACGTAGCTAGAAAATGCTGGAAGGGGATAGAATCCAAGCTTCAGGTTATTTAAACACTGAAAGGTGGGCGAGGGAATTGAAGCTCGCAGATGGAGTTGTGAAACTGTCATCTTTAGACCCAGAGCTGCCTCCCTGTTTTGCTGTTCCAAGACCGTGACGCTCGAGGGGGAGAGAGGTCCAAGCGGGCGGTAGAAGGCTTCCCAGCATTTTGTGGACTAAGTTAAGTTCCACCCAGGGATGAAAGGCTTTTGTTTCTCTGTTCTATTATTATGACTGATTATTATGCTTGTACTGTGTTTATAATGTGAGAAATTCAGCTTGTTTATAGTTTTTTTCTTACTGAACATCGTAGTGTGAGTCTGCTACAATAATTGAAATATGCATTTTAGTGTGCAGTAAATCAAAGCTTATCTGAAGGATTCAACTCGTTTATATTCTGCTCCTTGAACATCGTAGTGTATCACATTTTGGTAGACAGTTATTCCAAGTTTATATCTGTCAATGAACTCTTTGCTCAGATGTCTACATAGATGTGCTTTATAGTGTACTTATATATAAATAGATGCTTTTTTGTATTGCTATTCTTATTCTGTCAATGAACTCTTTGCTCATATGTATATATAGATGCACTTTGTAATGTACTTATATATGAATAGATGCTTTTCATTGCTATTCTTATTCCACTATTGTTGATGTGCTAAATGCCTGCATTTACCTGAAATTCTAGTAAAGCTAAATTGTATTCATAATTGGCGTGTGGTCCTTCATTGAGCGTCCTTATTGACTTATAGCGAACAGGTGTCAACCAGCCACCTGGATAAGACACCCCCTATCCTGACTAATTCTGGCCCTGGGGACCACATTCCCTGGGGCCTACCCTAATTCTTAAACTTTTTTAAAGGGAGAGAAGGTGGGTGTGTGGCCCCCTCCCCAGGGATGATCTGAATCCAGGGAAATGCATCTCCTGGGGCCCATCCTAATAATTAACATTTTTTGGTGGGGGGGGGGCTGCTTGGCCCTGGGGACCCCATCCACCGGGTCATGGCCATATAGCCTGGGCACAATATTGGGGACCGCAGGCAGAACTTCAAAGATCTTACAGTCCCAGTCGGCTCTCCACCTCCTATGGGAGCCAGTATTGCTGTCACAGAGAGGGAATTGCAAAGCAGCTCCCTCTCTGGGAAAGCAGTTTCCTCTATTTCTTTGCCTGCATCTTGCGGGCAGGAAAACAGAGTAAACCTCCACTCTGAGTAAGACTTGGTGGGATCTGGCAAAGCTCCTGTCAAGTCAAAGCAAACAGTTATGTCCCAGGAGCAGGACCTGGGGTGGTGGTCCCTAGGGCTCTCAGTGGCTCCTAGAGTGGGGCATGCAGCCCCTCTCCAATGTTAAATAGCCCCTGGTAGGTGGTGATCCTCAGGGCCCAGGGGGCCGCAACAGATCCAATATGTCTTTTAAAATTCTCCCTGAGGACGTGGCGGTCTGGGGCAGGGGCAGGGCCTGAGGTGCCTGGGGCGAAGGTGATGCCCACCCTCCTGGGTGAGAGGGCATGGGGCAAAGGCTGAGGGGCTGCTGGGAGGTAGGTTCTGGTAGGGGGGGTGGCGGCTGTACCTGTGGATGCAAGGGGCACAGATGTGGCCGCCACCACAAGGGAGCTCCCATCAGAGGACGAGTCCTTATCACTGGTGTCAGCTCCTGTCCCCGCCGTGGAACTCCCCTCACCCTCTGCCACACTGGTGAATTCTGAGTCCGTAGTCTCGCCCTCCAGGGCCATGTGGGATGCAGCTCCCTCCTGCTCCGGTGCCACTACTCCTCTGGCTGATGATGCTAATGCACACAAGAACAGGGAGACCAAAAAAAGGGGGGACGACAGAGGAAAGACATGTTGAGTGCATGTATTACCACTACCATTGGCGGACATGACAGACACAGAAGCCCCCTGCACTACGCCGCACACTTGGGGTCCACTGTTCAATCCCTGAGACATGGCCTACAAGGCTATGGCTGACATCTGCACACAAGGATGTCACAGGAGCCTGAATAGGTGTAGTTGGCACTGTACACAGGTTGGGGTGGGGTGCCACAGGGCCTGCCAGAAGAAGGGGACCTAACTAGAACACTCGCCCTGCCCTAGGAAAACCCACAGCCCACCTCCCCCACCTAGACACCTTCAGTGCACACTGAATCAGGTGAATGAGAGTGTACTCACCCCCTTGTGGCTGCTGCGATGCCCTCAAGCGCCCATCCAACTCCGGGTATGCCACCGCAAGGATCCTGAACATCAGGGGGGTCATGGTGCGACGGGCAGCCCTCCCACGTTGGGAGGCCATCCCCAGCTGGGCCTCCGCCGTCTTCTTGCTCCTGTGGCGAATGTCCTCCCGTCTCTTACGGCAGTGGGTGCTCCGTTTGTGCTAGACCCCCAGGGTCCGGATGTCCTTGACGATGGCATGCCAGATGTCCTTCTTCTGGTGGGCGCTGACCTACATGATTTGTACATGGGAAAAAGAAAATTTATTACCAACTGCACCATCACAGTCATTGGCCCCCATCCCTACCCTTGCCATGTGGCACATGCACTCACTGTTGTTTCATGCACGCCTCAATCTCCCCCCCCATCTTTCATCCACCCCACTCCACACAGGCATAGCCCATACAGCATGCTCTCAGTGTACTTACCTGTTTGTCTGGAGGACTGTAGAGTAGCGTGTACTGGGGGAGGACCACATCCACGAGTTTCTCCAACTCCTCTGTGATGAAGGCAGGGGCCCTTTCCCCAGACGCACAAGCCATTGTCTCTTCCAGACTGAGGTCACAGCAGCACTTGCAGTGTAGGTCCTGTCCTGTCGAAGATCAGGTATCGAGTGATTGAACAGATAGAAAATGGCAGTCACGTCCACGGCGGTGCGTACTGTCACCGTCGGCGTACATCGTCATTGGCTCCTGGGACCCATAGGGTCAAATGTTAACCAATGTAGAATTGCGCCGCGGTCTTCGACCAACCAACCGCGACGGTGTACAACGCCAGCGCAGTTACCTCACATCCAATTGTCCCACTTTACAGGTCAAGCAGCCGCCATTTCAGGAGCCCACATGGCTTAATTTTTAACTGCGTCACACATACCTAGGCCTTGCCTCAACACTCATACATGCAAATTTCGTATTATCAATCGTGTTCTGTGTAAGCTGTGGGTACGTACCTCTGAGTTGGTTGACCCTGTGCTCGCTGTTGTCCTTCATAGGCACCGTCCACTGGGACATGTGAGGAGATGGCGGCATCCTCCGGTGTACAGACTGCTGCTGGACCTGTTGACAATGGAGGAAAGACATGTGATCATCACCTACAGGCTTGATCGTGCCACAATCCTGGAACTGTGTGCCCAGTTGGAGCCAGACCTGATGTCAGCTATCCGCCATCCCACAGGAATCCCCCCTCTAGTGCATGTGCTGGTAGTACTCCATTTCCTTGCAAGTGGGTAATTTCAAACAACAGTGGCCATAGCATCAGGGATGTCCCAGCCTACGTTTTCCAACGTGTTGTCCAGAGTGTTGTCTGCCCTGCTGAAACAGATGCGGAGCTACATCGTTTTCCCTCAGGTGGAGGATTTGCATACAGTGAAAGGTGATTTATATGCCCTGGGACATATCCCCAGCATCATAGGTGCCATTGATGGGACCCATGTGGCTTTGGTCCCCCCCCACAGGAGTGAACAGGTGTACAGAAACCGGAAGAGTTATAATTCGATGAATGTGCAGATGGTGTGTTTGGCAGACCAGTACATCTCACATGTCAATGCCAAATTCCCTGGCTCAGTGCATAACGCTTACATCCTGCGGAATAGCAGCAACCCTTATGCGATGGGTCATCTCCAGAGGCACCGTGTGTGGCTATTAGGTGAGCACCTGGAAGCAAGTCAGTGGGAATGGTTTTCTGGGTCTAGGCATATCCCTACAGGTTAGTGTGTGTCTAACAGTTGTCCCTCGCAATTTGCAGGTGACTCTCGTTACCCCAACCTGTCATGGCTACTGACCCCAGTGAGGAATC
Organism: Pleurodeles waltl; assembly: GCF_031143425.1. NCBI lineage: Eukaryota > Metazoa > Chordata > Amphibia > Caudata > Salamandridae > Pleurodeles > Pleurodeles waltl. Next base: position 957,783,648 of record NC_090447.1, on the reverse strand, counting down.
CCAGGACAAGGGCAGAGGAACGCTACAATGAGGCCCATGGGCGAACTCGAAGGATTATAGAGCGGACCTTCGGCCTCCTGAAGGCCAGGTTCAGGTGCCTCCATATGACAGGTGGATCCCTATTCTAGTCACCAAAGAAGGTGTGCCAGATCATCGTGGCCTGCTGTATGCTTCACAACTTAGCTTTGCGATGACAGGTGCCTTTTTTGCAGGAGGATGGTCCAGATGTAGGTGTTGTGGCAGCTGTAGAGCCTGTGGACAGTGAAGATGAGGAAGCAGAAGAAGAGGACATCGACAACAGGAACCCGCTGATCCTGCAATACTTCCAGTGAGACACAGGTAAGAATACAAACCTGCCTACTACATGCACTTTAAAACTACTACCTCTCTACTGTCTGTCGTTTTCACCCAGTGTATGGTCACTGAGTTGTCACTTTCCCTTACAATTTTACAGATGTGGGTCCCACTGTGTGACATCTGCTTTGTTTCCTCATGGACTAGAGCTGTGTGACATAGGTATGTTGACATTACAAGTGAAAGAGCATTTTGACACTGTAATTGCTAATACACTATTTCGAAATCACGGACAGACTCCAGATTGTTTTGTGCTTTAAGGGTGTTTATTTAAGTGCTCAATATTGGAGGGTGCTGTAAAATGGTGAGGGGTGAAGGTGGAGGAATGTCCATGGTAGAGTCCAGTCTATTAGTCTCACAGGTGCATTGCCCAAATGGGCATAGGAAGTGGACCTGGGGCAGTTTGAGGATGGACAGGGTAACAAGGTGGAATAGAAGGATGACAATCAGTGTGGTCTCATTTCTTGGCGGGGTCTCTTCATCGTTCACTGTCTTTGTCCTGGATCTCAGGGACCATTTGCGGGGTGGTTCTCCCTCTGCAGGGGGTGGGGTGCTGGTGTGGTGGTCCTGTGGCGGTGCCTCCTGTCCACTAGCGCCGGCGGAGGTGGTGGGCAGTTCATCGTCCAGGCTAGTGTCAGGGGCCCCTTGTAGTGCCACAGTGTCCTTCCTGGTGTTGAGGACTTCCTTTAGCACCCCTACGATGGTACCCAGGGTGCAATTGATGGATCTGAGTTCCTCCCTGAAGCCCAAATACTGTTCCTCATGCAGCTGCTGGGTCTCCTGAAACTTGGCCAGTACCGTTGCCATTGTCTCCTGGGAATGATGGTGGCTCCCATTCTCTTGTGGAGAGTGGGTTCCCTGGGACTGTCCTCCCCCTGTTGCACAGCAGCCCTCCCAGTTCCCCTGTGTTCCTGGGCCTCTGTCCCCTGGACCGTGTGCCCACTGCCACTGCCCCCAGATCCCTGTTGTTGTTGGGGTGGTGGGTTAGCCTGGGTTCCCTGTAGTGGTGGACATACTGCTGATTGACTTGTCCTGGGGACAGAGGTATGGGCCCGCTGGGTGGGTGCTGTACTGGTGTTTCCAGAGGGGGGAAGCTCTGTGGTGGCCTGTGACTGTGTCAGGGGAACCGACTGTCCCGAGGTCCCAGATGGGCCGGGCTGGTCATCTAGAACCAGTTGGACAGAGCTGCTGTCATCACTGTGGGCCTCTTCTGTTGGTGGTGTGGGCATGTGTGGACCCTCCTGTCCGGTGACGTTGGGTAGGGGTCCTTCAGGGGTATAAAAGGATGTTTATTGCATCTGTGTGTGCCATGGTGTGCAATGGGTGGGTGACCATGTACCCCAGTGATTGCATTCCTGTGTGGGACCTTGTGTGATGGTGGTTTAGGGGGGGTGTATGGGTCTGTGCAGTGGCCATGCTTTGGTGATGGGTGTCCATGCTTTGATGTTGCATGCAGGGCTTGGTGTTGGGATGTGTGGTTTGTGATATTGAGACATTTGTGAGGAGTTGGAGTGATGGGGGTGAGGGCGAGGGCGAGGGTGGGGGTATGTGATGGCATGCAGGTAGGGTTGGGGATATAATAGTAACGCATTGCCTTACCTGAGTCCATTCCTCCATCTACTCCTGTGAGGCCCTCAGAATGCAGAATCGCCAAGACTTGCTCCTCATATGTTGTTAGTTGTGGGGGAGGAGGTGGGGGTCCGCCGCCAGTCCGCTGAACCGCAAGGTGGTGTCTTGAGACCACAGAACGCACCTTCCCCCGTAGGTCGTTCCACCTCTTCCTGATGTCCTCCCGATTTCTTGGGTGCTGTCCCACTGCATTGACCCTGTCCACGATTCTTCGCCATAGCTCCATCTTCCTAGCTATGGAGGTGTGCTGCACCTGTGATCCGAATAGCTGTGGCTCTACCCAGACGATTTCCTCCACCATGACCCTTAGCTCCACTTCAGAGAACCTGGGGTGTCTTTGCTGTGCCATGGGGTGGTGTGGGTGAGGTGTGGCGGGGTGTGTGTAGTGATAAGTGGGGTGATATTTAGTGGTGTGTTGTGTGAGGTGTGTGGAAGTTATGTGGGTGATGGTATTGTGTGCCTGTGGATGCTTGGTAGTAGTTTGTAGTGTCTCTCTGGCCTTCTTTCGGTATTTTGGTCGTAGGGGTTTGTGGGTAATGTGGGTGTGTGTTTTATATTGTAATGGGTGTGTGGGAGTGGTGTGTGTATGTGTATCAGCCGTGTGTATTTTTATTTGTCCAATGTGGCTGTTTTTTTATAAGTGTGTGTGTATTTTGAGCGCGGCGGTGTGTACCGCCAATGGAATACTGCGGTTGAAAGACCAACGCGTGGATTCGTGGGTCGTGATAGTGTGGCCGTATTTCTGTTTGCGTGACGGTGGAGGTTTTGTTTTCGCCAGTTTATCACTGACCTTTGGTGTGGCGGACTTGTGTGGGTGTCTCAATTTTGGCAGATTCCGAGCAGTGGGTCATAATCACTGTGGCAGAATTCCTCTGCTGCGGCAGTGTGTTGATGGTCTTCTGCACGGCAGTAAGCGGCTTTTGCTGCCAATGTTGTAATGAGGGCCTGAGTCTGCAAATGGGTGCCTCAGGGTGTGAGTGGATCTGTGAATGGGTGCAGGAGGGCATGAGTAAGTCTTCCAGTGGGAGCATCAGGATGTTAATGAATCTGTGAATGGCTGTGTGACACTGTGAGTGACTGCAAAGGGGTGCGTAAGCATGTAACTTCATCTGCAAATAGTTGCATCAGGGTGTGAACAGATCTGTGAATAAGTGTATGAGTCTGTAAGTAGGTCTGCAAATGGGTATATTAGAGCATGACTAGATCTGTGATTGGGTGCATCAGTGTGACTGGGTCTACGAATGGTTGCGTAAGGGTGTACCATTGTATGTAAATGGGCGTATGAGGGTGTGAGTTGATCTATGAAGGGTTGCATAAGGGTGTGATTGGGTCTGTCAATGGATGCGGGAAGATGTGACTGGGTCTGTGAATCTGTGTGTGAGGGTCCCCGGGAATGTGGGGGGGCAGGAAGCCACTCTATTAAAAAGAAAAGCTGGCTCCCAGGACATGGCCCACCTGAAAGGGCTTATTTAAGAACAAGTGAGGGAGCCCACTCTTTTTTTTACCACATATTTACGACCCCATTGTGAATTTAAGGTAACAATTTTAAAAAGAATACTTTTTAGACCTGGGAGTCCCTTTTGGAACCCAGCACCAGAGCTAAGGGGTCAGGGTGTTGATACCCTGACCACTTTTCTACTTTCTATTCTTATATTTCTGTGACTCAGCTTGAGCTGAGTCCCAAGATGGCTGCCAATACTTCCTTGTTGAAGCATGAGATCGAGAGGAGTCAAGAATCCTTTGCGTCCCTAAGTATACACATTTGAATTCCCTTAAATTTGTCAAAAACTATTGGATGGAATTACAGCAAATAACAAAAAGAGCTCTTTCTGGACCAAGTGTTACCTTTCTGCCAAATTTGGTGTAATTCCGTTTAGTGTTTTTTGAGCTATCGCTGTTCAATTTTTCCTATGGGAATTAACATTGAAATGCTCTAAATTTCACCCCTCCTTTATCTCAGCCCCTGCATGATGAATCACTCTAGAACTTTCCAGAAAGCAGCTCATGTAAAATCACGCCTTGACGCAGCGTCTCTTTTTACATCCGTGGTCGGAGCGCACTGCCAATTCTCGGAGCGACGTTCCCTGCGTTTTCTTGTCAATTTGGCTACATGTTCCGGAAAGTGTATTTTGCGCTCCCGGTCACGTTGCCCTTACCAACTGTAGGGCATTGTTCTCTCCCGTGTCGGTGGTGGTCTTCTTCTGGTCTTTTTCTTTTCTTTCCATTTTCTTTTTCTTGCCTCTGTATATTGCCTTTCTTCCTGTTCATGTTGGTGTCCATATTGTCTTCTTCCTGTTTGCATTTCCCAGCATGCTCTTTTTCTATATACTGCCTCTGATTTCCTATTCTTTTCTATGGGCTTTTTCCCAATTCAAGATAGTGTTCTTTTAATTTCCTGTGATGTCACTTCCCCTTTTTCAGTATATAAGCCACTTAGTCTTGCTCTACCTTGCGTTATAAACACTTCCCTTTGGTAGTGCTCTTCGCTCCTGTTCGTCGTTCCTGTTTTCACCTTAGAGTATTTTGCCTTTTTTTTCCTGTTTTCAAGTCCTGGTTTTTCTTCTTCTTTTTAGGAGTTCCTGTTTGAGGTTTTTCCCCAGTTCTTGTTTTTTTTTCCTCTTGGACTACTTCTGTAGCGTACTGTCTGCCTTGGCGTTCCCTGTCATTTTATCAATTTTTCTCTGGACCTGTAGGTCAATGGATCTGTGGGTCCACCCATGGATCTGCAGATTGAACAAAAAGTAATAATTGTGCTATTTATTGCCTAAGTGACCCATCTGTGTGTCCTATGGAGGTTCTAAGGGGTCAGGATGCCTGTAGCCTAACCCCTTATGTGTTTTTGTACTCTTACTTTCCCATCTCGAGCCGATGCGACAAACAAAATTGTGACCACGCCTTTTTTGTCACATTGCAGCCAGCCAATCAGGGCCTTGCTTTTCCCCCTGATCCATGAATCTGGACCTGGATCCGCGAGTACAGTCTGTGGATGATCTGCATTCCTATATATCTATATTTTTTTAACTCTAATATCTCAGAAAATACTGAATGGATATACACCATGTCATGAGTAATGTGTGAGGTCAGAAGTAGTGCATTACGGTGGTGCACGGTATATTTAGCTGAGGTAACTGTAACTGCTGAATTTTTATGGTTCTCTATGTGTGAAATGTGAGCCTAACTATAACCTCCCTGTAATCTCTATTTTTTTAAACTGGATTTCTATGTTTTTTCATTCTATTTTCTAACTATAACATCCCGGTAACTTTTGTTTTTTTTCAGTGAATTTCTAAAAAAATGTCTTTACTCTATGTTTTTTTTTTTTTTTTTAACTTTTCTTTTATTGTTAATAACACAATATGATACAGAGTCAGTGGGATCAGGGTCCCGTCAATCGGGAGTAATTACACATCAGTGATATTAGGAAACCGAAGAAGAAGAAAGAGAAAGAAAAAAAAAAAAAACTCGTAAGGCACAAACAAGGTATCAGTCATAATATAAAAACTTGAGGTAGAGTTCACTTCCAACATATTTTAGGCTATGTGGGGGGGTTTAAAGAGGGTAAAGATATGAGGGTAAAGGGTAGGTTGTACCTGTTCAGACGAAAGGACCGGGGAGTGCCACCCTGGGAAGCGAGGGATGTTGCTGCACGGATAATGGGTGTTGCAGCTCATGTCAACTCTGTGGTCAGTATCAGTTGGGACCAGGTGACTAGCTGACGACATGGGGAAAAGAATCTACCATGGAGGTCTGTTTGGAGCGTTGCTGGAAGGTGACGTTCGGACTCTAGTGGGTGTTTTAGAAAGGGACGTGGGGATAAGGGGCGAGAGGGAGAGAGAAAGAGAATGAGAGAGGATAGAGAGTAATAAAGAGGAAAAAGGAGAAAAGAAGAAGAAACAGTAGGAAAAGGGAGAGGGAGAAGGGGAAGAAGAGGTAAGAAAAGAAAGAGTGGGAGAGGAGAAAAGAATAGAAAAGAGAGGAAGAGAAGGGGAGATAAGGAGGGGGAGAGGGGGAAAATACGAGGGAGGGGGAGGTACGGGAGCGAGAGGGAGAGTGGGGAAGAGACGCATGTGGGGGAGGGGAGGGAGAGGGAAGGGAGAAGGGAACAGTGGTGGTTCCGGGTAGGGCACTATTGCCCCCTTGTGAGGAAGGGAGCCCATACCTGTAGTAATAATTGAGCTTGGTCTTGTAAGTTATAGATGATCCGTTCATGCATAGCAGTGCGGATCATGGCTGTAATCCATTTCTCCGGGCTTGGGGGGGTTTCTGACCGCCAGTGTCTTAGTATGCAAATTTTTGCAGTAGCTAACGCTGTGTGCAACAGTCGCTTGTGTGGTCTAGGGTGGTCTGGTAGGGAGGTCGTATCTTGCAGAAGTATAAGGGCAGGAGGAAGTGGTGACGGAAGTGACATTACTTCAGCCAGAGTGGAGCTCACAGCATCCCAGAGTGGTCTTACTGTTGTACAGTTTACTAAGATATGTATCAGGTCACAGGATGTTTCTGGATATCGCCAGCAGTTCGCATGCGGGAGGAGTCCGGTCCTATGCAGTTTCGCTGGGGACCAGTGCCATTCATGTAAGATTTTAAAGAGGCAGAATTTCAAGCGTGCTTCCCGGGTGCCTCTGTCTAGTGTCTCTAGGGTAGCTTCCCAATCGTCTGGGTCTAGATCCTGCTGCAGCCTGGTTTGCCACCGTAGACGTAGTTTGTCCATTAGCGGTTGGGAGTAAAGCCGTCGAATAATTAGATCATATAGACCCGACATTACTCCCTTGCATTGTCCCCATTGCTGCAGGTAAGCCACTATCGGTGAGGGCAGGGATCCCCGCTGTGGAGGTGTATTCCCTTGGGAGAGACAATGCTTGAGTTGCATGTATCTCCATTCCTGGTTCGGGTGTAGGCCGAACTCCTCCCGTAGCTTGGGGAATGGTTTGAGCACATCGTTCTCCAGAGCCTGTGAGAGGGTAAGGATGCCTGCCTGTTTCCATTGCGGCCAATGGAGTACCTCGCCACCTATGCGTAGGCCACTGTTGTGCCACAGGGGCGCTTGGGCATGTATAAGGGGGTGGACCCCAAACAGTCGGTGGGCCCTTTGCCAGGATGCCCTGGTCGCCGCCAGGATAGGATTCACTGAGTTAGTGGCTGGGAGGTCTGCACGGTAGGGTCCACCGAGTCCTTCGTTCGCAGTCAGGAGTCGTTTTTCCACTGCTATCCACAAGGGGGGATCTGGTATATTCAACAGTGTATTGGATAACTGAGACATTTGGAGGGCTAAAGAGTAGTGTTCCACTGATGGGAGTCCCATTCCCCCGTTTATGCGGCGGGCCAAAAGCTTGGCTGGTGATAGCCGCGGTCGCATAGTGCCCCACACGAATGATCTAATTAGTGCATCAATGCCTCTTAGTGTGGAGAGGGGCACTTGTAAGGGCAGGAGACCTAGGATATAGGTGAAACGGGGTACCGTCACCATTCTAACCGCTTGTACTCTGCCCCACATGGAAAGGCCTAACTGGGTCCATTTCGCAAAGTCCAGTTTCGTCCGCGTGATGAGAGGATCAATGTTGTCCGCAACCATGTGTGCCAGTCCAGGGTTAACGAGCACTCCTAGGTATTTAAGGCGTTTTGGCGTCCACCGGAATGGGTAGCCTAGGAGTGCCGCTTTTGTGGTTACTCGCGATAGCGGAAGTGTCTCACTTTTGTCCCAGTTAATACGGTATCCCGATAGGGCTGCGAAGTCCTCGATTACCTCTAATAGGGCCGGAATGGATCTTTCCAGGTCCGTGAGTGTTAAGAGGATATCGTCAGCATAGAGGTATATCTTGGAGGTGCCTTCGGGTAGTGGTAGGCCGGTTATGGAGGGGGAGGACCGGATGGCTGCCGCCAAGGGCTCCATCGCCAAAAGGAACAGGAGAGGTGAAAGGGGGCACCCCTGCCGTGTACCCCTTCGGATAGGGAAAGGGCCTGAGAGGAAGCCTCCGCAGTTGACTCTGGCCGCAGGTTGGTCATAGAGCAGTCGTACCATGGAGATAAATTTGTTGCCTAGGCCAAATCTCTCTAAGGCTGCAAATAGGTAGGGCCATTCTATGCGGTGAAACGCTTTTTCGGCGTCTAAGGACAGGGCCAGCGCCGTCTCCGGGGAGTCTATGGCCACCCATAAGGTATGGCATAGGGTTCGTAGGTGGTTCCTAGACGTGCGGCCCGGTACAAACCCCACCTGTGTATAGTGTATTAAGGACGGGATTACTTTACGTAGTCTGTTTGCCAGGACGCTTGCTAGAATTTTGATGTCCCCGTTTAGTAGAGAGATGGGTCGGTAGCTGCCGCATAATAAAGGATCTCTCCCAGGCTTCGGTATGACAGCTATTGTGGCATTGTTGGATATGTCCCCTAATGTCTGTGTTTCGCAGGCTTCATTGAGAGCTTCGCATAGGATATCAATCGCCTCTGCCCCTACCCATTTGTAAATTTCTGCAGGGTATCCATCCTCTCCGGGTGATTTCTGGTACGGGAGGTCAGAGATGACTTTATCTATCTCCTGTCTGCTTATTTCCCCTTCTAATAGGCTACGGCCCTCGTTTGTTAGGGAGGGGAGGTCTAGCTTCTTTAAAAAGGTGGTAGCTTGCGCTAGGTTAGTCATGGTTTCCGGCGTGTAAAGGTGTCTATAAAATTGGGCAAATTCGTTTGCAATGGCCTGCGGGTGGGTCAGTATGTCGCCGGAGGGAGAGCGAATGGCTGGGATGGCTAGGGCGGCAGCTCTTTGACGGAGTTGGGCTGCGAGCAGTCGTCCCGCCTTCTCACCCTGTTCATAGTGTCTCCCTTGGAGTCTCTGTAATGCGAATTCGGCCTGGGTGGTGTATAACTCATTAAGGGCCATTTGTGCTTGCTCTAAACTTCGGCGGCCTGGAAGGGAGGGGTGTGCCGTGTATTGTCTGGTTAGTCGGCGTATGTCGAGTTCCAGAGCCGCTTGTTGCTCTTTTCTGTCTTTGTTCGCTATCGCCGCATCCCGCATGAGCTGTCCCCGTATCGAGGCTTTGGCTGCAGCCCACATAGTTCGACTCGAATCAACCGTACCAAGGTTGTCTTGGGCGAAAGTGGTCGCATGGTCCTGTAGCTGCAACTTACCTTGGGGGGATCGATATCGATGGATCGCTAATCTCCAGGGTTTTCGGCCCGGAGATACCAGGCCTAAGCGGATGGCTATAAGGACTGGGGAGTGGTCTGATAGGCCTCTCTCCAGTATATCGTCCTCCACGGTGTGGGCCATAAGATTGTGGGATAGGAGAAAGTAATCGATCCGTGATTGGGTACCATGCACCGGCGAGAGAAAGGTAAATTCTCTGTCCGTTGGGTGAGTCAGCCTCCAGTGGTCAACCAAACCGTTATCTGCGAGTATATCAGACTGGATGGCCCTGTCTGCGTTGTTACTCGTGTCTAGAGGCCCTGTCCTGTCCAATGCTGCGTCCCTTGCTAGGTTCCAGTCTCCTCCTATAACGTAACGGGATGCCCCTATCTCAGTTAGAAGTCGATTGAGCTGGAGAAAGAAGAGGCGTTTGGGACCTGTTGGTGCATAAACTGATCCCACACACAATGTTGAGTCCCCTATTTTCAGTTTGGTAAATATGTATCGGCCCTCGGGGTCTGTCCACGATTTGACGACCGTGAAAGGGGAGGGTTTTGCGTAAGAGGATCGCCACCCCGCTTTTTCTTGGGACATTCTCCGTATCGGGTGAGGGTGGAGTGCAACTAAACAAGACGGTTCCCACCCAGTCACGTCGTAATCTATCAGATTCAAGACTGTCTAGGTGTGTCTCTTGCAATAAGGCAATATCTGCCTGCTTAGAATTAAGGTAGGATAGGACTTTCTTCCGTTTGATAAAGTGGGTAAGGCCGTTTACGTTCCATGATATCACCCTGAGGGGAACCACCGGTGCTCCCATCTGGTTGGCTATCCTTGTTTCCTGTGTCCCCCCACCCGGGGGTATGAGCTCGGGGGAGTGGGGTGGACTCTGTGAACTGAAGAGGATGTCGGGGAGAGGGAAGGGGGGGAATGGTAGGTGGCGGGCGCATTGGATACGAAGAGGAGTTGAAAAGAGAATAAAGAGAAGACAGTGGGGGGGGAGAAGAAATAAAAATAAAAATAAAAAAACAATTAAAAAAGAAGGTAAAGAGGGGGAGACCGGGATACAAATCCCGAAGTGCACGAACTTTGACCGGCGGGTCTAAAACCTAGGCCGAATGAGCTTCGACGCCCGGCCAGCGGGCCCCGCGCCGGGGGGGGGAAGAGGGGGGCGGCGCCCACGGGGCACCCCAGACCTCCGCGTGGTTGCATCCAATTATGTCGGGGGGTGTGGAATGTGTTTGTGACCAGAGGATGGGGGGAGGAGGGGAGGGCGCATGTTGGCCGCGTCCCTTTGCGGGGGGGGATGGAGGAAGCGCGAGGAAAGGACAGGGGCAAGTATTGTTGTTACTAAGGTCGCTTCCCCTTGGTTATTCTGAGGGGTTGTGGCATGTATATGCTCTGGGACTTGGCATCTGTGGTCTGTTCTGCTTTGCACCAACGCCCATCATTATGTCACTATTGCGTTTGTTAGTAGATCGGGGTCTAGAGCTCAAAACCCAGTTCAGAATCGTTTTGCTCCAGCCCTGCCAGGGCAAGCCAGTAGTGTGCAAGGGTATTGCGTCAGTTCCCATATTTTCCAGAGGACGTTATGGGTCCTGATTCTAGATGGGAGAAGTGATACGGGACATGGAAAGTGTTACCCGGCATGAAAGGGAGGGACGTTGAGAAACAAAAGTAAAGGTAATCGGGGGCCAACAAAAACTATCACACAATCCGAACAGTCTGAGCAGTCCGAGGCGGTTAAAGCCTTCTGGGGGGGGGGGAGGCGGTTCTCCGTGGTTCCATGTTTGAGGAGTGTACATTAAAGTAGAGTACTCATCATGTCTCTATGTCTGGGCTTTTTCATCAAAGTTCCAATGTTTCCTGCAACGTTTCTATGGCAGTCTGTGGTTGTAGATATCGAGGGCTTGTAGGAAAACTGTGTCCATGTTGGTTTCAGGAGTAGGCACCTAGGGTTTCAAAGGGGATCGGGACTTGTCTCTGTCTGGCAGTTGTGTGTGCATCGCCACCGCCTGTAGGACTTGGCCCCTGTCATCAAAACTTTTTGTTAACCTCTCCAGGTCTCTGCCCCTGGTTTGGGGGTCTGTAGTAGGTCTTCCGTCGGTGTCCAGAGCAATTTCCGATTGGCCCATTCCCCTGGTTTGGTTCTGTGTGTCTTGGGGGGGTTGGGTTGTTAATTCCATGGATTGTGTCAGATCATGCAGCCCCTCTAGGAATGACTTCAAATCCTCTGGGTCATAGAAGGTTCGTGACTCTCCGTTCTTAGTTATCCACATCCTGGCTGGCTCGAAGAGGCCGAATTTAACGTCCAGATGGCGAAGGCGAGGGCGGAAGGAGAGAAAGGCTCTTCTTCGATCTGCTGTTTCTTTGGAGAAGTCTGCTGAAAGGCGGATTTCGAGGGGACCGAGCCGGAGTGGGCCTTGCCTTCAGGACAGCTGTAGCAATTGGCGGACCTGCCCGTGCCGGAGGAAGCAGGCTATGATTGGACGAGGACAATCTTGTCCGTTTTGTCTCTTGAGACCAAGTCTATGCGCTCTTTGAAATTCCAGAGGGGGGTCAAATGTTACGTCGGTTAGTTTGGGAAGCATGTCTCGCAGGTAAGAGAGGATATCTGTACCCTCAATGCCTTCCGGAAATCCGAGGAAGCGGATGTTGTTTCTGCGGCTTCGGTCCTCAAGGTCGGTTAACTTGCTGCGAAGGTACAAGAGTTCCTGATCTCTGTCAGTCTGTGAGACCACTTGACTTTCCACGGCCGCTACTCGATGGTCCAGTCCGGAGATTTGTGACTGGAAGCCCGCTATTTCCAAGCGCATGGATCTCGTTTCCGCTGTTAATGCTGACATGGCAGTGTCCATACCTTCCAGTTTGCGGCCTACTGCCGATATCTCCTGCAGTATACGATCCATTGATGCTCCTTGAGTATTGTCTGACATGGTGTCGTGTGAGGGGGGTGGAGAGGCTGCGGGAGCAGGATATTTCTGTTGACGCAGGGCTTCAGAGAAGAGTAGTTGGCGAGCGGGTTTACACAGTGCTTTACTCGCCGTCTTGCCTCTGGGCATTGCGGGTTTCTCCCTGCTGGTGGGGATCCAAGGGGGTGCCTGTTCGTGTCTCAATGAGGGCGATCAGCGTGGGCGGAAGAGGAGAGAGGGTGGCAGGTGGGGTTCAGAGTTCAGGGGGGTACCTCTCTAAATGGCCTCCTGGGGGGGCTGTCATTGGTGTATATGTACGAGGGGAAGGATCACGGTGTTGGCTCTATAGCGTTCAGCGTCACGCAGGGCTGTTCCATGGAGAGAGGGGTTGTTTTGGAGCCGAGCCGAGGTCCGATGTTACTCCTGGCCCTCTTTGCTCTTCATGCCTCGTCAGTTCCTGTTAGTGTGGTATTGCTTCTTTTGTTGTTATGTTTGTGTTGATCGTTTTCCTTTCTCTTTTTTCCTTTTCTCCTCTTTTTTTTTTTGTTTTCTTACTCTTTGCCCCCTCTTGTGCTTGCCCCTCTTTTTATTAGGTAGTTTGCTCCTTTACTCTTTGCCTTCTCCTCTTCCTTTCGTCTTCCTCCTCTCTCCGCTCGTTGTTATATTCCTCTCTCTCTCTCCTCACTCCCGGCCTCTCTCACACTCATCCAACACCCTCCTCTCCGTACGTCTCTCATCCTCTCTGACTCACCAGCTCGGCTCTCACCTCTCCAACCTCTTCGGGGCCTCTGTCATTTCTCAGGGGGTCTTCCCTGGAGCAGGTAAGGCTGGGAGGGTGGGGGTAGCCGTCCGTTGCGCTCCGCTGGTGGTGAGGCCTCTTGTCGCCGACCCCGTCACCCCCGGCAGAAAGGGGGAGGGTGGAGAGGCACTGGGAGACGCGTCTTTGTTGTTCCGGGCCCTGATGGTGGTCGGCTCCGTTCTCCCCCTTTGGCAGCTATCGATCAGGAGGGAGGGAGGGGTCAGGCGGCGTCCCGGCCTGTTGCCGGCTCCGGGAGCCGCAGTTGAGCCGCTGTCAAGGCGCGGGCAGGGACGAAGGACGCGCTCTCTCCCACTTCAGGCTTCAGCGAGGGACGCGTCTCTCCGTGTCGGGGTGATTCCACACTCGAGGCCGCGGCTCAGGGGCCTGCCGTAGGCCTCAGGCCTCCTCCCCTCGCTCCGTTCGGCACCTCCGGGGAGGCCACTCCCCCCACGTCACGGACGTCGGTCGTTCACTGTCTCCAACTCCTACGTCGGCCCCCGCTGCGTTCGGGGGTCCCGTGGAGTGCCCCCAGCGCCGCCGCCACCGCCGCGTAACCCGCCGCTGTGCGGAGCTCGGCTCTCAGGCGGTCATCATGGATCGCGGCCAGACCACGCCCCGTCTTTACTCTATGTTAATCCAACCACCACCGCAGCCAGGCCCTGTGGCCAAACCCTATAACCACTGAACCCTACACATGGCCTTTGGCCAAGCACAGCGGTAATTGGCAGCAGGTCTGCACATCTCCCCTCCCCTGGCTGATTTTGGCTCAGGGACCACATCCCCCAGTGCCCAGCCTAATTATTAACTTTTTTGCATGGTTGGGGGTCCGCATGGCCTCCCTTCCCAGGGGTGCTCTCGGACCCCATCTCCCAGGGCCAGGCCTAATTCTTAATGTTTTTGGGGTGACGGGGTGCCTGGCCCCACCCCAGGACTGATCTTGGTCCCGAGAACCCTTTCCTCCAGAGCCAGTCCTAATTCTTCTTTTTTTTTTTTTTTGGGAGGGTTAAACTGGCCCCCCTCCCATGGGCTGACCTTAGCCCAGGCACCCCATGTCCCAGGGCCCTGCCTAAATATTAACCTTTTTTGGGGGGGCACATGGCCTCCCTACCCAGGGCGTTGCTCAGCCCCAGGTACCCCATCTCCTGGTGACCGGCCTAATTATGAATCACTTTTTTAGGGAGGGGTCAGCGTGGCCCCCCTCCCCAGGGACGAACAAAGGCCCCCCACCTGGGGCCTGGATAAATTATTAATTTCTTTGGCGGGGCGCATTGCCCCCTTTCCCAGGGCCAATCTTGGCCCTAAGGTCCCCATTCCCCGGGGTCTGGCCATGTGACCTGGGCACAATACTGTGGGCTGAGGGGGGAGCTTCAAAACCCCCACAGTCCCAGCTGGCTCAGCTCTTCCTGTGGGAGCCAGCAGTGCTGTCACAGAGAGGCAGTTTCAGAACAGAGATGTTATCAGTGATGTCGCTGACCATGTCATGAGTGATGTAATATGTGAGGTCATAAGCAGTGCATTGCGCAGGTGCAAGTTATAGTTAGCTAAAGTAACTATAACTGCTGAATTTCTATGGTTTTGTCAATGTGAAATGTGAGCCTTACGATAACGTCTTTATAACCTTTCTTTTTTAACTGAATTTCTATGTCTTTTTAAGTTATATTTCCCAACTATAACGTCCCTGTAACCTTTGTTTTATTTCAGTGAATATCTATGTTTCCATTAACATAAAGTCATTTTCATTACTATACATTATCCAACTCCACTGCAGCCAGGCCCTGCAGCTAATCCCTATAATCACCTGACCCCACGGTGCACACGACTTTTGACCATGTGTATCGGGGGTTGGCAGCAAGGTCTGGTCTGTGGCCAGGCCCTAAAGTCAACCCCTATAACTACCCAGCCCCTCGCTGTGCACGGCCCTGGGCCAAGCACAGCGGTTATTTGCAGCAGGTCTACATGCCCCCCTATCCTGACTAATTCTGGCCCTGGGGACCACATTCCCTGGGGCCTACCCTAATTCTTAAATATTTTTAAAGGGAGAGAAGGTGGGTGTGTGGCCCCCTCCCCAGGGATTATGTGAATCCAGGGAAATGCATCCCCTCGGGCCCAACCTAATAATTAGCATTTTTTGGTAGGAGGGGGCTGCTTGGCCCTGGAGACCCAATCCACCGGGTCATGGCCATATAGCCTGGGCACAATATTGGGGACCGCAGGCGGAACTTCAAAGATCTTACAGTCCCAGCCGGCTCTCCACCTCCCATGGGAGCCAGCATTGCTGTCACAGAGACAGAATTGCAAAGCAGCTCCCTCTCTGTGAAAGCAGTTTCCTCTATTTCTTTGCCTGCATCTTGCGGGCAGGAAAACAGAGTAAACCTCCACTCTGAGTAAGACTTGGTGGGATCTGTCAAAGCTCCTGCCAAGTCAAAGCAAACAGTTATGTCCCAGGAGCAGGACCTGGGGTGGTGGTCCCCTGGGCTCTCAGTGGCTCCTAGAGTGGGGCATGCAGCCCCTCTCCAATGTTAAATAGCCCCTGGTAGGTGGTGATCCTCAGGGCCCGGGGGTCCGCAACAGATCCAATATGTCTTTTAAAATTGTCCCTGAGGACGTGGTGGTCTCAAAGGCTGCAGAAGGGCCAAGCTCCCCCTCGTTTACTGAGTGAAAACTGCCATAAGGTGGTGGTCCCCAGGGATGGTGAGGACAAGGCCCCCCCCCCCATTTCTTCAGTTAAAAGCCCTGGGGAGGTTGTGGTCCCCGGGGTTGTGTGTGGGCTGTGCAGCCCCCCACAATATTTTGGGGCTCCAGGGAGGTGGTTGTCCCTGGAGCTGCTGGGGTTCAGGCGGCCCTCCAGCATTATTTTGATTAAGTGCCCTGGGTAGGTGGTGGTCCCCGGTGTCTGTTGGTCCTCCCTATGTCTTTAAAAATTATCCCTGGGGAGGTGGCAGTCCCTGGGGCTGTGGAAAGGCCAGGCACCGCCAAGTTTCTTAAGTTAAATGCCCCAGGAAAGTGGTGGTCCTAGGGCTGTGGGGAGGGGCAGTCGCCCCCTGCGTTTCTTCAGTTAAAAGCCCTAGAGAGGTGCTGGTCCTCGGGCTGCCAAGCCTCCCACATTATTTTGAATCAGTGCTCCAGAGAGGTGGCAGTCCCTGAGGCTGTGTGGGTTCAGGTGCCCCCCTGCATTATTTCAAGTAACAATCCTGGGGAGTAGGTGGTCCCGAGGCTGTGCGGGGGCTGGGTGCCCTCCACATTCTTTACATTTAGTGCCCTGGGGAGGTGGTGGTCCTTGGGGATGCTGGGGGGCTCAATGCCACCCCACATTACATTACAATACAGCCCCTGGGAGGTGGCAGTCCCTGGGTCTGCGAGGGTGCTGGGAAGCCCCCAAGCATAGAAAATGTAAATGCCCCTGGGACCTGGTCCACCCGGGGACTTTAAAAAAACAAGTGATGTAGTCCATTTTTGTTTTTTGCCCGAATTTGCAGCGTTGTTGCATTTTTGAGGAAAACATTTAAAAAAAGATTATTTTTTTTGCTCTGGGATCCCCGCACCATGTCTGAGGAGACATGGTGGCTCTACTGAACTGGAAATGAAACAAAAAAGAACAGTCACAGACTCATCAATACACTATTTCATTCACTCAAACATACACTCAGAGACTCATGCGCCCAGCAATTTTTCGCTGGGGAATCTAGGGAGGTCAGTGTCATGTTTTTTGTCCACCACTGCCAGTACTTCAGTCCAGAAGCAGATTGTTTTGGGGCAGTGCCAGAAAAGGAATGTGTTGGATTTTATTCATTCTACAGGGTCATCTCCAATCATTTTGCCTCCTGTCTCCTATTTTTTCTGACCTGTTGTTGTTGGCTTTTGAACTCTGAGCACATTACCACTGCTAACCAGTATTAAAGTGCAAATGTTCTCTGTGTAAATTGTATTGTTGATTGGTTTATACATGATTGCCATTTTTGATTTACTAGTAAGTCCCTAGTAAAGTGCACTATAGGTGCCCAGGGCCTCGAATTCAAATGCCACTAGTGTGCCTGCATCACTGGTTGTGCCACCCACATTAGTAGCCCTGTAATCATGTCTCAGACCTGCCACTGCAGTGTCTGTGTGTGCAGTTTTAAACTGCCAATTCGAATTGGCAAGTATGCCCACTTGCCACGCCTAAACCTTCCCTTTTCTTACATGTAAGACACCCCTAAGGACCTTCGGTAGCCCCATGGGCAGGGTGCAGTGTATGTTTAAGGTAGGACATATACTAATGTGTTTTATATGTCCTGACAGTGAAATACTGCCAGGTTTGGTTTTCACTGTTGCAAGTTCCATCCCTCTCATAGGTTAACACGGGGGCTGCCTTTAAACATGATTAAAGCGTAGATTCCCTTTGGGAGCAGATAGACATGTGGAGTTTTGGGTCTCTGAACTCACAATTTAAAAATACATCTTTTAATGAAGTTGGTTTTGAGATTGTGTGTTTGAAAATGCCACTTTTAGATAGACTCAGGGCCCTCAAAGACTTCCAATGCCAGCACCTGGACTCTCTGCTGAGATTCCTGCCCTGCCAAGTGGTGCCCTATCCAGTTCCTGGGCGCTTGAAAGGTGAAGCTGGCAGACCAAGATTGAAAATCCACGCACAGACCGCCACACGGAGCAAATTTTGACACAACTTCCGAGACACGGCTATGAAACGATGCGCCGCCGGCTTCACGGCTGAAATCTATGCTCTTCCTGCATTGTGGCTGGAAGATCGATGCATGCGGCTGGTGAAACGACGTGCAACACCCGCTGACGGAGGCTGATAATGTCGAACCCACATAGCGCGGGTTTGCTGATACCGTGCAGCAGGATTTTCTACACAAACCTCGCTGGGTGCGGAAAAAAAATGCAAAGCCTACCCGGACCCGAGGTGCTTGTCTGGATCAACGCATCGCTCTCCTGTGGAGAGAAGAAACTACGCATGATGACCCGACAGGAGGAGGAACCACACACGGTCTTGCTTGCGTGTGAGAAATGGACGCATTGCTGCCCTTTTTCAATGCACACTCACCAGTGAGGTGTTTTTTTTACACTACGCATGTACTTTTGAACGCTAACTGTAATTACTGTTTTCTCAAGAATTTAAGACTCTTTTTGCTTTTTAATTTATAACTTGACTTGTGTATGGTGGATTTTTTTTGTTTTGTTCTTGTTTTGTTTAGATACATATTTTATATTTGTCTAAACCTGTGTTGTGTCATTTTGTAGTGTTTTCACAGAGTTACTGTGTGTGTTGGTACAAATGCTTTACACCTAGACTCTGAAGTTAAGCCTGCCTGCTCGTGCCTTGCTACCAAGGTGGTGAGCGGGGGTTAGCTGAGAGTGAGTCTGCTTTACCATGACTAGAGTGAGGGTCTTTGCTTGGACAGGGGGTAACCTGACTGCCAACCAAAGACCCCATTTCTAACAGTATGTAAGAATGCCAAGTTGGCCCCAGCACCACCAGCTGGTATTTTCCCCACCCACCTTCTATGGGTCAACCCTGGCAGGTGTGAAATCTTAAGACAACTGTATTTACTAGAGATGCTACGGGCAGAAGAACGAGTCTGGAGAAGGATGACACCCCATTCTTTAGTGATGAATGTGCACTCACACTCCTTCTCCCACCGTTGCTCTAAGGAATATTTAGATGGTAGTGATGATGATTTAAGGATTGTATATATGTTGGAGAGGAGATGTTTATCAAAGGAATGAGTAAGGAGCCATTTCTGAAAGGATGCAAGGGGTCAATCTGTTTGGGTATGTATCTGGGGTTGTGAATCAGTAGCGAATAGTGACATATCACCAGTAGGCATTGTGCATGAGGCCATAGGCAGCCTGAATTTGTGGGAAGTCCATAAGGCCATCTACATCAAAGAAGTCACCAACCCTCTTGCAGTTGGTGTGCTGCCACTGCATAAAGGCAGAGCTTTGTAGCAGGGTAGGAAGCCAGGGTTACCTATAATTGTGTTCAGGGTGAAATAGGAGTAGACAGTTTCTGTTGAGTTTGTACTTTGTCCCAGACCTCCTGTGTAGCTCAGAGTACCAGTGACATGTAGACCCCCACTTGCTGGTGGTATTTTGGGAGCCATGGTACCTTCCTGATATTGATACCTGCCACGCCCGTTCTGTAAAGCTTCAATGTTTTTCAGTGCTAGGTCTAGACCACTCCACCGGAAGGGGGATTGGGAGCACACTGCCTCAGATTCCAGCACA
This sequence comes from Pleurodeles waltl, assembly GCF_031143425.1. Classification (NCBI taxonomy): domain Eukaryota; kingdom Metazoa; phylum Chordata; class Amphibia; order Caudata; family Salamandridae; genus Pleurodeles; species Pleurodeles waltl. The sequence goes on along the minus strand of NC_090447.1, from coordinate 957,764,618 downwards.
GTTCGCCCCTTTGCATCCTGGTAAATGTAGTTCACAGTTAGCGCTTACTTGAAAATTATTTGTAGTTTTTCACCAAAGTTGATGCAGACATTGCTGTATATCACTAGACACATGTTTCTGGGTTTAGCCCTCTGTCAGAAGAGAGTAGAGAACAAGCTTCAGACACACAGGGCTAAGGGCAGGAAAATACCAACTTTCCAAAAGTGGCATTTTTTTAATTAAAAAAATACATCTGGCTTTACCATTAAAGATGATATCTTATTACAGTTCCATAGAAACTAAACATGATATATTGACTCCGTTACAATTTGGAATTATAGTTTAGTAAATGTGGTGAGGAATCTCCAATGTTAACCTATGAGAGGGGTAGGCCTCACAGTAGTAAACAATGATTTGGGGAGTTTTTACTCCCAAGACATGGGAAACTTAAAAGCATATGTTCTGCATTTCATTTACATAGCACCCTGCCATTTAGGCGATGTATGGCCTACCTTAGAGGCAGCTAAATTGTTTTGATTGCTTTCTGTGGAACACACTTTTGTGTTTATATTATTGTCTTAAAGTTTGTTCTGTTTTGCTTGGGAGACTATGAACTTTTTTTTGTTTTTTGTTTTTTTACAATTAATTTTGTATTTTGGATTGACATTCTCATCATTATTGCAAAGAACATTGATTGCTTCCATTTAGGATGGTTCAGGCCGATCTGAACAACCTGGTCAGACCCCAACTGTGAGTCACACTGTGGCCACATCAACACCTCCCGGCCCGTTTGCCTCAACATCACAGGTAGCTATTTCCCCTCAGCCTGTGTCCCTAGGACAGTGTTTACATCTTGTGTCCACCAGTCCATGATTCTAGATTGTAGCATCACACCTTGGACAATGATGGTCCTGGAACCAGTGGTGGGGGAATCCTACGGCAAGGGCACAGTCTTGTGGGGGTAGGGTGTACAGGAGGGAAGTTGTGGGCCAGATATGGTATTCTGGCCAGGACACCATCAGCCACATCTTGGGGCACTATCAGGAGTCCCAAGGCGTGATTGGCCTGGTACTTGCAGAACTCTGGGAGAACAAGCAGCTGCAAAGGGACATCCATAGGGACATGCATGAACAGTGGGAGGTCCGCAATACTAACATGGCCTCCATAACAGGGGTGTTGAGGGACATTACCAGGACCCTAATCAGGGATCATCAACAACAATCTACCCCTTTCTTTGACACAGAAACACCTGGCCCTTCATTTGTACCAGCCACTGGAAGGGAGGCCCTGTCAGGGGAAGAGCCCGCTCCAGGCACCGCTGCCTCTGTAGCAGCAGATCCCCCCACCACACATAAGGGGATGTCTAGCAAAGACTCCAGGAAGTACGGATGGCAAGACAGCCCACCACTGTCAGCTAGTGACTTCTTGCTAAAGAACCTTCTTTGTGTGCTACATATTCACTCTGTTGACTGTTCCTCAACCACCTTCCATTTCCTATGGAAGGAGTACATTGGACTTTGAATTTACAGTTGTGTGGCATTTACTCCAATGATTTCATCCATCATGACTGAACCCTTCACTTTTCTTTTCCACCATGCCTCAATATTATTTTGTGCACACATTGTCAATAAATGCACCTATCACAAAGACATTGTATGCTTGCTTTTGTTCCACATTTTGTTATGTAGAGATTTAAGACCCCCTGAAGCAAATGAGGGAGAAACAAGATACTAATGCATGGAGGGATATGTTACAGGTACAATGTCCTGCTAAGGATTACAAACCACACACACAAATATATTACTACAACAAACATTTTATTTCACTGTACAGCATATAGGCTGTCCATATGTCTGTACTGTCATAGCCAAGAATGACTAACTCGTATTGTGTCAAGATATATATACTGAGGTACAGCCCCCAGACCACTGAAAGAATGGCCTTCTCAGACATTGCCCTGTAGAATAGGCTAAAGGAAATGTGAAGGGTGTCACAAGCCTCAGTCTTATCACACACCAAACCAAATTAATCCAACATCACATAAACCAAGGTACAGGCAGAGGGCTTTAATCAAGAGTCTGGTCAGAGTTAAAAAAGGTTCATCTATTTATTATTCACCAGTTCGCATAATGAAAGTATCTAAAGATTCTTTGTTATTGGACAAAAGGGGGTGGTGGAGTAGAAGATGTATAGTTAAACTTTCTAGTGAACAGAAAAAAAAGATTTTAGTTAGCAAAAACATCCAAGAAGATGGTTTACAAGATATGCCTCATTTGTTTGCTGATCATAAGCAAAATATTGATGTAGTCAATGATTCGGAAATTATTCATTCGTCGGAGCACGGCAATGACATTTTAGATTCATGCTTGAGTGCATCAGGAGATAATCCATCTGTTGCGGGCATGTCACATCACGTAATGTTTCTGTACCTTTAAAGTATAAGGATTTCTTTCTCTATTAATTTGTTATAAAATAGAATGTTTTATTTGCAAAAGAGAAAGAAGATGTAATGAAATGTATAGTCTCTTTAACTTTGATCTCGTGCAGGCGTGCACAAGTTCACATGTATATATTTGGATATGGGCTCGCTCGTGGTGATCAACGACCTGTGCGTTCGGAACGTGATTTATGGGTTAAGGTTGGAAGGCACAGGATGACATTGTTACGCTGTGGGCTCCTTGATGTAAGATATAAACTTCAGCTTTAAGATTAACCTTTTCCTGCTCTGGAGTCCTGTTTAATCACTCATTTCAAACTCAAGGAATGGGCCTTGACGCATCTCAGGAAGAGATAGATTGTTCTGAATAGTGAACCTAAAAGAATGGAAAAGTTGCCCAGGATCAACCTTTAATGCACATATTACTGTGGCTGATATCCAGGTGTGCACTTTGGTAACTCAAATGAAAATTGATGTGTGAGCAATCAGTTCTGGACTCCTGATTTGGTGTGCTTCCCTGCTGCCTACTCTTCTGGCTAGGTTAGAAGGGCTGCACATTCATCCCTTAAACCCAAAGTGACTTCACTGTCAATCTTCGTGACCTCCTGTTATGAATTCAAATTAAAGACTTCCAATCACCCTGCTTCAGCAAATGGACTCTGCCATCTGCCAGTCTGCCCTATCATGTGGTGCCACCCTAGTCCTGGACTCATGGAAGTGGACCTAAGGTATTTGCTCCAGCAGAAGCCACACTTTTTTCTGTAGTTCCTCCTCATTGTCTCTGTTGCATAGGTCAGAAATGGTGCAGTGTCCCGCTGGCATGAGTCAGAACTGGTGTAGAGCTTCTGCTGCATTGTTCGAACTGCTGGATGGTATGACCTGATCATAGGTCCATCATAATCCAATGACCTTCCATCAGTGTTGTGGCACAGGCGTTGTGGCCTACAATGATAAAAACACATTTACAGCTACATACAGGTCATACAAGAAGAGTGTTTAGCCTATGTGAAGGGTGAATGACATGCTTGCACTTGATGACAACATATTTCATGGCCACTTGATCACACACATCGGCCCAACACAGCACAATAAACAAGTACAATGTGCACTTCTGACCATCCAAACACTTTTCAAGCTGTCTTTGCTTAAGTCTAATATACCCCAAATCTGTGACATACATTACCTGAAACAATCTATATCCACTTTCTATGTCAGACCATCACCAGATACCTGCCAATGTCACAACTCTGAAATGCCTACACGAGGATGTCATGGTGAAGGTACATGTACAAAGACAAAACAAGGAGTATAGGCTTGAAAAAATCCTATTAAACAATTCATATGGCAAGCATCTAGAAAGGAAATTACATTGCAATGTGACTGACTGACACAAACAATGTAGCTACATCAAGGTGGGGACACGTCAAGGGTAAAACCTTCAAGTGCCCTTTGGCTGAATATTGCAGAGAATTACCTCCCCATATTTACACTTAAGAAAAGTAGCTATTGATGATATCTTTCCACAAGTCAGCTCCTTCTTCTTCACCATTGTCATCCTCATTTGGCATTTTAGGAGGATCCTCATTTGGCATTTCAGGAGTGCCAGTAGAACTGCAGGCTGCTCCTACTCTGGGGTGCAAAGAATATACCTCCGCAGGGCAATGTTGTAGAGCATGCAGCAGGTCACAGTGACCTGACACACTTTTCCATGTGAATAGAGGAGGGCTCTACCAGTCTAGTCCAGACACATAAATCTGGCCTTCAGGTGCCCAAAAGCCCACTCCACTACCTGCCTTGTTCTTTGTTTGGCATCATTTAAGAGGACTTCTTTGGTGTAGTTGGATTCCTTATTGGCATCAACAACCAAGGTTGATTTGGATATGCAGAGTCTCCTGTTGAGGAATGGGACATATGTGCACAATGAGTCCTCGTATCAGAATTGTGGCACAAGACATTGCATGAACACAAATTGGACAAATGTGACTTACCAACCAGCCAGGCTCCCTATGGGTACAGTTGTGACATCACCTGTGGGATAGTTCTGTTCTGGAAAATAAATGAATCATGGAATGGGCCCGCATTATGGGCACAGACCTGTGAAAGATATACAGATGCCAAAAATACAAATTGCACATTGATGGAATTGAAGTTCTTGCTGTTGCGATAGACTTGTTCACTGACATGCGGTGGGACCAAGCCAACATGTGTGCCATCAATAGCCTCCACCACATGTAGGAAGCATGCAAAACCATAAAAGTGATCCTTCACATTGGCTAAATCCTCATGTTGGGGAAACTGGATGTAGCTGTCCAGGTGTTTCAACATTGCTGAGAGGACATCCTTCGAAACCAGACTGTACATAGGTAGAGATATGACAGCTGACAGGCGCACTGTATGTTGGAAGGACCCTGTGGCTTTGAAGTGCAATACTGACATGACTTGTACACTGTGTGGTTATACTGGTTGGATAACTAATAGCTGGCTTCAGATCTGGCTCCAACTAACAACAGAAGTCCACTATTGTTTGCAGATTCAGACAATACAGTAATGTGATGTGTCATTCTTCCATGGACTGAAGGTCTGGCAGTAGATGGTAGAGAGGTGATTGACACACCCTCCCTCTCCCTGGGTACCTACATATGACAAGAAATGAGCGCTGACATTAGTCATTGTGTCCCCAACTGCATACCTGATGCATGTCAATGATAACATGTGACAATTCATTTTAAAAGTGATAGACATGTTAACCAGTACACATCACAGCTGCTACTATCACAAGGGTCACGTGTGATGCCCATGGCTTCCCACACGTGTCCACACATGTATCTGGACCAAACTCAAACATGTGCATTACAGATGCCCCTCAAAATGTGACTAGATATCCTGACCACAGAAATTAACTTTGATGGGGATGGGCTGTGCTCCATTGTTAAATGCAATCTGTGCCCTGCAACATACTACAATGGTGTTTGAAGATTAGGACCTACATGACAAGCCAGGATAAACATGTCTGTAAGATCAAAAAAACATTTTTTAAGGTGTCACACAGTTTTTGAAGCCCAGTACCACATTTCAGGCCTTGAAAAATAGCAGCTGCCTCACTTACTCCACTGGACATCAGTCTCCGCCTGAGACCGCCAGTGGAATTCGTCATAGCGATAGACAGTGGCATCCACAGCATACACAGCAATAGGCTAACATTGTTGCCAGTGGATACAAGGATACAGGGATGTTATAGTTAGGCTCACATTTTAAATGTACAAAACCATAGAAATTCAGCTGTTAGAGTTAGAGTTATTTGAAGTAATATATCCTGTGCCCTAAAGAAATTATATCTCATGCCCTAGCCATGCAGAGTATTTTAGATGTTACAGTGATATTATCAATGATGTTATAAAAGACGGTAGAGGTGCTGTAATATATGGGTATTTAGCAGTGCATGGAGAGGATGATAATTACCTTAGGGCATGATTTATAGTTACTTGAAATAATTCTAACTATAACAGATACATTTCTATGGCTATGCATGTTTAAATGTGAGCCTAACCGTAACATCCTTGTATCCCTTTGGTTTTTTAAGTGAATTTCAATGTTTTAAAAAAAATGATTTCCTAACTATGACGTCCCTGCAACCTTTGTTGTTTTCAGTCAATTTCTTTAGTTTCTTTAACGTAAAGTAATTTTAATTACCATATGTTAATTCAACCACCATTGCGCACTGCCTCTGGCAGTGCATTGTGGGGGTTCGGTCTCAGCAGCAGTTGGTAAGAAAGAACCCACTCATCACATTCACTACATGAGATATCGCGCTTGAAATAGACATGGATGCAAACACATTCAAGGATTACAAATAATTTTTCAAGGTGGAAATGTAGAGAAAAAGCAGTTGATTTGCAGTGACCATGCGTAACAAATAAGGATGATTAGTACGTAACGAAAGTGGAGCTTCAACCGGGCCATTTTCTTTGTTTAGATATGTAAGTGCTTCCTGTTGAGATTTGATTTCTGTGAAATGAGGGTCATGCCAGAATGAATACTGCCCTGCTTATTTATCCAAGAAGAGACCACGATTATGGGCAAAATATCTACCCAGCTGAAGTACTTTCTACTGGGTAATTTGTAAGTGCCACCTTGTTGGTAATGTCCACTGCAAAGAATCTACATTACAGCTGCATAAAGAACAGCAAGGTAATGTCTTCAGTGACCTTGTCCAGTATCTGTAACTTTGTCAATGTTATTGTTTTCAAGGTGGGACTGAAAATCTGCAGTTCCACTTTGAAAATTTCCATTTTTAAAAACCTTTTGGGGATGGCTGGGTGAGCCTCAAAGGCTCCTGCAGTCCCATTCGGCTCCCATCTCCTGTGGGAGCTGGCTTTGCTCTAGCAACCAGGGAGGTGCTTTAAATAGCAGCTCCCTGCTTGTGAGAGCAATCTTTTAATCTCTTTCTCTGCATGCATGTTTGCGTGCAACGAAAGAAATGAAAACGCTGCTTTAAGCAAGTGGGAGTTAGTGCATAGTTATGTTTGCTTTTGCTTGGTGGGAGCAATCAGCTCCCACCAAGCAAAAGCAAACATCTACCACCTACTGAGGGTGGACCCCTCAGGAGGCAGCAGGAGCTGGCTCTAGGATGTGGCGGTCCAGCATGGCCATCTGTGGCTCTATGAGGGGGCTCCAGGGAGGTGGTGGTCCCTGGCGGTCCACAATAGACCCCTTTATTAAGTTATTTGAGCTCCAGGGAGGTTGTGGTCATGCAGCATGTGGTGGCCCATATGGCCCCCCACATAAACTATAGTTATTGCCCTGGGGAGATGGAAGACCCGGGGGCATTAAATGGTTCCCCCATATTAACCATTGTTATTGCCCCTGGAGGTTGGCGGTCCCTGGAACACCCTGTTGCATTATACTCATTACCTCAAGGAGGTGGTGGTCCCCAGGGTTGTAGCAAGGCTGTGTGGCCCCTGGATGCAAAATACTTGATTGCCGCAGGGAGGTGGGATTCCCAGGGGCATGGGATGAGCCTAGTGCCCTTCTGTATTTTCACAAACATTTGCCTTGGGAAAGTGTCAGTCCCCGGGGCACAGGGAGCCATATAGCCCCCCTCCATACAATCTTACATTTGCCCAGGGGAGGTAGTTGTCCCTAGGGCTTTAATGAGCCCTATGAGTGGGGCCCCTGTGTTCCCTAGTATTTTTTCAGAAGTGCCACAGGACCTGGCTCATCAGGGGGCTAAATGGAAAGCAAGTGCAGTAGACTGTGCTTGGTTTTCTTATTAAAGAAACCATGGTAACATTTAAGGATTGTCAAAATTGTTTCTGATATTTGTTCTAAAAAACATGCCTTTAGCCCTGCGGGGTCCCCGGGGAACCCTGAACCAAGGCTAGGGGGGTAGGGTAAAGGTACCCTGCCCCCTTTTCTTATTTTTACATTTATTTTTGAGACTCAGCTGATGCTGAATCTCAAAATGGCTGCCAACACATCCTTGCTGAAGTGTTGGTAGCCAATCAGATCTGTTCAAGAGATAGGAGGTATTTCCAAAATTGTTGCAACCTTATAAATGCAAATTTGGATTTCCTTTTTTCTCCTAAACTACTGAACAGATCTACACCAAATAAAAAAAGGCTCCTCTACTGACCTGTCTCATGCTGAGATCTGATTGGCTGAGAAGCCATTGAAGTGTTGTCAACCATTTTGGGTCTCAGCTGAAGCCGAGTCCCAAAAAAAGTAAAAAATAATGAAAAGGGGAAGGGGGACGAACACCCTGATCCCTTAGCTCTGGTGGTGGGGTCCCAAAGGGACTTGCCCAGGACTAAATGTTTAATTTTACAGATGGAGCCATGGTGGATCCATTGTAAAATTTAAAAAATGCAGCACGGGCTTCCGCCCTTTGTTATTAAAAAGCCCCCAGGTGGGTAATTCCCAGATGCATTTGTTTAAAAATGCATGGGGCCTCTTGGCCCCCTCGTACTGCTCTGGGGGTCACCTCTTCCCCAGGACAACTATTTAAAAAAAGAAAGGGGTTCCCTTTGAGATACCCAAGCCCCAGGGACCACCACTACATGCTGTGTGCAAGTTGGAGGGGGGGCACGCAGCCTCCCTCCTGGAGCCTCTGATGACACTGGGAACTGTCACCACTGAGTGTCAGCTCCTACTATTTCCCAGGGCGCCTACCCCTGGGACAGAGCTGTTTGCTGTGGCTTGGCTGTAGCTCTGCAGCTGCGGTCAAGCCACAGCAAACATTTCAGTTTTTGACAGCGGGACCTGTCAGAGAGGTCCCTCTGTCAAAAACTGAAGCTTTCATCTCTGTCGCCTGCACGCATGGAGGGAACAGAGATGAGATGCTTCAGCAAGCACAAAGCTACTGTCAAAGCTGCTCTGTGCTTGCTGAATCATTGGCACCGCGAGAGAAGGCTTCCCCCACAGTGCCAGAAAGCCCGTAAAAGCATTTTTGTAAAGTAAAACAATACAAAAATAAACAAAATAGCCTTCAGGGCTCCCTCTGCGGGCCCAGATAGCCTAAGGGCTAAACAAATATTTTAACAAATTAAAAAACAATAGCTCAGGGTGAAGGTTGCAGTCCTTCACTCTGAGCACTCACTGTTTGAGTCCAGCAAGACTCGCTTCCCTTTTTTAAAATTAGAAATTATTTAAATATGTAAAAATGACACATACATTTTTTATTTTAAATTGTACAGGACTATCTCATTGTAAATAGATCACACATCAAAACTTAAAAAACTCTCTTTCTCTCTCTCTCTTTCAATCTTTTTCTACCACTCAAACATGCAATCAGACCCTTACACACCCACTTTCAGAGTGACTCAGACACTCATGCTAACACTCACTCACTCCCTCATGCACACATACACAGCCCCAGTCAATTTCTCACGCACCCACTCATACAGTCACACACCCACTCACAGACCTACCTCAGACTCATACACACCCACTCACAGCCTCATGCACCCACTCACAGACCTGCGCAAACACTGAGACACACACAAAACACTAATGTGCGTACTCTCACACCCAGAAACTCTCACAGCCACTCTCACCCCCAGATACACCCTCTGACACCTATTCTGACACCCAGAGATTCTACGGCGAACGTTTGCTGCGCACAGCCAAAGGGCTGGGCACAGCATGCTGTTGGGTGGTTACGGGGGTTGGTCACAGGGTCTGGCTGCAAGCAAGCTCTTGCAGGCAATCCCCACTGTGCACAGGCCAAGGATGAGCATGGTATAAAGTTGGGTGCTTACAGAGTGTGGGCCTGACCTCGGGCCAGGTCCTGTGGCCAACTGCCACTGTGCACGGCCGTAGGCCATGCGCAGCACTGGTTGGATTAAATTATAGTAATGAAAATTACCATATAGATAGTTAGATAGATAGATAGATAGATAGATAGATAGATAGATAGATAGATAGATAGATAGATAGATAGATAGATAGATAGATAGATATTAGAAAAAAAAAACAAAGGTTTTAGTTAGGTTCTGAACCATAGAAATTCAGCAGTTATAGTTAAAGTTTTTTTAAGTAATTAAAACTCACACCCTAAGTTAACTATAACTTGTGCCTTTGTGCAAGTTATAGTTAGGACCTAGTTTACATAGAAGGAACATTTTTTTTGTTTTCCCACTAACTTTGGCATTGTTAGACGAATCTTCACAACATTTTCAAAATGTATACTTTGGTCAGTTGAGCTGCTGTCTTGAAGGTTTTGAGGTAATCCATCAAGGGGAGGCTGAGAAAAAAGCGAGGGTCCTAAAACACGTTTTCCCATTCATTTTTCTATAGGACCTTCAGACACGCCTACAGCTCAAACTGCTGAACGGAATTTCCCCAAATGTGGGGTGAAGTTAGATCCTATTCAGCAAATTACACTTTTTGTGGTTTGATGCAAATCCATTCAGTAGAGTTGGAGTAATTTACGGCCCAAAAATATAGATATATAGGCATGGGGATTCTTTGCAAATGCACCGCAGGTCGATCCGCAGAGCCACGTGCCACAGGAAGAGTCTGATTGGCTGGCTGCAACATGAGAGACATGTTGCAGCTGTCACTTTGTTTTGATGGGAAACAGCCCACTGGGATGAAATGTGCTATAGAGCAGATGAAGTCAGGGTAGAGGTTTCCTAACCCCTTGGGGGTGATAAAGTTGTGAAGAGGCAACAAATAATGGGCTTCAAATGCCCCAAAACATTTTTATATGTTTTATGAGATCCATGGAGCCACCTGTGGGACTCAGCACAGTCCCCAGTGTAAATCCACAGGTAGATCCATAGATCTCGCAAAACGTTAAAAAAAGTAAAAAAATCCTATATTCATAGACGCACTCAAACAGCCAGAAAAATACCCTCACACTCCCTCTCACACTTTGAGAGAAATTCTTCACCCAGTCTGACATCAAGGCACACAGTGCCACACTGAAAGAGACACTGTTCTGCGGTCAGACTGCTGGCACCACCAGGTTGTTGCAAGTCGACACCTGGCGGTCTCAGCAGTTGTAATTAGCCATGCCTGACCTGGGGATTACGAATCCCCTTTCCACAAGCCTTTGCATGGCGGTAGCCCCGCCATGCAACGGCTGGCAGAAAGTGGGTGCTGGGGGCCTCATGGAGCCCCCCGCATTGCCCATGCACTTTGCATGGGCAGTTTAGAGGCCCCCATGGACAGCCCCATCACACTTTCCACTGCCCAAGTTACAGGCAGTGGAAAGCACGACGGGTGCTGTTGCATCCGCCGCACTGCCACATTGGCACCAGATCGATTATGAGCAGGCGTCAATGTTAAGGCTCTGTTCACTGCAGGGCCAGTGGGCAAAAACACTGTTTCCACCCGCCAGCCCTGCGGTGAACTCCTAATAGGGCCGGTGGTATTCTGGCTGCACAGGCGGCCTGATGATAGTACGAGTTTGGCGGGCGACCTCAGCTGCCCACCAAACTCGTAATGAGGGACTCAGTCTCAAACCAACATAGACGCTCTCACACATAGGGGGTCATTCTAACTCTGGCGGGCGGCGGAGGCCGCCCGCCAGAACACCACTCCGCGGTCCGAAGACCGCTGCAGTGATTCTGTGTTTCCCGCTGGGCTGGCGGGCGACCGCCAGAAGGCCGCCCGCCAGCCCAGCGGGAAACCCCTTCCCACGAGGAAGCCGGCTCCGAATGGAGCCGGCGGAGTGGGAAGGGTGCGACGGGTGCAGTTGCACCCGTCGCGAATTTCAGTGTCTGCTAGGCAGACACTGAAATTCTTTGTGGGGCCCTCTTACGGGGGCCCCACGACACCCCATACCGCCATCCTGTTCCTGGCGGTTCGCAGGATGGCGGTATGGGGTGTCGGAATCCCCATGGCGGCGCAGCAAGCTGCGCCGCCATGGAGGATTCCTTAGGGCAGCGGAAAACCGGCGGGAGACCGCCGGTTTTCCCTTTCTGACCACGGCCAAACCGCCGCGGTCAGAATGCCCTTGAGAGCACCACCAGCCTGTTGGCGGTGCTCTCGCGGTCGTTGACCAGAATGACCCCCATAGTCTCACATCCAGAGACATACTCTGACACTCACTCTCTCACCCAGACAGGCACTATCACGCACTCTGTCATAGCATGATGGAAACTCTCACACCCACTCACACAGCTAGAGGGATGATGTGATGTCCACTCTTATAGCAACTCACACAGACACTCTCACACTCACTCTCATACTCAGAGAGACTCTCACACCCACTCTCACATCAACACAGACACTGTCACACTTTCTCTCACACACAGACAGGGACTCTTATGCTCAGTCTCACACCAACATGTATGCTCTCACACATAGTCTCACATCTAGCTACACACTCTGACAATAACTCTCACACCCAGACAGGCATTCTCACACATACTGTCATAGCAAGATAGACACTCTCACACCCACTCTCACAGTTAGAGAGATTCTGTGACATCCACTTTCATAGCAACACCCACAGACACTCTCACACTCAGGGAGACACTCTCACACCCACTCTCACATCCAAGCAGACACTGTCACACTTGCTCTCACACTCAGACAGAGACTCTCATGATCAGTCCCATACCAACATTGACCCTCTCACACTTAGTCTCACACCCAGAGACACACTCTGACACTCACTCTCCCACCCAGACAGGCACTGCCACACACATATTCATAGCAAGATAGATAATCTCACACCCACTCCCACAGCTAGAGAGACACTGTGAGGTCCACTGTCATCGTAACACACACATACATTCTTCCACTCACTTTCACACTCAGAGAGACACTCTCGCACCCATTGTCTCATCACAATAAAGACTTACACATTCACTCTTAAATTGAGGCGGACACTCAGGCACACAGTTTTACAATAAGGCACACCCTTAGACATAGACTCACTGTCAGATAGACACTCTCATACACATTCACATAAGCAGAGAAACAATCAGTGGTAAAAGGTCCCAGGGCCAATATGTGGGCATTGATGCACATAAAGGAGTTAGGGTAGAAGTTCCCTGGCCAAATACATTTATATAAATATGGAATATTGAAATAAATGTGCACAAAATGTTAACATTTATTTTTCCTTTACAAGATCCACAGACAGATCTGCATATCCGAAAGACATTTGAAAAAAAATAGGTATTTAAAAAAAGTATATATAAATGTATTTGGGTAAAAGATCGGCTCTAAAAAGAGCTTTATGTTTATGATGTGTGGGTGGGTATTACACATCATAGAAGATACAATCTCTTACGTTTTGCATGAACACTGTGTATCCTTTATCTGTTAACTGAACTCCGTCATTTCTAAATATGCCATCAATATCAAATCGTAAGATTTTGTGGTATATAGAACCTGTGTTATGATCCATGAGGAATACAGAAATAGTTTTATTAACATGTTTCCTGGATTCGTATATTTGTGGGCAGAAGTGAGTTGACCAGTTCCCCTTCTGCCTTTTGCAAATGTTTGAAAAAACCAAGGTAGTGTGCCGGAAGAGTGTCGGTAATTGTCCTAAAGTATCCTTCAATAGGAGTTCCAATACAACCCCTGTAACTGTCCCCAGGTCATTGCCATCATAGTGCACAAGTACAAGGTCTGGATGTTGGCAATTCCTATTGGTTTAAGCAAAGGAAGTAATTGATGACACTGAAACCCTCTTTGACCAATCCAGGTAACATGCACATTAGATAAAACTAGGTCCCTATGATTAACACTTTTTCTGCACTTTCCCTAGCCCAAAACACAAAGCTGTGTCTAACGATCCACACTTTGAACATCTTGGAGGTAATCAAGAGTAGCTCCCAGGAGAAGGCTGAAAGTGAATGAGAATTGTTTCTAATGAAATTCAGTTAAAATGGAGGGTAGTAAGTACAGTGAGGAAGAACAGATTTAATGGCCTGTTGTAGATATGTTTTTTTTGTGAAAGTAGGTAGTGAAGTTATGTGAATTGTAAGTACATGTTGGATTGGCTTTACAAAAATTGGAAAACAGTATTAGTACCTGTGATATGTTTATTGTGAAAGCTTCAACTATACCTGTTAAACATGGTTTAAAAGTAAGCATGCTCCTCTTAAAAACTGTTATGAACTTGTGACCTGCTGCAGCAAAATGCTGCAGCTGATGTTACCATGAAAACATAGCTACAGGAGCATGAGGGTGAAGGGCATACAAAAAAAGGCTGGACTCTGACTTTGTTTTAGCAAATATAGAGACAAGAACAATTTAAAATGATTATTTGATGTTACAATTTGGTTTTGTGTCATAAAGAAGCATTCATTTGGATGTGTGCTTGTTAATATGTTGAAGAAATAATTTCTGAACTTCACAGTGGATCTGAAAATCCATCCGCGATTTTAGACAGGGTCCATGCTGAGTACCGCAGATCCATCTGCACATTTTTACAGGGGGCTGCGATGAGTGCCGTGGTGGATCCCTGGTTCTGAGTAACAGTCCTACCTTATTTGGCTATCTTTTGAGGAGTGTTGGGAAGGGTTAGTTATAGAAGCCTGTGATAAGTTCTAGGACATATGTTTAATATGAAAGTGAGATTCTGATTGGTTTCCTGATTCAGTAACCCGCAAACCAAATTGGAAAAGGTTGCTATTACTGGTTTCCTGGTGTGAGAGTGGACTTCAATTCTTGTGGTTGTTTTTTTTTAACATTTTCCAATGAGAAGAAATACTAACTGCTACTAAAATAGAAACATACAGCACAACAAGCACACTTATTAGGTATGTGAAATGTACTTTATTTTGCAAAGTATTAGTAAATTAATATATGAATATTAGGTGACCGAAACTGAGCAGTATGTTGACAAAATGCTATAAAAGATGGCTGAGTACGTGTGCATCTATGGGTTTCTGACTGAGTGCATGAGTGTATGTATAGGTGAATGAGTGACTGCAAAATTGTGTGAATCTGTGACTGAGTGTATGAGTAGTGTGTGGGTGAGTGAGTGCTTGGGTACACTTATGGGTGAGTGAAAGAATGTGACAGTGGTGTATGACTGACTGAAAGAGTGTATGAGTGTGTGTATGGATGACTCATTGAGTGCATGAGTACATGTATGTGTAAGTGAGTGTATGAGTGCATTTATGGGTGAGTGAGCATATGTGGTGAATGGGTTACTGAAAGAGTGTATGAGTACATGAATGGGTGAGTGAGTAAGTGCATGAGTGCACATATGGATAGAATCCCATGGTTTGTGCATTTAAAAGATTTGTTGAAAGGTATAAATCTAGCTCCAAATTTGGACAATCCAGGTATTATCCTCCAATTTAGCAAGAAAGAATTGAAAAATCAACTAATGGCATAGAGGGTTAGTGATAGAGAAAATAGAGAATGTAGGAAGTCAACAGTAGCACTTTATATGACTGAAAATAACGAGGTAATGCCAAATTATTTGCTGACAGTAGCAAATACTCAGGATAGATTTTATCTGACCCGAATGTGTTTTAGAATGTTGCACTTTCTGGTAGCTTTCCCAAAGGTGAGGATCTGGAGTAAAAGCCTACCGAAGTGCCCCTGTGTGGGACGATTTGCACAATCCACAATGAACTTTATTAGATCTTGTAAATTTTATCACGGTATTAGGAAGCAATTTTTAAAACCTTTATTTGTTATTAACAAATTATTTTACTGTAGAGAAGCTTTTAATTACCTATGTAAACTGGATACCAATGAGAAATGTGATGCAGTGATAAAATGTATCTTAAATGCCATAGAACAAAGGAAAAAGCTGTCGTATTTAGAAAATCTCCGGTATGAGAATGAATAATTGTTCAACTTGTAGTAGCAAAGGCTTTTTATTTATTTATCTATTTATCAGTAATGTTTTTTGAAGTATCTTATTGTATATTTTTACCATTTTAAAGAGATTGTTTATCTTTTATGGAGTAAAATCCAAATAAAGATTGATTTGATTTGAGTGTACATATGAGTGAGTGACTGACTGAAAAAGTGAGGTGGATGTAGGCTACAGAAGGGAGCGTTTTCTTATTCAAACATGAAACATGTTGTTCTGAGTTTAACTGACCCCTATGCCAAGGTATATATGCACTCTAGTAAATATTTGGTACTCATATAGCTAATAACAAAAAGATAGAGTCAGTCACATATCTATTGAAACACCGAGGAACGGAATCATGCATGCAGTGACACACCCAGGCACCCAGGAACACACCCAGGTGACTGATGCATTCACAGAGATATTCAGATGTATATACACTGACACACCTAGTGGCACACTGATGCATACACTACCATACCCAGGCACACAGTGATGTATACACTATTATACCCAGGCATACACTGATTTATGCATTGACACATCCAGGCACACACTGATGCATACACTGATACAGAAGAGAAGAAGAAGCTTTATTCAGTATAAAAAAAATTCATCCATTACAACACATAGGCCCTCATTCTGACCCTGGCGGTCGGTGATAAAGCGGCGGCCAAGCCGCCAACAGGCCGGCGGTCTAAAATATGCAATTCTGACCCTGGCGGGAACCGCCAACACAGCCCGCCAACTTAACACTCCGCCCGCCACAGCGGTACAAACAAACAGCGCGGCGGTTCCCGCCAACAGCCAGGCGGCAGACAATGTACCGCCCACCCTATTACGACCCACCAATCTGCCACCTTTTCCGGGGCGGGAGCACCGCCGATAAGAACACGGCGGAAACAGACTACGAACGGGAAAACGCTCACCTCTACGCACTCCACGCGAGATTCCGGCAGTAAGGAACCAGAGTTGCAGGTCATCCCCGCACTCCTATTCCTGCTCATATACCAGGAGCACGCCCGGCGGCGCGGAAGACATCGGTGAGTACTGCACCTACGACACAGGGGAGGGAAAAGATTACCGGCACACACCCACCCACCCACACCCACTACAACACACACATCAATGCATTCCCACAGATCACTGTCACAACCCACAAACCACCCCCCTCCGAAATAATGCAAAGACCAAAAGAAGAGATCATAAACGGGCAGATATATTGAAATATGTACACCAGTAATCCCAATAAATAAATAAACTATGTACAAAATATATACAGCTACTAAATGTAGTCCAACCACTGTCCGTGGATCACAGGGGTCCTGTGCAAAGGGGCAAGGCCCAGTCCCACGACAAGAACTCCACGGAGAGAACACTGCAGGGGCATCAGAAAGAAAATAGGACAGGCACCTCAGGGGGAAGGGAAGGGGGGGCACCTCAGCCACTTGAGTACACGACGCCAGATCCACGAGGGGACTCCATGACCACTGGCCCATCCTGGGGAGAGCAAAGCCACAGTCCAAACAGTCCATACAGTGGGTGGCCTGCCCACTGGGCCATCCTGGGGAGAGCAAAGCCACAGTCCAAACAGTCCATACAGTGGGTGGCCTGCCCACTGGGCCATCCTGGGGAGAGCAAAGCCACAGTCCAAACAGTCCATACAGTGGGTGGCCTGCCCACTGGGCCATCCTGGGGAGAGCAAAGCCACAGTCCAAACAGTCCATACAGTGGGTGGCCTGCCCACTGGGCCATCCTGGGGAGAGCAAAGCCACAGTCCAAACAGTCCATACAGTGGGTGGCCTGCCCACTGGGCCATCCTGGGGAGAGCAAAGCCACAGTCCATACAGTCCATACAGTGGGTGGCCTGCCCACTGGGCCATCCTGGGGAGAGCAAAGCCACAGTCCATACAGTCCATAACAGACCCCACTGCCACTGGAGGAGGCAAGTTGGCCAGAGGACATCCTGCAGCCCTGCCCGAGATAGATCCTGCCCTGCCACGTCTGCCAAAGGGCCAGCGGTTCTTGCCTTGAAGGGCCCAGCGGAGCGGTGCGTGAGACGGCGGGGCCCAGCGGAGCGGTTCTTGAGACGGCGGGGCCCAGCGGAGCGGTGCTTGAGACGGCGGGGCCCAGTTCAGCGGTCCTTGCCCTGAAGGGCCCAGTTAAGCGGTTCTTGAGACGGCGGGGCCCAGCGGAGCGGTGCGTGAGACGGCGGGGCCCAGCGGAGCGGTTCTTGAGACGGCGGGGCCCAGCAGAGCGGTGCTTGAGACGGCGGGGCCCAGTTCAGCGGTCCTTGCCCTGAAGGGCCCAGTTCAGCGGTTCTTGAGACGGCGGGGCCCAGTTCAGCGCTCCTTGCCTTAAAGGGCCCAGTTAAGCGGTTCTTGAGACGGCGGGGCCCAGCGGAGCGGTGCGTGAGACGGCGGGGCCCAGCGGAGCGGTTATTGAGACGGCGGGGCCCAGTTCAGCGGTCCTTGCCCTGAAGGGCCCAGTTAAGCGGTTCTTGAGACGGCGGGGCCCAGTTCAGCGCTCCTTGCCTTGAAGGGCCCAGTTCAGCGGTTCTTGAGACGGCGGGGCCCAGTTCAGCGGTTCTTGAGACGGCGGGGCCCAGTTCAGCGGTCCTTGCCCTGAAGGGCCCAGTTCAGCGGTTCTTGAGACGGCGGGCCCAGTTCAGCGCTCCTTGCCCTGAAGGGCCCAGTTCAGCGGTTCTTGAGACGGCGGGCCCAGTTCAGCGCTCCTTGCCTTGAAGGGCCCAGTTCAGCGGTTCTTGAGACGGCGGGGCCCAGTTCAGCGCTCCTTGCCTTGAAGGGCCCAGTTCAGCGGTTCTTGAGACGGCGGGGCCCAGTTCAGCGCTCCTTGCCTTGAAGGGCCCAGTTAAGCGGTTCTTGAGACGGCGGGGCCCAGCGGAGCGGTGCGTGAGACGGCGGGGCCCAGCGGAGTGGTTCTTGAGACGGCGGGGCCCAGTTCAGCGGTCCTTGCCCTGAAGGGCCCAGTTCAGCGGTTCTTGAGACGGCGGGGCCCAGTTCAGCGCTCCTTGCCTTGAAGGGCCCAGTTCAGCGGTTCTTGAGACGGCGGGCCCAGTTCAGCGCTCCTTGCCTTGAAGGGCCCAGTTCAGCGGTTCTTGAGACGGCGGGGCCCAGTTCAGCGCTCCTTGCCTTGAAGGGCCCAGTTAAGCGGTTCTTGAGACGGCGGGGCCCAGCGGAGCGGTGCGTGAGACGGCGGGGCCCAGCGGAGCGGTTCTTGAGACGGCGGGGCCCAGTTCAGCGGTCCTTGCCCTGAAGGGCCCAGTTAAGCGGTTCTTGAGACGGCGGGGCCCAGTTCAGCGCTCCTTGCCTTGAAGGGCCCAGTTCAGCGGTTCTTGAGACGGCGGGGCCCAGTTCAGCGGTCCTTGCCCTGAAGGGCCCAGTTCAGCGGTTCTTGAGACGGCGGGGCCCAGTTCAGCGCTCCTTGCCTTGAAGGGCCCAGTTCAGCGGTTCTTGAGACGGCGGGGCCCAGTTCAGCGCTCCTTGCCTTGAAGGGCCCAGTTCAGCGGTTCTTGAGACGGCGGGGCCCAGTTCAGCGGTCCTTGCCTTGAAGGGCCCAGTTCAGCGGTTCTTGAGACGGCGGCCGGTCTATGGCCAACTGCTAATTGCCTGGTGGTGCCCTCCTGGGCAGCGGGGATGGTGCTCCTTCACTGCCCACCTGGGCTGTGGGTGGTGGGGCCCTCCTGGCCAGCTGGGCTGGGTCCTCCCTGGGCAGCGGCTATGGGGGTGGTGGGCTCTCCCGGGGCAGCTGTGCCGGTTCCTCCCGGGGCAGCGGCTATGGGGGTTGTGGGCTCCTCCTGGGCAGCAGGCCTGCTGCCTGACCTCTCCGACTTGCTGCCCTTGCCCTCCTTAGTCGTGGGCCTGTGTCCCTTTCCTCCCTTTGGAGCTGTGGCTGGTGACTGTCTCTGGGTGGTGTCCGGGGGGGATGTAGAAGGCGGGCTCCTGCGGCGCCCCTTCTGCCTTCTGCTCCTCTTCCCAGGGGGTGGGCTGGCTGTCCCCTTGCTGCTGGGCGAAGATCCAGACATGCGGGCTGGCGGGCTCCAATACCCCTGCACCCTTGTCAAGGTGGTGGCTGAGGTGCTCTTCTTACCCCGACGAGAAGGAGGGGGGGGCTCAGGGTCAGGAAAGAAGTTAGTAGTGGCGAGGAAGAGCTTCTTGGGACAATGGAGAGTGGTAGGTACAGTGGGAATGGGAGTGGAGGGAGAGGATGTGGTTGTAGGTGAGTCACGTTTGCTGTCTTTGGGTGCAGGTGCAGGAGGGATAGGCTGTCGTGAGGTGGATGGCTGTTGGGTGGGTGGGTGGCTGCGTTTGTGTGGTGTGGAAGAGGGGGTGACAGACACAGTGGGAGAGGACACAGGGGACGTGTAAATGGCAGTGGGGGTGGTGACTGCACGTGTGCGGACTGGAGTGGAGGGTGTGCTGGTGATGGAAACACTGGCTGATGGTGAGGTGAATGGAGGTGTGAGTGTAGACGTCACAGGGAGGGAGGAGGGAGACGAGGAGGTGGGGGTCACAGAGGTGGTAGTGACTGTTGGCATGTCTGCATCGGAATGTTGCGTGTGTGAATGTCTGCGTGATCTGTGGTGCTTATGTTTGGATGAGCTTCTCTTGGGTGTTGAGGTGTGTGCAGGCTGGTCTGATGGTGTGGGTGGGACAGGCAGAGGAACAGGAGACTGGGAGGAGGGAGTTAGTAGAGGCAGGCAGGAGACAGGGACAATGGCTGCCGTCAGTGCTGAGGCCAGAGCCTGGAACGATCGCTGATGGGCAGCCTGACCCGAATGAATGCCCTCCAGGTACGCATTGCTGCGATGAACCTCCCTCTCCACCCCCTGGATGGCATTCAAAAGGGTAGTCTGCCCAACAATGAGCGTTCGGAGGAGGTCAATGACCTCCTCACTGAGGGCAGCGGGGGTAACAGGGGCAGGGCCTGAGGTGCCTGGGGCGAAGGAGATGCCCGGCTTCCTGGCAGAGCGGGCACGGGGCGAACGCTGAGGGCTGCTGGGAGGGGGGAGATGGTGCGCTGGGTGGCGGCTGTACCTGTAATGGCGGGGGGCACGGATGGTGCCACCCCCGCAAGGGAGCCCCCTTCCGAGGACGTGTCCGTGTCGCTGCAGGGTCCAGTCGTCCCCGTCGTGGAGCTCCCCTCGCCCTCCGTCTCACTGGTCCAGTCTGACTCTGTGGCATGGCCCTCCTGGGCCATGTGAGATGCAGCTCCCTCCTGCCCCGATGCCACTTCTCCTCCGCCTGATGATGCTGATGCACACAAGCACAGAAAGACAAACAAAAAGGGGGGGGGGAGAGAGAAATAAAGGGATATTGAGTACATGGATCTCCGGTACAGTTAGCGGACATGACAGACACAGATGCCCCCTGCACTAAGTTGCGCACTTGGGGTCCGCTACCCATTCCGTGGAACATGCCCTACACGCCTAGAGTTGACAACTGCACCCATGGATGACACGGCCCAGGGATGGCTGTACTGACAAACTACTGAGGGTGGTGGCTGGGGACACAGGGGCTTACGGGGGTGCCCAGCCTACAGATATCGCCCTGGCCTAGGGGGACCCCCAGCCCTCCTCCCCCAACCAGACACCTCCACTGCGCGACAACAGAGTAGATAATGCTTGTACTCACCCCCTTGTGTCTGCTGTGCTGCCCTCACGCGCCAATCCAATTCAGGGTAGGCCACCGCCAGGATCCGGAACATCAGGGGGCTCAGTTGACGGCAGGCACTCCGCCTACGTTGGGAGGCCATCCCCAGCAGAGACTCGGCGGTCTTCTTGGTCCCGCGGCGGATGTCCTCCCACCTCTTGCGGCAGTGGGTGCCCCGTCGATGGTGGACCCCCAGGGTCCGGACTTCCTTGGCGATGGCACGCCAAATCCCGATCTTCTCATGGGCGCGGACCTATGTGACACGTACAGGGAGGGAGAAATACCAAGTTTGTCAGCATTTTCCTTTCCAGTGGCCCAACGCCCCCCATCCCCGCCAGGCCCCCCGCCATGCCCCCCGCCAGGCCCAACATGCCCCCCATCCCCGCCAGGCCCCCCGCCAGGACCCCCGCCAGGCCCAACATGCCCCCCATCCCCGCCAGGCCCCCCGCCATGCCCCCCGCCAGACCCAACATGCCCCCCAACCCCGCCAGGCCCCCCGCCATGCCCCCCGCCAGACCCAACATGCCCCCCATCCCCGCCAGGCCCCCCGCCATGCCCCCCGCCAGGCCCAACATGCCCCCCATCCCCGCCAGGCCCCCCGCCAGGCCCAACATGCCCCCCATCCCCGCCAGGCCCCCCGCCATGCCCCCCGCCAGACCCAACATGCCCCCCATCCCCGCCAGGCCCCCCGCCATGCCCCCCGCCAGGCCCAACATGCCCCCCATCCCCGCCAGGCCCCCGCCAGGCCCCCAAGCCAGCCCGTGGCCCCAAATCCAGATTGAATTAAACTCACTTGTTGGTCTGGAGGACCGTAGAGTAGCGCATACTGGGGGAGGACCCCATCCACAAGTTTCTCCAACTCCTCTCCAGTGAAGGCAGGGGCCCTTTCCCCAGGCGTAGCAGCCATTGTCCCTTCCAGACCGAGGTCACAGCAACACTTGCAGTATAGGTCCTCTCCTGTGAAAGTTCAAGTCGCAAGTGGATAAGTAGATAGAAAATGGCGGTCACGTCCGCGGCGGTGCGTACCGCGGCGGTGCGTCCCGCCACCGCCGGCGCCCTTCGCCATTGGCTCCTGAAACCCATAGGCTTCAATGTTAACCAATGCGGCTTGGCGCCGCGGTCTTGGCCCGCCGCCCGCCGCGGTGTGCCACGCCAGCGCATTGACCTCACATCCCATTGTCACACTTCACAGGTCGGCAGCCGCCATTTCCAGGGCCCACATGGCTCAATTTCAACTGCGTCACACAGGCCTAGGCCTTGCATAGCCACTCAGACACGCCATTCACTGCATAGAGAATCGTTTACTGTGCTAGCTGTGAGTACGTACCTGTGGGTTGCTTGACTGTGTGCTCCATGTTGTCCTTCCTAGGCACCGTCCGCTGGGTTGGGCGAGGAGACGGATGAATCCTCCCGTGTACCGACCGCTGGTGGACCTGTCGACAATGGAAGAACGCCACATTATCCTGACCTACCGTCTTAACCGTGCCACTATCCATGAACTGTGTGCCAAGCTGGAGCCCGACCTGATGTCCCCCATCCGCCAACCCACAGGGATTCCCCCTCTGGTGCAGGTCATGCCAGTACTCCATTTCTTGGCAAGTGGGTCATTTCAGACAACCGTGGGAATTGCTTCTGGGATGTCTCAGCCCATGTTTTCGAAGGTGTTATCCAGAGTGTTGTCTGCCCTGATGAAATCCGTGAGGAGCTACATCATTTTCCCTGAGGTGGGCGAATTGGCTACAGTGAAAGGTGATTTCTACGCCCTTGGACATATTCCCAACGTAATTGGTGCCATTGATGGGACCCATGTGGCTTTGGTTCCCCCAAGAGACAGGGAGCAGGTGTACAGGAACAGAAAAAATTACCATTCAATGAACATCCAGGTGGTGTGTTTGGCTGACCAGTACATCTCGCATGTAAATGCCAAATTCCCAGGGTCAGTGCATGACGCCTACATCCTCAGGAATAGCAGCATCCCTTACGTGATGGAACAGCTACAGAGACACCGTGTATGGCTAGTGGGGGACTCTGGGTACCCCAACCTGTCGTGGCTACTGACCCCAGTAAGGAATCCCCGGACCAGGGCAGAGGAACGGTACAATGAGGCCCATGGGCGTACTAGGAGGGTGATCGAACGCACCTTTGGCCTCCTAAAGGCCAGGTTTAGGTGCCTGCATATGACAGGTGGATCCCTAATGTACTCACCTAAGAAGGTGTGTCACATCATCGTGGCCTGCTGCATGCTTCACAACCTGGCTTTGCGCCGCCAGGTGCCTTTCCTGCAGGAGGATGGTCGAGACGGTGGTGTTGTGGCAGCGGTGGAACCTGAGGAGAGTGACGAGGAGGAAGACGACGGGGCTGAAACAGACAACAGGGACAGAATCATTGAACAGTACTTCCAATAGGACACAGGTAACATTTCTAAGATAATTTAGTAAATGTTAACTACTCTCCTGCATCTCTGCTGCCTGTCTATTTGCCCCAGTGTATGATGACTGAGTTTTGGCTTTTCCCTCCCTATTTCAGATCTGGGGTCCCCACTACGAGTCCTGTGCTTCGTTTCCCCATGGACTACAGCTTTGTGGCAGCTGTTTGTTGACTTCACCATGTACAAGGACATATTTGCACTGTCATGTCAATTACAATATATTGAAATCACAGCCAGACTCCAGATATTTTGGTGCAAAATAGGTGTTTATTGAAGTGCTCAAAATGGGATGGGTGGTTTCAAGTGGGTGGGGGCTATGGTGAAGGAATGTCCATGGCAGAGTCCAGAGTAACAGTCACACAGGTGCATTGTCCAGAGGCCTGTGGAGAGATGGAGCATGGGCAGTTCAAGGATGGACAGGGTGACAATGTGGGACAGTGGGATGACATCAGGTGGTATCCATTGCTGGCGGGGGTCTTGACATCCTACTCTGTCTTCTTGCGAGATCTCAGGGCCCTCTTGCGGGGTGGTTCTTCTCCTACAGGAGGTGGGGGTCTGGTGGGCTGCTGCTGTGCGGGGGCCTCCTGTCCACTAGCGCCGGCGGAGGTGGTTGGCTGTTCTTGGTCCAGGCTAGTGGCAGGGGCCCTTGGGTGTTGTTGAGTGTCCGCCCTGGTGTTTACGAGGTCCTGCAGCAGCCCTACCATGGTAACCAGGGTGGTGTTGATGGCTCTGATGTCCTCCCTGTACCCCCGATAGTGTTCCTCCTGCAGTGCCTGGATCTCCTGGAACCGGGCCAGTACCGTCGCCATCGTCTCCTGGGAGCGGTTGTATGCTCCCATGATGGTGGTGAGGACCTCGTGGAGAGTGGGTTCCCTGGGCCTCTCCTCCCCCCCCTGTCGCACAGCTGCCCTCCGAGTTCCCCTGTTTCCCTGGGCCTCTGCCCCCTGGCCGGTGTGCCCACTACCACTGCCCCCAGTTCCCTGTTGTTGTTGGGGTGGTGGGTTATCCTGGGTGCCCTGTAGTGGTAGACACACCGCAGATTGACGCGCCCTGGAGACAGAGGCATGGGCCCGCTGGGTGGGAGCTGTGCTGGTGTTCCCAGAGGGGTTAGGGTCTGTAGTGGCCTGGGCCTGTGTGAGGGGAACCGACTGTCCAGAGGTCCCCGATGGTCCGGGCTGGTCATCGGTGTCCAGGTCGACAGAGCTGCTGTCATCGCTGACGGCCTCTTGGGTGGGGGGTGTGGAGAATTCTGGCCCCTCCGCCGCGGTGTGTTGACGGTTGGGTCCTGCAGGGGTATAGAGGTATGTTTATAGTTTCAATGAGTGGCATATGGGTGTATCTGTGGGTTCTCGTGTCCCCAAGTGCTGGCATTCGTGTGTGGGGGCTTTGGTGAGGGTGGCTTGTGGGGGGGATGTGTATATGCATTGGGCATGCTTTGGTGATGGGTGTCCATGCTTAGTGGACGCATGCAGGCCTAGGTTTTGGGATGTGTGGGTTGTGATGGTGAGACATTGGCGGGGAATAGGTGTGCTGGGGGTGGGGGTGAGGATGGTGGTGGGGGTGAGGATGGTGGTGGGGGTGAGGATGGTGGTGGGGGTGAGGGTGGGGGTGAGGATGGGGGTGAGGGTGGGGTTCGAGGATGGGGGTGAGGGTTGGGGTCTGATTTGGCATGCAGGTGGGGGGGAAGCAGTATTGAAGCTTCAACTTACCAGTATCCATTCCTCCGCCAACTCCTGCGAGGCCGTCAGGATGCAGGATGTTCAAGACTTCCTCCTCCCATGATGTGAATTGTGGGGGTTGAGGTGGGGGTCCTCCGCCAGTCTTCTGCACGGCGATGTTGTGCCTGGATACCATGGAACGCACCTTCCCCCGTAGGTCGTTCCATCGCTTCCTGATGTCTTCCCGATTTCTGGGGTGCTGTCCCACTGCGTTCACCCTGTCGACAATCCTCTGCCATAGCTCCGTCCTCCGGGCAATGCTGGTGTATTGTATCTGTGTGCCGAACAGCTGGGGCTCTACCCGAACGATTTCCTCCACCATGACCCTGAGTTCTTCGTCTGTGAAGCGGGGTTGTCTTTGGGGTGCCATGGGGTGGTGTGTATGATGTGTGGGGTGGAGTATGTGTATTTAAGTGAGTTGAGTGTGGTGGTGTGTGTTGTTTTGTGTGTGGATAGTGTGTGGGTGATGGTGTTGAGTGGCTGTGGCTGTTATTTTTTGGATGCTGGTGTCTCGCTCTTGCCTTCTTTACGAATTTTTTAGCGTAGGGGTTTGTGGGTGATGTGGGTGTGTGTTTTATATTGTATTGTGTGTGTGGGAGTGGTGTGTGTATGTGTATCAGGTGTGTGGGATTCAAATCGTCCAATGTGGCTGAGTTTTGTTCGTTTGTGTGTATTCTGACCGCGCCGGTGTGTCCCGCCAATGGAATACCGCGTTTGAATGACCGCCGCGTGGATTCGTGGGTCGTAATGGCATGGGCGTATTTCTGTTGGCGTGACGGTGGAGGTTTTGTCACCTCCACCTTTCCACCGACCGCTGGTCTGGCGGTCTGTTGTGGCGGTCGGATTTTCGGAGGTTTGCCTTCTGCGGGTCAGAATGACCGTGGCGGGTTTCCGCGACCGCGGCGGGATTATGGAGGATTTCTGAACGGCGGTAGGCGCCTTTTACCGCCGAGGTCAGAATGACCACCATAATCACCAAAACATTATAAGAATACCAATAAAAACCATATATAATAAAAGCACCCATCATTAAAACATGTACATATAAATATATCTATATATATATATATATATATATAAAAATAAAAAGCAGAAGAAGATAAAAACCTCATTCATAAAAACTGAAAAAAATTCTAGAAATTCTACATTTTTGCGCCAAGTAGTAGCTCCCTTCAGGAATGATCCCAGGCCCTTCCATACCAGTACATCTGAGGCCATTTGCAGCCACATGAAAGCAGGACGGTATTGCACAAAACCCTTGGGCCTTAAGAGCGGTAGTAGAAATCGGGTTCTAAATGGTGCATAAAAGACACAGAACAGTGTAAAATGGATCAAGGTCTGATGGGACACCCCATCACAGGGGCAGGGTCTAATACATTTCTCCCCATACTGACCTAGGGGGAAGCACAAATTACTTCTAATGATCCCCAAGCGAAATCGAGTTATGAGAGACCTTTCCCTCACGTCCTTGATTTCTGAGAGATATCACTCAGGACCCACCCACATCTTTAGCATAGTAAATTCCCTGATCGATTTTTTCCTTAGAGCCTCCCCCTCCCTCTTGGTCTCCTGGATTCTCTGAAAGTTATCCTTAACCCATTTCTTATCGTAGCTAGTCAGGTCCTCAGGATAATCAAACAATTCAGGCCGCCCCAGGTCATGTGCCATCTTCCTTATGTGCGACAGCCAGGGAATGCATTGTCACAGGCCAAACAATCCCTTAGGATATCCCTATTAAGAGAGGCATGTTCATTACTCCAAACTGAAATCCATAACAAAAGGGGAGCCAGCTGGTTAGTGTCCTGTACATACTCAAGGTCCAGTTCCAGGTGAAGGCAAAATCCAGGAATATTTTGTCCAACACCCAGAAGCCTTCTACAGAAACGATTTTCTTCCACCATAAGGGCTCGGGTATCCCTAAACCCCCAAAGTGCTGAACCATACAGAAGTACAGGTAGGCATTTCCGCCTGAAAATTTCAAGCAGGGGTTTGATAGGTTTGCTACCTACCCTAGCCGCAAAGTCAAAGGTTGCACCAACTGTTGCATGAAAAAGCACAATCCTTCTAGCAATACAGGGTTTCCAAGATCCTTTCTCATCAAAAATGACCCCTAAGTATGGGAACTCATGGACTCTGCTAATAACTTGATCCTCCA